>NC_140604.1:10311642-13256642 GCF_057381915.1 Diplotaxodon limnothrissa
AAATTCCTCTTCATCTTCAGCTTTCAAGCAGATGACTGAAGGTTTTGAGCCAAAAGCGACTGGTGTTCATAATTCCCTCCACCTCGACTAAAGCTCCAGTTCCAGCTGATAAAAATCAACTTCAAAGCATGATACCGCCACCACCATGGCTCACCATGGGGATGGTAACATGCTTTTGAGAGACTTTAGCATTTTTTTTGCAAATTGTGCCTGGGCTTGGATGTCTTTCTTTGTCAGAGAAGGCTTCCGTCTTGAAACCCTGCCCCATAGTCCACACATGTGACAACATACAGGATGTTGTCATATGTAGCACACAACCAGTACATGCCGAATATACCTGCACATCCTTCAGTATTGCTGTAGGTATCTTGGCAGCCTCCCTTATTGTACGTTTTTAATTATTCATATTTTTGCCCACAACAGATCTGTTTGGTTTTCAGATGAATTGTGCAGAGGTCAAAGTTCATGTTAATGGTGGGAAAAGAGTTGAAATAATTTTTTGTGGTCTTGTTTTTTTTTTTTAACATCATAAAAACCTGGCATTTTAACAGGGATGTGTACACTTTTATATCCACTGTACTCAGTGATTTTTGTTTTAACCTGAAAGGCTAAATCTACCTTACACAGTGTGCAGGCTTGATGTGACAGCTTCATTTCACCCGTGTAAATAACAACCCTTGGCCTGAGTTTACCTCTGAGTACATGAGTTCTGTGGATTTAAAAGAATAGCTTCATTTAGGAATATGCTTCATGTACACAGGATGTAATCATTAAGCTCTTCAAACTAACTTGTGGTCACTCTGCAGGACACTGATGTGAGGTGGACCTGCCTCAGGTGAAACTGCTCTAATGTGTGTGTTTGTGACTGGCATGCAAAAATTAAAATGCGCATATATTAGGTGCATGTTAGCTCAGTGAGTCACTGACCACAATCATACAACTGAATATTATCACCTTAAATTTTAAGGTGTTCTACAGATACAATTCCATGATGATTTAAAGTTAAGCATGCAAACTGTGACAGCCCACATTAAACATGTCCAGTTTTTCCTATAATGAGGTCAGCGTATGTGCAAGTAATGGCTCATGACTCTGTATCATATAGAGAGCGTCCCTAATGTGGTCTCAAAGGCATACAGCTCTGGGTATGAGCACAGAGGCCTCATGTTTACAAGGTGCAGACAATATGAGAGAGTACCGGCTTAGAGGAAGCAGGAATGGAGCAAAAAACATGATTACTCCTGAGCAAATTAACTCTACAGACAGCTGTTTTCATTTATCTTGATGTAACGTGTATCTGGATTTCATTTGTCTGCGAGTCTGCCTTTTGTCTATTAGGATTGTCTTTGATGCATGACTTTCTTATGCCTCTCCACAGGATGTGGACTTGAATCCAGACCCCAATGAGATCAAAAGCCACTGTTATGTGAGCAAAGAGGAGCTGAAGGAGATGTTGGAGAAGGCCAAGCGCAAAGAACTGGAGATCACGCCCTGGTTCAGTCTCATTGCAGAGACCTTCCTCTTCACGTGGTGGGACAACCTGCAGAACCTCAAACAGTTCATGGATCACCACAAAATCCACCGCATGTAATTCTATCCAGGATCCGGCTCCTCTTCCAGCATTTCAAGCTCTTTGATTTATGCAGAACTGACATAAAAATACAGTCGGCTGAGCTGCTGGAGAACTGAAAATAAACCTCCACTCAAGATGTGAGGTTTCCACTAGCTACTTTGGAGAAGGTGTAGAGCTTCAGCACTGTAACGCAAAGTAAAGAATGTCTTAGTCATGTGATCTATAAGGTGATTTATGTAGGTTTGTAGCACTGAGATGCATCCATCTTCACTGTAGATCAGACGTTTGCTGTAGTGCTCACGTGTCATCTTTCAGGCAATAGTTCGGATGAGCTGGGTTCACAGCCTGAGCAGAAGGTGATGTTAGCAGGAAATGTGACACTAAATAAGAACAGCTCCACAAAGGCAGCAACCTATTTTTATATAATAATGTGAAGTGCCTGATTATAGGTCGTTAGCCTGAGGGGATTAGTATCTCTAAGTCACAACTGCTATCACTCTGCATTGTTGACAGTGACATCAGTGAACAAGCTGTATCTTTGTACACTTTTACACAATAAAGTATTTGTGTGAACTTTGCACGAGCATTTATTTTTGAATTTTAGATTCAATTGATTCACTACTAGCTGAATAATACCTTGATTTTTGTGGTAATAATTTCGGTAAGTTGTACATCTTATATCAAGTCGAGCTTTTTGAAACCAGACCTCAACTGAGAGGCCAAGGGAGAGATTATATGGTGGTGATTTGGCAATATCATGGGAGGTCTGCCCTTAAGTATACTTTGCTTTATCGTTTCTTTGCCTCACGGGGGGAATGTAACTCACAAAATGAACATATTATTCATTAAGACTTAAATCTAGAGAAAGCTGATATGTGAATTTTTTTTTAGCTGAAATCGTGTAATTGGTGATTCTTGAATCATATTTACTTTGTGGACAGAAAAACACCTTCGTAGACTGTCTGGGGTCACTTTTCTTAATGTGGAACTTTTGTGGAATATTTCAACACTGAATTATCTGCTTTTAGTTTAGTATTTAACAACTGAAAACATTATGGCAACACTGAGAAGACAAATCATTAGGAGTGTGTTGCCGTCTTAGTCTTTCTGTAGGAAAACTTCAAAAAGCTGACTCAGTTCTTGTCTGAGGTACAGACCAGGAATAACGGAAATACGATCCTCACACCCACCAGGGAATCGCTCCCAGCTGTAGGTTCACCTCCTCCTGCTGAAGTCAAAGAGCAGCAAAAAAACAGTCTAATGTAACATCACTCAATATTTCTGTGATTCTTTAAATAGGCTTAAAAGATCATTCTTATAACTTTATTCTACAAAACACCTAAACTCCTCCGCATGGTGAGAAGTTACATTCAAACTCTTAAAGAGAAGCAGCAGGTAACGCATAGCTCCGAAATCCTCACCACACAGGAAGTGGTGACAGGTAGTTCCCTGCATCCTGCAGCTGGAGCTTCCTCCTCGCCCTCTCTTCAGCATGGCCTCCTAGAGTCTGAGCAACTCTCCACCAGCGTCACAAAGGCCATACAGACACTCATTATAAGCTCTAAATTGGGTGGGGGGAAAAGCATGAATCTTAAACTGGAACTGAAGAAAAATGATAAAAGATATTGAAAATAAACTCAAGCTGAATAGCACGATGTCTTGGCTTGAATGGTTTTTCTAAGTTTTGTTTTTTGTACAGAGGAACATTCACATGAGACATAACAAGAAAGACAGGACTGTAAAGCTGTAAAGGACAGAATAGATGGGGCATCGACAGCTAGGTACTGACGTGCAGTCAATGGAAAATTGATAGCAATAAACTTTATCCTGATATATATGTTCAGCTGCAAACAAACAGAAACATGGACACATTTGCATTTATATGTATATACATGAATACATTCTCAAATATAAACATACATATGTGCCTGTGCACACGCACACACCCTGCATTTATGAACATATTTCTTCAGTATACACATGTATACTGTGGGCATTAGAAAGAATGCATTTTCAGGGCACTTCCGCACTGGCTTTAGTTTGCAGAGTTGAAAGCCTCGTCTGTCTTTTAAATACCGTACATGACTGTATCCACAAATCCTTACACTCAAGACCAGCAGAGTGGATCAACATCCTAAACTAAGCTGTGGAATTAACATAACACTAACATTAGTAGCAACAGAAATGGCTTCAACTTTACTGTGTGCATGAGAAATAAACAGTTTCTAGTTCTTTGTAAGGGGTAAATGACGCTCTGATTTAATTTGTTTGAATAAAATAGGCTTTATTTGCATGCTTAATGCACAATGAAGGCACAGTTCCCACTTCTTTCAGACCACAAAGCAGATGAAACGTGATACATTCGTTTCATTGTAAAACCATATAAAAACAAAAAGGTAAAAACAAACAAAAAAACCCCATAAATGTACATGACTAGGACCTGATCCATTTATCACCCGAACAATGTTAGCTGTTTGCCAATCCTTCAGTATCAGGTAAAGAAGTTACGGTAGATATGCCCTTGAAACATGCAGCTTCCCTGTTGGCAGCATGTATGTTTGGAAAGCCACAAAACAAGCAAAGGTGGGCAGAGTAAACAAGGTAAGAGAAGAAAAAAAAAACAAAAGTCTGCCTATATATCAAAGTATCAGATTATTAAACTCACCAAATATCGTTATCGATCTTAAAGACTACTGTATCATTTAGACTCTATATATGACTAACGATCAGTCCTGAGTTTGGTTTCTACTGTGCCAGCATGTTTAATACCGATTTATGTTCCTCTTAGTTGTTGGTCCAGTTGAAGAAATGATCCCGTGGTAACTTTGCTAATCTTCATCCAAGTGATAAAGTATCTAAATGTAGCTGACACAAAACTAGAAACTGGCATTATACATTCCAGTTATCACAACATCATTTCAGAATAATACTCTGGGTTTGGCATTTCATTCTAACTAAACAGAATAATATAATGTTTTGCTATAAATGTGCAATAATGCCACAGCTTTTAGAAGAAGCTCCACGTGCCAAAAACAACAAGAATAAACATGTGGTATGATGCTATCAAAAGATAATCTTTATTATTTTACATTTTACCTCCATCCATCCATTTTTTTCCCGCTTATCTGGGGCCGGCTCGTGGGGGCAGCAGCCTAAGCAGAGAAGCCCAGAACTCCCTATTCTACATTTGACCTAATTTTTATAATTTGCTTCTGGAGCCAACAAACACGCATTAAAAAAAATTAATCACACTGCTTTGCAGTGTTTTATCTTGTAAATCTGAATATCCTGTTATTCAGTAAATATTACATTAACACTAAAGCCTTAAATCTTAGTGTGGGTTATTTTGCAGTTGCTTTAGAATTCACTGTAATCTCAAAAGCACCAAGCCTGTTTTAGCATCTAAAAGCAATAACAGATTATTCAACCGAGGAGAGTGATTGTGTAGGATGTGTTTTCTATTATCTCAGTGTGGTGATTGCATAATGTGAGGAAGCTATGAGGTGATCTATAGTTGCTGGAGATGAGATGAGTCTGCTACACAGTGCCTGCAGGGTTGGTTGCAGGGTTGGAGTTGGGTGGACTCAGTTTCATGGTATTAAAAAAATCCACCAGCTGACCTGGTACTTCAGCCAGCACGGTCTTTGCCAGCGCTTCCTTCGGTGCCTGAAGAGCAAAAAGAGTCAAGTCAAAAACAGTGAAGAGGAAAATAATTCTACATGTTTTTAACTGATTCCTTGCACGAGTATTGAACACAGCAAGGAGAGAGTGATGGAAATGAAGAGAGCTTAAAGGAAAATTCCACACACTTTAATAAACATTGGATTTCAGATGTTATCTTGACACTTTCTGAGGCTGTAATTACATCACACTCCAGCAGAGATGATTATACTTTTGAGGCCGGTGGTAGGCTAACATTAATCAAAACTCCTGGACCAATCAAAGATGTGCTCAACTGCTTATCACTTTAACAACAAAGTGCCGCTTTAACAGCGTTACGTAAATAGAGGAATTTTCCTTTAATATAAGTCAGAGTGCCACCAGTGCCTTTAACCAGAGCCACAGATACTCAGTCAGACAGTACGACAGACTTTGTTGTACCAGACTGATGATGAATCGCATGCAGTGATTCATTGCTGCAGTTTTTCGTGCAGGTGAAGGAGAAGTTAGATGAAAGCAGGGTTTATGACTTAATATTTCTGAGGTACCCCTATGAAGGACTAGGATCTTGGGGAGGCTTCAGTTTCAATGAACTGAAGAAGGAGGTCACTTGCTGAGGTAACTCGGCCAATACGCTTTGGGCAAGAGCCTGGCTGGGCGCCTGAAAAGAAATGGATAAAACAAAGCAAAGAGATAAGCTAAAGCTGTTTCCACACATGCGCTGTAGCTCTGCATGTTTCCAGACATTACACAGGTTGTGGTAATGCATCTGTCAGTCTCAGTCAGACTGGACATTAAACGGCCGTCAGCCTCCCGGCTCTCTTTTAACAACGCACTCATGTGGGAAGAGCCCATGAAACCTCCTCTCCTACACCAAACAGCATATTTCACTGGCATGAAATGTAAGGCTCCAGTGAGGCAGCCCATAGAGTGGACTACACGAAGCAGAGACCCAGCATTAGCACACCCAACTTGGGACTTACATGGTGTAAGTGTGGGTTTGCCCCGCCTACACAACCCCACAGTTCACCCACACTTTCCCACTGTGGGCCCACATGGGCATTGTTCTTGGGATGTGGAAAATGTGAGAAGGGACATTCTCTGGTTGTCCTAACATGTTTCCCGCAACATTTCATGTGTGAAAACAGCTTAGATGATTTTTAGGCTGAGGCGCAGGCAATCCCTCACTTTGGATATATATGATTAAGTGGTATTGGCTCGAGAAACACTCTGCTCCGTTTAGTTTGTAATTTTAATGTCAGCTTAGAAAAAAAAATAAAAACAAAGTACATGCAATGTGGACAGAAAAATCAGGGGGACACCCAAAGCTAACAGCATCCAGAAACCTGGTACATATAGATATAAAACAAAAACAACAAAAACTTGATGTTTTTACTGTCACTTACATTTTGAAACTGCCTGAATGGTACAAACTGGACAATGTCTCTCATGGCAGCCTCGCCAGTGAGAGAGCGCAAACGACCATCGTCTCCATCCAGGAACTCCATGGCACTGAAGTCCGCCCCTCCGACCCCGACGATGATGATAGACATGGGCAGGCGAGATGCGTTGACGATAGCGTTGCGCGTCTCGTCCATGTCCGTGATCACTCCATCAGTGATGATCAGCAGAACAAAATATTGCTACAAGAAGACAACAACAACAAAAACACAACTATTACAGCAACATGTAAGCAAGAAGCTTTTGAATCCTCATCAAAACTCTGATATTTGCTCAGTTCTACTGCTTAGTGCCCCTCGAGCATCAGAAAGCCCCATCCCCTGTTATCCTGTAGCTTTGGATCAAGCTATTATTAAATCACCTGCTTCAATGTGAAGATTATACAACCATTACACTGACAGGACTGCCTGAACCAAATGTTTACTGAGAGTATAAATGAGGTAGTGAATTCATAACCCACTTTTTCCTTATTAACAGGACAGCATATGTGGCCATGATGTAAGATTAATTATTTTCCCAAATACAGTATCCAATAATGGCTCACAAATTCCAAGAGATATTGCAAACACTTGCAGTTTTTTAGTTTTGGATTTGGGATGTACAAAAAACATTTTTGAGTTTGCTCGCTCCAAAAGCAAATGTTTTTGCAAGGTTTTCAAGTTGAGTGCTAAGACTTTAACACACTATGATCTTACTAGAACCGATGACTAAACATATGAATTTGTAGACTGCACTACTCATGACATTACTAATATCTCTTACTCTTCAGTGCAGGCTGGAATATTGCAAATGCTCACAGAGTTGTAGAGTAAAAGATAACCTACTAGGCTCATATCCTTCTACTCCATAATGTTGGAGTTTGCATTATTCACAGCATTGAACAACCCTTATTTACCTTATACCAGCCCTTGGTGCAGTCCCTCAGTTCATCCACTGGGTGGGGTTGTATGTTAAGCATGCATCAATCTCTTATTTTGTCAATTGTAGATGGTCCGCATGTTAAAGCATTAAATTAAATTTCAAATATGAAACTGAAAGCCCTTGCCTACAGTGAGTGAGCTGAAGAGGTGAAATACTCACAGCTGCAGTGGTCTGCTGGAGGGCTTGCTTTGCAAAGCAGGCCACGTGGTTGATAATCGGGGAGAAATTGGTGGGACCGTACAGTTTGACTTGAGGCAGGCAGCTTCTGTAGGCTTCAACCACACCTTCAACACCTACACACACCCATACAGACACCATTGATTAAACACACTACAAACTGAGAACTACAGTGTACTAGGGTGCATGTGTATAGTAAGTAATGAAACATCAGCTCCAGTGCATTTATCTGTAAACACACCTGCACAAAATGGATTTGATGGGTTGAAATTGAGCGGAAACTCATGGGAAACCTGTAACACAATAGATTATAACAGAGAAAAATCAGCAAATTAGAGCAAACATCACAGGTTCACAGTGTGATCTAACAATGTCAAAGCACAATCTACAGTATGGTAACAAACAAAAAACTGTCTTATGTGGTGTGGAAATGTCTCATTTCATATAAACAGAAGCTTTACCTGCCATGTGGGTGGAATCTGGGCTCCAAAGCCAAATGCAGGAAACATCTTATCACTAAACATGAAAGACAAACCAAAAGCTTATTTGAATTATGAGCCATAGATTGCATTGCCAATAAGTTGATACAGTTATCAGCCAAGTTAAATGAGTCCCTATCATACAACTCTACTTAAGTAGCTTTAAATATCTCATAGTTTACACTAATAATACCAGGTATGTGAAATATATTCCTACCTGTCATAGTCCTGGATGACATTACCCACTGACCAGATTGCAGTGAGATACTCATTAACACCCTGGGGACTAATGTAATGCAGAGACTGGGGTGACCGAGGATCCCCGTTGGAACCTGTGAAGTCAACGGCCACCTATTGGCAAACATACAGGTGAAGCTATAGAAAACCTTACTGCAAAGATGAATGAATGAAAACGGAAAAGAAACAGAGAAGACGAGACTCACAGTGAAGTTAATCTGACAGCCTCCCATAATATAATCCAAGAATGTATACTCCTTCACCACCTGGAACAAGTATACTGGTCATCAAGTCAGTTTAAATAGCAAAAAGCAAAAACAAAACAACAACAAAAATCAGTACCACACCTGGCAAAGCTTTACGCTCACAACACCAGAGTTCTTGTAGCCTTTCTTCTTCTGTTTCTTTTTACTGTTGATGCATTCAAACTCTGCCTGCAAGAATAAAACCACAGTAAAGGCCACATTCTGTTGCAATGTCAGAGACCAAAGGGCAGTTTTAGCCATCAACTCAAACACAGTGCAGAAATGTTTGAGCTGCCCACATATTGCAGTACTCTCATACCGGAGAAGTGTGTGAGGCTTCTTGGAGGCGTTTCATTGTCGTCTCAAAGACGCCAATAAGATCATGTGACCCGTCATTGTCGTAGTCGTAACACTCAACCTGAAAACGGGCAAAAACATTTGGTCGTGATCGAGTTAAACTGGAGGGGAAAATCTTCCATTAAGGGTCAGTTCACCCAAAGCAGAAGTAATAAATAACCAGACTTTGCTAAGAATACTTTCTCTGTGGAAATGGGATTATTCTCAGTAACTAGGAGGGCTACGAATAAAAACTAAAAATATCCGCAGTGCTGGATGCCATTATAGACAAATGAGAAAAGGTTTGGTGAAGTTCCTCTCTGCAGACAAACAAAACAGAAGAAACAAACAACATGCAAAGGAAACACTCAAATGAACACTTTGTACTCCACGTGTTCTTGAAGAGAGGCGGACAGTAAAATGACTGGACTTGTATGTGTTGCTTTTCACGAATGGTAAACTTGATAAAAGTGGCGAGCACCTTGCAGAGACCCCGCCTTGTTCCCAATGTGGTCCTTTCACGCACACATCACACAGGAAATGATGGAGAGATGTAAAAATACAAATACTTTGATTCACAAATAACTCACTTGTCCTCTATGGTGGGAAAGTGCTTCCTTCCTGACATGTTTGCTTCAGAGGTTAAAAAAAATATCATCAAGCTAATTTGTAACACGCTAGTTACTTTGTATGTTTTGAAGTACCACTTACTCCGACAGCTCTAAAGCAGAACAGCGAATTTGAACTCAACAAGAAAAATCAGAGTGATTGTAGGTGCCCAGTGGATTGAAATCATTTACTTACTTTTATTGGCTTCTCCATGTCTCCTCCACAGAGAGACTGCAGAGGGATTCGAAACGGCCTCCATGTTGGATTCAAGTTGTTCTTCACCACCTGAGAAAAACAGTTCATCACAATCAGATACTGCAGGATGCTACAAGTCCAGTCGGTCTGGTTTAGTCAACATGTCACTGGAGAAAATGTCAAATATGCTCCTTTTATCTCATCTGTGGTTTGTTGATGCTGTGTCACCAACTGGTAGGCGGCCCACCTAATAACAACAACGCAAAAGCTACAGCTACAGTTTGTTATCCAACAAAGGAAATTTTAGTATCAGACATACAGAGAGTTCTTGATCAGGTGCTGGGGAGCACCACATGGAGGAGGAAAAATGTTTTTTCCCCTCTGGAGCTTATTTGGTCTCAAACAAGAGCCCAGTCCTTCCAAGAAAGAAAAGCTATAAATACACCCTCACATTTGGATCAAAACCGGTTTTCAGTATTTGAGAAACAAAGCACAGGCTTAAGTTAATGCCATGACTCACTGAACAACAACAATATAGAGTCTGGAGCCTGACTCTAAAACAGAGTCAACCCCCTTCTCAAAATGCCAAACTTCAAAATTTAAATTAACAGGTTTACAACCTGGTACGGAAAACTGTTTGTATCAGGCTCTCTAGCTTTTATAATCACTCACCTGTTTGGTTAAGACTTAAAGTTAGGGTGTGGCCTCTTTGACAGGTAGATGAGAAGAGACAGCCTAAAGCCATCTGCTACGCCTCACCTCCACCAAATCCAGTCACTAAACTAGAGTGTTCTGCTGTTAGTGCCTTATGGAACATTGTAATTGTATTATCAGATAAATAATACATCCTGTTGTGAGGTACACACTGCCAAGAGAGAGATGTATGTAATTCACCGATAATTAGCAGCTATGTGTGTCTGAGCAGTTGCTAACTAAGCTAGTGTTAGCTAATAATAATTGTGCAAAAGCTGTGTTTAACAGTTACACCATCATAAGTTCCTCTTTTCACCCTGAATATTGAGGGTGAAGAGAAAAATCACTGTTCCTCCATCAGAGAAAAGTTAGAGATAAGGAGAAAATTTGGTCTTCTGCAGAGAGTTTTTCGCCATGACTGCCATAATTGATGGGTCATTGCTTTACTTCCCATATCGTTCTTCATGATTTCATCCACCTTGATGAGATTCCCAGTTTCAGACACACTGAAGCATCCGCCAGCATAATATTCCCACCACCATGTTTCACTGTGGAGATGATGATGATCTTTGGGTTGTACGCCTCTCCATTCTTTCTCCAATCATAACAATATTGAATTGATACGTCTCGCTGTAGCTCTTGACACTCAGAAATGCTGTGATAACTTTGCACATCCATCTCCTCCTCTGTGAGCATCAACAATTCTTTTCTCAAGTCTAAACTGATTGCTTTCATTTTTGGCATGACGCTTTCTCCAGTGACAGCTCAAACCTCTCCTGATGTTTTTATAGTATGTGTAAATTTAAAGATAGTCTTCCCCTCTTCATTTTACAACCTCTGAACATTAAATAGCTAAATCACATCATTGCACAGCAATGGTCTGTGCTACAGCTCAATGAAAAGGTCCGTTTATCAGGGTACTAATAATATTGACCCCGGTCATTTTTCTGGAGTAATTTTGTTATTGTGTGCAAATAGAAATAATGTGTCTTCTAAATATATTAGTTTTCTTTAGAAGTAGGGCTGTTCGATATGACGATATATATCAGATGACGATATAAAAACGTCTATCGTTTCATTTTACGCTATCGTTTGTTTCGTGGTGTCGCAAAATAAACTGTTTACGGCAATATTGTTTCGTCGTTTTGATGGTCACTGTGTATCTAGTTACAACTTTTAGTTCTGTTATTTGGTATCTTTTGGATAGGCAGGAGCAGTGTAAAAGCTTTGTGTTCACCTCTGTTCTGTGAGCCAGCTGCCAGCCTGTTTCTGTCTGCTTGTAGAACTCCAGGTAGGGGTCGGACTTTCCAAACAAATCCTGTGTACGAAAATGAATAAAGGGAATGAGGTCAATAATACCTAAAAATGAAAGAATGAATTTAAGTTATAATGCTGTATCAGCCATACCTTGTTGTCTAGTTTTCTTGCTGCCACTTCAAAATTCACCACCCTATTGTCTTTTATTTCCTCTGCATTGATCTATAACACAATTAAAGATAAATGACTGAGACAAAAGCAAAACAACACCATCCAACTGTTTATCTGCAGCTTTCTGCATCACTCACTGTGATGGTCCCTTTCCCTGCTGGTGATTTGTTCTTCAACACAAGCGGTCGGGTCAGTTTCTTACTAGATACAACCTAAAAGCAAGCAAAAAAACATGCACTTTGACAAAGACAATTAGCCACAGCAAAATAATTTGAATGAATAGGCTCAGAATGAAGACAAGAGAATAAATGAGTAATACACAGCAGCCTGCAGACCATTAAGCAAATGACAAATCGGGCATAATGAACACATGAGGTCACATTACACTGATAAGAGTCGAACCAGCAACTGCTTATCAGGGATGTTAATGCTTCATCTGCAACATGGTAACACTGTAGTGTCCTCTTACAGCAAAGTATAAGTCCTACCAGTTTTGCACCTGCAAAATCTTGTTTACTTCATTTAACAGAAATTAATTCTGAAATGTTGAACACTGAAAACCTTCAGCCTTGCAGAAAGAGGAAAAGAGAAGGAAACCTTACTTGGCCCAGGGTGCATTCTAGTTCACCCAGGAAGTCATCGTCAGTCAGGTCAATTGTCTTGTTGTCAATGTCATAAACTCCAAACTTCAGCTTTTGCACTATTTCAAAGTAGTAGTCAACGACAAACTTCTTTGCAAACTTTGGGCTGAGACAATTCTGGACTTTCTCTGTGCGACCCACCTGTTAGAAAAGATTGCATCAGTTAGTCAGAGAGAAATTAGTGCTGTGAACTCTTCACAAAGCAGTAGTTTGTATTGAGACACACAGTGAGGAAACAGGAAATGGAAACTATCCCTTCAGGGGGCTTTTAACACTGTTAACAATTAACACTGAACTGTAGCTTTTCTCCTACTACAGTGATATAACCGATTGCACCTAGAGAACATGTGGGCTTTCCAATATCCTGTCTTATCAGCTTTCCAGTGTAGGGAGAGACTCTTAGGAATCTATCTGTTCCTTTCAAAGTTGGTATGGAATACAGGCTCATGATGGTGGGTTTGACACTCAAATCATTTAGACCTGCTAAACACACTGACCTCATACCACTGAGAATCAGAGCTGTTCATTAACAGGACACACAGGGGGTCTGACTTTGAGCCGACGTCTTTGTCCAGGAGGTTCTCACAGGACACAGTCAGCTCCACCTTGGTTACACACTGGGCAGCCATGTCTGACTGGTAATAAACTGGGAAGACAACAACATAGAGATGTTAAAAAAACAGACATTGCACTACACAGTACTATGAGCACTGATTTAACAGTAAGTGGCTGTGGTAATGTTTAGTGAAGATCGTCCTGAAATACTGACATTTTTGCGTTTGTTTACGTAGGTATACAATTGTGACGCTACTGTTAGCCCTCCCAGCCTCCCTCTAAACGAAACCAGTCGTGCAGCTAGGCAGTGATGTTGTTCTAACACACAGACGGGTTTGTTTTGTTTTTTGTTTTCGGGAGGATTTTTTTGCTTCGACATTACGTTTAACTATTAGCGGTCTAACGTTACACTACATTAGGGGTGCTAACGTTACACTATCCCGTTATGACTAAGGTAGCCAATGAATTCACTTACGTACAATGCTTCTCTGCTGCACAGTGTCTTGGAAAATGTGACACAACCATTAATGCCGTGCAGTGGGTGTGGAGCAGAAAAGCTAAAGAGCACTTAAAAAAAAAAGACTGCTCGTAGGCTCACAGGGCTAATAAACTGACAACTAACTAGGTTAGCTGGTATACCACGTCAACTTCCGCAAAATTAGTAATAGCTAGTTTAAATTCAGGCTTACCTTTGAAAGTGTGAGACGCGTTATGGGACTCACGGAAAGAAAATATTGGCTACTATAACCGACACTGGTAACACTCCCTTGGCACAGTGCTCTTGTAAGGAAAAGTAGCTCCCGTCCGCTTAATCTCGAAAGCACGAAACCACGCCCACCACTTTAAACGAACAGGGGCGTCACCAGGAATCTGTGTGTGCGGGTGGCTGGGTGGGGGGCTAAGGGCAAGAGGGGGATATATGATCAATCTGATATAAAACCAGTGTAAACTACTTTAAACTCGAGTAAAGCCAAAAAACAAAACACTGGGTACAGTTTTCAAACTTATATGCAGTATTTTGTCCTGCTAATGATCTATTACGTGAAAAGTGGAGCTGCACAAGAGTTTAAACATACTTTAGTGTTGGATAATGGTTTTGCAAAATATGGGGAAAAAAACTCACTTTTTACTTCAGCAGTGGCGGATCTAGAAAATTTTACATTGGGGTGGCAAAGGAGGGGCAAGAGATCTCGGCAGGGTGGCACATCTTCAGTGATGTATGTGTAAATCCCCTATGTGTAAATGGAGTCAACAAAATATCCACAAAAATGCTTTAAAACTATTAATTGCATCATTACCTCTTCTAAGGAAACACAGACAATTGCACAAGCAAAATAATTCCAAGAAGACCTCCTTCCAAGGTTCCAGGAATGTCACAAACTGGATGGGCACTCTCTGCCATTTGCTTTGTTTCTTTCAAGAAGTCGTATTGTATGGCACATCTCAGTTTGTAAGTCTTGCAATTCAGAGTCATATATGGAGAAATGATCTCACCTATCTATAATGGGAAGGAATATAGAGACTGTAAAGGCATCTTTGCTGTTGACATTTGTTTTCTGTCCAAATGTAGATAAGACTAAGACTATCAGACAGTCTGCTAGATGTTTGTTTTGGTCTTTTTGATTTGGCAATGGTAGAAAGATGGCAACTACTGCATGTTTCAGTGGCTATACGCCACAGCTCATCAAAGCTCTCCTCTTTGAGGCAGTCTTCAAACGTCTGTCGGAGGCTTCATTAAGGTCGGCTGCTTTGGCAGGGTCCATATTTATTGACTGGAGCTTCTCAGACAAAATCTTTGTTTCACGTAGAAATTTTCTGAAGACCATAAGGAGTCCCGTGGAGTCAGTCTGAGAGCGTAATCCTCTTGCATCTACAGCATTTTGTGGATTTTCCTCCAGCGCTCTCATTACTGCAGACAACCTGCCAGGAAGGGTTTTATGCGTAGCAAAGCAACAGGACCACCTAGGGTCACTCAGTTTTGGTCATTCTTGTGCTGGCATACCGAACATTTCTTTTTGAATATTAATCTGATTATTGTGATGTGAGCCTGACATGAATGTATACAGTCTTTCCAGCAGTGAAAAAACATGCAGCTTCTGCGACATCTTTCACAGAGTCAGCACCACGTTCTCTTTATATTACATCTCTTACTTCTCCAGACATCAAATGATCTTCTCTCTTAAACTGGAAGCATCCAATTGTTCTGCTCTTTGGTATTCAAGGAAGCTCTCCTGAGTCGCACCATCATAATAATATCTTACAACTAGAGACGACTGCTCAGTTTTTGTTTTTTATGTCCTTTGTCTCATGTGTCAAAATAGAAAAATGTTAACTTTCTTTAACATTCTTGAGGATTTCCTCACTCACCACTTCAGCTAAACATCCCAGAATCTCCTTTTGAGTGCTTTTGCTGATATATTTTGCGTTTGTGGGACCTTGTGACGGTCGTCTTTTCACTAATGCATCATGTTTGCTTATTAGATCTAAGATCTTAAGGACATTTCTCTGGTTTTGTGAGGTTTCTGTTTCATCATGGCCATGTTCAGAAAGGTTTTGAGTGGCTGTCAAATTTCAGTCAGAGTTTGAATATAATTCTGATTTTTAATAACTTACTGTTTGTACCATTTCTACCACTCACTGAGGAAACTTGTTTTTGTTGCTCCGTGAAGTGTTTTGGGTAATATTTTTAAATGTGGCCGCACTACTGCATGTGATTAATGTATGTACTAAACCATCCATAACCTTCAGCAGACATTTAATTCATTACAAACTTATTTGTCTTAAACGTTTTGTGTTAAAACATCACCAGGAGAAACTGATTTCACCTGGAGAAAGTTGGGCTGCTCAGTGGCTTCACTCCGCTGCGTTGCAGACCATCGCGTGAGCATTTGTTTTTCAGAGACCTAAGATTATATTTACAATTATTTAATTTTAGTGAATTAAAATTTAACTTAAAGGGTATAAGAGGCTTTTGGACAAACAAGAAAGTATTTTAAAAGCAGCACTCTACAACACGGGTGCAACACAAATGAGCACAATATAGAAATACCTAAATGAAGTAATAGTGGATTAAAGTAGTAAATGTAATTAGTGACATTCCTACTGGTTAAACGCTTGCTCTAATCTCATGTTAATGAAAAATAACAGTACTCAAGCCCAATCGCATTATCACATCATTGAGTCATATCTGCCTCCGGACTTTTGAAAATGATGCTGCCTTAATATATATCATTGCTCTTTCTAGGTCAGCATTCTTCCAAGTTTGCAGTCATGGCATTTCATTCTGTCGCAGTATCTAATGATTTATTTTGTAGGTATTACTGGAAAATAAAAGCATACAAGACACACTTCAATATATTTATATTTATTATTGTTACTTTTATTGTATTACCTGCAAAAATATATATAAAGAGAAAATAAAACAGAATAATAAGGAATATAAATAGCATTGAATAAAAAAAAAACACCAAAAATTCATTTTTTTTAAAATATAGATTTATACCAAAACTGACAGGGAAGAGATTTTGCTTTAGTTGCACCAGTGAGTTGAAGTCTCACCTGTAAAGCTAAGAAATATTTCTTGAACTGGGTTACACACAGACACAAAGAACAACATGCGAAACTGGCTGTTGCAGTATTTTTCACCATGACAAGAATGCAGAAGGATAACTCCTGGTATTTTTCCTTCCACTGTGTTTTATATCAAAGTAAAATACTGACAAAGTTAGCGTCCATTACAAAGACATGTATAGTGCATAAGGCAACGCCACAGTCATCAGTGTAAACAGCTCCAAATATCAACAATGAATTTACACATACACCAAGGGAAATGTATCGGGGGATTTAATAAATGTTGAAGTACATTTTTTGCTACTTCCTCTTAAGACAAAGTAAAAATCAAAAAAGTACACTGTGTAAAAAAAGGATTTTCTTAATCACTTTGATTCTTTTTGGTTAAGACATGCAAGCACATTTAGTATTTTTAATCAAAATCACATAACTGTAAAAAAGTCTATAAAAACAGAACAACAAATGTATTATTTTGAACATCGGGATCAGTACATATGGATTCATTTTGTAAAACTTACTGCATCACACCTGAAATCTGCTGGAAATATTAAATTGAAATGTATTAAACTGAAATGTATATTTTCCATTACAACATGAAATGTGAAAACCAACAAAGAAGTTATGGCTGTAATACAGAGGAGATGATATCAGCACAAACTTGGAGTACCCAGTTAAATACTCCAGGCCCTGTCATGTGACTAACAGTCAACAACTCACCCAATACAACACAGTTACAATAAATCCTTTAATAAAGGTAATAAAATAAAAGCAACATTTATATCTGGCACTTAACTGACATAAATTTCCACATATTAGCAAATATTAGGAAATCTTTGATAACATTAATGCAGTATGGCTTTACCCTGTAGCTGCAGGAAGTTTTCCTAAAAAATTCCAGGTGAGGAATCACAAGACATTTGTAGGTAAGACATTAAGAAGGAAAGATAGTTTTCAGAATAAATCACAGAAGGGGTGGCGCAGATGCTGAGAGGTCAGAAGTAGGTGTGCAGCTCTCAAGCGGCTTCAAATTGAAGGTGTTGAAGAAGCCAGACACCTGATCTGGGATTTCTGCCAGGACGCTCTGAGCAAGCAGTTCTTTAGGACACTGAGACAAAGGGCAGAGACAGAGCAACAGTGAAAGTGTGCCAAACACACACACAGAAACATGCAGTTAGAAAAGAAAGCAGGGAGGTTGCAGAGCTGCAGCTGTAATTTGAGCATAGCACCAAGAGAAGGTGTTTAAAGTTTAAGCTAGTCACATGTTCTTACAGCCAATAAAACCAGAACTAGAAAAGCTAGAAAACTTCACATGGCTTCGACAGAGTCGTGCATCATTAAGTTACCGTTTTGTGCTCATACAAACCTACAGTATATGATGACTTAATGCACCACGTACTGTGAACAATCAAGGCATGACATAACCTTGAAAAAGCAAGGTTACTATGATATTTATAAATCCTGATTGCAGCTCGGATCAAATGAAGGGAAGGATGAGGGGCACGATCAGCGTGTTGGTTGGGGTACTCCTGCACATTTTAGGTAGGACTCGGTTCAGTGGGGGGCTTCAGCTCAAATAACTTGAAGAAGGAGGCCAGTTGGTCAGGCAACTCTGCCAGTACACTTTGTGCAAGGGCTGCACTGCCCGCCTGAAATAAGATGTGCAAACATTCAAATGTTGGTGGTGTTGGTGCATCTGGACAAAGAGTGTGCTTTATAGCTTGCCACGGCTTACATTTTGGAACTTCCGGAATGGCACAAACTGCACGATGTCCCGCATGGCGTTCTCTCCTGTTGTCGAACGCAAAACTCCATCGTCTCCATCCAGGAACTCCATGGCACTGAAGTCCGCCCCTCCGACCCCGACGATGATGATAGACATGGGCAGACGAGAGGCGTTGACGATGGCGTTGCGCGTCTCGTCCATGTCCGTGATTACTCCATCAGTGATGATCAGGAGAACAAAGTATTGCTGTGAATCATCAGGACAACAGGAACAAAAAAAGCAGCAGAGTGGAGCAGTCAGTTGACATTAGGACTGCTTTGATTGATTCCAAACTTTCTGTGACTCACAGATGCAGTTTGCTGCTGCAGCGCCTGTCTTCCAAATTGGGCGACGTGGTTGATGATTGGGGAAAAGTTTGTTGGGCCGTAAAGCTTCACCTGAGGCAGACACTGCTGGTAGGCAGCAACCACACCCTCTACACCTGAAACACACACAAAAAACCATCATAAAGTCATGGGTCACAGTTACATGAAGGTGGATGAAATGTACCGTATCACCGCACTAAAGCACGTTGCTCAGACTGCAGGTTTACTGTAGTTGTGGTTTCTAGGATATTTAAAAGTAGAACAGGAGGCAGAGCCTTCAGCTTTCAGGTCTGTTTTATGTGCAAACAGCTCCCAGTTTGGATTCAGGAGACAGAAAACCTTTCTTCTTTTAAAATCAGCCTTAAAATGATGTCTTTTAATAAAGTTACAGCTGGATCAGGTGAACCTGAATCCTCCCTTATTTACACTGGAACAGGCCACTGAGGGCTTCCCATGATGCACTGTGTTTCTTCGTCACGCACCTCTTTAGACTCTCCATGTGTTAATTCACCACTCTGCATTTAATTATTAGTTATAATTCATCTTCGTCTTCTTCCCCTCAGCCCCAGCTGCTCAGGGCAGATCACTACCACTCACTGAGCCTGGTTCTGCTGGAGGTTTCTTCCTGTTAAAAGGGAGTTTTTCCTTCCCACTGTCGCCAAGTGCTTGCTCAAAAGAGGGTCATCTGATTGTTGGACTTTTCTCTCTAACACTGCAGGGTCTTTACCTTACAATACAAAGCACCTTAAGGCAACTGTTGTTGTGATTTGGCACTGTATACATAAAACTGTATTGAATTGAATTTTATACCCAAAGGTACGTCCATGTTTATTAAGCAATAGGTCACAACATAGAAATTAAATTATGAGAAGAACAAGATGCAAAAATAAATCTACTAATATGTTAAAATTAAAATATCTCTTATTTAGTGTAAAACATATAATTGTTTTCCCCGTGTTGCAGCTGTTCTGCACACTGGCAAATCTGAACATAGACTGACCTCCACTGTGCTAAATAACTGCTAATGTTTATACAAATCTCACATTACATTCAGTCTGTTATTACCTGCACAGAATGGATTGGATGGGTTGAAGTTGATGGGAAACTCGTGGTTGACCTGCACACATAAACAACCCAGATCCCAAATGATCGTATCTGCAATGGCTTACACTTACCTACAACACAAACAATCTTTCTGCCGCGTGTCACATGTACGCAAACATCAAAAGTGCAACAATCACCTGCCATGCAGGAGGAATCTGTGCTCCAAAACCAAAAGCAGGGAACATCTTATCACTGTGCAAAAGGAAGCAATACAAAAATAAAGACTGTTAATGTCAGTTTGTAAAGACCAGTGAACATTTAAAATTAAGTCTTTTCGTCAGACTCTTTACATTAATGTTCTTCATGGTTCTATTTAAACAAGACATCCTGGCCTTGCTTCTCACGCTGTTATGTTTTCACTTTGTTAATCATTTATTTTCCTGTAGTGCAAGAAAACTAGTGAATATCAGGATGATAAGCTGGTGCTCTGGCTTAATGCCTGTCAGCTGACATGCTGCATTAAGTGGTTTGCTGGGAATTCGGTTATCCATGCATTAGGAATGAACGCTCAAAATAACAGATAAGTACTGGTCAGATTATTAGTATTTTGCTGCTACTATCATGGTGAGAGCAGAGATCTATTATATTCATTCCCAGCAGCATATTCACCATGGGCCACCTTTGCTGCTAGCCCCCTCCCCTCTGTTTGAGCCACCTTTCTCCTGACTGACTCTCTCATTAACTTGAACAGGAGGAAGGTGGGTTCCTGTGCTGAGTTGGTAGTGTTCACACAGCCACGAGTAAAACAGTCTGAAGCTGGAGCTTTTGGCTCACAAGGGATTACATGCCCACACACTGACCTCATTATTTGAAACTTGTTGAATGTGGGCAACTAGTACTGTGATATATTAGGTCTTTCAAGGCTTGTAAGAATGATTGTGAGTTTGCCAAAGGCGAGGTGCATATTAAGACTTACAAACGACATGTTAAATTGCATTGAAATTACTGCAGATGAACTGATGAAGTGCACAGAAACCTTTAAGACTAGAAAAGAAAAAGTTACGGTGGAGCTTGTTTTTAAATCGGTCTGACTTATAATTTTTCTGAATGAAGGAAAACAGACTTACTTTCTGCACCTGCATAATCCTTTATGTATGTATTTACCTGTCGTAGTCCTGGATGACATTACCAACTGCCCAGATGGCTGCCAGGTACTCATTGTAGCCCTGAGGGTTGATGTAGTGGAGTGACTGGGGGAATTTGGGATCCCCATTGGAGCCTGTGAAGTCAATTGCAATCTGCGCCGCCCCCAGAGGGATGTGTTGCATTTTTTAATAAACGTCAGTTAATTATGAATGAATCATAAAATGTCAACGTCAGTTAAATATTTCAGGTGTGTCTCCAAATGATAACTGGAAGGATTCGGATTAACAAATAAATGTGAAACTCACAGTGAAGTTAATCTGACAGCCTCCCATTATGTAATCCAGAAACGTGTACTGCCTCACTATCTGTAAACACCACAAGAGTTACTGTGCAGTAGTACTTATCTATTAAGAAGGGTAAACATGTTGTTTTTTGTGCTCCAGCAGATAAACAACAGGACGAATGATATATCTAAAAACATAAGAAAACATATCAAACACATATTAAAAACATCTAAAACCAGAGCACCTTGCTTTTTTTTATGACGATGATGCCAGAGTTTTTATATCCTTTCTTCTTCTCTTTTTTTTTGCTGTTGATGCAATCAAATTCCGCCTGTGAAGAAGAGAAACACAGCATACAGGTGTCAGGATGTACTTCCCCCCCTCTGCTTACTCTTAAGCAAAATGTTCAAACTGGCAAACACACACACACACACACACACACACACACATGAACTCACCGCAAATGTTTCTGTTGCCTGCTGGATTTGACTGAGCGAGGTCTGAAATGTTCCAATGAAGTCGTGATCGCCACTGTTGTTGTGGTCATAACAGTCAATCTAGCGAACAGAGACAGCGAGGAGAGGTGAGACTTGGAATCACCAAATTTTGCACTGAAATGATCAGCGGCGCTTGGAAATCAAAGTAGGTGAGGCAAAAGCATGGTGGGTGTGAAGCTTCAAATGTAAGGCGACTTCATGATACTAAAACGTCAACCAGAAACACACACACACACACACACACACCACACACACACACACACACACACACACACACACACACAGAGGCCATCTAAGCTGGCAAATGGGGTGACAGAGTTCCTCCTTTAGAGCGATTGCAGGACCTGCTCACAGTCACACACAGTAGATTCTGTAACACTTTCGGCATTGAGAGAACACAGAAAACACAAACAGCTCCATACACAGCATGGACATCTTAGGCCTCAGTCACACGGGCCTATAAACCAGTCTGTCGGTGACCCCTCAGTAACCTCTGTTGACTAGGAAAAATCTAAATTCCCAGACCGGGTGGCAAGTGGTTACTGAAGGTTGCTGGATGTCGCTACGTAAAATCAGTTGCAAAGATGGAGCTACACCAAAAACCTCCCCGTCTGTGGCAAGCAGTTGGTGTGGAAGATGCAAATTTGTCTGCAAACACGTGCTATTTGTTCTCCAATCTGTAGTGAAACTTGAAAAAGCTTCATTGAACATTTGAAAAAGGAAACGCGGATTGTCACTCCCAAAGCTAACGTTGTGCTTTAGCACTGCACTGACACTCTTCAATCGGCACAACTTTCACTTTGAAGGTGAACAGTCCCTGTTTCCAGTTTGCATATTCCACTGCCGTTTAGAGAATAGCTTGTGTTTGCAGACACATCTGCATCTTCCATTCAGTGAAGTGGCAACTGCAGCAACCCGCTAGCAACCAAAGCGATCGCAAGGATTGTTATGCAGCACCGTATTCCTCTTTACAACTAATTTCACACTGGTGACTCTTCAACAGCTATGAAAGCTAATGGGTAAGTAAAACAATGGATCCATCTTAATGGAAAACTTGTCCCATTTGGAAAACTGACCCCTTGGTTAGCTTACCTAAACCTTTATATCAAATTAAATAGAATCAGTGGGCTACTTTGAGCTTCTCCCTTATTCACAGGGGTCGCCACAGCAGATAGCTCTGTATGTTTGATTTGGCAAATTTTTTGCTCTTCCTGACACAACCCTCAACGGCTTTGTGTCTCCTCCCAGGATCAAAATGGGATATAGTGTGGAGCCACCAAATACAATCACCAGTAAACTTCATAAATAAGCTTCATATCCTGTTTAACAGGAATATTTGAAGGTTCAAAAAGATGCTTTTGTCAGCTGTTTTTGTAATCAGAGATCATTTTTGGACATAAAGTGTTGTTAATTACATTTGATTAAAGGCGCTCCCAGACTGTGTCAGTAAACGATCAGGTAAATTTAACCAATGGGCCAAACTCCTTGAAAGTGTGCGTTCCTTTAAGATAGATGTAGATGCATCCAGGACTTGAGCCGGTCCTGTCACAGACCCTGCATCCTTCACATTAACAGCATTCCATGTTGACACTGTCGACAGTTACCTCACGTGTACTGCTGACTGGAAAGCATCTCTTCCTGATAAGTTTGCCTTAATAAGAGTTAGAGGATGGAAACAACATAAACGAATACTCACAACAAATCTTTAGTGGCAGTAAGATCAAGGATATGCAAGTTATGCAAGAGGGAGACAACAGAGGACGTTCAAATCTTTCGAGATGAAAAACGGTGAAGATAAAAGCTTCAGTAGTCATAATGTTTGTTCTTAGGATATATGTGTAAAAAAAACAAAAAACTTTCTAACGATGCCTATGTTGTCTCCCTGCTACACTGGCTATCAGCCAGTGTGGTGTTTTAAACATCAGCACCACTCCAGAATTTCACAATTAGTGCATAACAACTTTCCAGTTTTACTGGCTGCTTCACATCATTCAGCTCTGCAGACAGTTAGGAAAAAAAGAAACCAGCATACTTTATGTGTGTATGAGTGTGCGTACCTTGATAGGTTTCTCAACATCGCCTGCGCAAAGTGACTGAATTGGGATTTGGAATGGTCTCCAAACGGGATTTAGGTTATTTTTCACCACCTGCACAACAACACAGATACAGAAAGACTTCCTCTGTTGGGAGATGTAACTGTACAAACGTAAAACACTTTCCCTGTGCGCCAGAAAGCCTCAAACACAATGAGTGCAGGTTTACCTCTGTCCTGTGAGCCAGCTGCCATCCAGTTTCTGTCTGCTTGTAGAATTCCAAGAAAGGGTCGGATTTGCCAAAAAAATCCTGGAGATAAAAGGGAGGAAAAAGCAGGCAAACACAGATTACACTGTAAATTCTAAAGTGAGGATAAAGTGATGACATGTTTTATACCACCATAACACGATATCGATCACTGCTCATCAGCTGCCTTTACCCTTTTTCACCAGCTAACTGTGTCCAAGAGTCATTACTAAACTAAACTTACTAAACAGGCACAGCTCGAGTTGTCCAATCACATTTCAGAGAATTTTCAGATTCAATAATCTTAGCTGTCACATCCCTGACACTTAAAAAGTTTGGCTTCACGTGGAAATGTCTTCGTTTGGGAAAGAAAGACATTTGTATTTTTGCATTTAATAGAACTTTGAATTGATCAGAAATGCTATCAGTGACAATTAAAGGTTAACGGAGACATTCATCAAAAATCATTTTGAAAAGATCCACATTCTGTAGGTGCACATTGTGTTACCTAATGCACACCTAACGGATCAAACACATCTGAACCCGGACAATCTGTCTCTCAGAATCCAGAGGCCGACCAACGATCTGTAAGGTCTCTTTTCCCCCCACTTGCTAAATTGTACTCTGGTTCCTATTCTAGGGTGACTGTAGCTCATGAGGTCATGTGCTGGTGGGAAGGTTGGTGGTTCGATCCCTGTCTCCCCCTCTGTGATGCATCTAGGGGCAAGATACTAATTCTAAGTTGCTCTCTGATGCATCTGTCACAGTATGAATAGAAAGCACTTCAAAGGATGGTTGGAGGTGAATGTGGCATGTTGTATAAAGCACTTTGAGTGCTCTGGGTGAGTAGAAAAGTGCTATATAAGAATCAGTCCATTTACCATATCTGTCCTTCTATTCTGGGAAGAGCATTGTTCTCTGCAAACTCTCACCACTGTGTGAAATCATTGAGAAATGCCTGCATGGAGTGGCAATCCTTGTTTTAAAAGGAAGAACAGTCTGGCTAATTTTCTGGCCTTTTAACACAATACACTTGCAGCTTCATGAAAAGTTTCCCAGTACAACAGATTATGGTGGTTTGTGAGGAAACTGGTACATGCTTCCCTATGAATTCAACTTCCCAATTGCTATGATTTCAACTCTTAACTAACTAAATTGTTGGTTGTGTAATCCAAAAAATGTGTCACTGAAACAAAGCTTTTCATTGGAAACACTGCAAATGTGTGCCTACGACCACTGATTCTCACCCAAAACAATTTTAATCAGTTCAAGTGCTTTTCTTTAAATATAAAAAAAAACCTTTCAAAGTGGCACAAACTTTTGATGAGTGGTGTTAAATGTTTTTCTAATCATAAACTGTGACCAGTAAGAGTCAGTAACTTCAGTCAAATCATCCGCGTAAAGATTTCTGATTACAGGAACATAATTCCTTCTAGTCTAAGACACCTTCTTGTCCAGTTTTCTTGCTGCGACTTCAAATGCCACCACTCTGTTGTCAGTCATTTCTTCTGCACATATCTAGAGAGCAAGAAGCAGTTTTGCATTAAAAATGTGAAATAAGTTCACTCAGATTTCACCAAATCACTGCGTCCCTCACTCAAAGAAACTCACAGTAATGGTTCCCTTTCCTGCAGGCATCTTGTCCTTCTTAACAAGTGGTTTTGTTAGTTTTCTTGAGGACACGATCTGAACAGAAAGACACATCTTAGTCATCACTAAACAACGCCAATACCACTTCCCACCACTTATAGCTCTTTCAGTATATATATAGACAAATGGCTTGTAATGAAAATCAAAGATGGCAAACCTGTCCCAAGGTACACTCCAGCTGTCCCAGGAAGTCAGCCTCTTGCAGACTGCAGTTTTCAGTATCAATATCGTGCACTTCAAACCTCAACTTCTGCACCATCTCAAAGTAGTAGTCGAGGACAATAGGCTTGGAAAACTTGGGACTGAGGCAGTTCTCGATTTTCTCCGTGCGACCAACCTAACACAAACACGTTTCACAGTCAGGGATTTTCTTTTAGGAACTTTTAAAGTTGAGCTGTTGCCCTAAAACTGGAAATTGATAACTCTAATTTTTTTAAGAGTAAGGCCTTTCAAATCCACACAACAAAAACCTACTTACCTCAAACCAGTGGTTTCCAGAGGAGTTCATGAAAAGCACGCATAGAGGGTCGGACTTTGAGAATGCATCCATGTCGAGCAGATGGTCACAGGAGATGCTCAGCGACACCTTGGTCACACAGTCTGCGACCCTCGTCTGCTGGACTCCAACTGCCGCCATCGCAGCCCGGAAACGCTCAACTCACAAGAGCTGATAACCATAAATGTGGGTAAACAGAAAATGAACATGGAGAACATAGAATACAGTATTGTGCAAAAGTCTTGTGCCCCCCTTAAACGTTTCATTTAAAATAGGTGCAGCAATTTACTGAAAGATGCAAAGATACATAAATTCAAATGAACTTGGAAGTCAGTGTCTGGAATTACTGCCTTTATGCCTCAATGGAGCCAGAACTCTCTTAGGCAAGCTCTATAGTAATTTCTGTGATCTTCAGGAACAATTCTCCAGGCTTTCCAGGCAGGACTTTTAAAGCTTTTCTCCGATTTTGTCTCCTTTTGTTCTGTTCTTTGTTGAGATGATCCCAACTGCTTCCATCGGCCCCTCTGGTGATGGCCAGAGGGGCCGATGGCGTGATATGGCAGCCTCGCTTCTGTCAGTCTGCCCCAGGGCAGCTGTGGCTACAACTGTAGCTTGCCTCCACCAGTGTATGAATGTGAGAGTGAATGAATAGTGGTATTGTAAAGCGCTTTGGGTGCCTTGAAAAGCGCTATATAAATCCAATCCATTATTATTATTATTATTATGTTCAAATCTAACAGGCGGAGGCCAATCCATGACTGATATGGTTCCTTTGTGTGTGTGTTTTTTACCCGGGTATGTTTTTAGTTATTTGGCAGTGTGTTTGGGATTATTTTCAGGCTGAAAAATGAAGCCACTGCCAATCAGACGCTTTACAGATGCTACAGGTAAGGTGGATCAAAATCCTCTTCTGCATTCATAATTCCATTGATTTTGAGAAAATCTCCAATACATCCACAATATTTTATCCATGGCTATAAACACACACCTCTCTCCTGACCTCCTCTGGTTTTTTATTTTTATTGTTTTATAATTTAGACAGTTGCTGTGCGAGCGTGCAGGTGGTTTCTCATTCAAGTCAATTCACTTAAATTTTATTTATTTATAAAGCACCAAATCACAACAACAGTTGCCTCAAGGCACTATTGTAAGGTAAAGACCCTTTACTAATACAAAGCAGAGAGAAAACCCCAATCATATGACTCCCAATGAGTAAGGGCTTTGGTGACAGTGGGAAGGAAAAACTTCCTTTTAACTGGAAGAAATCTCCAGAAGAACCTAGCTCGAGGAGGGGCAGCCATCTGCAGCCAGTTGTTTTCTCTGCTGCTCTTCCCTCTCTCTTGACGATGTGCATGGAGAAGTAACTGTGCAGTTACTTCATGTGAAGTAACTGCACAGAATTTCTGTTTTATGTAAACAGCTTTGGCGGAATAAACCCACTTCAGCTGGCAAAGGAACAACCAACTCAATTAAAACACTTAATTCACACCACACAACGCCGATTGCAGCAACATAGAGTTGAAGGCCAGACTAGCTACACACACATGCAAATTAAAGGCTAGGTTTTTTTTTGGGGGGGGGGGGGGTTAAACCTCCTGGTTTCTAATGTAATTGTTTAAATGCACATAAACTGTACTTGCTGTCACCTGCACCTAGACTGAAACATAACTTTGCTGTTTACATGTGTCCAAAAACCTTTAGGCGTCTGCAGTACCGGGGGAACCTGTCACGTTCAGTGTGACTGTAAGTTTAGGGTACCCTTGGTTCAGCTGCTAGATGTTTTTTTTTTAATTTTAATTGTTTTGTTTTTATGGCTCATAAAAAACTATTTGAATAGCAGACTTTTATTTTTTATGTAAAATTGTTAGAAGCTTTCTGATGTTGTCTACTTGTTAACAGAATTAAATGTTCAGCCACAGGATTTGTCATTGTAAAACAAATCTCATTTTAAATGGGTGATATAACATATTATTACATTAATTATGCAATAAAAGCCCCAGATTTTTACCTTAAAGTCACATAATAAAATTAAGTATAAATAAAGTAAATAAAGTAATCTGGGCGCTACAGCTTTAAGCAGCTTCGGGCGCTCCCGCGGGCGGCAATTTCTTTTTGGCACAACACCTGGAGCTCAGGGGCAAAACAATCGCATGAGTGCTGCTGTTTGACTGAGGAAGAATAAAGTCTATATTTAATGTCAAAAACCTCTTTTTTCTAACATCTGTATTTCCCTGTTTTAACTACAGAAAGTTTTCATTATGTCATGATTGTATATTTCCATGATTTCATGGTATTTTTTCAGGCGCTCCAGCTACCGCAGTATTGCTGTTTTGCCACAGCTGTTTTCTTTTTTTAAAGGCTGTTTTAGATGCTTTCTTTCTTTCTTTTTTATTGTTTTGTTTGAATGGTTCACAGGTCAGTGTTAAATGGCTTAACAAACACAAAACATTCCTGCGAAAATGGTCAGGTACAAGGACCGGACTGAGGAGTGGTCAATGTCCAAAGAGAAAGCCTGGTGAACGATTGCTCAAGAACCTACATAAATGTGTGGCTGCTTGGAAGCGAAAAATAAAGAAATCAGTGATGACTCAAGACTTTTGCACAGATTATTTGTCAGCCAAATAATCAGTCACCATATTATTGATCTATTACATTATATTAAAACACATGATTAGTATTTTAGTGTAATATCTGTTAGCTTTCTAGTTAATGTTCTCATTCAAAGCCATTTAGAAATTACAGATGTACTAATAATAATGCACAGTCAGTGGAAGATGCTTTTATATACATGATATGTTATACATTGTATTTTAATGTACATATTACATTTGGATTTGGGTTGATCATTTACATAAAAACCAACCACCATGAAGCAGTGGAGGACGTGACCAGCAGGGAAATACCAGCATAGAGAATGAATCATATCCGTTATATCAAAATATCTATGCCGATACTCCCCTCAACACGTGTTTCCATGTATTTTGCAACTATCTTTGTGTTATTGTTCATACTCCGTGTTCTACAATATAATAAAACTAATCCTTTTTGGTCACTTAAAACATCTTTATATAACTGTCAGCGTATATTTGTTGGGACTTCTGCTGCCTTCTTGGCCTGACCTTTCTTGAAAAAGACGTTTTAAATGTCAATGAGACTTTTACACTGATAAATAAAGAATTTATCAAAGTTGCTTTGCCAAAAAAAAGGCTGAAGCTTCCATCTCGTGACAGAAATATCCTTTCTATCTTAAAAATGTCTCGATATCATTCACGAGATATGTTTGACACACATTTCCCAGATTATAGAACAAGAAGTCAATAAGATAAGATAAGATAACCTTTATTAGTCCCACACGTGGGAAATTTGTTTTGTCACAGCAGGAAGTGGACAGTGCAAAAGTTATGACGCAAAAATTAGAATACAAATCCATCAGAGACAACTGCCAAACATTATTACATAGTAAATAAACCTTAATTAAGGTTACAATATTAGAGTTAGTTGCCTAAACACTTCTCTAAAGAAACACAGAAAGGTTGTGGCTGTTCACATAAACACCACGCGAAAAGCCACACCTACGAACTCTGTCGTTAAGTTGAATGGGTTTATTATCAGCGACAGTCACATGACGCGAGAAAAAGTATATACACACTCTGTGGGAATTCATCAGCAGCGCTTAAACTCTTGAACAATTGCAAATGTCAAGACTAGCGCGGTGGTCGCTTACCTCGTAAGCCTGCTTGCTAGCGACACTGCTGCGGTGCTGTGGTTTGTTTCCAGCTGCTGCAGCAACAGCACAGCTAGCTCGGTGGTGGTGGGCGGAGTCCAGTGCGCTCACTTCACGTACCGACCGCAAACACGACCTCCCAAATCAACTGTACGAACTACATGAGACCAAAAGGTATAAAACTCACACACAAACACATATACTGTAAAAATAATAAACAAGGACACAACTTTTGCCATTACGAAGTCAGCCCAAAAGCTTATAATAGCCATGCGGGTGGTGTATGGAGGACTATTAGTGTCGCGGAAATGACAATGACCTATTTTATTTAATAGTAAACGATAAAAACACATGAATTCGTACATTTATTTAGAATTAAAGTGACACCATAATTTAAGTAAATTACCAACCAGCTCACTACTTCGTGTTCACGTGATCGTTGAGCCCATTCTTAGCAGCTAACACGGATGTCAAACATAAAGCCCGGGGGCCACAATCGGCCCGGCAAAGACTCCAATCTGGCCTTCTTGACAGCTTTGGAAAATATGTAGGAAAGTATACATGTTTGGACTTTTAACTGTAGTTTAAGTATGTAAGTTAAACAATTAAATGGCAGAAAAGTTCCCATTTCTTAACTGTCTACTACAGAAATTTCAGTTTAAAGATTGTAAGTTGTGAATCAACAAAAATGTAATGATTTTTAGATATAGGACAGTCTGGTGAGCTACCAGAACGTTTTCAGTAATTTTATATATTTATCATGCAGAAAACTGAGATGTGTTATTGAAATTGCACATCCTCAACTCTTATTAAGATTTTCCCTTGCCCTGCCTACTTAAGATCATAGTGGGTTATATGTAGTCATCAGTGTAAAATGATTTTAACATCTGCCCCAAACTTTCCATAAAAGGCATCATGCTAACACAGCTGGAAACTGGACACAATCTTCAAAATACCTCTCCGAAAAAAAAGAAATTCTAAAACTCCTCAGTTCTTGTTATGAAAAACAGTGAGGACCATTAATGTGTGGGAAAGCCCAAAAATGTTTATAGTGTGTAGTGGTCCCTTCAAAAACAAGTATAGCTGTTTTGGTGTCATTTAATAAAGTAGCCTGACTTGTAAGACGTCTGTTTTCCAACAACCAGCATCTGTATTTGTGCATTAAATGGAGGACTTGTACAGAGAGATATCCACAGGCAGGAATGACTTCCTGTGTCTTTCAGTGGTGCATTTGAGTAATCTCACTCTATCAGTGAGCGTCCTCCTGTGACTGGCCAGCATGTCTTGGAGTGGGTGGGAGGTCCAGCACTATCCTTATCTTGGACAACATCCGCCTCTCTGAAACCAACTTAAGGGAGTCCAGCTTCATCCCCACAACATTACTGGTCATGTTTATTGAGTTTGTTTTTCTGATCCTTCCAAGATATAATAGACTGTAGGATGTAGAATACAGCCTGTCTTTATATGAGCTTGCATTTATAACAAACAAAATTTACAAGAAATGGGAGGAAGAGGAAGGAAAGATTCACAGCAAAACAGTGAGAAGGTGGCTGAGGATATCTAAAAGAATAAAAAGCAAGAAAAAAACAGAAAAACCCATCTCTGCCTCCTACCACCTACACCCACTCCACTCCTTCTACCTTTTAGCTTAGAGATCTTAGAGAGATTGAAACTTATATTCTCATTTATCATTTTTTTAGGGTGTGCTAATTTTTTTTAATTGTTTTTTTTATAAGCCTCAGCACCCTAAAGCACTTAGTTAGGAGAGGAACTTGCTCTGTTTAAAGGAGAATGAATGCAGTCTTTATTTAGCTACAGTATTACCATGTTATGACATGTTATGTGAGGTGGTATTACATCTCAGGGTTGCCAAGAGGGGTTTGAACCCTTTAGTTGCCTAGCTAATTCATGCTGCCTTAAAATGTCAGATTAAACTGCAGGTTAACTGAATTTCCATTTTAGTGCATGTGAACTGAAAGGAAAACTAAATGACTACAAATTCAAAAGCTTATAGGAAAATCCCCTATTCTCAAGTTGAGTGTTTGTTTTTGTAAATCCCTTTTTAATAATCATAAAAAAAAACTACAGTATTTACAAATGCCTCAAAAGATCTCTCCACATTTGTCTTTTTCCTGTGCAGTTAGTTCTTAGTTAAGGAAATGTTTAAATACTTCTGTGACAACTGTAGTCCTCAATACAGCTTTCTCACAGAACGAACCAATCGAGTCCTACCAACGTGCGTGTTGAAACGAGAGCATGCTCCCTTTCACAATATGTTTTACATATTGGGACCTGATAAAAAATGATTATGTCCTGACATTAATAACAACAACACATGACATTTATTTAACAAAAACTAAGTGCACTCCATGATCCAGCAGCTTGTAGCACCAAAACTTCAAGTACAGTATAACGCGGTTCACCTTTTGTGCCCTTGCTGTTTCGCGGATTTTTTTTGTGCAATTTTGCATGGGTTTTTTTGTGTGTTTTTTTTTACAGCCCATTGTGTCCTGCATCCTGATTGGCTGTAGACCACTGTCAATCAATTTTGTGCCATGTCTCCTGTACAGTACAGAATGCATTCAGCTTGATTGCCAGCAGTGTGACTCTGAAGTGCTGTACTGTATGTTTGTAAGTTTGTAACAATATCGACGAAACATTTTGCACCTGCGGGTGCCTTTGGTTTCATTCTATAATACTGGACTTATTTTTCTATGAAAGTTTGAACTTTAAGAGTGTTTAAACAAGAGATGAAAGTGTGAAAATGTTCATGCCTGAAAAGTGTAAAAAGTGTGTAGTGAGGGGTTTTACAGCCTTAAACATCTATAATAACTGTAAAAAATAAAGTTGGCTACTTTGCAGATTTCACCTATCGTGGGTTATTTTTGGAAAGTAACTCCCGTGACAAACGAGGGCCCACTGTACCAGCTTTAAATCTGTGTTCTGTTCGTTGCATCATTTTACATCGTGAGCCACGTATGTTGATCTTGTGTGAAACTTCCTTTTCTGTCATTGTACAGACATTTAGCTACAATAAGACATTTAAATATAAAAAAAGAAGTGTAATTTACACAGCATGTTTAGCTGCACGATAAAGAAACCCTGCTGTAGTAACTGAAATAAATCTGTCAGCATACAGTTAAAAGTCTGAAATGTATGCCCTCCTTCACATTTTCCAAAGCCACCCAATGGGCCAGATTGAAGACTTTGGAGGGCCACTTCTGGCCCCCAGGACTTATGTTTGACATGCCCAAAATTATGATGGAGGAGAATAGTTTATTACATTTATTTGTTACTAGAAATTTATTTTACATTATCTGCAGTCTAAAATGTATATACACTATACACTACTATAATATACAGTAAGTATGAACACATGTTTCTGCATCAATCATGAGGATATAAATCCTCATGGAAATGTGTATACACACTGTGGTACTTAATCTAGTTAATAACCATGGTTACTAATTCACTTTTGCCGCCAGATGGCAGTTCCTTTATTTAATTTGGGAAAAGACTGTTGGAAGCAACCACTGTGGGCCACACGGGAGTCAAAATCATTTCCAACCATTATAAACAACAATAAATGTTCACAACGTATAAAATCTTGTTAGCAAACAAGGTTACATGTCAAAGTCTTTAATTAAGGTAGCAGGAGTCAGGTTGCTAGCTGGGAACATCCAGTGTAACAATGTAGACTCTGAGCTTTGTCTCAGCAGATATCCACCGTTTCCTTTTATGTTATGATCACACAACAAATAAGGTGCCATTCGTTTATGCAACAAATATAGCATTTAATCAGCAAAGCCATGTGTGAAGATGCACAGAGTACACTGTTATTGTTTCCTGTTATTACGATTTCTTATTAATTACATGCAGTGAACAAGCTGGAGGGTCTCAAATCACATGGAAAACACCTCAGTCACTCAGCTTGTTAGAGAAACTGTAATACTAATGATTTACATAGATGTTGTGAAAAAGTCAACTGCACAACATTAAACTTGCTGTTTAAGGCCATTTGGGTGCTCTTTGTTAATTGTAACAGAAACTGATTTCTGAGCGATTAAAAGGATAAGGTTGGCTTGCACGCTTGTTCAAAGCCACTTCCTGTTTCCTTTCATCCTGACCACTGTGATGCTACACCTTAGGCAGCTGTCATGCAACCACTTGTTTAGAGCTTTTGCAAAAGGGTGACTGTTGCTCAACCACCCACACAGTGATGACATCATGGAGAAGAATCCCAAATTTTAGCCTGAGGAAGCATTTCCGCGGCCATAACGATGTCCTGCTCTGGATTTTATTTGTGAGCCATGCAAGCTGAAACTGATCGTCATTGTATACAAATATTAAATTATTATTTATTTATTTATTGGTTAATGTATTTTTTCGGATGGCATGTGATTTTAAATAGCATTAACTGCTTTCTGAGTTGTTCCAGTTTACCATTGTAGATTTCACCTCAGAGTTGATTTGCTGCTTTCCAGTGTTCCAGTGTGAAGCAATCATTAATCTGTAAATCTCAAAAGGTTTGCCCAACACGGACTGACACCCCTCTATGCACTGAATAGGAAGTGCATTGGAGATACTCGAGTACATTTAACCTGCTTTACTAGGACGGCTCAGGAACATTAAAAAGATTAGGTGGTTTCAGCTTGTAGGCATTGAAGAAGGATGCGACTTGATCGGGAAGCTCTGCCAGCACGCTCTGCGCCAGGGCCACGCTGTTTCTCTGCAAACATAAATTCACAAGAATGAGAAGTCGGCTTGTTCAGCAGCACTCAGGTTTGCGCGTGTGTGCTGAGCAGAGGAAGGCTGGCTGTCTAAAGCCTCGGAGCTGCTGCCTACCTGGAAATTTCTGAAGGGCACAAACTGCACGATGTCTCTGGAGGCGACGACCCCGCTGGGCGCCTGCAGCAGTTTGTCATCGCTGTCCAGAAACTCCATGGCGCTGAAGTCTGCCCCGCCAACACCCACTATGATGATAGACATGGGCAGACGAGAGGCCTCCACGATAGCGGCACGTGTATGGTCCATGTCTGTGATCACTCCATCCGTGATGATAAGCAGCACAAAGTAATTCTGCACGATGACAGAAAAGTAGATTACAGAGTTGGGGATTAGATGGCACATATATATTCTGAAACACATATACTTGTATACACTATATACCAATGTTAAGCATTTGACCCATATACTCAAATTATTTGTGGCTCATATACTTTGGTCAAGTATTATCTACATTTATATCGTAAGTCTGCACTTTTTTGTATGAGCACCTGTTGATGCACGGTGGTTATTTTGGGATTTAATTTAACTTTGACAGTTTTATGGCCTATTGAGAAAAGCTGTAACATATGGTTAGTCACTCTAAAAGTTCAAACTGTCCAAAGTTGTAGAAATCCCCAAGTGATACAAATTATATCTTAATTTGCAGGTAAAACTGCACTTAAAGTCATAAAAATGTCAAGCGGATTAATTGTTTTTACCTTTAGGCTGGCATAAATCTGTCATAATGAGCCATAAAAATGTTGGATGCTAAAATTTGAGAAGAAAGCCCAGAAAGTTAGACAAAGCAGGTGTTCATCAGGTGTATATCACAGAAAAAGCCAAGTTGTGTAAAGTAGCTAATTGTTGTAAAATAAAGATTTGGACACAGTTGGGGAAACACATACAGTTTAGCATATTATGCAGATGAGAAAACAGAAGCTCGCACAACAATGTCATGGGAGCAAAACAGCAGAAGGGTGACTGAAGTGTTTGTAAGCAGTGAGTGTCTAAACACTTCCTGCTTCCTTACTGAAGCCACGTGCTGCTGGAGAGCTTGTCTGGCGAAGCGGGCCACATGGTTGATGATCGGGGAAAAGTTGGTGGGACCCCAGAGCTTCAGCTGAGGCAGACAGTGTCTGTAGGCATCCACCACGCCCTCTATGCCTGCGGCACACACATCCACAGGTACAGTGGTTCACCATTACAGCATCCATGGGCAACTTTCAAGAACCAAACACAGCTTTGTGAGAAGTTTAAACCTGCCTGAACAGAAGGGATTTGCTGGATTGAAATTGACAGGAAACTCATGGGACACCTGTAGGAGTAAAATCAACAAAAGCTTTAGACGACTGTTCAAGAGACCTGTGTTTGACATGTACATGACACAACACGGGGGCGAGGGGGGGGTACATGAACGATAAGAAGCAAGCACAGTGTGTTTGTATAAGAATATACATATGTCGCAGTTGGAATTGATGCCTCACAGCAAGATGGTTCCTAGTTTGAGTCCTAGCTGGAGCCTTTCTGGGTGCACGCTGTCCCTGTACCTGGGTGGGTTTTCTCTGGGTACTCCAACTGCCTCCCACAGTCCAACAACATGCATGTTAGGTTAGTCAGTGAATCGAAATTGGTCATGGATGTCAGGCAATGTGGTAAAAAAATGGGAACTTCCAGTCTAAAGCGCTTTGAGTGATCAGTAAGATTGGAAGAGATCATAAATGTCAGGTGAAATAAACATATAGTGTAAGCTGCACGCATATTTGACTGGCTTTGATTATAATGGAAGCCCTGAATAATTGGCCATTTAACCTAGCCGGTGCTAGCAAACTAGCAGGCGGGTTCCCCGAATGATCTGAAGCTAATGCAAAGTTAACCCAAGCAGATATCTTCCTAAAGCACAACTTTGAATATGAAAAGCTCTTGGTGGGACTCGCTCTATAGCCGTGAGCGGCCTATCTGGAGCTTCGCTTGTTCTCCTGCTGCAGATGCTGCAGTGATGTGTGGCCTCAGGTCTTTGGTACTCTTGGGGGCTGCGGATGGGGGGCGTTATCCCAGCCTCCCACCCTCATTGTCACGTACATTTTGTGACAAAGACACTCACTCTCTTGCTCACATACTCTCCACATACTCTGCTGATTTGCAAATCTGTGCATCTTTGTATTTTTGTTCAGGCACTGTACTTGTGTTGTCTTACAGATGCAGAGGTCGACAAAAAAAAGGTTGTTTTTTCCCCTTCTGCCTCTTAGCTTGCCACCGTGCTGCCCATTTTACATATAATGTAATAACTGAAATAACACTCATAATGAAACATGTGAACAAGAGCCACAACCCAGCATAAAGATCATAATTCTGATTGCAAACGTTTCCAGACACGTCAGGACACAGAGAAAAAAGAACAATAATAAAGAAGCTGATGTTACAAACTGCTGCATCAGCTCCCTAATGAGGGATCATTCAATTGTTCATCAGGCTCACAGCATCACGCCTTCTACTGCCGTGCCTCAGCAGCTGAGCTACGCTCCACCACCCTACTGTTCATTGAGCATTACCAGTCAGAGCAAACTGCCTTTCATACACAACGGGACACTCAACAGCCCCAAAACCACACCATCATGTGAGTGCGCTCTGAATTCAGCAGTCACATCCAAGTAACGAGTGGAAATGCCGCAGCACTGGTCCTTTGAGACACTGCAAATTTCCAGTGCTTTTCAATACCCACAATTCCAGCCAAGAGAGAGAGGATGAACACAATAAAGCACCTTAATAACTCAGTGATATCGAAATAACAACTTTGTGTCACACATATGGCTCAATGATGCTGTTTCTTTAATGAATATTTCATACCTGCCAGGATGGAGGGAGCTGGGCTCCAAAACCAAACACAGGAAACATCTTCTTACTACACAGAGACAGAACAAACTCATGAGCTCATCGAGCGGTAGATCAGTGGGCCCCAAGTTTGAACAGAAACTAGTTCCAGGGAAAATGTTAGTAGGTGATTATCAAGGATGCTGCCGCTAAAGATTTTTAATATTAACACTGTAAGTAGCAAAAAGGTTAATAATTTCTGGGGGGGGGAGGGGTTGGTGTAAGTTGGTGATAAGACTCTTTCATTCTGCTCAACTCTGGCTTAACATGTTGTTTTTTTAGTATCTGTTTCTTCCTCTGATATCATTACTTTAGATGGTGGGATGATGTAGGATGCTTGGGTTCACCTGTCGTAGTCCTGGATGACATTGCCCACTGACCAGATGGCTGCCAGGTACTCATTGTAGCCCTCTGGGCTGATGTAGTGGAGGGACTGAGGAGACCCCGGATCCCCGTTAGAGCCCGTGAAGTCAATGGCGATCTGGACCGAGAGGATACGGGTCAACATACAGAGAGCTTTTCAGTCACCAGGTAAACGTCTGACATACTTCATATGTATTCTGCGAGTTTCAGAGTGCCGTGCAATGTGACAGTCAATTTAGAAATGTTACAAATCTTACCAAACAATTTATTTACTTTAACAATAAAAATATTTCCACACTCACAGTGAAGTTGATTTGGCATCCACCCATGATATAATCCAGGAAGGTGTATTCCCTCACTATCTGTAAAAGTAAAGAGTACGCTAACAACGTGCAGCAATGCACAATGTACAGAGATCCAAAACAAACCTGGTGGGACATATGTTGTAAAATCGAGGCAGAGTAACAGTTTTAATTCCTTACCTGGCACTGCCGGATGCAAACGACCCCGGAGTTTTTATAGCTTTTCTTCATTGACTTTTTGGGGTTAATACATTCGAATTCAGCCTGAAACGAGACCATGTTAATGTCAGTGTAACATAAACACTATAACACACACGAGACACACACACAAAACATAAAGGGCCTCACCGGGGAGATGTGCGTCCCCGTTTGCATCTCTGCTAGTGTGGTTTTAAAGCTCCCAATGAGATCATGGGAGCCGCTGCTGTGATGGTCGTAACAGTCAACCTGAGGACGCAAAACAAGAAGAGTTTTCTCTAACGGGGGACCACGTAAAAACTACTGCATGAACAGTTCGGATCATACAGGAGGAGAGAAAGAGTAAACCATGGTTGATGATGAAGTTCTTGGTCAAGGTGTGAAAATTACGTCTTTTTTTTAGACTGCTGCCAAAACCCCCACTAATCATTCACTATTTACAGTCAGTGACGAAGTGTCATCATATTCTGAACACCTGACATATGGAAAGAGTGCAAACAGTTATCAGTATAAATGCAAAAGCTAATGCAGTAAGTCAAGTGAGTAAACAAAGAGGAAGAAAGCCTCACCTGGTGATGTCATGAATCGTGCATACATGCATGTAGCGCTTATCCAACTGGGTCACAAGCACTCCCTTTATGTTTGGGAGATTTGTAAGATAATAAGAGAATTGCAATTACAAGATTAGTTATTAGTCAGCGGTGTGGTCAATAAAGCCAATTCGAAAATTTTAAAAAGTGAGGGAGGGGGATGAAATCCACTGTTTCACCCATTGGAGTGTTACTTAAGAGGTGCTTACAGGTTTTGTTAATTGGGTGCATTTTATTGTGCAGGTTCACTGAATAGAATTACCTTAATAGGCTTCTCCACATCTCCTCCACAAAGAGTTCGCAATGAGATGCGGAACGGCCTCCATATTGGATTCAGGTTGTTGTACACAACCTGCATAAACAGGTTACCGTGAGTAACGAGTCCACGGGAATTTAGTGCACGCCGATGAAGGACCTGATGGTAAATGTGTGTACCTCTGTCCTGTGAGCCAGCTGCCATCCAGTTTCTGTCTGCTTGTAGAATTCCAGGAAAGGGTCGGACCACCACAGATACTGACAAACCATTCCCAGTTAGTCATTCACAGAACTTACATTTAATGAACTTTATTAAAAAACCCTGAAGCAACTTTCATTACCTTTTTGTCCAGCCTGCGGGCAGACACTTCAAAGTTTGCTACCCTGGTGTCTGTGATTTCTTCAGCACAGATCTATCAAAAAGGAGAAAAACATAAAGATTTGTGCAGTTTTATACTGAGGTTCACAGTGGTTTTCTTTTATGTAAAAGATTAACATAACCTCAGCTATATACAAAAAAAATGAAGCCAATTTAAAAGTGCAATTGCATTCTTTCTGATGGCCAGCAGGGGGCAGCTTCTCTAGTTTTAAAAAGAAGTCTGATTGTACAGAAATCTATGAGAAAATCAAACAATTTCTCCCTTCATGAATTACCTTAGTAATATTTTCCCAGTAGGTTTATGGTCTAAAATGATAGTTTTACTTCTTAATTATTACAGCATGGTGTTCATTTTGTACACTATGGTTTCATTTATCACAAAACAGTAGACAAAGCAGGACAGTAACAGTCATATCCATCACTTGGTTAGAAATTAGCACAAGTAAACTGCAATTTTACACTTACAAACCCAGCCATGAGCCCTGACACTTATATTAAACTACAGGAAGCCAATCAATCACTACAAGGGTTCCACAGCATTTGTTTGTAGCTTGCTAAAATGACTAATTCTAGCAAAATATGAGCAAAATCAACCCTACAAGCTAAGCATATTCTTATTTTTACACACATAGATGCATACAGAAGGACAAACTGGAGAAACTAAGTTCACACAGACAAAAGAGTCAGCTCACTGTGATGGTCCCACGGCCTGCCGGCCTCCTGTTCTTCAGCAACAACGGCCGCGTCATCTGCTTATTAGAAACGACCTGGACACAAATGATGGAAACAACAAGGAGCGCTAAAGCAGTGGGCGAACGACCAGTGTTTAAAGAGCAACCTGATAAAGGGGAAACTTACCTGCCCGAGGGTGCATTCAAGCTCTCCAAGGAAATCATCGTCACTCAGGTCGTAGGTATCGTTGTCGATATCATACACGCAGAACTTCAGCCTCTGCACCGTCTCGAAATAGTAATCGATCACAAACCTCTTAGCAAACTTCGGATTCAGGCAGTTCAGGATCATCTCCGTGCGGCCAAACTAATTCACAAAGTAAAAAAAGATGTGTAACGTAAGTCACATGACTTAGGTTAGAACATATTATTTAATGCCAGCCATAGATTTGCAGTCTTAACTGTTATATGCAAAAATCTCGTACCACTACCAATTACATACCTCATACCACTGAGAATCTGATGTGTTGATGTACAAAGCACACAGAGGGTCAGACTTGGAGAAGACGTCCATGTCCATTAGGTTTTCACAGGAGATGCTCAGCTCCACCTTAGTGGCACATTGGGTGGCTGTGGGCAGTGGGGCCCCACCTGAGGCCATTGCAGCTGTTCCTGAAAAAGATAAACCACAGAAATGTCTTCAGAGCACTTCCATCTTCTCAAAATGCTCTCTTGACTTGTTACTACATATTACTCAATCTTCAGTCATGACTTTAGTCAGGTGGTAGTGGTGGTTGTCCAAAGTAAGGCAGGCTCAGATGGTCAAATGCCACCACAACCAGGCCACTAAGTTCACACATAAATCGCTGAATACTACGCCACCTGGTGGTATGTCCACAGCAATTTAAGAACAAGCACAGTCCTAGAGGCAGTGTGCCAACAAATGATCGTCTGCCAATTTAAACTGCTATAAAGAACTTGTTGGTCTATAATATGATAGATATGTCAAATGTACCCTCATGAATGATATCAAGTCATCTTGAGCCACAAACAACATTCTTGTCACAAGGTAGAAGCCGCAAACAGTTTTTGGCAGTGACTTTTTTTTATACTTTCTTTTTATTGTTTTTCTTTAAACATTAGAGGGCAACAACAAAACAGAACATAAAAAGAAAAATAATAATGATAGTAACCTTTATTTATCCAGTTAAAAAAAATCTTGTTGACATCAAAAATGTCTTCTTTTAAGAGTAATCTGGCCAAGAGGAAGCAGAAATTGCAACAAATATAACAATAGTTATGTAAACATATTTTGAGTGGAAAAAAAGAACCGGATTGGTTATAATGTATGTACAATAACAGAGACTTATAAAGATACTTGAAAAACTGGTAATTTTTTTTTAAAATTCTATTTTACCCCTTTGTAAACCCTGTTCACCCAAGTCTATTTACCAACATTCGTAAAGATATTAGACATAAAAAAAACAACACAGAAACAAATCAGTTTTTTGGCAGGCGATCACTTTTTGGCACAGCATCTGGAAGCCGGAGCTTAGGCTACACAAACCCTTGATTTACACACAAAACTGCACACACATTTATGGATCTATCAGAAGTGCAGGAAAAGTCACGTTTAAAGGGACAGAAGTGAAAGTATGGGTGAGTTGTAACTGATCACGTGACTGTAATTTCAGCGCTTCGAGCGAAATGTTAGAACACCGTCAATCAATCAATCAATCAATCAGTCAATCAATCTTTACTGACAGACTTTATGTCATAGTTAAAAATAAGTAAATAAATCAACTGTTCGTGTTTAAAAATCTGGATCTCTCTCTCTCTCTCACTCACTCACACACACACACACACACAAATAGACATATATTTAATTTTGCTGTGATGACTTTCCCCTAGATTTCTAGCTTTGTAGTACCACCACCGAATAATGTAAGTTACCGTTACTCGAGCTAACACATGCAGGCAGTGACAGTTAGGTGGAGCTCTAACAACCACACCACTTCTCCCTTTCACACTACGTTACCTGGATCATTTACCTGTGTAGTTGTTGACAAATATACACTTTTTTCTGCCTCTGTTCTGAACGCGTAACGTTAATCTGACGGCAACAGCTGTGTTGTCGCACTGGGTGGAGCCCACACTCTGCCCTGCCCAGTGTTCTGCTCGCTTCACAACTTCCACTAATTTTACAACTACTTTTACCTGAAGTTGAAGTTTTGTGTAAATGCCTGTTTGGTGTGTCTGCTTCACCTGGACAACATTATATTAACAAACACGCTGTTGTAACATTACTGTACGATAGGCGCTTCATATTATGCCGGAACGTTCGTGTGTTTCTGTTGTTTCTCTGTTTCTCGCCGAGTCGATAACAAAGCGGTACAGCGTTGTCCGGGGTGCATTCAAGAAAAGTGTTTTGCAGCTGTGCTGAACGCCAATTTAAGCTGCTGTTGGTGATGCGACCAGGCACCATCTAGTTAAGAGCTCTGGGAGACTTTTCTCTGGACGGACTGTGAGTAGATATTCATTTAGCTTATAGAAGAGCTGCTGTGTTGTTTTCAAACCAGTGTTGGCCAATAAACAGACACCTGATATGTCTAATTTTGAGCTGTTCTCAATCCAAACGACTGCCTCGTTTTGTCTAATAATATTCACAGAAGAGCTTTTCCGTTTTTGGTCACGAGAGCTTGTATTTTTGCGTTTTCTATAATACCTAGTAATGCTAAGGTAAAAGGCTAGCTTCTTAAACTTTTGAACACCAGTGTTTGTCAAGTTACTTGAAAAAAGTAATCAGTAACTAATTACTGATTACTTCCCCAAAAAAGTAATCCCGTCACTTTACTGATTAATTATTTTCAAAAGTAATTAATTACTTAGTTACTTTTTAAAAACACGATTTACAACCTGAATAGGTAATAAAGTGATAGATCTTTCAGCCCAATTCTACTTTTTCTACATAATCCATCATACAAAATGTAATCAAATGGAAAGGTCCCCTTTTAAAACTTGTTTTATTAGTTTTAATCTTTTAACTTTATGCATCAAGCAAAAATTTAATTATATGCAAGATTCTCTGACTGGAAGAAATTTGTTTAATATTTAAACCTATTTTCTGCACATTCCAGCACATAAAATAATATATGTTTTGTGTTTACACTCACTCTTTCAAATAGATGCAAGTAAAACACAGCAGAAAATAAATAACATCAAAGACTCAGCGGTCCTGTTGCTCTATTTTCACCTGTAAAGCAGGACTGAGGTAGGCGGAGGTTTACCCTGATGCAGGTGTGCCGCAGCGGTCAGTGGAAGAATCCACGAGTTTTATGGGGCGCCGTTTGTAAAGTGAAACATGCTGAAATTAACGGCAACGTTTTTTCACATTTAGCTCAAAACAAGTAATTTTTTACAACATTTAGTAAAATATTTGTAACTTTTCATATTTAAAACAGAATTTTAAATGTTAAATCTAAATGGTAAATATTCAATCTAAATGTTAAATGTTAAATCTAAATATTATATTTAAATCTAAATGTTAAATGTTATATCTAAATATTATATTTAAATCTAAATCTAAATGTTAAATCTAAATGCTAAATGTTAAATGCTAAATGTTTAGGCTAACATGCAAATTTATTGCACGGATCAGCGGAAATACCAAAATAAAAGCTTTCCGAAAACCTCCGGTGCAAAAGTGTGCCGGTAGTGGTCAGACACGTTCTCACTCCCAAAGCGTAATAATTTTCTCTAGATGACAAATTGTCAACATTTTATGCTTTCGGGTACCCAACACCTTCCCAAATTACAGCATCGGAAAAAGGAGAGCACATGAGAACCGTTTGGACTCAATCTACACATGTTCGTTCATTTTCTAAAAATCGATTTGGAAAACACTATTTGTTAAGGTTAGGAATGAGGTTATAGTTAGGGATAAGGTTAGGTTTAGGGCTGGAACGTCTATTATGGCGGGACCGTCATTCCACTGGAATTCAGCCATAACCCGACCATGAGAAAACACGTCCGGCGATTTAGCTGAAAACATCGGAAGATCCGTTTTGTCGGCCATCCAAAGGTTTAGCAGTAGTGCACTCTTAGCAGCTGCAGTCTCCACTTCACAATCGCTGCAGCACATGTCCAGCAAAATTGCTGGACATGTTCGTAGGCAAGAAGTGAAGCAGCACATGGCGGGGAGAAGTGAGGAGGAGAACAGACACAATTTTGCACCGGAGGTTTTCGGGAAGCTTTTATTTTGGTATTTCCGTTGATCCGTACAATAAATTTGCATATTAGCCTAAACATTTAGGTTTAATATTTAACATTTAGATTTAACTTTTAACATTTAGGTTTAACATTTAACATTTAGATTTAACATTTAACATTTAGATTTAACATTTAACATATAGATTTAACATTTAACATTTAGATTTAAATATAATATTTAGATTTAACATTTAGATTTAACATTTAGATTTAAATATAATATTTAGATTTAATATTTAACATTTAGATTTAATATTTAACATTTGATGAAAAGTTACAAATATTTTACTAAATGTTGTAAAAAATTACTCGAAAAAGTATGTTTTTGTAAGGTTTTGAGCTAAATGTGGAAAAATGTTGCCGTTAATTTCATGTTTCACTTTACAAACGGCACCCCCTGTGAGTTTCCCATTACGTTGTAGGGCACTTGGTGCTTGCTCGGAAGTTTAGGGGTTTTTCTTTGCTGTAAAAAGAAGTTTTCTTCCCACGCACAACGGACGCTAATGTTTTTGTCACTTTTTATGGAATCAAACTCAAAATAAGGTCAGTACTTCCACGCTTTAAAGGCTGCATGCTCATACTCTCTCCCTTACTTGATATATGATCCATTGTTGATCTGCACACAGCTGTCGCACCTGCTTACGTCAGTGTCATGAGACGTTCTTGCAAAAAAATCACGGTTTTAGTAACGCAGTAACGCAGCGTTCCTATGGGAAAGTAACAGTAATCTAATTACCGTTTTTGCAATAGTAATCCCTTACTTTACTCATTACTTGAAAAAAGTAATCGGATTACATTACATCTCTGTTGAACACTCACTACTAACTGGAAGGATATCCTTGAATATTTATTTAATTCTGTTGTTTATTAAACTATAACTTTTCTGCTGACAAAACACCACTCAGTCGATTTTCAGAGACAAGATAATTAAAGGTTTGGGATTTAATACATACAGCAAATAATTTATACATGCTTTTATACAAGCATGTTGTAATAAATATGACGTTAATAACAAATTTATCCTGGTGAACCATGAATAAAAGAGTATTTCATGTTTTTTTTTTTCCACTGTAAATGTTTGAACATATAAAGAGAAAAATAGGCACATTTGCATTGGGTAGAATACATTTTTATTTTAAAGTAAGGATATTTTGTTCCGGCTTCAAAGTATTTATAAAACTGACTTTTATCTGCTCTAAAAATCCACGACTTAGTCATTCATTTATTTATTTTGCAACGTGTTTAATTTGTGCTCTTGAACGCACCATCCCCCCGCTCCGGGGACTCTCACCGAGAGGTTGTAAGTTTGTCAGTGTGATGAGTGATCACTGATAGTGTGGACCTGTGATAAGATGGCTGGGAGGATTATAACACGGTGTGTGAGCAGGGCTTTAGTGGAGTTTGGGTCTGGCGCAAACTGCGTAAAAAGCAGAGGGACAAACCGAAACTACTGGACTGCTCTACGAAGGACTTCCACCGCTCTGACTGTAAATAACGATGCTTCTTTCTCATCCAAAATAACCCTGCTTCATTCATTATCACACTGCTTTCTTTATCTTTATGCGAGCTCCGTGATTTGCGCTCAGGAAGGTCAGTGGTGCCACTTCCTCAGAGCTTCATATTTGATATATAGGTGAAGGGGCAACGGGTTTGTAAATGCTGTCAGAGCTGCTTATCCATGCAGGAAGAGAACTACCAGTACTGTATAGGAATGATGCTGCTATGCTTGTCAGCTGGCTGTATAATTAAACTGGATCTCAGCGTTAGTTTCACCTAGAACTTCCTGTAACGTTCCCGTGTGGACTGAAGAATGCATTGACCCCATGGCTTCACAGTCCAGCTCTGGGTTCAGGTTACTCAGGGTCAGCACAGACGCCAAGAATGACTCTGAATGGGAGACAGTCTGTTCTTGCCTAGCGCTTGCATTCACAAGTGTGTTTTTGTGTCACTTCCTCACTTGTGCACAGAGTGGACGGGCTGCATTCCTGTTGGGGCTCCCTGCGCTGTCGTGCCTCGGCTATGCAGCTTATCGCAAGGTGCAGAGTTCAGCTGTGGTCTGCGCTTTAGATAGAGGTAGATGGCAAACTCAAATACGAACATGTGCTTTTTATTAGGTTTGATCTAGTGAATGTCAGCTGGGCTTTATGGCTGAACTAGTGGGTTTTGTGTCTGTCTAGGGGAGGTTTTGGAGCAGGCTGACTACCTGTACAGCTGTGCAGAGACAGAGAAACTCTACCAGCTGCTGGTGCAATACAAAGACAGGTAAGGAGAGTTCGGAGGGTTTATTTATTCTATTTGATCTTTGGTTTTTTTGTCTTTGTGTGTGTTTTTGTAATACAACAACCACATGCCACCAAAGCAAAGTGTTTTACCATCCACTGGGTGTAAAGTTATGGTTTGTGTTTTCATTCAGTCTGAATTTAGTTGGACAATAATGACTCTCTTTGTGTGTGTGTAGCAACGATGCAGAGTTCCTGTGGAGATTGGCCCGGGCTTCTCGGGACCTGTCCCTCCTACCCAACATCGAGGCCGGGCGGAAGAAGCAGCTCACGTTTGAGGCCTTTGAGTACGCCAAAAAGGCCCTGGAGAAAGATGACCTGTGCTCTGCAGCTCACAAGGTGCGATTGTGGTTTCTCCGAGGCCAACTCGACACTCACAGGATGTTGATTACGAGTTTTAACAGGTTTCTTTTCTTTTTCGTCCGCTCGTCACACAGTGGTACGGCGTGTGTCTCAGCGACGTCGGGGATTATGAGGGTGTCAAGGTTAAAATTGGAAATTCGTACATCATCAGGGATCATCTAGAGGTGAGAGGACCTTAAGGTGGAAGTCATGTGACCAAAATCACACCGTCATATTTAACATCGGAACACTGATTTTTTTTCTTTCCTCTTAGAGAGCCATCGAGCTCAACCCTAAAGACGCCACCTCCATACACATTTTGGGTTACTGGTGAGACTGCTTTTTGTTTTCGTGGGTGGTTTTTTGCTTTTTAACACTGTGAGTGAAAGGAGGGCTCCCCTCTCTCAAACTAGCTCTGTGTGGTTGAACTCTCACACCTACGGGAGTGTTTCTTCCACAACTTTCATGGGAGTGCAGCTGGAATTGGAGTAAATTTAGAAAAAAATAAACAATGCAGTTGTGACTCTCTGCGGCCCAAGGAATGTAAAATGAAATAGATGTCGACTAAATGTGTTGGATGAAACTTTAAGATTAAAATCTTTACCATACGTTCATTTGGTAAAGCTGGATCAGTGTCTGGATTTCAACCAACATGATTAATAAGATAAATGACTAAAAAGCCCTTGAAGCAACTTTCTATGTGCAAATCCCAGAATATATACACTGATCAGGCATAACATTATGACCACCCTCCTAATATTGCATTGGTCCCCTTTTTCTTTCAAAACAGTCCTGATTCGTCGAGGCATGGACTCCACTAGACGCCTGAAGGTGTGCTGGAGCATCTGCACCAAGATGTTAGCAACCAATCCTTAAAGTTCTCTAAATTGTGAGGTGGATTGGACTTGTTTGTCCATCACATCCTGCAATTACTTGATTGAATTGAGATCTGGGGAATTTAGAGGCCAAGCTTGGACCTCAAACTCATTGTTGTGCTCCTCGAATCATCCCTGAACCATTTTTGCTTTGAGGCAGGGTGCAGTAACCTGCTGAAAGAGGCCACAGCCATGAGGGAGCGCCGTTTGCATGAAAGGGTGTATATGTGTGCAACAAGTAACATCCACATGGATGGCACCTAACATATGCTGTCCTTTGTCTCTCAGGTGCTTCGCTTTTGCTGAGCTGCCGTGGTATCAGCGCAAGGTGGCAGCTGTAATATTCTCATCACCACCCGAGTCTACATACGAGGAGGTGAGCACCGCCCAGTCTGAATCTGACATCCTTTGCTTTCTTACTAGCTGCACAGTGAGTTTTGTTTTTCTGTGTCTTTCAGGCTTTGGCATTTTTCCTAAAAGCTGAGGAAGGTAGAGTACTGTCACCAACACGGTTCTTTAAAAATAATCACAGACAAACATGTGTCTGTGATTTAAGAAAAAAAAAAACATTTGTCTCTCGTTTTTCCCAGTCGATCCAAACTTCTACAGCAAGAACCTGCTGATGCTCGGGAAGACTTATTTAGCCATGAAAGACAAGGAGAAAGCACTGCTGTGGCTGACCAAAACAAAGGAATACCCTGCTCACACGCTGGAAGACAAAGAGGTACACACACACCCTGACTCCAGACTTATGATTTACTCTGTTTTTGTATATTTCAGTTTAACTGTATATCAGTGGGACTGTTTAACTTAATCAGTGCATGCTCCTCTTCCTCTGCAGGTCCACAAGGAAGCTGTGGATCTCCTGAAGAAGCTGGGATGAAGCTCGGTGAAACATGACGCCCCTCTGGACCCTTAACAGCTGCTAACAAGACTGTTTCCTAAAGATTTTCTACTTCATTATTAACTATAAAAACCGAACAGTTGCCGGCTTCGCACACAGAAATCACACATGCCTTCAAGAAATAATAAAACAATGTCCTGTCGTTAGTAGTTTTGTATGTTGCGTCGTGTATTTCATCTCATTTTATCCAAACTTCAGAGTTCTAAATTCACCATCTGAATATTGCAGCAGAAAGCGAGACTTCCCCAGGCCTGACAACAATTTTCCAATTTTCTGTTGTCCAGTTGGACCGTAGCTTCAGTTTCCCGTTCTTAGCTGACAGGAGTGGCACCCCGTGTAGTCATCTGCTTCTAGGTTTGACAAGTTGTGCATTCAGAGATGCTCTTCCGCATATCTTGGACGTAATGAATGGTTACTTGAGTTCCTGTTGCCTTCCTATTAGTTCAATGCATTTTTGCCCATTCATCTCTGACCTCTGGCATCAGCAAGGTGTTTCCATTTGCTTCTTTCCAGATTAAAAACAAATGAACTCTGCGTGAACCTTTTACTTTCCACAGAGGATTTCCATGGAGAGTTCAAGTTGTGTTTTTGCAGAACCAAGAGAGACATCTTTGTGACATCCATGTTTACCAGCACAGGGTGAGCTGAGCTATTCAAGTGTTGGCACCGTGAGTGCTTACTAATCGAGTCACGCTCGCACACATTCTTCAGAACAGTACTTCTTTTTGGATTCATGAATTCATTCCCATCAAAACAAAAAACGAGTATTATGAATGCCACTGAGGTGAATCCTAAAAAAAAGGCAGATTTAAAGTTTTCTAATAGTATTTTTTTTTTTACATTTATTTAGGATTTTTTTTCTGTGTATTACTGTAGGGTCTTTAAATCACAATATATAGCGCCTTGAGGTAACTGTCTCATGATTTATGAGAGGAATCATCAACTTGTAAATTCGTAATGACAACTAAATAACTGTTATTCTTACTCTTCCATGAGAATGAGTTAATACAATAAAAAATGCTTTTTTCAAAATACATAAAAAGCAAAAGTTATTTTAAAACCTGGAATGTAACTGTGCCCAACATTAAAGCACTTTGGGTCAGCTTCTGTTGTTTAAATGTATGTTTTTTATTTCCATAAAACAAATGAACACAACTCAGTGGGTTACATACTGAACTCAGAGGATAGAAACAAAGTATCAATCCCGTCATGTTAGAATTGATCCAATACCATTAGCCGCGTTGGTATTAATACTATTGATACCTTGATCTTTACACCCACCACTAATACAGAAATCCTGGGTTTCCTTGACCACATCTACTTCTCTATTTACGCTTCCTTGTTTTAATTATGTAAGCACTCCCTTACAATTTCCCTCAAAACATCTATCCAAGTCAAGAATTGTTAAGGTGTACTATTGTCAATGTCTACGATCAAAAAATGGCTTCATAAATGTGAATACAGTGGGTTTACAATAAGGTGCAAACCACTGATTGCCAGATTAGACTCTCTGCCAGTCTACATCCAAAAGAAAAGAATGCATATCATGTCTCCTGTCAAACATGAAGACTGAATGTTATTGGCATGTATGGCTTCCAGTGTAACTGTGCTGTTAATGTGTTTACTGATGATTGTAAATGGTCTGTACTTGTATAGCGCTTTACTTAGTCCCTAAGGACCCCAAAGTGCTTTACACTACGTTTACTGATGATGAGGCTGCTGGTAGAAGCAGCAGGGAGGATTGTGAAGCGTACAGGGCTGTACTCTCTGCTTAGATTCAGCCAATTTCTGCAAAACTGATCAGCTGGTGCTTCACATTTCAAATGGATAATGACGCAAAACAAACTGTAAAAGCAACTCAGTTTCTCAAAGCAAAGAAATGGGTTATTTTTTAACATCCAAGTCAGTCACCTGATCTCTAGCAACAAGCAGCATGCAGCAACTGAAGATGACTGCAGTGAAGGCCTGGCAGAGCATCTCAGTGGAGGAAACGCAGCATTCGGTGATGTCCATGAGTTGTGGACTCCAGTCACCTGCCTCACAGGACTTTCATCCAAGTTTTCAAACAACGCCTAAGTTGAGATGTATGTTAGTTTGTTAAATTACTGTTGGACCAAATCCCTTAAAGACCAAAATTAAATTTTTGTCATGTAGAAATAATCCCAACAGATTCTTTAAGTCACATCAGTGTCATTTCCAAACCTTGTTTTATTTTTCTCCTCTGTATATAATGCCCCAAAGTCACAGGACACACACAAAAAAAGAATGAAAACATGAATCAATGCGGGGGTTTATTCACTTATTTATTTGTATCTCATAAATCATTCTCTCTCTATTGAAAATGGGTGAAAGCAGATTAAAAATGAAACTTCTATACACATCTTCTCCAGTAAAGGGGCATTCTGTACAGTGTAGTTTGTGTTTACAGTGTGTATCTACACGCGATATGTTACAAGTTTGGATGCATTTCAGATTGCCTAAACCACAGCATCGTTACTCAACTCTACTTTGTTTCCGATATTCACGTGATACTTCGGCGAGTTACTGGCTGTGATGAAGGCGATCTGAAACGTCCATCTACTTCTGATAAGAACAAAGGCATCACAGATTTCCATCAATGGCGCGGCGGCTCTGTGTAAGTAATTATAATATTTAAGTACTTCATTTACTGTCTCTTTTTTACAATGAATATTCACATACAGTTGATTTTCTTTGATTAGAGGTTTCTGTTCAAAAGGAAGCACAGTTATGCAGTTTTAACGTCTCTTAAAAGTCGGCTCCTTTTGCTACAGAGCAATGCATCTCTTCATGTTGTTGTCCCTCGTTTCAGCGCTTCATCTCAGAGAGCCGAACAAGTTATATACACCACTGATCGTTTTACTAAATCACGAGCTCCTCAGAGGAATCAAAGTCTAAATCAGCTTGCTGCTGTTTGCAGTGGTCTTTAAATAAAACAAAATAAACAAACCCCACACACCAAAGATGAGGAGAACGGCCTGCCACTGGCTGAGTTATTTTCTTTTTTTTTTCCTGCATTTAGACCACTGACTGAGAGTAAGCACCAGAGTTGTCATTTACAAACAATGGAGTTTCAACATAACAGCGAGGCAGTTAAAGAAACAAAAAGGACCAGGGGAAATTGGGGGTGTAAAGATAAAAACACACAACAAAGCAGTGTGTCATCAGGCTGATGCTGCATTAGGGCCTAAGATGCTGAGGAGTTGCCACAAAAGATTATTTTTAATTTAAGGACATCAGTCTAAATACGGAGGTAAATAAATGAGATTGTATCATGTGGTTAAGACCCGAATGCTTGGGTCAGGTCGTCATTTTGTGTAGATGAAATGTAGTTGCCTTCTTGGGGTGCAACTGTTTTTTTGAACCTCACTGTGACACGACATGGACAAATCTGATTTATTTGTTGTGCATTATGTTGGTTAGGTGTGATGCCTGTCACTCAAGAACAACGATAATACCCGCCGTCCTCTGAAACATGACGGCTTTATAGCACACGCCAGTTTGAGATAACTCAAAGAGGCAGAAGAAAGCCAGCTAAGCAAACGCGCTCTTTTTAAGTGAATCTGTGCTTGTATGAAGCTGGCAAGAAAAATGGCATCAGTGTGATGTAAGGGTGGGGTGGGGGGGTGACTGAGAATGTCAATGCAGGATGTAAACAGACAGCGCCAACAACAGTCTGAGAGGAAATCATAGGAGAGCCCTCATTACAGAGGTGACTGCACCTACGATGGTCTGTAGGGGGCACATGTGTGCTTTACACCAAGACAAAAGCCTTGAACTCTTTCCCTCTACAGCGAGTGCGTCTGGTTCTGTTAGGATCTGACAATTTGCTGACATGACTGACTCAGTTTGTAATTGATTTAAAACACTGACAGCCAGCTGTGCTAGCAGCTGCACTTATGGTGTTAATTTGAAAATCCCAGGTGACTTCCTTCTTGGGTTATTTCATTCATAAGATTTTCAGAAAACTTGACCTCTGATGTTGACTTTGAGGTAGAAGTCACTGAGATTCGAAGTCAAATTAATACCATTAAGTATCAATTTGAAATCTTAGGCCTCTGGCTCTGACTTCCCCTCTGACTGTATATTTTTACTGTTATATTATTACATTTAAATCAGATGGATTACCTATTTTAATTGCTATTAACACTAAGACCTGAGTGGCTTCATGTCTATGTGTCAGATTCTTTTATGATGAATGAAACATGACACATTAAAGAACCTCGAACGCGAGGTCAAAGTCACCAAGATTTGAACTTGTCCGAGGTTTATAGTAGATACACGTAGGGTATAAATTTGAAAATCCTAGGTCACCTCACTCTCATGTTCAAAGTTGGGTGTGACTTTTCCCACCTGGTGGGGTGACAACAATACCTCATCAAGGTCACTGAGATTTGAACTCATCTGAGGATTGTAGATGATCCTAGACGACATCTTTCACAGGTTTTCAGAAAACCTGACCTCTCGAGTTTGAATTTCAGTGACCTTGACTTATCAGCCTTTTACAGCTGAGGGCTAAAAATGTTCAGTTACAAAAACAAATCTGGCTGGAGAGGAATGACAATGGGAGGGGCTGAGGGTGGAAATGTGGAGATTTTGGCCAACACAGAGGACCTGGAATAGCAAGCGTCTTGCGGAAAAACTCTAAGAACTGGTGGCCCAATATCTTTAAAGACACTTTATTCTCCTTTAGTTTGACACCTGTCTGTAGCTCATTATTTAGGTTAGAGTAACCAGCTTTGCTCTTGTAGCTTCACAGTGTGCAAGCAGACTGCAGCATAGGCAATCTGCAACATCTCATGTGGGATCTCTAGCTTGAAACTTTAATCCATGAAGTTCCCTCCATCGTCACACTCACATGTGTGCGTTTAAAAAAAAAAAAAAAAATCACTCTTTTGTTTCCCCAAACATGTTCTGTCTCTGGGCCGGTGCCCAGAATTTCATTGAGGGAAAAAAGCAAAAACACTAGAACAAAACAACACTGGGTGTTTCTGTGCTTCCAATCAGTCCAATTGCAGTGCTACATTTTTTTTTTAATGGTAGCAATGAGCTTATTTAGAAACGGAGAGATCCATGCTAAAAACTATGTGTGCGGTGGAGGGTGGGCATAGCAGTCTTCTCATCTTTAGAGGCAGCATGCAAGTGCACCAAAATTGCAAAATTACTATGAGTCCGACAGGAGCAACAATTTCAGGCACCAGACCCCGATACTTCTACTCTAGCCTTTTAAAAGCCCTATAGAACTAGAGCTTTAAAAGGAGACTGCACTTTATAAAATCCTCTCAAAAACAATTTAAATGTCTTTTTAAAAGCCAGTCAGCAGTGGTGGAGGAAGTGTCAAAAACCCAAAACTATCAGTGATTTCTGTTTTTGAACAAAGAGCAAAATGCTGTAACGCTTGCATATTTCATGAAGGTGTATTATATAGATATATATTTAGATATATAGGGACTGGGGGAAGAGGGCTGCAGCAACAATTATGCAGCAAATTAGGATTTGGTTTGAAATGACAAAATAGCTTATATACAGTGGTGGTTATCTTGTGCAATTTTTTTAAGTTTGTTTTTCTTGGCTGAATAAACAGCGATGGGAGAGGAAGGGAACTAGAAGAGGACTCCTCCCTCTATTCTTGGCCAAATCCTTCTGTTTCCTCGATGGCAAAGAGCAGCTTCTCTTTCAGCTGTTCGTAACTCTTGTAAGGAGGCAAGTCCAGACGGTTGAAACTGAAAAGACAAAAACGGAGACAAACAAACAAAGACATTTTTAAACTGTGTTTATCAGATCTGAAATAGGTTGGGAAAAAATCAATCCCATTACCCAAGAGTATAAAAGTCAGTCGATCCTGAGTGAAAGAGAGAGTGGGTCGTTCTAAAGACCTCACTGAGTTCCAGTGTGGTCCTCTAGCGTTATGTCACCATTGCAAGAAGCAAGCATGCAGTCACAGAGCAGGGTCGCCAAGTCACTGCTGACTCATTAACTGAGCTCCAAACCTCCTCTAGCTTTAACATCAGCACAAAAACATGGTTATGACTATACTTCGAATACAGCTGCTCTCACAGCTTCATCATTTGACACCTTTAAAGCACCGACTGGTTAACATAATGGAAGACAGGTAAAATGTCTTTTCAGTCTAGAAAACTGAATGAGACTCTCTCAGGCCTCTTCTATCCAATTCAAGATGTAAAACCTTTTCACCGGCCTGTCACTGGAGAGGATACTTAGGCAGGCTACCCAGAGATACTTGGGGATTTGTTTAATTTGTAAATAATTCTGCTGTTATTTTGAATATTCCTAACAAGCCTTCTTGTGTTTTCTGCTACTAGCTGGTTTGCTGGCCAGGTTGCTACTCTGGTGGTCCTTGATATCATTTATCCTGCAGTCAGACAGCCTGTGGGACTCCACCAAAACTGTACTAAAGTATACTGATGTAAAATTCTGTGCACAACATTACAAGACATAGTGGTCAAGTAGAGAGGTCAAAGGTCAAGCACTCACCACGTGTGGCTGCGAGGAAGCCACGTGTCTTTCCCCACCTTCTCAATGCAGAACTTCTGCGGTCCGTTACTTCCTGCAATGCAAAGGAGAAAGAGGCTTAAGAAAAAAAATGAAAGCATTAAGGAAATATAAATAGTATGTTTAGTAAGCATGCTCGTCTCTCACTGACCCATGAGCTCAGCAAAGCCGCCCAGAGGAAGCCTGCAGGTTCCAGTGACAAACTGCATGAGCCGTAGTCGCACCTCATTGTCGACCTCTTTTACCAGCTGCAGGGAAGGAAATGACGCCAGAACATTCATCACTGACTTTCTACGACTCGTCAAGGACCTTCATCCACGTAGGTTATACGGGGAATTTACGGCAATATGAGACACATTAAGAAAAAAAACAAACGCTATTTCTTGAAGTTCAATTATTTTATCAAATCCTGCACTAAGAGCTTGTTTTATTGCTACTTGGAGGGAAAGAAAGCACAAACTGAGCAAACAGAACAAACTGTGAGGCTGTGCATTTCTGTACCTGCCAGAACCAGATGATCTGTTTGCTGTTCCTGGTGTAGTGACGATACACAGTGTTTCTCTGCCAGTCCTGCAAGTCTACTTCCTGCATGCCACACAGCATCACCTGGTTTAAACACATACACACAAACACAGAGGATATAAACCAACATCATTCCACTGTAGTTGTGTATGCTTTGATTTCCAGGTTTAATTCAAACAAAAATAATTCTGTGGCATGTAGTAAGTTGGTTATTAAATTATTATTAGGTACAAGTTAGTATTACATTTAAACAGACAACGGAAGTCATTAAAATAGATCAAAAATGGTGCTCACCTCAAGCTCCTTTTCATCAAAGTACTGGAGCCACTGAAGTGGAACCACCTCATTGAAGCCGTCGAGAAAAGCTTTGGTTTGACCTTCCACCCCACGAGAGAACCTCCACTCTGCCATTAGACTGCAAGCCAAACAGTACAAATCTTCTTTAATATGTACTTTAAATGATATTCAGAGGTGAGTTTTTTTTTGATAAAACAAAGACTGTGAACCTGATGTACTCCTCCTTGTTCTCTTCAGTGACTTGGATGTTGGCACCATTGGGTTTGAGGTCATGAGAGGTGATCTTCCCCAAGATCTCCATGTCCACGGAGAAGAACATCTCCAGACCGCATTCCTCGATGTTGTTGTCCCTGAGGAAAGACTCAGATGTTGCCAAAGTACAACCAATTTTTAACACATCACGGAGACGCACAGGGAACTGTGTTTGCTTCAAATGCTCTGGATTTTTATCTCTGAGATATTCTTAAGTTGACCTTTTTGTACGTGGATAGCCTTTGCTCTTTCCATACTTCTGCGGTAAAAGGGTTTTCTGACTTCTAATGCAGGAGGTTAAGTTTAGTTAAGAATGAGTAAAAAGCAAATAAAGCAGGGGCAAAGCTACTATAAATAACCCCATTACAAGATGTTGTCTGGCTTTCTTCACTGTCAGCCATTCCCAGCTTTTACTTTATTGTTAATTCAATCAAAACATGGTCTGCATTTTAGTTTCTTCAAAGCTGCCAACTTTTCCACCTAACTCTTTCATTCTTTTAAACAGCTGCGTTAGGTCACTGCTCTGTAATGCTGCACACCGCATGAACCAGCTGCAAAGCACACTGATTAATCAAACTGCATTTGTACTTGAAGATGTCATTGAGGAGAAACACTTGAAGACATACAGGTGAAACCGTACGAAAAAAACGTTCAAAACTAAGTTCAGTAGTTCTTGCTAATATAAGATTAGCGGAACAGGTCGTTTCCTGTATGAAAACAACATCCTGACAAAATGACCACGTTATTAAAAAGCCTAGTGAGCCAGAGATTAAATGGAAACCATCACAGGTGGTCAAGACACTTCCAAATTTTACAAAGCTTTCATAAAAGCTATTTTGAGGATTCAATATAAAACACAACATGTTTGTGAGCAGTGGGAAAGGGACAAATGTTTTCCTTGAGGTCTCTCACTTCTTTAAGTAGTTGATTTTATGGGGTGTTCTTAGCCAAATAAGTGGACAAAAACCAGAGTGTTGTATGTTATGCACTATAAAACCTACCGCAACATATAGTGGACTGCATAAATGAACCGACTTGACTCCAGGTGTCATTTACAGTGTGTTCATTGTACTCGGGACCAAAAACAAAACAATTATGCAGTTTTCCAATTATGCAATTATGCAGAGTCTTGACTCAGCAATAGTTTGAGAAATGATACAGATATATTTGATAAGCCTTATTTGTACACAGCATTCCAAGAGCAACACTTTGATATGACCTCCATTATAAATAAAGCCTAAATAAACTGCACAATTTGTTCTATCAACAAATTTGCTTGAAAAGCACCCAATAACAAAAGTTCCTTAATAACGGTCAAGAGACCTTGAAAGTTATTCTAAGCAAAGTCAAGCAAAGAGAAACTTTCTAAACAATCAAATTAAGAGTACACTCTGTGGCTCTTTAATCAAAAGTCAACTCAGTAATAAGTGCAGTGAAATTAATTTTCTAGCCATGCCCTCTTCTCAAATGAATACAATATGGTAGGACTAACACATGAGAGATCGATTACCTGATCCATATGAGTGAGTTGTAGAACTCTGGGTCAATGGACTCAAGGTCTTTGAGTATTAGCTTCTTGTTCAGCATGCGTTTGTAGAAAGGCAGAGAGAAGCCTGTGTCAATGAACTTGCCATGGAAAAGTGCCTGTGGGTAATCAAGAGGAGATAAGGTTCTTTAACTGCTGGTCAATCAGAAAGCATCAAGATAAAGAGATTGCAGACAGTCTCACAGTGTAATTGCATATTAACAAAATAAGTAAATATTGGGAAGTGTAAAACAACACTGAACACTTTTTCTCTTGAGCTCTTATGATTTTGAAATAACTTTATCCAAAATATGACTTGTCTTAAAAAAAAGACTGGATGTGAGACACTGGTTGACAAATCATGTGTAATCTACTGTAACACAACCATCTGTGTTGTCATGATGGTTTTAATGTGTGCGAGAATCAAGTGAATGTACCATTGCAATAAAGCGGCCTATGAAGCAGAAGTAGGAGAGGTGGTCGGGGTTGATGGCTGACGCTGGGTTGATCTGCAGACAATAGTTGCTTTTTCCAGCGTATTCAAACAGACAGTACATGGGGTTCAGCACTTCATGGGACAACAAGAAGAACCACTCTCTGAAGAGAAGAAGGAGATGGAGGGCCATGAGCTGCACATTTTCATTTACTCTTTATACACAAATATTCTTTGGAATTCTTTAAAGTTAAAATTATATTTCAGTGTCTTTATTACCGGGCCAGGCCACCGTAATCCAGACCCTCCTCGCCTCTGAAGATGACGTACAATCGCCTCCTCAAGTCGTAAGGCTTCAGGGCCATAATCTAAGAGACAGTTAGCACACACACAACATCAGCAAGTGATGAGTGCACAGTTGTGAATACAGATTGTACAAAAATAAATAAAGAACGCTTGGTCGTTAAAGTATAACACAAAGTCTGTTCAACTTCAGGGATATCATTGTGCCCAGCTAGGAAGCAGCAGTCACTGTGAATCCATTTTAGCTGCTTTGTGCAAATCAAAGTGACAACGGGTGCACTTGAAAGACAACCCCCAAAACAGACCCCCAGTCAGTCAGAGGGATAAGGAGAGAGTAATGGTTCACGGGGCACTGCCTGCAAACCCACTTAGTGTTTGGGGGTTGTCTTAATTCCACTACACCCATTGTCACTTTGCACCAAAGCAGATTTTCAAATATTTTCTTGTAAAACAACGGGGGGCCTAGCAAAAAAAGTTTGGGAACCACTGCACTAAGGTACTACCTTATGCTGTAAACATCATCTTAAACACAAAGATGACAAAAGGAAAAGGACGCACTTACTTGCTGAAAGGAGTCTTCAAACAGTGTCTGCCTGGAGACAGTGATCTTCACATGGCTTGGGAGAGCATTAGACTGAGTGGAGACAAGAACAAAAAAGGTATTAGAGTGGGATTAGGAAATTGGAAGATCAAGTTAATCTCTCACCGTCTTTAATTCGTTAAGTGAGAGGAAACACAAACCTGGCACAAGTAGCGGAAATGGGCAAGCTTCCATCGAAAGCTGCGCTCGTATGCAATCTGAGGGCCTTTGGTGCTGAGGAGAAAAGAAGATTTAGAAAATGTGTTCAAGGGGGCCGAATACTTTTGCGAGCCACTGTAAATAGTTACATCCATTTATGTTTTTCAGTGTTTGCCCTGCATGGAAAATGTGCTCTAGGCATACATTTGGAGTTCAAAAAGAAATTACAAGGTTTCCTCAAAGGCCCGGTGTGAAATAAAACCATAAAACTGAACACCAGTGGGAAGTGCTTCTTTTGAATCCACATCCTTTTTTCTTCTTACCCAGCTTAATGCTATATGTACAGCATATCAGCTAAATTAAATCTCAAAATAACTCCAGCTGGCCTCATTAAACATGGCCCCTTAAACTTTACATAAGCACCTAAAGATGCAGGTCTTCAGACACCTGGTGCATAAATTGATTTGAAAGGTGTTCTTACACAGAAGACTTTCCAGTGCGGGGGTCGCTGAAAGTTGTGGTTCGGGTGTTGTGATCCACGAAGTAGCGAACCCCTTCCCTTGTGTACCGGATCTCCCAACCTTCAGGCAGAGGATCCTCATTCTGTAGCCTGCAGGCACACAGACAAAGTGTTATGTAGGTTTGTAGCTGCTGAACACAGACATTACCTACAAGGACAAAGTCCAAATTGAAAATATCTGGCAGCACTTTACTTCACTACTAAAGAGTAATAGAAAACAAGTTAGCATAAACCAAAGGCAAAACAATAAAATGTAATAAAATGTTAATATTCCTTTTAAAGAGTCAAACTCTAAACCATCAAATGAACAGCAGAAAGTTTTGTGTTTAAACCTTTTCAGCTATTTACTTTACTGCACTGAATCAAATTATAATGGCTAATTTAACTGAATTCCTTTGGGTTTCCTTGTTTTTTTGCTCAACTTTATTGGCTGAAGAACATACTGGTTCTGCAAAACCTGCCATGGTTATAGTACATTAAGATTAGATGAAGACACACAGGGAGTTGTAGCTTCTCGCAGCTTTAAAAATAAATTTAGCAGGTTTCATGACAGAAAAATAAGGAAACGAGAGGGTTCCAGGTACTGACAGTAAAGTAGGTCAAGATTGCAATAGTTTGATCTGTCCCATCTGACCATACACTCCTGCATGCTGTTCAAGAAAAATGGTGAAGTTACTGTGTGGCTACTAGTAAAGTTAACACAAAGTAGTAGAGCTGGGCGATATGAGATTTTTTCATATCACGATATGTTTTTTTCATTTCAGGCGATAACGATATCTATCACGATATAAGCCAAATAACTATATTTGTAAGATTTAAATGTGCCGTTGCTCACAAGTAAAATGTGAAATAATCAGCAGCTTGTTTTTATTTAAATATTTATTTCCCATAATAAGTTCAACAGGGTAGATGTACTTAAGGAACATGAGACTTTTTCAGATAAATAAAGGCAAATATTGCAAACTACACAAAAGGCAGCCGCTAAAGCGTTTAAGTTTCAAAATAGAACAAACGAAACAGACTAAATTGTCAATTCCACTTAGAAACAAAATATTAATTCTAAAAAATAAATCTTAGCTTGTTTTACAGAAGAACAGACAAAATTGACTAACTTTTGTCAATATCAAATAAACTGAGAACTAAAAGGAAATTCTCAATCTCTCCTTGTTGTATAGCTGAGCTTTTCAAACAGTTTTACAGTTACTTTAGTCTGACAAAAGCCGAATGACGAATTAGCGCTTCCAGTCAGAGACTGAGGCTACGTCCACACGTACACGGGTATTTTTGAAAACGGAGATTTTCCGTTTCCGTTTTAAAAAATAATCCCGTCCACACATAAAGGCAGAAATGAAGGAAAACGCTGCTATGAACATGCCAAAGCAGCAGGTGGCGCTAGATTCCTAACCGTGCCGAAATGTTGGCCAATCAGAAGTCTAGAAGCCTCGGTGGGAAAAAGTAAACAAAGCTGGGGCATAGAAGCAGAACCGAGTCGTATGTGTGGACGGACAGTAACTGTGTGTATATGTAAGCATTTAAACACTGCAGAGAGTAGAATTAACAGTATTGTAGAAATTCATTTCACCGAAACAATAACGTGGCGCACAGTGTGACGCATGCACCAGTTTATTGTATTTCCAGACTTGCTTTCGGCACAATTTACAGTGCACGCTACTCTGTTTTTTGTCAGACTTGAAATAGCCGAAATACCTTCACACTACGGAACTTCTATGGCTCTTCCGTTCGACAATCTCTCCGGCATTGGAACCATCATCTGTTTTCTCTTCGGTCACGCTCGGTTGATTTTTCTAGTCGGCACACTCATTTCCTCCATTACCCGCTGGCTCTAGGTCTATCGCGATAGCTTAATTTCTCTATCGAGTAAAAGTTATATCGCGATACATATCGTTATCGTTCTATCGCCCAGCTCTACAAAGTAGCACCGCACAGTGAAGTTAATGGTTTACATCCAAAAGGCCACACTGGCAGAGTTTGTCTGTAGTGTTTTTCTGCCACTCACCCTTGGGTTCGAGGGTCTTCCCACTGTGTTGTCTTTGTGTTATGGTTGACAAAGTACACTCGATCATTGGAGTCAACACGCCTCTCTGAAATTTATTCAAATAAACACAAGAAATCTGTAGCGTAGCAACAGACATAAGAGACACTTGGTCCTACATATCAGTACACAGAAAAAGCTGTTAATTAATGAATCCTTTTAATCATTAAGCAGAGCAGAATGCTGACATTTAACTTTAAAACATATTGGGGATATATATTCAGAATATGCATATACTATACGTATATCAGAATCTGGCATAGAAATAGGTCATATGTACAGCCCTTTGCAAAAGTTTTGGTAACACTAAATGCGTTTTCCCCCTTTCTTTTCTTTATTGTTGTTATATTATTTTAACAGGTTCAAAATAAAGCCACACAATACAATCCAGCATAAAACACCAATGGGGAGGAGACTGATTGGTCCAAACGTATTCTGCACTATAACAAAGACCGAAAACATGCATCCATTTTTCCTGACCAACTATCCAGCAACAAAACAAACAAGGACCTGTGAGCAATGGTGTGACCTCTAAAGGACTCTAGCAAGAACAGAAGGAACAATCTACCTTCCAGGTGTGTTGTTCCCTCTCTGCACGTGTAGAAACCTAGCACAATTGCTTACCTTATTAAGAACTGCTGATGTACTCCTAGCTCCACTTTTTAAGTATAGAACACAAAGTACTGACACCAGAAAAAGCAAGCACAGCTTTTAGAGAAAAATGAATGTCAACTCACCCCAACCAGGAGGCAGTGGGCCAAGAGGATCATTTTCAGCAGACATCATGGATGCCTGCAAACAAGGGATACACAGATGGACACTCATTGGGGAAACACCAGGAAGGTGCAAATCTAGTCACAAAAGCCCCAAAAGCAAAATAAATAAAAAATAAAAAATAAATTGTTCAAAAACTATTTGTCGAATAGTACTTGATGTGAAGTGGTCTTTGTAGCTGCCTACTGGTAGAAGCTTAACACCTACTTGCCTTTTTATTTATGCTGTAAACTAATCATGAAGATGTGAAGACGACATCACTGATAAAAGACCGCCTCTCATATATTAAGTTCTGTTTCTCACCTTTGGGCTAAATGAGCTGGGCTGGGTGCCAACAGTATATTTAGTAAGTGGGTTTACAAAACAAAAGTCCCGAGACAACGAGACGAGATTAAGGGTGGAAAGAAAAATGACCATCAACAGCTGGTCCTTTGAATGTCTGAGCTCATCATGATGATAAGACTGACGACAACCTGTTTACTGAGGCGGCTACGGGAGATTGTAAAATTGGTGGTGAAAATGACTGAAACCACAGCTGAGTTAATCTCTAAGCTCTGTATTTTTACAAATGAAATTTGATGAGATTCATTCTACTGGATGAAAATCATTTTGGAAAAAACGAAAGTTGGCTTAAACTTGGTAACATATTTCTACATTCATGCTAGAGCTAATCTAAAGTGGTCAGAGACACTGATGTCTGCCATTTTCTGTAGTGCTGGATAAGTAACAAGCTGATAAACCCTGAAAGCTGTGTGTATCCACTTAGTCTGCTGAGTCAGTAATGCACAGATTACATAGAGTGAAAGATCAAAGGACGGCAGATAGTAGGGCTGCACGATTTTGCATAAAATGAGAATCACGATTTTTTGGCTTAGAATTGAGATCACGATTCTCTCACGATTTTCTTTTCCAGTATAAATATTTATTGTATACAGTATAAATTCCAGTATAATTATTCCAGTATACAGTATAAATTCCAGTATAAATTCCAGTATAAATATTTCTTGCACTTATTAACTGCACATCAACTTCGTAACAGTTGAGACTGAACATAAAAACAATAAATAAACATAAAAACAACAAATGTCTCACGTTTTGTTGTTGCCGCAAAATGTTGAACTGCTTGAAATTCCGTCTCCACCTTTGCTCGACGCTGCGTGTATAGAGCAGGTAGTGCAACAATAGAAAAATAGTTGCGGGACGGCATTGTGTAGCATTTGTCTAGGGTGTTGCTGGGAGCCATATCTTTGGTCAGGTGATAAGTGATAGCCTCCGTAATTTCTTTGTGCCTGCGGGAGTTCGACGGGTGTAGGGAAGCGCTGTATAAGGTTCCCGTTATTGATGTTTGGGTGGTTGACCGGAACGGATTTTCTCCTGTCACTTTCTCGTCATCCCTGACGTGCTCTCCGTTGTTTTTTCCCTGCTAATTTTAGCATCACACGGCACAGCTTCTGTATCACGTGGTATAAGGCTCCGCCCTTGTCATTTGTTGAGCAGGAAGAGTGAGCGCTTGTTTTCATGCAGAGTACGTCCCGGATCAAAATGCGGTACAATCGTCGTCTTTTTTTCTTTTTTTTTTAAATTTTTTTATTAAATCGTTGTCATTTGGAAATGAGATCGCACATAAGTATGAATCGAGATCGCGATTTTCTAACGATTAATCGTGCAGCCCTAGCAGATAGCAGCATTTCAGTCAGCAAAATGTGGTTTTTGCTCTGAGTTTATTTACAGGGCACTTGTTATAAAAACAAGTGAAAAGAGTGCAAATTTTTCAGTCATTAGGGCTTCAGGGCTTCTTTTTGATGAGGACCTTGACTTCTAAAAGAAAAAGGGATATGGCTTGGTCTACATACTAATAATAATGCAATCAAAATAACACTATTTTAGATTGCATTAGAGCCTCTCTTTTAAACGGGCAGCATGTAAGTTACTTATTTATATGTATAAATATGAAAACAAGTAATTAGGCAGAAGAGCGAGTGTGGTGATGTGTCTTACAGAGTAGAGGTATCTCTGGTTAAACTGGTGCATAGCTCCCTGCAGCTGGCTGCGCTGGCTCTGCCACTGCTCAAAATTGCGCACCGATTCCATAGTAGGACGCTGCCATGTGGTGGTGCGGGTGTTGTGGTCCACATAATAGATCCTACCCCGGTCATCCACTCGACGTTCCCAACTGGTAGAAGGAATGAGATGGGATGGTAAAAATAGAGAAATACACATGAAAGTACATTTCAATGCCAGAAACTGACATGTAGGTGATTAAACAAAAAGACTGAAATAACTACTTACACCTGCAAACAACAAAAGTAAATATAGAAAGAAGGTGCTGTATTCTGGACTATAGGAGAACATGGAGTATTTACATTCAATTCACAGCTAGTTGCTAGCCCGTATAGACCTGCACTATAATATTTTGGTGGATCCCAGAATGCAAAGCATACGTGTCTAAGGGAATTTTGTTGGCCCAGACTTGCAACGTGCATCTGGTAGTTGGTTTGGATCAAGGTTGGATCATGCTCACAACGTAAATGCACTGCTCTGGAGTTCATTTGGAACTGTTGTTTCAGTCTGCCCCTGAGTGCTTATTGTGTTCATGTTTGATTTAAACAGACTAAACACACCAAGTGTGACAACAACATAAGACAAAGGTGAGACCCTCACCCTGGTGGTAGCGGCTGTGGTCTTTCCCAAGTAGTCGTCCTGGTGTTGTGGTCTACATAGTACGTTCTCCCGTGTGGGTCTTTTCTCTGCTCCCACCTAAAAGATGCAAAATTAAACAACAAACAAAGGATGAAAAATTCTGGTCAACGTCACTCTACTGTTGTCATATTTGTGTGCGCACTGGTGTTTAGGTAATTTGAAAACAGAAATAAATCAAAATAAATACAGTAATACTGATCAGTAAATGAGCAGCAGGGGTTGTTTTTGTGTTTTTTTTTTACCCTGGTGGAAGAGGATCTGAGGCTCCAGTATTGGGGACCTGCTGCCTGGGCTTGGCCCCATCTGTAGTTACTGTTGCACTGCTACTATTACTACCACCTCCACTTCCTGAAGCATTTGTTTCAGCAGGCGCCGGGGAGGATGACGACGAGGACGTGGTGACCCCCTGGTTTGGAGAGGTGAATGTGGAGGAAGAAGAGGATGCAGCAACGGCAGTGGCAGAATTAGCAGCAACAGAAGAGGTTGACGATGATGTGGAAGCAGGCGGGGGTTGAGATGTGCTATTTGGTGCTGTGTCAGAGTCTGGCAGGGCAGCATCCTGAATGCAGTCCTCGTGGTCACTTCCAGAGGGCAGCACATCACTTCTTGTCGCAGATGACTGCCCTTCAGCAGCATCACAGGACTCCCCATTGACTGCAGGCAAGTCACAATAAGACCGGAGTGCCGTTTACTTTGTTTACTTGTATAGGCCTCAATGCCTCAATAAATAAATACATAAATCAGTCTTTTAAGCTGTTGTCTGCAACAACCGACTTTTAGTGTAACAGTCTAGAAGTCTGCATATGTCCACAGAACATGGATAAAGTGATAGAAACCGGCTTATCAGCAAGGATCTCTGTGAAGGCAAATACATCTATTACGTTGGAATTTATGAGAACAAAATGAATGATAAGATTATTAATTGAACCCAAATTTTTAGAAGGTGAAAACTGTCTACTTGAGCTACTTTTCATGCACCAAAGTTAGCCTATGGAACTCTTACCAGGTACCAGTTTGGTATTCTGATAACCCCACACAGCCAGTTTCCATTTGCTCTAACTGTGTGTGTGTTCTTTATATGCAATGCCATTAAAAAATTTATATTCTGTCATGAATCTCAGCTCAATGTGGCCTGTCCTCCGAGTTTAAGTGCACTCTGCTTTCACTTCGCTTTTCTTTCCAAGGAGATTGGATAGAGGTGCTGAGAGCAGCAGAGATTAAAGGCTTCCCTTAATGTAATTACTCCTCTTCTCTACTCTTCACTAGGTTCACATCGACCATGGAGAGCATAAACCTGAGGTGGTTTGAGACCATCCAAGGCACTATAACATATAAATGTTACCAGGGTGCTCTAATAATATTCAGTCTTATCCAAATCAAGTTATTTTTTGTCTAAAATAAAAAACTAAAAACAAAACAAAAAACAACGATAAATGAGTTTTGTAATGTGTACTGTAAAGTAGACATTACAGCATGTGCAAACTCACCCATCCTACTCTCATTATCACTGTCTGAGGGTTGGTGGACAGGGGTGGAGTTGGTTGTGGAGTCTCCGTTGACGACATGACCAAGAGCAGGGCTGCAGGAGCTTGAAGGCACCTGACCATCCGCACCACTGGAGGCTGAACAGGAACCTGACCTTGGGCCCAAGTCTGTACCATTCACTGTGCTTGAAGATAAAATACAGGAGATTTCATCTTTTTATTTTTTAATTCAAATCTGAATTGCTCATGAGAACAAGCAACTGTGTGCTACTTCACTGCCTCCATGGCCATCGGATCTGAGTTATAACACTGAACTGATTGTTTTGTAGAGGAAAACAGGCTATAATAGGATAGTACGGTGATGTAATGAGTACAACTAAAGAGGCTCCTTTGTGAGCTGACAGAAAGAGACCATCGCAAAACCTGCTGTCAAGGCCAACCTTTGTCTTTGTGAGAGGTGGGTTCTCTGTGTGATTAGGAAAACCCAAAAGAGATGGCAAATACAGATAACTCACATTAATGAGTTTTTTTTACTAGTCAGCATATTTACAAGCCATAAAAGCTCTCCCTATAATTACGACTCAAAACCTGTTAAGATGCTGTGCACAGGAAGTGATGCCAACAGATTTTCAAACACTGAGTCAAACCCAGGTGGACCTGCTTAAGGCGAGTTGATGTGATGCTGAGACAAAAGACAGGGTACCAATTACAAAAACAGAAAAACATGCACAGTTTGAAGACAACAATGCATCACAGGCCTACAGGCTTTATCATGTGGTTTGACAGGTTATAAAACCTGCTGCTGCTGCTAGATCCACAGAAGGGTTCCTTTACTTGACCATTTAAAACTGGAAACACAAACTGAGGGGAAAGAACAAAGGAAATGCAACAAAACTTTAAATACAAGTGCGTTCATGCTCACAGGTGTACACACGGGTGCTCATAGACACAAACTGCACCCTTTTTGGCTCCTACCTGAACGCACACTGTGCGCTGTAAATCTTATGTGCTGCATAATAATATTTAATATTTACTGCTATATACACACACACACACACAGAGTATCACGATGGTGTTGTGTTTATTATATTGCTGTTTTTTTAATTTGCTTGTTTTCTCTCCCCCCCCCTCTCAACAGGTGATCCAGGTGATATGTATTTTTTGCCCCCCCCCCCTTTCTTTGCCCTTCATCAGTATTCCTCTTCCCCCTCCGTCTTTGTTTCCCTCCCTCTCCCCGGTCATGTCTGCCCCGTCTGTAACAACTGAAAATAAAATAAATATTAATAACAACAAAGGTCAATTAAATGGACCAATACGGTAAGGCAGGTATGGTCCACTTGGTAAAGTAATTCCGTTTGGCTTCTCTCTTTGCCTTCAGACAATAATTCTGATGGCAAAAGAACCAAACGGGACAGGCGGCAAAAAGAAGGAAACGCAACAAATCAAAGAGGAATAAACAGAAGACAGAAATCAAGGCACAGGCATTACAAAGGGAGAAAAAGGCCTCCTGTGTGAAACGATACAGATCACTTAACAGTAACAACAATAATTTAGAGCCAGGTTTTGCTGAGCACTGAAGGTTTTAAGTAAGTGAACTCACTGCAGGTGTTAACACAAAAACACTAAAATAATAACACAAAAATGTAGGTTGCATGGACACTATAAAAGAGAGCTGTAGCTAACTGTGACATCATCCACTGGTTTCTCAATTTCTGTTTTGAAGCCTTCAGAAGGTGTATTCATGATCGCCATCTTGGTTTAAGGAAAAAAACAAAACAAAAAAAACAAAAACAAAAACCCAGATGTGATGAGCAGGGGCAGGTCTAACTGTGAATCTACTTGCTTATCATTCACATGTCATTAGGCAATGAAGATGCCCTGGATAATGAATGCATTTTGAAATACTGCATGATCAAGATTTATTATTCAGCATATAAATGGATAAATAAATGACCGAGTCCATTAATATAGCAGGAAATTGTGTACATAGGTCACGACAGCAAGCCATTTTTCATAACATTCTGTAGGACTGGAAATGCGTTTGCCATCCTGACTACCTGGGCCCTATTTCAGGAAGCCGGTTTAGAGCAAAATCTGAGTAAGTATACCCTGAGTTAACGAAAACTCTGGGTTTTCAGTTTCACAAAGCGAGTTTAGATTAATTCTGAGCGAGTTACTATGACAACACACTCCGTGAAGCTAACCTGCCCCCTAGCAGGTTTACTTCAACTAACCCTAACTTTCTCCGCCTCTTTGTCGGAAACCTGACTGTAGGAAGTGTCAGACATGGCGTGTCCCTTCCTTGAAGAGCCAGTAGATGTTGAAGCCCAAATTCTCCGCAGAGCTCTCCGCCGGGAGAGAGTGATTAGAGCGCGTTTGGACATTTTATCATTTCCTGATGATTTCCTGTGTGAACGTTACCGTTTTTCAGCACAATCTATAATTTATTTGAATAACATCCTCAGGCCTAATATTGCTCATGTGACACATCGCGGACATGCTCTCAGTTCTGTACATATTATTCGTATCGCACTTCGGTTTTTTGCAAACGGGAGCTTTCTGTATAATATTGGTGACGCTGAGCACGTTTCCAAGGCTACCGTCTGTCGGGCAGTCAGGAATGTTACAGTTGCACTGAAACGTCTCCTGTACTCGTTTGTGGTGTTCCCCGGTCATAGACCCACAAGATTTATCAAAGAGGGATGCCACAAAATTGCAGGTATCAGGATGAACGAAACTTAATTCATGATGTGGTGATATTTGAACTACTACTTAAATTTTACATTTATTCTCACGGGTCCCAGGCGTGATTGGCTGTACAGATGGCACTCACATTCCAATCATTGCTCCTTCAGTAAATGAAGGAGACTATGTGAACAGGAAGTCTTTCCACAGCATTAATGTACAGGTACATAGTTCCCTGTAGCATTTCAAACTAACAAATTATTTCATTATAGTAATGGATGCTAATTTGTGTTCTCTGCACTGTGAAGATCATATGTGATGCTGCCAACATTATCACAAATGTGGAAGCCAACTGCTCAGCCTCTGTGAGTGGTGGTGGTGGAGGACCCCCACCTGTTTTTCAGGCCTCCGCTTTTTTTCTGTTGGCTATAACGGGTCGCATATGAGCATACAGAGTAAGCAAATATGTACTTGTAATGTGCTCAGATAATTTCAATAAGTGCTTACAGAAAGAAAACTAATGTAGCCTCTAACTGCAATTGATTTATATAGGACAAACAGACCAAGCACTATGGCTCATAATACAATTACACCTTACCTGTTTGGACTATATTTTTATATTTCATTTTTACTTGCTGCCAGGAACGTTTGGGGCCTGTTGGGTTGCACCTGCGCTCACATCACATCACAAAATAAAATGTATGAAATAAAAAATAAAATCAAATATAATAAAATAACGTGTTAAATGGGTGGAAATCCCTAGATCAATGTTTAAATTAACACTCATGCATTGACTCTGTCGGCCATGTTTTGCCATGCATGCTCCCTTTCTTTTGTAGCTGAGGCTGTGTTACTTTTGTCCCGCAAAATTTGCATGTTATCGCCCACCCCCGTGACATCACGCTCCAAAGCCCTATACTGCCATCAGAATTTCGGCCTCAAGCGCTGTAAAATACATTGACCGCGCCTTCTTTCCCTCCGTCTCCATGGTGACTCGCTTAATCTGTGCTCCACTAATCAGGGCTTTATGTATCCTCGTGCGCGCGCTTAACTTGGGGTTAAAGCAACTCCACGTTGATTGAACTAATTGTTATCAGCCTTTCTGAAACCGAATATTCCGAGTTGGACAGTTCGGGGTTACTCAACCCTGAGTATCGTTTTTCACTCTGAGTTTTCTAAACCGGCTTCCTGAAATAGGGCCCTGGTGACCAAGAGACAGAATTAAGCCACATTACCTTTACTTTTCCACCCAGAAGCTCCGTCCATGTTTTATACTGTCTAGGATGTTAAAGCAGCGGGTGACATGTCATATACGTCTATGCAAGAATCTCAGTTTATCTGCAACTAAAAATTCAATACAGTTTGCGAGACTGCTAACTACCTTTGTAAAACCACAATGAAGTTGGGTTTTTAATAGGTTCCAACTATTTAGTTATTCAAACACACAAACATTTTATGTTCACAACAATTTAGGGAAAATTTAATGTAGTAGCATTTAAAGTTCAAGCAAGCACTAAGGCACAGTTTCTTGTGGCATCTCAGAGCATCCTCACTTTGTTTATTAATGTTATGTAAAAATGATTTCAAAATGAGTCATTATTTTATGCTTATTCCTGTTTATACATTTCTTAAAAGGTTTAAAGGGGATTTGTTCACAGATTATTGTTTAGAGAGATGGATTCATGTGCATATATTTGCTGCTTTAACTGTCTTGCTTTCAAGATGTGTGTTTAGGGTTTCAATGTTTAGGTAACAATGACATGGGGAAAATTATGTCTGCCCGCCACAATTGTCCTTCGGCTGGCCGTGTTTGCAATCTGTCTGTGCACTTGCACATTTCTGGAACTCCCAGGAAGTGGAAACAGCTTTAAATATCCTACTGTTTGTGTCTTGCAGTCTTCTCAGTAGCTGCAATGCAGAGAGGAGCCAAGCAGCCACAACCCTCATAACCACCCCCCATCTGCTGTGAAGAGTATTTTTTTTTGTGGCTCTTCAATAGAAGCCAGTACAGCTCACTGAAGGGCACTTGTGACAGATAAGACTGGCACAAGCAGCTAGCGTGAGAAATTAAAACACAAAGGGGACGACGGTCTTAACTGAGAAGTAGCAAGACAGAGAAAGACAAGACACAGACCTCACGGGGCTAGCAAAAAACAGGACATGAGTATAAACAGCAATGGAAAAATATGGCTTCGTGTATTCCAGCACAACTTATTGCATTGAAACAAGGCTAACACACTTATCAGCCTGTTAGCATTCTTTAACTTGAGAATAAGCATGCTCCCTGGTTTGAAGCAGTAATTCTTAAGTAGATAGAAATTTGCTTTGCGCGGGGGGGGGGGGAACTATGCGAGCGAACATAAAATGTCCCAAAAAGGGTTAGTTTGCCTTTTCAGTTTTACCTGTTGGCAGCCCTTGAGGATGAGGAAGATGAATCTCCGTTTTCATGGATGGCGTCACCATTCTGTTGGACCTCTGAAGATTTAAGAAACCAATGTTAGCCTAGAGATAACGGGATTATGTATGCTGGGAATTCATTCAACTCAATCTGTATGCACAATCCATTCACATACTGTTAATACAGATGAAAGACCCCTCCGCCCCTCCTCTCCCTTAGAAAAAGAAAAAAGAAAAAAAAATCACCCACCCCTGACATAAACACTGAGCTCACTGGAGCCATTTGGTGCATTGCCGTTGGTAAGTGGTGCCAGTTCCTCCTGGTCGGTGACAGTGAGTCCATCAAGGTACACGGTCAGCTCCCCCATGGGCACTGTCACCCCCTTCTGCTCCGCACTCAGCTTCAGCACTTCCTTCACATTCTCTACTGTGGATTCAAAGCAAGGACAGTATTAGAAACAGCAAATAATAATTACAAATAACGTTTAAAAAAAAAAACAAACCCTAAAATTACATGACACTATGCTTCTGCATCTTTGGAGGATATTATCGGGGTCATGCAACACATAGTACTAGTGAGCCTGATTTAAACAATCCATAATGAAGTGGTTTTCTGTTGGGTTTCTCCTGAATACAAACATTTTTTGAGCTGGGAAAAACCCTGTTTTGATGCTGTCCTAACCGTATATTTACTAAACAGTTAGACAAATTACAACCTACACTTTCCACATGTATCATTTGCTACTTTCTGTAACAAAAAAGTTACATTTTCTGCCATGGTCTTCCAAGGTTCGAGTGAGGTCCAGCGTGGCTTTGCCCAGCAGAGCATCTGCTTTCAGGGTGTGGTGGCTCCAAACTTTGAAATCCACCTGTGTGTTTGGAGTTACATTCCTAGAGAATCATAAACAAACACGCACAAAATATGTGTAATTCTTGAAATTCCCCCCAAAATCTTTTTAAACAATTCAAATAGATTTATGCTATCACAAAAAGGAAGAGCAGCAGTTAAAACTGTACTTTTAGTTTTTTAAAGTTAAAAAAACAAAAACAAAACTGGCAGTATTTTAATCTTCTTTTTACTCTAGGATGACTCAACTAAGGAATAAAAGGCTCTTATTGTTGAAACGCTCTGCAATACTCACACAGACTTATATTTCAAATACACTGAGATTTAAGAGCAACTCTAGAACTTTTATAAAGCATTTGTGTGTGAATCAGTGAATAAACTTATTGGTAAGGCGAGCAAAGGGAACACACTGAATTGATATGACATGTAACTATGATTCAACAGGTCCCCCTCTCAACAGTTATTCCCCACCTCAGGAAAGTATAACAACAAACAGAAAAAAAATTTTTTTGAAGCTTTGCATTCTTCTAGTTTCTCTATTTTTCAACACCTTCATCCCCTCAGAGCACCAATAACTTGTTATTTATCCTGGGTAACCAATGTACCAAGCACACATGATACCACTACCCTTTGATTTCCATCTTCAAAATGAACACTATGCAGCACAGTAACTACATTTAGGTCTCTGAATGTCAGCCTAAAGAAAAACACTGAATATTAAAGCCTTTGTGTAGCACCCATAACAGCTTGCAAAACATCCATTGTGTAAACACGAGACCACAAACAAGCAGCGCTCTGTCTTGTCAGCAATAATGACCCCATCAAGCCAATTAGCATTTCCAACGACATGCTTCTGACATATGGCTGAGCCAGTCGGAAGCCAGAGAGCTGCAAACGTCTGCCATGTTCAGGATGATGGCTCCATTAAAAAACACCATTTACAGAACTTTTCTAGTCCAGTCTGACCACTCAAAGAACTGCGGGCTTTTAAATGATACAAAGAGTTTTGTATATTATCATACAACTTTTCCCTTAGTTTAATACTTATAAAATCAGCCATCTGAGGGTTCTCCTGCTCTTATGATTGCCTAATAAGATTCAACAACCACTCTTGGATTAAATACTGTATAAGACTGCTGAACCAAACAAAAAACAAAGCACCACAGAAACTCTCTGTCAACAGCTTTTAATGTCAACACATAATACTGCAGAACAGCTTCTGGAAACGTCATACCTTTTTGCTTGTTTGTGTGTGTGTGTGTGTGCGCGTGTCTCGTCTCCACAAACTTAGCTGTTAAATAAATAAAGATGAAAGAAACAGCCACTGACATTAAATAAAATGACATGCTTCAACACACAGCCTGTTGAACGCTGTCAGCCAGTTGTACACAGCACACTTACAAAGTGAGCCTCTCGTCCCATTTAGGATTGGAGGAGCTATGAGATTTTGTAGTGCGCCGCGTCTCCCCCTCAGCTGTCACCTCCACATAAATGGCAGTCCCAAACAGGGAACTCTTCTTCCTCTTGAGTTTGGCACAGGACACTGATGGAGAGAAAATGAAAGACACCATTTAAACTCAATTACATTATATTTACAGCAGAAAAAGTGACACTAACTCTGACATTTAGGTCATAAAGTGTGATACATGAGTATTCACATAGAAAATGTACACAGAGTGCTTCAACATAAGCTTTTTGTGGGAGTGGCAACACCCTGAGGCGACTGACACTTTTACACATCGTAGCCTACAGTGTTTTACTCACCAATGGCATAGAGTTGTGACGTTCCTCTGTGGTTATGGCTAGTCTCTGCTCTAGATGAGGCCGTGGCCATGTCATACACCACAGTGGAAAACCTTTAAACCCGCAAACATTACACACAAATGACCGAGTCAATTCACAAAAGAAACGTGAGCGCCGATATTTCTCAATAAGAATACAGAGAAATCAAAAAAGCTGCATATTGTGAATGACAGGTTTGTAACTGAGGTCTAACCAGCTAACAGCGCCTCAAAGTTAATCAACATCCTCTGTAAGCAGCCTTCACTTTTATATTCTCTTTCACCAGAGTGAGAAAGCGAGACCATGTTACCCGTGCAGTTTGTTTGTTTTTTGTTTTTTTAAATCCAGCACAGTCAGGGAAATGTTGAGTCAAAAGCAGTTGCAACTATGGCCACACTTGAAACAGGAAATGAATTTTAAAATACTCTAATCTAAAATTCAAACTTGGCCAGGGTTTAATAAGAGAATATTTCTCTTCAAATTATACAAGACAGCATTCTCTTGCTATGCCACAGAAGTACCAGGACAGATTTGGGAGAACTTTTACTTTCTGTGGAGTGTAAAGTGCTTCAGATAAACACAAATGTTGATGGTTTGGAATTATTTATTTTATACATGGAGTTACAGTTTTATTCTTATATTATTCTATCTCTTCAGATATGAATAGTACCCAATAACTGTAATTCTCCACAGAAATTCCAGAAAAATAAAAAAACAAAAATCATGTATACTCACAACTGGTGTGTGCTGCTAGACCATCTGGTTCAGCCTACTCCGTGTCCCATGGTGCCACTGAAACAGAAGAGCACAGGTTTTTAGGATAAGATTTAGCTGGTAGAAAGGTCTGACCTCTGACCTGATTAAGATAACAAATATATAGTTACGACTTGATATGTATTTATTTCAACCACAATAATCAAACTGTAAGGACACTAAGTGCTGAAGCGCTTCAGGTTAACAGAACTAAAGCTGAGTATCTTGTGTAACTTGGGTGGGCCATCTAAGCACGTTTATGTCTGCTCAAGTATATTTGGCAACTCATTCTGGCTTTATTTCTTTATTGTTACAAGACAATGACTACATCTGCAATCAGTTAACTAGCAGATATGCCCTTGCCCATATTTTGAAAGTTCAGGTCCCCCACACATCCCAGCTCATGTTTTCTTACCAGCCATCTCACTGACCACATCACTGCAGAGACCACTGTCACTAAGCTGTTTCTCCAGAGTGTCTTATCATGTAAACACAGACTCCAAGACTCCACGTTGGACTGCAGCTGGAGACGGGAGTCTTTGTTCTGCTTGGAGACCCACTGTGAGCTGAACCCTTCAGCTCACTGAGGTTGCAGAGCAGCCCAAAAAAATTAAGACTGGTTGGTTGGAGTCTAGTAGGATGAGAGACTCACTGGAGAGGCATTTGATTATACTGCTCTGTTATTTATTTGTCTCAAAATAGTTGGTACTTAAAACATTTTCCAAGTAGCACCTTATAAATTTTTAGTGTGCCACAAATACAATTCAAATCTGTGGCAACCACTAACAATTTACTTTAGTTACTGCAACATTTCCAAAGGCCTGACAAGCCTCCCATCCATAGTTATAATGCTCGTGTGGGGCTTAGTGAAGAGTCAACTGATGTTAAGGCTTCTGGACACTAAACCACTGTCAGCACATTAGTCAGACACAGCTTCTTGCAAAAGACAGCATCCATCAAGTAACACAGAGCAAATCCACAACCTATTACAGCCTCAGTCAGCTGGGAAAAATATACTAAATAAGTATATGAGGAAATTCAACCATTCTTCCAAGTCATCAACTAGTCATCAGCTTTTCATATCATGTGTGGTTTACAATGACTACTTTAACTCATTCACTGCCAGCCATTTTCAAATCAGGTAACTCCCCACTGCCAGGGTTTTTGAGCATTTTTACTCATTTTTGAAGAGCCACAGAAAACTGTGTGTTATGATCATATAAACGCTGAACCTACCAAAATGAAGAACAGACTCTCTTCTTTCATCCAAAAAAAAAAAGCTTGTTTCTACCATTTTCCATTCTTTAGTAATCAGCTGTAGAAGAGAGGTGGGTTCCACCAAAAATGCCTGTTTTGACCAAAAAAAGGGAGAAAACGAGCTTTTTGTGAAAAATACATTTCAAGCAGAAAAGTGCCTTTGACACTAATATTTCTTGCTTTGTGACACCTCTAACATATAAAATAGTTTTTCACTTCTATAAAACAGAAATAACACTGAGAAAGGTTATGTTTTATCAAAACAATTTATTTACAAATATATGAAAAAATAAAATGTACATAGTGAAACATTTATTCACAATGAATAATTCACTTTTGTGTGGTAATCATTATAACACTTTCCGGGATGCAAGGGCACACAACAAGACTTGCACCACATTTTTGTCTCACTGCGCAATCCCTTACGTGCGCAAACCCTGCACCTCCTTGCAGGTCTACTTTTACTGCTGGTGGGCTTCAGTTTTTCAAGTTGGTGCCTGCCTAGGTCACCATCTAGCCTGCTATCAGGGTCGGTGTTGTAAGGTGCCCTTGGGGTTTTTCTGCCTTTCCAGTCACCTTCCCCTTCAAATCCCACACCTGCCCCCTCCCATTGAAAAACGTAACTGACGTCTATAGACGTCAATGGCAGTCAACGTAAGTTTTTCAATTGACGTCTATGGCAGTGAATGAGTTAAAAGTCATGCAAGCCAATTCTATTATATATATATATATATATATATATATATATATATATATATATATATCTTATATAGCTCTCTCTGAGTACTCAGAGCACTCTGTACAACATGCCACATTCACACAAACATGTGCTTGTGTGCTTTCTAACTACCATTCACACACATCCAATGGATGCATCGGAGAGCAACTTGGGGTTAATATCTTGCCCAAGGACATTTGGCATGCAGGGGAGGAGCCAGGGATCGAACCACCAACCTTCTGATCAGTAGATGACCTACCCTACCTCCTGAGATACAGCCCAAGTCAGGGGTTATGTCAGGTATTGATTAAAGTGGGACCTGTGAGGGTTACTACTAAACAGCATCTCTGAGCAAGAAATATGGAAACAGAGTGGTATTTATACAGCGGTGTTTGACTCCTAATCACCAGGGTTGAAAGAGGATCATAACTCAATAGCTGATTTAATATTGCAATTAAATTTGTTTTCTGAAATACAACTTAAACATTTTAAGAGCTCAGAGATATTGACAATCTGAAAATTGTTAATTGCCCAATTAATACACACCCAAGGACTTTGGCTTATGGTGTTTAAAGATACCCGTTTTGAACCTGTTCAATACCTGCTTGGAGGGGTTTAACAGCAAGTCTAGGGGACAATTAATACTTTATTTGTAGGATCTGGATTCTTGGGTAACACCAGATGAATTCAGTTATTAAAAAACCCCTATAGAACCATAGAAAACACAGGAACTTTAATCTTAGGGTCAATTCAGTTTTCTTTGTTTTGCTCGAGGACTACTTATCTGTTTTAATATGCTAGCTGCCAGCAGGGTTAGCACAAGGTTAGATTTGCCTACAAAACAAGAGTAACATGCTTACTGCTGGACGTGCATTTTGTATTTTGTGAAGATTGTCTGATCATGTTCCTGCTTAATCCAAAGGTTTCAAAGGAGAGTCTGGCTAACAAAAAAAATCAGCTTGACAGCAGACAACTTCCCTTGTTTCTCTAAGTGTACACCTTTGTGTGTAAAAAGCCAAGACAAATCCTTTCTCACACCACCTGTCAAACAAGCTTTGCTGTCTGTTCTAATGCACTGTCTGTCTTCCTGTGACCTAATGACGCACATAACAGTTTATACATAGACACACATGCCCGCTGTACTACAGCTGTCTATAGAACACATCCGGGCAGACCATGAGCAGGAATGAAGCATAGATGCTTATAAAGTATATTTAAATGTTTAAAAGTCCTGATGCTGAATACCTATTGTTTTTAACCTGACACCGACTGACATGGTTATTTTTTAATTTATTACTTACTTGGGTTATTTTTATGTTTGTTCTGTTTATTTTTATTTTTAACTAATGTGGCAGGAATTTCCTAACTTTAAGACAAATACAGTAAATCTCATCTTTATCCAAAATAACGAGACTGTGATTATTCTTACACTACCCCATACCGTAAAAGCTTTTTTTTTAGTCCACCTCTCTTTTATTTTGCCAGACTTTAAAAAAAAGATTCTCACATGGGCAAAACACACAAGCTTTACACAATGGTAGCAGGCTACAACTCCTAATTTCACCCACAGCTGCTTTCCTGCTTTTCAAAAGTTCAGTGTCTTTGCAAGTGAGTGAGAGCACAAAAACAAGCATATTTTAGAGCCAGCAGACAAATAAGACACTTTTCTCTAAGTAATTTCCTTCCAATGTGGCACTAGCATACACAGCATGTGATAGCCCAAATACTAAACCACTGTTCATGACAGAGAGACAGCAAGACACTAAGAATCCTGAAATACAATAGCAGATACTGTATAAACATAAACCTGCATCAGCCACTCAAACAAACACAGCCATGAAAGACCATTTCTCTGAGACCAAGCCTGTCCAGAAAAGGGAAATGTAAGGCAACTAGGCCTAATCAGTACTGACAGGGATTCTCATCAGGTGTTAGCGGAGCCCACATAAATATGGTCTCTCTTACTTTGTCTCTGCTCAGAATTTCGTCTTTAAAGCTAGAGACCCTGAAAGTGTTACATGTTATGCTCACTATTCATAGGATAACTCAAGTTGGAGCAACACTGAAATAAACAGCTGTGGCTCAAGCTCACATTCACCTGTGTTAAGCACTGTCTACGACCCGAGAAACACCCAGACTAGAAATGTCAACACGTTTAAAAGTTAAAGAGTAACACATTGTTTCCTTTCATGAGAAAATCTTTAGTAATCAGTCACATGGATCAATGGGTAATAAAGCATAAGATTGATTCCACTTAGGCACAATTCGCAGGCCATACGCTAGCAATGCTTAATTTACATATTAAATACTGATCATAACACACAAACTCCGGTACAGTTACCGAACAGCGGCTAACTTTGGGGTAATCTACTGACTGCTAGCATTAGCTTACAAAGTGTAACTTAATAGGCAGCTACTGGCCTTCGGACACTTAACCTCCTAAATCTATTTGCAACACACATACGTACAATATGTGCAGATACTCCCGGTGACAACCTTTAAATGTGTAGTAGTACTAGTCTGTAACTAAAGCTACACAGCTAGCTATCAATAAGGTAGCCAGCTAGCTACAGATAAAAAAGCAAAACAATTTTAGTCTTGTGAAAGTAGCTTAACGCTAGGTGACTATCCTTTCTACTGTGTGTAGAATATCCATCTGACAAACCAAAGGGTGATAATGGGCACATAACTAAAAATGTAGCGTGTTTGCTTAATCTACATCTGCATATTGTTATAACGTTACAGCAGACGCTAGCTAGGTGAGCCAAGTTAGCTGCTCGCTAGCCGGCTATCTGACTAACTTACTTAGCATCTTGGCTAATTGTCCGCCATCACAAAGCTAGCCAGTTCGGCTGCATATAAAATACAGGCTTATCAAGAAATACTATTTAAACACTCGGAGAAAGTCTTTCTAAATGCTTTAAGTGACATTAGCAGGGGTGTTTTACCTTGCTCGCTGTTCCTCTACTTTCCTACACTCTGTGTCTTGGCTGTGTGCTAACGCAACGGTGTCAGTAAAATCCTTAGCCGAGCAGGCCCCTCAGTCTGCTACGGCTCTCTTGCCATCTCTGTACAGAAGCCTATGACTAGCAAAACACACGGGCGACAGGCGCGCCACCCCAGTAGATACTAGTGGAAAAGGGGTAATACTGCTGTGTAATAAGTCGGAACACGAAACAGGCTTACTGCTATACACTGCACATTTATTACTTTTATGTAGTCTAAACGGAAACCCTTAACTAAAGTATTCGGTCCGTCATTATCCAATTTATTAATAAAATCCAAACTTTTGTTTTTCCTTTTAAAACACTCTTTCTTTGTTTAATCTCAACATTTCTTTATTTTTACGTTTCACGTTACTGAACGTTGTAAGCATTGTTGACTGAAAGTCCCGTTTACTTAACCAATTTTACCAGAGAAATAGTGTAGGGGGTGTGCGTCCCTACACAGGTCCCCGATAAATCTTGCGGGCACCGATACATTAGGAAAGAAAACTAGGCCGATTTGTGGTAACTGAATGTGTTGATGTAATGTAACCTCTTATTACCTGATACTTTTTAAAAATATATTTGTAGTTTTAAAGGTTTAGAAAATACAAATATTTAGAAGAAAGAAGAAAAAATATATGATTTGATGTGTTACTAGTGTTCACTTTACTTACCTGCCTTGTTGTTGATCTGTAAGACCATTAGAGATTGATTTCAACTTGTGATTCTAGATTTTCTGAAAGAGACTCATTTTGTCTGATATACTGTATCTAACTTTCCATATTTTTCCCCAGGTGTAGCAAATTTCCTAATTCTTTCAGCCACTTATCAAACAATGGGTTTGTCTCAGATTTCCTAGACTGGAGCAGAATTTTTCCTGCAAACACTGTGGATAGAGCTTCTTCATGATGTATAACCTGCTTGAGTCTACCACCTCAAATAATGCTTTAAGAGGGGCAAAGGGGCACTCCAAATTAAAAACCTCAATGAAGAAACATTTCCCCCACACATGCTCAGTGCCTAGTTCTTCCTGCCAGTGTGTCCTGATGCTTATTTTTTTATCATTTTAAAATACAGAGTACATCCAGATTTTGGAGCCAGCTTTATTTTGTAAAAAACAAAAGAAAACAAAAATACTGCAGTGACTTATATTTAACACTTTATTTTCCACATATTAAAGAGAAACATACAGACACATTTCAGACCCTTGCTGGTGTTGTTTTCAGAGGATCTGCTGCTCTTTTTCATGTGTGTGGTTGATGATTTAAAAAATCTTATAGTAATGAATATTACATTAAATTGTCTGGAAAAATCAAAAGTTTCTGGTAATCTTTTACATAGAGGTAATGGTTGTTGAATGGGACGTCTCGTGGGATTGAGGTCTCTTTTTTACTAAATGTTTGGAGCACAAAAAAGTAAAAATAAAATACAATAAAATGAAATAAAATTCAGAAAAGCTTACAGTCATTATACAGGAACAACAGCTCACAGGGTAGATAACACAAAATGCACATACAAGAATCATAAAAGCTTTTGTCAGTTATGTTTGTGTATCGAAGTTACCCACTTTGAACAGTCCACAGATACAGATGGTAAACTGGGACAAAACCGAAAGGCTTTTAAAAAGCTTTGTTATCCAACAGAAATTTGAGTAGCTGTAAAAGTATTCTGTGGGTTTAACTAGTTGGTATGTGCACTTGTCTTGGAGTCTCTGATTTCAAATTTTCAGACTCTTCTTAAGAACATTTGTTACAAGATTTGTGAAAGTTTTCTTGGGATTTAAATTGACTATTCCCCTTTTGATATGATGCAGAATTGACTCCAAACCTAAAACGACGACAGATCTCAGCACCCTGCTTAATACACTTAATAACAGGTCTTCTCCTAAGATCTGTTGCCTTTTGTCTATACCAAAGATTACAACTGTTAATTTGCGCAAATAATGTCAAATAATGTAGTCAATATTAACATTTTAAAGCAAATTAAAGCAAGGCTGCCTTTAAAATTATGGTAAAAGGAAGTTTTGAAAGCCTTGAACTCCAAAATGTAGACATGAATTAAAATAAAGATACAGGACCCAAATTAGTGGTGAAGTTACTTTTGGAAAAAAGATTCTTCATTTGGCTAAAAATAAAAGTTTGAATTAAAAAATACGTCTCAATGTTTAAGTTTTTACAATTTCTTTTTTAGGGAAGTATTTGGAGGACATGAACCTGAAGGGGTGTGGTTTTTTTTGCCAAACAACTTTTATCAGTTTTCAGAATTATTATTAAAGATGATATTGTGTTGGTGGTCGCCCAGTATTATTGATCAACTATTATAATAAACCTCAGTCTGTACTGTTTTTTGTTAGTAGGCACATGGAAGTAAAAATCCTAATTATCTATTTCCTAATTTAGAATAGCATTTGAGTCAAGGGGATGCTTTTGAGCTTAAAATGATTGACTAACTAACAAATAATCCTGAGATAAAAACTGTGGTTCTGTGGCAGGCAGATGGGTGTAATTCCAGGAAGAGTGCAGATGTAATTGATGACACTGTTATTAAATTGTGTGGTCCTGGTATGGTGCATGCTGGACTCCTGGTGTGGATGACATTTAAACTGAATAAATGATGTTATGATGGACTGAGAATCATCAGAGCTGTCATCATCACACATCCATCTCTCAAGCGAACAGCTCATCTCAGTCTGCAAAAAATAATGGAGACTTATTACAATGACAGGTCCAAAACCTTCCAGGGTTACTACATTTGTGACCCTCATTTGTTGGTGAGCTAGAGGCCAGAGATCAGGCCACAGAAAACTCTGTAACCTTGCATGAATTATTTGCAGGTGGGTACGTCAGTTTAAATGAAATACATAAAAAAAATATCGCAAATGGCTCAGTGAGTAAAATCACTGTCTAACCTATTTAAAAAATGACTTTTAGTCAACAACATCGAAAGGAGCCAGCTGAGTTGGTTCGGGCATCTGACAAGGATGCCTCCTGGGCGCCTCCTGGGTGAGGTGTTCCGGCCATGTCCCACCGGGAGGAGGCCCCGGGGCAGACCCAGGACACGCTGGAGAGATTATATCTCTCGGCTGGCCTGGGAACGCCTTGGTGTTCCCCCGGATAAGCTGGAGGAGGTGGCTGGGGAGAGGGAGGTCTGGGCCTCTCTGCTTAGGCTGCTGCCCCCGCGACCCGGCCTCGGATAAAGCGGATGAAGATGGATGGATGGATGGATGGATGGACAAGAACAACTGCAGTCTTAAAACTTGAATGAATCATACATTTACACAACTGTTAATAAAAAGTGAAGTCTTTTAAAAAAGGTTTTACACTCTTAAAATTTGATTAATGTAAATTTTTTAATGCATTTAGTCAGTCTACTGTCATTACACACATTATCACTAAAAGAGCACAGCGGTGCCACAAAGGCACAAAAACTTCACACGTGTAATAGTTTGGGAAATTGTTATACTGGGCCCACAAAAATAATGAAATAAATAATTCCTCAGAACATGGAAATGTTCCTGGATGCACGCCACTGCACTTATTTTCAACAGACAACAAAATATGCAGTTCCAGAAAAGGTGAACCCATGTGAACTTGACAGGGTAAGCTAAGCAATCTAAGAAAACTTGATCTACAATCAAGAGGCAATTTCATGATTGGAGATATGTATAGGATTTATCACAAAGTGCAAACGCCTGGTTACACTCAAGAAGGACAGTTTGACCTTTGTCAGAAAACATCTAAATGAGTGCACAGTTTGGACAAAAAATATTTGTACAGAAGAAAAACAGCTTAACTTGTAGCAGAATGGCAGGAGAAGCAAAGCACAGAGACAGAGGGAAACAACTCATGATCTGCAGCATACCACATTAACTTTCATATCATCTGGTGAACTTATGGCATGGGCATTTATGGCAGTGGATCTGTGTTTCTATTGATAATGTGAATGTGATTTTTGAAGGGATATCAGATATCATCCATCCATCCATCCATCCATCCATCCATCTTCATCCTCTGTTACTTCTCTGGATCTAAGCACAGATACCCAGACCCTCCCCCTAGCCACCATCTACACCTCTTCACGAGGGAGACACATAATCGCTCCAGTGTATAGTATATAGATAGTCCAGACATCCTGGTCTGATATCTGAACCACATCAACTGGCTCTTTGAAATGTGGAGGTACAGCAGCTCTGAGCCCCTCACAATTAACCAAAATCTTTGTCCTCTCTCTAACCGTGAACGAGATACCCTTCAGAGGAAGTTCATTTCTGTACATTGTATCCAAGATTATATTCTTTCTGGTAGTATCTGTAGTTTGTGGCTATAGTTGAGGGTAGGAATGCATTGTTTAGTAATGTGACAGCTTTGCATTAACGCTCAGCTCTTTCTTTATCACAACAGACCAATAGAGCAGCGAGATTACATCAGATGCTATTCCAGCCTGTCTGTGAACAAGACCACAAGTTACTTCAGCTCATCAAATTCAGCTGATCAAGAGACCAGCTAGGAATTCTGTAAATAACCAATACTGATCACTTTGTGCCTCGTCCATCAGCTTGAGCTGCTCTGGGGTTAGATATTATCTCCTTGCTCCTAAAGGCATAGTTACCCATAGCAATTGTATATTATAAACATATTGCCTATCTGCAATTGCTTCCTGTCCCTTCAACTCACCCACACAGTCTAACTCATGTTGCACTGCATCATGGGGAGTTGTCTCCCATAACTCCCCATGATGCAGTGATCTCCCTTCATGAAAGGGAAATTGCTGAGCAATTATTGATTCTAATGACCACATGCCTACAGAAAGCTGCTGTTAATATCGTTTTTCCTGCTCTTATTGTGTGAAACATTCATGTTTTTGCTTTTCCTGCTGTTAATGATCTAATGACGGGTTTTCCTTTGAGTACATTGAGCAGCAGGACACTAATATGGCAAACAAACTGCCTAATTGGCAGTTGGCAATACAGTTGGCTGGTTTGGAAGAAGAGTACTGCATGGCCGTGCATCTGCTTCAGAAAGCTACCAACTGCTCCTCCCTCCTCTGTAGCAGGGATGAAGTATTTGTTTAACTGGGCTACAAACATTGTTCTAATATGCCTATAAATAGCTATAGTAGCTAAATAGCTACTTCGGCCTGTCTGTCTGGTCTGGTTGCTGGATTCCTAAACCGAATGCATATCACTGAATCCTGTTCTAGGTGTATAAGCCGTGGCTGACTGCAAAATAAAAAAAAAAAACATAAAAAATGAAAAATTGTAGAGAAAGCAAATTGATAAATTCAGGATATGACACAAATTTAGGATAACTATCACAGCAGTGTCGTTGTGTGAGGCTTAGTTTTCTAGTTTTTTATTCGTTTATTCGTTTAACTAATATATTAGTTAATATATTTGAGCATTAGTTAATTTTTTGTGTTGTTTTATTGTTTCAGAGTTTTTTGTGATTGAAAATCTGTTAGTATTCATACCTGTATGAGTCTCCTTTGATTACTTCCTGTTTTACTTTGAAGGACAGCTTTCTTACATGTCCTATGTTAGGTTTTCTCCACAACCATCTGGACAATAGATGGTTGTAAAAACATTTTCTCAGTTTCTGCTGTAACCTTGTTGTTAAATAACTCACCGATTACTGTGAAAACTTGATTAAAAAATGAATAGTCTTTAATCAGATAAAGCTTTCTCATGCAATTCTGTGAACGTAATATTCGTATTAATATTACCAAAAAACCGGCACCAACAATAACACATGTATACATTCACCAGGCTCTGTTTTTTAAAGGTAAAATGCAACAACAATGTAATTGATATTACAAACAAAATAATATGCATTCTAAGTTATTTGTAGAAATTCACATTAACATAAATGTTTAGGATGAATAATTTGTTGAAGCAGCTGCCTTTCATACGAGGTATCAAAGTCATGTAGACTGTAGTAAATCTGTTTACTGACTCAAGATGCTGGCACTGTGACATGTGCCTGTCATTTTATCACTATTGAAGTGGTTGGTGTGATACCACTGTAGCAGGATCAATGGCCTGTAGCGTGTGTTGGACTTTTCGTCTCTGATGTGATGTGATGGGGTGTTTCCTTTTGTCTGTTTTTCTCAGATTGCGATTTTGTCTTGCGACAGAAGCAGATGACATTGAAGAAGCGGCAGTGGCATGTTGCACACGAGTCACAGCAACCGGACTGAGGCAAACAGCTTTGAGCGAGCTGGGAGCATTTGATCTTCACAGGATTTGGCCTCACTTTAGCAGGAGGACAAATCTCATTTTGAGCAGCAGGACCGCCTCTGGGCTTCTGTGAGGTGGGGAGAAAAACAAAACAGATGGCGAGAGCATCAGAAAAGCCATCTGACTCCTCTGGATCCTTATAGTAATACTGCCTCCAAAGACTGAAAGCTTTGACTGTGGGTACCCACAGCACACAGTAAATGCTAAACATTTTTGACCATTTTAAGGATTGATTGAAATAACGTATGACTAAAACATGAACATGTATATGTTTTGTTAGACTTACAGATTAACAGCACAGATCTTGAACTTACTGGCACAAGAATCCTCTGTCGTTCATAATGTCCTCTCCTGGCAAACAGAGGCCTCACCCTGATTTCATTCGTAGACCCTGTTGAAACAACATCAAACTATTTTCTTACTTAAGAAGATCAACAAACCTTCTCTTTACTTTCCTGTTTTGAGGGTTGTCTCATTTTTGCCCCTGTAGTGCACCTGTTGTTAATTTCCTTAACACCAAATCAGCAAAAACTGATGAACAATGCCCCTCTGCTACTTAACTCAACACATCAATATCCCCAAAGTTTAACTGACTTGATGATGAACTCTGATCAACAAACGTTTCTTTAAATTGTTGATTTTTTAAAGTTCTGAATCAGGAAAAGGCAAGTTTTTTGTTCAGAAAAGAGTAAAATAATACAACAGAATCAAAATGTACGCACATAAATGAAAGTACAACTTCTAGAGTTTGTTTCATGTCACACAAAGTGCATTTTTATAATAATTTGTTTAAGTCACGAAGCACTGGCGCAGCAAAGTTACTGTTCTGTTCTATAACTTATTAACGGCAAAGCTACAGATGAGGATTAGGGCACCTCGGGAAAAAATATATCAACATAGAAAATAAATCTGGTTTTATTAATATCATATGAGATAAAAAATATTCTGTAAATTTGTTTTAATCCATGTAATTTGTCACCTCTTTGGCCACCAGAGGGCCTCAATGTGATCCTCTAAGTTAGACGTCTAAATCTTTTTCCCACTAAAGAGCTGCAAATCATCTCCGATTTATTTAATTAGACACACACGCACGAGATATCTGGATACCCAAGAGCTGAGCAGGCAGGCCCATAAATTCCTCCAAAACTGTAACTGAAAACATTCCAGCGGTTTGGAAATCAGCTTTCGTTTTGCCTTTATTGAAAGGAGGTGATCCATCGGTGTTGACTAATTATAGGCCAATATCAAATTTGTGTGTTTTATCCAAAATCCTGGAATCTCTAGTTTGTGACCAGTTGAAAGAGTTTTTGTACTCTAATGATATTGTCTCCAAATTTCAGTCAGGCTTCAGGAAAAAACACAGTACTAACACTGCCACTATGAAAGTGATAAATGATATTATTGTGGCACTTGATAAGAAATTGTACTGTGCGTCACTCTTTATTGACCTCTCAAAAGCTTTTGACACTGTTGATCATGCAGTCCTAAAAAACAGACTGCTCAGCCTTGGATTGTCAGAACATGCATTAGCGTGGTTCTCAAATTATCTGAAAAATAGAACCCAGTGCATTAAACTTGAAGGTCTTTGTTCTAAATTTGTTGCTGTCCACAAGGGGGTGCCACAGGGCTCAGTTTTGGGTCCCCTTCTGTTCCTTTTATATATCAATGACTTGGGTCAAAATGTCTCAGACACAAATTTGCATTTTTATGCTGACGACACAGTTATTTACTGTTATGGATCATCTCTTGCTCAGGCCATTGAAACTTTACAGAAAGCCTTTGTTGCTTTCCAGCATTCACTTATTCAGCTAAAATTAGTTCTCAATGCTGACAAGACTAAGCTAATGTTGTTTTCCAAGTCAAAGAAGGTCCCGGAGCCTATTCCAGTGGTGTCCACCCTTGAAGGAAATGTCATAGAGATAGTTCATGAATATAAATACCTTGGTGTCTGGATTGATGACTCCTTCACCTTTAAACCACATATAGAGAGACTAGTAAAGAAACTGAGACTTAAACTTCGTTTTTTCTTCCGTAATAAACAGTGCTTTTCTTTTGCAGTAAAAAAACGTCTTGTCACTGCAACCTTTTTATCTGTGTTAGATTATGGTGACATTCTGTATATGAACGCTTCTTCTTCATGTCTTCTAATGTTGGACACGATGTATCATGCTTCCTTGAGGTTTATTACCAATTGTAAATACCTGACCCATCACTGTGATTTGTACTTAAGAGTAAAATGGCCTTCTTTGGCCATTAGAAGACAGGGGCATTGGTACACTTTTATTTACAAAGCTATGCTTGGATTGCTGCCTCCTTATATTTGTACTTTGGTCACAAGGACAAATAGTGGTTCTTACTCCTTGCGCTCAAATGATCAGCTGCTGTTGTCTGTTCCCCTTGTCCGCACAGAGCTGGGTAAGAAAGCCTTTGTCCACTCTGCGCCTTTTTCATGGAACATGTTACAGAAAGACTGGAAACTAACTGAATTGTTGTCTTTAAATGTTTTTAAAACTAAACTCAAAGGCCTACAGGCTGCCTCAATAATGTGTAATTGTTTTGTGTAATTTTAACTTTGTTTGTTCGTATGTATTTGTCTTGAAATGTGCTGCCTCTTGGCCAGGACTCCCTTGAAAAAGAGGTCTTTGATCTCAACGGGACATTCCTGGTTAAATAAAGGTTAAAAAAAAAAAAAAAAAAATATTTAGTGACATAGGCCCGAGGTCACATATCTGAGACTGCTGAAAAAATGTAAAACGGTTCACACCAGGGGTATATGACAGTGCATGAATGTATACTGCTATAGAGACAGGTCAACTCTCAATTTGCAGCTCATATAATTTTATGGCAGTAATAAATCACTCCTCAAATAGATGAGACAAGATTTGCCTAGACACTGGTGGATCTCTATAGATAAGCAGCCGCAGCAGCCTCACACCCTGCTTAGCAGGAAACTCTGAGACTGACAAGGTGATTTATTCGCCCACAAGCTGTCAGTTCTAGACAGGTGATAGAGGTGCCCGGAGCTTTTACTGCCGCGTGTCTTCCCCTTCTTATGTGAAATCCTGATTTATGTTTTAATAACATGAATAATAACACGGATGTAAAATGTATAACCCCCCAAAAACAAAATGCTTTAACCACTTGATATTAAAACTTGATCAATCAGCAGGAAATTGCACAAATAAGATTAACATTATTGTTATTATTATTGAAGACTCCCATAAAGTGTTGTCATGTTGATATACGCTTTCATAGGTGATGCCAGCTGTACCGTTATGCGCTACGAGGAGTGGGCCTCCTCCTCTGCGGCTCATGTTGTGCTGATGAATCATGGGAGATGCCTGACGTTTTAAACACCCTTTAAACTCTTTAAGTGGAAAACGTTTGGTGGTGCTTTGATCCCCGACTGTAATCCTAGCAGAGCGCACTTCTGCAGTTAACAGTAAGACTTGTCTAACTTTGCTAAAATTACACAGCAGTAAATCTGAACGCACATAAATCAGTCACAATAAAAAAGATAGCGAACTCAAATACTCTAACTTTAAACACTTGTAAATCTGACCTAAGTGATATATCAGAAAGTGACACGTCCCCACTGCTACTAAATATGCTTGTCATGCTCTTTGCTGCTTTAACTATGTGCAGACAATTGAATTTTTACAGTCAGCTTTGGAGTGTGTGGAAATACAGCACAGAAGTGGTGGTGGGTAAAGGTTTGATCGCACTGTGTGTAGGATAGCGTATTCAGAGCCATTTCATATACCAAGGTGTCGTTTACAGAGGATAATGGCTCGGAGATCAAGACACATATAAAGTGAGTGCTTTTTACAGCCTTTAAAGCAGGCATGTGCAATTCATTTTCCCAATGGGGAATCAAATGAAAGTACTATTTGTTTCACTGTGCAATACCATCAGAGGTGGGAGGTAACGAAGTACACATACTTCTGTGCTCAAGTAGAACTTTCCGGTATCTGAGGGCCACATCAATCAGCTGAACTCAGTTTTGCTCAATATTCATTTTTTATCTCTTTATAAGTTTATAAAGGCCCCGGTTTCTCACGTGGGCCACTGGGAAAATTTATTCCCCACCTCTACTTTACTAAAGGCTGTTTTGACTTCAGGGATGAACACAGCCAAAAAGATAGAAAGACACAAATGTTCTGTTCTGTTCATGAAACTTGGTGTCTCACCACCATTTGTAACACATTTTTGTCACAAATGTGACATCAAAATGAACCCAGCAGCTGTCCCATATCCTCTAAGCACTCCCAGGACTCACACTAATCCTCACATTATGTGAGACTGCAGGTTAATTTCAGCAACGCCATTTTTTTTTCTTATCAATTCATCCTGACAAATCACATTTAAACCACCCCCAGCTTTACTCTGAGACTGTTTAAGCGCACAACAGCAGCGTGATATAAAGGTGGCCACTTAAGGTGGTATTACGTCAGTCCTACTATACTTTTTGTCCCTCACCCTGTACAGCAGACTTGTGCAATTCTTTTTAAATAAATACATTTTATTTATTTTGTGTTATTATTTTTTATTTTTATAATAGCCAAAAACGAAGTTATCGGTTATTACTTTAATGAGGTCCAGCCATTATTACAGTCTGCTGTTTCTACTGGCTTGTAAACCAGCAGCGACCTCGTGGTAAATTATAAAGTGTTATCCCACACACTCACCTGTGCCATGAGAGGCCTTCCTCAGCGGCACATCCCCGCGGGCAGCGGCTTCACGGTCGTTGATTCGACGACTTCCGAAGGCCAGCTGCACAATGCACAGACACAGCAGTGCCAGCTTCATCCCGACTCTAAGCTTCATCTCCCTCTTGACACACAGGACCCCTGACGGGAAAGGCCTTCCTTGTGTTGCGATGCCAGCTGAAGCCTTCAAACCCAACCTGTTACTTGGCTGGCCTGTTCTCTGTGTCCGCTTCTCACTCCTCTCCAACTTTAATATATTAAGGAGGCAGGCTCACACACGCATGGTACACACCCCACTTTGTCTCAGCGCCTTCAAACCACAGTGACCGACGGAGTCCCTTTATTCACTTTAACAAATAGATTTGTTCTGCCTTTATATAAAAAAAAAAATAAGATAACGGCTCTTACGCAAATAGAAAAAACATTTATTAGCCACTTCACAACATAAAGAGAGCAGATTTATTCATGCACATGTAACAGGATGAAATGTTGTTCCTAATAATCTGAAAGAAGTTACTAGTGTGTCTTTATTTGGATTTTATCTGAAGTCCAAGAGCTGAATTTAGAGAACATGATTAAGCTGTGAGACAGAACACAGACTGGCAACCTGTGACGGATGTTTTTATGTGATAACTTTGTCCATGTGGAATTTATCTAATTGTATTCCTGTTGCCTTCCCCTGAAGCCTTGAGACATGAACGAGGATATAAAAAGTTCAAACTTCTTCAGTGAACCTTGCCTTTTGTAGGTTGAAGAAAGCACAAAAGAACAAATCCACATGTTAATACAGCCACAATAAAATCTTTGACTTGGTGAATAATGAGTCTGATAAAGCGTTTTATTATCAGAGAGACTCTATTGTTGCTTAAAATCCATTCAATCACCAACCCCTCCCCTTAAAAACCGTGGCCTCCGAGCTCTGAAAGGTCTGTGGGGAGATCCTGCAACTGATTATCTTCTAATAGGTAATCGATGCTCACAGTTCTGTTGCAGTTTGTGCTGAGTTGTATAGCGAGCAAAGATATTTCAACTTGAGCACATTATGAGCTCAAGAGTTCAAAGAAATCAATCAATCAAGCAGATCTTAAAAAAAAAAACATACTTACCTAAATGTTTTGAGTTTCCATGACAGTTTGTCTCTTTTGGAGTTGCTTAAGCAGATAATTCTTGACTCTTATGCAAGATGATTGACAGGACTGTGCAGTTCTTAAGACACCCTTCATTTCTCTGTATTGTTTTTCCTGGTAGCCAGATTCTCTTTTTTCCTCCAGGGTTTCTGGAGCTGTTTCAGTTTTTTCTTTGGCTCTTTGGCTGCTCTTTCACTCATTTTTAGTTCAGTCCTTGTACCTGATCATTTCCCTCTGACAATGGTCAGGTACAGGTTCTTGATGTTATTGTTTGCAAGCCATTTAACACTGACTCATGAATTGTTCAAGCATAAAAAGGCACTGAGTGTATGAACCAATGCTGTGTCTACAAATAACAGCTCAACTTAGCAAAGCATGATTTTAAATTGTGTCTTTAGGCATTTTGTTACTAGCTGTGGTACGTAAAGGTACACAAGAACTGGACTGAAAATTGGTGGCAACAGGTCTGATGGAGTAATGAATCCCAATGAAACATTTCTGGTTCAAAAAATTGTCGTATGAAAAGAGGAGGTCAGAAGTTGTGGCGAGTGTCTACAACCATTTGTAAAACATGGAGGAAGCTCTGTGGTTTCAGCCAGTGGTGTTGGGATCTAGTTAAAACTGATGAATTACAGAGGCAGAGAAGTAGATTTTGTTCCACTATTCAACACCATCAGAGGTGGGACGTAACGAAGTAATAGTACTTTGTAGAATTTTCAGGTATCTTTACTTGAGTTGTTTTTTTTCTGACAACTTTTAACTTTCACGCCTAACTTTAAACAAATATCTGTACTTTCCACTCCTTACATTTTCAAAACGGCCTCAATACTTTTGCTTTAACCTATTTGAGAGGAATTATTATTTCACGTCACTATGAGCATTCAAACTTAAAACCGAATTGAGGCTAAACGGTAACGCATGAGAGGAAATCCTACTCGTGTATTAATCACCAGAGCATGTCACTTAAAAAGAGATGAAAGAGGCAAAACCATGTCATGTTGTCAGGGGTTAAAAAGGTTGTGGGGGGTTTACAGAAGTAAAGACAAAATGATGGTTTGGACAGATTTGTTTCTTTATGGAAGTATGAACTTCTGCAGTTATGTTATAGCTTGTCTGAAAACACAGTGAAGGCTTTAAATGTGAGGACACAGGAAACACATGCTTTCAATATATCACTCCGTGTTTAATTGCATGTGAATTAAATATTTCTGATAAACATTTTTGCTATAGCATGTGTAACAATATCTACAGCATACATTTCAGATTACTCAGTGAATAAACCCTTTCAATTGGGGACATTACAGATTATGTCAATTTTTATAGTGCAACTACAAGTGTATATCTGAACTAAATTTCCATATCAGTTCATGTAATATAACAAAAGCATCTCTTTCACATATACACAGAAGTGTTTTTAAAACATTAGTTCCATCAGGGGGATGTAGTGGATATGTCACACGTTGTACACAAACCTATAAAGCTATTCCAACATATAAAAAAAAAAAAAAAAGAGCCGAGTGGAAATATTCAAGGCACTTAGAATTATACAACAAATGAATTTACAGACAAACAGAACTAAATACAAGTTAACCAAGCTGTGACATTTCATATACAGTTGGGAGCCAGGACAGATCAGGTGAGCTAAAAGGCATATTTCTGTGTTATAATAGTAAAAACAATATCCTAGCAAACATTGCGTGTTGCCATTCATCCATAAAGTGCATCACATGACCTGTTCCAGGCCTAGTTTGAGACAAGTCAACATCCCCCGTAGCCATTATATCCTTCGTAGTCATCATGAAAGAGTGAAAACAACAGCTGCTCAGCACACTCGACCACATGTGAAACGTCTGCCTCTCAAGTGCTCTTAAGTGTAAAAATATGGCTTTAGTGGATGATTTAATGAATAACAGTCTTGATGCAGATAAAGAGCCAACAAAGCTAAACTGTGAGTTTATTAGTTGCCTGTGGCATTCACTTCTTCCTCAAATACCAGCCCGATGGTTTTGCATCCTAACAAGCTTTGAAGGCTTTGAAACGATGACTACGTTGGCCTTGTTTTCCCTCTTTTTCCAGCCCGTCAGGTCTTAAACTTTAGGATTTTTCAGGTAAAAAGAATAGCACCACTGTATACTTGAGGAGCTTTCACCTCTTTGTGTCTTTCACCCAAATTATATAGTTATAATTCTATAATTATACTCCTGAGTATCTCACCTGGTCGATAGTTTTATCAGCTGGGATTTTGAAACATCTGAAATAAAAATTCTGTCGAGGTTTCCTAGGATGCCCCAAAACATGACTAACGTGACTATTGCTGTAACTGCAATGCCAGTAGAAAAAAAACAAAAAAACAATCGACAACGTCCTACGTGGATTATCAAAATACGAAGAAGTAGCTGTTAGATCTGATATCTTAAAATCCACAGCAGCTAAAACCAAATCCTCATTCCTACATATGTGAGCAAAAATGCCATTCTTGTCCTTTAATCACGCCACAGTAGGCCTTGAAGAAAAAAAAAAAAAAGGAAATCCAGAAGAAGTGCCAGGAGAGGTCTGGTGTAAAGATTTGTGAAATGACCTTCACCTGGAAAATTAATGCCTTCAAATGTTTATGCATATATGCAGGAATGTTTCTTGGTAACGACACGATTAGTATACATGTCGACCTTTACATTCCTTGGCTTTGACACAGTATGGTACAGACTAAATGCCCCCATCAGGACATGATTTATGACACATGGCACTAAAACAGGGTGGAATGTAGCTTTTAGATGCACCGGAAAGTGGAGACACAATGGCAATTTTCAAGACGGAAGGACCGTCTACCACAATAACAGTAAATGGCAGTACACTGCAATGAGATGAAGTACCTGCAGACCAATCGTTACCAATCCTCTGTCAAACACACCTGTTACCTGCTTATCCTGAGTCAGACTTTTATTTGAACAGCCACACGGGGGTGTCGTTTCCCTGGTTTATAAAGAGGGCCTCTCATAACAACTAAGATACCATAAGGCAAAGGACTGCAGCGAAAACTATTGAGATTATAATTCAGATTTCATATAGATTGTCACAATTGTGAAAACTGCCCTTTTCTCCTTTTTGGTCAAAAATTCAGACTTTGGCTTTGGGCTCTAACTCATGAGGTCTTGTGGATACACACTGGGTTCAAAAGTGAATCATCAGGACCAAGAAATCCAAACACACTGTCAGACAGATCCATTTAGTCCAAAGTCCCAACAAGGTGTTCAACATCTTCTGTAGGTGCCGGATAAAATTTCCCATGGTTTGTTGCTTTTAGTATACAACCATTCTCTTTTAAGTCCAGATCTTGAGGTATCATCCAACTCCATGACTGGACAATGAAACATCACTTGCCCTCTGACAGGTAGTAAGATGAGATGTGAAAGGACGTGGTAAAGGCAAAGTACAAATAAGAACACAAGAAAAACTAAAAAACAAACAACCCAAACAAACATGTGGACTAATGCTGCAGTGAGGAGGAGGAAAAGAAGGCAGGGAGAACAAAAAGAGATGGCGAGGAAGACCCGGGTTTATTGTTAGTGTTCTGAGTTCTTGTGGTAGAGCTGAGTGACCTGGATGACGGGAGGAGAGACGCTGAGCGACGGACCGCACCAACAGGCAGAGGATCGCACAGGCTGCACCTCACACCTGCCACTGGAGAGAGGGAAGTCAGAGCAGAAGAAATACACTGAGCACGTGACAGAAGGTAACGGGACGAGAGAACATCAGGCAACACAAAGACAGACAGACAAAGATCCAAAGAGGAAATGCAGATGCGAGAGACTAGAATAGCTCAAAGTGTGAGGCATTGATGTGGGGAGACCGAGACATCAAGTTATTGATGCCGCAGCACCAGAATACTGCACGTACAGGTCCCCTGAGAACACAGCGAGACAGGCTTGCTATCCAACTCTATATAGCATCTGTTAAAACACAAGTGATAACAGATAAGGGCATCAGGACTGTTTACATCCCGTCTACATCCTCAAACATCACGTGCACTCACAAAGCATTATATACAGTAGTACTTTTATAGAAGCTGTCAATCCAACAGACGAGAATAGGAAGAAAGAAAAACCTGCACTCCCTCAAATCCAAACACCTACAATGGTCATGTAATGAACATACATCACCACGTGAAAAGGAGGCACAAACACCATTTGTTAGTCATATGTGATGCAGGAGTGCAGTGCAGCACAGACAGAAGAGAGGACAGGACGTTGGAGTACAACAAATACACACCACAGCTGGGGCAAAATCAATTTCAGGTCACTTGCTTTAAAACTAGACTATTTTTAAACACATCCTTTAACTCAGATAGTTGTCCCTTAAAAAGCATAATCCTGTGACAGGTTTAAATCAATATGTGGTTTGTTAAGACCGGACTTTGATCAGGAGACATTTTTCTGAACTAGTTTTACTGAAAGTGAAATCACCCCAATCCGGAGAAACATCCCGACTCCTAGCACTTTAAAGACAGGTTTGTTTATTTTTCAAATAAATCTTAATACAGCACTTACATGTAATGTGTGCAGCTCCGGGGAACACGGGAATTAAACGCACATTTACCATGTGAGCGCTGCACTTAGACCGACTTGAAAGCAATCCGAACCCATCCTTAAACACGCCAACATCATTAAACATGACATCTTTACTGTGCAGTTAGCAGTGGGATGCATGTTATTGGCAAGAAGAACAGAGTGGGGGGAGGAAACAGTATGCCACAGTGTTAGCCTGCTGAGCTGCAATTGAAAGTACCTCACATGTTATGGGGCTCTTTATTTTCACATTGGGGCAGCACTGCTGTGAAATATGAGAGTGAAAAACAAGTGAAAACATATTTTAAAAAAAGAAAAGGAGAAAGTGGAACAAGGTTTAGAATATTAATGATAATTATCTTCTCCTTAAACCAGAAACATCTTCACAGACATGCATACGCCATTTTTTTTTTATTACCATAACTACATTTACACACTAGTGTGTGCCGTCTTTATGACTCTCGTGTGGGTCTGAAACTCATCACTGAAACGCTGACATTTGTATTTCTTGATTTCAAAATACCAGAAACATAACAACAGCCAGTATTTGGTAAATAAGGTCCAATCCTGGAATAAAAAACAACATCTGGGCAGTGATGAGAACCACAGTTCAAACCCACAACGCCCATTGTAGTGAGAAAACCGTGCAAACACCAGAGTCGATTTCAGTATTCATTCCCAACAACTGAACAACTTCCTTTCTGCGTGATGTTGATTTTTATTTTTCGTGTTTCTTTAAAAGTGTAAACATCACTCCTTTTTGAGCATAAACATTGTGTAGATTTAGAGATATTTATGACAACTTGATGTCTTTACTTTTTTGTTTTCTGTCTATTTACATGTTCGAAATTTAACTCTTCTACTGACAGTAAAGAACATTTTTTAAATTCTGATATTAAAACTGTTTTCTACTTGCTTAAAAATGTGAAAACCTTTTCCATGAGGAGGAAAGATACACCGAACCTTGCACTCTGTGAGTCTTACTCCTATGAGATCAGTAAATACTGTCATTTAATTAAATTAGGTTGTAGAGGATGAAGTAAGAGAGGTGCACACTCTTCAGGGCCTATAAATCAAGTTCTCTGCTGTGCAAACCGTTTTCACCCTAATCAGTCGCAGAAAACTGCACGTCCTCAGATAAGACAAATTCTACTTTTGAGCTTTTGAGATTTTCAGTCATCTCCAGTTTACTACATTAACTGCAGTTGTAAATCCAACACATCATTTATTCATTTGGCTTCAAGGCTTCCAGCAGTTTATGAGCCGTGATGCCTTTAACTTTCCTGATGGTCTTATGTGGGGTTTTATTAACTCCAGATTATCACGAAAGACAAAAAACATGCAAGTTTTGTGCAAGACGGACAAAATCAAATGGACTGAAATGCCTTGCAAGAAAGCCTGTTAACCTTACGAGAATGCTCCTTAAGGTGGTTTAAATTCACAAATGAACCTTGCCCCTCGACCTTTGATCCACTTTTAAAATAAATGGAAAATCTGCTTTAACTTCGATGTTGTGGCAGCATAAACAGATATAATTCTGTGGAAATCACATGAACTTTGGTTGGTGTCAGGAGCACATTAGAGGAGTAGTAGATCAAACCTACTCCTTGTTTTATCGTTGCCATTTGTGGTTTATGCGAGCGTCTCTTACCCGGTGTCTTCAGGGATGTCCTGATCGGCCTCTGCAGCAGATGACTCCACATCTGCACTGCTCTCACTGCCCTGAGCTGACAGTCGACATGGAGACTCTGGACTAACACACTCATCGCTGCAACAGAGATTCACACACACATCCAAAAGGTCATTCTCCTCTCACATGTGAGACTTTTGTGAATCTCTCTAAGGATGCATACGGTTGTGTTTATCTACTGACTTGATATGCTTTTCCAGTAGTAGGATGGCTTGCTCCCTCTCCTCCAGTCTCCTCTTTAGGGAGGCAATCTCCTTTTGCTTCTCTAGCAGCTCCTTCTGAAGACGATAGTTGCTCTCCTCCAGAGTCTCACAGAACGCCTAGAAGAAGGGGGGAAATGAGGAGCAGAAAATATTTACATCTTTACATGGTCAAAATACCATATAGATAACAACAATGGGGTTTTCTTCAGAAGTTCGTGAATTGAAAAGGCCCAGCGGGCTGTGAGGTCTGTGCCAAAAGCTTCAGCATGCATTTGATGCACATTTAACCTTGATAAGCTGTTGTTAGAATTTTTTTAATATTACTTTCTACACCAGGATCCTTTTCTAGCTGACGGCTGGTAACTGTGCAGGGGCGGATCTAGCAAAGTTTAGCCAGGGGGGCCGATAGGGCATGAACAGGGGAAAGGGGGGCACAAAGACATCCTTTTCTTTCTTATTCTCATTTAAAATGTCTAGCTTTTAATAAATAATTATCTGAATCTTACACCCAAAGTTTTAATTTGATGTAAAATGAATAGAAGTCAATTACTGTATATAGTAACTATTAAGTCTAATAAACCCTAGTAAGCTTTAGAGATGGACCGATATTACGTATCGGTATCGGTCCGATACTCACCTAAATTACTGGATCGGATATCGGAGAAAAATAAAAAATGTAATCCGATCCATTAAATATCACGAAAGCACCTCACAAAACTTGCAACACGCCGTAACTCACCTCAGAACGTTAGCACGTCGGAGCAGTATGCATCACGTTATAGAGCGGCTGTGGCATGCGGGACCTGTCGGTGGTCTGGATAGCATGTGGAGCTTCGCTAGCAACCCGGCATTTCATCTCCGACAAAGTTATCCCGAGAGAAGTAAAGCAAGTGTGTAAGTCCATCTCTGAATGTTTGTAAAGCATTCCTGCGTTAAGCTTGCCAAACGATATATGGAGCGACTGCCTCTTCTGGCTGCTACTTCAAATCATGAAACTGCTTAATGATCAGCTGATCGGCTTTTCTGTCGCGAGTCCGTCTCTCTGGTTTGTTTTTGGCCCACTTTGCACCAGAAAGAGGAAACCAGCGGCTGAACAACAGCAGCACGTTTAAGCTTGATAATCTGTTGTTAGAATTTATTTATTATTACTTTCTACTCGAGGATCTTTTTCTACAGCTGACGCTGGTAACTGTGCAGGGGCGGATCTAGCAAAGTTTAGCCAGGGGGGCCGATAGGGCATTAACAGGGAAAAGGGGGCACAAAGACATACTTTTCTTTCTTATTCTCATTTAAAATGTCGAGCTTTTAATAAATAATTATCCGAATCTTACACCCAAAGTTTTAATTTGATGTAAAATGAATAGAAGTCAATTACTGTATATAGTAACTAATATATATACCCTAGTAAGTTATAGTACTTTTTACTTTGGGAAGGTACCATCTGTGCAGTCTGCAATTTTGTTGAAGAAAGATGTTGAATCTATTTAATATTTCTTGAAAAATAATTGATTTCTGTGCATTTTTTTTTTCACACTGCATCAAATTAAGGTTGATTACGTTGATTAAGCATCATGAGGTGGAGCGTGAGGGGTGGTTCCCTATTTTTTATTTATTTATTTTTGTTGTTGCTGGGAGTTGGAACCCCATTAGTTAGGTTGCTTAATATTTATGCTAAGCACTCTTTAAAATACCAGAATAGGGAGGATGGTGTAGGTCTAAGTTTATTAGATTGATCAGTATTGCTGAACTATGAAATTTATTTTTTTTTTGCATATAGGTATAACAGAATAGCTTAAGTGTAGTTGTTGTTTTAAACTTGAGTATGAACTTATACAAAATGCAGCAAGATATTTAAAAAAAACAGTTTTGTTGATTAAAAAACACTATATCGGATTCATATCGGTATCGGCAGATATCCAAATTTATGATATCGGTATCGGACATAAAAAAGTGGTATCGTGCCATCTCTAGTAAGCTTTACTACTTTTTCCTTTGGGAAGGTACCATCTGTGCAGTCTGCAATTCTGTTGAAGAAAGATGTTGAATCTATTTAATTATTGTGGAAAAATAATTGACTTCTGTGCATTTTTTTGTGCATTAAATTAAAGTTGATTACATCGATTAAGCATCACGAGGTGGAGGGTGGGGGGTGGTTCCCTATTTTTTTTTTTTTGCTGGGAGTTGGAACCCTATTAGTTAGGTTGCTTAATATTTCCACTAAGTACTCTTTAAAATACCAGAATTGGGAGGATAGACTAGGTTTAAGTTTATTAGATTGATCAGTATTACCGAACTATCAAATATTTTAGGTGCAGTGTATTTTTTTTTTTTTTTTTTTTTTTTTTTTTTTTTACATACAGGTTTAACAGAATAGCTTTAGTGTTTTGGTTTTTTTAAACTTGAGTTTGAACTTATAAAAAAATGCAGCAAGATAATAAAAAAACAAAAAAATACACTATATCGGATTCATATCGTATTGGCAGATATCCAAATTTACGATATCGGTATCGGACATAAAAGTGGTATCGTGCCATCTCTAGACGACATATACCATCATGGTTTAGGCACCTGACATCTCACTGCACTGTCTTTTGTAATGAGATTAAGGGTTTCCTTTCCATAACTTTCCATGTTGGCTCTGTTTGCTGCAAAGTCCAAGAACAGTGCTCAGTCTGTTAGCTGCTTTCCGGTTCTTTCATATGAGATTTTCAGTTGCCAGATGTAGTTTTCCTTAATATATTCCTTAATGGCAGGGATAAACAAATTGCAAAACAGCTTTAAAACTAAGAATGCACTGATTCAACTGGGAGGAATCCCGTCCTTCTAAATTTGAATAACACCAGAGGTAATGATTAACTTAAAAGGCAGAGGACAGCTACATGTCCTGTGTCTATCCTGGGACAAGATGTGGAGGAGGAGTAGAAGTAACTGATGCTCAAAAGCTTCAGCATCCAACTTACACATACTCTAAATGCACACTCACCCTGCTCTCCTCCAGACTGTCAAAAGGCCCAGGTGGATCATCGAGACACAGAAACTCTCTCACCGGCAGGCTGTCAAGAACAATAAATGATGTAAGATTAGAAAGATTAGAAAACAGGTCAGCTCACACTGATATCAGTTATCTTTTTAGCTATGCATGTATTTTCCACATAGCTCTGATGCAGCCAACACAAACTAAGAGTTACGGCAAGGTTTGTCTGCAATAATGACCCAGCATGACATAAAATATGGCCCAGTAACATTTTTATTATTAAACATAATAGGCTCATACCAGTTGGCGATGTCCTTGTGTGCAACCAAGTTTTGCAAAAAAGCTTGCAGTCCTAACTGTCTGTCTTCCAGGAAGTTACTGTCATAGTTGTCTTTGAACCAGCGCTTAGGAGGCAGTGAGAGGCGGAAGCCTGGAAACGTCTCCTTCAGCTGGAACAAATACACACAGACACACACAGTGAATGATTGCCCTTACATTCAGCTACAGGCTGTAGGGGCAAAGACAGTCATGTAAGGGCCGTGTAGACATCATGCAGAGATAAAAGTAATAAAGTTGGTGGCGGGCCAAGAAAAACGCTTCCAGCCCACAAAGCAAACACACTCTTCGTCTAGATTTTGTGCTCGGATCAAACCTGCATCCAAACAAAAGAGCACAGGTCTGCTACTTTCTGATCTATATACCTTACTAAATAACCAAATCACAGAAATGTCATAATCAAAAATGTTTTTCATAATAGTCTGTCATCAGATTGTCACATTTTTATTTCACGTGCATTCAAGATACAACCATACATCCAAAAACACTTAAACCCCCCCCCAAAAAAAACAAAATTTCAAAATGAGCTTTAAATCTCATGAGCTTTTTTAATCACACAGGTGAAAGTCCAGATTAGTGTTCTGCGCTATGCTGGTGTCATATTACAGACCTCATGCATTTTTGGTGCAACTACACATTTCTTAATGTGTTACTTACCACTGTGTTAAATCCAACATGAATTCTTTCTTGTAGTAAACTTGGCTTCATTCAGCAGAAATGCTTTCCTCACAAACTGTTCCCATGGTCACGGGTGGTGAGACGTACCTCTATTAATAAACCTATTATTCCAGCTTCATTCTGAGCTTAAGCTTTGATAGGATATATGCAAAGTGTTTACATGCAAAACCAGACTGTTTGTAAAATGTTCATAGCTGCATAGTGAGTAGGAGGCTGGAAGAGTTTTACATGAAAACTTGTTGTGTGAGGTTTAATATAGCCTGGACACAATAGGTATGTATACAAGTGTGACTGTCTGAAACATTAGTATACAAATAGAAAGCACATGGGTTTTGCTGTGGTTACGCAAGGTGTTTCCCATACATGTTGCCAGGTTGGTATTTCTGAGGCTAGAAGATTCGACCTGCCTCATTTCTGTCAGCTGTTTATTTACTTTCCGGCTCTTTGAAAAGTTGCACCAAAATGTTGAGAAAAAGCACCGAGTTTTTTAAATGGACTAACAATGAAGTGGAGTTGTTGCTGCGAGTAACACAAAAGTACAAAGTTGCAAAAGCGAGTGAGAATTAAAGAATTTGAAAAAGTTATCTGGATATATCTTTATATATCTTTAATAGGGCTGTCAAAATTGAGAGCAAACAAAACAACTGCTGTATAATCAGGGGTGCACATAAGTGGTCCGCAGGTGCGCTGTCAAAATAAAAGACGCGAACCAGATAAGTTACAACGTGCGTTTGCGTACATAAGATTTTCTGGAGGAGGACAGACATTTGTTTAGAACTCTTTGTTTAATTGGTCACATGACTGCATCATATGACTAACATGCGTCTCCGTTTTTGCTGTCAACACTGCGATGCGAAAACACTGTTTTGAAATGTATGCGTTTTCGAGAGCGTTTTGAAAACGCTGCCTCAGTGTGGACGGGAGGCCAAAATGGAGAGAAAACGATGCATTAGTGTGGACGTAGCCTGAGATCCTCACTGTCACCTAGGACTGCCTACTTTCTTTGGAGTATATAACGGTTTCTATAAAAGGTTCTGCCTATTGATTTCAAGAAAAATGACAACATGTTGCCAAATGTTTCTGCTGAATAAACATACAACCTCACTGTATCGTGCTAAAGTCCCTCTATTGAAGTCAAAGAGCATTCAACATTTAGGACAAGTCTGGTGATATTTTTGACTGTATGTAGAGAGGTTTAGGAGACATTGTGTTAATATGTGGTCCCAGTGTCAATTTACTCAGAGGGAGGTGGCCTGGGGTGTGTAAACATGTATGCAAACCTGTCTGCTTTCACCATGCGATTAAACTTCACAGTGAAGCTATGCTGACTGAGGTCTGAACCTCAAAATAATGTTTGTGATGAACCACCCTGTACAGAGTCAGTGCTCTATTATACAAACCATACTATACAGATCATGCTAGGTATTTCTGCCTCGTATTTGCTGGTCCCTCTGAAGCGTTCACTCACGGCAGCCAAGTACTCTCATCCCTGTAACCTTTCCAAGGTAGAGCTAAAAAATTTAATCCTAACAGAATAATCAAAACACACTTCATACTGACAGATTTCCAAACTGTGGTCAGTCTCATTGATACAAACATGTTCTCAATGAGACATCCACTGATGATTACTGTGAGCTGCTTTTAATAGGCTTAAATTCTTCAAACCTTACACCTTTTACATGATTTCTCCATCCATATAGTATTCTCATATAATAGTATGTCTCCTCTGTTAACTGTGATTATATACTCTGAAAACCACAAGAGACCAGAGCTCCTAGTTGGCTCAGGCCCGCTGGCTGTTTGGGAACAGTAGGCTTCTTTGTGTAGCTCGAATCATGTTCACTGAGCATTCAACAACTAAAGAAAGCTTGCTGAAAGCAGAGGGATTGATAGTCGAAACCAGTTGCTTCAGTTGTGGCAGGATTATAATAAGGTTTACCCTCATGTAGTTTTCCAGTTTGGGACGGCTCATTTAATCCCATGCACAGACAACACACCCAAACACACCTTGTCATTGAGTCTTGAGAAGTCAGCGTATCTTCTGAAAACAACCCAGCTCTCATCTAGAGTCTTTCTCACCAGGATCTTATACACCTGCAGTAGAGAAGGCAGATGTTAATAACTGCTCACCATGTTTGCTTTAGTGTTTAGTCACTAATAAATACAGACTAAATCTAGCACAGACAGCGGTTGCCATGCTAACTAATTTTCTGGATTCCTACCGTGAACTTGGCCCTCTCCTCCATGACCTCATACCCCAGCACAGTGGGGGTGATAGGCCTCTCCTCAGCTTGCTGGCTACCACTAGGATCCGATATAGACCGCGGACAGCTCGAGTATTCGACAGATGGTTCCAGAGTCCCGTTCAACTTAGCCCGTGTCACAGGGCTCTGAAGGGGTGGGGGCGTTCGGCTGCGGCCACCCCTGTCCGCACAGCGAGACTGATGTTGGGAATCTAATTCTCCGCATCCGACTCCCCCATGTTCCTCCCCAGCCATCCTGGCGATTGAAGACGAAGACTCTGAGCTGCTGGAGACACTTCCTAGCGATGAAGCTCGCTGCGCCCGTCTCAGCTTGTTGCTACCACGGGACAAGGCTCTGTCCATGGGCACAGGAACAGGCACAAAAGGTGATGCCATCTTCCTGAGTTGTGTACTCCTGCCACACCACCATAGAAGTCAATAAAGCTTTTCACACCAAGCTTGTCTTGGTACAGTAGTGTTGTGTGAGGATGAAGTCTAGCAGCAATTCTGAGCCTGAAGGGCTGACATTGAAGACTCTATAGAAAAACAACAACAACAGGAGTTATTAGGTGTAACATTATATGGAGGATCATTACACTGCCTCTAAATAATCTGTATTTAAAACCTAATCTACTTAATTCGCCCTGAGTCTACATAAATGTGGCACAATCTGTCAAGTACCTCACAAACCCAGGGCACGTGAATTATTGACACGAGCCCCATATGGTTTATAATTTATGAATTTGTGTATTATGTGTAAAATTCATTACGGTAAAAGCCTGTAAAGATTAGATTCACATGTCAACTTGAATGAAACAGAGCTGCATGTTGGTTTTCATGAAAGAGAGAGGCCAGAGAAATCAGCAGCTACCTGTCTATTTTGTTCGTGTTAATTCAGCTTCAGAGCTGCTCAGAAACCAGTCAATCCACTCCATAGGAGTACAAATGAAGAGCGTTTAAGAATACTACTGACGTACTCGTAATGGGAATATACGCTGTAAAAATATAGCGATTATAAATAAAATCTGGCAGGCAAAAGTGGGGAAAAAATAACTCAGCAGCAGAAAGAGGATGAAAGGATAGATGTAAGAAGTAAACACAATGAGACATGTCATTTATGGCTCTCACTAATTGACAAGGTCCTGCTGCTATTTTGGTGAAACACGGCGAAAACTCTGGGACGGCAGCCAGCGTTACAACAAAACACGGGCTTTCTAATGTAATTGCCCTGCTTCGTAAACATAAATGCCATTTTTAGACCAAGTCGCTAACGATATAGCTACCCTCTATGTTATTTTAGCAAGCAAGCTAACCGCATTCACTACGATTCACGACGTCCTTTCTGAGCTCTGAGAACTTCATTAACAAAACATGGTCGTGTAATAGTGTTAACCCGCCTTTCAGTTTAGAGAACTACTATCAGAAAACCACAAGAGTACAGTTTATAAAACGTTACCGTTCTCACCGTCAAAGTTAGCTACACTTTAACATGAGCTAACACTAGTTAGTTTCACTACAATACAAAGTACGCTAACAACAATTTTACTGATATAATAGCTGTTTACAACAACAATTGAATGCCGAATGCAGCAAGAATTACCAATACTGCGTCGGATATCTGTTTTTATTCTCCTGGTAGCATTTTTCCCAATAATAAACAAACCAACAGTTAAATAGCCCGGTTTTAAACCGTGTTTGGTGCGTCCCCCATCCCACTGAAAGAACCGGGCATGTATCACATTACATTCAGGTTAGCTAGCGAGCTAAGACGGAGAGCATGTGTGGGCAAAGCTAAGATGACCCCGAGTGAAAAGGTCTTTCGCTTACCGTAGGAGTCCAGATATCCTTCTCTGTCCGAAAATATGTTTACTACAGACATAGAGCCAAATGTGTAGTTGCCCCGTTGCTGTTTACCCGCCGCCGTATCTCCTCCCTCTGTGTTTTCATGTTAGCATGCTGGAACTCTGACCACAATGACGGCAGTACCTTTGCATAACCAGTAGAGTGCGCAGTAACACGCTTAATACTATATAGAAAATGTAATTCCTCAGCAAAAAAGTAGACACAAGACTTAAAGGGATTTGAAACAGGTACTATCAGAAAACACACACAGACACACACACAAAGGTTTTAGGCAGGTAGGGAAAATGCTGTAAACAAGGAATGCTTTGTGTTAATCATTTATTTTCATCAATCAACAAAATGCAGTGAATGAACAAACGAGAAATCTAAATCAGCTCAATATTTGGTGTGACCAACCTTTGCCTTCGAAACAGTATCAGTTCTTCTAGGTACACTTGCACACATCTTTTGAAGGAACTCGGCTGGTAGGTTGTTCCAAACGTCCTGCAGAACTAACCACAGATCTTCCGTAGATGTAGGCTTCCTCACATCCCTCTGTCTCTTCATGTAATCCCAGACACACTTGATGATGTTGAGATCAGGGCTCTGTGGGGGCCAGACCAGTACTTGTTCTTCTTCTTTACACTGAGGATAGTTCTTAATGGCTTTGGCTGTATGTTAGGGTCATTGTCCTGCTGCAGAATACATTTTGGACCAATAAACAATCATTTATATTTCTGAAAGCATTCTCTCTCCCTCCCTCCCTCCCCCTCCGTGTGTGTGTGTGTGTGTCAATAATTTAAACCTGTGAAGAATCATTCCATAGAAATACCTGATTCCTGGAACGAGCTGAATGACCACATGGCTGTTTTTTCAATGTCATTGAACGTGCCACATAGGTTGACACAGAGAATGAACTCTCCAAGTCCACTTTGACTTATCATGTAGCAAAATCACACACACGCCACACACACACACACACACACACACATGCACGCACACACACAAACTTATTTTTCTAAAGCTTGCACCATAACAGATTATGTTATGCAAATCAGTGTGGTTGGTTATGGGTAAGGATGTTTTTGAATTCTGAAATAAATCAGAGTACTGTGGTGAATAACCGCAAAGACATTTTGCACTTTGTCATTTTTGTCATCATGTAGTAGAGGGAGAAAAAAAATGTGTGCAAATATGGTTTAGAATACATCAAACATTATCCAAATATTTTCAGTGTAAATGGACAAAAGAGTCCTTTCAAATGGCACCTACTGGAGCGCTTCCAGTCTTTCTTCTTCTTTTTTTTTGGATCAGTCATTCTGTGATGAATTTAAACGAGGAAAATTTTAAAGAGCTTCCCTTTCAATGTCTTCTTTAGTAATGATCTCTTTGTATGATTGGTCATCACGCACCTACCCACCAGACAGACTCCTGCATGTGGAAAATGTGACTCATTTGCACAGCATCTCAAACACACCTCACATATAAACATCGTAAACAAAGAACAATTTGTATGGAGCTGCTTCTGAAGATTATTAAATAAACTATCAACTATTACTTGCACTTTGTCTTCTTCTTAGCATCCATTTATCCATTCATCCCTTTTCTGTATGAGTTTTTTCTTTTCAGGGTAACTTGAGGAAACGGGTCCAAGACACACCCATTGGCACTAGATGTGCACCCATCAGGGTGGGTGCATGTTTCACTAATGGGTGTGAGCTCTTAATCATTTCTCAAGCTGAAGCCACCTACATGAGCCTGGGTGTGTCAGAGAAGGCTTAAAAACTGCGTCATTTAACTGAAACAGTCTGGATCATTCCTTGAGTCAGAGGAAGATTTTATGTCAGTAAGTAGAGGATGTCAATCATTGTTACTGGAGCGTGAGGATAAGAAAGGTAACAGAGAAAGGTAACGGTCAGACTTTACGCGACTAACAGCTCTTCTTTCATACCTTCTGATACAGTTTATCGGGATCAACAGAGATTTAAAGGTAAGTGAAGAGATCATGAGGAAAATAAGTTTTGTCCAAAGTCATTGACAAAAACTTTGGGAATGGTGCAAATTTTGTGTTTCATACATGTTCCCTTTTTATTCAGCTTATTCTCTACATGTTTCTGATGGAGAATCATAAACATTTCATAAGTTTCTTTTATTGGTAAACAAATCAAATGTGACCCTTCTTATCTTCTGAAATTCTTCCTGGCACAAGCGTCTGGGCTATATCCTGACTGAGGAGGACCCATCCCTGCCTCATCACTGCACTTTTAAGGATTGATCATAGATTATAGATCAGACTAAGATCTAAAGAGTTTCCTGGATCCAAAATATTAATTTGATTATCTCCAAGCTGCATTGTTATCACTTTGCCTTTTGCGTCATCACACTGGAAAACACACAGATTGCCACCAAATTGCTCCTGGATTGTTGGTTTTTGAGGACATTCCTTAAACAGATCACAATCAGGCAGGATTTTGCCCAGAAGCTAAAATTCAGGATACCAGGAAGAAATGCAGAATTTATAAAGAAGTGTCTGTTCTTTAAATGCTGTGCATACATTTGCTGTAAGTCTTTGAACTTTATTAAAAGCTTGATTGTTTATTACTATATAAAAAATAGTGGCAGAAAAAAGTGGCAACCTGTATCAACACGTTGATATATGACATCAGTTTAATATTTATTTATTTATTTATTTTTAGATACAATGGCATCATCAGTCCCTGTATCCAAAGCTAGCACTGCCTTCTCTCTGGCTATGCTCAAAACGTTGAGTGAGGAGGACAGCACTGGAAACATCTTCTACTCTGGTCTCAGCGTCTCTGCAGCCCTCGCCATGCTGATGCTGGGGGCGAGGGGCAGCACAGCCACACAGATGTCAGAGGTAGAATATGCACATGTTGTGAAATACATACATGTTGTGGCACCCACTGGGATCAGAGCGTCTGCTTTCAAATATTATGGGAAGTGTGTGTGAATCTGTCTCATCAAGATAAAAGAGGAAGGTGTGGTTTCAGGTGTTCGGGTAACTGAGTGCACAGTACAGTGATGTATGAAGGATTTAAAGGAGAGTAAAAGCAGGTTATTTTGTATTGAAAGGAGATAATAATAGGAGATCACAAATATATTTTAATACATTTTTATAATGGGGATAATGGGAAGGTTTGAGGAGGGTTTCTAGTGGAATTTTTTTTAACCCAGTAGGCAGAGTGGGGTGTGACAGGAGAAAGTGTCTGTGCAGGCATTCATTACTCACTTGGTTTCCCAGTGTCAGCAAAACAGGTAGGGAATGCTTGTGTTGGCTGAGGTTCAGGAAAGGAATAATGAATTCCACTGCACTGTGAAGCATGACATCAAACAGGAGACTTTGAATTTCAGTCAGGACAAGTTCCCGATTAGCTACTGGAATTAGACAAGAACAAGCCCAGGCAGGCTTTTTTCCCCCCTGTTAGTGTTTGCGACTTAAACACAAGTTGATATGGACAAAAAAATTGACAAACATAAAATATAATTGTTAACTTCTCAACCAAAGTTGTTAAACTATAATACATTTTCAACCTTTATGTTTTTTACTGTGTAAATGACAAAAATGATCAGCCTTTACCCTGCCCTGCTTTACACTACGTCCCATTTTTCTTTTTCATATTTTTATTGAGAGACAAGTGTACAGTGGTTTACAATGACAATACAATCTGTTCCCCTCACATATTTTTTTAGTTTTTCTTACATGAACAGATACGATAACACACACACACACACACACACACACACACACACACACACACACACACACACACACACACACTTAAATAAACAAACAAAACAAAACCTAATAAGTAACCCAAAACAAACACAAACAACAAACCCCAAAACAAACACAAAAAAAAAAAAAAGGGGGGGGGGGGGGGGGGGGGAGAGATATGATATTAATCAGCAGGTAGAGCATTTAATGACTTGCAATAGTCTACGAAGGGGCCCCAGATACGATAAAATTCTCTGTATTTGCCCTTCGCCACAAGGCCTATCTTTTGCAATTTAAGAAATGACATCACATCTCTAAACCAAAAAGAAACTGAAGGTGGCTTTGAAGATTTCCAAAGGAGTAAGATGCAACGTCTAGCCAAAAGTGATGTAAAGGCTAAAATTTTGAAATGTGTAGGGTCGGTTAGACCAGTGTTGACTGGAAGCCCAAAAACAGCTAGAAAAGGGTCCATGCAGATTTGGGTCCCAAGAGCCTTGGAAAGAATAACTGAATACTGACTCCAGAAGCCATGGAGTCTTGGGCACAGAAAGAACATATGGCCTAGGTCACATGGGGTGGCATGACATCTCTCACACTGATCCATCACTTGTGGGTAAATCTCAGACAGACGAGACTTTGAATAGTAAACCCTGTACAACACCTTGAACTGGATAAGTTGTAACCTGGCACAGGACATACTATAACGGACATTGGATACTGCTTTCTCCCATTGCTGATCCGAAAAAATTACTCCTAACTCCCGCTCCCAAGCCCCCCTAATTTTAGCAACTGAATGGACATTTAAATCCATAAGTTGTTCATATATTAAAGATATAATTGAATTCTTATTGGGTTTAAGGGATAAGAATTCCTCCCATGGTTGGACATTAGGAAGAAGAGGGTAGGAGGGGAAGAGAGCAGAAGTGCAATGCCGTGCCTGAAAATAACGGAATAGATTGGTAGCCGGAAGATTTGTTTCTGAACACAGGTCTAAAAAAGTTAAGAAAGTGCCATCTTTATAGAGATCCTTAAAGGTATTAATACCATGATGCTTCCACTGTACATAGGTACCATCAATGAGGCCAGGAGTAAACAGATGGTTCTGCGTGATGGGCATCTGTACTGACGCAGAGATGTACTTAAAATGACTCCTGAGTTGTGACCAGACCCTTAGACTAGACTGTACCACGGGATTTTGGGTGAAATGAGAAGGCTTAAGTGGTAGTGGAGAGAACAATAAAGCTTCTAAGGATGAGGAAGTGCACAACAGGCGTTCCAGTTTACACCACAGCAGTTCTTGAGATTGAAGCTAATGGGTCAATTTGTGAATATGAGAGGACCAATAGTAAAATAAAAAGTTAGGCAAGGCAAGACCACCATCAAACATCAGTCTCTGCAATAATGATTTCCTCACCCTGGGGTGTTTCCCTCCCCACAAAAACGATGTAACTAGCTGGTCTAACTTTTTGAAAAAAGCTTTAGGTAAAAATATAGGAATATTCTGAAACAGAAATAACAATCGAGGCAAAATGTTCATCTTTACAGCATTGATCTGACCAATTAGTGACAAAGGTAGTGAATTCCATCTCTGAAAATCTGATTGAATTTGAGTCATTAAAGGGGAGAAATTGGAAGAGTATAGAGAAGACAAAGTACGAGTCATGTTAACTCCCAAATATTTAAAGCCGGCAGGGCTAAGTCTAAAAGGAATGTCAGATTGTTTAAGTGTAAGACTTAAAGAATTTATGGGGAAACATTCACTTTTAAGAAGATTTATTTTGTAACCTGACAGAGAGCCGAACTTGTTTAATAGAGACACAATCGATGGTATGCTAGATAAGGGAGCAGAAACATATAGAAGCAGGTCATCTGCATACAAAGACAATTTTACGTCAAGGCCTGACCGGGAAATACCACGAAAATGAGGAAGGGCCTTCAAAGCTATAGATAGGGGTTCAATTACAATAGCAAAAAGTAGGTGGGACAGGGGGCAACCCTATCTCGTGCCGCGTGACAATGAGAAGTAGCCAGAGGAAACACCATTTGTCTATACACTGGCTTGGGGTGCCTTGTACAACAGTCGAATCCATGAAATGAATCTGTCCTTGAAACCAAATCTTTGTAAGACCGCAAAGAGAAAGCTCCACTCCACACGATCGAAAGCTTTCTCAGCATCAAGTGAGATAACTACTTCTGAATTAGTGGTCGAGTGTTGGGAAAGAATGACATTCAAAAGCGTGCGGACATTAAAGAACAGCTGGCGGCCTTTAATAAAGCCATTCTGTTCATCTGAAATAATAGTAGGAAGAACCTTTTCAAGGCGAATTGCTAAAATTTTAGCCAAGACTTTAACATCAACATTCAGCAGTGAAATAGGCCTATATGAGGTGCAAGACGTAGGATCCTTACCCTTCTTTAAGAGAACAGTAATTAGTGCTTGAGACAATGTAGGGGGCAATAGACCACGTTCAAAAGATTCATTATACACTGAAAGAAGTAGTGGGGCTAACTTGTCTATAAATGTTTTTAAAAATTCAACTGAAAACGCGTCAGGTCCTGGTGCCTTACTATTGTGCATGGTCTTGATTGCATGCACAATTTCATCCAACCTAAAAGGGGCATCTAATTGTTCAGCTATAACAGGATCGACAGTGGGCATTATAAAACCGTTAAAAAAAGAATCCATCTCAGAGGCGTCAGCAGCAGATTCAGATTCATATAGGGAGGAATAATACTTCTTAAACACCTCATTTACTTCCTTTGAATCAGAGACCAAGTTGCCTGCCGCATCTTTAATTTGAGAAATTAATCGAGAAGAGGCCTGACGTTTTAACTGATGGGCCAAAAGCCTTCTGGGCTTATCACCATGTTCATAATAAGTCGCACGCGCACGAAGTAAAAGACGTTCAGCATCTGCCGTAGAAAGTAAATCAAATTCGGTCTGCAAGTCAAGTCGTCTTTTATGCAAATCAGGAGTGGGACTGTCAACAACCTGTCTATCTATGTCACAAATTCGTGTAGTCAAAGTTTGAAGTTTGGCTTTGTGGCTTTTAGTGGAATGGGCAGAGAAAGAAATTATTTGCCCGCGCACATATGCCTTGAGAGATTCCCAAAGCAATGACCTCATAACAGTATCGCTGTCGTTAAACACCATAAATTCATCAATTGCAGATTTGATAATGGTAACAAACCCCTCATCCGAAAGCAACAAAGAGTTAAATCTCCAGGGTGAGGAAAAAGAGGACTGGGCTATGAGCTTGATGTCAACGCTAAGTGGTGCGTGATCGGAAATGACAATAGGATGATACGTAGATGACAGTACTTTTGGAATAAGGGAACCGTCCACAAAAAAATAATCAATCCGCGAAAAGGACTGATGTACCTGAGAAAAGAAAGAGTACGCTCTGGTGGTAGGGTTAGAAAACCTCCAGGGATCTACAAAACCATTCTGAAACATAAACTCCGAAATAGACTTGGACATAGAGGATTGGGTCAGGGTCCGAGGATTCGAGCGATCTAAGGCAGGATCAATAACACAGTTTAAGTCACCACCCAATATCAAAAGATGAGTATCAAGGGAAGGGAGACTACTCAAAAATAGCATCATCTGTAAAACCTGGATTATCAAAATTTGGCGCATACACATTGACTAAGAGGACGGGTACATTGTACATGGTGCCTACAACAACCAAATATCCCCCGTTTTTGTCAGCTTTAATCTCAGAGGCTGTAAACTGTACCCTTCTGTTTATTAAGATCGCCACCCCCCTGGCTTTTGAATTAAACATTGAATGGAAAGTATGACCCACCCATGGGCACCTGAGCCTAAGATGATCCCGATTTCGCAAATGGGTCTCTTGCAAAAACATTACATCACTCTTTAAACGTTTAAGAGGCGAGAATATTTTAGATCGTTTAATTGGGCTATTCATACCTTTGACATTCCTCTTTTTTTTCTTTTTTTTTTTTTTTTGCCTGTCCCATTTGGTTCTTTAGCCATCAGAATTGTTGTCTGAAGACCAACAAGGATACCCAATGGATTTAGTTTGCCAAATGGATCATCGTGGCATTGCCGTATTGGTCCATTTGGTCGATCTTTGTTTTTATTATTTATTATATTTTATTTTCAGATGTTACAGACGGGACAGACATGAGTGAGGGATAGGAAAGGGAGAAAGAAAGAGGAAGGAAAGGGAAAACAGAAGGGGAGAGGGACAGTGAGAAAGGGGGGGAGAAAAAAAAATAAAAATCTCCTGGATCACCTGTTGAGAGAAAAATAGAAAACAAGCAAAAAAAAACAAAGCAACATACTAAACACAACACCATCGCATTAATCTAGCTAAGTGTAAACAGCAGTAAATACTAAATATTCAATGTTGTTGTGCAGCACGCAGGACAGATGTGCTTCGAAGTAGCGGCCAAGAAAGGTGTAATTTGGGTCTACGAGCAGTGAACACCCGTGTGCATACCTGTGTGGATCAGCGCGCTTGTATTCCGAAGGTTTCTCCATGTAACGATCTGCTAGGGAGTGTGGGGGGGCCACAGCCCCGTCCTCCAGGGTGTGAAGCGGGTATGGAGGAGATCAAAACTCCAGACATCCAGAGGCCCCCAGAACACAAGAGACCATGGAAGACCAACAGAGGGGCAGCCGCGCCACTGTTCCAGTAAGAGCTGAGGAGAGTCCCAGATGAGGGTTCACTCAGCAGCCGCGGAGCAGAAGCCAGGGGGGGTTGCAGTGACGCGCCCGTGAGCTCCGCCGGCCCCCAGCTGTGCCTGAGTGACCGAGCCCCAGGCCGAGAGGCCGGGGGCACCCCACCTCCGAAGGGGCCCGAGCGAGCCCCAGGCTCCAGGCCCCAATAAGCGGCCGCCAAGGAGTGAGCCGGTGTGTACCCGGACGCCCACCCCCAGACACAAAGAACCACCAACGCACCGACACCTGAGGGAGTCCGCCACCGGCAGGGGAAGTGGTGGTGGGTGGAGATAGGCCTCCAAACCTTGGAGGGCCTGAGATGTCCCCAAAGAGGTGGCGTCTGATACCCAACCTGACATATAGACACAGACATACAGGCACACACAGACACAAACATCCATTCTCACCCTCATGCTCTCATGTGCACTTACTCCACACTCAACCAACGTGGAGACAGACATAAAGAGACGCTGTACACACGATCACACTCCCCAAGCATACTCTACAAACCGGGTCTAGGTACCCTTGCCCCTGGAGGGGGGAACTGCACCCAGACCCAGGTGGTGTTACCCTTTTCCCTGCGGTGGGGAGAGGCAGACCACCCCGACTCCGTAGCAGCAGGGAGGCCCCACACCCCAGACCGCAGTCGGACGGCCAACTCCTCTTAGCCCTCCCGCTCCAGCAGGCCGCAGAGAACGGGGGTGGGAGAAGACTCCAAACCTCCCTCCACCCGCTCATTGTAGTGTTGATGCATGTGTGTTCTAAGGTGCAATCTTCAACTGGTGGGGGAGATGGTCACATCTTGCAGGAGCTCTCCTCTCTTCAGGAACTCTCTCTGCAGGAGGGGGAGATACAGGAGAGGTGGAGGAAGATCTCAGCCTGGGTGTTTATTGTCTTATGTAGTCTGGAAGATGAGTGGATGGTGGGGTGGGTGCAGTTTTCTCTGTGGTGGGGTTGGGTGGACTGTCCCGGGCTCTGTGGGGCCGGGGGGCGCTGCTGCACTGGGCCTCGGTCTGGATGGGCCTGGGCCCCCTTTCCCTGGCGGGTCGCAGAGTATGGGAGTGCCTACTGGGGTCAGCGGGGGAGCTGGCCCCAGGGAGGGGTTACCTGCCCCTCCCTTCCTTCCCTCCCCATCTCCAGCTGCCTCCCTCTTCCAGCTCCACCACAGCCACCCACACATGCAGGGCCTTGGAGTAGGGGTATGTCACCAGGGTGCAGAGGAGGCTACCCCCCCCCCCCCCCCCCCCCCCCCCCGTCCCCTTCTGGCTGCCTCTGCCTCAATTTTATCCCACAACTTAGACATTCACATTATTCACACTCTCATTACACATACATATAGGATCTTGGGGGTGGGCACAATCACGGAGTCCAAATTACCATCAGGGTGTACACCTCACCCCTGGCGTCGTTGCCCACCTCTCAATTTTAAATACACTTAGACATTAAGGGCTATCAGGAGGGACTATGCGCTTACCTGCTGCTCCCTGGCAGGTAGCTCCATGCCCTCCTGGGTTTTAATTGTACCTTTGACATTCCAAGTTAAAAATCTAATACCACTATTGCCTAAGGACTGACCTGAAGTACTGGTCATTGCAGAAAGATAAAAGAGAAAATACTTATTTCTTCACCCCCAAAGAAAGAACAAGTGGGAAAAACACACTCACACAAACACACAACGCAAACCCACAACAACAGAAGTACAGCTTCAGAATAAAAATAATAATAACACGTCAAATGCACCCTCCCGCCTCCCCCCTGCACAGCAAAAGCCCCCATCCCCAAACGATGGAGACGGCAGTGCACGCTCCCACCCGGAGCAATCTGAACAAAAACGCTCCCGACTACGAAACGAACCGTGTCAAACCAAAGCTCCAACAGAGTCATTTCTCAATAGATTAAAAGGCACAAATAAAATAAAAATAACCCAATTATATTTTACTATTAGACAGGTAAAACAAAACAAGTGTTTGGCAGAGTAACAAACTTAGCTTACCACAATGATGTTTGGATTTGGATCATGCGCTATTTCAAACAAACAAACATTGTCCCGCTATATTTTTTATCGCGTGGTTATTGTCTTAATATATTCCTTGGCCTCATCTGGCGAGACGAAGTCGCGCTGCATTCCTTGATAAGTGATCCGTAGTCTTGCCGGATAGAGGATCCCAAATCGGACTCCCTGGATGCCGCGAAGCTGGCGACGGACCTCATTGAAAGCCGCACGGGCCCGCGCTGTCTTAGCGGTGTGGTCGGGGAACACAGAAATGGTCATATTATTTATCTGCACCCTCTGCAGCTCCCTGGCCTTCTGGAGAATCCTAGCACAGTCAGCGTAATAGTGCAGCTTCACAACCATAGCACGGGGGCGTTCACCGGTGTTAGGTTTGGGGGCCAAAGTTCGGTGGGCTCTGTCTACAAGCGGCTCCTTCCCAAGCTGAAATGCCTCCATCAACAGCACGGACACATCTGTAGCGGACAGGACGTTCTCCTCTGGCACACCAACAATGCGTATATTATTGCGGCGAGACCTGGACTCCAAATCCTCGCATTTATTCTCCAATTTGGCCAACTCCTTTGACATCGCATCCACTTTGGCTTGGAGGTGGACAATATCATCCGTGCATGTGGAGAGAGACTGTTCCATCTCCGTAACTGTGCTTCTGAGGCCAGCGAATTCCTGCCGCATGGTAGTTATATCTGAGGAAAGGTCCGTTTTTAGTTGCTGTATGTCGGACCTGATAGACGTGAGATTCTCCGCAAACGCTGTCGTCAGTTCCTTTTTAAACAGTGCTGAAATTTCTTCACTAAGTTCAGAGAGGAGTTCAGCCTTCGTGAATTTTTCCGTATCGACGAGCGGCGTGTCGGGTGACCCAGGCAGTGGCGAAGTTTTACCACGAGGCGGGGATGCAGTGTTAGCAGCAGGCCGCAAGTTTGGCTGAGAGGTGCTTGCGCTCTTATTAACCTTACGCGACATTGTAAACACAAAAAGCAAAAACAGTCTTGTCTCGGAACTAAACAAAAAGAAAAAACCCGTCAAAATGTGCCTGGAAATGCTAGATAATAACTAGACTCTGCAGGAGCTACGCTCGGTGCGACCTACGCCATAGTCACATAAACCGGAAGTCCCACTACGTCCCATTTTTAAGCTCAACATTCTTGTTTGAATATTTTAATATTATCTGTAGTTCCATCCCACTTGTCAGATTTAGACCTAGCATTGCACAAATTTGATGAACTAATAAAATATATTGTACTGAATAAACAACTCGGCATTATAAGGTAAATGAATTTCAACCATTTCGACAAGTTTACTTATCTTAATGAATTAAGCTCATTCTATTTTGCCTAGGTTGCTGTTTTAGTTCAGTGTTTCTTAGATCTCTTTGTTTCATCACCCTCTCTGTTTAAGTCTCCCTCCTAGGTTTGTCATGTTGAGTCTGCGTGTCTTAACTTGTCGTGTTTCTTGTCTGCATGTCCTGTGTTGTCAAGTTCGTGTCATATCTCCATCCTGTTATGTTTCCTGTTTTATTTTGAAGAGATCGGGTGTCCCATGTTCATTGTGTTTAGTTTCACTTCCCGTGTGGCATCATTATATTCATTCTAATCAGCTGTTTCCCCGTGTGTTTCCGCTTCCCCTGATCACCTCCTGTGTGCACTTAATGGCTGTATCCCAATTCAAGGTCTGCAGCCTTAAAGTACGCAGCCTCAACGATCCTCAAGGGCCGCATACTTAAAGACCGCTAAGGCCGGAAGTGCGAGGCTTGTGAAATGGGACGGTCTAGCCGCCGTTGCGCTGCCCAGGTTGCCTAGCAACCATGATACTAACAGCTGGAAACGTGTCATACAACTTTGTTTGACAGAAATGAAGGAGAAAATCTTTTGTTCATTTGTTTGTTTGTTTCTACAAGAGCTTTGATCATTCTCTGTAAGATTAAGCTCAGCTATTGAACGGCGTATATTTTAAAGTAAAGGCTTTAAAACCAAGTTAGTACAAACGTCACTAATGTTACATAACTTTGCCGACATGTGGCCAACAGTAATGTTTTAATGTTCTTCATTATTAAATATCTGCACATAAATAAGTGACAAAATATTCAGTACTTAAAGTCTACTCTTCGGCCGCCCCTCATCCGCCGTTTTTTTCGGCAAAATTATCCATACCCACCGCCGCGCTATGCATTCTGGGATATGTTGGGCCACGAAGTCTACACCGCCACGTCCTTAAAATTCAGGGAAATGACGGACGCATTTGAGGGCCGCATTTCGAGCAGCCTTCGAATTGGGACAGCCTTCGTCGCGTCGCGGTGACGTAATCGGCCTTAAAATGCGGCCTTTAAGGCTGCAGACCCTGAATTGGGATACAGCCAATCTGTGCGCTTTCATGCCTCATCCACTTTTAAAGGTTTTTCATGTTTATTTTCTCCACGTCACATTTTTTTATGTTTAGGATATTTTGTGTTTTCTTTCTAGTTTTCTCCGGTTCAGGTTATTGTTTAGCTTTGAATTGATTTCGCCTTTTTATTTTTGTACTGCTTAATCAGCCATAATAAATGGCGCTTTTTCTGTTAGAATCAAGTTTTGTTTTTGCGTGTCTGCATTTGGATTCTCCTCCTCACTCCACACAGTCAGCTTCCGCACAACTGTGACAATAATATATAATGTTCCACATAGAGAAACAATATATATTTTTACAGCCTTGTACTCCTTAGTAACATTTAAAGGCAGAGGTTTTACTCATAATGATATATTTCTACTGCACAGTGCTGCTATTTACTGAAGAAGTGAACTGTAATTCAATTCAATTCAATTTTATTTATATAGCGCCAAATCACAACAAAAGTCGCCTCAAGGTGCTTCATAGATACAGAGAAAAACCCAACAATCATATGACCCCCTATGAGCAAGCACTTTGGCGACAGTGGGAAGGAAAAACTCCCTTTTAACAGGAAGAAACCTCCGGCAGAACCAGGCTCAGGGAGGGGCGGGGCCATCTGCTGCGACTGGTTGGGGTGAGAGAAGGAAGACAGGATAAAGACATGCTGTGGAAGAGAGACAGAGGTTAATAACAGATATGATTCAATGCAGAGAGGTCTATTAATACATAGTGAGTGAGAAAGGTGACTGGAAAGGAAAAACTCAATGCATCATGGGAATCCCCGGCAGCCTATGTCTATTGCAGCATAACTAAGGGAGGATTCAGGGTCACCTGCTCCAGCCCTAACTATATGCTTTAGCAAAAAGGAAAGTTTTAAGCCTAATTTTGAAAGTAGAGATAGTTTCTGTCTCCCGAATCCAAACTGGAAGCTGGTTCCACAGAAGAGGGGCATTAAAACTGAAGGCTCTCCCTCCTATTCTACTTTTAAATACTCTAGGAACAACAAGTAGGCCTGCAGAGCGAGAGCGAAGTGCTCTAATAGGGTGATATGGTACTATACGACTGCAAGGTTCCTCACAGCGTTACTGGAGGCCAAGGTAACACCATCCAGAGTAAGAATCTGGTTAGATACCATATTTCTAAGATTTTCAGGGCCGAGTACAATAACCTCAGTTTGATCTGAATTAAGAAGCAGAAAGTTAGCAGCCATCCAGGTCTTTATGTCTTTAAGACATTCCTGCAGTTTAACTAATTGGTGTGTGCTACCTGGCTTCATGGATAGATAGAGCTGGGTGTCATCTGCATAGCAGTGAAAATTTATGCTATGTCTTCTAATGATGCTGCCTGAGGGAAGCATGTATAATGTAAACAGAATTGGTCCTAGCACTGAACCCTGTGGAACTCCATAATTAACCTCAGTGTGTGAAGAGGACTCTCCATTTACATGTACAAATTGGAGTCTATAAGATAGATATGATACAAACCAAACTGTACACTGGTAAACTGTTACAGTATTGGTCCGTGCAACCGACAAAAGAAACAAAGCCCCCCCCAAAAAAACCAAACAAAACAAAACAAACAAACAAACAAAACTGCTGATGGTTATACAGGAGTATGGATTACAGAATGATTACATCAATCATGTCATTTCACTACATATCTGGCAAACAGATCATGATTTGTGTACAAAGGCTGGTTTTGCTCCTATCAGTATTATATGTGGAATATAAGTAGATATTGAAAGTGCAAATAAAAGCAGATGATCTTTGCCAAAGCAAGGGGAAAATTTGTGGCTTTAATAACATTAGTCGTTAATATTTTACCACAGAATAAAGCCCAGAAACCCAATATTACAATAATAAGCTATTATGGTGATTCAGCTAAACCATTTAGACAAAGCTTCACAGTTCAAATGGAAATAAACTAAAAACTGTTGCAAAATAAACCAGAGAGTTTCTCAAGACAAGAAATGGGATATTCTTCAATGGCCAAGTCTGTGATCACATAGCTTGTTAAGTATGTGTCAACGTCCAGTACAATACTGTATGAATATAATAATGTATTTCTACCTGAGAGTTTTTGGTTTGGTGCAGAATATGTACATGCATGGCTTCTAGGCTGCCGAATACTTTCATTGCCATATATAACATAGAGGAGAGGTGAAATGTGTCCATAACCCTCCATATTTCTTTAACCTTAAATTTGAGACTTCTTGTCATGTGGATTTATTTTTTTATTTCCAAAAGGGAAGCAGGTCACCACAGAATGTCTGCTCAAACATATTTATATCCAAATAACATGTGTAATGCATGCATGCATTCACATATTCACACACAAACAAACTATGAAAATGTCAACAGTGATTCCTCCCTCACAGGTCCTCGGCTTTACTGAGGTTGAAAAACTAAAGCCGGCAGAAGAGAAACCGACACAAACACAGTCAGAAACGTCGTCGTCGCTACAGACGCCAATGCAGACCCTGATGCAGACACGGATGCAGACGCGGACGCAGATGCAGACGCAGATTCAGCAGCAAACCAGACTGCCGGGCTACCTGCGCAAGGTGGTAACAAAGCGAATAACTGTGATCTGACAGGGAAATTCAAGGTTTTAGCTCCAGAGTATCTCACACCAAACTTCCCACCACATATATCCAACACATAGCTAACACCTTAAAACAGAATTAGTAGAAAGCAGATTTATGCAGCAGGTGAAAAGTTCAGTGTCAACAAAAGCGTAACATCATACATGTTCTAAATGTTTAACATATTTGAGCGTTTGTTGCGTCTGTTTGTCCTTTTTCTGTATTCTTTCCAAAAGATGCAGGAGGCCTTGTAAATACAGATTACTACTGAGCCCTTCAGTTCCTTAAGACTTTGAATCCAATCATTCAGTGGATGTTAGTTATGAGAAAGCTATTACCAAATGAAAACAAACTAACACTGATACATTCAAAAAGGCCAATGCAGAGTTATGTTAGCCATATTAGCTGTCTTTCATCTGTCTTTGGTTCATCGTGGCTTTATAACACGTAAGTCTTCTCTGGCTGTTCACAGTGTCTGAAACCCCAGACCGACGAGGACGATGTCCACGCCAAGTTTGCCAAACTACTAACTGATCTGAACAAGGCTGATGCTCCATACTCCCTCAGTCTTGCCAACAGACTTTACGGGGATCGGTCCTACACGTTTCTCGAGGTGTGAGAGGAAACCTGTTGTTACTTAGACTTACAATAAATGACTAACCTGTGCAGTGAGCCCTGTTATAAGTCATGAGACCAAAGCTGTGCACGTTTCTCCCTGCTCCCTGGATTTTCACTTACACAAAGTTTAGGACAGTAATGCTAATTTAATACCATGAAGTTGGCTACATCTAGTCAGTAGTAGTGGTAGTACAAGTTCACTGTATTTACTGGAAACATTTCACAAGAATATGTTCTATGATAAAAAACAGACAAGTCTTCATAAAACACAGCAATAAAATAGAAACATTTGCATTAAAACTAAATAACACAAAAACAGTAAAACTGAAAAAGTAGAACTAAACAGATAAAACTAAAATGAAATATAATCATTTTACAGTTTTATTTATTTACAGTTCATAACAAGAGACAAGGCACCATTTCTCTCCTTTGTGTTCCAGTCATCACAGCAGATTAAACTTTTAAAACATTTGCAAATAGTATAAAGAAATATATAAAGAAGTAAAACACTAATTTATTAATACTTAGAAATACTAAAATGTACATTTGTCAGCAAAAACTGCTGCCATCTGAACCGAAACGTTACAAACCAGCTTACCCACAATCTGTGTATTTTTCTATGCTGGCTACTTAAATTGGCATCCAACAAGCTATTTGCTTTAATCTTTTATTAGACAAAGGCTGACTGGTTAGTTCAAGCTTCAACTGCATCCAAAGGACTGAAAATGTTTTAACACAGTGACTGAACTTGATTGAAGTCTCCGTAGTTTGTTGAATCTGTTTCGAGTGACTTATTTTCACAATTCCAGGAATTTTTAAAAGGCACCAAAAAGCATTACAACGCTGAGCTTGAGTCTGTGGACTTCAAAGGAAATGCAGAGGAGGCCAGGGTCCACATCAACAGCTGGGTGGAGAAGCAGACACAAGGTAAGCATAATGTAACTTTAAATGATCTCCACTGTAAATCCTTGGGGATCAGTTGTGTTGTGTTCAGTTGAGACATTATTACCGGATTGTCCACCGTCCACATTATTTTCTGTTTCCAGTTCTTCCAGTCTAATTTCTATTCAGTATTAAGCAGCATTATCTCTGGGTTTTACTGTTTGGTTTCATGCTATTAATAAAACCATCACAGCAGTATGTTGCTGTAAATAGCAGGCCAATTCTTCTATTCTTATTATATTATGTGATGGGTACTTCTACTTTGATCACTTGTGTCTTTAACATATTTTTATTTTTCAGGCCCATTTAGGATTGGCTGCTATTGATTCTATATCTTTATATTATCTTAAGTGCAGCAGGAAATTCATTCATTGTTTTTATAAAAGCGCGATACAAATACAGGCCATTTATAAATCTACCATCTATAATAATAGGATACAAGGACTTTCTATGAGGGTTATAGGACTGTGGTGCCACCTGCTGGAAATGAGACAATCTTAATCCCAGTTGAAAGAAGACATTATTTTTGTAGGAGCCATTTTTGGGTTGATACCTTATGTTGCCGCTAGAGGTAACCTTTTTAAGTTTCTTTTTTTTAAACTTTATTTAACAAACAATGAGTATACAACATACGAACAGATGAAGTATACAAAACAACAGAACATGAACACAAAAAGCCAAGAGTAAAAGAAAAAGGTAACAATTATAAGAATACACATACATGTATTGTTTTGAGAGCCTTTGTGTTGGTGGAGTCTGATATTGATTGTATGTACATTTCCACATCCTTAAAATAATGACAGAAATATGGTGTTTTGTTAGTAAACTTACATTTATGGATAAAAAATGTAGCTAAAAGTATGAACAAATTCATCATAAAAAAAATTTCTCATACTTCTTGGGGAACTTAAACAAACAGAATAAAACATTTTCCCATCGTAAAGAAAACTCCCTTAAAATATGGACAATAACAAACCTGCTAAATTCCTTCCAGAATCTCTGTGTAAAAGAACAGTACCAAAAAAGATGTGTCACAGTTTCTGGATGATCCCCACAGAAAGTACAATTAGTATTTATGTCCCTTTTAAATTTGACCATGTAGTGACTGGCTGCATAACATTTATGTAGAATTTTAAATGAGACTTCTTTCACCTTATTTACAATCAAATATTTATGGGGGACCATCCAGACTGTCTTCCACTTGATATCTGGAACATATCGGTTCCAATAAGATGTTATATATGGGAGAGAGACGATATCTTCTTGGAATAAACTACGTATTCTCTTATTGCTGTTACCAAGTTCCTGTGAAAAGCAGATTTTTCCTATTGGTGACTCAGCTGGATCAGGGAGAGTGACTGAGGTAGATATTGAGCTGTCAGTGTTTTTATATAACATTAAAGTCCCTGAGGGTGTGGCACCAAGCACCACTGAGGATTCCACCTTTTTAAGTTCCTGTATGGTAGGTTTATGTAAGGTATTTAAGGTGGACGCACGTAATCAGCGTCAGGTGTGTTGTTAATCATAAGAAGGCAAAACGTTTGTGACCGCTGCGCTTTTATCTTAAAATGTTTGGAACAAAGACCAAAAAGGACAAGATAAGTACTGCTGGAGTTATTGGACTGTTTAATTAATTCATGCATACCAGAAGCATCGCGTCACCCCCGCTAACAACCACCTCAGTGGCTTCAAGCCTACACTTGAATTTTTGTTTTTTGTTCCCTGTTATACTGATCATAAAGCTTTTTCCCCCTTTTTTTAAAATAAAAACCATCTTGCTGTTGCCCTGTTTTCTGATTTTATAGCTGAAGATGTTGTACAGTAACTAGTGCATCTTTGGTAATAGTTAATAGTTTTCATAAATTCTTTTTACCAGATAAAATCAAGGACTTGCTAAGCCAGGATGCAGTGGGTAGCCTGACGAAGCTGGTTCTCGTGAATGCCATTTACTTCAAGGGCAGCTGGAACACGCAGTTTAAGGAGGAGAAGACTGCTGATGTGCAGTTTCGACTGAACAAGGTAACAGTGCAGAAAGGCAGCATAGGATGGTGCAGTTATACTTTGATCTGTCATACTACAAACGAGCTGTGGACTTTGCTGAATGAGAACATAAAGCCTGGAGCTCTGAGGGGATAAAATCGTGCTTTTAGGACGATCACTTTCCAACTTTATGCAGTTATGCAATGCAGTTTATTATTCATGTAATATCCAATAAGTTCTCAAATAAATCTCAAACAACAGCACATCACAAACTTCGGCTAACAAGAACAAATTGTGTTGTGACGTGTGCTCTACATCCAAATCCACTCAATGGCTGGAATAAAACCATGACAGAACTTTTTGAGATCATTTTGAGACTAAACACAAAAAACATTTCTCTTGTCTCCCCTATTTTTCAGAACGACACTAAGCCGGTGAAGATGATGCAGCAGAAAAGTAAATTTCCTTTTGCGACCATTCCTGAGGCCAACTGCAAGGTAACATCCATCACTTTCAGCTTATTACAGGATTTCACCAGCATGATCTAAAACTTGTCTTTTACAAATATCAGCCTAAATTTCTAGATTAGGAAGTCAGATCATCTTTGATGGAGTAATAAATAAAAACAATGTTTCTGGACAGATTCTTGAGATGCCGTATAAAGGAAATGACCTCAGCATGCTCATATTCCTGCCTAATGACATAGAAGATGATACCACAGGCTTGGAAAAGGTAAGATGCACTTACCAGTACTTTAATGTCCAGTTTCAATCAGACAAGCTAGTGACACTGTATCCACACAGCTGGAGAAGGAGCTGACCTATCAGAACTTTGTGGACTGGACTCGCCCAGACATGATGAGCCCCAACGAGGTTGATGTCAAGCTCCCTCGATTTAAGATGGAGGAGAAGTATGACTTGGAGAAAATCCTGACCAACATGGGAATGGAGAACGCTTTTGACATCTACAAGAGAGACTTCTCTGGTGAGAAATATTGCACCAATGAGACACACTGAATCAATTATACAGTTATATTGAGAGCACAAAAACTGCAAAACATCATCTGGTAAAGAAAAAAACACAACTGATTTCTGGGCTCTTCATCTACTAGGAATGTCTCCAGCAAATGACCTGATAGTGTCCAAAGTTGTTCACAAGGCTTTGGTGGATGTAAATGAAGAAGGAACTGAGGCTGCTGCTGCCACTGGGGTTGACATGGAAGTCCGCTCTATAACGATTCCCGCTGAGTTTGTTGCCGACCATCCCTTCATCTTCTTCATCCGACATAAACCCACCAAGAGCATTCTCTTTGTGGGCCGGTACTGCTCACCCGAGTAAACACGAGCTGACATTGACATGAATTAAACATAAAACATTATATACAGTATAAGATTTTGTAAGGTAAACCTAGTTCATACAAATGAAGTAAAGAAAAGTTATTAAAACAAAACGTGCCTTGCTGTTTATTCTTTCAGTGTCCCACAGTAGCACATTTCCTGCTAGGAAAATGTCAGAAGTCACATCATTTCTGTAAATTGGGAAGTAACTGTAATACATCAAGTCACCTCTGTCTCTTGTTACCAGGACTTTTTAAAATGAATGGTGCAACATGGAAAGAGGCCCTACACAAGAGTTTAGCTTTGAGCTCAATATGCGATGATCCTTTCAGCCATGACATCTCTGACATGGGAAACCAGGGAATTTGATTAGAAAATGGTGAAGGATTTTCTTTTCAGTTAGAAACTGGATTTGTGTAACATGGTGGTGAAAAGCCCCCAAAGAAAGCAGCATATGATCAGTCGCTATATTGCATTTAATACAAACGTCCTTCGTGTATCCTTTGAATACAGAACAGATCATTTCTGATATCTATGAGTAAACCCAACGAGCACGTGTCCCAAAAGACCCCACAGTGTTTTTATCTGGCTTTTCCCTGACAGTTAGTGGACACTGACAGATGTGTGCTGAATATGAAAGGAAACAAAAGAACTAAAGAAGGTTTGCAGTGTTAAAAACAAGAACTACATGAAGGTTGTTTCATCCTGCTGTAACTTATGACAGAAGCATCTTTTGTTTGTTTTTTCATTTATTTACACAAAGACAGATGTTGAAATAACAGGAGTAACAGTTTAATTCAATTGAAATCGGTCCAATCGTCTATAGTGAAATTATTGTTTTTCATTAGTTGGCAAAAGATGGGGGTTGTTGACGGCAATTCAGTGAATGCAACAGGGGAGGACGCCAGTTTGGATGGAGGGGAATCAGCAGGACAGATGAGATTTTGTTTAGGAGTCGAGTAGTTGTGTGAATGAGGAGAGGAGAGCACATTAGACTGCTGAGAGACGGGGAGGTAGTCAAGCACTGACCACATGTCTTCTTGGATTTCAGCAAAACAGATGGGCTCATCTCGGTCTTGAAATAATTCAACTCGGGGTTGAACTGATGCAGTTTGAGAGGCATCTACAGGAGAGGCAGGGGTGGGTGAGGGCTGCTGAGACTGCGCAGTGATGGGGAGGGGGTCGAGCTCTTCCAGCACTGACAGCAGTTCTTCCTCACTGTCTGCGACAAAGGCTTCCTCTGTCTGGAACTGAAGGGCTGCAACAGGGGAGTCCAATGAGGAAAACAAACACAGAGTTTTCATTAGCTGATACAAACTCTGTGCAGTGACTGTTTCATCATTCAGTGCAGTGATGCACACATGTAGGAACTGCATGTTGGCACTTTGGACATACATAGTTTTCTTTGGTCGACCAGGCTGGATGCTCTTTGGCATGATTCTGTCTTTCTGTTTCAGCCTGCTTGAAATATCTGGCTTTCTGGTCGTTTGAAAGCGACTTCCACTGTGGACAGAAGATCATAAGAACACACTGTGAGCACTGCTACTACACATAACTACAGGACAGCTGGGACACATGCAAAAACATGAGCAGACAACATTAACAGATGCATAAATGTATGCAGAGTTACACACTTACTCTCTGTCCCACCACTGCATTTACGGCTGCACTTCCAGGGATGTTGAGTTCAGCAATGACCTTTGGCCTCTGCTCTTTGAGATAGAGCATGAAGGCATTTGGCAGCTTCGTGACGTATGGCCCATCTTCATCCTGAATGTGTTCACTGACAGGTGTTGCCAGCTGTGGTGGCTTGTCTCGCGCTCAAAGAGGACAAAATAGAGAACAATACAGTGTTCAGCTGCCTGGCTGTGCTTTACACACAGCCCTGCTCTGGTACACCCACTATGCCGGCCTTTGTACACTCTCTCCATCTAATGATAGAGAGGAAGGATACATTCACTACTTCTAGCCTCCACTATTCAAATTGAGTATTTTCACAGTGTCCTAAAAGCTTCCTGAAAAGCCTTTACACTATTTTCCAAAACGCTGCATCCAGAGCACAGTCAGGGACTGGAAGGAGAGAGTATATTTCCCCCATATGGACTTCTCTCTTCATTGGCTCCCAATTAAATCCCAAATAAAAATCCAAATACTTGCCCTCACACACACAAGGTCTTGAATAATCACCCCCAATTTTGTCTACAAGATCTCACAGTGCCATATCATCCCAACAGAGTGCTTTGCTCTCAGACTGCTGGCTTCCGAGGGGATTTAAAAGTACAATGGAAGGCAGAGCCATCACTTTTCAGGCCCCTCTCTGTGGAACCAGCTCCCACTTTGTATTCGGGACACAGACACTTGCTCTCATTTTTTAATTAAGCGTGAAACCTTTTTGCCAAAGTCCAATAACTTGAGAGAGGAGCCAAAGACGTCCTCGTCCCAGATTCGTCCCAAGACAGATTCACACCTATTCGCACCTTGTCTGCTGTGACCTGAAGAACTCGCGTGACCATTGCGACTCTCAAGGTGCTAAAAATCACACAAGAGTTTAAATGCGTGAGAGGCCACACTTGAGTAGCAAAGAAGCTTAGCTGATGAGATTAAATGTGCAGTTGCATGAGAGCACTAGTCTTTTTAGTGATCTACCTTTTGACCAGTTTAGAACCTGACAAGCGAGTAATCACAATGCCCACCTTGTTAATTGTCCTGAAAGCTTCATAAGCCGGACAATGAATCAGTGATGTTGCATTTTTTCACAGCGATGGTGGTATAGTGGCGAGCATAGCTACCTTCCAAGCAGTTGACCCGGGTTCGATTCCCGGCCATCGCAGTTGCTTCTCGCAGTGCTGTTCAAGCATGTGGGCTGCGTACTGTTTTACAGTAAAAACGTTCTCCGCTCTTTCTGCAAAGGCTTACAATGTCAGGCCAGGTGCATTCTTCATCGGCCTCGCTGCTACCGTTTGCTGTGGAAAGACACTGTTCACACAGGCTTTGAGTTCTCATCACTTCATACATATACCTTCTTACATGACACTGTGATTGGACACGCTACTTCTTCATAAAGACACCCAGTCCCACTTTAAATATTGTGCTGAATGTTTGGAATGAAGATAACATTTTACTAACCATGTACTGATCAGCTCTTTGCGGTGGCAAAATCATCAGCTGTGTGTGTTACTGTTCATGCAAACAAGCAAGCTAATGTCAGCCAGCTAGCTTCAACCGCAGCTGTGCTGCACCGATCTCACGGAACTGCAAAACCACAAGCTTTCTCACCAAAGTCATGCAGCTACCGCATTTACAATCCAGCGTGGCCGTTGTTGTGCACATCCTACTTGAAAGACGTGTGGCGTAGGACTTGGAAGACGTATGTCTTTCAAGTATGTAGCTCCAAAACCAAATGTGGTTGTTGTGGCCGAGCGGTCAAGGCGATGGACTCGAAATCCATTGGGGTCTCCCCGCACAGGTTCGAATCCTGTCGACAACGGTCAGCTGTTTTGCGGCAGTCCAGACGTTGATTTGAGAAGAAGCCACGGCATGGAGATCACCTGAGAAGGTGCCAGGAGAAAGAGCCAGGCCTTTGCTTGTGAAAATAGAGCACGCAGAAGCAATGGACCCAGCTATGTCCTGACAAAATTAGGCACATATTCAGTAAACATGGCATCCTTCAATTGCTCTCTTAGGCACCCCAGACGTGTAGTCATCCAGGATCCTGTCTGAGTACCGCCAATGACTGATGCGTCTGACAAATGCTGATTGCTTTGCAAGAGGATCGGGATTGGAGGGACAGCGGATTTCACCGGGAATGGGACAACAGCAGAAATAGCTTCAAACATCAAACATTACTGCATGAAAAGCACAAAGAGTGGACACATTTCATTGTTTGGAGCACTGCTTTTCACTACAGCTCTTTGCATGTAAAAACTTTGCTCTTCTCCACAGCTGGCTGACGGACACGCAAAAGTGCAAGCAAGAGTGGCCACAGACCCACTATGCCGGCCTTTGTACACTCTCTCCATCTAATGATAGAGAGGAAGGATACATTCACTACTTCTAGCCTCCACTATTCAAATTCAGTATTTTCACAGCGTCCTAAAAGCTTCCTGAAAAGCCTTTACACTGTTTTCCAAAACGCTGCTGTGCTGCCCCTTTAATCCTCCCCAGTTCCCTCAGTTTGAGATCCTTCTTGGACTTGGTGTCATGGTACTCCAAGTTTTGCCAAACTTTGCAACTGTTGCAGCCCCTATGTGTGGCTGTGCTAACGACAAGAACACTTTCACATGGACTTCAGGTGCACAAGCGAGCTTTGAAGAAGTAAAAAAACTCCTGGTGAATAGTCCTGCACTGGCACTGTTTGACCCTGCCTTGCGTGTTGTGATCTCTACTGATGCAAGTGACTATGGGCTTGGTGCTGTATTTGCTCAAGTGCAACCTGATGGCACAGAAAAACCTGTGGCGTTTGCTACCTGCACACTGCCTGCAACAGATCAAAAGTACTCAACTGTTGAAAAAGAAGCTTATGCTTGTGTGTGGGCTGCAGAGAAATGGAGAACGTATTTGTGGGGCCGACGTTTCACTCTGCGGACAGACCACCAAGCTCTGACAACGCTGCTGAGCACCAAAGGGTTTAATAGGGTTGGCATGCGCATCGCCCGCTGGTCTGCCCGCCTCCTGTGTTTTGACTATGATGTTATTTACCGCCCAGGTTCTCAGAACTATACAGCTGACTGTCTCTCTCGCCTGCCCCTGCCCGTTTCTTCCCATTCCACATCAGATTCAGATCATGAAATGGTAGCCCAAGTTTCTGCTGCCATGTCCTCACTTCCAGTTGCGGACTTTGACTCTGCCTGTTCAACTTGCCCTGAACTGGTTGCTTTGCGTTCACAAATACAAAGTGGCTGGCCTGCCTCAATCAAAGCACTTGATGTCACGCTTGCACCTTACTACAAAATCCGTAATGAACTCTCAACCCTAAGTGATTATGTTCTCAGAGGCTCAAGGCTCATTGCACCACTTTCAGTGAGACCTAAACTGATTGCACTGGCACATGAAAGTCACCATTGTGCGCACAAAACAAAGATTAAGAGATCTCTACTGGTGGCCAAAAATGGACTCACAAGTTCAGTCTGCCATAACCTCATGCCTCCTTTGCCAGTCCAATGACAAAACTGCACATACTAATCCTGCTCCTCTCCAACCCGTCCCACTGCCTGATGGACCGTGGAAAAAACTTGGTCTTGACATTGTTGGGCCTTTTGATACTGCAATACCTGCTTGTAGATACGTCATAACATTGACTGACTACTACTCCAAATGGCCTGAGCTTGCCTTTTCACCTTATGCTACTACTGATGATGTCATTCAGTTCCTCTCATCTGTCTTTAGTCGTCATGGCAACCCAGAGAACATCATAACTGACAATGGTGCACAGTTCACCTCTGTAATGTTCACCTCATTCCTCCAGAATAGAGGCATCTCCCACAGCAGAACATCTGTCTACTACCCAGCTGCAAACGGAGCAATCGAACGGTTTCATCGTGCCCTCCGCACCTGTATCCAGACATCAATCCAGCAGTCGAAACCATGGAAGGCGACTGTGCTGGATTGGCTTCAAGTTTACTGTGCAACACCGCATGCAACTACTTCCCTCTACTTCCCTCTCCCTAAGAACTCCTGTGTGGCAGGAAGATGCGTACTATACTGGATGTACTCCCTTTGCCTCCTGCTGTGTCTCCACTGGATACGTTGCACGTCACTCAGTTCGGAAATATCAGTTGAAAATGCAACGTTACACTGATGGTAGGCGTCACGCACGGAAACCTTCTTTTCTACCAGGAGAGAGTGTGAGGATAAGGAAACCCCACCATGTTCCCAAAGGACATCCCAGATTTACCCCTCCTGTAACAGTAACAAAAGCCAAAGGCTTGAATGCCTTCTTGCTGAGTGATGGAAAGAGTTGGAATGCCACTCATCTAGCACGCTGTCGCCCAGTGACTGAAAAGAACGCTGACACTGCTAGGCTGCACCACACTCAGACTGGCTCACCTACTGCCAGAAGACTGCCACGCGTCAAGTACAAGCCTCGCTGGCACAAAGACTATATTGTAGCATAATAGGTTGCTTCCTCTCTGTGCAGGGGGATGACTGAAGGGATCACCTTGCTAATCCTTGCTGTCCAAACTGGCCTCATTGAGCTGCAGGTCATCCACAGAGCCTTCCTCCTCTCTATCATCCTCTTTATTGTTGTTGCTTCCATCCTGCAGTCCATGCTGGAGACAGCTGAGTCCTAGCCCTGGGAGCATCTAGAGGCAATTAAGATAATATACCAAAGACTTTTTTCATGTGTTTATTTTTAAGAAAACTCTGTGTCCCACTGTTTGTTTTATTTTTTACTGATCATAAACAACCAGAGGTGTGGACTCGAGTCACATGACTTGGACTCGAGTCAGACTCGAGTCATTAATTTTATGACTTTAGACTTGACTTGAAAAAATGTTCTAAGACTTGTGACTTGACTTGGACTTTTACACCAATGACTTGGGACTTGAATTGGACTTGAACCGGTTTACTTGAAAAGACTTGATATTTCACCCCAAATATAAAATTTAACATGCATATTATATAGAGATTGAAAATGTGACGTCATTCAGGGATAAAACCGCAAAGGATTCTGGGAACTCGTGGCAAGAGGTACTAGCGCACGCAGGCTTTCAATTGAAATCACAGCGATAAAAAAGAAACACAAAAATGGCAAGAAGCTGTTGTATTATTAACTGCAATAGCCGGTCGCATGACAGCCACGGGAAGCCGACGGGTAAAGAGATCGGTTGTTATCGGATTACGTTGTTGAAGAGAAATTGTTCGAGCCATGTTTCCGAAGTAACAAAGAGGCGACGGGTGGCCTGGATTGCAGCCATTCAAAGACCAAATATAACGTCCCAGAACACTCCAGCTCACAGGTTAGTCTGCTCCAAGCATTCCCACAAAGGTCAGTCTGCTGTTGTAGTTAATGCGTCATTTTCATAACATAATTGGTGATATAGGTTACAAGCAAGTCTGGCGCTGAACAGAAATTGTCGCTCCTTTGTTTGTTGTGCATAAATAGTGAATTGTCCTGACACAATATTGCGTTTCGCTTCTGTTATTTTGGTACATTGACAAAAACATATACTTTTATTGACAGGATAAAACAGGTTTTTTGTATCACTAATTGTCCAGTACGATTACAGCATACAGTATTGTTGTCACTGCTACATTTCTGTAACGCGTACCAGAAATTATTTCCACTGCTAATTAATTACCGTTGAGCTCAAAGGTCCTATTAATAAACGGTTAACGATTGTGTATTTATGACGACAATTTGTGAGACTGGTAAACTTATGATATGTACGATGGTCTTTCGTTCTACACGGTGCATTTCAAGGTCCTGCACCCATCCGTCGGTAAACTGTACCTGGGCTTGTTGCAGTGACCTGAAGTTACTATCGTGCCAAACTAGGTATCCCCGACAGAATTTGTTTCCCCTGCGTCGGGAGCACACGCTGGACTGTCCAAATCACGGACAAACAGTATCCCACATTGTTGATTTTTAGTTTACAAACACTTCTTATAATGACTGACTACTCCTGACATTTTTGAGATCTTAGCTCTTTATACAACGAAGTTATAGTGGGATACAAATAATATCAGGCTGGTCCTGCCACAATTTGTTCCCCCTGTGTAAATCACGGACAAACAGTATCCCACATTGCTGATTTTTCGTTCACAAACACTTCTTATTATGACGCATTTCTCCTGAAACTTTGGAGGATTTAGCTCTTTATATAATAAAGTTACAGGAGAATAAAAATAGTTATTAGCCAAAATGTTTATGGTTTATTAAAATAATCCCATCTGATACCCCGTGAGCAATAAATATATAATTTTCTGTTGTAACCCTCAAACTGAATGGTAATGTAACGATACTAATTTTTCACAAAATGAAAACATCAGTACTTCCTGCATGCTCCCAGCACAGGGGAAACAAATTCTGTCGGGGATACCTACTTTGGCACGACACCGGTCCTACAACCGCATCCAAGAATAACATGCAGCTTATCTCAGAACTGTCGGTGAAAATTATCCTTGGAGCTAGGTTTAATTGAGCTGCATTTTAAAGAGGTGCAATTTCACAATTTGTGTATATTTTCTAAGTTCACTATTTTGTCATGTGTTGAGAAAAACACAGATTTAAAAATTACATGGTCTAATATTTACATTTAGCATAACTGCAACATTATTTTTTCGTTTTTTTCTTTTTAAAGACTCGAAAGGACTTGAAATTCAAAATTTCAGACTTGTGACTTTACTCGGACTTTTACACCAGTGACTTGAGACTCGACTCTGACTTGCCTGACATTACTTGAGACTCTACTTGAGACTTGAGGATAAAGACTTGAGACTTACTTGAGACTTGCAAAACAATGACTTGGTCCCACCTCTGGCTTTATCAAGTTTCATTTTCAGCGCTGTGTATTTTTCCTGCACGTCTTCAAGCTTGCAGTCCGTTTGTTTCTGTTTAATTTCTTGTTGCTTTTGTTCTTGAAGCAACTCTTTATTTTTGTTCAGTGTTTTATCAAGCTTTACCTGAAGCGCTTTGTATTTTTCCTCCATGCCTTGGAGTTTGCACTGCTTCATGTCCTGTTGTTGTTTTTCTTGGAGGAGTTCTTAATTTTTTTTGCAGAGCTTCATTAAGCTTGATTTGCAAGCCTTTGTTGTGTTTCTCCATGTCCTGGAGCTTGAAATCCATTTCCTTCTGTTTTATCTCCTGTAGCCTTTTTTCTTGAAGAAACTCTTCATTTGTGTGCGGTCTTTCATCAAGCTTTACTTGCAGCTCCTGATTCTTTTTGTCCTTCAGCACTAGTTTTTCTAGTGCTTTATCAAGCTTTGCTTGGAGCTCAAAGTTTCTTCCCTGCATTTCTAGGAGTTCCATTTCTTTCAACTTTTGAATATCTTCCTTTTCTAGAAGCTGGTTGAATGATTTGTCTACTTGATCAGGAAGTTGAATTTTGTCTTCCTGATCACAAAGAGGAGAGTTGGGCTTTACTGTTTTTTTCTGTTTTCTCTGAGACATGTTTGAATCTGTAAACTGTCACTCTGTTTATATCTGAATTAACTAATTTCAAGAAACTGTTGCAATTACCTGGACTGCCTCAGCCCAGGTGATGTAACATTAGCAGACAGAGGGTTTGATGTTGCAGAATCTTTGGAGCTGTGCCATGCTGAACTGAAGAGCCCAGCTTTCACCAAAAGGAAGAACTAACTGGGCCCTAGATTGCCCAATCAAATCTCTTAATGCCACCTGCCCTCTCCTACATTAACTGTGGGCTCACCTTGTAGAACAGAGTTGAGTGTGGAAGAAATGGCAAAAATATGGAGCTGAAAAGCTGAGAGAGAAAAAGAAATGATAAATAAATCAATGTGTCAAATTAACTGACATGTTAGCTGGTGGAGTGCCCACTGCATTATATATATATCATCTCTTTTTTATAATAAATAATCAAAAACTTTATTTAAACTAAGATTTTAAAAAATATGTGCAGTGATTGATGTGCTCTCAGACATGTGCTTCAATCCACACACAAATACAAAACAATCTGACCACACGTACAACTGTTTCACAAACTCTATAAAGCATTCACACTCCAATGGATGCATCAGAAAGCAGCTTGGGATTACAATCTTGTCCAAGGATATTTCGCCTGCAGACTGGAGCAGCCAGGGATCAAACCAGAAAACTTTCTGATCAAAAGCTGACTTGTGCTAAATGCTGAACGGCAGCCAACCCATTTTAGCCATTTAATGAATGTGCCATTTAATCTTGGCTGCAGCCAAGATTAAATGGCACATTCATTAATTACAGAGTTACGGATTGTTACATGGAACTCAAAAGAAATAATGAACCCATCTCGTGTCCTGTGTCTTCTATAGCTGTCTGTACTTTTACTTCCAAAGTTCATCAGCAAACAGTTTGCAGGCCTCTAATTATCAGGCTGTACTCAAGCGCTTGAATTCAACCTAAAAGCTGTGCTGTCATACAGAACCAAGTACCCTCCGCGGAAACTATAGCTAATGTCACAACTGGATCTGATGAGACAGCTATGATTTCTGGACTCGAAGTAAATAATCCTGAATCAATTTATACAACATCAGTTTGTTTGTTTTGCTTTCATAACAAATAGTTTGAGCCATATACAAATACAGAAGTGACAAATGGAAACATATTTACAATCCAAAGTCAGACTAACAGTTTTCAGTAGCACAGTCTTTTATTTACAGTCTGCTTCTCCTGGTGGTAAACCTCTATCACATGTTTGGATTAAAAATTAGGCCTATATAGCTGCTGGTTCCAGTTTAAGCAATATGTTAAAAATACTAAATTCTTCATTGATTTGAGCTGTGGGGTTTGCTATACACTGGCAGAAAATTGTAGAGTAAATGGTGAAAACAAACAAACCAAATAACAAGATCCTTGAATTCCATCTTTTTTATTAACAGAAACTCCAACAAATTTGTGGCCAATTGATGATGTTTGGGACATGAAAAGTCCAGTCCAGCAGGTGGCGGTAATGCGCCTTAAAGCTTTAACCGCCAAAAAATACAAGAGCAGAAGAAGAAGAAGCCGAGTTCCCGCTTTATGGCGTTTTTCTCTCCGATTATTGTCAAGACTGATTTAACACTTAAAGGTAAGCACCGAGCTAATATTAATCCGAGTCTAGTTAATCTTGAGTTTAGCTCCTGAATGAGGCTTTCTGTTGCTCTCCTCGGTGTCTCTTCTCAAGTTTTTGTGAACAAGTTGAAAAAAAAATCTGACTAAATTGACTCAAGCTGCTTTAAACTAATTTACAGAAAGATATCAGCAAAAGGTTGTGAAACACAGAGAAGAAAAGAATTTATTAGAAGAAAGCTTTTAAATGAGCTCATTGTAATCAGAGTTTCTGTTGTTTTATTAGCCTGTTATTAAGGCTACTTAGCATCTCTGTGGCACCTGCACAGCTTATGAATGCAGCTTGCTAGCTAAGCTAGCTAGCGCCACCCTTCTTCCATATAAGGTCACTTCCGGCTCCAAAAGACCCAACATGTTGGCGGTAAAAGTGCTATAATGAAATACATTTATGAGAAATGTAAAAATAAATGTGTTCCAGGCTAAAACACAGCTGCCTTTATCAGCGCAAAGTTGTGATGAGGCTTACTCAGATGATGGCTCAGATTTCTACACCCACTCGGATATACAGATGAAATCAAGACAAGTACATCAATACAAAAATTCACAGGATTGTTCAAAAAATAATAAATTGCATGAATATAGGAAATCTTCCTCTCAGTGACTGAGTTGTCTCATTGTGTCCTCATTTTTTATAAATCAAGGCCTGAGTAACCCAACCTTAAGTGTTCATTAAGGTTTTTGTCACATAGATAGAAAATAAACTCAGAGATTAAGCGGCTGTTATAAACAGAGTGATTAGTTTATGTAAAAAATGTAGTTTGTTGTTGTTCTGGTTTATGTGCTGAAAATGGTTTTATTTGTGTATGTTCAATGTGTTAGACTTGTACATAGTTAAATATATGATCAAATAATGTTGAATCCTGGATATGGATTTGTAAGCAATGAAATTTGAAATAAGGGGGTAGGAACAAGAAAACTTCATCCTACTCCTTTTCGAGCACACACATTCTGTAGACATAGATATTTGCATGAAAACTTGATGATTTTTAAGTTTTGTTATTTTTATTTTTTTCTGTTGTTATTTCAATTATATTTGCATGTTTGAAATAAATTTTATCTATCTATCTATCTATCTATCTATCTATCTATCTATCTATCTATCTATCTATCTATCATTTCTCACGGCACACGTATATTGTCGGGTTTTTTCTTGGCCAGGGCATATTTTAAAGAGGAATTGCTCTCCTGGTACTGGTGTGTCATACTGCTGAATTTGGTATCGGTGCTCAAACCTTTTGTGTTTGTTTCAAACAAGTTGTCCACCCAAGGAAGCTAAAATGTGTTCTGTGTGTTCTCAGATGAACATATGAGACACTTTGACTCTTCAGTGCAGTGTGGAGCTTAACAAAGTTCTGTTTTGTGTCCCAGCTGATCAGGAGGAGGAGAAGAGTCTGACGGAGCAGCAGAGGAAATTTCAGCTACTTGGACTCAGCTCAGCCACTGCAGAGAAAACAATGAGCTCAACACAGAAGGTGACAGATACTAGTGTTAAGAAATACTCCATTAAAAGCTGAAGTACTGATATGTATATTTTATGCTAAACTAAGTGAACCTTGTGCAATATTAATGTAATGTAGAAATAATGTATACAATGTATACAATGCCTACATCTTAGACGGTGACGTTGCCTCTAAACATCAAAATGAGCAGGAAGATGTTAAAGTGGGATTCAGCAGGATTCAACCCTAACATCAGCTGTAGTGGCTCAGTGTGGGGAAAAGGGTCACAGCTCACAATCATTTCTATTGAGAGCTCCAGTAGATTTTTTTAATGTACAGGCTGTGATCAGCTGACCTGCTGCTCTCTGTGAATTCATCCAGATGTCAGCAGATGTTTCATGAGTTGTCCTGGCTGATTTCCTTTCTCTACACTGACAGTACACTGTCTTTATATTAGACACTAACCTGTTGGTATGTGGGTGGAGCTCAGTGAATGAATGTCAGCATCATGAGCTTAAGTTTAAGTTAATCTCTGCTACACTTGATGTAATCTAACTCTGACATGAGCACCACAGTCACTGTGCACCAGTCACACACTGTTCTTTACTTAAATCCATCACATTACAGTAAACTTGCCTGCTTATCCTGCACTAACCTGCAGAGGATTTTGCTGCAGTCTTTACATCACATTGTGAGACAAACTGCACACAAACAGTTTGTGTGTTTACTGATGTTTGTTGGGCTGATAGAATCACTGCATTTGAAATTACCTGCCACATAAAAAATATTACTCCATTTATTCTCGCTCGTCTTCTGTATTGCTAACTAGATGTTGAAATACCGCGACCGCAACTTATCAGCACCTGCAGTCGTTCAGGTTCTGGTGGTGTTTGGTGCCACACTCCACCTTCAGGTTTAAAACTAGTGTTAATGGAGGGAGTTTGAAGCTTCAGTTTGTTTAATGACTGCATTTCACTCACTGCCTCTGTTTGTATCTCTGTCACTGCAGGACCAACATGGACCGAGAAGTCAGCGCTCTCAGGAGGCCGACAAACCTCACAGAAGCAAGAGAGAGAAAAAAAACACCTGTGACGAGTGTGGGAAGGATTTTACTTTGAAGTCTAAACTAAAACAACATCAGCTCATCCACACTGGAGAGAGACCGTTCAGCTGTGACTTGTGTGGAAAGTCGTTTTCCTGGAAGAATTCCCTAAAAACACACCAAGTCGTCCACAGTGGAGTTAAAGCTTACAGCTGTGATCAGTGTGGCAGAGCTTTTACTCACAGTAGCAACTTACAGAGACATCTAGTTACCCACTCTGGAGTTAAGGCATACAGCTGTGACATCTGTGGAAAAACCTTCAGCCGGCTAGGGTACCGAAATATACACGTACGCATTCACTCCGGAGAAGATGTGTACTGGTGTGATCAGTGTGGTAAATACTTTACAACAGACGCACAGTTACAACGCCACATGTTTACCCACACTGAGGAGAGACCTTATCAATGTGACCTGTGTGAGAAGACTTTTAAAACTCCACAGTACCTGAGAGAACACCAACAGATCCACACCAGAAAGAGACTCTACAAGTGCAGTTACTGTGAGGTTTGTATTTTTATTTTATTCTTGTAAGTTCAGTCTGACTGTTTGGAACAAGTCTGCTCATTAAATTGTGTTAGCATGTTAGCACTTCTACTGCACCGAAGAGTAGCTCTGAGCCATTATTCAGGTTTTCATTTCATTTAAGTGTAAGTCAGATGTTACTGTAATATTAAATAAGTATTGCTGTAGTATTATGGTGGTAGTATTGTAGTTATTGTAGCCCAGTAAACTGAGTGTGTTAATTGAAACAGTAAAATGTAATTGGACGTCTGCAGAGATGCTCTTTATTTCAGGCGACTTTCAGGATAAAAGTGTTGAAGGACTGACTTACACTGTCTTTGTGTCTTTGTTTAGAAGCAGAGCGACACAGATGGATCCACTTCTCAACCCTGTCATCGCTGTGGTGGTGGGAAAGACTTTCGTTGTGACATCTGTGGAAAAACTTTCAGTCAGCAAGCCGGCCTAAAAATACATCAACGTAAACACACTGGAGACAAACTGAAATACTGCAAAGAATGTGGGAGAAGCTTCCCCACATCAGCTGAGTTAAAACATCATGAACTCTTTCACAGTGGGGTCAAAAAGCACCTCTGTGATCAGTGTGGGTCATCCTTCACCACTGCAAGTCACCTTAAAACACACAAACGAGTCCACACAGGAGCGAAACCATACAAGTGCAGACACTGTGACAAAAGCTTCTCACAGTCAGGTCATCGTAACGAGCATGAACGTACACACATGGAAGGAAACTACAGCTGTGAGCAGTGTGACAAGAGCTTCAGTAATCTCAGTTCATACTCTGCACACAAACGATCCCACGTTACTAATAAACTGTTTCACTGTTACCACTGTGCCAAAACATTCACTTCATCATCTGCTCTGTGCAAACATCAGCGCGATCACGCAGGGCTGAAATCGTTCCCATCACAGGATCAGAGTGAATCTGAAGAGAGAGAAACATCCTCTTCTGGTTTCAGAGTCCAACTTAAAACCCTGGAGATCAGGCTCCACAGAGTTCAGGTCGGCTCTCCTTAAGTTTAAGTTTAAGTTCAAATGAGGCTGTGAATCAAACTTCCTGTAGTTCCATTTTAATCTTTATAAATTGTTCTTCTGTTTGTGTTCAGTCGTTACCTTTTTTTTTCAGTGGTTGGATTAAAAATCAGTTTTCTGTTGTTTAAGTTTTTATTGAATGTATTTTGTTAAATAAAGTTAAAATATTGTTAAATAAAGAATTGTTTGAACGACAAAGATTTTGAGCCATGATGTCATTTCCTGTATTTCAGAGTAAAGACTGAAGTGACAAATGGAAACATGTTTACAGTCATGGAATAAACACTGATGGGTCATCTGTAGGAAGCACTATTGCTGACCTGACAGACTCGACCTTGTTTACAAAGAAAGAAAGGAACTGATGACATGTGTCAGCAGAGGCTTTCAGGGTTGTTTAGAGTAGAGCTGATAGTCTTAAAGAGAACACGGCGATTATGACAATTTAACACAATGATCTGAGAAAAATATCTGTTTCTTTCATTTTTACTGTATTCTGATCAAATTTCCAACATTCTTTTAACATTTCAAAAGAATTTGTCTTTCTTCCACTTTCACACTTGGCCCTAAAAACACCAACATCCGTGCATCACCCTTGTGTCAGTCTAATGAACCTAACATGTGAGTGATACATAACACACATTCACACTGGCTGCATATATCAGTCCGGGGGGGCAGAGCAGAACTGTGTATGAATCAGACGCGCTCACATATTCAGGCTTTCCAGAGGCGTTTACCATCAGAAGAAGCAGAACAATGAATCATCAGCACCCCGCAGAAGAACACAGCAAGCAACAACTCTAACAATAAAGACGTGCTGGAGCCAAAAGATGCAGATAGCGAGTTTTAAACGATAACGCACAGGATCAAAGGGGGAGAGGGTAAAAACCCACTGCCTCCTGAGATAAAGATCAGCAAGTCAAGCTGGCAGCAGACGACACAAAACGCTCTCTGGAGGAGGCGGCGACTGTGGAGCAGGCCGACGGAGAGGCGGATCGGCAGACAGGAAGCTCCCGGGGTCCCACAACAAGATGTTGCGCGTCAGACTGGAGCAGGATATCCCCATGTTGGTGACACTGCCCATCGAGGTACAGCCCAACTTGGCAAACCAACCCTTCCCTTTCTTGGACAGCACACTGGCTGATCTGGGCATCCAAGACTGAGTCTCACTCCGTGTGGGGACGTTTTTTTGTTTTTGTTTGTTTTTTAAGAAGCAATCATGTGTATATATTCAGCTCAGAGCTGAAGGAGAGGGTGGTTTGGGTTGACACCAAGAAGACCCATCCTAGAGGTACGGCGGTGGGATCCAACTGCAGGGATGTGGTCAGATGGCAGTCTGTGGAAATCAGGTGACAGTGAGAGCAACTTGATTTTCCTATTTTGTCCTTCAGATACGAGTGAAAGCCCAGATGCCAGGAGACAAGCAGCTCCAGGAGGTCCTGTACAGCACCGAGGTCCACACTGACCGCTCCTTCTGCTGCACTGGAATGGATATCCTGCCCTGGAAACAGACGTGTGCAGGTCTAGAAGCAGTTTAAATCCCATACTTTTTTGATCTGTGAGGCTCTTAATGTCACGTCTGCAGCCATGAAAGTCAGCTCAGGGTTTCTTGATTCTGATTTTTCTTTGCTGTGTCACATTTAGCTCATATCTGCATTGCCATGCCCTGAAAACAAGCTGCCGGGCTTTAGTCAGGCTCAGGGACAACGGGAGATCTGAGGAGCAACACAATGAGAACAACTAAAACTGAACAAACTTAACATCTGATTACCTTTTTTATTTGTAAGAAAAAGTTTAATGCGCCAACTGTCCACAGCAAAGCTTATTATGACAAGACTGCTTTTATTCAGTGATGTCAAAGTGTCATCACTTCATACCTCTGAACTGACATTAGATGTATTGCATACCTTGTTAGAATTACACTGTTGAAGCATTTGTAAAAAGCTTCTGTCCTTGTTAATTTATGTTTTAGGATAAGTTTTTGGGCTGTGTAAGGTCACAGGTTGCATTTCTGAGCAGAGTAGTAAAGGTAAAGTAAGTGTTTTCAAAACTAGCCACTCAGCATGTGTACAAACAGTGAGAAATCTCTGAAGAAAACCGTTTGAAGGAGCAAGAACACACGCGTTTCTCCACAGGTTAAAGCCCGCTTTAATAATCAATATGAATCAAAGACTTCTGTCAACACAAAATAAATGTAAGGAAACACATCCAGTTTCTATAACTGACGACAAGCTTGGACCACAGTGATCTAAACTCATCCTCTACATTGGAAATGTAAACAAATGTAAATGTGGTTTTTACTGTACCAGAGCAGGGCTGTGTGTGTAGAGCACAGCCAGGCAGCTGAACACTGTATTGTTCTCTTTTTGGTCCTCTTCGAGCGGGAGACGAGCCACCAAAGCTGGCAACACCGGTCAGTGAACACATTCAGTTTTCAGGCCCCTCTTCTGTGGAACCAGCTTCCAGTTTGGATTCAGGAGACAAGATTTCAAGATTAGGCTTAAAACTTTCCTCTTTGGTAAAGTATATATTTAGGGCTGGACCAGGTGACCTTGAATCCTCCTTTAGTTATGCTGCAATAGATGTAGCCTGCCGGGGATTCCCATGATGCATTGAGTTTTTCCTTTCCAGTCTCCTTTCTCACTCAGTATGAGTTAATAGACGTCTCTGCATTGAATCATATCTGTTATTAACCTCTGTCTCTCTTCCACAGCAGGTCTTTTATCCTGTCTTCCTTCTCTCACCCCAACCGGTCGCAGAAGATGGCCCCGCCCCTCCCTGAGCCTGGTTCTGCTGGAGGTTTCTTCCTGTTAAAAGGGAGTTTTTCCTTCCCACTGTCGCCAAAGTGTTTGCTCATAGGGGGTCATATGATTGTTGGGTTTTTCTCTGTATCTATGAAGCGCCTTGAGGCAACTTTTGTTGTGATTTGGCGCTATATAAATAAAATTGAATTGAATTGAATTATCTGAGGAAGAAGCAGAGTTGGTTTGTTTCCAGCTGAAATCATCCAGGCTCAGGAATTTGAATCGATCCACATCATTTCTGCTTGAACTAGAGAACATGAGTGTCGACTTACATTTGGTCTGTGAGACACATGTCATAGTGACAGTATTTGGGTTAATATGGCATTACTCACCCTGGTCGCATTTCTTCAATATCAGGCACCAAGTTCAGGAACTCGTTCTTTTGCAGCCCGCGCAAGGTAGGAGGTCTCCAGAGTGGGAACCATCGGGAAGTTTTCACAGTCTGAGCAGGAGGGACTGGAGGCACGTGAGCTGTTCTCAGGGGTCCTTTAACACAAATCACACCAAGTTAGAATCAAATAGATAACCTGTCAATAACCGTTTGCAGATCGAGGTCAATGTTCCTAAAAATATGTTTACTTCTGGCCCATGGAGCCACAGCGCGAGTCCGAGAGAGAGGGGCAGGTAGAGGAAGGGGTGAGGGTGGCACTGCTGAAGCTCGTCACGGATGGATCACGTCCGATCGGTGAGATGAGAGAAAGCTGAAGTGAAACAACAGCAGGATGAGGTAGACGTCAATATAGGAACTCCCTGATGTGACACAGAAAGGCTATTTTTTTATTTCTTTGTATTATTTCTCACCTTGCAGTCACTGATGCTGTTCACCAGCTGCTTGTATTCAGTATTGAAGGTGTGTGTCAGAAGGCGCAGGCACTACAACACAACAGGAACAAGACCGATCAGCTCCGAGCAGAGAAGGAAGAAGGCAGCAACAAGAACGCCCACTAAGCCCACGTTTTTCTCACCTTGGTGGCCAGCTCCTTCTCACGCTTTCAAAGGTGGTGCTGGAGATCTGCGAGGAGGCGGAGGTGGACGTGGACAGAGTGCCGGAGCTCACGCTGGGGGACAGAGACTCACTCAGGGACTTGGTGGTGGGAGCTGTTCCCACGGGAGCCGCCTCTCCCAGAAGGTGACGGGTCTTTTCCACCTGGACGAAAGATGGGGGCGAATGTGAGGTGGGGAGAAGAGGGGAGGTTAGTCATGTAAAGTCTGTACTCTAAGAAAAAACTTTTTAGAATAGCACTTTGGTCTTTGAGTTGAAAAGTCATTTTTCCCTCTACGATATTAAACAGATTTATTTCTTTATGAATCTTTTAAGGCCCCACCTCCTGCAGCTGCTCCATCTTCTCCAGCTTCCACTGGTGCTCTAGGATGAGGCTATCTCCTCTGGGCCTCCAGCCGGCCAGGTTCTCCTCTCCACGCACATAAGCCACTGATGTGTCCAGGACCTTCCTCCTCCTCCTCTGCATCCCTGCTCAGGACATGAGCCCTCATTAGGATGAAGCTCTCCACAGAATTATGATAAAACAGCTGCCGTTCTTTAAACATGTTTCATGGCCGCTCACCTGGGCTTCCAGTGTCAGACATCTTACACAAGCTCAGCTCGTAGATCCCAGTCACTCGGTTGCTATAATGAAGCAGAAGTTTTGAACAAGGAAACTTTGTAACAGGGCAGATATCTTTGATTGTGAAACAGAGATGGCCACAGTGCAGCAGCCCAGATTTACCAGTCAGGAGTTTTGGAGTATCCAGTCCCAAAGAGGTTCTTGAGAGAACGGGGTGGGGAAATCCTGGCGTCTCGGGAGTAAAAGACCGTGCAGATGTCTTTGGTGATAATGGCAGGCTGGATGCAATGGTCCAGCTGCAGAGAGGAGATAAAGGGTGTGTGTTAGACACGATGACATCAAGAGACTTAAAAACACGTACAAACAGGTACAACACGGCGGAGCAGCGGCTGACCTCCAGATACGCAGATAAGGTCATGTAGATCTTCTCTCCGTAGGGAGTGACGCGGTTGAGCAGGAGGGAACCTTTTAAGGGTGTTTTTATTTGTGCTCCCTGGCCTGGAAATAAACGGTTTCCGATCAGACCTGCTTCATCTTCGTGCCATTGGTATCTGACTCGCTTGCTCCCCCATGCATTTTAAAAGAATCCTTCTCTTCAGCATGAAGTTCTGGCTCAGCTTTAGTGTCTGCGTTACATGTACACAAAGACTGAAACGTTCAATGATAAAAACACACAGTGGAATAAAATTGTAAGACGTCATCAGTTGATGCAGTTTAAGGACACTTGTTCTTCTGTGCAGTCTCACCTGGAGCTCACGTTTCTAGTTCATGCCATCATGACCAAAGATTCTTCAATTAATAGTTTAAAGATGTCCATGAATGCACTGCTAACTGCTCTTCACCCTGATAAAAATCAACATGCATTTAGAATAAGAAACACTTTTACAAAACCAAAAGCTTCACTGTACTTAGTGATTTATACGTCTACAAAACAGGTTCAGTTTGTAACTGAGAGAGCGGCTCAGTGGTGCTGAATTATATTTCCAATAGAAACACAATTTCATATGTTGTAGTAACAACACACTGCCACAAGATGGCAGCCTAGGCCTACTTTAACATGCTGTTCCAGTACAAAAGAAAAAGTGACAGAGCCTTGAAAGAGTGACAGAGACACTTTTTATGAACTCATCTGTAATGTGTCACCTTTTCTGTAGGATGAAGAAGTGCTTCCCTTCTTTTAAAGTAAATACAGGCTTACAAAGATCCTCTAAACATGTTTCTGAAATAATCCTAAACACAATCATTAAATCAAAAATGCAAGAAACTATTTATTTAATCACTCTTCTTAACTTAATTCCTTAACTTAGTAAAAAAAAAAAAAAAATAGAGAAGAACTTTTCTGCTGTCTCACCTCTGTCAGTTTTCATGCTGTTGCAAGAACAGGTGGAGGTGCAGGTGGAACTCTGACTTCATTTTTTTTTTTTCTCTTCCTTCTTTTTTGTTAAAGGACTAATACCTCACACACTGCACTGAAAACGTGAGATGGCAGAGTGCAGTCTGAAGTTTTCAGCTTATGTCCCCAAGAAGCATTATTTTCCCAGTATATGGAAACACGTTTCTTCTCTCTGCCGTTCTCTGTTTCACTCTCTGTCTATAAATAGTTACATTTATAGACCTCTTTCATAGATTTTAGTTAAAACATCTGTACATGATTATACATTAAACTCTAGTTCACACAAATAACCGTCCATGACTTTCTTCTCGTGTTTCTTTATAATCTCTTTCTGTGCATTTAGACAAAACTAAAAGTTCATTGTGGGACAGTTTTTCCAATATTAGTGTATTGATTGCAAAGAGCCAACGGTAACAGGGAAGGTTAGAGAGATCCTTGCTTGTTTTTGTCTCTGTGTATGGGTGTGCTACAAAATGTTTTTCTTCCATGTTGTACTGTTTGAATCTTCTCGTTTCTCTGTCGTGCTATTTGCCTCACACTCTGCCAAAACGCAAACACATTCAGCTCATATGGATGCACAGTGAAGTGCTCCCATCAATATGAACACACCTTTTGCCCAACTGTCCTCCAGTCCTTCTCTCCAGTGTCTATATTTTTGCCTTTTGATTGACCTTCTCCTCCTGTTGTAATCTGATGATGCTTTACGAGTTTGTGAGGGGGAGGGCATACAGTGGCAAGAACTAATGTTCTCTGTGATGTGTATGTGCTCTCTGTTCACATTCCAACTATAACAGTCTGAATCATGAGTTAAAAGTCTGCTTTGGTGTGTGTTTCCAAAAAAGATCTTGCGTTTTACCCAAAAATGTGGCTAGGAGGAGAAACTCAACTTGTAAAACTTAGTAACTCCTCCATCAGCATGGGAAAGTATGTGCGGTCTAAGCTAGCGCTGTTCTGTAGATTTTGCTTGTGTGTATGTACGTGTGTGTGTGTGTGTGTGTGTATCGTCTTTTCTGCAAAGCGTGCGTGTGTTTCTGCACGTGTACTTTCAGCTGGGTTGTTGGGCCGTACCTTCGTGAGGTTTCAATCCCATGGTTTCTCACGCTGGTCAGAAGAGCTCGTAAAGCAGTCAATGAGAGGTTGATGTCATTCATCTAACCGCAGCGGGGCTATTTGTGACTCTGTTAATGAAAGAACGGCTGGACACACAAATGAACTTGGTTTGTGGCTTTGCAGAAAAGTCATACGGATCATCTAGCTGCAGACAGATCCACTGACCTGTATTAGTCCACACAAAACCCCATCTCTCCGCCTGCCTGTTCTGATGTTTTCCTTTTCCCCGGAGTCAGACCAAAGGAAACATCTCAACAGCTATTAAAGTGAGTTTGGGCTCTTTATGAGTAGCTGTAATGTTTTTAGTGAGCTGTTATTACACAGTGTCCAGTTTCAGACGCTCTACTGATGCATCGTCTAAAAACCTGCACTGCAATAGGCGTACTGATGCGGTTTCACTCACACTGTAGCAGCATGAAACAGAAGAAACTCTTTCATCCTCTTCTTATCCCGTACTTCTTTTTTTAAACTCATATTTCTTTACTGGTCTCCACGCATTTTCTCACAGTTTTTTCATTGTTTCTGTTTATAGAATTTACTTATTTTGTCCATTTATCCCCGTTTTCCATCTTCACCTTGACAGTTTTGGTGCTGCCACATCTTGCAGAAGAAAATCTTTGTTTTGTATGATGCACTTGTGTGTGTGTGTGTGTGTGTGTGTGTGTGTGTGTGTGTGTGTGTGTGTGTGTGTGTGTGTGTGTGTGTGTGTGTGTGTGTGTGTGTGCGCGCGCGTGCACATGCTTGCAGTATCTGAAAACTTCTCACGATCGGCATCTCAAGGGGTATATGATGGTATGGAAATTTTGTCAACATGGACCTAATGGTTCTGCAGTAATTGTAGTCTGTGGCAACTCTGGAAAAGACCAGGAGGATAAGGTGGAGGGAGACAGGGGAGTCGGTAAAGAAAGAGAAGGAAGAATGTGGAAAAATGCATCACAAATGGCATAATGCTTAGCATTTAGATGCAAGAGCAGATCCATAATTCATGTTGCTAATGAAAGCTAGAGGGTAGCCAGTTAGTGCGGAGGGGACCATGCTGATCGGATGGGAGGGAACTCTGACTTCAGTGTGGTTTGTATGTGCAGGCAGGAGTGTGACATCTCAGGACAGCAGAGGGTTGTCGAGCACGGTGACTCCTGCTGCGACGCCCCCGTCTGACTGTCCTGAGCTCTTGGTCCTCAGCAGACGGCCCACACACTCATTCATCACCATGTCTTTACCCCGCCTGTAAGAAAGCAAAGAAAAGGCTAACATTAGAAACAGCCACCAACCAATCCCTTTTACTCCACCACCCAAAAACCAGTGAGAAACACTAGTTAGTATTAACTTGGAATCAAAGTGCACTAATCCCCAGGCTCCCAGCATAACATACAGTCCAACACAAACTCCACAAACTGTCTTGCTTCAGCTGATTTTCCTTCACCTTCTCTCCAGACAATCTGTTGTGCTCTTTTCAGCACAAAGCCACACTCCTGCTCACTGATCCTCACCTCTTTTTAACCTAGTCTCAGCAACTTTGTCCCATAGCTCGCACATCCTTTCCACCTCCATCTTTCTTCCCAGCCAACTGATACATACCTTTTCTCCTTCCTTAAAAGCCAGCCTAAGAAATACGAGTTCATAAACGCCACAGAGAAATAAATCAGAGGAATAAAATGCAAATGATATTGCTTACACTGAACAGCAACACCCAGGTGAGGATTATCTAATGCCAAATTTTCCAAACAATGAACAAACCGTGCCCTTTGTCTCACCATGTCTAGAGTGTAGAGGTCAGCCAATGTCGCTCGGATCTGCTGCACAGCTTGAGGCTGGTCTGGGAAGAATCTGTCCAGGACTCCAGGTCTGGGGAGCACTTGCTGAACCTTCTTGGTTGACACCCCCATACTCCGCGCCCCGCCAGGGAAAGGGGGCCCAGTGCAGCAGCGCCTCCCGGCCCCACAGAGCCCGGGACAGTCCACCCAACCCCACCACAGAGAAAACTGCACCCACCCCACCATCCACTCATCTTCCAGACTACATAAGACAATAGACGCCCAGGCTGAGATCTTCCTCCACCTCTCCTGTATCTCCCCCTCCTGCAGAGAGAGTTCCTGAAGAGCGGAAAGCTCCAGAGAGTTGCAGCATGGCCTGGAGGTGTCACTATCACAATCTGCGGGGAGTATGATCATTTGTTATGAAAAAAGAAGACCCAAATGCAGACTCACAGGCTGGCAAGGATAAACTAAAGGCAGCCTGTTTATTTTGGACGGAGAGAATGATATGAAATATCTGACAGGGAACTGAGAAACTCAGAAACCTATACTGGGGGATAACACTAGGAAACATGACCAGTGAAGCTGGGTGACGAAAGGAGAAGATTAAACAATAAACACACAGGACGGTCATTAGGGAAGAGGAGACGGCAGGGACAAATCAGGAGTAACGAGACAGTTACAGCAAAACTCAACATAACCAACAAAATAAAATAGGAAGCACGTGTTTTGATCGCTGGCTCCAGTCTGCATGCTGAAGCTTCCTTTGGTTACAAGATACAGAACCAACGTTAGTGTGAATGAGACTATGAGAATGTTATATAGCATTTGCTCCACTTTGAATTCAGTTTGAAGAAGTAAAGAGACAAACAAACTTAAAAGAGACCATAGGATTAAAAAAACACAGACACCGCAAAAGGACGAAACACGGGCAAGAAGCAAAGTAAACAGAAAAGGAAGCAAGGAAATAGAAAGATAAGATCCACATGAATAGAATAGACAAAATATGAGTGCTTCAAGCAAACTGTGCAGGAATAAAATATAAATAGCAAACAGCAGAAATAAATAACAAATGGGGGAAAATATGTAGGATGAACAGGAACAAAGACACTGGAGAACAAAGTGGTGAGGGTTACTCAGACCACCATTAACTGATTAAATACATGGGAACTGGCAAAGTGAGACGCGGTCACAGAGAGTGACAAGGTACAAGGCGCACAAAAAGAGGGACTGGCAAAATTAGACGTCTATCAGAAGTACAGAATACAGAGACAGACAGGCAGACAGTGAAACAAACATGGAGACAAAACCTGCTACACACAGAGACAACACTAACACGGCCTGAACATGAAAGGAAACAAATTTAGACCAGCAACTAAGAGGAAGCACTAATTTGGAAGGGAAATAATACCAGACATATGGTGCACTCTGAATATCACCAGTCTGTTGCAAAGCTAACAGAGAGACAGACAAGCATTCACACCTACAGCTAATTTAAAGATACCACTTCAGCGTCACAGCTGGGTCCTTCTCTGTGTTATAAACGACACAGAGAAGGCCCCAGCTGTGACGCCACAGTAGTTCATTTGTTGACTGATACATCGATGTAGTCTCTCAGGAACGAGGGCGAAATGCCAACGACCGCCTGTCTGTTTTCAGGGCTGTATTTGAAGCCATGCTCCAATCAGGCAAAGTTTTAAGTGTTGCACATTTCGATGGGTTTCTTTCAGCTGACATAGTTTCCATTTGGGTCATGTGGTGTTAGATACCCCAGCGTGTGGTCATAGGGTGAAGAGCCCGGACGATTAGTGGGATTTTAGGTGTGGTGTAAAAATGACGCTGCAACTTTAAAAACGTTGTTGCTTTAAGGATTAACGTACAACCATACTTGGGCTGAGTTTGACACTGGTTCTCTTCAGTAATTAAAATAGCTTTAACACATGATAAGATCAAATGTCAGCTACACTGTGACAGTCGAGGGGCCACACTCAGATATATTTATTCGCTTGTTCTCTTTGTGTGATAAGAGTTTCCATCTGAATTTAACCCCTGTGTGGGGCTGATCTTTCATTTCATTTTATTTCAAGCTCAGATTCTTTGCCTTTGGCACATTTTCTGTGACGAGACTTCAAACCATTCCCACCGTCCTTATTAATCAACATGGTGAAGTGATTCTTCGCAAGGTGATGGGATAGGAAGAGTTTCAGAAAATGAGGCCTTTTGTCTTTATTGGAGAGGTCAGTGCAGACAGGACGGATGGGGGGAAGGCGAGGGGGGAATGACACACAGGAAACGGTGTTGGTCAGACCCAAAGACAGGCGTGGGCAGTGAGGACTCTCACCTTCAGACTCACTGTCTAATCAGTCTGACAGTGAGTCTGAAGACAGAGCAACCCAACACACGTTACTATGTTCATCATCATCATCATTGTTTATTTATATAGCACTTTAAAAACACACAAGGCTGACCAAACTGCTGAACAATAGAAACATAATAGATACCATAAGAATAATAAATACGATACAATAATAAACATAGCGAAAAACAATAAAATACAAGTCAGTCAACCACTGAGTCAAAAGCCAGTGAATAAAAATGCTTTTTCAATCTGGATTTAAAAACCAGCACTGATGTCGATTGCCTAATGTGAAGAGGAAGATTATTCCAAAGCTTAGGAGCCACGATAGAGAACGCTCGGTCTCCTCTCAGTTTCAGCCGTGATTTGGGGACTGAGAGCAACAGCTGCTCAGCTGACCGGAGCGAACGAGTGGGGACATAGGGCTTCAGCAGGTGCCAGACCATTTAAAGATTTAAAAACCAATAAAAGAACTTGAAAATGAATCCTAAATTCAATTGGAAGCCAGTGCAGGGAGGCCAAGAGTGATGTTATCACTAAGCAGGACATTAAATCAAATTAATGAGACACCAAAACAAGAGCTGGAGCCCAAGACAGCCATGAAGTCACAGTGTACACAAATACACAAGAAACACAGAAACCAGCTGGGTGGATGTGGCTCGGGAACCTTCTGTTACCTTGAACGTCGGTGTTTTGAACGCTGGCTGCTCCAGTCTGCTTGTATTTGTCCAAGATTTCCCCTCATATCTTGGTTATGGTTATTTTTTCTTTTATTAAACTGATCACACTCCTGTTCATGAATAGAAAAAAACCCCATCAGTGTATTTTCACTTAAACAAGCAGCTGTTTTTTTTGCATTAAAGTTATATAAAAATGTAACAGTGCAAATTCCTCGCTGACAGTTTAACCAAAAGGCATTTCCAGTGGAAAGTAGCCAACATATCCTCAGCATAACCATGTATAATATCCACAAAACCTGAGAAGGTTGGAGAGAAGGTAGGCGAACTCTGCTGGGATCTGCGTTTAACAAAGTGTCTAAAGACGAAACAAAGAAATCTTTCTGTAAATGTTCAGATGCACAGACTGGACTGAAAAAGAGTGAAAAAGCAGCTAACGTCCAAAAATAAGAAAACTTTGAAAGAACTCCAAAAAAACCTGGAGAACTTTTGCTCAAAAAACAGTTTTGTTTTTTTTAAATTACAAGGCAATCTGACAAAATGTCATCAAATGAGACTCAAGACTTCTGCAGGTCTCTGCCATGACTCAATTTTTTTTTCTTAACGGCAGAAACAATTGTTCCTTTTTTACTTTGTTTCTATTTTCTCTTCTTGTTTTTATCTGTTGAACAACAAACAACATTCATGCTGATTCACATAATATCCTGTCTCTAATCTCTGGGATTTCCTCGTAGCTCTTTGATGCAAAGAACATCCATCAAACGCTCCAGCTTGTGCTCAACATCATCGTGAACGGTGAAGGTACTCTGACGAGAAAATACTCAGTCGACCTTTTGGTTGATTTGTTAAAGAACCCCAAAATAGCTGATTACCTAACAAGGTATGCAGATAATTCACAGCTCTTTTCCTGAATAGCTGCTTTAAAACTCTGCTGAAAGCCTTTGTCCATTTCCAGGTATCCCCACTTCTCGGCATGTGTGTCTCAAGTGTTAGGACTGCTGCATTGGAAAGACCCAGACCCTGCAGCCAAGGTGAGAGACGACAAATATGATAACCCACACCAGCTGTGCTTAACTCTGTAAGTTCCCAGTATTCCCTGAAACCATCACGTGTGACACAGTTTACATCAGACGTGATGCAGCTGACCTCAACACTGACCTTCTTGTGGTAACAGAGACTTAAAAAAATAATAATAAAGCAACAAAGTGGGTCGCTCTTTGACAGTAAATTCCAGTGCGGTCCGCTCCAATCTCCTCAGGCTGACTCTCTTCTAGGCTCTCCTGACTGTTCCCTTTACATGCTGATGATGTGTCTTGTAAATCTGGATCCCTTTCCAGCAGGACGCTCCTCTTTTTCAGACAGTACCTGAGCTGCTCTCTCTCCTGACAGTCAGCTGTCCACCTCTGCATGGCCAGTCGAGCCAGCGCCGAAATTTGAGGCAGAGCTCGGAGCAGAGCGGGCAGCCAGGCTGAGCACGGAGCAGAGGTTGAAGGTCGCAAACTGACATCCACGTCTTCCAGAGAGCCCAGACCTCCTGCTGCAAACAGACTGCACCAACCGTTGTCTCCCACCAAGCTGTTGTAGGACAGATCCAGTGCACGGAGTGAGGAGAGACAGCCCCGTCTGCACACGGCAGCTGCACAGAGGAAGAGGACCCATTGATAACTGATCACTTTATGCCTGTTCACTTTACTGTTTTGTTCACAATGTTTCTGATGGAGACAAAAATAACACCGAATAGTTTCATTGTTTTGTTTTATACGACAGCTACAGATGCTGGCAGCATGAAATAAATGAAAGAAATATCAATTTCCTTCAGGCTTTACTTGTCTTAATATACATTTATGCAGCCTAATGATCCACTACAGACCAAAAAAGAAAAAGTATAATGTCATTGTGTGTTAGTTACCCAGATGTTGCATGTCATCAGTGGTGAGCTCGCAGCTGCAAAGACAGAGCTCGCTGACGACTGATGGCTGCAGAGCATCCAGCAGGAGCGCCAAGTGACCGCCAACCACTTTACACCAGGAAATATCCACCGTGCGCAGATAGGACACCGCCAGGGCTGATGCATAAACACAAAGTTTTCACCATTTCAGGCTAGAGGGTGGAAGAGGTATTCAGGGAGAATGACTTGAAGGAAAACTTCTATAAATAAACAAGTGTGTGTGTGTGTGTGTGTGTGTGTGTGTTACCCAGAGCAGTGAAGGACTCGTTGCTCATGTAGCAGCTGTTGAATGGCAGCCTCCTCATTTGTGTCGCAGGGAGGGCGGAGACCAGCAGGTGGACCACACCTCCCACTTCCTTATTGGATGACACATCAAGCTCGGTCAGTGCAGTGAGAGAGGGCAGCACCTGGACTGAAAAACAACGAGTCACATGACTGCTGCAGCGAGCATGCGATTAGTGTCCGGCGTGTGAGATTGGTAGCAACTGACTCAGAGCCTCTAGATCATCTCGCGTGAGGCAACACAGGTGGAGGTCGAGTCTCTCCAGGTGTGTGACGTGAGCCAGGTGAAAGGTGAGGCGGCTCAGTCCACCAGCTAGAAGCAGCTTTACAGTATATTAATCAGAACAATGCTGCTCTCTAATGTATCTTGGTAAAGCGCAGAAAAATCTAATGTTTTATATGATACAGTGTGATTTCAGTAACATATCATAATGGAGGCTTCAGCAAGTACTTACGAAGGAAATCTTTCCTCTGCTCTTCAGTTAGTTCATCAAATACCTCCCAAAACATCTGTATGGTGGGGTGGCGGTCATGATATCTCCAACCATAACTTGTGTTCTGAAAACAGTGAAAATGACTGTTATAATCATAGAGTTTGTAAGGTCAGGCATACACTATGTTGCCAAAAGTATTCCCTAACCCATCCAAATCATTCAATTAATGTGTTCCAATCACTTCCATGGACACAGGTGTATTAAATCAAGCACCTAGGCATGCAGACTACTTCTACAAACATGTGTGAAAGGACGAGTCGCTCTCAGGAACTGAATGAATTCCAGCATGGTAATGTGATAGGATGCACCAGTGCAACAAGTCCAGTCATGAAATTTCCTCGCTATTAAATATTCCATAGTCAGCTGTTAGTGATATTATAACAAAGTGGAAGTAATTGGAAATGACAGCGAGTCAGCTGATGCTAAGGCTCATAGTGCACTTAAGTCACCAATATCTGCAGTCTGCTGTTGTTACAGATGTCCAAACTTCATTGGTTTCCATGGCTGAGCAGCTGCATCCCAGCCTTACACTGACAAACACAATGCAAAGCGTCAGATGGAGTGATTTAAGCATCTCAACACTGGACTCTAAAGCAGTGGAGATGTGTTTACTGGAGTGACGAATCACACTTCTCTGACTGGCAATCCAATAAATTTATCTCGCTGTCATGTGTTATTTTGCCGGGTTGTTTCCTCCCGTTGCCATGTAAACACAAAATAGTGTATATATATGAATATTTTCAAAAAATGCTCTGTGAGTTCCACATCATAACAGTTATTTACTGAGCAGCTCAGTTAGAACTTGCCACTCACACACTGAGCAGCACTCACTAACTTTCTATTTCTAAACAATTTGTTCACTTTTTATCTCAGGCATGTCTGAAAAGACATCAGATAACTTTTTCCATCGCTTTGAAGATTTGATTCAGAGAAAGCGCACAGGTGGAGATGTAAGTAACTAAACATACTCATTCTTGACTTCTCTGCTGATCAAATGTAAATGTTTCTGAGAGATGTGTTATATTTTGCTGCTTTGCACAGTGTAATTTTTGTGTAAGTCACTGTAGACAGAGCAACTGTCAGCGCTTCACCACAGAGTCCAGGATCCTGGACTTTCACAAAGCTCAGAGCAGTAAGACAAATGTGTTCTTTCAACAGGCAGACACATTGCATATCGCACAGAGACCCAGAGATTATGCTGTGCAACTCCCACCTTTACCTGAGCAATGCGCAGGCTCTCCACAGAGAGTCCAGAGAAGCTGGAACTGTTTGGATGACCCCTTTTGGAATCAGGAGGACCCTGAAAGAAGTCTGAGTAGCCTCAGCTCTGCAGACACACACACACCAAGTGATCTGAGGGCCATTCCTTTCATTGTTAGTCCTGTTGAGATGACACCGCTCACTCCAGTTCCTCCACCTCCTCGAGCAGCTTGTCCATCGCAATTGCGGTTCAAAGGTGATGCTTTTCTTTAGTGGTTACACCTGCTGTTAATCAGTTAGTTTAGATTTTAAAATTTGACACTGTAGATTATCTATTTTAATGCTAAATTACACATTCTTGCTGTCCATTCATTTTATATGCTTTTTTGAAGAAAAAAAAATCAGGAAGAAAAATGTTTATTGTTGTTTTTGTAAGATGTCAATTTGTAGTTATTTAGTTATTTTTTGTCTAAACAGACACGAAGTTCATTCGTGGAATAAGAGTCTTGACAGCAAAAGACAAATTTGGGCCTATTTTGACTCCAAAACCTCCAACAGTTCCCATACCGCAAAAACGAGGACCTCGGCCTGGGACGCTGCTGCCCCGTGCAAAAGTCGTCCCTATAGACAGTAAGTGGTTTTCCTCAGTAACTGTAGAAGATGCTGAATAATCAAACTTTAAATTAAGAGATTTTTTAAAAAGATTTTAATGAACAATTAATCACTGCATCATGCTTCGAATTAGAAGAAATGACAGTTTCTTTTTACTAACCTCGTTGATTATCAGACAAGAAAGCAGACAGTCAGTGCAGTCAGAATAATCCAAGAGAGAGCAGGGTCAAACTCCCGCCTGTAGCTACACCTGTAGAGAGCCTGTCCCACAGCTTTAGTCTGCTGTCTTCATTAGAACTTTAAAATGAATACTAGATCTACTTCTACTGAATGGAGAAAAGGTTCCTGAGAAGAGATTTAATTTTCAGTATCTAAGAAATTTGAGGCGTTTCTGAAGGTACTGTACCATGTTAGAGCATCTTAACATAGAGTCCTTGAATACTAGGCAGTTGTAGAGGATGAGTTACTCTACTTTAAATGACTCCCACCCCTTATTGGAGGATTTCAGCTTCTTCCTGTGGGACAGAGGTTTGCAGACCCTAAATGCAGGCGAAGCTTGAAGAAACAGCTTTGTCCAAGCTGCTATTTTGTTGTCGTTGTAACAAATGACACATGTTTTTTTTCTATATTTTTTAAAAACTGTATTTATTTATTTACTGTACTTATTTCTCTATTTATGACAGTGCTTTTATCTCCTTTTTGCTGTTTTATATGAATTTATCAGTATAGTGTTGTCTAGTTTTAGAAGCTGTGATTAGGACGTCTATTTAAATTTGTTGATTAAAGATCATAATTAGAGATCATAACCTGCCTTTGATTTAGACATGTCTGATATTTTTGTAAACACAAAATAGTGTATATATATGAATATTTTCAAAAAATGCTCTGTGAGTTCCACATCATAACAGTTATTTACTGAGCAGCTCAGTTAGAACTTGCCACTCACACACTGAGCAGCACTCACTAACTTTCTATTTCTAAACAATTTGTTCACTTTTTATCTCAGGCATGTCTGAAAAGACATCAGATAACTTTTTCCATCGCTTTGAAGATGTGATTCAGAGAAAGCGCACAGGTGGAGATGTAAGTAACTAAACATACTCATTCTTGACTTCTCTGCTGATCAAATGTAAATGTTTCTGAGAGATGTGTTATATTTTGCTGCTTTGCACAGTGTAATTTTTGTGTAAGTCACTGTAGACAGAGCAACTGTCAGCGCTTCACCACAGAGTCCAGGATCCTGGACTTTCACAAAGCTCAGAGCAGTAAGACAAATGTGTTCTTTCAACAGGCAGACACATTGCATATCGCACAGAGACCCAGAGATTATGCTGTGCAACTCCCACCTTTACCTGAGCAATGCGCAGGCTCTCCAGAGATAGTCCAGGGAAGCTGGAACTGTTTGGATGACCCCTTTTGGAATCAGGAGGACCCTGAAAGAAGTCTGAGTAGCCTCAGCTCTGCAGACACACACACACCAAGTGATCTGAGGGCCATTCCTTTCATTGTTAGTCCTGTTGAGATGACACCGCTCACTCCAGTTCCTCCACCTCCTCGAGCAGCTTGTCCATCGCAATTGCCTGTTTTCTCTGCTAAACATTCAGGAGCAGGTCGGTTCAAAGGTGATGCTTTTCTTTAGTGGTTACACCTGCTGTTAATCAGTTAGTTTAGATTTTAAAATTTGACACTGTAGATTATCTATTTTAATGCTAAATTACACATTCTTGCTGTCCATTCATTTTATATGCTTTTTTGAAGAAAAAAAAAATCAGGAAGAAAAATGTTTATTGTTGTTTTTGTAAGATGTCAATTTGTAGTTATTTAGTTATTTTTTTGTCTAAACAGACACGAAGGTCATTCGTGGAATAAGAGTCTTGACAGCAAAAGACAAATTTGGGCCTATTTTGGAAAAACTGCAGCATTTCCAGGATGGGATTGTAACCTCACCTGGACACACAGTACCAACCAAAACATTTACTGCAGTAAAGCCTTTGACTCCAAAACCTCCAACAGTTCCCATACCGCAAAAACGAGGACCTCGGCCTGGGACGCTGCTGCGCCGTGCAAAAGTCGTCCCTATAGACGGTAAGTGGTTTTCCTCAGTAACTGTAGAAGATGCTGAATAATCAAACTTTAAATTAAGAGATTTTTTAAAAAGATTTTAATGAACAATTAATCACTGCATCATGCTTCGAATTAGAAGAAATGAAAGTTTCTTTTTACTAACCTCGTTGATTATCAGACAAGAAAGCAGACAGTCAGTGCAGTCAGAATAATCCAAGAGAGAGCAGGGTCAAACTCCCGCCTGTAGCTACACCTGTAGAGAGCCTGTCCCACAGCTTTAGTCTGCTGTCTTCAGACGACTGGTAAGAAACGTAGTAAGGAGACATTAAATACTGCACAGAAACAGTGCTGCATAATGTGGCTGTGTTATTTGTGGTGTTCCTGAAGTCGTGTTCAATGTTGTGTTGTGTAAATACAGGATTAAGAAAAGACACGGCTTGCAAACTATTCAGTCTCTGGCAAAGCACCACTCGGACATCCTGAAGACTAAACTACATGAAGTGTGTCTGGTCCTCATTGAGGAGGTATTGCACACTTTATGTTTCTTATATGCGTTTCATGCAGCTAGTTTCCCTTCAAGTGCATACTACAGCCTCAACTGATGATTTTCACTCACATTTTAGGTGAAAAACCAACGCTCAGCAATAGCCTTTGAGGCCATACATGCCATCAATGAGCTCTACATTCAGCTCCAGAGAACAATGGACCCAGAAGTTGAAACAACAGGCCGAGCTCTATTGCTGAAGCTTGCAATGACCAACAACAACTTTCTACATCAGGAGGTCAATCTGGCGCTTGATGCCATGGTGGAAAATTGCAGCCATGGACGGATTCTGAGCGCTCTGTTTAACACAGGACTGACGTAAGAGGAGAGAAGAAGCTGTAGTGATTTTATTAGAAGACATGAAAGAGAGATCATGTTCACTGAGTTGTGTGTCTAATATTGTCCTTGCTCAGCCATCGCTGTGTTGCAGTGAGGAATAGCACGGCTCAACACCTGCACCAGCTGGCTGACAAACTTGGAGCAGCCGTCACCCTGAAAACAGGAACCTTCACTGAAAGATTTCTAATTGCTGCCTCTAGAATGGCAGGGGATGCTGCACCTGAAGCCAGGTGGGTACTTTTAAATGGGTTTGAAGTGCATCAATGTTTTATTTTCTGTGAGTTTACACAATTAATGAAAATTAATGACAACTGTAATCTTCCACAGGTACCATGGGCGAACAATCATTGAGAAACTGACCCTTCACAAGGACTTTATGAATTTGTGGGTGAAGATTGTCCCTGAAAAAGACAGGCGTCCTGTGGAGAAGAGCCTGAAAAAGACAGGCGTCCTGTGGAGCGCCTGAAATTCAAAAGACATCTGTCCAAAAGTAAGAAAACGTCACACTTCAAGACTGACTGATGGCTTGGACCACTGGAACTATCATCTTCATGTTTTTTCTCTTTCCTTTCTTTCCAGACTGCCGGGATTTCTTGGACGCGTGTTTAACCAAAGTCCCGGAGACGCGGCCGACGCTGGAGGAGCTACAGCATCACACTTGGCTGAGATAAGCCTATCACACACACACACAAACACACACAATTCAGACGTTATCATTTATGTGTGATGTATGAATTACCTTTCTTTTTTTCAGGAAATAATTTTTTTTAATTGGCCCACTTTAAATTTCAGTGTTTTGGAATTCCTGTAACCCCCCCCAGCCATCCCAGGAAAGGGGATCTCTCTTTGAATGGGCTTTCCCGAGGTTTCTTCCCGTCAGTCTGGCCCCCCCAGGGGAGTTTTTCCTCGTCTTCATAGAGAGCTTGGGCTGGCTCAGGAGCTCCATCAAAACTGTCTTTATTTAATTACTCTAATGTAATCATATACTTTAAAGTAATCAAATAAAAGACAGTAAAAATCTGAAGACTTGAAGTAAACTTCCATTAAAATAAAACTTGTTTAATTCATCTTTGCTGAGGATACTGTGTTATTACTATTTCAAGGATTATGTCAGAACACCGGATACTGGTACCCATCCCTACCCATCACTAGGGAACAGAACAAACCAGACATCAATTACAACAAAAATGACACTGACCCAGCCAGCATGACTCGTCTGCCTTAAGAAATGTTTAGCAATATTACAAATTGGGTGATATGCCTTAAAGTAGCTTCTCATGTGTTCAGCATTGACCTGTATGCATTTTCCCCTTCTCAACCTCATACCAGTGATACTGAGTGGGGTGAGGGAGGAGTAGCTGTCTCTCATTTTTATAGATCCCATACTGGCCCATCAGGCCATTGATGGCAGAACTAGCTTTTCTGTTCCACTACTGGCCATGACCATTGCCTTTGAACATTGACTTGGCGTGATTTTTTTCTTCCACATCCCAAATGGTCAGCACTCTGGGCGTGGCACACGAGTGGCTGATTTAAAATGAAGCAGGTCTCTCTCTGAGAGTCATTGTGAACATTCAGAATGCTAGATCACTTTCTACATGCTCATTTTATGAAGTATTTGAGAGATTCCTTATCTATACTCTGTTTAGGGATGGGTATCGTTTAGGTTTTATCCGATACCGGTACTTTTGAAACTGTGCGGGTGCTTAAATGGTGCTCTAACCGTTGCTTCCTTCTCTCACCCCAACCGGTCGCAGCAGATGGCCCCGCCCCTCCCTGAGCCTGGTTCTGCTGGAGGTTTCTTCCTGTTAAACAGGAGTTTTTCCTTCCCACTGTTGCCAAAGTGCTGCTCATAGGGGGTCATATGATTGTTGGGTTTTTCTCTGTATCTATGAAGCGCCTTGAGGCGACTTTTGTTGTGATTTGGTGCTATATAAATAAAATTGAATTGAATTGAATTGCTTAAAGAATGGAGAACACAAACTTTGTCCAAAAACCTCTTATGTTTTTATTTTTAGCAGTCTCTTTTTTCTGCAAAATGATAACCAAGTTAGCCTTTTCTTTTGATACAACATACCTACTTTGTTTGGAACCGGTGAATAATGGAAAACATGTTTAGCTGTTTGTTTTTTTTTGTAAAAAGATAACGGTGTTAGCTTTTTCTGCAGCTACAGGGCATGTATGGTATCACTCTATCAAACAAGAAGACAGTCGCATGTAACTACGACGGTGTTTGCTAGTTCACCTTACATGCATTAATGTAATAACGTGGTTAGCCTACTCAACGTAAATTACACATGAACAACATTAAGCTCCTCACGCAGAGAAGAACGGTTGCTGCTGCATCATCATCCGTCTGCTACACTGGCAGGGCTAGGGGCCAGGACTCTCCTCTTCGGGTTTTTGGGGGATGTTGCTAACTCCAGGTCCAATAACAGGCAACCCACCCGCAGCAGATGTGCTCGGTGTGAAGTCTCGCAGCAAGCTATCAAATACGATGCATTTCTCTGCTTTTAAAAAAACGCTATTGCGTTGCCAGGTCTTTCATTGGATTCGAGGTGTTACTTCCTTTGCACAGTATCACAGTATCACCTTAAAGCACTTGTTGCTGCTGAGTTTGCATATTTTGCTGTGAAGTACAGCCAGACTTTTGACCGCTTTGCCTTGGACATTTAATCTGTAGCTCTGCTCTCAAAGAACATACGTACCTGGACCCGCCTACTATCCTCGGAAACGTAAAATGATTGGCTAGAATCCAAAGTGTATGACATCTCAAGAAAAAAAAAAGCCACCCGTATCCGGTATACCCGCACCCAATGTTCCCTCTAATTTTTCATGTGTCTGAGCGAACACAGAAACTCCCTGAGCGATCCCTTGGACCACTGTGAGCAACAGCAGACGTGTGCACTGTGGTGACGCCAGCATTGAATCCATGCAAGTTACATGGTTTATTAAAATAATAAAATTACAGCATTTACATTTATGTTAGACTACTTTTAATTAACTATTTTAGCCCACTTACAATGAAAATTTAAAAAAACAAAACAAAAAAATCTTGTTCATGACCTGTGTAGCATGTTAACACTATTGGAAGTAAAAATAACTTGAACTCCAATTTTGAAAACACAAGTTTCTTTTGTTTTTTTTTCATAAAGCTCTGACTTGTATTATGAGTCTGTGGTCTGGGAGAGAGTCTGTAACTCTGTCTGCAAAATACAGTAAATAATGACCAATGTTGGGTAATTAATTATATAGTTACTTCTTCAAAAAAGTAACTGAGTTATGCAAACAACAAAGTTTTTTGCAGCTGTTTACCTAAAAATGCAGCCAAGGCGTTTTTTTAAATAAACATTTTAAATTATTTAGAGAACAATCATCAAATTGCATCAAATCTGATGCCACACAAATTATTTGTGCCACTCCAAAAATAATTTCTGTCAACTATGAGATGAAGGAGAACAACAGCCTGATACCTGCAGGCCTGACAGCAGCAGATGTGTCACTGCTGTAACACCTGTAACACTCAGCAGTCGCCTCATTGTTCTGACACACACTAAACGTCGCCACGCCGCTTTGCTCGCTAAAACACCGGTGTCGGCACATAAGGACGCTGTCAGAGCCTGTCAACGACATTGATTAGCTGCGTATATACGAATGTGAATCGCATTACTGGCTGGATCCCATACGGGAGCAGCCAGTCACTGACTAACACTGCAAAACAGACTTGTTAAAGTATTGATTTTAATTTCAATTCAGGTTAGATTTTTTTTTTTGTGCGCAACGCAGATTTTCTGTGCGCAGAGACCGTGCCAGCAGTGCGCAATTGTGCACACACACAGCTTCGAGGGAACATTGCCGGTACCCATTCCTAACTCTGTTCCACATGTGTTATGTTTCCTTCAGGATTAGCTAAATAAGAGAGGATTATTTTCCATTTATTAAACTGCATTTAGCTACTCTTTCGTATCACATTTACTTTGGGAATGCACCAATTGGTCCACATCCTGTTTATGCAGGGCCCACTTTTAAACGGTAAATTGCTGAAAATGTAGCCATATATAGCGCTTTTCTGTGTCTTGCACTCCTTTGCATAGATTGAAGCATCTGTGTGTTCCTGTTTTGTTGAGTGTATCTGTCTGTGTGGCTGTTGAAGGCTACTGAGAGTGTGACCTTCACAGTTCACCAGAGGACCATCTATTACATTTGTTAGGTTATGCGTTTTTGATATTATTGCATCCTCACTGGCACACTCAGTCCTTAGTGTGGGCTTACCCTGCTCCATACCTTGTTAAGGATAAAGAACTTACAACCTGGAAGTAGATTATATCTCCCATAGTGAGATACAGAGAATGGTTGCTTACCAGGGTAACTCTGGTTTTCTGAAACCCAGGTGATGTTTGGTTTTCACCTCCAAACAATCGCAGTCAGAGATCAGGTGAAAGAGGAAAGAGCAGAGAGCGTCAAAATAAAAGGGAAATTATGGGAGCAAACACCAGAGTTTAACAATTGTTCATCACTAAATACAGTACAGATATTTTAATAAGGAGAGGTTATTTGAAAGAATGAAATTGATTTACTGATGAACAGAATTTAAACAGGTGATTTGCCGTTAGACTCAGATGGCCTATCTCAGCGGAACAGAACCCCGTCTGTGAAAAGGATTAGAGCAGGAGCCCCGAGAGCCTGGAAGCTGGTGGTGGAATGGTTGAATGGAGCATGAGTGATGAGATGAGGCGTGTACAAGGAAGAATAACCGAGGACACAGCATGAATGCTGATTGGCCTGGAGAAGGTGATTGGACTAGACCACTTCAGGAACGCCTTTAGCCACACCTCACCAGGTGTAGACAATCGGCAGTTAAACCTAGGCAACACCTGAAGACAACTGCATTTCCACTGTAAGGAGTGTAAGGGTTGCAATGGGCTGTAACAAAGGACAAGCACAGATGAGTCCACTATCATAGACTGGAACATCATTCATAACTTTTTATGTTATAAAGGGGGTGGCAGTAGAGCTTCTGTGATTGGTCACATCAGAGAGTGCTTGGTTATCAGAGAGTTACCATAGTAACCAAAGGTTTTAAAGATTGCAATATAGCTATTGTTGTCCAGAGGGGCCGATGGTGCGATATGGCAGCCTCGCTTCTGTCAGTCTGCCCCAGGGCAGCTGTGGCTACAACTGTAGCTGCCTCCACCAGTGTGTGAATGTGAGAGTGAATGAATAGTGGCATTGTAAAGCGCTTTGGGTGCCTTGGAAAGCGCTATATAAATCCAATCCATTATTATTATTATTATTATTATTATTATTATTATTATTATTATTATTATCAAATCAACAAAATATTAAAGAATCATTAAATATGTGGAATAGTTCATTCTTTCCTTTTTTCATCAGTGGTTTACACACTGGCTTGCAGGCAAAATGTCACTGGTTCGATTGCAACCGGAGATACAAATCAGGGTTGTGCCTGGAAGGGCATCTGGTATAAAACTCTGCCGTATCAAAAGATGCTGAGCTATCAGGTGTGGTGACCCCTTGTGACAAGGGAGCAACTGAAAGTGAAACACTGTTTTGCTTTGTCTTTGTGTAAAGTGTCCTTGAGTGTTTTGAAAGGCGCTTAATAAAATGTATTATTATTATTATTATTATTAATGTTTTGTATAGAATCATAACAAAATGTGAAAAGTTCAAAAGACTATGCGGCTGTTTAGCTGTGCCTGTCCATCTGCCATCAGCTGAGAGAGATGCCGGTCAACTCTCTGGAGAAGCCGTGGACGGTAGACCCCTCTGAGGTGGCAGAGCGGCGGGATCTTAGGGACAGTCGCCTGGTGTTCAGCATCGATCCACGCGGCTGTGAAGATGTAGACGACACGCTGTCTGTACACAAGCTCCCCAACAGAAGGCTGGAGCTGGGAGTTCACATTGCTGATGTCACTCACTTTGTCAAAGAGGGTTCGCTCACAGACTTGGAGGCACGTTCAAGGTGAGGAACTGGTTGGAGTGGTTGGGTAGAGTAGGTGGGATATAAAAGGATAAAAGAAAATTACAGCATCTTGCATAAGTGTTCAGAGGAACTTTCAGAAGTACAAAGAGGCAAGAAAGTTGTTGCCTGAATTAATGTTGCATCAGCAGCATGCCTTGTAGCGCAATTATAAATAACACAGAGGGCCACCTTAAATAAGGCTCGTGTCTGATGTGAAGCATTAAGCCTTAAATGTCTATCATTTAATCACATGTAGAAGGACTTCACAGGGTCCATGATGGCTTTGAAAGTATCACTGGCACCAGGAATTGAACCAATGGTCAGCACGTTGTTGGTTCAATCCCTGGTGCCTTCGGGCTTCATGTTAAAGTCACCTTGCACAAAATACTTAACCCCCAAATTTCCCTGGATGCATCCGTTAGTGTGAGTGTGCATGTGAGAGAAAATGCTTAAAGGTATAGACTAACGCGCTGTATGAATATGTGTGCGAATGGACGAATGCTGGTCGTGCTAAAAGGTGGTTGGGGTTCTCACAGTAGAGAACTGCTACACACAGAACACAGTGGTCCATGTTGTTACGAAGAACTTGTGCTCATTTTGAGTACGATGCCATTAACAGGACAGGGGAATGTTTCCGCTGTGGGAAAGCCTGAGTGATTTTCACTGTGGCCTTCATAAACATATATTACTACGGGACATGGCAGCCATACTTGTACACAACATTCAACCAGAAGGTCATGCAGCAAAAAAAGGAAAAATGAGTCCGCTTCCAACTAAATTAGTTTTATTCTACTGAGTGGTAGAAGTAAAGAACAGTGTGTCACACATCATTTGTTTTCAGATCCCCTTTGTACAGTTACGGGTGTCAGGAAAACACCGGAGGTCACATGATGGCATGTGACCTTGAGTACCTGATGTTAATGGTTTGTCTATAATTGGCTTTCAGTGCATCTTATTAATAAAGAGGATGATGATACAAGACAGTTGAACCACAGTAATAGAACAAGAAGATATTCATCTGTGTTTATGTCCAGATATATGCACATGTTCTGATTTATTTATTTATTTTGTGCTGTATTGTACAAATGAATAAAACTGAGTTTAAAATATCTGCAGTAAATGAAGTGAAGGTCGGGGCTGCAAAAGTAATGCTTGCACTTGATCTCCACAAATTTTCCTTCCTGGGAACATGCAGCGATGACACCATGTGACAGGGAAGCAGCCCAAAAAAATTTGTGTCACAGCTGAACGGCCGACAAATCTGCAGCAAATGCATTCTGCTGTCATCTCGGTGTAATCTCGCTATAATCCAAAATCTCTACGGAATTCTTTCAGCACCTTGTTGAGTCTTGGAAGTGAAGAAAGGAGTGTTCAGAAGGCAGAAGTGTCTAACCCAGTGCTAATAAAATGTATCTGATAAAGTGTAGTCTGCAGATAAATTAGTAAGAAGGTCCATGAAGTGCATGTCGTTTTTTAAAGGCAGCAGCAGCAGCAGCAGCATGTACAGAAGATGATTGAGAGCCGAGTGAGGAGAGAAACTCCGTGTAGACTGTTAACAACGTGCACTTATAAAATAATACTGAAATTTTACTATATATTTTTTATGTTGTGATTTTTAATGTAGTTTTGGTCCTCTGCTTTCTCTCTGACTTACTCTAAAATTCCATTTTACATTTCATAGCTGTCCACAAAGCAGCGTGCAGATCACCCACCTGTCCAGCTCGCCTCCACACTTTAAAGAAGTAAATTAAAATCTCATGATTGTGGTTTGAAGCCTTAAATTCTATTTCAGAAAATGGGGAATATTTATTAAATCATAAGAAAAACATTTTGCTTATTTATTTCATCCTTCCTGACTTATTAATAAACAGAAGGATGAAAATGACAAAGGTGGAACAAACTCTGAATATTTAGTACTTATTTTCAAATTATGTCTCACTTTTGATTAGAAAGAAGATGATAAAGCTGCTGCTTTGATCTCATTGCCTTTTTATATTTATTATGTCACTTCTTAAGGGCTACAACCTACTACCTGGCAGACCGCAGGTACGACATGCTGCCTGCTATTCTCAGCGCAGACCTTTGCTCACTGCTGGGAGGTGCTGACAGGTTAGTAGACTTCCCATCACACGTTTCATTTTCATATGCTTAAAATGCATGCTAGTTGTGTAACTGACACTTTCAAATTCAGGTATGCAATGAGCGTGCTTTGGGAGCTTGACGCAGAATCCCTTGAAGTCCAAGAGGTCTGGTATGGTCGTACACTCATCCGCTCCTCCTATCAGCTCCACTACGAGCTGGCTCAGGCGCTCCTCAACGGAGAACAGGTTGAGGTAGCGGAACTGGCCAACCTGGGTCCTCAGGAAAAGGGTTCTAAGCTAGCTCAACTCACTGAGGCACTTGAGATGCTCACACATGTAGCCAGACATCTTCGGGCAAAGAGGGACAGAGGAGGAGCGCTGGAGCTGGAAGGAGTGGAGGTATGATTGGTTTCTTGTATCTTCATAGAGTATTTTGTGTGTTTTGGTAATGTGTGTACTTAACAGTAAGACTATATAAATAAAGACTGCAAACATTTAAGGTTCATGTTCTTAATTGAAAGCGTAAGCATGTTATAGCTGAGTGTCTAACCCTAACACATCGTCATTACTGACGTCTAACATACGACACAAAATGATTCAATGAATCTGAAGTGAATCAAACAAAGTAAACCGTGCACATAGCTTCAGTGGAGAGAAATCCATTCTGCACATTAAAAACTGGAACCACTATCTTTCTCGCACATTTCAGCTGCAGAAGATTCTCCCTTCTAAGCTTCTGTCTAAGTGAAAGTTTGACTTAACCTCTGTGTTTGGTCATTTTGTCAGATGACATCATGGTTAGAAAATTCAGTATCAGTCACCCCGAAACACTTCATACAGCCGAGGGGAGGAAATCAGGTCAAAAGACACCTGTGGAAAAGGGCCAGGGATTAATGATAACTAATGATTAAATGGAGATTGGTCTATAAACATGTAGTCAGTGATAATGATGACAAAGAGGTGATGATGATGTTCGGCGTCATCATGAGAATCCCCCAGCTGCCACGGTCTATTGCAGCATAACTAAGGGAGGATTCAGGGTCACCTGGTCCAGCCCTAACTATATGCTTTAGCAAAAAGGAAAGTTTGAAGCCTAATCTTAAAAGTAGAGATAGTGTCTGTCTCCTGAATCCAAACTGGAAGCTGGTTCCACAGAAGAGGGGCCTGAAAACTGAAGGCTCTGCCTCCCATTCTACTTTTAAATACTCTAGGAACAACAAGTAGGCCTGCAGAGCGAGAGCGAAGTGCTCTAATAGGGTGATATGGTACTACAAGGTCATTAAGATAAGATGGGGCCTGATTATTTAAGACCTTGTATGTGAGGAGCAGGATTTTGAATTCTGGATTTAACAGGAAGCCAATGAAGGGAATCTGCTCTCTCTTTCTAGTCCCTGTCAGGACTCTTGCTGCAGCATTTTGGATCAGCTGAAGGCTTTTCAGCGAGTTTTTTGGACATCCTGATAATAATGAATTACAGTCGTCCAGCCTGGAAGTAATAAATGCATGAACTAGTTTTTCAGCGTCACTCTGAGACAGGATATTTCTAACTTTAGAGATGTTGCACAAATGGAAGAACGCAGTCTTACATATTTGTTTAATATGTGCATTGAAGGACATGTCCTGGTCAAACATGACTCCAAGGTTCCTCACAGCGTTACTGGAGGCCAAGGTAATGCCATCCAGAGTAAGAATCTGCTTAGATACCATATTTCTAACATGTTCAGGACTCAGTACAATAACTGAATGAATTTAGACGCAGGAGTCTTCCAGGTCTTTATGTTTAGTTTGGTTTTTTGCTGTGTTATTTACAGAATTACAGATGGATACCATATATTTCTTTTCATCGATAATAAATTATAGTACGGTCTAATAAAGACGTTATTTTTAAAATCAGGCGTCTAAGCAGAACACGTTCCTCAGCAGAAAACATTTTATCAGAAAGTCATTTCAGTGAGAATATTGGAATAAAGAAACCAAGCACTCCACTGTGAAACCACTGACAGTTTTCACATTAGATCACAGCCATTTATCTACAGCGGCTGGTCGGCCATCTGTTAAAACCTCATATGGACAATTCCTGTTGTTCTATAAGATGCTCTCTAATAGGATGTCTTGGATTTATTTATTATTCAGTTATTGCATTCCTGTTATGGCTGTACGCACACAGAATATTGATATGAAGTAAAAATGATTCTCTCGGGTTGCTTCTGGGATAGTGGAAAAACCAATATATTTCTAAAAGTGTGTTTAATGATTGAGCTGCCACCCAAAAATCAAGTTCTTATCTTGACAAAGCTGGATTATTGACCGCTGGTGAAACATCTGTTGTCCTGAAGGATAAGGACAACAGATGTTTCATCTTGATCTATTATATAAAACGGCCAAAACTGTGTTCAAATCCAAACTTTCTGGCTTCTTTTGGTTCCTGCTGAAGTGCTTTGGGTCCCCTCAGTTCATCCTTAGTCTGAGAAAAGTTTTGTTCTCTCTTTAAGGCACATTTCCTTTGAGCTAACTTAAACTCTGATTGGCTGTCCACTATAAACAAAAAGCATGAACAGCAGATCGGTGGAGTTTCTGTGCCCATGAGCAGAGCTGTGTGCCTGTTAGGGATATGTGTTCTTACTGGTATGATAGAGAGCTGAACGTAGGAAAGACAGTAGACTGTTTTCAGGTTGAGATTCATTCACATTTGGTTCTCCGTGCAGCATTTGTTCCGGTGGAATGGTGCATGTTCAACTGAGTTAAAGTAAACTGTAGTAAAATGTGGCCCACTGATGCATTTTCATATTCTTTTTCATTGAAGTCACGTTAGAAGCATTTTCCCTTTTCAGGTGGGTGCCCAGCTGGATGAGGAGAGGAACATTACGGCCCTGGTCCCTCGTCAGCCCCTGGAGGTCCATGAGACCGTGGCAGAGTGCATGATTTACGCCAACCACTGGGTGGCCCGCAAGATCCAGGAAGCTTTCCCCAACCAGGCCCTTCTAAGGTGTCACCCACCACCACAACAGGAGCTATTCAACCAGCTGGTGGACACTGCAAAGGCCAAAGGTTTCACCATTGACACCAGGTAATGTTTTTGACTGTTCAGTATAGAAACTGAGGAAATGCATATTGTAGTCCAACGCACATCATGTTCAGACACACAAGTGTGTGAACCTGAAATGTTTGATAACACGGGGACACACTCAGGTGTCACATGAGCAGTCAGACAAGAAGAAGACATGTTCCTTCAGCTCAGGTTGAGGTTGAAGCCAAATATGCTTCCAAACCAAAGACTAGAACATATGATGAAGCATATCTTGCCTTTGGCTTCAGCTTCACAACAGCTGTCGTGGCAAGGTCGGTCTCCCCGACAGAATTAGTTTCCCCTGCGTCGGGAGCACACGCTGGGCTGTCCAAATCACGGACAAACAGGATCCCACATTCTTGATTTTCAGTTCACAAACACTTCTTATAACGACTAACTACTCCTGAAACTTTGGAGGTTTTAGCTCTTTACACAGTAAAGTTACAGGATAAATATAATTATCAGGCAAAATGTCCTTCGTTTGTTAAAATAATCCCGTCTGATACCACGAGAGGACAATAAATATTTCATTTTCTGTTGTAACCCTTAAACTGAATGGTAATGTAACGACACTCAGGTTTCACTTTTTTACAAAACTAAAACATCACTACTTCCACGTCTGACTGTTTGTAATGGAGGCGGCGTAACCTGGATCCACACTCCGTGCCCAGCGAACGCTCGCCACGCAGGGGGAACACATGCTGTCGGCGATGCCGACCTCGGCACAACGCTGATCCTGCCGCAGTTTGTTCCCCGGTTCAAATCCCGGACAAACAGGATCCCACAGCTGTTTATGCTTTTAAACCCGTTTTGCACAGAGAGCAGTGTTGAATATTCTCACACGGGAACAAAACAAACAACTCAAATAATTAAAGATGGTTTGTTTTTCTGTTTTTTAAAAGAGGCAGTGATTTATTTAATTACAACCTGTAATCTATTACAGTTAACTTTTATTTGTTTAACTGTTTACAAAAGGTCTGAGGATCTGAGGCGTGGAATGAACTGCAATGGAGTTTGAAAACAAAATATGAATGTGCGGTTGGAGGATTGTGGGGGGGGGGGGGTTAAACCAACAGCAGAACCGGTCCCAGGACAAGAGACATGGTGATGCAAGTAGCTTTGTGTCACTGACTGCTGAGATGAGAGGCCTCACTCATCCCTGGTTTCTGGCTCTGTTCCTTCAGGTCCAACAAGGCTTTAGCTGCCTCACTGGACCGAGCTGTGGACCCACAGGACCCCTTGGTGAACAGGTTGTTCAGAATGATGGCCACCACTGCTATGTCACAGGCTCTGTACTTCTCCACTGGTGCTCATCCTCAAGACCAATACTACCATTATGGTACGATACCGCTGCACAGCTTTTATTGGCTGCACTAGAGTTTCAGTGTGACTGTGGGTCAGTCCATCCATCACACGTCTGCACACACTTGTCCAACGTCTGTTGTTTGTGAAGAATTATTCGACTGAGAACTAGAAAGAAGGCTAACGTGCTGATATTTGCTTCGTTGTCGTAGGTCTGGCTCTGGATCGCTACACACACTTTACCTCACCCATCCGTCGGTACGCAGACATTGTCGTGCACCGCCTTCTTACCGCAGCCCTGCACATGCAGAGGGGCGTTGTATCTGGTAAAGCACCAGCCAGTAACAAAGAAGTGGAGGAAATGGCTCACCATGTCAACAGCAAGAACAGGGTCAGGGGTGTTTTATTGTTTGTGTTTTTCAATGATTCACCTCTTACTCTATTAACAGAAGCTGTGCTGACGTCTGTGTTTCATTTGCAGGCAGCACAGGCAGCCCAAATGCGATCCACAGCACTGTTTCAGTGTCTGTTTTTCAGAGAACGAGACCCTCAGACAGACCCGTGCTGTGTGGCTGACGCTGTTGTCTACTCCATTCGAGACAACGGTGTCTTGGTGTTTATCCCAGAGTAAGAACCTTCAGTCCTGTGTTTTGTTCTGCAGTTTTCTTCTTTTCCTTTGTTTAATGGAGCTGTACAGCAGCTCACAGACGGCCAACCACTCGTGTATTTTTAATAGACGAATTCAAAGTTTATGACAATGAATGAATTTGTTGGAAGATGTAATTGCACGCTAATCAATGTATATTTAACAGTATACACGCTAGTTTTATTTTCTCTTAAAAAACCTCAAAATGAGTTTTAAATTGTATAAATTTACTAAACTAATTCCTTAAACATTTATTGTGAGCAGGGAAAATCGGCTAAAACCCCGAATCTTTTCTCTACCAGGCTTTAAATAAGTTAATTGCATTGCTGAAGTTGAGTCTGTGGGGAGGGACGGTGCTTTGGAGCCAGCCTTGTGTTTGTGGCACTTCTACGTTAGCTTAGCTAACCTCTGGAGGTTGCTGCTTGTTTATTGCAAGGAAAGTGTAATTTAATAACATCAGTGTTCTCCATGCTTGTGGTGTTACAGGGATATGCAATATTAACAGTTTATTAAAATGTAACCTGTGGTCATTTTGAGAAGGCTGTAGAATCCATGTAATGATTAAAATCACAGGGCGCAAAGCAGGTTGAGTAATATCACTGAGTAAGTAAGGCTGCCTCTGACCACAGCCATGTTGTTCACAGGTATGGTGTGAGGGGGCCTGTGTATCTGAAGAACAAAGAGGGCCTGGTGGTGGTAGCGGGACAGGACGGCAGCTGTGATTGGCAGGGTGGCACTGTGCGAAAATACCCGGACCGCATTACCACCACCTCCAGCTGTGGCACCTCCACCTTCAAACTGTTTGACCACATCACCGTAAGTCACAGAAAACGCTAATCAATCATTTTAGAAGGTTTCCAGCAATGCAGCGCCTAAAGGCGACGATTCCAAATATATATGCATGAGTGTATATGAATCACAGGTTCATACGACTACTGGATCTTTTGTGGTCCAACATTAAGAGACGTTTTATGATCTTGTTGTGATAAAGTGTTGTGTGGTTGCTGCTTTGTTAGCTAATCTCAAGGTAACAAAACGTCAGTAAGATGAATGAGACGAAAATGATTCCTGAAAATAAATCATTTAAAGTTATTCAGTTTATTGTTTTTAAATATTATATGAAAACAAAAACATAAGTGTGGGGGGGGGGGAGGCTCTCCTCCAAGACAAGAAATGTAATGCTTCCAGTTTGTGGCGTTTCTACACAAACCTTTTTGTAAAGGGAGATAAAAAATGACAGTGGGCGGTAATTGTTTTCACATAAACGCCTTTAAACGCTGCACGGTCGCACTCTCTCTCTCGCACTCGATAAATGATCCATTGTTGCTCTGCACACGTTTGTTACCACAAACGTCGCATGCACTTATGTCATTGTCATGAGACACTCTTGCAAACAAACTCACGGTTTAGTAACACAGTAGAGCAGCGTGTTTACGGGACAGTAACAGTAATCTAATTACCTTTTTTGCAACAGTAATCCCTTACTTTACTCGTTACTTGAAAAAAGTAATCTAATTATGCGTTGCTGCCCATCACTGGCGTCAAGTTATATTAAGTTCAGGCATGTTACACACGATGATTGTGAGGAATAAGTGCATGTGATTTAAGCAAAAAGAGCAGGAAACATTACCCTAAGGTTAGCTAACAAAAAGAAACTGAAGTAACGGTGTGTTATTCTCACATCTTTGGCTTTAAGACATGAAAAAGTGACAGAGTACTGCTGCTTCCACTGTTATCAACATCTTTTCTTTCTTTCATGGACTTATCCTGGGGTCATAAATGTCAAAGGGCAAAGGCAATGCTAACAACATAGCTTACTGATGGATGATGATGGATGACACATGTGGCCAAAACAAGATAGAAAGAAACATTAGCCCAAACACAAGTTGTCCACCACAGCATTGACTGCTGTCAAGCTATGATCATATCAAACAAAGAGATGATGATGATATTCAACAAACAAATCAACAAAACAACAACCTCACTGTGACACTTGACCGAGGTCACAGTGTTAATGAATGTTTTTCTCCCCCTCTGCTCCAGTCTCCATGTCGTGTGAATGTTAGAAAGCACAGTAAAGAAAGTTCGTGTACGGATGGATGAACGTTTGTTACATTGGATACGTGTGTGTAACATACGTATCCAATTTATCCTATTTATGAACAAAATTGTGGCACAGTCGGAAACTTCTCCACTCTACACCACTGTCTACTTAGCTGTGACGCTGCGCACAGTGCTGAGAGGACTGCTGTTATATATTACGTCACAAACCTTAAGTGGGCCTGTCTTTGCATAGCATTCCATTAGACTATTTTCAGTAGGTGCCATTACTGTGTAGTGATCGAACTGAGGAATACTGTGACTTACGTTCTCTGCTCTCTTCAGGTTCGTATTTCTGTCCACTCTTCAACTTGCCACGCTGACCGTCTAAACCTCGAGGTCATCAGCAACAAGCCTCACCACAGTGCCAAGTCCCAGCAGCCCAGCCCTCAGGGCCGCAGTCAGCTGGTCAAAGAGGTGGTGCGTCAGAATGAAGAGGCGCTGGCTCAGGAGAAGACAGCCCGGCGCCCCAAACTCTCCAAAGAGGAAAGAGAGTTTCGTCAGAGCAAAACTCCCAGTCTGTACTCTATTCTGGAAGAAATCAGAGAGTTGGCTCTGATGGATCTGGAAAGGGCTTCACGCCTCCCGGCAACAACAGCATAGAAACGCTGTAGCCCAGCTTTACCTCCAAGCAGACACTTGTGAGAACTGCACGCTGTGCGCTAACAGAACGGTGATCATTGAAGATCACTCGTGCTGAGTCATCCAGGTCATTCTTGTAGCTCCAGATTGTGTGTGGACAAACCACACGAGTGTGTGAAGTCACAGGAAAGCAAACACAATATTAAGTAAAAACATGTCCCGCCATCTTTTTAGAAACCAGAGTCAAACCGAATCAGTGGATACGTTTTGTAAAAGTTAGTTTTTAAAATCACATCAAGTTAAACTTAGTTGTAAGGAGGATAGGGAACGTGTTAATGCCAGTGAAGTGTCAGCAGTTACTTTGACAAGACCTAGTACTCACTGCAAATGTGGTTCAATCCTGCAGGAAACTAGTCAACTGCAGCAGGTTAAAGAAGTCTGGTAACAAAAGGCTTTTCTCTCAGCACCAGTGATCTCAATATCTCACTGGTGGGATCAATGTCTTGTGTAAATTAAATGTCTTGTGTTATAGAACCATTTTTGGTGAGTTCACACATATTGTACTACCTGTGACCACTTCATACAAAACCCAGCACGAGTATTGTTCTGGAGATGATAAAACGTCCACTCGTCCATTTTCTTCTGCACGTCCTGGAATCTGTCCCAGCTGTCATAGGGTGAGAGGCAGGATACGCCCTGGACAGGTCACCGGACTGATAAAACTTCATGTCACTCATTAGCAGACTTTAAAATAAACCCGTAGAGTAATGAACACACCTGAGGTTGGTTGTGTTGGAAGTGATGTATAAAACTAGGATGTATTTATCTTATAGTTTGTATATCAAGAGCCTGTATAGAAGACACCAACACCAAGGACATTTTTATTGTTTGAACTGGTAAATAATCAGAAGCGTTTTTTGGTTTGTGGATTTTAAGATTGTTTTCTAGAACTACCAACAGAAATATGAACTGTACATAACTATTTCAATATGTGTGCAGTGGCCTGTAATTAAAAATGGTGTTTTCATTAGCGCAGATGGAGCCACTTCATCGTGTTGCGTTTCATGTCCCTGCAGTAGCTTAAGAAAGAACTGTTCATAATTGAACGAGCACTTAATGCTTGGAAGAGGGTGATGGTCAGTTGACAGCTCACATACTACACACACACAGAGGCCTTTTATAGAAACATGTTTGCAACCAAAATTCTGCCAATAGTGAAACTGGAGAAAGAAGATGCATCAGAGCAGGAACTGTGGATCAGTTCAAATATTTTTCTGTAACAGATACCAACACATGGTAAATACGTTTAGGATTTGGACTTTTAAAAATAAGAAAAACATTTATTTCCATTGATTATAAATGTCTTTGCTAACCCAAAGCTGACGTCACAGTAGGAACATGTGCTCAAGATATAAACCACCAGAAATGCACAACATTACTCGAATGAGCAGGCACGAACATTGGGAAACCTTTAAATCTGCTCACTGCCAAAGCTTTTCAGCAGAAACTGCTGCACGTGAACTTTAATCCCCCTCTACACAGTCGTTGCTGAGCTGTTGCTCAGGGCTGAGGCCGGTCTCAGCCTCAGCGGGCTCAGAGTCTTTGGGGGGAAGCGGGCTGGTTTGTTGCGTGGAGGTGTTGTTGGAAGGCTCGAGGTCAGGATCTTCTACAGTTTCATCTCCATCAGTAGAACCTTTGATGACATTTGGTGAGGATGCAGCTGGAGGTTTGTCTCCTAACATGTCAGCAGTCTGAGAGGCTGAAGGGCCTGAAAGGGTTGAGAATTAGAAACAGTGATGGTTTCAGTCAACACAGACACACTCAGTCTACTACGATTTATAAAAGACAGGCAAAGCTGAGATAATGAAAAATGAAACTGTAAACTGCAGGGTTCAAACTCATTGTTCAGGGTCAAATTTAAGCACTTTAAGCACTTTCAAGGTCCATTATCAAGCTTTTCCAGCACATTACCAAAAAAACAGTTTGCATGTTCCACTTTGCATCACCTCAGTAAGACCATGTAAAAATTAAAACAAATCATCTTAGGTTGACTTAAATGTTCTTTGTTCCTCTTTTGTTAAAACAGAGAAAAATGCACCACACAAAAATACTGAAAAAGGAAATGGTTGTCTTATATGCATATAGTGCACAAACTCAAAAAACTCATTTCTCTCAAAAATGCAGATGTGCAAATGTGAACAAATCAACTTGTTAGAGATGCTCATCTCCACTTGGAAAAAACAACCACACAAAAGAAGAAATCTGCACAAATGAACAAGTCTGCTCATCAGATATTGATGCTTCTTTCCTACGTGACACAACAACAGGAGACAGATGTTTGGTACTTTAACTAGTTAAGCACCCACACCACCAAAAATGGGGGAAAAGAGAGGAGATCACATTTAATCGGTTATAACACGAGGTCAGAAATATAAGTGCAGACATGAGTGTCCACAGAAGCCTCTGAATCTCAGCTGTAAACCATTTCTACAAACACCAAACAGTTAAAAGAGCAGTTACATCACCATGAATCTGTGGACAGGTAACATCCATATTTTGATTTATGATTTTCTGGAGTTAAATGTGACCCAAAGTATATTTTATAGCATATAAGCTATAAAATACTTTTAAAAATTAGGTGAGGGAAATAATCTTTTTTTTCTATGTTTGAGTCCCAGTAACTTTGACATAGTAACATCTGCAGTAATATTTACCCCTCTGATGACAGCTCACAAGCGTTAGCTTTATTTTGATACCAAGACTGTTTACACAGAGTTTGTAATTGCAGAGAAATACTCCATTTATTTTGGCCTCTTCATTTTCGAGCAGGAAGCTCAGAAAAGCCCTGGGGGCCTAACAGGTCAAAGTTCATTCCCAATAAAACTAACTGTGAGATGTTTGACTACATTGCTCTCTGGATTATTGTTACAGTCCTAAATGATCAGCTTTAAAGTGTTTGTGCTAATAACACCATGTACAGTAAGACAGGCATGGAGAACAGCACTGACGGGAGGCTTTGAACAGATGACACACTCAGTTCAATTCAACATATAAGACTTTAAAAACGCACAAACATCGACCTAAAATCTATTTATTCAGTCCATCACCTGTCATAGAATTATGTCAAATAATAATGTATTGTTCATCTCCCTTAAATAAACAGGCAGCCTTAAAGTATGAAACATTCATTCATTAAAACACTAAAATGTGTCTGTCGTCTCCGTGGCTGATAGAGCCCCACAGGCATCAATGTGAGCTTAAAGCCATTTATAATTTTTAAATGGTTTAATGTGTCGGTGCTCACGATAAACACATTTTGAATGAAAGCCAGGGAACTTCAGCAGCACAAGAAATGGCTTCTTTGTGCCCACATGCATCAGTCCCTCTTTTTACCAGTTTTTCTTTAAGGCTTAAGTTGGCTAGTTAAGTGTCGGACTAACGATTAAAGCTTTCACTTGAGTGAAGTCACTAATATTACTGCTACTGCTAAGTAATGTTAGCCAAGTTTAAAGCACACTGCATAAATCACCATGCCATAACTAACTGCTGTGCTAGCACTGCCGTACTCTATCACACTCAGTGCATTTCAATCATTTCTCCAGCAAGTTTGATAGCTAGCAAAATAATAATCATAGTTTTAAACATTAGCCTGTGTTATGTACACATACTCGAAATTATTTACTGTCATGTGACTCAAGAGTACAAATTCCTTCAGTGACGTTTTCCATCGAACACTCATTAAAACAGCACGAACCCTGAAACTGCTTATTAAAATAATATGTATGTAAATAATAGTATGTTGCATTATAAAAAATTAAGCTTTTGACTGCCCTCCAGAGTTCACGTTAACTTCAGATCTCTGGAAGCTACACTACCCGAATGATGTCAGCTGTTTAGTTTCTATACTGGACAGAAAAAAAAAAAGGGGGGGGGGGGGTGGATTGGCTCCTCTTAAGGAGGACTAATGACTAAAATGTGAAAGTTTAAAGTCGATGAGTAAATCATGCTCGGGTAATACAATGGAAACGGTCTCATATCACCATCTAGTGTTATAAACTGTAAACACATTTTTATGGGTGAAGGCTCATAATAGAGACCGATCAACAGGTCATTTTCTTTTCTATGGGTCTCATTTAAATCACATTACATCATTTCTGCGGTAAATGAGGACCCTGAAGAACGATTTAATGTCACTGTTAAAGATTTGTAGACAATAGATCGCAGACAGCTGGCTCCGCTTTAACTAAAGAGGAAGTAAAAACAGTTTGGATCACAAGTGTAAGGCAAAAACAAAAATACTACGCCTAATTGAAGCTGACATCAGACAGGCAGTAAAGAAATCAATGTTTTCTACATGCTTTGCCTCTTATTACCAAACTCCACACTAATGTGAGGAATCTCTGGTGGTTTGGACGAACTGTGCAATACGGGAACTCGTCACTCGACCTTCAGGGTTTCTGGTGGATATATACACTAGATCCACTTCACTATATTGTAAGGAGTATTCACTCACCACCCATCATCCAAATCATTGAATTCAGGTGATCCAGTAACTTCCACAGCTGTATAGAATCAAGCACCTAGGCATGCAGACTGCTGCTACTAAGTGGAAGTGTTTGGGAACGACAGCAACTCAGCCATCAAGTGGTGGATCACGTAAAATCCCAGAGTGGGGGTCAGTGGATACTGAGGCGCACAGAGGTTGCTAATTTTCTGTGGAGTCCATCGCTCCAAACTTCACGTGGTCTCCAGATTAGCTAAAGAACAGTGCACAGAGAGCTTCGTGGAATCCATTTCCATGGCCGAGCAGCTGTAGTCCAAGCCTTACATCACAGAGTGCAACGCAAAGCAATGGGACACAGCGGTGTAAAGCACGCCGCCACTGGACTCTAGAACAGGAGAGATGCAGTCTATGGAGCGACGGATCACAGTTCTCAATCTGGAAAGCCGATAGACAAGTCAACTTAGCAGTTGCCAGGACAACAGAGCTCCAGGTTTGGTGGCAGGGGGATTTCGGTGCGGGGTTGTTTTTCAGAAGTTGGGCTCAGTCTCTTCGTTCCAGTGAAAGGAACTCTTAATGCTTCAGCATGCAAAGACATTTTGGCTCCCGACTTTAAGGGAACAGTTTGGGGATGGCTTCTTCCTGTTCCAGCATGACTGGGCACCAGTGCACAAAGCAAGGTCCACAAAGACATGAACTCTGGCATGGGAGTCCTGACCAGAACACCACTGGGATGAATGAGAGCAGAGACTTGGAGCCAGGCCTTCAACATCAGTGTCTGACCTTACAAATGGTCATAAACTCCCATAAACACTCCCAGAAGAGTTGAAGCTGATATAGCTGCACAGGCGGACGTCGTGAATGGGATGTCACTCGAGTTCATATGAGTGTGGGGGCAGATGAGCAAACACTTTTGGCAATATACTGTACATTCAATGTTTTGCTTTTTGTATTTTCATATAAAGTTAATACACCAATGAAGCTAGATGATCCTTATGAACCTTCGCTGGATGTTTTGTAGCAGAATCATTAATTATTTCTGTTATATTGTGTCCCAGCTGTATGATACATTTTTGCCATTCTTACCAATTTGCTGCTGGCGTGCGCGCCTCTTTTCCAGGGCCCGCTGTCTGTTCAGCTCAATACGTTTCTGCTGCTCTTCGGTCAGAGAGGGAGTAGGTGGGGGAGCGAGGGCTTCGGCAATCTGCCCTTGGGGAGCATTAATAAAACTCTCTCTGCTGAACAGATCAGGATCCCCAAATGTTTCCAGTTCACGTTGTACCTCTTCGTCACCAGCACCTGAACACAATTTCAAGCAGTGCTGATAATTAAGTCCTGTGGAATATGGCAAGTATTTCCTATGTGCACCTGCAGGTGTGAATCCACCGTAGGGCTGTTCGATACAACGATATATACAAAAACGTCTATTTCATTTTACGCTATCGTTTGTTTCGTGGTGTCGCAAAATAAACTGTTTACGGCAATATTTCTTCATGGTTCTGATGTCACTGTAGTAAAGTTCTCTCTTTCTCTTATATATAACCACACTACGGACGGACAAGCGCCTGTTTTTATGCGTTGTCGTTAGCAACAACGACGGTAAAACCATCGCGTGTCCGCTTGTTTATGTTCCACATAAACCTTTCAGAATAAAGCTCAAGATCCTGTTGAGGCTTTTCAAAATAAACGGAATCACGTGAAAGAGCAGAGTGTTTACGGATGAGAAGTAAAACAGAGCCGCCAGGTGCTAAAAAATAAACCTTAGACTCAAACGTTAGAACAGGCTTTCCCCCGCAGCACGCCGTGTAATAAATACTCACAAAGAAAACGGCGCCGTTACAACTTCTGTCTAAAAATGTGTCGTTTCATGCATCGGTTAAAACACTCGACTCCAGCTACATGACGCGCAGCTGGAAACACTTCACGCAAGTCGAGATTCACAGAATTGACAGAAAATGTTACATTTCTGTGATTTATATCGTTATCGGACGATAGAATTCTTATATCGGGAGATGAGACTTTGGTCATATCTCACAGCCCTAGTCCACCGTATCCCCATCAGTAATGATTTTTCTTCTTACCATCTGTACTTGTAAAATCTTCATGTGTCAGGGGCATGTCCAGTCGTATTCGTTTAAGACATGTCTATAGAAGAATGAGTAAAAAATTACAAATTCTGAACATTAGGAATCCCACACGCTTGCAGGAAATATTCTACTGCTTCCTCTCACCTGCACTTCCTTTTTGCTGCCGAGCCTTTCCACTTTGTCAATAAAATCTTCAAATTGCAATTTGGGGTACAACCTGTGGGCCCAGTTCTCCATCTTCTGCATCAGCAGCTGCAGGTCTGCAGCCTAATGGGGCAAACATCAAAAACAGCGAGTAGTGATATGAAAGAGGGCTGTGTGTGATAGGACGCTTCTTCTTCCCACTAAAAAATGACTTCCAGTCATTGGAACAAAAGACATCTTAATTTGGTAAACCAACCTCTGGTTCCCCTCACTCATTTTTGACCACGACAGAAAGGGCAACTTTTGACCTTTTAGTCTCAAACCAAATTTAGGACATCTAATTAAAAGCTGACAGGCCAAACAGATTTAGCTCAAAAACCAATGTTCATTCACATCTGGTAATTGGTGGGACAGATGTTATCATATCCTACCTCGTGTCCTTTGCCTTTGAACTGGATATTGTCAAAGAGAGTGCCCAGAGCTGGAAGCCCTCGATCTGATATCAGCCTGGGAAAAAATATTAAGACTAAGTTAAACCATTAATGGATTACAAGCAGGGTTAGCAGCACATCCAGGCGTATTTGGCTTATCCAATTCAGGATCGTGGATGGCTGAAGCCCATCCCAGCAGCCAGGTCGCCAGCCTGTCACAGGGCCAACACAGACAGACCCTCTGAATGGAAATGTCAGTGCCTTCAGATGTACCATGTTCAGAAGGCAGTAGCTTGTTGGGGGGGGGGGGGGGGGGGGGGGGGGTAGGGTGTTTGGTTTTCAGGGTGCCCACAACCTTTCTTTTCCTACCTGTTTGTACATAAGGCAGTATAATGAGAAATAGTCAAATTTCTCCATCTAAAAATAAAAAATTGCTATATATATATATATATTTATAGCAAAGTTGCAATTAATTTGAATATTTTATCAAATGAAAATCTATGTTTTTCTTTAATACAGCTTGCAAGTTTTATCCTAAGTATAATCGACGTTCTTACTTAAAAGCTTATTTAACATCCTTTGATTTAGTATAACTTAGTTCTGTCCAGGAACATTGTGAACAGAACAGTAACAGAGGAGTGCCACTGGGACACCCACTGGGAGACTACTGGCAACGAGCCTGACTTATGGTTGGCAATACTAACCAGGTTCACACTATAGGTGTACAGAGACTGGAAACATCTTTCTCACACACATCCAGGGATGTCTCCAACGCTCTGACAATTTTCAGTCTGGGAATTTTGCCCATCCAAATGATGAAAACAACAATGGTATTAGAGTCTTTCTTCTTTAAATGACTGGCAGAGTGAAGCTGCACCATCATCACACAGATGCAGTCATTTGTACCCGCCGCTAAAGCGTAAGAAGACGCTGCAGTACTCTGCGAAACGACAGGTGTCGCCACTCAGATAATATCACATCACTTTTTTTGTGCAAAGTTCTTTCCACAAACTTACGTTTTCAAACATTTGCAACAACTCTGTGTGTCAGTGTGTCTCTGAGCCTCTGTGCACGATTATTAGTGAAACGGTGATAAAAACCAGTGCAGTCACAGACTCGTGTTCAACCTGGCTGCAACACTGACAGTCTGCACACGTCAATCAATGATTTTGGCCTCCTTGTGTCCCAGCTCACACAAGATGACATCAAATTCCTATTTAAATGCGCATTTTAATGCATTTCAACCCTCTGTCGTGATATAAATGTCTTTGCTACCTGTGGGAGTCCAGCTTGGGTTGGGGTCTCTTCACGCCTCTCCTTTTAGCAGTAGGGACATCAGCCAGCTGTGATACCTCACCTTCATCTCCTGCATTGAAAACACATGACAACAGGATGTGTTTCTAACTCATTCTGTTGGCAGCGTGGCAAACTTCAAGCTTATCTTTAAATCCAGACAAATTATAGACTGGAGGTTACAGAAGAAATGTGCTGGTTTGAACAGTATCTGATAGGTTTCATTTGCTCACGCAAACAAAAACATGTGTGTTGTTATTGTTAGAAACATCCAGTCTCAGAGAGATGCTGAAAAACCAGTTCATGCATTTGTTAATTCTAGGCTGAACTAACAAATTCATTATTATCAAGCTGTTCCAAAAAGCTTTGTGGAAGGACTATGAGAGGTTGTATTTCTCCCACATTAGCCTTTTTTCCTGAATCTTATTTTTCTATGATTCTTCATTAAACCATGAATTTAAAATACAAAGTTCTGAATCATCACATCTTAAAGACCTCATAGTAATCCTGTAAGAGCACAGCAGCATCTACCATCTGCAAAAGGGTCTCCTTCCTCCTGGCCTCCCCGGCCTGGGGAGTGTGGTGGTGGGAGTGGGGGGAAAGCTTCATCCTCTATGCCGTCATAGTCAGGAATGTCCTGCGGGCTATTTTCCTGTGGGTCAACCATGGTGAGTCGGTCCTGGAGACAAAGTAAAAGACGTGTGAGCCCCAGTCGTCAACAGCATCAGCATTAAGTTACATGAATTTAACTGCAAGTTGAAAAAATGACATTTATTTCTGTAAGAGTAATTCTTTACTGTGTTACAACATCAACATGAAAACCTAAAAAAAACTGGCATTTACTTTTTTCTTTTTTTACATCAACAGGAGGAGCTGTACAGACACTCATCCCACCTGGAATTATACCCCAAATTCAGAAATGTACTATTATGATACATTAATGGTCCATTATGTTTGTTTCACAGTTATATACATAATACAATTTATAGATTTGTATATATTTACATTCTATCAGGGATGAACTGGTTGTGAACCTTTGGGCTGATAATGACATTTAAAAGTTACAATTTGGATGAATTATTACTGCGATACTTCTTTTGGACTCTGTAGTACCACAGAAATATCATTAAAGTAACAGGTTTGTTTTAAAGTCTTTCAGCTGTTCCGTAAGCATCATCGTCATCATCATTTATATAGCACTTTAAAAACACACCTGGCAGACCGAAGTGCTGCACAATACAAATGTAGTAATAAAATAGCAAAAAACAAACATAGCAATAAAGTAAACTCTTGAGCCAAAATGATGTGACACAACTAGGGCTGCCACAAACGATTATTTTGATAGTCGACTAGTCACCGATTATTTATGCGATTAGTCGACTAATCAGATCATCATCCACTGGACGTAAAACTACAGCTTATTGCACCATGCAGCATATGCTCTTATATAACTATCATTAGCTTACAGCTTTAAGCTTTTAAGGTGCTAACTAAAAATAAAGACAAGATGATAGTTTATTCAATTTTAATGAAATTTGCAGATTGTTTCGGTGAAGTTTAATAAACTCCTTGCTATCTAAAATATAACAGGACAACGGAGTATATTCTCCAGCATCTCACACTTCTGATAATCAGCTGTCTGCTTGACGTTTATTCAGCTGTGTAAAAACTATAACTTTAATCTCAGACAAACCGATTTACTCAGGAACAAATAAAATACTAAAAAAAAAAAAGCCAAACAACAACATTTTTAATTTATCTAAGTGACTCATATATATTTAACCTGAGTAGCGAAAGACGGCGGTGGGTTTGAAAACAATTTGCCTGGAGTCCGGTGTTCTCACCGTGCTAGTGACCTAGCCCCCGGCTAGCTATCGAGCTAGTGGGTAACAGACGTCTCTGAAAACGTCGGAGCGCTTTTGAAAATATGTGGTGTCCTGATAAACTGAGCCGATATTTGAGGTTTACACAGCTACATTCTCGGCTGAAAATATGTTAAACGTTTATTTTGTGACCCAGAAAGAATAATAAGAGTAATATTAAAACTAACTAGCTGCCGCCATTGTTGGAAACTGAGCTGGGCCGCGCTATGAATTCTGGGACACAGCTGCTTCTTCTTCTTCTTCTTCTTCTTCTTCGGGGTTTAACGGCAGCTGGCATCCTTGTACATGCAGTGCTGCCATCTTCTGTTTCAGTCCGTTATTACACTCTTAAATCCTGCTACTTATTCCTGCGTCTTTTGGGATCTTACAAAGCTTCAAACGACGCGTCGACTATTAAATCAGTCGTCGACGATTTTGATAGTCGACGTAATCGTGACTAGTCGACAAATCGTGGCAGCCCTAGACACAACACAGACACAAAAGGAAATCTTCTACATTGTTTTGCTGTTCACACAAGTTCTAATGCTACCCTTTGTTTCTGGAAGGAGACGATTTTCTGTCCAGTATTAAAGTTCAAAGAACAGGGTATCCGTCTCCAGTGGGCTGCTAAACAAGTTTACCAGAAAAATCAGACCCACGGTCATGTTGTGTCACTTTGAGTGATTAGTCAGCAGCAATAACAGGGAATGACAAACTGACAGACTTTGGATATAAAACAAACAATTTAAACATTTAGAAGTTAAACATCTTCTCGGATTCCTTTTGCTGCACATGTCTATGTATGTATTTGCTGTACAGTGTCATTTGTTTGGAACATTAATCTTGATGTATACATAAACATTTGATTTAAAAAACGTGTTTAAAAATGAACACTGACACAATTAAACACAACACTGGTGCACGGTGACTGCAAACAGAAGCAGCTGCTTGTATCCTCCTGTGCACGGATCCGTGCTCTCTGTTTATTAATAAAAGCCAAACTTCATTAATGGTAAGTGACAGAGATCTGATGAGTTCTTGCTGGTTTGTATCCACAGGAGGATACAAGTAAAATCCTCTGCAGGTTAGTGCAGGATAAGCAGGCAAGTTTACTGTAATGTGATGGATTTAAGTAAAGAACAGTGTGTGACTGGTGCACAGTGACTGTGGTGCTCATGTCAGAGTTAGATTACATCAAGTGTAGCAGAGATTAACTTAAACTTAAGCTCATGATGCTGACATTCATTCACTGAGCTCCACCCACATACCAACAGTTTAGTGTATAATATAAAGACAGTGTACTGTCAGTGTAGAGAAAGGAAATCAGCCAGGACAACTCATGAAACATCTGCAGACATCTGGATGAATTCACAGAGAGCAGCAGGTCAGCTGATCACAGCCTGTACATTAAAAAAATCTACTGGAGCTCTCAATAGAAATGATTGTGAGCTGTGACCCTTTTCCCCACACTGAGCCACTACAGCTGATGTTAGGGTTGAATCCTGCTGAATCCCACTTTAACATCTTCCTGCTCATTTTGATGTTTAGAGGCAACGTCACCGTCTAAGATGTAGGCATTGTATACATTGTATACATTATTTCTACATTACATTAATATTGCACAAGGTTCATTTAGTTTAGCATAAAATATACATATCAGTACTTCAGCTTTTAATGGAGTATTTCTTAACACTAGTATCTGTCACCTTCTGTGTTGAGCTCATTGTTTTCTCTGCAGTGGCTGAGCTGAGTCCAAGTAGCTGAAATTTCCTCTGCTGCTCCGTCAGACTCTTCTCCTCCTCCTGATCAGCTGGGACACAAAACAGAACTTTGTTAAGCTCCACACTGCACTGAAGAGTCAAAGTGTCTCATATGTTCATCTGAGAACACACAGAACACATTTTAGCTTCCTTGGGTGGACAACTTGTTTGAAACAAACACAAAAGGTTTGAGCACCGATACCAAATTCAGCAGTATGGCACACCAGTACCAGGAGAGCAATTCCTCTTTAAAATATGCCCTGGCCAAGAAAAAACCCGACAATATACGTGTGCCGTGAGAAATGATAGATAGATAGATAGATAGATAGATAGATAGATAGATAGATAGATAGATAAAATTTATTTCAAACATGCAAATATAATTGAAATAACAACAGAAAAAAATAAAAATAACAAAACTTAAAAATCATCAAGTTTTCATGTAAATATCTATGTCTACAGAATGTGTGTGCTCGAAAAGGAGTAGGATGAAGTTTTCTTGTTCCTACCCCCTTATTTCAAATTTCATTGCTTACAAATCCATATCCAGGATTCAACATTATTTGATCATATATTTAACTATGTACAAGTCTAACACATTGAACATACACAAATAAAACCATTTTCAGCACATAAACCAGAACAACAACAAACTACATTTTTTACATAAACTAATCACTCTGTTTATAACAGCCGCTTAATCTCTGAGTTTATTTTCTATCTATGTGACAAAAACCTTAATGAACACTTAAGGTTGGGTTACTCAGGCCTTGATTTATAAAAAATGAGGACACAATGAGACAACTCAGTCACTGAGAGGAAGATTTCCTATATTCATGCAATTTATTATTTTTTGAACAATCCTGTGAATTTTTGTATTGATGTACTTGTCTTGATTTCATCTGTATATCCGAGTGGGTGTAGAAATCTGAGCCATCATCTGAGTAAGCCTCATCACAACTTTGCGCTGATAAAGGCAGCTGTGTTTTAGCCTGGAACACATTTATTTTTACATTTCTCATAAATGTATTTCATTATAGCACTTTTACCGCCAACATGTTGGGTCTTTTGGAGCCGGAAGTGACCTTATATGGAAGAAGGGTGGCGCTAGCTAGCTTAGCTAGCAAGCTGCATTCATAAGCTGTGCAGGTGCCACAGAGATGCTAAGTAGCCTTAATAACAGACTAATAAAACAACACAAACTCTGATTACAATGAGCTCATTTAAAAGCTTTCTTCTAATAAAATTATTTTCTTCTCTGTGTTTCACAACCTTTTGGTGATATCTTTCTGTGAATTAGTTTAAAGCAGCTTGAGTCAATTTAGTCAGATTTTTTTTTCCAACTTGTTCACAAAAACTTGAGAAGAGACACCGAGGAGAGCAACAGAAAGACTCATTCAGGAGCTAAACTCAAGATTAACTAGACTCGGATTAATATTAGCTCGGTGCTTACCTTTAAATCAGTCTTGACTATAATCGGAGAGAAAAACGCCATAAAGCGGGAACTCGGCTTCTTCTTCTTCTGCTCTTGTATTTTTTGGCGGTTAAAGCTTTAAGGCGCATTACCGCCACCTGCTGGACTGGACTTTTCATGTCCCAAACATCATCAATTGGGCACAAATTTGTTGGAGTTTCTGTTAATAAAAAAGATGGAATTCAAGGATCTTGTTATTTGGTTTGTTCGTTTTCACCATTTACTCTACAATTTTCTGCCAGTGTATAGCAAACCCCACAGCTCAAATCAATGAAGAATTTAGTATTTTTAACATATTGCTTAAGCTGGAACCAGCAGCTATATAGGCCTAATTTTTAATCCAAACATGTGATAGAGGTTTACCACCAGGAGAAGCAGACTGTAAATAAAAGACTGTGCTACTGAAAATAGTTAGTCTGACTTTGGATTGTAAATATGTTTCCTTTTGTCACTTCTGTATTTGTATATGGCTCAAACTATTTGTTATGAAAGCAAAACAAACAAACTGATGTTGTATAAATTGATTCAGGATTATTTACTTCGAGTCCAGAAATCATAGCTGTCTCATCAGATCCAGTTGTGACATTAGCTATAGTTTCCGCGGAGGGTACTTGGTTCTGTATGACAGCACAGCTTTTAGGTTGAATTCAAGCGCTTGAGTACAGCCTGATAATTAGAGGCCTGCAAACTGTTTGCTGATCAACTTTGGAAGTAAAAGTACAGACAGCTATAGAAGACACAGGACACGAGATGGGTTCATTATTTCTTTTGAGTTCCATGTAACAATCCGTAACTCTGTAATTAATGAATGTGCCATTTAATCTTGGCTGCAGCCAAGATTAAATGGCACATTCATTAAATGGCTAAAATGGGTTGGCTGCCGTTCAGCATTTAGCACAAGTCAGCTTTTGATCAGAAAGTTTTCTGGTTTGATCCCTGGCTGCTCCAGTCTGCAGGCGAAATATCCTTGGACAAGATTGTAATCCCAAGCTGCTTTCTGATGCATCCATTGGAGTGTGAATGCTTTATAGAGTTTGTGAAACAGTTGTACGTGTGGTCAGATTGTTTTGTATTTGTGTGTGGATTGAAGCACATGTCTGAGAGCACATCAATCACTGCACATATTTTTTAAAATCTTAGTTTAAATAAAGTTTTTGATTATTTATTATAAAAAAGAGATGATATATATATAATGCAGTGGGCACTCTACCAGCTAACATGTCAGTTAATTTGACACATTGATTTATTTATCATTTCTTTTTCTCTCTCAGCTTTTCAGCTCCATATTTTTGCCATTTCTTCCACACTCAACTCTGTTCTACAAGGTGAGCCCACAGTTAATGTAGGAGAGGGCAGGTGGCATTAAGAGATTTGATTGGGCAATCTAGGGCCCAGTTAGTTCTTCCTTTTGGTGAAAGCTGGGCTCTTCAGTTCAGCATGGTACAGCTCCAAAGATTCTGCAACATCAAACCCTCTGTCTGCTAATGTTACATCACCTGGGCTGAGGCAGTCCAGGTAATTTCAACAGTTTCTTGAAATTAGTTAATTCAGATATAAACAGAGTGACAGTTTACAGATTCAAACATGTCTCAGAGAAAACAGAAAAAAACAGTAAAGCCCAACTCTCCTCTTTGTGATCAGGAAGACAAAATTCAACTTCCTGATCAAGTAGACAAATCATTCAACCAGCTTCTAGAAAAGGAAGATATTCAAAAGTTGAAAGAAATGGAACTCCTAGAAATGCAGGGAAGAAACTTTGAGCTCCAAGCAAAGCTTGATAAAGCACTAGAAAAACTAGTGCTGAAGGACAAAAAGAATCAGGAGCTGCAAGTAAAGCTTGATGAAAGACCGCACACAAATGAAGAGTTTCTTCAAGAAAAAAGGCTACAGGAGATAAAACAGAAGGAAATGGATTTCAAGCTCCAGGACATGGAGAAACACAACAAAGGCTTGCAAATCAAGCTTAATGAAGCTCTGCAAAAAAATGAAAGAACTCCTCCAAGAAAAATAACAACAGGACATGAAGCAGTGCAAACTCCAAGGCATGGAGGAAAAATACAAAGCGCTTCAGGTAAAGCTTGATAAAACACTGAACAAAAATAAAGAGTTGCTTCAAGAACAAAAGCAACAAGAAATTAAACAGAAACAAACGGACTGCAAGCTTGAAGACGTGCAGGAAAAATACACAGCGCTGAAAATGAAACTTGATAAAGCACTGCAAAGAAATAAAGATTTCCTTCAAGAGAAAGAACAGCAAGACATGAAACAGAAACATCTGGATTGCAAACTTCAGAACATCGAGAAACACAACGAAGGCTCGCAAGTAATGCTTGATGAAGCTCTGCAAAAGAATAAAGAAATCCTTGAAGAGAAAGAAAAACTGGACCAGAGAGACACGCAGTGCCAACTCCAAGGTGTGCAGGAACAATACGGAGCGCTGCAGGTAAAGCTTGATGAAACACTGCACAAATATCAAGAGCTGCTTCAAGACCAAGAACAACAGGAAATAAAGCAGAAAGAAGACAAAGAAATTCTCCAGGACTTTGAGAGGAAAAACCAAAACCTGCAAGAACTTTATAACAAACTGAACTACAAAACAACTGAACTGGAAGAGGAAAAGGAAAAACTGCAAAACCTGCTCAGAGATGCAGAGTAAGCTCAATGACATGCTGAGAAAAAACACAGAAGTCGAGGAACTTTCAGACAACGTGAAGTGCAAAAACACTGAGATGCAGGTGCTAAAGCAACAACTAGAGAAAACAAACGAAGACCTGCAGTGTTCACTTCAAGAAATCGAGAGCAGAAGTCAGCAGTTGGAAGACACGCACAACAAATTACAACAGAGTTATACAGAGCTGCACGAGGCAAAGCTAATGCAGGAGGCAACATCTAAAGAAATGAAAGAAAGGCTCGAAGACAAACAAGCCAAATTAGAAGAAGTGGAGAAAACATGCAAGAGACTTGAGCAGGAGAATGCAGAAACAATCGATCAGTTGAGAACCCTCATCCTAGAGAAAAAAGTGCTCGTGGAAAAGCTCATGGAAAAGAAGAAAAAACGCTTCTGCTTCTTCTGGAGGAGGGACACTCCTGCTTTTTCTACTTTTTCTACTTTTTCTACTGCTAATGTCACCTCGTCTGTTCCATCTTAATTTTCACCTCTCCTCTCTCTTTCTCTCCCTTTCTCTCCTGACACCTCTCCCTCCCCTGTCTCCCTTTAACTCCTATCACCTGTCCCATCTCCTCCCCCCCCCCCCCCCCCCCTCTCTCTTTTCACCCTCACCCCCCAACCAGTCCCGACAGTTGACTGCCCCCTCTAGAGCCTGGTTCTGTCATAGGTTTCTTCCTTTAAAGGGAGTTTTTCCTATCCACTGTCGCACCTAGTGCTTGCTCAGAGGGGATTGTTGGGGTTTTCTCTCCTCTATCTCTTTCCTCCTTTCTATCCCTTTCCTTTACCTTCTTCTTTACAACCCCTCCCCCCCTTTCTATTTCCTCAATAATTTAATAATAAACACAATTGGCAAAATTTTAAAAAGTCAGATCAATGTCTTCATTCAAGAATGAATTGTCTTTGTCACGGGGTCATGTGTATTTTGTGTTTTCCTCGGGCTGGTGATCCTTGCAGTTGTTGAGCCCAAGAGTCCAGATTTTTAGTGTTTTAATCACATTTAGTGTTACATTTTAGATCACAACAAAAGGATATCCACAATTTAGGATTCAGGCATTTGTCTTTTTCAATATCATAATCATTCTATGATTGAGTCGGTTACAGAAGCAGCAGTTAGCAGCAATAACTTCAATTCATCAACATTTGCAAGCATTTCTTTATACACAGCATTTCTGTCAGGTTGAGGTCTGGACTTCCATGCAGTAGATTTGCTGCTGTGCTTGGGCTCATTATCCTGTTGCATGGCCTAATTTAGGAGAAGCTTTAGCTGTTGGACAGACGGCCTCACATTTGACTCTAGAAAACTTTGGCATACAGAGGAGTTCGTGGACTGCAAGGTGCTTATTGCTTGTGTCTGCAGAACAAGCTCAAATCACCACAATTGAACCAGCGTACTTGACAGTGGATTTGAGGTGTTTGTGCTGTGTTTGATTTTTGCTGAAGTTACTGCTGTGCATTATGACCAAACCTCCACTTTAGTCTCATCTTTTAAAAATATGTTGCTCCAGAAGCTTTCAAGGGCAAATTTGCAAACCTCAACTGAGTTGTTGTGTTCTCTTTAGAGACAAGAAGCTTTCTCCTGGCGGCCCTTCCAGACCAACCATACTTGTTTTGTCTTTTTCTAATTAAACTGTCTTGAACATTAACATGCTGTTTAAGGCCTGTAGAGGCTCAGATGCAGCTCTTGGGTATTGTGCAGTTTCTGTGAGCACTGAACAGTCTTTGTGGTGGATCTGAATGCTCCAGACTAGCAAACTTGCTCATGGTCAGTTAATCAAGTGCATAGAGCCCTGTGATGAATTTTCACATTTACTCTGTGAATCTTCATTCTTCTAGCTAGTCTTTACTCTTCTAGAAGCTTTCTTTGCTCAGACGTCTGCAGCATTGAATCTATGTCTTCTCCACTGCTATTCCAAACAAGGTGCTGATGCAGGGGTCATTAGCACAGTAAGATTTAAGTGCACAAAATGTTCACATCATAATAGTAATAATAATTAGAGGAGAGTATTATGTAGTCCAAGAAGTGTGTGGAGAAGTTTTCAGTGCAGAGGAGGGAACCATGGTGTTCAGGAGCCAAACTGCTTTGGGGGAAAATGCTATTGCACAATCTTGCCGACCTGCTCCTGATGACGCAGTCGTCTTCTGGAGGGAAGTGTGGTAAACAGTTGATGGGAAGGGTGATGCGGGTCAGCCATGATGCTAGTGGCTTTCCCAGTGAGGTGTAAATATCCTGTAGACTGGGTAGAGAGCTGCCAATAACACGCTGTGCGGTCCACACAATCCTCTGGAGGGCTCTGCGATTGGACGCATGACAGTTTTCATACCAGACTGTGATGCAGCGGGTTAGGATGCTCTGCATGGTACCTCTGTAGAAAGTATTAAAGATGGGTTTGGGGATGTGCACCTTCTTCAGTCGTCTCTTAAAATGCAGTCGCTGCTGAGCTCTTTTAGTCACTGATTTGGTGTTGCTGGTCCAGGACAGGTCCAGGGGCGGATCTAGAGAAATTTTTCCAGGCTGGCATGGAAATCAAATGGGGTGGCAAAATCAAAGCCTTGTTTTAAAGACATATGCAGGTGTTACATATGATTAATATACATTAAGCATATGTTTCATATAAATATGGTCTATAACTTAATTATTTTCTATAGCCCACATAATTAAACATTTCAGTTACATAAAATGTGTGTACTGTATAGCCTGTATAATAAATAAATATGTAACCAATAAGTATAAAATCCAGAAAGCTACACAACACTGGGCGGGGGCTCATTTCCAAACACAAGTCTAACTTAAGTTTCATACTGTTTTTGTTAGAAAAAAATCAAATTGTACTGACTACTACTACTGCCAGAAAGCTGCACTGTCACAAACAATTATTGAAACCTCATTTTTCATGATTTGTTGGGTCAATATTCTGAGGTCCAAAATATAATTGGCCATTTTTGGCTGCTTTTGATTGTTGTTGTTTTTTTTACCTTGTCTTTCTTGGTATCATTCTTTTCAGCACAACCTCACACGTCCAAATTTACAGTTATTAAAACAACTGGTCTGAAATCACACAAACACATAAAACCCTAGTAGTAGTTATGTTTTCTCTTTACTATAAAAACCACAGACATGTTTAGTAAATTATTTTCATAACTTGAAATGCAAATATAAGTGGTAATTTTTTTAAATTAAAATTAAACAAAAATTTTGTAAATAATAAAGTTATATACAACTATTCATCTAAAAATGCAGGCAATGCATCTGGGGTTCTTATTTTTTATTTTTTTGCACAGCCATTTTAAAAATACTACAACAATCAGGTGTCACAATAAGACGCCCCACAAATTATTTGTGCCAGTAAAAAAAAAAATTGTCAACCACAAGACAGAGAAGAACATCACAGGGAGAAACCCTGCAGGCCTGACAGCAGGTGTATCGCTCATTCTGTTTTCCACCTGGAGACAGTGTTCACAAAATCGTCGACGACTGATTTAATAGTCGACGCGTCGTTTGAAGCTTTGTAAGATCCCAAAAGACGCAGGAAGAAGTAGCAGGATTTAAGAGTGTAATAACGGACTGAAACAGAAGATGGCAGCACTGCATGTACAAGGATGCCAGCTGCCGTTAAACCCCGAAGAAGAAGAAGAAGAAGAAGAAGAAGCAGCTGTGTCCCAGAATTCATAGCGCGGCCCAGCTCAGTTTCCAACAATGGCGGCAGCTAGTTAGTTTTAATATTACTCTTATTATTCTTTCTGGGTCACAAAATAAACGTTTAACATATTTTCAGCCGAGAATGTAGCTGTGTAAACCTCAAATATCGGCTCAGTTTATCAGGACACCACATATTTTCAAAAGCGCTCCGACGTTTTCAGAGACGTCTGTTACCCACTAGCTCGATAGCTAGCCGGGGGCTAGGTCACTAGCACGGTGAGAACACCGGACTCCAGGCAAATTGTTTTCAAACCCACCGCCGTCTTTCGCTACTCAGGTTAAATATATATGAGTCACTTAGATAAATTAAAAATGTTGTTGTTTGGCTTTTTTTTTTTTAGTATTTTATTTGTTCCTGAGTAAATCGGTTTGTCTGAGATTAAAGTTATAGTTTTTACACAGCTGAATAAACGTCAAGCAGACAGCTGATTATCAGAAGTGTGAGATGGTGTCCTGTTATATTTTAGATAGCAAGGAGTTTATTAAACTTCACCGAAACAATCTGCAAATTTCATTAAAATTGAATAAACTATCATCTTGTCTTTATTTTTAGTTAGCACCTTAAAAGCTTAAAGCTGTAAGCTAATGATAGTTATATAAGAGCATATGCTGCATGGTGCAATAAGCTGTAGTTTTACGTCCAGTGGATGATGATCTGATTAGTCGACTAATCGCATAAATAATCGGTGACTAGTCGACTATCAAAATAATCGTTTGTGGCAGCCCTAGTTGTGTCACATCATTTTGGCTCAAGAGTTTACTTTATTGCTATGTTTGTTTTTTGCTATTTTATTACTACATTTGTATTGTGCAGCACTTCGGTCTGCCAGGTGTGTTTTTAAAGTGCTATATAAATGATGATGACGATGATGCTTACGGAACAGCTGAAAGACTTTAAAACAAACCTGTTACTTTAATGATATTTCTGTGGTACTACAGAGTCCAAAAGAAGTATCGCAGTAATAATTCATCCAAATTGTAACTTTTAAATGTCATTATCAGCCCAAAGGTTCACAACCAGTTCATCCCTGATAGAATGTAAATATATACAAATCTATAAATTGTATTATGTATATAACTGTGAAACAAACATAATGGACCATTAATGTATCATAATAGTACATTTCTGAATTTGGGGTATAATTCCAGGTGGGATGAGTGTCTGTACAGCTCCTCCTGTTGATGTAAAAAAAGAAAAAAGTAAATGCCAGTTTTTTTTAGGTTTTCATGTTGATGTTGTAACACAGTAAAGAATTACTCTTACAGAAATAAATGTCATTTTTTCAACTTGCAGTTAAATTCATGTAACTTAATGCTGATGCTGTTGACGACTGGGGCTCACACGTCTTTTACTTTGTCTCCAGGACCGACTCACCATGGTTGACCCACAGGAAAATAGCCCGCAGGACATTCCTGACTATGACGGCATAGAGGATGAAGCTTTCCCCCCACTCCCACCACCACACTCCCCAGGCCGGGGAGGCCAGGAGGAAGGAGACCCTTTTGCAGATGGTAGATGCTGCTGTGCTCTTACAGGATTACTATGAGGTCTTTAAGATGTGATGATTCAGAACTTTGTATTTTAAATTCATGGTTTAATGAAGAATCATAGAAAAATAAGATTCAGGAAAAAAGGCTAATGTGGGAGAAATACAACCTCTCATAGTCCTTCCACAAAGCTTTTTGGAACAGCTTGATAATAATGAATTTGTTAGTTCAGCCTAGAATTAACAAATGCATGAACTGGTTTTTCAGCATCTCTCTGAGACTGGATGTTTCTAACAATAACAACACACATGTTTTTGTTTGCGTGAGCAAATGAAACCTATCAGATACTGTTCAAACCAGCACATTTCTTCTGTAACCTCCAGTCTATAATTTGTCTGGATTTAAAGATAAGCTTGAAGTTTGCCACGCTGCCAACAGAATGAGTTAGAAACACATCCTGTTGTCATGTGTTTTCAATGCAGGAGATGAAGGTGAGGTATCACAGCTGGCTGATGTCCCTACTGCTAAAAGGAGAGGCGTGAAGAGACCCCAACCCAAGCTGGACTCCCACAGGTAGCAAAGACATTTATATCACGACAGAGGGTTGAAATGCATTAAAATGCGCATTTAAATAGGAATTTGATGTCATCTTGTGTGAGCTGGGACACAAGGAGGCCAAAATCATTGATTGACGTGTGCAGACTGTCAGTGTTGCAGCCAGGTTGAACACGAGTCTGTGACTGCACTGGTTTTTATCACCGTTTCACTAATAATCGTGCACAGAGGCTCAGAGACACACTGACACACAGAGTTGTTGCAAATGTTTGAAAACGTAAGTTTGTGGAAAGAACTTTGCACAAAAAAAGTGATGTGATATTATCTGAGTGGCGACACCTGTCGTTTCGCAGAGTACTGCAGCGTCTTCTTACGCTTTAGCGGCGGGTACAAATGACTGCATCTGTGTGATGATGGTGCAGCTTCACTCTGCCAGTCATTTAAAGAAGAAAGACTCTAATACCATTGTTGTTTTCATCATTTGGATGGGCAAAATTCCCAGACTGAAAATTGTCAGAGCGTTGGAGACATCCCTGGATGTGTGTGAGAAAGATGTTTCCAGTCTCTGTACACCTATAGTGTGAACCTGGTTAGTATTGCCAACCATAAGTCAGGCTCGTTGCCAGTAGTCTCCCAGTGGGTGTCCCAGTGGCACTCCTCTGTTACTGTTCTGTTCACAATGTTCCTGGACAGAACTAAGTTATACTAAATCAAAGGATGTTAAATAAGCTTTTAAGTAAGAACGTCGATTATACTTAGGATAAAACTTGCAAGCTGTATTAAAGAAAAACATAGATTTTCATTTGATAAAATATTCAAATGAATTGCAACTTTGCTATAAATATATATATATATATAGCAATTTTTTATTTTTAGATGGAGAAATTTGACTATTTCTCATTATACTGCCTTATGTACAAACAGGTAGGAAAAGAAAGGTTGTGGGCACCCTGAAAACCAAACACCCTACCCCCCCCCCCCCCCCCCCCCCCCCCAACAAGCTACTGCCTTCTGAACATGGTACATCTGAAGGCACTGACATTTCCATTCAGAGGGTCTGTCTGTGTTGGCCCTGTGACAGGCTGGCGACCTGGCTGCTGGGATGGGCTTCAGCCATCCACGATCCTGAATTGGATAAGCCAAATACGCCTGGATGTGCTGCTAACCCTGCTTGTAATCCATTAATGGTTTAACTTAGTCTTAATATTTTTTCCCAGGCTGATATCAGATCGAGGGCTTCCAGCTCTGGGCACTCTCTTTGACAATATCCAGTTCAAAGGCAAAGGACACGAGGTAGGATATGATAACATCTGTCCCACCAATTACCAGATGTGAATGAACATTGGTTTTTGAGCTAAATCTGTTTGGCCTGTCAGCTTTTAATTAGATGTCCTAAATTTGGTTTGAGACTAAAAGGTCAAAAGTTGCCCTTTCTGTCGTGGTCAAAAATGAGTGAGGGGAACCAGAGGTTGGTTTACCAAATTAAGATGTCTTTTGTTCCAATGACTGGAAGTCATTTTTTAGTGGGAAGAAGAAGCGTCCTATCACACACAGCCCTCTTTCATATCACTACTCGCTGTTTTTGATGTTTGCCCCATTAGGCTGCAGACCTGCAGCTGCTGATGCAGAAGATGGAGAACTGGGCCCACAGGTTGTACCCCAAATTGCAATTTGAAGATTTTATTGACAAAGTGGAAAGGCTCGGCAGCAAAAAGGAAGTGCAGGTGAGAGGAAGCAGTAGAATATTTCCTGCAAGCGTGTGGGATTCCTAATGTTCAGAATTTGTAATTTTTTACTCATTCTTCTATAGACATGTCTTAAACGAATACGACTGGACATGCCCCTGACACATGAAGATTTTACAAGTACAGATGGTAAGAAGAAAAATCATTACTGATGGGGATACGGTGGACTAGGGCTGTGAGATATGACCAAAGTCTCATCTCCCGATATAAGAATTCTATCGTCCGATAACGATATAAATCACAGAAATGTAACATTTTCTGTCAATTCTGTGAATCTCGACTTGCGTGAAGTGTTTCCAGCTGCGCGTCATGTAGCTGGAGTCGAGTGTTTTAACCGATGCATGAAACGACACATTTTTAGACAGAAGTTGTAACGGCGCCGTTTTCTTTGTGAGTATTTATTACACGGCGTGCTGCGGGGGAAAGCCTGTTCTAACGTTTGAGTCTAAGGTTTATTTTTTAGCACCTGGCGGCTCTGTTTTACTTCTCATCCGTAAACACTCTGCTCTTTCACGTGATTCCGTTTATTTTGAAAAGCCTCAACAGGATCTTGAGCTTTATTCTGAAAGGTTTATGTGGAACATAAACAAGCGGACACGCGATGGTTTTACCGTCGTTGTTGCTAACGACAACGCATAAAAACAGGCGCTTGTCCGTCCGTAGTGTGGTTATATATAAGAGAAAGAGAGAACTTTACTACAGTGACATCAGAACCATGAAGAAATATTGCCGTAAACAGTTTATTTTGCGACACCACGAAACAAACGATAGCGTAAAATGAAATAGACGTTTTTGTATATATCGTTGTATCGAACAGCCCTACGGTGGATTCACACCTGCAGGTGCACATAGGAAATACTTGCCATATTCCACAGGACTTAATTATCAGCACTGCTTGAAATTGTGTTCAGGTGCTGGTGACGAAGAGGTACAACGTGAACTGGAAACATTTGGGGATCCTGATCTGTTCAGCAGAGAGAGTTTTATTAATGCTCCCCAAGGGCAGATTGCCGAAGCCCTCGCTCCCCCACCTACTCCCTCTCTGACCGAAGAGCAGCAGAAACGTATTGAGCTGAACAGACAGCGGGCCCTGGAAAAGAGGCGCGCACGCCAGCAGCAAATTGGTAAGAATGGCAAAAATGTATCATACAGCTGGGACACAATATAACAGAAATAATTAATGATTCTGCTACAAAACATCCAGCGAAGGTTCATAAGGATCATCTAGCTTCATTGGTGTATTAACTTTATATGAAAATACAAAAAGCAAAACATTGAATGTACAGTATATTGCCAAAAGTGTTTGCTCATCTGCCCCCACACTCATATGAACTCGAGTGACATCCCATTCACGACGTCCGCCTGTGCAGCTATATCAGCTTCAACTCTTCTGGGAGTGTTTATGGGAGTTTATGACCATTTGTAAGGTCAGACACTGATGTTGAAGGCCTGGCTCCAAGTCTCTGCTCTCATTCATCCCAGTGGTGTTCTGGTCAGGACTCCCATGCCAGAGTTCATGTCTTTGTGGACCTTGCTTTGTGCACTGGTGCCCAGTCATGCTGGAACAGGAAGAAGCCATCCCCAAACTGTTCCCTTAAAGTCGGGAGCCAAAATGTCTTTGCATGCTGAAGCATTAAGAGTTCCTTTCACTGGAACGAAGAGACTGAGCCCAACTTCTGAAAAACAACCCCGCACCGAAATCCCCCTGCCACCAAACCTGGAGCTCTGTTGTCCTGGCAACTGCTAAGTTGACTTGTCTATCGGCTTTCCAGATTGAGAACTGTGATCCGTCGCTCCATAGACTGCATCTCTCCTGTTCTAGAGTCCAGTGGCGGCGTGCTTTACACCGCTGTGTCCCATTGCTTTGCGTTGCACTCTGTGATGTAAGGCTTGGACTACAGCTGCTCGGCCATGGAAATGGATTCCACGAAGCTCTCTGTGCACTGTTCTTTAGCTAATCTGGAGACCACGTGAAGTTTGGAGCGATGGACTCCACAGAAAATTAGCAACCTCTGTGCGCCTCAGTATCCACTGACCCCCACTCTGGGATTTTACGTGATCCACCACTTGATGGCTGAGTTGCTGTCGTTCCCAAACACTTCCACTTAGTAGCAGCAGTCTGCATGCCTAGGTGCTTGATTCTATACAGCTGTGGAAGTTACTGGATCACCTGAATTCAATGATTTGGATGATGGGTGGTGAGTGAATACTCCTTACAATATAGTGAAGTGGATCTAGTGTATATATCCACCAGAAACCCTGAAGGTCGAGTGACGAGTTCCCGTATTGTACAGTTCGTCCAAACCACCAGAGATTCCTCACATTAGTGTGGAGTTTGGTAATAAGAGGCAAAGCATGTAGAAAACATTGATTTCTTTACTGCCTGTCTGATGTCAGCTTCAATTAGGCGTAGTATTTTTGTTTTTGCCTTACACTTGTGATCCAAACTGTTTTTACTTCCTCTTTAGTTAAAGCGGAGCCAGCTGTCTGCGATCTATTGTCTACAAATCTTTAACAGTGACATTAAATCGTTCTTCAGGGTCCTCATTTACCGCAGAAATGATGTAATGTGATTTAAATGAGACCCATAGAAAAGAAAATGACCTGTTGATCGGTCTCTATTATGAGCCTTCACCCATAAAAATGTGTTTACAGTTTATAACACTAGATGGTGATATGAGACCGTTTCCATTGTATTACCCGAGCATGATTTACTCATCGACTTTAAACTTTCACATTTTAGTCATTAGTCCTCCTTAAGAGGAGCCAATCCACCCCCCCCCCCCCCCTTTTTTTTTTCTGTCCAGTATAGAAACTAAACAGCTGACATCGTTCGGGTAGTGTAGCTTCCAGAGATCTGAAGTTAACGTGAACTCTGGAGGGCAGTCAAAAGCTTAATTTTTTATAATGCAACATACTATTATTTACATACATATTATTTTAATAAGCAGTTTCAGGGTTCGTGCTGTTTTAATGAGTGTTCGATGGAAAACGACACTGAAGGAATTTGTACTCTTGAGTCACATGACAGTAAATAATTTCGAGTATGTGTACATAACACAGGCTAATGTTTAAAACTATGATTATTATTTTGCTAGCTATCAAACTTGCTGGAGAAATGATTGAAATGCACTGAGTGTGATAGAGTACGGCAGTGCTAGCACAGCAGTTAGTTATGGCATGGTGATTTATGCAGTGTGCTTTAAACTTGGCTAACATTACTTAGCAGTAGCAGTAATATTAGTGACTTCACTCAAGTGAAAGCTTTAATCGTTAGTCCGACACTTAACTAGCCAACTTAAGCCTTAAAGAAAAACTGGTAAAAAGAGGGACTGATGCATGTGGGCACAAAGAAGCCATTTCTTGTGCTGCTGAAGTTCCCTGGCTTTCATTCAAAATGTGTTTATCGTGAGCACCGACACATTAAACCATTTAAAAATTATAAATGGCTTTAAGCTCACATTGATGCCTGTGGGGCTCTATCAGCCACGGAGACGACAGACACATTTTAGTGTTTTAATGAATGAATGTTTCATACTTTAAGGCTGCCTGTTTATTTAAGGGAGATGAACAATACATTATTATTTGACATAATTCTATGACAGGTGATGGACTGAATAAATAGATTTTAGGTCGATGTTTGTGCGTTTTTAAAGTCTTATATGTTGAATTGAACTGAGTGTGTCATCTGTTCAAAGCCTCCCGTCAGTGCTGTTCTCCATGCCTGTCTTACTGTACATGGTGTTATTAGCACAAACACTTTAAAGCTGATCATTTAGGACTGTAACAATAATCCAGAGAGCAATGTAGTCAAACATCTCACAGTTAGTTTTATTGGGAATGAACTTTGACCTGTTAGGCCCCCAGGGCTTTTCTGAGCTTCCTGCTCGAAAATGAAGAGGCCAAAATAAATGGAGTATTTCTCTGCAATTACAAACTCTGTGTAAACAGTCTTGGTATCAAAATAAAGCTAACGCTTGTGAGCTGTCATCAGAGGGGTAAATATTACTGCAGATGTTACTATGTCAAAGTTACTGGGACTCAAACATAGAAAAAAATGATTATTTCCCTCACCTAATTTTTAAAAGTATTTTATAGCTTATATGCTATAAAATATACTTTGGGTCACATTTAACTCCAGAAAATCATAAATCAAAATATGGATGTTACCTGTCCACAGATTCATGGTGATGTAACTGCTCTTTTAACTGTTTGGTGTTTGTAGAAATGGTTTACAGCTGAGATTCAGAGGCTTCTGTGGACACTCATGTCTGCACTTATATTTCTGACCTCGTGTTATAACCGATTAAATGTGATCTCCTCTCTTTTCCCCCATTTTTGGTGGTGTGGGTGCTTAACTAGTTAAAGTACCAAACATCTGTCTCCTGTTGTTGTGTCACGTAGGAAAGAAGCATCAATATCTGATGAGCAGACTTGTTCATTTGTGCAGATTTCTTCTTTTGTGTGGTTGTTTTTTCCAAGTGGAGATGAGCATCTCTAACAAGTTGATTTGTTCACATTTGCACATCTGCATTTTTGAGAGAAATGAGTTTTTTGAGTTTGTGCACTATATGCATATAAGACAACCATTTCCTTTTTCAGTATTTTTGTGTGGTGCATTTTTCTCTGTTTTAACAAAAGAGGAACAAAGAACATTTAAGTCAACCTAAGACGATTTGTTTTAATTTTTACATGGTCTTACTGAGGTGATGCAAAGTGGAACATGCAAACTGTTTTTTTGGTAATGTGCTGGAAAAGCTTGATAATGGACCTTGAAAGTGCTTAAAGTGCTTAAATTTGACCCTGAACAATGAGTTTGAACCCTGCAGTTTACAGTTTCATTTTTCATTATCTCAGCTTTGCCTGTCTTTTATAAATCGTAGTAGACTGAGTGTGTCTGTGTTGACTGAAACCATCACTGTTTCTAATTCTCAACCCTTTCAGGCCCTTCAGCCTCTCAGACTGCTGACATGTTAGGAGACAAACCTCCAGCTGCATCCTCACCAAATGTCATCAAAGGTTCTACTGATGGAGATGAAACTGTAGAAGATCCTGACCTCGAGCCTTCCAACAACACCTCCACGCAACAAACCAGCCCGCTTCCCCCCAAAGACTCTGAGCCCGCTGAGGCTGAGACCGGCCTCAGCCCTGAGCAACAGCTCAGCAACGACTGTGTAGAGGGGGATTAAAGTTCACGTGCAGCAGTTTCTGCTGAAAAGCTTTGGCAGTGAGCAGATTTAAAGGTTTCCCAATGTTCGTGCCTGCTCATTCGAGTAATGTTGTGCATTTCTGGTGGTTTATATCTTGAGCACATGTTCCTACTGTGACGTCAGCTTTGGGTTAGCAAAGACATTTATAATCAATGGAAATAAATGTTTTTCTTATTTTTAAAAGTCCAAATCCTAAACGTATTTACCATGTGTTGGTATCTGTTACAGAAAAATATTTGAACTGATCCACAGTTCCTGCTCTGATGCATCTTCTTTCTCCAGTTTCACTATTGGCAGAATTTTGGTTGCAAACATGTTTCTATAAAAGGCCTCTGTGTGTGTGTAGTATGTGAGCTGTCAACTGACCATCACCCTCTTCCAAGCATTAAGTGCTCGTTCAATTATGAACAGTTCTTTCTTAAGCTACTGCAGGGACATGAAACGCAACACGATGAAGTGGCTCCATCTGCGCTAATGAAAACACCATTTTTAATTACAGGCCACTGCACACATATTGAAATAGTTATGTACAGTTCATATTTCTGTTGGTAGTTCTAGAAAACAATCTTAAAATCCACAAACCAAAAAACGCTTCTGATTATTTACCAGTTCAAACAATAAAAATGTCCTTGGTGTTGGTGTCTTCTATACAGGCTCTTGATATACAAACTATAAGATAAATACATCCTAGTTTTATACATCACTTCCAACACAACCAACCTCAGGTGTGTTCATTACTCTACGGGTTTATTTTAAAGTCTGCTAATGAGTGACATGAAGTTTTATCAGTCCGGTGACCTGTCCAGGGCGTATCCTGCCTCTCACCCTATGACAGCTGGGACAGATTCCAGGACGTGCAGAAGAAAATGGACGAGTGGACGTTTTATCATCTCCAGAACAATACTCGTGCTGGGTTTTGTATGAAGTGGTCACAGGTAGTACAATATGTGTGAACTCACCAAAAATGGTTCTATAACACAAGACATTTAATTTACACAAGACATTGATCCCACCAGTGAGATATTGAGATCACTGGTGCTGAGAGAAAAGCCTTTTGTTACCAGACTTCTTTAACCTGCTGCAGTTGACTAGTTTCCTGCAGGATTGAACCACATTTGCAGTGAGTACTAGGTCTTGTCAAAGTAACTGCTGACACTTCACTGGCATTAACACGTTCCCTATCCTCCTTACAACTAAGTTTAACTTGATGTGATTTTAAAAACTAACTTTTACAAAACGTATCCACTGATTCGGTTTGACTCTGGTTTCTAAAAAGATGGCGGGACATGTTTTTACTTAATATTGTGTTTGCTTTCCTGTGACTTCACACACTCGTGTGGTTTGTCCACACACAATCTGGAGCTACAAGAATGACCTGGATGACTCAGCACGAGTGATCTTCAATGATCACCGTTCTGTTAGCGCACAGCGTGCAGTTCTCACAAGTGTCTGCTTGGAGGTAAAGCTGGGCTACAGCGTTTCTATGCTGTTGTTGCCGGGAGGCGTGAAGCCCTTTCCAGATCCATCAGAGCCAACTCTCTGATTTCTTCCAGAATAGAGTACAGACTGGGAGTTTTGCTCTGACGAAACTCTCTTTCCTCTTTGGAGAGTTTGGGGCGCCGGGCTGTCTTCTCCTGAGCCAGCGCCTCTTCATTCTGACGCACCACCTCTTTGACCAGCTGACTGCGGCCCTGAGGGCTGGGCTGCTGGGACTTGGCACTGTGGTGAGGCTTGTTGCTGATGACCTCGAGGTTTAGACGGTCAGCGTGGCAAGTTGAAGAGTGGACAGAAATACGAACCTGAAGAGAGCAGAGAACGTAAGTCACAGTATTCCTCAGTTCGATCACTACACAGTAATGGCACCTACTGAAAATAGTCTAATGGAATGCTATGCAAAGACAGGCCCACTTAAGGTTTGTGACGTAATATATAACAGCAGTCCTCTCAGCACTGTGCGCAGCGTCACAGCTAAGTAGACAGTGGTGTAGAGTGGAGAAGTTTCCGACTGTGCCACAATTTTGTTCATAAATAGGATAAATTGGATACGTATGTTACACACACGTATCCAATGTAACAAACGTTCATCCATCCGTACACGAACTTTCTTTACTGTGCTTTCTAACATTCACACGACGTGGAGACTGGAGCAGAGGGGGAGAAAAACATTCATTAACACTGTGACCTCGGTCAAGTGTCACAGTGAGGTTGTTGTTTTGTTGATTTGTTTGTTGAATATCATCATCATCTCTTTGTTTGATATGATCATAGCTTGACAGCAGTCAATGCTGTGGTGGACAACTTGTGTTTGGGCTAATGTTTCTTTCTATCTTGTTTTGGCCACATGTGTCATCCATCATCATCCATCAGTAAGCTATGTTGTTAGCATTGCCTTTGCCCTTTGACATTTATGACCCCAGGATAAGTCCATGAAAGAAAGAAAAGATGTTGATAACAGTGGAAGCAGCAGTACTCTGTCACTTTTTCATGTCTTAAAGCCAAAGATGTGAGAATAACACACCGTTACTTCAGTTTCTTTTTGTTAGCTAACCTTAGGGTAATGTTTCCTGCTCTTTTTGCTTAAATCACATGCACTTATTCCTCACAATCATCGTGTGTAACATGCCTGAACTTAATATAACTTGACGCCAGTGATGGGCAGCAATGCATAATTAGATTACTTTTTTCAAGTAACGAGTAAAGTAAGGGATTACTGTTGCAAAAAAGGTAATTAGATTACTTTTACTGTCCCGTAAACACGCTGCTCTACTGTGTTACTAAACCGTGAGTTTGTTTGCAAGAGTGTCTCTTATGACAATGACATAAGTGCATGCGACGTTTGTGGTAACAAACGTGTGCAGAGCAACAATGGATCATTTATCGAGTGCGAGAGAGAGAGTGCGACCGTGCAGCGTTTAAAGGCGTTTATGTGAAAACAATTACCGCCCACTGTCATTTTTTATCTCCCTTTACAAAAAGGTTTGTGTAGAAACGCCACAAACTGGAAGCATTACATTTCTTGTCTTGGAGGAGAGCCTCCCCCCCCCCCCCCACACTTATGTTTTTGTTTTCATATAATATTTAAAAACAATAAACTGAATAACTTTAAATGATTTATTTTCAGGAATCATTTTCGTCTCATTCATCTTACTGACGTTTTGTTACCTTGAGATTAGCTAACAAAGCAGCAACCACACAACACTTTATCACAACAAGATCATAAAACGTCTCTTAATGTTGGACCACAAAAGATCCAGTAGTCGTATGAACCTGTGATTCATATACACTCATGCATATATATTTGGAATCGTCGCCTTTAGGCGCTGCATTGCTGGAAACCTTCTAAAATGATTGATTAGCGTTTTCTGTGACTTACGGTGATGTGGTCAAACAGTTTGAAGGTGGAGGTGCCACAGCTGGAGGTGGTGGTAATGCGGTCCGGGTATTTTCGCACAGTGCCACCCTGCCAATCACAGCTGCCGTCCTGTCCCGCTACCACCACCAGGCCCTCTTTGTTCTTCAGATACACAGGCCCCCTCACACCATACCTGTGAACAACATGGCTGTGGTCAGAGGCAGCCTTACTTACTCAGTGATATTACTCAACCTGCTTTGCGCCCTGTGATTTTAATCATTACATGGATTCTACAGCCTTCTCAAAATGACCACAGGTTACATTTTAATAAACTGTTAATATTGCATATCCCTGTAACACCACAAGCATGGAGAACACTGATGTTATTAAATTACACTTTCCTTGCAATAAACAAGCAGCAACCTCCAGAGGTTAGCTAAGCTAACGTAGAAGTGCCACAAACACAAGGCTGGCTCCAAAGCACCGTCCCTCCCCACAGACTCAACTTCAGCAATGCAATTAACTTATTTAAAGCCTGGTAGAGAAAAGATTCGGGGTTTTAGCCGATTTTCCCTGCTCACAATAAATGTTTAAGGAATTAGTTTAGTAAATTTATACAATTTAAAACTCATTTTGAGGTTTTTTAAGAGAAAATAAAACTAGCGTGTATACTGTTAAATATACATTGATTAGCGTGCAATTACATCTTCCAACAAATTCATTCATTGTCATAAACTTTGAATTCGTCTATTAAAAATACACGAGTGGTTGGCCGTCTGTGAGCTGCTGTACAGCTCCATTAAACAAAGGAAAAGAAGAAGACTGCAGAACAAAACACAGGACTGAAGGTTCTTACTCTGGGATAAACACCAAGACACCGTTGTCTCGAATGGAGTAGACAACAGCGTCAGCCACACAGCACGGGTCTGTCTGAGGGTCTCGTTCTCTGAAAAACAGACACTGAAACAGTGCTGTGGATCGCATTTGGGCTGCCTGTGCTGCCTGCAAATGAAACACAGACGTCAGCACAGCTTCTGTTAATAGAGTAAGAGGTGAATCATTGAAAAACACAAACAATAAAACACCCCTGACCCTGTTCTTGCTGTTGACATGGTGAGCCATTTCCTCCACTTCTTTGTTACTGGCTGGTGCTTTACCAGATACAACGCCCCTCTGCATGTGCAGGGCTGCGGTAAGAAGGCGGTGCACGACAATGTCTGCGTACCGACGGATGGGTGAGGTAAAGTGTGTGTAGCGATCCAGAGCCAGACCTACGACAACGAAGCAAATATCAGCACGTTAGCCTTCTTTCTAGTTCTCAGTCGAATAATTCTTCACAAACAACAGACGTTGGACAAGTGTGTGCAGACGTGTGATGGATGGACTGACCCACAGTCACACTGAAACTCTAGTGCAGCCAATAAAAGCTGTGCAGCGGTATCGTACCATAATGGTAGTATTGGTCTTGAGGATGAGCACCAGTGGAGAAGTACAGAGCCTGTGACATAGCAGTGGTGGCCATCATTCTGAACAACCTGTTCACCAAGGGGTCCTGTGGGTCCACAGCTCGGTCCAGTGAGGCAGCTAAAGCCTTGTTGGACCTGAAGGAACAGAGCCAGAAACCAGGGATGAGTGAGGCCTCTCATCTCAGCAGTCAGTGACACAAAGCTACTTGCATCACCATGTCTCTTGTCCTGGGACCGGTTCTGCTGTTGGTTTAACCCCCCCCCCCCCCACAATCCTCCAACCGCACATTCATATTTTGTTTTCAAACTCCATTGCAGTTCATTCCACGCCTCAGATCCTCAGACCTTTTGTAAACAGTTAAACAAATAAAAGTTAACTGTAATAGATTACAGGTTGTAATTAAATAAATCACTGCCTCTTTTAAAAAACAGAAAAACAAACCATCTTTAATTATTTGAGTTGTTTGTTTTGTTCCCGTGTGAGAATATTCAACACTGCTCTCTGTGCAAAACGGGTTTAAAAGCATAAACAGCTGTGGGATCCTGTTTGTCCGGGATTTGAACCGGGGAACAAACTGCGGCAGGATCAGCGTTGTGCCGAGGTCGGCATCGCCGACAGCATGTGTTCCCCCTGCGTGGCGAGCGTTCGCTGGGCACGGAGTGTGGATCCAGGTTACGCCGCCTCCATTACAAACAGTCAGACGTGGAAGTAGTGATGTTTTAGTTTTGTAAAAAAGTGAAACCTGAGTGTCGTTACATTACCATTCAGTTTAAGGGTTACAACAGAAAATGAAATATTTATTGTCCTCTCGTGGTATCAGACGGGATTATTTTAACAAACGAAGGACATTTTGCCTGATAATTATATTTATCCTGTAACTTTACTGTGTAAAGAGCTAAAACCTCCAAAGTTTCAGGAGTAGTTAGTCGTTATAAGAAGTGTTTGTGAACTGAAAATCAAGAATGTGGGATCCTGTTTGTCCGTGATTTGGACAGCCCAGCGTGTGCTCCCGACGCAGGGGAAACTAATTCTGTCGGGGAGACCGACCTTGCCACGACAGCTGTTGTGAAGCTGAAGCCAAAGGCAAGATATGCTTCATCATATGTTCTAGTCTTTGGTTTGGAAGCATATTTGGCTTCAACCTCAACCTGAGCTGAAGGAACATGTCTTCTTCTTGTCTGACTGCTCATGTGACACCTGAGTGTGTCCCCGTGTTATCAAACATTTCAGGTTCACACACTTGTGTGTCTGAACATGATGTGCGTTGGACTACAATATGCATTTCCTCAGTTTCTATACTGAACAGTCAAAAACATTACCTGGTGTCAATGGTGAAACCTTTGGCCTTTGCAGTGTCCACCAGCTGGTTGAATAGCTCCTGTTGTGGTGGTGGGTGACACCTTAGAAGGGCCTGGTTGGGGAAAGCTTCCTGGATCTTGCGGGCCACCCAGTGGTTGGCGTAAATCATGCACTCTGCCACGGTCTCATGGACCTCCAGGGGCTGACGAGGGACCAGGGCCGTAATGTTCCTCTCCTCATCCAGCTGGGCACCCACCTGAAAAGGGAAAATGCTTCTAACGTGACTTCAATGAAAAAGAATATGAAAATGCATCAGTGGGCCACATTTTACTACAGTTTACTTTAACTCAGTTGAACATGCACCATTCCACCGGAACAAATGCTGCACGGAGAACCAAATGTGAATGAATCTCAACCTGAAAACAGTCTACTGTCTTTCCTACGTTCAGCTCTCTATCATACCAGTAAGAACACATATCCCTAACAGGCACACAGCTCTGCTCATGGGCACAGAAACTCCACCGATCTGCTGTTCATGCTTTTTGTTTATAGTGGACAGCCAATCAGAGTTTAAGTTAGCTCAAAGGAAATGTGCCTTAAAGAGAGAACAAAACTTTTCTCAGACTAAGGATGAACTGAGGGGACCCAAAGTACTTCAGCAGGAACCAAAAGAAGCCAGAAAGTTTGGATTTGAACACAGTTTTGGCCGTTTTATATAATAGATCAAGATGAAACATCTGTTGTCCTTATCCTTCAGGACAACAGATGTTTCACCAGCGGTCAATAATCCAGCTTTGTCAAGATAAGAACTTGATTTTTGGGTGGCAGCTCAATCATTAAACACACTTTTAGAAATATATTGGTTTTTCCACTATCCCAGAAGCAACCCGAGAGAATCATTTTTACTTCATATCAATATTCTGTGTGCGTACAGCCATAACAGGAATGCAATAACTGAATAATAAATAAATCCAAGACATCCTATTAGAGAGCATCTTATAGAACAACAGGAATTGTCCATATGAGGTTTTAACAGATGGCCGACCAGCCGCTGTAGATAAATGGCTGTGATCTAATGTGAAAACTGTCAGTGGTTTCACAGTGGAGTGCTTGGTTTCTTTATTCCAATATTCTCACTGAAATGACTTTCTGATAAAATGTTTTCTGCTGAGGAACGTGTTCTGCTTAGACGCCTGATTTTAAAAATAACGTCTCTATTAGACCGTACTATAATTTATTATCGATGAAAAGAAATATATGGTATCCATCTGTAATTCTGTAAATAACACAGCAAAAAACCAAACTAAACATAAAGACCTGGAAGACTCCTGCGTCTAAATTCATTCAGTTATTGTACTGAGTCCTGAACATGTTAGAAATATGGTATCTAAGCAGATTCTTACTCTGGATGGCATTACCTTGGCCTCCAGTAACGCTGTGAGGAACCTTGGAGTCATGTTTGACCAGGACATGTCCTTCAATGCACATATTAAACAAATATGTAAGACTGCGTTCTTCCATTTGTGCAACATCTCTAAAGTTAGAAATATCCTGTCTCAGAGTGACGCTGAAAAACTAGTTCATGCATTTATTACTTCCAGGCTGGACGACTGTAATTCATTATTATCAGGATGTCCAAAAAACTCGCTGAAAAGCCTTCAGCTGATCCAAAATGCTGCAGCAAGAGTCCTGACAGGGACTAGAAAGAGAGAGCAGATTCCCTTCATTGGCTTCCTGTTAAATCCAGAATTCAAAATCCTGCTCCTCACATACAAGGTCTTAAATAATCAGGCCCCATCTTATCTTAATGACCTTGTAGTACCATATCACCCTATTAGAGCACTTCGCTCTCGCTCTGCAGGCCTACTTGTTGTTCCTAGAGTATTTAAAAGTAGAATGGGAGGCAGAGCCTTCAGTTTTCAGGCCCCTCTTCTGTGGAACCAGCTTCCAGTTTGGATTCAGGAGACAGACACTATCTCTACTTTTAAGATTAGGCTTCAAACTTTCCTTTTTGCTAAAGCATATAGTTAGGGCTGGACCAGGTGACCCTGAATCCTCCCTTAGTTATGCTGCAATAGACCGTGGCAGCTGGGGGATTCTCATGATGACGCCGAACATCATCATCACCTCTTTGTCATCATTATCACTGACTACATGTTTATAGACCAATCTCCATTTAATCATTAGTTATCATTAATCCCTGGCCCTTTTCCACAGGTGTCTTTTGACCTGATTTCCTCCCCTCGGCTGTATGAAGTGTTTCGGGGTGACTGATACTGAATTTTCTAACCATGATGTCATCTGACAAAATGACCAAACACAGAGGTTAAGTCAAACTTTCACTTAGACAGAAGCTTAGAAGGGAGAATCTTCTGCAGCTGAAATGTGCGAGAAAGATAGTGGTTCCAGTTTTTAATGTGCAGAATGGATTTCTCTCCACTGAAGCTATGTGCACGGTTTACTTTGTTTGATTCACTTCAGATTCATTGAATCATTTTGTGTCGTATGTTAGACGTCAGTAGTGACGATGTGTTAGGGTTAGACACTCAGCTATAACATGCTTACGCTTTCAATTAAGAACATGAACCTTAAATGTTTGCAGTCTTTATTTATATAGTCTTACTGTTAAGTACACACATTACCAAAACACACAAAATACTCTATGAAGATACAAGAAACCAATCATACCTCCACTCCTTCCAGCTCCAGCGCTCCTCCTCTGTCCCTCTTTGCCCGAAGATGTCTGGCTACATGTGTGAGCATCTCAAGTGCCTCAGTGAGTTGAGCTAGCTTAGAACCCTTTTCCTGAGGACCCAGGTTGGCCAGTTCCGCTACCTCAACCTGTTCTCCGTTGAGGAGCGCCTGAGCCAGCTCGTAGTGGAGCTGATAGGAGGAGCGGATGAGTGTACGACCATACCAGACCTCTTGGACTTCAAGGGATTCTGCGTCAAGCTCCCAAAGCACGCTCATTGCATACCTGAATTTGAAAGTGTCAGTTACACAACTAGCATGCATTTTAAGCATATGAAAATGAAACGTGTGATGGGAAGTCTACTAACCTGTCAGCACCTCCCAGCAGTGAGCAAAGGTCTGCGCTGAGAATAGCAGGCAGCATGTCGTACCTGCGGTCTGCCAGGTAGTAGGTTGTAGCCCTTAAGAAGTGACATAATAAATATAAAAAGGCAATGAGATCAAAGCAGCAGCTTTATCATCTTCTTTCTAATCAAAAGTGAGACATAATTTGAAAATAAGTACTAAATATTCAGAGTTTGTTCCACCTTTGTCATTTTCATCCTTCTGTTTATTAATAAGTCAGGAAGGATGAAATAAATAAGCAAAATGTTTTTCTTATGATTTAATAAATATTCCCCATTTTCTGAAATAGAATTTAAGGCTTCAAACCACAATCATGAGATTTTAATTTACTTCTTTAAAGTGTGGAGGCGAGCTGGACAGGTGGGTGATCTGCACGCTGCTTTGTGGACAGCTATGAAATGTAAAATGGAATTTTAGAGTAAGTCAGAGAGAAAGCAGAGGACCAAAACTACATTAAAAATCACAACATAAAAAATATATAGTAAGATTTCAGTATTATTTTATAAGTGCACGTTGTTAACAGTCTACACGGAGTTTCTCTCCTCACTCGGCTCTCAATCATCTTCTGTACATGCTGCTGCTGCTGCTGCTGCTGCCTTTAAAAAACGACATGCACTTCATGGACCTTCTTACTAATTTATCTGCAGACTACACTTTATCAGATACATTTTATTAGCACTGGGTTAGACACTTCTGCCTTCTGAACACTCCTTTCTTCACTTCCAAGACTCAACAAGGTGCTGAAAGAATTCCGTAGAGATTTTGGATTATAGCGAGATTACACCGAGATGACAGCAGAATGCATTTGCTGCAGATTTGTCGGCCGTTCAGCTGTGACACAAATTTTTTTGGGCTGCTTCCCTGTCACATGGTGTCATCGCTGCATGTTCCCAGGAAGGAAAATTTGTGGAGATCAAGTGCAAGCATTACTTTTGCAGCCCCGACCTTCACTTCATTTACTGCAGATATTTTAAACTCAGTTTTATTCATTTGTACAATACAGCACAAAATAAATAAATAAATCAGAACATGTGCATATATCTGGACATAAACACAGATGAATATCTTCTTGTTCTATTACTGTGGTTCAACTGTCTTGTATCATCATCCTCTTTATTAATAAGATGCACTGAAAGCCAATTATAGACAAACCATTAACATCAGGTACTCAAGGTCACATGCCATCATGTGACCTCCGGTGTTTTCCTGACACCCGTAACTGTACAAAGGGGATCTGAAAACAAATGATGTGTGACACACTGTTCTTTACTTCTACCACTCAGTAGAATAAAACTAATTTAGTTGGAAGCGGACTCATTTTTCCTTTTTTTGCTGCATGACCTTCTGGTTGAATGTTGTGTACAAGTATGGCTGCCATGTCCCGTAGTAATATATGTTTATGAAGGCCACAGTGAAAATCACTCAGGCTTTCCCACAGCGGAAACATTCCCCTGTCCTGTTAATGGCATCGTACTCAAAATGAGCACAAGTTCTTCGTAACAACATGGACCACTGTGTTCTGTGTGTAGCAGTTCTCTACTGTGAGAACCCCAACCACCTTTTAGCACGACCAGCATTCGTCCATTCGCACACATATTCATACAGCGCGTTAGTCTATACCTTTAAGCATTTTCTCTCACATGCACACTCACACTAACGGATGCATCCAGGGAAATTTGGGGGTTAAGTATTTTGTGCAAGGTGACTTTAACATGAAGCCCGAAGGCATCAGGGATTGAACCAACAATGTGCTGACCATTGGTTCAATTCCTGGTGCCAGTGATACTTTCAAAGCCATCATGGACCCTGTGAAGTCCTTCTACATGTGATTAAATGATAGACATTTAAGGCTTAATGCTTCACATCAGACACGAGCCTTATTTAAGGTGGCCCTCTGTGTTATTTATAATTGCGCTACAAGGCATGCTGCTGATGCAACATTAATTCAGGCAACAACTTTCTTGCCTCTTTGTACTTCTGAAAGTTCCTCTGAACACTTATGCAAGATGCTGTAATTTTCTTTTATCCTTTTATATCCCACCTACTCTACCCAACCACTCCAACCAGTTCCTCACCTTGAACGTGCCTCCAAGTCTGTGAGCGAACCCTCTTTGACAAAGTGAGTGACATCAGCAATGTGAACTCCCAGCTCCAGCCTTCTGTTGGGGAGCTTGTGTACAGACAGCGTGTCGTCTACATCTTCACAGCCGCGTGGATCGATGCTGAACACCAGGCGACTGTCCCTAAGATCCCGCCGCTCTGCCACCTCAGAGGGGTCTACCGTCCACGGCTTCTCCAGAGAGTTGACCGGCATCTCTCTCAGCTGATGGCAGACGGACAGGCACAGCTAAACAGCCGCATAGTCTTTTGAACTTTTCACATTTTGTTATGATTCTATACAAAACATTAATAATAATAATAATAATAATAATACATTTTATTAAGCGCCTTTCAAAACACTCAAGGACACTTTACACAAAGACAAAGCAAAACAGTGTTTCACTTTCAGTTGCTCCCTTGTCACAAGGGGTCACCACACCTGATAGCTCAGCATCTTTTGATACGGCAGAGTTTTATACCAGATGCCCTTCCAGGCACAACCCTGATTTGTATCTCCGGTTGCAATCGAACCAGTGACATTTTGCCTGCAAGCCAGTGTGTAAACCACTGATGAAAAAAGGAAAGAATGAACTATTCCACATATTTAATGATTCTTTAATATTTTGTTGATTTGATAATAATAATAATAATAATAATAATAATGGATTGGATTTATATAGCGCTTTCCAAGGCACCCAAAGCGCTTTACAATGCCACTATTCATTCACTCTCACATTCACACACTGGTGGAGGCAGCTACAGTTGTAGCCACAGCTGCCCTGGGGCAGACTGACAGAAGCGAGGCTGCCATATCGCACCATCGGCCCCTCTGGACAACAATAGCTATATTGCAATCTTTAAAACCTTTGGTTACTATGGTAACTCTCTGATAACCAAGCACTCTCTGATGTGACCAATCACAGAAGCTCTACTGCCACCCCCTTTATAACATAAAAAGTTATGAATGATGTTCCAGTCTATGATAGTGGACTCATCTGTGCTTGTCCTTTGTTACAGCCCATTGCAACCCTTACACTCCTTACAGTGGAAATGCAGTTGTCTTCAGGTGTTGCCTAGGTTTAACTGCCGATTGTCTACACCTGGTGAGGTGTGGCTAAAGGCGTTCCTGAAGTGGTCTAGTCCAATCACCTTCTCCAGGCCAATCAGCATTCATGCTGTGTCCTCGGTTATTCTTCCTTGTACACGCCTCATCTCATCACTCATGCTCCATTCAACCATTCCACCACCAGCTTCCAGGCTCTCGGGGCTCCTGCTCTAATCCTTTTCACAGACGGGGTTCTGTTCCGCTGAGATAGGCCATCTGAGTCTAACGGCAAATCACCTGTTTAAATTCTGTTCATCAGTAAATCAATTTCATTCTTTCAAATAACCTCTCCTTATTAAAATATCTGTACTGTATTTAGTGATGAACAATTGTTAAACTCTGGTGTTTGCTCCCATAATTTCCCTTTTATTTTGACGCTCTCTGCTCTTTCCTCTTTCACCTGATCTCTGACTGCGATTGTTTGGAGGTGAAAACCAAACATCACCTGGGTTTCAGAAAACCAGAGTTACCCTGGTAAGCAACCATTCTCTGTATCTCACTATGGGAGATATAATCTACTTCCAGGTTGTAAGTTCTTTATCCTTAACAAGGTATGGAGCAGGGTAAGCCCACACTAAGGACTGAGTGTGCCAGTGAGGATGCAATAATATCAAAAACGCATAACCTAACAAATGTAATAGATGGTCCTCTGGTGAACTGTGAAGGTCACACTCTCAGTAGCCTTCAACAGCCACACAGACAGATACACTCAACAAAACAGGAACACACAGATGCTTCAATCTATGCAAAGGAGTGCAAGACACAGAAAAGCGCTATATATGGCTACATTTTCAGCAATTTACCGTTTAAAAGTGGGCCCTGCATAAACAGGATGTGGACCAATTGGTGCATTCCCAAAGTAAATGTGATACGAAAGAGTAGCTAAATGCAGTTTAATAAATGGAAAATAATCCTCTCTTATTTAGCTAATCCTGAAGGAAACATAACACATGTGGAACAGAGTTAGGAATGGGTACCGGCAATGTTCCCTCGAAGCTGTGTGTGTGCACAATTGCGCACTGCTGGCACGGTCTCTGCGCACAGAAAATCTGCGTTGCGCACAAAAAAAAAAAAATCTAACCTGAATTGAAATTAAAATCAATACTTTAACAAGTCTGTTTTGCAGTGTTAGTCAGTGACTGGCTGCTCCCGTATGGGATCCAGCCAGTAATGCGATTCACATTCGTATATACGCAGCTAATCAATGTCGTTGACAGGCTCTGACAGCGTCCTTATGTGCCGACACCGGTGTTTTAGCGAGCAAAGCGGCGTGGCGACGTTTAGTGTGTGTCAGAACAATGAGGCGACTGCTGAGTGTTACAGGTGTTACAGCAGTGACACATCTGCTGCTGTCAGGCCTGCAGGTATCAGGCTGTTGTTCTCCTTCATCTCATAGTTGACAGAAATTATTTTTGGAGTGGCACAAATAATTTGTGTGGCATCAGATTTGATGCAATTTGATGATTGTTCTCTAAATAATTTAAAATGTTTATTTAAAAAAACGCCTTGGCTGCATTTTTAGGTAAACAGCTGCAAAAAACTTTGTTGTTTGCATAACTCAGTTACTTTTTTGAAGAAGTAACTATATAATTAATTACCCAACATTGGTCATTATTTACTGTATTTTGCAGACAGAGTTACAGACTCTCTCCCAGACCACAGACTCATAATACAAGTCAGAGCTTTATGAAAAAAAAACAAAAGAAACTTGTGTTTTCAAAATTGGAGTTCAAGTTATTTTTACTTCCAATAGTGTTAACATGCTACACAGGTCATGAACAAGATTTTTTTGTTTTGTTTTTTTAAATTTTCATTGTAAGTGGGCTAAAATAGTTAATTAAAAGTAGTCTAACATAAATGTAAATGCTGTAATTTTATTATTTTAATAAACCATGTAACTTGCATGGATTCAATGCTGGCGTCACCACAGTGCACACGTCTGCTGTTGCTCACAGTGGTCCAAGGGATCGCTCAGGGAGTTTCTGTGTTCGCTCAGACACATGAAAAATTAGAGGGAACATTGGGTGCGGGTATACCGGATACGGGTGGCTTTTTTTTTTCTTGAGATGTCATACACTTTGGATTCTAGCCAATCATTTTACGTTTCCGAGGATAGTAGGCGGGTCCAGGTACGTATGTTCTTTGAGAGCAGAGCTACAGATTAAATGTCCAAGGCAAAGCGGTCAAAAGTCTGGCTGTACTTCACAGCAAAATATGCAAACTCAGCAGCAACAAGTGCTTTAAGGTGATACTGTGATACTGTGCAAAGGAAGTAACACCTCGAATCCAATGAAACACCTGGCAACGCTATAGCGTTTTTTTAAAAGCAGAGAAATGCGCCGTATTTGATAGCTTGCTGCGAGACTTCACACCGAGCACATCTGCTGCGGGTGGGTTGCCTGTTATTGGACCTGGAGTTAGCAACATCCCCCAAAAACCCGAAGAGGAGAGTCCTGGCCCCTAGCCCTGCCAGTGTAGCAGACGGATGATGATGCAGCAGCAACCGTTCTTCTCTGCGTGAGGAGCTTAATGTTGTTCGTGTGTAATTTACGTTGAGTAGGCTAACCACGTTATTACATTAATGCATGTAAGGTGAACTAGCAAACACCGTCGTAGTTACATGCGACTGTCTTCTTGTTTGATAGAGTGATACCATACATGCCCTGTAGCTGCAGAAAAAGCTAACACCGTTATCTTTTTACAAAAAAAACAAACAGCTAAACATGTTTTCCATTATTCACCGGTTCCAAACAAAGTAGGTATGTTGTATCAAAAGAAAAGGCTAACTTGGTTATCATTTTGCAGAAAAAAGAGACTGCTAAAAATAAAAACATAAGAGGTTTTTGGACAAAGTTTGTGTTCTCCATTCTTTAAGCAATTCAATTCAATTCAATTTTATTTATATAGCACCAAATCACAACAAAAGTCGCCTCAAGGCGCTTCATAGATACAGAGAAAAACCCAACAATCATATGACCCCCTATGAGCAGCACTTTGGCAACAGTGGGAAGGAAAAACTCCTGTTTAACAGGAAGAAACCTCCAGCAGAACCAGGCTCAGGGAGGGGCGGGGCCATCTGCTGCGACCGGTTGGGGTGAGAGAAGGAAGCAACGGTTAGAGCACCATTTAAGCACCCGCACAGTTTCAAAAGTACCGGTATCGGATAAAACCTAAACGATACCCATCCCTAAACAGAGTATAGATAAGGAATCTCTCAAATACTTCATAAAATGAGCATCTAGAAAGTGATCTAGCATTCTGAATGTTCACAATGACTCTCAGAGAGAGACCTGCTTCATTTTAAATCAGCCACTCGTGTGCCACGCCCAGAGTGCTGACCATTTGGGATGTGGAAGAAAAAAATCACGCCAAGTCAATGTTCAAAGGCAATGGTCATGGCCAGTAGTGGAACAGAAAAGCTAGTTCTGCCATCAATGGCCTGATGGGCCAGTATGGGATCTATAAAAATGAGAGACAGCTACTCCTCCCTCACCCCACTCAGTATCACTGGTATGAGGTTGAGAAGGGGAAAATGCATACAGGTGCCCTTATCAAGCAGGTGGCCAATGTCCTGAAAGAGCTTAGCCAAGTAAGCTGACAGTAGGGTGACCACATTAAGGGTTATTATGGACCGAGCTGTCAACTTGCAAACCTTTTGGTCATATAAGTCTGTGAAGGTTCTCAGTCATCCAGGTCATCGTAGTCTAAGGAGCTTGGAAAGAAAAGCGTCCAAACTTCTATAAGTTCCTTGAAGACGTTTCACCTGTCAGAAGCTTCTTCAGGTCTAGGAGTAACTGGTGGAAAGAAAGGCTGTTGGCTCTTTTAAAGGGACAGTACCTAACCACTGGTACAGATATGTTGATGACACATGGGTCAAAATCAAAACCCAGGAAGTAGAATCCTTCACTGTTTACATCAACGCTGTGGATAAAAACAAAGTTCACCAGGGAAGACACAAAGGATAACAGTATGCCATTCCTGGACTTTGCCGTGCGCATTAAAGAGAACGGAAACCTCAACATGAAGTTTACTGGAAGCCCACACACATGGACCAGTACCTCCTGTTTGACTCCCATCACCCTCTGGAACACAAACTTTGAGTAATCAGGACCCTACACCACCGGGCAGAACATGTTCCCTCTAAGCCTGAAGGAAAAAAGAGGGAACACACACATGTAAAGGAAGCTCTTAAAATGAGACAAGACTCAGCTGTCAGAAGACATAGTTTGAAAGAGAAGTAAAAGAGGCATCTATGTCCACTGTGAGCGACCATCTTTGAACAGAGGCAGCGGCTTACGACACCAACTGTCTGCCATCTATAATCCAGTTTTGAGATCCCTTCCCAGACGCTTCCACTCACATCCTGGGCCATCTGACCTCAGGAAATCACATGATAGGCTGGGGCTAGGATTCACAGTGGGTTCACCCGAATACTTGGCTGATTGTGACCCACACCCATTTTCACACCTTGGCTCGTGTGATTAGGTAGAGGATCATTAGGGGGTCCATCTCTCCTGGGGGACACTCCCATAGGGCTTAAAATCTGGGACTCTGCACCAGTTTCTCCTAGAACTGAAGAAACCTCTCAGATGAGAGGTGAAACATCTTCAAGAAAAAGTCCAGACTCTTTTTTTCCCCAAGCTTTTGGTATATGGAGCTGCTAGGGTTCTTTCACTGCTTGGTGATTTGGTAATAATGTTTTAATAATGTCCAGCTGTTTTTGGACAATTCTGAAGCTTATTAATCCTTAACAATCAAAAACCTACATCCAAAGTACAACCAGAGCTGGGAATTAGTAACAAAAACATATTTTCTGAAATTACTTAACTTACTAGAATCCTGCAAGTTTTATCACACAGGATGAAGCAAATTACTCACCAAAGTATTTCCAAACTGTGTAGATGGGTATTTGCCACCATTTGCGTCAATTATGGTTGAATTTAACTGTTTAATTGCAATTTATAGACATCAAAAAAAATCACATTTTATCATAATATTTATATTCACAATAATTGCTGATGGGTTCACAACAGCTAAATACGAAAGGTGAAACATACTATATAGGCTTGTGGAATTTGCCTTTTAGAGATGTAAAAACTTGAATTTATCTCTAACGTAGGTGCTCTCACCTGTGCGTCTGAGAAAGGAAGAATATGGATGCAGTTCTCTAGGAGGATGGTCTGGACCTCAGTCTCAAGCTCTCCAGCTCGACCCAAAACCCGTACACTATGGCCGTTGGGATAGAATGACGTGCTTTCCCATGAATCAATGCGCACCACAACTCTGTGGTCCTAGGTGAGGATGAGAAGACAGGGATAGAAATGAGACAGCACTTAGTAAACACTGGTCACACTATGAGACAAAAGCATAATGCTATAGTAACACTAGAGACTGGAGCGCAAACAAGATCGGTGTTGCTATGTGCAATGAATTTGCAATATTGTTGGCTTTGAAATGCTTCTTTGGAAGACGGGGACTAATTCTGCAACTACTCTCAGTCAGTTACTTTTATTTAAAGGGTGCAAAACACCAATCAAATGGTGATAAGATGGTCTGGAGATAGAGTCCTGCTTTTCAAGGCAATCACCTTGAAAGCGTTCATCCAGAGGTTGACAGTGTTGTATTCTCAACCTTTGATCGACCAGTTGGTTGCCGTAACTACTTGTAATTGAACGCTGAATGCAAAATATTCACTGCAATCACTGGAAAAGCAGCGTTTTTTCTTTGTTACAAGGCAGGTGCCGTCCTATTTTTACTCATGTGACTAAGCCATAATGTACATCATGAAAATAAAATCAACCTATAGATGTAAGTCAAGTCAGACCTGCAGAGCTTCAGCCTGTTGAGTACTGATGCGGATTTTAGGAATACGCTGGTCCCAAGGTATGGTCAGTATCCGCTGGGAATTCCTGCTCTGGGACTGAATCCCATCCCTAGTGGGGAAAGTTACCACGTAGTCTCTCCAGTTCCTCTGCAGGATCCCTACAATACGACCTGTGGGGTTAAATGTCAGACATCAGTACAGAGAGACATTTATGGAGTAAGTGAGGATGGACTCGATGATTGCGGTGTAGAATTGCATCATCGTCCGTGTTGGCAGGTTGAATTTCTTCAGCTGCCTCAGGAAGCACATCCTCTGCTGAGCCTTCTTTATGACGGAGGTGACGGAGGCTCCCACTTCAGGTCCTGGGTGATGGTGGTACCCAGGAAGCGGAATGAGTCCACAGAGGTGATGGGGGTGTCAGTCAGGATGATGGGGGGGAGTGGGGCTGTGTGCTTCCTGAAGCCCACAATAATCTCCACTGTCTTCTGGGCATTCAGCACCAGGTTGTTGTGGCTGCACCAGGACACCAGACGTTCAACCTCCCTCCTGTAGGCAGACTCGTCCCCGTCCGAGATGAGTCCAATAGCGGTGGTGTCATCTGCAAACTTGATTAGCTTGACAGACTGGTGGGTGGAGGTGCAGCAGTTGGTGTACAGGGAGAAGAGCAGAGGAGAAAGAACGCAGCACTGGGGGGGAGCCGGTATATACATATGTACTACATAATTACATATGTGTTCATTCATAGTTTTGATGCCTTCAGTGAGAATCTACTATGTAGAAGTACCAGGCCATGACAGAAAAACCACTAAAAAAAAGGCGTGTCCACACTTTTGACTGGTAGGGGCTTCAGGTGTGCTTAGTGAATACCTCAGGCACCAGAAACCCAAGAAAGAGGAGCAAGAAGAGGAACCATCATGGAAGGACAGGATCCTGCACAGTACCACCAACAGATAAAAGAACTAGCTCACATCCAGAAATCCTACCAGTGGCTGGACTGGACTGAAATAGAGCACAGAGGCACTAATAATGGCAGCACATGAAGCCATAAGTACAAGATCCATAGAGGCTGGGGTCTACCAGACCAGTCAGTCAAGACCCCAGATACAAGCGTAAAGATGCCCCTGAGACAATCCAGCACATAACAACAGGGTGCAAGATGCTAGCAGACATACATGGAACGCCATAACCAAGTGGCCGGCATAGTATAAAGGGAATATCTGTGCCGAGTATGGCCTGGAAGTCCCGAGGTCAAAACGGGAGACGCCCCTTAGTGTGATGGAGAATGACCGAGCTAAGATGCTTCGGGGCTTCCAGATACAGACGGACAAAATGGTGATGGCTAATCGGACATAGTGGTGGTGAACAAGCAGAGGAAGACGGCTGTAGTGACAGATTTAGCAATCATCAGGAACATCAGGACGAAGGAACATGAGAAGCTAGAGTACCAAGGGCTCAGAGAAGAGCTTGAGAAGATGTGGAGGTGACGGTAACAGTGGTCCCCGTGGTAACCTGAGCACTCGGTGCGGTGACTCCCAAGCTAGGCGAGTGGTTCCAGCAGATCCCGGGAACAACATCTGAGATCTCTGTCCAGAAGAGCGCAGTCCTGGGAACAGCAGAGATGCTGCGCAGGACCCTCAAGCTCCCAGGCCTCTGGTAGAGGACCTGAGCTTGAAGGATTGACCGCCCGCAGGGGGGGGAAGTTTTTTGTCCTTAGGACCTCGTGTGTAAAAATAATAACAATAAGAAGGGTTAACAATGGTCAATTGCCTCCAGTTAGATTAAAATGTATTTTATGTGTTGCATATTTTTTATGTAAAAACACAGGGTGTTCCCATTAGCCAAATTAAAAGTGTGACAAGCTAAAACAGTATTTTTGCACCTGAACTATCCCTCCCTGTTCTAGGTCTGCCACAGCTGAAAAGATTATTGATTATTTGTGCGAGTCCACGTGTATAGTTGCAGGAGTGTTCCTCGCCTTTTGAATACTGGGCCCTGAGTTGTGTGCTTAATTAATTAGTGTTTTTCTTTCTTTCTCTCTTTTGTCATTTGCGAGGTTACACTGGCAAACTTACGGGGCCCCGTCTGTCTCTGTTCTGTTGTGTTTGGTAAAGGGAACTGTATGTTAGTGGAAGCTCAGGATGCGTTCCCTGCCATTTGTGTCTCCTAGACTTAAAACTTTCTTTTGTATTGGACGAAAGAAAAGGTGTCAGACGTAAAAAAAATTCTACAGAAGATGAACAATATCTGCCATGTCATTAAAAAGCAGGAAAAACCAGCAAAGACGTGACACAGAACCTGAGAGATGCATTTGGCCCTTGAGTTGTTCGACGAAACTTCATCGTTATTTGAATCTCTGGAAATGTGGCTGTCAAGAAGCTATTCCCTGACGAATGGAACCATGGAGAAGAGGTTCAGTTGTGCCAAATTACACCAGAACTGTAATAAAAATCAGTAGCAACTTTAAAAAAAGTTTAATTGTGAATGCCTGTCCAGAAAATAGCTTCCAAATGTTATTTCACCCAAATATGTTCTTATAATGTTGCTTCATGCAGGTGATATAAACAAGAATGGTGAATGGACTAATTCTTATACAGCTCTTTTCTACTCTCACCCAATCACCCCATTCACACAAGCACTTCCTTCTATGCGTTTAAGTGCTTACTAAGCAACATTCACACTCACTATACTCCAATGGATGCATCGGAGAGCAACTTGGGGTTAGTATCTTTCCCAAAGATACTCGGCTTGCAGACTCGGGGAGCCACGGATCGAACCATTCATGTGGTTCGATCAAGATGCTTCATTGTTTTCATTACTTATTTGTGAGATATCCTGAACATATTTTAGGCAAATCAGACAGAAAATATAATACACAAAATATCATTAAATACAAAAATAAATCAAATGTGAATGAATGGAGTACAAACATTCCCACCTGTTGGCAGAGGTGTACTCTCATTGTCCTCTCCAGTTTTTTCATCCCCATCAGTCAGGGCTGTGTCCCTCCCTCTCCACTCGTTCTTGGGCAACAACTCCACCACAACTTCGTCCCCATGCACCGCTCTGTTTCGATTTTTTCGACCATACACAAGCACATCCCAAGTCAGATCTAAGATGGATAGGGGGGGGTCAAAGTCGGGAGAAGAGATCAGAAACGTCTAGCAAATATAAGTTTAATGTGTCTGTTCCACCTGTTTTGAAAATGTAAGGCGTTTTCACCTGTGCTCTTGGTTGAGAAGTTCTTCGGCCTGACGAAAGCCTCGTTCTGTGCCCGATGCTTGTTAACATTCAGTGTACTCTAGTAAAAAGGAATGAAACAAGACATTTACTCTTCTGCCACTGAGGTTGTGTTAAACAATCTGGTGAAAAACTCCACTGCCTTCTCTTTGTGACATCTCCATACCTGCTCAGGTACAGTTGGGGAAATAATTATCACTGCTGAATTTGTAGGTTTCCTCAGTTACAAAGAAAGAACAATTATTCATGTTATTTCTTTAATGTTAGTTTCATTTAATGGAGAGCGATAGAATATCAACCAAAAACTGTCTGTGAAGGTTCTCAGTCATCCAGGTCATCGTAGTCAAAGGAGCTTGCAAAGAAAAGCGTCTGGACTTCTTTAAGTTGCTTGAAGACGTTTCACCTCTCATCCGAGAAGCTTCTTCAGTTCTAAGGTCAAATGGTGGAGAGTCCCAGATATAAACCTAGAGGGAGTATCCCCCCACAGAGGGACAAAAGGACCCCCTGATGATCCTCTAATCGCCTGAGCCAAGGTGTGAAACTGGGTGTGGGTCCCAATCAGCCAGAGTTTCGGGTGTGTTCATTGTGAAACCTGGCCCCACCTTATCATGCGAATTCCTGAGGTCAGATGGCCCAGGATGTGAGTGGGCGTTAAGGCGTCTGGGAAGGATCTCAAAACTGGATTATAGATGGCAGAGAGTTGGTGTCGTAAGCCCCGCCTCTGTTCAAAGATGGTCGCTCACAGTGGACATAGATGGCTTCTTTCACTCCTCTTTCAAACCATCTGTCCTCTCTGTCCAAAATGTGAACATTGGCATCCTCGAAAGAGTGACCTTTGACCTTTAGACGCAGATGTCCATCTGCCTCAGGAAACTCTTTCTCCCCATCGTCACCCTCTGACTACTCCACTTGATACCAAGAAAAGTCTTACCACTGGCAACAAAGGTCTCTACCCCAAATACTAAGCCATGTTTTGCTTGGGGACTCACTGAAAGTAACTTGCCAATCCCTTTATGACTTTTTAAAATAATAATAATAATAATAATAATGATGTGTTTTTTCTGTCTCTCTCCTTTAAAATTAAACTGCAAGAAAACTTAGAGACAGTTCATATCTTCTTCATTCAATAACAGTCCTGCTCTTCATCTCATTTTCTTTATTCGTCAGCCCCTCAAATACTCCTACCTCCTCAGCACACTCCCTACACTCATCAGTGTATTTCGTTAGTATAGATTAGTATATGTATTAAAGGTACCTGCAGTTTCTCTGAAAAATGAACAGGCTTAAAGCTACTAAAATATTTAAACGTTGTTCCTGCAGTTGTTTTAAACTCGTGTTTTAAAGAGAGATCCGGTATACTTAAAACAGGAGTTAGAGAATTGTGGATCAATATGTTTGTCATTGCACAAGATGATCAGATCTTTAGCATGAATGCTCACCTCTGTTTTCTACACACACACATCACTGATCACATCACATGCTCACAGAGACACATTCACATACACACACATCACATGTTCACTCTTGCAGAGACACACGTTCACATGTGCGTGTCTTATCTGTCGCATCATTAATGTTGATGTTTGTGTGACCACTGAAGTTAATAAAAGGGCTTTGAGGGAAGGCTGGAGTTGGGCTAAGATCAGATGAAGACCTTCTCCCCTTGCAGCAAGTAAAAGAAAGCGCTGAGTCAGCGGGGTTTGAGCGTTAGACCCAACAACAGGTTGGTACATTTTTACCTGAATGTAACGTTCAGACTTTATACCAGCCTCCAGGACTTCAGCGGGAAGATGTTCGGGAAACTCTTTCTCCCCATCGTCGCCCTCTGTCTCTTGTTGTGCCTGAGAAATGGAGCTAAACAGTTCATGGGCTGCCTGCAGATCTGACCAGAAGCTTTGCAAATAATCCTGGCAAAGGAAAAACACACAGGTCAAGAAATAAATTACTTCAGTTGGCCTTCTTAGCTCCAGTAACATCCCTTCAAGGGCCTAAGTTTTGGATCCTCTTCCACTTAACCTTATCAGGTTCGAGAAAGAGAAATAGAGTAAAATCTTTCAAATTCACCTCAAATCAACAGCCAGATGCTTAAACCTTTTGATACAGTTAGACGTCCTCAGTATTAGTATTACAATAATAGTTAAATAGATATAAGAACTGGTTTCAGAATAAATAAAGCGAGTTTTTGGAATGGGCTTCCCAAAGCAACAACCTCAACCCTGTTGTTAATTGTTGGACCGTGCTTAAACGCCACGACCGTTTTAGGAAACCAACCAATTTAAATGAATTCTACCAATTCTGGTTGAAAATCTCTGTTTTCAGTGACCGAAAACGCCGTTTACGTGTGGACGAAAGGCGCAAACACATAGAAAAATCTGCGTTTTCAAAAATACCCGGGTACGTATGTTTGGATAAAAATATACAAATCTGGCAGCAATGTATCAAAAATGTATCACAATAGAAAGCGATGTAATATTAATTTCACGGCTACTAGCATGTACTGCTCTTTTTCCTTTAAATAAACATCAGACTTGATATCAGTCCTTATTGAGCAATGAGTTTACTCTCTGACCGACTCGTGTTTGCGGCGTTCCAAACACGTTGCCAAGAGGGAAGATGCAGAGTACCTGTGAAGCCAAACATATAATATCAATACCCATAACATGGCTAAAGGCTGTTTCTAACCTCTCTTCTTTACTTTAACTGTCATTTATTGACCATTTTAAATGGCGATACCAGTGTATCGACAAATAGGTAAAAAGTGTAACTGTTTTTTTCTGACAGAGCTCGGATCAATCAGTGCAATTACAAACAAGGCTGTGACCTTCACCTTTAGCGAAATTCTCATTTACATACTAGTTTAATAGTTTTCTGACTCATTGTCACTGTGTTTTATACAACCACAGCATGCTTGCTAGGCTGACATGAATTGAAAAACAAAGTGCAGCTCTCCGTATGTAAACAGACTAAATGCCACATATATTTACATTTTGTCACTTAACCAAGAAATCATGTGTAATGACCGAAAGTTTGACAACAACCACCAATTTCACTTCTAAGTGAGACTGTTCTAATACTGCTGCCAAAAATGTAAGTGTTTCAAAAACCCATGCCTGCTACATGCTACAATAGTCCCACTGAAGATTAGTGAAATAATACAGACCAACCAACTGTTCCATCATATAGGCTCCAACACAACGACTTTAACACAAAGAGCTGACTTTCAGTTTTAGGTGTTCAAACCACGTGTTTCTCTAAATGCATGATGATAAATCCCTGTAAGGTGGCTACATATAAGAAGCCGATATAGAGTAGATGGTATTATAAAGGTATTTCATATACCTGGACGGAGATGACGTACACTCCAGACGTCAGGCTGCTGAACTGAGCTACGGCCTCAGGATCCTCAGTGATCATCACTATATTCATCATTCCTGCCAGGTGGTTGTAGTACCACACTGCAGCTGAGTACACACACACACACACACACACACACACTAAATGAACTCACAAGTTTAGCATAAGATGCATGAAAGCAAATTGCCCGCTAAAGCAATAATCTTTAACATATCCCACTAAGTTTTTGCTGTTTTGTAGGTGGAAGTTATGATTTCACACTACTTGTAATTCAAATGGTGCTTCCACAGAAAGAATATAAAAAATAAATAATTGAGTGCCTTATCTATATAATAAACACATTTCATGAGAACACACTGCACTTCTAGCTTCATTTGTTGGCACAACATAAAAGTTTGTCAGATCGTGATTAACATTACAACCAAGTCTCTATTATTAAAAACACTCATTAAATCCTTTTGGTGCTTTTCTCTATTAAACTGGTATAAATATTAATCACTTTTAAGCTGCCATTCACAAGTCCTCCTGACTTCTTTGTTCCTGCACTTGTTTTCTACCTGAAGTGGAGGAAAAACATTTTTGAAAATGTTAAAATGACCCCTTTACCCATTGAACCCCTATTGGGACAAAACACTATGAATGCTCGATTGACATCTTAGCCAGTACGTGTGCTCTAAGTGCCATATGCATCTGCACCGCTGGCCTGTTGCACAATTTGAAAGAAAGTTCAAATGTAATGTTTACATTTTTAAATCTCCCAGATGAATTTTGCACACGTGTGAACTATACATTTATGTCACTTTCACAAAATATTTTTTAAACCCAGAGACTTAACATTTTTAGAAACACAATTTCCTTTCAAGAGTTGCTGAGCAGAAGTAGTCAGCAGGTGCAGTCAAAGACATTTTGTGTGATTGGATGATTATCAGGATGTCCTAAAAGCATCATTTGAAAAACCTTCAGTTAATCCAGTCCAAGAACAAAAGAACATATTTCTCCCATACTGGCTTCCCTGTTAAATCCAGAATTTAATTTAAAATCTTCTTACACAGAAAAGTCTTGAATAATCAAACCCCTTTTACACACCCACTTTACTCTCAGGCTGCGGGCTTATTTGTGGGGTTTACAAAAGTAGAATGGGAGGCAGAGCATCAGCCTTCATGCCCTTTTTTGTAGAACCAGCTTCCTATTTGCACACGGGAGACTGACGCCCTCTCACTATTAAGATTAGGATTAAAACTTTCCTTTTTGATTTATAGTTAGGGCTGGATTGAGTGACCCTGAATCCTCCCTTAGTTACGCTGCAATAGGCAAGATTGGGGACTTCCCATGGTGCAAGTATTTCATCTTTACTGAAGAACTGAATATGTTTTATTAGCATAATCTCCATTATAATTAATGAGATTTACAAATTTCACCTAGTGAAACATGTAACGTCACACTTTGACCCAGAAAAACAAAATGAAGTCAAAGAAGTATAAGTAGAAGAAAAAACATGACAAAGAGGAAAAAATGAGAAAGGAAAAGACTCTATAGACTCTATTTCTATGCTACATGTGCTGCAGCAACTTGACTGTACACTTCAGTGAGTGTGGTAAATAATGAGCACTGACCTGGTCTGCCATTTTTCCTGGCTCTCGCCCTTCTCTCGTGGACAGTAAGAGTACTTCTGAAATTCATTGGCAAACAGCACGCAGTCGTGTCGAGGGTCTTTGACAAGGGTTTGCAGCCGCTTGTAATATCTGCACAAACGCACATTACAAAAACAAGTACATTCAATAAAATCATAAATTACACTCAAGAAAGCCTCTCATTAGTTTGGGAGAATGGTGGGGATGTTAGGAGAACGTTAACCCTGAAGCACGAGGGAGAAAAAATAGACCAACGTATGTTGACTTTTCCTAACATAATTTATGTTCCTTTGTTCATTTTGGCTCATTTTTTAAATTCACTCTTGTTTGTAAAAATCAAAATAAAACAAAGACTTGTCTGTCAGATAATATGCATTAGACCTAAACATAAGATCCTGATCTGAAATTATTGAAAGAGGATGACACCTGGCTTTGTTATCCTTTGAGTTTCACAATAAAAGCCCAGTTGGTGAACTAAAGCAGCAGATTGCTTTTTTCTGAAACATGTTGACTATGTGTGAACACTATACTGCACTAACTTTAACGTGGCACATTTCAGAGTACATGTAGTAGCTGTTTCACACTAAAAATGAACACTTGTACTGATCAAACAGATGAAATAAGAAATAAAGGCCTACAAATGCCCCGATCACTAGTTGAGTTAATATAGATGATGTATAGAAAATTCAGCGATTCTGCAAAGTGAAACTGCAAAGAGAGTCCACGATGAAGCTTTTTTCTCTTTGCTGTGTACGTTAAATTCAATGGAAAACAGTAAGTAGTGATTCAGTATGACAACTCTGTATGTTTCACCAGATGTCCACCTAACGCTATCAAAGTGAAGCCTCATCACATTAATGATGCAACACTCTAAAATGGCTGTGTGAGCACAAATCAGGAATAAACTGGACTGAAACCCGAGTTCACGTGGGACTTCTTATTTACAGTGCTCATCAAGTTTGTCCAAAGCGCTCCTGCATGTTTATGCTGGACACATATTTCAAGTCACAGGCTGCGTCTCTTTCAGCTTTGTCAGCAGAGCTCTGATATAATGAGGCTGACCCCTGGTCAATGTCTACAGACATGTGTAGCTAGGTTAAGCTGGGCACACAGCTAACAGCTTGATTATGAATGCAACTCAACATTTCAAACAGAGCATCAGAATGGGGAGGAAAGTCGTTTAAAAGACTTTGAGCACGGCTGGTTACTGGTTGCAGATGAGCTACTCTGAGCATTTCAGGAAGCAGGTGCCGTGTTTGGGGATAGTTAACAACGCAGACAAGTTGCATTCATTTTAATGACATCACCACTAACTGCATTTTAAGACATGCAGTTAGTGGTGACAGGTTAATTGGAAACACTAAATTGCCCATAGGTGTGAATGCAGAAATGCGAGTGTGAATGGTTGTGTTAGTCCTGTAAGACTGGCTGACACATACCCAGGTACTTATATTCAGGTGAAGAGCAAAATGAACATTTAGGGTACAGCAGAGAGTAATTTGTGTGACAGCTGTAGTAAAACCCAATTTGTGTTTGTCTGTTTAGGTGACTTCCAAGCAAGATACGTGGAGGAGCACCGGCTTGGAGAAGGAGGCTGTGGAGCAGTGTTTGCTGGCTACCGCATAAAGGATCATTTACCAGTAAGTGTTCAGATGGTGGTAGTAAGACAGGCAGTAATGCAGATAAGGGATAATATCGTAAGCTGAGATGTATGCTGTTTTACACCTTTAATGATGTCATACTGAGGAAATGCTCATCAATGCCCTGTGTCTTTTAGGTGGCCATCAAACACATCCCAAAGGGGAAAGTGTACTGCAAAGTGAAGGTAAATGTGCAAGACTTGAATTGTTTTTACATTAGTGGATTGCATGCAGCGTTCACCTGTGGAACGTCTGTGCCTCATCATCCACTTTGTTGAAATATTTCAGGATGATAACGGGAAGAATGTGTCAGTGGAAGTTGCCATCATGCTGAAGCTTGCAGCTGAAGCAGATGGATCAGTGGAAACATCAGCCCCAGTGTCTCTGTTGGAGTGGTTTGACTTTGGCAGAGAGCTGATCCTGGTGATGGAGAGACCTGTCCCCGCTGTGGACCTGGATAAATACATAGAAGAAAATGGAGGATTTTTGCCAGAGGACAAGGCCAAGGCAAGTTGACTTGCCTTAGAAGAGTCTTAGACTGTACATCATTCAATCAAAGCACAGAGTATTAGAGAAACATTAACCCATTGATTGATTATTGTCTTTTTCATCGTTTCCAGGTAGGGCTGGGCTATATCATACCATTCACGGTAATACCGGTGTAATTTTGGGCAACGATAGGAAAATGAAATATCGCGCTAGAATAGGTAAAACGCGCATGCGCAGTGCCTATGTTTACATACGCAGATGGCGGTGACGCAGAAAGAGAAGAGCAAAAGTGGATCGTTGAATGAAACGGATGAACCAGAACTGGTTTGTAAAAATGCTGCAACTTTAGTGGTGTGGAACTGGTTTAGCTTTCGTCCGTCAGATACACAACAAAGCACGATTTTTGGTAGCGCATGCTAGCGGGCCGCCGTTATTACTGTGTTGTTTGGAAAATACGGCACACTTAAAATCAATCCTTTGATTTTTCTGAAACTCGACAGTGCCCCTTATAATCCCGTGTGCCTTATGTATGAATTCTGGTTGTGTTTACTGACCTCAAAACGATTTTATGTACACGGCGACTTTGCTAAGCTACAAAGCCGCACCGCTCGATGGATTGTCGGAGCATTACGGCTATCGTAGGCAGGCGCCTCGCGGAGTGATACGTACTGCACCTCAACGTGATATTACCGTATTGTGTGTGTATAACCTCTTTTTAAGCTTTGTGGATATTTTACATGGTTATGCTGAGGATATGTCGGCCAATTTCCACTGGAAATGCCTTTTGGTTAAACTGTCAGCGAGGAATTTGCATTTGCACTGTTACATTTTTATATAACTTTAATGCACATAAAAAAACAGCTGCTTGTTTAAGTGAAAATACATTTATGGGGTTTTTTGCACTAATAAAGTTGTGGCGTTGTAAAGTATTTTGTCTAGTGTCAGTTATATCGTCAGTTATATCGTTATCACAACTTTTCAAATGTATATCGTGATAAATATTTTTGGTCATATCGCCCTGCTCTATTTCCAGGTCATTCTGAAGCAGCTGGTTGATGCTGCGAAGCACCTGGAGGATAAACACATCTTTCACCGGGACATCAAGAGTGAGAACATTCTAATTGAGACCGGCTCAGATGTACCGCGTGTTCGTATCATCGACTTTGGACTGAGCTGCTTTGTTAAGGAGCAGTCGCAGTACCGCGTCTTCTATGGTAACATATTCTGCTCTTGCTCTTCACAGATGTCACAATTTTCGCCTTTTGTTTTAGAAGAAATTGCAATTGTGTCTGTTTATTAGGTACAGAAATTTACTCCCCTCCCGAGTGGTACGGGCGCAGTTGCTACAGGTGTGGACCCACCACGGTATGGCAAATGGGAGTGGTTCTGTACGAAGCGCTTCATGCCGGGGACTTTAACACCACGAGCTTCCTCAAAAAGCGCCTGAAATTCAAAAGACATCTGTCCAAAAGTAAGAAAACGTCACACTTCAAGACTGACTGATGGCTTGGACCACTGGAACTATCATCTTCATGTTTTTTCTCTTTCCTTTCTTTCCAGACTGCCGGGATTTCTTGGACGCGTGTTTAACCAAAGTCCCGGAGACGCGGCCGACGCTGGAGGAGCTACAGCATCACACTTGGCTGAGATAAGCCTATCACACACACACACACAAACACACACAATTCAGACGTTATCATTTATGTGTGATGTATGAATTACCTTTCTTTTTTTCAGGAAATAATTTTTTTTAATTGGCCCACTTTAAATTTCAGTGTTTTGGAATTCCTGTAACCCCCCCCAGCCATCCCAGGAAAGGGGATCTCTCTTTGAATGGGCTTTCCCGAGGTTTCTTCCCGTCAGTCTGGCCCCCCCAGGGGAGTTTTTCCTCGTCTTCATAGAGAGCTTGGGCTGGCTCAGGAGCTCCATCAAAACTGTCTTTATTTAATTACTCTAATGTAATCATATACTTTAAAGTAATCAAATAAAAGACAGTAAAAATCTGAAGACTTGAAGTAAACTTCCATTAAAATAAAACTTGTTTAATTCATCTTTGCTGAGGATACTGTGTTATTACTATTTCAAGGATTATGTCAGAACACCGGATACTGGTACCCATCCCTACCCATCACTAGGGAACAGAACAAACCAGACATCAATTACAACAAAAATGACACTGACCCAGCCAGCATGACTCGTCTGCCTTAAGAAATGTTTAGCAATATTACAAATTGGGTGATATGCCTTAAAGTAGCTTCTCATGTGTTCAGCATTGTCAAAGGCTACATTTTAATTAAAACCACAATCTAGTAATGTTCTGTCTTTAACCTTCCTAATTTGTTTTTTGTCCTAACCTAATACTAAATTGCCAGTGAAAACAAAAGTTACATAAATAAAGAGTAAAGAAAATTACGGTCTTTTTTTATTGTAACAGTTTACCAGTGTACAGTTTGGTTTGTGACATATCTATCTAATAGACTCCAATTTGTGCATGTAAATGGAGAGTCCTCTTCACACACTGAGGTTAATTATGGAGTTCCACAGGGTTCAGTGCTAGGACCAATTCTGTTTACATTATACATGTTTCCCCTAGGCAGCATCATTAGAAGACATAGCATAAATTTTCACTGCTATGCAGATGACACCCAGCTCTATCTGTCCATGAAGCCAGATAACACACACCAATGAGTTACACTGCAGGAATGTCTTAAAGACTTAAAGACCTGGATGGCCGCTAACTTTCTGCTTCTTAATTCAGATCAAACTGAGGTTATTGTACTCGTCCCTGAAAAGTTTAGAAATATGGTATCTAACCAGATTCTTACTCTGGATGGCATTACCTTGGCCTCCAGTAACGCTGTGAGGAACCTTGGAGTCATTTTTGACCAGGACATGTCCTTCAACGCACATATTAAACAAATATGTAAGACTGCGTTCTTCCATTTGCGCAACATCTCTAAAATTAGAAATATCCTGTCTCAGAGTGACGCTGAAAAACTAGTTCATGCATTTATTGTGTGAATGTGTGTGTGAATGGGTGGATGACTGGATATGTAAAGCGCTTTGGGGTCCTTAGGGACTAGTAAAGCGCTATATAAATACAGGGCATTTACCATTTATTACTTCCAGGCTGGACGACTGTAATTCATTATTATCAGGATGTCCAAAAAACTCACTGAAAAGCCTTCAGCTAATCCAAAATGCTGCAGCAAGAGTCCTGACAGGGACTAGAAAGAGAGAGCAGATTTCTCCTGTTAAATCCAGAATTGAATTCAAAATCCTGCTCCTCACATACAAGGTCTTAAATAATCAGGCCCCATCTTATCTTAATGACCTTGTAGTACCATATCACCCTATTAGAGCACTTCGCTCTCGCTCTGCAGGCCTACTTGTTGTTCCTAGAGTATTTAAAAGTAGAATGGGAGGGAGAGCCTTCAGTTTTCAGGCCCCTCTTCTGTGGAACCAGCTTCCAGTTTGGATTCAGGAGACAGACACTATCTCTACTTTTAAGATTAGGCTTAAAACTTTCCTTTTTGCTAAAGCATATAGTTAGGGCTGGACCAGGTGACCCTGAATCCTCCCTTAGTTATGCTGCAATAGACGTAGAGTTACACACTTACTCTCTGTCCCACCACTGCATTTACGGCTGCATTTCCAGGGATGTTGAGTTCAGCAATGACCTTTGGCCTCTGCTCTTTGAGATAGAGCATGAAGGCATTTGGCGGCTTCTTGACGTATGGCCCATCTTCATCCTGCTGGGCTGGGCACTTTCTTTTTCTTCAGGAATAAAACACAGAGTAAGAGCACATGTTAGCACTGTGTACAACTGTGAGGGAAGCAGTTCAAAAACACGAGACAAGCTGTAAAACTGAATGAAATCAGGCACCATTAATGGATCATTACAATAATTCCTGCAGACATCTGCAAACAAATGACAGATACTTGCAGATCAGTGAACCAAAGCAGCCGAGCAAACTTAGTTTGGAGTGGAGGTGTTAGGTGGAGGAGCAGGAGTGACATACTCATACATCTGTACACCGTTCCTACACAGATGAAGGGAGACATATGAGATAACAGGAAGAAGTTATGAATATAGAGATGTTCAGCAGCTGTGTTCACTCCAGTGTTTGTGTGTTTTACGTACAGTACTCCAACAGGACGCAGGTTCTGGAGCACACAAAACACACAACAGGTGACGAGACAAGCTGCAATACTATCATCTATCCACTAGGTGGAAGAATTGATCAGTAGAAAGAGGAGATGTGCTCAAAACGACATTCATACATAGATTTATTCTTCTTAGTTAGTCTTAAGAATTAGGATTCACTGACAGTGAAGAAGTTTCAGACGTGCACTCGCGTTTCCCCTTTTGCCTTTTCCTGCTCCAGCCAAGTCCTCCGCCTGCTCGACATCTCTCCTATTACCTTTTATTACGCTTGCACTCATGCCTTTGCCTTTCACCACTTCAAAACTGCGCCTTCTTCAATATTACCTTCATATGCTCGCTTTGCTTTTCGCCTTCCTCACTACACTAAGTACCATTTTTTAACGCTGTGTACTCACTCTTGCTAAGTACATGTGAACAGATCTTGAAGAAAAAAAACAAAACAAAACATACTTTTCTTTTCTCTTCTGATACTATTGAATGATCCTAACAGAAAAAAACAGAGTTAACACTGACTTAATAAAAAAGTGTTATATTTTATCTCAGATAAACTAGTCAGTGTTTATTAGTGTTTGCTCAACTAGAAGTCTTCATAGTAGCATCCACACATCAAGTCTTTAAACAAATAATGAAAGGATAATGAAAGAAAGTTTAATGTGAAATTACTGAATTATATGAAATGCCAGAGTGTTTTTCTTTAAACTACTTGCCTTTTAGTGATGTCACTAAAAGGCAAGGTTCTAATGTTGTGTTGCCATAGACTCCGGAGTTTACTTTTAAAGCTCACTTACAGAACTGACTTATACAGCTTAGTTAGAAAAGTCAAGCATCCAGACATTTGAAGGACTATTCACTCATTAAGGTGACATTTTCTATTTTAAAAATTAAGATGAAAAAGGAAACAAGAAAAGTTACGACTGAGGCAGATAAGAAAGATCCAGGAGATCAAAGTAAGTAAAAAATAAAATCCCCTAAATAACAGAATGTACATTTCTAACAATGTTGAGGCTCTGTGTATAAAATGATTCATTTTTAGAGGATTTAAATCCTGGTTTTGATTGAAACTAACCTGAGTGCAACATGTCTAATCAAAGAAAGGTTACTGGGGCACTTTGTCTTTTGGTAAAATAATGTGACAAGTTTATTCTTGGACTGAGCAGTGAAAACAGAGCAACAAGTGTCATCAGTATCTAGACTTAGTAGACCTGGTATGGACTCGTTTTGGTGTGTTTTTTATCAAAAGGATAAACTTGTTATTATATTGTAAGCAATACTAATTTAAAATTCAATGACATCAAAATCCTTCTAGTCCTGATGTCGAGCGCTCTTTTTCACTAATGTGTTGTTGTTGTTTATAGATTGTAAGAGCAGGATGGCTAAAAGAAAGGCCAGTCCTGAAAAAACGACCCCCATAAAAAGAAGGAGGGTCACTGAGCAGGCTGGTCCTTCCACCAGCTCAGATGCTCATGTGGTCGGGGGAGTCAAGCGAAAGGTCCAACAAGATGAAGCGGGGACAACCAATACAGCAAAAAAGCGTAAACTTCTTGAGCATGTGAGCGGTGACAAGGGGCAGGCATCTTCCTGGTTGGACACTGGTAAAGGTAGGCTAATTAGTTGAGTGAGGGGTAGATTAAGTGTACATCTGGTTGCTAGTTTGAAGATATTAGTGTTTGGGAGATATTTGTGTCTATTATCTAATAAGCTGATGTGCTTTTGGTGTTTTCCACATCTGCAGACTGCAGCATAGAGATTTCAGAGAGCTGCAGTAAAAACAAAAAGGCTGGCAAAAGGAAAGCTGCGGGAGACACCAGGGACCCACCTAAGAAAAAGAACGTGGACCAGGACAAAACCAAAACCGTTGCCAAAAAGTCAGTGGCTGAACAGAAACGTAAGTAGCAAGCAGCTTAGCTTTTATATTCAGGTGAAGAGCAAAATGAACATTTAGGGTACAGCAGAGAGTAATTTGTGTGACAGCTGTAGTAAAACCCAATTTGTGTTTGTCTGTTTAGGTGACTTCCAAGCAAGATACGTGGAGGAGCACCGGCTTGGAGAAGGAGGCTGTGGAGCAGTGTTTGCTGGCTACCGCATAAAGGATCATTTACCAGTAAGTGTTCAGATGGTGGTAGTAAGACAGGCAGTAATGCAGATAAGGGATAATATCGTAAGCTGAGATGTATGCTGTTTTACACCTTTAATGATGTCATACTGAGGAAATGCTCATCAATGCCCTGTGTCTTTTAGGTGGCCATCAAACACATCCCAAAGGGGAAAGTGTACTGCAAAGTGAAGGTAAATGTGCAAGACTTGAATTGTTTTTACATTAGTGGATTGCATGCAGCGTTCACCTGTGGAACGTCTGTGCCTCATCATCCACTTTGTTGAAATATTTCAGGATGATAACGGGAAGAATGTGTCAGTGGAAGTTGCCATCATGCTGAAGCTTGCAGCTGAAGCAGATGGATCAGTGGAAACATCAGCCCCAGTGTCTCTGTTGGAGTGGTTTGACTTTGGCAGAGAGCTGATCCTGGTGATGGAGAGACCTGTCCCCGCTGTGGACCTGGATAAATACATAGAAGAAAATGGAGGATTTTTGCCAGAGGACAAGGCCAAGGCAAGTTGACTTGCCTTAGAAGAGTCTTAGACTGTACATCATTCAATCAAAGCACAGAGTATTAGAGAAACATTAACCCATTGATTGATTATTGTCTTTTTCATCGTTTCCAGGTAGGGCTGGGCTATATCATACCATTCACGGTAATACCGGTGTAATTTTGGGCAACGATAGGAAAATGAAATATCGCGCTAGAATAGGTAAAACGCGCATGCGCAGTGCCTATGTTTACATACGCAGATGGCGGTGACGCAGAAAGAGAAGAGCAAAAGTGGATCGTTGAATGAAACGGATGAACCAGAACTGGTTTGTAAAAATGCTGCAACTTTAGTGGTGTGGAACTGGTTTAGCTTTCGTCCGTCAGATACACAACAAAGCACGATTTTTGGTAGCGCATGCTAGCGGGCCGCCGTTATTACCGTGTTGTTTGGAAAATACGGCACACTTAAAATCAATCCTTTGATTTTTCTGAAACTCGACAGTGCCCCTTATAATCCCGTGTGCCTTATGTATGAATTCTGGTTGTGTTTACTGACCTCAAAACGATTTTATGTACACGGCGACTTTGCTAAGCTACAAAGCCGCACCGCTCGATGGATTGTCGGAGCATTACGGCTATCGTAGGCAGGCGCCTCGCGGAGTGATACGTACTGCACCTCAACGTGATATTACCGTATTGTGTGTGTATAACCTCTTTTTAAGCTTTGTGGATATTTTACATGGTTATGCTGAGGATATGTCGGCCAATTTCCACTGGAAATGCCTTTTGGTTAAACTGTCAGCGAGGAATTTGCATTTGCACTGTTACATTTTTATATAACTTTAATGCACATAAAAAAACAGCTGCTTGTTTAAGTGAAAATACATTTATGGGGTTTTTTGCACTAATAAAGTTGTGGCGTTGTAAAGTATTTTGTCTAGTGTCAGTTATATCGTCAGTTATATCGTTATCACAACTTTTCAAATGTATATCGTGATAAATATTTTTGGTCATATCGCCCTGCTCTATTTCCAGGTCATTCTGAAGCAGCTGGTTGATGCTGCGAAGCACCTGGAGGATAAACACATCTTTCACCGGGACATCAAGAGTGAGAACATTCTAATTGAGACCGGCTCAGATGTACCGCGTGTTCGTATCATCGACTTTGGACTGAGCTGCTTTGTTAAGGAGCAGTCGCAGTACCGCGTCTTCTATGGTAACATATTCTGCTCTTGCTCTTCACAGATGTCACAATTTTCGCCTTTTGTTTTAGAAGAAATTGCAATTGTGTCTGTTTATTAGGTACAGAAATTTACTCCCCTCCCGAGTGGTACGGGCGCAGTTGCTACAGGTGTGGACCCACCACGGTATGGCAAATGGGAGTGGTTCTGTACGAAGCGCTTCATGCCGGGGACTTTAACACCACGAGCTTCCTCAAAAAGCGCCTGAAATTCAAAAGACATCTGTCCAAAAGTAAGAAAACGTCACACTTCAAGACTGACTGATGGCTTGGACCACTGGAACTATCATCTTCATGTTTTTTCTCTTTCCTTTCTTTCCAGACTGCCGGGATTTCTTGGACGCGTGTTTAACCAAAGTCCCGGAGACGCGGCCGACGCTGGAGGAGCTACAGCATCACACTTGGCTGAGATAAGCCTATCACACACACACACACAAACACACACAATTCAGACGTTATCATTTATGTGTGATGTATGAATTACCTTTCTTTTTTTCAGGAAATAATTTTTTTTAATTGGCCCACTTTAAATTTCAGTGTTTTGGAATTCCTGTAACCCCCCCCAGCCATCCCAGGAAAGGGGATCTCTCTTTGAATGGGCTTTCCCGAGGTTTCTTCCCGTCAGTCTGGCCCCCCCAGGGGAGTTTTTCCTCGTCTTCATAGAGAGCTTGGGCTGGCTCAGGAGCTCCATCAAAACTGTCTTTATTTAATTACTCTAATGTAATCATATACTTTAAAGTAATCAAATAAAAGACAGTAAAAATCTGAAGACTTGAAGTAAACTTCCATTAAAATAAAACTTGTTTAATTCATCTTTGCTGAGGATACTGTGTTATTACTATTTCAAGGATTATGTCAGAACACCGGATACTGGTACCCATCCCTACCCATCACTAGGGAACAGAACAAACCAGACATCAATTACAACAAAAATGACACTGACCCAGCCAGCATGACTCGTCTGCCTTAAGAAATGTTTAGCAATATTACAAATTGGGTGATATGCCTTAAAGTAGCTTCTCATGTGTTCAGCATTGTCAAAGGCTACATTTTAATTAAAACCACAATCTAGTAATGTTCTGTCTTTAACCTTCCTAATTTGTTTTTTGTCCTAACCTAATACTAAATTGCCAGTGAAAACAAAAGTTACATAAATAAAGAAGAGTAAAGAAAATTACGGTCTTTTTTATTGTAACAGTTTACCAGTGTACAGTTTGGTTTGTGACATATCTATCTAATAGACTCCAATTTGTGCATGTAAATGGAGAGTCCTCTTCACACACTGAGGTTAATTATGGAGTTCCACAGGGTTCAGTGCTAGGACCAATTCTGTTTACATTATACATGTTTCCCCTAGGCAGCATCATTAGAAGACATAGCATAAATTTTCACTGCTATGCAGATGACACCCAGCTCTATCTGTCCATGAAGCCAGATAACACACACCAATGAGTTACACTGCAGGAATGTCTTAAAGACTTAAAGACCTGGATGGCCGCTAACTTTCTGCTTCTTAATTCAGATCAAACTGAGGTTATTGTACTCGTCCCTGAAAAGTTTAGAAATATGGTATCTAACCAGATTCTTACTCTGGATGGCATTACCTTGGCTTCCAGTAACGCTGTGAGGAACCTTGGAGTCATTTTTGACCAGGACATGTCCTTCAACGCACATATTAAACAAATATGTAAGACTGCGTTCTTCCATTTGCGCAACATCTCTAAAATTAGAAATATCCTGTCTCAGAGTGACGCTGAAAAACTAGTTCATGCATTTATTGTGTGAATGTGTGTGTGAATGGGTGGATGACTGGATATGTAAAGCGCTTTGGGGTCCTTAGGGACTAGTAAAGCGCTATATAAATACAGGGCATTTACCATTTATTACTTCCAGGCTGGACGACTGTAATTCATTATTATCAGGATGTCCAAAAAACTCACTGAAAAGCCTTCAGCTAATCCAAAATGCTGCAGCAAGAGTCCTGACAGGGACTAGAAAGAGAGAGCAGATTTCTCCTGTTAAATCCAGAATTGAATTCAAAATCCTGCTCCTCACATACAAGGTCTTAAATAATCAGGCCCCATCTTATCTTAATGACCTTGTAGTACCATATCACCCTATTAGAGCACTTCGCTCTCGCTCTGCAGGCCTACTTGTTGTTCCTAGAGTATTTAAAAGTAGAATGGGAGGGAGAGCCTTCAGTTTTCAGGCCCCTCTTCTGTGGAACCAGCTTCCAGTTTGGATTCAGGAGACAGACACTATCTCTACTTTTAAGATTAGGCTTAAAACTTTCCTTTTTGCTAAAGCATATAGTTAGGGCTGGACCAGGTGACCCTGAATCCTCCCTTAGTTATGCTGCAATAGACGTAGAGTTACACACTTACTCTCTGTCCCACCACTGCATTTACGGCTGCATTTCCAGGGATGTTGAGTTCAGCAATGACCTTTGGCCTCTGCTCTTTGAGATAGAGCATGAAGGCATTTGGCGGCTTCTTGACGTATGGCCCATCTTCATCCTGCTGGGCTGGGCACTTTCTTTTTCTTCAGGAATAAAACACAGAGTAAGAGCACATGTTAGCACTGTGTACAACTGTGAGGGAAGCAGTTCAAAAACACGAGACAAGCTGTAAAACTGAATGAAATCAGGCACCATTAATGGATCATTACAATAATTCCTGCAGACATCTGCAAACAAATGACAGATACTTGCAGATCAGTGAACCAAAGCAGCCGAGCAAACTTAGTTTGGAGTGGAGGTGTTAGGTGGAGGAGCAGGAGTGACATACTCATACATCTGTACACCGTTCCTACACAGATGAAGGGAGACATATGAGATAACAGGAAGAAGTTATGAATATAGAGATGTTCAGCAGCTGTGTTCACTCCAGTGTTTGTGTGTTTTACGTACAGTACTCCAACAGGACGCAGGTTCTGGAGCACACAAAACACACAACAGGTGACGAGACAAGCTGCAATACTATCATCTATCCACTAGGTGGAAGAATTGATCAGTAGAAAGAGGAGATGTGCTCAAAACGACATTCATACATAGATTTATTCTTCTTAGTTAGTCTTAAGAATTAGGATTCACTGACAGTGAAGAAGTTTCAGACGTGCACTCGCGTTTCCCCTTTTGCCTTTTCCTGCTCCAGCCAAGTCCTCCGCCTGCTCGACATCTCTCCTATTACCTTTTATTACGCTTGCACTCATGCCTTTGCCTTTCACCACTTCAAAACTGCGCCTTCTTCAATATTACCTTCATATGCTCGCTTTGCTTTTCGCCTTCCTCACTACACTAAGTACCATTTTTTAACGCTGTGTACTCACTCTTGCTAAGTACATGTGAACAGATCTTGAAGAAAAAAAACAAAACAAAACATACTTTTCTTTTCTCTTCTGATACTATTGAATGATCCTAACAGAAAAAAACAGAGTTAACACTGACTTAATAAAAAAGTGTTATATTTTATCTCAGATAAACTAGTCAGTGTTTATTAGTGTTTGCTCAACTAGAAGTCTTCATAGTAGCATCCACACATCAAGTCTTTAAACAAATAATGAAAGGATAATGAAAGAAAGTTTAATGTGAAATTACTGAATTATATGAAATGCCAGAGTGTTTTTCTTTAAACTACTTGCCTTTTAGTGATGTCACTAAAAGGCAAGGTTCTAATGTTGTGTTGCCATAGACTCCGGAGTTTACTTTTAAAGCTCACTTACAGAACTGACTTATACAGCTTAGTTAGAAAAGTCAAGCATCCAGACATTTGAAGGACTATTCACTCATTAAGGTGACATTTTCTATTTTAAAAATTAAGATGAAAAAGGAAACAAGAAAAGTTACGACTGAGGCAGATAAGAAAGATCCAGGAGATCAAAGTAAGTAAAAAATAAAATCCCCTAAATAACAGAATGTACATTTCTAACAATGTTGAGGCTCTGTGTATAAAATGATTCATTTTTAGAGGATTTAAATCCTGGTTTTGATTGAAACTAACCTGAGTGCAACATGTCTAATCAAAGAAAGGTTACTGGGGCACTTTGTCTTTTGGTAAAATAATGTGACAAGTTTATTCTTGGACTGAGCAGTGAAAACAGAGCAACAAGTGTCATCAGTATCTAGACTTAGTAGACCTGGTATGGACTCGTTTTGGTGTGTTTTTTATCAAAAGGATAAACTTGTTATTATATTGTAAGCAATACTAATTTAAAATTCAATGACATCAAAATCCTTCTAGTCCTGATGTCGAGCGCTCTTTTTCACTAATGTGTTGTTGTTGTTTATAGATTGTAAGAGCAGGATGGCTAAAAGAAAGGCCAGTCCTGAAAAAACGACCCCCATAAAAAGAAGGAGGGTCACTGAGCAGGCTGGTCCTTCCACCAGCTCAGATGCTCATGTGGTCGGGGGAGTCAAGCGAAAGGTCCAACAAGATGAAGCGGGGACAACCAATACAGCAAAAAAGCGTAAACTTCTTGAGCATGTGAGCGGTGACAAGGGGCAGGCATCTTCCTGGTTGGACACTGGTAAAGGTAGGCTAATTAGTTGAGTGAGGGGTAGATTAAGTGTACATCTGGTTGCTAGTTTGAAGATATTAGTGTTTGGGAGATATTTGTGTCTATTATCTAATAAGCTGATGTGCTTTTGGTGTTTTCCACATCTGCAGACTGCAGCATAGAGATTTCAGAGAGCTGCAGTAAAAACAAAAAGGCTGGCAAAAGGAAAGCTGCGGGAGACACCAGGGACCCACCTAAGAAAAAGAACGTGGACCAGGACAAAACCAAAACCGTTGCCAAAAAGTCAGTGGCTGAACAGAAACGTAAGTAGCAAGCAGCTTAGCTTTTATATTCAGGTGAAGAGCAAAATGAACATTTAGGGTACAGCAGAGAGTAATTTGTGTGACAGCTGTAGTAAAACCCAATTTGTGTTTGTCTGTTTAGGTGACTTCCAAGCAAGATACGTGGAGGAGCACCGGCTTGGAGAAGGAGGCTGTGGAGCAGTGTTTGCTGGCTACCGCATAAAGGATCATTTACCAGTAAGTGTTCAGATGGTGGTAGTAAGACAGGCAGTAATGCAGATAAGGGATAATATCGTAAGCTGAGATGTATGCTGTTTTACACCTTTAATGATGTCATACTGAGGAAATGCTCATCAATGCCCTGTGTCTTTTAGGTGGCCATCAAACACATCCCAAAGGGGAAAGTGTACTGCAAAGTGAAGGTAAATGTGCAAGACTTGAATTGTTTTTACATTAGTGGATTGCATGCAGCGTTCACCTGTGGAACGTCTGTGCCTCATCATCCACTTTGTTGAAATATTTCAGGATGATAACGGGAAGAATGTGTCAGTGGAAGTTGCCATCATGCTGAAGCTTGCAGCTGAAGCAGATGGATCAGTGGAAACATCAGCCCCAGTGTCTCTGTTGGAGTGGTTTGACTTTGGCAGAGAGCTGATCCTGGTGATGGAGAGACCTGTCCCCGCTGTGGACCTGGATAAATACATAGAAGAAAATGGAGGATTTTTGCCAGAGGACAAGGCCAAGGCAAGTTGACTTGCCTTAGAAGAGTCTTAGACTGTACATCATTCAATCAAAGCACAGAGTATTAGAGAAACATTAACCCATTGATTGATTATTGTCTTTTTCATCGTTTCCAGGTAGGGCTGGGCTATATCATACCATTCACGGTAATACCGGTGTAATTTTGGGCAACGATAGGAAAATGAAATATCGCGCTAGAATAGGTAAAACGCGCATGCGCAGTGCCTATGTTTACATACGCAGATGGCGGTGACGCAGAAAGAGAAGAGCAAAAGTGGATCGTTGAATGAAACGGATGAACCAGAACTGGTTTGTAAAAATGCTGCAACTTTAGTGGTGTGGAACTGGTTTAGCTTTCGTCCGTCAGATACACAACAAAGCACGATTTTTGGTAGCGCATGCTAGCGGGCCGCCGTTATTACCGTGTTGTTTGGAAAATACGGCACACTTAAAATCAATCCTTTGATTTTTCTGAAACTCGACAGTGCCCCTTATAATCCCGTGTGCCTTATGTATGAATTCTGGTTGTGTTTACTGACCTCAAAACGATTTTATGTACACGGCGACTTTGCTAAGCTACAAAGCCGCACCGCTCGATGGATTGTCGGAGCATTACGGCTATCGTAGGCAGGCGCCTCGCGGAGTGATACGTACTGCACCTCAACGTGATATTACCGTATTGTGTGTGTATAACCTCTTTTTAAGCTTTGTGGATATTTTACATGGTTATGCTGAGGATATGTCGGCCAATTTCCACTGGAAATGCCTTTTGGTTAAACTGTCAGCGAGGAATTTGCATTTGCACTGTTACATTTTTATATAACTTTAATGCACATAAAAAAACAGCTGCTTGTTTAAGTGAAAATACATTTATGGGGTTTTTTGCACTAATAAAGTTGTGGCGTTGTAAAGTATTTTGTCTAGTGTCAGTTATATCGTCAGTTATATCGTTATCACAACTTTTCAAATGTATATCGTGATAAATATTTTTGGTCATATCGCCCTGCTCTATTTCCAGGTCATTCTGAAGCAGCTGGTTGATGCTGCGAAGCACCTGGAGGATAAACACATCTTTCACCGGGACATCAAGAGTGAGAACATTCTAATTGAGACCGGCTCAGATGTACCGCGTGTTCGTATCATCGACTTTGGACTGAGCTGCTTTGTTAAGGAGCAGTCGCAGTACCGCGTCTTCTATGGTAACATATTCTGCTCTTGCTCTTCACAGATGTCACAATTTTCGCCTTTTGTTTTAGAAGAAATTGCAATTGTGTCTGTTTATTAGGTACAGAAATTTACTCCCCTCCCGAGTGGTACGGGCGCAGTTGCTACAGGTGTGGACCCACCACGGTATGGCAAATGGGAGTGGTTCTGTACGAAGCGCTTCATGCCGGGGACTTTAACACCACGAGCTTCCTCAAAAAGCGCCTGAAATTCAAAAGACATCTGTCCAAAAGTAAGAAAACGTCACACTTCAAGACTGACTGATGGCTTGGACCACTGGAACTATCATCTTCATGTTTTTTCTCTTTCCTTTCTTTCCAGACTGCCGGGATTTCTTGGACGCGTGTTTAACCAAAGTCCCGGAGACGCGGCCGACGCTGGAGGAGCTACAGCATCACACTTGGCTGAGATAAGCCTATCACACACACACACACAAACACACACAATTCAGACGTTATCATTTATGTGTGATGTATGAATTACCTTTCTTTTTTTCAGGAAATAATTTTTTTTAATTGGCCCACTTTAAATTTCAGTGTTTTGGAATTCCTGTAACCCCCCCCAGCCATCCCAGGAAAGGGGATCTCTCTTTGAATGGGCTTTCCCGAGGTTTCTTCCCGTCAGTCTGGCCCCCCCAGGGGAGTTTTTCCTCGTCTTCATAGAGAGCTTGGGCTGGCTCAGGAGCTCCATCAAAACTGTCTTTATTTAATTACTCTAATGTAATCATATACTTTAAAGTAATCAAATAAAAGACAGTAAAAATCTGAAGACTTGAAGTAAACTTCCATTAAAATAAAACTTGTTTAATTCATCTTTGCTGAGGATACTGTGTTATTACTATTTCAAGGATTATGTCAGAACACCGGATACTGGTACCCATCCCTACCCATCACTAGGGAACAGAACAAACCAGACATCAATTACAACAAAAATGACACTGACCCAGCCAGCATGACTCGTCTGCCTTAAGAAATGTTTAGCAATATTACAAATTGGGTGATATGCCTTAAAGTAGCTTCTCATGTGTTCAGCATTGTCAAAGGCTACATTTTAATTAAAACCACAATCTAGTAATGTTCTGTCTTTAACCTTCCTAATTTGTTTTTTGTCCTAACCTAATACTAAATTGCCAGTGAAAACAAAAGTTACATAAATAAAGAAGAGTAAAGAAAATTACGGTCTTTTTTATTGTAACAGTTTACCAGTGTACAGTTTGGTTTGTGACATATCTATCTAATAGACTCCAATTTGTGCATGTAAATGGAGAGTCCTCTTCACACACTGAGGTTAATTATGGAGTTCCACAGGGTTCAGTGCTAGGACCAATTCTGTTTACATTATACATGTTTCCCCTAGGCAGCATCATTAGAAGACATAGCATAAATTTTCACTGCTATGCAGATGACACCCAGCTCTATCTGTCCATGAAGCCAGATAACACACACCAATGAGTTACACTGCAGGAATGTCTTAAAGACTTAAAGACCTGGATGGCCGCTAACTTTCTGCTTCTTAATTCAGATCAAACTGAGGTTATTGTACTCGTCCCTGAAAAGTTTAGAAATATGGTATCTAACCAGATTCTTACTCTGGATGGCATTACCTTGGCTTCCAGTAACGCTGTGAGGAACCTTGGAGTCATTTTTGACCAGGACATGTCCTTCAACGCACATATTAAACAAATATGTAAGACTGCGTTCTTCCATTTGCGCAACATCTCTAAAATTAGAAATATCCTGTCTCAGAGTGACGCTGAAAAACTAGTTCATGCATTTATTGTGTGAATGTGTGTGTGAATGGGTGGATGACTGGATATGTAAAGCGCTTTGGGGTCCTTAGGGACTAGTAAAGCGCTATATAAATACAGGGCATTTACCATTTATTACTTCCAGGCTGGACGACTGTAATTCATTATTATCAGGATGTCCAAAAAACTCACTGAAAAGCCTTCAGCTAATCCAAAATGCTGCAGCAAGAGTCCTGACAGGGACTAGAAAGAGAGAGCAGATTTCTCCTGTTAAATCCAGAATTGAATTCAAAATCCTGCTCCTCACATACAAGGTCTTAAATAATCAGGCCCCATCTTATCTTAATGACCTTGTAGTACCATATCACCCTATTAGAGCACTTCGCTCTCGCTCTGCAGGCCTACTTGTTGTTCCTAGAGTATTTAAAAGTAGAATGGGAGGGAGAGCCTTCAGTTTTCAGGCCCCTCTTCTGTGGAACCAGCTTCCAGTTTGGATTCAGGAGACAGACACTATCTCTACTTTTAAGATTAGGCTTAAAACTTTCCTTTTTGCTAAAGCATATAGTTAGGGCTGGACCAGGTGACCCTGAATCCTCCCTTAGTTATGCTGCAATAGACGTAGGCTGCCGGGGATTCCCATGATGCATTGAGTTTTTCCTTTCCAGTCACCTTTCTCACTCAGTATGAGTTAATAGACGTCTCTGCATTGAATCATATCTGTTATTAACCTCTGTCTCTCTTCCACAGCATGTCTTTATCCCATCTTCCTTCTCTCACCCCAACCGGTCGCAGAAGATGGTCCCGCCCCTCCCTGAGCCTGGTTCTGCTGGAGGTTTCTTCCTGTTAAAAGGGAGTTTTTCCTTCCCACTGTCGCCAAAGTGCTTGCTCATAGGGGGTCATATGATTGTTGGGTTTTTCTCTGTATCTATGAAGCGCCTTGAGGCGACTTTTGTTGTGATTTGGCGCTATATAAATAAAATTGAATTGAATTATCTGAGGAAGAAGCAGAGTTGGTTTGTTTCCAGCTGAAATCATCCAGGCTCAGGAATTTGAATCGATCCACATCATTTCCGCTTGAACTAGAGAACATGAGTGTCGACTTACATTTGGTCTGTGAGACACATGTCATAGTGACAGTATTTGGGTTAATATGGCATTACTCACCCTGGTCGCATTTCTTCAATATCAGGCACCAAGTTCAGGAACTCGTTCTTTGCAGCCCGCGCAAGGTAGGAGGTCTCCAGAGTGGGAACCATCGGGAAGTTTTCACAGTCTGAGCAGGAGGGACTGGAGGCACGTGAGCTGTTCTCAGGGGTCCTTTAACACAAATCACACCAAGTTAGAATCAAATGGATAACCTGTCAATAACCGTTTGCAGATCGAGGTCAATGTTCCTAAAAATATGTTTACTTCTGGCCCATGGAGCCACAGCGCGAGTCCGAGAGAGAGGGGCAGGTAGAGGAAGGGGTGAGGGTGGCACTGCTGAAGCTCGTCACGGATGGATCACGTCCGATCGGTGAGATGAGAGAAAGCTGAAGTGAAACAACAGCAGGATGAGGTAGACGTCAATATAGGAACTCCCTGATGTGACACAGAAAGGCTATTTTTTTATTTCTTTGTATTATTTCTCACCTTGCAGTCACTGATGCTGTTCACCAGCTGGTTGTATTCAGTATTGAAGGTGTGTGTCAGAAGGCGCAGGCACTACAACACAACAGGAACAAGACCGAGCAGAGAAGGAAGAAGGCAGCAACAAGAACGCCCACTAAGCCCACGTTTTTCTCACCTTGGTGGCCAGCTCCTTCTCACGCTTTCAAAGGTGGTGCTGGAGATCTGCGAGGAGGCGGAGGTGGACGTGGACAGAGTGCTGGAGCTCACGCTGGGGGACAGAGACTCACTCAGGGACTTGGTGGTGGGAGCTGTTCCCACGGGAGCCGCCACTCCCAGAAGGTGACGGGTCTTTTCCACCTGGAAGAAAGATGGGGGCTAATGTGAGGTAGGGAGAAGAGGGGACGTTAGTCATGTAAAGGCCATAGGTGAGGGTAGGGACGTAGATCGACCGGTAAATTGAGAGCTTCGCTTTTACACTCAGCTCCCTCTTCACCACGACGGACCGGTGCAGCGTCCGCATTACTGCAGCTGCAGCCCCAATCCGTCTGTCGATCTCCGGCTCCCTTCTCCCATCACTCGCGAACAAGACCCCGAGATACTTGAACTCCTCCACTTGGGGCAGGAACTCATCCCCGACTCATCCTATATTTCCGTTTTTATATTTCTAATGTTTGCCTTGTTTTCTTCACTGTCTGGTCTGCCTCTGTCTTGCCTGTATGGATGCATTTACACCGAAATGTCCCCAACAAAGGATGTTTTAATTCACCACTATTCCAGTGAAACACGAGTCTCCCATCTTCCTGCTACCAGTCTGGAGTTTTTGTTCACCAAAGCACACACCAACTTCATACTGACGGACAGATCACTGCCCTTTTGCCGCCTTGTCTGACCGTGTTTTGTGGCTGTGGTTCACTTCACCTCACTCTTCCCCATTCTTGTCATTAAATCAGGCTGTTCTGCAACCATGGCAGCCATTCACTCTATGGCTTTATTCATGGTGTATTTTACCCCTTCACTAAAGGCCGTTCTCGTTTCCAACATTATATTTGCAGTGTTCGTCTATCTATCTATCCGGTTGTTCAGTGATGACGCGACGAATCCTACTTCCGGGTCTAAAGTAGTCTGCGTTTAATATGGCTTTTGTGTTGTTAACATGTTTAATGTTATGTATTTTCTTCTATTTGATCTCAAAAAGCTCCTAAAACAGTCAGTGATCCCTGTTGACCTCCCTCGGCTTTTATTACCGCTAATCATTTATTTAAGCTCAGTTTTTAAAACCTTACGATGTAACTACAGCCCAGCCCATGCAGCAGTATATGAATGACTAACCTCGTATTGTGGATGGATTATCTCAGTTGTTCTCCTGGCTGAAGTTTGGTCCTTTTACAGCATCCTGCCATGCGATTACATTTGTTTCTGACCACCGAGAACACTCACGTTAACTTTTATCGAGTGGAAAAAAAAGTTAGCTTGTTTATATTATGCTAACATAGCTATGTCGCTAGCGGTCACGTAGCACATCATTATATACCAGCTAGCCCAACTTCAGTAACCCTACAAACGTCACTGCTGTTTAGTTTTCTGTCTTCATTTATGCTGGAAGTGATAACAGAGCTGTATGTTTTAATTTGTTTCCAAAACCCCGCAGTCAGGACATGCTATATTGTATTTAGATAGAAGCTAGCGAGCTAACTCCCTGCTAACTTCTAACTCCATTAAATGTCATAAATTCCGTTTTCATGGATGCCTGGATGTTAAACTCAATTGTTACACCTGGTAGAGAAGAACGCTGATCATTTTATTAAAGATGAAAGACTTTAGACAGTTTTTCAACTCTCAGTAATGCCACAGTGATCGTTTGATATATGGACCTGCAGCGGAGTTTAGACCCAGACACGGCTAGTGACGTCAGACTGAACAACCGGATATCTGCGGAGTATTTTTTTTTAACGAGTATCCTATTTTCTAAAGCACAGCATGTAAAGGGTAGCTCGGTTAGCAGGATGCTAGCATGTAGCGCTTAGTGAGACACGCCTCAGACGAGTTGAGCAAAGACCCCGTCTGTGTACTTTATACGTGAGCAACGGATTTAAATAAAATTAAGGTTTCAAAAGACAAACTTGAAGATAAAAAAAATATATATATATATATATACACTCACCGGAGAGCCGCCAGGGTTTGCCGCTGCCATCTTGGCGCTCCTAAATTCAAAACTGCCTCTGCAGTCAGGCAGGGGAGGCGTGGAAATTGTCTTTGAGTTAGTCAAACGTTTTCCTTAGTTCGAGTAGATGATAAAAAAAATAATAATAATAAATGGGATTTTAAGTAGGACTAGGCGTTCTGTAATGATCTCTATTTAGGAGAAAAACTTAATCACTCACCTTTAAACAGCTCTCTTTTAGGAGACACACTGCTGGCTAACGGTGTCATGTGATCAAACAGCGTAATTTAATTGGCTGAGAGCCACTCGACTCGATCTGGTGCTGATTGCTCTGGCTTGGGTCATTAAAGTTCATCACTTTTGCAGTTGAATTTTTGCAGGTGAATTTTTTTCAGGTGAATTTTTGCAGGTGAATTTTTGCAGGTGAATATTTTTGCAGGGAAATTTGGAGGATAAAAATTCAGTGTCATAAATTCAATGTCTAAAAATACTTGAATTCTGATGATACTATATTTCTTCCATAGATATCCGTGCTCTCTGTTTATTAATAAAAGCCAAACTTCATTAATGGTAAGTGACAGAGATCTGATGAGTTCTTGCTGGTTTGTATCCACAGGAGGATACAAGCAGCTGCTTCTGTTTGCAGTCACCGTGCACCAGTGTTGTGTTTAATTGTGTCAGTGTTCATTTTTAAACACGTTTTTTAAATCAAATGTTTATGTATACATCAAGATTAATGTTCCAAACAAATGACACTGTACAGCAAATACATACATAGACATGTGCAGCAAAAGGAATCCGAGAAGATGTTTAACTTCTAAATGTTTAAATTGTTTGTTTTATATCCAAAGTCTGTCAGTTTGTCATTCCCTGTTATTGCTGCTGACTAATCACTCAAAGTGACACAACATGACCGTGGGTCTGATTTTTCTGGTAAACTTGTTTAGCAGCCCACTGGAGACGGATACCCTGTTCTTTGAACTTTAATACTGGACAGAAAATCGTCTCCTTCCAGAAACAAAGGGTAGCATTAGAACTTGTGTGAACAGCAAAACAATGTAGAAGATTTCCTTTTGTGTCTGTGTTGTGTCTAGGGCTGCCACGATTTGTCGACTAGTCACGATTACGTCGACTATCAAAATCGTCGACGACTGATTTAATAGTCGACGCGTCGTTTGAAGCTTTGTAAGATCCCAAAAGACGCAGGAATAAGTAGCAGGATTTAAGAGTGTAATAACGGACTGAAACAGAAGATGGCAGCACTGCATGTACAAGGATGCCAGCTGCCGTTAAACCCCGAAGAAGAAGAAGAAGAAGAAGCAGCTGTGTCCCAGAATTCATAGCGCGGCCCAGCTCAGTTTCCAACAATGGCGGCAGCTAGTTAGTTTTAATATTACTCTTATTATTCTTTCTGGGTCACAAAATAAACGTTTAACATATTTTCAGCCGAGAATGTAGCTGTGTAAACCTCAAATATCGGCTCAGTTTATCAGGACACCACATATTTTCAAAAGCGCTCCGACGTTTTCAGAGTCGTCTGTTACCCACTAGCTCGATAGCTAGCCGGGGGCTAGGTCACTAGCACGGTGAGAACACCGGACTCCAGGCAAATTGTTTTCAAACCCACCGCCGTCTTTCGCTACTCAGGTTAAATATATATGAGTCACTTAGATAAATTAAAAATGTTGTTGTTTGGCTTTTTTTTTTTTTAGTATTTTATTTGTTCCTGAGTAAATCGGTTTGTCTGAGATTAAAGTTATAGTTTTTACACAGCTGAATAAACGTCAAGCAGACAGCTGATTATCAGAAGTGTGAGATGCTGGAGAATATACTCCGTTGTCCTGTTATATTTTAGATAGCAAGGAGTTTATTAAACTTCACCGAAACAATCTGCAAATTTCATTAAAATTGAATAAACTATCATCTTGTCTTTATTTTTAGTTAGCACCTTAAAAGCTTAAAGCTATAAGCTAATGATAGTTATATAAGAGCATATGCTGCATGGTGCAATAAGCTGTAGTTTTACGTCCAGTGGATGATGATCTGATTAGTCGACTAATCGCATAAATAATCGGTGACTAGTCGACTATCAAAATAATCGTTTGTGGCAGCCCTAGTTGTGTCACATCATTTTGGCTCAAGAGTTTACTTTATTGCTATGTTTGTTTTTTGCTATTTTATTACTACATTTGTATTGTGCAGCACTTCGGTCTGCCAGGTGTGTTTTTAAAGTGCTATATAAATGATGATGACGATGATGCTTACGGAACAGCTGAAAGACTTTAAAACAAACCTGTTACTTTAATGATATTTCTGTGGTACTACAGAGTCCAAAAGAAGTATCGCAGTAATAATTCATCCAAATTGTAACTTTTAAATGTCATTATCAGCCCAAAGGTTCACAACCAGTTCATCCCTGATAGAATGTAAATATATACAAATCTATAAATTGTATTATGTATATAACTGTGAAACAAACATAATGGACCATTAATGTATCATAATAGTACATTTCTGAATTTGGGGTATAATTCCAGGTGGGATGAGTGTCTGTACAGCTCCTCCTGTTGATGTAAAAAAAGAAAAAAGTAAATGCCAGTTTTTTTTAGGTTTTCATGTTGATGTTGTAACACAGTAAAGAATTACTCTTACAGAAATAAATGTCATTTTTTCAACTTGCAGTTAAATTCATGTAACTTAATGCTGATGCTGTTGACGACTGGGGCTCACACGTCTTTTACTTTGTCTCCAGGACCGACTCACCATGGTTGACCCACAGGAAAATAGCCCGCAGGACATTCCTGACTATGACGGCATAGAGGATGAAGCTTTCCCCCCACTCCCACCACCACACTCCCCAGGCCGGGGAGGCCAGGAGGAAGGAGACCCTTTTGCAGATGGTAGATGCTGCTGTGCTCTTACAGGATTACTATGAGGTCTTTAAGATGTGATGATTCAGAACTTTGTATTTTAAATTCATGGTTTAATGAAGAATCATAGAAAAATAAGATTCAGGAAAAAAGGCTAATGTGGGAGAAATACAACCTCTCATAGTCCTTCCACAAAGCTTTTTGGAACAGCTTGATAATAATGAATTTGTTAGTTCAGCCTAGAATTAACAAATGCATGAACTGGTTTTTCAGCATCTCTCTGAGACTGGATGTTTCTAACAATAACAACACACATGTTTTTGTTTGCGTGAGCAAATGAAACCTATCAGATACTGTTCAAACCAGCACATTTCTTCTGTAACCTCCAGTCTATAATTTGTCTGGATTTAAAGATAAGCTTGAAGTTTGCCACGCTGCCAACAGAATGAGTTAGAAACACATCCTGTTGTCATGTGTTTTCAATGCAGGAGATGAAGGTGAGGTATCACAGCTGGCTGATGTCCCTACTGCTAAAAGGAGAGGCGTGAAGAGACCCCAACCCAAGCTGGACTCCCACAGGTAGCAAAGACATTTATATCACGACAGAGGGTTGAAATGCATTAAAATGCGCATTTAAATAGGAATTTGATGTCATCTTGTGTGAGCTGGGACACAAGGAGGCCAAAATCATTGATTGACGTGTGCAGACTGTCAGTGTTGCAGCCAGGTTGAACACGAGTCTGTGACTGCACTGGTTTTTATCACCGTTTCACTAATAATCGTGCACAGAGGCTCAGAGACACACTGACACACAGAGTTGTTGCAAATGTTTGAAAACGTAAGTTTGTGGAAAGAACTTTGCACAAAAAAAGTGATGTGATATTATCTGAGTGGCGACACCTGTCGTTTCGCAGAGTACTGCAGCGTCTTCTTACGCTTTAGCGGCGGGTACAAATGACTGCATCTGTGTGATGATGGTGCAGCTTCACTCTGCCAGTCATTTAAAGAAGAAAGACTCTAATACCATTGTTGTTTTCATCATTTGGATGGGCAAAATTCCCAGACTGAAAATTGTCAGAGCGTTGGAGACATCCCTGGATGTGTGTGAGAAAGATGTTTCCAGTCTCTGTACACCTATAGTGTGAACCTGGTTAGTATTGCCAACCATAAGTCAGGCTCGTTCCCAGTAGTCTCCCAGTGGGTGTCCCAGTGGCACTCCTCTGTTACTGTTCTGTTCACAATGTTCCTGGACAGAACTAAGTTATACTAAATCAAAGGATGTTAAATAAGCTTTTAAGTAAGAACGTCGATTATACTTAGGATAAAACTTGCAAGCTGTATTAAAGAAAAACATAGATTTTCATTTGATAAAATATTCAAATTAATTGCAACTTTGCTATAAATATATATATATATATAGCAATTTTTTATTTTTTATTTTTAGATGGAGAAATTTGACTATTTCTCATTATACTGCCTTATGTACAAACAGGTAGGAAAAGAAAGGTTGTGGGCACCCTGAAAACCAAACACCCTACCCCCCCCCCCCCCCAACAAGCTACTGCCTTCTGAACATGGTACATCTGAAGGCACTGACATTTCCATTCAGAGGGTCTGTCTGTGTTGGCCCTGTGACAGGCTGGCGACCTGGCTGCTGGGATGGGCTTCAGTGGAACATAAACAAGCGGACACGCGATGGTTTTACCGTCGTTGTTGCTAACGACAACGCATAAAAACAGGCGCTTGTCCGTCCGTAGTGTGGTTATATATAAGAGAAAGAGAGAACTTTACTACAGTGACATCAGAACCATGAAGAAATATTGCCGTAAACAGTTTATTTTGCGACACCACGAAACAAACGATAGCGTAAAATGAAATAGACGTTTTTGTATATATCGTTGTATCGAACAGCCCTACGGTGGATTCACACCTGCAGGTGCACATAGGAAATACTTGCCATATTCCACAGGACTTAATTATCAGCACTGCTTGAAATTGTGTTCAGGTGCTGGTGACGAAGAGGTACAACGTGAACTGGAAACATTTGGGGATCCTGATCTGTTCAGCAGAGAGAGTTTTATTAATGCTCCCCAAGGGCAGATTGCCGAAGCCCTCGCTCCCCCACCTACTCCCTCTCTGACCGAAGAGCAGCAGAAACGTATTGAGCTGAACAGACAGCGGGCCCTGGAAAAGAGGCGCGCACGCCAGCAGCAAATTGGTAAGAATGGCAAAAATGTATCATACAGCTGGGACACAATATAACAGAAATAATTAATGATTCTGCTACAAAACATCCAGCGAAGGTTCATAAGGATCATCTAGCTTCATTGGTGTATTAACTTTATATGAAAATACAAAAAGCAAAACATTGAATGTACAGTATATTGCCAAAAGTGTTTGCTCATCTGCCCCCACACTCATATGAACTCGAGTGACATCCCATTCACGACATCCGCCTGTGCAGCTATATCAGCTTCAACTCTTCTGGGAGTGTTTATGGGAGTTTATGACCATTTGTAAGGTCAGACACTGATGTTGAAGGCCTGGCTCCAAGTCTCTGCTCTTATTCATCCCAGTGGTGTTCTGGTCAGGACTCCCATGCCAGAGTTCATGTCTTTGTGGACCTTGCTTTGTGCACTGGTGCCCAGTCATGCTGGAACAGGAAGAAGCCATCCCCAAACTGTTCCCTTAAAGTCGGGAGCCAAAATGTCTTTGCATGCTGAAGCATTAAGAGTTCCTTTCACTGGAACGAAGAGACTGAGCCCAACTTCTGAAAAACAACCCCGCACCGAAATCCCCCTGCCACCAAACCTGGAGCTCTGTTGTCCTGGCAACTGCTAAGTTGACTTGTCTACCGGCTTTCCAGATTGAGAACTGTGATCCGTCGCTCCATAGACTGCATCTCTCCTGTTCTAGAGTCCAGTGGCGGCGTGCTTTACACCGCTGTGTCCCATTGCTTTGCGTTGCACTCTGTGATGTAAGGCTTGGACTACAGCTGCTCGGCCATGGAAATGGATTCCACGAAGCTCTCTGTGCACTGTTCTTTAGCTAATCTGGAGACCACGTGAAGTTTGGAGCGATGGACTCCACAGAAAATTAGCAACCTCTGTGCGCCTCAGTATCCACTGACCCCCACTCTGGGATTTTACGTGATCCACCACTTGATGGCTGAGTTGCTGTCGTTCCCAAACACTTCCACTTAGTAGCAGCAGTCTGCATGCCTAGGTGCTTGATTCTATACAGCTGTGGAAGTTACTGGATCACCTGAATTCAATGATTTGGATGATGGGTGGTGAGTGAATACTCCTTACAATATAGTGAAGTGGATCTAGTGTATATATCCACCAGAAACCCTGAAGGTCGAGTGACGAGTTCCCGTATTGCACAGTTCGTCCAAACCACCAGAGATTCCTCACATTAGTGTGGAGTTTGGTAATAAGAGGCAAAGCATGTAGAAAACATTGATTTCTTTACTGCCTGTCTGATGTCAGCTTCAATTAGGCGTAGTATTTTTGTTTTTGCCTTACACTTGTGATCCAAACTGTTTTTACTTCCTCTTTAGTTAAAGCGGAGCCAGCTGTCTGCGATCTATTGTCTACAAATCTTTAACAGTGACATTAAATCGTTCTTCAGGGTCCTCATTTACCGCAGAAATGATGTAATGTGATTTAAATGAGACCCATAGAAAAGAAAATGACCTGTTGATCGGTCTCTATTATGAGCCTTCACCCATAAAAATGTGTTTACAGTTTATAACACTAGATGGTGATATGAGACCGTTTCCATTGTATTACCCGAGCATGATTTACTCATCGACTTTAAACTTTCACATTTTAGTCATTAGTCCTCCTTAAGAGGAGCCAATCCACCCCCCCCCCCCCTTTTTTTTTTCTGTCCAGTATAGAAACTAAACAGCTGACATCGTTCGGGTAGTGTAGCTTCCAGAGATCTGAAGTTAACGTGAACTCTGGAGGGCAGTCAAAAGCTTAATTTTTTATAATGCAACATACTATTATTTACATACATATTATTTTAATAAGCAGTTTCAGGGTTCGTGCTGTTTTAATGAGTGTTCGATGGAAAACGTCACTGAAGGAATTTGTACTCTTGAGTCACATGACAGTAAATAATTTCGAGTATGTGTACATAACACAGGCTAATGTTTAAAACTATGATTATTATTTTGCTAGCTATCAAACTTGCTGGAGAAATGATTGAAATGCACTGAGTGTGATAGAGTACGGCAGTGCTAGCACAGCAGTTAGTTATGGCATGGTGATTTATGCAGTGTGCTTTAAACTTGGCTAACATTACTTAGCAGTAGCAGTAATATTAGTGACTTCACTCAAGTGAAAGCTTTAATCGTTAGTCCGACACTTAACTAGCCAACTTAAGCCTTAAAGAAAAACTGGTAAAAAGAGGGACTGATGCATGTGGGCACAAAGAAGCCATTTCTTGTGCTGCTGAAGTTCCCTGGCTTTCATTCAAAATGTGTTTATCGTGAGCACCGACACATTAAACCATTTAAAAATTATAAATGGCTTTAAGCTCACATTGATGCCTGTGGGGCTCTATCAGCCACGGAGACGACAGACACATTTTAGTGTTTTAATGAATGAATGTTTCATACTTTAAGGCTGCCTGTTTATTTAAGGGAGATGAACAATACATTATTATTTGACATAATTCTATGACAGGTGATGGACTGAATAAATAGATTTTAGGTCGATGTTTGTGCGTTTTTAAAGTCTTATATGTTGAATTGAACTGAGTGTGTCATCTGTTCAAAGCCTCCCGTCAGTGCTGTTCTCCATGCCTGTCTTACTGTACATGGTGTTATTAGCACAAACACTTTAAAGCTGATCATTTAGGACTGTAACAATAATCCAGAGAGCAATGTAGTCAAACATCTCACAGTTAGTTTTATTGGGAATGAACTTTGACCTGTTAGGCCCCCAGGGCTTTTCTGAGCTTCCTGCTCGAAAATGAAGAGGCCAAAATAAATGGAGTATTTCTCTGCAATTACAAACTCTGTGTAAACAGTCTTGGTATCAAAATAAAGCTAACGCTTGTGAGCTGTCATCAGAGGGGTAAATATTACTGCAGATGTTACTATGTCAAAGTTACTGGGACTCAAACATAGAAAAAAATGATTATTTCCCTCACCTAATTTTTAAAAGTATTTTATAGCTTATATGCTATAAAATATACTTTGGGTCACATTTAACTCCAGAAAATCATAAATCAAAATATGGATGTTACCTGTCCACAGATTCATGGTGATGTAACTGCTCTTTTAACTGTTTGGTGTTTGTAGAAATGGTTTACAGCTGAGATTCAGAGGCTTCTGTGGACACTCATGTCTGCACTTATATTTCTGACCTCGTGTTATAACCGATTAAATGTGATCTCCTCTCTTTTCCCCCATTTTTGGTGGTGTGGGTGCTTAACTAGTTAAAGTACCAAACATCTGTCTCCTGTTGTTGTGTCACGTAGGAAAGAAGCATCAATATCTGATGAGCAGACTTGTTCATTTGTGCAGATTTCTTCTTTTGTGTGGTTGTTTTTTCCAAGTGGAGATGAGCATCTCTAACAAGTTGATTTGTTCACATTTGCACATCTGCATTTTTGAGAGAAATGAGTTTTTTGAGTTTGTGCACTATATGCATATAAGACAACCATTTCCTTTTTCAGTATTTTTGTGTGGTGCATTTTTCTCTGTTTTAACAAAAGAGGAACAAAGAACATTTAAGTCAACCTAAGACGATTTGTTTTAATTTTTACATGGTCTTACTGAGGTGATGCAAAGTGGAACATGCAAACTGTTTTTTTGGTAATGTGCTGGAAAAGCTTGATAATGGACCTTGAAAGTGCTTAAAGTGCTTAAATTTGACCCTGAACAATGAGTTTGAACCCTGCAGTTTACAGTTTCATTTTTCATTATCTCAGCTTTGCCTGTCTTTTATAAATCGTAGTAGACTGAGTGTGTCTGTGTTGACTGAAACCATCACTGTTTCTAATTCTCAACCCTTTCAGGCCCTTCAGCCTCTCAGACTGCTGACATGTTAGGAGACAAACCTCCAGCTGCATCCTCACCAAATGTCATCAAAGGTTCTACTGATGGAGATGAAACTGTAGAAGATCCTGACCTCGAGCCTTCCAACAACACCTCCACGCAACAAACCAGCCCGCTTCCCCCCAAAGACTCTGAGCCCGCTGAGGCTGAGACCGGCCTCAGCCCTGAGCAACAGCTCAGCAACGACTGTGTAGAGGGGGATTAAAGTTCACGTGCAGCAGTTTCTGCTGAAAAGCTTTGGCAGTGAGCAGATTTAAAGGTTTCCCAATGTTCGTGCCTGCTCATTCGAGTAATGTTGTGCATTTCTGGTGGTTTATATCTTGAGCACATGTTCCTACTGTGACGTCAGCTTTGGGTTAGCAAAGACATTTATAATCAATGGAAATAAATGTTTTTCTTATTTTTAAAAGTCCAAATCCTAAACGTATTTACCATGTGTTGGTATCTGTTACAGAAAAATATTTGAACTGATCCACAGTTCCTGCTCTGATGCATCTTCTTTCTCCAGTTTCACTATTGGCAGAATTTTGGTTGCAAACATGTTTCTATAAAAGGCCTCTGTGTGTGTGTAGTATGTGAGCTGTCAACTGACCATCACCCTCTTCCAAGCATTAAGTGCTCGTTCAATTATGAACAGTTCTTTCTTAAGCTACTGCAGGGACATGAAACGCAACACGATGAAGTGGCTCCATCTGCGCTAATGAAAACACCATTTTTAATTACAGGCCACTGCACACATATTGAAATAGTTATGTACAGTTCATATTTCTGTTGGTAGTTCTAGAAAACAATCTTAAAATCCACAAACCAAAAAACGGTTCTGATTATTTACCAGTTCAAACAATAAAAATGTCCTTGGTGTTGGTGTCTTCTATACAGGCTCTTGATATACAAACTATAAGATAAATACATCCTAGTTTTATACATCACTTCCAACACAACCAACCTCAGGTGTGTTCATTACTCTACGGGTTTATTTTAAAGTCTGCTAATGAGTGACATGAAGTTTTATCAGTCCGGTGACCTGTCCAGGGCGTATCCTGCCTCTCACCCTATGACAGCTGGGACAGATTCCAGGACGTGCAGAAGAAAATGGACGAGTGGACGTTTTATCATCTCCAGAACAATACTCGTGCTGGGTTTTGTATGAAGTGGTCACAGGTAGTACAATATGTGTGAACTCACCAAAAATGGTTCTATAACACAAGACATTTAATTTACACAAGACATTGATCCCACCAGTGAGATATTGAGATCACTGGTGCTGAGAGAAAAGCCTTTTGTTACCAGACTTCTTTAACCTGCTGCAGTTGACTAGTTTCCTGCAGGATTGAACCACATTTGCAGTGAGTACTAGGTCTTGTCAAAGTAACTGCTGACACTTCACTGGCATTAACACGTTCCCTATCCTCCTTACAACTAAGTTTAACTTGATGTGATTTTAAAAACTAACTTTTACAAAACGTATCCACTGATTCGGTTTGACTCTGGTTTCTAAAAAGATGGCGGGACATGTTTTTACTTAATATTGTGTTTGCTTTCCTGTGACTTCACACACTCGTGTGGTTTGTCCACACACAATCTGGAGCTACAAGAATGACCTGGATGACTCAGCACGAGTGATCTTCAATGATCACCGTTCTGTTAGCGCACAGCGTGCAGTTCTCACAAGTGTCTGCTTGGAGGTAAAGCTGGGCTACAGCGTTTCTATGCTGTTGTTGCCGGGAGGCGTGAAGCCCTTTCCAGATCCATCAGAGCCAACTCTCTGATTTCTTCCAGAATAGAGTACAGACTGGGAGTTTTGCTCTGACGAAACTCTCTTTCCTCTTTGGAGAGTTTGGGGCGCCGGGCTGTCTTCTCCTGAGCCAGCGCCTCTTCATTCTGACGCACCACCTCTTTGACCAGCTGACTGCGGCCCTGAGGGCTGGGCTGCTGGGACTTGGCACTGTGGTGAGGCTTGTTGCTGATGACCTCGAGGTTTAGACGGTCAGCGTGGCAAGTTGAAGAGTGGACAGAAATACGAACCTGAAGAGAGCAGAGAACGTAAGTCACAGTATTCCTCAGTTCGATCACTACACAGTAATGGCACCTACTGAAAATAGTCTAATGGAATGCTATGCAAAGACAGGCCCACTTAAGGTTTGTGACGTAATATATAACAGCAGTCCTCTCAGCACTGTGCGCAGCGTCACAGCTAAGTAGACAGTGGTGTAGAGTGGAGAAGTTTCCGACTGTGCCACAATTTTGTTCATAAATAGGATAAATTGGATACGTATGTTACACACACGTATCCAATGTAACAAACGTTCATCCATCCGTACACGAACTTTCTTTACTGTGCTTTCTAACATTCACACGACGTGGAGACTGGAGCAGAGGGGGAGAAAAACATTCATTAACACTGTGACCTCGGTCAAGTGTCACAGTGAGGTTGTTGTTTTGTTGATTTGTTTGTTGAATATCATCATCATCTCTTTGTTTGATATGATCATAGCTTGACAGCAGTCAATGCTGTGGTGGACAACTTGTGTTTGGGCTAATGTTTCTTTCTATCTTGTTTTGGCCACATGTGTCATCCATCATCATCCATCAGTAAGCTATGTTGTTAGCATTGCCTTTGCCCTTTGACATTTATGACCCCAGGATAAGTCCATGAAAGAAAGAAAAGATGTTGATAACAGTGGAAGCAGCAGTACTCTGTCACTTTTTCATGTCTTAAAGCCAAAGATGTGAGAATAACACACCGTTACTTCAGTTTCTTTTTGTTAGCTAACCTTAGGGTAATGTTTCCTGCTCTTTTTGCTTAAATCACATGCACTTATTCCTCACAATCATCGTGTGTAACATGCCTGAACTTAATATAACTTGACGCCAGTGATGGGCAGCAACGCATAATTAGATTACTTTTTTCAAGTAACGAGTAAAGTAAGGGATTACTGTTGCAAAAAAGGTAATTAGATTACTGTTACTGTCCCGTAAACACGCTGCTCTACTGTGTTACTAAACCGTGAGTTTGTTTGCAAGAGTGTCTCATGACAATGACATAAGTGCATGCGACGTTTGTGGTAACAAACGTGTGCAGAGCAACAATGGATCATTTATCGAGTGCGAGAGAGAGAGTGCGACCGTGCAGCGTTTAAAGGCGTTTATGTGAAAACAATTACCGCCCACTGTCATTTTTTATCTCCCTTTACAAAAAGGTTTGTGTAGAAACGCCACAAACTGGAAGCATTACATTTCTTGTCTTGGAGGAGAGCCTCCCCCCCCCCCACACTTATGTTTTTGTTTTCATATAATATTTAAAAACAATAAACTGAATAACTTTAAATGATTTATTTTCAGGAATCATTTTCGTCTCATTCATCTTACTGACGTTTTGTTACCTTGAGATTAGCTAACAAAGCAGCAACCACACAACACTTTATCACAACAAGATCATAAAACGTCTCTTAATGTTGGACCACAAAAGATCCAGTAGTCGTATGAACCTGTGATTCATATACACTCATGCATATATATTTGGAATCGTCGCCTTTAGGCGCTGCATTGCTGGAAACCTTCTAAAATGATTGATTAGCGTTTTCTGTGACTTACGGTGATGTGGTCAAACAGTTTGAAGGTGGAGGTGCCACAGCTGGAGGTGGTGGTAATGCGGTCCGGGTATTTTCGCACAGTGCCACCCTGCCAATCACAGCTGCCGTCCTGTCCCGCTACCACCACCAGGCCCTCTTTGTTCTTCAGATACACAGGCCCCCTCACACCATACCTGTGAACAACATGGCTGTGGTCAGAGGCAGCCTTACTTACTCAGTGATATTACTCAACCTGCTTTGCGCCCTGTGATTTTAATCATTACATGGATTCTACAGCCTTCTCAAAATGACCACAGGTTACATTTTAATAAACTGTTAATATTGCATATCCCTGTAACACCACAAGCATGGAGAACACTGATGTTATTAAATTACACTTTCCTTGCAATAAACAAGCAGCAACCTCCAGAGGTTAGCTAAGCTAACGTAGAAGTGCCACAAACACAAGGCTGGCTCCAAAGCACCGTCCCTCCCCACAGACTCAACTTCAGCAATGCAATTAACTTATTTAAAGCCTGGTAGAGAAAAGATTCGGGGTTTTAGCCGATTTTCCCTGCTCACAATAAATGTTTAAGGAATTAGTTTAGTAAATTTATACAATTTAAAACTCATTTTGAGGTTTTTTAAGAGAAAATAAAACTAGCGTGTATACTGTTAAATATACATTGATTAGCGTGCAATTACATCTTCCAACAAATTCATTCATTGTCATAAACTTTGAATTCGTCTATTAAAAATACACGAGTGGTTGGCCGTCTGTGAGCTGCTGTACAGCTCCATTAAACAAAGGAAAAGAAGAAGACTGCAGAACAAAACACAGGACTGAAGGTTCTTACTCTGGGATAAACACCAAGACACCGTTGTCTCGAATGGAGTAGACAACAGCGTCAGCCACACAGCACGGGTCTGTCTGAGGGTCTCGTTCTCTGAAAAACAGACACTGAAACAGTGCTGTGGATCGCATTTGGGCTGCCTGTGCTGCCTGCAAATGAAACACAGACGTCAGCACAGCTTCTGTTAATAGAGTAAGAGGTGAATCATTGAAAAACACAAACAATAAAACACCCCTGACCCTGTTCTTGCTGTTGACATGGTGAGCCATTTCCTCCACTTCTTTGTTACTGGCTGGTGCTTTACCAGATACAACGCCCCTCTGCATGTGCAGGGCTGCGGTAAGAAGGCGGTGCACGACAATGTCTGCGTACCGACGGATGGGTGAGGTAAAGTGTGTGTAGCGATCCAGAGCCAGACCTACGACAACGAAGCAAATATCAGCACGTTAGCCTTCTTTCTAGTTCTCAGTCGAATAATTCTTCACAAACAACAGACGTTGGACAAGTGTGTGCAGACGTGTGATGGATGGACTGACCCACAGTCACACTGAAACTCTAGTGCAGCCAATAAAAGCTGTGCAGCGGTATCGTACCATAATGGTAGTATTGGTCTTGAGGATGAGCACCAGTGGAGAAGTACAGAGCCTGTGACATAGCAGTGGTGGCCATCATTCTGAACAACCTGTTCACCAAGGGGTCCTGTGGGTCCACAGCTCGGTCCAGTGAGGCAGCTAAAGCCTTGTTGGACCTGAAGGAACAGAGCCAGAAACCAGGGATGAGTGAGGCCTCTCATCTCAGCAGTCAGTGACACAAAGCTACTTGCATCACCATGTCTCTTGTCCTGGGACCGGTTCTGCTGTTGGTTTAACCCCCCCCCCCCCACAATCCTCCAACCGCACATTCATATTTTGTTTTCAAACTCCATTGCAGTTCATTCCACGCCTCAGATCCTCAGACCTTTTGTAAACAGTTAAACAAATAAAAGTTAACTGTAATAGATTACAGGTTGTAATTAAATAAATCACTGCCTCTTTTAAAAAACAGAAAAACAAACCATCTTTAATTATTTGAGTTGTTTGTTTTGTTCCCGTGTGAGAATATTCAACACTGCTCTCTGTGCAAAACGGGTTTAAAAGCATAAACAGCTGTGGGATCCTGTTTGTCCGGGATTTGAACCGGGGAACAAACTGCGGCAGGATCAGCGTTGTGCCGAGGTCGGCATCGCCGACAGCATGTGTTCCCCCTGCGTGGCGAGCGTTCGCTGGGCACGGAGTGTGGATCCAGGTTACGCCGCCTCCATTACAAACAGTCAGACGTGGAAGTAGTGATGTTTTAGTTTTGTAAAAAAGTGAAACCTGAGTGTCGTTACATTACCATTCAGTTTAAGGGTTACAACAGAAAATGAAATATTTATTGTCCTCTCGTGGTATCAGACGGGATTATTTTAACAAACGAAGGACATTTTGCCTGATAATTATATTTATCCTGTAACTTTACTGTGTAAAGAGCTAAAACCTCCAAAGTTTCAGGAGTAGTTAGTCGTTATAAGAAGTGTTTGTGAACTGAAAATCAAGAATGTGGGATCCTGTTTGTCCGTGATTTGGACAGCCCAGCGTGTGCTCCCGACGCAGGGGAAACTAATTCTGTCGGGGAGACCGACCTTGCCACGACAGCTGTTGTGAAGCTGAAGCCAAAGGCAAGATATGCTTCATCATATGTTCTAGTCTTTGGTTTGGAAGCATATTTGGCTTCAACCTCAACCTGAGCTGAAGGAACATGTCTTCTTCTTGTCTGACTGCTCATGTGACACCTGAGTGTGTCCCCGTGTTATCAAACATTTCAGGTTCACACACTTGTGTGTCTGAACATGATGTGCGTTGGACTACAATATGCATTTCCTCAGTTTCTATACTGAACAGTCAAAAACATTACCTGGTGTCAATGGTGAAACCTTTGGCCTTTGCAGTGTCCACCAGCTGGTTGAATAGCTCCTGTTGTGGTGGTGGGTGACACCTTAGAAGGGCCTGGTTGGGGAAAGCTTCCTGGATCTTGCGGGCCACCCAGTGGTTGGCGTAAATCATGCACTCTGCCACGGTCTCATGGACCTCCAGGGGCTGACGAGGGACCAGGGCCGTAATGTTCCTCTCCTCATCCAGCTGGGCACCCACCTGAAAAGGGAAAATGCTTCTAACGTGACTTCAATGAAAAAGAATATGAAAATGCATCAGTGGGCCACATTTTACTACAGTTTACTTTAACTCAGTTGAACATGCACCATTCCACCGGAACAAATGCTGCACGGAGAACCAAATGTGAATGAATCTCAACCTGAAAACAGTCTACTGTCTTTCCTACGTTCAGCTCTCTATCATACCAGTAAGAACACATATCCCTAACAGGCACACAGCTCTGCTCATGGGCACAGAAACTCCACCGATCTGCTGTTCATGCTTTTTGTTTATAGTGGACAGCCAATCAGAGTTTAAGTTAGCTCAAAGGAAATGTGCCTTAAAGAGAGAACAAAACTTTTCTCAGACTAAGGATGAACTGAGGGGACCCAAAGTACTTCAGCAGGAACCAAAAGAAGCCAGAAAGTTTGGATTTGAACACAGTTTTGGCCGTTTTATATAATAGATCAAGATGAAACATCTGTTGTCCTTATCCTTCAGGACAACAGATGTTTCACCAGCGGTCAATAATCCAGCTTTGTCAAGATAAGAACTTGATTTTTGGGTGGCAGCTCAATCATTAAACACACTTTTAGAAATATATTGGTTTTTCCACTATCCCAGAAGCAACCCGAGAGAATCATTTTTACTTCATATCAATATTCTGTGTGCGTACAGCCATAACAGGAATGCAATAACTGAATAATAAATAAATCCAAGACATCCTATTAGAGAGCATCTTATAGAACAACAGGAATTGTCCATATGAGGTTTTAACAGATGGCCGACCAGCCGCTGTAGATAAATGGCTGTGATCTAATGTGAAAACTGTCAGTGGTTTCACAGTGGAGTGCTTGGTTTCTTTATTCCAATATTCTCACTGAAATGACTTTCTGATAAAATGTTTTCTGCTGAGGAACGTGTTCTGCTTAGACGCCTGATTTTAAAAATAACGTCTCTATTAGACCGTACTATAATTTATTATCGATGAAAAGAAATATATGGTATCCATCTGTAATTCTGTAAATAACACAGCAAAAAACCAAACTAAACATAAAGACCTGGAAGACTCCTGCGTCTAAATTCATTCAGTTATTGTACTGAGTCCTGAACATGTTAGAAATATGGTATCTAAGCAGATTCTTACTCTGGATGGCATTACCTTGGCCTCCAGTAACGCTGTGAGGAACCTTGGAGTCATGTTTGACCAGGACATGTCCTTCAATGCACATATTAAACAAATATGTAAGACTGCGTTCTTCCATTTGTGCAACATCTCTAAAGTTAGAAATATCCTGTCTCAGAGTGACGCTGAAAAACTAGTTCATGCATTTATTACTTCCAGGCTGGACGACTGTAATTCATTATTATCAGGATGTCCAAAAAACTCGCTGAAAAGCCTTCAGCTGATCCAAAATGCTGCAGCAAGAGTCCTGACAGGGACTAGAAAGAGAGAGCAGATTCCCTTCATTGGCTTCCTGTTAAATCCAGAATTCAAAATCCTGCTCCTCACATACAAGGTCTTAAATAATCAGGCCCCATCTTATCTTAATGACCTTGTAGTACCATATCACCCTATTAGAGCACTTCGCTCTCGCTCTGCAGGCCTACTTGTTGTTCCTAGAGTATTTAAAAGTAGAATGGGAGGCAGAGCCTTCAGTTTTCAGGCCCCTCTTCTGTGGAACCAGCTTCCAGTTTGGATTCAGGAGACAGACACTATCTCTACTTTTAAGATTAGGCTTCAAACTTTCCTTTTTGCTAAAGCATATAGTTAGGGCTGGACCAGGTGACCCTGAATCCTCCCTTAGTTATGCTGCAATAGACCGTGGCAGCTGGGGGATTCTCATGATGACGCCGAACATCATCATCACCTCTTTGTCATCATTATCACTGACTACATGTTTATAGACCAATCTCCATTTAATCATTAGTTATCATTAATCCCTGGCCCTTTTCCACAGGTGTCTTTTGACCTGATTTCCTCCCCTCGGCTGTATGAAGTGTTTCGGGGTGACTGATACTGAATTTTCTAACCATGATGTCATCTGACAAAATGACCAAACACAGAGGTTAAGTCAAACTTTCACTTAGACAGAAGCTTAGAAGGGAGAATCTTCTGCAGCTGAAATGTGCGAGAAAGATAGTGGTTCCAGTTTTTAATGTGCAGAATGGATTTCTCTCCACTGAAGCTATGTGCACGGTTTACTTTGTTTGATTCACTTCAGATTCATTGAATCATTTTGTGTCGTATGTTAGACGTCAGTAATGACGATGTGTTAGGGTTAGACACTCAGCTATAACATGCTTACGCTTTCAATTAAGAACATGAACCTTAAATGTTTGCAGTCTTTATTTATATAGTCTTACTGTTAAGTACACACATTACCAAAACACACAAAATACTCTATGAAGATACAAGAAACCAATCATACCTCCACTCCTTCCAGCTCCAGCGCTCCTCCTCTGTCCCTCTTTGCCCGAAGATGTCTGGCTACATGTGTGAGCATCTCAAGTGCCTCAGTGAGTTGAGCTAGCTTAGAACCCTTTTCCTGAGGACCCAGGTTGGCCAGTTCCGCTACCTCAACCTGTTCTCCGTTGAGGAGCGCCTGAGCCAGCTCGTAGTGGAGCTGATAGGAGGAGCGGATGAGTGTACGACCATACCAGACCTCTTGGACTTCAAGGGATTCTGCGTCAAGCTCCCAAAGCACGCTCATTGCATACCTGAATTTGAAAGTGTCAGTTACACAACTAGCATGCATTTTAAGCATATGAAAATGAAACGTGTGATGGGAAGTCTACTAACCTGTCAGCACCTCCCAGCAGTGAGCAAAGGTCTGCGCTGAGAATAGCAGGCAGCATGTCGTACCTGCGGTCTGCCAGGTAGTAGGTTGTAGCCCTTAAGAAGTGACATAATAAATATAAAAAGGCAATGAGATCAAAGCAGCAGCTTTATCATCTTCTTTCTAATCAAAAGTGAGACATAATTTGAAAATAAGTACTAAATATTCAGAGTTTGTTCCACCTTTGTCATTTTCATCCTTCTGTTTATTAATAAGTCAGGAAGGATGAAATAAATAAGCAAAATGTTTTTCTTATGATTTAATAAATATTCCCCATTTTCTGAAATAGAATTTAAGGCTTCAAACCACAATCATGAGATTTTAATTTACTTCTTTAAAGTGTGGAGGCGAGCTGGACAGGTGGGTGATCTGCACGCTGCTTTGTGGACAGCTATGAAATGTAAAATGGAATTTTAGAGTAAGTCAGAGAGAAAGCAGAGGACCAAAACTACATTAAAAATCACAACATAAAAAATATATAGTAAGATTTCAGTATTATTTTATAAGTGCACGTTGTTAACAGTCTACACGGAGTTTCTCTCCTCACTCGGCTCTCAATCATCTTCTGTACATGCTGCTGCTGCTGCTGCCTTTAAAAAACGACATGCACTTCATGGACCTTCTTACTAATTTATCTGCAGACTACACTTTATCAGATACATTTTATTAGCACTGGGTTAGACACTTCTGCCTTCTGAACACTCCTTTCTTCACTTCCAAGACTCAACAAGGTGCTGAAAGAATTCCGTAGAGATTTTGGATTATAGCGAGATTACACCGAGATGACAGCAGAATGCATTTGCTGCAGATTTGTCGGCCGTTCAGCTGTGACACAAATTTTTTTGGGCTGCTTCCCTGTCACATGGTGTCATCGCTGCATGTTCCCAGGAAGGAAAATTTGTGGAGATCAAGTGCAAGCATTACTTTTGCAGCCCCGACCTTCACTTCATTTACTGCAGATATTTTAAACTCAGTTTTATTCATTTGTACAATACAGCACAAAATAAATAAATAAATCAGAACATGTGCATATATCTGGACATAAACACAGATGAATATCTTCTTGTTCTATTACTGTGGTTCAACTGTCTTGTATCATCATCCTCTTTATTAATAAGATGCACTGAAAGCCAATTATAGACAAACCATTAACATCAGGTACTCAAGGTCACATGCCATCATGTGACCTCCGGTGTTTTCCTGACACCCGTAACTGTACAAAGGGGATCTGAAAACAAATGATGTGTGACACACTGTTCTTTACTTCTACCACTCAGTAGAATAAAACTAATTTAGTTGGAAGCGGACTCATTTTTCCTTTTTTTGCTGCATGACCTTCTGGTTGAATGTTGTGTACAAGTATGGCTGCCATGTCCCGTAGTAATATATGTTTATGAAGGCCACAGTGAAAATCACTCAGGCTTTCCCACAGCGGAAACATTCCCCTGTCCTGTTAATGGCATCGTACTCAAAATGAGCACAAGTTCTTCGTAACAACATGGACCACTGTGTTCTGTGTGTAGCAGTTCTCTACTGTGAGAACCCCAACCACCTTTTAGCACGACCAGCATTCGTCCATTCGCACACATATTCATACAGCGCGTTAGTCTATACCTTTAAGCATTTTCTCTCACATGCACACTCACACTAACGGATGCATCCAGGGAAATTTGGGGGTTAAGTATTTTGTGCAAGGTGACTTTAACATGAAGCCCGAAGGCATCAGGGATTGAACCAACAATGTGCTGACCATTGGTTCAATTCCTGGTGCCAGTGATACTTTCAAAGCCATCATGGACCCTGTGAAGTCCTTCTACATGTGATTAAATGATAGACATTTAAGGCTTAATGCTTCACATCAGACACGAGCCTTATTTAAGGTGGCCCTCTGTGTTATTTATAATTGCGCTACAAGGCATGCTGCTGATGCAACATTAATTCAGGCAACAACTTTCTTGCCTCTTTGTACTTCTGAAAGTTCCTCTGAACACTTATGCAAGATGCTGTAATTTTCTTTTATCCTTTTATATCCCACCTACTCTACCCAACCACTCCAACCAGTTCCTCACCTTGAACGTGCCTCCAAGTCTGTGAGCGAACCCTCTTTGACAAAGTGAGTGACATCAGCAATGTGAACTCCCAGCTCCAGCCTTCTGTTGGGGAGCTTGTGTACAGACAGCGTGTCGTCTACATCTTCACAGCCGCGTGGATCGATGCTGAACACCAGGCGACTGTCCCTAAGATCCCGCCGCTCTGCCACCTCAGAGGGGTCTACCGTCCACGGCTTCTCCAGAGAGTTGACCGGCATCTCTCTCAGCTGATGGCAGACGGACAGGCACAGCTAAACAGCCGCATAGTCTTTTGAACTTTTCACATTTTGTTATGATTCTATACAAAACATTAATAATAATAATAATAATAATAATACATTTTATTAAGCGCCTTTCAAAACACTCAAGGACACTTTACACAAAGACAAAGCAAAACAGTGTTTCACTTTCAGTTGCTCCCTTGTCACAAGGGGTCACCACACCTGATAGCTCAGCATCTTTTGATACGGCAGAGTTTTATACCAGATGCCCTTCCAGGCACAACCCTGATTTGTATCTCCGGTTGCAATCGAACCAGTGACATTTTGCCTGCAAGCCAGTGTGTAAACCACTGATGAAAAAAGGAAAGAATGAACTATTCCACATATTTAATGATTCTTTAATATTTTGTTGATTTGATAATAATAATAATAATAATAATGGATTGGATTTATATAGCGCTTTCCAAGGCACCCAAAGCGCTTTACAATGCCACTATTCATTCACTCTCACATTCACACACTGGTGGAGGCAGCTACAGTTGTAGCCACAGCTGCCCTGGGGCAGACTGACAGAAGCGAGGCTGCCATATCGCACCATCGGCCCCTCTGGACAACAATAGCTATATTGCAATCTTTAAAACCTTTGGTTACTATGGTAACTCTCTGATAACCAAGCACTCTCTGATGTGACCAATCACAGAAGCTCTACTGCCACCCCCTTTATAACATAAAAAGTTATGAATGATGTTCCAGTCTATGATAGTGGACTCATCTGTGCTTGTCCTTTGTTACAGCCCATTGCAACCCTTACACTCCTTACAGTGGAAATGCAGTTGTCTTCAGGTGTTGCCTAGGTTTAACTGCCGATTGTCTACACCTGGTGAGGTGTGGCTAAAGGCGTTCCTGAAGTGGTCTAGTCCAATCACCTTCTCCAGGCCAATCAGCATTCATGCTGTGTCCTCGGTTATTCTTCCTTGTACACGCCTCATCTCATCACTCATGCTCCATTCAACCATTCCACCACCAGCTTCCAGGCTCTCGGGGCTCCTGCTCTAATCCTTTTCACAGACGGGGTTCTGTTCCGCTGAGATAGGCCATCTGAGTCTAACGGCAAATCACCTGTTTAAATTCTGTTCATCAGTAAATCAATTTCATTCTTTCAAATAACCTCTCCTTATTAAAATATCTGTACTGTATTTAGTGATGAACAATTGTTAAACTCTGGTGTTTGCTCCCATAATTTCCCTTTTATTTTGACGCTCTTTCCTCTTTCCTCTTTCACCTGATCTCTGACTGCGATTGTTTGGAGGTGAAAACCAAACATCACCTGGGTTTCAGAAAACCAGAGTTACCCTGGTAAGCAACCATTCTCTGTATCTCACTATGGGAGATATAATCTACTTCCAGGTTGTAAGTTCTTTATCCTTAACAAGGTATGGAGCAGGGTAAGCCCACACTAAGGACTGAGTGTGCCAGTGAGGATGCAATAATATCAAAAACGCATAACCTAACAAATGTAATAGATGGTCCTCTGGTGAACTGTGAAGGTCACACTCTCAGTAGCCTTCAACAGCCACACAGACAGATACACTCAACAAAACAGGAACACACAGATGCTTCAATCTATGCAAAGGAGTGCAAGACACAGAAAAGCGCTATATATGGCTACATTTTCAGCAATTTACCGTTTAAAAGTGGGCCCTGCATAAACAGGATGTGGACCAATTGGTGCATTCCCAAAGTAAATGTGATACGAAAGAGTAGCTAAATGCAGTTTAATAAATGGAAAATAATCCTCTCTTATTTAGCTAATCCTGAAGGAAACATAACACATGTGGAACAGAGTTAGGAATGGGTACCGGCAATGTTCCCTCGAAGCTGTGTGTGTGCACAATTGCGCACTGCTGGCACGGTCTCTGCGCACAGAAAATCTGCGTTGCGCACAAAAAAAAAAATCTAACCTGAATTGAAATTAAAATCAATACTTTAACAAGTCTGTTTTGCAGTGTTAGTCAGTGACTGGCTGCTCCCGTATGGGATCCAGCCAGTAATGCGATTCACATTCGTATATACGCAGCTAATCAATGTCGTTGACAGGCTCTGACAGCGTCCTTATGTGCCGACACCGGTGTTTTAGCGAGCAAAGCGGCGTGGCGACGTTTAGTGTGTGTCAGAACAATGAGGCGACTGCTGAGTGTTACAGGTGTTACAGCAGTGACACATCTGCTGCTGTCAGGCCTGCAGGTATCAGGCTGTTGTTCTCCTTCATCTCATAGTTGACAGAAATTATTTTTGGAGTGGCACAAATAATTTGTGTGGCATCAGATTTGATGCAATTTGATGATTGTTCTCTAAATAATTTAAAATGTTTATTTAAAAAAACGCCTTGGCTGCATTTTTAGGTAAACAGCTGCAAAAAACTTTGTTGTTTGCATAACTCAGTTACTTTTTTGAAGAAGTAACTATATAATTAATTACCCAACATTGGTCATTATTTACTGTATTTTGCAGACAGAGTTACAGACTCTCTCCCAGACCACAGACTCATAATACAAGTCAGAGCTTTATGAAAAAAAAACAAAAGAAACTTGTGTTTTCAAAATTGGAGTTCAAGTTATTTTTACTTCCAATAGTGTTAACATGCTACACAGGTCATGAACAAGATTTTTTTGTTTTGTTTTTTTAAATTTTCATTGTAAGTGGGCTAAAATAGTTAATTAAAAGTAGTCTAACATAAATGTAAATGCTGTAATTTTATTATTTTAATAAACCATGTAACTTGCATGGATTCAATGCTGGCGTCACCACAGTGCACACGTCTGCTGTTGCTCACAGTGGTCCAAGGGATCGCTCAGGGAGTTTCTGTGTTCGCTCAGACACATGAAAAATTAGAGGGAACATTGGGTGCGGGTATACCGGATACGGGTGGCTTTTTTTTTTCTTGAGATGTCATACACTTTGGATTCTAGCCAATCATTTTACGTTTCCGAGGATAGTAGGCGGGTCCAGGTACGTATGTTCTTTGAGAGCAGAGCTACAGATTAAATGTCCAAGGCAAAGCGGTCAAAAGTCTGGCTGTACTTCACAGCAAAATATGCAAACTCAGCAGCAACAAGTGCTTTAAGGTGATACTGTGATACTGTGCAAAGGAAGTAACACCTCGAATCCAATGAAACACCTGGCAACGCTATAGCGTTTTTTTAAAAGCAGAGAAATGCGCCGTATTTGATAGCTTGCTGCGAGACTTCACACCGAGCACATCTGCTGCGGGTGGGTTGCCTGTTATTGGACCTGGAGTTAGCAACATCCCCCAAAAACCCGAAGAGGAGAGTCCTGGCCCCTAGCCCTGCCAGTGTAGCAGACGGATGATGATGCAGCAGCAACCGTTCTTCTCTGCGTGAGGAGCTTAATGTTGTTCATGTGTAATTTACGTTGAGTAGGCTAACCACGTTATTACATTAATGCATGTAAGGTGAACTAGCAAACACCGTCGTAGTTACATGCGACTGTCTTCTTGTTTGATAGAGTGATACCATACATGCCCTGTAGCTGCAGAAAAAGCTAACACCGTTATCTTTTTACAAAAAAAACAAACAGCTAAACATGTTTTCCATTATTCACCGGTTCCAAACAAAGTAGGTATGTTGTATCAAAAGAAAAGGCTAACTTGGTTATCATTTTGCAGAAAAAAGAGACTGCTAAAAATAAAAACATAAGAGGTTTTTGGACAAAGTTTGTGTTCTCCATTCTTTAAGCAATTCAATTCAATTCAATTTTATTTATATAGCACCAAATCACAACAAAAGTCGCCTCAAGGCGCTTCATAGATACAGAGAAAAACCCAACAATCATATGACCCCCTATGAGCAGCACTTTGGCAACAGTGGGAAGGAAAAACTCCTGTTTAACAGGAAGAAACCTCCAGCAGAACCAGGCTCAGGGAGGGGCGGGGCCATCTGCTGCGACCGGTTGGGGTGAGAGAAGGAAGCAACGGTTAGAGCACCATTTAAGCACCCGCACAGTTTCAAAAGTACCGGTATCGGATAAAACCTAAACGATACCCATCCCTAAACAGAGTATAGATAAGGAATCTCTCAAATACTTCATAAAATGAGCATGTAGAAAGTGATCTAGCATTCTGAATGTTCACAATGACTCTCAGAGAGAGACCTGCTTCATTTTAAATCAGCCACTCGTGTGCCACGCCCAGAGTGCTGACCATTTGGGATGTGGAAGAAAAAAATCACGCCAAGTCAATGTTCAAAGGCAATGGTCATGGCCAGTAGTGGAACAGAAAAGCTAGTTCTGCCATCAATGGCCTGATGGGCCAGTATGGGATCTATAAAAATGAGAGACAGCTACTCCTCCCTCACCCCACTCAGTATCACTGGTATGAGGTTGAGAAGGGGAAAATGCATACAGGTCAATGCTGAACACATGAGAAGCTACTTTAAGGCATATCACCCAATTTGTAATATTGCTAAACATTTCTTAAGGCAGACGAGTCATGCTGGCTGGGTCAGTGTCATTTTTGTTGTAATTGATGTCTGGTTTGTTCTGTTCCCTAGTGATGGGTAGGGATGGGTACCAGTATCCGGTGTTCTGACATAATCCTTGAAATAGTAATAACACAGTATCCTCAGCAAAGATGAATTAAACAAGTTTTATTTTAATGGAAGTTTACTTCAAGTCTTCAGATTTTTACTGTCTTTTATTTGATTACTTTAAAGTATATGATTACATTAGAGTAATTAAATAAAGACAGTTTTGATGGAGCTCCTGAGCCAGCCCAAGCTCTCTATGAAGACGAGGAAAAACTCCCCTGGGGGGGCCAGACTGACGGGAAGAAACCTCGGGAAAGCCCATTCAAAGAGAGATCCCCTTTCCTGGGATGGCTGGGGGGGGTTACAGGAATTCCAAACACTGAAATTTAAAGTGGGCCAATTAAAAAAAATTATTTCCTGAAAAAAAGAAAGGTAATTCATACATCACACATAAATGATAACGTCTGAATTGTGTGTGTTTGTGTGTGTGTGTGATAGGCTTATCTCAGCCAAGTGTGATGCTGTAGCTCCTCCAGCGTCGGCCGCGTCTCCGGGACTTTGGTTAAACACGCGTCCAAGAAATCCCGGCAGTCTGGAAAGAAAGGAAAGAGAAAAAACATGAAGATGATAGTTCCAGTGGTCCAAGCCATCAGTCAGTCTTGAAGTGTGACGTTTTCTTACTTTTGGACAGATGTCTTTTGAATTTCAGGCGCTCCACAGGACGCCTGTCTTTTTCAGGCTCTTCTCCACAGGACGCCTGTCTTTTTCAGGGACAATCTTCACCCACAAATTCATAAAGTCCTTGTGAAGGGTCAGTTTCTCAATGATTGTTCGCCCATGGTACCTGTGGAAGATTACAGTTGTCATTAATTTTCATTAATTGTGTAAACTCACAGAAAATAAAACATTAATGCACTTCAAACCCATTTAAAAGTACCCACCTGGCTTCAGGTGCAGCATCCCCTGCCATTCTAGAGGCAGCAATTAGAAATCTTTCAGTGAAGGTTCCTGTTTTCAGGGTGACGGCTGCTCCAAGTTTGTCAGCCAGCTGGTGCAGGTGTTGAGCCGTGCTATTCCTCACTGCAACACAGCGATGGCTGAGCAAGGACAATATTAGACACACAACTCAGTGAACATGATCTCTCTTTCATGTCTTCTAATAAAATCACTACAGCTTCTTCTCTCCTCTTACGTCAGTCCTGTGTTAAACAGAGCGCTCAGAATCCGTCCATGGCTGCAATTTTCCACCATGGCATCAAGCGCCAGATTGACCTCCTGATGTAGAAAGTTGTTGTTGGTCATTGCAAGCTTCAGCAATAGAGCTCGGCCTGTTGTTTCAACTTCTGGGTCCATTGTTCTCTGGAGCTGAATGTAGAGCTCATTGATGGCATGTATGGCCTCAAAGGCTATTGCTGAGCGTTGGTTTTTCACCTAAAATGTGAGTGAAAATCATCAGTTGAGGCTGTAGTATGCACTTGAAGGGAAACTAGCTGCATGAAACGCATATAAGAAACATAAAGTGTGCAATACCTCCTCAATGAGGACCAGACACACTTCATGTAGTTTAGTCTTCAGGATGTCCGAGTGGTGCTTTGCCAGAGACTGAATAGTTTTCTACTGTCTTTTCTTAATCCTGTATTTACACAACACAACATTGAACACGACTTCAGGAACACCACAAATAACACAGCCACATTATGCAGCACTGTTTCTGTGCAGTATTTAATGTCTCCTTACTACGTTTCTTACCAGTCGTCTGAAGACAGCAGACTAAAGCTGTGGGACAGGCTCTCTACAGGTGTAGCTACAGGCGGGAGTTTGACCCTGCTCTCTCTTGGATTATTCTGACTGCACTGACTGTCTGCTTTCTTGTCTGATAATCAACGAGGTTAGTAAAAAGAAACTGTCATTTCTTCTAATTCGAAGCATGATGCAGTGATTAATTGTTCATTAAAATCTTTTTAAAAAATCTCTTAATTTAAAGTTTGATTATTCAGCATCTTCTACAGTTACTGAGGAAAACCACTTACTGTCTATAGGGACGACTTTTGCACGGCGCAGCAGCGTCCCAGGCCGAGGTCCTCGTTTTTGCGGTATGGGAACTGTTGGAGGTTTTGGAGTCAAAGGCTTTACTGCAGTAAATGTTTTGGTTGGTACTGTGTGTCCAGGTGAGGTTACAATCCCATCCTGGAAATGCTGCAGTTTTTCCAAAATAGGCCCAAATTTGTCTTTTGCTGTCAAGACTCTTATTCCACGAATGACCTTCGTGTCTGTTTAGACAAAAAAATAACTAAATAACTACAAATTGACATCTTACAAAAACAACAATAAACATTTTTCTTCCTGATTTTTTTTTTCTTCAAAAAAGCATATAAAATGAATGGACAGCAAGAATGTGTAATTTAGCATTAAAATAGATAATCTACAGTGTCAAATTTTAAAATCTAAACGAACTGATTAACAGCAGGTGTAACCACTAAAGAAAAGCATCACCTTTGAACCGACCTGCTCCTGAATGTTTAGCAGAGAAAACAGGCAATTGCGATGGACAAGCTGCTCGAGGAGGTGGAGGAACTGGAGTGAGCGGTGTCATCTCAACAGGACTAACAATGAAAGGAATGGCCCTCAGATCACTTGGTGTGTGTGTGTCTGCAGAGCTGAGGCTACTCAGACTTCTTTCAGGGTCCTCCTGATTCCAAAAGGGGTCATCCAAACAGTTCCAGCTTCCCTGGACTATCTCTGGAGAGCCTGCGCATTGCTCAGGTAAAGGTGGGAGTTGCACAGCATAATCTCTGGGTCTCTGTGCGATATGCAATGTGTCTGCCTGTTGAAAGAACACATTTGTCTTACTGCTCTGAGCTTTGTGAAAGTCCAGGATCCTGGACTCTGTGGTGAAGCGCTGACAGTTGCTCTGTCTACAGTGACTTACACAAAAATTACACTGTGCAAAGCAGCAAAATATAACACATCTCTCAGAAACATTTACATTTGATCAGCAGAGAAGTCAAGAATGAGTATGTTTAGTTACTTACATCTCCACCTGTGCGTCCCCTTGTCCGTCAACTGGACACACAGGAACTCCCTAAGCTCTTTCTTCTTCGCAGGACGCCTGTCTTTTTCAGGCTCTTCTCCACAGGACGCCTGTCTTTTTCAGGCTCTTCTCCACAGGACGCCTGTCTTTTTCAGGGACAATCTTCACCCACAAATTCATAAAGTCCTTGTGAAGGGTCAGTTTCTCAATGATTGTTCGCCCATGGTACCTGTGGAAGATTACAGTTGTCATTAATTTTCATTAATTGTGTAAACTCACAGAAAATAAAACATTGATGCACTTCAAACCCATTTAAAAGTACCCACCTGGCTTCAGGTGCAGCATCCCCTGCCATTCTAGAGGCAGCAATTAGAAATCTTTCAGTGAAGGTTCCTGTTTTCAGGGTGACGGCTGCTCCAAGTTTGTCAGCCAGCTGGTGCAGGTGTTGAGCCGTGCTATTCCTCACTGCAACACAGCGATGGCTGAGCAAGGACAATATTAGACACACAACTCAGTGAACATGATCTCTCTTTCATGTCTTCTAATAAAATCACTACAGCTTCTTCTCTCCTCTTACGTCAGTCCTGTGTTAAACAGAGCGCTCAGAATCCGTCCATGGCTGCAATTTTCCACCATGGCATCAAGCGCCAGATTGACCTCCTGATGTAGAAAGTTGTTGTTGGTCATTGCAAGCTTCAGCAATAGAGCTCGGCCTGTTGTTTCAACTTCTGGGTCCATTGTTCTCTGGAGCTGAATGTAGAGCTCATTGATGGCATGTATGGCCTCAAAGGCTATTGCTGAGCGTTGGTTTTTCACCTAAAATGTGAGTGAAAATCATCAGTTGAGGCTGTAGTATGCACTTGAAGGGAAACTAGCTGCATGAAACGCATATAAGAAACATAAAGTGTGCAATACCTCCTCAATGAGGACCAGACACACTTCATGTAGTTTAGTCTTCAGGATGTCCGAGTGGTGCTTTGCCAGAGACTGAATAGTTTGCAAGCCGTGTCTTTTCTTAATCCTGTATTTACACAACACAACATTGAACACGACTTCAGGAACACCACAAATAACACAGCCACATTATGCAGCACTGTTTCTGTGCAGTATTTAATGTCTCCTTACTACGTTTCTTACCAGTCGTCTGAAGACAGCAGACTAAAGCTGTGGGACAGGCTCTCTACAGGTGTAGCTACAGGCGGGAGTTTGACCCTGCTCTCTCTTGGATTATTCTGACTGCACTGACTGTCTGCTTTCTTGTCTGATAATCAACGAGGTTAGTAAAAAGAAACTTTCATTTCTTCTAATTCGAAGCATGATGCAGTGATTAATTGTTCATTAAAATCTTTTTAAAAAATCTCTTAATTTAAAGTTTGATTATTCAGCATCTTCTACAGTTACTGAGGAAAACCACTTACCGTCTATAGGGACGACTTTTGCACGGCGCAGCAGCGTCCCAGGCCGAGGTCCTCGTTTTTGCGGTATGGGAACTGTTGGAGGTTTTGGAGTCAAAGGCTTTACTGCAGTAAATGTTTTGGTTGGTACTGTGTGTCCAGGTGAGGTTACAATCCCATCCTGGAAATGCTGCAGTTTTTCCAAAATAGGCCCAAATTTGTCTTTTGCTGTCAAGACTCTTATTCCACGAATGACCTTCGTGTCTGTTTAGACAAAAAAATAACTAAATAACTACAAATTGACATCTTACAAAAACAACAATAAACATTTTTCTTCCTGATTTTTTTTTTCTTCAAAAAAGCATATAAAATGAATGGACAGCAAGAATGTGTAATTTAGCATTAAAATAGATAATCTACAGTGTCAAATTTTAAAATCTAAACTAACTGATTAACAGCAGGTGTAACCACTAAAGAAAAGCATCACCTTTGAACCGACCTGCTCCTGAATGTTTAGCAGAGAAAACAGGCAATTGCGATGGACGAGCTGCTCGAGGAGGTGGAGGAACTGGAGTGAGCGGTGTCATCTCAACAGGACTAACAATGAAAGGAATGGCCCTCAGATCACTTGGTGTGTGTGTGTCTGCAGAGCTGAGGCTACTCAGACTTCTTTCAGGGTCCTCCTGATTCCAAAAGGGGTCATCCAAACAGTTCCAGCTTCCCTGGACTATCTCTGGAGAGCCTGCGCATTGCTCAGGTAAAGGTGGGAGTTGCACAGCATAATCTCTGGGTCTCTGTGCGATATGCAATGTGTCTGCCTGTTGAAAGAACACATTTGTCTTACTGCTCTGAGCTTTGTGAAAGTCCAGGATCCTGGACTCTGTGGTGAAGCGCTGACAGTTGCTCTGTCTACAGTGACTTACACAAAAATTACACTGTGCAAAGCAGCAAAATATAACACATCTCTCAGAAACATTTACATTTGATCAGCAGAGAAGTCAAGAATGAGTATGTTTAGTTACTTACATCTCCACCTGTGCGCTTTCTCTGAATCAAATCTTCAAAGCGATGGAAAAAGTTATCTGATGTCTTTTCAGACATGCCTGAGATAAAAAGTGAACAAATTGTTTAGAAATAGAAAGTTAGTGAGTGCTGCTCAGTGTGTGAGTGGCAAGTTCTAACTGAGCTGCTCAGTAAATAACTGTTATGATGTGGAACTCACAGAGCATTTTTTGAAAATATTCATATATATACACTATTTTGTGTTTACAAAAATATCAGACATGTCTAAATCAAAGGCAGGTTATGATCTCTAATTATGATCTTTAATCAACAAATTTAAATAGACGTCCTAATCACAGCTTCTAAAACTAGACAACACTATACTGATAAATTCATATAAAACAGCAAAAAGGAGATAAAAGCACTGTCATAAATAGAGAAATAAGTACAGTAAATAAATAAATACAGTTTTTAAAAAATATAGAAAAAAAACATGTGTCATTTGTTACAACGACAACAAAATAGCAGCTTGGACAAAGCTGTTTCTTCAAGCTTCGCCTGCATTTAGGGTCTGCAAACCTCTGTCCCACAGGAAGAAGCTGAAATCCTCCAATAAGGGGTGGGAGTCATTTAAAGTAGAGTAACTCATCCTCTACAACTGCCTAGTATTCAAGGACTCTATGTTAAGATGCTCTAACATGGTACAGTACCTTCAGAAACGCCTCAAATTTCTTAGATACTGAAAATTAAATCTCTTCTCAGGAACCTTTTCTCCATTCAGTAGAAGTAGATCTAGTATTCATTTTAAAGTTCTAATGAAGACAGCAGACTAAAGCTGTGGGACAGGCTCTCTACAGGTGTAGCTACAGGCGGGAGTTTGACCCTGCTCTCTCTTGGATTATTCTGACTGCACTGACTGTCTGCTTTCTTGTCTGATAATCAACGAGGTTAGTAAAAAGAAACTGTCATTTCTTCTAATTCGAAGCATGATGCAGTGATTAATTGTTCATTAAAATCTTTTTAAAAAATCTCTTAATTTAAAGTTTGATTATTCAGCATCTTCTACAGTTACTGAGGAAAACCACTTACTGTCTATAGGGACGACTTTTGCACGGGGCAGCAGCGTCCCAGGCCGAGGTCCTCGTTTTTGCGGTATGGGAACTGTTGGAGGTTTTGGAGTCAAAATAGGCCCAAATTTGTCTTTTGCTGTCAAGACTCTTATTCCACGAATGAACTTCGTGTCTGTTTAGACAAAAAATAACTAAATAACTACAAATTGACATCTTACAAAAACAACAATAAACATTTTTCTTCCTGATTTTTTTTTCTTCAAAAAAGCATATAAAATGAATGGACAGCAAGAATGTGTAATTTAGCATTAAAATAGATAATCTACAGTGTCAAATTTTAAAATCTAAACTAACTGATTAACAGCAGGTGTAACCACTAAAGAAAAGCATCACCTTTGAACCGCAATTGCGATGGACAAGCTGCTCGAGGAGGTGGAGGAACTGGAGTGAGCGGTGTCATCTCAACAGGACTAACAATGAAAGGAATGGCCCTCAGATCACTTGGTGTGTGTGTGTCTGCAGAGCTGAGGCTACTCAGACTTCTTTCAGGGTCCTCCTGATTCCAAAAGGGGTCATCCAAACAGTTCCAGCTTCTCTGGACTCTCTGTGGAGAGCCTGCGCATTGCTCAGGTAAAGGTGGGAGTTGCACAGCATAATCTCTGGGTCTCTGTGCGATATGCAATGTGTCTGCCTGTTGAAAGAACACATTTGTCTTACTGCTCTGAGCTTTGTGAAAGTCCAGGATCCTGGACTCTGTGGTGAAGCGCTGACAGTTGCTCTGTCTACAGTGACTTACACAAATATTACACTGTGCAAAGCAGCAAAATATAACACATCTCTCAGAAACATTTACATTTGATCAGCAGAGAAGTCAAGAATGAGTATGTTTAGTTACTTACATCTCCACCTGTGCGCTTTCTCTGAATCAAATCTTCAAAGCGATGGAAAAAGTTATCTGATGTCTTTTCAGACATGCCTGAGATAAAAAGTGAACAAATTGTTTAGAAATAGAAAGTTAGTGAGTGCTGCTCAGTGTGTGAGTGGCAAGTTCTAACTGAGCTGCTCAGTAAATAACTGTTATGATGTGGAACTCACAGAGCATTTTTTGAAAATATTCATATATATATACACTATTTTGTGTTTACATGGCAACGGGAGGAAACAACCCGGCAAAATAACACATGACAGCGAGATAAATTTATTGGATTGCCAGTCAGAGAAGTGTGATTCGTCACTCCAGTAAACACATCTCCACTGCTTTAGAGTCCAGTGTTGAGATGCTTAAATCACTCCATCTGACGCTTTGCATTGTGTTTGTCAGTGTAAGGCTGGGATGCAGCTGCTCAGCCATGGAAACCAATGAAGTTTGGACATCTGTAACAACAGCAGACTGCAGATATTGGTGACTTAAGTGCACTATGAGCCTTAGCATCAGCTGACTAGCTGTCATTTCCAATTACTTCCACTTTGTTATAATATCACTAACAGCTGACTATGGAATATTTAATAGCGAGGAAATTTCATGACTGGACTTGTTGCACTGGTGCATCCTATCACATTACCATGCTGGAATTCATTCAGTTCCTGAGAGCGACTCGTCCTTTCACACATGTTTGTAGAAGTAGTCTGCATGCCTAGGTGCTTGATTTAATACACCTGTGTCCATGGAAGTGATTGGAACACATTAATTGAATGATTTGGATGGGTTAGGGAATACTTTTGGCAACATAGTGTATGCCTGACCTTACAAACTCTATGATTATAACAGTCATTTTCACTGTTTTCAGAACACAAGTTATGGTTGGAGATATCATGACCGCCACCCCACCATACAGATGTTTTGGGAGGTATTTGATGAACTAACTGAAGAGCAGAGGAAAGATTTCCTTCGTAAGTACTTGCTGAAGCCTCCATTATGATATGTTACTGAAATCACACTGTATCATATAAAACATTAGATTTTTCTGCGCTTTACCAAGATACATTAGAGAGCAGCATTGTTCTGATTAATATACTGTAAAGCTGCTTCTAGCTGGTGGACTGAGCCGCCTCACCTTTCACCTGGCTCACGTCACACACCTGGAGAGACTCGACCTCCACCTGTGTTGCCTCACGCGAGATGATCTAGAGGCTCTGAGTCAGTTGCTACCAATCTCACACGCCGGACACTAATCGCATGCTCGCTGCAGCAGTCATGTGACTCGTTGTTTTTCAGTCCAGGTGCTGCCCTCTCTCACTGCACTGACCGAGCTTGATGTGTCATCCAATAAGGAAGTGGGAGGTGTGGTCCACCTGCTGGTCTCCGCCCTCCCTGCGACACAAATGAGGAGGCTGCCATTCAACAGCTGCTACATGAGCAACGAGTCCTTCACTGCTCTGGGTAACACACACACACACACACACACACACACACACACACTTGTTTATTTATAGAAGTTTTCCTTCAAGTCATTCTCCCTGAATACCTCTTCCACCCTCTAGCCTGAAATGGTGAAAACTTTGTGTTTATGCATCAGCCCTGGCGGTGTCCTATCTGCGCACGGTGGATATTTCCTGGTGTAAAGTGGTTGGCGGTCACTTGGCGCTCCTGCTGGATGCTCTGCAGCCATCAGTCGTCAGCGAGCTCCGTCTTTGCAGCTGCGAGCTCACCACTGATGACATGCAACATCTGGGTAACTAACACACAATGACATTATACTTTTTCTTTTTTGGTCTGTAGTGGATCATTAGGCTGCATAAATGTATATTAAGACAAGTAAAGCCTGAAGGAAATTGATATTTCTTTCATTTATTTCATGCTGCCAGCATCTGTAGCTGTCGTATAAAACAAAACAATGAAACTATTCGGTGTTATTTTTGTCTCCATCAGAAACATTGTGAACAAAACAGTAAAGTGAACAGGCATAAAGTGATCAGTTATCAATGGGTCCTCTTCCTCTGTGCAGCTGCCGTGTGCAGACGGGGCTGTCTCTCCTCACTCCGTGCACTGGATCTGTCCTACAACAGCTTGGTGGGAGACAACGGTTGGTGCAGTCTGTTTGCAGCAGGAGGTCTGGGCTCTCTGGAAGACGTGGATGTCAGTTTGCGACCTTCAACCTCTGCTCCGTGCTCAGCCTGGCTGCCCGCTCTGCTCCGAGCTCTGCCTCAAATTTCGGCGCTGGCTCGACTGGCCATGCAGAGGTGGACAGCTGACTGTCAGGAGAGAGAGCAGCTCAGGTACTGTCTGAAAAAGAGGAGCGTCCTGCTGGAAAGGGATCCAGATTTACAAGACACATCATCAGCATGTAAAGGGAACAGTCAGGAGAGCCTAGAAGAGAGTCAGCCTGAGGAGATTGGAGCGGACCGCACTGGAATTTACTGTCAAAGAGCGACCCACTTTGTTGCTTTATTATTATTTTTTTAAGTCTCTGTTACCACAAGAAGGTCAGTGTTGAGGTCAGCTGCATCACGTCTGATGTAAACTGTGTCACACGTGATGGTTTCAGGGAATACTGGGAACTTACAGAGTTAAGCACAGCTGGTGTGGGTTATCATATTTGTCGTCTCTCACCTTGGCTGCAGGGTCTGGGTCTTTCCAATGCAGCAGTCCTAACACTTGAGACACACATGCCGAGAAGTGGGGATACCTGGAAATGGACAAAGGCTTTCAGCAGAGTTTTAAAGCAGCTATTCAGGAAAAGAGCTGTGAATTATCTGCATACCTTGTTAGGTAATCAGCTATTTTGGGGTTCTTTAACAAATCAACCAAAAGGTCGACTGAGTATTTTCTCGTCAGAGTACCTTCACCGTTCACGATGATGTTGAGCACAAGCTGGAGCGTTTGATGGATGTTCTTTGCATCAAAGAGCTACGAGGAAATCCCAGAGAGTAGAGACAGGATATTATGTGAATCAGCATGAATGTTGTTTGTTGTTCAACAGATAAAAACAAGAAGAGAAAATAGAAACAAAGTAAAAAAGGAACAATTGTTTCTGCCATTAAGAAAAAAAAATTGAGTCATGGCAGAGACCTGCAGAAGTCTTGAGTCTCATTTGATGACATTTTGTCAGATTGCCTTGTAATTTAAAAAAAACAAAACTGTTTTTTGAGCAAAAGTTCTCCAGGTTTTTTTGGAGTTCTTTCAAAGTTTTCTTATTTTTGGACGTTAGCTGCTTTTTCACTCTTTTTCAGTCCAGTCTGTGCATCTGAACATTTACAGAAAGATTTCTTTGTTTCGTCTTTAGACACTTTGTTAAACGCAGATCCCAGCAGAGTTCGCCTACCTTCTCTCCAACCTTCTCAGGTTTTGTGGATATTATACATGGTTATGCTGAGGATATGTTGGCTACTTTCCACTGGAAATGCCTTTTGGTTAAACTGTCAGCGAGGAATTTGCACTGTTACATTTTTATATAACTTTAATGCAAAAAAAACAGCTGCTTGTTTAAGTGAAAATACACTGATGGGGTTTTTTTCTATTCATGAACAGGAGTGTGATCAGTTTAATAAAAGAAAAAATAACCATAACCAAGATATGAGGGGAAATCTTGGACAAATACAAGCAGACTGGAGCAGCCAGCGTTCAAAACACCGACGTTCAAGGTAACAGAAGGTTCCCGAGCCACATCCACCCAGCTGGTTTCTGTGTTTCTTGTGTATTTGTGTACACTGTGACTTCATGGCTGTCTTGGGCTCCAGCTCTTGTTTTGGTGTCTCATTAATTTGATTTAATGTCCTGCTTAGTGATAACATCACTCTTGGCCTCCCTGCACTGGCTTCCAATTGAATTTAGGATTCATTTTCAAGTTCTTTTATTGGTTTTTAAATCTTTAAATGGTCTGGCACCTGCTGAAGCCCTATGTCCCCACTCGTTCGCTCCGGTCAGCTGAGCAGCTGTTGCTCTCAGTCCCCAAATCACGGCTGAAACTGAGAGGAGACCGAGCGTTCTCTATCGTGGCTCCTAAGCTTTGGAATAATCTTCCTCTTCACATTAGGCAATCGACATCAGTGCTGGTTTTTAAATCCAGATTGAAAAAGCATTTTTATTCACTGGCTTTTGACTCAGTGGTTGACTGACTTGTATTTTATTGTTTTTCGCTATGTTTATTATTGTATCGTATTTATTATTCTTATGGTATCTATTATGTTTCTATTGTTCAGCAGTTTGGTCAGCCTTGTGTGTTTTTAAAGTGCTATATAAATAAACAATGATGATGATGATGAACATAGTAACGTGTGTTGGGTTGCTCTGTCTTCAGACTCACTGTCAGACTGATTAGACAGTGAGTCTGAAGGTGAGAGTCCTCACTGCCCACGCCTGTCTTTGGGTCTGACCAACACCGTTTCCTGTGTGTCATTCCCCCCTCGCCTTCCCCCCATCCGTCCTGTCTGCACTGACCTCTCCAATAAAGACAAAAGGCCTCATTTTCTGAAACTCTTCCTATCCCATCACCTTGCGAAGAATCACTTCACCATGTTGATTAATAAGGACGGTGGGAATGGTTTGAAGTCTCGTCACAGAAAATGTGCCAAAGGCAAAGAATCTGAGCTTGAAATAAAATGAAATGAAAGATCAGCCCCACACAGGGGTTAAATTCAGATGGAAACTCTTATCACACAAAGAGAACAAGCGAATAAATATATCTGAGTGTGGCCCCTTGACTGTCACAGTGTAGCTGACATTTGATCTTATCATGTGTTAAAGCTATTTTAATTACTGAAGAGAACCAGTGTCAAACTCAGCCCAAGTATGGTTGTACGTTAATCCTTAAAGCAACAACGTTTTTAAAGTTGCAGCGTCATTTTTACACCACACCTAAAATCCCACTAATCGTCCGGGCTCTTCACCCTATGACCACACGCTGGGGTATCTAACACCACATGACCCAAATGGAAACTATGTCAGCTGAAAGAAACCCATCGAAATGTGCAACACTTAAAACTTTGCCTGATTGGAGCATGGCTTCAAATACAGCCCTGAAAACAGACAGGCGGTCGTTGGCATTTCGCCCTCGTTCCTGAGAGACTACATCGATGTATCAGTCAACAAATGAACTACTGTGGCGTCACAGCTGGGGCCTTCTCTGTGTCGTTTATAACACAGAGAAGGACCCAGCTGTGACGCTGAAGTGGTATCTTTAAATTAGCTGTAGGTGTGAATGCTTGTCTGTCTCTCTGTTAGCTTTGCAACAGACTGGTGATATTCAGAGTGCACCATATGTCTGGTATTATTTCCCTTCCAAATTAGTGCTTCCTCTTAGTTGCTGGTCTAAATTTGTTTCCTTTCATGTTCAGGCCGTGTTAGTGTTGTCTCTGTGTGTAGCAGGTTTTGTCTCCATGTTTGTTTCACTGTCTGCCTGTCTGTCTCTGTATTCTGTACTTCTGATAGACGTCTAATTTTGCCAGTCCCTCTTTTTGTGCGCCTTGTACCTTGTCACTCTCTGTGACCGCGTCTCACTTTGCCAGTTCCCATGTATTTAATCAGTTAATGGTGGTCTGAGTAACCCTCACCACTTTGTTCTCCAGTGTCTTTGTTCCTGTTCATCCTACATATTTTCCCCCATTTGTTATTTATTTCTGCTGTTTGCTATTTATATTTTATTCCTGCACAGTTTGCTTGAAGCACTCATATTTTGTCTATTCTATTCATGTGGATCTTATCTTTCTATTTCCTTGCTTCCTTTTCTGTTTACTTTGCTTCTTGCCCGTGTTTCGTCCTTTTGCGGTGTCTGTGTTTTTTTAATCCTATGGTCTCTTTTAAGTTTGTTTGTCTCTTTACTTCTTCAAACTGAATTCAAAGTGGAGCAAATGCTATATAACATTCTCATAGTCTCATTCACACTAACGTTGGTTCTGTATCTTGTAACCAAAGGAAGCTTCAGCATGCAGACTGGAGCCAGCGATCAAAACACGTGCTTCCTATTTTATTTTGTTGGTTATGTTGAGTTTTGCTGTAACTGTCTCGTTACTCCTGATTTGTCCCTGCCGTCTCCTCTTCCCTAATGACCGTCCTGTGTGTTTATTGTTTAATCTTCTCCTTTCGTCACCCAGCTTCACTGGTCATGTTTCCTAGTGTTATCCCCCAGTATAGGTTTCTGAGTTTCTCAGTTCCCTGTCAGATATTTCATATCATTCTCTCCGTCCAAAATAAACAGGCTGCCTTTAGTTTATCCTTGCCAGCCTGTGAGTCTGCATTTGGGTCTTCTTTTTTCATAACAAATGATCATACTCCCCGCAGATTGTGATAGTGACACCTCCAGGCCATGCTGCAACTCTCTGGAGCTTTCCGCTCTTCAGGAACTCTCTCTGCAGGAGGGGGAGATACAGGAGAGGTGGAGGAAGATCTCAGCCTGGGCGTCTATTGTCTTATGTAGTCTGGAAGATGAGTGGATGGTGGGGTGGGTGCAGTTTTCTCTGTGGTGGGGTTGGGTGGACTGTCCCGGGCTCTGTGGGGCCGGGAGGCGCTGCTGCACTGGGCCCCGGTCTGGATGGGCCTGGGCCCCCTTTCCCTGGCGGGGCGCGGAGTATGGGGGTGTCACCAGGGTGCAGAGGAGGCTACCCCCCCTCTGTCCCCTTCTGGCTGCCTCTGCCTCAATTTTATCCCACAACTTAGACATTCACATTACTCACACTCTCATTACACATACATATAGGATCTTGGGGGTGGGCACAATACATGGATACATGGATACACGATACATGTACACCCCACCCCTGGTGTCGTTGCCCACCTCTCAATTTTAAATACACGTAGACATTGAGGGCTATCAGGAGGGACTATGCGCTTACCTGCTGCTCTCTGGCAGGTAGCTCCATGCCCTCCTGGGTTTTAAATGCACCTTAGAACACACATGCATCAACACTACAATGAGCGGGTTGAGGGAGGTTTGGAGTCTTCTCTCACCCCCATTCTCTGCGGCCTGCTGGAGCGGGGGGCTAGGAGGAGGAGTTGGCCGTCCGACTGCGGTCTGGAGTGTGGGGCCTCCCTGCTGCTGCGGAGTTGGGGTGGTCTGCCTCTCCCCACCGCAGGGAAAAGGGTAACACCACCTGGGTCTGGGTGCAGTTCCCCCTCCAGGGGCAAGGGTACCTAGACCCGGTTTGTAGAGTACGCTTGGGGAGTGTGATCGTGTGTACAGCGTCTCTTTATGTCTGTCTCCACGTTGGTTGAGTGTGGAGTAAGTACATATGAGAGCATGAGGGTGGGAATGGATGTTTGTGTCTGTGTGTGCCTGTATGTCTGTGTCTATATGTCAGGTTGGGTATCAGGCGCCACCTCTCTGGGGACATCTCAGGCCCTCCAAGGTTTGGAGGCCTATCTCCCCCTACCACCACTTCCCCTGCCAGTGGCGGACTCCCTCAGACATCGGTGCGTTGGTGGTTCTTTGTGTCCGGGGATGCGCGTCCAGGTACACACCGGTTCACTCCTTGGCGGCCGCTTATCGGGGCCTGGAGCCTGGGGCTCGCTCGGGCCACTTCGGAGGTGGGGGTGCCCCCGGCCTCTCGGCCTGGGGCTCGGTCACTCAGGCACGGCTGGCTGCCGGCGGAGCTCACGGGCGCGTCACTGCAACTCCTCCTGGCTTCTGCTCCGCGGCTGCTGAGTGAGCCCTCATCTGGGACTCTCCTCAGCTCTTTCTGGGACAGTGGCGCGGCTGCCCCTCTGTTGGTCTTCCTTGGTCTGTTGTGTTCTGGGGGCCTCTGGATGTCTGGAGTTTTGATCTCCTCCATACCTGCTTCATGCCCTGGAGGACGGGGCTGTGGCCCCCCCACACCCTCTAGCAGATCATTACATGAAGGAACCTTTTTAAAAAACAAGCGCGTCCATGCTCACAGGTGCTCACACACACAAACTTCACCCTTTTTGGCTCCTACCTCAAAGCACACTGTGTTCTGTTGATCTTATGTGCTGCACAATAATGTTTAATATTTAGTATTTACTGTCATATTCCCATATATCATTGTGATGTTGTTTATTCTATTACTCTTGTTCTCTTCTGCTTGTTTTCTTTTTTCTTTCTCAACAGGTGATCCAGGTGATTAATAGATGCATTTTTTTTCCTTTTTTTTTTCTATGGCTTTGTGTCCAGATATCAGCGCTCACCTGGCTGGTACCAAGAAGGTTCAGCAAGTGCTCCCCAGACCTGGAGTCCTGGACAGATTCTTCCCAGACCAGCCTCAAGCTGTGCAGCAGATCCGAGCGACATTGGCTGACCTCTACACTCTAGACATGGTGAGAAAAAGGGCACGGTTTGTTCATTGTTTGGAAAATTTGGCATTAGATAATCCTCACCTGGGTGTTGCTGTTCAGTGTAAGCAATATCATTTGCATTTTATTCCTCTGATTTATTTCTCTGTGGCGTTTATGAACTCGTATTTCTTAGGCTGGCTTTTAAGGAAGGAGAAAAGGTATGTATCAGTTGGCTGGGAAGAAAGATGGAGGTGGAAAGGATGTGCAAGCTATGGGACAAAGTTGCTGAGACTAGGTTAAAAAGAGGTGAGGATCAGTGAGCAGGAGTGTGGCTTTGTGCTGAAAAGAGCACAACAGATTGTTTGGAGAGAAGGTGAAGGAAAGTCAGCTGAAGCAAGACAGTTTGTGGAGTTTGTGTTGGACTGTATGTTATGCTGGGAGCCTGGGGATTAGTGCACTTTGATTCCAAGTTAATACTAACTAGTGTTTCTCACTGGTTTTTGGGTGGTGGAGTAAAAGGGATTGGTTGGTGGCTGTTTCTAATGTTAGCCTTTTCTTGGTTTTCTTACAGGCAGGGTAAAGACATGGTGATGAATGAGTGTGTGGGCCGTCTGCTGAGGACCAAGAGCTCAGGACAGTCAGACGGGGGTGTCGCAGCAGGAGTCACCGTGCTCGACAACCCTCTGCTGTCCTGAGATGTCAGACTCCTGCCTGCACATACAAACCACACTGAAGTCAAAGTTCCACCTGCACCTCCACCTGTTCTTGCAACAGCATGAAAACTGACAGAGGTGAGACAGAAGAAAAGTTCTTGTCTATTTTTTTTTTTTTTTTACTAAGTTAAGGAATTAAGTTAAGAAGAGTGATTAAATAAATAGTTTCTTGCATTTTTGATTTAATGATTGTGTTTAGGATTATTTCAGAAACATGTTTAGAGGATCTTTGTAAGCCTGTATTTACTTTAAAAGAAGGGAAGCACTTCTTCATCCTACAGAAAAGGTGACACATTACAGATGAGTTCATAAAAAGTGTCTCTGTCACTCTTTCAAGGCTCTGTCACTTTTTCTTTTGTACTGGAACAGCATGTTAAAGTAGGCCTAGGCTGACATCTTGTGGCAGTGTGTTGTTACTACAACATATGAAATTGTGTTTCTATTGGAAATATAATTCAGCGCCACTGAGCCGCTCTCTCAGTTACAAACTGAACCTGTTTTGTAGACGTATAAATCACTAAGTACAGTGAAGCTTTTGGTTTTGTAAAAGTGTTTCTTATTCTAAATGCATGTTGATTTTTATCAGGGTGAAGAGCAGTTAGCAGTGCATTCATGGACATCTTTAAACTATTAATTGAAGAATCTTTGGTCATGATGGCATGAACTAGAAGCGTGAGCTCCAGGTGAGACTGCACAGAACAACAAGTGTCCTTAAACTGCATCAACTGATGACGTCTTACAATTTTATTCCACTGTGTGTTTTTATCATTGAATGTTTCTGTCTTTGTGTACATGTAATGCAGACACTAAAGCTGAGCCAGAACTTCATGCTGAAGAGAAGGATTCTTTTAAAATGCATGGGGGAGCAAGCGAGTCAGATACCAAGGGCACAAAGATGAAGCAGGTCTGATCGGAAACCGTTTATTTCCAGGCCAGGGAGCACAAATAAAAACACCCTTAAAAGGTTCCCTCCTGCTCAACCGCGTCACTCCCTACGGAGAGAAGATCTACATGACCTTATCTGCGTATCTGGAGGTCAGCCGCTGCTCCGCCGTGTTGTACCTGTTTGTACGTGTTTTTAAGTCTCTTGATGTCATCGTGTCTAACACACACCCTTTATCTCCTCTCTGCAGCTGGACCATTGCATCCAGCCTGCCATTATCACCAAAGACATCTGCACGGTCTTTTACTCCCGAGACGCCAAGATTTCCCCACCCCGTTCTCTCAAGAACCTCTTTGGGACTGGATACTCCAAAACTCCTGACTGGTAAATCTGGGCTGCTGCACTGTGGCCATCTCTGTTTCACAATCAAAGATATCTGCCCTGTTACAAAGTTTCCTTGTTCAAAACTTCTGCTTCATTATAGCAACCGAGTGACTGGGATCTACGAGCTGAGCTTGTGTAAGATGTCTGACACTGGAAGCCCAGGTGAGCGGCCATGAAACATGTTTAAAGAACGGCAGCTGTTTTATCATAATTCTGTGGAGAGCTTCATCCTAATGAGGGCTCATGTCCTGAGCAGGGATGCAGAGGAGGAGGAGGAAGGTCCTGGACACATCAGTGGCTTATGTGCGTGGAGAGGAGAACCTGGCCGGCTGGAGGCCCAGAGGAGATAGCCTCATCCTAGAGCACCAGTGGAAGCTGGAGAAGATGGAGCAGCTGCAGGAGGTGGGGCCTTAAAAGATTCATAAAGAAATAAATCTGTTTAATATCGTAGAGGGAAAAATGACTTTTCAACTCAAAGACCAAAGTGCTATTCTAAAAAGTTTTTTCTTAGAGTACAGACTTTACATGACTAACCTCCCCTCTTCTCCCCACCTCACATTCGCCCCCATCTTTCGTCCAGGTGGAAAAGACCCGTCACCTTCTGGGAGAGGCGGCTCCCGTGGGAACAGCTCCCACCACCAAGTCCCTGAGTGAGTCTCTGTCCCCCAGCGTGAGCTCCGGCACTCTGTCCACGTCCACCTCCGCCTCCTCGCAGATCTCCAGCACCACCTTTGAAAGCGTGAGAAGGAGCTGGCCACCAAGGTGAGAAAAACGTGGGCTTAGTGGGCGTTCTTGTTGCTGCCTTCTTCCTTCTCTGCTCGGAGCTGATCGGTCTTGTTCCTGTTGTGTTGTAGTGCCTGCGCCTTCTGACACACACCTTCAATACTGAATACAAGCAGCTGGTGAACAGCATCAGTGACTGCAAGTTGAGAAATAATACAAAGAAATAAAAAAATAGCCTTTCTGTGTCACATCAGGGAGTTCCTATATTGACGTCTACCTCATCCTGCTGTTGTTTCACTTCAGCTTTCTCTCATCTCACCGATCGGACGTGATCCATCCGTGACGAGCTTCAGCAGTGCCACCCTCACCCCTTCCTCTACCTGCCCCTCTCTCTCGGACTCGCGCTGTGGCTCCATGGGCCAGAAGTAAACATATTTTTAGGAACATTGACCTCGATCTGCAAACGGTTATTGACAGGTTATCTATTTGATTCTAACTTGGTGTGATTTGTGTTAAAGGACCCCTGAGAACAGCTCACGTGCCTCCAGTCCCTCCTGCTCAGACTGTGAAAACTTCCCGATGGTTCCCACTCTGGAGACCTCCTACCTTGCGCGGGCTGCAAAGAACGAGTTCCTGAACTTGGTGCCTGATATTGAAGAAATGCGACCAGGGTGAGTAATGCCATATTAACCCAAATACTGTCACTATGACATGTGTCTCACAGACCAAATGTAAGTCGACACTCATGTTCTCTAGTTCAAGCAGAAATGATGTGGATCGATTCAAATTCCTGAGCCTGGATGATTTCAGCTGGAAACAAACCAACTCTGCTTCTTCCTCAGATAATTCAATTCAATTCAATTTTATTTATATAGCGCCAAATCACAACAAAAGTCGCCTCAAGGCGCTTCATAGATACAGAGAAAAACCCAACAATCATATGACCCCCTATGAGCAAGCACTTTGGCGACAGTGGGAAGGAAAAACTCCCCTTTAACAGGAAGAAACCTCCAGCAGAACCAGGCTCAGGGAGGGGCGGGGCCATCTTCTGTGACCGGTTGGGGTGAGAGAAGGAAGACAGGATAAAGACATGCTGTGGAAGAGAGACAGAGGTTAATAACAGATATGATTCAATGCAGAGACGTCTATTAACTCATACTGAGTGAGAAAGGAGACTGGAAAGGAAAAACTCAATGCATCATGGGAATCCCCGGCAGGCTACATCTATTGCAGCATAACTAAGGGAGGATTCAGGGTCACCTGGTCCAGCCCTAAATATATGCTTTACCAAAGAGGAAAGTTTTAAGCCTAATCTTGAAATCTTGTCTTCTGAATCCAAACTGGAAGCTGGTTCCACAGAAGAGGGGCCTGAAAACTGAATGTGTTCACTGACCGGTGTTGCCAGCTTTGGTGGCTCGTCTCCCGCTCGAAGAGGACCAAAAAGAGAACAATACAGTGTTCAGCTGCCTGGCTGTGCTCTACACACACAGCCCTGCTCTGGTACAGTAAAAACCACATTTACATTTGTTTACATTTCCAATGTAGAGGATGAGTTTAGATCACTGTGGTCCAAGCTTGTCGTCAGTTATAGAAACTGGATGTGTTTCCTTACATTTATTTTGTGTTGACAGAAGTCTTTGATTCATATTGATTATTAAAGCGGGCTTTAACCTGTGGAGAAACGCGTGTGTTCTTGCTCCTTCAAACGGTTTTCTTCAGAGATTTCTCACTGTTTGTACACATGCTGAGTGGCTAGTTTTGAAAACACTTACTTTACCTTTACTACTCTGCTCAGAAATGCAACCTGTGACCTTACACAGCCCAAAAACTTATCCTAAAACATAAATTAACAAGGACAGAAGCTTTTTACAAATGCTTCAACAGTGTAATTCTAACAAGGTATGCAATACATCTAATGTCAGTTCAGAGGTATGAAGTGATGACACTTTGACATCACTGAATAAAAGCAGTCTTGTCATAATAAGCTTTGCTGTGGACAGTTGGCGCGTTCATGTTAAACTTTTTCTTACAAATAAAAAAGGTAATCAGATGTTAAGTTTGTTCAGTTTTAGTTGTTCTCATCGTGTTGCTCCTCAGATCTCCCGTTGTCCCTGAGCCTGACTAAAGCTCGGCAGCTTGTTTTCAGGGCATGGCAATGCAGATATGAGCTAAATGTGACACAGCAAAGAAAAATCAGAATCAAGAAACCCTGAGCTGACTTTCATGGCTGCAGACGTGACATTAAGAGCCTCACAGATCAAAAAAGTATGGGATTTAAACTGCTTCTAGACCTGCACACGTCTGTTTCCAGGGCAGGATATCCATTCCAGTGCAGCAGAAGGAGCGGTCAGTGTGGACCTCGGTGCTGTACAGGACCTCCTGGAGCTGCTTGTCTCCTGGCATCTGGGCTTTCACTCGTATCTGAAGGACAAAATAGGAAAATCAAGTTGCTCTCACTGTCACCTGATTTCCACAGACTGCCATCTGACCACATCCCTGCAGTTGGATCCCACCGCCGTACCTCTAGGATGGGTCTTCTTGGTGTCAACCCAAACCACCCTCTCCTTCAGCTCTGAGCTGAATATATACACATGATTGCTTCTTAAAAAACAAACAAAAACAAAAAAACGTCCCCACACGGAGTGAGACTCAGTCTTGGATGCCCAGATCAGCCAGTGTGGTGTCCAAGAAAGGGAAGGGTTGGTTTGCCAAGTTGGGCTGTACCTCGATGGGCAGTGTCACCAACATGGGGATATCCTGCTCCAGTCTGACGCGCAACATCTTGTTGTGGGACCCCGGGAGCTTCCTGTCTGCCGATCCGCCTCTCCGTTGGCCTGCTCCACAGTCGCCGCCTCCTCCAGAGAGCGTTTTGTGTCGTCTGCTGCCAGCTTGACTTGCTGATCTTTATCTCAGGAGGCAGTGGGTTTTTACCCTCTCCCCCTTTGATCCTGTGCGTTATCGTTTAAAACTCGCTATCTGCATCTTTTGGCTCCAGCACGTCTTTATTGTTAGAGTTGTTGCTTGCTGTGTTCTTCTGCAGGGTGCTGATGATTCATTGTTCTGCTTCTTCTGATGGTAAACGCCTCTGGAAAGCCTGAATATGTGAGCGCGTCTGATTCATACAGAGTTCTGCTCTGCCCCCCCGGACTGATATATGCAGCCAGTGTGAATGTGTGTTATGTATCAATCACATGTTAGGTTCATTAGACTGACACAAGGGTGATGCACGGATGTTGGTGTTTTTAGGGCCAAGTGTGAAAGTGGAAGAAAGACAATTTGCAGGTTTCTTTTGAAATGTTAAAAGAATGTTGGAAATTTGATCAGAATACAGTAAAAATGAGAGAAACAGATATTTTTCTCAGATCATTGTGTTAAATTGTCATAATCGCCATGTTCTCTTTAAGACTATCAGCTCTACTCTAAACAACCCTGAAAGCCTCTGCTGACACATGTCATCAGTTCCTTTCTTTCTTTGTAAACAAGGTCGAGTCTGTCAGGTCAGCAATAGAACTTCCTACAGATGACCCATCAGTGTTTATTCCATGACTGTAAACATGTTTCCATTTGTCACTTCAGTCTTTACTCTGAAATACAGGAAATGACATCATGGCTCAAAATCTTTGTCGTTCAAACAATTCTTTATTTAACAATATTTTAACTTTATTTAACAAAATACATTCAATAAAAACTTAAACAACAGAAAACTGATTTTTAATCCAACCACTGAAAAAAAAAAGGTAACGACTGAACACAAACAGAAGAACAATTTATAAAGATTAAAATGGAACTACAGGAAGTTTGATTCATAGCCTCATTTGAACTTTAACTTAAACTTAAGGAGAGCCGACCTGAACTCTGTGGAGCCTGATCTCCAGGGTTTTAAGTTGGACTCTGAAACCAGAGGATGTCTCTCTCTCTTCAGATTCACTCTGATCCTGTGATGGGAATGATTTCAGCCCTGCGTGATCGCGCTGATGTTTGCACAGAGCAGATGATGAAGTGAATGTTTTGGCACAGTGGTAACAGTGAAACAGTTTATTAGTAACGTGGGATCGTTTGTGTGCAGAGTATGAACTGAGATTACTGAAGCTCTTGTCACACTGCTCACAGCTGTAGTTTCCTTCCATGTGTGTACGTTCATGCTCGTTACGACTACCTGACTGTGAGAAGCTTTTGTCACAGTGTCTGCACTTGTATGGTTTCGCTCCTGTGTGGACTCGTTTGTGTCTTTTAAGCTGACTTGCAGTGGTGAAGGATGACCCACACTGATCACAGAGGTGCTTCTTGACCCCACTGTGAAAGAGTTCATGTCGTTTTAAGTCAGCTGATGTGGGGAAGCTTCTCCCACATTCTTTGCAGTATTTCAGTTTGTCTCCAGTGTGTTTACGTTGATGTATTTTTAGGCTGGCTTGGTGACTGAAAGTTTTTCCACAGATGTCACAACGAAAGTCTTTCCCACCACCACAGCGATGACAGGGTTGAGAAGTGGATCCATCTGTGTCGCTCTGCTTCTAAACAAAGACACAAAGACAGTGTAAGTCAGTCCTTCAACACTTTTATCCTGGAAGTCGCCTGAAATAAAGAGCATCTCTGCAGACGTCCAATTACATTTTACTGTTTCAATTAACACACTCAGTTTACTGGGCTACAATAACTACAATACTACCACCATAATACTACAGCAATACTTATTTAATATTACAGTAACATCTGACTTACACTTAAATGAAATGAAAACCTGAATAATGGCTCAGAGCTACTCTTCGGTGCAGTAGAAGTGCTAACATGCTAACACGATTTAATGAGCACACTTGTTCCAAACAGTCAGACTGAACTTACAAGAATAAAATAAAAATACAAACCTCACAGTAACTGCACTTGTAGAGTCTCTTTCTGGTGTGGATCTGTTGGTGTTCTCTCAGGTACTGTGGAGTTTTAAAAGTCTTCTCACACAGGTCACATTGATAAGGTCTCTCCTCAGTGTGGGTAAACATGTGGTGTTGTAACTGTGCGTCTGTTGTAAAGTATTTACCACACTGATCACACCAGTACACATCTTCTCCGGAGTGAATGCGTAGGTGTATATTTCGGTACCCTAGCTGGCTGAAGGTTTTTCCACAGATGTCACAGCTGTATGCCTTAACTCCAGAGTGGGTAACTAGATGACTCTGTAAGTGGCTACTTCGAGTAAAAGCTCTGCCACACTGATCACAGCTGTAAGCTTTAACTCCACTGTGGACGACTTGGTGTCTTTTCAGGGAATTCTTCCAGGAAAACGACTTTCCACACAAGTCACAGCTGAACGGTCTCTCTCCAGTGTGGATGAGCTGATGTTGTTTTAGTTTAAACTTCCAGGTAAAATCCTTCCCACACTCGTCACAGGTGTTTTTTTTCTCTCTCTTTCTTCTGTGAGGTTTGTCGGCCTCCTGAGAGCGCTGACTTCTCGGTCCATGTTGGTCCTGCAGTGACAGAGATACAGAGTCAGTGAGTGAAATGCAGTCATTGAACAAACTGAAGCTTCAAACTCCCTCCATTAACACTAGTTTTAAACCTGAAGGTGGAGTGTGGCACCAAACACCACCAGAACCTGAACGACTGCAGGTGCTGATAAGTTGCGGTCGCGGTATTTCAACATCTAGTTAGCAATACAGAAGACGAGCGAGAATAAATGGAGTAATATTTTTTATGTGGCAGGTAATTTCAAATGCAGCGATTCTATCAGCCCAACAAACATCAGTAAACACACAAACTGTTTGTGTGCAGTTTGTCTCACAATGTGATGTAAAGACTGCAGTAAAATCCTCTGCAGGTTAGTGCAGGATAAGCAGGCAAGTTTACTGTAATGTGATGGATTTAAGTAAAGAACAGTGTGTGACTGGTGCACAGTGACTGTGGTGCTCATGTCAGAGTTAGATTACATCAAGTGTAGCAGAGATTAACTTAAACTTAAGCTCATGATGCTGACATTCATTCACTGAGCTCCACCCACATATCAACAGTATAGTGTCTAATATAAAGACAGTGTACTGTCAGTGTAGAGAAAGGAAATCAGCCAGGACAACTCGTGAAACATCTGCTGACATCTGGTTGAATTCACAGAGAGCAGCAGGTCAGCTGATCACAGCCTGCACATTAAAAAAAATCTACTGGAGCTCTCAATAGAAATGATTGTGAGCTGTGACCCTTTTCCCCACACTGAGCCACTACAGCTGATTTTAGGGTTGAATCCTGCTGAATCCCACTTTAACATCTTCCTGCTCATTTTGATGTTTAGAGGCAACGTCACCGTCTAAGATGTAGGCATTGTATACATTGTATACATTATTTCTACATTACATTAATATTGCACAAGGTTCACTTAGTTTAGCATAAAATATACATACTGTATCAGTACTTCAGCTTTTAATGGAGTATTTCTTAACACTAGTATCTGTCACCTTCTGTGTTGAGCTCATTGTTTTCTCTGCAGTGGCTGAGCTGAGTCCAAGTAGCTGAAATTTCCTCTGCTGCTCCGTCAGACTCTTCTCCTCCTCCTGATCAGCTGGGACACAAAACAGAACTTTGTTAAGCTCCACACTGCACTGAAGAGTCAAAGTGTCTTATATGTTCATCTGAGAACACACAGAACACATTTTAGCTTCCTTGGGTGGACAACTTGTTTGAAACAAACACAAAAGGTTTGAACACCGATACCAAATTCAGCAGTATGGCACACCAGTACCAGGAGAGCAATTCCTCTTTAAAATATGCCCTGGCCAAGAAAAAACCCGACAATATACGTGTGCCGTGAGAAATGATAGATAGATAGATAGATAGATAGATAGATAGATAGATAGATAGATAGATAGATAGATAGATAAAATTTATTTCAAACATGCAAATATAATTGAAATAACAACAGAAAAAAATAAAAATAACAAAACTTAAAAATCATCAAGTTTTCATGTAAATATCTATGTCTACAGAATGTGTGTGCTCGAAAAGGAGTAGGATGAAGTTTTCTTGTTCCTACCCCCTTATTTCAAATTTCATTGCTTACAAATCCATATCCAGGATTCAACATTATTTGATCATATATTTAACTATGTACAAGTCTAACACATTGAACATACACAAATAAAACCATTTTCAGCACGTAAACCAGAACAACAACAAACTACATTTTTTACATAAACTAATCACTCTGTTTATAACAGCCGCTTAATCTCTGAGTTTATTTTCTATCTATGTGACAAAAACCTTAATGAAGACTTAAGGTTGGGTTACTCAGGCCTTGATTTATAAAAAATGAGGACACAATGAGACAACTCAGTCACTGAGAGGAAGATTTCCTATATTCATGCAATTTATTATATTTTGAACAATCGTGTGAATTTTTGTATTGATGTACTTGTCTTGATTTCATCTGTATATCCGAGTGGGTGTAGAAATCTGAGCCATCATCTGAGTAAGCCTCATCACAACTTTGCGCTGATAAAGGCAGCTGTGTTTTAGCCTGGAACACATTTATTTTTACATTTCTCATAAATGTATTTCATTATAGCACTTTTACCGCCAACATGTTGGGTCTTTTGGAGCCGGAAGTGACCTTATATGGAAGAAGGGTGGCGCTAGCTAGCTTAGTTAGCAAGCTGCATTCATAAGCTGTGCAGGTGCCACAGAGATGCTAAGTAGCCTTAATAACAGACTAATAAAACAACAGAAACTCTGATTACAATGAGCTCATTTAAAAGCTTTCTTCTAATAAAATTCTTTTCTTCTCTGTGTTTCACAACCTTTTGCTGATATCTTTCTGTAAATTAGTTTAAAGCAGCTTGAGTCAATTTAGTCAGATTTTTTTTTCCAACTTGTTCACAAAAACTTGAGAAGAGACACCGAGGAGAGCAACAGAAAGACTCATTCAGGAGCTAAACTCAAGATTAACTAGACTCGGATTAATATTAGCTCGGTGCTTACCTTTAAATCAGTCTTGACAATAATCGGAGAGAAAAACGCCATAAAGCGGGAACTCGGCTTCTTCTTCTTCTGCTCTTGTATTTTTTGGCGGTTAAAGCTTTAAGGCGCATTACCGCCACCTGCTGGACTGGACTTTTCATGTCCCAAACATCATCAATTGGGCACAAATTTGTTGGAGTTTCTGTTAATAAAAAAGATGGAATTCAAGGATCTTGTTATTTGGTTTGTTCGTTTTCACCATTTACTCTACAATTTTCTGCCAGTGTATAGCAAACCCCACAGCTCAAATCAATGAAGAATTTAGTATTTTTAACATATTGCTTAAGCTGGAACCAGCAGCTATATAGGCCTAATTTTTAATCCAAACATGTGATAGAGGTTTACCACCAGGAGAAGCAGACTGTAAATAAAAGACTGTGCTACTGAAAACTGTTAGTCTGACTTTGGATTGTAAATATGTTTCCATTTGTCACTTCTGTATTTGTATATGGCTCAAACTATTTGTTATGAAAGCAAAACAAACAAACTGATGTTGTATAAATTGATTCAGGATTATTTACTTCGAGTCCAGAAATCATAGCTGTCTCATCAGATCCAGTTGTGACATTAGCTATAGTTTCCGCGGAGGGTACTTGGTTCTGTATGACAGCACAGCTTTTAGGTTGAATTCAAGCGCTTGAGTACAGCCTGATAATTAGAGGCCTGCAAACATGTTTGCTGATGAACTTTGGAGGTAAAAGTACAGACAGCTATAGAAGACACAGGACACGAGATGGGTTCATTATTTCTTTTGAGTTCCATGTAACAATCCGTAACTCTGTAATTAATGAATGTGCCATTTAATCTTGGCTGCAGCCAAGATTAAATGGCACATTCATTAAATGGCTAAAATGGGTTGGCTGCCGTTCAGCATTTAGCACAAGTCAGCTTTTGATCAGAAAGTTTTCTGGTTTGATCCCTGGCTGCTCCGGTCTGCAGGCGAAATATCCTTGGACAAGATTGTAATCCCAAGCTGCTTTCTGATGCATCCATTGGAGTGTGAATGCTTTATAGAGTTTGTGAAACAGTTGTACGTGTGGTCAGATTGTTTTGTATTTGTGTGTGGATTGAAGCACATGTCTGAGAGCACATCAATCACTGCACATATTTTTTAAAATCTTAGTTTAAATAAAGTTTTTGATTATTTATTATAAAAAAGAGATGATATATATATAATGCAGTGGGCACTCTACCAGCTAACATGTCAGTTAATTTGACACATTGATTTATTTATCATTTCTTTTTCTCTCTCAGCTTTTCAGCTCCATATTTTTGCCATTTCTTCCACACTCAACTCTGTTCTACAAGGTGAGCCCACAGTTAATGTAGGAGAGGGCAGGTGGCATTAAGAGATTTGATTGGGCAATCTAGGGCCCAGTTAGTTCTTCCTTTTGGTGAAAGCTGGGCTCTTCAGTTCAGCATGGTACAGCTCCAAAGATTCTGCAACATCAAACCCTCTGTCTGCTAATGTTACATCACCTGGGCTGAGGCAGTCCAGGTAATTGCAACAGTTTCTTGAAATTAGTTAATTCAGATATAAACAGAGTGACAGTTTACAGATTCAAACATGTCTCAGAGAAAACAGAAAAAAACAGTAAAGCCCAACTCTCCTCTTTGTGATCAGGAAGACAAAATTCAACTTCCTGATCAAGTAGACAAATCATTCAACCAGCTTCTAGAAAAGGAAGATATTCAAAAGTTGAAAGAAATGGAACTCCTAGAAATGCAGGGAAGAAACTTTGAGCTCCAAGCAAAGCTTGATAGAGCACTAGAAAAACTAGTGCTGAAGGACAAAAAGAATCAGGAGCTGCAAGTAAAGCTTGATGAAAGACCGCACACAAATGAAGAGTTTCTTCAAGAAAAAAGGCTACAGGAGATAAAACAGAAGGAAATGGATTTCAAGCTCCAGGACATGGAGAAACACAACAAAGGCTTGCAAATCAAGCTTAATGAAGCTCTGCAAAAAAAATTAAGAACTCCTCCAAGAAAAACAACAACAGGACATGAAGCAGTGCAAACTCCAAGGCATGGAGGAAAAATACAAAGCGCTTCAGGTAAAGCTTGATAAAACACTGAACAAAAATAAAGAGTTGCTTCAAGAACAAAAGCAACAAGAAATTAAACAGAAACAAACGGACTGCAAGCTTGAAGACGTGCAGGAAAAATACACAGCGCTGAAAATAAAACTTGATAAAGCCAGAGGTGGGACCAAGTCATTGTTTTGCAAGTCTCAAGTAAGTCTCAAGTCTTTATCCTCAAGTCTCAAGTCAAGTCTCAAGTAATGTCAGGCAAGTCAGAGTCGAGTCTCAAGTCACTGGTGTAAAAGTCCGAGTAAAGTCACAAGTCTGAAATTTTGAATTTCAAGTCCTTTCGAGTCTTTAAAAAGAAAAAAACAAAAAAATAATGTTGCAGTTATGCTAAATGTAAATATTAGACCATGTAATTTTTAAATCTGTGTTTTTCTCAACACATGACAAAATAGTGAACTTAGAAAATATACACAAATTGTGAAATTGCACCTCTTTAAAATGCAGCTAAATTAAACCTAGCTCCAAGGATAATTTTCACCGACAGTTCTGAGATAAGCTGCATGTTATTCTTGGATGCGGTTGTAGGACCGGTGTCGTGCCAAAGTAGGTATCCCCGACAGAATTTGTTTCCCCTGTGCTGGGAGCATGCAGGAAGTACTGATGTTTTCATTTTGTGAAAAATTAGTATCGTTACATTACCATTCAGTTTGAGGGTTACAACAGAAAATTATATATTTATTGCTCACGGGGTATCAGATGGGATTATTTTAATAAACCATAAACATTTTGGCTAATAACTATTTTTATTCTCCTGTAACTTTATTATATAAAGAGCTAAATCCTCCAAAGTTTCAGGAGAAATGCGTCATAATAAGAAGTGTTTGTGAACGAAAAATCAGCAATGTGGGATACTGTTTGTCCGTGATTTACACAGGGGGAACAAATTGTGGCAGGACCAGCCTGATATTATTTGTATCCCACTATAACTTCGTTGTATAAAGAGCTAAGATCTCAAAAATGTCAGGAGTAGTCAGTCATTATAAGAAGTGTTTGTAAACTAAAAATCAACAATGTGGGATACTGTTTGTCCGTGATTTGGACAGTCCAGCGTGTGCTCCCGACGCAGGGGAAACAAATTCTGTCGGGGATACCTAGTTTGGCACGATAGTAACTTCAGGTCACTGCAACAAGCCCAGGTACAGTTTACCGACGGATGGGTGCAGGACCTTGAAATGCACCGTGTAGAACGAAAGACCATCGTACGTATCATAAGTTTACCAGTCTCACAAATTGTCGTCATAAATACACATTCCTTAACCGTTTATTAATAGGACCTTTAAGCTCAACGGTAATTAATTAGCAGTGGAAATAATTTCTGGTACGCGTTACAGAAATGTAGCAGTGACAATAATACTGTATGCTGTAATCGTACTGGACAATTAGTGATACAAAAAACCTGTTTTATCCTGTCAATAAAAGTATATGTTTTTGTCAATGTACCAAAATAACAGAAGCGAAACGCAATATTGTGTCAGGACAATTCACTATTTATGCACAACAAACAAAGGAGCGACAATTTCTGTTCAGCGCCAGACTTGCTTGTAACCTGTATCACCAATTATGTTATGAAAATGACGCATTAACTACAACAGCAGACTGACCTTTGTGGGAATGCTTGGAGCAGACTAACCTGTGAGCTGGAGTGTTCTGGGACGTTATATTTGGTCTTTGAATGGCTGCAATCCAGGCCACCCGTCGCCTCTTTGTTACTTCGGAAACATGGCTCGAACAATTTCTCTTCAACAACGTAATCCGATAACAACCGATCTCTTTACCCGTCGGCTTCCCGTGGCTGTCATGCGACCGGCTATTGCAGTTAATAATACAACAGCTTCTTGCCATTTTTGTGTTTCTTTTTTATCGCTGTGATTTCAATTGAAAGCCTGCGTGCGCTAGTACCTCTTGCCACGAGTTCCCAGAATCCTTTGCGGTTTTACCCCTGAATGACGTCACATTTTCAATCTCTATATAATATGTATGTTAAATTTTATATTTGGGGTGAAATATCAAGTCTTTTCAAGTAAACCGGTTCAAGTCCAATTCAAGTCCCAAGTCATTGGTGTAAAAGTCCAAGTCAAGTCACAAGTCTTAGAACATTTTTTCAAGTCAAGTCTAAAGTCATAAAATTAATGACTCGAGTCTGACTCGAGTCCAAGTCATGTGACTCGAGTCCACACCTCTGGTTGTTTATGATCAGTAAAAAATAAAACAAACAGTGGGACACAGAGTTTTCTTAAAAATAAACACATGAAAAAAGTCTTTGGTATATTATCTTAATTGCCTCTAGATGCTCCCAGGGCTAGGACTCAGCTGTCTCCAGCATGGACTGCAGGATGGAAGCAACAACAATAAAGAGGATGATAGAGAGGAGGAAGGCTCTGTGGATGACCTGCAGCTCAATGAGGCCAGTTTGGACAGCAAGGATTAGCAAGGTGATCCCTTCAGTCATCCCCCTGCACAGAGAGGAAGCAACCTATTATGCTACAATATAGTCTTTGTGCCAGCGAGGCTTGTACTTGACGCGTGGCAGTCTTCTGGCAGTAGGTGAGCCAGTCTGAGTGTGGTGCAGCCTAGCAGTGTCAGCGTTCTTTTCAGTCACTGGGCGACAGCGTGCTAGATGAGTGGCATTCCAACTCTTTCCATCACTCAGCAAGAAGGCATTCAAGCCTTTGGCTTTTGTTACTGTTACAGGAGGGGTAAATCTGGGATGTCCTTTGGGAACATGGTGGGGTTTCCTTATCCTCACACTCTCTCCTGGTAGAAAAGAAGGTTTCCGTGCGTGACGCCTACCATCAGTGTAACGTTGCATTTTCAACTGATATTTCCGAACTGAGTGATGTGCAACGTATCCAGTGGAGACACAGCAGGAGGCAAAGGGAGTACATCCAGTATAGTACGCATCTTCCTGCCACACAGCAGTTCTTAGGGAGAGGGAAGTAGAGGGAAGTAGTTGCATGCGGTGTTGCACAGTAAACTTGAAGCCAATCCAGCACAGTCGCCTTCCATGGTTTCGACTGCTGGATTGATGTCTGGATACAGGTGCGGAGGGCACGATGAAACCGTTCGATTGCTCCGTTTGCAGCTGGGTAGTAGACAGATGTTCTGCTGTGGGAGATGCCTCTATTCTGGAGGAATGAGGTGAACATTACAGAGGTGAACTGTGCACCATTGTCAGTTATGATGTTCTCTGGGTTGCCATGACGACTAAAGACAGATGAGAGGAACTGAATGACATCATCAGTAGTAGCATAAGGTGAAAAGGCAAGCTCAGGCCATTTGGAGTAGTAGTCAGTCAATGTTATGACGTATCTACAAGCAGGTATTGCAGTATCAAAAGGCCCAACAATGTCAAGACCAAGTTTTTTCCACGGTCCATCAGGCAGTGGGACGGGTTGGAGAGGAGCAGGATTAGTATGTGCAGTTTTGTCATTGGACTGGCAAAGGAGGCATGAGGTTATGGCAGACTGAACTTGCGAGTCCATTTTTGGCCACCAGTAGAGATCTCTTAATCTTTGTTTTGTGCGCACAATGGTGACTTTCATGTGCCAGTGCAATCAGTTTAGGTCTCACTGAAAGTGGTGCAATGAGCCTTGAGCCTCTGAGAACATAATCACTTAGGGTTGAGAGTTCATTACGGATTTTGTAGTAAGGTGCAAGCGTGACATCAAGTGCTTTGATTGAGGCAGGCCAGCCACTTTGTATTTGTGAACGCAAAGCAACCAGTTCAGGGCAAGTTGAACAGGCAGAGTCAAAGCCCGCAACTGGAAGTGAGGACATGGCAGCAGAAACTTGGGCTACCATTTCATGATCTGCATCCGATGTGGGATGGGACGAAACAGGCAGGGGCAGGCGAGAGAGACAGTCAGCTGTATAGTTCTGAGAACCTGGGCGGCAAATAACATCATAGTCAAAACACAGGAGGCGGGCAGACCAGCGGGCGATGCGCATGCCAACCCTATTAAACCCTTTGGTGCTCAGCAGCGTTGTCAGAGCTTGGTGGTCTGTCCGCAGAGTGAAACGTCGGCCCCACAAATACGTTCTCCATTTCTCTGCAGCCCACACACAAGCATAAGCTTCTTTTTCAACAGTTGAGTACTTTTGATCTGTTGCAGGCAGTGTGCAGGTAGCAAACGCCACAGGTTTTTCTGTGCCATCAGGTTGCACTTGAGCAAATACAGCACCAAGCCCATAGTCACTTGCATCAGTAGAGATCACAACACGCAAGGCAGGGTCAAACAGTGCCAGTGCAGGACTATTCACCAGGAGTTTTTTTACTTCTTCAAAGCTCGCTTGTGCACCTGAAGTCCATGTGAAAGTGTTCTTGTCGTTAGCACAGGCACACATAGGGGCTACAACAGTTGCAAAGTTTGGCAAAACTTGGAGTACCATGACACCAAGTCCAAGAAGGATCTCAAACTGAGGGAACTGGGGAGGATTAAAGGGGCAGCACAGCAGCGTTTTGGAAAACAGTGTAAAGGCTTTTCAGGAAGCTTTTAGGACGCTGTGAAAATACTGAATTTGAATAGTGGAGGCTAGAAGTAGTGAATGTATCCTTCCTCTCTATCATTGGATGGAGAGAGTGTACAAAGGCCGGCATAGTGGGTCTGTGGCCACTCTTGCTTGCACTTTTGCGTGTCCGTCAGCCAGCTGTGGAGAAGAGCAAAGTTTTTACATGCAAAGAGCTGAAGTGAAAAGCAGTGCTCCAAACAATGAAATGTGTCCACTCTTTGTGCTTTTCATGCAGTAATGTTTGATGTTTGAAGAAATTTCTGCTGTTGTCCCATTCCCGGTGAAATCCGCTGTCCCTCCAATCCCGATCCTCTTGCAAAGCAATCAGCATTTGTCAGACGCATCAGTCATTGGCGGTACTCAGACAGGATCCTGGATGACTACACGTCTGGGGTGGCTAAGAGAGCAATTGAAGGATGCCATGTTTACTGAATATGTGCCTAATTTTGTCAGGACATAGCTGGGTCCATTGCTTCTGCGTGCTCTATTTTCACAAGCAAAGGCCTGGCTCTTTCTCCTGGCACCTTCTCAGGTGAACTCCATGCCGTGGCTTCTTCTCAAATCAACGTCTGGACTGCCGCAAAACAGCTGACCGTTGTCGACAGGATTCGAACCTGTGCGGGGAGACCCCAATGGATTTCGAGTCCATCGCCTTGACCGCTCGGCCACAACAACCACATTTGGTTTTGGAGCTACATACTTGAAAGACATACGTCTTCCAAGTCCTACGCCACACGTCTTTCAAGTAGGATGTGCACAACAACGGCCACGCTGGATTGTAAATGCGGTAGCTGCATGACTTTGGTGAGAAAGCTTGTGGTTTTGCAGTTCCGTGAGATCGGTGCAGCACAGCTGCGGTTGAAGCTAGCTGGCTGACATTAGCTTGCTTGTTTGCATGAACAGTAACACACACAGCTGATGATTTTGCCACCGCAAAGAGCTGATCAGTACATGGTTAGTAAAATGTTATCTTCATTCCAAACATTCAGCACAATATTTAAAGTGGAACTGGGTGTCTTTATGAAGAAGTAGCGTGTCCAATCACAGTTTCATGTAAGAAGGTATATGTATGAAGTGATGAGAACTCAAAGCCTGTGTGAACAGTGTCTTTCCACAGCAAACGGTAGCAGCGAGGCCGATGAAGAATGCACCTGGCCTGACATTGTAAGCCTTTGCAGAAAGAGCGGAGAACGTTTTTACTGTAAAACAGTACGCAGCCCACATGCTTGAACAGCACTGCGAGAAGCAACTGCGATGGCCGGGAATCGAACCCGGGTCAACTGCTTGGAAGGCAGCTATGCTCGCCACTATACCACCATCGCTGTGAAAAACTGCAACATCACTGAGTCATTGTCCGGCTTATGAAGCTTTCAGGACAATTAACAAGGTGGGCATTGTGATTACTCGCTTGTCAGGTTCTAAACTGGTCAAAAGGTAGATCACTAAAAAGACTAGTGCTCTCATGCAACTGCACATTTAATCTCATCAGCTAAGCTTCTTTGCTACTCAAGTGTGGCCTCTCACGCATTTAAACTCTTGTGTGATTTTTAGCACCTTGAGAGTCGCAATGGTCACGCGAGTTCTTCAGGTCACAGCAGACAAGGTGCGAATAGGTGTGAATCTGTCTTGGGACGAATCTGGGACGAGGACGTCTTTGGCTCCTCTCTCAAGTTATTGGACTTTGGCAAAAAGGTTTCACGCTTAATTAAAAAATGAGAGCAAGTGTCTGTGTCCCGAATACAAAGTGGGAGCTGGTTCCACAGAGAGGGGCCTGAAAAGTGATGGCTCTGCCTTCCATTGTACTTTTAAATCCCCTCGGAAGACAGCAGTCTGAGAGCAAAGCACTCTGTTGGGATGATATGGCACTGTGAGATCTTGTAGACAAAATTGGGGGTGATTATTCAAGACCTTGTGTGTGTGAGGGCAAGTATTTGGATTTTTATTTGGGATTTAATTGGGAGCCAATGAAGAGAGAAGTCCATATGGGGGAAATATACTCTCTCCTTCCAGTCCCTGACTGTGCTCTGGATGCAGCGTTTTGGAAAATAGTGTAAAGGCTTTTCAGGAAGCTTTTAGGACACTGTGAAAATACTCAATTTGAATAGTGGAGGCTAGAAGTAGTGAATGTATCCTTCCTCTCTATCATTAGATGGAGAGAGTGTACAAAGGCCGGCATAGTGGGTGTACCAGAGCAGGGCTGTGTGTAAAGCACAGCCAGGCAGCTGAACACTGTATTGTTCTCTATTTTGTCCTCTTTGAGCGCGAGACAAGCCACCACAGCTGGCAACACCTGTCAGTGAACACATTCAGGATGAAGATGGGAAGTGAGGAAGAACTGCTGTCAGTGCTGGAAGAGCTCGACCCCCTCCCCATCACTGCGCAGTCTCAGCAGCCCTCACCCACCCCTGCCTCTCCTGTAGATGCCTCTCAAACTGCATCAGTTCAACCCCGAGTTGAATTATTCCAAGACCGAGATGAGCCCATCTGTTTTGCTGAAATCCAAGAAGACATGTGGTCAGTGCTTGACTACCTCCCCGTCTCTCAGCAGTCTAATGTGCTCTCCTCTCCTCATTCACACAACTACTCGACTCCTAAACAAAATCTCATCTGTCCTGCTGATTCCCCTCCATCCAAACTGGCGTCCTCCCCTGTTGCATTCACTGAATTGCCGTCAACAACCCCCATCTTTTGCCAACTAATGAAAAACAATAATTTCACTATAGACGATTGGACCGATTTCAATTGAATTAAACTGTTACTCCTGTTATTTCAACATCTGTCTTTGTGTAAATAAATGAAAAAACAAACAATAGATGCTTCTGTCATAAGTTACAGCAGGATGAAACAACCTTCATGTAGTTCTTGTTTTTAACCCTGCAAACCTTCTTTAGTTCTTTTGTTTCCTTTCATATTCAGCACACATCTGTCAGTGTCCACTAACTGTCAGGGAAAAGCCAGATAAAAACACTGTGGGGTCTTTTGGGACACGTGCTCGTTGGGTTTACTCATAGATATCAGAAATGATCTGTTCTGTATTCAAAGGATACACGAAGGACGTTTGTATTAAATGCAATATAGCGACTGATCATATGCTGCTTTCTTTGGGGGCTTTTCACCAACATGTTACACAAATCCAGTTTCTAACTGAAAAGAAAATCCTTCACCATTTTCTAATCAAATTCCCTGGTTTCCCATGTCAGAGATGTCATGGCTGAAAGGATCATCGCATATTGAGCTCAAAGCTAAACTCTTGTGTAGGGCCTCTTTCCATGTTGCACCATTCATTTTAAAAAGTCCTGGTAACAAGAGACAGAGGTGACTTGATGTATTACAGTTACTTCCCAATTTACAGAAATGATGTGACTTCTGACATTTTCCTAGCAGGAAATGTGCTACTGTGGGACACTGAAAGAATAAACAGCAAGGCACGTTTTGTTTTAATAACTTTTCTTTACTTCATTTGTATGAACTAGGTTTACCTTACAAAATCTTATACTGTATATAATGTTTTATGTTTAATTCATGTCAATGTCAGCTCGTGTTTACTCGGGTGAGCAGTACCGGCCCACAAAGAGAATGCTCTTGGTGGGTTTATGTCGGATGAAGAAGATGAAGTGATGATCAAAGAACATTTCAAAGCCCACACTGAGAAGTTGTTCAGAAAAAGAAGTTGAACCTGACCAAGATGAAATCCAAAATTGGGAATTAATTGTTTTATTGTATTATTTTTAATGTCACATATGGTGCTGTGTAATCCGTGTATGTATTATGTGTCTCTGCTGATGTGTTTCATGCCTCACTTTCATTTTACTGTAATTAGGCTAGTTTTAAGTTTCTTGAGTATTCTGATAAGGATACTGTGTAGTATGATTTGCAAATGAAGAGGAATCAATTAGTCTTAAATTAATTGACTAAGAGAAATGAAGCGTTGGAAGAATGTTATGTTGATGACTATGAGGTTTCTGGGGTTTATTCAATAGAGCAACAACTGTGTGGGATCTTTATACAAATTCTTATATTCTATTTAGAGCTTGCTTTAAAGTATGTTAGCAAAAAAACAGCGCACGCATTCGTTTTCACGATTTTTGTTCTTCTTTAGTCATTGGGTCTTTTTAGGTGGTACCTCCAGGTACCACAAGGGGGGATGTGGTGGATTTTTGTGTGATATGTATAACTATACACTATATATCTATGTGCACTGAACATATATATTTTAACTTTCATGTAGAGTCTTAAGCACAAGACATTTTGCTTCACCATGGTTTATTAAGGTGGTGCAGTAACAGGGCAGTTAATGCTGCTGAGAGTTCTCCTGCCTAACTCGCTCTCCAGCTAACTAACCTTCCCTAACGTCTTTCATGCAGCACATGTCTGTATCTATTTTTTCTACTCTTTTACAGAGCATCTTTTTGAGTGTCTTGATTTTAATTTGATCTAAAAGGGTTGGATCTCCACATCGTTGGTGGAAGAAGATTATCAGGATGGCTTCAAAATTTGCGACTACAGCCCCTCTTCTGTGGAACCAGCTTCCAGTTTGGATTCGGGAGACAGACACTATCTCTACTTTCAAGATTAGGCTTAAAACTTTCCTCTTTGCTAAAGCATATAGTTAGGGCTGGACCAGGTGACCTTGAATCCTCCCTTAGTTATGCTGCAATAGATGTAGGCTGCCGGGGATTCCCATGATGCATTGAGTTTTTCCTTTCCAGTCACCTTTCTCACTCAGTATGAGTTAACAGACCTCTCTGCATTGAATCATATCTGTTATTAACCTCTGTCTCTCTTCCACAGCATGTCTTTTATCCTGTTTTCCTTCTCTTACCCCAACCGGTTGCAGCAGATGGCCCCGCCCCTCCCTGAGCCTGGTTCTGCTGGAGGTTTCTTCCTGTTAAAAGGGAGTTTTTCCTTCCCACTGTCGCCCAAGTGCTTGCTCATAGGGGGTCATATGATTGTTGGGTTGTTCTCTGTATCTATGAAGCACCTTGAGGCGACTTTTGTTGTGATTTGGCGCTATATAAATAAAATTGAATTGAATTGAATTGTGTTAACTTGTGTAGTTACACAAGTTACACAGGCAGAATGCCATGTGAACACTGTCTCCAGGTGGAAAACAGAATGAGCGATACACCTGCTGTCAGGCCTGCAGGGTTTCTCCCTGTGATGTTCTTCTCTGTCTTGTGGTTGACATTTTTTTTTTTTTTACTGGCACAAATAATTTGTGGGGCGTCTTATTGTGACACCTGATTGTTGTAGTATTTTTAAAATGGCTGTGCAAAAAAATAAAAATAAGAACCCCAGATGCATTGCCTGCATTTTTAGATGAATAGTTGTATATAACTTTATTATTTACAAAATTTTTGTTTAATTTTAATTTAAAAAAATTACCACTTATATTTGCATTTCAAGTTATGAAAATAATTTACTAAACATGTCTGTGGTTTTTATAGTAAAGAGAAAATATAACTACTACTAGGGTTTTATGTGTTTGTGTGATTTCAGACCAGTTGTTTTAATAACTGTAAATTTGGACGTGTGAGGTTGTGCTGAAAAGAATGATACCAAGAAAGACAAGGTAAAAAAACAACAACAATCAAAAGCAGCCAAAAATGGCCAATTATATTTTGGACCTCAGAATATTGACCCAACAAATCATGAAAAATGAGGTTTCAATAATTGTTTGTGACAGTGCAGCTTTCTGGCAGTAGTAGTAGTCAGTACAATTTGATTTTTTTCTAACAAAAACAGTATGAAACTTAAGTTAGACTTGTGTTTGGAAATGAGCCCCCGCCCAGTGTTGTGTAGCTTTCTGGATTTTATACTTATTGGTTACATATTTATTTATTATACAGGCTATACAGTACACACATTTTATGTAACTGAAATGTTTAATTATGTGGGCTATAGAAAATAATTAAGTTATAGACCATATTTATATGAAACATATGCTTAATGTATATTAATCATATGTAACACCTGCATATGTGTTTAAAACAAGGCTTTGATTTTGCCACCCCATTTGATTTCCATGCCAGCCTGGAAAAATTTCTCTAGATCCGCCCCCGGACCTGTCCTGGACCAGCAACACCAAATCAGTGACTAAAAGAGCTCAGCAGCGACTGCATTTTAAGAGACGACTGAAGAAGGTGCACATCCCCAAACCCATCTTTAATACTTTCTACAGAGGTACCATGCAGAGCATCCTAACCCGCTGCATCACAGTCTGGTATGAAAACTGTCATGCGTCCAATCGCAGAGCCCTCCAGAGGATTGTGTGGACCGCACAGCGTGTTATTGGCAGCTCTCTACCCAGTCTACAGGATATTTACACCTCACTGGGAAAGCCACTAGCATCATGGCTGACCCGCATCACCCTTCCCATCAACTGTTTACCACACTTCCCTCCAGAAGACGACTGCGTCATCAGGAGCAGGTCGGCAAGATTGTGCAATAGCATTTTCCCCCAAAGCAGTTTGGCTCCTGAACACCATGGTTCCCTCCTCCGCACTGAAAACTTCTCCACACACTTCTTGGACTACATAATACTCTCCTCTAATTATTATTACTATTATGATGTGAACATTTTGTGCACTTAAATCTTACTGTGCTAATGACCCCTGCATCAGCACCTTGTTTGGAATAGCAGTGGAGAAGACATAGATTCAATGCTGCAGACGTCTGAGCAAAGAAAGCTTCTAAAAGAGTAAAGACTAGCTAGAAGAATGAAGATTCACAGAGTAAATGTGAAAATTCATCACAGGGCTCTATGCACTTGATTAACTGACCATGAGCAAGTTTGCTAGTCTGGAGCATTCAGATCCACCACAAAGACTGTTCAGTGCTCACAGAAACTGCACAATACCCAAGAGCTGCATCTGAGCCTCTACAGGCCTTAAACAGCATGTTAATGTTCAAGACAGTTTAATTAGAAAAAGACAAAACAAGTATGGTTGGTCTGGAAGGGCCGCCAGGAGAAAGCTTCTTGTCTCTAAAGAGAACACAACAACTCAGTTGAGGTTTGCAAATTTGCCCTTGAAAGCTTCTGGAGCAACATATTTTTAAAAGATGAGACTAAAGTGGAGGTTTGGTCATAATGCACAGCAGTAACTTCAGCAAAAATCAAACACAGCACAAACACCTCAAATCCACTGTCAAGTACGCTGGTTCAATTGTGGTGATTTGAGCTTGTTCTGCAGACACAAGCAATAAGCACCTTGCAGTCCACGAACTCCTCTGTATGCCAAAGTTTTCTAGAGTCAAATGTGAGGCCGTCTGTCCAACAGCTAAAGCTTCTCCTAAATTAGGCCATGCAACAGGATAATGAGCCCAAGCACAGCAGCAAATCTACTGCATGGAAGTCCAGACCTCAACCTGACAGAAATGCTGTGTATAAAGAAATGCTTGCAAATGTTGATGAATTGAAGTTATTGCTGCTAACTGCTGCTTCTGTAACCGACTCAATCATAGAATGATTATGATATTGAAAAAGACAAATGCCTGAATCCTAAATTGTGGATATCCTTTTGTTGTGATCTAAAATGTAACACTAAATGTGATTAAAACACTAAAAATCTGGACTCTTGGGCTCAACAACTGCAAGGATCACCAGCCCGAGGAAAACACAAAATACACATGACCCCGTGACAAAGACAATTCATTCTTGAATGAAGACATTGATCTGACTTTTTAAAATTTTGCCAATTGTGTTTATTATTAAATTATTGAGGAAATAGAAAGGGGGGGAGGGGTTGTAAAGAAGAAGGTAAAGGAAAGGGATAGAAAGGAGGAAAGAGATAGAGGAGAGAAAACCCCAACAATCCCCTCTGAGCAAGCACTAGGTGCGACAGTGGATAGGAAAAACTCCCTTTAAAGGAAGAAACCTATGACAGAACCAGGCTCTAGAGGGGGCAGTCAACTGTCGGGACTGGTTGGGGGGTGAGGGTGAAAAGAGAGAGGGGGGGGGGGGGAGGAGATGGGACAGGTGATAGGAGTTAAAGGGAGACAGGGGAGGGAGAGGTGTCAGGAGAGAAAGGGAGAGAAAGAGAGAGGAGAGGTGAAAATTAAGATGGAACAGACGAGGTGACATTAGCAGTAGAAAAAGTAGAAAAAGTAGAAAAAGCAGGAGTGTCCCTCCTCCAGAAGAAGCGGAAGCGTTTTTTCTTCTTTTCCATGAGCTTTTCCACGAGCACTTTTTTCTCTAGGATGAGGGTTCTCAACTGATCGATTGTTTCTGCATTCTCCTGCTCAAGTCTCTTGCATGTTTTCTCCACTTCTTCTAATTTGGCTTGTTTGTCTTCGAGCCTTTCTTTCATTTCTTTAGATGTTGCCTCCTGCATTAGCTTTGCCTCGTGCAGCTCTGTATAACTCTGTTGTAATTTGTTGTGCGTGTCTTCCAACTGCTGACTTCTGCTCTCGATTTCTTGAAGTGAACACTGCAGGTCTTCGTTTGTTTTCTCTAGTTGTTGCTTTAGCACCTGCATCTCAGTGTTTTTGCACTTCACGTTGTCTGAAAGTTCCTCGACTTCTGTGTTTTTTCTCAGCATGTCATTGAGCTTACTCTGCATCTCTGAGCATTGGTTTTGCAGTTTTTCCTTTTCCTCTTCCAGTTCAGTTGTTTTGTAGTTCAGTTTGTTATAAAGTTCTTGCAGGTTTTGGTTTTTCCTCTCAAAGTCCTGGAGAATTTCTTTGTCTTCTTTCTGCTTTATTTCCTGTTGTTCTTGGTCTTGAAGCAGCTCTTGATATTTGTGCAGTGTTTCATCAAGCTTTACCTGCAGCGCTCCGTATTGTTCCTGCACACCTTGGAGTTGGCACTGCGTGTCTCTCTGGTCCAGTTTTTCTTTCTCTTCAAGGATTTCTTTATTCTTTTGCAGAGCTTCATCAAGCATTACTTGCGAGCCTTCGTTGTGTTTCTCGATGTTCTGAAGTTTGCAATCCAGATGTTTCTGTTTCATGTGTTGCTGTTCTTTCTCTTGAAGGAAATCTTTATTTCTTTGCAGTGCTTTATCAAGTTTTATTTTCAGCGCTGTGTATTTTTCCTGCACGTCTTCAAGCTTGCAGTCCGTTTGTTTCTGTTTAATTTCTTGTTGCTTTTGTTCTTGAAGCAACTCTTTATTTTTGTTCAGTGTTTTATCAAGCTTTACCTGAAGCGCTTTGTATTTTTCCTCCATGCCTTGGAGTTTGCACTGCTTCATGTCCTGTTGTTATTTTTCTTGGAGGAGTTCTTTCATTTTTTTGCAGAGCTTCATTAAGCTTGATTTGCAAGCCTTTGTTGTGTTTCTCCAGGTCCTGGAGCTTGAAATCCATTTCCTTCTGTTTTATCTCCTGTAGCCTTTTTTCTTGAAGAAACTCTTCATTTGTGTGCGGTCTTTCATCAAGCTTTACTTGCAGCTCCTGATTCTTTTTGTCCTTCAGCACTAGTTTTTCTAGTGCTTTATCAAGCTTTGCTTGGAGCTCAAAGTTTCTTCCCTGCATGTCTAGGAGTTCCATTTCTTTCAACTTTTGAATATCTTCCTTTTCTAGAAGCTGGTTGAATGATTTGTCTACTTGATCAGGAAGTTGAATTTTGTCTTCCTGATCACAAAGAGGAGAGTTGGGCTTTACTGTTTTTTTCTGTTTTCTCTGAGACATGTTTGAATCTGTAAACTGTCACTCTGTTTATGTCTGAATTAACTAATTTTAAGAAACTGTTGAAATTACCTGGACTGCCTCAGCCCAGGTGATGTAACATTAGCAGACAGAGGGTTTGATGTTGCAGAATCTTTGGAGCTGTGCCATGCTGAACTGAAGAGCCCAGCTTTCACCAAAAGGAAGAACTAACTGGGCCCTAGATTGCCCAATCAAACCTCTTAATGCCACCTGCCCTCTCCTACATTAACTGTGGGCTCACCTTGTAGAACAGAGTTGAGTGTGGAAGAAATGGCAAAAATATGGAGCTGAAAAGCTGAGAGAGAAAAAGAAATGATAAATAAATCAATGTGTCAAATTAACTGACATGTTAGCTGGTGGAGTGCCCACTGCATTATATATATATCATCTCTTTTTTATAATAAATAATCAAAAACTTTATTTAAACTAAGATTTTAAAAAATATGTGCAGTGATTGATGTGCTCTCAGACATGTGCTTCAATCCACACACAAATACAAAACAATCTGACCACACGTACAACTGTTTCACAAACTCTATAAAGCATTCACACTCCAATGGATGCATCAGAAAGCAGCTTGGGATTACAATCTTGTCCAAGGATATTTCGCCTGCAGACTGGAGCAGCCAGGGATCAAACCAGAAAACTTTCTGATCAAAAGCTGACTTGTACTAAATGCTGAACGGCAGCCAACCCATTTTAGCCATTTAATGAATGTGCCATTTAATCTTGGCTGCAGCCAAGATTAAATGGCACATTCATTAATTACAGAGTTACGGATTGTTACATGGAACTCAAAAGAAATAATGAACCCATCTCGTGTCCTGTGTCTTCTATAGCTGTCTGTACTTTTACTTCCAAAGTTCATCAGCAAACAGTTTGCAGGCCTCTAATTATCAGGCTGTACTCAAGCGCTTGAATTCAACCTAAAAGCTGTGCTGTCATACAGAACCAAGTACCCTCCGCGGAAACTATAGCTAATGTCACAACTGGATCTGATGAGACAACATCAGTTTGTTTGTTTTGCTTTCATAACAAATAGTTTGAGCCATATACAAATACAGAAGTGACAAAAGGAAACATATTTACAATCCAAAGTCAGACTAACAGTTTTCAGTAGCACAGTCTTTTATTTACAGTCTGCTTCTCCTGGTGGTAAACCTCTATCACATGTTTGGATTAAAAATTAGGCCTATATAGCTGCTGGTTCCAGTTTAAGCAATATGTTAAAAATACTAAATTCTTCATTGATTTGAGCTGTGGGGTTTGCTATACACTGGCAGAAAATTGTAGAGTAAATGGTGAAAACGAACAAACCAAATAACAAGATCCTTGAATTCCATCTTTTTTATTAACAGAAACTCCAACAAATTTGTGCCCAATTGATAATGTTTGGGACATGAAAAGTCCAGTCCAGCAGGTGGCGGTAATGCGCCTTAAAGCTTTAACCGCCAAAAAATACAAGAGCAGAAGAAGAAGAAGCCGAGTTCCCGCTTTATGGCGTTTTTCTCTCCGATTATTGTCAAGACTGATTTAAAGGTAAGCACCGAGCTAATATTAATCCGAGTCTAGTTAATCTTGAGTTTAGCTCCTGAATGAGTCTTTCTGTTGCTCTCCTCGGTGTCTCTTCTCAAGTTTTTGTGAACAAGTTGGAAAAAAAAATCTGACTAAATTGACTCAAGCTGCTTTAAACTAATTCACAGAAAGATATCACCAAAAGGTTGTGAAACACAGAGAAGAAAATAATTTTATTAGAAGAAAGCTTTTAAATGAGCTCATTGTAATCAGAGTTTGTGTTGTTTTATTAGTCTGTTATTAAGGCTACTTAGCATCTCTGTGGCACCTGCACAGCTTATGAATGCAGCTTGCTAGCTAAGCTAGCTAGCGCCACCCTTCTTCCATATAAGGTCACTTCCGGCTCCAAAAGACCCAACATGTTGGCGGTAAAAGTGCTATAATGAAATACATTTATGAGAAATGTAAAAATAAATGTGTTCCAGGCTAAAACACAGCTGCCTTTATCAGCGCAAAGTTGTGATGAGGCTTACTCAGATGATGGCTCAGATTTCTACACCCACTCGGATATACAGATGAAATCAAGACAAGTACATCAATACAAAAATTCACAGGATTGTTCAAAAAATAATAAATTGCATGAATATAGGAAATCTTCCTCTCAGTGACTGAGTTGTCTCATTGTGTCCTCATTTTTTATAAATCAAGGCCTGAGTAACCCAACCTTAAGTGTTCATTAAGGTTTTTGTCACATAGATAGAAAATAAACTCAGAGATTAAGCGGCTGTTATAAACAGAGTGATTAGTTGTTCTGGTTTACGTGCTGAAAATGGTTTTATTTGTGTATGTTCAATGTGTTAGACTTGTACATAGTTAAATATATGATCAAATAATGTTGAATCCTGGATATGGATTTGTAAGCAATGAAATTTGAAATAAGGGGGTAGGAACAAGAAAACTTCATCCTACTCCTTTTCGAGCACACACATTCTGTAGACATAGATATTTACATGAAAACTTGATGATTTTTAAGTTTTGTTATTTTTATTTTTTTCTGTTGTTATTTCAATTATATTTGCATGTTTGAAATAAATTTTATCTATCTATCTATCTATCTATCTATCTATCTATCTATCTATCTATCTATCTATCTATCTATCTATCTATCTATCATTTCTCACGGCACACGTATATTGTCGGGTTTTTTCTTGGCCAGGGCATATTTTAAAGAGGAATTGCTCTCCTGGTACTGGTGTGCCATACTGCTGAATTTGGTATCGGTGCTCAAACCTTTTGTGTTTGTTTCAAACAAGTTGTCCACCCAAGGAAGCTAAAATGTGTTCTGTGTGTTCTCAGATGAACATATGAGACACTTTGACTCTTCAGTGCAGTGTGGAGCTTAACAAAGTTCTGTTTTGTGTCCCAGCTGATCAGGAGGAGGAGAAGAGTCTGACGGAGCAGCAGAGGAAATTTCAGCTACTTGGACTCAGCTCAGCCACTGCAGAGAAAACAATGAGCTCAACACAGAAGGTGACAGATACTAGTGTTAAGAAATACTCCATTAAAAGCTGAAGTACTGATATGTATATTTTATGCTAAACTAAATGAACCTTGTGCAATATTAATGTAATGTAGAAATAATGTATACAATGTATACAATGCCTACATCTTAGACGGTGACGTTGCCTCTAAACATCAAAATGAGCAGGAAGATGTTAAAGTGGGATTCAGCAGGATTCAACCCTAACATCAGCTGTAGTGGCTCAGTGTGGGGAAAAGGGTCACAGCTCACAATCATTTCTATTGAGAGCTCCAGTAGATTTTTTTAATGTACAGGCTGTGATCAGCTGACCTGCTGCTCTCTGTGAATTCATCCAGATGTCTGCAGATGTTTCATGAGTTGTCCTGGCTGATTTCCTTTCTCTACACTGACAGTACACTGTCTTTATATTAGACACTAAACTGTTGGTATGTGGGTGGAGCTCAGTGAATGAATGTCAGCATCATGAGCTTAAGTTTAAGTTAATCTCTGCTACACTTGATGTAATCTAACTCTGACATGAGCACCACAGTCACTGTGCACCAGTCACACACTGTTCTTTACTTAAATCCATCACATTACAGTAAACTTGCCTGCTTATCCTGCACTAACCTGCAGAGGATTTTACTTGTATCCTCCTGTGGATACAAACCAGCAAGAACTCATCAGATCTCTGTCACTTACCATTAATGAAGTTTGGCTTTTATTAATAAACAGAGAGCACGGATCCGTGCACAGGAGGATACAAGCAGCTGCTTCTGTTTGCAGTCACCGTGCACCAGTGTTGTGTTTAATTGTGTCAGTGTTCATTTTTAAACACGTTTTTTAAATCAAATGTTTATGTATACATCAAGATTAATGTTCCAAACAAATGACACTGTACAGCAAATACATACATAGACATGTGCAGCAAAAGGAATCCGAGAAGATGTTTAACTTCTAAATGTTTAAATTGTTTGTTTTATATCCAAAGTCTGTCAGTTTGTCATTCCCTGTTATTGCTGCTGACTAATCACTCAAAGTGACACAACATGACCGTGGGTCTGATTTTTCTGGTAAACTTGTTTAGCAGCCCACTGGAGACGGATACCCTGTTCTTTGAACTTTAATACTGGACAGAAAATCGTCTCCTTCCAGAAACAAAGGGTAGCATTAGAACTTGTGTGAACAGCAAAACAATGTAGAAGATTTCCTTTTGTGTCTGTGTTGTGTCTAGGGCTGCCACGATTTGTCGACTAGTCACGATTACGTCGACTATCAAAATCGTCGACGACTGATTTAATAGTCGACGCGTCGTTTGAAGCTTTGTAAGATCCCAAAAGACGCAGGAATAAGTAGCAGGATTTAAGAGTGTAATAACGGACTGAAACAGAAGATGGCAGCACTGCATGTACAAGGATGCCAGCTGCCGTTAAACCCCGAAGAAGAAGAAGAAGAAGAAGAAGCAGCTGTGTCCCAGAATTCATAGCGCGGCCCAGCTCAGTTTCCAACAATGGCGGCAGCTAGTTAGTTTTAATATTACTCTTATTATTCTTTCTGGGTCACAAAATAAACGTTTAACATATTTTCAGCCGAGAATGTAGCTGTGTAAACCTCAAATATCGGCTCAGTTTATCAGGACACCACATATTTTCAAAAGCGCTCCGACGTTTTCAGAGACGTCTGTTACCCACTAGCTCGATAGCTAGCCGGGGGCTAGGTCACTAGCACGGTGAGAACACCGGACTCCAGGCAAATTGTTTTCAAACCCACCGCCGTCTTTCGCTACTCAGGTTAAATATATATGAGTCACTTAGATAAATTAAAAATGTTGTTGTTTGGCTTTTTTTTTTTTTAGTATTTTATTTGTTCCTGAGTAAATCGGTTTGTCTGAGATTAAAGTTATAGTTTTTACACAGCTGAATGAACGTCAAGCAGACAGCTGATTATCAGAAGTGTGAGATGCTGGAGAATATACTCCGTTGTCCTGTTATATTTTAGATAGCAAGGAGTTTATTAAACTTCACCGAAACAATCTGCAAATTTCATTAAAATTGAATAAACTATCATCTTGTCTTTATTTTTAGTTAGCACCTTAAAAGCTTAAAGCTGTAAGCTAATGATAGTTATATAAGAGCATATGCTGCATGGTGCAATAAGCTGTAGTTTTACGTCCAGTGGATGATGATCTGATTAGTCGACTAATCGCATAAATAATCGGTGACTAGTCGACTATCAAAATAATCGTTTGTGGCAGCCCTAGTTGTGTCACATCATTTTGGCTCAAGAGTTTACTTTATTGCTATGTTTGTTTTTTGCTATTTTATTACTACATTTGTATTGTGCAGCACTTCGGTCTGCCAGGTGTGTTTTTAAAGTGCTATATAAATGATGATGACGATGATGCTTACGGAACAGCTGAAAGACTTTAAAACAAACCTGTTACTTTAATGATATTTCTGTGGTACTACAGAGTCCAAAAGAAGTATCGCAGTAATAATTCATCCAAATTGTAACTTTTAAATGTCATTATCAGCCCAAAGGTTCACAACCAGTTCATCCCTGATAGAATGTAAATATATACAAATCTATAAATTGTATTATGTATATAACTGTGAAACAAACATAATGGACCATTAATGTATCATAATAGTACATTTCTGAATTTGGGGTATAATTCCAGGTGGGATGAGTGTCTGTACAGCTCCTCCTGTTGATGTAAAAAAAGAAAAAAGTAAATGCCAGTTTTTTTTAGGTTTTCATGTTGATGTTGTAACACAGTAAAGAATTACTCTTACAGAAATAAATGTCATTTTTTCAACTTGCAGTTAAATTCATGTAACTTAATGCTGATGCTGTTGACGACTGGGGCTCACACGTCTTTTACTTTGTCTCCAGGACCGACTCACCATGGTTGACCCACAGGAAAATAGCCCGCAGGACATTCCTGACTATGACGGCATAGAGGATGAAGCTTTCCCCCCACTCCCACCACCACACTCCCCAGGCCGGGGAGGCCAGGAGGAAGGAGACCCTTTTGCAGATGGTAGATGCTGCTGTGCTCTTACAGGATTACTATGAGGTCTTTAAGATGTGATGATTCAGAACTTTGTATTTTAAATTCATGGTTTAATGAAGAATCATAGAAAAATAAGATTCAGGAAAAAAGGCTAATGTGGGAGAAATACAACCTCTCATAGTCCTTCCACAAAGCTTTTTGGAACAGCTTGATAATAATGAATTTGTTAGTTCAGCCTAGAATTAACAAATGCATGAACTGGTTTTTCAGCATCTCTCTGAGACTGGATGTTTCTAACAATAACAACACACATGTTTTTGTTTGTGTGAGCAAATGAAACCTATCAGATACTGTTCAAACCAGCACATTTCTTCTGTAACCTCCAGTCTATAATTTGTCTGGATTTAAAGATAAGCTTGAAGTTTGCCACGCTGCCAACAGAATGAGTTAGAAACACATCCTGTTGTCATGTGTTTTCAATGCAGGAGATGAAGGTGAGGTATCACAGCTGGCTGATGTCCCTACTGCTAAAAGGAGAGGCGTGAAGAGACCCCAACCCAAGCTGGACTCCCACAGGTAGCAAAGACATTTATATCACGACAGAGGGTTGAAATGCATTAAAATGCGCATTTAAATAGGAATTTGATGTCATCTTGTGTGAGCTGGGACACAAGGAGGCCAAAATCATTGATTGACGTGTGCAGACTGTCAGTGTTGCAGCCAGGTTGAACACGAGTCTGTGACTGCACTGGTTTTTATCACCGTTTCACTAATAATCGTGCACAGAGGCTCAGAGACACACTGACACACAGAGTTGTTGCAAATGTTTGAAAACGTAAGTTTGTGGAAAGAACTTTGCACAAAAAAAGTGATGTGATATTATCTGAGTGGCGACACCTGTCGTTTCGCAGAGTACTGCAGCGTCTTCTTACGCTTTAGCGGCGGGTACAAATGACTGCATCTGTGTGATGATGGTGCAGCTTCACTCTGCCAGTCATTTAAAGAAGAAAGACTCTAATACCATTGTTGTTTTCATCATTTGGATGGGCAAAATTCCCAGACTGAAAATTGTCAGAGCGTTGGAGACATCCCTGGATGTGTGTGAGAAAGATGTTTCCAGTCTCTGTACACCTATAGTGTGAACCTGGTTAGTATTGCCAACCATAAGTCAGGCTCGTTCCCAGTAGTCTCCCAGTGGGTGTTCCAGTGGCACTCCTCTGTTACTGTTCTGTTCACAATGTTCCTGGACAGAACTAAGTTATACTAAATCAAAGGATGTTAAATAAGCTTTTAAGTAAGAACGTCGATTATACTTAGGATAAAACTTGCAAGCTGTATTAAAGAAAAACATAGATTTTCATTTGATAAAATATTCAAATTAATTGCAACTTTGCTATAAATATATATATATATGTATATATATAGCAATTTTTTATTTTTTATTTTTAGATGGAGAAATTTGACTATTTCTCATTATACTGCCTTATGTACAAACAGGTAGGAAAAGAAAGGTTGTGGGCACCCTGAAAACCAAACACCCTACCCCCCCCCAACAAGCTACTGCCTTCTGAACATGGTACATCTGAAGGCACTGACATTTCCATTCAGAGGGTCTGTCTGTGTTGGCCCTGTGACAGGCTGGCGACCTGGCTGCTGGGATGGGCTTCAGCCATCCACGATCCTGAATTGGATAAGCCAAATACGCCTGGATGTGCTGCTAACCCTGCTTGTAATCCATTAATGGTTTAACTTAGTCTTAATATTTTTTCCCAGGCTGATATCAGATCGAGGGCTTCCAGCTCTGGGCACTCTCTTTGACAATATCCAGTTCAAAGGCAAAGGACACGAGGTAGGATATGATAACATCTGTCCCACCAATTACCAGATGTGAATGAACATTGGTTTTTGAGCTAAATCTGTTTGGCCTGTCAGCTTTTAATTAGATGTCCTAAATTTGGTTTGAGACTAAAAGGTCAAAAGTTGCCCTTTCTGTCGTGGTCAAAAATGAGTGAGGGGAACCAGAGGTTGGTTTACCAAATTAAGATGTCTTTTGTTCCAATGACTGGAAGTCATTTTTTAGTGGGAAGAAGAAGCGTCCTATCACACACAGCCCTCTTTCATATCACTACTCGCTGTTTTTGATGTTTGCCCCATTAGGCTGCAGACCTGCGGCTGCTGATGCAGAAGATGGAGAACTGGGCCCACAGGTTGTACCCCAAATTGCAATTTGAAGATTTTATTGACAAAGTGGAAAGGCTCGGCAGCAAAAAGGAAGTGCAGGTGAGAGGAAGCAGTAGAATATTTCCTGCAAGCGTGTGGGATTCCTAATGTTCAGAATTTGTAATTTTTTACTCATTCTTCTATAGACATGTCTTAAACGAATACGACTGGACATGCCCCTGACACATGAAGATTTTACAAGTACAGATGGTAAGAAGAAAAATCATTACTGATGGGGATACGGTGGACTAGGGCTGTGAGATATGACCAAAGTCTCATCTCCCGATATAAGAATTCTATCGTCCGATAACGATATAAATCACAGAAATGTAACATTTTCTGTCAATTCTGTGAATCTCGACTTGCGTGAAGTGTTTCCAGCTGCGCGTCATGTAGCTGGAGTCGAGTGTTTTAACCGATGCATGAAACGACACATTTTTAGACAGAAGTTGTAACGGCGCCGTTTTCTTTGTGAGTATTTATTACACGGCGTGCTGCGGGGGAAAGCCTGTTCTAACGTTTGAGTCTAAGGTTTATTTTTTAGCACCTGGCGGCTCTGTTTTACTTCTCATCCATAAACACTCTGCTCTTTCACGTGATTCCGTTTATTTTGAAAAGCCTCAACAGGATCTTGAGCTTTATTCTGAAAGGTTTATGTGGAACATAAACAAGCGGACACGCGATGGTTTTACCGTCGTTGTTGCTAACGACAACGCATAAAAACAGGCGCTTGTCCGTCCGTAGTGTGGTTATATATAAGAGAAAGAGAGAACTTTACTACAGTGACATCAGAAGCATGAAGAAATATTGCCGTAAACAGTTTATTTTGCGACACCACGAAACAAACGATAGCGTAAAATGAAATAGACGTTTTTGTATATATCGTTGTATCGAACAGCCCTACGGTGGATTCACACCTGCAGGTGCACATAGGAAATACTTGCCATATTCCACAGGACTTAATTATCAGCACTGCTTGAAATTGTGTTCAGGTGCTGGTGACGAAGAGGTACAACGTGAACTGGAAACATTTGGGGATCCTGATCTGTTCAGCAGAGAGAGTTTTATTAATGCTCCCCAAGGGCAGATTGCCGAAGCCCTCGCTCCCCCACCTACTCCCTCTCTGACCGAAGAGCAGCAGAAACGTATTGAGCTGAACAGACAGCGGGCCCTGGAAAAGAGGCGCGCACGCCAGCAGCAAATTGGTAAGAATGGCAAAAATGTATCATACAGCTGGGACACAATATAACAGAAATAATTAATGATTCTGCTACAAAACATCCAGCGAAGGTTCATAAGGATCATCTAGCTTCATTGGTGTATTAACTTTATATGAAAATACAAAAAGCAAAACATTGAATGTACAGTATATTGCCAAAAGTGTTTGCTCATCTGCCCCCACACTCATATGAACTCGAGTGACATCCCATTCACGACGTCCGCCTGTGCAGCTATATCAGCTTCAACTCTTCTGGGAGTGTTTATTGGAGTTTATGACCATTTGTAAGGTCAGACACTGATGTTGAAGGCCTGGCTCCAAGTCTCTGCTCTCATTCATCCCAGTGGTGTTCTGGTCAGGACTCCCATGCCAGAGTTCATGTCTTTGTGGACCTTGCTTTGTGCACTGGTGCCCAGTCATGCTGGAACAGGAAGAAGCCATCCCCAAACTGTTCCCTTAAAGTCGGGAGCCAAAATGTCTTTGCATGCTGAAGCATTAAGAGTTCCTTTCACTGGAACGAAGAGACTGAGCCCAACTTCTGAAAAACAACCCCGCACCGAAATCCCCCTGCCACCAAACCTGGAGCTCTGTTGTCCTGGCAACTGCTAAGTTGACTTGTCTATCGGCTTTCCAGATTGAGAACTGTGATCCGTCGCTCCATAGACTGCATCTCTCCTGTTCTAGAGTCCAGTGGCGGCGTGCTTTACACCGCTGTGTCCCATTGCTTTGCGTTGCACTCTGTGATGTAAGGCTTGGACTACAGCTGCTCGGCCATGGAAATGGATTCCACGAAGCTCTCTGTGCACTGTTCTTTAGCTAATCTGGAGACCACGTGAAGTTTGGAGCGATGGACTCCACAGAAAATTAGCAACCTCTGTGCTAAACCTCAGTATCCACTGACCCCCACTCTGGGATTTTACGTGATCCACCACTTGATGGCTGAGTTGCTGTCGTTCCCAAACACTTCCACTTAGTAGCAGCAGTCTGCATGCCTAGGTGCTTGATTCTATACAGCTGTGGAAGTTACTGGATCACCTGAATTCAATGATTTGGATGATGGGTGGTGAGTGAATACTCCTTACAATATAGTGAAGTGGATCTAGTGTATATATCCACCAGAAACCCTGAAGGTCGAGTGACGAGTTCCCGTATTGCACAGTTCATCCAAACCACCAGAGATTCCTCACATTAGTGTGGAGTTTGGTAATAAGAGGCAAAGCATGTAGAAAACATTGATTTCTTTACTGCCTGTCTGATGTCAGCTTCAATTAGGCGTAGTATTTTTGTTTTTGCCTTACACTTGTGATCCAAACTGTTTTTACTTCCTCTTTAGTTAAAGCGGAGCCAGCTGTCTGCGATCTATTGTCTACAAATCTTTAACAGTGACATTAAATCGTTCTTCAGGGTCCTCATTTACCGCAGAAATGATGTAATGTGATTTAAATGAGACCCATAGAAAAGAAAATGACCTGTTGATCGGTCTCTATTATGAGCCTTCACCCATAAAAATGTGTTTACAGTTTATAACACTAGATGGTGATATGAGACCGTTTCCATTGTATTACCCGAGCATGATTTACTCATCGACTTTAAACTTTCACATTTTAGTCATTAGTCCTCCTTAAGAGGAGCCAATCCACCCCCCCCCCCCCCCCCCCTTTTTTTTTTTTCTGTCCAGTATAGAAACTAAACAGCTGACATCATTCGGGTAGTGTAGCTTCCAGAGATCTGAAGTTAACGTGAACTCTGGAGGGCAGTCAAAAGCTTAATTTTTTATAATGCAACATACTATTATTTACATACATATTATTTTAATAAGCAGTTTCAGGGTTCGTGCTGTTTTAATGAGTGTTCGATGGAAAACGACACTGAAGGAATTTGTACTCTTGAGTCACATGACAGTAAATAATTTCGAGTATGTGTACATAACACAGGCTAATGTTTAAAACTATGATTATTATTTTGCTAGCTATCAAACTATCTGGAGAAATGATTGAAATGCACTGAGTGTGATAGAGTACGGCAGTGCTAGCACAGCAGTTAGTTATGGCATGGTGATTTATGCAGTGTGCTTTAAACTTGGCTAACATTACTTAGCAGTAGCAGTAATATTAGTGACTTCACTCAAGTGAAAGCTTTAATCGTTAGTCCGACACTTAACTAGCCAACTTAAGCCTTAAAGAAAAACTGGTAAAAAGAGGGACTGATGCATGTGGGCACAAAGAAGCCATTTCTTGTGCTGCTGAAGTTCCCTGGCTTTCATTCAAAATGTGTTTATCGTGAGCACCGACACATTAAACCATTTAAAAATTATAAATGGCTTTAAGCTCACATTGATGCCTGTGGGGCTCTATCAGCCACGGAGACGACAGACACATTTTAGTGTTTTAATGAATGAATGTTTCATACTTTAAGGCTGCCTGTTTATTTAAGGGAGATGAACAATACATTATTATTTGACATAATTCTATGACAGGTGATGGACTGAATAAATAGATTTTAGGTCGATGTTTGTGCGTTTTTAAAGTCTTATATGTTGAATTGAACTGAGTGTGTCATCTGTTCAAAGCCTCCTGTCAGTGCTGTTCTCCATGCCTGTCTTACTGTACATGGTGTTATTAGCACAAACACTTTAAAGCTGATCATTTAGGACTGTAACAATAATCCAGAGAGCAATGTAGTCAAACATCTCACAGTTAGTTTTATTGGGAATGAACTTTGACCTGTTAGGCCCCCAGGGCTTTTCTGAGCTTCCTGCTCGAAAATGAAGAGGCCAAAATAAATGGAGTATTTCTCTGCAATTACAAACTCTGTGTAAACAGTCTTGGTATCAAAATAAAGCTAACGCTTGTGAGCTGTCATCAGAGGGGTAAATATTACTGCAGATGTTACTATGTCAAAGTTACTGGGACTCAAACATAGAAAAAAATGATTATTTCCCTCACCTAATTTTTAAAAGTATTTTATAGCTTATATGCTATAAAATATACTTTGGGTCACATTTAACTCCAGAAAATCATAAATCAAAATATGGATGTTACCTGTCCACAGATTCATGGTGATGTAACTGCTCTTTTAACTGTTTGGTGTTTGTAGAAATGGTTTACAGCTGAGATTCAGAGGCTTCTGTGGACACTCATGTCTGCACTTATATTTCTGACCTCGTGTTATAACCGATTAAATGTGATCTCCTCTCTTTTCCCCCATTTTTGGTGGTGTGGGTGCTTAACTAGTTAAAGTACCAAACATCTGTCTCCTGTTGTTGTGTCACGTAGGAAAGAAGCATCAATATCTGATGAGCAGACTTGTTCATTTGTGCAGATTTCTTCTTTTGTGTGGTTGTTTTTTCCAAGTGGAGATGAGCATCTCTAACAAGTTGATTTGTTCACATTTGCACATCTGCATTTTTGAGAGAAATGAGTTTTTTGAGTTTGTGCACTATATGCATATAAGACAACCATTTCCTTTTTCAGTATTTTTGTGTGGTGCATTTTTCTCTGTTTTAACAAAAGAGGAACAAAGAACATTTAAGTCAACCTAAGACGATTTGTTTTAATTTTTACATGGTCTTACTGAGGTGATGCAAAGTGGAACATGCAAACTGTTTTTTTGGTAATGTGCTGGAAAAGCTTGATAATGGACCTTGAAAGTGCTTAAAGTGCTTAAATTTGACCCTGAACAATGAGTTTGAACCCTGCAGTTTACAGTTTCATTTTTCATTATCTCAGCTTTGCCTGTCTTTTATAAATCGTAGTAGACTGAGTGTGTCTGTGTTGACTGAAACCATCACTGTTTCTAATTCTCAACCCTTTCAGGCCCTTCAGCCTCTCAGACTGCTGACATGTTAGGAGACAAACCTCCAGCTGCATCCTCACCAAATGTCATCAAAGGTTCTACTGATGGAGATGAAACTGTAGAAGATCCTGACCTCGAGCCTTCCAACAACACCTCCACGCAACAAACCAGCCCGCTTCCCCCCAAAGACTCTGAGCCCGCTGAGGCTGAGACCGGCCTCAGCCCTGAGCAACAGCTCAGCAACGACTGTGTAGAGGGGGATTAAAGTTCACGTGCAGCAGTTTCTGCTGAAAAGCTTTGGCAGTGAGCAGATTTAAAGGTTTCCCAATGTTCGTGCCTGCTCATTCGAGTAATGTTGTGCATTTCTGGTGGTTTATATCTTGAGCACATGTTCCTACTGTGACGTCAGCTTTGGGTTAGCAAAGACATTTATAATCAATGGAAATAAATGTTTTTCTTATTTTTAAAAGTCCAAATCCTAAACGTATTTACCATGTGTTGGTATCTGTTACAGAAAAATATTTGAACTGATCCACAGTTCCTGCTCTGATGCATCTTCTTTCTCCAGTTTCACTATTGGCAGAATTTTGGTTGCAAACATGTTTCTATAAAAGGCCTCTGTGTGTGTGTAGTATGTGAGCTGTCAACTGACCATCACCCTCTTCCAAGCATTAAGTGCTCGTTCAATTATGAACAGTTCTTTCTTAAGCTACTGCAGGGACATGAAACGCAACACGATGAAGTGGCTCCATCTGCGCTAATGAAAACACCATTTTTAATTACAGGCCACTGCACACATATTGAAATAGTTATGTACAGTTCATATTTCTGTTGGTAGTTCTAGAAAACGATCTTAAAATCCACAAACCAAAAAACGCTTCTGATTATTTACCAGTTCAAACAATAAAAATGTCCTTGGTGTTGGTGTCTTCTATACAGGCTCTTGATATACAAACTATAAGATAAATACATCCTAGTTTTATACATCACTTCCAACACAACCAACCTCAGGTGTGTTCATTACTCTACGGGTTTATTTTAAAGTCTGCTAATGAGTGACATGAAGTTTTATCAGTCCGGTGACCTGTCCAGGGCGTATCCTGCCTCTCACCCTATGACAGCTGGGACAGATTCCAGGACGTGCAGAAGAAAATGGACGAGTGGACGTTTTATCATCTCCAGAACAATACTCGTGCTGGGTTTTGTATGAAGTGGTCACAGGTAGTACAATATGTGTGAACTCACCAAAAATGGTTCTATAACACAAGACATTTAATTTACACAAGACATTGATCCCACCAGTGAGATATTGAGATCACTGGTGCTGAGAGAAAAGCCTTTTGTTACCAGACTTCTTTAACCTGCTGCAGTTGACTAGTTTCCTGCAGGATTGAACCACATTTGCAGTGAGTACTAGGTCTTGTCAAAGTAACTGCTGACACTTCACTGGCATTAACACGTTCCCTATCCTCCTTACAACTAAGTTTAACTTGATGTGATTTTAAAAACTAACTTTTACAAAACGTATCCACTGATTCGGTTTGACTCTGGTTTCTAAAAAGATGGCGGGACATGTTTTTACTTAATATTGTGTTTGCTTTCCTGTGACTTCACACACTCGTGTGGTTTGTCCACACACAATCTGGAGCTACAAGAATGACCTGGATGACTCAGCACGAGTGATCTTCAATGATCACCGTTCTGTTAGCGCACAGCGTGCAGTTCTCACAAGTGTCTGCTTGGAGGTAAAGCTGGGCTACAGCGTTTCTATGCTGTTGTTGCCGGGAGGCGTGAAGCCCTTTCCAGATCCATCAGAGCCAACTCTCTGATTTCTTCCAGAATAGAGTACAGACTGGGAGTTTTGCTCTGACGAAACTCTCTTTCCTCTTTGGAGAGTTTGGGGCGCCGGGCTGTCTTCTCCTGAGCCAGCGCCTCTTCATTCTGACGCACCACCTCTTTGACCAGCTGACTGCGGCCCTGAGGGCTGGGCTGCTGGGACTTGGCACTGTGGTGAGGCTTGTTGCTGATGACCTCGAGGTTTAGACGGTCAGCGTGGCAAGTTGAAGAGTGGACAGAAATACGAACCTGAAGAGAGCAGAGAACGTAAGTCACAGTATTCCTCAGTTCGATCACTACACAGTAATGGCACCTACTGAAAATAGTCTAATGGAATGCTATGCAAAGACAGGCCCACTTAAGGTTTGTGACGTAATATATAACAGCAGTCCTCTCAGCACTGTGCGCAGCGTCACAGCTAAGTAGACAGTGGTGTAGAGTGGAGAAGTTTCCGACTGTGCCACAATTTTGTTCATAAATAGGATAAATTGGATACGTATGTTACACACACGTATCCAATGTAACAAACGTTCATCCATCCGTACACGAACTTTCTTTACTGTGCTTTCTAACATTCACACGACGTGGAGACTGGAGCAGAGGGGGAGAAAAACATTCATTAACACTGTGACCTCGGTCAAGTGTCACAGTGAGGTTGTTGTTTTGTTGATTTGTTTGTTGAATATCATCATCATCTCTTTGTTTGATATGATCATAGCTTGACAGCAGTCAATGCTGTGGTGGACAACTTGTGTTTGGGCTAATGTTTCTTTCTATCTTGTTTTGGCCACATGTGTCATCCATCATCATCCATCAGTAAGCTATGTTGTTAGCATTGCCTTTGCCCTTTGACATTTATGACCCCAGGATAAGTCCATGAAAGAAAGAAAAGATGTTGATAACAGTGGAAGCAGCAGTACTCTGTCACTTTTTCATGTCTTAAAGCCAAAGATGTGAGAATAACACACCGTTACTTCAGTTTCTTTTTGTTAGCTAACCTTAGGGTAATGTTTCCTGCTCTTTTTGCTTAAATCACATGCACTTATTCCTCACAATCATCGTGTGTAACATGCCTGAACTTAATATAACTTGACGCCAGTGATGGGCAGCAATGCATAATTAGATTACTTTTTTCAAGTAACGAGTAAAGTAAGGGATTACTGTTGCAAAAAAGGTAATTAGATTACTGTTACTGTCCCGTAAACACGCTGCTCTACTGTGTTACTAAACCGTGAGTTTGTTTGCAAGAGTGTCTCATGACAATGACATAAGTGCATGCGACGTTTGTGGTAACAAACGTGTGCAGAGCAACAATGGATCATTTATCGAGTGCGAGAGAGAGAGTGCGACCGTGCAGCGTTTAAAGGCGTTTATGTGAAAACAATTACCGCCCACTGTCATTTTTTATCTCCCTTTACAAAAAGGTTTGTGTAGAAACGCCACAAACTGGAAGCATTACATTTCTTGTCTTGGAGGAGAGCCTCCCCCCCCCCCACACTTATGTTTTTGTTTTCATATAATATTTAAAAACAATAAACTGAATAACTTTAAATGATTTATTTTCAGGAATCATTTTCGTCTCATTCATCTTACTGACGTTTTGTTACCTTGAGATTAGCTAACAAAGCAGCAACCACACAACACTTTATCACAACAAGATCATAAAACGTCTCTTAATGTTGGACCACAAAAGATCCAGTAGTCGTATGAACCTGTGATTCATATACACTCATGCATATATATTTGGAATCGTCGCCTTTAGGCGCTGCATTGCTGGAAACCTTCTAAAATGATTGATTAGCGTTTTCTGTGACTTACGGTGATGTGGTCAAACAGTTTGAAGGTGGAGGTGCCACAGCTGGAGGTGGTGGTAATGCGGTCCGGGTATTTTCGCACAGTGCCACCCTGCCAATCACAGCTGCCGTCCTGTCCCGCTACCACCACCAGGCCCTCTTTGTTCTTCAGATACACAGGCCCCCTCACACCATACCTGTGAACAACATGGCTGTGGTCAGAGGCAGCCTTACTTACTCAGTGATATTACTCAACCTGCTTTGCGCCCTGTGATTTTAATCATTACATGGATTCTACAGCCTTCTCAAAATGACCACAGGTTACATTTTAATAAACTGTTAATATTGCATATCCCTGTAACACCACAAGCATGGAGAACACTGATGTTATTAAATTACACTTTCCTTGCAATAAACAAGCAGCAACCTCCAGAGGTTAGCTAAGCTAACGTAGAAGTGCCACAAACACAAGGCTGGCTCCAAAGCACCGTCCCTCCCCACAGACTCAACTTCAGCAATGCAATTAACTTATTTAAAGCCTGGTAGAGAAAAGATTCGGGGTTTTAGCCGATTTTCCCTGCTCACAATAAATGTTTAAGGAATTAGTTTAGTAAATTTATACAATTTAAAACTCATTTTGAGGTTTTTTAAGAGAAAATAAAACTAGCGTGTATACTGTTAAATATACATTGATTAGCGTGCAATTACATCTTCCAACAAATTCATTCATTGTCATAAACTTTGAATTCGTCTATTAAAAATACACGAGTGGTTGGCCGTCTGTGAGCTGCTGTACAGCTCCATTAAACAAAGGAAAAGAAGAAGACTGCAGAACAAAACACAGGACTGAAGGTTCTTACTCTGGGATAAACACCAAGACACCGTTGTCTCGAATGGAGTAGACAACAGCGTCAGCCACACAGCACGGGTCTGTCTGAGGGTCTCGTTCTCTGAAAAACAGACACTGAAACAGTGCTGTGGATCGCATTTGGGCTGCCTGTGCTGCCTGCAAATGAAACACAGACGTCAGCACAGCTTCTGTTAATAGAGTAAGAGGTGAATCATTGAAAAACACAAACAATAAAACACCCCTGACCCTGTTCTTGCTGTTGACATGGTGAGCCATTTCCTCCACTTCTTTGTTACTGGCTGGTGCTTTACCAGATACAACGCCCCTCTGCATGTGCAGGGCTGCGGTAAGAAGGCGGTGCACGACAATGTCTGCGTACCGACGGATGGGTGAGGTAAAGTGTGTGTAGCGATCCAGAGCCAGACCTACGACAACGAAGCAAATATCAGCACGTTAGCCTTCTTTCTAGTTCTCAGTCGAATAATTCTTCACAAACAACAGACGTTGGACAAGTGTGTGCAGACGTGTGATGGATGGACTGACCCACAGTCACACTGAAACTCTAGTGCAGCCAATAAAAGCTGTGCAGCGGTATCGTACCATAATGGTAGTATTGGTCTTGAGGATGAGCACCAGTGGAGAAGTACAGAGCCTGTGACATAGCAGTGGTGGCCATCATTCTGAACAACCTGTTCACCAAGGGGTCCTGTGGGTCCACAGCTCGGTCCAGTAAGGCAGCTAAAGCCTTGTTGGACCTGAAGGAACAGAGCCAGAAACCAGGGATGAGTGAGGCCTCTCATCTCAGCAGTCAGTGACACAAAGCTACTTGCATCACCATGTCTCTTGTCCTGGGACCGGTTCTGCTGTTGGTTTAACCCCCCCCCCCCCCCCCCCCCACAATCCTCCAACCGCACATTCATATTTTGTTTTCAAACTCCATTGCAGTTCATTCCACGCCTCAGATCCTCAGACCTTTTGTAAACAGTCAAACAAATAAAAGTTAACTGTAATAGATTACAGGTTGTAATTAAATAAATCACTGCCTCTTTTAAAAAACAGAAAAACAAACCATCTTTAATTATTTGAGTTGTTTGTTTTGTTCCCGTGTGAGAATATTCAACACTGCTCTCTGTGCAAAACGGGTTTAAAAGCATAAACAGCTGTGGGATCCTGTTTGTCCGGGATTTGAACCGGGGAACAAACTGCGGCAGGATCAGCGTTGTGCCGAGGTCGGCATCGCCGACAGCATGTGTTCCCCCTGCGTGGCGAGCGTTCGCTGGGCACGGAGTGTGGATCCAGGTTACGCCGCCTCCATTACAAACAGTCAGACGTGGAAGTAGTGATGTTTTAGTTTTGTAAAAAAGTGAAACCTGAGTGTCGTTACATTACCATTCAGTTTAAGGGTTACAACAGAAAATGAAATATTTATTGTCCTCTCGTGGTATCAGACGGGATTATTTTAACAAACGAAGGACATTTTGCCTGATAATTATATTTATCCTGTAACTTTACTGTGTAAAGAGCTAAAACCTCCAAAGTTTCAGGAGTAGTTAGTCGTTATAAGAAGTGTTTGTGAACTGAAAATCAAGAATGTGGGATCCTGTTTGTCCGTGATTTGGACAGCCCAGCGTGTGCTCCCGACGCAGGGGAAACTAATTCTGTCGGGGAGACCGACCTTGCCACGACAGCTGTTGTGAAGCTGAAGCCAAAGGCAAGATATGCTTCATCATATGTTCTAGTCTTTGGTTTGGAAGCATATTTGGCTTCAACCTCAACCTGAGCTGAAGGAACATGTCTTCTTCTTGTCTGACTGCTCATGTGACACCTGAGTGTGTCCCCGTGTTATCAAACATTTCAGGTTCACACACTTGTGTGTCTGAACATGATGTGCGTTGGACTACAATATGCATTTCCTCAGTTTCTATACTGAACAGTCAAAAACATTACCTGGTGTCAATGGTGAAACCTTTGGCCTTTGCAGTGTCCACCAGCTGGTTGAATAGCTCCTGTTGTGGTGGTGGGTGACACCTTAGAAGGGCCTGGTTGGGGAAAGCTTCCTGGATCTTGCGGGCCACCCAGTGGTTGGCGTAAATCATGCACTCTGCCACGGTCTCATGGACCTCCAGGGGCTGACGAGGGACCAGGGCCGTAATGTTCCTCTCCTCATCCAGCTGGGCACCCACCTGAAAAGGGAAAATGCTTCTAACGTGACTTCAATGAAAAAGAATATGAAAATGCATCAGTGGGCCACATTTTACTACAGTTTACTTTAACTCAGTTGAACATGCACCATTCCACCGGAACAAATGCTGCACGGAGAACCAAATGTGAATGAATCTCAACCTGAAAACAGTCTACTGTCTTTCCTACGTTCAGCTCTCTATCATACCAGTAAGAACACATATCCCTAACAGGCACACAGCTCTGCTCATGGGCACAGAAACTCCACCGATCTGCTGTTCATGCTTTTTGTTTATAGTGGACAGCCAATCAGAGTTTAAGTTAGCTCAAAGGAAATGTGCCTTAAAGAGAGAACAAAACTTTTCTCAGACTAAGGATGAACTGAGGGGACCCAAAGCACTTCAGCAGGAACCAAAAGAAGCCAGAAAGTTTGGATTTGAACACAGTTTTGGCCGTTTTATATAATAGATCAAGATGAAACATCTGTTGTCCTTATCCTTCAGGACAACTGATGTTTCACCAGCGGTCAATAATCCAGCTTTGTCAAGATAAGAACTTGATTTTTGGGTGGCAGCTCAATCATTAAACACACTTTTAGAAATATATTGGTTTTTCCACTATCCCAGAAGCAACCCGAGAGAATCATTTTTACTTCATATCAATATTCTGTGTGCGTACAGCCATAACAGGAATGCAATAACTGAATAATAAATAAATCCAAGACATCCTATTAGAGAGCATCTTATAGAACAACAGGAATTGTCCATATGAGGTTTTAACAGATGGCCGACCAGCCGCTGTAGATAAATGGCTGTGATCTAATGTGAAAACTGTCAGTGGTTTCACAGTGGAGTGCTTGGTTTCTTTATTCCAATATTCTCACTGAAATGACTTTCTGATAAAATGTTTTCTGCTGAGGAACGTGTTCTGCTTAGACGCCTGATTTTAAAAATAACGTCTCTATTAGACCGTACTATAATTTATTATCGATGAAAAGAAATATATGGTATCCATCTGTAATTCTGTAAATAACACAGCAAAAAACCAAACTAAACATAAAGACCTGGAAGACTCCTGCGTCTAAATTCATTCAGTTATTGTACTGAGTCCTGAACATGTTAGAAATATGGTATCTAACCAGATTCTTACTCTGGATGGCATTACCTTGGCCTCCAGTAACGCTGTGAGGAACCTTGGAGTCATGTTTGACCAGGACATGTCCTTCAATGCACATATTAAACAAATATGTAAGACTGCGTTCTTCCATTTGTGCAACATCTCTAAAGTTAGAAATATCCTGTCTCAGAGTGACGCTGAAAAACTAGTTCATGCATTTATTACTTCCAGGCTGGACGACTGTAATTCATTATTATCAGGATGTCCAAAAAACTCGCTGAAAAGCCTTCAGCTGATCCAAAATGCTGCAGCAAGAGTCCTGACAGGGACTAGAAAGAGAGAGCAGATTCCCTTCATTGGCTTCCTGTTAAATCCAGAATTCAAAATCCTGCTCCTCACATACAAGGTCTTAAATAATCAGGCCCCATCTTATCTTAATGACCTTGTAGTACCATATCACCCTATTAGAGCACTTCGCTCTCGCTCTGCAGGCCTACTTGTTGTTCCTAGAGTATTTAAAAGTAGAATGGGAGGCAGAGCCTTCAGTTTTCAGGCCCCTCTTCTGTGGAACCAGCTTCCAGTTTGGATTCAGGAGACAGACACTATCTCTACTTTTAAGATTAGGCTTCAAACTTTCCTTTTTGCTAAAGCATATAGTTAGGGCTGGACCAGGTGACCCTGAATCCTCCCTTAGTTATGCTGCAATAGACCGTGGCAGCTGGGGGATTCTCATGATGACGCCGAACATCATCATCACCTCTTTGTCATCATTATCACTGACTACATGTTTATAGACCAATCTCCATTTAATCATTAGTTATCATTAATCCCTGGCCCTTTTCCACAGGTGTCTTTTGACCTGATTTCCTCCCCTCGGCTGTATGAAGTGTTTCGGGGTGACTGATACTGAATTTTCTAACCATGATGTCATCTGACAAAATGACCAAACACAGAGGTTAAGTCAAACTTTCACTTAGACAGAAGCTTAGAAGGGAGAATCTTCTGCAGCTGAAATGTGCGAGAAAGATAGTGGTTCCAGTTTTTAATGTGCAGAATGGATTTCTCTCCACTGAAGCTATGTGCACGGTTTACTTTGTTTGATTCACTTCAGATTCATTGAATCATTTTGTGTCGTATGTTAGACGTCAGTAGTGACGATGTGTTAGGGTTAGACACTCAGCTATAACATGCTTACGCTTTCAATTAAGAACATGAACCTTAAATGTTTGCAGTCTTTATTTATATAGTCTTACTGTTAAGTACACACATTACCAAAACACACAAAATACTCTATGAAGATACAAGAAACCAATCATACCTCCACTCCTTCCAGCTCCAGCGCTCCTCCTCTGTCCCTCTTTGCCCGAAGATGTCTGGCTACATGTGTGAGCATCTCAAGTGCCTCAGTGAGTTGAGCTAGCTTAGAACCCTTTTCCTGAGGACCCAGGTTGGCCAGTTCCGCTACCTCAACCTGTTCTCCGTTGAGGAGCGCCTGAGCCAGCTCGTAGTGGAGCTGATAGGAGGAGCGGATGAGTGTACGACCATACCAGACCTCTTGGACTTCAAGGGATTCTGCGTCAAGCTCCCAAAGCACGCTCATTGCATACCTGAATTTGAAAGTGTCAGTTACACAACTAGCATGCATTTTAAGCATATGAAAATGAAACGTGTGATGGGAAGTCTACTAACCTGTCAGCACCTCCCAGCAGTGAGCAAAGGTCTGCGCTGAGAATAGCAGGCAGCATGTCGTACCTGCGGTCTGCCAGGTAGTAGGTTGTAGCCCTTAAGAAGTGACATAATAAATATAAAAAGGCAATGAGATCAAAGCAGCAGCTTTATCATCTTCTTTCTAATCAAAAGTGAGACATAATTTGAAAATAAGTACTAAATATTCAGAGTTTGTTCCACCTTTGTCATTTTCATCCTTCTGTTTATTAATAAGTCAGGAAGGATGAAATAAATAAGCAAAATGTTTTTCTTATGATTTAATAAATATTCCCCATTTTCTGAAATAGAATTTAAGGCTTCAAACCACAATCATGAGATTTTAATTTACTTCTTTAAAGTGTGGAGGCGAGCTGGACAGGTGGGTGATCTGCACGCTGCTTTGTGGACAGCTATGAAATGTAAAATGGAATTTTAGAGTAAGTCAGAGAGAAAGCAGAGGACCAAAACTACATTAAAAATCACAACATAAAAAATATATAGTAAGATTTCAGTATTATTTTATAAGTGCACGTTGTTAACAGTCTACACGGAGTTTCTCTCCTCACTCGGCTCTCAATCATCTTCTGTACATGCTGCTGCTGCTGCTGCTGCTGCCTTTAAAAAACGACATGCACTTCATGGACCTTCTTACTAATTTATCTGCAGACTACACTTTATCAGATACATTTTATTAGCACTGGGTTAGACACTTCTGCCTTCTGAACACTCCTTTCTTCACTTCCAAGACTCAACAAGGTGCTGAAAGAATTCCGTAGAGATTTTGGATTATAGCGAGATTACACCGAGATGACAGCAGAATGCATTTGCTGCAGATTTGTCGGCCGTTCAGCTGTGACACAAATTTTTTTGGGCTGCTTCCCTGTCACATGGTGTCATCGCTGCATGTTCCCAGGAAGGAAAATTTGTGGAGATCAAGTGCAAGCATTACTTTTGCAGCCCCGACCTTCACTTCATTTACTGCAGATATTTTAAACTCAGTTTTATTCATTTGTACAATACAGCACAAAATAAATAAATAAATCAGAACATGTGCATATATCTGGACATAAACACAGATGAATATCTTCTTGTTCTATTACTGTGGTTCAACTGTCTTGTATCATCATCCTCTTTATTAATAAGATGCACTGAAAGCCAATTATAGACAAACCATTAACATCAGGTACTCAAGGTCACATGCCATCATGTGACCTCCGGTGTTTTCCTGACACCCGTAACTGTACAAAGGGGATCTGAAAACAAATGATGTGTGACACACTGTTCTTTACTTCTACCACTCAGTAGAATAAAACTAATTTAGTTGGAAGCGGACTCATTTTTCCTTTTTTTGCTGCATGACCTTCTGGTTGAATGTTGTGTACAAGTATGGCTGCCATGTCCCGTAGTAATATATGTTTATGAAGGCCACAGTGAAAATCACTCAGGCTTTCCCACAGCGGAAACATTCCCCTGTCCTGTTAATGGCATCGTACTCAAAATGAGCACAAGTTCTTCGTAACAACATGGATCACTGTGTTCTGTGTGTAGCAGTTCTCTACTGTGAGAACCCCAACCACCTTTTAGCACGACCAGCATTCGTCCATTCGCACACATATTCATACAGCGCGTTAGTCTATACCTTTAAGCATTTTCTCTCACATGCACACTCACACTAACGGATGCATCCAGGGAAATTTGGGGGTTAAGTATTTTGTGCAAGGTGACTTTAACATGAAGCCCGAAGGCACCAGGGATTGAACCAACAACGTGCTGACCATTGGTTCAATTCCTGGTGCCAGTGATACTTTCAAAGCCATCATGGACCCTGTGAAGTCCTTCTACATGTGATTAAATGATAGACATTTAAGGCTTAATGCTTCACATCAGACACGAGCCTTATTTAAGGTGGCCCTCTGTGTTATTTATAATTGCGCTACAAGGCATGCTGCTGATGCAACATTAATTCAGGCAACAACTTTCTTGCCTCTTTGTACTTCTGAAAGTTCCTCTGAACACTTATGCAAGATGCTGTAATTTTCTTTTATCCTTTTATATCCCACCTACTCTACCCAACCACTCCAACCAGTTCCTCACCTTGAACGTGCCTCCAAGTCTGTGAGCGAACCCTCTTTGACAAAGTGAGTGACATCAGCAATGTGAACTCCCAGCTCCAGCCTTCTGTTGGGGAGCTTGTGTACAGACAGCGTGTCGTCTACATCTTCACAGCCGCGTGGATCGATGCTGAACACCAGGCGACTGTCCCTAAGATCCCGCCGCTCTGCCACCTCAGAGGGGTCTACCGTCCACGGCTTCTCCAGAGAGTTGACCGGCATCTCTCTCAGCTGATGGCAGACGGACAGGCACAGCTAAACAGCCGCATAGTCTTTTGAACTTTTCACATTTTGTTATGATTCTATACAAAACATTAATAATAATAATAATAATAATACATTTTATTAAGCGCCTTTCAAAACACTCAAGGACACTTTACACAAAGACAAAGCAAAACAGTGTTTCACTTTCAGTTGCTCCCTTGTCACAAGGGGTCACCACACCTGATAGCTCAGCATCTTTTGATACGGCAGAGTTTTATACCAGATGCCCTTCCAGGCACAACCCTGATTTGTATCTCCGGTTGCAATCGAACCAGTGACATTTTGCCTGCAAGCCAGTGTGTAAACCACTGATGAAAAAAGGAAAGAATGAACTATTCCACATATTTAATGATTCTTTAATATTTTGTTGATTTGATAATAATAATAATAATAATAATGGATTGGATTTATATAGCGCTTTCCAAGGCACCCAAAGCGCTTTACAATGCCACTATTCATTCACTCTCACATTCACACACTGGTGGAGGCAGCTACAGTTGTAGCCACAGCTGCCCTGGGGCAGACTGACAGAAGCGAGGCTGCCATATCGCACCATCGGCCCCTCTGGACAACAATAGCTATATTGCAATCTTTAAAACCTTTGGTTACTATGGTAACTCTCTGATAACCAAGCACTCTCTGATGTGACCAATCACAGAAGCTCTACTGCCACCCCCTTTATAACATAAAAAGTTATGAATGATGTTCCAGTCTATGATAGTGGACTCATCTGTGCTTGTCCTTTGTTACAGCCCATTGCAACCCTTACACTCCTTACAGTGGAAATGCAGTTGTCTTCAGGTGTTGCCTAGGTTTAACTGCCGATTGTCTACACCTGGTGAGGTGTGGCTAAAGGCGTTCCTGAAGTGGTCTAGTCCAATCACCTTCTCCAGGCCAATCAGCATTCATGCTGTGTCCTCGGTTATTCTTCCTTGTACACGCCTCATCTCATCACTCATGCTCCATTCAACCATTCCACCACCAGCTTCCAGGCTCTCGGGGCTCCTGCTCTAATCCTTTTCACAGACGGGGTTCTGTTCCGCTGAGATAGGCCATCTGAGTCTAACGGCAAATCACCTGTTTAAATTCTGTTCATCAGTAAATCAATTTCATTCTTTCAAATAACCTCTCCTTATTAAAATATCTGTACTGTATTTAGTGATGAACAATTGTTAAACTCTGGTGTTTGCTCCCATAATTTCCCTTTTATTTTGACGCTCTCTGCTCTTTCCTCTTTCACCTGATCTCTGACTGCGATTGTTTGGAGGTGAAAACCAAACATCACCTGGGTTTCAGAAAACCAGAGTTACCCTGGTAAGCAACCATTCTCTGTATCTCACTATGGGAGATATAATCTACTTCCAGGTTGTAAGTTCTTTATCCTTAACAAGGTATGGAGCAGGGTAAGCCCACACTAAGGACTGAGTGTGCCAGTGAGGATGCAATAATATCAAAAACGCATAACCTAACAAATGTAATAGATGGTCCTCTGGTGAACTGTGAAGGTCACACTCTCAGTAGCCTTCAACAGCCACACAGACAGATACACTCAACAAAACAGGAACACACAGATGCTTCAATCTATGCAAAGGAGTGCAAGACACAGAAAAGCGCTATATATGGCTACATTTTCAGCAATTTACCGTTTAAAAGTGGGCCCTGCATAAACAGGATGTGGACCAATTGGTGCATTCCCAAAGTAAATGTGATACGAAAGAGTAGCTAAATGCAGTTTAATAAATGGAAAATAATCCTCTCTTATTTAGCTAATCCTGAAGGAAACATAACATGTGGAACAGAGTTAGGAATGGGTACCGGCAATGTTCCCTCGAAGCTGTGTGTGTGCACAATTGCGCACTGCTGGCACGGTCTCTGCGCACAGAAAATCTGCGTTGCGCACAAAAAAAAAAATCTAACCTGAATTGAAATTAAAATCAATACTTTAACAAGTCTGTTTTGCAGTGTTAGTCAGTGACTGGCTGCTCCCGTATGGGATCCAGCCAGTAATGCGATTCACATTCGTATATACGCAGCTAATCAATGTCGTTGACAGGCTCTGACAGCGTCCTTATGTGCCGACACCGGTGTTTTAGCGAGCAAAGCGGCGTGGCGACGTTTAGTGTGTGTCAGAACAATGAGGCGACTGCTGAGTGTTACAGGTGTTACAGCAGTGACACATCTGCTGCTGTCAGGCCTGCAGGTATCAGGCTGTTGTTCTCCTTCATCTCATAGTTGACAGAAATTATTTTTGGAGTGGCACAAATAATTTGTGTGGCATCAGATTTGATGCAATTTGATGATTGTTCTCTAAATAATTTAAAATGTTTATTTAAAAAAACGCCTTGGCTGCATTTTTAGGTAAACAGCTGCAAAAAACTTTGTTGTTTGCATAACTCAGTTACTTTTTTGAAGAAGTAACTATATAATTAATTACCCAACATTGGTCATTATTTACTGTATTTTGCAGACAGAGTTACAGACTCTCTCCCAGACCACAGACTCATAATACAAGTCAGAGCTTTATGAAAAAAAAACAAAAGAAACTTGTGTTTTCAAAATTGGAGTTCAAGTTATTTTTACTTCCAATAGTGTTAACATGCTACACAGGTCATGAACAAGATTTTTTTGTTTTGTTTTTTTAAATTTTCATTGTAAGTGGGCTAAAATAGTTAATTAAAAGTAGTCTAACATAAATGTAAATGCTGTAATTTTATTATTTTAATAAACCATGTAACTTGCATGGATTCAATGCTGGCGTCACCACAGTGCACACGTCTGCTGTTGCTCACAGTGGTCCAAGGGATCGCTCAGGGAGTTTCTGTGTTCGCTCAGACACATGAAAAATTAGAGGGAACATTGGGTGCGGGTATACCGGATACGGGTGGCTTTTTTTTTTCTTGAGATGTCATACACTTTGGATTCTAGCCAATCATTTTACGTTTCCGAGGATAGTAGGCGGGTCCAGGTACGTATGTTCTTTGAGAGCAGAGCTACAGATTAAATGTCCAAGGCAAAGCGGTCAAAAGTCTGGCTGTACTTCACAGCAAAATATGCAAACTCAGCAGCAACAAGTGCTTTAAGGTGATACTGTGATACTGTGCAAAGGAAGTAACACCTCGAATCCAATGAAAGACCTGGCAACGCAATAGCGTTTTTTTAAAAGCAGAGAAATGCATCGTATTTGATAGCTTGCTGCGAGACTTCACACCGAGCACATCTGCTGCGGGTGGGTTGCCTGTTATTGGACCTGGAGTTAGCAACATCCCCCAAAAACCCGAAGAGGAGAGTCCTGGCCCCTAGCCCTGCCAGTGTAGCAGACGGATGATGATGCAGCAGCAACCGTTCTTCTCTGCGTGAGGAGCTTAATGTTGTTCATGTGTAATTTACGTTGAGTAGGCTAACCACGTTATTACATTAATGCATGTAAGGTGAACTAGCAAACACCGTCGTAGTTACATGCGACTGTCTTCTTGTTTGATAGGGCTGCAGAAAAAGCTAACACCGTTATCTTTTTACAAAAAAAACAAACAGCTAAACATGTTTTCCATTATTCACCGGTTCCAAACAAAGTAGGTATGTTGTATCAAAAGAAAAGGCTAACTTGGTTATCATTTTGCAGAAAAAAGAGACTGCTAAAAATAAAAACATAAGAGGTTTTTGGACAAAGTTTGTGTTCTCCATTCTTTAAGCAATTCAATTCAATTCAATTTTATTTATATAGCACCAAATCACAACAAAAGTCGCCTCAAGGCGCTTCATAGATACAGAGTCATATGACCCCCTATGAGCAGCACTTTGGCAACAGTGGGAAGGAAAAACTCCTGTTTAACAGGAAGAAACCTCCAGCAGAACCAGGCTCAGGGAGGGGCGGGGCCATCTGCTGCGACCGGTTGGGGTGAGAGAAGGAAGCAACGGTTAGAGCACCATTTAAGCACCCGCACAGTTTCAAAAGTACCGGTATCGGATAAAACCTAAACGATACCCATCCCTAAACAGAGTATAGATAAGGAATCTCTCAAATACTTCATAAAATGAGCATGTAGAAAGTGATCTAGCATTCTGAATGTTCACAATGACTCTCAGAGAGAGACCTGCTTCATTTTAAATCAGCCACTCGTGTGCCACGCCCAGAGTGCTGACCATTTGGGATGTGGAAGAAAAAAATCACGCCAAGTCAATGTTCAAAGGCAATGGTCATGGCCAGTAGTGGAACAGAAAAGCTAGTTCTGCCATCAATGGCCTGATGGGCCAGTATGGGATCTATAAAAATGAGAGACAGCTACTCCTCCCTCACCCCACTCAGTATCACTGGTATGAGGTTGAGAAGGGGAAAATGCATACAGGTCAATGCTGAACACATGAGAAGCTACTTTAAGGCATATCACCCAATTTGTAATATTGCTAAACATTTCTTAAGGCAGACGAGTCATGCTGGCTGGGTCAGTGTCATTTTTGTTGTAATTGATGTCTGGTTTGTTCTGTTCCCTAGTGATGGGTAGGGATGGGTACCAGTATCCGGTGTTCTGACATAATCCTTGAAATAGTAATAACACAGTATCCTCAGCAAAGATGAATTAAACAAGTTTTATTTTAATGGAAGTTTACTTCAAGTCTTCAGATTTTTACTGTCTTTTATTTGATTACTTTAAAGTATATGATTACATTAGAGTAATTAAATAAAGACAGTTTTGATGGAGCTCCTGAGCCAGCCCAAGCTCTCTATGAAGACGAGGAAAAACTCCCCTGGGGGGGCCAGACTGACGGGAAGAAACCTCGGGAAAGCCCATTCAAAGAGAGATCCCCTTTCCTGGGATGGCTGGGGGGGGTTACAGGAATTCCAAAACACTGAAATTTAAAGTGGGCCAATTAAAAAAAATTATTTCCTGAAAAAAAGAAAGGTAATTCATACATCACACATAAATGATAACGTCTGAATTGTGTGTGTTTGTGTGTGTGTGTGATAGGCTTATCTCAGCCAAGTGTGATGCTGTAGCTCCTCCAGCGTCGGCCGCGTCTCCGGGACTTTGGTTAAACACGCGTCCAAGAAATCCCGGCAGTCTGGAAAGAAAGGAAAGAGAAAAAACATGAAGATGATAGTTCCAGTGGTCCAAGCCATCAGTCAGTCTTGAAGTGTGACGTTTTCTTACTTTTGGACAGATGTCTTTTGAATTTCAGGCGCTCCACAGGACGCCTGTCTTTTTCAGGCTCTTCTCCACAGGACGCCTGTCTTTTTCAGGCTCTTCTCCACAGGACGCCTGTCTTTTTCAGGCTCTTCTCCACAGGACGCCTGTCTTTTTCAGGCTCTTCTCCACAGGACGCCTGTCTTTTTCAGGGACAATCTTCACCCACAAATTCATAAAGTCCTTGTGAAGGGTCAGTTTCTCAATGATTGTTCGCCCATGGTACCTGTGGAAGATTACAGTTGTCATTAATTTTCATTAATTGTGTAAACTCACAGAAAATAAAACATTAATGCACTTCAAACCCATTTAAAAGTACCCACCTGGCTTCAGGTGCAGCATCCCCTGCCATTCTAGAGGCAGCAATTAGAAATCTTTCAGTGAAGGTTCCTGTTTTCAGGGTGACGGCTGCTCCAAGTTTGTCAGCCAGCTGGTGCAGGTGTTGAGCCGTGCTATTCCTCACTGCAACACAGCGATGGCTGAGCAAGGACAATATTAGACACACAACTCAGTGAACATGATCTCTCTTTCATGTCTTCTAATAAAATCACTACAGCTTCTTCTCTCCTCTTACGTCAGTCCTGTGTTAAACAGAGCGCTCAGAATCCGTCCATGGCTGCAATTTTCCACCATGGCATCAAGCGCCAGATTGACCTCCTGATGTAGAAAGTTGTTGTTGGTCATTGCAAGCTTCAGCAATAGAGCTCGGCCTGTTGTTTCAACTTCTGGGTCCATTGTTCTCTGGAGCTGAATGTAGAGCTCATTGATGGCATGTATGGCCTCAAAGGCTATTGCTGAGCGTTGGTTTTTCACCTAAAATGTGAGTGAAAATCATCAGTTGAGGCTGTAGTATGCACTTGAAGGGAAACTAGCTGCATGAAACGCATATAAGAAACATAAAGTGTGCAATACCTCCTCAATGAGGACCAGACACACTTCATGTAGTTTAGTCTTCAGGATGTCCGAGTGGTGCTTTGCCAGAGACTGAATAGTTTTCTACTGTCTTTTCTTAATCCTGTATTTACACAACACAACATTGAACACGACTTCAGGAACACCACAAATAACACAGCCACATTATGCAGCACTGTTTCTGTGCAGTATTTAATGTCTCCTTACTACGTTTCTTACCAGTCGTCTGAAGACAGCAGACTAAAGCTGTGGGACAGGCTCTCTACAGGTGTAGCTACAGGCGGGAGTTTGACCCTGCTCTCTCTTGGATTATTCTGACTGCACTGACTGTCTGCTTTCTTGTCTGATAATCAACGAGGTTAGTAAAAAGAAACTGTCATTTCTTCTAATTCGAAGCATGATGCAGTGATTAATTGTTCATTAAAATCTTTTTAAAAAATCTCTTAATTTAAAGTTTGATTATTCAGCATCTTCTACAGTTACTGAGGAAAACCACTTACCGTCTATAGGGACGACTTTTGCACGGCGCAGCAGCGTCCCAGGCCGAGGTCCTCGTTTTTGCGGTATGGGAACTGTTGGAGGTTTTGGAGTCAAAGGCTTTACTGCAGTAAATGTTTTGGTTGGTACTGTGTGTCCAGGTGAGGTTACAATCCCATCCTGGAAATGCTGCAGTTTTTCCAAAATAGGCCCAAATTTGTCTTTTGCTGTCAAGACTCTTATTCCACGAATGACCTTCGTGTCTGTTTAGACAAAAAAATAACTAAATAACTACAAATTGACATCTTACAAAAACAACAATAAACATTTTTCTTCCTGATTTTTTTTTTCTTCAAAAAAGCATATAAAATGAATGGACAGCAAGAATGTGTAATTTAGCATTAAAATAGATAATCTACAGTGTCAAATTTTAAAATCTAAACTAACTGATTAACAGCAGGTGTAACCACTAAAGAAAAGCATCACCTTTGAACCGACCTGCTCCTGAATGTTTAGCAGAGAAAACAGGCAATTGCGATGGACAAGCTGCTCGAGGAGGTGGAGGAACTGGAGTGAGCGGTGTCATCTCAACAGGACTAACAATGAAAGGAATGGCCCTCAGATCACTTGGTGTGTGTGTGTCTGCAGAGCTGAGGCTACTCAGACTTCTTTCAGGGTCCTCCTGATTCCAAAAGGGGTCATCCAAACAGTTCCAGCTTCCCTGGACTATCTCTGGAGAGCCTGCGCATTGCTCAGGTAAAGGTGGGAGTTGCACAGCATAATCTCTGGGTCTCTGTGCGATATGCAATGTGTCTGCCTGTTGAAAGAACACATTTGTCTTACTGCTCTGAGCTTTGTGAAAGTCCAGGATCCTGGACTCTGTGGTGAAGCGCTGACAGTTGCTCTGTCTACAGTGACTTACACAAAAATTACACTGTGCAAAGCAGCAAAATATAACACATCTCTCAGAAACATTTACATTTGATCAGCAGAGAAGTCAAGAATGAGTATGTTTAGTTACTTACATCTCCACCTGTGCGTCCCCTTGTCCGTCAACTGGACACACAGGAACTCCCTAAGCTCTTTCTTCTTCGCAGGACGCCTGTCTTTTTCAGGCTCTTCTCCACAGGACGCCTGTCTTTTTCAGGCTCTTCTCCACAGGACGCCTGTCTTTTTCAGGGACAATCTTCACCCACAAATTCATAAAGTCCTTGTGAAGGGTCAGTTTCTCAATGATTGTTCGCCCATGGTACCTGTGGAAGATTACAGTTGTCATTAATTTTCATTAATTGTGTAAACTCACAGAAAATAAAACATTGATGCACTTCAAACCCATTTAAAAGTACCCACCTGGCTTCAGGTGCAGCATCCCCTGCCATTCTAGAGGCAGCAATTAGAAATCTTTCAGTGAAGGTTCCTGTTTTCAGGGTGACGGCTGCTCCAAGTTTGTCAGCCAGCTGGTGCAGGTGTTGAGCCGTGCTATTCCTCACTGCAACACAGCGATGGCTGAGCAAGGACAATATTAGACACACAACTCAGTGAACATGATCTCTCTTTCATGTCTTCTAATAAAATCACTACAGCTTCTTCTCTCCTCTTACGTCAGTCCTGTGTTAAACAGAGCGCTCAGAATCCGTCCATGGCTGCAATTTTCCACCATGGCATCAAGCGCCAGATTGACCTCCTGATGTAGAAAGTTGTTGTTGGTCATTGCAAGCTTCAGCAATAGAGCTCGGCCTGTTGTTTCAACTTCTGGGTCCATTGTTCTCTGGAGCTGAATGTAGAGCTCATTGATGGCATGTATGGCCTCAAAGGCTATTGCTGAGCGTTGGTTTTTCACCTAAAATGTGAGTGAAAATCATCAGTTGAGGCTGTAGTATGCACTTGAAGGGAAACTAGCTGCATGAAACGCATATAAGAAACATAAAGTGTGCAATACCTCCTCAATGAGGACCAGACACACTTCATGTAGTTTAGTCTTCAGGATGTCCGAGTGGTGCTTTGCCAGAGACTGAATAGTTTGCAAGCCGTGTCTTTTCTTAATCCTGTATTTACACAACACAACATTGAACACGACTTCAGGAACACCACAAATAACACAGCCACATTATGCAGCACTGTTTCTGTGCAGTATTTAATGTCTCCTTACTACGTTTCTTACCAGTCGTCTGAAGACAGCAGACTAAAGCTGTGGGACAGGCTCTCTACAGGTGTAGCTACAGGCGGGAGTTTGACCCTGCTCTCTCTTGGATTATTCTGACTGCACTGACTGTCTGCTTTCTTGTCTGATAATCAACGAGGTTAGTAAAAAGAAACTGTCATTTCTTCTAATTCGAAGCATGATGCAGTGATTAATTGTTCATTAAAATCTTTTTAAAAAATCTCTTAATTTAAAGTTTGATTATTCAGCATCTTCTACAGTTACTGAGGAAAACCACTTACCGTCTATAGGGACGACTTTTGCACGGCGCAGCAGCGTCCCAGGCCGAGGTCCTCGTTTTTGCGGTATGGGAACTGTTGGAGGTTTTGGAGTCAAAGGCTTTACTGCAGTAAATGTTTTGGTTGGTACTGTGTGTCCAGGTGAGGTTACAATCCCATCCTGGAAATGCTGCAGTTTTTCCAAAATAGGCCCAAATTTGTCTTTTGCTGTCAAGACTCTTATTCCACGAATGACCTTCGTGTCTGTTTAGACAAAAAAATAACTAAATAACTACAAATTGACATCTTACAAAAACAACAATAAACATTTTTCTTCCTGATTTTTTTTTTCTTCAAAAAAGCATATAAAATGAATGGACAGCAAGAATGTTTAATTTAGCATTAAAATAGATAATTTACAGTGTCAAATTTTAAAATCTAAACTAACTGATTAACAGCAGGTGTAACCACTAAAGAAAAGCATCACCTTTGAACCGACCTGCTCCTGAATGTTTAGCAGAGAAAACAGGCAATTGCGATGGACAAGCTGCTCGAGGAGGTGGAGGAACTGGAGTGAGCGGTGTCATCGCAACAGGACTAACAATGAAAGGAATGGCCCTCAGATCACTTGGTGTGTGTGTGTCTGCAGAGCTGAGGCTACTCAGACTTCTTTCAGGGTCCTCCTGATTCCAAAAGGGGTCATCCAAACAGTTCCAGCTTCCCTGGACTATCTCTGGAGAGCCTGCGCATTGCTCAGGTAAAGGTGGGAGTTGCACAGCATAATCTCTGGGTCTCTGTGCGATATGCAATGTGTCTGCCTGTTGAAAGAACACATTTGTCTTACTGCTCTGAGCTTTGTGAAAGTCCAGGATCCTGGACTCTGTGGTGAAGCGCTGACAGTTGCTCTGTCTACAGTGACTTACACAAAAATTACACTGTGCAAAGCAGCAAAATATAACACATCTCTCAGAAACATTTACATTTGATCAGCAGAGAAGTCAAGAATGAGTATGTTTAGTTACTTACATCTCCACCTGTGCGCTTTCTCTGAATCAAATCTTCAAAGCGATGGAAAAAGTTATCTGATGTCTTTTCAGACATGCCTGAGATAAAAAGTGAACAAATTGTTTAGAAATAGAAAGTTAGTGAGTGCTGCTCAGTGTGTGAGTGGCAAGTTCTAACTGAGCTGCTCAGTAAATAACTGTTATGATGTGGAACTCACAGAGCATTTTTTGAAAATATTCATATATATACACTATTTTGTGTTTACAAAAATATCAGACATGTCTAAATCAAAGGCAGGTTATGATCTCTAATTATGATCTTTAATCAACAAATTTAAATAGACGTCCTAATCACAGCTTCTAAAACTAGACAACACTATACTGATAAATTCATATAAAACAGCAAAAAGGAGATAAAAGCACTGTCATAAATAGAGAAATAAGTACAGTAAATAAATAAATACAGTTTTTAAAAAATATAGAAAAAAAACATGTGTCATTTGTTACAACGACAACAAAATAGCAGCTTGGACAAAGCTGTTTCTTCAAGCTTCGCCTGCATTTAGGGTCTGCAAACCTCTGTCCCACAGGAAGAAGCTGAAATCCTCCAATAAGGGGTGGGAGTCATTTAAAGTAGAGTAACTCATCCTCTACAACTGCCTAGTATTCAAGGACTCTATGTTAAGATGCTCTAACATGGTACAGTACCTTCAGAAACGCCTCAAATTTCTTAGATACTGAAAATTAAATCTCTTCTCAGGAACCTTTTCTCCATTCAGTAGAAGTAGATCTAGTATTCATTTTAAAGTTCTAATGAAGACAGCAGACTAAAGCTGTGGGACAGGCTCTCTACAGGTGTAGCTACAGGCGGGAGTTTGACCCTGCTCTCTCTTGGATTATTCTGACTGCACTGACTGTCTGCTTTCTTGTCTGATAATCAACGAGGTTAGTAAAAAGAAACTGTCATTTCTTCTAATTCGAAGCATGATGCAGTGATTAATTGTTCATTAAAATCTTTTTAAAAAATCTCTTAATTTAAAGTTTGATTATTCAGCATCTTCTACAGTTACTGAGGAAAACCACTTACTGTCTATAGGGACGACTTTTGCACGGGGCAGCAGCGTCCCAGGCCGAGGTCCTCGTTTTTGCGGTATGGGAACTGTTGGAGGTTTTGGAGTCAAAATAGGCCCAAATTTGTCTTTTGCTGTCAAGACTCTTATTCCACGAATGAACTTCGTGTCTGTTTAGACAAAAAATAACTAAATAACTACAAATTGACATCTTACAAAAACAACAATAAACATTTTTCTTCCTGATTTTTTTTTCTTCAAAAAAGCATATAAAATGAATGGACAGCAAGAATGTGTAATTTAGCATTAAAATAGATAATCTACAGTGTCAAATTTTAAAATCTAAACTAACTGATTAACAGCAGGTGTAACCACTAAAGAAAAGCATCACCTTTGAACCGCAATTGCGATGGACAAGCTGCTCGAGGAGGTGGAGGAACTGGAGTGAGCGGTGTCATCTCAACAGGACTAACAATGAAAGGAATGGCCCTCAGATCACTTGGTGTGTGTGTGTCTGCAGAGCTGAGGCTACTCAGACTTCTTTCAGGGTCCTCCTGATTCCAAAAGGGGTCATCCAAACAGTTCCAGCTTCTCTGGACTCTCTGTGGAGAGCCTGCGCATTGCTCAGGTAAAGGTGGGAGTTGCACAGCATAATCTCTGGGTCTCTGTGCGATATGCAATGTGTCTGCCTGTTGAAAGAACACATTTGTCTTACTGCTCTGAGCTTTGTGAAAGTCCAGGATCCTGGACTCTGTGGTGAAGCGCTGACAGTTGCTCTGTCTACAGTGACTTACACAAAAATTACACTGTGCAAAGCAGCAAAATATAACACATCTCTCAGAAACATTTACATTTGATCAGCAGAGAAGTCAAGAATGAGTATGTTTAGTTACTTACATCTCCACCTGTGCGCTTTCTCTGAATCAAATCTTCAAAGCGATGGAAAAAGTTATCTGATGTCTTTTCAGACATGCCTGAGATAAAAAGTGAACAAATTGTTTAGAAATAGAAAGTTAGTGAGTGCTGCTCAGTGTGTGAGTGGCAAGTTCTAACTGAGCTGCTCAGTAAATAACTGTTATGATGTGGAACTCACAGAGCATTTTTTGAAAATATTCATATATATACACTATTTTGTGTTTACATGGCAACGGGAGGAAACAACCCGGCAAAATAACACATGACAGCGAGATAAATTTATTGGATTGCCAGTCAGAGAAGTGTGATTCGTCACTCCAGTAAACACATCTCCACTGCTTTAGAGTCCAGTGTTGAGATGCTTAAATCACTCCATCTGACGCTTTGCATTGTGTTTGTCAGTGTAAGGCTGGGATGCAGCTGCTCAGCCATGGAAACCAATGAAGTTTGGACATCTGTAACAACAGCAGACTGCAGATATTGGTGACTTAAGTGCACTATGAGCCTTAGCATCAGCTGACTCGCTGTCATTTCCAATTACTTCCACTTTGTTATAATATCACTAACAGCTGACTATGGAATATTTAATAGCGAGGAAATTTCATGACTGGACTTGTTGCACTGGTGCATCCTATCACATTACCATGCTGGAATTCATTCAGTTCCTGAGAGCGACTCGTCCTTTCACACATGTTTGTAGAAGTAGTCTGCATGCCTAGGTGCTTGATTTAATACACCTGTGTCCATGGAAGTGATTGGAACACATTAATTGAATGATTTGGATGGGTTAGGGAATACTTTTGGCAACATAGTGTATGCCTGACCTTACAAACTCTATGATTATAACAGTCATTTTCACTGTTTTCAGAACACAAGTTATGGTTGGAGATATCATGACCGCCACCCCACCATACAGATGTTTTGGGAGGTATTTGATGAACTAACTGAAGAGCAGAGGAAAGATTTCCTTCGTAAGTACTTGCTGAAGCCTCCATTATGATATGTTACTGAAATCACACTGTATCATATAAAACATTAGATTTTTCTGCGCTTTACCAAGATACATTAGAGAGCAGCATTGTTCTGATTAATATACTGTAAAGCTGCTTCTAGCTGGTGGACTGAGCCGCCTCACCTTTCACCTGGCTCACGTCACACACCTGGAGAGACTCGACCTCCACCTGTGTTGCCTCACGCGAGATGATCTAGAGGCTCTGAGTCAGTTGCTACCAATCTCACACGCCGGACACTAATCGCATGCTCGCTGCAGCAGTCATGTGACTCGTTGTTTTTCAGTCCAGGTGCTGCCCTCTCTCACTGCACTGACCGAGCTTGATGTGTCATCCAATAAGGAAGTGGGAGGTGTGGTCCACCTGCTGGTCTCCGCCCTCCCTGCGACACAAATGAGGAGGCTGCCATTCAACAGCTGCTACATGAGCAACGAGTCCTTCACTGCTCTGGGTAACACACACACACACACACACACACACACACTTGTTTATTTATAGAAGTTTTCCTTCAAGTCATTCTCCCTGAATACCTCTTCCACCCTCTAGCCTGAAATGGTGAAAACTTTGTGTTTATGCATCAGCCCTGGCGGTGTCCTATCTGCGCACGGTGGATATTTCCTGGTGTAAAGTGGTTGGCGGTCACTTGGCGCTCCTGCTGGATGCTCTGCAGCCATCAGTCGTCAGCGAGCTCCGTCTTTGCAGCTGCGAGCTCACCACTGATGACATGCAACATCTGGGTAACTAACACACAATGACATTATACTTTTTCTTTTTTGGTCTGTAGTGGATCATTAGGCTGCATAAATGTATATTAAGACAAGTAAAGCCTGAAGGAAATTGATATTTCTTTCATTTATTTCATGCTGCCAGCATCTGTAGCTGTCGTATAAAACAAAACAATGAAACTATTCGGTGTTATTTTTGTCTCCATCAGAAACATTGTGAACAAAACAGTAAAGTGAACAGGCATAAAGTGATCAGTTATCAATGGGTCCTCTTCCTCTGTGCAGCTGCCGTGTGCAGACGGGGCTGTCTCTCCTCACTCCGTGCACTGGATCTGTCCTACAACAGCTTGGTGGGAGACAACGGTTGGTGCAGTCTGTTTGCAGCAGGAGGTCTGGGCTCTCTGGAAGACGTGGATGTCAGTTTGCGACCTTCAACCTCTGCTCCGTGCTCAGCCTGGCTGCCCGCTCTGCTCCGAGCTCTGCCTCAAATTTCGGCGCTGGCTTGACTGGCCATGCAGAGGTGGACAGCTGACTGTCAGGAGAGAGAGCAGCTCAGGTACTGTCTGAAAAAGAGGAGCGTCCTGCTGGAAAGGGATCCAGATTTACAAGACACATCATCAGCATGTAAAGGGAACAGTCAGGAGAGCCTAGAAGAGAGTCAGCCTGAGGAGATTGGAGCGGACCGCACTGGAATTTACTGTCAAAGAGCGACCCACTTTGTTGCTTTATTATTATTTTTTTAAGTCTCTGTTACCACAAGAAGGTCAGTGTTGACGTCAGCTGCATCACGTCTGATGTAAACTGTGTCACACGTGATGGTTTCAGGGAATACTGGGAACTTACAGAGTTAAGCACAGCTGGTGTGGGTTATCATATTTGTCGTCTCTCACCTTGGCTGCAGGGTCTGGGTCTTTCCAATGCAGCAGTCCTAACACTTGAGACACACATGCCGAGAAGTGGGGATACCTGGAAATGGACAAAGGCTTTCAGCAGAGTTTTAAAGCAGCTATTCAGGAAAAGAGCTGTGAATTATCTGCATACCTTGTTAGGTAATCAGCTATTTTGGGGTTCTTTAACAAATCAACCAAAAGGTCGACTGAGTATTTTCTCGTCAGAGTACCTTCACCGTTCACGATGATGTTGAGCACAAGCTGGAGCGTTTGATGGATGTTCTTTGCATCAAAGAGCTACGAGGAAATCCCAGAGATTAGAGACAGGATATTATGTGAATCAGCATGAATGTTGTTTGTTGTTCAACAGATAAAAACAAGAAGAGAAAATAGAAACAAAGTAAAAAAGGAACAATTGTTTCTGCCGTTAAGAAAAAAAAATTGAGTCATGGCAGAGACCTGCAGAAGTCTTGAGTCTCATTTGATGACATTTTGTCAGATTGCCTTGTAATTTAAAAAAAACAAAACTGTTTTTTGAGCAAAAGTTCTCCAGGTTTTTTTGGAGTTCTTTCAAAGTTTTCTTATTTTTGGACGTTAGCTGCTTTTTCACTCTTTTTCAGTCCAGTCTGTGCATCTGAACATTTACAGAAAGATTTCTTTGTTTCGTCTTTAGACACTTTGTTAAACGCAGATCCCAGCAGAGTTCGCCTACCTTCTCTCCAACCTTCTCAGGTTTTGTGGATATTATACATGGTTATGCTGAGGATATGTTGGCTACTTTCCACTGGAAATGCCTTTTGGTTAAACTGTCAGCGAGGAATTTGCACTGTTACATTTTTATATAACTTTAATGCAAAAAAAACAGCTGCTTGTTTAAGTGAAAATACACTGATGGGGTTTTTTTCTATTCATGAACAGGAGTGTGATCAGTTTAATAAAAGAAAAAATAACCATAACCAAGATATGAGGGGAAATCTTGGACAAATACAAGCAGACTGGAGCAGCCAGCGTTCAAAACACCGACGTTCAAGGTAACAGAAGGTTCCCGAGCCACATCCACCCAGCTGGTTTCTGTGTTTCTTGTGTATTTGTGTACACTGTGACTTCATGGCTGTCTTGGGCTCCAGCTCTTGTTTTGGTGTCTCATTAATTTGATTTAATGTCCTGCTTAGTGATAACATCACTCTTGGCCTCCCTGCACTGGCTTCCAATTGAATTTAGGATTCATTTTCAAGTTCTTTTATTGGTTTTTAAATCTTTAAATGGTCTGGCACCTGCTGAAGCCCTATGTCCCCACTCGTTCGCTCCGGTCAGCTGAGCAGCTGTTGCTCTCAGTCCCCAAATCACGGCTGAAACTGAGAGGAGACCGAGCGTTCTCTATCGTGGCTCCTAAGCTTTGGAATAATCTTCCTCTTCACATTAGGCAATCGACATCAGTGCTGGTTTTTAAATCCAGATTGAAAAAGCATTTTTATTCACTGGCTTTTGACTCAGTGGTTGACTGACTTGTATTTTATTGTTTTTCGCTATGTTTATTATTGTATCGTATTTATTATTCTTATGGTATCTATTATGTTTCTATTGTTCAGCAGTTTGGTCAGCCTTGTGTGTTTTTAAAGTGCTATATAAATAAACAATGATGATGATGATGAACATAGTAACGTGTGTTGGGTTGCTCTGTCTTCAGACTCACTGTCAGACTGATTAGACAGTGAGTCTGAAGGTGAGAGTCCTCACTGCCCACGCCTGTCTTTGGGTCTGACCAACACCGTTTCCTGTGTGTCATTCCCCCCTCGCCTTCCCCCCATCCGTCCTGTCTGCACTGACCTCTCCAATAAAGACAAAAGGCCTCATTTTCTGAAACTCTTCCTATCCCATCACCTTGCGAAGAATCACTTCACCATGTTGATTAATAAGGACGGTGGGAATGGTTTGAAGTCTCGTCACAGAAAATGTGCCAAAGGCAAAGAATCTGAGCTTGAAATAAAATGAAATGAAAGATCAGCCCCACACAGGGGTTAAATTCAGATGGAAACTCTTATCACACAAAGAGAACAAGCGAATAAATATATCTGAGTGTGGCCCCTCGACTGTCACAGTGTAGCTGACATTTGATCTTATCATGTGTTAAAGCTATTTTAATTACTGAAGAGAACCAGTGTCAAACTCAGCCCAAGTATGGTTGTACGTTAATCCTTAAAGCAACAACGTTTTTAAAGTTGCAGCGTCATTTTTACACCACACCTAAAATCCCACTAATCGTCCGGGCTCTTCACCCTATGACCACACGCTGGGGTATCTAACACCACATGACCCAAATGGAAACTATGTCAGCTGAAAGAAACCCATCGAAATGTGCAACACTTAAAACTTTGCCTGATTGGAGCATGGCTTCAAATACAGCCCTGAAAACAGACAGGCGGTCGTTGGCATTTCGCCCTCGTTCCTGAGAGACTACATCGATGTATCAGTCAACAAATGAACTACTGTGGCGTCACAGCTGGGGCCTTCTCTGTGTCGTTTATAACACAGAGAAGGACCCAGCTGTGACGCTGAAGTGGTATCTTTAAATTAGCTGTAGGTGTGAATGCTTGTCTGTCTCTCTGTTAGCTTTGCAACAGACTGGTGATATTCAGAGTGCACCATATGTCTGGTATTATTTCCCTTCCAAATTAGTGCTTCCTCTTAGTTGCTGGTCTAAATTTGTTTCCTTTCATGTTCAGGCCGTGTTAGTGTTGTCTCTGTGTGTAGCAGGTTTTGTCTCCATGTTTGTTTCACTGTCTGCCTGTCTGTCTCTGTATTCTGTACTTCTGATAGACGTCTAATTTTGCCAGTCCCTCTTTTTGTGCGCCTTGTACCTTGTCACTCTCTGTGACCGCGTCTCACTTTGCCAGTTCCCATGTATTTAATCAGTTAATGGTGGTCTGAGTAACCCTCACCACTTTGTTCTCCAGTGTCTTTGTTCCTGTTCATCCTACATATTTTCCCCCATTTGTTATTTATTTCTGCTGTTTGCTATTTATATTTTATTCCTGCACAGTTTGCTTGAAGCACTCATATTTTGTCTATTCTATTCATGTGGATCTTATCTTTCTATTTCCTTGCTTCCTTTTCTGTTTACTTTGCTTCTTGCCCGTGTTTCGTCCTTTTGCGGTGTCTGTGTTTTTTTAATCCTATGGTCTCTTTTAAGTTTGTTTGTCTCTTTACTTCTTCAAACTGAATTCAAAGTGGAGCAAATGCTATATAACATTCTCATAGTCTCATTCACACTAACGTTGGTTCTGTATCTTGTAACCAAAGGAAGCTTCAGCATGCAGACTGGAGCCAGCGATCAAAACACGTGCTTCCTATTTTATTTTGTTGGTTATGTTGAGTTTTGCTGTAACTGTCTCGTTACTCCTGATTTGTCCCTGCCGTCTCCTCTTCCCTAATGACCGTCCTGTGTGTTTATTGTTTAATCTTCTCCTTTCGTCACCCAGCTTCACTGGTCATGTTTCCTAGTGTTATCCCCCAGTATAGGTTTCTGAGTTTCTCAGTTCCCTGTCAGATATTTCATATCATTCTCTCCGTCCAAAATAAACAGGCTGCCTTTAGTTTATCCTTGCCAGCCTGTGAGTCTGCATTTGGGTCTTCTTTTTTCATAACAAATGATCATACTCCCCGCAGATTGTGATAGTGACACCTCCAGGCCATGCTGCAACTCTCTGGAGCTTTCCGCTCTTCAGGAACTCTCTCTGCAGGAGGGGGAGATACAGGAGAGGTGGAGGAAGATCTCAGCCTGGGCGTCTATTGTCTTATGTAGTCTGGAAGATGAGTGGATGGTGGGGTGGGTGCAGTTTTCTCTGTGGTGGGGTTGGGTGGACTGTCCCGGGCTCTGTGGGGCCGGGAGGCGCTGCTGCACTGGGCCCCGGTCTGGATGGGCCTGGGCCCCCTTTCCCTGGCGGGGCGCGGAGTATGGGGGTGTCACCAGGGTGCAGAGGAGGCTACCCCCCCTCTGTCCCCTTCTGGCTGCCTCTGCCTCAATTTTATCCCACAACTTAGACATTCACATTACTCACACTCTCATTACACATACATATAGGATCTTGGGGGTGGGCACAATACATGGATACATGGATACACGATACATGTACACCCCACCCCTGGTGTCGTTGCCCACCTCTCAATTTTAAATACACGTAGACATTGAGGGCTATCAGGAGGGACTATGCGCTTACCTGCTGCTCTCTGGCAGGTAGCTCCATGCCCTCCTGGGTTTTAAATGCACCTTAGAACACACATGCATCAACACTACAATGAGCGGGTTGAGGGAGGTTTGGAGTCTTCTCTCACCCCCATTCTCTGCGGCCTGCTGGAGCGGGGGGCTAGGAGGAGGAGTTGGCCGTCCGACTGCGGTCTGGAGTGTGGGGCCTCCCTGCTGCTGCGGAGTTGGGGTGGTCTGCCTCTCCCCACCGCAGGGAAAAGGGTAACACCACCTGGGTCTGGGTGCAGTTCCCCCTCCAGGGGCAAGGGTACCTAGACCCGGTTTGTAGAGTACGCTTGGGGAGTGTGATCGTGTGTACAGCGTCTCTTTATGTCTGTCTCCACGTTGGTTGAGTGTGGAGTAAGTACATATGAGAGCATGAGGGTGGGAATGGATGTTTGTGTCTGTGTGTGCCTGTATGTCTGTGTCTATATGTCAGGTTGGGTATCAGGCGCCACCTCTCTGGGGACATCTCAGGCCCTCCAAGGTTTGGAGGCCTATCTCCCCCTACCACCACTTCCCCTGCCAGTGGCGGACTCCCTCAGACATCGGTGCGTTGGTGGTTCTTTGTGTCCGGGGATGCGCGTCCAGGTACACACCGGTTCACTCCTTGGCGGCCGCTTATCGGGGCCTGGAGCCTGGGGCTCGCTCGGGCCACTTCGGAGGTGGGGGTGCCCCCGGCCTCTCGGCCTGGGGCTCGGTCACTCAGGCACGGCTGGCTGCCGGCGGAGCTCACGGGCGCGTCACTGCAACTCCTCCTGGCTTCTGCTCCGCGGCTGCTGAGTGAGCCCTCATCTGGGACTCTCCTCAGCTCTTTCTGGGACAGTGGCGCGGCTGCCCCTCTGTTGGTCTTCCTTGGTCTGTTGTGTTCTGGGGGCCTCTGGATGTCTGGAGTTTTGATCTCCTCCATACCTGCTTCATGCCCTGGAGGACGGGGCTGTGGCCCCCCCACACCCTCTAGCAGATCATTACATGAAGGAACCTTTTTAAAAAACAAGCGCGTCCATGCTCACAGGTGCTCACACACACAAACTTCACCCTTTTTGGCTCCTACCTCAAAGCACACTGTGTTCTGTTGATCTTATGTGCTGCACAATAATGTTTAATATTTAGTATTTACTGTCATATTCCCATATATCATTGTGATGTTGTTTATTCTATTACTCTTGTTCTCTTCTGCTTGTTTTCTTTTTTCTTTCTCAACAGGTGATCCAGGTGATTAATAGATGCATTTTTTTCCCTTTTTTTTTTCTATGGCTTTGTGTCCAGATATCAGCGCTCACCTGGCTGGTACCAAGAAGGTTCAGCAAGTGCTCCCCAGACCTGGAGTCCTGGACAGATTCTTCCCAGACCAGCCTCAAGCTGTGCAGCAGATCCGAGCGACATTGGCTGACCTCTACACTCTAGACATGGTGAGAAAAAGGGCACGGTTTGTTCATTGTTTGGAAAATTTGGCATTAGATAATCCTCACCTGGGTGTTGCTGTTCAGTGTAAGCAATATCATTTGCATTTTATTCCTCTGATTTATTTCTCTGTGGCGTTTATGAACTCGTATTTCTTAGGCTGGCTTTTAAGGAAGGAGAAAAGGTATGTATCAGTTGGCTGGGAAGAAAGATGGAGGTGGAAAGGATGTGCAAGCTATGGGACAAAGTTGCTGAGACTAGGTTAAAAAGAGGTGAGGATCAGTGAGCAGGAGTGTGGCTTTGTGCTGAAAAGAGCACAACAGATTGTTTGGAGAGAAGGTGAAGGAAAGTCAGCTGAAGCAAGACAGTTTGTGGAGTTTGTGTTGGACTGTATGTTATGCTGGGAGCCTGGGGATTAGTGCACTTTGATTCCAAGTTAATACTAACTAGTGTTTCTCACTGGTTTTTGGGTGGTGGAGTAAAAGGGATTGGTTGGTGGCTGTTTCTAATGTTAGCCTTTTCTTGGTTTTCTTACAGGCAGGGTAAAGACATGGTGATGAATGAGTGTGTGGGCCGTCTGCTGAGGACCAAGAGCTCAGGACAGTCAGACGGGGGTGTCGCAGCAGGAGTCACCGTGCTCGACAACCCTCTGCTGTCCTGAGATGTCAGACTCCTGCCTGCACATACAAACCACACTGAAGTCAAAGTTCCACCTGCACCTCCACCTGTTCTTGCAACAGCATGAAAACTGACAGAGGTGAGACAGAAGAAAAGTTCTTGTCTATTTTTTTTTTTTTTTTACTAAGTTAAGGAATTAAGTTAAGAAGAGTGATTAAATAAATAGTTTCTTGCATTTTTGATTTAATGATTGTGTTTAGGATTATTTCAGAAACATGTTTAGAGGATCTTTGTAAGCCTGTATTTACTTTAAAAGAAGGGAAGCACTTCTTCATCCTACAGAAAAGGTGACACATTACAGATGAGTTCATAAAAAGTGTCTCTGTCACTCTTTCAAGGCTCTGTCACTTTTTCTTTTGTACTGGAACAGCATGTTAAAGTAGGCCTAGGCTGACATCTTGTGGCAGTGTGTTGTTACTACAACATATGAAATTGTGTTTCTATTGGAAATATAATTCAGCGCCACTGAGCCGCTCTCTCAGTTACAAACTGAACCTGTTTTGTAGACGTATAAATCACTAAGTACAGTGAAGCTTTTGGTTTTGTAAAAGTGTTTCTTATTCTAAATGCATGTTGATTTTTATCAGGGTGAAGAGCAGTTAGCAGTGCATTCATGGACATCTTTAAACTATTAATTGAAGAATCTTTGGTCATGATGGCATGAACTAGAAGCGTGAGCTCCAGGTGAGACTGCACAGAACAACAAGTGTCCTTAAACTGCATCAACTGATGACGTCTTACAATTTTATTCCACTGTGTGTTTTTATCATTGAATGTTTCTGTCTTTGTGTACATGTAATGCAGACACTAAAGCTGAGCCAGAACTTCATGCTGAAGAGAAGGATTCTTTTAAAATGCATGGGGGAGCAAGCGAGTCAGATACCAAGGGCACAAAGATGAAGCAGGTCTGATCGGAAACCGTTTATTTCCAGGCCAGGGAGCACAAATAAAAACACCCTTAAAAGGTTCCCTCCTGCTCAACCGCGTCACTCCCTACGGAGAGAAGATCTACATGACCTTATCTGCGTATCTGGAGGTCAGCCGCTGCTCCGCCGTGTTGTACCTGTTTGTACGTGTTTTTAAGTCTCTTGATGTCATCGTGTCTAACACACACCCTTTATCTCCTCTCTGCAGCTGGACCATTGCATCCAGCCTGCCATTATCACCAAAGACATCTGCACGGTCTTTTACTCCCGAGACGCCAAGATTTCCCCACCCCGTTCTCTCAAGAACCTCTTTGGGACTGGATACTCCAAAACTCCTGACTGGTAAATCTGGGCTGCTGCACTGTGGCCATCTCTGTTTCACAATCAAAGATATCTGCCCTGTTACAAAGTTTCCTTGTTCAAAACTTCTGCTTCATTATAGCAACCGAGTGACTGGGATCTACGAGCTGAGCTTGTGTAAGATGTCTGACACTGGAAGCCCAGGTGAGCGGCCATGAAACATGTTTAAAGAACGGCAGCTGTTTTATCATAATTCTGTGGAGAGCTTCATCCTAATGAGGGCTCATGTCCTGAGCAGGGATGCAGAGGAGGAGGAGGAAGGTCCTGGACACATCAGTGGCTTATGTGCGTGGAGAGGAGAACCTGGCCGGCTGGAGGCCCAGAGGAGATAGCCTCATCCTAGAGCACCAGTGGAAGCTGGAGAAGATGGAGCAGCTGCAGGAGGTGGGGCCTTAAAAGATTCATAAAGAAATAAATCTGTTTAATATCGTAGAGGGAAAAATGACTTTTCAACTCAAAGACCAAAGTGCTATTCTAAAAAGTTTTTTCTTAGAGTACAGACTTTACATGACTAACCTCCCCTCTTCTCCCCACCTCACATTCGCCCCCATCTTTCGTCCAGGTGGAAAAGACCCGTCACCTTCTGGGAGAGGCGGCTCCCGTGGGAACAGCTCCCACCACCAAGTCCCTGAGTGAGTCTCTGTCCCCCAGCGTGAGCTCCGGCACTCTGTCCACGTCCACCTCCGCCTCCTCGCAGATCTCCAGCACCACCTTTGAAAGCGTGAGAAGGAGCTGGCCACCAAGGTGAGAAAAACGTGGGCTTAGTGGGCGTTCTTGTTGCTGCCTTCTTCCTTCTCTGCTCGGAGCTGATCGGTCTTGTTCCTGTTGTGTTGTAGTGCCTGCGCCTTCTGACACACACCTTCAATACTGAATACAAGCAGCTGGTGAACAGCATCAGTGACTGCAAGTTGAGAAATAATACAAAGAAATAAAAAAATAGCCTTTCTGTGTCACATCAGGGAGTTCCTATATTGACGTCTACCTCATCCTGCTGTTGTTTCACTTCAGCTTTCTCTCATCTCACCGATCGGACGTGATCCATCCGTGACGAGCTTCAGCAGTGCCACCCTCACCCCTTCCTCTACCTGCCCCTCTCTCTCGGACTCGCGCTGTGGCTCCATGGGCCAGAAGTAAACATATTTTTAGGAACATTGACCTCGATCTGCAAACGGTTATTGACAGGTTATCTATTTGATTCTAACTTGGTGTGATTTGTGTTAAAGGACCCCTGAGAACAGCTCACGTGCCTCCAGTCCCTCCTGCTCAGACTGTGAAAACTTCCCGATGGTTCCCACTCTGGAGACCTCCTACCTTGCGCGGGCTGCAAAGAACGAGTTCCTGAACTTGGTGCCTGATATTGAAGAAATGCGACCAGGGTGAGTAATGCCATATTAACCCAAATACTGTCACTATGACATGTGTCTCACAGACCAAATGTAAGTCGACACTCATGTTCTCTAGTTCAAGCAGAAATGATGTGGATCGATTCAAATTCCTGAGCCTGGATGATTTCAGCTGGAAACAAACCAACTCTGCTTCTTCCTCAGATAATTCAATTCAATTCAATTTTATTTATATAGCGCCAAATCACAACAAAAGTCGCCTCAAGGCGCTTCATAGATACAGAGAAAAACCCAACAATCATATGACCCCCTATGAGCAAGCACTTTGGCGACAGTGGGAAGGAAAAACTCCCCTTTAACAGGAAGAAACCTCCAGCAGAACCAGGCTCAGGGAGGGGCGGGGCCATCTTCTGTGACCGGTTGGGGTGAGAGAAGGAAGACAGGATAAAGACATGCTGTGGAAGAGAGACAGAGGTTAATAACAGATATGATTCAATGCAGAGACGTCTATTAACTCATACTGAGTGAGAAAGGAGACTGGAAAGGAAAAACTCAATGCATCATGGGAATCCCCGGCAGGCTACATCTATTGCAGCATAACTAAGGGAGGATTCAGGGTCACCTGGTCCAGCCCTAAATATATGCTTTACCAAAGAGGAAAGTTTTAAGCCTAATCTTGAAATCTTGTCTTCTGAATCCAAACTGGAAGCTGGTTCCACAGAAGAGGGGCCTGAAAACTGAATGTGTTCACTGACCGGTGTTGCCAGCTTTGGTGGCTCGTCTCCCGCTCGAAGAGGACCAAAAAGAGAACAATACAGTGTTCAGCTGCCTGGCTGTGCTCTACACACACAGCCCTGCTCTGGTACAGTAAAAACCACATTTACATTTGTTTACATTTCCAATGTAGAGGATGAGTTTAGATCACTGTGGTCCAAGCTTGTCGTCAGTTATAGAAACTGGATGTGTTTCCTTACATTTATTTTGTGTTGACAGAAGTCTTTGATTCATATTGATTATTAAAGCGGGCTTTAACCTGTGGAGAAACGCGTGTGTTCTTGCTCCTTCAAACGGTTTTCTTCAGAGATTTCTCACTGTTTGTACACATGCTGAGTGGCTAGTTTTGAAAACACTTACTTTACCTTTACTACTCTGCTCAGAAATGCAACCTGTGACCTTACACAGCCCAAAAACTTATCCTAAAACATAAATTAACAAGGACAGAAGCTTTTTACAAATGCTTCAACAGTGTAATTCTAACAAGGTATGCAATACATCTAATGTCAGTTCAGAGGTATGAAGTGATGACACTTTGACATCACTGAATAAAAGCAGTCTTGTCATAATAAGCTTTGCTGTGGACAGTTGGCGCGTTCATGTTAAACTTTTTCTTACAAATAAAAAAGGTAATCAGATGTTAAGTTTGTTCAGTTTTAGTTGTTCTCATCGTGTTGCTCCTCAGATCTCCCGTTGTCCCTGAGCCTGACTAAAGCTCGGCAGCTTGTTTTCAGGGCATGGCAATGCAGATATGAGCTAAATGTGACACAGCAAAGAAAAATCAGAATCAAGAAACCCTGAGCTGACTTTCATGGCTGCAGACGTGACATTAAGAGCCTCACAGATCAAAAAAGTATGGGATTTAAACTGCTTCTAGACCTGCACACGTCTGTTTCCAGGGCAGGATATCCATTCCAGTGCAGCAGAAGGAGCGGTCAGTGTGGACCTCGGTGCTGTACAGGACCTCCTGGAGCTGCTTGTCTCCTGGCATCTGGGCTTTCACTCGTATCTGAAGGACAAAATAGGAAAATCAAGTTGCTCTCACTGTCACCTGATTTCCACAGACTGCCATCTGACCACATCCCTGCAGTTGGATCCCACCGCCGTACCTCTAGGATGGGTCTTCTTGGTGTCAACCCAAACCACCCTCTCCTTCAGCTCTGAGCTGAATATATACACATGATTGCTTCTTAAAAAACAAACAAAAACAAAAAAACGTCCCCACACGGAGTGAGACTCAGTCTTGGATGCCCAGATCAGCCAGTGTGGTGTCCAAGAAAGGGAAGGGTTGGTTTGCCAAGTTGGGCTGTACCTCGATGGGCAGTGTCACCAACATGGGGATATCCTGCTCCAGTCTGACGCGCAACATCTTGTTGTGGGACCCCGGGAGCTTCCTGTCTGCCGATCCGCCTCTCCGTTGGCCTGCTCCACAGTCGCCGCCTCCTCCAGAGAGCGTTTTGTGTCGTCTGCTGCCAGCTTGACTTGCTGATCTTTATCTCAGGAGGCAGTGGGTTTTTACCCTCTCCCCCTTTGATCCTGTGCGTTATCGTTTAAAACTCGCTATCTGCATCTTTTGGCTCCAGCACGTCTTTATTGTTAGAGTTGTTGCTTGCTGTGTTCTTCTGCAGGGTGCTGATGATTCATTGTTCTGCTTCTTCTGATGGTAAACGCCTCTGGAAAGCCTGAATATGTGAGCGCGTCTGATTCATACAGAGTTCTGCTCTGCCCCCCCGGACTGATATATGCAGCCAGTGTGAATGTGTGTTATGTATCAATCACATGTTAGGTTCATTAGACTGACACAAGGGTGATGCACGGATGTTGGTGTTTTTAGGGCCAAGTGTGAAAGTGGAAGAAAGACAATTTGCAGGTTTCTTTTGAAATGTTAAAAGAATGTTGGAAATTTGATCAGAATACAGTAAAAATGAGAGAAACAGATATTTTTCTCAGATCATTGTGTTAAATTGTCATAATCGCCATGTTCTCTTTAAGACTATCAGCTCTACTCTAAACAACCCTGAAAGCCTCTGCTGACACATGTCATCAGTTCCTTTCTTTCTTTGTAAACAAGGTCAAGTCTGTCAGGTCAGCAATAGAACTTCCTACAGATGACCCATCAGTGTTTATTCCATGACTGTAAACATGTTTCCATTTGTCACTTCAGTCTTTACTCTGAAATACAGGAAATGACATCATGGCTCAAAATCTTTGTCGTTCAAACAATTCTTTATTTAACAATATTTTAACTTTATTTAACAAAATACATTCAATAAAAACTTAAACAACAGAAAACTGATTTTTAATCCAACCACTGAAAAAAAAAGGTAACGACTGAACACAAACAGAAGAACAATTTATAAAGATTAACATTGAACTATAGGAACAGTTTGATTCACAGCCTCATTTGAACTTTAACTTAAACTTAAGGAGAGCCGACCTGAACTCTGTGGAGCCTAATCTCCAGGGTTTTAAGTTGGACTCTGAAACCAGAGGATGTCTCTCTCTCTTCAGATTCACTCTGATCCTGTGATGGGAATGATTTCAGCCCTGCGTGATCGCGCTGATGTTTGCACAGAGCAGATGATGAAGTGAATGTTTTGGCACAGTGGTAACAGTGAAACAGTTTATTAGTAACGTGGGATCGTTTGTGTGCAGAGTATGAACTGAGATTACTGAAGCTCTTGTCACACTGCTCACAGCTGTAGTTTCCTTCCATGTGTGTACGTTCATGCTCGTTACGACTACCTGACTGTGAGAAGCTTTTGTCACAGTGTCTGCACTTGTATGGTTTCGCTCCTGTGTGGACTCGTTTGTGTCTTTTAAGCTGACTTGCAGTGGTGAAGGATGACCCACACTGATCACAGAGGTGCTTCTTGACCCCACTGTGAAAGAGTTCATGTCGTTTTAAGTCAGCTGATGTGGGGAAGCTTCTCCCACATTCTTTGCAGTATTTCAGTTTGTCTCCAGTGTGTTTACGTTGATGTATTTTTAGGCTGGCTTGGTGACTGAAAGTTTTTCCACAGATGTCACAACGAAAGTCTTTCCCACCACCACAGCGATGACAGGGTTGAGAAGTGGATCCATCTGTGTCGCTCTGCTTCTAAACAAAGACACAAAGACAGTGTAAGTCAGTCCTTCAACACTTTTATCCTGGAAGTCGCCTGAAATAAAGAGCATCTCTGCAGACGTCCAATTACATTTTACTGTTTCAATTAACACACTCAGTTTACTGGGCTACAATAACTACAATACTACCACCATAATACTACAGCAATACTTATTTAATATTACAGTAACATCTGACTTACACTTAAATGAAATGAAAACCTGAATAATGGCTCAGAGCTACTCTTCGGTGCAGTAGAAGTGCTAACATGCTAACACGATTTAATGAGCACACTTGTTCCAAACAGTCAGACTGAACTTACAAGAATAAAATAAAAATACAAACCTCACAGTAACTGCACTTGTAGAGTCTCTTTCTGGTGTGGATCTGTTGGTGTTCTCTCAGGTACTGTGGAGTTTTAAAAGTCTTCTCACACAGGTCACATTGATAAGGTCTCTCCTCAGTGTGGGTAAACATGTGGTGTTGTAACTGTGCGTCTGTTGTAAAGTATTTACCACACTGATCACACCAGTACACATCTTCTCCGGAGTGAATGCGTAGGTGTATATTTCGGTACCCTAGCTGGCTGAAGGTTTTTCCACAGATGTCACAGCTGTATGCCTTAACTCCAGAGTGGGTAACTAGATGACTCTGTAAGTGGCTACTTCGAGTAAAAGCTCTGCCACACTGATCACAGCTGTAAGCTTTAACTCCACTGTGGACGACTTGGTGTCTTTTCAGGGAATTCTTCCAGGAAAACGACTTTCCACACAAGTCACAGCTGAACGGTCTCTCTCCAGTGTGGATGAGCTGATGTTGTTTTAGTTTAAACTTCCAGGTAAAATCCTTCCCACACTCGTCACAGGTGTTTTTTTTCTCTCTCTTTCTTCTGTGAGGTTTGTCGGCCTCCTGAGAGCGCTGACTTCTCGGTCCATGTTGGTCCTGCAGTGACAGAGATACAGAGTCAGTGAGTGAAATGCAGTCATTGAACAAACTGAAGCTTCAAACTCCCTCCATTAACACTAGTTTTAAACCTGAAGGTGGAGTGTGGCACCAAACACCACCAGAACCTGAACGACTGCAGGTGCTGATAAGTTGCGGTCGCGGTATTTCAACATCTAGTTAGCAATACAGAAGACGAGCGAGAATAAATGGAGTAATATTTTTTATGTGGCAGGTAATTTCAAATGCAGCGATTCTATCAGCCCAACAAACATCAGTAAACACACAAACTGTTTGTGTGCAGTTTGTCTCACAATGTGATGTAAAGACTGCAGTAAAATCCTCTGCAGGTTAGTGCAGGATAAGCAGGCAAGTTTACTGTAATGTGATGGATTTAAGTAAAGAACAGTGTGTGACTGGTGCACAGTGACTGTGGTGCTCATGTCAGAGTTAGATTACATCAAGTGTAGCAGAGATTAACTTAAACTTAAGCTCATGATGCTGACATTCATTCACTGAGCTCCACCCACATATCAACAGTATAGTGTCTAATATAAAGACAGTGTACTGTCAGTGTAGAGAAAGGAAATCAGCCAGGACAACTCGTGAAACATCTGCTGACATCTGGTTGAATTCACAGAGAGCAGCAGGTCAGCTGATCACAGCCTGCACATTAAAAAAAATCTACTGGAGCTCTCAATAGAAATGATTGTGAGCTGTGACCCTTTTCCCCACACTGAGCCACTACAGCTGATTTTAGGGTTGAATCCTGCTGAATCCCACTTTAACATCTTCCTGCTCATTTTGATGTTTAGAGGCAACGTCACCGTCTAAGATGTAGGCATTGTATACATTGTATACATTATTTCTACATTACATTAATATTGCACAAGGTTCACTTAGTTTAGCATAAAATATACATACTGTATCAGTACTTCAGCTTTTAATGGAGTATTTCTTAACACTAGTATCTGTCACCTTCTGTGTTGAGCTCATTGTTTTCTCTGCAGTGGCTGAGCTGAGTCCAAGTAGCTGAAATTTCCTCTGCTGCTCCGTCAGACTCTTCTCCTCCTCCTGATCAGCTGGGACACAAAACAGAACTTTGTTAAGCTCCACACTGCACTGAAGAGTCAAAGTGTCTTATATGTTCATCTGAGAACACACAGAACACATTTTAGCTTCCTTGGGTGGACAACTTGTTTGAAACAAACACAAAAGGTTTGAACACCGATACCAAATTCAGCAGTATGGCACACCAGTACCAGGAGAGCAATTCCTCTTTAAAATATGCCCTGGCCAAGAAAAAACCCGACAATATACGTGTGCCGTGAGAAATGATAGATAGATAGATAGATAGATAGATAGATAGATAGATAGATAGATAGATAAAATTTATTTCAAACATGCAAATATAATTGAAATAACAACAGAAAAAAATAAAAATAACAAAACTTAAAAATCATCAAGTTTTCATGTAAATATCTATGTCTACAGAATGTGTGTGCTCGAAAAGGAGTAGGATGAAGTTTTCTTGTTCCTACCCCCTTATTTCAAATTTCATTGCTTACAAATCCATATCCAGGATTCAACATTATTTGATCATATATTTAACTATGTACAAGTCTAACACATTGAACATACACAAATAAAACCATTTTCAGCACGTAAACCAGAACAACAACAAACTACATTTTTTACATAAACTAATCACTCTGTTTATAACAGCCGCTTAATCTCTGAGTTTATTTTCTATCTATGTGACAAAAACCTTAATGAAGACTTAAGGTTGGGTTACTCAGGCCTTGATTTATAAAAAATGAGGACACAATGAGACAACTCAGTCACTGAGAGGAAGATTTCCTATATTCATGCAATTTATTATATTTTGAACAATCCTGTGAATTTTTGTATTGATGTACTTGTCTTGATTTCATCTGTATATCCGAGTGGGTGTAGAAATCTGAGCCATCATCTGAGTAAGCCTCATCACAACTTTGCGCTGATAAAGGCAGCTGTGTTTTAGCCTGGAACACATTTATTTTTACATTTCTCATAAATGTATTTCATTATAGCACTTTTACCGCCAACATGTTGGGTCTTTTGGAGCCGGAAGTGACCTTATATGGAAGAAGGGTGGCGCTAGCTAGCTTAGTTAGCAAGCTGCATTCATAAGCTGTGCAGGTGCCACAGAGATGCTAAGTAGCCTTAATAACAGACTAATAAAACAACAGAAACTCTGATTACAATGAGCTCATTTAAAAGCTTTCTTCTAATAAAATTCTTTTCTTCTCTGTGTTTCACAACCTTTTGCTGATATCTTTCTGTAAATTAGTTTAAAGCAGCTTGAGTCAATTTAGTCAGATTTTTTTTTCCAACTTGTTCACAAAAACTTGAGAAGAGACACCGAGGAGAGCAACAGAAAGCCTCATTCAGGAGCTAAACTCAAGATTAACTAGACTCGGATTAATATTAGCTCGGTGCTTACCTTTAAATCAGTCTTGACAATAATCGGAGAGAAAAACGCCATAAAGCGGGAACTCGGCTTCTTCTTCTTCTGCTCTTGTATTTTTTGGCGGTTAAAGCTTTAAGGCGCATTACCGCCACCTGCTGGACTGGACTTTTCATGTCCCAAACATCATCAATTGGGCACAAATTTGTTGGAGTTTCTGTTAATAAAAAAGATGGAATTCAAGGATCTTGTTATTTGGTTTGTTCGTTTTCACCATTTACTCTACAATTTTCTGCCAGTGTATAGCAAACCCCACAGCTCAAATCAATGAAGAATTTAGTATTTTTAACATATTGCTTAAGCTGGAACCAGCAGCTATATAGGCCTAATTTTTAATCCAAACATGTGATAGAGGTTTACCACCAGGAGAAGCAGACTGTAAATAAAAGACTGTGCTACTGAAAACTGTTAGTCTGACTTTGGATTGTAAATATGTTTCCATTTGTCACTTCTGTATTTGTATATGGCTCAAACTATTTGTTATGAAAGCAAAACAAACAAACTGATGTTGTATAAATTGATTCAGGATTATTTACTTCGAGTCCAGAAATCATAGCTGTCTCATCAGATCCAGTTGTGACATTAGCTATAGTTTCCGCGGAGGGTACTTGGTTCTGTATGACAGCACAGCTTTTAGGTTGAATTCAAGCGCTTGAGTACAGCCTGATAATTAGAGGCCTGCAAACTGTTTGCTGATGAACTTTGGAAGTAAAAGTACAGACAGCTATAGAAGACACAGGACACGAGATGGGTTCATTATTTCTTTTGAGTTCCATGTAACAATCCGTAACTCTGTAATTAATGAATGTGCCATTTAATCTTGGCTGCAGCCAAGATTAAATGGCACATTCATTAAATGGCTAAAATGGGTTGGCTGCCGTTCAGCATTTAGCACAAGTCAGCTTTTGATCAGAAAGTTTTCTGGTTTGATCCCTGGCTGCTCCGGTCTGCAGGCGAAATATCCTTGGACAAGATTGTAATCCCAAGCTGCTTTCTGATGCATCCATTGGAGTGTGAATGCTTTATAGAGTTTGTGAAACAGTTGTACGTGTGGTCAGATTGTTTTGTATTTGTGTGTGGATTGAAGCACATGTCTGAGAGCACATCAATCACTGCACATATTTTTTAAAATCTTAGTTTAAATAAAGTTTTTGATTATTTATTATAAAAAAGAGATGATATATATATAATGCAGTGGGCACTCTACCAGCTAACATGTCAGTTAATTTGACACATTGATTTATTTATCATTTCTTTTTCTCTCTCAGCTTTTCAGCTCCATATTTTTGCCATTTCTTCCACACTCAACTCTGTTCTACAAGGTGAGCCCACAGTTAATGTAGGAGAGGGCAGGTGGCATTAAGAGATTTGATTGGGCAATCTAGGGCCCAGTTAGTTCTTCCTTTTGGTGAAAGCTGGGCTCTTCAGTTCAGCATGGTACAGCTCCAAAGATTCTGCAACATCAAACCCTCTGTCTGCTAATGTTACATCACCTGGGCTGAGGCAGTCCAGGTAATTGCAACAGTTTCTTGAAATTAGTTAATTCAGATATAAACAGAGTGACAGTTTACAGATTCAAACATGTCTCAGAGAAAACAGAAAAAAACAGTAAAGCCCAACTCTCCTCTTTGTGATCAGGAAGACAAAATTCAACTTCCTGATCAAGTAGACAAATCATTCAACCAGCTTCTAGAAAAGGAAGATATTCAAAAGTTGAAAGAAATGGAACTCCTAGAAATGCAGGGAAGAAACTTTGAGCTCCAAGCAAAGCTTGATAGAGCACTAGAAAAACTAGTGCTGAAGGACAAAAAGAATCAGGAGCTGCAAGTAAAGCTTGATGAAAGACCGCACACAAATGAAGAGTTTCTTCAAGAAAAAAGGCTACAGGAGATAAAACAGAAGGAAATGGATTTCAAGCTCCAGGACATGGAGAAACACAACAAAGGCTTGCAAATCAAGCTTAATGAAGCTCTGCAAAAAAAATTAAGAACTCCTCCAAGAAAAACAACAACAGGACATGAAGCAGTGCAAACTCCAAGGCATGGAGGAAAAATACAAAGCGCTTCAGGTAAAGCTTGATAAAACACTGAACAAAAATAAAGAGTTGCTTCAAGAACAAAAGCAACAAGAAATTAAACAGAAACAAACGGACTGCAAGCTTGAAGACGTGCAGGAAAAATACACAGCGCTGAAAATAAAACTTGATAAAGCCAGAGGTGGGACCAAGTCATTGTTTTGCAAGTCTCAAGTAAGTCTCAAGTCTTTATCCTCAAGTCTCAAGTCAAGTCTCAAGTAATGTCAGGCAAGTCAGAGTCGAGTCTCAAGTCACTGGTGTAAAAGTCCGAGTAAAGTCACAAGTCTGAAATTTTGAATTTCAAGTCCTTTCGAGTCTTTAAAAAGAAAAAAACAAAAAAATAATGTTGCAGTTATGCTAAATGTAAATATTAGACCATGTAATTTTTAAATCTGTGTTTTTCTCAACACATGACAAAATAGTGAACTTAGAAAATATACACAAATTGTGAAATTGCACCTCTTTAAAATGCAGCTAAATTAAACCTAGCTCCAAGGATAATTTTCACCGACAGTTCTGAGATAAGCTGCATGTTATTCTTGGATGCGGTTGTAGGACCGGTGTCGTGCCAAAGTAGGTATCCCCGACAGAATTTGTTTCCCCTGTGCTGGGAGCATGCAGGAAGTACTGATGTTTTCATTTTGTGAAAAATTAGTATCGTTACATTACCATTCAGTTTGAGGGTTACAACAGAAAATTATATATTTATTGCTCACGGGGTATCAGATGGGATTATTTTAATAAACCATAAACATTTTGGCTAATAACTATTTTTATTCTCCTGTAACTTTATTATATAAAGAGCTAAATCCTCCAAAGTTTCAGGAGAAATGCGTCATAATAAGAAGTGTTTGTGAACGAAAAATCAGCAATGTGGGATACTGTTTGTCCGTGATTTACACAGGGGGAACAAATTGTGGCAGGACCAGCCTGATATTATTTGTATCCCACTATAACTTCGTTGTATAAAGAGCTAAGATCTCAAAAATGTCAGGAGTAGTCAGTCATTATAAGAAGTGTTTGTAAACTAAAAATCAACAATGTGGGATACTGTTTGTCCGTGATTTGGACAGTCCAGCGTGTGCTCCCGACGCAGGGGAAACAAATTCTGTCGGGGATACCTAGTTTGGCACGATAGTAACTTCAGGTCACTGCAACAAGCCCAGGTACAGTTTACCGACGGATGGGTGCAGGACCTTGAAATGCACCGTGTAGAACGAAAGACCATCGTACGTATCATAAGTTTACCAGTCTCACAAATTGTCTTCATAAATACACATTCATTAACCGTTTATTAATAGGACCTTTGAGCTCAACGGTAATTAATTAGCAGTGGAAATAATTTCTGGTACGCGTTACAGAAATGTAGCAGTGACAATAATACTGTATGCTGTAATCGTACTGGACAATTAGTGATACAAAAAACCTGTTTTATCCTGTCAATAAAAGTATATGTTTTTGTCAATGTACCAAAATAACAGAAGCGAAACGCAATATTGTGTCAGGACAATTCACTATTTATGCACAACAAACAAAGGAGCGACAATTTCTGTTCAGCGCCAGACTTGCTTGTAACCTATATCACCAATTATGTTATGAAAATGACGCATTAACTACAACAGCAGACTGACCTTTGTGGGAATGCTTGGAGCAGACTAACCTGTGAGCTGGAGTGTTCTGGGACGTTATATTTGGTCTTTGAATGGCTGCAATCCAGGCCACCCGTCGCCTCTTTGTTACTTCGGAAACATGGCTCGAACAATTTCTCTTCAACAACGTAATCCGATAACAACCGATCTCTTTACCCGTCGGCTTCCCGTGGCTGTCATGCGACCGGCTATTGCAGTTAATAATACAACGGCTTCTTGCCATTTTTGTGTTTCTTTTTTATCGCTGTGATTTCAATTGAAAGCCTGCGTGCGCTAGTACCTCTTGCCACGAGTTCCCAGAATCCTTTGCGGTTTTACCCCTGAATGACGTCACATTTTCAATCTCTATATAATATGTATGTTAAATTTTATATTTGGGGTGAAATATCAAGTCTTTTCAAGTAAACCGGTTCAAGTCCAATTCAAGTCCCAAGTCATTGGTGTAAAAGTCCAAGTCAAGTCACAAGTCTTAGAACATTTTTTCAAGTCAAGTCTAAAGTCATAAAATTAATGACTCGAGTCTGACTCGAGTCCAAGTCATGTGACTCGAGTCCACACCTCTGGTTGTTTATGATCAGTAAAAAATAAAACAAACAGTGGGACACAGAGTTTTCTTAAAAATAAACACATGAAAAAAGTCTTTGGTATATTATCTTAATTGCCTCTAGATGCTCCCAGGGCTAGGACTCAGCTGTCTCCAGCATGGACTGCAGGATGGAAGCAACAACAATAAAGAGGATGATAGAGAGGAGGAAGGCTCTGTGGATGACCTGCAGCTCAATGAGGCCAGTTTGGACAGCAAGGATTAGCAAGGTGATCCCTTCAGTCATCCCCCTGCACAGAGAGGAAGCAACCTATTATGCTACAATATAGTCTTTGTGCCAGCGAGGCTTGTACTTGACGCGTGGCAGTCTTCTGGCAGTAGGTGAGCCAGTCTGAGTGTGGTGCAGCCTAGCAGTGTCAGCGTTCTTTTCAGTCACTGGGCGACAGCGTGCTAGATGAGTGGCATTCCAACTCTTTCCATCACTCAGCAAGAAGGCATTCAAGCCTTTGGCTTTTGTTACTGTTACAGGAGGGGTAAATCTGGGATGTCCTTTGGGAACATGGTGGGGTTTCCTTATCCTCACACTCTCTCCTGGTAGAAAAGAAGGTTTCCGTGCGTGACGCCTACCATCAGTGTAACGTTGCATTTTCAACTGATATTTCTGAACTGAGTGACGTGCAACGTATCCAGTGGAGACACAGCAGGAGGCAAAGGGAGTACATCCAGTATAGTACGCATCTTCCTGCCACACAGGAGTTCTTAGGGAGAGGGAAGTAGAGGGAAGTAGTTGCATGCGGTGTTGCACAGTAAACTTGAAGCCAATCCAGCACAGTCGCCTTCCATGGTTTCGACTGCTGGATTGATGTCTGGATACAGGTGCGGAGGGCACGATGAAACCGTTCGATTGCTCCGTTTGCAGCTGGGTAGTAGACAGATGTTCTGCTGTGGGAGATGCCTCTATTCTGGAGGAATGAGGTGAACATTACAGAGGTGAACTGTGCACCATTGTCAGTTATGATGTTCTCTGGGTTGCCATGACGACTAAAGACAGATGAGAGGAACTGAATGACATCATCAGTAGTAGCATAAGGTGAAAAGGCAAGCTCAGGCCATTTGGAGTAGTAGTCAGTCAATGTTATGACGTATCTACAAGCAGGTATTGCAGTATCAAAAGGCCCAACAATGTCAAGACCAAGTTTTTTCCACGGTCCATCAGGCAGTGGGACGGGTTGGAGAGGAGCAGGATTAGTATGTGCAGTTTTGTAATTGGACTGGCAAAGGAGGCATGAGGTTATGGCAGACTGAACTTGTGAGTCCATTTTTGGCCACCAGTAGAGATCTCTTAATCTTTGTTTTGTGCGCACAATGGTGACTTTCATGTGCCAGTGCAATCAGTTTAGGTCTCACTGAAAGTGGTGCAATGAGCCTTGAGCCTCTGAGAACATAATCACTTAGGGTTGAGAGTTCATTACGGATTTTGTAGTAAGGTGCAAGCGTGACATCAAGTGCTTTGATTGAGGCAGGCCAGCCACTTTGTATTTGTGAACGCAAAGCAACCAGTTCAGGGCAAGTTGAACAGGCAGAGTCAAAGTCCGCAACTGGAAGTGAGGACATGGCAGCAGAAACTTGGGCTACCATTTCATGATCTGAATCTGATGTGGAATGGGAAGAAACGGGCAGGGGCAGGCGAGAGAGACAGTCAGCTGTATAGTTCTGAGAACCTGGGCGGTAAATAACATCATAGTCAAAACACAGGAGGCGGGCAGACCAGCGGGCGATGCGCATGCCAACCCTATTAAACCCTTTGGTGCTCAGCAGCGTTGTCAGAGCTTGGTGGTCTGTCCGCAGAGTGAAACGTCGGCCCCACAAATACGTTCTCCATTTCTCTGCAGCCCACACACAAGCATAAGCTTCTTTTTCAACAGTTGAGTACTTTTGATCTGTTGCAGGCAGTGTGCAGGTAGCAAACGCCACAGGTTTTTCTGTGCCATCAGGTTGCACTTGAGCAAATACAGCACCAAGCCCATAGTCACTTGCATCAGTAGAGATCACAACACGCAAGGCAGGGTCAAACAGTGCCAGTGCAGGACTATTCACCAGGAGTTTTTTTACTTCTTCAAAGCTCGCTTGTGCACCTGAAGTCCATGTGAAAGTGTTCTTGTCGTTAGCACAGGCACACATAGGGGCTACAACAGTTGCAAAGTTTGGCAAAACTTGGAGTACCATGACACCAAGTCCAAGAAGGATCTCAAACTGAGGGAACTGGGGAGGATTAAAGGGGCAGCACAGCAGCGTTTTGGAAAACAGTGTAAAGGCTTTTCAGGAAGCTTTTAGGACGCTGTGAAAATACTGAATTTGAATAGTGGAGGCTAGAAGTAGTGAATGTATCCTTCCTCTCTATCATTAGATGGAGAGAGTGTACAAAGGCCGGCATAGTGGGTCTGTGGCCACTCTTGCTTGCACTTTTGCGTGTCCGTCAGCCAGCTGTGGAGAAGAGCAAAGTTTTTACATGCAAAGAGCTGAAGTGAAAAGCAGTGTTCCAAACAATGAAATGTGTCCACTCTTTGTGCTTTTCATGCAGTAATGTTTGATGTTTGAAGCTATTTCTGCTGTTGTCCCATTCCCGGTGAAATCCGCTGTCCCTCCAATCCCGATCCTCTTGCAAAGCAATCAGCATTTGTCAGACGCATCAGTCATTGGCGGTACTCAGACAGGATCCTGGATGACTACACGTCTGGGGTGGCTAAGAGAGCAATTGAAGGATGCCATGTTTACTGAATATGTGCCTAATTTTGTCAGGACATAGCTGGGTCCATTGCTTCTGCGTGCTCTATTTTCACAAGCAAAGGCCTGGCTCTTTCTCCTGGCACCTTCTCAGGTGAACTCCATGCCGTGGCTTCTTCTCAAATCAACGTCTGGACTGCCGCAAAACAGCTGACCGTTGTCGACAGGATTCGAACCTGTGCGGGGAGACCCCAATGGATTTCGAGTCCATCGCCTTGACCGCTCGGCCACAACAACCACATTTGGTTTTGGAGCTACATACTTGAAAGACATACGTCTTCCAAGTCCTACGCCACACGTCTTTCAAGTAGGATGTGCACAACAACGGCCACGCTGGATTGTAAATGCGGTAGCTGCATGACTTTGGTGAGAAAGCTTGTGGTTTTGCAGTTCCGTGAGATTGGTGCAGCACAGCTGCGGTTGAAGCTAGCTGGCTGACATTAGCTTGCTTGTTTGCATGAACAGTAACACACACAGCTGATGATTTTGCCACCGCAAAGAGCTGATCAGTACATGGTTAGTAAAATGTTATCTTCATTCCAAACATTCAGCACAATATTTAAAGTGGGACTGGGTGTCTTTATGAAGAAGTAGCGTGTCCAATCACAGTTTCATGTAAGAAGGTATATGTATGAAGTGATGAGAACTCAAAGCCTGTGTGAACAGTGTCTTTCCACAGCAAACGGTAGCAGCGAGGCCGATGAAGAATGCACCTGGCCTGACATTGTAAGCCTTTGCAGAAAGAGCGGAGAACGTTTTTACTGTAAAACAGTACGCAGCCCACATGCTTGAACAGCACTGCGAGAAGCAACTGCGATGGCCGGGAATCGAACCCGGGTCAACTGCTTGGAAGGCAGCTATGCTCGCCACTATACCACCATCGCTGTGAAAAACTGCAACATCACTGAGTCATTGTCCGGCTTATGAAGCTTTCAGGACAATTAACAAGGTGGGCATTGTGATTACTCGCTTGTCAGGTTCTAAACTGGTCAAAAGGTAGATCACTAAAAAGACTAGTGCTCTCATGCAACTGCACATTTAATCTCATCAGCTAAGCTTCTTTGCTACTCAAGTGTGGCCTCTCACGCATTTAAACTCTTGTGTGATTTTTAGCACCTTGAGAGTCGCAATGGTCACGCGAGTTCTTCAGGTCACAGCAGACAAGGTGCGAATAGGTGTGAATCTGTCTTGGGACGAATCTGGGACGAGGACGTCTTTGGCTCCTCTCTCAAGTTATTGGACTTTGGCAAAAAGGTTTCACGCTTAATTAAAAAATGAGAGCAAGTGTCTGTGTCCCGAATACAAAGTGGGAGCTGGTTCCACAGAGAGGGGCCTGAAAAGTGATGGCTCTGCCTTCCATTGTACTTTTAAATCCCCTCGGAAGACAGCAGTCTGAGAGCAAAGCACTCTGTTGGGATGATATGGCACTGTGAGATCTTGTAGACAAAATTGGGGGTGATTATTCAAGACCTTGTGTGTGTGAGGGCAAGTATTTGGATTTTTATTTGGGATTTAATTGGGAGCCAATGAAGAGAGAAGTCCATATGGGGGAAATATACTCTCTCCTTCCAGTCCCTGACTGTGCTCTGGATGCAGCGTTTTGGAAAATAGTGTAAAGGCTTTTCAGGAAGCTTTTAGGACACTGTGAAAATACTCAATTTGAATAGTGGAGGCTAGAAGTAGTGAATGTATCCTTCCTCTCTATCATTAGATGGAGAGAGTGTACAAAGGCCGGCATAGTGGGTGTACCAGAGCAGGGCTGTGTGTAAAGCACAGCCAGGCAGCTGAACACTGTATTGTTCTCTATTTTGTCCTCTTTGAGCGCGAGACAAGCCACCACAGCTGGCAACACCTGTCAGTGAACACATTCAGGATGAAGATGGGAAGTGAGGAAGAACTGCTGTCAGTGCTGGAAGAGCTCGACCCCCTCCCCATCACTGCGCAGTCTCAGCAGCCCTCACCCACCCCTGCCTCTCCTGTAGATGCCTCTCAAACTGCATCAGTTCAACCCCGAGTTGAATTATTCCAAGACCGAGATGAGCCCATCTGTTTTGCTGAAATCCAAGAAGACATGTGGTCAGTGCTTGACTACCTCCCCGTCTCTCAGCAGTCTAATGTGCTCTCCTCTCCTCATTCACACAACTACTCGACTCCTAAACAAAATCTCATCTGTCCTGCTGATTCCCCTCCATCCAAACTGGCGTCCTCCCCTGTTGCATTCACTGAATTGCCGTCAACAACCCCCATCTTTTGCCAACTAATGAAAAACAATAATTTCACTATAGACGATTGGACCGATTTCAATTGAATTAAACTGTTACTCCTGTTATTTCAACATCTGTCTTTGTGTAAATAAATGAAAAAACAAACAAAAGATGCTTCTGTCATAAGTTACAGCAGGATGAAACAACCTTCATGTAGTTCTTGTTTTTAACACTGCAAACCTTCTTTAGTTCTTTTGTTTCCTTTCATATTCAGCACACATCTGTCAGTGTCCACTAACTGTCAGGGAAAAGCCAGATAAAAACACTGTGGGGTCTTTTGGGACACGTGCTCGTTGGGTTTACTCATAGATATCAGAAATGATCTGTTCTGTATTCAAAGGATACACGAAGGACGTTTGTATTAAATGCAATATAGCGACTGATCATATGCTGCTTTCTTTGGGGGCTTTTCACCACCATGTTACACAAATCCAGTTTCTAACTGAAAAGAAAATCCTTCACCATTTTCTAATCAAATTCCCTGGTTTCCCATGTCAGAGATGTCATGGCTGAAAGGATCATCGCCTATTGAGCTCAAAGCTAAACTCTTGTGTAGGGCCTCTTTCCATGTTGCACCATTCATTTTAAAAAGTCCTGGTAACAAGAGACAGAGGTGACTTGATGTATTACAGTTACTTCCCAATTTACAGAAATGATGTGACTTCTGACATTTTCCTAGCAGGAAATGTGCTACTGTGGGACACTGAAAGAATAAACAGCAAGGCACGTTTTGTTTTAATAACTTTTCTTTACTTCATTTGTATGAACTAGGTTTACCTTACAAAATCTTATACTGTATATAATGTTTTATGTTTAATTCATGTCAATGTCAGCTCGTGTTTACTCGGGTGAGCAGTACCGGCCCACAAAGAGAATGCTCTTGGTGGGTTTATGTCGGATGAAGAAGATGAAGTGATGATCAAAGAACATTTCAAAGCCCACACTGAGAAGTTGTTCAGAAAAAGAAGTTGAACCTGACCAAGATGAAATCCAAAATTGGGAATTAATTGTTTTATTGTATTATTTTTAATGTCACATATGGTGTTGTGTAATCCGTGTATGTATTATGTGTCTCTGCTGATGTGTTTCATGCCTCACTTTCATTTTACTGTAATTAGGCTAGTTTTAAGTTTCTTGAGTATTCTGATAAGGATACTGTGTAGTATGATTTGCAAATGAAGAGGAATCAATTAGTCTTAAATTAATTGACTAAGAGAAATGAAGCGTTGGAAGAATGTTATGTTGATGACTATGAGGTTTCTGGGGTTTATTCAATAGAGCAACAACTGTGTGGGATCTTTATACAAATTCTTATATTCTATTTAGAGCTTGCTTTAAAGTATGTTAGCAAAAAAACAGCGCACGCATTCGTTTTCACGATTTTTGTTCTTCTTTAGTCATTGGGTCTTTTTAGGTGGTACCTCCAGGTACCACAAGGGGGGATGTGGTGGATTTTTGTGTGATATGTATAACTATACACTATATATCTATGTGCACTGAACATATATATTTTAACTTTCATGTAGAGTCTTAAGCACAAGACATTTTGCTTCACCATGGTTTATTAAGGTGGTGCAGTAACAGGGCAGTTAATGCTGCTGAGAGTTCTCCTGCCTAACTCGCTCTCCAGCTAACTAACCTTCCCTAACGTCTTTCATGCAGCACATGTCTGTATCTATTTTTTCTACTCTTTTACAGAGCATCTTTTTGAGTGTCTTGATTTTAATTGGATCTAAAAGGGTTGGATCTCCACATCGTTGGTGGAAGAAGATTATCAGGATGGCTTCAAAATTTGCGACTACAGCCCCTCTTCTGTGGAACCAGCTTCCAGTTTGGATTCGGGAGACAGACACTATCTCTACTTTCAAGATTAGGCTTAAAACTTTCCTCTTTGGTAAAGTATATATTTAGGGCTGGACCAGGTGACCTTGAATCCTCCCTTAGTTATGCTGCAATAGATGTAGGCTGCCGGGGATTCCCATGATGCATTGAGTTTTTCCTTTCCAGTCACCTTTCTCACTCAGTATGAGTTAACTGCATTGAATCATATCTGTTATTAACCTCTGTCTCTCTTCCACAGCATGTCTTTTATCCTGTTTTCCTTCTCTTACCCCAACCGGTTGCAGCAGATGGCCCCGCCCCTCCCTGAGCCTGGTTCTGCTGGAGGTTTCTTCCTGTTAAAAGGGAGTTTTTCCTTCCCACTGTCGCCCAAGTGCTTGCTCATAGGGGGTCATATGATTGTTGGGTTGTTCTCTGTATCTATGAAGCACCTTGAGGCGACTTTTGTTGTGATTTGGCGCTATATAAATAAAATTGAATTGAATTGAATTGTGTTAACTTGTGTAGTTACACAAGTTACACAGGCAGAATGCCATGTGAACCCTGTCTCCAGGTGGAAAACAGAATGAGCGATACACCTGCTGTCAGGCCTGCAGGGTTTCTCCCTGTGATGTTCTTCTCTGTCTTGTGGTTGACATTTTTTTTTTTTTACTGGCACAAATAATTTGTGGGGCGTCTTATTGTGACACCTGATTGTTGTAGTATTTTTAAAATGGCTGTGCAAAAAAATAAAAATAAGAACCCCAGATGCATTGCCTGCATTTTTAGATGAATAGTTGTATATAACTTTATTATTTACAAAATTTTTGTTTAATTTTAATTTAAAATAATTACCACTTATATTTGCATTTCAAGTTATGAAAATAATTTACTAAACATGTCTGTGGTTTTTATAGTAAAGAGAAAATATAACTACTACTAGGGTTTTATGTGTTTGTGTGATTTCAGACCAGTTGTTTTAATAACTGTAAATTTGGACGTGTGAGGTTGTGCTGAAAAGAATGATACCAAGAAAGACAAGGTAAAAAAACAACAACAATCAAAAGCAGCCAAAAATGGCCAATTATATTTTGGACCTCAGAATATTGACCCAACAAATCATGAAAAATGAGGTTTCAATAATTGTTTGTGACAGTGCAGCTTTCTGGCAGTAGTAGTAGTCAGTACAATTTGATTTTTTTCTAACAAAAACAGTATGAAACTTAAGTTAGACTTGTGTTTGGAAATGAGCCCCCGCCCAGTGTTGTGTAGCTTTCTGGATTTTATACTTATTGGTTACATATTTATTTATTATACAGGCTATACAGTACACACATTTTATGTAACTGAAATGTTTAATTATGTGGGCTATAGAAAATAATTAAGTTATAGACCATATTTATATGAAACATATGCTTAATGTATATTAATCATATGTAACACCTGCATATGTCTTTAAAACAAGGCTTTGATTTTGCCACCCCATTTGATTTCCATGCCAGCCTGGAAAAATTTCTCTAGATCCGCCCCTGGACCTGTCCTGGACCAGCAACACCAAATCAGTGACTAAAAGAGCTCAGCAGCGACTGCATTTTAAGAGACGACTGAAGAAGGTGCACATCCCCAAACCCATCTTTAATACTTTCTACAGAGGTACCATGCAGAGCATCCTAACCCGCTGCATCACAGTCTGGTATGAAAACTGTCATGCGTCCAATCGCAGAGCCCTCCAGAGGATTGTGTGGACCGCACAGCGTGTTATTGGCAGCTCTCTACCCAGTCTACAGGATATTTACACCTCACTGGGAAAGCCACTAGCATCATGGCTGACCCGCATCACCCTTCCCATCAACTGTTTACCACACTTCCCTCCAGAAGACGACTGCGTCATCAGGAGCAGGTCGGCAAGATTGTGCAATAGCATTTTCCCCCAAAGCAGTTTGGCTCCTGAACACCATGGTTCCCTCCTCTGCACTGAAAACTTCTCCACACACTTCTTGGACTACATAATACTCTCCTCTAATTATTATTACTATTATGATGTGAACATTTTGTGCACTTAAATCTTACTGTGCTAATGACCCCTGCATCAGCACCTTGTTTGGAATAGCAGTGGAGAAGACATAGATTCAATGCTGCAGACGTCTGAGCAAAGAAAGCTTCTAGAAGAGTAAAGACTAGCTAGAAGAATGAAGATTCACAGAGTAAATGTGAAAATTCATCACAGGGCTCTATGCACTTGATTAACTGACCATGAGCAAGTTTGCTAGTCTGGAGCATTCAGATCCACCACAAAGACTGTTCAGTGCTCACAGAAACTGCACAATACCCAAGAGCTGCATCTGAGCCTCTACAGGCCTTAAACAGCATGTTAATGTTCAAGACAGTTTAATTAGAAAAAGACAAAACAAGTATGGTTGGTCTGGAAGGGCCGCCAGGAGAAAGCTTCTTGTCTCTAAAGAGAACACAACAACTCAGTTGAGGTTTGCAAATTTGCCCTTGAAAGCTTCTGGAGCAACATATTTTTAAAAGATGAGACTAAAGTGGAGGTTTGGTCATAATGCACAGCAGTAACTTCAGCAAAAATCAAACACAGCACAAACACCTCAAATCCACTGTCAAGTACGCTGGTTCAATTGTGGTGATTTGAGCTTGTTCTGCAGACACAAGCAATAAGCACCTTGCAGTCCACGAACTCCTCTGTATGCCAAAGTTTTCTAGAGTCAAATGTGAGGCCGTCTGTCCAACAGCTAAAGCTTCTCCTAAATTAGGCCATGCAACAGGATAATGAGCCCAAGCACAGCAGCAAATCTACTGCATGGAAGTCCAGACCTCAACCTGACAGAAATGCTGTGTATAAAGAAATGCTTGCAAATGTTGATGAATTGAAGTTATTGCTGCTAACTGCTGCTTCTGTAACCGACTCAATCATAGAATGATTATGATATTGAAAAAGACAAATGCCTGAATCCTAAATTGTGGATATCCTTTTGTTGTGATCTAAAATGTAACACTAAATGTGATTAAAACACTAAAAATCTGGACTCTTGGGCTCAACAACTGCAAGGATCACCAGCCCGAGGAAAACACAAAATACACATGACCCCGTGACAAAGACAATTCATTCTTGAATGAAGACATTGATCTGACTTTTTAAAATTTTGCCAATTGTGTTTATTATTAAATTATTGAGGAAATAGAAAGGGGGGAGGGGTTTTAAAGAAGAAGGTAAAGGAAAGGGATAGAAAGGAGGAAAGAGATAGAGGAGAGAAAACCCCAACAATCCCCTCTGAGCAAGCACTAGGTGCGACAGTGGATAGGAAAAACTCCCTTTAAAGGAAGAAACCTATGACAGAACCAGGCTCTAGAGGGGGCAGTCAACTGTCGGGACTGGTTGGGGGGTGAGGGTGAAAAGAGAGAGAGGGGGGGGGAGGGAGGGAGATGGGACAGGTGATAGGAGTTAAAGGGAGACAGGGGAGGGAGAGGTGTCAGGAGAGAAAGGGAGAGAAAGGGAGAGGAGAGGTGAAAATTAAGATGGAACAGACGAGGTGACATTAGCAGTAGAAAAAGTAGAAAAAGTAGAAAAAGCAGGAGTGTCCCTCCTCCAGAAGAAGCAGAAGCGTTTTTTCTTCTTTTCCATGAGCTTTTCCACGAGCACTTTTTTCTCTAGGATGAGGGTTCTCAACTGATCGATTGTTTCTGCATTCTCCTGCTCAAGTCTCTTGCATGTTTTCTCCACTTCTTCTAATTTGGCTTGTTTGTCTTCGAGCCTTTCTTTCATTTCTTTAGATGTTGCCTCCTGCATTAGCTTTGCCTCGTGCAGCTCTGTATAACTCTGTTGTAATTTGTTGTGCGTGTCTTTCAACTGCTGACTTCTGCTCTCGATTTCTTGAAGTGAACACTGCAGGTCTTCGTTTGTTTTCTCTAGTTGTTGCTTTAGCACCTGCATCTCAGTGTTTTTGCACTTCACGTTGTCTGAAAGTTCCTCGACTTCTGTGTTTTTTCTCAGCATGTCATTGAGCTTACTCTGCATCTCTGAGCATTGGTTTTGCAGTTTTTCCTTTTCCTCTTCCAGTTCAGTTGTTTTGTAGTTCAGTTTGTTATAAAGTTCTTGCAGGTTTTGGTTTTTCCTCTCAAAGTCCTGGAGAATTTCTTTGTCTTCTTTCTGCTTTATTTCCTGTTGTTCTTGGTCTTGAAGCAGCTCTTGATATTTGTGCAGTGTTTCATCAAGCTTTACCTGCAGCGCTCCGTATTGTTCCTGCACACCTTGGAGTTGGCACTGCGTGTCTCTCTGGTCCAGTTTTTCTTTCTCTTCAAGGATTTCTTTATTCTTTTGCAGAGCTTCATCAAGCATTACTTGCGAGCCTTCGTTGTGTTTCTCGATGTTCTGAAGTTTGCAATCCAGATGTTTCTGTTTCATGTCTTGCTGTTCTTTCTCTTGAAGGAAATCTTTATTTCTTTGCAGTGCTTTATCAAGTTTCATTTTCAGCGCTGTGTATTTTTCCTGCACGTCTTCAAGCTTGCAGTCCGTTTGTTTCTGTTTAATTTCTTGTTGCTTTTGTTCTTGAAGCAACTCTTTATTTTTGTTCAGTGTTTTATCAAGCTTTACCTGAAGCGCTTTGTATTTTTCCTCCATGCCTTGGAGTTTGCACTGCTTCATGTCCTGTTGTTATTTTTCTTGGAGGAGTTCTTTAATTTTTTTGCAGAGCTTCATCAAGCATTACTTGCGAGCCTTCGTTGTGTTTCTCGATGTTCTGAAGTTTGCAATCCAGATGTTTCTGTTTCATGTCTTGCTGTTCTTTCTCTTGAAGGAAATCTTTATTTCTTTGCAGTGCTTTATCAAGTTTCATTTTCAGCGCTGTGTATTTTTCCTGCACGTCTTCAAGCTTGCAGTCCGTTTGTTTCTGTTTAATTTCTTGTTGCTTTTGTTCTTGAAGCAACTCTTTATTTTTGTTCAGTGTTTTATCAAGCTTTACCTGAAGCGCTTTGTATTTTTCCTCCATGCCTTGGAGTTTGCACTGCTTCATGTCCTGTTGTTATTTTTCTTGGAGGAGTTCTTTCATTTTTTGCAGAGCTTCATTAAGCTTGATTTGCAAGCCTTTGTTGTGTTTCTCCAGGTCCTGGAGCTTGAAATCCATTTCCTTCTGTTTTATCTCCTGTAGCCTTTTTTCTTGAAGAAACTCTTCATTTGTGTGCGGTCTTTCATCAAGCTTTACTTGCAGCTCCTGATTCTTTTTGTCCTTCAGCACTAGTTTTTCTAGTGCTTTATCAAGCTTTGCTTGGAGCTCAAAGTTTCTTCCCTGTCTAGGAGTTCCATTTCTTTCAACTTTTGAATATCTTCCTTTTCTAGAAGCTGGTTGAATGATTTGTCTACTTGATCAGGAAGTTGAATTTTGTCTTCCTGATCACAAAGAGGAGAGTTGGGCTTTACTGTTTTTTTCTGTTTTCTCTGAGACATGTTTGAATCTGTAAACTGTCACTCTGTTTATATCTGAATTAACTAATTTCAAGAAAGTGTTGAAATTACCTGGACTGCCTCAGCCCAGGTGATGTAACATTAGCAGACAGAGGGTTTGATGTTGCAGAATCTTTGGAGCTGTGCCATGCTGAACTGAAGAGCCCAGCTTTCACCAAAAGGAAGAACTAACTGGGCCCTAGATTGCCCAATCAAACCTCTTAATGCCACCTGCCCTCTCCTACATTAACTGTGGGCTCACCTTGTAGAACAGAGTTGAGTGTGGAAGAAATGGCAAAAATATGGAGCTGAAAAGCTGAGAGAGAAAAAGAAATGATAAATAAATCAATGTGTCAAATTAACTGACATGTTAGCTGGTGGAGTGCCCACTGCATTATATATATATCATCTCTTTTTTATAATAAATAATCAAAAACTTTATTTAAACTAAGATTTTAAAAAATATGTGCCGTGATTGATGTGCTCTCAGACATGTGCTTCAATCCACACACAAATACAAAACAATCTGACCACACGTACAACTGTTTCACAAACTCTATAAAGCATTCACACTCCAATGGATGCATCAGAAAGCAGCTTGGGATTACAATCTTGTCCAAGGATATTTCGCCTGCAGACTGGAGCAGCCAGGGATCAAACCAGAAAACTTTCTGATCAAAAGCTGACTTGTACTAAATGCTGAACGGCAGCCAACCCATTTTAGCCATTTAATGAATGTGCCATTTAATCTTGGCTGCAGCCAAGATTAAATGGCACATTCATTAATTACAGAGTTACGGATTGTTACATGGAACTCAAAAGAAATAATGAACCCATCTCGTGTCCTGTGTCTTCTATAGCTGTCTGTACTTTTACTTCCAAAGTTCATCAGCAAACAGTTTGCAGGCCTCTAATTATCAGGCTGTACTCAAGCGCTTGAATTCAACCTAAAAGCTGTGCTGTCATACAGAACCAAGTACCCTCCGCGGAAACTATAGCTAATGTCACAACTGGATCTGATGAGACAACATCAGTTTGTTTGTTTTGCTTTCATAACAAATAGTTTGAGCCATATACAAATACAGAAGTGACAAAAGGAAACATATTTACAATCCAAAGTCAGACTAACAGTTTTCAGTAGCACAGTCTTTTATTTACAGTCTGCTTCTCCTGGTGGTAAACCTCTATCACATGTTTGGATTAAAAATTAGGCCTATATAGCTGCTGGTTCCAGTTTAAGCAATATGTTAAAAATACTAAATTCTTCATTGATTTGAGCTGTGGGGTTTGCTATACACTGGCAGAAAATTGTAGAGTAAATGGTGAAAACGAACAAACCAAATAACAAGATCCTTGAATTCCATCTTTTTTATTAACAGAAACTCCAACAAATTTGTGCCCAATCGATGATGTTTGGGACATGAAAAGTCCAGTCCAGCAGGTGGCGGTAATGCGCCTTAAAGCTTTAACCGCCAAAAAATACAAGAGCAGAAGAAGAAGAAGCCGAGTTCCCGCTTTATGGCGTTTTTCTCTCCGATTATTGTCAAGACTGATTTAACACTTAAAGGTAAGTATCGAGCTAATATTAATCCGAGTCTAGTTAATCTTGAGTTTAGCTCCTGAATGAGGCTTTCTGTTGCTCTCCTCGGTGTCTCTTCTCAAGTTTTTGTGAACAAGTTGGAAAAAAAAATCTGACTAAATTGACTCAAGCTGCTTTAAACTAATTCACAGAAAGATATCAGCAAAAGGTTGTGAAACACAGAGAAGAAAAGAATTTATTAGAAGAAAGCTTTTAAATGAGCTCATTGTAATCAGAGTTTGTGTTGTTTTATTAGTCTGTTATTAAGGCTACTTAGCATCTCTGTGGCACCTGCACAGCTTATGAATGCAGCTTGCTAACTAAGCTAGCTAGCGCCACCCTTCTTCCATATAAGGTCACTTCCGGCTCCAAAAGACCCAACATGTTGGCGGTAAAAGTGCTATAATGAAATACATTTATGAGAAATGTAAAAATAAATGTGTTCCAGGCTAAAACACAGCTGCCTTTATCAGCGCAAAGTTGTGATGAGGCTTACTCAGATGATGGCTCAGATTTCTACACCCACTCGGATATACAGATGAAATCAAGACAAGTACATCAATACAAAAATTCACAGGATTGTTCAAAAAATAATAAATTGCATGAATATAGGAAATCTTCCTCTCAGTGACTGAGTTGTCTCATTGTGTCCTCATTTTTTATAAATCAAGGCCTGAGTAACCCAACCTTAAGTCTTCATTAAGGTTTTTGTCACATAGATAGAAAATAAACTCAGAGATTAAGCGGCTGTTATAAACAGAGTGATTAGTTGTTCTGGTTTACGTGCTGAAAATGGTTTTATTTGTGTATGTTCAATGTGTTAGACTTGTACATAGTTAAATATATGATCAAATAATGTTGAATCCTGGATATGGATTTGTAAGCAATGAAATTTGAAATAAGGGGGTAGGAACAAGAAAACTTCATCCTACTCCTTTTCGAGCACACACATTCTGTAGACATAGATATTTACATGAAAACTTGATGATTTTTAAGTTTTGTTATTTTTATTTTTTTCTGTTGTTATTTCAATTATATTTGCATGTTTGAAATAAATTTTATCTATCTATCTATCTATCTATCTATCTATCTATCTATCTATCTATCTATCTATCTATCTATCTATCTATCATTTCTCACGGCACACGTATATTGTCGGGTTTTTTCTTGGCCAGGGCATATTTTAAAGAGGAATTGCTCTCCTGGTACTGGTGTGCCATACTGCTGAATTTGGTATCGATGCTCAAACCTTTTGTGTTTGTTTCAAACAAGTTGTCCACCCAAGGAAGCTAAAATGTGTTCTGTGTGTTCTCAGATGAACATATGAGACACTTTGACTCTTCAGTGCAGTGTGGAGCTTAACAAAGTTCTGTTTTGTGTCCCAGCTGATCAGGAGGAGGAGAAGAGTCTGACGGAGCAGCAGAGGAAATTTCAGCTACTTGGACTCAGCTCAGCCACTGCAGAGAAAACAATGAGCTCAACACAGAAGGTGACAGATACTAGTGTTAAGAAATACTCCATTAAAAGCTGAAGTACTGATACAGTATGTATATTTTATGCTAAACTAAGTGAACCTTGTGCAATATTAATGTAATGTAGAAATAATGTATACAATGTATACAATGCCTACATCTTAGACGGTGACGTTGCCTCTAAACATCAAAATGAGCAGGAAGATGTTAAAGTGGGATTCAGCAGGATTCAACCCTAACATCAGCTGTAGTGGCTCAGTGTGGGGAAAAGGGTCACAGCTCACAATCATTTCTATTGAGAGCTCCAGTAGATTTTTTTTAATGTACAGGCTGTGATCAGCTGACCTGCTGCTCTCTGTGAATTCATCCAGATGTCTGCAGATGTTTCATGAGTTGTCCTGGCTGATTTCCTTTCTCTACACTGACAGTACACTGTCTTTATATTATACACTAAACTGTTGGTATGTGGGTGGAGCTCAGTGAATGAATGTCAGCATCATGAGCTTAAGTTTAAGTTAATCTCTGCTACACTTGATGTAATCTAACTCTGACATGAGCACCACAGTCACTGTGCACCAGTCACACACTGTTCTTTACTTAAATCCATCACATTACAGTAAACTTGCCTGCTTATCCTGCACTAACCTGCAGAGGATTTTACTTGTATCCTCCTGTGGATACAAACCAGCAAGAACTCATCAGATCTCTGTCACTTACCATTAATGAAGTTTGGCTTTTATTAATAAACAGAGAGCACGGATCCATGCACAGGAGGATACAAGCAGCTGCTTCTGTTTGCAGTCACCGTGCACCAGTGTTGTGTTTAATTGTGTCAGTGTTCATTTTTAAACACGTTTTTTAAATCAAATGTTTATGTATACATCAAGATTAATGTTCCAAACAAATGACACTGTACAGCAAATACATACATAGACATGTGCAGCAAAAGGAATCCGAGAAGATGTTTAACTTCTAAATGTTTAAATTGTTTGTTTTATATCCAAAGTCTGTCAGTTTGTCATTCCCTGTTATTGCTGCTGACTAATCACTCAAAGTGACACAACATGACCGTGGGTCTGATTTTTCTGGTAAACTTGTTTAGCAGCCCACTGGAGACGGATACCCTGTTCTTTGAACTTTAATACTGGACAGAAAATCGTCTCCTTCCAGAAACAAAGGGTAGCATTAGAACTTGTGTGAACAGCAAAACAATGTAGAAGATTTCCTTTTGTGTCTGTGTTGTGTCTAGGGCTGCCACGATTTGTCGACTAGTCACGATTACGTCGACTATCAAAATCGTCGACGACTGATTTAATAGTCGACGCGTCGTTTGAAGCTTTGTAAGATCCCAAAAGACGCAGGAATAAGTAGCAGGATTTAAGAGTGTAATAACGGACTGAAACAGAAGATGGCAGCACTGCATGTACAAGGATGCCAGCTGCCGTTAAACCCCGAAGAAGAAGAAGAAGAAGAAGAAGCAGCTGTGTCCCAGAATTCATAGCGCGGCCCAGCTCAGTTTCCAACAATGGCGGCAGCTAGTTAGTTTTAATATTACTCTTATTATTCTTTCTGGGTCACAAAATAAACGTTTAACATATTTTCAGCCGAGAATGTAGCTGTGTAAACCTCAAATATCGGCTCAGTTTATCAGGACACCACATATTTTCAAAAGCGCTCCGACGTTTTCAGAGACGTCTGTTACCCACTAGCTCGATAGCTAGCCGGGGGCTAGGTCACTAGCACGGTGAGAACACCGGACTCCAGGCAAATTGTTTTCAAACCCACCGCCGTCTTTCGCTACTCAGGTTAAATATATGAGTCACTTAGATAAATTAAAAATGTTGTTGTTTGGCTTTTTTTTTTTAGTATTTTATTTGTTCCTGAGTAAATCGGTTTGTCTGAGATTAAAGTTATAGTTTTTACACAGCTGAATAAACGTCAAGCAGACAGCTGATTATCAGAAGTGTGAGATGCTGGAGAATATACTCCGTTGTCCTGTTATATTTTAGATAGCAAGGAGTTTATTAAACTTCACCGAAACAATCTGCAAATTTCATTAAAATTGAATAAACTATCATCTTGTCTTTATTTTTAGTTAGCACCTTAAAAGCTTAAAGCTATAAGCTAATGATAGTTATATAAGAGCATATGCTGCATGGTGCAATAAGCTGTAGTTTTACGTCCAGTGGATGATGATCTGATTAGTCGACTAATCGCATAAATAATCGGTGACTAGTCGACTATCAAAATAATCGTTTGTGGCAGCCCTAGTTGTGTCACATCATTTTGGCTCAAGAGTTTACTTTATTGCTATGTTTGTTTTTTGCTATTTTATTACTACATTTGTATTGTGCAGCACTTCGGTCTGCCAGGTGTGTTTTTAAAGTGCTATATAAATGATGATGACGATGATGCTTACGGAACAGCTGAAAGACTTTAAAACAAACCTGTTACTTTAATGATGTTTCTGTGGTACTACAGAGTCCAAAAGAAGTATCGCAGTAATAATTCATCCAAATTGTAACTTTTAAATGTCATTATCAGCCCAAAGGTTCACAACCAGTTCATCCCTGATAGAATGTAAATATATACAAATCTATAAATTGTATTATGTATATAACTGTGAAACAAACATAATGGACCATTAATGTATCATAATAGTACATTTCTGAATTTGGGGTATAATTCCAGGTGGGATGAGTGTCTGTACAGCTCCTCCTGTTGATGTAAAAAAAGAAAAAAGTAAATGCCAGTTTTTTTTAGGTTTTCATGTTGATGTTGTAACACAGTAAAGAATTACTCTTACAGAAATAAATGTCATTTTTTCAACTTGCAGTTAAATTCATGTAACTTAATGCTGATGCTGTTGACGACTGGGGCTCACACGTCTTTTACTTTGTCTCCAGGACCGACTCACCATGGTTGACCCACAGGAAAATAGCCCGCAGGACATTCCTGACTATGACGGCATAGAGGATGAAGCTTTCCCCCCACTCCCACCACCACACTCCCCAGGCCGGGGAGGCCAGGAGGAAGGAGACCCTTTTGCAGATGGTAGATGCTGCTGTGCTCTTACAGGATTACTATGAGGTCTTTAAGATGTGATGATTCAGAACTTTGTATTTTAAATTCATGGTTTAATGAAGAATCATAGAAAAATAAGATTCAGGAAAAAAGGCTAATGTGGGAGAAATACAACCTCTCATAGTCCTTCCACAAAGCTTTTTGGAACAGCTTGATAATAATGAATTTGTTAGTTCAGCCTAGAATTAACAAATGCATGAACTGGTTTTTCAGCATCTCTCTGAGACTGGATGTTTCTAACAATAACAACACACATGTTTTTGTTTGCGTGAGCAAATGAAACCTATCAGATACTGTTCAAACCAGCACATTTCTTCTGTAACCTCCAGTCTATAATTTGTCTGGATTTAAAGATAAGCTTGAAGTTTGCCACGCTGCCAACAGAATGAGTTAGAAACACATCCTGTTGTCATGTGTTTTCAATGCAGGAGATGAAGGTGAGGTATCACAGCTGGCTGATGTCCCTACTGCTAAAAGGAGAGGCGTGAAGAGACCCCAACCCAAGCTGGACTCCCACAGGTAGCAAAGACATTTATATCACGACAGAGGGTTGAAATGCATTAAAATGCGCATTTAAATAGGAATTTGATGTCATCTTGTGTGAGCTGGGACACAAGGAGGCCAAAATCATTGATTGACGTGTGCAGACTGTCAGTGTTGCAGCCAGGTTGAACACGAGTCTGTGACTGCACTGGTTTTTATCACCGTTTCACTAATAATCGTGCACAGAGGCTCAGAGACACACTGACACACAGAGTTGTTGCAAATGTTTGAAAACGTAAGTTTGTGGAAAGAACTTTGCACAAAAAAAGTGATGTGATATTATCTGAGTGGCGACACCTGTCGTTTCGCAGAGTACTGCAGCGTCTTCTTACGCTTTAGCGGCGGGTACAAATGACTGCATCTGTGTGATGATGGTGCAGCTTCACTCTGCCAGTCATTTAAAGAAGAAAGACTCTAATACCATTGTTGTTTTCATCATTTGGATGGGCAAAATTCCCAGACTGAAAATTGTCAGAGCGTTGGAGACATCCCTGGATGTGTGTGAGAAAGATGTTTCCAGTCTCTGTACACCTATAGTGTGAACCTGGTTAGTATTGCCAACCATAAGTCAGGCTCATTCCCAGTAGTCTCCCAGTGGGTGTTCCAGTGGCACTCCTCTGTTACTGTTCTGTTCACAATGTTCCTGGACAGAACTAAGTTATACTAAATCAAAGGATGTTAAATAAGCTTTTAAGTAAGAACGTCGATTATACTTAGGATAAAACTTGCAAGCTGTATTAAAGAAAAACATAGATTTTCATTTGATAAAATATTCAAATTAATTGCAACTTTGCTATAAATATATATATATATATAGCAATTTTTTATTTTTTATTTTTAGATGGAGAAATTTGACTATTTCTCATTATACTGCCTTATGTACAAACAGGTAGGAAAAGAAAGGTTGTGGGCACCCTGAAAACCAAACACCCTACCCCCCCCCCCCCCCCCCAACAAGCTACTGCCTTCTGAACATGGTACATCTGAAGGCACTGACATTTCCATTCAGAGGGTCTGTCTGTGTTGGCCCTGTGACAGGCTGGCGACCTGGCTGCTGGGATGGGCTTCAGCCATCCACGATCCTGAATTGGATAAGCCAAATACGCCTGGATGTGCTGCTAACCCTGCTTGTAATCCATTAATGGTTTAACTTAGTCTTAATATTTTTTCCCAGGCTGATATCAGATCGAGGGCTTCCAGCTCTGGGCACTCTCTTTGACAATATCCAGTTCAAAGGCAAAGGACACGAGGTAGGATATGATAACATCTGTCCCACCAATTACCAGATGTGAATGAACATTGGTTTTTGAGCTAAATCTGTTTGGCCTGTCAGCTTTTAATTAGATGTCCTAAATTTGGTTTGAGACTAAAAGGTCAAAAGTTGCCCTTTCTGTCGTGGTCAAAAATGAGTGAGGGGAACCAGAGGTTGGTTTACCAAATTAAGATGTCTTTTGTTCCAATGACTGGAAGTCATTTTTTAGTGGGAAGAAGAAGCGTCCTATCACACACAGCCCTCTTTCATATCACTACTCGCTGTTTTTGATGTTTGCCCCATTAGGCTGCAGACCTGCGGCTGCTGATGCAGAAGATGGAGAACTGGGCCCACAGGTTGTACCCCAAATTGCAATTTGAAGATTTTATTGACAAAGTGGAAAGGCTCGGCAGCAAAAAGGAAGTGCAGGTGAGAGGAAGCAGTAGAATATTTCCTGCAAGCGTGTGGGATTCCTAATGTTCAGAATTTGTAATTTTTTACTCATTCTTCTATAGACATGTCTTAAACGAATACGACTGGACATGCCCCTGACACATGAAGATTTTACAAGTACAGATGGTAAGAAGAAAAATCATTACTGATGGGGATACGGTGGACTAGGGCTGTGCGATATGACCAAAGTCTCATCTCCCGATATAAGAATTCTATCGTCCGATAACGATATAAATCACAGAAATGTAACATTTTCTGTCAATTCTGTGAATCTCGACTTGCGTGAAGTGTTTCCAGCTGCGCGTCATGTAGCTGGAGTCGAGTGTTTTAACCGATGCATGAAACGACACATTTTTAGACAGAAGTTGTAACGGCGCCGTTTTCTTTGTGAGTATTTATTACACGGCGTGCTGCGGGGGAAAGCCTGTTCTAACGTTTGAGTCTAAGGTTTATTTTTTAGCACCTGGCGGCTCTGTTTTACTTCTCATCCGTAAACACTCTGCTCTTTCACGTGATTCCGTTTATTTTGAAAAGCCTCAACAGGATCTTGAGCTTTATTCTGAAAGGTTTATGTGGAACATAAACAAGCGGACACGCGATGGTTTTACCGTCGTTGTTGCTAACGACAACGCATAAAAACAGGCGCTTGTCCGTCCGTAGTGTGGTTATATATAAGAGAAAGAGAGAACTTTACTACAGTGACATCAGAACCATGAAGAAATATTGCCGTAAACAGTTTATTTTGCGACACCACGAAACAAACGATAGCGTAAAATGAAATAGACGTTTTTGTATATATCGTTGTATCGAACAGCCCTACGGTGGATTCACACCTGCAGGTGCACATAGGAAATACTTGCCATATTCCACAGGACTTAATTATCAGCACTGCTTGAAATTGTGTTCAGGTGCTGGTGACGAAGAGGTACAACGTGAACTGGAAACATTTGGGGATCCTGATCTGTTCAGCAGAGAGAGTTTTATTAATGCTCCCCAAGGGCAGATTGCCGAAGCCCTCGCTCCCCCACCTACTCCCTCTCTGACCGAAGAGCAGCAGAAACGTATTGAGCTGAACAGACAGCGGGCCCTGGAAAAGAGGCGCGCACGCCAGCAGCAAATTGGTAAGAATGGCAAAAATGTATCATACAGCTGGGACACAATATAACAGAAATAATTAATGATTCTGCTACAAAACATCCAGCGAAGGTTCATAAGGATCATCTAGCTTCATTGGTGTATTAACTTTATATGAAAATACAAAAAGCAAAACATTGAATGTACAGTATATTGCCAAAAGTGTTTGCTCATCTGCCCCCACACTCATATGAACTCGAGTGACATCCCATTCACGACGTCCGCCTGTGCAGCTATATCAGCTTCAACTCTTCTGGGAGTGTTTATGGGAGTTTATGACCATTTGTAAGGTCAGACACTGATGTTGAAGGCCTGGCTCCAAGTCTCTGCTCTCATTCATCCCAGTGGTGTTCTGGTCAGGACTCCCATGCCAGAGTTCATGTCTTTGTGGACCTTGCTTTGTGCACTGGTGCCCAGTCATGCTGGAACAGGAAGAAGCCATCCCCAAACTGTTCCCTTAAAGTCGGGAGCCAAAATGTCTTTGCATGCTGAAGCATTAAGAGTTCCTTTCACTGGAACGAAGAGACTGAGCCCAACTTCTGAAAAACAACCCCGCACCGAAATCCCCCTGCCACCAAACCTGGAGCTCTGTTGTCCTGGCAACTGCTAAATTGACTTGTCTATCGGCTTTCCAGATTGAGAACTGTGATCCGTCGCTCCATAGACTGCATCTCTCCTGTTCTAGAGTCCAGTGGCGGCGTGCTTTACACCGCTGTGTCCCATTGCTTTGCGTTGCACTCTGTGATGTAAGGCTTGGACTACAGCTGCTCGGCCATGGAAATGGATTCCACGAAGCTCTCTGTGCACTGTTCTTTAGCTAATCTGGAGACCACGTGAAGTTTGGAGCGATGGACTCCACAGAAAATTAGCAACCTCTGTGCGCCTCAGTATCCACTGACCCCCACTCTGGGATTTTACGTGATCCACCACTTGATGGCTGAGTTGCTGTCGTTCCCAAACACTTCCACTTAGTAGCAGCAGTCTGCATGCCTAGGTGCTTGATTCTATACAGCTGTGGAAGTTACTGGATCACCTGAATTCAATGATTTGGATGATGGGTGGTGAGTGAATACTCCTTACAATATAGTGAAGTGGATCTAGTGTATATATCCACCAGAAACCCTGAAGGTCGAGTGACGAGTTCCCGTATTGCACAGTTCGTCCAAACCACCAGAGATTCCTCACATTAGTGTGGAGTTTGGTAATAAGAGGCAAAGCATGTAGAAAACATTGATTTCTTTACTGCCTGTCTGATGTCAGCTTCAATTAGGCGTAGTATTTTTGTTTTTGCCTTACACTTGTGATCCAAACTGTTTTTACTTCCTCTTTAGTTAAAGCGGAGCCAGCTGTCTGCGATCTATTGTCTACAAATCTTTAACAGTGACATTAAATCGTTCTTCAGGGTCCTCATTTACCGCAGAAATGATGTAATGTGATTTAAATGAGACCCATAGAAAAGAAAATGACCTGTTGATCGGTCTCTATTATGAGCCTTCACCCATAAAAATGTGTTTACAGTTTATAACTTACTGTACATGGTGTTATTAGCACAAACACTTTAAAGCTGATCATTTAGGACTGTAACAATAATCCAGAGAGCAATGTAGTCAAACATCTCACAGTTAGTTTTATTGGGAATGAACTTTGACCTGTTAGGCCCCCAGGGCTTTTCTGAGCTTCCTGCTCGAAAATGAAGAGGCCAAAATAAATGGAGTATTTCTCTGCAATTACAAACTCTGTGTAAACAGTCTTGGTATCAAAATAAAGCTAACGCTTGTGAGCTGTCATCAGAGGGGTAAATATTACTGCAGATGTTACTATGTCAAAGTTACTGGGACTCAAACATAGAAAAAAATGATTATTTCCCTCACCTAATTTTTAAAAGTATTTTATAGCTTATATGCTATAAAATATACTTTGGGTCACATTTAACTCCAGAAAATCATAAATCAAAATATGGATGTTACCTGTCCACAGATTCATGGTGATGTAACTGCTCTTTTAACTGTTTGGTGTTTGTAGAAATGGTTTACAGCTGAGATTCAGAGGCTTCTGTGGACACTCATGTCTGCACTTATATTTCTGACCTCGTGTTATAACCGATTAAATGTGATCTCCTCTCTTTTCCCCCATTTTTGGTGGTGTGGGTGCTTAACTAGTTAAAGTACCAAACATCTGTCTCCTGTTGTTGTGTCACGTAGGAAAGAAGCATCAATATCTGATGAGCAGACTTGTTCATTTGTGCAGATTTCTTCTTTTGTGTGGTTGTTTTTTCCAAGTGGAGATGAGCATCTCTAACAAGTTGATTTGTTCACATTTGCACATCTGCATTTTTGAGAGAAATGAGTTTTTTGAGTTTGTGCACTATATGCATATAAGACAACCATTTCCTTTTTCAGTATTTTTGTGTGGTGCATTTTTCTCTGTTTTAACAAAAGAGGAACAAAGAACATTTAAGTCAACCTAAGACGATTTGTTTTAATTTTTACATGGTCTTACTGAGGTGATGCAAAGTGGAACATGCAAACTGTTTTTTTGGTAATGTGCTGGAAAAGCTTGATAATGGACCTTGAAAGTGCTTAAAGTGCTTAAATTTGACCCTGAACAATGAGTTTGAACCCTGCAGTTTACAGTTTCATTTTTCATTATCTCAGCTTTGCCTGTCTTTTATAAATCGTAGTAGACTGAGTGTGTCTGTGTTGACTGAAACCATCACTGTTTCTAATTCTCAACCCTTTCAGGCCCTTCAGCCTCTCAGACTGCTGACATGTTAGGAGACAAACCTCCAGCTGCATCCTCACCAAATGTCATCAAAGGTTCTACTGATGGAGATGAAACTGTAGAAGATCCTGACCTCGAGCCTTCCAACAACACCTCCACGCAACAAACCAGCCCGCTTCCCCCCAAAGACTCTGAGCCCGCTGAGGCTGAGACCGGCCTCAGCCCTGAGCAACAGCTCAGCAACGACTGTGTAGAGGGGGATTAAAGTTCACGTGCAGCAGTTTCTGCTGAAAAGCTTTGGCAGTGAGCAGATTTAAAGGTTTCCCAATGTTCGTGCCTGCTCATTCGAGTAATGTTGTGCATTTCTGGTGGTTTATATCTTGAGCACATGTTCCTACTGTGACGTCAGCTTTGGGTTAGCAAAGACATTTATAATCAATGGAAATAAATGTTTTTCTTATTTTTAAAAGTCCAAATCCTAAACGTATTTACCATGTGTTGGTATCTGTTACAGAAAAATATTTGAACTGATCCACAGTTCCTGCTCTGATGCATCTTCTTTCTCCAGTTTCACTATTGGCAGAATTTTGGTTGCAAACATGTTTCTATAAAAGGCCTCTGTGTGTGTGTAGTATGTGAGCTGTCAACTGACCATCACCCTCTTCCAAGCATTAAGTGCTCGTTCAATTATGAACAGTTCTTTCTTAAGCTACTGCAGGGACATGAAACGCAACACGATGAAGTGGCTCCATCTGCGCTAATGAAAACACCATTTTTAATTACAGGCCACTGCACACATATTGAAATAGTTATGTACAGTTCATATTTCTGTTGGTAGTTCTAGAAAACAATCTTAAAATCCACAAACCAAAAAACGCTTCTGATTATTTACCAGTTCAAACAATAAAAATGTCCTTGGTGTTGGTGTCTTCTATACAGGCTCTTGATATACAAACTATAAGATAAATACATCCTAGTTTTATACATCACTTCCAACACAACCAACCTCAGGTGTATTTCATTACTCTACGGGTTTATTTTAAAGTCTGCTAATGAGTGACATGAAGTTTTATCAGTCCGGTGACCTGTCCAGGGCGTATCCTGCCTCTCACCCTATGACAGCTGGGACAGATTCCAGGACGTGCAGAAGAAAATGGACGAGTGGACGTTTTATCATCTCCAGAACAATACTCGTGCTGGGTTTTGTATGAAGTGGTCACAGGTAGTACAATATGTGTGAACTCACCAAAAATGGTTCTATAACACAAGACATTTAATTTACACAAGACATTGATCCCACCAGTGAGATATTGAGATCACTGGTGCTGAGAGAAAAGCCTTTTGTTACCAGACTTCTTTAACCTGCTGCAGTTGACTAGTTTCCTGCAGGATTGAACCACATTTGCAGTGAGTACTAGGTCTTGTCAAAGTAACTGCTGACACTTCACTGGCATTAACACGTTCCCTATCCTCCTTACAACTAAGTTTAACTTGATGTGATTTTAAAAACTAACTTTTACAAAACGTATCCACTGATTCGGTTTGACTCTGGTTTCTAAAAAGATGGCGGGACATGTTTTTACTTAATATTGTGTTTGCTTTCCTGTGACTTCACACACTCGTGTGGTTTGTCCACACACAATCTGGAGCTACAAGAATGACCTGGATGACTCAGCACGAGTGATCTTCAATGATCACCGTTCTGTTAGCGCACAGCGTGCAGTTCTCACAAGTGTCTGCTTGGAGGTAAAGCTGGGCTACAGCGTTTCTATGCTGTTGTTGCCGGGAGGCGTGAAGCCCTTTCCAGATCCATCAGAGCCAACTCTCTGATTTCTTCCAGAATAGAGTACAGACTGGGAGTTTTGCTCTGACGAAACTCTCTTTCCTCTTTGGAGAGTTTGGGGCGCCGGGCTGTCTTCTCCTGAGCCAGCGCCTCTTCATTCTGACGCACCACCTCTTTGACCAGCTGACTGCGGCCCTGAGGGCTGGGCTGCTGGGACTTGGCACTGTGGTGAGGCTTGTTGCTGATGACCTCGAGGTTTAGACGGTCAGCGTGGCAAGTTGAAGAGTGGACAGAAATACGAACCTGAAGAGAGCAGAGAACGTAAGTCACAGTATTCCTCAGTTCGATCACTACACAGTAATGGCACCTACTGAAAATAGTCTAATGGAATGCTATGCAAAGACAGGCCCACTTAAGGTTTGTGACGTAATATATAACAGCAGTCCTCTCAGCACTGTGCGCAGCGTCACAGCTAAGTAGACAGTGGTGTAGAGTGGAGAAGTTTCCGACTGTGCCACAATTTTGTTCATAAATAGGATAAATTGGATACGTATGTTACACACACGTATCCAATGTAACAAACGTTCATCCATCCGTACACGAACTTTCTTTACTGTGCTTTCTAACATTCACACGACGTGGAGACTGGAGCAGAGGGGGAGAAAAACATTCATTAACACTGTGACCTCGGTCAAGTGTCACAGTGAGGTTGTTGTTTTGTTGATTTGTTTGTTGAATATCATCATCATCTCTTTGTTTGATATGATCATAGCTTGACAGCAGTCAATGCTGTGGTGGACAACTTGTGTTTGGGCTAATGTTTCTTTCTATCTTGTTTTGGCCACATGTGTCATCCATCATCATCCATCAGTAAGCTATGTTGTTAGCATTGCCTTTGCCCTTTGACATTTATGACCCCAGGATAAGTCCATGAAAGAAAGAAAAGATGTTGATAACAGTGGAAGCAGCAGTACTCTGTCACTTTTTCATGTCTTAAAGCCAAAGATGTGAGAATAACACACCGTTACTTCAGTTTCTTTTTGTTAGCTAACCTTAGGGTAATGTTTCCTGCTCTTTTTGCTTAAATCACATGCACTTATTCCTCACAATCATCGTGTGTAACATGCCTGAACTTAATATAACTTGACGCCAGTGATGGGCAGCAACGCATAATTAGATTACTTTTTTCAAGTAACGAGTAAAGTAAGGGATTACTGTTGCAAAAAAGGTAATTAGATTACTGTTACTGTCCCGTAAACACGCTGCTCTACTGTGTTACTAAACCGTGAGTTTGTTTGCAAGAGTGTCTCATGACAATGACATAAGTGCATGCGACGTTTGTGGTAACAAACGTGTGCAGAGCAACAATGGATCATTTATCGAGTGCGAGAGAGAGAGTGCGACCGTGCAGCGTTTAAAGGCGTTTATGTGAAAACAATTACCGCCCACTGTCATTTTTTATCTCCCTTTACAAAAAGGTTTGTGTAGAAACGCCACAAACTGGAAGCATTACATTTCTTGTCTTGGAGGAGAGCCTCCCCCCCCCCACACTTATGTTTTTGTTTTCATATAATATTTAAAAACAATAAACTGAATAACTTTAAATGATTTATTTTCAGGAATCATTTTCGTCTCATTCATCTTACTGACGTTTTGTTACCTTGAGATTAGCTAACAAAGCAGCAACCACACAACACTTTATCACAACAAGATCATAAAACGTCTCTTAATGTTGGACCACAAAAGATCCAGTAGTCGTATGAACCTGTGATTCATATACACTCATGCATATATATTTGGAATCGTCGCCTTTAGGCGCTGCATTGCTGGAAACCTTCTAAAATGATTGATTAGCGTTTTCTGTGACTTACGGTGATGTGGTCAAACAGTTTGAAGGTGGAGGTGCCACAGCTGGAGGTGGTGGTAATGCGGTCCGGGTATTTTCGCACAGTGCCACCCTGCCAATCACAGCTGCCGTCCTGTCCCGCTACCACCACCAGGCCCTCTTTGTTCTTCAGATACACAGGCCCCCTCACACCATACCTGTGAACAACATGGCTGTGGTCAGAGGCAGCCTTACTTACTCAGTGATATTACTCAACCTGCTTTGCGCCCTGTGATTTTAATCATTACATGGATTCTACAGCCTTCTCAAAATGACCACAGGTTACATTTTAATAAACTGTTAATATTGCATATCCCTGTAACACCACAAGCATGGAGAACACTGATGTTATTAAATTACACTTTCCTTGCAATAAACAAGCAGCAACCTCCAGAGGTTAGCTAAGCTAACGTAGAAGTGCCACAAACACAAGGCTGGCTCCAAAGCACCGTCCCTCCCCACAGACTCAACTTCAGCAATGCAATTAACTTATTTAAAGCCTGGTAGAGAAAAGATTCGGGGTTTTAGCCGATTTTCCCTGCTCACAATAAATGTTTAAGGAATTAGTTTAGTAAATTTATACAATTTAAAACTCATTTTGAGGTTTTTTAAGAGAAAATAAAACTAGCGTGTATACTGTTAAATATACATTGATTAGCGTGCAATTACATCTTCCAACAAATTCATTCATTGTCATAAACTTTGAATTCGTCTATTAAAAATACACGAGTGGTTGGCCGTCTGTGAGCTGCTGTACAGCTCCATTAAACAAAGGAAAAGAAGAAGACTGCAGAACAAAACACAGGACTGACGGTTCTTACTCTGGGATAAACACCAAGACACCGTTGTCTCGAATGGAGTAGACAACAGCGTCAGCCACACAGCACGGGTCTGTCTGAGGGTCTCGTTCTCTGAAAAACAGACACTGAAACAGTGCTGTGGATCGCATTTGGGCTGCCTGTGCTGCCTGCAAATGAAACACAGACGTCAGCACAGCTTCTGTTAATAGAGTAAGAGGTGAATCATTGAAAAACACAAACAATAAAACACCCCTGACCCTGTTCTTGCTGTTGACATGGTGAGCCATTTCCTCCACTTCTTTGTTACTGGCTGGTGCTTTACCAGATACAACGCCCCTCTGCATGTGCAGGGCTGCGGTAAGAAGGCGGTGCACGACAATGTCTGCGTACCGACGGATGGGTGAGGTAAAGTGTGTGTAGCGATCCAGAGCCAGACCTACGACAACGAAGCAAATATCAGCACGTTAGCCTTCTTTCTAGTTCTCAGTCGAATAATTCTTCACAAACAACAGACGTTGGACAAGTGTGTGCAGACGTGTGATGGATGGACTGACCCACAGTCACACTGAAACTCTAGTGCAGCCAATAAAAGCTGTGCAGCGGTATCGTACCATAATGGTAGTATTGGTCTTGAGGATGAGCACCAGTGGAGAAGTACAGAGCCTGTGACATAGCAGTGGTGGCCATCATTCTGAACAACCTGTTCACCAAGGGGTCCTGTGGGTCCACAGCTCGGTCCAGTGAGGCAGCTAAAGCCTTGTTGGACCTGAAGGAACAGAGCCAGAAACCAGGGATGAGTGAGGCCTCTCATCTCAGCAGTCAGTGACACAAAGCTACTTGCATCACCATGTCTCTTGTCCTGGGACCGGTTCTGCTGTTGGTTTAACCCCCCCCCCCCCCCCCCCCCCCACAATCCTCCAACCGCACATTCATATTTTGTTTTCAAACTCCATTGCAGTTCATTCCACGCCTCAGATCCTCAGACCTTTTGTAAACAGTTAAACAAATAAAAGTTAACTGTAATAGATTACAGGTTGTAATTAAATAAATCACTGCCTCTTTTAAAAAACAGAAAAACAAACCATCTTTAATTATTTGAGTTGTTTGTTTTGTTCCCGTGTGAGAATATTCAACACTGCTCTCTGTGCAAAACGGGTTTAAAAGCATAAACAGCTGTGGGATCCTGTTTGTCCGGGATTTGAACCGGGGAACAAACTGCGGCAGGATCAGCGTTGTGCCGAGGTCGGCATCGCCGACAGCATGTGTTCCCCCTGCGTGGCGAGCGTTCGCTGGGCACGGAGTGTGGATCCAGGTTACGCCGCCTCCATTACAAACAGTCAGACGTGGAAGTAGTGATGTTTTAGTTTTGTAAAAAAGTGAAACCTGAGTGTCGTTACATTACCATTCAGTTTAAGGGTTACAACAGAAAATGAAATATTTATTGTCCTCTCGTGGTATCAGACGGGATTATTTTAACAAACGAAGGACATTTTGCCTGATAATTATATTTATCCTGTAACTTTACTGTGTAAAGAGCTAAAACCTCCAAAGTTTCAGGAGTAGTTAGTCGTTATAAGAAGTGTTTGTGAACTGAAAATCAAGAATGTGGGATCCTGTTTGTCCGTGATTTGGACAGCCCAGCGTGTGCTCCCGACGCAGGGGAAACTAATTCTGTCGGGGAGACCGACCTTGCCACGACAGCTGTTGTGAAGCTGAAGCCAAAGGCAAGATATGCTTCATCATATGTTGTAGTCTTTGGTTTGGAAGCATATTTGGCTTCAACCTCAACCTGAGCTGAAGGAACATGTCTTCTTCTTGTCTGACTGCTCATGTGACACCTGAGTGTGTCCCCGTGTTATCAAACATTTCAGGTTCACACACTTGTGTGTCTGAACATGATGTGCGTTGGACTACAATATGCATTTCCTCAGTTTCTATACTGAACAGTCAAAAACATTACCTGGTGTCAATGGTGAAACCTTTGGCCTTTGCAGTGTCCACCAGCTGGTTGAATAGCTCCTGTTGTGGTGGTGGGTGACACCTTAGAAGGGCCTGGTTGGGGAAAGCTTCCTGGATCTTGCGGGCCACCCAGTGGTTGGCGTAAATCATGCACTCTGCCACGGTCTCATGGACCTCCAGGGGCTGACGAGGGACCAGGGCCGTAATGTTCCTCTCCTCATCCAGCTGGGCACCCACCTGAAAAGGGAAAATGCTTCTAACGTGACTTCAATGAAAAAGAATATGAAAATGCATCAGTGGGCCACATTTTACTACAGTTTACTTTAACTCAGTTGAACATGCACCATTCCACCGGAACAAATGCTGCACGGAGAACCAAATGTGAATGAATCTCAACCTGAAAACAGTCTACTGTCTTTCCTACGTTCAGCTCTCTATAATACCAGTAAGAACACATATCCCTAACAGGCACACAGCTCTGCTCATGGGCACAGAAACTCCACCGATCTGCTGTTCATGCTTTTTGTTTATAGTGGACAGCCAATCAGAGTTTAAGTTAGCTCAAAGGAAATGTGCCTTAAAGAGAGAACAAAACTTTTCTCAGACTAAGGATGAACTGAGGGGACCCAAAGCACTTCAGCAGGAACCAAAAGAAGCCAGAAAGTTTGGATTTGAACACAGTTTTGGCCGTTTTATATAATAGATCAAGATGAAACATCTGTTGTCCTTATCCTTCAGGACAACTGATGTTTCACCAGCGGTCAATAATCCAGCTTTGTCAAGATAAGAACTTGATTTTTGGGTGGCAGCTCAATCATTAAACACACTTTTAGAAATATATTGGTTTTTCCACTATCCCAGAAGCAACCCGAGAGAATCATTTTTACTTCATATCAATATTCTGTGTGCGTACAGCCATAACAGGAATGCAATAACTGAATAATAAATAAATCCAAGACATCCTATTAGAGAGCATCTTATAGAACAACAGGAATTGTCCATATGAGGTTTTAACAGATGGCCGACCAGCCGCTGTAGATAAATGGCTGTGATCTAATGTGAAAACTGTCAGTGGTTTCACAGTGGAGTGCTTGGTTTCTTTATTCCAATATTCTCACTGAAATGACTTTCTGATAAAATGTTTTCTGCTGAGGAACGTGTTCTGCTTAGACGCCTGATTTTAAAAATAACGTCTCTATTAGACCGTACTATAATTTATTATCGATGAAAAGAAATATATGGTATCCATCTGTAATTCTGTAAATAACACAGCAAAAAACCAAACTAAACATAAAGACCTGGAAGACTCCTGCGTCTAAATTCATTCAGTTATTGTACTGAGTCCTGAACATGTTAGAAATATGGTATCTAAGCAGATTCTTACTCTGGATGGCATTACCTTGGCCTCCAGTAACGCTGTGAGGAACCTTGGAGTCATGTTTGACCAGGACATGTCCTTCAATGCACATATTAAACAAATATGTAAGACTGCGTTCTTCCATTTGTGCAACATCTCTAAAGTTAGAAATATCCTGTCTCAGAGTGACGCTGAAAAACTAGTTCATGCATTTATTACTTCCAGGCTGGACGACTGTAATTCATTATTATCAGGATGTCCAAAAAACTCGCTGAAAAGCCTTCAGCTGATCCAAAATGCTGCAGCAAGAGTCCTGACAGGGACTAGAAAGAGAGAGCAGATTCCCTTCATTGGCTTCCTGTTAAATCCAGAATTCAAAATCCTGCTCCTCACATACAAGGTCTTAAATAATCAGGCCCCATCTTATCTTAATGACCTTGTAGTACCATATCACCCTATTAGAGCACTTCGCTCTCGCTCTGCAGGCCTACTTGTTGTTCCTAGAGTATTTAAAAGTAGAATGGGAGGCAGAGCCTTCAGTTTTCAGGCCCCTCTTCTGTGGAACCAGCTTCCAGTTTGGATTCAGGAGACAGACACTATCTCTACTTTTAAGATTAGGCTTCAAACTTTCCTTTTTGCTAAAGCATATAGTTAGGGCTGGACCAGGTGACCCTGAATCCTCCCTTAGTTATGCTGCAATAGACCGTGGCAGCTGGGGGATTCTCATGATGACGCCGAACATCATCATCACCTCTTTGTCATCATTATCACTGACTACATGTTTATAGACCAATCTCCATTTAATCATTAGTTATCATTAATCCCTGGCCCTTTTCCACAGGTGTCTTTTGACCTGATTTCCTCCCCTCGGCTGTATGAAGTGTTTCGGGGTGACTGATACTGAATTTTCTAACCATGATGTCATCTGACAAAATGACCAAACACAGAGGTTAAGTCAAACTTTCACTTAGACAGAAGCTTAGAAGGGAGAATCTTCTGCAGCTGAAATGTGCGAGAAAGATAGTGGTTCCAGTTTTTAATGTGCAGAATGGATTTCTCTCCACTGAAGCTATGTGCACGGTTTACTTTGTTTGATTCACTTCAGATTCATTGAATCATTTTGTGTCGTATGTTAGACGTCAGTAATGACGATGTGTTAGGGTTAGACACTCAGCTATAACATGCTTACGCTTTCAATTAAGAACATGAACCTTAAATGTTTGCAGTCTTTATTTATATAGTCTTACTGTTAAGTACACACATTACCAAAACACACAAAATACTCTATGAAGATACAAGAAACCAATCATACCTCCACTCCTTCCAGCTCCAGCGCTCCTCCTCTGTCCCTCTTTGCCCGAAGATGTCTGGCTACATGTGTGAGCATCTCAAGTGCCTCAGTGAGTTGAGCTAGCTTAGAACCCTTTTCCTGAGGACCCAGGTTGGCCAGTTCCGCTACCTCAACCTGTTCTCCGTTGAGGAGCGCCTGAGCCAGCTCGTAGTGGAGCTGATAGGAGGAGCGGATGAGTGTACGACCATACCAGACCTCTTGGACTTCAAGGGATTCTGCGTCAAGCTCCCAAAGCACGCTCATTGCATACCTGAATTTGAAAGTGTCAGTTACACAACTAGCATGCATTTTAAGCATATGAAAATGAAACGTGTGATGGGAAGTCTACTAACCTGTCAGCACCTCCCAGCAGTGAGCAAAGGTCTGCGCTGAGAATAGCAGGCAGCATGTCGTACCTGCGGTCTGCCAGGTAGTAGGTTGTAGCCCTTAAGAAGTGACATAATAAATATAAAAAGGCAATGAGATCAAAGCAGCAGCTTTATCATCTTCTTTCTAATCAAAAGTGAGACATAATTTGAAAATAAGTACTAAATATTCAGAGTTTGTTCCACCTTTGTCATTTTCATCCTTCTGTTTATTAATAAGTCAGGAAGGATGAAATAAATAAGCAAAATGTTTTTCTTATGATTTAATAAATATTCCCCATTTTCTGAAATAGAATTTAAGGCTTCAAACCACAATCATGAGATTTTAATTTACTTCTTTAAAGTGTGGAGGCGAGCTGGACAGGTGGGTGATCTGCACGCTGCTTTGTGGACAGCTATGAAATGTAAAATGGAATTTTAGAGTAAGTCAGAGAGAAAGCAGAGGACCAAAACTACATTAAAAATCACAACATAAAAAATATATAGTAAGATTTCAGTATTATTTTATAAGTGCACGTTGTTAACAGTCTACACGGAGTTTCTCTCCTCACTCGGCTCTCAATCATCTTCTGTACATGCTGCTGCTGCTGCTGCTGCTGCCTTTAAAAAACGACATGCACTTCATGGACCTTCTTACTAATTTATCTGCAGACTACACTTTATCAGATACATTTTATTAGCACTGGGTTAGACACTTCTGCCTTCTGAACACTCCTTTCTTCACTTCCAAGACTCAACAAGGTGCTGAAAGAATTCCGTAGAGATTTTGGATTATAGCGAGATTACACCGAGATGACAGCAGAATGCATTTGCTGCAGATTTGTCGGCCGTTCAGCTGTGACACAAATTTTTTTGGGCTGCTTCCCTGTCACATGGTGTCATCGCTGCATGTTCCCAGGAAGGAAAATTTGTGGAGATCAAGTGCAAGCATTACTTTTGCAGCCCCGACCTTCACTTCATTTACTGCAGATATTTTAAACTCAGTTTTATTCATTTGTACAATACAGCACAAAATAAATAAATAAATCAGAACATGTGCATATATCTGGACATAAACACAGATGAATATCTTCTTGTTCTATTACTGTGGTTCAACTGTCTTGTATCATCATCCTCTTTATTAATAAGATGCACTGAAAGCCAATTATAGACAAACCATTAACATCAGGTACTCAAGGTCACATGCCATCATGTGACCTCCGGTGTTTTCCTGACACCCGTAACTGTACAAAGGGGATCTGAAAACAAATGATGTGTGACACACTGTTCTTTACTTCTACCACTCAGTAGAATAAAACTAATTTAGTTGGAAGCGGACTCATTTTTCCTTTTTTTGCTGCATGACCTTCTGGTTGAATGTTGTGTACAAGTATGGCTGCCATGTCCCGTAGTAATATATGTTTATGAAGGCCACAGTGAAAATCACTCAGGCTTTCCCACAGCGGAAACATTCCCCTGTCCTGTTAATGGCATCGTACTCAAAATGAGCACAAGTTCTTCGTAACAACATGGACCACTGTGTTCTGTGTGTAGCAGTTCTCTACTGTGAGAACCCCAACCACCTTTTAGCACGACCAGCATTCGTCCATTCGCACACATATTCATACAGCGCGTTAGTCTATACCTTTAAGCATTTTCTCTCACATGCACACTCACACTAACGGATGCATCCAGGGAAATTTGGGGGTTAAGTATTTTGTGCAAGGTGACTTTAACATGAAGCCCGAAGGCACCAGGGATTGAACCAACAACGTGCTGACCATTGGTTCAATTCCTGGTGCCAGTGATACTTTCAAAGCCATCATGGACCCTGTGAAGTCCTTCTACATGTGATTAAATGATAGACATTTAAGGCTTAATGCTTCACATCAGACACGAGCCTTATTTAAGGTGGCCCTCTGTGTTATTTATAATTGCGCTACAAGGCATGCTGCTGATGCAACATTAATTCAGGCAACAACTTTCTTGCCTCTTTGTACTTCTGAAAGTTCCTCTGAACACTTATGCAAGATGCTGTAATTTTCTTTTATCCTTTTATATCCCACCTACTCTACCCAACCACTCCAACCAGTTCCTCACCTTGAACGTGCCTCCAAGTCTGTGAGCGAACCCTCTTTGACAAAGTGAGTGACATCAGCAATGTGAACTCCCAGCTCCAGCCTTCTGTTGGGGAGCTTGTGTACAGACAGCGTGTCGTCTACATCTTCACAGCCGCGTGGATCGATGCTGAACACCAGGCGACTGTCCCTAAGATCCCGCCGCTCTGCCACCTCAGAGGGGTCTACCGTCCACGGCTTCTCCAGAGAGTTGACCGGCATCTCTCTCAGCTGATGGCAGACGGACAGGCACAGCTAAACAGCCGCATAGTCTTTTGAACTTTTCACATTTTGTTATGATTCTATACAAAACATTAATAATAATAATAATAATAATACATTTTATTAAGCGCCTTTCAAAACACTCAAGGACACTTTACACAAAGACAAAGCAAAACAGTGTTTCACTTTCAGTTGCTCCCTTGTCACAAGGGGTCACCACACCTGATAGCTCAGCATCTTTTGATACGGCAGAGTTTTATACCAGATGCCCTTCCAGGCACAACCCTGATTTGTATCTCCGGTTGCAATCGAACCAGTGACATTTTGCCTGCAAGCCAGTGTGTAAACCACTGATGAAAAAAGGAAAGAATGAACTATTCCACATATTTAATGATTCTTTAATATTTTGTTGATTTGATAATAATAATAATAATAATAATGGATTGGATTTATATAGCGCTTTCCAAGGCACCCAAAGCGCTTTACAATGCCACTATTCATTCACTCTCACATTCACACACTGGTGGAGGCAGCTACAGTTGTAGCCACAGCTGCCCTGGGGCAGACTGACAGAAGCGAGGCTGCCATATCGCACCATCGGCCCCTCTGGACAACAATAGCTATATTGCAATCTTTAAAACCTTTGGTTACTATGGTAACTCTCTGATAACCAAGCACTCTCTGATGTGACCAATCACAGAAGCTCTACTGCCACCCCCTTTATAACATAAAAAGTTATGAATGATGTTCCAGTCTATGATAGTGGACTCATCTGTGCTTGTCCTTTGTTACAGCCCATTGCAACCCTTACACTCCTTACAGTGGAAATGCAGTTGTCTTCAGGTGTTGCCTAGGTTTAACTGCCGATTGTCTACACCTGGTGAGGTGTGGCTAAAGGCGTTCCTGAAGTGGTCTAGTCCAATCACCTTCTCCAGGCCAATCAGCATTCATGCTGTGTCCTCGGTTATTCTTCCTTGTACACGCCTCATCTCATCACTCATGCTCCATTCAACCATTCCACCACCAGCTTCCAGGCTCTCGGGGCTCCTGCTCTAATCCTTTTCACAGACGGGGTTCTGTTCCGCTGAGATAGGCCATCTGAGTCTAACGGCAAATCACCTGTTTAAATTCTGTTCATCAGTAAATCAATTTCATTCTTTCAAATAACCTCTCCTTATTAAAATATCTGTACTGTATTTAGTGATGAACAATTGTTAAACTCTGGTGTTTGCTCCCATAATTTCCCTTTTATTTTGACGCTCTCTGCTCTTTCCTCTTTCACCTGATCTCTGACTGCGATTGTTTGGAGGTGAAAACCAAACATCACCTGGGTTTCAGAAAACCAGAGTTACCCTGGTAAGCAACCATTCTCTGTATCTCACTATGGGAGATATAATCTACTTCCAGGTTGTAAGTTCTTTATCCTTAACAAGGTATGGAGCAGGGTAAGCCCACACTAAGGACTGAGTGTGCCAGTGAGGATGCAATAATATCAAAAACGCATAACCTAACAAATGTAATAGATGGTCCTCTGGTGAACTGTGAAGGTCACACTCTCAGTAGCCTTCAACAGCCACACAGACAGATACACTCAACAAAACAGGAACATACAGATGCTTCAATCTATGCAAAGGAGTGCAAGACACAGAAAAGCGCTATATATGGCTACATTTTCAGCAATTTACCGTTTAAAAGTGGGCCCTGCATAAACAGGATGTGGACCAATTGGTGCATTCCCAAAGTAAATGTGATACGAAAGAGTAGCTAAATGCAGTTTAATAAATGGAAAATAATCCTCTCTTATTTAGCTAATCCTGAAGGAAACATAACACATGTGGAACAGAGTTAGGAATGGGTACCGGCAATGTTCCCTCGAAGCTGTGTGTGTGCACAATTGCGCACTGCTGGCACGGTCTCTGCGCACAGAAAATCTGCGTTGCGCACAAAAAAAAAAATCTAACCTGAATTGAAATTAAAATCAATACTTTAACAAGTCTGTTTTGCAGTGTTAGTCAGTGACTGGCTGCTCCCGTATGGGATCCAGCCAGTAATGCGATTCACATTCGTATATACGCAGCTAATCAATGTCGTTGACAGGCTCTGACAGCGTCCTTATGTGCCGACACCGGTGTTTTAGCGAGCAAAGCGGCGTGGCGACGTTTAGTGTGTGTCAGAACAATGAGGCGACTGCTGAGTGTTACAGGTGTTACAGCAGTGACACATCTGCTGCTGTCAGGCCTGCAGGTATCAGGCTGTTGTTCTCCTTCATCTCATAGTTGACAGAAATTATTTTTGGAGTGGCACAAATAATTTGTGTGGCATCAGATTTGATGCAATTTGATGATTGTTCTCTAAATAATTTAAAATGTTTATTTAAAAAAACGCCTTGGCTGCATTTTTAGGTAAACAGCTGCAAAAAACTTTGTTGTTTGCATAACTCAGTTACTTTTTTGAAGAAGTAACTATATAATTAATTACTCAACATTGGTCATTATTTACTGTATTTTGCAGACAGAGTTACAGACTCTCTCCCAGACCACAGACTCATAATACAAGTCAGAGCTTTATGAAAAAAACAACCAAAGAAACTTGTGTTTTCAAAATTGGAGTTCAAGTTATTTTTACTTCCAATAGTGTTAACATGCTACACAGGTCATGAACAAGATTTTTTTGTTTTGTTTTTTTAAATTTTCATTGTAAGTGGGCTAAAATAGTTAATTAAAAGTAGTCTAACATAAATGTAAATGCTGTAATTTTATTATTTTAATAAACCATGTAACTTGCATGGATTCAATGCTGGCGTCACCACAGTGCACACGTCTGCTGTTGCTCACAGTGGTCCAAGGGATCGCTCAGGGAGTTTCTGTGTTCGCTCAGACACATGAAAAATTAGAGGGAACATTGGGTGCGGGTATACCGGATACGGGTGGCTTTTTTTTTTTCTTGAGATGTCATACACTTTGGATTCTAGCCAATCATTTTACGTTTCCGAGGATAGTAGGCGGGTCCAGGTACGTATGTTCTTTGAGAGCAGAGCTACAGATTAAATGTCCAAGGCAAAGCGGTCAAAAGTCTGGCTGTACTTCACAGCAAAATATGCAAACTCAGCAGCAACAAGTGCTTTAAGGTGATACTGTGATACTGTGCAAAGGAAGTAACACCTCGAATCCAATGAAAGACCTGGCAACGCAATAGCGTTTTTTTAAAAGCAGAGAAATGCATCGTATTTGATAGCTTGCTGCCAGACTTCACACCGAGCACATCTGCTGCGGGTGGGTTGCCTGTTATTGGACCTGGAGTTAGCAACATCCCCCAAAAACCCGAAGAGGAGAGTCCTGGCCCCTAGCCCTGCCAGTGTAGCAGACGGATGATGATGCAGCAGCAACCGTTCTTCTCTGTGTGAGGAGCTTAATGTTGTTCATGGGTAATTTACGTTGAGTAGGCTAACCACGTTATTACATTAATGCATGTAAGGTGAACTAGCAAACACCGTCGTAGTTACATGCGACTGTCTTCTTGTTTGATAGAGTGATACCATACATGCCCTGTAGCTGCAGAAAAAGCTAACACCGTTATCTTTTTACAAAAAAAACAAACAGCTAAACATGTTTTCCATTATTCACCGGTTCCAAACAAAGTAGGTATGTTGTATCAAAAGAAAAGGCTAACTTGGTTATCATTTTGCAGAAAAAAGAGACTGCTAAAAATAAAAACATAAGAGGTTTTTGGACAAAGTTTGTGTTCTCCATTCTTTAAGCAATTCAATTCAATTCAATTTTATTTATATAGCACCAAATCACAACAAAAGTCGCCTCAAGGCGCTTCATAGATACAGAGAAAAACCCAACAATCATATGACCCCCTATGAGCAGCACTTTGGCAACAGTGGGAAGGAAAAACTCCTGTTTAACAGGAAGAAACCTCCAGCAGAACCAGGCTCAGGGAGGGGCGGGGCCATCTGCTGCGACCGGTTGGGGTGAGAGAAGGAAGCAACGGTTAGAGCACCATTTAAGCACCCGCACAGTTTCAAAAGTACCGGTATCGGATAAAACCTAAACGATACCCATCCCTAAACAGAGTATAGATAAGGAATCTCTCAAATACAGTGGGGCAAAAAAGTATTTAGTCAGCCACCGATTGTGCAAGTTCCCCCAACTAAAATGATGACAGAGGTCAGTAATTTGCACCAGAGGTACACTTCAACTGTGAGAGACAGAATGTGAAAAAAAAATCCATGAATCCACATGGTAGGATTTGTAAAGAATTTATTCGTAAATCAGGGTGGAAAATAAGTATTTGGTCACCTCAAACATGGAAAATCTCTGGCTCTCACAGACCTGTAACGTCTTCTGTAAGAAGCTTTTCTGTCCCCCACTCGTTACCTGTATGAATGGCACCTGTTTGAACTCATCATCTGTATAAAAGACACCTGTCCACAGCCTCAAACAGTCAGACTCCAAACTCCGCCATGGCCAAGACCAAAGAGCTTTCGAAGGACACCAGGAAAAGTATTGTAGACCTGCACCAGACTGGGAAGAGTGAATCTACAATAGGCAAGCAGCTTGGTGTGAAAAAATCAACTGTGGGAGCAATCATCAGAAAATGGAAGACATACAAGACCACTGATAATCTCCCTCGATCTGGGGCTCCACGCAAGATCTCATCCCGTGGGGTCAAAATGATCATGAGAACGGTGAGCAAAGATCCCAGAACCACACGGGGGGACCTGGTGAATGACCTGCAGAGAGCTGGGACCAAAGTAACAAAGGTCACCATCAGTAACACACTACAACGGCAGGGAATCAAATCCCGCAGTGCCAGACGTGTTCCGCTGCTGAAGCCAGTGCATGTCCAGGCCCGTCTGAAGTTTGCCAGAGAGCACATGGATGATACAGCAGAGGATTGGGAGAATGTCATGTGGTCAGATGAAACCAAAGTAGAACTTTTTGGTATAAACTCAACTCGTCGTGTTTGGAGGAAGAAGAATACTGAGTTGCATCCCAAGAACACCATACCTACTGTGAAGCATGGGGGTGGAAACATCATGCTATGGGGCTGTTTTTCTGCCAAGGGGACAGGACGACTGATCCGTGTTAAGGACAGAATGAATGGGGCCATGTATCGTGAGATTTTGAGCCAAAACCTCCTTCCATCAGTGAGAACTTTGAAGATGAAACGAGGCTGGGTCTTCCAACATGACAATGATCCAAAACACACCGCACGGGCAACAAAGGAGTGGCTCCGTAAGAAGCATTTGAAAGTCCTGGAGTGGCCTAGCCAGTCTCCAGACCTCAACCCCATAGAAAATCTGTGGCGGGAGTTGAAAGTCCGTGTTGCTCGGCGACAGCCCCAAAACATCACTGCTCTCGAGAAGATCTGCATGGAGGAATGGGCCAAAATACCAGCTACTGTGTGTGCAAACCTGGTAAAGACCTATAGTAAACGTTTGACCTCTGTTATTGCCAACAAAGGTTATGTTACAAAGTATTGAGTTGTATTTTTGTTATTGACCAAATACTTATTTTCCACCCTGATTTACGAATAAATTCTTTACAAATCCTACCATGTGGATTCATGGATTTTTTTTTCACATTCTGTCTCTCACAGTTGAAGTGTACCTCTGGTGCAAATTACTGACCTCTGTCATCATTTTAGGTGGGGGAACTTGCACAATCGGTGGCTGACTAAATACTTTTTTGCCCCACTGTAGGTGTCTCACTCTCCATATGTTTCCTGTCGACTTATTCATGGCATGAATATCTTTAACACCTTCTGCATCACTACTTGCTAAGCAAAGACAAAGCAAAATGTTTCACCTCTACCCTAGAAATAAATCTACGTAATATCTGTGACCATAAGCGTGCATGCATTGACCTTTTACTGCACTCTAAGTCACCTTTCACAACAGATCATCTCTTCATGAGCACTTTTTCAGTATGTGTAAGAAAGTGTGCATTATAACCGCTTATTCTACTAAAAGATCAAAGAGAAAACAAACATTTTCAACGTCACTTCCTCTGCCTCCGATATCGGTCATCCTACCTTTTCGACAGATTTAAAAGCCTCTAAGCCCAGGTTTGCCCACCTTGCTGTTCAATTGACCGTTCTCTGTCCAGGACAGCGGCCCGATTTCTAAGTCTTATGTTAATTTATAAGCGCTTCCCGCAGCTTAACAGGAAGCTCCACTTAACCGGCATCTAAGTATCCCACTTTTTTTTTAAACAATGTCTTTTTTATTAAGAGGTTTCCTTTTGTACACATAAACATCAACATATATATTATACATATAGACAGAAAGAAAAGAGAAGGATTACAGATGATCTGTACATTAAGGGTTTTTTTTTTTTTTTGTGTCCCGTTTGGATCTATAGCCATCAGAATTGTTGTCTTAAGGCCAAGAAAGATGCCAAGCGGATTTATTTTACCAAGTGGATCATCATGGCCTTGCGATATTGGTCCATTTGATTGACCTTTATTATAATTATGAATTTATTTTATTTACAGTTGCTACAAATGGGACAGACATGACTGGGGGATAGGACAGGGAGAAAGAATGAAAGAAAGAGAGGGAGAGAAAGAAAACCAAAGGGGAGAAGAGACGGTGAGAAGGGGGGGAAGAAAGAAAAAAAACAAACAAAAAAAAACAAAAAAACACCTGGGTCACCTGTATGGAGAAAAAAACCAGAAGAGAAAGCAAACAACAAAGAGCAACATAATAAAAAAAAACGGCACCATCACAATAAACTAGCTAGCAGTAGATACTAAATAATAAACGATATTGTGCAGCACGCAAGATAGACAGCGCACAATGTGCTTTGAGGCAGCAGCCAAGAAAGCTGTAGTCCGCGTCTGTGAATATCCGTGTGTACACCTGTGTGCATACCTGTGTGGATCAGCATGCTTGCATTCCAAAGGTTTCTCCATGTAATGATCTGCTAGAGGGTGTGGGGGGGCCACAGCCCCGTCCACCAGGGCATGAAGCAGGTATGGAGGAGAACAAAACTCCAGACATCCAGAGGCCCCCAGAACACAACAGACCAAGGAAGACCAACAGAGGGGCAGCCGCGCCACTGTCCCAGTAAGAGCTGAGGAGAGTCCCAGATGAGGGCTCACTCAGCAGCCACGGAGCAGAAGCCAGGGGGAGTTGCAGTGACGCGCCCGTGAGCTCCGCCGGCAGCCAGCTGTGCCTGAGTGACCGAGCCCCAGGCCGAGAGGCCGGGGGCACCCCACCTCCGAAGTGGCCCGAGCGAGCCCCAGGCTCCAGGCCCCGATAAGCGGCCGCCAAGGAGTGAGCCGGTGTGTACCCGGACGCCCACCCCCAGACACAAAGAACCACCAACGCACCGACACCTGAGAGAGTCCGCCACTGGCAGGGGAAGTGGTGGTGGGTGGAGATAGGCCTCCAAACCTTGGAGGGCCTGGGATGTCACCAGAGAGGTGGCGTCTGATACCCAACCTGACATATAGACACAAACATCCATTCCCACCCTCATGCTCTCATATGCACTTACTCCACACTCAACCAACGTGGAGACAGACATAAAGAGACGCTGTACACACGATCACACTCCCCAAGCGTACTCTACGAACCGGGTCTAGGTACCCTTGCCCCTGGAGGGGGGAACTGCACCCAGACCCAGGTGGTCTGTACATTAAGGTTAAGTAGTACATTTAAGCTGTGAAATGAGTCCAAAAATGTATCTTCGGCTGTGAAATAAAAGAAAAAAAAAGAAAAAAGGGAAAGAAAGAGAAAAAAAAAGAATATAAACAAATGTATAATATATCCCAAAGTAACATAATCCCTGCAAAACAATCCCATTCATTCCCACCCAGGTCACTGCCTGCACCCGCACACTGTATTTCCACACCTGACTTAAGAGAGTTCGCTGAAAAATTCTTATAGATTTTGAAAAGCATCAAGGAAGGGTCCCCACATGTCTTGAAATTTCCCAGTGGAGTTCTGAAGTGAGTGTCTTATCTTTTCCAGTTTTAGACAGGCCATGAGGTCATATAACCACTGTTTGTGAGTGGGAGGGGCAGCGTCCCGCCACCTCAGTAGGATTGCCCTTCTGGCCAACAGGGAACAGAATGATAATGCCTGTTTTTTAGAGGCCGGTAGAAGCACCTCATTCCCACTGATGCCAAACAGAGCAAGAAGGGGGCCGGGGGCCAGCGTCACACTGAGAATTCTGGACAGGGTACGAAAAACCTCTGACCAGAACTGAGTGAGATTGGGACAAGACCAGTACATGTGGACCAGTGAGGCTTCAGCAGTTTTGCATCTGTCACAGTATGGAGTGATTTCAGGGTAGATACGGGATAATCTGGATTTTGAGAAATGGGCTCTATGCACCACTTTGAACTGGATTAAACAATGGCGGGCACATAGTGATGTAGTGTTGACATGTTTGAGTATAGAGGCCCATGTTTCATCAGAGGTTGTCATGTTTAAGTCTTCTTCCCACAGTGTCTTGAGCTTGGATGAAGAGGTATGTGTCAAATTTAACATTTTATTGTAAAGCAAGGAAATCAGCCCTCTATTGGTTGGATTGAGTTGTAGAATAGTTTCTAGTAGTGTAGGCTCTGGTGGAGGGCTTGAGCCTGAAATCTGGGAACAAATAAAGTGCCTGACTTGCAAGTATCTGAAAAAGTGTGATGGTGGAAGAATATATTTATTAGCAAGTTGTTCAAATGATGCTAGTTTGTTGGCTATGAATAGGTCCTTAAAGCAAGTTATTCCACTTCTGTGCCACTCCGCAAACCCACCGTCCTGGGTAGAAGGTTTAAAGAAATGGTTAGATGCAATGGGGCTGAGGAGGGAGAAGTCACAAAGTTTAAAATATTTCCTAAACTGGCCCCATATTTTTAATGAGTGCACCACTACAGGGTTGGGAATGAAGTTGAATGAAGAGGATGGGAGTGGAGAACAAAGTGCAGCTAGTAAGGATATACTGTTGTCACTATGCAATTCCATAGTGACCCAGTCAGGACAACCACTCCGATTATGGTAAAAATACCAAAACACCAAACATCGTATGTTAGCAGCCCAATAATAAAAACGAAAGTTGGGAAGTGCAAACCCACCCTCAATTTTAGATTTTTGAAGATGCATCTTATTGAGCCTTGGGCGTTTACCCTGCCATAGATAAGATGAGATGACAGAGTCCAGCTTATTGAAAAAAGTGTTGGGAATGAAAATGGGTATGGCCTGGAAAAGGTATAGAAATTTGGGTAGAATGGTCATTTTAATTGAATTGATATGTCCTACCAGAGACATAGAGAGTGGTGTCCAGTGGGTAAGGGACCGCTTCACTTGGTTCAGCAATGCACTCACATTTTCTGTGAAAAGGTTTTTATGTTTTTTTGTCACTGTGATTCCCAAATATGTAATTTTTGTCCTTTCAACTCTGAAGGGCAAGCAGGTGAAGTCTAACATACTGGCTTTGCTACTTAGCGGGAAGAGCTCACTTTTATTAAGGTTCAGTTTATACCCTGAAATCTGACCAAATTGACTAAGCAGATTCAATGCAGATGGTAGTGAGGCTAAGGGCTTAGAAATAAAGAGCAGGGCCCTGTTTCAGGAAGCCGGTTTAGAAAACTCAGAGTGAAAAACGATACGCAGGGTTGAGTAACCCCGAACTGTCCAACTCGGAATATTCGGTTTCAGAAAGGCTGATAACAATTAGTTCAGTCAACGCGGAGTTGCTTTAACCCCAAGTGAAGCGCGCGGACGAGGATACATAAAGCCCTGATAAGCGGAGCACAGATTAAGCGAGTCACCATGGAGACGGAGGGAAAGAAGGCGCGGTCAATGTATTTCACAGCGCTTGAGGCCGAAATTCTGATGGCAGCATATGCCGATAACATGCAAATTCCGCGGAAAAAAGTAACACAGCCACAGCTGCAAAAGCATGCATGGCAAAACATAGCCGACAGAGTCAATGCGTGAGTGTTAATTTAAACATTGATCGAGGGATTTCCACCCATTTAACACGTTATTTTATCATATGTTATTTTATTTGTTATTTTATACATTTTATTTTGTGATGTGATGTGAGCGCAGGTGCAACCCAACAGGCCCCAAACGTTCCTGGCAGCAAGTAAAAATGAAATATAAAAATATAGTCCAAACAGGTGAGGTGTAATTGTATTATGAGCCATAGTGCTTGGTCTGTTTGTCCCATGTAAATCAATTGCAGTTAGAGGCTACATTAATTTTCTTTCTGTAAGCATTTATTGAAATTATCTGAGCACATTACAAGTACATATTTGCTTACTCTGTATGCTCAAATGTGGCCCGTTATAGCCAACAGAAAAAAAGCGGAGGCCCGAAAAACAGGTGGGGGTCCTCCACCACCACCACTCACAGAGGCTGAGCAGTTGGCCCTCAGCCAAAACAGTGGGCGCCCTGTGGCCGAAGGCATCTCTGCGGGGACATCCTCTGAGGCAATAACCCCGCAAGACACAAGTGCCTACATAAGGGGTAAATTCAAAATAATACATGATGTGCATACATCCTTTCTTCACAGTCACCTTTGCAGTGCGACACATTCATTTGATAAACTCTTTACCATAATGAATTATTTTGTAGTGAAGTTATTTTCCGACTGATTTTGCCTTCCCTCAGTCTTGGTTGTCTTTGAGAGCATAATGACAATGAAGTGTAAGGTGATTGGTATGTTTGTTAATTGCCATTTGGTCCCTTGTAAGTTATAAGTGACCTGTATAAACCTCATATTCTATCAGTTGATGGTGATGGTGTACTGCATCTGGTGCAGCCTCCTGTTGAGCCAGACCAACATGCAGTTGTGAGTAATACTCCACAGATTATATGAGTGTACAGTAGAACTGCAATGTTGTTTATTTCTTTACTACAGGAAAATAATGAAGAAACATTGACAGCTGTTACAGAGGAGGAAGCAACAGAGACACTTTATGAGGTTTACATCTTTTAATACTTTGTGTACAGGAAATACAGGCGACCAATAAAGCCAGTTGAACAAAAAATCTGTTTATTCTTCTATCAACATGTTGAGGTGATGGGTCAAAAGAAATGATTGTGACATATGGTGTCTCTGACTGCGCTTCCATCTTGTATGTCCGTGGGAGGGTCAGGATGTTCATGGTTTGGATCACTGCTGATGTTTGGTTCAGAAGGACAGTGTTCTCCTCTAATTGTGGCAATGTTGTGAAGAATCACACATGCCACAATAATGTCACATGCCCTTTCTGGGGTGACCCTGAGTCTTTGCAGGCACTGGAACCGGGCCTTAAGCATTCCGATAGTCATTTCAATTCTGGCTCTTGTCCTGCAATGAGCCAGATTATATCGCTGCTGTGGGCCCGGTTCAGGGTCAGGGTAAGGGGTAAGCAAATAGGGTAAACATGGATACCCCCTATCACCAAGCAAGTAGCCAGTGAACTCTCCTAAGACAGAAGGGTACACTTCAGTTCAAATGTCCCTGAAACAATTGGTCTTTATATATTTTAAAGTATTCTCAACTCACCATGTCCAAATTTTGTGCTCAGTGTACATTCACGGAATATTTGTGAGTCATGGACAGAGCCTGGCCACTTGGCTTCCACATTTGTGATAATGTTGGCAGCATCATATATGATCTTCACAGTGCAGAGAACACAAATTAGCATCCATTACTATGATGAAATAATTTGTTAGTTTGAAATGCTACAGGGAACTATGTACCTGCACATTAATGCTGTGGAAAGACTTCCTGTTCACATAGTCTCCTTCATTTACTGAAGGAGCAATGATTGGAACGTGAGTGCCATCTATACAGCCAATCACGCCTGGGAACCCTGAAAATAAATGTAAAATTTAAGTAGTAGTTCAAGTATCACCACATCATAAATTAAGTTTTGGTCATCCTGATACCTACAACTTTGTGGAATCCCTCTTTGATAAATCTTGTGGGTCTATGACCGGGGAACACCACAAACGAGTACAGGAGACGTTTCAGTGCAACTGTAACATTCCTGACTGCCCGACAGACGGTAGCCTTGGAAACGTGCTCAGCGTCACCAATATTATACAGAAAGCTCCCGTTTGCAAAAAAACGAAGTGCAATACAAATAATATGTACAGAACTGAGAGGATGTCCGCGATGTGTCACATGCGTAATATATGGCCTGAGGATGTTATTCAAATAACTTATAGATTGTGCTGAGAAACGGCAACGTTCGCACAGACAATCATCAGGAAATGATAAAATGTCCAAACGCGCTCTAATCACTCTCTCCCGGCGGAGAGCTCTGCGGAGAATTTGGGCTTCACGATCTACTGGCTCTTCAAGGAAGGAGCACGCCATGTCCGACACTTCCTACTGTCAGGTTTCCGACAAAGGGGCGGAGACAGTCAGGGTTAGTTGTAGTAAACCTGCTAGGGGGCAGGTTAGCTTCACGGCGTGTGTCGTCATAGTGACTCACTCAGGCTTCAGCTGAACTCGCTTTGTGAAACCGAAAACCCAGAGTTTTCGTTAACTCAGGGTATACTTACTCAGTTTTTCCACTAAACCGGCTTCCTGAAACAGGGCCCAGGAGATCATCTGCATAGAGCGAGACCTTATGTTCTGTATTGTTTCTCCAAATGCCGTGTACCTCTTTGCAACTGCGGAACGCAATGGCAAGGGGTTCTATGGCCAGATCAAAAAGCAGGGGCCTGAGAGGACATCCCTGGCGTGTGCCTCTGTGAAGTTTGAAGGGTTTTGACAATTGGAGGTTAGTTCATATTGTAGCAGATGGTTGAGAATAGAGTAATTTGATCCATGAAGTAAATTTCGCTCCAAAGCCAAATCTATCAAGGACTGCAAAGAGATAATCAAACTCAACTCGATCAAAGGCCTTTTCAGCGTCAAGCGAGACCACACATTCATCAGAGTCTGTAGAGCTGGAGTAGACTATGTTAAATAGCCTCCTTATGTTAAAATATGAATGACGACCTTTAATGAAGCCTGTCTGGTCTTTCGAAATAATTTTTGGAAGAACTATTTCTAGTCTACGGGCAAGTATCTTGGCTAATATTTTAGCGTCTGTGTTCAGTAGAGAAATGGGTCTATAGGAGGCACATTCCAACGGATCTTTTCCTTTCTTTTTAATAAGTGTAATACAGGCTTCATAGAATGATTGAGGAAGAGATCCTTGTTCCTTGCAGTCCGTGAGGGTTGCACTAAGCTGCGTGGACAGTAATGAAGAGAAGTGTTTGAAAATTCTGACGGAAAGCCATCCGGACCTGGACACTTACCAGAATGCATCGAAGCTATAGCCAAGGAAACTTCTAACTGGGAGATGGGTTCATCCAGCCTTGTTTTAAGTTCTGTTGGAATTTCAGGAATGTTAAGTTTAGCTAAAAACTCATTAATTGCATTACAGTCAGTTTGGGACTCTGAGGTGTAAAGCTGTGAGTAAAAATCCCTGAACACTTCATTGATTTTTTTCATGATCTGTGACTATGTTGCCATCTTGTGCTCAAGAACTTCTACTCCTGCACCATCGAGAGCGTCCTGACGTCAAACATCTGCACCTGGTTTGGGAACAGCACCAAGCAGGACAGACGAGATCTGCAAAGGGTGGTGCGCTCGGCAGAACGCATCATTCAATCAGAGCTCCCTGACCTGCTGTCCATCTACACCAAGCGGTGCAAGTCCAAAGCTAGGAAGATTATGATGGACCTCTCCCATCCCAACAATGGACTCTTCTCACTGTTGAGGTCTGGGAAGCGCTTCCGCTCCCTTAAGGCCAAAACAGAGAGAATGAGGAGGAGCTTCTTCCCCCAGGCTATTCGGGCCCTGAACCAGGTGTAGGACTGGACTCTCCCAAACACGTCACTATAAGACTGGACTCTCACACACGTCACCACACGCACCACCACACATTTCCTATAATCCTATAATTCCTATAATTTACAATCCTTATCTTTATAATCTCTTCTGCTATTTGCACATTTTTACTGTAAATTCCTAAGTTAATTTGTAAATTTTTGTAGTAAATTGTAAATATTGTAAAACTTTTCTTCTGTCATTTAATGGTCGGGCATTGTACAGCTACAAGCATTTCACCCCCATGTCATACTGTGTATGGTTGTGTGTGTGTGACAAATAAAATTTGAATTTGAATTTGTTGTCGAATTTTAAGAATACTTTGCCTTGCCCGAGAACCTTTTAGAAGGCTCGCCAGTAATTTATCAGGTTTGTCACCATGCATATAAAATTTGGATTTGTCATGTAAGAGTAAACGTTCAGTCGAGTACGTTGTGAGTAGGTCAAGTCTTGTTTTAAGTTCTACACGCTTTTTAAATATTTCATGACTCTGTTTGAGAGCATACTGTTCATCAGTCTCCTTAATCTGTTGCATTAACTTGTTCCTTTCATGGGTGGACTGTTTTTTAATTCTTGCCGAATAAGCAATAATCTGGCCTCTGATATACGCCTTAAAGGCATCCCATACGACAAGGCTGGAAGTCTCTGGGGAAGAGTTGGTGGCAAAGTAAAAGCGTATCTCATCCTGGATAAACTTTACAAAATTTTCATCCGACAGGAGGGTCGAGTTGAAACGCCATTGTGCAGCTTTAACAGGAGGATGTGGAAGAGACAGAGACAAAGTAAGAGGGGCGTGATCTGAAATAACTATGCTATGGTAGGCACAGGAGTGGACCTGCTGCAGACAATTAGTGTCAATGATAAAGTAATCAATTCTTGAATATGTATGGTGCACATGTGAAAAATAGGAGTAATCTCTTTTATGAGGATTTAGAGTACGCCAAACATCACACATTCCATATTCTGATAGAAAGGCATGAATGACAGATGCAGATTTGCTTAAAACATTGCTCTTAGTGGATGAGCGATCCAGGGCTGGGTCTAACCAGCAGTTAAAATCACCCCCCAGAAAAAGAGAGTAGACATTTAAGTCGGGCAAAGAGGAGAATAGTTGTTTAAAGAAATTCTCGTCATCTGTATTAGGAGCATACACATTTACTAGAGCAACAAGACTGTTATACAGTTTCCCACTGACAAGATAAGATAAGATAAGATAGAACTTTATTAATCCCTCGGGTGGGTTCCTCTGGGAAATTCGACTTCCAAAAAAAGCACAGCAACGACCGAAGTTACAGTTACAGAATTGTTATATATATATATATACACACACACACACACACACACACACACACACACACACACACACACACACACACACACACACACACACACATATATAAATACAGAGACAAATATAAATAAAATATACAAAGGGGATAAATAGAATAAATAGGAGTAAAAAATAAAAATACAAGTGAATTGCACATTTCAAGTATTGAGTCTATTGCACTGTTGACTATTTACAAAAAGTATTGCACAAGGTATTGTACAGTGAGGTGAAGAGGCACTACAGCTTAGTTGTTCCCCCCTCCTTTGTCCTCCTGTCTCCCCTCCCTCTCCCCTCCAGAGAGGAGTTAAACAGTCTGATGGCGTGTGGGACAAAGGAGTTTTTAAGTCTGTTAGTTCTTGTCTTGGGGAGAAGCAACCTGTCACTGAACAGACTCTTCTGATTGTTTATGGCCGTGTGCAGAGGATGCCCGGCATTGTTCATAATGTCCATCAGTTTCTTTAATGTCCTTTTCTCTGCCACTGTCACCAGAGTGTCCAGCTTCATGCCGACCACAGAGCTAGCCTTCCTGATCAGTTTCTCCAGCCTGGATGAGTCCCTCTTTGCTGTGTTGCTCCCCCAGCACACCACAGCATAGAAAAGTACTCCAGAAACCACCGACTGGTAAAACATCCTCAGGAGCTTCCTGCAGATGTTAAAAGACCTCAGCCTCCTGAGGAAGTACAGTCGGCTTTGGGCTTTTTTATACAGGTGCTCTGTGTTGCATGACCAGTCCAGTTTATTGTCCACCCACAGCCCGAGGTACTTGTACTTGTTGACCACCTCCACCTCCTCCCCCTCTATCTGAACTGGCAGTGGACCTTCTCTGGACCTCCCGAAGTCCACAACCAGTTCCTTAGTCTTTGAGGTGTTGAGTTGCAGGTGGTTTGTGTGACTCCATGCGACAAAGTTCCTCACCAGACTTCTGTACTCCTCTTCCTGATCATCCCAGATACACCCCATGATGGCTGTGTCGTCTGCAAACTTCTGAATGTGGCATAATTCAGAGTTGTAGCAGAAGTCAGAGGTGTACAGGGTGAAGAGAAGAGGGGACAGCACAGTTCCCTGTGGTGCTCCTGTGCTGCTGACCACAGTGTCAGATGTGATGTCCTTCAGCCTGACGTACTGTGGTCTGTCGGTGAGGTAGTCGGAGATCCAAGCCACCAGGCAGGGGTCCACCTCCATCCTGTTCAGTTTTTCCTGAAGCATACAGGGCCGGATGGTATTAAAGGCACTGGAAAAGTCAAGAAACAGGATCCTGACCGTGCCTTTTCCCCCATCCAGGTGTGAGTGGGCTCTGTGTAGGAGGTACAGGATGGCATCCTCCACTCCGACACCCGCCTTGTATGCAAACTGTAGTGGGTCCTGGGCATGTTGTACCTGTGGTCGGAGGAGGTTGAGGAAGAGCCGCTCTAGAGTCTTCATAAGATGTGACGTCAGTGCCACCGGTCGGAAGTCATTCAGCTCATTGGGCCGGTTCTTTTTGGGGACCGGGACGATGCAGGATGTCTTCCATAGGGCGGGCACTCTCCCCAGTCGCAGACTGAGGTTGAAGACTCGTTGTAGCGGCTCCCCAAGTTCAGCAGCACACGCCTTAAGCATCCTAGGACACACCTTGTCTGGGCCTGCTGCCTTTCTGGGGCGAAGCTTCCTCAGTTGCCTCCTGACCTGATCCACTGTGACACTGGGAGGTGTTTGGGAGGAGGGGAGGGGGGGAGATGTCTTGCTGCTGAGAGAGGGATTGGAGGAGGGGGGTGTCATGGTGTCAGGAAGGGGGGGAAGCGAGGGAGGCAGGAGAGTGGGGAGAGGACTCTGTAGTGAAGGTGAGGGTGAGGGTGGGGGGGTTGTGGGCTGGTCAAACCTGTTGAAGAAGTTGTTGAGTTCGTTTGCCTTCTCCACAGTCCCCCCCACTGTGCTTTTCTTGGTGTTGTGGCCTGTGATGGTTTTCACACCATTCCAGACCTCCCTCATATTGTTCCTCTCCAACTTCTGCTCCACCTTCCTCCTGTAGGTGTCCTTTGCTTCCCTCAGGCAGCGTTTCACCTCCCGCTGTGCTGCTTTCATCTCCTCCTTCACTTTGCTCCTGAAAGCCTTCTTCTTCATGTTGAGGACTATGACTATGACATATCTACCATATTTGTCTGCTATGACATTGTGGGCCTCAAAGGGAATGTTCTGCCTGACCAATATAGAGACCCCACGTGCCCTAGCTTGGAAAAGTGAGTGAAAACACTGGCCCCTCCAACGGGAGAAGAGACGGACATTATCAGAGGCCCTGACGTGGGTCTCCTGCAGGAAAGCCACGTCAGTGTTACGGTGTTTAACATGTGACAAAACCCTCCGTCTCTTGACTGGATGATTTAGACCTTTAACATTCCAGCTTAGAAAGTTCAATTTCAGACTCATCTGATTTGTAGAGCAAAGAAACTATGCACACTGGCCTTAGATGATAAGAACAGAATAACTTTACAGTGGGTGGAAATTAGTTCAGAACAGGTTAAAAAAAAGAACAGTGTATGAGGTTCAAAGCAGTGACCCTTACCCTCCCCAAACCCTCCCCACAACAGAAAATGGCTGCCAAAAAAAAGAACAAGAACAAGCAGCGAGCTCTTCAAACTTAACATATTTAGAGTGTTACCCCTCCTGTCTATGATACCAATAACCTAGGTATTGAAGCAGTCGAACCACTGCTCCGGTGGCCATAGCATAGTAAGCTGAAACCCCTTATAATACTGTTAAGTTTCGAAACTGTATCAGCCACCAAGTCCAAATGTAATTGCTGGAGTGTTTCAAAGCAGAGTCCAAGTATGTAAACAAACAACCAAACACAAAAAGATGATGTAGTTCAATAAGTACTACCGTTATAACTGAATTATTGAATAAGAACAGACAGAAGGCTACGAGTAGATAACAAAACTCCCCGTCTCCGTGCAACAGGTATTACGTCATTAGCCAACGGGTAGAAGTCAATGAGGTTGTCTCCTTATTTAACAAAGAAAACAAAATAAGATTATCGAGTTAAATTAAAGTAATAATCAGCATTTCAGTGCTATAGCACTCAGACTACATCGCTACACTCGGAGAGGAAAAGCAACGTCTTACGTGGATCCCGACTGCGCCTCCATACCTATATGGAATGTTTGGTACCTGCATTTGGTGCCATTGTTTTATCAGTAATAATTCTTCACGGGGCTTCCGGAGCCTTTGGGAGCCTCTCAATGTACTGTTGAGCCTGGTCCACGGAGCTGAAAAACTTTCTGGCGCCTCTGGCCTGCGTTATGCGAAGCCGTGCTGGGAAGAGGAGAGCCGGCCTCAGGCCTCGCCCGTAGAGCTCCGACATAATGTCCTTGTACTGCGCCCGCTGATTGAGGACCTCGGGGCTGTAGTCTTCCACAATTCGGATAGGCACGCCTCGGTAGTCGAATTTCCCTCTCCTCCTAGCTTCTCGGATGATGAGGTCCTTGATCTGGTATCGGTGCAGGCGGATGATCACCGGGCGAGGTGGGCGTCCCACGGGCGGCTTCGCTGCGAGGGAGCGGTGCGCTCTATCGAGCTCCGGTGGAGACTGAAGTATTTCTTTGCCCAATAACTCACAGAGAAGGTTGGAAAAGAAGTGAGTGGGGCGCCCACTTTCAGTGTCTTCAGGCAGTCCAAGGACGCGGATGTTCTGACGCCTGCTACGGCTCTCCAGGTCAGTGACTTTGTTCTTTAGCTGGTTGTTGTCTTCGCGAAGAGCGGCACACGTGTTTTCAAGGTCAGCGACACGTTGGCTCAGGTCTTCAGTTGCAAGCTCCAAGGATGAAACTCTCTCGGCCTGTTCCTCTTGGGCTTGTCGTACCTGGTCCAGTTTTGAATCGAGGGCGTTAAATGAGGTCTTAAATTCAGATGCCAACTCTCGGTGCTGCTGGAGCAGCGTGGTGATAGCCTCCAGTGTTAAGCTAGCGTCCTCCTTTTTGTTCGCTTTTGCACTCTTAGCAGCCATTGGAAAGGGTCAAAAGTGTTCAAAACACTAGAAAAGTAGTTACGAGTGTAAGCGACTTAAAGGTGGCAGTTGAAGGGGTGAAACTGGTCAAAGCGGAGTTAAGTTCACCACAGCAGCTCGTTCCTGCGTCTATTCGGGTCGCATGCTGACCGGAAGTCCTAAATATCCCACTTTAAGCTTTACTTAAAGCTTACCTGTCAGCCACGTTGAAATGGTCACGCCTGAGGCCCGCTCTTTACTCAAACAGCACGGTAAAGAAGTGGTCCTTGACCACTTGGTTTTTAATGGGTTCCCGAAGTCCCGCGGGCGCCACTCGGGCTAACTGGACGCCGCCAGGCCTGACCACGCATCTGTGATCAGGAGTCGATGCCACACGCTGAGCAACCGCGCTCCTAGGGATTACCGTCCCCGTCCTAAATAATTTAAATAAATTTAAAAGCACCACTGTCGATTCCACAGTTAAATTATCTGGTGCCCGAGTCCAACCCTGCTAATCAATGTGGGAATAAAATCCCCTATCCAAATGTCCTAATCTAATCTCGTTTCTTGGCTGACGTAACACATTCACACACATAACACACCAACTTCAAACAGACGTCACATCAACTTTGAAATTCACCCCAGCATTAATCACAATAAGCTTTCATCAAATATTCCCCAGACTCTACTTTTATTTATCACAAATTATTACAATAGGGTTTTACCATGGGTGTTTGTGTAACTATTGTCACTGAATAAAAGCCTGCTTGGGGACGCTGGATTTTTGGAGTTGTCTGGGATCATGTGAGGAGCTTGTAGCTCCAAGATCCTGATCCGACACTTCCCTTGCAAGTTTAAAACCGATCGAGCTCTGATCGTCTTGATTCGTTCATGGTGATAAATCTCTGAACTAGTGGAGCCTGCGAGTGCAGACCTAACAGTAGCGATAGTGTCTGTCTCCTGAATCCAAACTGGAAGCTGATTCCACAGAAGAGGGGCCTGAAAACTGGATTCTACCTGGTGCGCTGTGCTGATCATGCGTGTTCATATACGTGGCAACAGCAGACGTGCGTAGATCAACAATGGGTAATATGGAGTGCAGGAGAGAGTACGACCATGCAGCGTTAAAAGCGTGGAAGTACTTATATTACTTCAAGTGTTATTCTGTAAAAAGTGGCAAAAACATTAGCGTCCGTTGTACACTCTGCGAAAAATTACACTTCAAATCTGAACAAGCACCTAGCACGCTACCATGGGAACGGAAATTCACAGAGAAACCACCAGATCCCCCACTGATATGACCACCGGCCCCACTCCTGCTAAACAGGTGAAAATAGATTTTTTCACATAGTTTTTTTTTAAAAACTGTTGTATAGAATTACATTTTTGCTTGATGCGATTTCCCTAAAATTAAGAGATTAAAAATAATAAAACAATTTTTAAAAAGAGACTTTTCCATTTGACTGAATTTTTATATGATGGATTATGCATAAAAATAGAACTGGGCTGAAAGGTCTATTGCTTTATTAAGTATTCAGGTGTGTACCAAAAAGTAACTAAGTAATAAGTAAATAATTACTTTTGAAATTAAGTAATCAGTAATGTAACGATATAACATTTTTTGAGAAGTAATCAGTAATAAGTAACTAATTACTTTTTTCCAAGTAACTTGAACAACACTGATCCACACACAAACACTAGAGAACAATCAGCCACCGCTTCTATTCTTACAAACGTCACAATTTGCAATAATAACAGTTTGAATGTTTTTATTCACATGAAAGTGTTTCTACATATGAATCATTAACAACTGTCAGATTTAATGTGATTTCTAAACAGAGAAAATCTCAGCTTTGTGTTTTGTGTTCGCATTAGACCTGATATAACAAAGAAAAGAAAGAAAGAAAGAAAAGATTTTTTTCTCATCAAAGTTTATAAATCAAGTGTACAGTTAGCTTTGATTTAGAAGCAGCGCAGTATGAAAGAGATGTTTCACAGAACATTTACCAGAGACAGACGCTGACTAATATGCTACAGTTCATCTTTATTCTTTTCTAGTTGTGTTAGTGTTGCCATAACTCTGCGTAGGTTCTCTTCATTGTGATTGATTTCTGCAGCTGTTGTCTCAAAGTACTTATTCATGTACTCCTTGCCGGCTCCCACGAAAGTCTGTAGGTCATCCATTAAATCCAGCACTGGTGTAAGCAGTGATGTAAAACGTTTCACTGACTTCAAAAGTTCGTACAAAGGATCCATGAGACGTTTAACATCATCAAGGACAGCAGGAACATAGGCTTTGTCTAAATTATTTTCAGCCTGGAGGACAAAAATAAACCAAATTAATGTAACAAAATATACAAAAGTATGTAGTGTAAAGAGTGCAAACAGACTTTTGTATGATGGGAAATTGTTTTTTGTTTTAGTTGTCATAGCAAAGCATGTTTTTCTGTTTGGAGTCTGTCAACATCCATGTCATTGACAGACTCACCTTCCTTCTTGCTGTTTCCTTTTGTAATTTTTCAACGTTTCCTTTCAGCTCCTCCTGCAAAACCAGAAAGAACGTCAACAAACATGCGTGCGAAACATGTAACTGGGACAAAATGAGCATTTTAAAAGTAAGGAGAAAAGCTTAACCAGTGATCGGACGGTCATGATTTAATGGTAAAGGTGGTTAATTAAAAGTTACATTCTTTATTAAAACAACAACAACAAAAAGAAAGTTAACAGTCAGTTTACCAGTTCGCCCTTGTTTATCAGTGAACTTGAAAGATGGAGCAGACACAGCAAAATCCTAACTAAGCCTTCGGTAGTTGTGACACCACTCATGGTCAACTGTGCCGCTGCCATCAAAGTTTCTGAAACACATGAGAAAGTATCAATAAGGATTTAAGGAAATAAAGATTTGTAAAGAAATGTACAAAGAGAACTTTCTAAGTTTAAGAGATGTTGCATGAAAATCTGCCTGCAATATGTTTTGAGTCAAAGCACCTCTTTCATTTGAATTCCAAAAAGTCACGTTCTGCTTACATGAAAATATCAGCTTCTTTTACATGAACTACTGTGACCTTGAAAGACCTTCCACAGTGAACAAAACGAAACAGAGACTATATTCAGAATATGCATGTGCGTGCATGGATTTATACTAGCTGTCTGTGTATCCTAAATGCACAGACACTGTGGGTACATCAGGGAGTGCATCTGAGATCAGATATAAGATAAGATAAGATAAGAATAACTCGTTATTGTCATTGCACATTCATATTTGGTACAATAGTACAATGGAATTGGAAACTGTCCCACATCGGCACTAAACACAACTAAACACAACACAACATGTAGTGGATTTTTAAAAAGTGAAAATAAAAAAAGGATGAATTAATAAATGACACAATGAATGTTTATTGCGCATAAAACTAAAACTAAAACCTCTGGAAAAGGCTGCTGCTGCTGCCATCGCTTGTAAAAGTGGACCAAGTGCTCAGCTTGAGAAAAAGTTGAGAAAACAGAGAAATTTGGAACAATAGATTTTTAAAAATGCTGCAAATGCTTTATATACAAAGTGACTCAACCCACAGGGAACACAGTCAGATGTGAGTCGCCCTTTCACTTTTGTTTTCAACAAAGTGTTTCTGTCCAGGGTGTACCCCGCCTCTCACCCTATGATAGCTGGGATAGGCTCCAGCGCCCCCGCGACTCTGAACAGGATAAGCTGAAGCGAATGGATGGATGGATGGTGTCATGGCTACTGAACGGACCCACGCGCAGACAGTTCTTTCAACGAAACAAAAAGGGGATTTATTTACAATAGGGATCACCTTAGTGCAAAATATATGTACAGTGAGTTGGGAGGGGGTCCAGGGCTCCAGGGAGAGAAGGGGGGGGGGGGGGGGGGAATCCACACACACGCTTCCTCTTCCACTCAGTCACCGCCACCGTTCCTCCGCACACACGCACTCCTCTTCAGCCGCACTCGCTCCAACACTCCACACACTGCCCCACTTGGACAGGTCCGGTGATTCGGTCCAGAATCTACAGACAGAAGGTCAAGGTTAGTTCCACAACATAAAACACGTGTAAGCGATCCTTCTTTGAATATGCCGCGAGCACGAACTCAGGTGGTTCGACGTTCCAGCGGTGAGCTGCTCTGTGCCACTGCCTTAAATAGCAGCTGGGGAAATCAGCCGGATCAGCCGCAGGTGGACACCATCCACAGGGGTGCGTGGGCCAAGAGTGAGAGCCCGTAATGAGCTCCACCCAGGCAGAGAGGAGGAGGAGAGACAAAAAAACCAAAACTAACAACAACAAAACCTGTAGCGAGCGTGGGCCAACCAGAGAGACACGGGGACCGTGACAGATGGTTTCTGTTTGTCTAGTCTGCTTTATAGGAATAGCCCATCAGCTATTGTTATGACATACCATGACAAAACACACTTTTCTTTCAGTTTGACACTTCATAAAACGTGTCATAAGTGGATTGTGAATTATGTTATATATTTTTATTAGTGTTTAAGAAGTGTCCTGATTTCGTATTTGAGGTAAGAGACAAATGACTGGAGGTCCATTGTGCGTCAAAACAATGATTTTATTAAAGCACACACGTGTGTGGGAAAGATGAGCTCTGCAAAACATCAGCCTCGATCTCCCCAGAACAGTAAACGAGCAGTCATATATATAACATAGTCGATGACAAGCATCATGCGTCAAAGCAGATAAGAAACATGCATCAGTTCCAGTAATTCCGACCTTGGACATATTCTAAAAAAGAACAGTTCCTTCCTCTGTTCCTCCGCCACCGCCAGATGCTTCCTGTTATTTCACTTACTGCACTTCACTTATTTGTGGAACTAAACTGTCACGTATGCAGGTAAAACAACTTTGCAGTTTCGAGCAAAACAAGTCTATATACTGTGTATGTGTGTTCAGGCAGACTATGTGTCTTGACCTCAGTGCATGACCTCACTCGACAAACAAAGACATCTTAGAAGTATACTTCCTGACTCCGTTCGAGTCATCTGTTACTAGGCAAACTCCAATGCAGCAGGCTGCTGAACACACACAGGCCTCTATTCTGTTTACAGGTTATATGTAGTGTATTGTATTGTAAGCATGTATGCAATTCTTTCATGGCTCCAGGTCACCTTAACTTCCTATTGATCGGCCAGACGTCGCGCTGACCGAAGCTTCAGACCATTAATTAACTTGACCGAGCTTCAACTCTTTAATTAGCACAAAATGCAATATGGATAACATGGTTACAGTTGCACCTGCAATGAAAGATTATTATGTAATTATGCTCACACCTGAAATACAAACTTTAATGTAACATCAACAGTTTCAATAAATGCTCTAATGAAATGATAATGATAAATGATACGTAATGCAACAGTAATGATAATGTTATGAATAGTAACAGTAAAATAATATTCTAATCTCTACACTCCTCCTCTTTGGCAGAAGAGGTTTGTTTTCTTTTGGTACAGTATGACTCTCAACTTGCTATACTAGTTACATACTTGTAATTCTTTCAGTTTAAGGGAAGAAAGAAAATAAGATATACTAGGCTTTTATAAAGCATGTCTGCTATATTCAAATGATAGAAGATTCTTTTAAAAAGTACACACAGAGCAGTTAGTGTGATATGATTTATTTTAACTTTATTTATTTAGGGCCAGCCCTCATTGTTGTTGTTGAGAATTCAAGTTAAATAGAATGTGTCCTTATAGTATGTCCAATAAATCTCTACTGAATTAATCCTAGAATAAAATCTAGAATCAAGCACACAAACAGATGATTCTCTGAGCGTTCAAGACAATCTTTCACACATTCTTCTTCATCTAGTTGCTCTGATGTGTGACTTTGTGAAAAAAAGACTTGCTGGACTGTTTGTGTGGCTCGTTGGTCTAGGGGTATGATTCTCACTTTGGGTGTGAGAGGTCCCGGGTTCAAATCCTGGACAAGCCCACGTGTTGTCTATAGAGCCTCTCAGCTGCCACATGCTGTTTAGGCTCCATTTGAAAGAATCTCTGCAGCTGCACACATGTTCCCATAGTCCCTCATACAGGGACAGCTAACAGATCTGATATGAAGGATGTTGTTGGCCTTGTTCTTATTGTTTACCATTTAAATTCTCCAAAAAGTTTTTCTAAGGTAATTATTTGTTATTCAAGATAACACAGAGTTTTATTTTAGATTAAATAAGAGAATTCAATTCAAACTTGTACACAGAACTACTACAATACACAGTTATGTATCATATATTATAAATGTGTAACTCTCTCACACGACTTTAACAATATGCATGTGGAAGAACGCACATCAGTTTTACTGATACACAAAAGGGCCAAAAATAAACATCAGTAAACATTAGTACTTCAGTACCACGAAGGAATCTCTTTCAGTGCATTATGCACACATGTAACTTATGTACCAAGTGAAATAAAATATTACAGATGAAAATTATGTGATGATTTTAACTGCAAAATTCAGATTTTAGGGTCAAAATGTGACTTAATTTGTGGTGTAAGGTTTCTGGTTATGAAGCTTGACGCTGTCATGCTCATCTGTATGACTATATGCTCATGCCACTGTGTTGATTGCAGGTGGGTGCATGCTCCATGTTGCAGGGTTTTTCTTCAGGTACTCTTTTTTTGTCCGCCATGATCTAAACACATGCACCTCATTGGAAGCTCTAAATAACCCACCTAAATTGGTTCTTAATTTAAAATTAAAAGTGATCATCTGAAAATTAAATGAAAGCTTATTTGTGACAATCTAAGAAACATGTAATTGAAGCTGCTCCTCTTTGCTGTGGGCAGGTTTGAGAGCAGCCACCTGGGCTTCGCTGGAGGGCAGCAGGAGCAGCCTCAGCACCTCACTCCTCCTCTGCCTGCAAGCACACCTCTGCTGTGACCTGGAAAATGCCTAAGGAAGCTTTTCCCTTTTCACTTTGGGTGTAAGCGGTCCTGGGTTCAAATCCCTGATGAGCCTGTTTGGTTTTTGGGGCTTTGCTGTTGAACTGTTCATGCAAGTCCTGGGAAACTGTAATTTGCTATTTTCAGATGTCATAAAAACTCCCTCAAAAGCCTTCAGCTGATCCAAAATGCTGGAGCGAGAGTACTGGCAGGGCCTAGAAAGAGAGAGTATAACGTTCAAGACTGAAGATTTTTTATTTGTCACATGCATAGTCATTAAATTACAAAACAAACAGTGAAATGTCTCCTGAACTGCTCCTTTGACTGTACAAAAAAAGACATTACATACAATAAGTAAATAGATTTTAAAAGTCTGGAAATTTTAAATCAAAAATCTGAAAATGTACTTTGTGCAAATGGAGTGTTAAAGTGTCTTGTGCCATATTAGCACAGCAACGTATTGACAGAGCTGTGCAAGTAAACAAGTGACCAGAGTAATATAAACAGAGTAATTCAACTGAGTGACCAGAGAAGTGTAAACAGTAATGCGACCAGGGTAGTGTGAACAGATTGATATAAGGTCCTGTTTCAGTCACTTATTGATGCTATGAGGGGAGTGGGGGCGTGTTCTGGTTTAGGACTCGTACGGCCTGAGGAGAGAAGCTCCTCCTCGAGTGTCTGTTTTGGCCCCGATGGTGTGGAACCTTCTGCCTGATTGCAGAAGTCGAAACATTTTGTTACTGGGATGGGACCAGTCCTTTAATATCTGAGATGCTCTGGACCAACATCTCCTGGTGTAAATGTCCTGTAGGGAAGTTATATTTGTGGATCATACTGTATTTGCATTTGTAACGCAGCAGCGTTCTGACGCACGGATCACTCTGCTTCTCAATCCTGGACACAGTTATTCCCACACCAGGAAGTGATGTTCTGTGTGAGGATGCTCTCCACAGCGCCTGAATAGAAAGTTCTGAGGACCACTGGAAAAACCTGCTAACTTCCTGAGTTGTCGGAGACGGTACAGGCGCTTGCCTAGCCTTTTTGGACTGGACGTGAATGTGAGCAGACCATTTCAGGAATGAGGAGATGTGAACACCGAGAAAGACAATGAAGCAGAAACTGCTAAGAGTGGGATTCAAACCCACACCTCCAGGGGAGAGTGAGCACTAAACACAGCACCTTAGACCACTCAGCCATCCTGAAACAGATCGAGCTGAACTGATTTTCTGATAAATCCAGAATCCAGTTTAAAATCCTTCCCTTCACATAAAAAGTCTTGAATGAACCTTTGGTCTAACTGCTCTTCACACCTGACTGGTAACAAGATGGCGCTGCTGTGTGTGGTTGCTCGTCTGTCACTCTGAAGTTTGTTTCTATTATTTCTGACCTGTTTCATTCACCAAACAAAGTCTCTGCTGAGGTATAATCGCCAGACATGATGATCACCTTTTATTGAAAAGGTCGGCACCACCAGGCCTCTTATCACAGCTCCTGACTCTGACCCCTCTGTCTCTGTGTTACTGTCTTGATTAAGGAATACACCTGTTTATTCGGGGATGTGCCAACTTGCACCACGGTGCTAGAGCATGATATTGATGTCCAGGGAGCTAAACCTATTAAGCAGCATCCTTATCGAGCCAGCCCCCATAAGCGCTTGCTCATGAAACAGGAGGCTGACTATCTGCTGCAACATGGCTTAGCGAAGCCCAGTCAAAGCCCCTGGAGCTCGCCTTGTATAGTGGAATCTAAGCCAGATGGCTCGCCCCGTTTTATTACAGACTTCCGGAAGGTGAACTCTGTGACTGTGGCTGACTCACATCCTCTCCCAAGAGTTGAGGATTGTGTGGACAGTATTGGACTGCTCAGTATGTCACTAAATTAGATCTTCTTAATGGTTACTGGCAGGTCCCTTTAACTGAACGTGCCTCTAACATCTCTGCCTTTGTTACACCTGATGATTTTCTACAATACGCAGTCATGGCTTTCAGCATGTGTAACGCTCCTGCCACCTTCCAGAGGCTGGTAAATAAAGTCCTCCGTGGCCTGTCCAACTGCAGTGCCTACGTAGATGATCTAGTAATTTATACTGAAACATGGCAAGATCATTTGGAAACGTTACAGCAGGTATTTCACCGTTTGGCTCAAGCTACTCTGACTCTCAACTTAGCTAAGTGTGAGTTTGCCAAAGCTATAGTGATGTACTTAGGCAGGGAGGTGGGACGTGGACAGGTCCGGCCCATAGATGCCAAAGTGGCAGTGATTAAAGAGTTTCCCACACCTACCACCAGGCGTGAGTTGCGTAGGTTTCTAGGGATGGTGGGCTACTACAGAAACCTTTGTAAAAATTTCTCCTCAGTAGTCAAGCCATTGACTGACCTACTCAGCCCAAAAGTTGAGTTTATATGGTCAAGTGAGTGTCAAGATGCTTTTGAGAGTGCGAAAGCCCTCCTCTGCCACACTCCTGTGTTAGCTGCACCTGATTTGACACGACCATTCAAACTGGAGGTTGATGCCAGTGCTGTCGGGGCTGGGGCAGTGCTGTTGCAAGAAGACTTGCAGGGTTTGAACCACCCCGTTTGTTACTTTTCCCGCAAGTTCAATAAAAATCAGTTAAACTACTCCACCATTGAAAAGGAGACCCTGGCTTTGTTGTTGGCTCTTCAGCACTTTCACGTATACCTGGGGTCCAGCATGTTACCTCTTGTTGTGTACACCGACCACAACCCACTTGTGTTCCTTACTCGCATGTTTAATCATAACCAGCGCCTTATGCGCTGGGCTCTGTTGTTGCAGGAATACAACTTAAGTATTCACCATAAGAAGGGGTCTGAAAATGTTTTAGCTGATGGTCTGTCCCGCTTGTAAACATGTTTTGCTGTGTTTGTTCTTTGTTTTTGTTCACACTCTTTAATGTCTGCTTCTGCCCAACATAGGTGGTACTTTAAGGGGAGGGGTGGCCCCGCCTTCCTCTATGGAAATCAAAGTGTTCCAGGACTCACGGGGGATTGGCTGGCCCGGACCTATGCCCGCCCCACCTTCATGCAGGTCAGAGCGTGCCAGACCACTCACACCATTGGCTGCTGAGGGAGCCTTGAGTACGACAGACCAATGACACAGCTGCCTGCAATCACCTGAGAAGATAAAAGGCTGAGGATTCTTCATTCGTGGAGGGACTTGTTGATTTGAACAGACTGTGGAGACGGTCCCTCCTGCCTTTGCACTGCTGCCATTTGAGCCTTTGTTTTGAGTTGCCTCCTGTGAGATGTTTAGATGAGTAGTGTTCTACTGGTGTTATTGGTGTTACTGGAGTTGTTATGTTTGTTTAAAATCACTCTATTGCCTAGTGAGTTGTTTCACTAACGGTTTTCAGTTGTGTTAATAAACCTTATGTTTTTCTTTTTATCTAACCCCCTAGTCTCTGGGCTCGTTTATGTTACGTCCACTGTCGCCTAGCAGAGCCGGGTCGTAACACAGAGCATAAACTAACACGTCACTTGGAGATAACTGTAGATTTTTCCTTCATGGTTTCAAATGTAAGCTGGCTGATTTGGTTCATTTTTGTTTTAAACTGAGCAAACCTGGTCTTCTCCTGAGGACTGCTGCAGGTATCATGCGAGCATGTTAATTTATTAAAAAACCAACAGCAAAAACCCCCAAAATAGAATGAAACTCATTTCAGGAGACAAATAGCACTGATAGAGACATTTTTTTTGTACAGATGATTGGCAAACGGAAAGTTTCTAAAGAGTCGTGCACACACAAGCAGACTACTACAACATGCTACTTAGTTAGGAGAGTTTGGGAATGACAACTAAGCGGAACAAGATTAGACCCAAACATTGTCATCGAAACAAAAACACAAAAAGCTGAGGGGAGGGAATAGAGAGGAGGAAAGCTGAGCTGGCAGCGGGGTTGCTGGAGGAAGGCTGCGCCGCCTCGCCAGCTTAGATCTGCAGGGAGATTTTTACGTTGTGAGGAGAAGGGAATGTTTTTGAAGGGTGCAGAAGCTGCACGTTTGACTGTGGTGTGAGAGGAGCGTGTGTGTCTGTGTGTGTGTACCTTATCGTTCCTGCTCGCAGAGGATTAAAAGCGTACAGCCAGTCGTTCATGTCGTTCTCGTTGTTGGCCAGCAGGAGGATGCCTCCATGTTTTGTGCACACTGCAAATGTGTTGGGCGTCTGAAAAGAAAACATCACATTATATTCATGTTCATTCAAATGATAAATCCCAGTCCATTTGCCATTTCATCAATCAACGTGCACCAAAACAATTTGAATGAATTCTCATTAAAGACAAACGTGTTACATCCAGCCTTTCTCTATCCTGCCTCAAACCTTAAGCATGGCCTGCTGGTCTTCGCTGTATTCCACCTGTGCTGTGGAGAGGTTGAGGACGCCTCGCTCCACGGGGTCCTGGTCGCTGTTGTAGATGAAGTCGTAGGGCCGGCGAACAACCACAAAATGCTTCCCCCATGAGTTAGAGCGAGGCTCCACGAAGCTTAGAAAACCCTTCTTGGACACAACAGATCTGAAAAGAAGAGATTTTATTCATTTATTTATTTTTTAAGAGAGCGCTTGTTTTTCTGAGGAAGAAGCAGAGTTGGTTTGTTTCCAGCTGAAATCATCCAGGCTCAGGAATTTGAATCGATCCACATCATTTCTGCTTGAACTAGAGAACATGAGTGTCGACTTACATTTGGTCTGTGAGACACATGTCATAGTGACAGTATTTGGGTTAATATGGCATTACTCACCCTGGTCGCATTTCTTCACCTTATATTATTTCTCACCTTGCAGTCACTGATGCTGTTCACCAGCTGGTTGTATTCAGTATTGAAGGTGTGTGTCAGAAGGCGCAGGCACTACAACACAACAGGAACAAGACCGATCAGCTCCGAGCAGAGAAGGAAGAAGGCAGCAACAAGAACGCCCACTAAGCCCACGTTTTTCTCACCTTGGTGGCCAGCTCCTTCTCACGCTTTCAAAGGTGGTGCTGGAGATCTGCGAGGAGACGGAGGTGGACGTGGACAGAGTGCCGGAGCTCACGCTGGGGGACAGAGACTCACTCAGGGACTTGGTGGTGGGAGCTGTTCCCACGGGAGCCGCCTCTCCCAGAAGGTGACGGGTCTTTTCCACCTGGACGAAAGATGGGGGCGAATGTGAGGTGGGGAGAAGAGGGGAGGTTAGTCATGTAAAGTCTGTACTCTAAGAAAAAACTTTTTAGAATAGCACTTTGGTCTTTGAGTTGAAAAGTCATTTTTCCCTCTACGATATTAAACAGATTTATTTCTTTATGAATCTTTTAAGGCCCCACCTCCTGCAGCTGCTCCATCTTCTCCAGCTCCCACTGGTGCTCTAGGATGAGGCTATCTCCTCTGGGCCTCCAGCCGGCCAGGTTCTCCTCTCCACGCACATAAGCCACTGATGTGTCCAGCACCTTCCTCCTCCTCCTCTGCATCCCTGCTCAGGACATGAGCCCTCATTAGGATGAAGCTCTCCACAGAATTATGATAAAACAGCTGCCGTTCTTTAAACATGTTTCATGGCCGCTCACCTGAGCTTCCAGTGTCAGACATCTTACACAAGCTCAGCTCGTAGATCCCAGTCACTCGGTTGCTATAATGAAGCAGAAGTTTTGAACAAGGAAACTTTGTAACGAAATGCCAACGACCGCCTGTCTGTTTTCAGGGCTGTATTTGAAGCCATGCTCCAATCAGGCAAAGTTTTAAGTGTTGCACATTTCGATGGGTTTCTTTCAGCTGACATAGTTTCCATTTGGGTCATGTGGTGTTAGATACCCCAGCGTGTGGTCATAGGGTGAAGAGCCCGGACGATTAGTGGGATTTTAGGTGTGGTGTAAAAATGACGCTGCAACTTTAAAAACGTTGTTGCTTTAAGGATTAACGTACAACCATACTTGGGCTGAGTTTGACACTGGTTCTCTTCAGTAATTAAAATAGCTTTAACACATGATAAGATCAAATGTCAGCTACACTGTGACAGTCGAGGGGCCACACTCAGATATATTTATTCGCTTGTTCTCTTTGTGTGATAAGAGTTTCCATCTGAATTTAACCCCTGTGTGGGGCTGATCTTTCATTTCATTTTATTTCAAGCTCAGATTCTTTGCCTTTGGCACATTTTCTGTGACGAGACTTCAAACCATTCCCACCGTCCTTATTAATCAACATGGTGAAGTGATTCTTCGCAAGGTGATGGGATAGGAAGAGTTTCAGAAAATGAGGCCTTTTGTCTTTATTGGAGAGGTCAGTGCAGACAGGACGGATGGGGGGAAGGCGAGGGGGGAATGACACACAGGAAACGGTGTTGGTCAGACCCAAAGACAGGCGTGGGCAGTGAGGACTCTCACCTTCAGACTCACTGTCTAATCAGTCTGACAGTGAGTCTGAAGACAGAGCAACCCAACACACGTTACTATGTTCATCATCATCATCATTGTTTATTTATATAGCACTTTAAAAACACACAAGGCTGACCAAACTGCTGAACAATAGAAACATAATAGATACCATAAGAATAATAAATACGATACAATAATAAACATAGCGAAAAACAATAAAATACAAGTCAGTCAACCACTGAGTCAAAAGCCAGTGACTAAAAATGCTTTTTCAATCTGGATTTAAAAACCAGCACTGATGTCGATTGCCTAATGTGAAGAGGAAGATTATTCCAAAGCTTAGGAGCCACGATAGAGAACGCTCGGTCTCCTCTCAGTTTCAGCCGTGATTTGGGGACTGAGAGCAACAGCTGCTCAGCTGACCGGAGCGAACGAGTGGGGACATAGGGCTTCAGCAGGTGCCAGACCATTTAAAGATTTAAAAACCAATAAAAGAACTTTAAAATGAATCCTAAATTCAATTGGAAGCCAGTGCAGGGAGGCCAAGAGTGATGTTATCACTAAGCAGGACATTAAATCAAATTAATGAGACACCAAAACAAGAGCTGGAGCCCAAGACAGCCATGAAGTCACAGTGTACACAAATACACAAGAAACACAGAAACCAGCTGGGTGGATGTGGCTCGGGAACCTTCTGTTACCTTGAACGTCGGTGTTTTGAACGCTGGCTGCTCCAGTCTGCTTGTATTTGTCCAAGATTTCCCCTCATATCTTGGTTATGGTTATTTTTTCTTTTATTAAACTGATCACACTCCTGTTCATGAATAGAAAAAAACCCCATCAGTGTATTTTCACTTAAACAAGCAGCTGTTTTTTTTTGCATTAAAGTTATATAAAAATGTAACAGTGCAAATTCCTCGCTGACAGTTTAACCAAAAGGCATTTCCAGTGGAAAGTAGCCGACATATTCTCAGCATAACCATGTATAATATCCACAAAACCTGAGAAGGTTGGAGAGAAGGTAGGCGAACTCTGCTGGGATCTGCGTTTAACAAAGTGTCTAAAGACGAAACAAAGAAATCTTTCTGTAAATGTTCAGATGCACAGACTGGACTGAAAAAGAGTGAAAAAGCAGCTAACGTCCAAAAATAAGAAAACTTTGAAAGAACTCCAAAAAAACCTGGAGAACTTTTGCTCAAAAAACAGTTTTGTTTTTTTTAAATTACAAGGCAATCTGACAAAATGTCATCAAATGAGACTCAAGACTTCTGCAGGTCTCTGCCATGACTCAATTTTTTTTTCTTAACGGCAGAAACAATTGTTCCTTTTTTACTTTGTTTCTATTTTCTCTTCTTGTTTTTATCTGTTGAACAACAAACAACATTCATGCTGATTCACATAATATCCTGTCTCTAATCTCTGGGATTTCCTCGTAGCTCTTTGATGCAAAGAACATCCATCAAACGCTCCAGCTTGTGCTCAACATCATCGTGAACGGTGAAGGTACTCTGACGAGAAAATACTCAGTCGACCTTTTGGTTGATTTGTTAAAGAACCCCAAAATAGCTGATTACCTAACAAGGTATGCAGATAATTCACAGCTCTTTTCCTGAATAGCTGCTTTAAAACTCTGCTGAAAGCCTTTGTCCATTTCCAGGTATCCCCACTTCTCGGCATGTGTGTCTCAAGTGTTAGGACTGCTGCATTCGAAAGACCCAGACCCTGCAGCCAAGGTGAGAGACGACAAATATGATAACCCACACCAGCTGTGCTTAACTCTGTAAGTTCCCAGTATTCCCTGAAACCATCACGTGTGACACAGTTTACATCAGACGTGATGCAGCTGACGTCAACACTGACCTTCTTGTGGTAACAGAGACTTAAAAAAATAATAATAAAGCAACAAAGTGGGTCGCTCTTTGACAGTAAATTCCAGTGCGGTCCGCTCCAATCTCCTCAGGCTGACTCTCTTCTAGGCTCTCCTGACTGTTCCCTTTACATGCTGATGATGTGTCTTGTAAATCTGGATCCCTTTCCAGCAGGACGCTCCTCTTTTTCAGACAGTACCTGAGCTGCTCTCTCTCCTGACAGTCAGCTGTCCACCTCTGCATGGCCAGTCGAGCCAGCGCCGGCATTTGAGGCAGAGCTCGGAGCAGAGCGGGCAGCCAGGCTGAGCACGGAGCAGAGGTTGAAGGTCGCAAACTGACATCCACGTCTTCCAGAGAGCCCAGACCTCCTGCTGCAAACAGACTGCACCAACCGTTGTCTCCCACCAAGCTGTTGTAGGACAGATCCAGTGCACGGAGTGAGGAGAGACAGCCCCGTCTGCACACGGCAGCTGCACAGAGGAAGAGGACCCATTGATAACTGATCACTTCACTTTACTGTTTTGTTCACAATGTTTCTGATGGAGACAAAAATAACACCGAATAGTTTCATTGTTTTGTTTTATACGACAGCTACAGATGCTGGCAGCATGAAATAAATGAAAGAAATATCAATTTCCCACCAGTTTAGCTGCAAAACCTGAGAATGAGACAGATTACTGATCATCTTCTATAGTAAAACACATACCAAAAGTCCATGTAGAGATTATCCAGAACATCATCTTCATAGTTAGATAAGATATAAGATAATCTTTGATTTTTTAACTTGCGAATAATCTTTCTTGCTGTAAAATGATCGACTTCAAAGCCTTCCCACATTCATGGGTATCAACAACTGCTTCTCTCCTCCTCAGTATGTTACCACTTACCTGAATACGCCACACCAGCAAACTGACAGTAGTGGTTACACTTACTGATGATCTAGTGCACTTGATTAGCACTTGGCTAATACTGACCCTCTTAAATAATTATGGAAATAGTCTTGGATGTCTTAGTTTTTGAAACATCTGAATTTCGGCTCAGTGTGTGTTAAATAAATAATGACCTGGTATAATGTGTTCTGTGCTGTTCATCTGAGGTTGCATTTACCTCATATTAAGACCTACTAAGGACCTGATTGTTTTTAATTATGTCCTGATACATAAAACCTGAGAGCTCACATAACTGCATATGCTCAGAATAGACAGCACACATGGATACAAATTACTGCCTTGCAGCAGCAATCTTCAGACCATCACTATGAGCTCCATACAAGGTTACACTGTTCCTGTTATTAACAGCAGGGGGCACTATCAGCCACAGACTGGGAGCCAGATATGCTCTGCTGGTGCCTCATTGTTACAGAGGAAAGAGACTATAGTGAGAAACAGCTGAGGGGGAAACACTGATCTGGAAACGTCTGAGTGTTACAGAGGATATACATAGCACTGTGGTTCAGTGTCACACAATCACAAACAAATACAGCAAAGTACTAAAAAGGGTGTTGCCTCCAAAGATTGCTTTTACTGGTTTGGAGCTTAGGAGGCTTAATAACAACAGGCATGAATGAAGACAGATCAGAACAGCTGTTTGATCACAGCATCCAGTACCAACACAATCATCCACACTCAAGAGCCTGTTGGCTTCAGAGTCAGCAGCTGAATGTCTAAAATATCAAATGTCATTTTTGGTCCATCAGCTACAGCATGAACTGCTTAAAGTGAGAAGCAGCCTGAAGCCCGACAGATTCATCTTTCCAGACTGAAAATATCTCAGAGTGAACAGAGTGGTGCGTTTTCAGGGTGATCTCACAAAGTCAAATCCCTTTAATGATGTTCTGTCCTGTCTTCCTCTATCAAAAGCACACAAACACTATAAAACATTGTTTCGGTGCTTTGGGGTTTTGTTTTCTACACAGAGGTATAGCACGACTAGACCCTAAAGGCAGGCTGCTCACCTACAACCAGCTCACGAACATCTTTCCAATGGAGCTCGCTGCCTTTCTCGTGGATGAGGGTCACTGTGATCCTCCGCTGGATCCCCTGCAGCAAACATAACAGGAGCTCAGGATTACAGTGAGCACAGCTAGAGCAACATTACGCTTTAAAAGAAGATATTCAACTGTGTACAAAGGAAGCAGTTACCACTGTGTGAGTAATAAGGAAACAACATGTGCACCAATCCTGTACCTGGTGCAGCAGGTAGGTACCATGACAGGGCAGGCCTCCACTGTGATCCACGATGGCTGGGATGTACCTGTGCATGGAGGGAGGAGGTGACACAACATCCCAACTTATAATATTCTTCCTGGAGATCATTTTTATGGTTCCTTTAAAGCTTGTGCGTGAATATAACACTCCAGGTGGATACTCACTCTCCAGTGGGCTCCAGCTTGCTGATCTCAAACCAGACCAGCAGGTCGTACTTGCTGACACACTGACCCAGGTTGGATTTGGTGATGGTGTTCAACTTGGAGGCTGCAACTGGCACACACACACACACACACACACACACACACACACACACACACACACACGCACGCACACGCACACACACACACACACACACTCAACGTTAACAAGTGGGAATTTTTCTGGATTTAAGAGAAGGTGAATAAAAGTGAGCAGTATTTACTACATGCTTTGGGTGACTAAATGGAGGATGGATAGGTGACATGAAAACACTACTGACCCTTTATACTGAGCCAATAGCTCACACACTTCTATTAAATCTGTCTAAAGAGCCAGTAATCACAGAGGATAGATACTGGAAGAAAACTGAAATGTTAGGAGGAACTAAATCACACATTACAACACCAGTGGCAGCACCCTGCTGTCTCACACATCGGGATCACGGTCCTGTTGAAGCGGGATAATTGCTAAAGCTCACAGTTGCATTCCTCTATACTCAATATGATCGAAAAAACTATTTTAACAAACAATTAAAAAAGGAACAAGTAAAAGATCTACTATAGCCAAAAGAAGACCATTTACAGACTATAGCCCTGTGAACAAGTATTTGCCTCCTTTCTCATTTCCTATCTTATTCCATATTTGTCACACTTACACCTTTCACATCAATACATTTATAACATTAGACAACAATGTCTAATATTCAACGGCAGTTTTCAAGGGCAAAACGCTATCCAAACATACTTGGTCCTATATGAAAAAGTAATCACACAGAAAACCTGATACCTTGTGTGTCACCTCTGACACCAACAGCTGCAGCAAGCGTTTGGTGCTAGAGGTCACATTTGGACTCTGGACCTCTGTGGAGTGTGCACATGATCTCATTACTGTCTAAAAATCCAAGGAGTGCTGAATCATTGAAAAATACACAGTAACAGGTGTGTAGCATCGCTAACTAGGTAGCAACAAGCCTCTAATTGGATAATCCAAATTGTCACTAGGTGTGAATGTGCAAATGAATGTGAGTGCGAATGGTTGTCTGTCCCTATGTGTTAGCCCTGCGATAGACTGGCGACCTGTCCAGGGTGTACCCTGCCTCTTGCCCTATGACAGCTGGGATAGGCTCCAGTGACCCCCGCGACCCTGAAAAGGATAAGCGGAAGCGAATGGATGGATGGAATTTTTCTTCCTTTATGCTTACAGCCACGCTCTTGACACAATCAGGACAAAATGCCATGGCGACTGTCCCTTGGTGACCTTCTTGGTTACCTCATTGCAGATGTTTTTCTATATTGCATAACTACTTTGGAATGATGCATCAAAAATAAATAAATAAATGAATACATGCCAAAAAAAGAAACATTTGTTTTAATGTGGGGTTTGAAAAAGCCCACCTTTTGAATTATAAGCCGTGAAAAATGACAGACTTTTTCTCATTATTTGGTAAGGATTAAGACGCACAAAGAACCAGTAATTCTTGCCCTTCAGCAGTCACAGAGGTTTAAACCATGCTGGTGAAATTAGTGCCATTATCTGACAGGGAGAGGAGCTGCAATATTTTCTATATGGCTCCAAGAGTGATAAAATGCCTCACAGCGATGTTCATAAATGTCAGTCATGCCCTGGCAGAGAACTCCACTGCTGAATTAATATTATATGTCAAACAATGCTCCATCCAGTTTTATGGGTTGCATACACAGTCTGAGCCTCCAGTCACGCAAACCTGTCCTGGCTTGTAGAGTGAAGCCAGACTAGATGCTAATGGAGCTCTCTAATACTTGAATTTTAGTCAAGCTTGCAGCTTTCTTCACTATGTTGTATAATGCAATGAATAACATGAACATTTTTAGTAAGGTTTGTTTGCTTGTTAACATTTTTCCCTTTAATGTTTTCATTAATAAAATCCAACCTTGAAGCATAACAAACCAACCTTCTACTTTCTTAAGTTCAAGCAAGTCTACAGTTTAAATAAAGGTCTAAAGTCACAAATATTATTCTGACAATAGAAATCCTAGAATAGTGGTAACACTCTGAATACACATGCCAATATAAATTTATCTCGCTGTCATGTGTTATTTTGCCGGGTTGTTTCCTCCCGTTGCCATGTAAACACAAAATAGTGTATATATATGAATATTTTCAAAAAATGCTCTGTGAGTTCCACATCATAACAGTTATTTACTGAGCAGCTCAGTTAGAACTTGCCACTCACACACTGAGCAGCACTCACTAACTTTCTATTTCTAAACAATTTGTTCACTTTTTATCTCAGGCATGTCTGAAAAGACATCAAATAACTTTTTCCATCGCTTTAAAGATTTGATTCAGAGAAAGCGCACAGGTGGAGATGTAAGTAACTAAACATACTCATTCTTGACTTCTCTGCTGATCAAATGTAAATGTTTCTGAGAGATGTGTTATATTTTGCTGCTTTGCACAGTGTAATTTTTGTGTAAGTCACTGTAGACAGAGCAACTGTCAGCGCTTCACCGCAGAGTCCAGGATCCTGGACTTTCACAAAGCTCAGAGCAGTAAGACAAATGTGTTCTTTCAACAGGCAGACACATTGCATATCGCACAGAGACCCAGAGATTATGCTGTGCATCTCCCACCTTTACCTGAGCAATGCGCAGGCTCTCCACAGAGAGTCCAGAGAAGCTGGAACTGTTTGGATGACCCCTTTTGGAATCAGGAGGACCCTGAAAGAAGTCTGAGTAGCCTCAGCTCTGCAGACACACACACACCAAGTGATCTGAGGGCCATTCCTTTCATTGTTAGTCCTGTTGAGATGACACCGCTCACTCCAGTTCCTCCACCTCCTCGAGCAGCTTGTCCATCGCAATTGCGGTTCAAAGGTGATGCTTTTCTTTAGTGGTTACACCTGCTGTTAATCAGTTAGTTTAGATTTTAAAATTTGACACTGTAGATTATCTATTTTAATGCTAAATTACACATTCTTGCTGTCCATTCATTTTATATGCTTTTTTGAAGAAAAAAAAATCAGGAAGAAAAATGTTTATTGTTGTTTTTGTAAGATGTCAATTTGTAGTTATTTAGTTATTTTTTGTCTAAACAGACACGAAGTTCATTCGTGGAATAAGAGTCTTGACAGCAAAAGACAAATTTGGGCCTATTTTGACTCCAAAACCTCCAACAGTTCCCATACCGCAAAAACGAGGACCTCGGCCTGGGACGCTGCTGCCCCGTGCAAAAGTCGTCCCTATAGACAGTAAGTGGTTTTCCTCAGTAACTGTAGAAGATGCTGAATAATCAAACTTTAAATTAAGAGATTTTTTAAAAAGATTTTAATGAACAATTAATCACTGCATCATGCTTCGAATTAGAAGAAATGACAGTTTCTTTTTACTAACCTCGTTGATTATCAGACAAGAAAGCAGACAGTCAGTGCAGTCAGAATAATCCAAGAGAGAGCAGGGTCAAACTCCCGCCTGTAGCTACACCTGTAGAGAGCCTGTCCCACAGCTTTAGTCTGCTGTCTTCATTAGAACTTTAAAATGAATACTAGATCTACTTCTACTGAATGGAGAAAAGGTTCCTGAGAAGAGATTTAATTTTCAGTATCTAAGAAATTTGAGGCGTTTCTGAAGGTACTGTACCATGTTAGAGCATCTTAACATAGAGTCCTTGAATACTAGGCAGTTGTAGAGGATGAGTTACTCTACTTTAAATGACTCCCACCCCTTATTGGAGGATTTCAGCTTCTTCCTGTGGGACAGAGGTTTGCAGACCCTAAATGCAGGCGAAGCTTGAAGAAACAGCTTTGTCCAAGCTGCTATTTTGTTGTCGTTGTAACAAATGACACATGTTTTTTTTCTATATTTTTTAAAAACTGTATTTATTTATTTACTGTACTTATTTCTCTATTTATGACAGTGCTTTTATCTCCTTTTTGCTGTTTTATATGAATTTATCAGTATAGTGTTGTCTAGTTTTAGAAGCTGTGATTAGGACGTCTATTTAAATTTGTTGATTAAAGATCATAATTAGAGATCATAACCTGCCTTTGATTTAGACATGTCTGATATTTTTGTAAACACAAAATAGTGTATATATATGAATATTTTCAAAAAATGCTCTGTGAGTTCCACATCATAACAGTTATTTACTGAGCAGCTCAGTTAGAACTTGCCACTCACACACTGAGCAGCACTCACTAACTTTCTATTTCTAAACAATTTGTTCACTTTTTATCTCAGGCATGTCTGAAAAGACATCAGATAACTTTTTCCATCGCTTTGAAGATTTGATTCAGAGAAAGCGCACAGGTGGAGATGTAAGTAACTAAACATACTCATTCTTGACTTCTCTGCTGATCAAATGTAAATGTTTCTGAGAGATGTGTTATATTTTGCTGCTTTGCACAGTGTAATTTTTGTGTAAGTCACTGTAGACAGAGCAACTGTCAGCGCTTCACCACAGAGTCCAGGATCCTGGACTTTCACAAAGCTCAGAGCAGTAAGACAAATGTGTTCTTTCAACAGGCAGACACATTGCATATCGCACAGAGACCCAGAGATTATGCTGTGCATCTCCCACCTTTACCTGAGCAATGCGCAGGCTCTCCAGAGATAGTCCAGGGAAGCTGGAACTGTTTGGATGACCCCTTTTGGAATCAGGAGGACCCTGAAAGAAGTCTGAGTAGCCTCAGCTCTGCAGACACACACACACCAAGTGATCTGAGGGCCATTCCTTTCATTGTTAGTCCTGTTGAGATGACACCGCTCACTCCAGTTCCTCCACCTCCTCGAGCAGCTTGTCCATCGCAATTGCCTGTTTTCTCTGCTAAACATTCAGGAGCAGGTCGGTTCAAAGGTGATGCTTTTCTTTAGTGGTTACACCTGCTGTTAATCAGTTAGTTTAGATTTTAAAATTTGACACTGTAGATTATCTATTTTAATGCTAAATTACACATTCTTGCTGTCCATTCATTTTATATGCTTTTTTGAAGAAAAAAAAAATCAGGAAGAAAAATGTTTATTGTTGTTTTTGTAAGATGTCAATTTGTAGTTATTTAGTTATTTTTTTGTCTAAACAGACACGAAGGTCATTCGTGGAATAAGAGTCTTGACAGCAAAAGACAAATTTGGGCCTATTTTGGAAAAACTGCAGCATTTCCAGGATGGGATTGTAACCTCACCTGGACACACAGTACCAACCAAAACATTTACTGCAGTAAAGCCTTTGACTCCAAAACCTCCAACAGTTCCCATACCGCAAAAACGAGGACCTCGGCCTGGGACGCTGCTGCGCCGTGCAAAAGTCGTCCCTATAGACGGTAAGTGGTTTTCCTCAGTAACTGTAGAAGATGCTGAATAATCAAACTTTAAATTAAGAGATTTTTTAAAAAGATTTTAATGAACAATTAATCACTGCATCATGCTTCGAATTAGAAGAAATGACAGTTTCTTTTTACTAACCTCGTTGATTATCAGACAAGAAAGCAGACAGTCAGTGCAGTCAGAATAATCCAAGAGAGAGCAGGGTCAAACTCCCGCCTGTAGCTACACCTGTAGAGAGCCTGTCCCACAGCTTTAGTCTGCTGTCTTCAGACGACTGGTAAGAAACGTAGTAAGGAGACATTAAATACTGCACAGAAACAGTGCTGCATAATGTGGCTGTGTTATTTGTGGTGTTCCTGAAGTCGTGTTCAATGTTGTGTTGTGTAAATACAGGATTAAGAAAAGACACGGCTTGCAAACTATTCAGTCTCTGGCAAAGCACCACTCGGACATCCTGAAGACTAAACTACATGAAGTGTGTCTGGTCCTCATTGAGGAGGTATTGCACACTTTATGTTTCTTATATGCGTTTCATGCAGCTAGTTTCCCTTCAAGTGCATACTACAGCCTCAACTGATGATTTTCACTCACATTTTAGGTGAAAAACCAACGCTCAGCAATAGCCTTTGAGGCCATACATGCCATCAATGAGCTCTACATTCAGCTCCAGAGAACAATGGACCCAGAAGTTGAAACAACAGGCCGAGCTCTATTGCTGAAGCTTGCAATGACCAACAACAACTTTCTACATCAGGAGGTCAATCTGGCGCTTGATGCCATGGTGGAAAATTGCAGCCATGGACGGATTCTGAGCGCTCTGTTTAACACAGGACTGACGTAAGAGGAGAGAAGAAGCTGTAGTGATTTTATTAGAAGACATGAAAGAGAGATCATGTTCACTGAGTTGTGTGTCTAATATTGTCCTTGCTCAGCCATCGCTGTGTTGCAGTGAGGAATAGCACGGCTCAACACCTGCACCAGCTGGCTGACAAACTTGGAGCAGCCGTCACCCTGAAAACAGGAACCTTCACTGAAAGATTTCTAATTGCTGCCTCTAGAATGGCAGGGGATGCTGCACCTGAAGCCAGGTGGGTACTTTTAAATGGGTTTGAAGTGCATCAATGTTTTATTTTCTGTGAGTTTACACAATTAATGAAAATTAATGACAACTGTAATCTTCCACAGGTACCATGGGCGAACAATCATTGAGAAACTGACCCTTCACAAGGACTTTATGAATTTGTGGGTGAAGATTGTCCCTGAAAAAGACAGGCGTCCTGTGGAGAAGAGCCTGAAAAAGACAGGCGTCCTGTGGAGAAGAGCCTGAAAAAGACAGGCGTCTTGTGGAGAAGAGCCTGAAAAAGACAGGCGTCCTGTGGAGAAGAGCCTGAAAAAGACAGGCGTCCTGCGAAGAAGAAAGAGCTTAGGGAGTTCCTGTGTGTCCAGTTGACGGACAAGGGGACGCACAGGTGGAGATGTAAGTAACTAAACATACTCATTCTTGACTTCTCTGCTGATCAAATGTAAATGTTTCTGAGAGATGTGTTATATTTTGCTGCTTTGCACAGTGTAATTTTTGTGTAAGTCACTGTAGACAGAGCAACTGTCAGCGCTTCACCACAGAGTCCAGGATCCTGGACTTTCACAAAGCTCAGAGCAGTAAGACAAATGTGTTCTTTCAACAGGCAGACACATTGCATATCGCACAGAGACCCAGAGATTATGCTGTGCAACTCCCACCTTTACCTGAGCAATGCGCAGGCTCTCCACAGAGAGTCCAGAGAAGCTGGAACTGTTTGGATGACCCCTTTTGGAATCAGGAGGACCCTGAAAGAAGTCTGAGTAGCCTCAGCTCTGCAGACACACACACACCAAGTGATCTGAGGGCCATTCCTTTCATTGTTAGTCCTGTTGAGATGACACCGCTCACTCCAGTTCCTCCACCTCCTCGAGCAGCTTGTCCATCGCAATTGCGGTTCAAAGGTGATGCTTTTCTTTAGTGGTTACACCTGCTGTTAATCAGTTAGTTTAGATTTTAAAATTTGACACTGTAGATTATCTATTTTAATGCTAAATTACACATTCTTGCTGTCCATTCATTTTATATGCTTTTTTGAAGAAAAAAAAATCAGGAAGAAAAATGTTTATTGTTGTTTTTGTAAGATGTCAATTTGTAGTTATTTAGTTATTTTTTGTCTAAACAGACACGAAGTTCATTCGTGGAATAAGAGTCTTGACAGCAAAAGACAAATTTGGGCCTATTTTGACTCCAAAACCTCCAACAGTTCCCATACCGCAAAAACGAGGACCTCGGCCTGGGACGCTGCTGCCCCGTGCAAAAGTCGTCCCTATAGACAGTAAGTGGTTTTCCTCAGTAACTGTAGAAGATGCTGAATAATCAAACTTTAAATTAAGAGATTTTTTAAAAAGATTTTAATGAACAATTAATCACTGCATCATGCTTCGAATTAGAAGAAATGACAGTTTCTTTTTACTAACCTCGTTGATTATCAGACAAGAAAGCAGACAGTCAGTGCAGTCAGAATAATCCAAGAGAGAGCAGGGTCAAACTCCCGCCTGTAGCTACACCTGTAGAGAGCCTGTCCCACAGCTTTAGTCTGCTGTCTTCATTAGAACTTTAAAATGAATACTAGATCTACTTCTACTGAATGGAGAAAAGGTTCCTGAGAAGAGATTTAATTTTCAGTATCTAAGAAATTTGAGGCGTTTCTGAAGGTACTGTACCATGTTAGAGCATCTTAACATAGAGTCCTTGAATACTAGGCAGTTGTAGAGGATGAGTTACTCTACTTTAAATGACTCCCACCCCTTATTGGAGGATTTCAGCTTCTTCCTGTGGGACAGAGGTTTGCAGACCCTAAATGCAGGCGAAGCTTGAAGAAACAGCTTTGTCCAAGCTGCTATTTTGTTGTCGTTGTAACAAATGACACATGTTTTTTTTCTATATTTTTTAAAAACTGTATTTATTTATTTACTGTACTTATTTCTCTATTTATGACAGTGCTTTTATCTCCTTTTTGCTGTTTTATATGAATTTATCAGTATAGTGTTGTCTAGTTTTAGAAGCTGTGATTAGGACGTCTATTTAAATTTGTTGATTAAAGATCATAATTAGAGATCATAACCTGCCTTTGATTTAGACATGTCTGATATTTTTGTAAACACAAAATAGTGTATATATATGAATATTTTCAAAAAATGCTCTGTGAGTTCCACATCATAACAGTTATTTACTGAGCAGCTCAGTTAGAACTTGCCACTCACACACTGAGCAGCACTCACTAACTTTCTATTTCTAAACAATTTGTTCACTTTTTATCTCAGGCATGTCTGAAAAGACATCAGATAACTTTTTCCATCGCTTTGAAGATTTGATTCAGAGAAAGCGCACAGGTGGAGATGTAAGTAACTAAACATACTCATTCTTGACTTCTCTGCTGATCAAATGTAAATGTTTCTGAGAGATGTGTTATATTTTGCTGCTTTGCACAGTGTAATTTTTGTGTAAGTCACTGTAGACAGAGCAACTGTCAGCGCTTCACCACAGAGTCCAGGATCCTGGACTTTCACAAAGCTCAGAGCAGTAAGACAAATGTGTTCTTTCAACAGGCAGACACATTGCATATCGCACAGAGACCCAGAGATTATGCTGTGCAACTCCCACCTTTACCTGAGCAATGCGCAGGCTCTCCAGAGATAGTCCAGGGAAGCTGGAACTGTTTGGATGACCCCTTTTGGAATCAGGAGGACCCTGAAAGAAGTCTGAGTAGCCTCAGCTCTGCAGACACACACACACCAAGTGATCTGAGGGCCATTCCTTTCATTGTTAGTCCTGTTGAGATGACACCGCTCACTCCAGTTCCTCCACCTCCTCGAGCAGCTTGTCCATCGCAATTGCCTGTTTTCTCTGCTAAACATTCAGGAGCAGGTCGGTTCAAAGGTGATGCTTTTCTTTAGTGGTTACACCTGCTGTTAATCAGTTAGTTTAGATTTTAAAATTTGACACTGTAGATTATCTATTTTAATGCTAAATTACACATTCTTGCTGTCCATTCATTTTATATGCTTTTTTGAAGAAAAAAAAAATCAGGAAGAAAAATGTTTATTGTTGTTTTTGTAAGATGTCAATTTGTAGTTATTTAGTTATTTTTTTGTCTAAACAGACACGAAGGTCATTCGTGGAATAAGAGTCTTGACAGCAAAAGACAAATTTGGGCCTATTTTGGAAAAACTGCAGCATTTCCAGGATGGGATTGTAACCTCACCTGGACACACAGTACCAACCAAAACATTTACTGCAGTAAAGCCTTTGACTCCAAAACCTCCAACAGTTCCCATACCGCAAAAACGAGGACCTCGGCCTGGGACGCTGCTGCGCCGTGCAAAAGTCGTCCCTATAGACGGTAAGTGGTTTTCCTCAGTAACTGTAGAAGATGCTGAATAATCAAACTTTAAATTAAGAGATTTTTTAAAAAGATTTTAATGAACAATTAATCACTGCATCATGCTTCGAATTAGAAGAAATGACAGTTTCTTTTTACTAACCTCGTTGATTATCAGACAAGAAAGCAGACAGTCAGTGCAGTCAGAATAATCCAAGAGAGAGCAGGGTCAAACTCCCGCCTGTAGCTACACCTGTAGAGAGCCTGTCCCACAGCTTTAGTCTGCTGTCTTCAGACGACTGGTAAGAAACGTAGTAAGGAGACATTAAATACTGCACAGAAACAGTGCTGCATAATGTGGCTGTGTTATTTGTGGTGTTCCTGAAGTCGTGTTCAATGTTGTGTTGTGTAAATACAGGATTAAGAAAAGACAGTAGAAAACTATTCAGTCTCTGGCAAAGCACCACTCGGACATCCTGAAGACTAAACTACATGAAGTGTGTCTGGTCCTCATTGAGGAGGTATTGCACACTTTATGTTTCTTATATGCGTTTCATGCAGCTAGTTTCCCTTCAAGTGCATACTACAGCCTCAACTGATGATTTTCACTCACATTTTAGGTGAAAAACCAACGCTCAGCAATAGCCTTTGAGGCCATACATGCCATCAATGAGCTCTACATTCAGCTCCAGAGAACAATGGACCCAGAAGTTGAAACAACAGGCCGAGCTCTATTGCTGAAGCTTGCAATGACCAACAACAACTTTCTACATCAGGAGGTCAATCTGGCGCTTGATGCCATGGTGGAAAATTGCAGCCATGGACGGATTCTGAGCGCTCTGTTTAACACAGGACTGACGTAAGAGGAGAGAAGAAGCTGTAGTGATTTTATTAGAAGACATGAAAGAGAGATCATGTTCACTGAGTTGTGTGTCTAATATTGTCCTTGCTCAGCCATCGCTGTGTTGCAGTGAGGAATAGCACGGCTCAACACCTGCACCAGCTGGCTGACAAACTTGGAGCAGCCGTCACCCTGAAAACAGGAACCTTCACTGAAAGATTTCTAATTGCTGCCTCTAGAATGGCAGGGGATGCTGCACCTGAAGCCAGGTGGGTACTTTTAAATGGGTTTGAAGTGCATCAATGTTTTATTTTCTGTGAGTTTACACAATTAATGAAAATTAATGACAACTGTAATCTTCCACAGGTACCATGGGCGAACAATCATTGAGAAACTGACCCTTCACAAGGACTTTATGAATTTGTGGGTGAAGATTGTCCCTGAAAAAGACAGGCGTCCTGTGGAGAAGAGCCTGAAAAAGACAGGCGTCCTGTGGAGAAGAGCCTGAAAAAGACAGGCGTCCTGTGGAGAAGAGCCTGAAAAAGACAGGCGTCTTGTGGAGAAGAGCCTGAAAAAGACAGGCGTCCTGTGGAGAAGAGCCTGAAAAAGACAGGCGTCCTGCGAAGAAGAAAGAGCTTAGGGAGTTCCTGTGTGTCCAGTTGACGGACAAGGGGACGCACAGGTGGAGATGTAAGTAACTAAACATACTCATTCTTGACTTCTCTGCTGATCAAATGTAAATGTTTCTGAGAGATGTGTTATATTTTGCTGCTTTGCACAGTGTAATTTTTGTGTAAGTCACTGTAGACAGAGCAACTGTCAGCGCTTCACCACAGAGTCCAGGATCCTGGACTTTCACAAAGCTCAGAGCAGTAAGACAAATGTGTTCTTTCAACAGGCAGACACATTGCATATCGCACAGAGACCCAGAGATTATGCTGTGCAACTCCCACCTTTACCTGAGCAATGCGCAGGCTCTCCAGAGATAGTCCAGGGAAGCTGGAACTGTTTGGATGACCCCTTTTGGAATCAGGAGGACCCTGAAAGAAGTCTGAGTAGCCTCAGCTCTGCAGACACACACACACCAAGTGATCTGAGGGCCATTCCTTTCATTGTTAGTCCTGTTGAGATGACACCGCTCACTCCAGTTCCTCCACCTCCTCGAGCAGCTTGTCCATCGCAATTGCCTGTTTTCTCTGCTAAACATTCAGGAGCAGGTCGGTTCAAAGGTGATGCTTTTCTTTAGTGGTTACACCTGCTGTTAATCAGTTAGTTTAGATTTTAAAATTTGACACTGTAGATTATCTATTTTAATGCTAAATTACACATTCTTGCTGTCCATTCATTTTATATGCTTTTTTGAAGAAAAAAAAAAATCAGGAAGAAAAATGTTTATTGTTGTTTTTGTAAGATGTCAATTTGTAGTTATTTAGTTATTTTTTTGTCTAAACAGACACGAAGGTCATTCGTGGAATAAGAGTCTTGACAGCAAAAGACAAATTTGGGCCTATTTTGGAAAAACTGCAGCATTTCCAGGATGGGATTGTAACCTCACCTGGACACACAGTACCAACCAAAACATTTACTGCAGTAAAGCCTTTGACTCCAAAACCTCCAACAGTTCCCATACCGCAAAAACGAGGACCTCGGCCTGGGACGCTGCTGCGCCGTGCAAAAGTCGTCCCTATAGACGGTAAGTGGTTTTCCTCAGTAACTGTAGAAGATGCTGAATAATCAAACTTTAAATTAAGAGATTTTTTAAAAAGATTTTAATGAACAATTAATCACTGCATCATGCTTCGAATTAGAAGAAATGAAAGTTTCTTTTTACTAACCTCGTTGATTATCAGACAAGAAAGCAGACAGTCAGTGCAGTCAGAATAATCCAAGAGAGAGCAGGGTCAAACTCCCGCCTGTAGCTACACCTGTAGAGAGCCTGTCCCACAGCTTTAGTCTGCTGTCTTCAGACGACTGGTAAGAAACGTAGTAAGGAGACATTAAATACTGCACAGAAACAGTGCTGCATAATGTGGCTGTGTTATTTGTGGTGTTCCTGAAGTCGTGTTCAATGTTGTGTTGTGTAAATACAGGATTAAGAAAAGACAGTAGAAAACTATTCAGTCTCTGGCAAAGCACCACTCGGACATCCTGAAGACTAAACTACATGAAGTGTGTCTGGTCCTCATTGAGGAGGTATTGCACACTTTATGTTTCTTATATGCGTTTCATGCAGCTAGTTTCCCTTCAAGTGCATACTACAGCCTCAACTGATGATTTTCACTCACATTTTAGGTGAAAAACCAACGCTCAGCAATAGCCTTTGAGGCCATACATGCCATCAATGAGCTCTACATTCAGCTCCAGAGAACAATGGACCCAGAAGTTGAAACAACAGGCCGAGCTCTATTGCTGAAGCTTGCAATGACCAACAACAACTTTCTACATCAGGAGGTCAATCTGGCGCTTGATGCCATGGTGGAAAATTGCAGCCATGGACGGATTCTGAGCGCTCTGTTTAACACAGGACTGACGTAAGAGGAGAGAAGAAGCTGTAGTGATTTTATTAGAAGACATGAAAGAGAGATCATGTTCACTGAGTTGTGTGTCTAATATTGTCCTTGCTCAGCCATCGCTGTGTTGCAGTGAGGAATAGCACGGCTCAACACCTGCACCAGCTGGCTGACAAACTTGGAGCAGCCGTCACCCTGAAAACAGGAACCTTCACTGAAAGATTTCTAATTGCTGCCTCTAGAATGGCAGGGGATGCTGCACCTGAAGCCAGGTGGGTACTTTTAAATGGGTTTGAAGTGCATCAATGTTTTATTTTCTGTGAGTTTACACAATTAATGAAAATTAATGACAACTGTAATCTTCCACAGGTACCATGGGCGAACAATCATTGAGAAACTGACCCTTCACAAGGACTTTATGAATTTGTGGGTGAAGATTGTCCCTGAAAAAGACAGGCGTCCTGTGGAGAAGAGCCTGAAAAAGACAGGCGTCCTGTGGAGAAGAGCCTGAAAAAGACAGGCGTCCTGTGGAGAAGAGCCTGAAAAAGACAGGCGTCTTGTGGAGAAGAGCCTGAAAAAGACAGGCGTCCTGTGGAGAAGAGCCTGAAAAAGACAGGCGTCCTGCGAAGAAGAAAGAGCTTAGGGAGTTCCTGTGTGTCCAGTTGACGGACAAGGGGACGCACAGGTGGAGATGTAAGTAACTAAACATACTCATTCTTGACTTCTCTGCTGATCAAATGTAAATGTTTCTGAGAGATGTGTTATATTTTGCTGCTTTGCACAGTGTAATTTTTGTGTAAGTCACTGTAGACAGAGCAACTGTCAGCGCTTCACCACAGAGTCCAGGATCCTGGACTTTCACAAAGCTCAGAGCAGTAAGACAAATGTGTTCTTTCAACAGGCAGACACATTGCATATCGCACAGAGACCCAGAGATTATGCTGTGCAACTCCCACCTTTACCTGAGCAATGCGCAGGCTCTCCAGAGATAGTCCAGGGAAGCTGGAACTGTTTGGATGACCCCTTTTGGAATCAGGAGGACCCTGAAAGAAGTCTGAGTAGCCTCAGCTCTGCAGACACACACACACCAAGTGATCTGAGGGCCATTCCTTTCATTGTTAGTCCTGTTGAGATGACACCGCTCACTCCAGTTCCTCCACCTCCTCGAGCAGCTTGTCCATCGCAATTGCCTGTTTTCTCTGCTAAACATTCAGGAGCAGGTCGGTTCAAAGGTGATGCTTTTCTTTAGTGGTTACACCTGCTGTTAATCAGTTAGTTTAGATTTTAAAATTTGACACTGTAGATTATCTATTTTAATGCTAAATTACACATTCTTGCTGTCCATTCATTTTATATGCTTTTTTGAAGAAAAAAAAAATCAGGAAGAAAAATGTTTATTGTTGTTTTTGTAAGATGTCAATTTGTAGTTATTTAGTTATTTTTTTGTCTAAACAGACACGAAGGTCATTCGTGGAATAAGAGTCTTGACAGCAAAAGACAAATTTGGGCCTATTTTGGAAAAACTGCAGCATTTCCAGGATGGGATTGTAACCTCACCTGGACACACAGTACCAACCAAAACATTTACTGCAGTAAAGCCTTTGACTCCAAAACCTCCAACAGTTCCCATACCGCAAAAACGAGGACCTCGGCCTGGGACGCTGCTGCGCCGTGCAAAAGTCGTCCCTATAGACGGTAAGTGGTTTTCCTCAGTAACTGTAGAAGATGCTGAATAATCAAACTTTAAATTAAGAGATTTTTTAAAAAGATTTTAATGAACAATTAATCACTGCATCATGCTTCGAATTAGAAGAAATGACAGTTTCTTTTTACTAACCTCGTTGATTATCAGACAAGAAAGCAGACAGTCAGTGCAGTCAGAATAATCCAAGAGAGAGCAGGGTCAAACTCCCGCCTGTAGCTACACCTGTAGAGAGCCTGTCCCACAGCTTTAGTCTGCTGTCTTCAGACGACTGGTAAGAAACGTAGTAAGGAGACATTAAATACTGCACAGAAACAGTGCTGCATAATGTGGCTGTGTTATTTGTGGTGTTCCTGAAGTCGTGTTCAATGTTGTGTTGTGTAAATACAGGATTAAGAAAAGACAGTAGAAAACTATTCAGTCTCTGGCAAAGCACCACTCGGACATCCTGAAGACTAAACTACATGAAGTGTGTCTGGTCCTCATTGAGGAGGTATTGCACACTTTATGTTTCTTATATGCGTTTCATGCAGCTAGTTTCCCTTCAAGTGCATACTACAGCCTCAACTGATGATTTTCACTCACATTTTAGGTGAAAAACCAACGCTCAGCAATAGCCTTTGAGGCCATACATGCCATCAATGAGCTCTACATTCAGCTCCAGAGAACAATGGACCCAGAAGTTGAAACAACAGGCCGAGCTCTATTGCTGAAGCTTGCAATGACCAACAACAACTTTCTACATCAGGAGGTCAATCTGGCGCTTGATGCCATGGTGGAAAATTGCAGCCATGGACGGATTCTGAGCGCTCTGTTTAACACAGGACTGACGTAAGAGGAGAGAAGAAGCTGTAGTGATTTTATTAGAAGACATGAAAGAGAGATCATGTTCACTGAGTTGTGTGTCTAATATTGTCCTTGCTCAGCCATCGCTGTGTTGCAGTGAGGAATAGCACGGCTCAACACCTGCACCAGCTGGCTGACAAACTTGGAGCAGCCGTCACCCTGAAAACAGGAACCTTCACTGAAAGATTTCTAATTGCTGCCTCTAGAATGGCAGGGGATGCTGCACCTGAAGCCAGGTGGGTACTTTTAAATGGGTTTGAAGTGCATCAATGTTTTATTTTCTGTGAGTTTACACAATTAATGAAAATTAATGACAACTGTAATCTTCCACAGGTACCATGGGCGAACAATCATTGAGAAACTGACCCTTCACAAGGACTTTATGAATTTGTGGGTGAAGATTGTCCCTGAAAAAGACAGGCGTCCTGTGGAGAAGAGCCTGAAAAAGACAGGCGTCCTGTGGAGCGCCTGAAATTCAAAAGACATCTGTCCAAAAGTAAGAAAACGTCACACTTCAAGACTGACTGATGGCTTGGACCACTGGAACTATCATCTTCATGTTTTTTCTCTTTCCTTTCTTTCCAGACTGCCGGGATTTCTTGGACGCGTGTTTAACCAAAGTCCCGGAGACGCGGCCGACGCTGGAGGAGCTACAGCATCACACTTGGCTGAGATAAGCCTATCACACACACACACAAACACACACAATTCAGACGTTATCATTTATGTGTGATGTATGAATTACCTTTCTTTTTTTCAGGAAATAATTTTTTTTAATTGGCCCACTTTAAATTTCAGTGTTTTGGAATTCCTGTAACCCCCCCCAGCCATCCCAGGAAAGGGGATCTCTCTTTGAATGGGCTTTCCCGAGGTTTCTTCCCGTCAGTCTGGCCCCCCCAGGGGAGTTTTTCCTCGTCTTCATAGAGAGCTTGGGCTGGCTCAGGAGCTCCATCAAAACTGTCTTTATTTAATTACTCTAATGTAATCATATACTTTAAAGTAATCAAATAAAAGACAGTAAAAATCTGAAGACTTGAAGTAAACTTCCATTAAAATAAAACTTGTTTAATTCATCTTTGCTGAGGATACTGTGTTATTACTATTTCAAGGATTATGTCAGAACACCGGATACTGGTACCCATCCCTACCCATCACTAGGGAACAGAACAAACCAGACATCAATTACAACAAAAATGACACTGACCCAGCCAGCATGACTCGTCTGCCTTAAGAAATGTTTAGCAATATTACAAATTGGGTGATATGCCTTAAAGTAGCTTCTCATGTGTTCAGCATTGACCTGTATGCATTTTCCCCTTCTCAACCTCATACCAGTGATACTGAGTGGGGTGAGGGAGGAGTAGCTGTCTCTCATTTTTATAGATCCCATACTGGCCCATCAGGCCATTGATGGCAGAACTAGCTTTTCTGTTCCACTACTGGCCATGACCATTGCCTTTGAACATTGACTTGGCGTGATTTTTTTCTTCCACATCCCAAATGGTCAGCACTCTGGGCGTGGCACACGAGTGGCTGATTTAAAATGAAGCAGGTCTCTCTCTGAGAGTCATTGTGAACATTCAGAATGCTAGATCACTTTCTACATGCTCATTTTATGAAGTATTTGAGAGATTCCTTATCTATACTCTGTTTAGGGATGGGTATCGTTTAGGTTTTATCCGATACCGGTACTTTTGAAACTGTGCGGGTGCTTAAATGGTGCTCTAACCGTTGCTTCCTTCTCTCACCCCAACCGGTCGCAGCAGATGGCCCCGCCCCTCCCTGAGCCTGGTTCTGCTGGAGGTTTCTTCCTGTTAAACAGGAGTTTTTCCTTCCCACTGTTGCCAAAGTGCTGCTCATAGGGGGTCATATGACTCTGTATCTATGAAGCGCCTTGAGGCGACTTTTGTTGTGATTTGGTGCTATATAAATAAAATTGAATTGAATTGAATTGCTTAAAGAATGGAGAACACAAACTTTGTCCAAAAACCTCTTATGTTTTTATTTTTAGCAGTCTCTTTTTTCTGCAAAATGATAACCAAGTTAGCCTTTTCTTTTGATACAACATACCTACTTTGTTTGGAACCGGTGAATAATGGAAAACATGTTTAGCTGTTTGTTTTTTTTGTAAAAAGATAACGGTGTTAGCTTTTTCTGCAGCCCTATCAAACAAGAAGACAGTCGCATGTAACTACGACGGTGTTTGCTAGTTCACCTTACATGCATTAATGTAATAACGTGGTTAGCCTACTCAACGTAAATTACACACGAACAACATTAAGCTCCTCACGCAGAGAAGAACGGTTGCTGCTGCATCATCATCCGTCTGCTACACTGGCAGGGCTAGGGGCCAGGACTCTCCTCTTCGGGTTTTTGGGGGATGTTGCTAACTCCAGGTCCAATAACAGGCAACCCACCCGCAGCAGATGTGCTCGGTGTGAAGTCTCGCAGCAAGCTATCAAATACGATGCATTTCTCTGCTTTTAAAAAAACGCTATTGCGTTGCCAGGTCTTTCATTGGATTCGAGGTGTTACTTCCTTTGCACAGTATCACAGTATCACCTTAAAGCACTTGTTGCTGCTGAGTTTGCATATTTTGCTGTGAAGTACAGCCAGACTTTTGACCGCTTTGCCTTGGACATTTAATCTGTAGCTCTGCTCTCAAAGAACATACGTACCTGGACCCGCCTACTATCCTCGGAAACGTAAAATGATTGGCTAGAATCCAAAGTGTATGACATCTCAAGAAAAAAAAAAGCCACCCGTATCCGGTATACCCGCACCCAATGTTCCCTCTAATTTTTCATGTGTCTGAGCGAACACAGAAACTCCCTGAGCGATCCCTTGGACCACTGTGAGCAACAGCAGACGTGTGCACTGTGGTGACGCCAGCATTGAATCCATGCAAGTTACATGGTTTATTAAAATAATAAAATTACAGCATTTACATTTATGTTAGACTACTTTTAATTAACTATTTTAGCCCACTTACAATGAAAATTTAAAAAAACAAAACAAAAAAATCTTGTTCATGACCTGTGTAGCATGTTAACACTATTGGAAGTAAAAATAACTTGAACTCCAATTTTGAAAACACAAGTTTCTTTTGTTTTTTTTTCATAAAGCTCTGACTTGTATTATGAGTCTGTGGTCTGGGAGAGAGTCTGTAACTCTGTCTGCAAAATACAGTAAATAATGACCAATGTTGGGTAATTAATTATATAGTTACTTCTTCAAAAAAGTAACTGAGTTATGCAAACAACAAAGTTTTTTGCAGCTGTTTACCTAAAAATGCAGCCAAGGCGTTTTTTTAAATAAACATTTTAAATTATTTAGAGAACAATCATCAAATTGCATCAAATCTGATGCCACACAAATTATTTGTGCCACTCCAAAAATAATTTCTGTCAACTATGAGATGAAGGAGAACAACAGCCTGATACCTGCAGGCCTGACAGCAGCAGATGTGTCACTGCTGTAACACCTGTAACACTCAGCAGTCGCCTCATTGTTCTGACACACACTAAACGTCGCCACGCCGCTTTGCTCGCTAAAACACCGGTGTCGGCACATAAGGACGCTGTCAGAGCCTGTCAACGACATTGATTAGCTGCGTATATACGAATGTGAATCGCATTACTGGCTGGATCCCATACGGGAGCAGCCAGTCACTGACTAACACTGCAAAACAGACTTGTTAAAGTATTGATTTTAATTTCAATTCAGGTTAGATTTTTTTTTTTGTGCGCAACGCAGATTTTCTGTGCGCAGAGACCGTGCCAGCAGTGCGCAATTGTGCACACACACAGCTTCGAGGGAACATTGCCGGTACCCATTCCTAACTCTGTTCCACATGTGTTATGTTTCCTTCAGGATTAGCTAAATAAGAGAGGATTATTTTCCATTTATTAAACTGCATTTAGCTACTCTTTCGTATCACATTTACTTTGGGAATGCACCAATTGGTCCACATCCTGTTTATGCAGGGCCCACTTTTAAACGGTAAATTGCTGAAAATGTAGCCATATATAGCGCTTTTCTGTGTCTTGCACTCCTTTGCATAGATTGAAGCATCTGTGTGTTCCTGTTTTGTTGAGTGTATCTGTCTGTGTGGCTGTTGAAGGCTACTGAGAGTGTGACCTTCACAGTTCACCAGAGGACCATCTATTACATTTGTTAGGTTATGCGTTTTTGATATTATTGCATCCTCACTGGCACACTCAGTCCTTAGTGTGGGCTTACCCTGCTCCATACCTTGTTAAGGATAAAGAACTTACAACCTGGAAGTAGATTATATCTCCCATAGTGAGATACAGAGAATGGTTGCTTACCAGGGTAACTCTGGTTTTCTGAAACCCAGGTGATGTTTGGTTTTCACCTCCAAACAATCGCAGTCAGAGATCAGGTGAAAGAGGAAAGAGCAGAGAGCGTCAAAATAAAAGGGAAATTATGGGAGCAAACACCAGAGTTTAACAATTGTTCATCACTAAATACAGTACAGATATTTTAATAAGGAGAGGTTATTTGAAAGAATGAAATTGATTTACTGATGAACAGAATTTAAACAGGTGATTTGCCGTTAGACTCAGATGGCCTATCTCAGCGGAACAGAACCCCGTCTGTGAAAAGGATTAGAGCAGGAGCCCCGAGAGCCTGGAAGCTGGTGGTGGAATGGTTGAATGGAGCATGAGTGATGAGATGAGGCGTGTACAAGGAAGAATAACCGAGGACACAGCATGAATGCTGATTGGCCTGGAGAAGGTGATTGGACTAGACCACTTCAGGAACGCCTTTAGCCACACCTCACCAGGTGTAGACAATCGGCAGTTAAACCTAGGCAACACCTGAAGACAACTGCATTTCCACTGTAAGGAGTGTAAGGGTTGCAATGGGCTGTAACAAAGGACAAGCACAGATGAGTCCACTATCATAGACTGGAACATCATTCATAACTTTTTATGTTATAAAGGGGGTGGCAGTAGAGCTTCTGTGATTGGTCACATCAGAGAGTGCTTGGTTATCAGAGAGTTACCATAGTAACCAAAGGTTTTAAAGATTGCAATATAGCTATTGTTGTCCAGAGGGGCCGATGGTGCGATATGGCAGCCTCGCTTCTGTCAGTCTGCCCCAGGGCAGCTGTGGCTACAACTGTAGCTGCCTCCACCAGTGTGTGAATGTGAGAGTGAATGAATAGTGGCATTGTAAAGCGCTTTGGGTGCCTTGGAAAGCGCTATATAAATCCAATCCATTATTATTATTATTATTATTATTATCAAATCAACAAAATATTAAAGAATCATTAAATATGTGGAATAGTTCATTCTTTCCTTTTTTCATCAGTGGTTTACACACTGGCTTGCAGGCAAAATGTCACTGGTTCGATTGCAACCGGAGATACAAATCAGGGTTGTGCCTGGAAGGGCATCTGGTATAAAACTCTGCCGTATCAAAAGATGCTGAGCTATCAGGTGTGGTGACCCCTTGTGACAAGGGAGCAACTGAAAGTGAAACACTGTTTTGCTTTGTCTTTGTGTAAAGTGTCCTTGAGTGTTTTGAAAGGCGCTTAATAAAATGTATTATTATTATTATTATTATTAATGTTTTGTATAGAATCATAACAAAATGTGAAAAGTTCAAAAGACTATGCGGCTGTTTAGCTGTGCCTGTCCGTCTGCCATCAGCTGAGAGAGATGCCGGTCAACTCTCTGGAGAAGCCGTGGACGGTAGACCCCTCTGAGGTGGCAGAGCGGCGGGATCTTAGGGACAGTCGCCTGGTGTTCAGCATCGATCCACGCGGCTGTGAAGATGTAGACGACACGCTGTCTGTACACAAGCTCCCCAACAGAAGGCTGGAGCTGGGAGTTCACATTGCTGATGTCACTCACTTTGTCAAAGAGGGTTCGCTCACAGACTTGGAGGCACGTTCAAGGTGAGGAACTGGTTGGAGTGGTTGGGTAGAGTAGGTGGGATATAAAAGGATAAAAGAAAATTACAGCATCTTGCATAAGTGTTCAGAGGAACTTTCAGAAGTACAAAGAGGCAAGAAAGTTGTTGCCTGAATTAATGTTGCATCAGCAGCATGCCTTGTAGCGCAATTATAAATAACACAGAGGGCCACCTTAAATAAGGCTCGTGTCTGATGTGAAGCATTAAGCCTTAAATGTCTATCATTTAATCACATGTAGAAGGACTTCACAGGGTCCATGATGGCTTTGAAAGTATCACTGGCACCAGGAATTGAACCAATGGTCAGCACATTGTTGGTTCAATCCCTGATGCCTTCGGGCGATCGTGGCTCAAGAGTTGGGAGTTCGCCTTGTAATCGGAAGGTTGCTGGTTCGAGCCCCGGCTTGGACAGTCTCGGTCGTTGTGTCCTTGGGCAAGACACTTCACCCGTTGCCTACTGGTGGTGGTCAGAGGGCCCGGTGGCGCCAGTGTCCGGCAGCCTCGCCTCTGTCAGTGCGCCCCAGGGTGGCTGTGGCTACAATGTAGCTTGCTATCGCCAGTGTGTGAATGTGTGTGTGAATGGGTGGATGACTGGATATGTAAAGCGCTTTGGGGTCCTTAGGGACTAGTAAGGCGCTATATAAATACAGGCCATTTACCATTTATTTATTCATGTTAAAGTCACCTTGCACAAAATACTTAACCCCCAAATTTCCCTGGATGCATCCGTTAGTGTGAGTGTGCATGTGAGAGAAAATGCTTAAAGGTATAGACTAACGCGCTGTATGAATATGTGTGCGAATGGACGAATGCTGGTCGTGCTAAAAGGTGGTTGGGGTTCTCACAGTAGAGAACTGCTACACACAGAACACAGTGGTCCATGTTGTTACGAAGAACTTGTGCTCATTTTGAGTACGATGCCATTAACAGGACAGGGGAATGTTTCCGCTGTGGGAAAGCCTGAGTGGTTTTCACTGTGGCCTTCATAAACATATATTACTACGGGACATGGCAGCCATACTTGTACACAACATTCAACCAGAAGGTCATGCAGCAAAAAAAGGAAAAATGAGTCCGCTTCCAACTAAATTAGTTTTATTCTACTGAGTGGTAGAAGTAAAGAACAGTGTGTCACACATCATTTGTTTTCAGATCCCCTTTGTACAGTTACGGGTGTCAGGAAAACACCGGAGGTCACATGATGGCATGTGACCTTGAGTACCTGATGTTAATGGTTTGTCTATAATTGGCTTTCAGTGCATCTTATTAATAAAGAGGATGATGATACAAGACAGTTGAACCACAGTAATAGAACAAGAAGATATTCATCTGTGTTTATGTCCAGATATATGCACATGTTCTGATTTATTTATTTATTTTGTGCTGTATTGTACAAATGAATAAAACTGAGTTTAAAATATCTGCAGTAAATGAAGTGAAGGTCGGGGCTGCAAAAGTAATGCTTGCACTTGATCTCCACAAATTTTCCTTCCTGGGAACATGCAGCGATGACACCATGTGACAGGGAAGCAGCCCAAAAAAATTTGTGTCACAGCTGAACGGCCGACAAATCTGCAGCAAATGCATTCTGCTGTCATCTCGGTGTAATCTCGCTATAATCCAAAATCTCTACGGAATTCTTTCAGCACCTTGTTGAGTCTTGGAAGTGAAGAAAGGAGTGTTCAGAAGGCAGAAGTGTCTAACCCAGTGCTAATAAAATGTATCTGATAAAGTGTAGTCTGCAGATAAATTAGTAAGAAGGTCCATGAAGTGCATGTCGTTTTTTAAAGGCAGCAGCAGCAGCAGCAGCAGCATGTACAGAAGATGATTGAGAGCCGAGTGAGGAGAGAAACTCCGTGTAGACTGTTAACAACGTGCACTTATAAAATAATACTGAAATTTTACTATATATTTTTTATGTTGTGATTTTTAATGTAGTTTTGGTCCTCTGCTTTCTCTCTGACTTACTCTAAAATTCCATTTTACATTTCATAGCTGTCCACAAAGCAGCGTGCAGATCACCCACCTGTCCAGCTCGCCTCCACACTTTAAAGAAGTAAATTAAAATCTCATGATTGTGGTTTGAAGCCTTAAATTCTATTTCAGAAAATGGGGAATATTTATTAAATCATAAGAAAAACATTTTGCTTATTTATTTCATCCTTCCTGACTTATTAATAAACAGAAGGATGAAAATGACAAAGGTGGAACAAACTCTGAATATTTAGTACTTATTTTCAAATTATGTCTCACTTTTGATTAGAAAGAAGATGATAAAGCTGCTGCTTTGATCTCATTGCCTTTTTATATTTATTATGTCACTTCTTAAGGGCTACAACCTACTACCTGGCAGACCGCAGGTACGACATGCTGCCTGCTATTCTCAGCGCAGACCTTTGCTCACTGCTGGGAGGTGCTGACAGGTTAGTAGACTTCCCATCACACGTTTCATTTTCATATGCTTAAAATGCATGCTAGTTGTGTAACTGACACTTTCAAATTCAGGTATGCAATGAGCGTGCTTTGGGAGCTTGACGCAGAATCCCTTGAAGTCCAAGAGGTCTGGTATGGTCGTACACTCATCCGCTCCTCCTATCAGCTCCACTACGAGCTGGCTCAGGCGCTCCTCAACGGAGAACAGGTTGAGGTAGCGGAACTGGCCAACCTGGGTCCTCAGGAAAAGGGTTCTAAGCTAGCTCAACTCACTGAGGCACTTGAGATGCTCACACATGTAGCCAGACATCTTCGGGCAAAGAGGGACAGAGGAGGAGCGCTGGAGCTGGAAGGAGTGGAGGTATGATTGGTTTCTTGTATCTTCATAGAGTATTTTGTGTGTTTTGGTAATGTGTGTACTTAACAGTAAGACTATATAAATAAAGACTGCAAACATTTAAGGTTCATGTTCTTAATTGAAAGCGTAAGCATGTTATAGCTGAGTGTCTAACCCTAACACATCGTCACTACTGACGTCTAACATACGACACAAAATGATTCAATGAATCTGAAGTGAATCAAACAAAGTAAACCGTGCACATAGCTTCAGTGGAGAGAAATCCATTCTGCACATTAAAAACTGGAACCACTATCTTTCTCGCACATTTCAGCTGCAGAAGATTCTCCCTTCTAAGCTTCTGTCTAAGTGAAAGTTTGACTTAACCTCTGTGTTTGGTCATTTTGTCAGATGACATCATGGTTAGAAAATTCAGTATCAGTCACCCCGAAACACTTCATACAGCCGAGGGGAGGAAATCAGGTCAAAAGACACCTGTGGAAAAGGGCCAGGGATTAATGATAACTAATGATTAAATGGAGATTGGTCTATAAACATGTAGTCAGTGATAATGATGACAAAGAGGTGATGATGATGTTCGGCGTCATCATGAGAATCCCCCAGCTGCCACGGTCTATTGCAGCATAACTAAGGGAGGATTCAGGGTCACCTGGTCCAGCCCTAACTATATGCTTTAGCAAAAAGGAAAGTTTGAAGCCTAATCTTAAAAGTAGAGATAGTGTCTGTCTCCTGAATCCAAACTGGAAGCTGGTTCCACAGAAGAGGGGCCTGAAAACTGAAGGCTCTGCCTCCCATTCTACTTTTAAATACTCTAGGAACAACAAGTAGGCCTGCAGAGCGAGAGCGAAGTGCTCTAATAGGGTGATATGGTACTACAAGGTCATTAAGATAAGATGGGGCCTGATTATTTAAGACCTTGTATGTGAGGAGCAGGATTTTGAATTCTGGATTTAACAGGAAGCCAATGAAGGGAATCTGCTCTCTCTTTCTAGTCCCTGTCAGGACTCTTGCTGCAGCATTTTGGATCAGCTGAAGGCTTTTCAGCGAGTTTTTTGGACATCCTGATAATAATGAATTACAGTCGTCCAGCCTGGAAGTAATAAATGCATGAACTAGTTTTTCAGCGTCACTCTGAGACAGGATATTTCTAACTTTAGAGATGTTGCACAAATGGAAGAACGCAGTCTTACATATTTGTTTAATATGTGCATTGAAGGACATGTCCTGGTCAAACATGACTCCAAGGTTCCTCACAGCGTTACTGGAGGCCAAGGTAATGCCATCCAGAGTAAGAATCTGCTTAGATACCATATTTCTAACATGTTCAGGACTCAGTACAATAACTGAATGAATTTAGACGCAGGAGTCTTCCAGGTCTTTATGTTTAGTTTGGTTTTTTGCTGTGTTATTTACAGAATTACAGATGGATACCATATATTTCTTTTCATCGATAATAAATTATAGTACGGTCTAATAGAGACGTTATTTTTAAAATCAGGCGTCTAAGCAGAACACGTTCCTCAGCAGAAAACATTTTATCAGAAAGTCATTTCAGTGAGAATATTGGAATAAAGAAACCAAGCACTCCACTGTGAAACCACTGACAGTTTTCACATTAGATCACAGCCATTTATCTACAGCGGCTGGTCGGCCATCTGTTAAAACCTCATATGGACAATTCCTGTTGTTCTATAAGATGCTCTCTAATAGGATGTCTTGGATTTATTTATTATTCAGTTATTGCATTCCTGTTATGGCTGTACGCACACAGAATATTGATATGAAGTAAAAATGATTCTCTCGGGTTGCTTCTGGGATAGTGGAAAAACCAATATATTTCTAAAAGTGTGTTTAATGATTGAGCTGCCACCCAAAAATCAAGTTCTTATCTTGACAAAGCTGGATTATTGACCGCTGGTGAAACATCAGTTGTCCTGAAGGATAAGGACAACAGATGTTTCATCTTGATCTATTATATAAAACGGCCAAAACTGTGTTCAAATCCAAACTTTCTGGCTTCTTTTGGTTCCTGCTGAAGTGCTTTGGGTCCCCTCAGTTCATCCTTAGTCTGAGAAAAGTTTTGTTCTCTCTTTAAGGCACATTTCCTTTGAGCTAACTTAAACTCTGATTGGCTGTCCACTATAAACAAAAAGCATGAACAGCAGATCGGTGGAGTTTCTGTGCCCATGAGCAGAGCTGTGTGCCTGTTAGGGATATGTGTTCTTACTGGTATGATAGAGAGCTGAACGTAGGAAAGACAGTAGACTGTTTTCAGGTTGAGATTCATTCACATTTGGTTCTCCGTGCAGCATTTGTTCCGGTGGAATGGTGCATGTTCAACTGAGTTAAAGTAAACTGTAGTAAAATGTGGCCCACTGATGCATTTTCATATTCTTTTTCATTGAAGTCACGTTAGAAGCATTTTCCCTTTTCAGGTGGGTGCCCAGCTGGATGAGGAGAGGAACATTACGGCCCTGGTCCCTCGTCAGCCCCTGGAGGTCCATGAGACCGTGGCAGAGTGCATGATTTACGCCAACCACTGGGTGGCCCGCAAGATCCAGGAAGCTTTCCCCAACCAGGCCCTTCTAAGGTGTCACCCACCACCACAACAGGAGCTATTCAACCAGCTGGTGGACACTGCAAAGGCCAAAGGTTTCACCATTGACACCAGGTAATGTTTTTGACTGTTCAGTATAGAAACTGAGGAAATGCATATTGTAGTCCAACGCACATCATGTTCAGACACACAAGTGTGTGAACCTGAAATGTTTGATAACACGGGGACACACTCAGGTGTCACATGAGCAGTCAGACAAGAAGAAGACATGTTCCTTCAGCTCAGGTTGAGGTTGAAGCCAAATATGCTTCCAAACCAAAGACTAGAACATATGATGAAGCATATCTTGCCTTTGGCTTCAGCTTCACAACAGCTGTCGTGGCAAGGTCGGTCTCCCCGACAGAATTAGTTTCCCCTGCGTCGGGAGCACACGCTGGGCTGTCCAAATCACGGACAAACAGGATCCCACATTCTTGATTTTCAGTTCACAAACACTTCTTATAACGACTAACTACTCCTGAAACTTTGGAGGTTTTAGCTCTTTACACAGTAAAGTTACAGGAGAAATATAATTATCAGGCAAAATGTCCTTCGTTTGTTAAAATAATCCCGTCTGATACCACGAGAGGACAATAAATATTTCATTTTCTGTTGTAACCCTTAAACTGAATGGTAATGTAACGACACTCAGGTTTCACTTTTTTACAAAACTAAAACATCACTACTTCCACGTCTGACTGTTTGTAATGGAGGCGGCGTAACCTGGATCCACACTCCGTGCCCAGCGAACGCTCGCCACGCAGGGGGAACACATGCTGTCGGCGATGCCGACCTCGGCACAACGCTGATCCTGCCGCAGTTTGTTCCCCGGTTCAAATCCCGGACAAACAGGATCCCACAGCTGTTTATGCTTTTAAACCCGTTTTGCACAGAGAGCAGTGTTGAATATTCTCACACGGGAACAAAACAAACAACTCAAATAATTAAAGATGGTTTGTTTTTCTGTTTTTTAAAAGAGGCAGTGATTTATTTAATTACAACCTGTAATCTATTACAGTTAACTTTTATTTGTTTAACTGTTTACAAAAGGTCTGAGGATCTGAGGCGTGGAATGAACTGCAATGGAGTTTGAAAACAAAATATGAATGTGCGGTTGGAGGATTGTGGGGGGGGGGGTTAAACCAACAGCAGAACCGGTCCCAGGACAAGAGACATGGTGATGCAAGTAGCTTTGTGTCACTGACTGCTGAGATGAGAGGCCTCACTCATCCCTGGTTTCTGGCTCTGTTCCTTCAGGTCCAACAAGGCTTTAGCTGCCTCACTGGACCGAGCTGTGGACCCACAGGACCCCTTGGTGAACAGGTTGTTCAGAATGATGGCCACCACTGCTATGTCACAGGCTCTGTACTTCTCCACTGGTGCTCATCCTCAAGACCAATACTACCATTATGGTACGATACCGCTGCACAGCTTTTATTGGCTGCACTAGAGTTTCAGTGTGACTGTGGGTCAGTCCATCCATCACACGTCTGCACACACTTGTCCAACGTCTGTTGTTTGTGAAGAATTATTCGACTGAGAACTAGAAAGAAGGCTAACGTGCTGATATTTGCTTCGTTGTCGTAGGTCTGGCTCTGGATCGCTACACACACTTTACCTCACCCATCCGTCGGTACGCAGACATTGTCGTGCACCGCCTTCTTACCGCAGCCCTGCACATGCAGAGGGGCGTTGTATCTGGTAAAGCACCAGCCAGTAACAAAGAAGTGGAGGAAATGGCTCACCATGTCAACAGCAAGAACAGGGTCAGGGGTGTTTTATTGTTTGTGTTTTTCAATGATTCACCTCTTACTCTATTAACAGAAGCTGTGCTGACGTCTGTGTTTCATTTGCAGGCAGCACAGGCAGCCCAAATGCGATCCACAGCACTGTTTCAGTGTCTGTTTTTCAGAGAACGAGACCCTCAGACAGACCCGTGCTGTGTGGCTGACGCTGTTGTCTACTCCATTCGAGACAACGGTGTCTTGGTGTTTATCCCAGAGTAAGAACCTTCAGTCCTGTGTTTTGTTCTGCAGTCTTCTTCTTTTCCTTTGTTTAATGGAGCTGTACAGCAGCTCACAGACGGCCAACCACTCGTGTATTTTTAATAGACGAATTCAAAGTTTATGACAATGAATGAATTTGTTGGAAGATGTAATTGCACGCTAATCAATGTATATTTAACAGTATACACGCTAGTTTTATTTTCTCTTAAAAAACCTCAAAATGAGTTTTAAATTGTATAAATTTACTAAACTAATTCCTTAAACATTTATTGTGAGCAGGGAAAATCGGCTAAAACCCCGAATCTTTTCTCTACCAGGCTTTAAATAAGTTAATTGCATTGCTGAAGTTGAGTCTGTGGGGAGGGACGGTGCTTTGGAGCCAGCCTTGTGTTTGTGGCACTTCTACGTTAGCTTAGCTAACCTCTGGAGGTTGCTGCTTGTTTATTGCAAGGAAAGTGTAATTTAATAACATCAGTGTTCTCCATGCTTGTGGTGTTACAGGGATATGCAATATTAACAGTTTATTAAAATGTAACCTGTGGTCATTTTGAGAAGGCTGTAGAATCCATGTAATGATTAAAATCACAGGGCGCAAAGCAGGTTGAGTAATATCACTGAGTAAGTAAGGCTGCCTCTGACCACAGCCATGTTGTTCACAGGTATGGTGTGAGGGGGCCTGTGTATCTGAAGAACAAAGAGGGCCTGGTGGTGGTAGCGGGACAGGACGGCAGCTGTGATTGGCAGGGTGGCACTGTGCGAAAATACCCGGACCGCATTACCACCACCTCCAGCTGTGGCACCTCCACCTTCAAACTGTTTGACCACATCACCGTAAGTCACAGAAAACGCTAATCAATCATTTTAGAAGGTTTCCAGCAATGCAGCGCCTAAAGGCGACGATTCCAAATATATATGCATGAGTGTATATGAATCACAGGTTCATACGACTACTGGATCTTTTGTGGTCCAACATTAAGAGACGTTTTATGATCTTGTTGTGATAAAGTGTTGTGTGGTTGCTGCTTTGTTAGCTAATCTCAAGGTAACAAAACGTCAGTAAGATGAATGAGACGAAAATGATTCCTGAAAATAAATCATTTAAAGTTATTCAGTTTATTGTTTTTAAATATTATATGAAAACAAAAACATAAGTGTGGGGGGGGGGAGGCTCTCCTCCAAGACAAGAAATGTAATGCTTCCAGTTTGTGGCGTTTCTACACAAACCTTTTTGTAAAGGGAGATAAAAAATGACAGTGGGCGGTAATTGTTTTCACATAAACGCCTTTAAACGCTGCACGGTCGCACTCTCTCTCTCGCACTCGATAAATGATCCATTGTTGCTCTGCAAACGTTTGTTACCACAAACGTCGCATGCACTTATGTCATTGTCATGAGACACTCTTGCAAACAAACTCACGGTTTAGTAACACAGTAGAGCAGCGTGTTTACGGGACAGTAAAAGTAATCTAATTACCTTTTTTGCAACAGTAATCCCTTACTTTACTCGTTACTTGAAAAAAGTAATCTAATTATGCGTTGCTGCCCATCACTGGCGTCAAGTTATATTAAGTTCAGGCATGTTACACACGATGATTGTGAGGAATAAGTGCATGTGATTTAAGCAAAAAGAGCAGGAAACATTACCCTAAGGTTAGCTAACAAAAAGAAACTGAAGTAACGGTGTGTTATTCTCACATCTTTGGCTTTAAGACATGAAAAAGTGACAGAGTACTGCTGCTTCCACTGTTATCAACATCTTTTCTTTCTTTCATGGACTTATCCTGGGGTCATAAATGTCAAAGGGCAAAGGCAATGCTAACAACATAGCTTACTGATGGATGATGATGGATGACACATGTGGCCAAAACAAGATAGAAAGAAACATTAGCCCAAACACAAGTTGTCCACCACAGCATTGACTGCTGTCAAGCTATGATCATATCAAACAAAGAGATGATGATGATATTCAACAAACAAATCAACAAAACAACAACCTCACTGTGACACTTGACCGAGGTCACAGTGTTAATGAATGTTTTTCTCCCCCTCTGCTCCAGTCTCCACGTCGTGTGAATGTTAGAAAGCACAGTAAAGAAAGTTCGTGTACGGATGGATGAACGTTTGTTACATTGGATACGTGTGTGTAACATACGTATCCAATTTATCCTATTTATGAACAAAATTGTGGCACAGTCGGAAACTTCTCCACTCTACACCACTGTCTACTTAGCTGTGACGCTGCGCACAGTGCTGAGAGGACTGCTGTTATATATTACGTCACAAACCTTAAGTGGGCCTGTCTTTGCATAGCATTCCATTAGACTATTTTCAGTAGGTGCCATTACTGTGTAGTGATCGAACTGAGGAATACTGTGACTTACGTTCTCTGCTCTCTTCAGGTTCGTATTTCTGTCCACTCTTCAACTTGCCACGCTGACCGTCTAAACCTCGAGGTCATCAGCAACAAGCCTCACCACAGTGCCAAGTCCCAGCAGCCCAGCCCTCAGGGCCGCAGTCAGCTGGTCAAAGAGGTGGTGCGTCAGAATGAAGAGGCGCTGGCTCAGGAGAAGACAGCCCGGCGCCCCAAACTCTCCAAAGAGGAAAGAGAGTTTCGTCAGAGCAAAACTCCCAGTCTGTACTCTATTCTGGAAGAAATCAGAGAGTTGGCTCTGATGGATCTGGAAAGGGCTTCACGCCTCCCGGCAACAACAGCATAGAAACGCTGTAGCCCAGCTTTACCTCCAAGCAGACACTTGTGAGAACTGCACGCTGTGCGCTAACAGAACGGTGATCATTGAAGATCACTCGTGCTGAGTCATCCAGGTCATTCTTGTAGCTCCAGATTGTGTGTGGACAAACCACACGAGTGTGTGAAGTCACAGGAAAGCAAACACAATATTAAGTAAAAACATGTCCCGCCATCTTTTTAGAAACCAGAGTCAAACCGAATCAGTGGATACGTTTTGTAAAAGTTAGTTTTTAAAATCACATCAAGTTAAACTTAGTTGTAAGGAGGATAGGGAACGTGTTAATGCCAGTGAAGTGTCAGCAGTTACTTTGACAAGACCTAGTACTCACTGCAAATGTGGTTCAATCCTGCAGGAAACTAGTCAACTGCAGCAGGTTAAAGAAGTCTGGTAACAAAAGGCTTTTCTCTCAGCACCAGTGATCTCAATATCTCACTGGTGGGATCAATGTCTTGTGTAAATTAAATGTCTTGTGTTATAGAACCATTTTTGGTGAGTTCACACATATTGTACTACCTGTGACCACTTCATACAAAACCCAGCACGAGTATTGTTCTGGAGATGATAAAACGTCCACTCGTCCATTTTCTTCTGCACGTCCTGGAATCTGTCCCAGCTGTCATAGGGTGAGAGGCAGGATACGCCCTGGACAGGTCACCGGACTGATAAAACTTCATGTCACTCATTAGCAGACTTTAAAATAAACCCGTAGAGTAATGAACACACCTGAGGTTGGTTGTGTTGGAAGTGATGTATAAAACTAGGATGTATTTATCTTATAGTTTGTATATCAAGAGCCTGTATAGAAGACACCAACACCAAGGACATTTTTATTGTTTGAACTGGTAAATAATCAGAAGCGTTTTTTGGTTTGTGGATTTTAAGATTGTTTTCTAGAACTACCAACAGAAATATGAACTGTACATAACTATTTCAATATGTGTGCAGTGGCCTGTAATTAAAAATGGTGTTTTCATTAGCGCAGATGGAGCCACTTCATCGTGTTGCGTTTCATGTCCCTGCAGTAGCTTAAGAAAGAACTGTTCATAATTGAACGAGCACTTAATGCTTGGAAGAGGGTGATGGTCAGTTGACAGCTCACATACTACACACACACAGAGGCCTTTTATAGAAACATGTTTGCAACCAAAATTCTGCCAGTAGTGAAACTGGAGAAAGAAGATGCATCAGAGCAGGAACTGTGGATCAGTTCAAATATTTTTCTGTAACAGATACCAACACATGGTAAATACGTTTAGGATTTGGACTTTTAAAAATAAGAAAAACATTTATTTCCATTGATTATAAATGTCTTTGCTAACCCAAAGCTGACGTCACAGTAGGAACATGTGCTCAAGATATAAACCACCAGAAATGCACAACATTACTCGAATGAGCAGGCACGAACATTGGGAAACCTTTAAATCTGCTCACTGCCAAAGCTTTTCAGCAGAAACTGCTGCACGTGAACTTTAATCCCCCTCTACACAGTCGTTGCTGAGCTGTTGCTCAGGGCTGAGGCCGGTCTCAGCCTCAGCGGGCTCAGAGTCTTTGGGGGGAAGCGGGCTGGTTTGTTGCGTGGAGGTGTTGTTGGAAGGCTCGAGGTCAGGATCTGCTACAGTTTCATCTCCATCACTAGAACCTTTGATGACATTTGGTGAGGATGCAGCTGGAGGTTTGTCTCCTAACATGTCAGCAGTCTGAGAGGCTGAAGGGCCTGAAAGGGTTGAGAATTAGAAACAGTGATGGTTTCAGTCAACACAGACACACTCAGTCTACTACGATTTATAAAAGACAGGCAAAGCTGAGATAATGAAAAATGAAACTGTAAACTGCAGGGTTCAAACTCATTGTTCAGGGTCAAATTTAAGCACTTTAAGCACTTTCAAGGTCCATTATCAAGCTTTTCCAGCACATTACCAAAAAAACAGTTTGCATGTTCCACTTTGCATCACCTCAGTAAGACCATGTAAAAATTAAAACAAATCGTCTTAGGTTGACTTAAATGTTCTTTGTTCCTCTTTTGTTAAAACAGAGAAAAATGCACCACACAAAAATACTGAAAAAGGAAATGGTTGTCTTATATGCATATAGTGCACAAACTCAAAAAACTCATTTCTCTCAAAAATGCAGATGTGCAAATGTGAACAAATCAACTTGTTAGAGATGCTCATCTCCACTTGGAAAAAACAACCACACAAAAGAAGAAATCTGCACAAATGAACAAGTCTGCTCATCAGATATTGATGCTTCTTTCCTACGTGACACAACAACAGGAGACAGATGTTTGGTACTTTAACTAGTTAAGCACCCACACCACCAAAAATGGGGGAAAAGAGAGGAGATCACATTTAATCGGTTATAACACGAGGTCAGAAATATAAGTGCAGACATGAGTGTCCACAGAAGCCTCTGAATCTCAGCTGTAAACCATTTCTACAAACACCAAACAGTTAAAAGAGCAGTTACATCACCATGAATCTGTGGACAGGTAACATCCATATTTTGATTTATGATTTTCTGGAGTTAAATGTGACCCAAAGTATATTTTATAGCATATAAGCTATAAAATACTTTTAAAAATTAGGTGAGGGAAATAATCATTTTTTTCTATGTTTGAGTCCCAGTAACTTTGACATAGTAACATCTGCAGTAATATTTACCCCTCTGATGACAGCTCACAAGCGTTAGCTTTATTTTGATACCAAGACTGTTTACACAGAGTTTGTAATTGCAGAGAAATACTCCATTTATTTTGGCCTCTTCATTTTCGAGCAGGAAGCTCAGAAAAGCCCTGGGGGCCTAACAGGTCAAAGTTCATTCCCAATAAAACTAACTGTGAGATGTTTGACTACATTGCTCTCTGGATTATTGTTACAGTCCTAAATGATCAGCTTTAAAGTGTTTGTGCTAATAACACCATGTACAGTAAGACAGGCATGGAGAACAGCACTGACGGGAGGCTTTGAACAGATGACACACTCAGTTCAATTCAACATATAAGACTTTAAAAACGCACAAACATCGACCTAAAATCTATTTATTCAGTCCATCACCTGTCATAGAATTATGTCAAATAATAATGTATTGTTCATCTCCCTTAAATAAACAGGCAGCCTTAAAGTATGAAACATTCATTCATTAAAACACTAAAATGTGTCTGTCGTCTCCGTGGCTGATAGAGCCCCACAGGCATCAATGTGAGCTTAAAGCCATTTATAATTTTTAAATGGTTTAATGTGTCGGTGCTCACGATAAACACATTTTGAATGAAAGCCAGGGAACTTCAGCAGCACAAGAAATGGCTTCTTTGTGCCCACATGCATCAGTCCCTCTTTTTACCAGTTTTTCTTTAAGGCTTAAGTTGGCTAGTTAAGTGTCGGACTAACGATTAAAGCTTTCACTTGAGTGAAGTCACTAATATTACTGCTACTGCTAAGTAATGTTAGCCAAGTTTAAAGCACACTGCATAAATCACCATGCCATAACTAACTGCTGTGCTAGCACTGCCGTACTCTATCACACTCAGTGCATTTCAATCATTTCTCCAGCAAGTTTGATAGCTAGCAAAATAATAATCATAGTTTTAAACATTAGCCTGTGTTATGTACACATACTCGAAATTATTTACTGTCATGTGACTCAAGAGTACAAATTCCTTCAGTGTCGTTTTCCATCGAACACTCATTAAAACAGCACGAACCCTGAAACTGCTTATTAAAATAATATGTATGTAAATAATAGTATGTTGCATTATAAAAAATTAAGCTTTTGACTGCCCTCCAGAGTTCACGTTAACTTCAGATCTCTGGAAGCTACACTACCCGAATGATGTCAGCTGTTTAGTTTCTATACTGGACAGAAAAAAAAAAAAGGGGGGGGGGGGGGGGGGGGTGGATTGGCTCCTCTTAAGGAGGACTAATGACTAAAATGTGAAAGTTTAAAGTCGATGAGTAAATCATGCTCGGGTAATACAATGGAAACGGTCTCATATCACCATCTAGTGTTATAAACTGTAAACACATTTTTATGGGTGAAGGCTCATAATAGAGACCGATCAACAGGTCATTTTCTTTTCTATGGGTCTCATTTAAATCACATTACATCATTTCTGCGGTAAATGAGGACCCTGAAGAACGATTTAATGTCACTGTTAAAGATTTGTAGACAATAGATCGCAGACAGCTGGCTCCGCTTTAACTAAAGAGGAAGTAAAAACAGTTTGGATCACAAGTGTAAGGCAAAAACAAAAATACTACGCCTAATTGAAGCTGACATCAGACAGGCAGTAAAGAAATCAATGTTTTCTACATGCTTTGCCTCTTATTACCAAACTCCACACTAATGTGAGGAATCTCTGGTGGTTTGGACGAACTGTGCAATACGGGAACTCGTCACTCGACCTTCAGGGTTTCTGGTGGATATATACACTAGATCCACTTCACTATATTGTAAGGAGTATTCACTCACCACCCATCATCCAAATCATTGAATTCAGGTGATCCAGTAACTTCCACAGCTGTATAGAATCAAGCACCTAGGCATGCAGACTGCTGCTACTAAGTGGAAGTGTTTGGGAACGACAGCAACTCAGCCATCAAGTGGTGGATCACGTAAAATCCCAGAGTGGGGGTCAGTGGATACTGAGGCGCACAGAGGTTGCTAATTTTCTGTGGAGTCCATCGCTCCAAACTTCACGTGGTCTCCAGATTAGCTAAAGAACAGTGCACAGAAAGCTTCGTGGAATCCATTTCCATGGCCGAGCAGCTGTAGTCCAAGCCTTACATCACAGAGTGCAACGCAAAGCAATGGGACACAGCGGTGTAAAGCACGCCGCCACTGGACTCTAGAACAGGAGAGATGCAGTCTATGGAGCGACGGATCACAGTTCTCAATCTGGAAAGCCGATAGACAAGTCAACTTAGCAGTTGCCAGGACAACAGAGCTCCAGGTTTGGTGGCAGGGGGATTTCGGTGCGGGGTTGTTTTTCAGAAGTTGGGCTCAGTCTCTTCGTTCCAGTGAAAGGAACTCTTAATGCTTCAGCATGCAAAGACATTTTGGCTCCCGACTTTAAGGGAACAGTTTGGGGATGGCTTCTTCCTGTTCCAGCATGACTGGGCACCAGTGCACAAAGCAAGGTCCACAAAGACATGAACTCTGGCATGGGAGTCCTGACCAGAACACCACTGGGATGAATGAGAGCAGAGACTTGGAGCCAGGCCTTCAACATCAGTGTCTGACCTTACAAATGGTCATAAACTCCCATAAACACTCCCAGAAGAGTTGAAGCTGATATAGCTGCACAGGCGGACGTCGTGAATGGGATGTCACTCGAGTTCATATGAGTGTGGGGGCAGATGAGCAAACACTTTTGGCAATATACTGTACATTCAATGTTTTGCTTTTTGTATTTTCATATAAAGTTAATACACCAATGAAGCTAGATGATCCTTATGAACCTTCGCTGGATGTTTTGTAGCAGAATCATTAATTATTTCTGTTATATTGTGTCCCAGCTGTATGATACATTTTTGCCATTCTTACCAATTTGCTGCTGGCGTGCGCGCCTCTTTTCCAGGGCCCGCTGTCTGTTCAGCTCAATACGTTTCTGCTGCTCTTCGGTCAGAGAGGGAGTAGGTGGGGGAGCGAGGGCTTCGGCAATCTGCCCTTGGGGAGCATTAATAAAACTCTCTCTGCTGAACAGATCAGGATCCCCAAATGTTTCCAGTTCACGTTGTACCTCTTCGTCACCAGCACCTGAACACAATTTCAAGCAGTGCTGATAATTAAGTCCTGTGGAATATGGCAAGTATTTCCTATGTGCACCTGCAGGTGTGAATCCACCGTAGGGCTGTTCGATACAACGATATATACAAAAACGTCTATTTCATTTTACGCTATCGTTTGTTTCGTGGTGTCGCAAAATAAACTGTTTACGGCAATATTTCTTCATGGTTCTGATGTCACTGTAGTAAAGTTCTCTCTTTCTCTTATATATAACCACACTACGGACGGACAAGCGCCTGTTTTTATGCGTTGTCGTTAGCAACAACGACGGTAAAACCATCGCGTGTCCGCTTGTTTATGTTCCACATAAACCTTTCAGAATAAAGCTCAAGATCCTGTTGAGGCTTTTCAAAATAAACGGAATCACGTGAAAGAGCAGAGTGTTTACGGATGAGAAGTAAAACAGAGCCGCCAGGTGCTAAAAAATAAACCTTAGACTCAAACGTTAGAACAGGCTTTCCCCCGCAGCACGCCGTGTAATAAATACTCACAAAGAAAACGGCGCCGTTACAACTTCTGTCTAAAAATGTGTCGTTTCATGCATCGGTTAAAACACTCGACTCCAGCTACATGACGCGCAGCTGGAAACACTTCACGCAAGTCGAGATTCACAGAATTGACAGAAAATGTTACATTTCTGTGATTTATATCGTTATCGGACGATAGAATTCTTATATCGGGAGATGAGACTTTGGTCATATCTCACAGCCCTAGTCCACCGTATCCCCATCAGTAATGATTTTTCTTCTTACCATCTGTACTTGTAAAATCTTCATGTGTCAGGGGCATGTCCAGTCGTATTCGTTTAAGACATGTCTATAGAAGAATGAGTAAAAAATTACAAATTCTGAACATTAGGAATCCCACACGCTTGCAGGAAATATTCTACTGCTTCCTCTCACCTGCACTTCCTTTTTGCTGCCGAGCCTTTCCACTTTGTCAATAAAATCTTCAAATTGCAATTTGGGGTACAACCTGTGGGCCCAGTTCTCCATCTTCTGCATCAGCAGCCGCAGGTCTGCAGCCTAATGGGGCAAACATCAAAAACAGCGAGTAGTGATATGAAAGAGGGCTGTGTGTGATAGGACGCTTCTTCTTCCCACTAAAAAATGACTTCCAGTCATTGGAACAAAAGACATCTTAATTTGGTAAACCAACCTCTGGTTCCCCTCACTCATTTTTGACCACGACAGAAAGGGCAACTTTTGACCTTTTAGTCTCAAACCAAATTTAGGACATCTAATTAAAAGCTGACAGGCCAAACAGATTTAGCTCAAAAACCAATGTTCATTCACATCTGGTAATTGGTGGGACAGATGTTATCATATCCTACCTCGTGTCCTTTGCCTTTGAACTGGATATTGTCAAAGAGAGTGCCCAGAGCTGGAAGCCCTCGATCTGATATCAGCCTGGGAAAAAATATTAAGACTAAGTTAAACCATTAATGGATTACAAGCAGGGTTAGCAGCACATCCAGGCGTATTTGGCTTATCCAATTCAGGATCGTGGATGGCTGAAGCCCATCCCAGCAGCCAGGTCGCCAGCCTGTCACAGGGCCAACACAGACAGACCCTCTGAATGGAAATGTCAGTGCCTTCAGATGTACCATGTTCAGAAGGCAGTAGCTTGTTGGGGGGGGGGGGGGGGGGGGGGGGGGGGGAGGTAGGGTGTTTGGTTTTCAGGGTGCCCACAACCTTTCTTTTCCTACCTGTTTGTACATAAGGCAGTATAATGAGAAATAGTCAAATTTCTCCATCTAAAAATAAAAAATAAAAAATTGCTATATATATATATATATTTATAGCAAAGTTGCAATTAATTTGAATATTTTATCAAATGAAAATCTATGTTTTTCTTTAATACAGCTTGCAAGTTTTATCCTAAGTATAATCGACGTTCTTACTTAAAAGCTTATTTAACATCCTTTGATTTAGTATAACTTAGTTCTGTCCAGGAACATTGTGAACAGAACAGTAACAGAGGAGTGCCACTGGAACACCCACTGGGAGACTACTGGGAACGAGCCTGACTTATGGTTGGCAATACTAACCAGGTTCACACTATAGGTGTACAGAGACTGGAAACATCTTTCTCACACACATCCAGGGATGTCTCCAACACTCTGACAATTTTCAGTCTGGGAATTTTGCCCATCCAAATGATGAAAACAACAATGGTATTAGAGTCTTTCTTCTTTAAATGACTGGCAGAGTGAAGCTGCACCATCATCACACAGATGCAGTCATTTGTACCCGCCGCTAAAGCGTAAGAAGACGCTGCAGTACTCTGCGAAACGACAGGTGTCGCCACTCAGATAATATCACATCACTTTTTTTGTGCAAAGTTCTTTCCACAAACTTACGTTTTCAAACATTTGCAACAACTCTGTGTGTCAGTGTGTCTCTGAGCCTCTGTGCACGATTATTAGTGAAACGGTGATAAAAACCAGTGCAGTCACAGACTCGTGTTCAACCTGGCTGCAACACTGACAGTCTGCACACGTCAATCAATGATTTTGGCCTCCTTGTGTCCCAGCTCACACAAGATGACATCAAATTCCTATTTAAATGCGCATTTTAATGCATTTCAACCCTCTGTCGTGATATAAATGTCTTTGCTACCTGTGGGAGTCCAGCTTGGGTTGGGGTCTCTTCACGCCTCTCCTTTTAGCAGTAGGGACATCAGCCAGCTGTGATACCTCACCTTCATCTCCTGCATTGAAAACACATGACAACAGGATGTGTTTCTAACTCATTCTGTTGGCAGCGTGGCAAACTTCAAGCTTATCTTTAAATCCAGACAAATTATAGACTGGAGGTTACAGAAGAAATGTGCTGGTTTGAACAGTATCTGATAGGTTTCATTTGCTCACGCAAACAAAAACATGTGTGTTGTTATTGTTAGAAACATCCAGTCTCAGAGAGATGCTGAAAAACCAGTTCATGCATTTGTTAATTCTAGGCTGAACTAACAAATTCATTATTATCAAGCTGTTCCAAAAAGCTTTGTGGAAGGACTATGAGAGGTTGTATTTCTCCCACATTAGCCTTTTTTCCTGAATCTTATTTTTCTATGATTCTTCATTAAACCATGAATTTAAAATACAAAGTTCTGAATCATCACATCTTAAAGACCTCATAGTAATCCTGTAAGAGCACAGCAGCATCTACCATCTGCAAAAGGGTCTCCTTCCTCCTGGCCTCCCCGGCCTGGGGAGTGTGGTGGTGGGAGTGGGGGGAAAGCTTCATCCTCTATGCCGTCATAGTCAGGAATGTCCTGCGGGCTATTTTCCTGTGGGTCAACCATGGTGAGTCGGTCCTGGAGACAAAGTAAAAGACGTGTGAGCCCCAGTCGTCAACAGCATCAGCATTAAGTTACATGAATTTAACTGCAAGTTGAAAAAATGACATTTATTTCTGTAAGAGTAATTCTTTACTGTGTTACAACATCAACATGAAAACCTAAAAAAAACTGGCATTTACTTTTTTCTTTTTTTACATCAACAGGAGGAGCTGTACAGACACTCATCCCACCTGGAATTATACCCCAAATTCAGAAATGTACTATTATGATACATTAATGGTCCATTATGTTTGTTTCACAGTTATATACATAATACAATTTATAGATTTGTATATATTTACATTCTATCAGGGATGAACTGGTTGTGAACCTTTGGGCTGATAATGACATTTAAAAGTTACAATTTGGATGAATTATTACTGCGATACTTCTTTTGGACTCTGTAGTACCACAGAAATATCATTAAAGTAACAGGTTTGTTTTAAAGTCTTTCAGCTGTTCCGTAAGCATCATCGTCATCATCATTTATATAGCACTTTAAAAACACACCTGGCAGACCGAAGTGCTGCACAATACAAATGTAGTAATAAAATAGCAAAAAACAAACATAGCAATAAAGTAAACTCTTGAGCCAAAATGATGTGACACAACTAGGGCTGCCACAAACGATTATTTTGATAGTCGACTAGTCACCGATTATTTATGCGATTAGTCGACTAATCAGATCATCATCCACTGGACGTAAAACTACAGCTTATTGCACCATGCAGCATATGCTCTTATATAACTATCATTAGCTTATAGCTTTAAGCTTTTAAGGTGCTAACTAAAAATAAAGACAAGATGATAGTTTATTCAATTTTAATGAAATTTGCAGATTGTTTCGGTGAAGTTTAATAAACTCCTTGCTATCTAAAATATAACAGGACAACGGAGTATATTCTCCAGCATCTCACACTTCTGATAATCAGCTGTCTGCTTGACGTTTATTCAGCTGTGTAAAAACTATAACTTTAATCTCAGACAAACCGATTTACTCAGGAACAAATAAAATACTAAAAAAAAAAAAAGCCAAACAACAACATTTTTAATTTATCTAAGTGACTCATATATATTTAACCTGAGTAGCGAAAGACGGCGGTGGGTTTGAAAACAATTTGCCTGGAGTCCGGTGTTCTCACCGTGCTAGTGACCTAGCCCCCGGCTAGCTATCGAGCTAGTGGGTAACAGACGACTCTGAAAACGTCGGAGCGCTTTTGAAAATATGTGGTGTCCTGATAAACTGAGCCGATATTTGAGGTTTACACAGCTACATTCTCGGCTGAAAATATGTTAAACGTTTATTTTGTGACCCAGAAAGAATAATAAGAGTAATATTAAAACTAACTAGCTGCCGCCATTGTTGGAAACTGAGCTGGGCCGCGCTATGAATTCTGGGACACAGCTGCTTCTTCTTCTTCTTCTTCTTCTTCTTCTTCGGGGTTTAACGGCAGCTGGCATCCTTGTACATGCAGTGCTGCCATCTTCTGTTTCAGTCCGTTATTACACTCTTAAATCCTGCTACTTATTCCTGCGTCTTTTGGGATCTTACAAAGCTTCAAACGACGCGTCGACTATTAAATCAGTCGTCGACGATTTTGATAGTCGACGTAATCGTGACTAGTCGACAAATCGTGGCAGCCCTAGACACAACACAGACACAAAAGGAAATCTTCTACATTGTTTTGCTGTTCACACAAGTTCTAATGCTACCCTTTGTTTCTGGAAGGAGACGATTTTCTGTCCAGTATTAAAGTTCAAAGAACAGGGTATCCGTCTCCAGTGGGCTGCTAAACAAGTTTACCAGAAAAATCAGACCCACGGTCATGTTGTGTCACTTTGAGTGATTAGTCAGCAGCAATAACAGGGAATGACAAACTGACAGACTTTGGATATAAAACAAACAATTTAAACATTTAGAAGTTAAACATCTTCTCGGATTCCTTTTGCTGCACATGTCTATGTATGTATTTGCTGTACAGTGTCATTTGTTTGGAACATTAATCTTGATGTATACATAAACATTTGATTTAAAAAACGTGTTTAAAAATGAACACTGACACAATTAAACACAACACTGGTGCACGGTGACTGCAAACAGAAGCAGCTGCTTGTATCCTCCTGTGGATACAAACCAGCAAGAACTCATCAGATCTCTGTCACTTACCATTAATGAAGTTTGGCTTTTATTAATAAACAGAGAGCACGGATATCTATGGAAGAAATATAGTATCATCAGAATTCAAGTATTTTTAGACATTGAATTTATGACACTGAATTTTTATCCTCCAAATTTCCCTGCAAAAATATTCACCTGCAAAAATTCACCTGCAAAAATTCACCTGAAAAAAATTCACCTGCAAAAATTCAACTGCAAAAGTGATGAACTTTAATGACCCAAGCCAGAGCAATCAGCACCAGATCGAGTCGAGTGGCTCTCAGCCAATTAAATTACGCTGTTTGATCACATGACACCGTTAGCCAGCAGCGTGTCTCCTAAAAGAGAGCTGTTTAAAGGTGAGTGATTAAGTTTTTCTCCTAAATAGAGATCATTACAGAACGCCTAGTCCTACTTAAAATCCCATTTATTATTATTATTTTTTTTTATCATCTACTCGAACTAAGGAAAACGTTTGACTAACTCAAAGACAATTTCCACGCCTCCCCTGCCTGACTGCAGAGGCAGTTTTGAATTTAGGAGCGCCAAGATGGCAGCGGCAAACCCTGGCGGCTCTCCGGTGAGTATATATATATATTTTTTTATCTTCAAGTTTGTCTTTTGAAACCTTAATTTTATTTAAATCCGTTGCTCACGTATAAAGTACACAGACGGGGTCTTTGCTCAACTCGTCTGAGGCGTGTCTCACTAAGCGCTACATGCTAGCATCCTGCTAACCGAGCTACCCTTTACATGCTGTGCTTTAGAAAATAGGATACTCGTTAAAAAAAAATACTCCGCAGATATTGATAGATAGACGAACACTGCAAATATAATGTTGGAAACGAGAACGGCCTTTAGTGAAGGGGTAAAATACACCATGAATAAAGCCATAGAGTGAATGGCTGCCATGGTTGCAGAACAGCCTGATTTAATGACAAGAATGGGGAAGAGTGAGGTGAAGTGAACCACAGCCACAAAACACGGTCAGACAAGGCGGCAAAAGGGCAGTGATCTGTCCGTCAGTATGAAGTTGGTGTGTGCTTTGGTGAACAAAAACTCCAGACTGGTAGCAGGAAGATGGGAGACTCGTGTTTCACTGGAATAGTGGTGAATTAAAACATCCTTTGTTGGGGACATTTCGGTGTAAATGCATCCATACAGGCAAGACAGAGGCAGACCAGACAGTGAAGAAAACAAGGCAAACATTAGAAATATAAAAACGGAAATATAGGATGAGTCGGGGATGAGTTCCTGCCCCAAGTGGAGGAGTTCAAGTATCTCGGGGTCTTGTTCGCGAGTGATGGGAGAAGGGAGCCGGAGATCGACAGACGGATTGGGGCTGCAGCTGCAGTAATGCGGACGCTGCACCGGTCCGTCGTGGTGAAGAGGGAGCTGAGTGTAAAAGCGAAGCTCTCAATTTACCGGTCGATCTACGTCCCTACCCTCACCTATGGCCTTTACATGACTAACGTCCCCTCTTCTCCCTACCTCACATTAGCCCCCATCTTTCTTCCAGGTGGAAAAGACCCGTCACCTTCTGGGAGTGGCGGCTCCCGTGGGAACAGCTCCCACCACCAAGTCCCTGAGTGAGTCTCTGTCCCCCAGCGTGAGCTCCAGCACTCTGTCCACGTCCACCTCCGCCTCCTCGCAGATCTCCAGCCCCACCTTTGAAAGCGTGAGAAGGAGCTGGCCACCAAGGTGAGAAAAACGTGGGCTTAGTGGGCGTTCTTGTTGCTGCCTTCTTCCTTCTCTGCTCGGTCTTGTTCCTGTTGTGTTGTAGTGCCTGCGCCTTCTGACACACACCTTCAATACTGAATACAACCAGCTGGTGAACAGCATCAGTGACTGCAAGGTGAGAAATAATACAAAGAAATAAAAAAATAGCCTTTCTGTGTCACATCAGGGAGTTCCTATATTGACGTCTACCTCATCCTGCTGTTGTTTCACTTCAGCTTTCTCTCATCTCACCGATCGGACGTGATCCATCCGTGACGAGCTTCAGCAGTGCCACCCTCACCCCTTCCTCTACCTGCCCCTCTCTCTCGGACTCGCGCTGTGGCTCCATGGGCCAGAAGTAAACATATTTTTAGGAACATTGACCTCGATCTGCAAACGGTTATTGACAGGTTATCCATTTGATTCTAACTTGGTGTGATTTGTGTTAAAGGACCCCTGAGAACAGCTCACGTGCCTCCAGTCCCTCCTGCTCAGACTGTGAAAACTTCCCGATGGTTCCCACTCTGGAGACCTCCTACCTTGCGCGGGCTGCAAAGAACGAGTTCCTGAACTTGGTGCCTGATATTGAAGAAATGCGACCAGGGTGAGTAATGCCATATTAACCCAAATACTGTCACTATGACATGTGTCTCACAGACCAAATGTAAGTCGACACTCATGTTCTCTAGTTCAAGCGGAAATGATGTGGATCGATTCAAATTCCTGAGCCTGGATGATTTCAGCTGGAAACAAACCAACTCTGCTTCTTCCTCAGATAATTCAATTCAATTTTATTTATATAGCGCCAAATCACAACAAAAGTCGCCTCAAGGCGCTTCATAGATACAGAGAAAAACCCAACAATCATATGACCCCCTATGAGCAAGCACTTTGGCGACAGTGGGAAGGAAAAACTCCCTTTTAACAGGAAGAAACCTCCAGCAGAACCAGGCTCAGGGAGGGGCGGGGCCATCTGCTGCGACCGGTTGGGGTGAGAGAAGGAAGATGGGATAAAGACATGCTGTGGAAGAGAGACAGAGGTTAATAACAGATATGATTCAATGCAGAGAGGTCTATTAATACATAGTGAGTGAGAAAGGTGACTGGAAAGGAAAAACTCAATGCATCATGGGAATCCCCGGCAGCCTACGTCTATTGCAGCATAACTAAGGGAGGATTCAGGGTCACCTGGTCCAGCCCTAACTATATGCTTTAGCAAAAAGGAAAGTTTTAAGCCTAATCTTAAAAGTAGAGATAGTGTCTGTCTCCTGAATCCAAACTGGAAGCTGGTTCCACAGAAGAGGGGCCTGAAAACTGAAGGCTCTCCCTCCCATTCTACTTTTAAATACTCTAGGAACAACAAGTAGGCCTGCAGAGCGAGAGCGAAGTGCTCTAATAGGGTGATATGGTACTACAAGGTCATTAAGATAAGATGGGGCCTGATTATTTAAGACCTTGTATGTGAGGAGCAGGATTTTGAATTCAATTCTGGATTTAACAGGAGAAATCTGCTCTCTCTTTCTAGTCCCTGTCAGGACTCTTGCTGCAGCATTTTGGATTAGCTGAAGGCTTTTCAGTGAGTTTTTTGGACATCCTGATAATAATGAATTACAGTCGTCCAGCCTGGAAGTAATAAATGGTAAATGCCCTGTATTTATATAGCGCTTTACTAGTCCCTAAGGACCCCAAAGCGCTTTACATATCCAGTCATCCACCCATTCACACACACATTCACACAATAAATGCATGAACTAGTTTTTCAGCGTCACTCTGAGACAGGATATTTCTAATTTTAGAGATGTTGCGCAAATGGAAGAACGCAGTCTTACATATTTGTTTAATATGTGCGTTGAAGGACATGTCCTGGTCAAAAATGACTCCAAGGTTCCTCACAGCGTTACTGGAGGCCAAGGTAATGCCATCCAGAGTAAGAATCTGGTTAGATACCATATTTCTAAACTTTTCAGGGACGAGTACAATAACCTCAGTTTGATCTGAATTAAGAAGCAGAAAGTTAGCGGCCATCCAGGTCTTTAAGTCTTTAAGACATTCCTGCAGTGTAACTCATTGGTGTGTGTTATCTGGCTTCATGGACAGATAGAGCTGGGTGTCATCTGCATAGCAGTGAAAATTTATGCTATGTCTTCTAATGATGCTGCCTAGGGGAAACATGTATAATGTAAACAGAATTGGTCCTAGCACTGAACCCTGTGGAACTCCATAATTAACCTCAGTGTGTGAAGAGGACTCTCCATTTACATGCACAAATTGGAGTCTATTAGATAGATATGTCACAAACCAAACTGTACACTGGTAAACTGTTACAATAAAAAAGACCGTAATTTTCTTTACTCTTCTTTATTTATGTAACTTTTGTTTTCACTGGCAATTTAGTATTAGGTTAGGACAAAAAACAAATTAGGAAGGTTAAAGACAGAACATTACTAGATTGTGGTTTTAATTAAAATGTAGCCTTTGACAATGCTGAACACATGAGAAGCTACTTTAAGGCATATCACCCAATTTGTAATATTGCTAAACATTTCTTAAGGCAGACGAGTCATGCTGGCTGGGTCAGTGTCATTTTTGTTGTAATTGATGTCTGGTTTGTTCTGTTCCCTAGTGATGGGTAGGGATGGGTACCAGTATCCGGTGTTCTGACATAATCCTTGAAATAGTAATAACACAGTATCCTCAGCAAAGATGAATTAAACAAGTTTTATTTTAATGGAAGTTTACTTCAAGTCTTCAGATTTTTACTGTCTTTTATTTGATTACTTTAAAGTATATGATTACATTAGAGTAATTAAATAAAGACAGTTTTGATGGAGCTCCTGAGCCAGCCCAAGCTCTCTATGAAGACGAGGAAAAACTCCCCTGGGGGGGCCAGACTGACGGGAAGAAACCTCGGGAAAGCCCATTCAAAGAGAGATCCCCTTTCCTGGGATGGCTGGGGGGGGGTTACAGGAATTCCAAAACACTGAAATTTAAAGTGGGCCAATTAAAAAAAATTATTTCCTGAAAAAAAGAAAGGTAATTCATACATCACACATAAATGATAACGTCTGAATTGTGTGTGTTTGTGTGTGTGTGTGTGATAGGCTTATCTCAGCCAAGTGTGATGCTGTAGCTCCTCCAGCGTCGGCCGCGTCTCCGGGACTTTGGTTAAACACGCGTCCAAGAAATCCCGGCAGTCTGGAAAGAAAGGAAAGAGAAAAAACATGAAGATGATAGTTCCAGTGGTCCAAGCCATCAGTCAGTCTTGAAGTGTGACGTTTTCTTACTTTTGGACAGATGTCTTTTGAATTTCAGGCGCTTTTTGAGGAAGCTCGTGGTGTTAAAGTCCCCGGCATGAAGCGCTTCGTACAGAACCACTCCCATTTGCCATACCGTGGTGGGTCCACACCTGTAGCAACTGCGCCCGTACCACTCGGGAGGGGAGTAAATTTCTGTACCTAATAAACAGACACAATTGCAATTTCTTCTAAAACAAAAGGCGAAAATTGTGACATCTGTGAAGAGCAAGAGCAGAATATGTTACCATAGAAGACGCGGTACTGCGACTGCTCCTTAACAAAGCAGCTCAGTCCAAAGTCGATGATACGAACACGCGGTACATCTGAGCCGGTCTCAATTAGAATGTTCTCACTCTTGATGTCCCGGTGAAAGATGTGTTTATCCTCCAGGTGCTTCGCAGCATCAACCAGCTGCTTCAGAATGACCTGGAAATAGAGCAGGGCGATATGACCAAAAATATTTATCACGATATACATTTGAAAAGTTGTGATAACGATATAACTGACGATATAACTGACACTAGACAAAATACTTTACAACGCCACAACTTTATTAGTGCAAAAAACCCCATAAATGTATTTTCACTTAAACAAGCAGCTGTTTTTTTATGTGCATTAAAGTTATATAAAAATGTAACAGTGCAAATGCAAATTCCTCGCTGACAGTTTAACCAAAAGGCATTTCCAGTGGAAATTGGCCGACATATCCTCAGCATAACCATGTAAAATATCCACAAAGCTTAAAAAGAGGTTATACACACACAATACGGTAATATCACGTTGAGGTGCAGTACGTATCACTCCGCGAGGCGCCTGCCTACGATAGCCGTAATGCTCCGACAATCCATCGAGCGGTGCGGCTTTGTAGCTTAGCAAAGTCGCCGTGTACATAAAATCGTTTTGAGGTCAGTAAACACAACCAGAATTCATACATAAGGCACACGGGATTATAAGGGGCACTGTCGAGTTTCAGAAAAATCAAAGGATTGATTTTAAGTGTGCCGTATTTTCCAAACAACACGGTAATAACGGCGGCCCGCTAGCATGCGCTACCAAAAATCGTGCTTTGTTGTGTATCTGACGGACGAAAGCTAAACCAGTTCCACACCACTAAAGTTGCAGCATTTTTACAAACCAGTTCTGGTTCATCCGTTTCATTCAACGATCCACTTTTGCTCTTCTCTTTCTGCGTCACCGCCATCTGCGTATGTAAACATAGGCACTGCGCATGCGCGTTTTACCTATTCTAGCGCGATATTTCATTTTCCTATCGTTGCCCAAAATTACACCGGTATTACCGTGAATGGTATGATATAGCCCAGCCCTACCTGGAAACGATGAAAAAGACAATAATCAATCAATGGGTTAATGTTTCTCTAATACTCTGTGCTTTGATTGAATGATGTACAGTCTAAGACTCTTCTAAGGCAAGTCAACTTGCCTTGGCCTTGTCCTCTGGCAAAAATCCTCCATTTTCTTCTATGTATTTATCCAGGTCCACAGCGGGGACAGGTCTCTCCATCACCAGGATCAGCTCTCTGCCAAAGTCAAACCACTCCAACAGAGACACTGGGGCTGATGTTTCCACTGATCCATCTGCTTCAGCTGCAAGCTTCAGCATGATGGCAACTTCCACTGACACATTCTTCCCGTTATCATCCTGAAATATTTCAACAAAGTGGATGATGAGGCACAGACGTTCCACAGGTGAACGCTGCATGCAATCCACTAATGTAAAAACAATTCAAGTCTTGCACATTTACCTTCACTTTGCAGTACACTTTCCCCTTTGGGATGTGTTTGATGGCCACCTAAAAGACACAGGGCATTGATGAGCATTTCCTCAGTATGACATCATTAAAGGTGTAAAACAGCATACATCTCAGCTTACGATATTATCCCTTATCTGCATTACTGCCTGTCTTACTACCACCATCTGAACACTTACTGGTAAATGATCCTTTATGCGGTAGCCAGCAAACACTGCTCCACAGCCTCCTTCTCCAAGCCGGTGCTCCTCCACGTATCTTGCTTGGAAGTCACCTAAACAGACAAACACAAATTGGGTTTTACTACAGCTGTCACACAAATTACTCTCTGCTGTACCCTAAATGTTCATTTTGCTCTTCACCTGAATATAAAAGCTAAGCTGCTTGCTACTTACGTTTCTGTTCAGCCACTGACTTTTTGGCAACGGTTTTGGTTTTGTCCTGGTCCACGTTCTTTTTCTTAGGTGGGTCCCTGGTGTCTCCCGCAGCTTTCCTTTTGCCAGCCTTTTTGTTTTTACTGCAGCTCTCTGAAATCTCTATGCTGCAGTCTGCAGATGTGGAAAACACCAAAAGCACATCAGCTTATTAGATAATAGACACAAATATCTCCCAAACACTAATATCTTCAAACTAGCAACCAGATGTACACTTAATCTACCCCTCACTCAACTAATTAGCCTACCTTTACCAGTGTCCAACCAGGAAGATGCCTGCCCCTTGTCACCGCTCACATGCTCAAGAAGTTTACGCTTTTTTGCTGTATTGGTTGTCCCCGCTTCATCTTGTTGGACCTTTCGCTTGACTCCCCCGACCACATGAGCATCTGAGCTGGTGGAAGGACCAGCCTGCTCAGTGACCCTCCTTCTTTTTATGGGGGTCGTTTTTTCAGGACTGGCCTTTCTTTTAGCCATCCTGCTCTTACAATCTATAAACAACAACAACACATTAGTGAAAAAGAGCGCTCGACATCAGGACTAGAAGGATTTTGATGTCATTGAATTTTAAATTAGTATTGCTTACAATATAATAACAAGTTTATCCTTTTGATAAAAAACACACCAACACGAGTGGACCATACTAGGTCTACTAAGTCTAGATACTGATGACACTTGTTGCTCTGTTTTCACTGCTCAGTCCAAGAATAAACTTGTCACATTATTTTACCAAAAGACAAAGTGCCCCAGTAACCTTTCTTTGATTAGACATGTTGCACTCAGGTTAGTTTCAATCAAAACCAGGATTTAAATCCTCTAAAAATGAATCATTTTATACACAGAGCCTCAACATTGTTAGAAATGTACATTCTGTTATTTAGGGGATTTTATTTTTTACTTACTTTGATCTCCTGGATCTTTCTTATCTGCCTCAGTCGTAACTTTTCTTGTTTCCTTTTTCATCTTAATTTTTAAAATAGAAAATGTCACCTTAATGAGTGAATAGTCCTTCAAATGTCTGGATGCTTGACTTTTCTAACTAAGCTGTATAAGTCAGTTCTGTAAGTGAGCTTTAAAAGTAAACTCCGGAGTCTATGGCAACACAACATTAGAACCTTGCCTTTTAGTGACATCACTAAAAGGCAGTGTCCCAAGTAGTTTAAAGAAAAACACTCTGGCATTTCATATAATTCAGTAATTTCACATTAAACTTTCTTTCATTATCCTTTCATTATTTGTTTAAAGACTTGATGTGTGGATGCTACTATGAAGACTTCTAGTTGAGCAAACACTAATAAACACTGACTAGTTTATCTGAGATAAAATATAACACTTTTTTATTAAGTCAGTGTTAACTCTGTTTTTTTTCTGTTAGGATCATTCAATAGTATCAGAAGAGAAAAGAAAAGTATGTTTTGTTTTGTTTTTTTTCTTCAAGATCTGTTCACATGTACTTAGCAAGAGTGAGTACACAGCGTTAAAAAATGGTACTTAGTGTAGTGAGGAAGGCGAAAAGCAAAGAGAGCATATGAAGGTAATATTGAAGAAGGCGCAGTTTTGAAGTGGTGAAAGGCAAAGGCATGAGTGCAAGCGTAATAAAAGGTAATAGGAGAGATGTCGAGCAGGCGGAGGACTTGGCTGGAGCAGGAAAAGGCAAAAGGGGAAACGCGAGTGCACGTCTGAAACTTCTTCACTGTCAGTGAATCCTAATTCTTAAGACTAACTAAGAAGAATAAATCTATGTATGAATGTCGTTTTGAGCACATCTCCTCTTTCTACTGATCAATTCTTCCACCTAGTGGATAGATGATAGTATTGCAGCTTGTCTCGTCACCTGTTGTGTGTTTTGTGTGCTCCAGAACCTGCGTCCTGTTGGAGTACTGTACGTAAAACACACAAACACTGGAGTGAACACAGCTGCTGAACATCTCTATATTCATAACTTCTTCCTGTTATCTCATATCTGTCTCCCTTCATCTGTGTAGGAACGGTGTACAGATGTATGATTATGTCACTCCTGCTCCTCCACCTAACACCTCCACTCCAAACTAAGTTTGCTCTGCTGCTTTGGTTCACTGATCTGCAAGTATCTGTCATTTGTTTGCAGATGTCTGCAGGAATTATTGTAATGATCCATTAATGGTGCCTGATTTCATTCAGTTTTACAGCTTGTCTCGTGTTTTTGAACTGCTTCCCTCACAGTTGTACACAGTGCTAACATGTGCTCTTACTCTGTGTTTTATTCCTGAAGAAAAAGAAAGTGCCCAGCCCAGCAGGATGAAGATGGGCCATACGTCAAGAAGCCTCCAAATGCCTTCATGCTCTATCTCAAAGAGCAGAGGCCAAAGGTCATTGCTGAACTCAACATCCCTGGAAATGCAGCCGTAAATGCAGTGGTGGGACAGAGAGTAAGTGTGTAACTCTGCATACATTTATGCATCTGTTAATGTTGTCTGCTCATGTTTTTGCATGTGTCCCAGCTGTCCTGTAGTTATGTGTAGTAGCAGTGCTCACAGTGTGTTCTTATGATCTTCTGTCCACAGTGGAAGTCGCTTTCAAACGACCAGAAAGCCAGATATTTCAAGCAGGCTGAAACAGAAAGACAGAATCATGCCAAAGAGCATCCAGCCTGGTCGACCAAAGAAAACTATGTATGTCCAACAATAATTTCATTATAGACGATTGGACTGATTTCAATTGAATTAAACTGTTACTCCTGTTATTTCAACATCTGTCTTTGTGTAAATAAATGAAAAAACAAACAAAAGATGCTTCTGTCATAAGTTACAGCAGGATGAAACAACCTTCATGTAGTTCTTGTTTTTAACACTGCAAACCTTCTTTAGTTCTTTTGTTTCCTTTCATATTCAGCACACATCTGTCAGTGTCCACTAACTGTCAGGGAAAAGCCAGATAAAAACACTGTGGGGTCTTTTGGGACACGTGCTCGTTGGGTTTACTCATAGATATCAGAAATGATCTGTTCTGTATTCAAAGGATACACGAAGGACGTTTGTATTAAATGCAATATAGCGACTGATCATATGCTGCTTTCTTTGGGGGCTTTTCACCACCATGTTACACAAATCCAGTTTCTAACTGAAAAGAAAATCCTTCACCATTTTCTAATCAAATTCCCTGGTTTCCCATGTCAGAGATGTCATGGCTGAAAGGATCATCGCATATTGAGCTCAAAGCTAAACTCTTGTGTAGGGCCTCTTTCCATGTTGTACCATTCATTTTAAAAAGTCCTGGTAACAAGAGACAGAGGTGACTTGATGTATTACAGTTACTTCCCAATTTACAGAAATGATGTGACTTCTGACATTTTCCTAGCAGGAAATGTGCTACTGTGGGACACTGAAAGAATAAACAGCAAGGCACGTTTTGTTTTAATAACTTTTCTTTACTTCATTTGTATGAACTAGGTTTACCTTACAAAATCTTATACTGTATATAATGTTTTATGTTTAATTCATGTCAATGTCAGCTCGTGTTTACTCGGGTGAGCAGTACCGGCCCACAAAGAGAATGCTCTTGGTGGGTTTATGTCGGATGAAGAAGATGAAGTGATGGTCGGCAACAAACTCAGCGGGAATCGTTATAGAGCGGACTTCCATGTCAACCCCAGTGGCAGCAGCAGCCTCAGTTCCTTCTTCATTTACATCCACGAAAGCCTTGTGGACAACTTTGGACACTATCAGGTCATTTGCTGGAGACATTCCTAGTAGATGAAGAGCCCAGAAATCAGTTGTGTTTTATTCTTTACCAGATGATGTTTTGCAGTTTTTGTGCTCTCAATATAACTGTATAATTGATTCAGTGTGTCTCATTGGTGCAATATTTCTCACCAGAGAAGTCTCTCTTGTAGATGTCAAAAGCGTTCTCCATTCCCATGTTGGTCAGGATTTTCTCCAAGTCATACTTCTCCTCCATCTTAAATCGAGGGAGCTTGACATCAACCTCGTTGGGGCTCATCATGTCTGGGCGAGTCCAGTCCACAAAGTTCTGATAGGTCAGCTCCTTCTCCAGCTGTGTGGATACAGTGTCACTAGCTTGTCTGATTGAAACTGGACATTAAAGTACTGGTAAGTGCATCTTACCTTTTCCAAGCCTGTGGTATCATCTTCTATGTCATTAGGCAGGAATATGAGCATGCTGAGGTCATTTCCTTTATACGGCATCTCAAGAATCTGTCCAGAAACATTGTTTTTATTTATTACTCCATCAAAGATGATCTGACTTCCTAATCTAGAAATTTAGGCTGATATTTGTAAAAGACAAGTTTTAGATCATGCTGGTGAAATCCTGTAATAAGCTGAAAGTGATGGATGTTACCTTGCAGTTGGCCTCAGGAATGGTCGCAAAAGGAAATTTACTTTTCTGCTGCATCATCTTCACCGGCTTAGTGTCGTTCTGAAAAATAGGGGAGACAAGAGAAATGTTTTTTGTGTTTAGTCTCAAAATGATCTCAAAAAGTTCTGTCATGGTTTTATTCCAGCCATTGAGTGGATTTGGATGTAGAGCACACGTCACAACACAATTTGTTCTTGTTAGCCGAAGTTTGTGTTGTGCTGTTGTTTGAGATTTATTTGAGAACTTATTGGATATTACATGAATAATAAACTGCATTGCATAACTGCATAAAGTTGGAAAGTGATCGTCCTAAAAGCACGATTTTATCCCCTCAGAGCTCCAGGCTTTATGTTCTCATTCAGCAAAGTCCACAGCTCGTTTGTAGTATGACAGATCAAAGTATAACTGCACCATCCTATGCTGCCTTTCTGCACTGTTACCTTGTTCAGTCGAAACTGCGCATCAGCAGTCTTCTCCTCCTTAAACTGCGTGTTCCAGCTGCCCTTGAAGTAAATGGCATTCACGAGAACCAGCTTCGTCAGGCTACCCACTGCATCCTGGCTTAGCAAGTCCTTGATTTTATCTGGTAAAAAGAATTTATGAAAACTATTAACTATTACCAAAGATGCACTAGTTACTGTACAACATCTTCAGCTATAAAATCAGAAAACAGGGCAACAGCAAGATGGTTTTTATTTTAAAAAAAGGTGAAAAAGCTTTATGATCAGTATAACAGGGAACAAAAAACAAAAATTCAAGCGTAGGCTTGAAGCCACTGAGGTGGTTGTTAGCGGGGGTGACGCGATGCTTCTGGTATGCATGAATTAATTAAACAGTCCAATAACTCCAGCAGTACTTATCTTGTCCTTTTTGGTCTTTGTTCCAAACATTTTAAGATAAAAGCGCAGCGGTCACAAACGTTTTGCCTTCTTATGATTAACAACACACCTGACGCTGATTACGTGCGTCCACCTTAAATACCTTACATAAACCTACCATACAGGAACTTAAAAAGGTGGAATCCTCAGTGGTGCTTGGTGCCACACCCTCAGGGACTTTAATGTTATATAAAAACACTGACAGCTCAATATCTGCCTCAGTCACTCTCCCCGATCCAGCTGAGTCACCAATAGGAAAAATCTGCTTTTCACAGGAACTTGGTAACAGCAATAAGAGAATACGTAGTTTATTCCAAGAAGATATCGTCTCTCTCCCATATATAACATCTTATTGGAACCGATATGTTCCAGATATCAAGTGGAAGACAGTCTGGATGGTCCCCCATAAATATTTGATTGTAAATAAGGTGAAAGAAGTCTCATTTAAAATTCTACATAAATGTTATCCAGCCAGTCACTACATGGTCAAATTTAAAAGGGACATAAATACTAATTGTACTTTCTGTGGGGATCATCCAGAAACTGTGACGCATCTTTTTTGGTACTGTTCTTTTACACAGAGATTCTGGAAGGAATTTAGCAGGTTTGTTATTGTCCATATTTTAAGGGAGTTTTCTTTACGATGGGAAAATGTTTTATTCTGTTTGTTTAAGTTCCCCAAGAAGTATGAGAAATGTTTTTTATGATGAATTTGTTCATACTTTTAGCTACATTTTTTATCCATAAATGTAAGTTTACTAACAAAACACCATATTTCTGTCATTATTTTAAGGATGTGGAAATGTACATACAATCAATATCAGACTCCACCAACACAAAGGCTCTCAAAACAATACATGTATGTGTATTCTTATAATTGTTACCTTTTTCTTTTACTCTTGGCTTTTTGTGTTCATGTTCTGTTGTTTTGTATACTTCATCTGTTCGTATGTTGTATACTCATTGTTTGTTAAATAAAGTTTAAAAAAAAAAAGAAAAAACTTAAAAAGGTTACCTCTAGCGGCAACATGAGGTATCAACCCAAAAATGGCTCCTACAAAAATAATGGGATTAAGATGTCTCATTTCCAGCAGGTGGCACCACAGTCCTATAACCCTCATAGAAAGTCCTTGTATCCTATTATTATAGATGGTAGATTTATAAATGGCCTGTATTTGTATCGCGCTTTTATAAAAACAATGAATGAATTTCCTGCTGCACTTAAGATAATATAAAGATATAGAATCAATAGCAGCCAATCCTAAATGGGCCTGAAAAATAAAAATATGTTAAAGACACAAGTGATCAAAGTAGAAGTACCCATCACATAATATAATAAGAATAGAAGAATTGGCCTGCTATTTACAGCAACATACTGCTGTGATGGTTTTATTAATAGCATGAAACCAAACAGTAAAACCCAGAGATAGTGCTGCTTAATACTGAATAGAAATTAGACTGGAAGAACTGGAAACAGAAAATAATGTGGACGGTGGACAATCCGGTAATAATGTCTCAACTGAACACAACACAACTGATCCCCAAGGATTTACAGTGGAGATCATTTAAAGTTACATTATGCTTACCTTGTGTCTGCTTCTCCACCCAGCTGTTGATGTGGACCCTGGCCTCCTCTGCATTTCCTTTGAAGTCCACAGACTCGAGCTCAGCATTGTAATGCTTTTTGGTGCCTTTTAAAAATTCCTGGAATTGTGAAAATAAGTCACTCGAAACAGATTCAACAAACTACGGAGACTTCAATCAAGTTCAGTCACTGTGTTAAAACATTTTCAGTCCTTTGGATGCAGTTGAAGCTTGAACTAACCAGTCAGCCTTTGTCTAATAAAAGATTAAAGCAAATAGCTTGTTGGATGCCAATTTAAGTAGCCAGCATAGAAAAATACACAGATTGTGGGTAAGCTGGTTTGTAACGTTTCGGTTCAGATGGCAGCAGTTTTTGCTGACAAATGTAAGTTTTAGTATTTCTAAGTATTAATAAATTACTGTTTTACTTCTTTATATATTTCTTTATACTATTTGCAAATATTTTAAAAGTTTAATCTGCTGTGATGACTGGAACACAAAGGAGAGAAATGGTGCCTTGTCTCTTGTTATGAACTGTAAATAGCTAAGTGCTTAGAGCAGCTGGTCCTAGCACACTTCAAATCCTGTCTCCCCCCCACCCTGGACCCCCACCAATTTGCATACCGCCAGAACAGGAGCACAGAGGATGCAGTCTCCATCGCACTGCACTCTGTCCTCTCACACCTGGACAACAACAACACCTACGCCAGAATGCTGTTTATAGACTTCAGTTCAGCATTCAATACAATCCACCCCTCACAACTCATCAGGAAACTGACAGACCTGGGCATCAGTTCCCTCATCTGCAAATGGTTACTGGACTTCCTGACCAACCGCCCCCAACATGTCCGGCTGGATAACCGCTGCTCATCTACCATCACAATGAACACCGGTGTACCACAAGGTTGTGTGATGAGCCCTTTCCTCTACTCCCTCTTCACCCACGACTGCAGACCTGCTGATGGTTCCAACACCATCATTAAGTTTGCAGATGACACCACGGTGATTGGCCTCATCAGTGACAACGATGAGGCCGCCTACAGGGAGGAGGTGGATCGTCTGGCTGAGTGGTGCGACACAAACAACCTGCTGCTTAACACCGAGAAGACCAAGGAGCTCATCGTGGACTACAGGAGGAATGCTGACCCACATCCACCCATCCACATTAAGGGGACGGCTGTGGAGCGTGTGAGCAGCTTCAAGTTCCTGGGAGTCCACATCTCCGAGGATCTCACCTGGACGACCAACTGCTCCAAGCTGGTCAAGAAGGCTCACCAGCGCCTCTTCTTCTTGAGGACTCTGAGGAAGAACCACCTGTCCTCAGACATCCTGGTGAACTTCTATCGCTGCACCATCGAGAGCATCCTGACCAACTGTATAACAGTCTGGTACGGGAACTGCTCTGCCTCGGACCGGAAGGCGTTGCAGAGGGTCGTGAAAACTGCCCAGCGCATCGCCGGAGCACCACTTCCTGCCATAAAGGACATCTACAGGAAGCGGTGTCTGAAAAGGGCTGGGAAAATCATCAAAGACCCCAGTCACCCATCACATGGACTCTTCACCCTCCTGCCCTCTGGGAGGCGCCACAGGAGCCTCCGGACTAAGACCACCAGGTACCGGAACAGCTACTTCCCCACAGCTGTCAGACTCCTGAACTCTGCCTCCTGACATCTGACCCACGTTAAACTCATGCACTGAACATACACACCCCCACAATGGACAACTGTACCCTCAAACACACAATAATAACATGGAGTGAACCACCACTCACAACCACTAGCACTTTATATACCCTCTGTAGAAACTATCTACACCCTCACTTATCTTAACTGCACTACTGTATAGCTCTGTGTAAATAATCATTCTGTACATTCAATAATCTTTAATCCTACAACTGTTTACAACTTGCATAGTTGCCGGGGATTCCCATGATGCATTGAGTTTTTCCTTTCCAGTCACCTTTCTCACTCACTATGCATTAATAGACCTCTCTGCATTGAATCATATCTGTTATTAACCTCTGTCTCTCTTCCACAGCATGTCTTTATCCTGTTTTCCTTCTCTCACCCCAACTGGTCGCAGCAGATGGTCCCGCCCCTCCCTGAGCCTGGTTCTGCTGGAGGTTTCTTCCTGTTAAAGGGGAGTTTTTACTTCCCACTGTCGCCAAAGTGCTTGCTCATAGGGGGTCATATGATTGTTGGGTTTTTCTCTGTATCTATGAAGCGCCTTGAGGTGACTTTTGTTGTGATTTGGCGCTATATAAATAAAATTGAATTGAATTGAATTATCTGAAGAAGAAGCAGAGTTGGTTTGTTTCCAGCTGAAATCATCCAGGCTCAGGAATTTGAATCGATCCACATCATTTCTGCTTGAACTAGAGAACATGAGTGTCGACTTACATTTGGTCTGTGAGACACATGTCATAGTGACAGTATTTGGGTTAATATGGCATTACTCACCCTGGTCGCATTTCTTCAATATCAGGCACCAAGTTCAGGAACTCGTTCTTTTGCAGCCCGCGCAAGGTAGGAGGTCTCCAGAGTGGGAACCATCGGGAAGTTTTCACAGTCTGAGCAGGAGGGACTGGAGGCACGTGAGCTGTTCTCAGGGGTCCTTTAACACAAATCACACCAAGTTAGAATCAAATAGATAACCTGTCAATAACCGTTTGCAGATCGAGGTCAATGTTCCTAAAAATATGTTTACTTCTGGCCCATGGAGCCACAGCGCGAGTCCGAGAGAGAAGGGCAGGTAGAGGAAGGGGTGAGGGTGGCACTGCTGAAGCTCGTCACGGATGGATCACGTCCGATCGGTGAGATGAGAGAAAGCTGAAGTGAAACAACAGCAGGATGAGGTAGACGTCAATATAGGAACTCCCTGATGTGACACAGAAAGGCTATTTTTTTATTTCTTTGTATTATTTCTCACCTTGCAGTCACTGATGCTGTTCACCAGCTGCTTGTATTCAGTATTGAAGGTGTGTGTCAGAAGGCGCAGGCACTACAACACAACAGGAACAAGACCGATCAGCTCCGAGCAGAGAAGGAAGAAGGCAGCAACAAGAACGCCCACTAAGCCCACGTTTTTCTCACCTTGGTGGCCAGCTCCTTCTCACGCTTTCAAAGGTGGTGCTGGAGATCTGCGAGGAGACGGAGGTGGATGTGGACAGAGTGCCGGAGCTCACGCTGGGGGACAGAGACTCACTCAGGGACTTGGTGGTGGGAGCTGTTCCCACGGGAGCCGCCTCTCCCAGAAGGTGACGGGTCTTTTCCACCTGGACGAAAGATGGGGGCGAATGTGAGGTGGGGAGAAGAGGGGAGGTTAGTCATGTAAAGTCTGTACTCTAAGAAAAAACTTTTTAGAATAGCACTTTGGTCTTTGAGCTGAAAAGTCATTTTTCCCTCTACGATATTAAACAGATTTATTTCTTTATGAATCTTTTAAGGCCCCACCTCCTGCAGCTGCTCCATCTTCTCCAGCTCCCACTGGTGCTCTAGGATGAGGCTATCTCCTCTGGGCCTCCAGCCGGCCAGGTTCTCCTCTCCACGCACATAAGCCACTGATGTGTCCAGGACCTTCCTCCTCCTCCTCTGCATCCCTGCTCAGGACATGAGCCCTCATTAGGATGAAGCTCTCCACAGAATTATGATAAAACAGCTGCCGTTCTTTAAACATGTTTCATGGCCGCTCACCTGGGCTTCCAGTGTCAGACATCTTACACAAGCTCAGCTCGTAGATCCCAGTCACTCGGTTGTTATAATGAAGCAGAAGTTTTGAACAAGGAAACTTTGTAACGAAATGCCAACGACCGCCTGTCTGTTTTCAGGGCTGTATTTGAAGCCATGCTCCAATCAGGCAAAGTTTTAAGTGTTGCACATTTCGATGGGTTTCTTTCAGCTGACATAGTTTCCATTTGGGTCATGTGGTGTTAGATACCCCAGCGTGTGGTCATAGGGTGAAGAGCCCGGACGATTAGTGGGATTTTAGGTGTGGTGTAAAAATGACGCTGCAACTTTAAAAACGTTGTTGCTTTAAGGATTAACGTACAACCATACTTGGGCTGAGTTTGACACTGGTTCTCTTCAGTAATTAAAATAGCTTTAACACATGATAAGATCAAATGTCAGCTACACTGTGACAGTCGAGGGGCCACACTCAGATATATTTATTCGCTTGTTCTCTTTGTGTGATAAGAGTTTCCATCTGAATTTAACCCCTGTGTGGGGCTGATCTTTCATTTCATTTTATTTCAAGCTCAGATTCTTTGCCTTTGGCACATTTTCTGTGACGAGACTTCAAACCATTCCCACCGTCCTTATTAATCAACATGGTGAAGTGATTCTTCGCAAGGTGATGGGATAGGAAGAGTTTCAGAAAATGAGGCCTTTTGTCTTTATTGGAGAGGTCAGTGCAGACAGGACGGATGGGGGGAAGGCGAGGGGGGAATGACACACAGGAAACGGTGTTGGTCAGACCCAAAGACAGGCGTGGGCAGTGAGGACTCTCACCTTCAGACTCACTGTCTAATCAGTCTGACAGTGAGTCTGAAGACAGAGCAACCCAACACACGTTACTATGTTCATCATCATCATCATTGTTTATTTATATAGCACTTTAAAAACACACAAGGCTGACCAAACTGCTGAACAATAGAAACATAATAGATACCATAAGAATAATAAATACGATACAATAATAAACATAGCGAAAAACAATAAAATACAAGTCAGTCAACCACTGAGTCAAAAGCCAGTGAATAAAAATGCTTTTTCAATCTGGATTTAAAAACCAGCACTGATGTCGATTGCCTAATGTGAAGAGGAAGATTATTCCAAAGCTTAGGAGCCACGATAGAGAACGCTCGGTCTCCTCTCAGTTTCAGCCGTGATTTGGGGACTGAGAGCAACAGCTGCTCAGCTGACCGGAGCGAACGAGTGGGGACATAGGGCTTCAGCAGGTGCCAGACCATTTAAAGATTTAAAAACCAATAAAAGAACTTGAAAATGAATCCTAAATTCAATTGGAAGCCAGTGCAGGGAGGCCAAGAGTGATGTTATCACTAAGCAGGACATTAAATCAAATTAATGAGACACCAAAACAAGAGCTGGAGCCCAAGACAGCCATGAAGTCACAGTGTACACAAATACACAAGAAACACAGAAACCAGCTGGGTGGATGTGGCTCGGGAACCTTCTGTTACCTTGAACGTCGGTGTTTTGAACGCTGGCTGCTCCAGTCTGCTTGTATTTGTCCAAGATTTCCCCTCATATCTTGGTTATGGTTATTTTTTCTTTTATTAAACTGATCACACTCCTGTTCATGAATAGAAAAAAAACCCATCAGTGTATTTTCACTTAAACAAGCAGCTGTTTTTTTTGCATTAAAGTTATATAAAAATGTAACAGTGCAAATTCCTCGCTGACAGTTTAACCAAAAGGCATTTCCAGTGGAAAGTAGCCGACATATCCTCAGCATAACCATGTATAATATCCACAAAACCTGAGAAGGTTGGAGAGAAGGTAGGCGAACTCTGCTGGGATCTGCGTTTAACAAAGTGTCTAAAGACGAAACAAAGAAATCTTTCTGTAAATGTTCAGATGCACAGACTGGACTGAAAAAGAGTGAAAAAGCAGCTAACGTCCAAAAATAAGAAAACTTTGAAAGAACTCCAAAAAAACCTGGAGAACTTTTGCTCAAAAAACAGTTTTGTTTTTTTTAAATTACAAGGCAATCTGACAAAATGTCATCAAATGAGACTCAAGACTTCTGCAGGTCTCTGCCATGACTCAATTTTTTTTTCTTAACGGCAGAAACAATTGTTCCTTTTTTACTTTGTTTCTATTTTCTCTTCTTGTTTTTATCTGTTGAACAACAAACAACATTCATGCTGATTCACATAATATCCTGTCTCTACTCTCTGGGATTTCCTCGTAGCTCTTTGATGCAAAGAACATCCATCAAACGCTCCAGCTTGTGCTCAACATCATCGTGAACGGTGAAGGTACTCTGACGAGAAAATACTCAGTCGACCTTTTGGTTGATTTGTTAAAGAACCCCAAAATAGCTGATTACCTAACAAGGTATGCAGATAATTCACAGCTCTTTTCCTGAATAGCTGCTTTAAAACTCTGCTGAAAGCCTTTGTCCATTTCCAGGTATCCCCACTTCTCGGCATGTGTGTCTCAAGTGTTAGGACTGCTGCATTGGAAAGACCCAGACCCTGCAGCCAAGGTGAGAGACGACAAATATGATAACCCACACCAGCTGTGCTTAACTCTGTAAGTTCCCAGTATTCCCTGAAACCATCACGTGTGACACAGTTTACATCAGACGTGATGCAGCTGACGTCAACACTGACCTTCTTGTGGTAACAGAGACTTAAAAAAATAATAATAAAGCAACAAAGTGGGTCGCTCTTTGACAGTAAATTCCAGTGCGGTCCGCTCCAATCTCCTCAGGCTGACTCTCTTCTAGGCTCTCCTGACTGTTCCCTTTACATGCTGATGATGTGTCTTGTAAATCTGGATCCCTTTCCAGCAGGACGCTCCTCTTTTTCAGACAGTACCTGAGCTGCTCTCTCTCCTGACAGTCAGCTGTCCACCTCTGCATGGCCAGTCGAGCCAGCGCCGGCATTTGAGGCAGAGCTCGGAGCAGAGCGGGCAGCCAGGCTGAGCACGGAGCAGAGGTTGAAGGTCGCAAACTGACATCCACGTCTTCCAGAGAGCCCAGACCTCCTGCTGCAAACAGACTGCACCAACCGTTGTCTCCCACCAAGCTGTTGTAGGACAGATCCAGTGCACGGAGTGAGGAGAGACAGCCCTGTCTGCACACGGCAGCTGCACAGAGGAAGAGGACCCATTGATAACTGATCACTTTATGCCTGTTCACTTTACTGTTTTGTTCACAATGTTTCTGATGGAGACAAAAATAACACCGAATAGTTTCATTGTTTTGTTTTATACGACAGCTACAGATGCTGGCAGCATGAAATAAATGAAAGAAATATCAATTTCCTTCAGGCTTTACTTGTCTTAATATACATTTATGCAGCCTAATGATCCACTACAGACCAAAAAAGAAAAAGTATAATGTCATTGTGTGTTAGTTACCCAGATGTTGCATGTCATCAGTGGTGAGCTCGCAGCTGCAAAGACGGAGCTCGCTGACGACTGATGGCTGCAGAGCATCCAGCAGGAGCGCCAAGTGACCGCCAACCACTTTACACCAGGAAATATCCACCGTGCGCAGATAGGACACCGCCAGGGCTGATGCATAAACACAAAGTTTTCACCATTTCAGGCTAGAGGGTGGAAGAGGTATTCGGGGAGAATGACTTGAAGGAAAACTTCTATAAATAAACAAGTGTGTGTGTGTGTGTGTGTGTGTGTGTTACCCAGAGCAGTGAAGGACTCGTTGCTCATGTAGCAGCTGTTGAATGGCAGCCTCCTCATTTGTGTCGCAGGGAGGGCGGAGACCAGCAGGTGGACCACACCTCCCACTTCCTTATTGGATGACACATCAAGCTCGGTCAGTGCAGTGAGAGAGGGCAGCACCTGGACTGAAAAACAACGAGTCACATGACTGCTGCAGCGAGCATGCGATTAGTGTCCGGCGTGTGAGATTGGTAGCAACTGACTCAGAGCCTCTAGATCATCTCGCGTGAGGCAACACAGGTGGAGGTCGAGTCTCTCCAGGTGTGTGACGTGAGCCAGGTGAAAGGTGAGGCGGCTCAGTCCACCAGCTAGAAGCAGCTTTACAGTATATTAATCAGAACAATGCTGCTCTCTAATGTATCTTGGTAAAGTGCAGAAAAATCTAATGTTTTATATGATACAGTGTGATTTCAGTAACATATCATAATGGAGGCTTCAGCAAGTACTTACGAAGGAAATCTTTCCTCTGCTCTTCAGTTAGTTCATCAAATACCTCCCAAAACATCTGTATGGTGGGGTGGCGGTCATGATATCTCCAACCATAACTTGTGTTCTGAAAACAGTGAAAATGACTGTTATAATCATAGAGTTTGTAAGGTCAGGCATACACTATGTTGCCAAAAGTATTCCCTAACACATCCAAATCATTCAATTAATGTGTTCCAATCACTTCCATGGACACAGGTGTATTAAATCAAGCACCTAGGCATGCAGACTACTTCTACAAACATGTGTGAAAGGACGAGTCGCTCTCAGGAACTGAATGAATTCCAGCATGGTAATGTGATAGGATGCACCAGTGCAACAAGTCCAGTCATGAAATTTCCTCGCTATTAAATATTCCATAGTCAGCTGTTAGTGATATTATAACAAAGTGGAAGTAATTGGAAATGACAGCTAGTCAGCTGATGCTAAGGCTCATAGTGCACTTAAGTCACCAATATCTGCAGTCTGCTGTTGTTACAGATGTCCAAACTTCATTGGTTTCCATGGCTGAGCAGCTGCATCCCAGCCTTACACTGACAAACACAATGCAAAGCGTCAGATGGAGTGATTTAAGCATCTCAACACTGGACTCTAAAGCAGTGGAGATGTGTTTACTGGAGTGACGAATCACACTTCTCTGACTGGCAATCCGATGGATGTGTCAGGGTTTGGTGGTTGCCAGAAGTACTTGTCTGACTGCACTGTGCCAAGTGTAAAGTGTGGGCATGTGTGCACATGGCTGGGCACCAGTGCACAATACAAGGTCCATAAAGACATGGATGAGTGAGTTTGGTGTAGAAGAACTGGACTAGCCTGCACAGAGTCCTGACCTCAACCTGATAGAACATCTTTGGGATGAATTAGAGCAGCAACTGTGAGCCAGGCCTTCTCCTCCAACGTCAGTGTCTGACACCACAAATGCACCTCTGGAAGAATAGTCAAAAAATTCCCATAAACACACCTAAACCTTGTGGAAAGCTTTCCCAGAAGAGTGGAAGCAGTTATAGCTGCGAAGGGTGGGCTGACTATTATATTATACTATCATACAAAAGTCTGGATTAAGACTGAGATGTGACTCAAGTTCATATTTGTGTTAAAGCAGCCGACTGAATGCTTTTGACAGTATGCAGTACACAGTTATTGTGCTACAGGACAGCTGTGAAACTACAGCCTGTGTCTGTTTGGCTGACTGTACCTGTTTGAACTTTTCCCAGTCATGCACGTCCTGGCCGACCAGCACTCCCTGCAGCTCCTCTGGTCGAAACAGCCTCACCAAATCCTGCTCACACACCAGGAAGAAGCCTCGCTTGAACTCCTGGAACAGATTCTCCACTGATGTGTTGAAGGCATGATTCACATAGGCCTCCACAAACTCCTTCCTGTTTAGGAGGGAAAATGTTAAATTAGCAAACATTTCACAGAGACAAAGGTGCTGCAGATGAACCTCACAAACACTTCATGTTTTATATTTACCTCATATTAAGACCTACTAAGGACCTGATTGTTTTTAATTATGTCCTGATACATAAAACCTGAGAGCTCACATAACTGCATATGCTCAGAATAGACAGCACACATGGATACAAATTACTGCCTTGCAGCAGCAATCTTCAGACCATCACTATGAGCTCCATACAAGGTTACACTGTTCCTGTTATTAACAGCAGGGGGCACTATCAGCCACAGACTGGGAGCCAGATATGCTCTGCTGGTGCCTCATTGTTACAGAGGAAAGACTCTATAGTGAGAAACAGCTGAGGGGGAAACACTGATCTGGAAACGTCTGAGTGTTACAGAGGATATACATAGCACTGTGGTTCAGTGTCACACAATCACAAACAAATACAGCAAAGTACTAAAAAGGGTGTTGCCTCCAAAGATTGCTTTTACTGGTTTGGAGCTTAGGAGGCTTAATAACAACAGGCATGAATGAAGACAGATCAGAACAGCTGTTTGATCACAGCATCCAGTACCAACACAATCATCCACACTCAAGAGCCTGTTGGCTTCAGAGTCAGCAGCTGAATGTCTAAAATATCAAATGTCATTTTTGGTCCATCAGCTACAGCATGAACTGCTTAAAGTGAGAAGCAGCCTGAAGCCCGACAGATTCATCTTTCCAGACTGAAAATATCTCAGAGTGAACCGAGTGGTGCGTTTTCAGGGTGATCTCACAAAGTCAAATCCCTTTAATGATGTTCTGTCCTGTCTTCCTCTATCAAAAGCACACAAACACTATAAAACATTGTTTCGGTGCTTTGGGGTTTTGTTTTCTACACAGAGGTATAGCACGACTAGACCCTAAAGGCAGGCTGCTCACCTACAACCAGCTCACGAACATCTTTCCAATGGAGCTCGCTGCCTTTCTCGTGGATGAGGGTCACTGTGATCCTCCGCTGGATCCCCTGCAGCAAACATAACAGGAGCTCAGGATCACAGTGAGCACAGCTAGAGCAACATTACGCTTTAAAAGAAGATATTCAACTGTGTACAAAGGAAGCAGTTACCACTGTGTGAGTAATAAGGAAACAACATGTGCACCAATCCTGTACCTGGTGCAGCAGGTAGGTACCATGACAGGGCAGGCCTCCACTGTGATCCACGATGGCTGGGATGTACCTGTGCATGGAGGGAGGAGGTGACACAACATCCCAACTTATAATATTCTTCCTGGAGATCATTTTTATGGTTCCTTTAAAGCTTGTGCGTGAATATAACACTCCAGGTGGATACTCACTCTCCAGTGGGCTCCAGCTCGCTGATCTCAAACCAGACCAGCAGGTCGTACTTGCTGACACACTGACCCAGGTTGGATTTGGTGATGGTGTTCAACTTGGAGGCTGCAACTGGCACACACACACACACACACGCACACACACACACACGCACACACACACACACACACACACACACACACACACTCAACGTTAACAAGTGGGAATTTTTCTGGATTTAAGAGAAGATGAATAAAAGTGAGCAGTATTTACTACATGCTTTGGGTGACTAAATGGAGGATGGATAGGTGACATGAAAACACTACTGACCCTTTATACTGAGCCAATAGCTCACACACTTCTATTAAATCTGTCTAAAGAGCCAGTAATCACAGAGGATAGATACTGGAAGAAAACTGAAATGTTAGGAGGAACTAAATCACACATTACAACACCAGTGGCAGCACCCTGCTGTCTCACACATCGGGATCACGGTCCTGTTGAAGCGGGATAATTGCTAAAGCTCACAGTTGCATTCCTCTATACTCAATATGATGGAAAAAACTATTTTAACAAACAATTAAAAAATGAACAAGTAAAAGATCTACTATAGCCAAAAGAAGACCATTTACAGACTATAGCCCTGTGAACAAGTATTTGCCTCCTTTCTCATTTCCTATCTTATTCCATATTTGTCACACTTACACCTTTCACATCAATACATTTATAACATTAGACAACAATGTCTAATATTCAACGGCAGTTTTCAAGGGCAAAACGCTATCCAAACATACTTGGTCCTATATGAAAAAGTAATCACACAGAAAACCTGATACCTTGTGTGTCACCTCTGACACCAACAACTGCAGCAAGCGTTTGGTGCTAGAGGTCACATTTGGACTCTGGACCTCTGTGGAGTGTGCACATGATCTCATTACTGTCTAAAAATCCAAGGAGTGCTGAATCATTGAAAAATACACAGTAACAGGTGTGTAGCATCGCTAACTAGGTAGCAACAAGCCTCTAACACAGTGTGTATGCTAGCGGCTAATCTAGCAAACAAATGAACAGAGTGCTTTTAGCTGTTGCACAAGGATAAGATGATAAACTGTGTGTCTTTTTTATAATGACCTGCTTCAATTTACCTTAATCCAAGGAGTGCTCAGTGTGGGTAAATCTGCCATGAGCAGATAAAGTGGATGAGTGGGACTAGGTAGGTGTGCCGAAAACAGGCAACAAAGCTGACGCTGAAGAGTGTGCTGAGAACATAGTGGCGCCGCCAGCAGGTTTCCGGCTAGCAGGAAGACTTTGCAGTAACACCTCCAACATTGGCAGTCCCATTTTGTGAAAGCCAATAAAAAAATAGCTAGGTTTCCATGTGTCATTTGTGTGGAACAATGCTGCACAACAAGCTAAATAGATTTAAAAAAACGAAAAAAATTGTTGAACAACAGAAGATAAATGTCCTTTTTTTCTATTTCCAACTGGCCGGCTGTGTGGTGCGCAGCCTTAAGAGGCCAGCATTCAGACCCCAGAGTTTAACGGCCAAGTTCGAGTCTCTGACGGTCTGTCTGCTATAGCGGGGTAGGCCGAGCGAAAGACGAAGCTCCGGGCTCCTCCTTTTTTTCGTTTCTCTTTTTTTCATTCACATTTATTTACATTTATTTACATTTATTTAGATATCAAGCTGCAAGTAAAAGCTCAGGGAAACACTTTTAAGGCGCCCTTTAAGGTACCCTATATATGTCCTTTCACATCTTATCACTTCATACAGTGCTATGGACCAGTCTACACCTGCTACTTTCTGCACAAGCTTTTATCACACAAGACCCGCTGTTTACAGGTAAGAAACACAGTGTCAGTAATGTTAAAGTGGCTGTGTGGAGTAGCACAACCACTCCTAATATAACACTTTTCACATGCATTTCTACATATTACAGTGTCTTTTACCGTCTTTATGGTGCTAGCTTAAAGTCATGCTGTAAATGTTAGCTTGTAGTCAAACATATTCCGACCATGTTAGGACAGAAATATTGGCTTCTATCATGACTAGTTAACAGAGATGTTAACAGCCCACGCGTTACTGTAATCCGATTACTTTTTTCAAGTAACGTGACACACTGTTTACAGCAACACTGTTTACAGCAACAATACTGCACAACAAGCTAAATAGATTTAAAAAAACGAAAAAAATTGTTGAACAACAGAAGATAAATGTCCTTTTTTTCTATTTTCTTCTGGCCGGCTGTGTGGTGCGCAGCGTTAAGAGGCCAGCATTCAGACCCCAGAGTTTAACGGCCAAGTTCGAGTCTCTGACGGTCCGTCTGCTATAGCGGGGTAGGCCGAGCGAAAGACAAAGCTCCGGGCTCCTCCTTTTTCCAGCTTTTTTTTTTTTTTTTCATTCACATTTACACTGAAGCTGTGTTCACATTCATCCTTTAATCATGACAAAACGTGAGGAATCACACTGAGGTGAGACCTTGACAACAGACAAATCAGAAGCCGACACCAATGATAAGAAAGAAATTCATTTACAGACACGTGAAAAAGCAGTTTAAGGTTCTAGATCTGGATGATTACAACACATCATTATTTATTTAAAGCAACCCAAAATGCACAAATGACTATAACCAAGTACATCCTGTGATTCAGCAGCTGATGGAACCAACTTTAGCAGCAAAAACTTGAGTTAATCATTTTTCATTAGTGTTTCACAGCCAGAGATGGGCAGTAACGCGGGGTAAAGCGTTACTGTAATCCAATTACTTTTTTCAATTAACGAGTAATGTAAGGGGATTACTATTGCAAAAAAGGTAATTAGATTACTGTTACTTTCCCGTAAGCACGCTGCGTTACTGCGTTACTGAAAAATTTTTGGCCAGAGTGCCTCATGACAATAACAGCTGTGTGCAGATCAAGAATGGATAATCTATGGAGGAGTGCAGAGAGAGTATGACCGTGCAGCGTTTAAAGCGTGGAAGTACTGAGCTTACTTTGAGTTTGATTCCGTAAAAAGTGACAAAAACTTTTAGAAACTTCTTTTTACAGCGAAAAAACCCTTAACTTCAGAGCTACTACGGGATTGGAAATTCACAGAGAGACTCGCGGATTCTTCCACAAATTTCTTCTAGTCAGGATGTTGCATATAATTTAATTTTTGCTTGATGCATAAAGTAAAAAGATTCAAACTAATAAAACAAGTTTTAAAAACAGACTTTTCCATTTGATTACATTTTGTATGATGGATGATGCAGAAAAAGTAGAATTGGGCTGAAAGATCTATTGCTTTATTACCTATTCAGGTCATAAATCATGTTTTTAAAAAGTAACTAAGTAATTAATTACTTTTGAAAATAAGTAATCAGTAAAGTAAGGGGATTACTTTTTAGGGGAAGTAATCAGTAATTAGTTACTGATTACTTTTATTCAAGTAACTTGGCCAACACTGCTAGTTAAGTTAGTACCATAGTTAATACAGTTACGGGTAACATGATAGTGCTAACCCATAACCCTGAACTCTGTAATACTGTAAATGATGAGTGATTTAAGTTAACACTAAACATTCAACAGTGTCTCCTGAACATTTCTAATCAGGTGTGAGTCTGGCTGCATTGACTTTTGAAGATGCAAATTTAGCATGATGGCTGATGGTGCTGTGTAAGCTTCTACTTACCTTCTACACTGTGTTTAACACACATTTCAGAATAGCAAAGAGGAGCACTGTTGCTTCATCCTTAATACTTTAGAGGAGAACTGGACTGCAGATCAAAAGGTCCTTAATAGCTTTTTGTCCTCCCCGACCCTCAAAGCCAAACCAGCCATGAGAGCTGATGGGACAGGATTTGTAAAAGTGACATTATCAGAAAGAAAGGGGAGCAAGAATACTTGATATTTGCATTCTTTAGAGAAAAGTATTTGAAAAGGCTGTCTGCTGTTTTGGATTGATGTCGTTCTCCGGAGGCTCAAAGAAGTAGGGCAGTGTCACGGTCCTTTTGGCAGCAGAAAGCTGCTGAGTGCTGGAAAGAAGCACGGCCACACCAGCTGAAATGTCTCACTGACACAGAAGCTGTTGGCCATCCTCTGTGTTGCCACTGTCTTCACCCTGCTGTTATTAAGTGTCAATAACATACATTTCTATGGAGCTAAGCTTGATGAGCGATGCCTTGTTGGCTGACATTTATGTCTTTGAGCGTGTGAGAAGTTTAATAATTATAAAACCACATGAGTTTGACAAATGTCCTTTTAACCGTCAGCTCATAGTGAAGCACACTGAGCCACCCGGAGCTATAATATCAAAATAGAAGCTGCTACCTTTGTCAAGAGTGGCTGGATCTGAGTGCATACTACTTTCAGTTATTCAAATTTTGCTGAATTTGTTCAAAGTCCTGTCTATGTGCAGAGAGTGTCTTCCAGAGGAATGGTTCTGTGGGGATTGTGATGTTCTACATCACGAACATCAGCCACTCCACAGCAGAGAAAGTGTTATTGATGTTTTTAAAGCCATTCCTCCAACCACATGTATTATTAGAGTGGACGGTCAAAATTGCACAAGATATTTCCTCATGAGATTTACTCAATTTTGGTTTTCATATGTGTCTACAGCCAGTTAGAAAGAATCTATTTAAGTGGTTTTCTCTTTCTTGGTAGCTCGCATTCTGCCAACAGTAAAGCTTTGAAACTGCTCCTGTGGGTTGCGTAAACTTCACAGTATCAGCAGGAAAAATCGTGATTTTAATCGACATTAATAGTAAACAGCAACCTGCTATTTAGGTTTCTGTGATGGATTTGAACATAGTGTGATGGAGCATGTTTTCTGCCCTTGCTGTACAATCAGAACATGGTATTGCTTTAACAGAAGTCATCTGTGAAGGCAGTGGTGTATTATTCATGTTGTTTCTTTTTCTTTTTGGTCCAAGGACGTTATGATGTGCACCAGGCGATACACAGATGTCAAACATGGCAGCAGCAGTGCAGCCCTGATTTAAAGGACCTGGTTAGGAGTGGATATTGGCCAGCATCTGTCAACATGTCTACTCTTTACACTTTAGACCTCTTGAGCTCCTTCCTGGAACTAAAAGTATTTTCTCCATGATTCTCCAGGGAAGCTTTTGCAAAACTGTTGGAGCGTGGTACTACAGTGGCTTGCAAAAGTATTCGGCCCCCTTGAACTTTTCCACATTTTGTCACATTACAGCCACAAACATGAATCAATTTTATTGGACTTCCACGTGAAAGACCAACACAAAGTGGTGCACACGTGAGAAGTGGAAGGAAAATCATACATGATTCCAAACATTTTTTACAAATAAATAACTGCAAAGTGGGGTGTGCGTAATTATTCAGCCCCCTGACTCAATACTTTGTAGAAGCACCTTTTGCTGCAGTTACAGCTGCCAGTCTTTTAGGGTCTGTCTCTACCAGCTTTGCACATCTAGAGACTGAAATCTTTGCCCATTCTTCTTTTCAAAACAGCTCCAGCTCAGTCAGATTAGATGGACAGCGTTTGTGAACAGCAGTTTCAGATCTTGCCACAGATCTGAGGGGGCGAATACTTTTGCAAGCAACTGCAAGTGTGGGGGAAGGCTGAGTGAAGTATTTCTTTGATATTGTTTTTCAATAAGCAGATGCAAATATTTACTCCTCTGTTATGTTTCTGTACATACAGACTGGGCGTGCCAAAAGCGATGCACTGCAGCACAGCTTTCTGGATGAGGAAGAGCAGCTGTGCTGTGATGTCAGCTTCAGCTGCCCAGCATGCACACCTGAAATGTTGGCGGTTTCAGTTGATGGTAACAGAAAGCTATATCACTTTCAGCAAAAAGAAAGGTGCTCATTGTTGATGTTCTTTGTGTTTGTGTTTTTATGCACATACTTAAAAAAGCCTTCCATGGTTAGACTTTATTGTTTCTCTGATGTTGCTCTGATGACCGTGACTTTTTTGATGCCGTTTTTTTGTTGAAACCAACTGTTGTCACCCTCTGCTGCTCAGTGTGCTGGCTGTTTTCTCGGGAATCTCAACCACAAGAAAGTTTATACGAACGAAGCTAAAAAACCTGTGACAGTTTGTGAAACGTCATTAGCAGCAGTGAAATAAGTTAGTTAGTGAAATGATAGAGGCTATTTTATGCTGGAAAAATTCTTCCAGCACAAAGTGGCCCAATAAACGGAATTTTTTAATACAGAAATACATCTAATGATAAAAAGCAGAGAATTCATTGTCTGTTTTCCATTGCAGAGCTGGGATGCTCGTCTCCTCATGGAGCGCTCTCGAGCTGTGAAGTGTCCAGATATCAGCGCTCACCTGGCTGGTACCAAGAAGGTTCAGCAAGTGCTCCCCAGACCTGGAGTCCTGGACAGATTCTTCCCAGACCAGCCTCAAGCTGTGCAGCAGATCCGAGCGACATTGGCTGACCTCTACACTCTAGACATGGTGAGACAAAGGGCACGGTTTGTTCATTGTTTGGAAAATTTGGCATTAGATAATCCTCACCTGGGTGTTGCTGTTCAGTGTGAGCAATATCATTTGCATTTTATTCCTCTGATTTATTTCTCTGTGGTTGCGCTGGTCTACAGGGTCCAGAGAGGGACAAAACAGTATCAGTGGCCTTGTCAGCAGCAGAACGGTTTGTCTTGAAGTCTCAGCGAGAAGGAGGAGGTACAGCGGGCGGGGGGATAGAAGCGTCTTTAAAAATGTTGAAAACTTCTGTTTGTTGCTCACCATTTGTTAAACTAAGGAAGTTTAAGCAGTGCATGTGTGGATCTGCACACATACATGACTGCCTGCTGTTTTGCATTACTGTGTATCTACTGTGATTCATGCATGCTGTACTGTGACTGAGATAATAGTGTATATGAGACACACTTGACAACAACATTGATCAGGATGTGAAAAAGCTACCAGATACAAGTTGTCAGCAGGTTATGGCTGACTAACCACCCTGCCTTACATCACTCTGGGCTAATACTGTAAAAAGCAATCATTAGTTTTCTTTGTAATATCAGATCATTTGTTTTGATAAATACAAAGTCCAGTATCAGGGTTCATATGAGCTATTTTAGCAGTAATTTTACACTCCACTATGATAGTGTTTAGCTGTTACTCATGTTAGCAAGGAAGCTCGGGTTTGTAATTCATTCTTAATTTAGCCACGCTGCATGAATTTGGATGATACGATTTTTGAAAATGGCAGTTTCATTTATGGGGCGTTTATAAAATGGTATTTCTTAGGCTGGCTTTTAAGGAAGGAGAAAAGGTATGTATCAGTTGGCTGGGAAGAAAGATGGAGGTGGAAAGGATGTGCGAGCTATGGGACAAAGTTGCTGAGACTAGGTTAAAAAGAGGTGAGGATCAGTGAGCAGGAGTGTGGCTTTGTGCTGAAAAGAGCACAACAGATTGTTTGGAGAGAAGGTGAAGGAAAGTCAGCTGAAGCAAGACAGTTTGTGGAGTTTGTGTTGGACTGTATGTTATGCTGGGAGCCTGGGGATTAGTGCACTTTGATTCCAAGTTAATACTAGCTAGTGTTTCTCACTGGTTTTTGGGTGGTGGAGTAAAAGGGATTGGTTGGTGGCTGTTTCTAATGTTAGCCTTTTCTTGGTTTTCTTACAGGCAGGGTAAAGACATGGTGATGAATGAGTGTGTGGGCCGTCTGCTGAGGACCAAGAGCTCAGGACAGTCAGACGGGGGCGTCGCAGCAGGAGTCACCGTGCTCGACAACCCTCTGCTGTCCTGAGATGTCAGACTCCTGCCTGCACATACAAACCACACTGAAGTCAAAGTTCCACCTGCACCTCCACCTGTTCTTGCAACAGCATGAAAACTGACAGAGGTGAGACAGAAGAAAAGTTCTTGTCTATTTTATTATTTTTTTTACTAAGTTAAGGAATTAAGTTAAGAAGAGTGATTAAATAAATAGTTTCTTGCATTTTTGATTTAGTGATTGTGTTTAGGATTATTTCAGAAACATGTTTAGAGGATCTTTGTAAGCCTGTATTTACTTTTTTTTTTTTTTTTTTTTTTTTTTTTTTTTATAAATGACATCAGAAACAGCAGTATGCGACATTACGTGATGGCAGAGCTTCAGTTCATCCTTTGTCATTTTTTTTTTTTTTTTTAATAAATAGGACAGGGGGAATGAATGAGAGAGAGAGGGGGAGAGAAAGAAAGAAAACCAAAGGGGAGAAGAGACTGTGAGAAGGGGGGGGAAGAGAGACAAAAAGAAAAAAAACTCCTGGGTCACCTGTATGGAGAGAAAAAAAAACAAACAAACAAACAAACAAACAGAGGAGACAGCAAACAACAAAGAGCAACATAATAATAGAGAAAACAAAGCACCATCACAATAAACTAGCTAGTCATAGATATCAGTATTTACTAAGTAATAAACAATATTGTGCAGCACGCAAGATAGACAGCGCACAGTGTGCTTTGAGGCAGCAGCCAAGAAAGCTTTAGTCCGCGTCTGTGAATACCCATGTGTGCATACCTGTGTGGATCAGCATGCTTGCATTCCAAAGGTTTCTCCATGTAATGATCTGCTAGGGAGTGTGGGGGGGCCTCAGCCCCGTCCTCCAGGGTGTGAAGCGGGTATGGAGGAGATCAAAACTCCAGACATCCAGAGGCCCCCAGAACACAAAAGACCATGGAAGACCAACAGAGGGGCAGCCGCGCCACTGTTCCAGTAAGAGCTGAGGAGAGTCCCAGATGAGGGCTCACTCAGCAGCCGCGGAGCAGAAGCCAGGGGGGGTTGCAGTGACGCGCCCGTGAGCTCCGCCGGCCCCCAGCAGCCTGTATTTACTTTAAAAGAAGGGAAGCACTTCTTCATCCTACAGAAAAGGTGACACATTACAGATGAGTTCATAAAAAGTGTCTCTGTCACTCTTTCAAGGCTCTGTCACTTTTTCTTTTGTACTGGAACAGCATGGTAAAGTAGGCCTAGGCTGCCATCTTGTGGCAGTGTGTTGTTACTACAACATATGAAATTGTGTTTCTATTGGAAATATAATTCAGCACCACTGAGCCGCTCTCTCAGTTACAAACTGAACCTGTTTTGTAGACGTATAAATCACTAAGTACAGTGAAGCTTTTGGTTTTGTAAAAGTGTTTCTTATTCTAAATGCATGTTGATTTTTATCAGGGTGAAGAGCAGTTAGCAGTGCATTCATGGACATCTTTAAACTATTAATTGAAGAATCTTTGGTCATGATGGCATGAACTAGAAGCGTGAGCTCCAGGTGAGACTGCACAGAACAACAAGTGTCCTTAAACTGCATCAACTGATGACGTCTTACAATTTTATTCCACTGTGTGTTTTTATCATTGAATGTTTCTGTCTTTGTGTACATGTAACGCAGACACTAAAGCTGAGCCAGAACTTCATGCTGAAGAGAAGGATTCTTTTAAAATGCATGGGGGAGCAAGCGAGTCAGATACCAAGGGCACAAAGATGAAGCAGGTCTGATCGGAAACCGTTTATTTCCAGGCCAGGGAGCACAAATAAAAACACCCTTAAAAGGTTCCCTCCTGCTCAACGGCGTCACTCCCTACGGAGAGAAGATCTACATGACCTTATCTGCGTATCTGGAGGTCAGCCGCTGCTCCGCCGTGTTGTACCTGTTTGTACGTGTTTTTAAGTCTCTTGATGTCATCGTGTCTAACACACACCCTTTATCTCCTCTCTGCAGCTGGACCATTGCATCCAGCCTGCCATTATCACCAAAGACATCTGCACGGTCTTTTACTCCCGAGACGCCAAGATTTCCCCACCCCGTTCTCTCAAGAACCTCTTTGGGACTGGATACTCCAAAACTCCTGACTGGTAAATCTGGGCTGCTGCACTGTGGCCATCTCTGTTTCACAATCAAAGATATCTGCCCTGTTACAAAGTTTCCTTGTTCAAAACTTCTGCTTCATTATAGCAACCGAGTGACTGGGATCTACGAGCTGAGCTTGTGTAAGATGTCTGACACTGGAAGCTCAGGTGAGCGGCCATGAAACATGTTTAAAGAACGGCAGCTGTTTTATCATAATTCTGTGGAGAGCTTCATCCTAATGAGGGCTCATGTCCTGAGCAGGGATGCAGAGGAGGAGGAGGAAGGTGCTGGACACATCAGTGGCTTATGTGCGTGGAGAGGAGAACCTGGCCGGCTGGAGGCCCAGAGGAGATAGCCTCATCCTAGAGCACCAGTGGGAGCTGGAGAAGATGGAGCAGCTGCAGGAGGTGGGGCCTTAAAAGATTCATAAAGAAATAAATCTGTTTAATATCGTAGAGGGAAAAATGACTTTTCAACTCAAAGACCAAAGTGCTATTCTAAAAAGTTTTTTCTTAGAGTACAGACTTTACATGACTAACCTCCCCTCTTCTCCCCACCTCACATTCGCCCCCATCTTTCGTCCAGGTGGAAAAGACCCGTCACCTTCTGGGAGTGGCGGCTCCCGTGGGAACAGCTCCCACCACCAAGTCCCTGAGTGAGTCTCTGTCCCCCAGCGTGAGCTCCGGCACTCTGTCCACGTCCACCTCCGTCTCCTCGCAGATCTCCAGCACCACCTTTGAAAGCGTGAGAAGGAGCTGGCCACCAAGGTGAGAAAAACGTGGGCTTAGTGGGCGTTCTTGTTGCTGCCTTCTTCCTTCTCTGCTCGGAGCTGATCGGTCTTGTTCCTGTTGTGTTGTAGTGCCTGCGCCTTCTGACACACACCTTCAATACTGAATACAAGCAGCTGGTGAACAGCATCAGTGACTGCAAGTTGAGAAATAATACAAAGAAATAAAAAAATAGCCTTTCTGTGTCACATCAGGGAGTTCCTATATTGACGTCTACCTCATCCTGCTGTTGTTTCACTTCAGCTTTCTCTCATCTCACCGATCGGACGTGATCCATCCGTGACGAGCTTCAGCAGTGCCACCCTCACCCCTTCCTCTACCTGCCCCTCTCTCTCGGACTCGCGCTGTGGCTCCATGGGCCAGAAGTAAACATATTTTTAGGAACATTGACCTCGATCTGCAAACGGTTATTGACAGGTTATCTATTTGATTCTAACTTGGTGTGATTTGTGTTAAAGGACCCCTGAGAACAGCTCACGTGCCTCCAGTCCCTCCTGCTCAGACTGTGAAAACTTCCCGATGGTTCCCACTCTGGAGACCTCCTACCTTGCGCGGGCTGCAAAAGAACGAGTTCCTGAACTTGGTGCCTGATATTGAAGAAATGCGACCAGGGTGAGTAATGCCATATTAACCCAAATACTGTCACTATGACATGTGTCTCACAGACCAAATGTAAGTCGACACTCATGTTCTCTAGTTCAAGCAGAAGTGATGTGGATCGATTCAAATTCCTGAACCTGGATGATTTCAGCTGGAAACAAACCAACTCTGCTTCTTCCTCAGATAATTCAATTCAATTCAATTTTATTTATATAGCGCCAAATCACAACAAAAGTCACCTCAAGGCGCTTCATAGATACAGAGAAAAACCCAACAATCATATGACCCCCTATGAGCAAGCACTTTGGCGACAGTGGGAAGGAAAAACTCCCTTTTAACAGGAAGAAACCTCCAGCAGAACCAGGCTCAGGGAGGGGCGGGGCCATCTTCTGTGACCGGTTGGGGTGAGAGAAGGAAGACAGGATAAAAGACCTGCTGTGCAAGAGAGACAGAGGTTAATAACAGATATGATTCAATGCAGAGACGTCTATTAACTCATACTGAGTGAGAAAGGAGACTGGAAAGGAAAAACTCAATGCATCATGGGAATCCCCGGCAGGCTACATCTATTGCAGCATAACTAAGGGAGGATTCAGGGTCACCTGGTCCAGCCCTAAATATATACTTTACCAAAGAGGAAAGTTTTAAGCCTAATCTTGAAATCTTGTCTTCTGAATCCAAACTGGAAGCTGGTTCCACAGAAGAGGGGCCTGAAAACTGAATGTGTTCACTGACCGGTGTTGCCAGCTTTGGTGGCTCGTCTCCCGCTCGAAGAGGACCAAAAAGAGAACAATACAGTGTTCAGCTGCCTGGCTGTGCTCTACACACACAGCCCTGCTCTGGTACAGTAAAAACCACATTTACATTTGTTTACATTTCCAATGTAGAGGATGAGTTTAGATCACTGTGGTCCAAGCTTGTCGTCAGTTATAGAAACTGGATGTTGCACAGGAAAGTGTGTTTCCTTACATTTATTTTGTGTTGACAGAAGTCTTTGATTCATATTGATTATTAAAGCGGGCTTTAACCTGTGGAGAAACACGTGTGCTCTTGCTCCTTCAAACGGTTTTCTTCAGAGATTTCTCACTGTTTGTACACATGCTGAGTGGCTAGTTTTGAAAACACTTACTTTACCTTTACTACTCTGCTCAGAAATGCAACCTGTGACCTTACACAGCCCAAAAACTTATCCTAAAACATAAATTAACAAGGACAGAAGCTTTTTACAAATGCTTCAACAGTGTAATTCTAACAAGGTATGCAATACATCTAATGTCAGTTCAGAGGTATGAAGTGATGACACTTTGACATCACTGAATAAAAGCAGTCTTGTCATAATAAGCTTTGCTGTGGACAGTTGGCGCGTTAAACTTTTTCTTATAAATAAAAAAGGTAATCAGATGTTAAGTTTGTTCAGTTTTAGTTGTTCTCATCGTGTTGCTCCTCAGATCTCCCGTTGTCCCTGAGCCTGACTAAAGCTCGGCAGCTTGTTTTCAGGGCATGGCAATGCAGATATGAGCTAAATGTGACACAGCAAAGAAAAATCAGAATCAAGAAACCCTGAGCTGACTTTCATGGCTGCAGACGTGACATTAAGAGCCTCACAGATCAAAAAAGTATGGGATTTAAACTGCTTCTAGACCTGCACACGTCTGTTTCCAGGGCAGGATACCCATATGGAAAAGATATATATAAATCTTATAAAGTTTGTATCTGTCTTGTGTGAAACTTGTATGAAAAGCATATAAGTGTGAAAACAGATATAAGATCCCTTGAAAAATTATATAATGAAACTTGTATGTTTTGGATACTTACTAAAACAATGTATGAAAGTAATGCGAAAGTGGCCACTTTCATGAGTAAATCATGTAAGCCTTATATGATTTACTCATGAAAGTGGCCACTTTCATGCCCAGTAATCAGTAATTACAAGTTTTTACTATTTCTTTTCCGTATGGGTATCCATTCCAGTGCAGCAGAAGGAGCGGTCAGTGTGGACCTCGGTGCTGTACAGGACCTCCTGGAGCTGCTTGTCTCCTGGCATCTGGGCTTTCACTCGTATCTGAAGGACAAAATAGGAAAATCAAGTTGCTCTCACTGTCACCTGATTTCCACAGACTGCCATCTGACCACATCCCTGCAGTTGGATCCCACCGCCGTACCTCTAGGATGGGTCTTCTTGGTGTCAACCCAAACCACCCTCTCCTTCAGCTCTGAGCTGAATATATACACATGATTGCTTCTTAAAAAACAAACAAAAACAAAAAAACGTCCCCACACGGAGTGAGACTCAGTCTTGGATGCCCAGATCAGCCAGTGTGGTGTCCAAGAAAGGGAAGGGTTGGTTTGCCAAGTTGGGCTGTACCTCGATGGGCAGTGTCACCAACATGGGGATATCCTGCTCCGGTCTGACGCGCAACATCTTGTTGTGGGACCCCGGGAGCTTCCTGTCTGCCGATCCGCCTCTTCGTCGGCCTGCTCCACAGTCGCCGCCTCCTCCAGAGAGCGTTTTGTGTCGTCTGCTGCCAGCTTGACTTGCTGATCTTTATCTCAGGAGGCAGTGGGTTTTTACCCTCTCCCCCTTTGATCCTGTGCGTTATCGTTTAAAACTCGCTATCTGCATCTTTTGGCTCCAGCACGTCTTTATTGTTAGAGTTGTTGCTTGCTGTGTTCTTCTGCGGGGTGCTGATGATTCATTGTTCTGCTTCTTCTGATGGTAAACGCCTCTGGAAAGCCTGAATATGTGAGCGCGTCTGATTCATACAGAGTTCTGCTCTGCCCCCCCGGACTGATATATGCAGCCAGTGTGAATGTGTGTTATGTATCACTCACATGTTAGGTTCATTAGACTGACACAAGGGTGATGCACGGATGTTGGTGTTTTTAGGGCCAAGTGTGAAAGTGGAAGAAAGACAAATTCTTTTGAAATGTTAAAAGAATGTTGGAAATTTGATCAGAATACAGTAAAAATGAGAGAAACAGATATTTTTCTCAGATCATTGTGTTAAATTGTCATAATCGCCGTGTTCTCTTTAAGACTATCAGCTCTACTCTAAACAACCCTGAAAGCCTCTGCTGACACATGTCATCAGTTCCTTTCTTTCTTTGTAAACAAGGTCGAGTCTGTCAGGTCAGCAATAGAACTTCCTACAGATGACCCATCAGTGTTTATTCCATGACTGTAAACATGTTTCCATTTGTCACTTCAGTCTTTACTCTGAAATACAGGAAATGACATCATGGCTCAAAATCTTTGTCGTTCAAACAATTCTTTATTTAACAATATTTTAACTTTATTTAACAAAATACATTCAATAAAAACTTAAACAACAGAAAACTGATTTTTAATCCAACCACTGAAAAAAAAGGTAACGACTGAACACAAACAGAAGAACAATTTATAAAGATTAAAATGGAACTACAGGAAGTTTGATTCACAGCCTCATTTGAACTTTAACTTAAACTTAAGGAGAGCCGACCTGAGCTCTGTGGAGCCTGATCTCCAGGGTTTTAAGTTGGACTCTGAAACCAGAGGATGTTTCTCTCTCTTCAGATTCACTCTGATCCTGTGATGGGAACGATTTCAGCCCTGCGTGATCGCGCTGATGTTTGCACAGAGCAGATGATGAAGTGAATGTTTTGGCACAGTGGTAACAGTGAAACAGTTTATTAGTAACGTGGGATCGTTTGTGTGCAGAGTATGAACTGAGATTACTGAAGCTCTTGTCACACTGCTCACAGCTGTAGTTTCCTTCCATGTGTGTACGTTCATGCTCGTTACGATTACTTGACTGTGAGAAGCTTTTGTCACAGTGTCTGCACTTGTATGGTTTCGCTCCTGTGTGGACTCGTTTGTGTGTTTTAAGCTGACCTGCAGTGGTGAAGGATGACCCACACTGATCACAGAGGTGCTTTTTGACCCCACTGTGAAAGAGTTCATGTCGTTTTAACTTAGCTGATGTGGGGAAGCTTCTCCCACATTCTTTGCAGTATTTCAGTTTGTCTCCAGTGTGTTTACGTTGATGTATTTTTAGGCTGGCTTGCAGACTGAAAGTTTTTCCACAGATGTCACAACGAAAGTCTTTCCCACCACCACAGCGATGACAGGGTTGAGAAGTGGATCCATCTGTGTCGCTCTGCTTCTAAACAAAGACACAAAGACAGTGTAAGTCAGTCCTTCAACACTTTTATCCTGAAAGTCGCCTGAAATAAAGAGCATCTCTGCAGACGTCCAATTACATTTTACTGTTTCAATTAACACACTCAGTTTACTGGGCTACAATAACTACAATACTACCACCATAATACTACAGCAATACTTATTTAATATTACAGTAACCTCTGACTTACACTTAAATGAAATGAAAACCTGAATAATGGCTCAGAGCTACTCTTCGGTGCAGTAGAAGTGCTAACATGCTAACACAATTTAATGAGCAGACTTGTTCCAAACAGTCAGACTGAACTTACAAGAATAAAATAAAAATACAAACCTCACAGTAACTGCACTTGTAGAGTCTCTTTCTGGTGTGGATCTGTTGGTGTTGTCTCAGGTACTGTGGAGTTTTAAAAGTCTTCTCACACAGGTCACATTGATAAGGTCTCTCCTCAGTGTGGGTAAACATGTGGCGTTGTAACTGTGCGTCTGTTGTAAAGTATTTGCCACACTGATCACACCAGTACACATCTTCTCCGGAGTGAATGCGTAGGTGTATATTTCGGTACCCTAGCCGGCTGAAGGTTTTTCCACAGATGTCACAGCTGTATGCCTTAACTCCAGAGTGGGTAACTAGATGACTCTGTAAGTTGCTACTTCGAGTAAAAGCTCTGCCACACTGATCACAGCTGTAAGCTTTAACTCCACTGTGGACGACTTGGTGTCTTTTCAGGGAATTCTTCCAGGAAAACGACTTTCCACACAAGTCACAGCTGAACGGTCTCTCTCCAGTGTGGATGAGCTGATGTTGTTTTAGTTTAAACTTCCAGGTAAAATCCTTCCCACACTCGTCACAGGTGTTTTTTTTCTCTCTCTTTCTTCTGTGAGGTTTGTCGGCCTCCTGAGAGCGCTGACTTCTCGGTCCACGTTGGTCCTGCAGTGACAGAGATACAAACAGAGGCAGTGAGTGAAATGCAGTCATTAAACAAACTGAAGCTTCAAACTCCCTCCATTAACACTAGTTTTAAACCTGAAGGTGGAGTGTGGCACCAAACACCACCAGAACCTGAACGACTGCAGGTGCTGATAAGTTGCGGTCGCGGTATTTCAACATCTAGTTAGCAATACAGAAGACGAGCGAGAATAAATGGAGTAATATTTTTTATGTGGCAGGTAATTTCAAATGCAGCGATTCTATCAGCCCAACAAACATCAGCAAACACACAAACTGTTTGTGTGCAGTTTGTCTCACAATGTGATGTAAAGACTGCAGTAAAATCCTCTGCAGGTTAGTGCAGGATAAGCAGGCAAGTTTACTGTAATGTGATGGATTTAAGTAAAGAACAGTGTGTGAGTGGTGCACAGTGACTGTGGTGCTCATGTCAGAGTTAGATTACATCAAGTGTAGCAGAGATTAACTTAAACTTAAGCTCATGATGCTGACATTCATTCACTGAGCTCCACCCACATACCAACAGTTTAGTGTCTAATATAAAGACAGTGTACTGTCAGTGTAGAGAAAGGAAATCAGCCAGGACAACTCGTGAAACATCTGCTGACATCTGGTTGAATTCACAGAGAGCAGCAGGTCAGCTGATCACAGCCTGCACATTAAAAAAATCTACTGGAGCTCTCAATAGAAATGATTGTGAGCTGTGACCCTTTTCCCCACACTGAGCCACTACAGCTGATTTTAGGGTTGAATCCTGCTGAATCCCACTTTAACATCTTCCTGCTCATTTTGATGTTTAGAGGCAACGTCACCGTCTAAGATGTAGGCATTGTATACATTGTATACATTATTTCTACATTACATTAATATTGCACAAGGTTCATTTAGTTTAGCATAAAATATATATATCAGTACTTCAGCTTTTAATGGAGTATTTCTTAACACTAGTATCTGTCACCTTCTGTGTTGAGCTCATTGTTTTCTCTGCAGTGGCTGAGCTGAGTCCAAGTAGCTGAAATTTCCTCTGCTGCTCCGTCAGACTCTTCTCCTCCTCCTGATCAGCTGGGACAGAAAACAGAACTTTGTTAAGCTCCACACTGCACTGAAGAGTCAAAGTGTCTCATATGTTCATCTGAGAACACACAGAACACATTTTAGCTTCCCTGGGTGGACAACTTGTTTGAAACAAACACAAAAGGTTTGAGCACCGATACCAAATTCAGCAGTATGGCACACCAGTACCAGGAGAGCAATTCCTCTTTAAAATATGCCCTGGCCAAGAAAAAACCCGACAATATACGTGTGCCGTGAGAAATGATAGATAGATAGATAGATAGATAGATAGATAGATAGATAAATTTTATCTATCTATCTATTTCAAACATGCAAATATAATTGAAATAACAACAGAAAAAAATAAAAATAACAAAACTTAAAAATCATCAAGTTTTCATGTAAATATCTATGTCTACAGAATGTGTGTGCTCGAAAAGGAGTAGGATGAAGTTTTCTTGTTCCTACCCCCTTATTTCAAATTTCATTGCTTACAAATCCATATCCAGGATTCAACATTATTTGATCATATATTTAACTATGTACAAGTCTAACACATTGAACATACACAAATAAAACCATTTTCAGCACATAAACCAGAACAACAACAAACTACATTTTTTACATAAACTAATCACTCTGTTTATAACAGCCGCTTAATCTCTGAGTTTATTTTCTATCTATGTGACAAAAACCTTAATGAACACTTAAGGTTGGGTTACTCCGGCCTTGATTTATAAAAAATGAGGACACAATGAGACAACTCAGTCACTGAGAGGAAGATTTCCTATATTCATGCAATTTATTATTTTTGAACAATCCTGTGAATTTTTGTATTGATGTACTTGTCTTGATTTCATCTGTATATCCGAGTGGGTGTAGAAATCTGAGCCATCATCTGAGTAAGCCTCATCACAACTTTGCGCTGATAAAGGCAGCTGTGTTTTAGCCTGGAACACATTTATTTTTACATTTCTCATAAATGTATTTCATTATAGCACTTTTACCGCCAACATGTTGGGTCTTTTGGAGCCGGAAGTGACCTTATATGGAAGAAGGGTGGCGCTAGCTAGCTTAGTTAGCAAGCTGCATTCATAAGCTGTGCAGGTGCCACAGAGATGCTAAGTAGCCTTAATAACAGGCTAATAAAACAACAGAAACTCTGATTACAATGAGCTCATTTAAAAGCTTTCTTCTAATAAATTCTTTTCTTCTCTGTGTTTCACAACCTTTTGGTGATATCTTTCTGTAAATTAGTTTAAAGCAGCTTGAGTCAATTTAGTCAGATTTTTTTTTCCAACTTGTTCACAAAAACTTGAGAAGAGACACCGAGGAGAGCAACAGAAAGCCTCATTCAGGAGCTAAACTCAAGATTAACTAGACTCGGATTAATATTAGCTCGGTGCTTACCTTTAAATCAGTCTTGACAATAATCGGAGGGAAAAACGCCATAAAGCGGGAACTCGGCTTCTTCTTCTTCTGCTCTTGTATTTTTTGGCGGTTAAAGCTTTAAGGCGCATTACCGCCACCTGCTGGACTGGACTTTTCATGTCCCAAACATTATCAATTGGGCACAAATTTGTTGGAGTTTCTGTTAATAAAAAAGATGGAATTCAAGGATCTTGTTATTTGGTTTGTTTGTTTTCACCATTTACTCTACAATTTTCTGCCAGTGTATAGCAAACCCCACAGCTCAAATCAATGAAGAATTTAGTATTTTTAACATATTGCTTAAACTGGAACCAGCAGCTATATAGGCCTAATTTTTAATCCAAACATGTGATAGAGGTTTACCACCAGGAGAAGCAGACTGTAAATAAAAGACTGTGCTACTGAAAACTGTTAGTCTGACTTTGGATTGTAAATATGTTTCCATTTGTCACTTCTGTATTTGTATATGGCTCAAACTATTTGTTATGAAAGCAAAACAAACAAACTGATGTTGTATAAATTGATTCAGGATTATTTACTTCGAGTCCAGAAATCATAGCTGTCTCATCAGATCCAGTTGTGACATTAGCTATAGTTTCCGCGGAGGGTACTTGGTTCTGTATGACAGCACAGCTTTTAGGTTGAATTCAAGCGCTTGAGTACAGCCTGATAATTAGAGGCCTGCAAACTGTTTGCTGATGAACTTTGGAAGTAAAAGTACAGACAGCTATAGAAGACACAGGACACGAGATGGGTTCATTATTTCTTTTGAGTTCCATGTAACAATCCGTAACTCTGTAATTAATGAATGTGCCATTTAATCTTGGCTGCAGCCAAGATTAAATGGCACATTCATTAAATGGCTAAAATGGGTTGGCTGCCGTTCAGCATTTAGCACAAGTCAGCTTTTGATCAGAAAGTTTTCTGGTTTGATCCCTGGCTGCTCCAGTCTGCAGGCGAAATATCCTTGGACAAGATTGTAATCCCAAGCTGCTTTCTGATGCATCCATTGGAGTGTGAATGCTTTATAGAGTTTGTGAAACAGTTGTACGTGTGGTCAGATTGTTTTGTATTTGTGTGTGGATTGAAGCACATGTCTGAGAGCACATCAATCACTGCACATATTTTTTAAAATCTTAGTTTAAATAAAGTTTTTGATTATTTATTATAAAAAAGAGATGATATATATATAATGCAGTGGGCACTCTACCAGCTAACATGTCAGTTAATTTGACACATTGATTTATTTATCATTTCTTTTTCTCTCTCAGCTTTTCAGCTCCATATTTTTTGCCATTTCTTCCACACTCAACTCTGTTCTACAAGGTGAGCCCACAGTTAATGTAGGAGAGGGCAGGTGGCATTAAGAGATTTGATTGGGCAATCTAGGGCCCAGTTAGTTCTTCCTTTTGGTGAAAGCTGGGCTCTTCAGTTCAGCATGGCACAGCTCCAAAGATTCTGCAACATCAAACCCTCTGTCTGCTAATGTTACATCACCTGGGCTGAGGCAGTCCAGGTAATTGCAACAGTTTCTTGAAATTAGTTAATTCAGATATAAACAGAGTGACAGTTTACAGATTCAAACATGTCTCAGAGAAAACAGAAAAAAAACAGTAAAGCCCAACTCTCCTCTTTGTGATCAGGAAGACAAAATTCAACTTCCTGATCAAGTAGACAAATCATTCAACCAGCTTCTAGAAAAGGAAGATATTCAAAAGTTGAAAGAAATGGAACTCCTAGACAGGGAAGAAACTTTGAGCTCCAAGCAAAGCTTGATAAAGCACTAGAAAAACTAGTGCTGAAGGACAAAAAGAATCAGGAGCTGCAAGTAAAGCTTGATGAAAGACCGCACACAAATGAAGAGTTTCTTCAAGAAAAAAGGCTACAGGAGATAAAACAGAAGGAAATGGATTTCAAGCTCCAGGACATGGAGAAACACAACAAAGGCTTGCAAATCAAGCTTAATGAAGCTCTGCAAAAAATGAAAGAACTCCTCCAAGAAAAACAACAACAGGACATGAAGCAGTGCAAACTCCAAGGCATGGAGGAAAAATACAAAGCGCTTCAGGTAAAGCTTGATAAAACACTGAACAAAAATAAAGAGTTGCTTCAAGAACAAAAGCAACAAGAAATTAAACAGAAACAAACGGACTGCAAGCTTGAAGACGTGCAGGAAAAATACACAGCGCTGAAAATGAAACTTGATAAAGCACTGCAAAGAAATAAAGATTTCCTTCAAGAGAAAGAACAGCAAGACATGAAACAGAAACATCTGGATTGCAAACTTCAGAACATCGAGAAACACAACGAAGGCTCGCAAGTAATGCTTGATGAAGCTCTGCAAAAGAATAAAGAAATCCTTGAAGAGAAAGAAAAACTGGACCAGAGAGACACGCAGTGCCAACTCCAAGGTGTGCAGGAACAATACGGAGCGCTGCAGGTAAAGCTTGATGAAACACTGCACAAATATCAAGAGCTGCTTCAAGACCAAGAACAACAGGAAATAAAGCAGAAAGAAGACAAAGAAATTCTCCAGGACTTTGAGAGGAAAAACCAAAACCTGCAAGAACTTTATAACAAACTGAACTACAAAACACCTGAACTGGAAGAGGAAAAGGAAAAACTGCAAAACCAATGCTCAGAGATGCAGAGTAAGCTCAATGACATGCTGAGAAAAAACACAGAAGTCGAGGAACTTTCAGACAACGTGAAGTGCAAAAACACTGAGATACAGGTGCTAAAGCAACAACTAGAGAAAACAAACGAAGACCTGCAGTGTTCACTTCAAGAAATCGAGAGCAGAAGTCAGCAGTTGGAAGACACGCACAACAAATTACAACAGAGTTATACAGAGCTGCACGAGGCAAAGCTAATGCAGGAGGCAACATCTAAAGAAATGAAAGAAAGGCTCGAAGACAAACAAGCCAAATTAGAAGAAGTGGAGAAAACATGCAAGAGACTTGAGCAGGAGAATGCAGAAACAATCGATCAGTTGAGAACCCTCATCCTAGAGAAAAAAGTGCTCGTGGAAAAGCTCATGGAAAAGAAGAAAAAACGCTTCTGCTTCTTCTGGAGGAGGGACACTCCTGCTTTTTCTACTTTTTCTACTTTTTCTACTGCTAATGTCACCTCGTCTTCCTCCACCTCTGTTCCATCTTAATTTTCACCTCTCCTCTCCCTTTCTCTCCCTTTCTCTCCTGACACCTCTCCCTCCCCTGTCTCCCTTTAACTCCTATCACCTGTCCCATCTCCTCCCCCCCCCCCCCCCCCCCTCTCTCTTTTCACCCTCACCCCCCAACCAGTCCCGACAGTTGACTGCCCCCTCTAGAGCCTGGTTCTGTCATAGGTTTCTTCCTTTAAAGGGAGTTTTTCCTATCCACTGTCGCACCTAGTGCTTGCTCAGAGGGGATTGTTGGGGTTTTCTCTCCTCTATCTCTTTCCTCCTTTCTATCCCTTTCCTTTACCTTCTTCTTTACAACCCCTCCCCCCCTTTCTATTTCCTCAATAATTTAATAATAAACACAATTGGCAAAATTTTAAAAAGTCAGATCAATGTCTTCATTCAAGAATGAATTGTCTTTGTCACGGGGTCATGTGTATTTTGTGTTTTCCTCGGGCTGGTGATCCTTGCAGTTGTTGAGCCCAAGAGTCCAGATTTTTAGTGTTTTAATCACATTTAGTGTTACATTTTAGATCACAACAAAAGGATATCCACAATTTAGGATTCAGGCATTTGTCTTTTTCAATATCATAATCATTCTATGATTGAGTCGGTTACAGAAGCAGCAGTTAGCAGCAATAACTTCAATTCATCAACATTTGCAAGCATTTCTTTATACACAGCATTTCTGTCAGGTTGAGGTCTGGACTTCCATGCAGTAGATTTGCTGCTGTGCTTGGGCTCATTATCCTGTTGCATGGCCTAATTTAGGAGAAGCTTTAGCTGTTGGACAGACGGCCTCACATTTGACTCTAGAAAACTTTGGCATACAGAGGAGTTCGTGGACTGCAAGGTGCTTATTGCTTGTGTCTGCAGAACAAGCTCAAATCACCACAATTGAACCAGCGTACTTGACAGTGGATTTGAGGTGTTTGTGCTGTGTTTGATTTTTGCTGAAGTTACTGCTGTGCATTATGACCAAACCTCCACTTTAGTCTCATCTTTTAAAAATATGTTGCTCCAGAAGCTTTCAAGGGCAAATTTGCAAACCTCAACTGAGTTGTTGTGTTCTCTTTAGAGACAAGAAGCTTTCTCCTGGCGGCCCTTCCAGACCAACCATACTTGTTTTGTCTTTTTCTAATTAAACTGTCTTGAACATTAACATGCTGTTTAAGGCCTGTAGAGGCTCAGATGCAGCTCTTGGGTATTGTGCAGTTTCTGTGAGCACTGAACAGTCTTTGTGGTGGATCTGAATGCTCCAGACTAGCAAACTTGCTCATGGTCAGTTAATCAAGTGCATAGAGCCCTGTGATGAATTTTCACATTTACTCTGTGAATCTTCATTCTTCTAGCTAGTCTTTACTCTTCTAGAAGCTTTCTTTGCTCAGACGTCTGCAGCATTGAATCTATGTCTTCTCCACTGCTATTCCAAACAAGGTGCTGATGCAGGGGTCATTAGCACAGTAAGATTTAAGTGCACAAAATGTTCACATCATAATAGTAATAATAATTAGAGGAGAGTATTATGTAGTCCAAGAAGTGTGTGGCGAAGTTTTCAGTGCGGAGGAGGGAACCATGGTGTTCAGGAGCCAAACTGCTTTGGGGGAAAATGCTATTGCACAATCTTGCCGACCTGCTCCTGATGACGCAGTCGTCTTCTGGAGGGAAGTGTGGTAAACAGTTGATGGGAAGGGTGATGCGGGTCAGCCATGATGCTAGTGGCTTTCCCAGTGAGGTGTAAATATCCTGTAGACTGGGTAGAGAGCTGCCAATAACACGCTGTGCGGTCCACACAATCCTCTGGAGGGCTCTGCGATTGGACGCATGACAGTTTTCATACCAGACTGTGATGCAGCGGGTTAGGATGCTCTGCATGGTACCTCTGTAGAAAGTATTAAAGATGGGTTTGGGGATGTGCACCTTCTTCAGTCGTCTCTTAAAATGCAGTCGCTGCTGAGCTCTTTTAGTCACTGATTTGGTGTTGCTGGTCCAGGACAGGTCCAGGGGCGGATCTAGAGAAATTTTTCCAGGCTGGCATGGAAATCAAATGGGGTGGCAAAATCAAAGCCTTGTTTTAAAGACATATGCAGGTGTTACATATGATTAATATACATTAAGCATATGTTTCATATAAATATGGTCTATAACTTAATTATTTTCTATAGCCCACATAATTAAACATTTCAGTTACATAAAATGTGTGTACTGTATAGCCTGTATAATAAATAAATATGTAACCAATAAGTATAAAATCCAGAAAGCTACACAACACTGGGCGGGGGCTCATTTCCAAACACAAGTCTAACTTAAGTTTCATACTGTTTTTGTTAGAAAAAAATCAAATTGTACTGACTACTACTACTGCCAGAAAGCTGCACTGTCACAAACAATTATTGAAACCTCATTTTTCATGATTTGTTGGGTCAATATTCTGAGGTCCAAAATATAATTGGCCATTTTTGGCTGCTTTTGATTGTTGTTGTTTTTTTTACCTTGTCTTTCTTGGTATCATTCTTTTCAGCACAACCTCACACGTCCAAATTTACAGTTATTAAAACAACTGGTCTGAAATCACACAAACACATAAAACCCTAGTAGTAGTTATATTTTCTCTTTACTATAAAAACCACAGACATGTTTAGTAAATTATTTTCATAACTTGAAATGCAAATATAAGTGGTAATTTTTTTAAAAATTAATATTAAACAAAAATTTTGTAAATAATAAAGTTATATACAACTATTCATCTAAAAATGCAGGCAATGCATCTGGGGTTCTTATTTTTATTTTTTTGCACAGCCATTTTAAAAATACTACAACAATCAGGTGTCACAATAAGACGCCCCACAAATTATTTGTGCCAGTAAAAAAAAAAAATGTCAACCACAAGACAGAGAAGAACATCACAGGGAGAAACCCTGCAGGCCTGACAGCAGGTGTATCGCTCATTCTGTTTTCCACCTGGAGACAGTGTTCACACGGCATTCTGCCTGTGTAACTTGTGTAACTACACAAGTTAACACAATTCAATTCAATTCAATTTTATTTATATAGCGCCAAATCACAACAAAAGTCGCCTCAAGGCGCTTCATAGATACAGAGAAAAACCCAACAATCATATGACCCCCTATGAGCAAGCACTTGGGCGACAGTGGGAAGGAAAAACTCCCTTTTAACAGGAAGAAACCTCCAGCTGAACCAGGCTCAGGGAGGGGCGGGGCCATCTGCTGCGACCGGTTGGGGTGAGAGAAGGAAAACAGGATAAAAGACCTGCTGTGGAAGAGAGACAGAGGTTAATAACAGATATGATTCAATGCAGAGAGGTCTATTAACTCATACTGAGTGAGAAAGGTGACTGGAAAGGAAAAACTCAATGCATCATGGGAATCCCCGGCAGCCTACGTCTATTGCAGCATAACTAAGGGAGGATTCAAGGTCACCTGGTCCAGCCCTAACTATATGCTTTAGCAAAGAGGAAAGTTTTAAGCCTAATCTTGAAAGTAGAGATAGTGTCTGTCTCCCGAATCCAAACTGGAAGCTGGTTCCACAGAAGAGGGGCTGTAGTCGCAAATTTTGAAGCCATCCTGATAATCTTCTTCCACCAACGATGTGGAGATCCAACCCTTTTAGATCCAATTAAAATCAAGACACTCAAAAAGATGCTCTGTAAAAGAGTAGAAAAAATAGATACAGACATGTGCTGCATGAAAGACGTTAGGGAAGGTTAGTTAGCTGGAGAGCGAGTTAGGCAGGAGAACTCTCAGCAGCATTAACTGCCCTGTTACTGCACCACCTTAATAAACCATGGTGAAGCAAAATGTCTTGTGCTTAAGACTCTACATGAAAGTTAAAATATATATGTTCAGTGCACATAGATATATAGTGTATAGTTATACATATCACACAAAAATCCACCACATTTCCCCTTGTGGTACCTGGAGGTACCACCTAAAAAGACCCAATGACTAAAGAAGAACAAAAATCGTGAAAACGAATGCGTGCGCTGTTTTTTTGCTAACATACTTTAAAGCAAGCTCTAAATAGAATATAAGAATTTGTATAAAGATCCCACACAGTTGTTGCTCTATTGAATAAACCCCAGAAACCTCATAGTCATCAACATAACATTCTTCCAACGCTTCATTTCTCTTAGTCAATTAATTTAAGACTAATTGATTCCTCTTCATTTGCAAATCATACTACACAGTATCCTTATCAGAATACTCAAGAAACTTAAAACTAGCCTAATTACAGTAAAATGAAAGTGAGGCATGAAACACATCAGCAGAGACACATAATACATACACGGATTACACAACACCATATGTGACATTAAAAATAATACAATAAAACAATTAATTCCCAATTTTGGATTTCATCTTGGTCAGGTTCAACTTCTTTTTCTGAACAACTTCTCAGTGTGGGCTTTGAAATGTTCTTTGACCATCACTTCATCTTCTTCATCTGACATAAACCCACCAAGAGCATTCTCTTTGTGGGCCGGTACTGCTCACCCGAGTAAACACGAGCTGACATTGACATGAATTAAACATAAAACATTATATACAGTATAAGATTTTGTAAGGTAAACCTAGTTCATACAAATGAAGTAAAGAAAAGTTATTAAAACAAAACGTGCCTTGCTGTTTATTCTTTCAGTGTCCCACAGTAGCACATTTCCTGCTAGGAAAATGTCAGAAGTCACATCATTTCTGTAAATTGGGAAGTAACTGTAATACATCAAGTCACCTCTGTCTCTTGTTACCAGGACTTTTTAAAATGAATGGTGCAACATGGAAAGAGGCCCTACACAAGAGTTTAGCTTTGAGCTCAATATGCGATGATCCTTTCAGCCATGACATCTCTGACATGGGAAACCAGGGAATTTGATTAGAAAATGGTGAAGGATTTTCTTTTCAGTTAGAAACTGGATTTGTGTAACATGTTGGTGAAAAGCCCCCAAAGAAACCAGCATATGATCAGTCGCTATATTGCATTTAATACAAACGTCCTTCGTGTATCCTTTGAATACAGAACAGATCATTTCTGATATCTATGAGTAAACCCAACGAGCACGTGTCCCAAAAGACCCCACAGTGTTTTTATCTGGCTTTTCCCTGACAGTTAGTGGACACTGACAGATGTGTGCTGAATATGAAAGGAAACAAAAGAACTAAAGAAGGTTTGCAGGGTTAAAAACAAGAACTACATGAAGGTTGTTTCATCCTGCTGTAACTTATGACAGAAGCATCTTTTGTTTGTTTTTTCATTTATTTACACAAAGACAGATGTTGAAATAACAGGAGTAACAGTTTAATTCAATTGAAATCGGTCCAATCGTCTATAGTGAAATTATTGTTTTTCATTAGTTGGCAAAAGATGGGGGTTGTTGACGGCAATTCAGTGAATGCAACAGGGGAGGACGCCAGTTTGGATGGAGGGGAATCAGCAGGACAGATGAGATTTTGTTTAGGAGTCGAGTAGTTGTGTGAATGAGGAGAGGAGAGCACATTAGACTGCTGAGAGACGGGGAGGTAGTCAAGCACTGACCACATGTCTTCTTGGATTTCAGCAAAACAGATGGGCTCATCTCGGTCTTGAAATAATTCAACTCGGGGTTGAACTGATGCAGTTTGAGAGGCATCTACAGGAGAGGCAGGGGTGGGTGAGGGCTGCTGAGACTGCGCAGTGATGGGGAGGGGGTCGAGCTCTTCCAGCACTGACAGCAGTTCTTCCTCACTGTCTGCGACAAAGGCTTCCTCTGTCTGGAACTGAAGGGCTGCAACAGGGGAGTCCAATGAGGTGTCCTCAGGGAAATTCATGTGAGAGGCAGGGGAGACCTGATTTTCTTGACAGAGAGGTGTTACAAAATCTTATACTGTATATAATGTTTTATGTTTAATTCATGTCAATGTCAGCTCGTGTTTACTCGGGTGAGCAGTACCGGCCCACAAAGAGAATGCTCTTGGTGGGTTTATGTCGGATGAAGAAGATGAAGTGATGGTCGGCAACAAACTCAGCGGGAATCGTTATAGAGCGGACTTCCATGTCAACCCCAGTGGCAGCAGCAGCCTCAGCTCCTTCTTCATTTACATCCACGAAAGCCTTGTGGACAACTTTGGACACTATCAGGTCATTTGCTGGAGACATTCCTAGTAGATGAAGAGCCCAGAAATCAGTTGTGTTTTTTTCTTTACCAGATGATGTTTTGCAGTTTTTGTGCTCTCAATATAACTGTATAATTGATTCAGTGTGTCTCATTGGTGCAATATTTCTCACCAGAGAAGTCTCTCTTGTAGATGTCAAAAGCGTTCTCCATTCCCATGTTGGTCAGGATTTTCTCCAAGTCATACTTCTCCTCCATCTTAAATCGAGGGAGCTTGACATCAACCTCGTTGGGGCTCATCATGTCTGGGCGAGTCCAGTCCACAAAGTTCTGATAGGTCAGCTCCTTCTCCAGCTGTGTGGATACAGTGTCACTAGCTTGTCTGATTGAAACTGGACATTAAAGTACTGGTAAGTGCATCTTACCTTTTCCAAGCCTGTGGTATCATCTTCTATGTCATTAGGCAGGAATATGAGCATGCTGAGGTCATTTCCTTTATACGGCATCTCAAGAATCTGTCCAGAAACATTGTTTTTATTTATTACTCCATCAAAGATGATCTGACTTCCTAATCTAGAAATTTAGGCTGATATTTGTAAAAGACAAGTTTTAGATCATGCTGGTGAAATCCTGTAATAAGCTGAAAGTGATGGATGTTACCTTGCAGTTGGCCTCAGGAATGGTCGCAAAAGGAAATTTACTTTTCTGCTGCATCATCTTCACCGGCTTAGTGTCGTTCTGAAAAATAGGGGAGACAAGAGAAATGTTTTTTGTGTTTAGTCTCAAAATGATCTCAAAAAGTTCTGTCATGGTTTTATTCCAGCCATTGAGTGGATTTGGATGTAGAGCACACGTCACAACACAATTTGTTCTTGTTAGCCGAAGTTTGTGATGTGCTGTTGTTTGAGATTTATTTGAGAACTTATTGGATATTACATGAATAATAAACTGCATTGCATAACTGCATAAAGTTGGAAAGTGATCGTCCTAAAAGCACGATTTTATCCCCTCAGAGCTCCAGGCTTTATGTTCTCATTCAGCAAAGTCCACAGCTCGTTTGTAGTATGACAGATCAAAGTATAACTGCACCATCCTATGCTGCCTTTCTGCACTGTTACCTTGTTCAGTCGAAACTGCGCATCAGCAGTCTTCTCCTCCTTAAACTGCGTGTTCCAGCTGCCCTTGAAGTAAATGGCATTCACGAGAACCAGCTTCGTCAGGCTACCCACTGTATCCTGGCTTAGCAAGTCCTTGATTTTATCTGGTAAAAAGAATTTATGAAAACTATTAACTATTACCAAAGATGCACTAGTTACTGTACAACATCTTCAGCTATAAAATCAGAAAACAGGGCAACAGCAAGATGGTTTTTATTTTTAAAAAAGGGGGAAAAAGCTTTATGATCAGTATAACAGGGAACAAAAAACAAAAATTCAAGTGTAGGCTTGAACAAAATTCAAGCCTACGCTTGAAGCCACTGAGGCACAGCTGGCTGCCGGCAGAGCCGGCGGGCACGCCGGTGCAGCCCCCTCTAGCTTCTGCTCGGTGGCTACTGGGTGACGCCTCGTCTGGGGATCCTCAGCCCTTCCCATGAGGGTGGCACGGATGCCCCTCCGGTGGTCCTCCTTGGGCTCTCGCACTCTGGGGCCTCTGGATGTCTGGGGCCTGGATCTCCTCCATGCCTGCTTCATGGCCTGGGGGACGGGGCTATGGCTCGCTACATCCTCTTGCAGACCATTACATGTGGAAACCATTTGAATACAAGCGCGCTGATCCACACAGGTGTGCACACGGGTGTTCACTGCTCGTAGACTTAAATTACACCTTTCTTGGCTGCTACTTCAAAGCACATTGTGTGCTGTCTGTCCTGCGTGCTGCACAACAACATTGAATATTTAGTATTTACTGCTGTTTACACTTAGCTAGATTAATGCGATGGTGTTGTGTTTAGAAAGTTGCTTTGGTTTTTTTTGCTTGTTTTCTATTCTTTCTCTCTCAACAGGTGATCCAGGAGATTTTATTTATTTATTTATTTTCCCCCTTTCTCACTGTCCCTCTCCCCTTCTGTTTTTCTTTTCCTTCCTCTTTCTTTCTCCCTTTCCTGTCCCTCACTCATGTCTGTCCCGTCTGTAACAACTGAAAATGAAATAAAATAAATAATAAAAACAAAGGTCGATCAAATGGACCAATACGGCAATGCCGCGATGATCCATTTGGCAAAATAAATCCATTGGGTATCCTTGTTGGTCTTCAGACAAATATTCTGACGGCTAAAGAACCAAATGGGACAGGCAAAAAAAAAAAAGAAAGAAGCCACTGAGGTGGTTGTTAGCGGGGGTGACGCGATGCTTCTGGTATGCATGAATTAATTAAACAGTCCAATAACTCCAGCAGTACTTATCTTGTCCTTTTTGGTCTTTGTTCCAAACATTTTAAGATAAAAGCGCAGCGGTCACAAACGTTTTGCCTTCTTATGATTAACAACACACCTGACGCTGATTACGTGCGTCCACCTTAAATACCTTACATAAACCTACCATACAGGAACTTAAAAAGGTGGAATCCTCAGTGGTGCTTGGTGCCACACCCTCAGGGACTTTAATGTTATATAAAAACACTGACAGCTCAATATCTGCCTCAGTCACTCTCCCCGATCCAGCTGAGTCACCAATAGGAAAAATCTGCTTTTCACAGGAACTTGGTAACAGCAATAAGAGAATACGTAGTTTATTCCAAGAAGATATCGTCTCTCTCCCATATATAACATCTTATTGGAACCGATATGTTCCAGATATCAAGTGGAAGACAGTCTGGATGGTCCCCCATAAATATTTGATTGTAAATAAGGTGAAAGAAGTCTCATTTAAAATTCTACATAAATGTTATCCAGCCAGTCACTACATGGTCAAATGTAAAAGGGACATAAATACTAATTGTACTTTCTGTGGGGATCATCCAGAAACTGTGACGCATCTTTTTTGGTACTGTTCTTTTACACAGAGATTCTGGAAGGAATTTAGCAGGTTTGTTATTGTCCATATTTTAAGGGAGTTTTCTTTACGATGGGAAAATGTTTTATTCTGTTTGTTTAAGTTCCCCAAGAAGTATGAGAAATGTTTTTTATGATGAATTTGTTCATACTTTTAGCTACATTTTTTATCCATAAATGTAAGTTTACTAACAAAACACCATATTTCTGTCATTATTTTAAGGATGTGGAAATGTACATACAATCAATATCAGACTCCACCAACACAAAGGCTCTCAAAACAATACATGTATGTGTATTCTTATAATTGTTACCTTTTTCTTTTACTCTTGGCTTTTTGTGTTCATGTTCTGTTGTTTTGTATACTTCATCTGTTCGTATGTTGTATACTCATTGTTTATTAAATAAAGTTTAAAAAAAAGAAACTTAAAAAGGTTACCTCTAGCGGCAACATGAGGTATCAACCCAAAAATGGCTCCTACAAAAATAATGGGATTAAGATTGTCTCATTTCCAGCAGGTGGCACCACAGTCCTATAACCCTCATAGAAAGTCCTTGTATCCTATTATTATAGATGGTAGATTTATAAATGGCCTGTATTTGTATCGCGCTTTTATAAAAACAATGAATGAATTTCCTGCTGCACTTAAGATAATATAAAGATATAGAATCAATAGCAGCCAATCCTAAATGGGCCTGAAAAATAAAAATATGTTAAAGACACAAGTGATCAAAGTAGAAGTACCCATCACATAATATAATAAGAATAGAAGAATTGGCCTGCTATTTACAGCAACATACTGCTGTGATGGTTTTATTAATAGCATGAAACCAAACAGTAAAACCCAGAGATAGTGCTGCTTAATACTGAATAGAAATTAGACTGGAAGAACTGGAAACAGAAAATAATGTGGACGGTGGACAATCCGGTAATAATGTCTCAACTGAACACAACACAACTGATCCCCAAGGATTTACAGTGGAGATCATTTAAAGTTACATTATGCTTACCTTGTGTCTGCTTCTCCACCCAGCTGTTGATGTGGACCCTGGCCTCCTCTGCATTTCCTTTGAAGTCCACAGACTCGAGCTCAGCATTGTAATGCTTTTTGGTGCCTTTTAAAAATTCCTGGAATTGTGAAAATAAGTCACTCGAAACAGATTCAACAAACTACGGAGACTTCAATCAAGTTCAGTCACTGTGTTAAAACATTTTCAGTCCTTTGGATGCAGTTGAAGCTTGAACTAACCAGTCAGCCTTTGTCTAATAAAAGATTAAAGCAAATAGCTTGTTGGATGCCAATTTAAGTAGCCAGCATAGAAAAATACACAGATTGTGGGTAAGCTGGTTTGTAACGTTTCGGTTCAGATGGCAGCAGTTTTTGCTGACAAATGTAAGTTTTAGTATTTCTAAGTATTAATAAATTACTGTTTTACTTCTTTATATATTTCTTTATACTATTTGCAAATATTTTAAAAGTTTAATCTGCTGTGATGACTGGAACACAAAGGAGAGAAATGGTGCCTTGTCTCTTGTTATGAACTGTAAATAGCTAAGTGCTTAGAGCAGCTGGTCCTAGCACACTTCAAATCCTGTCTCCCCCCCACCCTGGACCCCCACCAATTTGCATACCGCCAGAACAGGAGCACAGAGGATGCAGTCTCCATCGCACTGCACTCTGTCCTCTCACACCTGGACAACAACAACACCTACGCCAGAATGCTGTTTATAGACTTCAGTTCAGCATTCAATACAATCCACCCCTCACAACTCATCAGGAAACTGACAGACCTGGGCATCAGTTCCCTCATCTGCAAATGGTTACTGGACTTCCTGACCAACCGCCCCCAACATGTCCGGCTGGATAACCGCTGCTCATCTACCATCACAATGAACACCGGTGTACCACAAGGCTGTGTGATGAGCCCTTTCCTCTACTCCCTCTTCACCCACGACTGCAGACCTGCTGATGGTTCCAACACCATCATTAAGTTTGCAGATGACACCACGGTGATTGGCCTCATCAGTGACAACGATGAGGCCGCCTACAGGGAGGAGGTGGATCGTCTGGCTGAGTGGTGCGACACAAACAACCTGCTGCTTAACACCGAGAAGACCAAGGAGCTCATCGTGGACTACAGGAGGAATGCTGACCCACATCCACCCATCCACATTAAGGGGACGGCTGTGGAGCGTGTGAGCAGCTTCAAGTTCCTGGGAGTCCACATCTCCGAGGATCTCACCTGGACGACCAACTGCTCCAAGCTGGTCAAGAAGGCTCACCAGCGCCTCTTCTTCTTGAGGACTCTGAGGAAGAACCACCTGTCCTCAGACATCCTGGTGAACTTCTATCGCTGCACCATCGAGAGCATCCTGACCAACTGTATAACAGTCTGGTACGGGAACTGCTCTGCCTCGGACCGGAAGGCGTTGCAGAGGGTCGTGAAAACTGCCCAGCGCATCGCCGGAGCACCACTTCCTGCCATAAAGGACATCTACAGGAAGCGGTGTCTGAAAAGGGCTGGGAAAATCATCAAAGACCCCAGTCACCCATCACATGGACTCTTCACCCTCCTGCCCTCTGGGAGGCGCCACAGGAGCCTCCGGACTAAGACCACCAGGTACCGGAACAGCTACTTCCCCACAGCTGTCAGACTCCTGAACTCTGCCTCCTGACATCTGACCCACGTTAAACTCATGCACTGAACATACACACCCCCACAATGGACAACTGTACCCTCAAACACACAATAATAACATGGAGTGAACCACCACTCACAACCACTAGCACTTTATATAGCCTCTGTAGAAACTATCTACACCCTCACTTATCTTAACTGCACTACTGTATAGCTCTGTGTAAATAATCATTCTGTACATTCAATAATCTTTAATCCTACAACTGTTTACAACTTGCATAGTTGCCGGGGATTCCCATGATGCATTGAGTTTTTCCTTTCCAGTCTCCTTTCTCACTCAGTATGAGTTAATAGACGTCTCTGCATTGAATCATATCTGTTATTAACCTCTGTCTCTCTTCCACAGCAGGTCTTTTATCCTGTCTTCCTTCTCTCACCCCAACCGGTCACAGAAGATGGTCCCGCCCCTCCCTGAGCCTGGTTCTGCTGGAGGTTTCTTCCTGTTAAAAGGGAGTTTTTACTTCCCACTGTCGCCAAAGTGCTTGCTCATAAGGGGTCATATGATTGTTGGGTTTTTCTCTGTATCTATGAAGCGCCTTGAGGTGACTTTTGTTGTGATTTGGCGCTATATAAATAAAATTGAATTGAATTGAATTGAATTATCTGAGGAAGAAGCAGAGTTGGTTTGTTTCCAGCTGAAATCATCCAGGCTCAGGAATTTGAATCGATCCACATCACTTCTGCTTGAACTAGAGAACATGAGTGTCGACTTACATTTGGTCTGTGAGACACATGTCATAGTGACAGTATTTGGGTTAATATGGCATTACTCACCCTGGTCGCATTTCTTCAATATCAGGCACCAAGTTCAGGAACTCGTTCTTTTGCAGCCCGCGCAAGGTAGGAGGTCTCCAGAGTGGGAACCATCGGGAAGTTTTCACAGTCTGAGCAGGAGGGACTGGAGGCACGTGAGCTGTTCTCAGGGGTCCTTTAACACAAATCACACCAAGTTAGAATCAAATAGATAACCTGTCAATAACCGTTTGCAGATCGAGGTCAATGTTCCTAAAAATATGTTTACTTCTGGCCCATGGAGCCACAGCGGGAGTCCGACAGAGAGGAGCAGGTAGAGGAAGGGGTGAGGGTGGCACTGCTGAAGCTCGTCACGGATGGATCACGTCCGATCGGTGAGATGAGAGAAAGCTGAAGTGAAACAACAGCAGGATGAGGTAGACGTCAATATAGGAACTCCCTGATGTGACACAGAAAGGCTATTTTTTTATTTCTTTGTATTATTTCTCACCTTGCAGTCACTGATGCTGTTCACCAGCTGCTTGTATTCAGTATTGAAGGTGTGTGTCAGAAGGCGCAGGCACTACAACACAACAGGAACAAGACCGATCAGCTCCGAGCAGAGAAGGAAGAAGGCAGCAACAAGAACGCCCACTAAGCCCACGTTTTTCTCACCTTGGTGGCCAGCTCCTTCTCACGCTTTCAAAGGTGGTGCTGGAGATCTGCGAGGAGACGGAGGTGGACGTGGACAGAGTGCCGGAGCTCACGCTGGGGGACAGAGACTCACTCAGGGACTTGGTGGTGGGAGCTGTTCCCACGGGAGCCGCCTCTCCCAGAAGGTGACGGGTCTTTTCCACCTGGACGAAAGATGGGGGCGAATGTGAGGTGGGGAGAAGAGGGGAGGTTAGTCATGTAAAGTCTGTACTCTAAGAAAAAACTTTTTAGAATAGCACTTTGGTCTTTGAGCTGAAAAGTCATTTTTCCCTCAATGATATTAAACAGATTTATTTCTTTATGAATCTTTTAAGGCCCCACCTCCTGCAGCTGCTCCATCTTCTCCAGCTCCCACTGGTGCTCTAGGATGAGGCTATCTCCTCTGGGCCTCCAGCCGGCCAGGTTCTCCTCTCCACGCACATAAGCCACTGATGTGTCCAGGACCTTCCTCCTCCTCCTCTGCATCCCTGACTGGACTGAAAAAGAGTGAAAAAGCAGCTAACGTCCAAAAATAAGAAAACTTTGAAAGAACTCCAAAAAAACCTGGAGAACTTTTGCTCAAAAAACAGTTTTGTTTTTTTTAAATTACAAGGCAATCTGACAAAATGTCATCAAATGAGACTCAAGACTTCTGCAGGTCTCTGCCATGACTCAATTTTTTTTTCTTAACGGCAGAAACAATTGTTCCTTTTTTACTTTGTTTCTATTTTCTCTTCTTGTTTTTATCTGTTGAACAACAAACAACATTCATGCTGATTCACATAATATCCTGTCTCTAATCTCTGGGATTTCCTCGTAGCTCTTTGATGCAAAGAACATCCATCAAATGCTCCAGCTTGTGCTCAACATCATCGTGAACGGTGAAGGTACTCTGACGAGAAAATACTCAGTCGACCTTTTGGTTGATTTGTTAAAGAACCCCAAAATAGCTGATTACCTAACAAGGTATGCAGATAATTCACAGCTCTTTTCCTGAATAGCTGCTTTAAAACTCTGCTGAAAGCCTTTGTCCATTTCCAGGTATCCCCACTTCTCGGCATGTGTGTCTCAAGTGTTAGGACTGCTGCATTCGAAAGACCCAGACCCTGCAGCCAAGGTGAGAGACGACAAATATGATAACCCACACCAGCTGTGCTTAACTCTGTAAGTTCCCAGTATTCCCTGAAACCATCACGTGTGACACAGTTTACATCAGACGTGATGCAGCTGACGTCAACACTGACCTTCTTGTGGTAACAGAGACTTAAAAAAATAATAATAAAGCAACAAAGTGGGTCGCTCTTTGACAGTAAATTCCAGTGCGGTCCGCTCCAATCTCCTCAGGCTGACTCTCTTCTAGGCTCTCCTGACTGTTCCCTTTACATGTTGATGATGTGTCTTGTAAATCTGGATCCCTTTCCAGCAGGACGCTCCTCTTTTTCAGACAGTACCTCAGCTGCTCTCTCTCCTGACAGTCAGCTGTCCACCTCTGCATGGCCAGTCGAGCCAGCGCCGGCATTTGAGGCAGAGCTCGGAGCAGAGCGGGCAGCCAGGCTGAGCACGGAGCAGAGGTTGAAGGTCGCAAACTGACATCCACGTCTTCCAGAGAGCCCAGACCTCCTGCTGCAAACAGACTGCACCAACCGTTGTCTCCCACCAAGCTGTTGTAGGACAGATCCAGTGCACGGAGTGAGGAGAGACAGCCCCGTCTGCACACGGCAGCTGCACAGAGGAAGAGGACCCATTGATAACTGATCACTTTATGCCTGTTCACTTTACTGTTTTGTTCACAATGTTTCTGATGGAGACAAAAATAACACCGAATACTTTCATTGTTTTGTTTTATACGACAGCTACAGATGCTGGCAGCATGAAATAAATGAAAGAAATATCAATTTCCTTCAGGCTTTACTTGTCTTAATATACATTTATGCAGCCTAATGATCCACTACAGACCAAAAAAGAAAAAGTATAATGTCATTGTGTGTTAGTTACCCAGATGTTGCATGTCATCAGTGGTGAGCTCGCAGCTGCAAAGACGGAGCTCGCTGACGACTGATGGCTGCAGAGCATCCAGCAGGAGCGCCAAGTGACCGCCAACCACTTTACACCAGGAAATATCCACCGTGCGCAGATAGGACACCGCCAGGGCTGATGCATAAACACAAAGTTTTCACCATTTCAGGCTAGAGGGTGGAAGAGGTATTCAGGGAGAATGACTTGAAGGAAAACTTCTATAAATAAACAAGTGTGTGTGTGTGTGTTACCCAGAGCAGTGAAGGACTCGTTGCTCATGTAGCAGCTGTTGAATGGCAGCCTCCTCATTTGTGTCGCAGGGAGGGCGGAGACCAGCAGGTGGACCACACCTCCCACTTCCTTATTGGATGACACATCAAGCTCGGTCAGTGCAGTGAGAGAGGGCAGCACCTGGACTGAAAAACAACGAGTCACATGACTGCTGCAGCGAGCATGCGATTAGTGTCCGGCGTGTGAGATTGGTAGCAACTGACTCAGAGCCTCTAGATCATCTCGCGTGAGGCAACACAGGTGGAGGTTGAGTCTCTCCAGGTGTGTGACGTGAGCCAGGTGAAAGGTGAGGCGGCTCAGTCCACCAGCTAGAAGCAGCTTTACAGTATATTAATCAGAACAATGCTGCTCTCTAATGTATCTTGGTAAAGCGCAGAAAAATCTAATGTTTTATATGATACAGTGTGATTTCAGTAACATATCATAATGGAGGCTTCAGCAAGTACTTACGAAGGAAATCTTTCCTCTGCTCTTCAGTTAGTTCATCAAATACCTCCCAAAACATCTGTATGGTGGGGTGGCGGTCATGATATCTCCAACCATAACTTGTGTTCTGAAAACAGTGAAAATGACTGTTATAATCATAGAGTTTGTAAGGTCAGGCATACACTATGTTGCCAAAAGTATTCCCTAACACATCCAAATCATTCAATTAATGTGTTCCAATCACTTCCATGGACACAGGTGTATTAAATCAAGCACCTAGGCATGCAGACTACTTCTACAAACATGTGTGAAAGGACGAGTCGCTCTCAGGAACTGAATGAATTCCAGCATGGTAATGTGATAGGATGCACCAGTGCAACAAGTCCAGTCATGAAATTTCCTCCTATTAAATATTCCATAGTCAGCTGTTAGTGATATTATAACAAAGTGGAAGTAATTGGAAATGACAGCTAGTCAGCTGATGCTAAGGCTCATAGTGCACTTAAGTCACCAATATCTGCAGTCTGCTGTTGTTACAGATGTCCAAACTTCATTGGTTTCCATGGCTGAGCAGCTGCATCCCAGCCTTACACTGACAAACACAATGCAAAGCGTCAGATGGAGTGATTTAAGCATCTCAACACTGGACTCTAAAGCAGTGGAGATGTGTTTACTGGAGTGACGAATCACACTTCTCTGACTGGCAATCCGATGGATGTGTCAGGGTTTGGTGGTTGCCAGAAGTACTTGTCTGACTGCACTGTGCCAAGTGTAAAGTGTGGGCATGTGTGCACATGGCTGGGCACCAGTGCACAATACAAGGTCCATAAAGACATGGATGAGTGAGTTTGGTGTAGAAGAACTGGACTAGCCTGCACAGAGTCCTGACCTCAACCTGATAGAACATCTTTGGGATGAATTAGAGCAGCAACTGTGAGCCAGGCCTTCTCCTCCAACGTCAGTGTCTGACACCATAAATGCACCTCTGGAAGAATAGTCAAAAAATTCCCATAAACACACCTAAACCTTGTGGAAAGCTTTCCCAGAAGAGTGGAAGCAGTTATAGCTGCGAAGGGTGGGCTGACTATTATATTATACTATCATACAAAAGTCTGGATTAAGACTGAGATGTGACTCAAGGTCATATTTGTGTTAAAGCAGCCGACTGAATGCTTTTGACAGTATGCAGTACACAGTTATTGTGCTACAGGACAGCTGTGAAACTACAGCCTGTGTCTGTTTGGCTGACTGTACCTGTTTGAACTTTTCCCAGTCATGCACGTCCTGGCCGACCAGCACTCCCTGCAGCTCCTCTGGTCGAAACAGCCTCACCAAATCCTGCTCACACACCAGGAAGAAGCCTCGCTTGAACTCCTGGAACAGATTCTCCACTGATGTGTTGAAGATACCATATTTCTAACATGTTCAGGACTCAGTACAATAACTGAATGAATTTAGACGCAGGAGTCTTCCAGGTCTTTATGTTTAGTTTGGTTTTTTGCTGTGTTATTTACAGAATTACAGATGGATACCATATATTTCTTTTCATCGATAATAAATTATAGTACGGTCTAATAGAGACGTTATTTTTAAAATCAGGCGTCTAAGCAGAACACGTTCCTCAGCAGAAAACATTTTATCAGAAAGTCATTTCAGTGAGAATATTGGAATAAAGAAACCAAGCACTCCACTGTGAAACCACTGACAGTTTTCACATTAGATCACAGCCATTTATCTACAGCGGCTGGTCGGCCATCTGTTAAAACCTCATATGGACAATTCCTGTTGTTCTATAAGATGCTCTCTAATAGGATGTCTTGGATTTATTTATTATTCAGTTATTGCATTCCTGTTATGGCTGTACGCACACAGAATATTGATATGAAGTAAAAATGATTCTCTCGGGTTGCTTCTGGGATAGTGGAAAAACCAATATATTTCTAAAAGTGTGTTTAATGATTGAGCTGCCACCCAAAAATCAAGTTCTTATCTTGACAAAGCTGGATTATTGACCGCTGGTGAAACATCTGTTGTCCTGAAGGATAAGGACAACAGATGTTTCATCTTGATCTATTATATAAAACGGCCAAAACTGTGTTCAAATCCAAACTTTCTGGCTTCTTTTGGTTCCTGCTGAAGTGCTTTGGGTCCCCTCAGTTCATCCTTAGTCTGAGAAAAGTTTTGTTCTCTCTTTAAGGCACATTTCCTTTGAGCTAACTTAAACTCTGATTGGCTGTCCACTATAAACAAAAAGCATGAACAGCAGATCGGTGGAGTTTCTGTGCCCATGAGCAGAGCTGTGTGCCTGTTAGGGATATGTGTTCTTACTGGTATGATAGAGAGCTGAACGTAGGAAAGACAGTAGACTGTTTTCAGGTTGAGATTCATTCACATTTGGTTCTCCGTGCAGCATTTGTTCCGGTGGAATGGTGCATGTTCAACTGAGTTAAAGTAAACTGTAGTAAAATGTGGCCCACTGATGCATTTTCATATTCTTTTTCATTGAAGTCACGTTAGAAGCATTTTCCCTTTTCAGGTGGGTGCCCAGCTGGATGAGGAGAGGAACATTACGGCCCTGGTCCCTCGTCAGCCCCTGGAGGTCCATGAGACCGTGGCAGAGTGCATGATTTACGCCAACCACTGGGTGGCCCGCAAGATCCAGGAAGCTTTCCCCAACCAGGCCCTTCTAAGGTGTCACCCACCACCACAACAGGAGCTATTCAACCAGCTGGTGGACACTGCAAAGGCCAAAGGTTTCACCATTGACACCAGGTAATGTTTTTGACTGTTCAGTATAGAAACTGAGGAAATGCATATTGTAGTCCAACGCACATCATGTTCAGACACACAAGTGTGTGAACCTGAAATGTTTGATAACACGGGGACACACTCAGGTGTCACATGAGCAGTCAGACAAGAAGAAGACATGTTCCTTCAGCTCAGGTTGAGGTTGAAGCCAAATATGCTTCCAAACCAAAGACTACAACATATGATGAAGCATATCTTGCCTTTGGCTTCAGCTTCACAACAGCTGTCGTGGCAAGGTCGGTCTCCCCGACAGAATTAGTTTCCCCTGCGTCGGGAGCACACGCTGGGCTGTCCAAATCACGGACAAACAGGATCCCACATTCTTGATTTTCAGTTCACAAACACTTCTTATAACGACTAACTACTCCTGAAACTTTGGAGGTTTTAGCTCTTTACACAGTAAAGTTACAGGATAAATATAATTATCAGGCAAAATGTCCTTCGTTTGTTAAAATAATCCCGTCTGATACCACGAGAGGACAATAAATATTTCATTTTCTGTTGTAACCCTTAAACTGAATGGTAATGTAACGACACTCAGGTTTCACTTTTTTACAAAACTAAAACATCACTACTTCCACGTCTGACTGTTTGTAATGGAGGCGGCGTAACCTGGATCCACACTCCGTGCCCAGCGAACGCTCGCCACGCAGGGGGAACACATGCTGTCGGCGATGCCGACCTCGGCACAACGCTGATCCTGCCGCAGTTTGTTCCCCGGTTCAAATCCCGGACAAACAGGATCCCACAGCTGTTTATGCTTTTAAACCCGTTTTGCACAGAGAGCAGTGTTGAATATTCTCACACGGGAACAAAACAAACAACTCAAATAATTAAAGATGGTTTGTTTTTCTGTTTTTTAAAAGAGGCAGTGATTTATTTAATTACAACCTGTAATCTATTACAGTTAACTTTTATTTGTTTAACTGTTTACAAAAGGTCTGAGGATCTGAGGCGTGGAATGAACTGCAATGGAGTTTGAAAACAAAATATGAATGTGCGGTTGGAGGATTGTGGGGGGGGGGGGGGGGGGGGGGGGGGGTTAAACCAACAGCAGAACCGGTCCCAGGACAAGAGACATGGTGATGCAAGTAGCTTTGTGTCACTGACTGCTGAGATGAGAGGCCTCACTCATCCCTGGTTTCTGGCTCTGTTCCTTCAGGTCCAACAAGGCTTTAGCTGCCTCACTGGACCGAGCTGTGGACCCACAGGACCCCTTGGTGAACAGGTTGTTCAGAATGATGGCCACCACTGCTATGTCACAGGCTCTGTACTTCTCCACTGGTGCTCATCCTCAAGACCAATACTACCATTATGGTACGATACCGCTGCACAGCTTTTATTGGCTGCACTAGAGTTTCAGTGTGACTGTGGGTCAGTCCATCCATCACACGTCTGCACACACTTGTCCAACGTCTGTTGTTTGTGAAGAATTATTCGACTGAGAACTAGAAAGAAGGCTAACGTGCTGATATTTGCTTCGTTGTCGTAGGTCTGGCTCTGGATCGCTACACACACTTTACCTCACCCATCCGTCGGTACGCAGACATTGTCGTGCACCGCCTTCTTACCGCAGCCCTGCACATGCAGAGGGGCGTTGTATCTGGTAAAGCACCAGCCAGTAACAAAGAAGTGGAGGAAATGGCTCACCATGTCAACAGCAAGAACAGGGTCAGGGGTGTTTTATTGTTTGTGTTTTTCAATGATTCACCTCTTACTCTATTAACAGAAGCTGTGCTGACGTCTGTGTTTCATTTGCAGGCAGCACAGGCAGCCCAAATGCGATCCACAGCACTGTTTCAGTGTCTGTTTTTCAGAGAACGAGACCCTCAGACAGACCCGTGCTGTGTGGCTGACGCTGTTGTCTACTCCATTCGAGACAACGGTGTCTTGGTGTTTATCCCAGAGTAAGAACCTTCAGTCCTGTGTTTTGTTCTGCAGTCTTCTTCTTTTCCTTTGTTTAATGGAGCTGTACAGCAGCTCACAGACGGCCAACCACTCGTGTATTTTTAATAGACGAATTCAAAGTTTATGACAATGAATGAATTTGTTGGAAGATGTAATTGCACGCTAATCAATGTATATTTAACAGTATACACGCTAGTTTTATTTTCTCTTAAAAAACCTCAAAATGAGTTTTAAATTGTATAAATTTACTAAACTAATTCCTTAAACATTTATTGTGAGCAGGGAAAATCGGCTAAAACCCCGAATCTTTTCTCTACCAGGCTTTAAATAAGTTAATTGCATTGCTGAAGTTGAGTCTGTGGGGAGGGACGGTGCTTTGGAGCCAGCCTTGTGTTTGTGGCACTTCTACGTTAGCTTAGCTAACCTCTGGAGGTTGCTGCTTGTTTATTGCAAGGAAAGTGTAATTTAATAACATCAGTGTTCTCCATGCTTGTGGTGTTACAGGGATATGCAATATTAACAGTTTATTAAAATGTAACCTGTGGTCATTTTGAGAAGGCTGTAGAATCCATGTAATGATTAAAATCACAGGGCGCAAAGCAGGTTGAGTAATATCACTGAGTAAGTAAGGCTGCCTCTGACCACAGCCATGTTGTTCACAGGTATGGTGTGAGGGGGCCTGTGTATCTGAAGAACAAAGAGGGCCTGGTGGTGGTAGCGGGACAGGACGGCAGCTGTGATTGGCAGGGTGGCACTGTGCGAAAATACCCGGACCGCATTACCACCACCTCCAGCTGTGGCACCTCCACCTTCAAACTGTTTGACCACATCACCGTAAGTCACAGAAAACGCTAATCAATCATTTTAGAAGGTTTCCAGCAATGCAGCGCCTAAAGGCGACGATTCCAAATATATATGCATGAGTGTATATGAATCACAGGTTCATACGACTACTGGATCTTTTGTGGTCCAACATTAAGAGACGTTTTATGATCTTGTTGTGATAAAGTGTTGTGTGGTTGCTGCTTTGTTAGCTAATCTCAAGGTAACAAAACGTCAGTAAGATGAATGAGACGAAAATGATTCCTGAAAATAAATCATTTAAAGTTATTCAGTTTATTGTTTTTAAATATTATATGAAAACAAAAACATAAGTGTGGGGGGGGGGAGGCTCTCCTCCAAGACAAGAAATGTAATGCTTCCAGTTTGTGGCGTTTCTACACAAACCTTTTTGTAAAGGGAGATAAAAAAATGACAGTGGGCGGTAATTGTTTTCACATAAACGCCTTTAAACGCTGCACGGTCGCACTCTCTCTCTCGCACTCGATAAATGATCCATTGTTGCTCTGCACACGTTTGTTACCACAAACGTCGCATGCACTTATGTCATTGTCATGAGACACTCTTGCAAACAAACTCACGGTTTAGTAACACAGTAGAGCAGCGTGTTTACGGGACAGTAACAGTAATCTAATTACCTTTTTTGCAACAGTAATCCCTTACTTTACTCGTTACTTGAAAAAAGTAATCTAATTATGCATTGCTGCCCATCACTGGCGTCAAGTTATATTAAGTTCAGGCATGTTACACACGATGATTGTGAGGAATAAGTGCATGTGATTTAAGCAAAAAGAGCAGGAAACATTACCCTAAGGTTAGCTAACAAAAATAAACTGAAGTAACGGTGTGTTATTCTCACATCTTTGGCTTTAAGACATGAAAAAGTGACAGAGTACTGCTGCTTCCACTGTTATCAACATCTTTTCTTTCTTTCATGGACTTATCCTGGGGTCATAAATGTCAAAGGGCAAAGGCAATGCTAACAACATAGCTTACTGATGGATGATGATGGATGACACATGTGGCCAAAACAAGATAGAAAGAAACATTAGCCCAAACACAAGTTGTCCACCACAGCATTGACTGCTGTCAAGCTATGATCATATCAAACAAAGAGATGATGATGATATTCAACAAACAAATCAACAAAACAACAACCTCACTGTGACACTTGACCGAGGTCACAGTGTTAATGAATGTTTTTCTCCCCCTCTGCTCCAGTCTCCACGTCGTGTGAATGTTAGAAAGCACAGTAAAGAAAGTTCGTGTACGGATGGATGAACGTTTGTTACATTGGATACGTGTGTGTAACATACGTATCCAATTTATCCTATTTATGAACAAAATTGTGGCACAGTCGGAAACTTCTCCACTCTACACCACTGTCTACTTAGCTGTGACGCTGCGCACAGTGCTGAGAGGACTGCTGTTATATATTACGTCACAAACCTTAAGTGGGCCTGTCTTTGCATAGCATTCCATTAGACTATTTTCAGTAGGTGCCATTACTGTGTAGTGATCGAACTGAGGAATACTGTGACTTACGTTCTCTGCTCTCTTCAGGTTCGTATTTCTGTCCACTCTTCAACTTGCCACGCTGACCGTCTAAACCTCGAGGTCATCAGCAACAAGCCTCACCACAGTGCCAAGTCCCAGCAGCCCAGCCCTCAGGGCCGCAGTCAGCTGGTCAAAGAGGTGGTGCGTCAGAATGAAGAGGCGCTGGCTCAGGAGAAGACAGCCCGGCGCCCCAAACTCTCCAAAGAGGAAAGAGAGTTTCGTCAGAGCAAAACTCCCAGTCTGTACTCTATTCTGGAAGAAATCAGAGAGTTGGCTCTGATGGATCTGGAAAGGGCTTCACGCCTCCCGGCAACAACAGCATAGAAACGCTGTAGCCCAGCTTTACCTCCAAGCAGACACTTGTGAGAACTGCACGCTGTGCGCTAACAGAACGGTGATCATTGAAGATCACTCGTGCTGAGTCATCCAGGTCATTCTTGTAGCTCCAGATTGTGTGTGGACAAACCACACGAGTGTGTGAAGTCACAGGAAAGCAAACACAATATTAAGTAAAAACATGTCCCGCCATCTTTTTAGAAACCAGAGTCAAACCGAATCAGTGGATACGTTTTGTAAAAGTTAGTTTTTAAAATCACATCAAGTTAAACTTAGTTGTAAGGAGGATAGGGAACGTGTTAATGCCAGTGAAGTGTCAGCAGTTACTTTGACAAGACCTAGTACTCACTGCAAATGTGGTTCAATCCTGCAGGAAACTAGTCAACTGCAGCAGGTTAAAGAAGTCTGGTAACAAAAGGCTTTTCTCTCAGCACCAGTGATCTCAATATCTCACTGGTGGGATCAATGTCTTGTGTAAATTAAATGTCTTGTGTTATAGAACCATTTTTGGTGAGTTCACACATATTGTACTACCTGTGACCACTTCATACAAAACCCAGCACGAGTATTGTTCTGGAGATGATAAAACGTCCACTCGTCCATTTTCTTCTGCACGTCCTGGAATCTGTCCCAGCTGTCATAGGGTGAGAGGCAGGATACGCCCTGGACAGGTCACCGGACTGATAAAACTTCATGTCACTCATTAGCAGACTTTAAAATAAACCCGTAGAGTAATGAACACACCTGAGGTTGGTTGTGTTGGAAGTGATGTATAAAACTAGGATGTATTTATCTTATAGTTTGTATATCAAGAGCCTGTATAGAAGACACCAACACCAAGGACATTTTTATTGTTTGAACTGGTAAATAATCAGAACCGTTTTTTGGTTTGTGGATTTTAAGATTGTTTTCTAGAACTACCAACAGAAATATGAACTGTACATAACTATTTCAATATGTGTGCAGTGGCCTGTAATTAAAAATGGTGTTTTCATTAGCGCAGATGGAGCCACTTCATCGTGTTGCGTTTCATGTCCCTGCAGTAGCTTAAGAAAGAACTGTTCATAATTGAACGAGCACTTAATGCTTGGAAGAGGGTGATGGTCAGTTGACAGCTCACATACTACACACACACAGAGGCCTTTTATAGAAACATGTTTGCAACCAAAATTCTGCCAATAGTGAAACTGGAGAAAGAAGATGCATCAGAGCAGGAACTGTGGATCAGTTCAAATATTTTTCTGTAACAGATACCAACACATGGTAAATACGTTTAGGATTTGGACTTTTAAAAATAAGAAAAACATTTATTTCCATTGATTATAAATGTCTTTGCTAACCCAAAGCTGACGTCACAGTAGGAACATGTGCTCAAGATATAAACCACCAGAAATGCACAACATTACTCGAATGAGCAGGCACGAACATTGGGAAACCTTTAAATCTGCTCACTGCCAAAGCTTTTCAGCAGAAACTGCTGCACGTGAACTTTAATCCCCCTCTACACAGTCGTTGCTGAGCTGTTGCTCAGGGCTGAGGCCGGTCTCAGCCTCAGCGGGCTCAGAGTCTTTGGGGGGAAGCGGGCTGGTTTGTTGCGTGGAGGTGTTGTTGGAAGGCTCGAGGTCAGGATCTTCTACAGTTTCATCTCCATCAGTAGAACCTTTGATGACATTTGGTGAGGATGCAGCTGGAGGTTTGTCTCCTAACATGTCAGCAGTCTGAGAGGCTGAAGGGCCTGAAAGGGTTGAGAATTAGAAACAGTGATGGTTTCAGTCAACACAGACACACTCAGTCTACTACGATTTATAAAAGACAGGCAAAGCTGAGATAATGAAAAATGAAACTGTAAACTGCAGGGTTCAAACTCATTTTTCAGGGTCAAATTTAAGCACTTTAAGCACTTTCAAGGTCCATTATCAAGCTTTTCCAGCACATTACCAAAAAAACAGTTTGCATGTTCCACTTTGCATCACCTCAGTAAGACCATGTAAAAATTAAAACAAATCGTCTTAGGTTGACTTAAATGTTCTTTGTTCCTCTTTTGTTAAAACAGAGAAAAATGCACCACACAAAAATACTGAAAAAGGAAATGGTTGTCTTATATGCATATAGTGCACAAACTCAAAAAACTCATTTCTCTCAAAAATGCAGATGTGCAAATGTGAACAAATCAACTTGTTAGAGATGCTCATCTCCACTTGGAAAAAACAACCACACAAAAGAAGAAATCTGCACAAATGAACAAGTCTGCTCATCAGATATTGATGCTTCTTTCCTACGTGACACAACAACAGGAGACAGATGTTTGGTACTTTAACTAGTTAAGCACCCACACCACCAAAAATGGGGGAAAAGAGAGGAGATCACATTTAATCGGTTATAACACGAGGTCAGAAATATAAGTGCAGACATGAGTGTCCACAGAAGCCTCTGAATCTCAGCTGTAAACCATTTCTACAAACACCAAACAGTTAAAAGAGCAGTTACATCACCATGAATCTGTGGACAGGTAACATCCATATTTTGATTTATGATTTTCTGGAGTTAAATGTGACCCAAAGTATATTTTATAGCATATAAGCTATAAAATACTTTTAAAAATTAGGTGAGGGAAATAATCATTTTTTTCTATGTTTGAGTCCCAGTAACTTTGACATAGTAACATCTGCAGTAATATTTACCCCTCTGATGACAGCTCACAAGCGTTAGCTTTATTTTGATACCAAGACTGTTTACACAGAGTTTGTAATTGCAGAGAAATACTCCATTTATTTTGGCCTCTTCATTTTCGAGCAGGAAGCTCAGAAAAGCCCTGGGGGCCTAACAGGTCAAAGTTCATTCCCAATAAAACTAACTGTGAGATGTTTGACTACATTGCTCTCTGGATTATTGTTACAGTCCTAAATGATCAGCTTTAAAGTGTTTGTGCTAATAACACCATGTACAGTAAGACAGGCATGGAGAACAGCACTGACGGGAGGCTTTGAACAGATGACACACTCAGTTCAATTCAACATATAAGACTTTAAAAACGCACAAACATCGACCTAAAATCTATTTATTCAGTCCATCACCTGTCATAGAATTATGTCAAATAATAATGTATTGTTCATCTCCCTTAAATAAACAGGCAGCCTTAAAGTATGAAACATTCATTCATTAAAACACTAAAATGTGTCTGTCGTCTCCGTGGCTGATAGAGCCCCACAGGCATCAATGTGAGCTTAAAGCCATTTATAATTTTTAAATGGTTTAATGTGTCGGTGCTCACGATAAACACATTTTGAATGAAAGCCAGGGAACTTCAGCAGCACAAGAAATGGCTTCTTTGTGCCCACATGCATCAGTCCCTCTTTTTACCAGTTTTTCTTTAAGGCTTAAGTTGGCTAGTTAAGTGTCGGACTAACGATTAAAGCTTTCACTTGAGTGAAGTCACTAATATTACTGCTACTGCTAAGTAATGTTAACCAAGTTTAAAGCACACTGCATAAATCACCATGCCATAACTAACTGCTGTGCTAGCACTGCCGTACTCTATCACACTCAGTGCATTTCAATCATTTCTCCAGCAAGTTTGATAGCTAGCAAAATAATAATCATAGTTTTAAACATTAGCCTGTGTTATGTACACATACTCGAAATTATTTACTGTCATGTGACTCAAGAGTACAAATTCCTTCAGTGTCGTTTTCCATCGAACACTCATTAAAACAGCACGAACCCTGAAACTGCTTATTAAAATAATATGTATGTAAATAATAGTATGTTGCATTATAAAAAATTAAGCTTTTGACTGCCCTCCAGAGTTCACGTTAACTTCAGATCTCTGGAAGCTACACTACCCGAACGATGTCAGCTGTTTAGTTTCTATACTGGACAGAAAAAAAAAAGGGGGGGGGGTGGATTGGCTCCTCTTAAGGAGGACTAATGACTAAAATGTGAAAGTTTAAAGTCGATGAGTAAATCATGCTCGGGTAATACAATGGAAACGGTCTCATATCACCATCTAGTGTTATAAACTGTAAACACATTTTTATGGGTGAAGGCTCATAATAGAGACCGATCAACAGGTCATTTTCTTTTCTATGGGTCTCATTTAAATCACATTACATCATTTCTGCGGTAAATGAGGACCCTGAAGAACGATTTAATGTCACTGTTAAAGATTTGTAGACAATAGATCGCAGACAGCTGGCTCCGCTTTAACTAAAGAGGAAGTAAAAACAGTTTGGATCACAAGTGTAAGGCAAAAACAAAAATACTACGCCTAATTGAAGCTGACATCAGACAGGCAGTAAAGAAATCAATGTTTTCTACATGCTTTGCCTCTTATTACCAAACTCCACACTAATGTGAGGAATCTCTGGTGGTTTGGACGAACTGTGCAATACGGGAACTCGTCACTCGACCTTCAGGGTTTCTGGTGGATATATACACTAGATCCACTTCACTATATTGTAAGGAGTATTCACTCACCACCCATCATCCAAATCATTGAATTCAGGTGATCCAGTAACTTCCACAGCTGTATAGAATCAAGCACCTAGGCATGCAGACTGCTGCTACTAAGTGGAAGTGTTTGGGAACGACAGCAACTCAGCCATCAAGTGGTGGATCACGTAAAATCCCAGAGTGGGGGTCAGTGGATACTGAGGCGCACAGAGGTTGCTAATTTTCTGTGGAGTCCATCGCTCCAAACTTCACGTGGTCTCCAGATTAGCTAAAGAACAGTGCACAGAGAGCTTCGTGGAATCCATTTCCATGGCCGAGCAGCTGTAGTCCAAGCCTTACATCACAGAGTGCAACGCAAAGCAATGGGACACAGCGGTGTAAAGCACGCCGCCACTGGACTCTAGAACAGGAGAGATGCAGTCTATGGAGCGACGGATCACAGTTCTCAATCTGGAAAGCCGGTAGACAAGTCAACTTAGCAGTTGCCAGGACAACAGAGCTCCAGGTTTGGTGGCAGGGGGATTTCGGTGCGGGGTTGTTTTTCAGAAGTTGGGCTCAGTCTCTTCGTTCCAGTGAAAGGAACTCTTAATGCTTCAGCATGCAAAGACATTTTGGCTCCCGACTTTAAGGGAACAGTTTGGGGATGGCTTCTTCCTGTTCCAGCATGACTGGGCACCAGTGCACAAAGCAAGGTCCACAAAGACATGAACTCTGGCATGGGAGTCCTGACCAGAACACCACTGGGATGAATAAGAGCAGAGACTTGGAGCCAGGCCTTCAACATCAGTGTCTGACCTTACAAATGGTCATAAACTCCCATAAACACTCCCAGAAGAGTTGAAGCTGATATAGCTGCACAGGCGGACGTCGTGAATGGGATGTCACTCGAGTTCATATGAGTGTGGGGGCAGATGAGCAAACACTTTTGGCAATATACTGTACATTCAATGTTTTGCTTTTTGTATTTTCATATAAAGTTAATACACCAATGAAGCTAGATGATCCTTATGAACCTTCGCTGGATGTTTTGTAGCAGAATCATTAATTATTTCTGTTATATTGTGTCCCAGCTGTATGATACATTTTTGCCATTCTTACCAATTTGCTGCTGGCGTGCGCGCCTCTTTTCCAGGGCCCGCTGTCTGTTCAGCTCAATACGTTTCTGCTGCTCTTCGGTCAGAGAGGGAGTAGGTGGGGGAGCGAGGGCTTCGGCAATCTGCCCTTGGGGAGCATTAATAAAACTCTCTCTGCTGAACAGATCAGGATCCCCAAATGTTTCCAGTTCACGTTGTACCTCTTCGTCACCAGCACCTGAACACAATTTCAAGCAGTGCTGATAATTAAGTCCTGTGGAATATGGCAAGTATTTCCTATGTGCACCTGCAGGTGTGAATCCACCGTAGGGCTGTTCGATACAACGATATATACAAAAACGTCTATTTCATTTTACGCTATCGTTTGTTTCGTGGTGTCGCAAAATAAACTGTTTACGGCAATATTTCTTCATGGTTCTGATGTCACTGTAGTAAAGTTCTCTCTTTCTCTTATATATAACCACACTACGGACGGACAAGCGCCTGTTTTTATGCGTTGTCGTTAGCAACAACGACGGTAAAACCATCGCGTGTCCGCTTGTTTATGTTCCACTGAAGCCCATCCCAGCAGCCAGGTCGCCAGCCTGTCACAGGGCCAACACAGACAGACCCTCTGAATGGAAATGTCAGTGCCTTCAGATGTACCATGTTCAGAAGGCAGTAGCTTGTTGGGGGGGGGGGGGGGGGGGGTAGGGTGTTTGGTTTTCAGGGTGCCCACAACCTTTCTTTTCCTACCTGTTTGTACATAAGGCAGTATAATGAGAAATAGTCAAATTTCTCCATCTAAAAATAAAAAATAAAAAATTGCTATATATATATATATATTTATAGCAAAGTTGCAATTAATTTGAATATTTTATCAAATGAAAATCTATGTTTTTCTTTAATACAGCTTGCAAGTTTTATCCTAAGTATAATCGACGTTCTTACTTAAAAGCTTATTTAACATCCTTTGATTTAGTATAACTTAGTTCTGTCCAGGAACATTGTGAACAGAACAGTAACAGAGGAGTGCCACTGGAACACCCACTGGGAGACTACTGGGAACGAGCCTGACTTATGGTTGGCAATACTAACCAGGTTCACACTATAGGTGTACAGAGACTGGAAACATCTTTCTCACACACATCCAGGGATGTCTCCAACGCTCTGACAATTTTCAGTCTGGGAATTTTGCCCATCCAAATGATGAAAACAACAATGGTATTAGAGTCTTTCTTCTTTAAATGACTGGCAGAGTGAAGCTGCACCATCATCACACAGATGCAGTCATTTGTACCCGCCGCTAAAGCGTAAGAAGACGCTGCAGTACTCTGCGAAACGACAGGTGTCGCCACTCAGATAATATCACATCACTTTTTTTGTGCAAAGTTCTTTCCACAAACTTACGTTTTCAAACATTTGCAACAACTCTGTGTGTCAGTGTGTCTCTGAGCCTCTGTGCACGATTATTAGTGAAACGGTGATAAAAACCAGTGCAGTCACAGACTCGTGTTCAACCTGGCTGCAACACTGACAGTCTGCACACGTCAATCAATGATTTTGGCCTCCTCGTGTCCCAGCTCACACAAGATGACATCAAATTCCTATTTAAATGCGCATTTTAATGCATTTCAACCCTCTGTCGTGATATAAATGTCTTTGCTACCTGTGGGAGTCCAGCTTGGGTTGGGGTCTCTTCACGCCTCTCCTTTTAGCAGTAGGGACATCAGCCAGCTGTGATACCTCACCTTCATCTCCTGCATTGAAAACACATGACAACAGGATGTGTTTCTAACTCATTCTGTTGGCAGCGTGGCAAACTTCAAGCTTATCTTTAAATCCAGACAAATTATAGACTGGAGGTTACAGAAGAAATGTGCTGGTTTGAACAGTATCTGATAGGTTTCATTTGCTCACGCAAACAAAAACATGTGTGTTGTTATTGTTAGAAACATCCAGTCTCAGAGAGATGCTGAAAAACCAGTTCATGCATTTGTTAATTCTAGGCTGAACTAACAAATTCATTATTATCAAGCTGTTCCAAAAAGCTTTGTGGAAGGACTATGAGAGGTTGTATTTCTCCCACATTAGCCTTTTTTCCTGAATCTTATTTTTCTATGATTCTTCATTAAACCATGAATTTAAAATACAAAGTTCTGAATCATCACATCTTAAAGACCTCATAGTAATCCTGTAAGAGCACAGCAGCATCTACCATCTGCAAAAGGGTCTCCTTCCTCCTGGCCTCCCCGGCCTGGGGAGTGTGGTGGTGGGAGTGGGGGGAAAGCTTCATCCTCTATGCCGTCATAGTCAGGAATGTCCTGCGGGCTATTTTCCTGTGGGTCAACCATGGTGAGTCGGTCCTGGAGACAAAGTAAAAGACGTGTGAGCCCCAGTCGTCAACAGCATCAGCATTAAGTTACATGAATTTAACTGCAAGTTGAAAAAATGACATTTATTTCTGTAAGAGTAATTCTTTACTGTGTTACAACATCAACATGAAAACCTAAAAAAAACTGGCATTTACTTTTTTCTTTTTTTACATCAACAGGAGGAGCTGTACAGACACTCATCCCACCTGGAATTATACCCCAAATTCAGAAATGTACTATTATGATACATTAATGGTCCATTATGTTTGTTTCACAGTTATATACATAATACAATTTATAGATTTGTATATATTTACATTCTATCAGGGATGAACTGGTTGTGAACCTTTGGGCTGATAATGACATTTAAAAGTTACAATTTGGATGAATTATTACTGCGATACTTCTTTTGGACTCTGTAGTACCACAGAAATATCATTAAAGTAACAGGTTTGTTTTAAAGTCTTTCAGCTGTTCCGTAAGCATCATCGTCATCATCATTTATATAGCACTTTAAAAACACACCTGGCAGACCGAAGTGCTGCACAATACAAATGTAGTAATAAAATAGCAAAAAACAAACATAGCAATAAAGTAAACTCTTGAGCCAAAATGATGTGACACAACTAGGGCTGCCACAAACGATTATTTTGATAGTCGACTAGTCACCGATTATTTATGCGATTAGTCGACTAATCAGATCATCATCCACTGGACGTAAAACTACAGCTTATTGCACCATGCAGCATATGCTCTTATATAACTATCATTAGCTTATAGCTTTAAGCTTTTAAGGTGCTAACTAAAAATAAAGACAAGATGATAGTTTATTCAATTTTAATGAAATTTGCAGATTGTTTCGGTGAAGTTTAATAAACTCCTTGCTATCTAAAATATAACAGGACAACGGAGTATATTCTCCAGCATCTCACACTTCTGATAATCAGCTGTCTGCTTGACGTTTATTCAGCTGTGTAAAAACTATAACTTTAATCTCAGACAAACCGATTTACTCAGGAACAAATAAAATACTAAAAAAAAAAAAGCCAAACAACAACATTTTTAATTTATCTAAGTGACTCATATATATTTAACCTGAGTAGCGAAAGACGGCGGTGGGTTTGAAAACAATTTGCCTGGAGTCCGGTGTTCTCACCGTGCTAGTGACCTAGCCCCCGGCTAGCTATCGAGCTAGTGGGTAACAGACGACTCTGAAAACGTCGGAGCGCTTTTGAAAATATGTGGTGTCCTGATAAACTGAGCCGATATTTGAGGTTTACACAGCTACATTCTCGGCTGAAAATATGTTAAACGTTTATTTTGTGACCCAGAAAGAATAATAAGAGTAATATTAAAACTAACTAGCTGCCGCCATTGTTGGAAACTGAGCTGAGCCGCGCTATGAATTCTGGGACACAGCTGCTGCTTCTTCTTCTTCTTCTTCTTCTTCGGGGTTTAACGGCAGCTGGCATCCTTGTACATGCAGTGCTGCCATCTTCTGTTTCAGTCCGTTATTACACTCTTAAATCCTGCTACTTATTCCTGCGTCTTTTGGGATCTTACAAAGCTTCAAACGACGCGTCGACTATTAAATCAGTCGTCGACGATTTTGATAGTCGACGTAATCGTGACTAGTCGACAAATCGTGGCAGCCCTAGACACAACACAGACACAAAAGGAAATCTTCTACATTGTTTTGCTGTTCACACAAGTTCTAATGCTACCCTTTGTTTCTGGAAGGAGACGATTTTCTGTCCAGTATTAAAGTTCAAAGAACAGGGTATCCGTCTCCAGTGGGCTGCTAAACAAGTTTACCAGAAAAATCAGACCCACGGTCATGTTGTGTCACTTTGAGTGATTAGTCAGCAGCAATAACAGGGAATGACAAACTGACAGACTTTGGATATAAAACAAACAATTTAAACATTTAGAAGTTAAACATCTTCTCGGATTCCTTTTGCTGCACATGTCTATGTATGTATTTGCTGTACAGTGTCATTTGTTTGGAACATTAATCTTGATGTATACATAAACATTTGATTTAAAAAACGTGTTTAAAAATGAACACTGACACAATTAAACACAACACTGGTGCACGGTGACTGCAAACAGAAGCAGCTGCTTGTATCCTCCTGTGGATACAAACCAGCAAGAACTCATCAGATCTCTGTCACTTACCATTAATGAAGTTTGGCTTTTATTAATAAACAGAGAGCACGGATATCTATGGAAGAAATATAGTATCATCAGAATTCAAGTATTTTTAGACATTGAATTTATGACACTGAATTTTTATCCTCCAAATTTCCCTGCAAAAATATTCACCTGCAAAAATTCACCTGCAAAAATTCACCTGAAAAAAATTCACCTGCAAAAATTCAACTGCAAAAGTGATGAACTTTAATGACCCAAGCCAGAGCAATCAGCACCAGATCGAGTCGAGTGGCTCTCAGCCAATTAAATTACGCTGTTTGATCACATGACACCGTTAGCCAGCAGTGTGTCTCCTAAAAGAGAGCTGTTTAAAGGTGAGTGATTAAGTTTTTCTCCTAAATAGAGATCATTACAGAACGCCTAGTCCTACTTAAAATCCCATTTATTATTATTATTTTTTTTATCATCTACTCGAACTAAGGAAAACGTTTGACTAACTCAAAGACAATTTCCACGCCTCCCCTGCCTGACTGCAGAGGCAGTTTTGAATTTAGGAGCGCCAAGATGGCAGCGGCAAACCCTGGCGGCTCTCCGGTGAGTGTATATATATATATTTTTTTTATCTTCAAGTTTGTCTTTTGAAACCTTAATTTTATTTAAATCCGTTGCTCACGTATAAAGTACACAGACGGGGTCTTTGCTCAACTCGTCTGAGGCGTGTCTCACTAAGCGCTACATGCTAGCATCCTGCTAACCGAGCTACCCTTTACATGCTGTGCTTTAGAAAATAGGATACTCGTTAAAAAAAAATACTCCGCAGATATCCGGTTGTTCAGTCTGACGTCACTAGCCGTGTCTGGGTCTAAACTCCGCTGCAGGTCCATATATCAAACGATCACTGTGGCATTACTGAGAGTTGAAAAACTGTCTAAAGTCTTTCATCTTTAATAAAATGATCAGCGTTCTGCTCTACCAGGTGTAACAATTGAGTTTAACATCCAGGCATCCATGAAAACGGAATTTATGACATTTAATGGAGTTAGAAGTTAGCAGGGAGTTAGCTCGCTAGCTTCTATCTAAATACAATATAGCATGTCCTGACTGCGGGGTTTTGGAAACAAATTAAAACATACAGCTCTGTTATCACTTCCAGCATAAATGAAGACAGAAAACTAAACAGCAGTGACGTTTGTAGGGTTACTGAAGTTGGGCTAGCTGGTATATAATGATGTGCTACGTGACCGCTAGCGACATAGCTATGTTAGCATAATATAAACAAGCTAACTTTTTTTTCCACTCGATAAAAGTTAACGTGAGTGTTCTCGGTGGTCAGAAACAAATGTAATCGCATGGCAGGATGCTGTAAAAGGACCAAACTTCAGCCAGGAGAACAACTGAGATAATCCATCCACAATACGAGGTTAGTCATTCATATACTGCTGCATGGGCTGGGCTGTAGTTACATCGTAAGGTTTTAAAAACTGAGCTTAAATAAATGATTAGCGGTAATAAAAGCCGAGGGAGGTCAACAGGGATCACTGACTGTTTTAGGAGCTTTTTGAGATCAAATAGAAGAAAATACATAACATTAAACATGTTAACAACACAAAAGCCATATTAAACGCAGACTACTTTAGACCCGGAAGTAGGATTCGTCGCGTCATCACTGAACAACCGGATAGATAGATAGACGAACACTGCAAATATAATGTTGGAAACGAGAACGGCCTTTAGTGAAGGGGTAAAATACACCATGAATAAAGCCATAGAGTGAATGGCTGCCATGGTTGCAGAACAGCCTGATTTAATGACAAGAATGGGGAAGAGTGAGGTGAAGTGAACCACAGCCACAAAACACGGTCAGACAAGGCGGCAAAAGGGCAGTGATCTGTCCGTCAGTATGAAGTTGGTGTGTGCTTTGGTGAACAAAAACTCCAGACTGGTAGCAGGAAGATGGGAGACTCGTGTTTCACTGGAATAGTGGTGAATTAAAACATCCTTTGTTGGGGACATTTCGGTGTAAATGCATCCATACAGGCAAGACAGAGGCAGACCAGACAGTGAAGAAAACAAGGCAAACATTAGAAATATAAAAACGGAAATATAGGATGAGTCGGGGATGAGTTCCTGCCCCAAGTGGAGGAGTTCAAGTATCTCGGGGTCTTGTTCGCGAGTGATGGGAGAAGGGAGCCGGAGATCGACAGACGGATTGGGGCTGCAGCTGCAGTAATGCGGACGCTGCACCGGTCCGTCGTGGTGAAGAGGGAGCTGAGTGTAAAAGCGAAGCTCTCAATTTACCGGTCGATCTACGTCCCTACCCTCACCTATGGCCTTTACATGACTAACGTCCCCTCTTCTCCCTACCTCACATTAGCCCCCATCTTTCTTCCAGGTGGAAAAGACCCGTCACCTTCTGGGAGTGGCGGCTCCCGTGGGAACAGCTCCCACCACCAAGTCCCTGAGTGAGTCTCTGTCCCCCAGCGTGAGCTCCAGCACTCTGTCCACGTCCACCTCCGCCTCCTCGCAGATCTCCAGCACCACCTTTGAAAGCATGAGAAGGAGCTGGCCACCAAGGTGAGAAAAACGTGGGCTTAGTGGGCGTTCTTGTTGCTGCCTTCTTCCTTCTCTGCTCGGTCTTGTTCCTGTTGTGTTGTAGTGCCTGCGCCTTCTGACACACACCTTCAATACTGAATACAAGCAGCTGGTGAACAGCATCAGTGACTGCAAGGTGAGAAATAATACAAAGAAATAAAAAAATAGCCTTTCTGTGTCACATCAGGGAGTTCCTATATTGACGTCTACCTCATCCTGCTGTTGTTTCACTTCAGCTTTCTCTCATCTCACCGATCGGACGTGATCCATCCGTGACGAGCTTCAGCAGTGCCACCCTCACCCCTTCCTCTACCTGCCCCTCTCTCTCGGACTCGCGCTGTGGCTCCATGGGCCAGAAGTAAACATATTTTTAGGAACATTGACCTCGATCTGCAAACGGTTATTGACAGGTTATCCATTTGATTCTAACTTGGTGTGATTTGTGTTAAAGGACCCCTGAGAACAGCTCACGTGCCTCCAGTCCCTCCTGCTCAGACTGTGAAAACTTCCCGATGGTTCCCACTCTGGAGACCTCCTACCTTGCGCGGGCTGCAAAGAACGAGTTCCTGAACTTGGTGCCTGATATTGAAGAAATGCGACCAGGGTGAGTAATGCCATATTAACCCAAATACTGTCACTATGACATGTGTCTCACAGACCAAATGTAAGTCGACACTCATGTTCTCTAGTTCAAGCGGAAATGATGTGGATCGATTCAAATTCCTGAGCCTGGATGATTTCAGCTGGAAACAAACCAACTCTGCTTCTTCCTCAGATAATTCAATTCAATTTTATTTATATAGCGCCAAATCACAACAAAAGTCGCCTCAAGGCGCTTCATAGATACAGAGAAAAACCCAACAATCATATGACCCCCTATGAGCAAGCACTTTGGCGACAGTGGGAAGGAAAAACTCCCTTTTAACAGGAAGAAACCTCCAGCAGAACCAGGCTCAGGGAGGGGCGGGACCATCTTCTGCGACCGGTTGGGGTGAGAGAAGGAAGATGGGATAAAGACATGCTGTGGAAGAGAGACAGAGGTTAATAACAGATATGATTCAATGCAGAGAGGTCTATTAATACATAGTGAGTGAGAAAGGTGACTGGAAAGGAAAAACTCAATGCATCATGGGAATCCCCGGCAGCCTACGTCTATTGCAGCATAACTAAGGGAGGATTCAGGGTCACCTGGTCCAGCCCTAACTATATGCTTTAGCAAAAAGGAAAGTTTTAAGCCTAATCTTAAAAGTAGAGATAGTGTCTGTCTCCTGAATCCAAACTGGAAGCTGGTTCCACAGAAGAGGGGCCTGAAAACTGAAGGCTCTCCCTCCCATTCTACTTTTAAATACTCTAGGAACAACAAGTAGGCCTGCAGAGCGAGAGCGAAGTGCTCTAATAGGGTGATATGGTACTACAAGGTCATTAAGATAAGATGGGGCCTGATTATTTAAGACCTTGTATGTGAGGAGCAGGATTTTGAATTCAATTCTGGATTTAACAGGAGAAATCTGCTCTCTCTTTCTAGTCCCTGTCAGGACTCTTGCTGCAGCATTTTGGATCAGCTGAAGGCTTTTCAGTGAGTTTTTTGGACATCCTGATAATAATGAATTACAGTCGTCCAGCCTGGAAGTAATAAATGGTAAATGCCCTGTATTTATATAGCGCTTTACTAGTCCCTAAGGACCCCAAAGCGCTTTACATATCCAGTCATCCACCCATTCACACACACATTCACACAATAAATGCATGAACTAGTTTTTCAGCGTCACTCTGAGACAGGATATTTCTAATTTTAGAGATGTTGCGCAAATGGAAGAACGCAGTCTTACATATTTGTTTAATATGTGCGTTGAAGGACATGTCCTGGTCAAAAATGACTCCAAGGTTCCTCACAGCGTTACTGGAGGCCAAGGTAATGCCATCCAGAGTAAGAATCTGGTTAGATACCATATTTCTAAACTTTTCAGGGACGAGTACAATAACCTCAGTTTGATCTGAATTAAGAAGCAGAAAGTTAGCGGCCATCCAGGTCTTTAAGTCTTTAAGACATTCCTGCAGTGTAACTCATTGGTGTGTGTTATCTGGCTTCATGGACAGATAGAGCTGGGTGTCATCTGCATAGCAGTGAAAATTTATGCTATGTCTTCTAATGATGCTGCCTAGGGGAAACATGTATAATGTAAACAGAATTGGTCCTAGCACTGAACCCTGTGGAACTCCATAATTAACCTCAGTGTGTGAAGAGGACTCTCCATTTACATGCACAAATTGGAGTCTATTAGATAGATATGTCACAAACCAAACTGTACACTGGTAAACTGTTACAATAAAAAAGACCGTAATTTTCTTTACTCTTCTTTATTTATGTAACTTTTGTTTTCACTGGCAATTTAGTATTAGGTTAGGACAAAAAACAAATTAGGAAGGTTAAAGACAGAACATTACTAGATTGTGGTTTTAATTAAAATGTAGCCTTTGACAATGCTGAACACATGAGAAGCTACTTTAAGGCATATCACCCAATTTGTAATATTGCTAAACATTTCTTAAGGCAGACGAGTCATGCTGGCTGGGTCAGTGTCATTTTTGTTGTAATTGATGTCTGGTTTGTTCTGTTCCCTAGTGATGGGTAGGGATGGGTACCAGTATCCGGTGTTCTGACATAATCCTTGAAATAGTAATAACACAGTATCCTCAGCAAAGATGAATTAAACAAGTTTTATTTTAATGGAAGTTTACTTCAAGTCTTCAGATTTTTACTGTCTTTTATTTGATTACTTTAAAGTATATGATTACATTAGAGTAATTAAATAAAGACAGTTTTGATGGAGCTCCTGAGCCAGCCCAAGCTCTCTATGAAGACGAGGAAAAACTCCCCTGGGGGGGCCAGACTGACGGGAAGAAACCTCGGGAAAGCCCATTCAAAGAGAGATCCCCTTTCCTGGGATGGCTGGGGGGGGTTTACAGGAATTCCAAAACACTGAAATTTAAAGTGGGCCAATTAAAAAAAATTATTTCCTGAAAAAAAGAAAGGTAATTCATACATCACACATAAATGATAACGTCTGAATTGTGTGTGTTTGTGTGTGTGTGTGTGATAGGCTTATCTCAGCCAAGTGTGATGCTGTAGCTCCTCCAGCGTCGGCCGCGTCTCCGGGACTTTGGTTAAACACGCGTCCAAGAAATCCCGGCAGTCTGGAAAGAAAGGAAAGAGAAAAAACATGAAGATGATAGTTCCAGTGGTCCAAGCCATCAGTCAGTCTTGAAGTGTGACGTTTTCTTACTTTTGGACAGATGTCTTTTGAATTTCAGGCGCTTTTTGAGGAAGCTCGTGGTGTTAAAGTCCCCGGCATGAAGCGCTTCGTACAGAACCACTCCCATTTGCCATACCGTGGTGGGTCCACACCTGTAGCAACTGCGCCCGTACCACTCGGGAGGGGAGTAAATTTCTGTACCTAATAAACAGACACAATTGCAATTTCTTCTAAAACAAAAGGCGAAAATTGTGACATCTGTGAAGAGCAAGAGCAGAATATGTTACCATAGAAGACGCGGTACTGCGACTGCTCCTTAACAAAGCAGCTCAGTCCAAAGTCGATGATACGAACACGCGGTACATCTGAGCCGGTCTCAATTAGAATGTTCTCACTCTTGATGTCCCGGTGAAAGATGTGTTTATCCTCCAGGTGCTTCGCAGCATCAACCAGCTGCTTCAGAATGACCTGGAAATAGAGCAGGGCGATATGACCAAAAATATTTATCACGATATACATTTGAAAAGTTGTGATAACGATATAACTGACGATATAACTGACACTAGACAAAATACTTTACAACGCCACAACTTTATTAGTGCAAAAAACCCCATAAATGTATTTTCACTTAAACAAGCAGCTGTTTTTTTATGTGCATTAAAGTTATATAAAAATGTAACAGTGCAAATGCAAATTCCTCGCTGACAGTTTAACCAAAAGGCATTTCCAGTGGAAATTGGCCGACATATCCTCAGCATAACCATGTAAAATATCCACAAAGCTTAAAAAGAGGTTATACACACACAATACGGTAATATCACGTTGAGGTGCAGTACGTATCACTCCGCGAGGCGCCTGCCTACGATAGCCGTAATGCTCCGACAATCCATCGAGCGGTGCGGCTTTGTAGCTTAGCAAAGTCGCCGTGTACATAAAATCGTTTTGAGGTCAGTAAACACAACCAGAATTCATACATAAGGCACACGGGATTATAAGGGGCACTGTCGAGTTTCAGAAAAATCAAAGGATTGATTTTAAGTGTGCCGTATTTTCCAAACAACACGGTAATAACGGCGGCCCGCTAGCATGCGCTACCAAAAATCGTGCTTTGTTGTGTATCTGACGGACGAAAGCTAAACCAGTTCCACACCACTAAAGTTGCAGCATTTTTACAAACCAGTTCTGGTTCATCCGTTTCATTCAACGATCCACTTTTGCTCTTCTCTTTCTGCGTCACCGCCATCTGCGTATGTAAACATAGGCACTGCGCATGCGCGTTTTACCTATTCTAGCGCGATATTTCATTTTCCTATCGTTGCCCAAAATTACACCGGTATTACCGTGAATGGTATGATATAGCCCAGCCCTACCTGGAAACGATGAAAAAGACAATAATCAATCAATGGGTTAATGTTTCTCTAATACTCTGTGCTTTGATTGAATGATGTACAGTCTAAGACTCTTCTAAGGCAAGTCAACTTGCCTTGGCCTTGTCCTCTGGCAAAAATCCTCCATTTTCTTCTATGTATTTATCCAGGTCCACAGCGGGGACAGGTCTCTCCATCACCAGGATCAGCTCTCTGCCAAAGTCAAACCACTCCAACAGAGACACTGGGGCTGATGTTTCCACTGATCCATCTGCTTCAGCTGCAAGCTTCAGCATGATGGCAACTTCCACTGACACATTCTTCCCGTTATCATCCTGAAATATTTCAACAAAGTGGATGATGAGGCACAGACGTTCCACAGGTGAACGCTGCATGCAATCCACTAATGTAAAAACAATTCAAGTCTTGCACATTTACCTTCACTTTGCAGTACACTTTCCCCTTTGGGATGTGTTTGATGGCCACCTAAAAGACACAGGGCATTGATGAGCATTTCCTCAGTATGACATCATTAAAGGTGTAAAACAGCATACATCTCAGCTTACGATATTATCCCTTATCTGCATTACTGCCTGTCTTACTACCACCATCTGAACACTTACTGGTAAATGATCCTTTATGCGGTAGCCAGCAAACACTGCTCCACAGCCGCCTCCTCCAAGCCGGTGCTCCTCCACGTATCTTGCTTGGAAGTCACCTAAACAGACAAACACAAATTGGGTTTTACTACAGCTGTCACACAAATTACTCTCTGCTGTACCCTAAATGTTCATTTTGCTCTTCACCTGAATATAAGTACCTGGGTATGTGTCAGCCAGTCTTACAGGACTAACACAACCATTCACACTCGCATTTCTGCATTCACACCTATGGGCAATTTAGTGTTTCCAATTAACCTGTCACCACTAACTGCATGTCTTAAAATGCAGTTAGTGGTGATGTCATTAAAATGAATGCAACTTGTCTGCGTTGTTAACTATCCCCAAACACGGCACCTGCTTCCTGAAATGCTCAGAGTAGCTCATCTGCAACCAGTAACCAGCCGTGCTCAAAGTCTTTTAAACGACTTTCCTCCCCATTCTGATGCTCTGTTTGAAATGTTGAGTTGCATTCATAATCAAGCTGTTAGCTGTGTGCCCAGCTTAACCTAGCTACACATGTCTGTAGACATTGACCAGGGGTCAGCCTCATTATATCAGAGCTCTGCTGACAAAGCTGAAAGAGACGCAGCCTGTGACTTGAAATATGTGTCCAGCATAAACATGCAGGAGCGCTTTGGACAAACTTGATGAGCACTGTAAATAAGAAGTCCCACGTGAACTCGGGTTTCAGTCCAGTTTATTCCTGATTTGTGCTCACACAGCCATTTTAGAGTGTTGCATCATTAATGTGATGAGGCTTCACTTTGATAGCGTTAGGTGGACATCTGGTGAAACATACAGAGTTGTCATACTGAATCACTACTTACTGTTTTCCATTGAATTTAACGTACACAGCAAAGAGAAAAAAGCTTCATCGTGGACTCTCTTTGCAGTTTCACTTTGCAGAATCGCTGAATTTTCTATACATCATCTATATTAACTCAACTAGTGATCGGGGCATTTGTAGGCCTTTATTTCTTATTTCATCTGTTTGATCAGTACAAGTGTTCATTTTTAGTGTGAAACAGCTACTACATGTACTCTGAAATGTGCCACGTTAAAGTTAGTGCAGTATAGTGTTCACACATAGTCAACATGTTTCAGAAAAAAGCAATCTGCTGCTTTAGTTCACCAACTGGGCTTTTATTGTGAAACTCAAAGGATAACAAAGCCAGGTGTCATCCTCTTTCAATAATTTCAGATCAGGATCTTATGTTTAGGTCTAATGCATATTATCTGACAGACAAGTCTTTGTTTTATTTTGATTTTTACAAACAAGAGTGAATTTAAAAAATGAGCCAAAATGAACAAAGGAACATAAATTATGTTAGGAAAAGTCAACATACATTGGTCTATTTTTTCTCCCTCGTGCTTCAGGGTTAACGTTCTCCTAACATCCCCACCATTCTCCCAAACTAATGAGAGGCTTTCTTGAGTGTAATTTATGATTTTATTGAATGTACTTGTTTTTGTAATGTGCGTTTGTGCAGATATTACAAGCGGCTGCAAACCCTTGTCAAAGACCCTCGACACGACTGCGTGCTGTTTGCCAATGAATTTCAGAAGTACTCTTACTGTCCACGAGAGAAGGGCGAGAGCCAGGAAAAATGGCAGACCAGGTCAGTGCTCATTATTTACCACACTCACTGAAGTGTACAGTCAAGTTGCTGCAGCACATGTAGCATAGAAATAGAGTCTATAGAGTCTTTTCCTTTCTCATTTTTTCCTCTTTGTCATGTTTTTTCTTCTACTTATACTTCTTTGACTTCATTTTGTTTTTCTGGGTCAAAGTGTGACGTTACATGTTTCACTAGGTGAAATTTGTAAATCTCATTAATTATAATGGAGATTATGCTAATAAAACATATTCAGTTCTTCAGTAAAGATGAAATACTTGCACCATGGGAAGTCCCCAATCTTGCCTATTGCAGCGTAACTAAGGGAGGATTCAGGGTCACTCAATCCAGCCCTAACTATAAATCAAAAAGGAAAGTTTTAATCCTAATCTTAATAGTGAGAGGGCGTCAGTCTCCCGTGTGCAAATAGGAAGCTGGTTCTACAAAAAAGGGCATGAAGGCTGATGCTCTGCCTCCCATTCTACTTTTGTAAACCCCACAAATAAGCCCGCAGCCTGAGAGTAAAGTGGGTGTGTAAAAGGGGTTTGATTATTCAAGACTTTTCTGTGTAAGAAGATTTTAAATTAAATTCTGGATTTAACAGGGAAGCCAGTATGGGAGAAATATGTTCTTTTGTTCTTGGACTGGATTAACTGAAGGTTTTTCAAATGATGCTTTTAGGACATCCTGATAATCATCCAATCACACAAAATGTCTTTGACTGCACCTGCTGACTACTTCTGCTCAGCAACTCTTGAAAGGAAATTGTGTTTCTAAAAATGTTAAGTCTCTGGGTTTAAAAAATATTTTGTGAAAGTGACATAAATGTATAGTTCACACGTGTGCAAAATTCATCTGGGAGATTTAAAAATGTAAACATTACATTTGAACTTTCTTTCAAATTGTGCAACAGGCCAGCGGTGCAGATGCATATGGCACTTAGAGCACACGTACTGGCTAAGATGTCAATCGAGCATTCATAGTGTTTTGTCCCAATAGGGGTTCAATGGGTAAAGGGGTCATTTTAACATTTTCAAAAATGTTTTTCCTCCACTTCAGGTAGAAAACAAGTGCAGGAACAAAGAAGTCAGGAGGACTTGTGAATGGCAGCTTAAAAGTGATTAATATTTATACCAGTTTAATAGAGAAAAGCACCAAAAGGATTTAATGAGTGTTTTTAATAATAGAGACTTGGTTGTAATGTTAATCACGATCTGACAAACTTTTATGTTGTGCCAACAAATGAAGCTAGAAGTGCAGTGTGTTCTCATGAAATGTGTTTATTATATAGATAAGGCACTCAATTATTTATTTTTTATATTCTTTCTGTGGAAGCACCATTTGAATTACAAGTAGTGTGAAATCATAACTTCCACCTACAAAACAGCAAAAACTTAGTGGGATATGTTAAAGATTATTGCTTTAGCGGGCAATTTGCTTTCATGCATCTTATGCTAAACTTGTGAGTTCATTTAATGTGTGTGTGTGTGTGTGTGTGTGTGTGTGTGTGTGTGTGTGTGTGTGTGTGTGTGTGTACTCAGCTGCAGTGTGGTACTACAACCACCTGGCAGGAATGATGAATATAGTGATGATCACTGAGGATCCTGAGGCCGTAGCTCAGTTCAGCAGCCTGACGTCTGGAGTGTACGTCATCTCCGTCCAGGTATATGAAATACCTTTATAATACCATCTACTCTATATCGGCTTCTTATATGTAGCCACCTTACAGGGATTTATCATCATGCATTTAGAGAAACACGTGGTTTGAACACCTAAAACTGAAAGTCAGCTCTTTGTGTTAAAGTCGTTGTGTTGGAGCCTATATGATGGAACAGTTGGTTGGTCTGTATTATTTCACTAATCTTCAGTGGGACTATTGTAGCATGTAGCAGGCATGGGTTTTTGAAACACTTACATTTTTGGCAGCAGTATTAGAACAGTCTCACTTAGAAGTGAAATTGGTGGTTGTTGTCAAACTTTCGGTCATTACACATGATTTCTTGGTTAAGTGACAAAATGTAAATATATGTGGCATTTAGTCTGTTTACATACGGAGAGCTGCACTTTGTTTTTCAATTCATGTCAGCCTAGCAAGCATGCTGTGGTTGTATAAAACACAGTGACAATGAGTCAGAAAACTATTAAACTAGTATGTAAATGAGAATTTCGCTAAAGGTGAAGGTCACAGCCTTGTTTGTAATTGCACTGATTGATCCGAGCTCTGTCAGAAAAAAACAGTTACACTTTTTACCTATTTGTCGATACACTGGTATCGCCATTTAAAATGGTCAATAAATGACAGTTAAAGTAAAGAAGAGAGGTTAGAAACAGCCTTTAGCCATGTTATGGGTATTGATATTATATGTTTGGCTTCACAGGTACTCTGCATCTTCCCTCTTGGCAACGTGTTTGGAACGCCGCAAACACGAGTCGGTCAGAGAGTAAACTCATTGCTCAATAAGGACTGATATCAAGTCTGATGTTTATTTAAAGGAAAAAGAGCAGTACATGCTAGTAGCCGTGAAATTAATATTACATCGCTTTCTATTGTGATACATTTTTGATACATTGCTGCCAGATTTGTATATTTTTATCCAAACATACGTACCCGGGTATTTTTGAAAACGCAGATTTTTCTATGTGTTTGCGCCTTTCGTCCACACGTAAACGGCGTTTTCGGTCACTGAAAACAGAGATTTTCAACCAGAATTGGTAGAATTCATTTAAATTGGTTGGTTTCCTAAAACGGTCGTGGCGTTTAAGCACGGTCCAACAATTAACAACAGGGTTGAGGTTGTTGCTTTGGGAAGCCCATTCCAAAAACTCGCTTTATTTATTCTGAAACCAGTTCTTATATCTATTTAACTATTATTGTAATACTAATACTGAGGACGTCTAACTGTATCAAAAGGTTTAAGCATCTGGCTGTTGATTTGAGGTGAATTTGAAAGATTTTACTCTATTTCTCTTTCTCGAACCTGATAAGGTTAAGTGGAAGAGGATCCAAAACTTAGGCCCTTGAAGGGATGTTACTGGAGCTAAGAAGGCCAACTGAAGTAATTTATTTCTTGACCTGTGTGTTTTTCCTTTGCCAGGATTATTTGCAAAGCTTCTGGTCAGATCTGCAGGCAGCCCATGAACTGTTTAGCTCCATTTCTCAGGCACAACAAGAGACAGAGGGCGACGATGGGGAGAAAGAGTTTCCCGAACATCTTCCCGCTGAAGTCCTGGAGGCTGGTATAAAGTCTGAACGTTACATTCAGGTAAAAATGTACCAACCTGTTGTTGGGTCTAACGCTCAAACCCCGCTGACTCAGCGCTTTCTTTTACTTGCTGCAAGGGGAGAAGGTCTTCATCTGATCTTAGCCCAACTCCAGCCTTCCCTCAAAGCCCTTTTATTAACTTCAGTGGTCACACAAACATCAACATTAATGATGCGACAGATAAGACACGCACATGTGAACGTGTGTCTCTGCAAGAGTGAACATGTGATGTGTGTGTATGTGAATGTGTCTCTGTGAGCATGTGATGTGATCAGTGATGTGTGTGTGTAGAAAACAGAGGTGAGCATTCATGCTAAAGATCTGATCATCTTGTGCAATGACAAACATATTGATCCACAATTCTCTAACTCCTGTTTTAAGTATACCGGATCTCTCTTTAAAACACGAGTTTAAAACAACTGCAGGAACAACGTTTAAATATTTTAGTAGCTTTAAGCCTGTTCATTTTTCAGAGAAACTGCAGGTACCTTTAATACATATACTAATCTATACTAACGAAATACACTGAGTGTAGGGAGTGTGCTGAGGAGGTAGGAGTATTTGAGGGGCTGACGAATAAAGAAAATGAGATGAAGAGCAGGACTGTTATTGAATGAAGAAGATATGAACTGTCTCTAAGTTTTCTTGCAGTTTAATTTTAAAGGAGAGAGACAGAAAAAACACATCATTATTATTATTATTATTATTTTAAAAAGTCATAAAGGGATTGGCAAGTTACTTTCAGTGAGTCCCCAAGCAAAACATGGCTTAGTATTTGGGGTAGAGACCTTTGTTGCCAGTGGTAAGACTTTTCTTGGTATCAAGTGGAGTAGTCAGAGGGTGACGATGGGGAGAAAGAGTTTCCTGAGGCAGATGGACATCTGCGTCTAAAGGTCAAAGGTCACTCTTTCGAGGATGCCAATGTTCACATTTTGGACAGAGAGGACAGATGGTTTGAAAGAGGAGTGAAAGAAGCCATCTATGTCCACTGTGAGCGACCATCTTTGAACAGAGGCGGGGCTTACGACACCAACTCTCTGCCATCTATAATCCAGTTTTGAGATCCTTCCCAGACGCCTTAACGCCCACTCACATCCTGGGCCATCTGACCTCAGGAATTCGCATGATAAGGTGGGGCCAGGTTTCACAATGAACACACCCGAAACTCTGGCTGATTGGGACCCACACCCAGTTTCACACCTTGGCTCAGGCGATTAGAGGATCATCAGGGGGTCCTTTTGTCCCTCTGTGGGGGGATACTCCCTCTAGGTTTATATCTGGGACTCTCCACCATTTGACCTTAGAACTGAAGAAGCTTCTCGGATGAGAGGTGAAACGTCTTCAAGCAACTTAAAGAAGTCCAGACGCTTTTCTTTGCAAGCTCCTTTGACTACGATGACCTGGATGACTGAGAACCTTCACAGACAGTTTTTGGTTGATATTCTATCGCTCTCCATTAAATGAAACTAACATTAAAGAAATAACATGAATAATTGTTCTTTCTTTGTAACTGAGGAAACCTACAAATTCAGCAGTGATAATTATTTCCCCAACTGTACCTGAGCAGGTATGGAGATGTCACAAAGAGAAGGCAGTGGAGTTTTTCACCAGATTGTTTAACACAACCTCAGTGGCAGAAGAGTAAATGTCTTGTTTCATTCCTTTTTACTAGAGTACACTGAATGTTAACAAGCATCGGGCACAGAACGAGGCTTTCGTCAGGCCGAAGAACTTCTCAACCAAGAGCACAGGTGAAAACGCCTTACATTTTCAAAACAGGTGGAACAGACACATTAAACTTATATTTGCTAGACGTTTCTGATCTCTTCTCCCGACTTTGACCCCCCCCTATCCATCTTAGATCTGACTTGGGATGTGCTTGTGTATGGTCGAAAAAATCGAAACAGAGCGGTGCATGGGGACGAAGTTGTGGTGGAGTTGTTGCCCAAGAACGAGTGGAGAGGGAGGGACACAGCCCTGACTGATGGGGATGAAAAAACTGGAGAGGACAATGAGAGTACACCTCTGCCAACAGGTGGGAATGTTTGTACTCCATTCATTCACATTTGATTTATTTTTGTATTTAATGATATTTTGTGTATTATATTTTCTGTCTGATTTGCCTAAAATATGTTCAGGATATCTCACAAATAAGTAATGAAAACAATGAAGCATCTTGATCGAACCACATGAATGGTTCGATCCGTGGCTCCCCGAGTCTGCAAGCCGAGTATCTTTGGGAAAGATACTAACCCCAAGTTGCTCTCCGATGCATCCATTGGAGTATAGTGAGTGTGAATGTTGCTTAGTAAGCACTTAAACGCATAGAAGGAAGTGCTTGTGTGAATGGGGTGATTGGGTGAGAGTAGAAAAGAGCTGTATAAGAATTAGTCCATTCACCATTCTTGTTTATATCACCTGCATGAAGCAACATTATAAGAACATATTTGGGTGAAATAACATTTGGAAGCTATTTTCTGGACAGGCATTCACAATTAAACTTTTTTTAAAGTTGCTACTGATTTTTATTACAGTTCTGGTGTAATTTGGCACAACTGAACCTCTTCTCCATGGTTCCATTCGTCAGGGAATAGCTTCTTGACAGCCACATTTCCAGAGATTCAAATAACGATGAAGTTTCGTCGAACAACTCAAGGGCCAAATGCATCTCTCAGGTTCTGTGTCACGTCTTTGCTGGTTTTTCCTGCTTTTTAATGACATGGCAGATATTGTTCATCTTCTGTAGAATTTTTTTTACGTCTGACACCTTTTCTTTCGTCCAATACAAAAGAAAGTTTTAAGTCTAGGAGACACAAATGGCAGGGAACGCATCCTGAGCTTCCACTAACATACAGTTCCCTTTACCAAACACAACAGAACAGAGACAGACGGGGCCCCGTAAGTTTGCCAGTGTAACCTCGCAAATGACAAAAGAGAGAAAGAAAGAAAAACACTAATTAATTAAGCACACAACTCAGGGCCCAGTATTCAAAAGGCGAGGAACACTCCTGCAACTATACACGTGGACTCGCACAAATAATCAATAATCTTTTCAGCTGTGGCAGACCTAGAACAGGGAGGGATAGTTCAGGTGCAAAAATACTGTTTTAGCTTGTCACACTTTTAATTTGGCTAATGGGAACACCCTGTGTTTTTACATAAAAAATATGCAACACATAAAATACATTTTAATCTAACTGGAGGCAATTGACCATTGTTAACCCTTCTTATTGTTATTATTTTTACACACGAGGTCCTAAGGACAAAAAACTTCCCCCCCCTGCGGGCGGTCAATCCTTCAAGCTCAGGTCCTCTACCAGAGGCCTGGGAGCTTGAGGGTCCTGCGCAGCATCTCTGCTGTTCCCAGGACTGCGCTCTTCTGGACAGAGATCTCAGATGTTGTTCCCGGGATCTGCTGGAACCACTCGCCTAGCTTGGGAGTCACCGCACCGAGTGCTCAGGTTACCACGGGGACCACTGTTACCGTCACCTCCACATCTTCTCAAGCTCTTCTCTGAGCCCTTGGTACTCTAGCTTCTCATGTTCCTTCGTCCTGATGTTCCTGATGATTGCTAAATCTGTCACTACAGCCGTCTTCCTCTGCTTGTTCACCACCACTATGTCCGATTAGCCATCACCATTTTGTCCGTCTGTATCTGGAAGCCCCGAAGCATCTTAGCTCGGTCATTCTCCATCACACTAAGGGGCGTCTCCCGTTTTGACCTCGGGACTTCCAGGCCATACTCGGCACAGATATTCCCTTTATACTATGCCGGCCACTTGGTTATGGCGTTCCATGTATGTCTGCTAGCATCTTGCACCCTGTTGTTATGTGCTGGATTGTCTCAGGGGCATCTTTACGCTTGTATCTGGGGTCTTGACTGACTGGTCTGGTAGACCCCAGCCTCTATGGATCTTGTACTTATGGCTTCATGTGCTGCCATTATTAGTGCCTCTGTGCTCTATTTCAGTCCAGTCCAGCCACTGGTAGGATTTCTGGATGTGAGCTAGTTCTTTTATCTGTTGGTGGTACTGTGCAGGATCCTGTCCTTCCATGATGGTTCCTCTTCTTGCTCCTCTTTCTTGGGTTTCTGGTGCCTGAGGTATTCACTAAGCACACCTGAAGCCCCTACCAGTCAAAAGTGTGGACACGCCTTTTTTTTAGTGGTTTTTCTGTCATGGCCTGGTACTTCTACATAGTAGATTCTCACTGAAGGCATCAAAACTATGAATGAACACATATGTAATTATGTAGTACATATGTATATACCGGCTCCCCCCCAGTGCTGCGTTCTTTCTCCTCTGCTCTTCTCCCTGTACACCAACTGCTGCACCTCCACCCACCAGTCTGTCAAGCTAATCAAGTTTGCAGATGACACCACCGCTATTGGACTCATCTCGGACGGGGACGAGTCTGCCTACAGGAGGGAGGTTGAACGTCTGGTGTCCTGGTGCAGCCACAACAACCTGGTGCTGAATGCCCAGAAGACAGTGGAGATTATTGTGGGCTTCAGGAAGCACACAGCCCCACTCCCCCCCATCATCCTGACTGACACCCCCATCACCTCTGTGGACTCATTCCGCTTCCTGGGTACCACCATCACCCAGGACCTGAAGTGGGAGCCTCCGTCACCTCCGTCATAAAGAAGGCTCAGCAGAGGATGTGCTTCCTGAGGCAGCTGAAGAAATTCAACCTGCCAACACGGACGATGATGCAATTCTACACCGCAATCATCGAGTCCATCCTCACTTACTCCATAAATGTCTCTCTGTACTGATGTCTGACATTTAACCCCACAGGTCGTATTGTAGGGATCCTGCAGAGGAACTGGAGAGACTACGTGGTAACTTTCCCCACTAGGGATGGGATTCAGTCCCAGAGCAGGAATTCCCAGCGGATACTGACCATACCTTGGGACCAGCGTATTCCTAAAATCCGCATCAGTACTCAACAGGCTGAAGCTCTGCAGGTCTGACTTGACTTACATCTATAGGTTGATTTTATTTTCATGATGTACATTATGGCTTAGTCACATGAGTAAAAATAGGACGGCACCTGCCTTGTAACAAAGAAAAAACGCTGCTTTTCCAGTGATTGCAGTGAATATTTTGCATTCAGCGTTCAATTACAAGTAGTTACGGCAACCAACTGGTCGATCAAAGGTTGAGAATACAACACTGTCAACCTCTGGATGAACGCTTTCAAGGTGATTGCCTTGAAAAGCAGGACTCTATCTCCAGACCATCTTATCACCATTTGATTGGTGTTTTGCACCCTTTAAATAAAAGTAACTGACTGAGAGTAGTTGCAGAATTAGTCCCCGTCTTCCAAAGAAGCATTTCAAAGCCAACAATATTGCAAATTCATTGCACATAGCAACACCGATCTTGTTTGCGCTCCAGTCTCTAGTGTTACTATAGCATTATGCTTTTGTCTCATAGTGTGACCAGTGTTTACTAAGTGCTGTCTCATTTCTATCCCTGTCTTCTCATCCTCACCTAGGACCACAGAGTTGTGGTGCGCATTGATTCATGGGAAAGCACGTCATTCTATCCCAACGGCCATAGTGTACGGGTTTTGGGTCGAGCTGGAGAGCTTGAGACTGAGGTCCAGACCATCCTCCTAGAGAACTGCATCCATATTCTTCCTTTCTCAGACGCACAGGTGAGAGCACCTACGTTAGAGATAAATTCAAGTTTTTACATCTCTAAAAGGCAAATTCCACAAGCCTATATAGTATGTTTCACCTTTCGTATTTAGCTGTTGTGAACCCATCAGCAATTATTGTGAATATAAATATTATGATAAAATGTGATTTTTTTTTTATGTCTATAAATTGCAATTAAACAGTTAAATTCAACCATAATTGACGCAAATGGTGGCAAATACCCATCTACACAGTTTGGAAATACTTTGGTGAGTAATTTGCTTCATCCTGTGTGATAAAACTTGCAGGATTCTAGTAAGTTAAGTAATTTCAGAAAATATGTTTTTGTTACTAATTCCCAGCTCTGGTTGTACTTTGGATGTAGGTTTTTGATTGTTAAGGATTAATAAGCTTCAGAATTGTCCAAAAACAGCTGGACATTATTAAAACATTATTACCAAATCACCAAGCAGTGAAAGAACCCTAGCAGCTCCATATACCAAAAGCTTGGGGAAAAAAAGAGTCTGGACTTTTTCTTGAAGATGTTTCACCTCTCATCTGAGAGGTTTCTTCAGTTCTAGGAGAAACTGGTGCAGAGTCCCAGATTTTAAGCCCTATGGGAGTGTCCCCCAGGAGAGATGGACCCCCTAATGATCCTCTACCTAATCACACGAGCCAAGGTGTGAAAATGGGTGTGGGTCACAATCAGCCAAGTATTCGGGTGAACCCACTGTGAATCCTAGCCCCAGCCTATCATGTGATTTCCTGAGGTCAGATGGCCCAGGATGTGAGTGGAAGCGTCTGGGAAGGGATCTCAAAACTGGATTATAGATGGCAGACAGTTGGTGTCGTAAGCCGCTGCCTCTGTTCAAAGATGGTCGCTCACAGTGGACATAGATGCCTCTTTTACTTCTCTTTCAAACTATGTCTTCTGACAGCTGAGTCTTGTCTCATTTTAAGAGCTTCCTTTACATGTGTGTGTTCCCTCTTTTTTCCTTCAGGCTTAGAGGGAACATGTTCTGCCCGGTGGTGTAGGGTCCTGATTACTCAAAGTTTGTGTTCCAGAGGGTGATGGGAGTCAAACAGGAGGTACTGGTCCATGTGTGTGGGCTTCCAGTAAACTTCATGTTGAGGTTTCCGTTCTCTTTAATGCGCACGGCAAAGTCCAGGAATGGCATACTGTTATCCTTTGTGTCTTCCCTGGTGAACTTTGTTTTTATCCACAGCGTTGATGTAAACAGTGAAGGATTCTACTTCCTGGGTTTTGATTTTGACCCATGTGTCATCAACATATCTGTACCAGTGGTTAGGTACTGTCCCTTTAAAAGAGCCAACAGCCTTTCTTTCCACCAGTTACTCCTAGACCTGAAGAAGCTTCTGACAGGTGAAACGTCTTCAAGGAACTTATAGAAGTTTGGACGCTTTTCTTTCCAAGCTCCTTAGACTACGATGACCTGGATGACTGAGAACCTTCACAGACTTATATGACCAAAAGGTTTGCAAGTTGACAGCTCGGTCCATAATAACCCTTAATGTGGTCACCCTACTGTCAGCTTACTTGGCTAAGCTCTTTCAGGACATTGGCCACCTGCTTGATAAGGGCACCTGTATGCATTTTCCCCTTCTCAACCTCATACCAGTGATACTGAGTGGGGTGAGGGAGGAGTAGCTGTCTCTCATTTTTATAGATCCCATACTGGCCCATCAGGCCATTGATGGCAGAACTAGCTTTTCTGTTCCACTACTGGCCATGACCATTGCCTTTGAACATTGACTTGGCGTGATTTTTTTCTTCCACATCCCAAATGGTCAGCACTCTGGGCGTGGCACACGAGTGGCTGATTTAAAATGAAGCAGGTCTCTCTCTGAGAGTCATTGTGAACATTCAGAATGCTAGATCACTTTCTACATGCTCATTTTATGAAGTATTTGAGAGATTCCTTATCTATACTCTGTTTAGGGATGGGTATCGTTTAGGTTTTATCCGATACCGGTACTTTTGAAACTGTGCGGGTGCTTAAATGGTGCTCTAACCGTTGCTTCCTTCTCTCACCCCAACCGGTCGCAGCAGATGGCCCCGCCCCTCCCTGAGCCTGGTTCTGCTGGAGGTTTCTTCCTGTTAAACAGGAGTTTTTCCTTCCCACTGTTGCCAAAGTGCTGCTCATAGGGGGTCATATGATTGTTGGGTTTTTCTCTGTATCTATGAAGCGCCTTGAGGCGACTTTTGTTGTGATTTGGTGCTATATAAATAAAATTGAATTGAATTGAATTGCTTAAAGAATGGAGAACACAAACTTTGTCCAAAAACCTCTTATGTTTTTATTTTTAGCAGTCTCTTTTTTCTGCAAAATGATAACCAAGTTAGCCTTTTCTTTTGATACAACATACCTACTTTGTTTGGAACCGGTGAATAATGGAAAACATGTTTAGCTGTTTGTTTTTTTTGTAAAAAGATAACGGTGTTAGCTTTTTCTGCAGCTACAGGGCATGTATGGTATCACTCTATCAAACAAGAAGACAGTCGCATGTAACTACGACGGTGTTTGCTAGTTCACCTTACATGCATTAATGTAATAACGTGGTTAGCCTACTCAACGTAAATTACACACGAACAACATTAAGCTCCTCACGCAGAGAAGAACGGTTGCTGCTGCATCATCATCCGTCTGCTACACTGGCAGGGCTAGGGGCCAGGACTCTCCTCTTCGGGTTTTTGGGGGATGTTGCTAACTCCAGGTCCAATAACAGGCAACCCACCCGCAGCAGATGTGCTCGGTGTGAAGTCTCGCAGCAAGCTATCAAATACGATGCATTTCTCTGCTTTTAAAAAAACGCTATAGCGTTGCCAGGTGTTTCATTGGATTCGAGGTGTTACTTCCTTTGCACAGTATCACAGTATCACCTTAAAGCACTTGTTGCTGCTGAGTTTGCATATTTTGCTGTGAAGTACAGCCAGACTTTTGACCGCTTTGCCTTGGACATTTAATCTGTAGCTCTGCTCTCAAAGAACATACGTACCTGGACCCGCCTACTATCCTCGGAAACGTAAAATGATTGGCTAGAATCCAAAGTGTATGACATCTCAAGAAAAAAAAAAGCCACCCGTATCCGGTATACCCGCACCCAATGTTCCCTCTAATTTTTCATGTGTCTGAGCGAACACAGAAACTCCCTGAGCGATCCCTTGGACCACTGTGAGCAACAGCAGACGTGTGCACTGTGGTGACGCCAGCATTGAATCCATGCAAGTTACATGGTTTATTAAAATAATAAAATTACAGCATTTACATTTATGTTAGACTACTTTTAATTAACTATTTTAGCCCACTTACAATGAAAATTTAAAAAAACAAAACAAAAAAATCTTGTTCATGACCTGTGTAGCATGTTAACACTATTGGAAGTAAAAATAACTTGAACTCCAATTTTGAAAACACAAGTTTCTTTGGTTGTTTTTTTCATAAAGCTCTGACTTGTATTATGAGTCTGTGGTCTGGGAGAGAGTCTGTAACTCTGTCTGCAAAATACAGTAAATAATGACCAATGTTGGTCAATTAATTATATAGTTACTTCTTCAAAAAAGTAACTGAGTTATGCAAACAACAAAGTTTTTTGCAGCTGTTTACCTAAAAATGCAGCCAAGGCGTTTTTTTAAATAAACATTTTAAATTATTTAGAGAACAATCATCAAATTGCATCAAATCTGATGCCACACAAATTATTTGTGCCACTCCAAAAATAATTTCTGTCAACTATGAGATGAAGGAGAACAACAGCCTGATACCTGCAGGCCTGACAGCAGCAGATGTGTCACTGCTGTAACACCTGTAACACTCAGCAGTCGCCTCATTGTTCTGACACACACTAAACGTCGCCACGCCGCTTTGCTCGCTAAAACACCGGTGTCGGCACATAAGGACGCTGTCAGAGCCTGTCAACGACATTGATTAGCTGCGTATATACGAATGTGAATCGCATTACTGGCTGGATCCCATACGGGAGCAGCCAGTCACTGACTAACACTGCAAAACAGACTTGTTAAAGTATTGATTTTAATTTCAATTCAGATTAGATTTTTTTTTTTGTGCGCAACGCAGATTTTCTGTGCGCAGAGACCGTGCCAGCAGTGCGCAATTGTGCACACACACAGCTTCGAGGGAACATTGCCGGTACCCATTCCTAACTCTGTTCCACATGTGTTATGTTTCCTTCAGGATTAGCTAAATAAGAGAGGATTATTTTCCATTTATTAAACTGCATTTAGCTACTCTTTCGTATCACATTTACTTTGGGAATGCACCAATTGGTCCACATCCTGTTTATGCAGGGCCCACTTTTAAACGGTAAATTGCTGAAAATGTAGCCATATATAGCGCTTTTCTGTGTCTTGCACTCCTTTGCATAGATTGAAGCATCTGTGTGTTCCTGTTTTGTTGAGTGTATCTGTCTGTGTGGCTGTTGAAGGCTACTGAGAGTGTGACCTTCACAGTTCACCAGAGGACCATCTATTACATTTGTTAGGTTATGCGTTTTTGATATTATTGCATCCTCACTGGCACACTCAGTCCTTAGTGTGGGCTTACCCTGCTCCATACCTTGTTAAGGATAAAGAACTTACAACCTGGAAGTAGATTATATCTCCCATAGTGAGATACAGAGAATGGTTGCTTACCAGGGTAACTCTGGTTTTCTGAAACCCAGGTGATGTTTGGTTTTCACCTCCAAACAATCGCAGTCAGAGATCAGGTGAAAGAGGAAAGAGCAGAGAGCGTCAAAATAAAAGGGAAATTATGGGAGCAAACACCAGAGTTTAACAATTGTTCATCACTAAATACAGTACAGATATTTTAATAAGGAGAGGTTATTTGAAAGAATGAAATTGATTTACTGATGAACAGAATTTAAACAGGTGATTTGCCGTTAGACTCAGATGGCCTATCTCAGCGGAACAGAACCCCGTCTGTGAAAAGGATTAGAGCAGGAGCCCCGAGAGCCTGGAAGCTGGTGGTGGAATGGTTGAATGGAGCATGAGTGATGAGATGAGGCGTGTACAAGGAAGAATAACCGAGGACACAGCATGAATGCTGATTGGCCTGGAGAAGGTGATTGGACTAGACCACTTCAGGAACGCCTTTAGCCACACCTCACCAGGTGTAGACAATCGGCAGTTAAACCTAGGCAACACCTGAAGACAACTGCATTTCCACTGTAAGGAGTGTAAGGGTTGCAATGGGCTGTAACAAAGGACAAGCACAGATGAGTCCACTATCATAGACTGGAACATCATTCATAACTTTTTATGTTATAAAGGGGGTGGCAGTAGAGCTTCTGTGATTGGTCACATCAGAGAGTGCTTGGTTATCAGAGAGTTACCATAGTAACCAAAGGTTTTAAAGATTGCAATATAGCTATTGTTGTCCAGAGGGGCCGATGGTGCGATATGGCAGCCTCGCTTCTGTCAGTCTGCCCCAGGGCAGCTGTGGCTACAACTGTAGCTGCCTCCACCAGTGTGTGAATGTGAGAGTGAATGAATAGTGGCATTGTAAAGCGCTTTGGGTGCCTTGGAAAGCGCTATATAAATCCAATCCATTATTATTATTATTATTATTATCAAATCAACAAAATATTAAAGAATCATTAAATATGTGGAATAGTTCATTCTTTCCTTTTTTCATCAGTGGTTTACACACTGGCTTGCAGGCAAAATGTCACTGGTTCGATTGCAACCGGAGATACAAATCAGGGTTGTGCCTGGAAGGGCATCTGGTATAAAACTCTGCCGTATCAAAAGATGCTGAGCTATCAGGTGTGGTGACCCCTTGTGACAAGGGAGCAACTGAAAGTGAAACACTGTTTTGCTTTGTCTTTGTGTAAAGTGTCCTTGAGTGTTTTGAAAGGCGCTTAATAAAATGTATTATTATTATTATTATTATTAATGTTTTGTATAGAATCATAACAAAATGTGAAAAGTTCAAAAGACTATGCGGCTGTTTAGCTGTGCCTGTCCGTCTGCCATCAGCTGAGAGAGATGCCGGTCAACTCTCTGGAGAAGCCGTGGACGGTAGACCCCTCTGAGGTGGCAGAGCGGCGGGATCTTAGGGACAGTCGCCTGGTGTTCAGCATCGATCCACGCGGCTGTGAAGATGTAGACGACACGCTGTCTGTACACAAGCTCCCCAACAGAAGGCTGGAGCTGGGAGTTCACATTGCTGATGTCACTCACTTTGTCAAAGAGGGTTCGCTCACAGACTTGGAGGCACGTTCAAGGTGAGGAACTGGTTGGAGTGGTTGGGTAGAGTAGGTGGGATATAAAAGGATAAAAGAAAATTACAGCATCTTGCATAAGTGTTCAGAGGAACTTTCAGAAGTACAAAGAGGCAAGAAAGTTGTTGCCTGAATTAATGTTGCATCAGCAGCATGCCTTGTAGCGCAATTATAAATAACACAGAGGGCCACCTTAAATAAGGCTCGTGTCTGATGTGAAGCATTAAGCCTTAAATGTCTATCATTTAATCACATGTAGAAGGACTTCACAGGGTCCATGATGGCTTTGAAAGTATCACTGGCACCAGGAATTGAACCAATGGTCAGCACGTTGTTGGTTCAATCCCTGGTGCCTTCGGGCTTCATGTTAAAGTCACCTTGCACAAAATACTTAACCCCCAAATTTCCCTGGATGCATCCGTTAGTGTGAGTGTGCATGTGAGAGAAAATGCTTAAAGGTATAGACTAACGCGCTGTATGAATATGTGTGCGAATGGACGAATGCTGGTCGTGCTAAAAGGTGGTTGGGGTTCTCACAGTAGAGAACTGCTACACACAGAACACAGTGGTCCATGTTGTTACGAAGAACTTGTGCTCATTTTGAGTACGATGCCATTAACAGGACAGGGGAATGTTTCCGCTGTGGGAAAGCCTGAGTGATTTTCACTGTGGCCTTCATAAACATATATTACTACGGGACATGGCAGCCATACTTGTACACAACATTCAACCAGAAGGTCATGCAGCAAAAAAAGGAAAAATGAGTCCGCTTCCAACTAAATTAGTTTTATTCTACTGAGTGGTAGAAGTAAAGAACAGTGTGTCACACATCATTTGTTTTCAGATCCCCTTTGTACAGTTACGGGTGTCAGGAAAACACCGGAGGTCACATGATGGCATGTGACCTTGAGTACCTGATGTTAATGGTTTGTCTATAATTGGCTTTCAGTGCATCTTATTAATAAAGAGGATGATGATACAAGACAGTTGAACCACAGTAATAGAACAAGAAGATATTCATCTGTGTTTATGTCCAGATATATGCACATGTTCTGATTTATTTATTTATTTTGTGCTGTATTGTACAAATGAATAAAACTGAGTTTAAAATATCTGCAGTAAATGAAGTGAAGGTCGGGGCTGCAAAAGTAATGCTTGCACTTGATCTCCACAAATTTTCCTTCCTGGGAACATGCAGCGATGACACCATGTGACAGGGAAGCAGCCCAAAAAAATTTGTGTCACAGCTGAACGGCCGACAAATCTGCAGCAAATGCATTCTGCTGTCATCTCGGTGTAATCTCGCTATAATCCAAAATCTCTACGGAATTCTTTCAGCACCTTGTTGAGTCTTGGAAGTGAAGAAAGGAGTGTTCAGAAGGCAGAAGTGTCTAACCCAGTGCTAATAAAATGTATCTGATAAAGTGTAGTCTGCAGATAAATTAGTAAGAAGGTCCATGAAGTGCATGTCGTTTTTTAAAGGCAGCAGCAGCAGCAGCAGCAGCATGTACAGAAGATGATTGAGAGCCGAGTGAGGAGAGAAACTCCGTGTAGACTGTTAACAACGTGCACTTATAAAATAATACTGAAATCTTACTATATATTTTTTATGTTGTGATTTTTAATGTAGTTTTGGTCCTCTGCTTTCTCTCTGACTTACTCTAAAATTCCATTTTACATTTCATAGCTGTCCACAAAGCAGCGTGCAGATCACCCACCTGTCCAGCTCGCCTCCACACTTTAAAGAAGTAAATTAAAATCTCATGATTGTGGTTTGAAGCCTTAAATTCTATTTCAGAAAATGGGGAATATTTATTAAATCATAAGAAAAACATTTTGCTTATTTATTTCATCCTTCCTGACTTATTAATAAACAGAAGGATGAAAATGACAAAGGTGGAACAAACTCTGAATATTTAGTACTTATTTTCAAATTATGTCTCACTTTTGATTAGAAAGAAGATGATAAAGCTGCTGCTTTGATCTCATTGCCTTTTTATATTTATTATGTCACTTCTTAAGGGCTACAACCTACTACCTGGCAGACCGCAGGTACGACATGCTGCCTGCTATTCTCAGCGCAGACCTTTGCTCACTGCTGGGAGGTGCTGACAGGTTAGTAGACTTCCCATCACACGTTTCATTTTCATATGCTTAAAATGCATGCTAGTTGTGTAACTGACACTTTCAAATTCAGGTATGCAATGAGCGTGCTTTGGGAGCTTGACGCAGAATCCCTTGAAGTCCAAGAGGTCTGGTATGGTCGTACACTCATCCGCTCCTCCTATCAGCTCCACTACGAGCTGGCTCAGGCGCTCCTCAACGGAGAACAGGTTGAGGTAGCGGAACTGGCCAACCTGGGTCCTCAGGAAAAGGGTTCTAAGCTAGCTCAACTCACTGAGGCACTTGAGATGCTCACACATGTAGCCAGACATCTTCGGGCAAAGAGGGACAGAGGAGGAGCGCTGGAGCTGGAAGGAGTGGAGGTATGATTGGTTTCTTGTATCTTCATAGAGTATTTTGTGTGTTTTGGTAATGTGTGTACTTAACAGTAAGACTATATAAATAAAGACTGCAAACATTTAAGGTTCATGTTCTTAATTGAAAGCGTAAGCATGTTATAGCTGAGTGTCTAACCCTAACACATCGTCATTACTGACGTCTAACATACGACACAAAATGATTCAATGAATCTGAAGTGAATCAAACAAAGTAAACCGTGCACATAGCTTCAGTGGAGAGAAATCCATTCTGCACATTAAAAACTGGAACCACTATCTTTCTCGCACATTTCAGCTGCAGAAGATTCTCCCTTCTAAGCTTCTGTCTAAGTGAAAGTTTGACTTAACCTCTGTGTTTGGTCATTTTGTCAGATGACATCATGGTTAGAAAATTCAGTATCAGTCACCCCGAAACACTTCATACAGCCGAGGGGAGGAAATCAGGTCAAAAGACACCTGTGGAAAAGGGCCAGGGATTAATGATAACTAATGATTAAATGGAGATTGGTCTATAAACATGTAGTCAGTGATAATGATGACAAAGAGGTGATGATGATGTTCGGCGTCATCATGAGAATCCCCCAGCTGCCATGGTCTATTGCAGCATAACTAAGGGAGGATTCAGGGTCACCTGGTCCAGCCCTAACTATATGCTTTAGCAAAAAGGAAAGTTTGAAGCCTAATCTTAAAAGTAGAGATAGTGTCTGTCTCCTGAATCCAAACTGGAAGCTGGTTCCACAGAAGAGGGGCCTGAAAACTGAAGGCTCTGCCTCCCATTCTACTTTTAAATACTCTAGGAACAACAAGTAGGCCTGCAGAGCGAGAGCGAAGTGCTCTAATAGGGTGATATGGTACTACAAGGTCATTAAGATAAGATGGGGCCTGATTATTTAAGACCTTGTATGTGAGGAGCAGGATTTTGAATTCTGGATTTAACAGGAAGCCAATGAAGGGAATCTGCTCTCTCTTTCTAGTCCCTGTCAGGACTCTTGCTGCAGCATTTTGGATCAGCTGAAGGCTTTTCAGCGAGTTTTTTGGACATCCTGATAATAATGAATTACAGTCGTCCAGCCTGGAAGTAATAAATGCATGAACTAGTTTTTCAGCGTCACTCTGAGACAGGATATTTCTAACTTTAGAGATGTTGCACAAATGGAAGAACGCAGTCTTACATATTTGTTTAATATGTGCATTGAAGGACATGTCCTGGTCAAACATGACTCCAAGGTTCCTCACAGCGTTACTGGAGGCCAAGGTAATGCCATCCAGAGTAAGAATCTGCTTAGATACCATATTTCTAACATGTTCAGGACTCAGTACAATAACTGAATGAATTTAGACGCAGGAGTCTTCCAGGTCTTTATGTTTAGTTTGGTTTTTTGCTGTGTTATTTACAGAATTACAGATGGATACCATATATTTCTTTTCATCGATAATAAATTATAGTACGGTCTAATAGAGACGTTATTTTTAAAATCAGGCGTCTAAGCAGAACACGTTCCTCAGCAGAAAACATTTTATCAGAAAGTCATTTCAGTGAGAATATTGGAATAAAGAAACCAAGCACTCCACTGTGAAACCACTGACAGTTTTCACATTAGATCACAGCCATTTATCTACAGCGGCTGGTCGGCCATCTGTTAAAACCTCATATGGACAATTCCTGTTGTTCTATAAGATGCTCTCTAATAGGATGTCTTGGATTTATTTATTATTCAGTTATTGCATTCCTGTTATGGCTGTACGCACACAGAATATTGATATGACGTAAAAATGATTCTCTCGGGTTGCTTCTGGGATAGTGGAAAAACCAATATATTTCTAAAAGTGTGTTTAATGATTGAGCTGCCACCCAAAAATCAAGTTCTTATCTTGACAAAGCTGGATTATTGACCGCTGGTGAAACATCTGTTGTCCTGAAGGATAAGGACAACAGATGTTTCATCTTGATCTATTATATAAAACGGCCAAAACTGTGTTCAAATCCAAACTTTCTGGCTTCTTTTGGTTCCTGCTGAAGTACTTTGGGTCCCCTCAGTTCATCCTTAGTCTGAGAAAAGTTTTGTTCTCTCTTTAAGGCACATTTCCTTTGAGCTAACTTAAACTCTGATTGGCTGTCCACTATAAACAAAAAGCATGAACAGCAGATCGGTGGAGTTTCTGTGCCCATGAGCAGAGCTGTGTGCCTGTTAGGGATATGTGTTCTTACTGGTATGATAGAGAGCTGAACGTAGGAAAGACAGTAGACTGTTTTCAGGTTGAGATTCATTCACATTTGGTTCTCCGTGCAGCATTTGTTCCGGTGGAATGGTGCATGTTCAACTGAGTTAAAGTAAACTGTAGTAAAATGTGGCCCACTGATGCATTTTCATATTCTTTTTCATTGAAGTCACGTTAGAAGCATTTTCCCTTTTCAGGTGGGTGCCCAGCTGGATGAGGAGAGGAACATTACGGCCCTGGTCCCTCGTCAGCCCCTGGAGGTCCATGAGACCGTGGCAGAGTGCATGATTTACGCCAACCACTGGGTGGCCCGCAAGATCCAGGAAGCTTTCCCCAACCAGGCCCTTCTAAGGTGTCACCCACCACCACAACAGGAGCTATTCAACCAGCTGGTGGACACTGCAAAGGCCAAAGGTTTCACCATTGACACCAGGTAATGTTTTTGACTGTTCAGTATAGAAACTGAGGAAATGCATATTGTAGTCCAACGCACATCATGTTCAGACACACAAGTGTGTGAACCTGAAATGTTTGATAACACGGGGACACACTCAGGTGTCACATGAGCAGTCAGACAAGAAGAAGACATGTTCCTTCAGCTCAGGTTGAGGTTGAAGCCAAATATGCTTCCAAACCAAAGACTAGAACATATGATGAAGCATATCTTGCCTTTGGCTTCAGCTTCACAACAGCTGTCGTGGCAAGGTCGGTCTCCCCGACAGAATTAGTTTCCCCTGCGTCGGGAGCACACGCTGGGCTGTCCAAATCACGGACAAACAGGATCCCACATTCTTGATTTTCAGTTCACAAACACTTCTTATAACGACTAACTACTCCTGAAACTTTGGAGGTTTTAGCTCTTTACACAGTAAAGTTACAGGATAAATATAATTATCAGGCAAAATGTCCTTCGTTTGTTAAAATAATCCCGTCTGATACCACGAGAGGACAATAAATATTTCATTTTCTGTTGTAACCCTTAAACTGAATGGTAATGTAACGACACTCAGGTTTCACTTTTTTACAAAACTAAAACATCACTACTTCCACGTCTGACTGTTTGTAATGGAGGCGGCGTAACCTGGATCCACACTCCGTGCCCAGCGAACGCTCGCCACGCAGGGGGAACACATGCTGTCGGCGATGCCGACCTCGGCACAACGCTGATCCTGCCGCAGTTTGTTCCCCGGTTCAAATCCCGGACAAACAGGATCCCACAGCTGTTTATGCTTTTAAACCCGTTTTGCACAGAGAGCAGTGTTGAATATTCTCACACGGGAACAAAACAAACAACTCAAATAATTAAAGATGGTTTGTTTTTCTGTTTTTTAAAAGAGGCAGTGATTTATTTAATTACAACCTGTAATCTATTACAGTTAACTTTTATTTGTTTAACTGTTTACAAAAGGTCTGAGGATCTGAGGCGTGGAATGAACTGCAATGGAGTTTGAAAACAAAATATGAATGTGCGGTTGGAGGATTGTGGGGGGGGGGGGGGTTAAACCAACAGCAGAACCGGTCCCAGGACAAGAGACATGGTGATGCAAGTAGCTTTGTGTCACTGACTGCTGAGATGAGAGGCCTCACTCATCCCTGGTTTCTGGCTCTGTTCCTTCAGGTCCAACAAGGCTTTAGCTGCCTCACTGGACCGAGCTGTGGACCCACAGGACCCCTTGGTGAACAGGTTGTTCAGAATGATGGCCACCACTGCTATGTCACAGGCTCTGTACTTCTCCACTGGTGCTCATCCTCAAGACCAATACTACCATTATGGTACGATACCGCTGCACAGCTTTTATTGGCTGCACTAGAGTTTCAGTGTGACTGTGGGTCAGTCCATCCATCACACGTCTGCACACACTTGTCCAACGTCTGTTGTTTGTGAAGAATTATTCGACTGAGAACTAGAAAGAAGGCTAACGTGCTGATATTTGCTTCGTTGTCGTAGGTCTGGCTCTGGATCGCTACACACACTTTACCTCACCCATCCGTCGGTACGCAGACATTGTCGTGCACCGCCTTCTTACCGCAGCCCTGCACATGCAGAGGGGCGTTGTATCTGGTAAAGCACCAGCCAGTAACAAAGAAGTGGAGGAAATGGCTCACCATGTCAACAGCAAGAACAGGGTCAGGGGTGTTTTATTGTTTGTGTTTTTCAATGATTCACCTCTTACTCTATTAACAGAAGCTGTGCTGACGTCTGTGTTTCATTTGCAGGCAGCACAGGCAGCCCAAATGCGATCCACAGCACTGTTTCAGTGTCTGTTTTTCAGAGAACGAGACCCTCAGACAGACCCGTGCTGTGTGGCTGACGCTGTTGTCTACTCCATTCGAGACAACGGTGTCTTGGTGTTTATCCCAGAGTAAGAACCTTCAGTCCTGTGTTTTGTTCTGCAGTCTTCTTCTTTTCCTTTGTTTAATGGAGCTGTACAGCAGCTCACAGACGGCCAACCACTCGTGTATTTTTAATAGACGAATTCAAAGTTTATGACAATGAATGAATTTGTTGGAAGATGTAATTGCACGCTAATCAATGTATATTTAACAGTATACACGCTAGTTTTATTTTCTCTTAAAAAACCTCAAAATGAGTTTTAAATTGTATAAATTTACTAAACTAATTCCTTAAACATTTATTGTGAGCAGGGAAAATCGGCTAAAACCCCGAATCTTTTCTCTACCAGGCTTTAAATAAGTTAATTGCATTGCTGAAGTTGAGTCTGTGGGGAGGGACGGTGCTTTGGAGCCAGCCTTGTGTTTGTGGCACTTCTACGTTAGCTTAGCTAACCTCTGGAGGTTGCTGCTTGTTTATTGCAAGGAAAGTGTAATTTAATAACATCAGTGTTCTCCATGCTTGTGGTGTTACAGGGATATGCAATATTAACAGTTTATTAAAATGTAACCTGTGGTCATTTTGAGAAGGCTGTAGAATCCATGTAATGATTAAAATCACAGGGCGCAAAGCAGGTTGAGTAATATCACTGAGTAAGTAAGGCTGCCTCTGACCACAGCCATGTTGTTCACAGGTATGGTGTGAGGGGGCCTGTGTATCTGAAGAACAAAGAGGGCCTGGTGGTGGTAGCGGGACAGGACGGCAGCTGTGATTGGCAGGGTGGCACTGTGCGAAAATACCCGGACCGCATTACCACCACCTCCAGCTGTGGCACCTCCACCTTCAAACTGTTTGACCACATCACCGTAAGTCACAGAAAACGCTAATCAATCATTTTAGAAGGTTTCCAGCAATGCAGCGCCTAAAGGCGACGATTCCAAATATATATGCATGAGTGTATATGAATCACAGGTTCATACGACTACTGGATCTTTTGTGGTCCAACATTAAGAGACGTTTTATGATCTTGTTGTGATAAAGTGTTGTGTGGTTGCTGCTTTGTTAGCTAATCTCAAGGTAACAAAACGTCAGTAAGATGAATGAGACGAAAATGATTCCTGAAAATAAATCATTTAAAGTTATTCAGTTTATTGTTTTTAAATATTATATGAAAACAAAAACATAAGTGTGGGGGGGGAGGCTCTCCTCCAAGACAAGAAATGTAATGCTTCCAGTTTGTGGCGTTTCTACACAAACCTTTTTGTAAAGGGAGATAAAAAATGACAGTGGGCGGTAATTGTTTTCACATAAACGCCTTTAAACGCTGCACGGTCGCACTCTCTCTCTCGCACTCGATAAATGATCCATTGTTGCTCTGCACACGTTTGTTACCACAAACGTCGCATGCACTTATGTCATTGTCATGAGACACTCTTGCAAACAAACTCACGGTTTAGTAACACAGTAGAGCAGCGTGTTTACGGGACAGTAACAGTAATCTAATTACCTTTTTTGCAACAGTAATCCCTTACTTTACTCGTTACTTGAAAAAAGTAATCTAATTATGCGTTGCTGCCCATCACTGGCGTCAAGTTATATTAAGTTCAGGCATGTTACACACGATGATTGTGAGGAATAAGTGCATGTGATTTAAGCAAAAAGAGCAGGAAACATTACCCTAAGGTTAGCTAACAAAAAGAAACTGAAGTAACGGTGTGTTATTCTCACATCTTTGGCTTTAAGACATGAAAAAGTGACAGAGTACTGCTGCTTCCACTGTTATCAACATCTTTTCTTTCTTTCATGGACTTATCCTGGGGTCATAAATGTCAAAGGGCAAAGGCAATGCTAACAACATAGCTTACTGATGGATGATGATGGATGACACATGTGGCCAAAACAAGATAGAAAGAAACATTAGCCCAAACACAAGTTGTCCACCACAGCATTGACTGCTGTCAAGCTATGATCATATCAAACAAAGAGATGATGATGATATTCAACAAACAAATCAACAAAACAACAACCTCACTGTGACACTTGACCGAGGTCACAGTGTTAATGAATGTTTTTCTCCCCCTCTGCTCCAGTCTCCACGTCGTGTGAATGTTAGAAAGCACAGTAAAGAAAGTTCGTGTACGGATGGATGAACGTTTGTTACATTGGATACGTGTGTGTAACATACGTATCCAATTTATCCTATTTATGAACAAAATTGTGGCACAGTCGGAAACTTCTCCACTCTACACCACTGTCTACTTAGCTGTGACGCTGCGCACAGTGCTGAGAGGACTGCTGTTATATATTACGTCACAAACCTTAAGTGGGCCTGTCTTTGCATAGCATTCCATTAGACTATTTTCAGTAGGTGCCATTACTGTGTAGTGATCGAACTGAGGAATACTGTGACTTACGTTCTCTGCTCTCTTCAGGTTCGTATTTCTGTCCACTCTTCAACTTGCCACGCTGACCGTCTAAACCTCGAGGTCATCAGCAACAAGCCTCACCACAGTGCCAAGTCCCAGCAGCCCAGCCCTCAGGGCCGCAGTCAGCTGGTCAAAGAGGTGGTGCGTCAGAATGAAGAGGCGCTGGCTCAGGAGAAGACAGCCCGGCGCCCCAAACTCTCCAAAGAGGAAAGAGAGTTTCGTCAGAGCAAAACTCCCAGTCTGTACTCTATTCTGGAAGAAATCAGAGAGTTGGCTCTGATGGATCTGGAAAGGGCTTCACGCCTCCCGGCAACAACAGCATAGAAACGCTGTAGCCCAGCTTTACCTCCAAGCAGACACTTGTGAGAACTGCACGCTGTGCGCTAACAGAACGGTGATCATTGAAGATCACTCGTGCTGAGTCATCCAGGTCATTCTTGTAGCTCCAGATTGTGTGTGGACAAACCACACGAGTGTGTGAAGTCACAGGAAAGCAAACACAATATTAAGTAAAAACATGTCCCGCCATCTTTTTAGAAACCAGAGTCAAACCGAATCAGTGGATACGTTTTGTAAAAGTTAGTTTTTAAAATCACATCAAGTTAAACTTAGTTGTAAGGAGGATAGGGAACGTGTTAATGCCAGTGAAGTGTCAGCAGTTACTTTGACAAGACCTAGTACTCACTGCAAATGTGGTTCAATCCTGCAGGAAACTAGTCAACTGCAGCAGGTTAAAGAAGTCTGGTAACAAAAGGCTTTTCTCTCAGCACCAGTGATCTCAATATCTCACTGGTGGGATCAATGTCTTGTGTAAATTAAATGTCTTGTGTTATAGAACCATTTTTGGTGAGTTCACACATATTGTACTACCTGTGACCACTTCATACAAAACCCAGCACGAGTATTGTTCTGGAGATGATAAAACGTCCACTCGTCCATTTTCTTCTGCACGTCCTGGAATCTGTCCCAGCTGTCATAGGGTGAGAGGCAGGATACGCCCTGGACAGGTCACCGGACTGATAAAACTTCATGTCACTCATTAGCAGACTTTAAAATAAACCCGTAGAGTAATGAACACACCTGAGGTTGGTTGTGTTGGAAGTGATGTATAAAACTAGGATGTATTTATCTTATAGTTTGTATATCAAGAGCCTGTATAGAAGACACCAACACCAAGGACATTTTTATTGTTTGAACTGGTAAATAATCAGAACCGTTTTTTGGTTTGTGGATTTTAAGATTGTTTTCTAGAACTACCAACAGAAATATGAACTGTACATAACTATTTCAATATGTGTGCAGTGGCCTGTAATTAAAAATGGTGTTTTCATTAGCGCAGATGGAGCCACTTCATCGTGTTGCGTTTCATGTCCCTGCAGTAGCTTAAATCAAATTAATGAGACACCAAAACAAGAGCTGGAGCCCAAGACAGCCATGAAGTCACAGTGTACACAAATACACAAGAAACACAGAAACCAGCTGGGTGGATGTGGCTCGGGAACCTTCTGTTACCTTGAACGTCGGTGTTTTGAACGCTGGCTGCTCCAGTCTGCTTGTATTTGTCCAAGATTTCCCCTCATATCTTGGTTATGGTTATTTTTTCTTTTATTAAACTGATCACACTCCTGTTTCATGAATAGAAAAAAACCCCATCAGTGTATTTTCACTTAAACAAGCAGCTGTTTTTTTTGCATTAAAGTTATATAAAAATGTAACAGTGCAAATTCCTCGCTGACAGTTTAACCAAAAGGCATTTCCAGTGGAAAGTAGCCGACATATTCTCAGCATAACCATGTATAATATCCACAAAACCTGAGAAGGTTGGAGAGAAGGTAGGTGAACTCTGCTGGGATCTGCGTTTAACAAAGTGTCTAAAGACGAAACAAAGAAATCTTTCTGTAAATGTTCAGATGCACAGACTGGACTGAAAAAGAGTGAAAAAGCAGCTAACGTCCAAAAATAAGAAAACTTTGAAAGAACTCCAAAAAAACCTGGAGAACTTTTGCTCAAAAAACAGTTTTGTTTTTTTTAAATTACAAGGCAATCTGACAAAATGTCATCAAATGAGACTCAAGACTTCTGCAGGTCTCTGCCATGACTCAATTTTTTTTTCTTAATGGCAGAAACAATTGTTCCTTTTTTACTTTGTTTCTATTTTCTCTTCTTGTTTTTATCTGTTGAACAACAAACAACATTCATGCTGATTCACATAATATCCTGTCTCTACTCTCTGGGATTTCCTCGTAGCTCTTTGATGCAAAGAACATCCATCAAACGCTCCAGCTTGTGCTCAACATCATCGTGAACGGTGAAGGTACTCTGACGAGAAAATACTCAGTCGACCTTTTGGTTGATTTGTTAAAGAACCCCAAAATAGCTGATTACCTAACAAGGTATGCAGATAATTCACAGCTCTTTTCCTGAATAGCTGCTTTAAAACTCTGCTGAAAGCCTTTGTCCATTTCCAGGTATCCCCACTTCTCGGCATGTGTGTCTCAAGTGTTAGGACTGCTGCATTGGAAAGACCCAGACCCTGCAGCCAAGGTGAGAGACGACAAATATGATAACCCACACCAGCTGTGCTTAACTCTGTAAGTTCCCAGTATTCCCTGAAACCATCACGTGTGACACAGTTTACATCAGACGTGATGCAGCTGACCTCAACACTGACCTTCTTGTGGTAACAGAGACTTAAAAAAATAATAATAAAGCAACAAAGTGGGTCGCTCTTTGACAGTAAATTCCAGTGCGGTCCGCTCCAATCTCCTCAGGCTGACTCTCTTCTAGGCTCTCCTGACTGTTCCCTTTACATGCTGATGATGTGTCTTGTAAATCTGGATCCCTTTCCAGCAGGACGCTCCTCTTTTTCAGACAGTACCTGAGCTGCTCTCTCTCCTGACAGTCAGCTGTCCACCTCTGCATGGCCAGTCGAGCCAGCGCCGAAATTTGAGGCAGAGCTCGGAGCAGAGCGGGCAGCCAGGCTGAGCACGGAGCAGAGGTTGAAGGTCGCAAACTGACATCCACGTCTTCCAGAGAGCCCAGACCTCCTGCTGCAAACAGACTGCACCAACCGTTGTCTCCCACCAAGCTGTTGTAGGACAGATCCAGTGCACGGAGTGAGGAGAGACAGCCCCGTCTGCACACGGCAGCTGCACAGAGGAAGAGGACCCATTGATAACTGATCACTTTATGCCTGTTCACTTTACTGTTTTGTTCACAATGTTTCTGATGGAGACAAAAATAACACCGAATAGTTTCATTGTTTTGTTTTATACGACAGCTACAGATGCTGGCAGCATGAAATAAATGAAAGAAATATCAATTTCCTTCAGGCTTTACTTGTCTTAATATACATTTATGCAGCCTAATGATCCACTACAGACCAAAAAAGAAAAAGTATAATGTCATTGTGTGTTAGTTACCCAGATGTTGCATGTCATCAGTGGTGAGCTCGCAGCTGCAAAGACGGAGCTCGCTGACGACTGATGGCTGCAGAGCATCCAGCAGGAGCGCCAAGTGACCGCCAACCACTTTACACCAGGAAATATCCACCGTGCGCAGATAGGACACCGCCAGGGCTGATGCATAAACACAAAGTTTTCACCATTTCAGGCTAGAGGGTGGAAGAGGTATTCAGGGAGAATGACTTGAAGGAAAACTTCTATAAATAAACAAGTGTGTGTGTGTGTGTTACCCAGAGCAGTGAAGGACTCGTTGCTCATGTAGCAGCTGTTGAATGGCAGCCTCCTCATTTGTGTCGCAGGGAGGGCGGAGACCAGCAGGTGGACCACACCTCCCACTTCCTTATTGGATGACACATCAAGCTCGGTCAGTGCAGTGAGAGAGGGCAGCACCTGGACTGAAAAACAACGAGTCACATGACTGCTGCAGCGAGCATGCGATTAGTGTCCGGCGTGTGAGATTGGTAGCAACTGACTCAGAGCCTCTAGATCATCTCGCGTGAGGCAACACAGGTGGAGGTCGAGTCTCTCCAGGTGTGTGACGTGAGCCAGGTGAAAGGTGAGGCGGCTCAGTCCACCAGCTAGAAGCAGCTTTACAGTATATTAATCAGAACAATGCTGCTCTCTAATGTATCTTGGTAAAGCGCAGAAAAATCTAATGTTTTATATGATACAGTGTGATTTCAGTAACATATCATAATGGAGGCTTCAGCAAGTACTTACGAAGGAAATCTTTCCTCTGCTCTTCAGTTAGTTCATCAAATACCTCCCAAAACATCTGTATGGTGGGGTGGCGGTCATGATATCTCCAACCATAACTTGTGTTCTGAAAACAGTGAAAATGACTGTTATAATCATAGAGTTTGTAAGGTCAGGCATACACTATGTTGCCAAAAGTATTCCCTAACCCATCCAAATCATTCAATTAATGTGTTCCAATCACTTCCATGGACACAGGTGTATTAAATCAAGCACCTAGGCATGCAGACTACTTCTACAAACATGTGTGAAAGGACGAGTCGCTCTCAGGAACTGAATGAATTCCAGCATGGTAATGTGATAGGATGCACCAGTGCAACAAGTCCAGTCATGAAATTTCCTCGCTATTAAATATTCCATAGTCAGCTGTTAGTGATATTATAACAAAGTGGAAGTAATTGGAAATGACAGCTAGTCAGCTGATGCTAAGGCTCATAGTGCACTTAAGTCACCAATATCTGCAGTCTGCTGTTGTTACAGATGTCCAAACTTCATTGGTTTCCATGGCTGAGCAGCTGCATCCCAGCCTTACACTGACAAACACAATGCAAAGCGTCAGATGGAGTGATTTAAGCATCTCAACACTGGACTCTAAAGCAGTGGAGATGTGTTTACTGGAGTGACGAATCACACTTCTCTGACTGGCAATCCAATAAATTTATCTCGCTGTCATGTGTTATTTTGCCGGGTTGTTTCCTCCCGTTGCCATGTAAACACAAAATAGTGTATATATATGAATATTTTCAAAAAATGCTCTGTGAGTTCCACATCATAACAGTTATTTACTGAGCAGCTCAGTTAGAACTTGCCACTCACACACTGAGCAGCACTCACTAACTTTCTATTTCTAAACAATTTGTTCACTTTTTATCTCAGGCATGTCTGAAAAGACATCAGATAACTTTTTCCATCGCTTTGAAGATTTGATTCAGAGAAAGCGCACAGGTGGAGATGTAAGTAACTAAACATACTCATTCTTGACTTCTCTGCTGATCAAATGTAAATGTTTCTGAGAGATGTGTTATATTTTGCTGCTTTGCACAGTGTAATTTTTGTGTAAGTCACTGTAGACAGAGCAACTGTCAGCGCTTCACCACAGAGTCCAGGATCCTGGACTTTCACAAAGCTCAGAGCAGTAAGACAAATGTGTTCTTTCAACAGGCAGACACATTGCATATCGCACAGAGACCCAGAGATTATGCTGTGCAACTCCCACCTTTACCTGAGCAATGCGCAGGCTCTCCACAGAGAGTCCAGAGAAGCTGGAACTGTTTGGATGACCCCTTTTGGAATCAGGAGGACCCTGAAAGAAGTCTGAGTAGCCTCAGCTCTGCAGACACACACACACCAAGTGATCTGAGGGCCATTCCTTTCATTGTTAGTCCTGTTGAGATGACACCGCTCACTCCAGTTCCTCCACCTCCTCGAGCAGCTTGTCCATCGCAATTGCGGTTCAAAGGTGATGCTTTTCTTTAGTGGTTACACCTGCTGTTAATCAGTTAGTTTAGATTTTAAAATTTGACACTGTAGATTATCTATTTTAATGCTAAATTACACATTCTTGCTGTCCATTCATTTTATATGCTTTTTTGAAGAAAAAAAAATCAGGAAGAAAAATGTTTATTGTTGTTTTTGTAAGATGTCAATTTGTAGTTATTTAGTTATTTTTTGTCTAAACAGACACGAAGTTCATTCGTGGAATAAGAGTCTTGACAGCAAAAGACAAATTTGGGCCTATTTTGACTCCAAAACCTCCAACAGTTCCCATACCGCAAAAACGAGGACCTCGGCCTGGGACGCTGCTGCCCCGTGCAAAAGTCGTCCCTATAGACAGTAAGTGGTTTTCCTCAGTAACTGTAGAAGATGCTGAATAATCAAACTTTAAATTAAGAGATTTTTTAAAAAGATTTTAATGAACAATTAATCACTGCATCATGCTTCGAATTAGAAGAAATGACAGTTTCTTTTTACTAACCTCGTTGATTATCAGACAAGAAAGCAGACAGTCAGTGCAGTCAGAATAATCCAAGAGAGAGCAGGGTCAAACTCCCGCCTGTAGCTACACCTGTAGAGAGCCTGTCCCACAGCTTTAGTCTGCTGTCTTCATTAGAACTTTAAAATGAATACTAGATCTACTTCTACTGAATGGAGAAAAGGTTCCTGAGAAGAGATTTAATTTTCAGTATCTAAGAAATTTGAGGCGTTTCTGAAGGTACTGTACCATGTTAGAGCATCTTAACATAGAGTCCTTGAATACTAGGCAGTTGTAGAGGATGAGTTACTCTACTTTAAATGACTCCCACCCCTTATTGGAGGATTTCAGCTTCTTCCTGTGGGACAGAGGTTTGCAGACCCTAAATGCAGGCGAAGCTTGAAGAAACAGCTTTGTCCAAGCTGCTATTTTGTTGTCGTTGTAACAAATGACACATGTTTTTTTTCTATATTTTTTAAAAACTGTATTTATTTATTTACTGTACTTATTTCTCTATTTATGACAGTGCTTTTATCTCCTTTTTGCTGTTTTATATGAATTTATCAGTATAGTGTTGTCTAGTTTTAGAAGCTGTGATTAGGACGTCTATTTAAATTTGTTGATTAAAGATCATAATTAGAGATCATAACCTGCCTTTGATTTAGACATGTCTGATATTTTTGTAAACACAAAATAGTGTATATATATGAATATTTTCAAAAAATGCTCTGTGAGTTCCACATCATAACAGTTATTTACTGAGCAGCTCAGTTAGAACTTGCCACTCACACACTGAGCAGCACTCACTAACTTTCTATTTCTAAACAATTTGTTCACTTTTTATCTCAGGCATGTCTGAAAAGACATCAGATAACTTTTTCCATCGCTTTGAAGATTTGATTCAGAGAAAGCGCACAGGTGGAGATGTAAGTAACTAAACATACTCATTCTTGACTTCTCTGCTGATCAAATGTAAATGTTTCTGAGAGATGTGTTATATTTTGCTGCTTTGCACAGTGTAATTTTTGTGTAAGTCACTGTAGACAGAGCAACTGTCAGCGCTTCACCACAGAGTCCAGGATCCTGGACTTTCACAAAGCTCAGAGCAGTAAGACAAATGTGTTCTTTCAACAGGCAGACACATTGCATATCGCACAGAGACCCAGAGATTATGCTGTGCAACTCCCACCTTTACCTGAGCAATGCGCAGGCTCTCCAGAGATAGTCCAGGGAAGCTGGAACTGTTTGGATGACCCCTTTTGGAATCAGGAGGACCCTGAAAGAAGTCTGAGTAGCCTCAGCTCTGCAGACACACACACACCAAGTGATCTGAGGGCCATTCCTTTCATTGTTAGTCCTGTTGAGATGACACCGCTCACTCCAGTTCCTCCACCTCCTCGAGCAGCTTGTCCATCGCAATTGCCTGTTTTCTCTGCTAAACATTCAGGAGCAGGTCGGTTCAAAGGTGATGCTTTTCTTTAGTGGTTACACCTGCTGTTAATCAGTTAGTTTAGATTTTAAAATTTGACACTGTAGATTATCTATTTTAATGCTAAATTACACATTCTTGCTGTCCATTCATTTTATATGCTTTTTTGAAGAAAAAAAAAATCAGGAAGAAAAATGTTTATTGTTGTTTTTGTAAGATGTCAATTTGTAGTTATTTAGTTATTTTTTTGTCTAAACAGACACGAAGGTCATTCGTGGAATAAGAGTCTTGACAGCAAAAGACAAATTTGGGCCTATTTTGGAAAAACTGCAGCATTTCCAGGATGGGATTGTAACCTCACCTGGACACACAGTACCAACCAAAACATTTACTGCAGTAAAGCCTTTGACTCCAAAACCTCCAACAGTTCCCATACCGCAAAAACGAGGACCTCGGCCTGGGACGCTGCTGCACCGTGCAAAAGTCGTCCCTATAGACGGTAAGTGGTTTTCCTCAGTAACTGTAGAAGATGCTGAATAATCAAACTTTAAATTAAGAGATTTTTTAAAAAGATTTTAATGAACAATTAATCACTGCATCATGCTTCGAATTAGAAGAAATGAAAGTTTCTTTTTACTAACCTCGTTGATTATCAGACAAGAAAGCAGACAGTCAGTGCAGTCAGAATAATCCAAGAGAGAGCAGGGTCAAACTCCCGCCTGTAGCTACACCTGTAGAGAGCCTGTCCCACAGCTTTAGTCTGCTGTCTTCAGACGACTGGTAAGAAACGTAGTAAGGAGACATTAAATACTGCACAGAAACAGTGCTGCATAATGTGGCTGTGTTATTTGTGGTGTTCCTGAAGTCGTGTTCAATGTTGTGTTGTGTAAATACAGGATTAAGAAAAGACAGGGCTTACAAACTATTCAGTCTCTGGCAAAGCACCACTCGGACATCCTGAAGACTAAACTACATGAAGTGTGTCTGGTCCTCATTGAGGAGGTATTGCACACTTTATGTTTCTTATATGCGTTTCATGCAGCTAGTTTCCCTTCAAGTGCATACTACAGCCTCAACTGATGATTTTCACTCACATTTTAGGTGAAAAACCAACGCTCAGCAATAGCCTTTGAGGCCATACATGCCATCAATGAGCTCTACATTCAGCTCCAGAGAACAATGGACCCAGAAGTTGAAACAACAGGCCGAGCTCTATTGCTGAAGCTTGCAATGACCAACAACAACTTTCTACATCAGGAGGTCAATCTGGCGCTTGATGCCATGGTGGAAAATTGCAGCCATGGACGGATTCTGAGCGCTCTGTTTAACACAGGACTGACGTAAGAGGAGAGAAGAAGCTGTAGTGATTTTATTAGAAGACATGAAAGAGAGATCATGTTCACTGAGTTGTGTGTCTAATATTGTCCTTGCTCAGCCATCGCTGTGTTGCAGTGAGGAATAGCACGGCTCAACACCTGCACCAGCTGGCTGACAAACTTGGAGCAGCCGTCACCCTGAAAACAGGAACCTTCACTGAAAGATTTCTAATTGCTGCCTCTAGAATGGCAGGGGATGCTGCACCTGAAGCCAGGTGGGTACTTTTAAATGGGTTTGAAGTGCATCAATGTTTTATTTTCTGTGAGTTTACACAATTAATGAAAATTAATGACAACTGTAATCTTCCACAGGTACCATGGGCGAACAATCATTGAGAAACTGACCCTTCACAAGGACTTTATGAATTTGTGGGTGAAGATTGTCCCTGAAAAAGACAGGCGTCCTGTGGAGAAGAGCCTGAAAAAGACAGGCGTCCTGTGGAGAAGAGCCTGAAAAAGACAGGCGTCCTGTGGAGAAGAGCCTGAAAAAGACAGGCGTCCTGCGAAGAAGAAAGAGCTTAGGGAGTTCCTGTGTGTCCAGTTGACGGACAAGGGGACGCACAGGTGGAGATGTAAGTAACTAAACATACTCATTCTTGACTTCTCTGCTGATCAAATGTAAATGTTTCTGAGAGATGTGTTATATTTTGCTGCTTTGCACAGTGTAATTTTTGTGTAAGTCACTGTAGACAGAGCAACTGTCAGCGCTTCACCACAGAGTCCAGGATCCTGGACTTTCACAAAGCTCAGAGCAGTAAGACAAATGTGTTCTTTCAACAGGCAGACACATTGCATATCGCACAGAGACCCAGAGATTATGCTGTGCAACTCCCACCTTTACCTGAGCAATGCGCAGGCTCTCCAGAGATAGTCCAGGGAAGCTGGAACTGTTTGGATGACCCCTTTTGGAATCAGGAGGACCCTGAAAGAAGTCTGAGTAGCCTCAGCTCTGCAGACACACACACACCAAGTGATCTGAGGGCCATTCCTTTCATTGTTAGTCCTGTTGAGATGACACCGCTCACTCCAGTTCCTCCACCTCCTCGAGCAGCTTGTCCATCGCAATTGCCTGTTTTCTCTGCTAAACATTCAGGAGCAGGTCGGTTCAAAGGTGATGCTTTTCTTTAGTGGTTACACCTGCTGTTAATCAGTTCGTTTAGATTTTAAAATTTGACACTGTAGATTATCTATTTTAATGCTAAATTACACATTCTTGCTGTCCATTCATTTTATATGCTTTTTTGAAGAAAAAAAAAATCAGGAAGAAAAATGTTTATTGTTGTTTTTGTAAGATGTCAATTTGTAGTTATTTAGTTATTTTTTTGTCTAAACAGACACAAAGGTCATTCGTGGAATAAGAGTCTTGACAGCAAAAGACAAATTTGGGCCTATTTTGGAAAAACTGCAGCATTTCCAGGATGGGATTGTAACCTCACCTGGACACACAGTACCAACCAAAACATTTACTGCAGTAAAGCCTTTGACTCCAAAACCTCCAACAGTTCCCATACCGCAAAAACGAGGACCTCGGCCTGGGACGCTGCTGCGCCGTGCAAAAGTCGTCCCTATAGACGGTAAGTGGTTTTCCTCAGTAACTGTAGAAGATGCTGAATAATCAAACTTTAAATTAAGAGATTTTTTAAAAAGATTTTAATGAACAATTAATCACTGCATCATGCTTCGAATTAGAAGAAATGACAGTTTCTTTTTACTAACCTCGTTGATTATCAGACAAGAAAGCAGACAGTCAGTGCAGTCAGAATAATCCAAGAGAGAGCAGGGTCAAACTCCCGCCTGTAGCTACACCTGTAGAGAGCCTGTCCCACAGCTTTAGTCTGCTGTCTTCAGACGACTGGTAAGAAACGTAGTAAGGAGACATTAAATACTGCACAGAAACAGTGCTGCATAATGTGGCTGTGTTATTTGTGGTGTTCCTGAAGTCGTGTTCAATGTTGTGTTGTGTAAATACAGGATTAAGAAAAGACAGTAGAAAACTATTCAGTCTCTGGCAAAGCACCACTCGGACATCCTGAAGACTAAACTACATGAAGTGTGTCTGGTCCTCATTGAGGAGGTATTGCACACTTTATGTTTCTTATATGCGTTTCATGCAGCTAGTTTCCCTTCAAGTGCATACTACAGCCTCAACTGATGATTTTCACTCACATTTTAGGTGAAAAACCAACGCTCAGCAATAGCCTTTGAGGCCATACATGCCATCAATGAGCTCTACATTCAGCTCCAGAGAACAATGGACCCAGAAGTTGAAACAACAGGCCGAGCTCTATTGCTGAAGCTTGCAATGACCAACAACAACTTTCTACATCAGGAGGTCAATCTGGCGCTTGATGCCATGGTGGAAAATTGCAGCCATGGACGGATTCTGAGCGCTCTGTTTAACACAGGACTGACGTAAGAGGAGAGAAGAAGCTGTAGTGATTTTATTAGAAGACATGAAAGAGAGATCATGTTCACTGAGTTGTGTGTCTAATATTGTCCTTGCTCAGCCATCGCTGTGTTGCAGTGAGGAATAGCACGGCTCAACACCTGCACCAGCTGGCTGACAAACTTGGAGCAGCCGTCACCCTGAAAACAGGAACCTTCACTGAAAGATTTCTAATTGCTGCCTCTAGAATGGCAGGGGATGCTGCACCTGAAGCCAGGTGGGTACTTTTAAATGGGTTTGAAGTGCATTAATGTTTTATTTTCTGTGAGTTTACACAATTAATGAAAATTAATGACAACTGTAATCTTCCACAGGTACCATGGGCGAACAATCATTGAGAAACTGACCCTTCACAAGGACTTTATGAATTTGTGGGTGAAGATTGTCCCTGAAAAAGACAGGCGTCCTGTGGAGAAGAGCCTGAAAAAGACAGGCGTCCTGTGGAGCGCCTGAAATTCAAAAGACATCTGTCCAAAAGTAAGAAAACGTCACACTTCAAGACTGACTGATGGCTTGGACCACTGGAACTATCATCTTCATGTTTTTTCTCTTTCCTTTCTTTCCAGACTGCCGGGATTTCTTGGACGCGTGTTTAACCAAAGTCCCGGAGACGCGGCCGACGCTGGAGGAGCTACAGCATCACACTTGGCTGAGATAAGCCTATCACACACACACACAAACACACACAATTCAGACGTTATCATTTATGTGTGATGTATGAATTACCTTTCTTTTTTTCAGGAAATAATTTTTTTTAATTGGCCCACTTTAAATTTCAGTGTTTTGGAATTCCTGTAACCCCCCCCAGCCATCCCAGGAAAGGGGATCTCTCTTTGAATGGGCTTTCCCGAGGTTTCTTCCCGTCAGTCTGGCCCCCCCAGGGGAGTTTTTCCTCGTCTTCATAGAGAGCTTGGGCTGGCTCAGGAGCTCCATCAAAACTGTCTTTATTTAATTACTCTAATGTAATCATATACTTTAAAGTAATCAAATAAAAGACAGTAAAAATCTGAAGACTTGAAGTAAACTTCCATTAAAATAAAACTTGTTTAATTCATCTTTGCTGAGGATACTGTGTTATTACTATTTCAAGGATTATGTCAGAACACCGGATACTGGTACCCATCCCTACCCATCACTAGGGAACAGAACAAACCAGACATCAATTACAACAAAAATGACACTGACCCAGCCAGCATGACTCGTCTGCCTTAAGAAATGTTTAGCAATATTACAAATTGGGTGATATGCCTTAAAGTAGCTTCTCATGTGTTCAGCATTGACCTGTATGCATTTTCCCCTTCTCAACCTCATACCAGTGATACTGAGTGGGGTGAGGGAGGAGTAGCTGTCTCTCATTTTTATAGATCCCATACTGGCCCATCAGGCCATTGATGGCAGAACTAGCTTTTCTGTTCCACTACTGGCCATGACCATTGCCTTTGAACATTGACTTGGCGTGATTTTTTTCTTCCACATCCCAAATGGTCAGCACTCTGGGCGTGGCACACGAGTGGCTGATTTAAAATGAAGCAGGTCTCTCTCTGAGAGTCATTGTGAACATTCAGAATGCTAGATCACTTTCTACATGCTCATTTTATGAAGTATTTGAGAGATTCCTTATCTATACTCTGTTTAGGGATGGGTATCGTTTAGGTTTTATCCGATACCGGTACTTTTGAAACTGTGCGGGTGCTTAAATGGTGCTCTAACCGTTGCTTCCTTCTCTCACCCCAACCGGTCGCAGCAGATGGCCCCGCCCCTCCCTGAGCCTGGTTCTGCTGGAGGTTTCTTCCTGTTAAACAGGAGTTTTTCCTTCCCACTGTTGCCAAAGTGCTGCTCATAGGGGGTCATATGATTGTTGGGTTTTTCTCTGTATCTATGAAGCGCCTTGAGGCGACTTTTGTTGTGATTTGGTGCTATATAAATAAAATTGAATTGAATTGAATTGCTTAAAGAATGGAGAACACAAACTTTGTCCAAAAACCTCTTATGTTTTTATTTTTAGCAGTCTCTTTTTTCTGCAAAATGATAACCAAGTTAGCCTTTTCTTTTGATACAACATACCTACTTTGTTTGGAACCGGTGAATAATGGAAAACATGTTTAGCTGTTTGTTTTTTTTGTAAAAAGATAACGGTGTTAGCTTTTTCTGCAGCTACAGGGCATGTATGGTATCACTCTATCAAACAAGAAGACAGTCGCATGTAACTACGACGGTGTTTGCTAGTTCACCTTACATGCATTAATGTAATAACGTGGTTAGCCTACTCAACGTAAATTACACACGAACAACATTAAGCTCCTCACGCAGAGAAGAACGGTTGCTGCTGCATCATCATCCGTCTGCTACACTGGCAGGGCTAGGGGCCAGGACTCTCCTCTTCGGGTTTTTGGGGGATGTTGCTAACTCCAGGTCCAATAACAGGCAACCCACCCGCAGCAGATGTGCTCGGTGTGAAGTCTCGCAGCAAGCTATCAAATACGATGCATTTCTCTGCTTTTAAAAAAACGCTATTGCGTTGCCAGGTCTTTCATTGGATTCGAGGTGTTACTTCCTTTGCACAGTATCACAGTATCACCTTAAAGCACTTGTTGCTGCTGAGTTTGCATATTTTGCTGTGAAGTACAGCCAGACTTTTGACCGCTTTGCCTTGGACATTTAATCTGTAGCTCTGCTCTCAAAGAACATACGTACCTGGACCCGCCTACTATCCTCGGAAACGTAAAATGATTGGCTAGAATCCAAAGTGTATGACATCTCAAGAAAAAAAAAAGCCACCCGTATCCGGTATACCCGCACCCAATGTTCCCTCTAATTTTTCATGTGTCTGAGCGAACACAGAAACTCCCTGAGCGATCCCTTGGACCACTGTGAGCAACAGCAGACGTGTGCACTGTGGTGACGCCAGCATTGAATCCATGCAAGTTACATGGTTTATTAAAATAATAAAATTACAGCATTTACATTTATGTTAGACTACTTTTAATTAACTATTTTAGCCCACTTACAATGAAAATTTAAAAAAACAAAACAAAAAAATCTTGTTCATGACCTGTGTAGCATGTTAACACTATTGGAAGTAAAAATAACTTGAACTCCAATTTTGAAAACACAAGTTTCTTTTGTTTTTTTTTCATAAAGCTCTGACTTGTATTATGAGTCTGTGGTCTGGGAGAGAGTCTGTAACTCTGTCTGCAAAATACAGTAAATAATGACCAATGTTGGGTAATTAATTATATAGTTACTTCTTCAAAAAAGTAACTGAGTTATGCAAACAACAAAGTTTTTTGCAGCTGTTTACCTAAAAATGCAGCCAAGGCGTTTTTTTAAATAAACATTTTAAATTATTTAGAGAACAATCATCAAATTGCATCAAATCTGATGCCACACAAATTATTTGTGCCACTCCAAAAATAATTTCTGTCAACTATGAGATGAAGGAGAACAACAGCCTGATACCTGCAGGCCTGACAGCAGCAGATGTGTCACTGCTGTAACACCTGTAACACTCAGCAGTCGCCTCATTGTTCTGACACACACTAAACGTCGCCACGCCGCTTTGCTCGCTAAAACACCGGTGTCGGCACATAAGGACGCTGTCAGAGCCTGTCAACGACATTGATTAGCTGCGTATATACGAATGTGAATCGCATTACTGGCTGGATCCCATACGGGAGCAGCCAGTCACTGACTAACACTGCAAAACAGACTTGTTAAAGTATTGATTTTAATTTCAATTCAGGTTAGATTTTTTTTTTTGTGCGCAACGCAGATTTTCTGTGCGCAGAGACCGTGCCAGCAGTGCGCAATTGTGCACACACACAGCTTCGAGGGAACATTGCCGGTACCCATTCCTAACTCTGTTCCACATGTGTTATGTTTCCTTCAGGATTAGCTAAATAAGAGAGGATTATTTTCCATTTATTAAACTGCATTTAGCTACTCTTTCGTATCACATTTACTTTGGGAATGCACCAATTGGTCCACATCCTGTTTATGCAGGGCCCACTTTTAAACGGTAAATTGCTGAAAATGTAGCCATATATAGCGCTTTTCTGTGTCTTGCACTCCTTTGCATAGATTGAAGCATCTGTGTGTTCCTGTTTTGTTGAGTGTATCTGTCTGTGTGGCTGTTGAAGGCTACTGAGAGTGTGACCTTCACAGTTCACCAGAGGACCATCTATTACATTTGTTAGGTTATGCGTTTTTGATATTATTGCATCCTCACTGGCACACTCAGTCCTTAGTGTGGGCTTACCCTGCTCCATACCTTGTTAAGGATAAAGAACTTACAACCTGGAAGTAGATTATATCTCCCATAGTGAGATACAGAGAATGGTTGCTTACCAGGGTAACTCTGGTTTTCTGAAACCCAGGTGATGTTTGGTTTTCACCTCCAAACAATCGCAGTCAGAGATCAGGTGAAAGAGGAAAGAGCAGAGAGCGTCAAAATAAAAGGGAAATTATGGGAGCAAACACCAGAGTTTAACAATTGTTCATCACTAAATACAGTACAGATATTTTAATAAGGAGAGGTTATTTGAAAGAATGAAATTGATTTACTGATGAACAGAATTTAAACAGGTGATTTGCCGTTAGACTCAGATGGCCTATCTCAGCGGAACAGAACCCCGTCTGTGAAAAGGATTAGAGCAGGAGCCCCGAGAGCCTGGAAGCTGGTGGTGGAATGGTTGAATGGAGCATGAGTGATGAGATGAGGCGTGTACAAGGAAGAATAACCGAGGACACAGCATGAATGCTGATTGGCCTGGAGAAGGTGATTGGACTAGACCACTTCAGGAACGCCTTTAGCCACACCTCACCAGGTGTAGACAATCGGCAGTTAAACCTAGGCAACACCTGAAGACAACTGCATTTCCACTGTAAGGAGTGTAAGGGTTGCAATGGGCTGTAACAAAGGACAAGCACAGATGAGTCCACTATCATAGACTGGAACATCATTCATAACTTTTTATGTTATAAAGGGGGTGGCAGTAGAGCTTCTGTGATTGGTCACATCAGAGAGTGCTTGGTTATCAGAGAGTTACCATAGTAACCAAAGGTTTTAAAGATTGCAATATAGCTATTGTTGTCCAGAGGGGCCGATGGTGCGATATGGCAGCCTCGCTTCTGTCAGTCTGCCCCAGGGCAGCTGTGGCTACAACTGTAGCTGCCTCCACCAGTGTGTGAATGTGAGAGTGAATGAATAGTGGCATTGTAAAGCGCTTTGGGTGCCTTGGAAAGCGCTATATAAATCCAATCCATTATTATTATTATTATTATTATCAAATCAACAAAATATTAAAGAATCATTAAATATGTGGAATAGTTCATTCTTTCCTTTTTTCATCAGTGGTTTACACACTGGCTTGCAGGCAAAATGTCACTGGTTCGATTGCAACCGGAGATACAAATCAGGGTTGTGCCTGGAAGGGCATCTGGTATAAAACTCTGCCGTATCAAAAGATGCTGAGCTATCAGGTGTGGTGACCCCTTGTGACAAGGGAGCAACTGAAAGTGAAACACTGTTTTGCTTTGTCTTTGTGTAAAGTGTCCTTGAGTGTTTTGAAAGGCGCTTAATAAAATGTATTATTATTATTATTATTATTAATGTTTTGTATAGAATCATAACAAAATGTGAAAAGTTCAAAAGACTATGCGGCTGTTTAGCTGTGCCTGTCCGTCTGCCATCAGCTGAGAGAGATGCCGGTCAACTCTCTGGAGAAGCCGTGGACGGTAGACCCCTCTGAGGTGGCAGAGCGGCGGGATCTTAGGGACAGTCGCCTGGTGTTCAGCATCGATCCACGCGGCTGTGAAGATGTAGACGACACGCTGTCTGTACACAAGCTCCCCAACAGAAGGCTGGAGCTGGGAGTTCACATTGCTGATGTCACTCACTTTGTCAAAGAGGGTTCGCTCACAGACTTGGAGGCACGTTCAAGGTGAGGAACTGGTTGGAGTGGTTGGGTAGAGTAGGTGGGATATAAAAGGATAAAAGAAAATTACAGCATCTTGCATAAGTGTTCAGAGGAACTTTCAGAAGTACAAAGAGGCAAGAAAGTTGTTGCCTGAATTAATGTTGCATCAGCAGCATGCCTTGTAGCGCAATTATAAATAACACAGAGGGCCACCTTAAATAAGGCTCGTGTCTGATGTGAAGCATTAAGCCTTAAATGTCTATCATTTAATCACATGTAGAAGGACTTCACAGGGTCCATGATGGCTTTGAAAGTATCACTGGCACCAGGAATTGAACCAATGGTCAGCACGTTGTTGGTTCAATCCCTGGTGCCTTCGGGCTTCATGTTAAAGTCACCTTGCACAAAATACTTAACCCCCAAATTTCCCTGGATGCATCCGTTAGTGTGAGTGTGCATGTGAGAGAAAATGCTTAAAGGTATAGACTAACGCGCTGTATGAATATGTGTGCGAATGGACGAATGCTGGTCGTGCTAAAAGGTGGTTGGGGTTCTCACAGTAGAGAACTGCTACACACAGAACACAGTGGTCCATGTTGTTACGAAGAACTTGTGCTCATTTTGAGTACGATGCCATTAACAGGACAGGGGAATGTTTCCGCTGTGGGAAAGCCTGAGTGATTTTCACTGTGGCCTTCATAAACATATATTACTACGGGACATGGCAGCCATACTTGTACACAACATTCAACCAGAAGGTCATGCAGCAAAAAAAGGAAAAATGAGTCCGCTTCCAACTAAATTAGTTTTATTCTACTGAGTGGTAGAAGTAAAGAACAGTGTGTCACACATCATTTGTTTTCAGATCCCCTTTGTACAGTTACGGGTGTCAGGAAAACACCGGAGGTCACATGATGGCATGTGACCTTGAGTACCTGATGTTAATGGTTTGTCTATAATTGGCTTTCAGTGCATCTTATTAATAAAGAGGATGATGATACAAGACAGTTGAACCACAGTAATAGAACAAGAAGATATTCATCTGTGTTTATGTCCAGATATATGCACATGTTCTGATTTATTTATTTATTTTGTGCTGTATTGTACAAATGAATAAAACTGAGTTTAAAATATCTGCAGTAAATGAAGTGAAGGTCGGGGCTGCAAAAGTAATGCTTGCACTTGATCTCCACAAATTTTCCTTCCTGGGAACATGCAGCGATGACACCATGTGACAGGGAAGCAGCCCAAAAAAATTTGTGTCACAGCTGAACGGCCGACAAATCTGCAGCAAATGCATTCTGCTGTCATCTCGGTGTAATCTCGCTATAATCCAAAATCTCTACGGAATTCTTTCAGCACCTTGTTGAGTCTTGGAAGTGAAGAAAGGAGTGTTCAGAAGGCAGAAGTGTCTAACCCAGTGCTAATAAAATGTATCTGATAAAGTGTAGTCTGCAGATAAATTAGTAAGAAGGTCCATGAAGTGCATGTCGTTTTTTAAAGGCAGCAGCAGCAGCAGCAGCAGCATGTACAGAAGATGATTGAGAGCCGAGTGAGGAGAGAAACTCCGTGTAGACTGTTAACAACGTGCACTTATAAAATAATACTGAAATCTTACTATATATTTTTTATGTTGTGATTTTTAATGTAGTTTTGGTCCTCTGCTTTCTCTCTGACTTACTCTAAAATTCCATTTTACATTTCATAGCTGTCCACAAAGCAGCGTGCAGATCACCCACCTGTCCAGCTCGCCTCCACACTTTAAAGAAGTAAATTAAAATCTCATGATTGTGGTTTGAAGCCTTAAATTCTATTTCAGAAAATGGGGAATATTTATTAAATCATAAGAAAAACATTTTGCTTATTTATTTCATCCTTCCTGACTTATTAATAAACAGAAGGATGAAAATGACAAAGGTGGAACAAACTCTGAATATTTAGTACTTATTTTCAAATTATGTCTCACTTTTGATTAGAAAGAAGATGATAAAGCTGCTGCTTTGATCTCATTGCCTTTTTATATTTATTATGTCACTTCTTAAGGGCTACAACCTACTACCTGGCAGACCGCAGGTACGACATGCTGCCTGCTATTCTCAGCGCAGACCTTTGCTCACTGCTGGGAGGTGCTGACAGGTTAGTAGACTTCCCATCACACGTTTCATTTTCATATGCTTAAAATGCATGCTAGTTGTGTAACTGACACTTTCAAATTCAGGTATGCAATGAGCGTGCTTTGGGAGCTTGACGCAGAATCCCTTGAAGTCCAAGAGGTCTGGTATGGTCGTACACTCATCCGCTCCTCCTATCAGCTCCACTACGAGCTGGCTCAGGCGCTCCTCAACGGAGAACAGGTTGAGGTAGCGGAACTGGCCAACCTGGGTCCTCAGGAAAAGGGTTCTAAGCTAGCTCAACTCACTGAGGCACTTGAGATGCTCACACATGTAGCCAGACATCTTCGGGCAAAGAGGGACAGAGGAGGAGCGCTGGAGCTGGAAGGAGTGGAGGTATGATTGGTTTCTTGTATCTTCATAGAGTATTTTGTGTGTTTTGGTAATGTGTGTACTTAACAGTAAGACTATATAAATAAAGACTGCAAACATTTAAGGTTCATGTTCTTAATTGAAAGCGTAAGCATGTTATAGCTGAGTGTCTAACCCTAACACATCGTCATTACTGACGTCTAACATACGACACAAAATGATTCAATGAATCTGAAGTGAATCAAACAAAGTAAACCGTGCACATAGCTTCAGTGGAGAGAAATCCATTCTGCACATTAAAAACTGGAACCACTATCTTTCTCGCACATTTCAGCTGCAGAAGATTCTCCCTTCTAAGCTTCTGTCTAAGTGAAAGTTTGACTTAACCTCTGTGTTTGGTCATTTTGTCAGATGACATCATGGTTAGAAAATTCAGTATCAGTCACCCCGAAACACTTCATACAGCCGAGGGGAGGAAATCAGGTCAAAAGACACCTGTGGAAAAGGGCCAGGGATTAATGATAACTAATGATTAAATGGAGATTGGTCTATAAACATGTAGTCAGTGATAATGATGACAAAGAGGTGATGATGATGTTCGGCGTCATCATGAGAATCCCCCAGCTGCCATGGTCTATTGCAGCATAACTAAGGGAGGATTCAGGGTCACCTGGTCCAGCCCTAACTATATGCTTTAGCAAAAAGGAAAGTTTGAAGCCTAATCTTAAAAGTAGAGATAGTGTCTGTCTCCTGAATCCAAACTGGAAGCTGGTTCCACAGAAGAGGGGCCTGAAAACTGAAGGCTCTGCCTCCCATTCTACTTTTAAATACTCTAGGAACAACAAGTAGGCCTGCAGAGCGAGAGCGAAGTGCTCTAATAGGGTGATATGGTACTACAAGGTCATTAAGATAAGATGGGGCCTGATTATTTAAGACCTTGTATGTGAGGAGCAGGATTTTGAATTCTGGATTTAACAGGAAGCCAATGAAGGGAATCTGCTCTCTCTTTCTAGTCCCTGTCAGGACTCTTGCTGCAGCATTTTGGATCAGCTGAAGGCTTTTCAGCGAGTTTTTTGGACATCCTGATAATAATGAATTACAGTCGTCCAGCCTGGAAGTAATAAATGCATGAACTAGTTTTTCAGCGTCACTCTGAGACAGGATATTTCTAACTTTAGAGATGTTGCACAAATGGAAGAACGCAGTCTTACATATTTGTTTAATATGTGCATTGAAGGACATGTCCTGGTCAAACATGACTCCAAGGTTCCTCACAGCGTTACTGGAGGCCAAGGTAATGCCATCCAGAGTAAGAATCTGCTTAGATACCATATTTCTAACATGTTCAGGACTCAGTACAATAACTGAATGAATTTAGACGCAGGAGTCTTCCAGGTCTTTATGTTTAGTTTGGTTTTTTGCTGTGTTATTTACAGAATTACAGATGGATACCATATATTTCTTTTCATCGATAATAAATTATAGTACGGTCTAATAGAGACGTTATTTTTAAAATCAGGCGTCTAAGCAGAACACGTTCCTCAGCAGAAAACATTTTATCAGAAAGTCATTTCAGTGAGAATATTGGAATAAAGAAACCAAGCACTCCACTGTGAAACCACTGACAGTTTTCACATTAGATCACAGCCATTTATCTACAGCGGCTGGTCGGCCATCTGTTAAAACCTCATATGGACAATTCCTGTTGTTCTATAAGATGCTCTCTAATAGGATGTCTTGGATTTATTTATTATTCAGTTATTGCATTCCTGTTATGGCTGTACGCACACAGAATATTGATATGAAGTAAAAATGATTCTCTCGGGTTGCTTCTGGGATAGTGGAAAAACCAATATATTTCTAAAAGTGTGTTTAATGATTGAGCTGCCACCCAAAAATCAAGTTCTTATCTTGACAAAGCTGGATTATTGACCGCTGGTGAAACATCTGTTGTCCTGAAGGATAAGGACAACAGATGTTTCATCTTGATCTATTATATAAAACGGCCAAAACTGTGTTCAAATCCAAACTTTCTGGCTTCTTTTGGTTCCTGCTGAAGTACTTTGGGTCCCCTCAGTTCATCCTTAGTCTGAGAAAAGTTTTGTTCTCTCTTTAAGGCACATTTCCTTTGAGCTAACTTAAACTCTGATTGGCTGTCCACTATAAACAAAAAGCATGAACAGCAGATCGGTGGAGTTTCTGTGCCCATGAGCAGAGCTGTGTGCCTGTTAGGGATATGTGTTCTTACTGGTATGATAGAGAGCTGAACGTAGGAAAGACAGTAGACTGTTTTCAGGTTGAGATTCATTCACATTTGGTTCTCCGTGCAGCATTTGTTCCGGTGGAATGGTGCATGTTCAACTGAGTTAAAGTAAACTGTAGTAAAATGTGGCCCACTGATGCATTTTCATATTCTTTTTCATTGAAGTCACGTTAGAAGCATTTTCCCTTTTCAGGTGGGTGCCCAGCTGGATGAGGAGAGGAACATTACGGCCCTGGTCCCTCGTCAGCCCCTGGAGGTCCATGAGACCGTGGCAGAGTGCATGATTTACGCCAACCACTGGGTGGCCCGCAAGATCCAGGAAGCTTTCCCCAACCAGGCCCTTCTAAGGTGTCACCCACCACCACAACAGGAGCTATTCAACCAGCTGGTGGACACTGCAAAGGCCAAAGGTTTCACCATTGACACCAGGTAATGTTTTTGACTGTTCAGTATAGAAACTGAGGAAATGCATATTGTAGTCCAACGCACATCATGTTCAGACACACAAGTGTGTGAACCTGAAATGTTTGATAACACGGGGACACACTCAGGTGTCACATGAGCAGTCAGACAAGAAGAAGACATGTTCCTTCAGCTCAGGTTGAGGTTGAAGCCAAATATGCTTCCAAACCAAAGACTAGAACATATGATGAAGCATATCTTGCCTTTGGCTTCAGCTTCACAACAGCTGTCGTGGCAAGGTCGGTCTCCCCGACAGAATTAGTTTCCCCTGCGTCGGGAGCACACGCTGGGCTGTCCAAATCACGGACAAACAGGATCCCACATTCTTGATTTTCAGTTCACAAACACTTCTTATAACGACTAACTACTCCTGAAACTTTGGAGGTTTTAGCTCTTTACACAGTAAAGTTACAGGATAAATATAATTATCAGGCAAAATGTCCTTCGTTTGTTAAAATAATCCCGTCTGATACCACGAGAGGACAATAAATATTTCATTTTCTGTTGTAACCCTTAAACTGAATGGTAATGTAACGACACTCAGGTTTCACTTTTTTACAAAACTAAAACATCACTACTTCCACGTCTGACTGTTTGTAATGGAGGCGGCGTAACCTGGATCCACACTCCGTGCCCAGCGAACGCTCGCCACGCAGGGGGAACACATGCTGTCGGCGATGCCGACCTCGGCACAACGCTGATCCTGCCGCAGTTTGTTCCCCGGTTCAAATCCCGGACAAACAGGATCCCACAGCTGTTTATGCTTTTAAACCCGTTTTGCACAGAGAGCAGTGTTGAATATTCTCACACGGGAACAAAACAAACAACTCAAATAATTAAAGATGGTTTGTTTTTCTGTTTTTTAAAAGAGGCAGTGATTTATTTAATTACAACCTGTAATCTATTACAGTTAACTTTTATTTGTTTAACTGTTTACAAAAGGTCTGAGGATCTGAGGCGTGGAATGAACTGCAATGGAGTTTGAAAACAAAATATGAATGTGCGGTTGGAGGATTGTGGGGGGGGGGGGGGTTAAACCAACAGCAGAACCGGTCCCAGGACAAGAGACATGGTGATGCAAGTAGCTTTGTGTCACTGACTGCTGAGATGAGAGGCCTCACTCATCCCTGGTTTCTGGCTCTGTTCCTTCAGGTCCAACAAGGCTTTAGCTGCCTCACTGGACCGAGCTGTGGACCCACAGGACCCCTTGGTGAACAGGTTGTTCAGAATGATGGCCACCACTGCTATGTCACAGGCTCTGTACTTCTCCACTGGTGCTCATCCTCAAGACCAATACTACCATTATGGTACGATACCGCTGCACAGCTTTTATTGGCTGCACTAGAGTTTCAGTGTGACTGTGGGTCAGTCCATCCATCACACGTCTGCACACACTTGTCCAACGTCTGTTGTTTGTGAAGAATTATTCGACTGAGAACTAGAAAGAAGGCTAACGTGCTGATATTTGCTTCGTTGTCGTAGGTCTGGCTCTGGATCGCTACACACACTTTACCTCACCCATCCGTCGGTACGCAGACATTGTCGTGCACCGCCTTCTTACCGCAGCCCTGCACATGCAGAGGGGCGTTGTATCTGGTAAAGCACCAGCCAGTAACAAAGAAGTGGAGGAAATGGCTCACCATGTCAACAGCAAGAACAGGGTCAGGGGTGTTTTATTGTTTGTGTTTTTCAATGATTCACCTCTTACTCTATTAACAGAAGCTGTGCTGACGTCTGTGTTTCATTTGCAGGCAGCACAGGCAGCCCAAATGCGATCCACAGCACTGTTTCAGTGTCTGTTTTTCAGAGAACGAGACCCTCAGACAGACCCGTGCTGTGTGGCTGACGCTGTTGTCTACTCCATTCGAGACAACGGTGTCTTGGTGTTTATCCCAGAGTAAGAACCTTCAGTCCTGTGTTTTGTTCTGCAGTCTTCTTCTTTTCCTTTGTTTAATGGAGCTGTACAGCAGCTCACAGACGGCCAACCACTCGTGTATTTTTAATAGACGAATTCAAAGTTTATGACAATGAATGAATTTGTTGGAAGATGTAATTGCACGCTAATCAATGTATATTTAACAGTATACACGCTAGTTTTATTTTCTCTTAAAAAACCTCAAAATGAGTTTTAAATTGTATAAATTTACTAAACTAATTCCTTAAACATTTATTGTGAGCAGGGAAAATCGGCTAAAACCCCGAATCTTTTCTCTACCAGGCTTTAAATAAGTTAATTGCATTGCTGAAGTTGAGTCTGTGGGGAGGGACGGTGCTTTGGAGCCAGCCTTGTGTTTGTGGCACTTCTACGTTAGCTTAGCTAACCTCTGGAGGTTGCTGCTTGTTTATTGCAAGGAAAGTGTAATTTAATAACATCAGTGTTCTCCATGCTTGTGGTGTTACAGGGATATGCAATATTAACAGTTTATTAAAATGTAACCTGTGGTCATTTTGAGAAGGCTGTAGAATCCATGTAATGATTAAAATCACAGGGCGCAAAGCAGGTTGAGTAATATCACTGAGTAAGTAAGGCTGCCTCTGACCACAGCCATGTTGTTCACAGGTATGGTGTGAGGGGGCCTGTGTATCTGAAGAACAAAGAGGGCCTGGTGGTGGTAGCGGGACAGGACGGCAGCTGTGATTGGCAGGGTGGCACTGTGCGAAAATACCCGGACCGCATTACCACCACCTCCAGCTGTGGCACCTCCACCTTCAAACTGTTTGACCACATCACCGTAAGTCACAGAAAACGCTAATCAATCATTTTAGAAGGTTTCCAGCAATGCAGCGCCTAAAGGCGACGATTCCAAATATATATGCATGAGTGTATATGAATCACAGGTTCATACGACTACTGGATCTTTTGTGGTCCAACATTAAGAGACGTTTTATGATCTTGTTGTGATAAAGTGTTGTGTGGTTGCTGCTTTGTTAGCTAATCTCAAGGTAACAAAACGTCAGTAAGATGAATGAGACGAAAATGATTCCTGAAAATAAATCATTTAAAGTTATTCAGTTTATTGTTTTTAAATATTATATGAAAACAAAAACATAAGTGTGGGGGGGGGGGAGGCTCTCCTCCAAGACAAGAAATGTAATGCTTCCAGTTTGTGGCGTTTCTACACAAACCTTTTTGTAAAGGGAGATAAAAAATGACAGTGGGCGGTAATTGTTTTCACATAAACGCCTTTAAACGCTGCACGGTCGCACTCTCTCTCTCGCACTCGATAAATGATCCATTGTTGCTCTGCACACGTTTGTTACCACAAACGTCGCATGCACTTATGTCATTGTCATGAGACACTCTTGCAAACAAACTCACGGTTTAGTAACACAGTAGAGCAGCGTGTTTACGGGACAGTAACAGTAATCTAATTACCTTTTTTGCAACAGTAATCCCTTACTTTACTCGTTACTTGAAAAAAGTAATCTAATTATGCGTTGCTGCCCATCACTGGCGTCAAGTTATATTAAGTTCAGGCATGTTACACACGATGATTGTGAGGAATAAGTGCATGTGATTTAAGCAAAAAGAGCAGGAAACATTACCCTAAGGTTAGCTAACAAAAAGAAACTGAAGTAACGGTGTGTTATTCTCACATCTTTGGCTTTAAGACATGAAAAAGTGACAGAGTACTGCTGCTTCCACTGTTATCAACATCTTTTCTTTCTTTCATGGACTTATCCTGGGGTCATAAATGTCAAAGGGCAAAGGCAATGCTAACAACATAGCTTACTGATGGATGATGATGGATGACACATGTGGCCAAAACAAGATAGAAAGAAACATTAGCCCAAACACAAGTTGTCCACCACAGCATTGACTGCTGTCAAGCTATGATCATATCAAACAAAGAGATGATGATGATATTCAACAAACAAATCAACAAAACAACAACCTCACTGTGACACTTGACCGAGGTCACAGTGTTAATGAATGTTTTTCTCCCCCTCTGCTCCAGTCTCCACGTCGTGTGAATGTTAGAAAGCACAGTAAAGAAAGTTCGTGTACGGATGGATGAACGTTTGTTACATTGGATACGTGTGTGTAACATACGTATCCAATTTATCCTATTTATGAACAAAATTGTGGCACAGTCGGAAACTTCTCCACTCTACACCACTGTCTACTTAGCTGTGACGCTGCGCACAGTGCTGAGAGGACTGCTGTTATATATTACGTCACAAACCTTAAGTGGGCCTGTCTTTGCATAGCATTCCATTAGACTATTTTCAGTAGGTGCCATTACTGTGTAGTGATCGAACTGAGGAATACTGTGACTTACGTTCTCTGCTCTCTTCAGGTTCGTATTTCTGTCCACTCTTCAACTTGCCACGCTGACCGTCTAAACCTCGAGGTCATCAGCAACAAGCCTCACCACAGTGCCAAGTCCCAGCAGCCCAGCCCTCAGGGCCGCAGTCAGCTGGTCAAAGAGGTGGTGCGTCAGAATGAAGAGGCGCTGGCTCAGGAGAAGACAGCCCGGCGCCCCAAACTCTCCAAAGAGGAAAGAGAGTTTCGTCAGAGCAAAACTCCCAGTCTGTACTCTATTCTGGAAGAAATCAGAGAGTTGGCTCTGATGGATCTGGAAAGGGCTTCACGCCTCCCGGCAACAACAGCATAGAAACGCTGTAGCCCAGCTTTACCTCCAAGCAGACACTTGTGAGAACTGCACGCTGTGCGCTAACAGAACGGTGATCATTGAAGATCACTCGTGCTGAGTCATCCAGGTCATTCTTGTAGCTCCAGATTGTGTGTGGACAAACCACACGAGTGTGTGAAGTCACAGGAAAGCAAACACAATATTAAGTAAAAACATGTCCCGCCATCTTTTTAGAAACCAGAGTCAAACCGAATCAGTGGATACGTTTTGTAAAAGTTAGTTTTTAAAATCACATCAAGTTAAACTTAGTTGTAAGGAGGATAGGGAACGTGTTAATGCCAGTGAAGTGTCAGCAGTTACTTTGACAAGACCTAGTACTCACTGCAAATGTGGTTCAATCCTGCAGGAAACTAGTCAACTGCAGCAGGTTAAAGAAGTCTGGTAACAAAAGGCTTTTCTCTCAGCACCAGTGATCTCAATATCTCACTGGTGGGATCAATGTCTTGTGTAAATTAAATGTCTTGTGTTATAGAACCATTTTTGGTGAGTTCACACATATTGTACTACCTGTGACCACTTCATACAAAACCCAGCACGAGTATTGTTCTGGAGATGATAAAACGTCCACTCGTCCATTTTCTTCTGCACGTCCTGGAATCTGTCCCAGCTGTCATAGGGTGAGAGGCAGGATACGCCCTGGACAGGTCACCGGACTGATAAAACTTCATGTCACTCATTAGCAGACTTTAAAATAAACCCGTAGAGTAATGAACACACCTGAGGTTGGTTGTGTTGGAAGTGATGTATAAAACTAGGATGTATTTATCTTATAGTTTGTATATCAAGAGCCTGTATAGAAGACACCAACACCAAGGACATTTTTATTGTTTGAACTGGTAAATAATCAGAAGCGTTTTTTGGTTTGTGGATTTTAAGATCGTTTTCTAGAACTACCAACAGAAATATGAACTGTACATAACTATTTCAATATGTGTGCAGTGGCCTGTAATTAAAAATGGTGTTTTCATTAGCGCAGATGGAGCCACTTCATCGTGTTGCGTTTCATGTCCCTGCAGTAGCTTAAGAAAGAACTGTTCATAATTGAACGAGCACTTAATGCTTGGAAGAGGGTGATGGTCAGTTGACAGCTCACATACTACACACACACAGAGGCCTTTTATAGAAACATGTTTGCAACCAAAATTCTGCCAGTAGTGAAACTGGAGAAAGAAGATGCATCAGAGCAGGAACTGTGGATCAGTTCAAATATTTTTCTGTAACAGATACCAACACATGGTAAATACGTTTAGGATTTGGACTTTTAAAAATAAGAAAAACATTTATTTCCATTGATTATAAATGTCTTTGCTAACCCAAAGCTGACGTCACAGTAGGAACATGTGCTCAAGATATAAACCACCAGAAATGCACAACATTACTCGAATGAGCAGGCACGAACATTGGGAAACCTTTAAATCTGCTCACTGCCAAAGCTTTTCAGCAGAAACTGCTGCACGTGAACTTTAATCCCCCTCTACACAGTCGTTGCTGAGCTGTTGCTCAGGGCTGAGGCCGGTCTCAGCCTCAGCGGGCTCAGAGTCTTTGGGGGGAAGCGGGCTGGTTTGTTGCGTGGAGGTGTTGTTGGAAGGCTCGAGGTCAGGATCTTCTACAGTTTCATCTCCATCAGTAGAACCTTTGATGACATTTGGTGAGGATGCAGCTGGAGGTTTGTCTCCTAACATGTCAGCAGTCTGAGAGGCTGAAGGGCCTGAAAGGGTTGAGAATTAGAAACAGTGATGGTTTCAGTCAACACAGACACACTCAGTCTACTACGATTTATAAAAGACAGGCAAAGCTGAGATAATGAAAAATGAAACTGTAAACTGCAGGGTTCAAACTCATTGTTCAGGGTCAAATTTAAGCACTTTAAGCACTTTCAAGGTCCATTATCAAGCTTTTCCAGCACATTACCAAAAAAACAGTTTGCATGTTCCACTTTGCATCACCTCAGTAAGACCATGTAAAAATTAAAACAAATCGTCTTAGGTTGACTTAAATGTTCTTTGTTCCTCTTTTGTTAAAACAGAGAAAAATGCACCACACAAAAATACTGAAAAAGGAAATGGTTGTCTTATATGCACAAACTCAAAAAACTCATTTCTCTCAAAAATGCAGATGTGCAAATGTGAACAAATCAACTTGTTAGAGATGCTCATCTCCACTTGGAAAAAACAACCACACAAAAGAAGAAATCTGCACAAATGAACAAGTCTGCTCATCAGATATTGATGCTTCTTTCCTACGTGACACAACAACAGGAGACAGATGTTTGGTACTTTAACTAGTTAAGCACCCACACCACCAAAAATGGGGGAAAAGAGAGGAGATCACATTTAATCGGTTATAACACGAGGTCAGAAATATAAGTGCAGACATGAGTGTCCACAGAAGCCTCTGAATCTCAGCTGTAAACCATTTCTACAAACACCAAACAGTTAAAAGAGCAGTTACATCACCATGAATCTGTGGACAGGTAACATCCATATTTTGATTTATGATTTTCTGGAGTTAAATGTGACCCAAAGTATATTTTATAGCATATAAGCTATAAAATACTTTTAAAAATTAGGTGAGGGAAATAATCATTTTTTTCTATGTTTGAGTCCCAGTAACTTTGACATAGTAACATCTGCAGTAATATTTACCCCTCTGATGACAGCTCACAAGCGTTAGCTTTATTTTGATACCAAGACTGTTTACACAGAGTTTGTAATTGCAGAGAAATACTCCATTTATTTTGGCCTCTTCATTTTCGAGCAGGAAGCTCAGAAAAGCCCTGGGGGCCTAACAGGTCAAAGTTCATTCCCAATAAAACTAACTGTGAGATGTTTGACTACATTGCTCTCTGGATTATTGTTACAGTCCTAAATGATCAGCTTTAAAGTGTTTGTGCTAATAACACCATGTACAGTAAGACAGGCATGGAGAACAGCACTGACGGGAGGCTTTGAACAGATGACACACTCAGTTCAATTCAACATATAAGACTTTAAAAACGCACAAACATCGACCTAAAATCTATTTATTCAGTCCATCACCTGTCATAGAATTATGTCAAATAATAATGTATTGTTCATCTCCCTTAAATAAACAGGCAGCCTTAAAGTATGAAACATTCATTCATTAAAACACTAAAATGTGTCTGTCGTCTCCGTGGCTGATAGAGCCCCACAGGCATCAATGTGAGCTTAAAGCCATTTATAATTTTTAAATGGTTTAATGTGTCGGTGCTCACGATAAACACATTTTGAATGAAAGCCAGGGAACTTCAGCAGCACAAGAAATGGCTTCTTTGTGCCCACATGCATCAGTCCCTCTTTTTACCAGTTTTTCTTTAAGGCTTAAGTTGGCTAGTTAAGTGTCGGACTAACGATTAAAGCTTTCACTTGAGTGAAGTCACTAATATTACTGCTACTGCTAAGTAATGTTAGCCAAGTTTAAAGCACACTGCATAAATCACCATGCCATAACTAACTGCTGTGCTAGCACTGCCGTACTCTATCACACTCAGTGCATTTCAATCATTTCTCCAGCAAGTTTGATAGCTAGCAAAATAATAATCATAGTTTTAAACATTAGCCTGTGTTATGTACACATACTCGAAATTATTTACTGTCATGTGACTCAAGAGTACAAATTCCTTCAGTGACGTTTTCCATCGAACACTCATTAAAACAGCACGAACCCTGAAACTGCTTATTAAAATAATATGTATGTAAATAATAGTATGTTGCATTATAAAAAATTAAGCTTTTGACTGCCCTCCAGAGTTCACGTTAACTTCAGATCTCTGGAAGCTACACTACCCGAATGATGTCAGCTGTTTAGTTTCTATACTGGACAGAAAAAAAAAAGGGGGGGGGGGGGGGGGGTGGATTGGCTCCTCTTAAGGAGGACTAATGACTAAAATGTGAAAGTTTAAAGTCGATGAGTAAATCATGCTCGGGTAATACAATGGAAACGGTCTCATATCACCATCTAGTGTTATAAACTGTAAACACATTTTTATGGGTGAAGGCTCATAATAGAGACCGATCAACAGGTCATTTTCTTTTCTATGGGTCTCATTTAAATCACATTACATCATTTCTGCGGTAAATGAGGACCCTGAAGAACGATTTAATGTCACTGTTAAAGATTTGTAGACAATAGATCGCAGACAGCTGGCTCCGCTTTAACTAAAGAGGAAGTAAAAACAGTTTGGATCACAAGTGTAAGGCAAAAACAAAAATACTACGCCTAATTGAAGCTGACATCAGACAGGCAGTAAAGAAATCAATGTTTTCTACATGCTTTGCCTCTTATTACCAAACTCCACACTAATGTGAGGAATCTCTGGTGGTTTGGACGAACTGTGCAATACGGGAACTCGTCACTCGACCTTCAGGGTTTCTGGTGGATATATACACTAGATCCACTTCACTATATTGTAAGGAGTATTCACTCACCACCCATCATCCAAATCATTGAATTCAGGTGATCCAGTAACTTCCACAGCTGTATAGAATCAAGCACCTAGGCATGCAGACTGCTGCTACTAAGTGGAAGTGTTTGGGAACGACAGCAACTCAGCCATCAAGTGGTGGATCACGTAAAATCCCAGAGTGGGGGTCAGTGGATACTGAGGCGCACAGAGGTTGCTAATTTTCTGTGGAGTCCATCGCTCCAAACTTCACGTGGTCTCCAGATTAGCTAAAGAACAGTGCACAGAGAGCTTCGTGGAATCCATTTCCATGGCCGAGCAGCTGTAGTCCAAGCCTTACATCACAGAGTGCAACGCAAAGCAATGGGACACAGCGGTGTAAAGCACGCCGCCACTGGACTCTAGAACAGGAGAGATGCAGTCTATGGAGCGACGGATCACAGTTCTCAATCTGGAAAGCCGATAGACAAGTCAACTTAGCAGTTGCCAGGACAACAGAGCTCCAGGTTTGGTGGCAGGGGGATTTCGGTGCGGGGTTGTTTTTCAGAAGTTGGGCTCAGTCTCTTCGTTCCAGTGAAAGGAACTCTTAATGCTTCAGCATGCAAAGACATTTTGGCTCCCGACTTTAAGGGAACAGTTTGGGGATGGCTTCTTCCTGTTCCAGCATGACTGGGCACCAGTGCACAAAGCAAGGTCCACAAAGACATGAACTCTGGCATGGGAGTCCTGACCAGAACACCACTGGGATGAATGAGAGCAGAGACTTGGAGCCAGGCCTTCAACATCAGTGTCTGACCTTACAAATGGTCATAAACTCCCATAAACACTCCCAGAAGAGTTGAAGCTGATATAGCTGCACAGGCGGACGTCGTGAATGGGATGTCACTCGAGTTCATATGAGTGTGGGGGCAGATGAGCAAACACTTTTGGCAATATACTGTACATTCAATGTTTTGCTTTTTGTATTTTCATATAAAGTTAATACACCAATGAAGCTAGATGATCCTTATGAACCTTCGCTGGATGTTTTGTAGCAGAATCATTAATTATTTCTGTTATATTGTGTCCCAGCTGTATGATACATTTTTGCCATTCTTACCAATTTGCTGCTGGCGTGCGCGCCTCTTTTCCAGGGCCCGCTGTCTGTTCAGCTCAATACGTTTCTGCTGCTCTTCGGTCAGAGAGGGAGTAGGTGGGGGAGCGAGGGCTTCGGCAATCTGCCCTTGGGGAGCATTAATAAAACTCTCTCTGCTGAACAGATCAGGATCCCCAAATGTTTCCAGTTCACGTTGTACCTCTTCGTCACCAGCACCTGAACACAATTTCAAGCAGTGCTGATAATTAAGTCCTGTGGAATATGGCAAGTATTTCCTATGTGCACCTGCAGGTGTGAATCCACCGTAGGGCTGTTCGATACAACGATATATACAAAAACGTCTATTTCATTTTACGCTATCGTTTGTTTCGTGGTGTCGCAAAATAAACTGTTTACGGCAATATTTCTTCATGGTTCTGATGTCACTGTAGTAAAGTTCTCTCTTTCTCTTATATATAACCACACTACGGACGGACAAGCGCCTGTTTTTATGCGTTGTCGTTAGCAACAACGACGGTAAAACCATCGCGTGTCCGCTTGTTTATGTTCCACATAAACCTTTCAGAATAAAGCTCAAGATCCTGTTGAGGCTTTTCAAAATAAACGGAATCACGTGAAAGAGCAGAGTGTTTACGGATGAGAAGTAAAACAGAGCCGCCAGGTGCTAAAAAATAAACCTTAGACTCAAACGTTAGAACAGGCTTTCCCCCGCAGCACGCCGTGTAATAAATACTCACAAAGAAAACGGCGCCGTTACAACTTCTGTCTAAAAATGTGTCGTTTCATGCATCGGTTAAAACACTCGACTCCAGCTACATGACGCGCAGCTGGAAACACTTCACGCAAGTCGAGATTCACAGAATTGACAGAAAATGTTACATTTCTGTGATTTATATCGTTATCGGACGATAGAATTCTTATATCGGGAGATGAGACTTTGGTCATATCTCACAGCCCTAGTCCACCGTATCCCCATCAGTAATGATTTTTCTTCTTACCATCTGTACTTGTAAAATCTTCATGTGTCAGGGGCATGTCCAGTCGTATTCGTTTAAGACATGTCTATAGAAGAATGAGTAAAAAATTACAAATTCTGAACATTAGGAATCCCACACGCTTGCAGGAAATATTCTACTGCTTCCTCTCACCTGCACTTCCTTTTTGCTGCCGAGCCTTTCCACTTTGTCAATAAAATCTTCAAATTGCAATTTGGGGTACAACCTGTGGGCCCAGTTCTCCATCTTCTGCATCAGCAGCCGCAGGTCTGCAGCCTAATGGGGCAAACATCAAAAACAGCGAGTAGTGATATGAAAGAGGGCTGTGTGTGATAGGACGCTTCTTCTTCCCACTAAAAAATGACTTCCAGTCATTGGAACAAAAGACATCTTAATTTGGTAAACCAACCTCTGGTTCCCCTCACTCATTTTTGACCACGACAGAAAGGGCAACTTTTGACCTTTTAGTCTCAAACCAAATTTAGGACATCTAATTAAAAGCTGACAGGCCAAACAGATTTAGCTCAAAAACCAATGTTCATTCACATCTGGTAATTGGTGGGACAGATGTTATCATATCCTACCTCGTGTCCTTTGCCTTTGAACTGGATATTGTCAAAGAGAGTGCCCAGAGCTGGAAGCCCTCGATCTGATATCAGCCTGGGAAAAAATATTAAGACTAAGTTAAACCATTAATGGATTACAAGCAGGGTTAGCAGCACATCCAGGCGTATTTGGCTTATCCAATTCAGGATCGTGGATGGCTGAAGCCCATCCCAGCAGCCAGGTCGCCAGCCTGTCACAGGGCCAACACAGACAGACCCTCTGAATGGAAATGTCAGTGCCTTCAGATGTACCATGTTCAGAAGGCAGTAGCTTGTTGGGGGGGGGTAGGGTGTTTGGTTTTCAGGGTGCCCACAACCTTTCTTTTCCTACCTGTTTGTACATAAGGCAGTATAATGAGAAATAGTCAAATTTCTCCATCTAAAAATAAAAAATAAAAAATTGCTATATATATATATATATTTATAGCAAAGTTGCAATTAATTTGAATATTTTATCAAATGAAAATCTATGTTTTTCTTTAATACAGCTTGCAAGTTTTATCCTAAGTATAATCGACGTTCTTACTTAAAAGCTTATTTAACATCCTTTGATTTAGTATAACTTAGTTCTGTCCAGGAACATTGTGAACAGAACAGTAACAGAGGAGTGCCACTGGAACACCCACTGGGAGACTACTGGGAACGAGCCTGACTTATGGTTGGCAATACTAACCAGGTTCACACTATAGGTGTACAGAGACTGGAAACATCTTTCTCACACACATCCAGGGATGTCTCCAACGCTCTGACAATTTTCAGTCTGGGAATTTTGCCCATCCAAATGATGAAAACAACAATGGTATTAGAGTCTTTCTTCTTTAAATGACTGGCAGAGTGAAGCTGCACCATCATCACACAGATGCAGTCATTTGTACCCGCCGCTAAAGCGTAAGAAGACGCTGCAGTACTCTGCGAAACGACAGGTGTCGCCACTCAGATAATATCACATCACTTTTTTTGTGCAAAGTTCTTTCCACAAACTTACGTTTTCAAACATTTGCAACAACTCTGTGTGTCAGTGTGTCTCTGAGCCTCTGTGCACGATTATTAGTGAAACGGTGATAAAAACCAGTGCAGTCACAGACTCGTGTTCAACCTGGCTGCAACACTGACAGTCTGCACACGTCAATCAATGATTTTGGCCTCCTTGTGTCCCAGCTCACACAAGATGACATCAAATTCCTATTTAAATGCGCATTTTAATGCATTTCAACCCTCTGTCGTGATATAAATGTCTTTGCTACCTGTGGGAGTCCAGCTTGGGTTGGGGTCTCTTCACGCCTCTCCTTTTAGCAGTAGGGACATCAGCCAGCTGTGATACCTCACCTTCATCTCCTGCATTGAAAACACATGACAACAGGATGTGTTTCTAACTCATTCTGTTGGCAGCGTGGCAAACTTCAAGCTTATCTTTAAATCCAGACAAATTATAGACTGGAGGTTACAGAAGAAATGTGCTGGTTTGAACAGTATCTGATAGGTTTCATTTGCTCACGCAAACAAAAACATGTGTGTTGTTATTGTTAGAAACATCCAGTCTCAGAGAGATGCTGAAAAACCAGTTCATGCATTTGTTAATTCTAGGCTGAACTAACAAATTCATTATTATCAAGCTGTTCCAAAAAGCTTTGTGGAAGGACTATGAGAGGTTGTATTTCTCCCACATTAGCCTTTTTTCCTGAATCTTATTTTTCTATGATTCTTCATTAAACCATGAATTTAAAATACAAAGTTCTGAATCATCACATCTTAAAGACCTCATAGTAATCCTGTAAGAGCACAGCAGCATCTACCATCTGCAAAAGGGTCTCCTTCCTCCTGGCCTCCCCGGCCTGGGGAGTGTGGTGGTGGGAGTGGGGGGAAAGCTTCATCCTCTATGCCGTCATAGTCAGGAATGTGCTGCGGGCTATTTTCCTGTGGGTCAACCATGGTGAGTCGGTCCTGGAGACAAAGTAAAAGACGTGTGAGCCCCAGTCGTCAACAGCATCAGCATTAAGTTACATGAATTTAACTGCAAGTTGAAAAAATGACATTTATTTCTGTAAGAGTAATTCTTTACTGTGTTACAACATCAACATGAAAACCTAAAAAAAACTGGCATTTACTTTTTTCTTTTTTTACATCAACAGGAGGAGCTGTACAGACACTCATCCCACCTGGAATTATACCCCAAATTCAGAAATGTACTATTATGATACATTAATGGTCCATTATGTTTGTTTCACAGTTATATACATAATACAATTTATAGATTTGTATATATTTACATTCTATCAGGGATGAACTGGTTGTGAACCTTTGGGCTGATAATGACATTTAAAAGTTACAATTTGGATGAATTATTACTGCGATACTTCTTTTGGACTCTGTAGTACCACAGAAATATCATTAAAGTAACAGGTTTGTTTTAAAGTCTTTCAGCTGTTCCGTAAGCATCATCGTCATCATCATTTATATAGCACTTTAAAAACACACCTGGCAGACCGAAGTGCTGCACAATACAAATGTAGTAATAAAATAGCAAAAAACAAACATAGCAATAAAGTAAACTCTTGAGCCAAAATGATGTGACACAACTAGGGCTGCCACAAACGATTATTTTGATAGTCGACTAGTCACCGATTATTTATGCAATTAGTCGACTAATCAGATCATCATCCACTGGACGTAAAACTACAGCTTATTGCACCATGCAGCATATGCTCTTATATAACTATCATTAGCTTATAGCTTTAAGCTTTTAAGGTGCTAACTAAAAATAAAGACAAGATGATAGTTTATTCAATTTTAATGAAATTTGCAGATTGTTTCGGTGAAGTTTAATAAACTCCTTGCTATCTAAAATATAACAGGACAACGGAGTATATTCTCCAGCATCTCACACTTCTGATAATCAGCTGTCTGCTTGACGTTTATTCAGCTGTGTAAAAACTATAACTTTAATCTCAGACAAACCGATTTACTCAGGAACAAATAAAATACTAAAAAAAAAAAGCCAAACAACAACATTTTTAATTTATCTAAGTGACTCATATATATTTAACCTGAGTAGCGAAAGACGGCGGTGGGTTTGAAAACAATTTGCCTGGAGTCCGGTGTTCTCACCGTGCTAGTGACCTAGCCCCCGGCTAGCTATCGAGCTAGTGGGTAACAGACGACTCTGAAAACGTCGGAGCGCTTTTGAAAATATGTGGTGTCCTGATAAACTGAGCCGATATTTGAGGTTTACACAGCTACATTCTCGGCTGAAAATATGTTAAACGTTTATTTTGTGACCCAGAAAGAATAATAAGAGTAATATTAAAACTAACTAGCTGCCGCCATTGTTGGAAACTGAGCTGGGCCGCGCTATGAATTCTGGGACACAGCTGCTTCTTCTTCTTCTTCTTCTTCGGGGTTTAACGGCAGCTGGCATCCTTGTACATGCAGTGCTGCCATCTTCTGTTTCAGTCCGTTATTACACTCTTAAATCCTGCTACTTATTCCTGCGTCTTTTGGGATCTTACAAAGCTTCAAACGACGCGTCGACTATTAAATCAGTCGTCGACGATTTTGATAGTCGACGTAATCGTGACTAGTCGACAAATCGTGGCAGCCCTAGACACAACACAGACACAAAAGGAAATCTTCTACATTGTTTTGCTGTTCACACAAGTTCTAATGCTACCCTTTGTTTCTGGAAGGAGACGATTTTCTGTCCAGTATTAAAGTTCAAAGAACAGGGTATCCGTCTCCAGTGGGCTGCTAAACAAGTTTACCAGAAAAATCAGACCCACGGTCATGTTGTGTCACTTTGAGTGATTAGTCAGCAGCAATAACAGGGAATGACAAACTGACAGACTTTGGATATAAAACAAACAATTTAAACATTTAGAAGTTAAACATCTTCTCGGATTCCTTTTGCTGCACATGTCTATGTATGTATTTGCTGTACAGTGTCATTTGTTTGGAACATTAATCTTGATGTATACATAAAAATTTGATTTAAAAAAACGTTTTTAAAAATGAACACTGACACAATTAAACACAACACTGGTGCACGGTGACTGCAAACAGAAGCAGCTGCTTGTATCCTCCTGTGCACGGATCCGTGCTCTCTGTTTATTAATAAAAGCCAAACTTCATTAATGGTAAGTGACAGAGATCTGATGAGTTCTTGCTGGTTTGTATCCACAGGAGGATACAAGTAAAATCCTCTGCAGGTTAGTGCAGGATAAGCAGGCAAGTTTACTGTAATGTGATGGATTTAAGTAAAGAACAGTGTGTGACTGGTGCACAGTGACTGTGGTGCTCATGTCAGAGTTAGATTACATCAAGTGTAGCAGAGATTAACTTAAACTTAAGCTCATGATGCTGACATTCATTCACTGAGCTCCACCCACATACCAACAGTTTAGTGTCTAATATAAAGACAGTGTACTGTCAGTGTAGAGAAAGGAAATCAGCCAGGACAACTCGTGAAACATCTGCAGACATCTGGATGAATTCACAGAGAGCAGCAGGTCAGCTGATCACAGCCTGTACATTAAAAAAATCTACTGGAGCTCTCAATAGAAATGATTGTGAGCTGTGACCCTTTTCCCCACACTGAGCCACTACAGCTGATTTTAGGGTTGAATCCTGCTGAATCCCACTTTAACATCTTCCTGCTCATTTTGATGTTTAGAGGCAACGTCACCGTCTAAGATGTAGGCATTGTATACATTGTATACATTATTTCTACATTACATTAATATTGCACAAGGTTCATTTAGTTTAGCATAAAATATACATATCAGTACTTCAGCTTTTAATGGAGTATTTCTTAACACTAGTATCTGTCACCTTCTGTGTTGAGCTCATTGTTTTCTCTGCAGTGGCTGAGCTGAGTCCAAGTAGCTGAAATTTCCTCTGCTGCTCCGTCAGACTCTTCTCCTCCTGATCAGCTGGGACACAAAACAGAACTTTGTTAAGCTCCACACTGCACTGAAGAGTCAAAGTGTCTCATATGTTCATCTGAGAACACACAGAACACATTTTAGCTTCCTTGGGTGGACAACTTGTTTGAAACAAACACAAAAGGTTTGAGCACCGATACCAAATTCAGCAGTATGGCACACCAGTACCAGGAGAGCAATTCCTCTTTAAAATATGCCCTGGCCAAGAAAAAACCCGACAATATACGTGTGCCGTGAGAAATGATAGATAGATAGATAGATAGATAGATAGATAGATAGATAGATAGATAGATAGATAAAATTTATTTCAAACATGCAAATATAATTGAAATAACAACAGAAAAAAATAAAAATAACAAAACTTAAAAATCATCAAGTTTTCATGCAAATATCTATGTCTACAGAATGTGTGTGCTCGAAAAGGAGTAGGGTGAAGTTTTCTTGTTCCTACCCCCTTATTTCAAATTTCATTGCTTACAAATCCATATCCAGGATTCAACATTATTTGATCATATATTTAACTATGTACAAGTCTAACACATTGAACATACACAAATAAAACCATTTTCAGCACGTAAACCAGAACAACTAATCACTCTGTTTATAACAGCCGCTTAATCTCTTAATTTATTTTCTATCTATGTGACAAAAACCTTAATGAACACTTAAGGTTGGGTTACTCAGGCCTTGATTTATAAAAAATGAGGACACAATGAGACAACTCAGTCACTGAGAGGAAGATTTCCTATATTCATGCAATTTATTATTTTTTGAACAATCCTGTGAATTTTTGTATTGATGTACTTGTCTTGATTTCATCTGTATATCCGAGTGGGTGTAGAAATCTGAGCCATCATCTGAGTAAGCCTCATCACAACTTTGCGCTGATAAAGGCAGCTGTGTTTTAGCCTGGAACACATTTATTTTTACATTTCTCATAAATGTATTTCATTATAGCACTTTTACCGCCAACATGTTGGGTCTTTTGGAGCCGGAAGTGACCTTATATGGAAGAAGGGTGGCGCTAGCTAGCTTAGTTAGCAAGCTGCATTCATAAGCTGTGCAGGTGCCACAGAGATGCTAAGTAGCCTTAATAACAGACTAATAAAACAACACAAACTCTGATTACAATGAGCTCATTTAAAAGCTTTCTTCTAATAAAATTATTTTCTTCTCTGTGTTTCACAACCTTTTGCTGATATCTTTCTGTGAATTAGTTTAAAGCAGCTTGAGTCAATTTAGTCAGATTTTTTTTTCCAACTTGTTCACAAAAACTTGAGAAGAGACACCGAGGAGAGCAACAGAAAGCCTCATTCAGGAGCTAAACTCAAGATTAACTAGACTCGGATTAATATTAGCTCGATACTTACCTTTAAGTGTTAAATCAGTCTTGACAATAATCGGAGAGAAAAACGCCATAAAGCGGGAACTCGGCTTCTTCTTCTTCTGCTCTTGTATTTTTTGGCGGTTAAAGCTTTAAGGCGCATTACCGCCACCTGCTGGACTGGACTTTTCATGTCCCAAACATTATCAATTGGGCACAAATTTGTTGGAGTTTCTGTTAATAAAAAAGATGGAATTCAAGGATCTTGTTATTTGGTTTGTTCGTTTTCACCATTTACTCTACAATTTTCTGCCAGTGTATAGCAAACCCCACAGCTCAAATCAATGAAGAATTTAGTATTTTTAACATATTGCTTAAACTGGAACCAGCAGCTATATAGGCCTAATTTTTAATCCAAACATGTGATAGAGGTTTACCACCAGGAGAAGCAGACTGTAAATAAAAGACTGTGCTACTGAAAACTGTTAGTCTGACTTTGGATTGTAAATATGTTTCCTTTTGTCACTTCTGTATTTGTATATGGCTCAAACTATTTGTTATGAAAGCAAAACAAACAAACTGATGTTGTCTCATCAGATCCAGTTGTGACATTAGCTATAGTTTCCGCGGAGGGTACTTGGTTCTGTATGACAGCACAGCTTTTAGGTTGAATTCAAGCGCTTGAGTACAGCCTGATAATTAGAGGCCTGCAAACTGTTTGCTGATGAACTTTGGAAGTAAAAGTACAGACAGCTATAGAAGACACAGGACACGAGATGGGTTCATTATTTCTTTTGAGTTCCATGTAACAATCCGTAACTCTGTAATTAATGAATGTGCCATTTAATCTTGGCTGCAGCCAAGATTAAATGGCACATTCATTAAATGGCTAAAATGGGTTGGCTGCCGTTCAGCATTTAGCACAAGTCAGCTTTTGATCAGAAAGTTTTCTGGTTTGATCCCTGGCTGCTCCAGTCTGCAGGCGAAATATCCTTGGACAAGATTGTAATCCCAAGCTGCTTTCTGATGCATCCATTGGAGTGTGAATGCTTTATAGAGTTTGTGAAACAGTTGTACGTGTGGTCAGATTGTTTTGTATTTGTGTGTGGATTGAAGCACATGTCTGAGAGCACATCAATCACTGCACATATTTTTTAAAATCTTAGTTTAAATAAAGTTTTTGATTATTTATTATAAAAAAGAGATGATATATATATAATGCAGTGGGCACTCCACCAGCTAACATGTCAGTTAATTTGACACATTGATTTATTTATCATTTCTTTTTCTCTCTCAGCTTTTCAGCTCCATATTTTTGCCATTTCTTCCACACTCAACTCTGTTCTACAAGGTGAGCCCACAGTTAATGTAGGAGAGGGCAGGTGGCATTAAGAGATTTGATTGGGCAATCTAGGGCCCAGTTAGTTCTTCCTTTTGGTGAAAGCTGGGCTCTTCAGTTCAGCATGGTACAGCTCCAAAGATTCTGCAACATCAAACCCTCTGTCTGCTAATGTTACATCACCTGGGCTGAGGCAGTCCAGGTAATTGCAACAGTTTCTTAAAATTAGTTAATTTAGATATAAACAGAGTGACAGTTTACAGATTCAAACATGTCTCAGAGAAAACAGAAAAAAACAGTAAAGCCCAACTCTCCTCTTTGTGATCAGGAAGACAAAATTCAACTTCCTGATCAAGTAGACAAATCATTCAACCAGCTTCTAGAAAAGGAAGATATTCAAAAGTTGAAAGAAATGGAACTCCTAGACAGGGAAGAAACTTTGAGCTCCAAGCAAAGCTTGATAAAGCACTAGAAAAACTAGTGCTGAAGGACAAAAAGAATCAGGAGCTGCAAGTAAAGCTTGATGAAAGACCGCACACAAATGAAGAGTTTCTTCAAGAAAAAACACATGTTTAAAAACATGTTTAAAGAACGGCAGCTGTTTTATCATAATTCTGTGGAGAGCTTCATCCTAATGAGGGCTCATGTCCTGAGCAGGGATGCAGAGGAGGAGGAGGAAGGTCCTGGACACATCAGTGGCTTATGTGCGTGGAGAGGAGAACCTGGCCGGCTGGAGGCCCAGAGGAGATAGCCTCATCCTAGAGCACCAGTGGGAGCTGGAGAAGATGGAGCAGCTGCAGGAGGTGGGGCCTTAAAAGATTCATAAAGAAATAAATCTGTTTAATATCGTAGAGGGAAAAATGACTTTTCAGCTCAAAGACCAAAGTGCTATTCTAAAAAGTTTTTTCTTAGAGTACAGACTTTACATGACTAACCTCCCCTCTTCTCCCCACCTCACATTCGCCCCCATCTTTCGTCCAGGTGGAAAAGACCCGTCACCTTCTGGGAGAGGCGGCTCCCGTGGGAACAGCTCCCACCACCAAGTCCCTGAGTGAGTCTCTGTCCCCCAGCGTGAGCTCCGGCACTCTGTCCACATCCACCTCCGTCTCCTCGCAGATCTCCAGCACCACCTTTGAAAGCGTGAGAAGGAGCTGGCCACCAAGGTGAGAAAAACGTGGGCTTAGTGGGCGTTCTTGTTGCTGCCTTCTTCCTTCTCTGCTCGGAGCTGATCGGTCTTGTTCCTGTTGTGTTGTAGTGCCTGCGCCTTCTGACACACACCTTCAATACTGAATACAAGCAGCTGGTGAACAGCATCAGTGACTGCAAGGTGAGAAATAATACAAAGAAATAAAAAATAGCCTTTCTGTGTCACATCAGGGAGTTCCTATATTGACGTCTACCTCATCCTGCTGTTGTTTCACTTCAGCTTTCTCTCATCTCACCGATCGGACGTGATCCATCCGTGACGAGCTTCAGCAGTGCTACCCTCACCCCTTCCTCTACCTGCCCCTCTCTCTCGGACTCGCGCTGTGGCTCCATGGGCCAGAAGTAAACATATTTTTAGGAACATTGACCTCGATCTGCAAACGGTTATTGACAGGTTATCTATTTGATTCTAACTTGGTGTGATTTGTGTTAAAGGACCCCTGAGAACAGCTCACGTGCCTCCAGTCCCTCCTGCTCAGACTGTGAAAACTTCCCGATGGTTCCCACTCTGGAGACCTCCTACCTTGCGCGGGCTGCAAAAGAACGAGTTCCTGAACTTGGTGCCTGATATTGAAGAAATGCGACCAGGGTGAGTAATGCCATATTAACCCAAATACTGTCACTATGACATGTGTCTCACAGACCAAATGTAAGTCGACACTCATGTTCTCTAGTTCAAGCAGAAATGATGTGGATCGATTCAAATTCCTGAGCCTGGATGATTTCAGCTGGAAACAAACCAACTCTGCTTCTTCTTCAGATAATTCAATTCAATTCAATTTTATTTATATAGCGCAAAATCACAACAAAAGTCACCTCAAGGCGCTTCATAGATACAGAGAAAAACCCAACAATCATATGACCCCTTATGAGCAAGCACTTTGGCGACAGTGGGAAGTAAAAACTCCCCTTTAACAGGAAGAAACCTCCAGCAGAACCAGGCTCAGGGAGGGGCGGGACCATCTGCTGCGACCAGTTGGGGTGAGAGAAGGAAAACAGGATAAAGACATGCTGTGGAAGAGAGACAGAGGTTAATAACAGATATGATTCAATGCAGAGAGGTCTATTAATGCATAGTGAGTGAGAAAGGTGACTGGAAAGGAAAAACTCAATGCATCATGGGAATCCCCGGCAACTATGCAAGTTGTAAACAGTTGTAGGATTAAAGATTATTGAATGTACAGAATGATTATTTACACAGAGCTATACAGTAGTGCAGTTAAGATAAGTGAGGGTGTAGATAGTTTCTACAGAGGGTATATAAAGTGCTAGTGGTTGTGAGTGGTGGTTCAGTCCATGTTATTATTGTGTTTGAGGGTACAGTTGTCCATTGTGGGGGTGTGTATGTTCAGTGCATGAGTTTAACGTGGGTCAGATGTCAGGAGGCAGAGTTCAGGAGTCTGACAGCTGTGGGGAAGTAGCTGTTCCGGTACCTGGTGGTCTTAGTCCGGAGGCTCCTGTGGCGCCTCCCAGAGGGCAGGAGGGTGAAGAGTCCATGTGATGGGTGACTGGGGTCTTTGATGATTTTCCCAGCCCTTTTCAGACACCGCTTCCTGTAGATGTCCTTTATGGCAGGAAGTGGTGCTCCGGCGATGCGCTGGGCAGTTTTCACGACCCTCTGCAACGCCTTCCGGTCCGAGGCAGAGCAGTTCCCGTACCAGACTGTTATACAGTTGGTCAGGATGCTCTCGATGGTGCAGCGATAGAAGTTCACCAGGATGTCTGAGGACAGGTGGTTCTTCCTCAGAGTCCTCAAGAAGAAGAGGCGCTGGTGAGCCTTCTTGACCAGCTTGGAGCAGTTGGTCGTCCAGATGAGATCCTCGGAGATGTGGACTCCCAGGAACTTGAAGCTGCTCACACGCTCCACAGCCGTCCCCTTAATGTGGATGGGTGGATGTGGGTCAGCATTCCTCCTGTAGTCCACGATGAGCTCCTTGGTCTTCTCGGTGTTAAGCAGCAGGTTGTTTGTGTCGCACCACTCAGCCAGACGATCCACCTCCTCCCTGTAGGCGGCCTCATCGTTGTCACTGATGAGGCCAATCACCGTGGTGTCATCTGCAAACTTAATGATGGTGTTGGAACCATCAGCAGGTCTGCAGTCGTGGGTGAAGAGGGAGTAGAGGAAAGGGCTCATCACACAGCCTTGTGGTACACCGGTGTTCATTGTGATGGTAGATGAGCAGCGGTTATCCAGCCGGACATGTTGGGGGCGGTTGGTCAGGAAGTCCAGTAACCATTTGCAGATGAGGGAACTGATGCCCAGGTCTGTCAGTTTCCTGATGAGTTGTGAGGGGTGGATTGTATTGAATGCTGAACTGAAGTCTATAAACAGCATTCTGGCGTAGGTGTTGTTGTTGTCCAGGTGTGAGAGGACAGAGTGCAGTGCGATGGAGACTGCATCCTCTGTGCTCCTGTTCTGGCGGTATGCAAATTGGTGGGGGTCCAGGGTGGGGGGGAGACAGGATTTGAAGTGTGCTAGGACCAGCTGCTCTAAGCACTTAGCTATTTACAGTTCATAACAAGAGACAAGGCACCATTTCTCTCCTTTGTGTTCCAGTCATCACAGCAGATTAAACTTTTAAAATATTTGCAAATAGTATAAAGAAATATATAAAGAAGTAAAACAGTAATTTATTAATACTTAGAAATACTAAAACTTACATTTGTCAGCAAAAACTGCTGCCATCTGAACCGAAACGTTACAAACCAGCTTACCCACAATCTGTGTATTTTTCTATGCTGGCTACTTAAATTGGCATCCAACAAGCTATTTGCTTTAATCTTTTATTAGACAAAGGCTGACTGGTTAGTTCAAGCTTCAACTGCATCCAAAGGACTGAAAATGTTTTAACACAGTGACTGAACTTGATTGAAGTCTCCGTAGTTTGTTGAATCTGTTTCGAGTGACTTATTTTCACAATTCCAGGAATTTTTAAAAGGCACCAAAAAGCATTACAACGCTGAGCTCGAGTCTGTGGACTTCAAAGGAAATGCAGAGGAGGCCAGGGTCCACATCAACAGCTGGGTGGAGAAGCAGACACAAGGTAAGCATAATGTAACTTTAAATGATCTCCACTGTAAATCCTTGGGGATCAGTTGTGTTGTGTTCAGTTGAGACATTATTACCGGATTGTCCACCGTCCACATTATTTTCTGTTTCCAGTTCTTCCAGTCTAATTTCTATTCAGTATTAAGCAGCATTATCTCTGGGTTTTACTGTTTGGTTTCATGCTATTAATAAAACCATCACAGCAGTATGTTGCTGTAAATAGCAGGCCAATTCTTCTATTCTTATTATATTATGTGATGGGTACTTCTACTTTGATCACTTGTGTCTTTAACATATTTTTATTTTTCAGGCCCATTTAGGATTGGCTGCTATTGATTCTATATCTTTATATTATCTTAAGTGCAGCAGGAAATTCATTCATTGTTTTTATAAAAGCGCGATACAAATACAGGCCATTTATAAATCTACCATCTATAATAATAGGATACAAGGACTTTCTATGAGGGTTATAGGACTGTGGTGCCACCTGCTGGAAATGAGACAATCTTAATCCCATTATTTTTGTAGGAGCCATTTTTGGGTTGATACCTCATGTTGCCGCTAGAGGTAACCTTTTTAAGTTTTTTTTTTTTTTTTAAACTTTATTTAACAAACAATGAGTATACAACATACGAACAGATGAAGTATACAAAACAACAGAACATGAACACAAAAAGCCAAGAGTAAAAGAAAAAGGTAACAATTATAAGAATACACATACATGTATTGTTTTGAGAGCCTTTGTGTTGGTGGAGTCTGATATTGATTGTATGTACATTTCCACATCCTTAAAATAATGACAGAAATATGGTGTTTTGTTAGTAAACTTACATTTATGGATAAAAAATGTAGCTAAAAGTATGAACAAATTCATCATAAAAAACATTTCTCATACTTCTTGGGGAACTTAAACAAACAGAATAAAACATTTTCCCATCGTAAAGAAAACTCCCTTAAAATATGGACAATAACAAACCTGCTAAATTCCTTCCAGAATCTCTGTGTAAAAGAACAGTACCAAAAAAGATGCGTCACAGTTTCTGGATGATCCCCACAGAAAGTACAATTAGTATTTATGTCCCTTTTAAATTTGACCATGTAGTGACTGGCTGGATAACATTTATGTAGAATTTTAAATGAGACTTCTTTCACCTTATTTACAATCAAATATTTATGGGGGACCATCCAGACTGTCTTCCACTTGATATCTGGAACATATCGGTTCCAATAAGATGTTATATATGGGAGAGAGACGATATCTTCTTGGAATAAACTACGTATTCTCTTATTGCTGTTACCAAGTTCCTGTGAAAAGCAGATTTTTCCTATTGGTGACTCAGCTGGATCGGGGAGAGTGACTGAGGCAGATATTGAGCTGTCAGTGTTTTTATATAACATTAAAGTCCCTGAGGGTGTGGCACCAAGCACCACTGAGGATTCCACCTTTTTAAGTTCCTGTATGGTAGGTTTATGTAAGGTATTTAAGGTGGACGCACGTAATCAGCGTCAGGTGTGTTGTTAATCATAAGAAGGCAAAACGTTTGTGACCGCTGCGCTTTTATCTTAAAATGTTTGGAACAAAGACCAAAAAGGACAAGATAAGTACTGCTGGAGTTATTGGACTGTTTAATTAATTCATGCATACCAGAAGCATCGCGTCACCCCCGCTAACAACCACCTCAGTGGCTTCAAGCCTACGCTTGAATTTTTGTTTTTTGTTCCCTGTTATACTGATCATAAAGCTTTTTCCCCTTTTTTTAAAATAAAAACCATCTTGCTGTTGCCCTGTTTTCTGATTTTATAGCTGAAGATGTTGTACAGTAACTAGTGCATCTTTGGTAATAGTTAATAGTTTTCATAAATTCTTTTTACCAGATAAAATCAAGGACTTGCTAAGCCAGGATGCAGTGGGTAGCCTGACGAAGCTGGTTCTCGTGAATGCCATTTACTTCAAGGGCAGCTGGAACACGCAGTTTAAGGAGGAGAAGACTGCTGATGCGCAGTTTCGACTGAACAAGGTAACAGTGCAGAAAGGCAGCATAGGATGGTGCAGTTATACTTTGATCTGTCATACTACAAACGAGCTGTGGACTTTGCTGAATGAGAACATAAAGCCTGGAGCTCTGAGGGGATAAAATCGTGCTTTTAGGACGATCACTTTCCAACTTTATGCAGTTATGCAATGCAGTTTATTATTCATGTAATATCCAATAAGTTCTCAAATAAATCTCAAACAACAGCACAACACAAACTTCGGCTAACAAGAACAAATTGTGTTGTGACGTGTGCTCTACATCCAAATCCACTCAATGGCTGGAATAAAACCATGACAGAACTTTTTGAGATCATTTTGAGACTAAACACAAAAAACATTTCTCTTGTCTCCCCTATTTTTCAGAACGACACTAAGCCGGTGAAGATGATGCAGCAGAAAAGTAAATTTCCTTTTGCGACCATTCCTGAGGCCAACTGCAAGGTAACATCCATCACTTTCAGCTTATTACAGGATTTCACCAGCATGATCTAAAACTTGTCTTTTACAAATATCAGCCTAAATTTCTAGATTAGGAAGTCAGATCATCTTTGATGGAGTAATAAATAAAAACAATGTTTCTGGACAGATTCTTGAGATGCCGTATAAAGGAAATGACCTCAGCATGCTCATATTCCTGCCTAATGACATAGAAGATGATACCACAGGCTTGGAAAAGGTAAGATGCACTTACCAGTACTTTAATGTCCAGTTTCAATCAGACAAGCTAGTGACACTGTATCCACACAGCTGGAGAAGGAGCTGACCTATCAGAACTTTGTGGACTGGACTCGCCCAGACATGATGAGCCCCAACGAGGTTGATGTCAAGCTCCCTCGATTTAAGATGGAGGAGAAGTATGACTTGGAGAAAATCCTGACCAACATGGGAATGGAGAACGCTTTTGACATCTACAAGAGAGACTTCTCTGGTGAGAAATATTGCACCAATGAGACACACTGAATCAATTATACAGTTATATTGAGAGCACAAAAACTGCAAAACATCATCTGGTAAAGAATAAAACACAACTGATTTCTGGGCTCTTCATCTACTAGGAATGTCTCCAGCAAATGACCTGATAGTGTCCAAAGTTGTCCACAAGGCTTTGGTGGATGTAAATGAAGAAGGAACTGAGGCTGCTGCTGCCACTGGGGTTGACATGGAAGTCCGCTCTATAACGATTCCCGCTGAGTTTGTTGCCGACCATCACTTCATCTTCTTCATCCGACATAAACCCACCAAGAGCATTCTCTTTGTGGGCCGGTACTGCTCACCCGAGTAAACACGAGCTGACATTGACATGAATTAAACATAAAACATTATATACAGTATAAGATTTTGTAAGGTAAACCTAGTTCATACAAATGAAGTAAAGAAAAGTTATTAAAACAAAACGTGCCTTGCTGTTTATTCTTTCAGTGTCCCACAGTAGCACATTTCCTGCTAGGAAAATGTCAGAAGTCACATCATTTCTGTAAATTGGGAAGTAACTGTAATACATCAAGTCACCTCTGTCTCTTGTTACCAGGACTTTTTAAAATGAATGGTACAACATGGAAAGAGGCCCTACACAAGAGTTTAGCTTTGAGCTCAATATGCGATGATCCTTTCAGCCATGACATCTCTGACATGGGAAACCAGGGAATTTGATTAGAAAATGGTGAAGGATTTTCTTTTCAGTTAGAAACTGGATTTGTGTAACATGGTGGTGAAAAGCCCCCAAAGAAAGCAGCATATGATCAGTCGCTATATTGCATTTAATACAAACGTCCTTCGTGTATCCTTTGAATACAGAACAGATCATTTCTGATATCTATGAGTAAACCCAACGAGCACGTGTCCCAAAAGACCCCACAGTGTTTTTATCTGGCTTTTCCCTGACAGTTAGTGGACACTGACAGATGTGTGCTGAATATGAAAGGAAACAAAAGAACTAAAGAAGGTTTGCAGTGTTAAAAACAAGAACTACATGAAGGTTGTTTCATCCTGCTGTAACTTATGACAGAAGCATCTTTTGTTTGTTTTTTCATTTATTTACACAAAGACAGATGTTGAAATAACAGGAGTAACAGTTTAATTCAATTGAAATCAGTCCAATCGTCTATAATGAAATTATTGTTGGACATACATAGTTTTCTTTGGTCGACCAGGCTGGATGCTCTTTGGCATGATTCTGTCTTTCTGTTTCAGCCTGCTTGAAATATCTGGCTTTCTGGTCGTTTGAAAGCGACTTCCACTGTGGACAGAAGATCATAAGAACACACTGTGAGCACTGCTACTACACATAACTACAGGACAGCTGGGACACATGCAAAAACATGAGCAGACAACATTAACAGATGCATAAATGTATGCAGAGTTACACACTTACTCTCTGTCCCACCACTGCATTTACGGCTGCATTTCCAGGGATGTTGAGTTCAGCAATGACCTTTGGCCTCTGCTCTTTGAGATAGAGCATGAAGGCATTTGGAGGCTTCTTGACGTATGGCCCATCTTCATCCTGCTGGGCTGGGCACTTTCTTTTTCTTCAGGAATAAAACACAGAGTAAGAGCACATGTTAGCACTGTGTACAACTGTGAGGGAAGCAGTTCAAAAACACGAGACAAGCTGTAAAACTGAATGAAATCAGGCACCATTAATGGATCATTACAATAATTCCTGCAGACATCTGCAAACAAATGACAGATACTTGCAGATCAGTGAACCAAAGCAGCAGAGCAAACTTAGTTTGGAGTGGAGGTGTTAGGTGGAGGAGCAGGAGTGACATAATCATACATCTGTACACCGTTCCTACACAGATGAAGGGAGACAGATATGAGATAACAGGAAGAAGTTATGAATATAGAGATGTTCAGCAGCTGTGTTCACTCCAGTGTTTGTGTGTTTTACGTACAGTACTCCAACAGGACGCAGGTTCTGGAGCACACAAAACACACAACAGGTGACGAGACAAGCTGCAATACTATCATCTATCCACTAGGTGGAAGAATTGATCAGTAGAAAGAGGAGATGTGCTCAAAACGACATTCATACATAGATTTATTCTTCTTAGTTAGTCTTAAGAATTAGGATTCACTGACAGTGAAGAAGTTTCAGACGTGCACTCGCGTTTCCCCTTTTGCCTTTTCCTGCTCCAGCCAAGTCCTCCGCCTGCTCGACATCTCTCCTATTACCTTTTATTACGCTTGCACTCATGCCTTTGCCTTTCACCACTTCAAAACTGCGCCTTCTTCAATATTACCTTCATATGCTCTCTTTGCTTTTCGCCTTCCTCACTACACTAAGTACCATTTTTTAACGCTGTGTACTCACTCTTGCTAAGTACATGTGAACAGATCTTGAAGAAAAAAAAACAAAACAAAACATACTTTTCTTTTCTCTTCTGATACTATTGAATGATCCTAACAGAAAAAAACAGAGTTAACACTGACTTAATAAAAAAGTGTTATATTTTATCTCAGATAAACTAGTCAGTGTTTATTAGTGTTTGCTCAACTAGAAGTCTTCATAGTAGCATCCACACATCAAGTCTTTAAACAAATAATGAAAGGATAATGAAAGAAAGTTTAATGTGAAATTACTGAATTATATGAAATGCCAGAGTGTTTTTCTTTAAACTACTTGCCTTTTAGTGATGTCACTAAAAGGCAAGGTTCTAATGTTGTGTTGCCATAGACTCCGGAGTTTACTTTTAAAGCTCACTTACAGAACTGACTTATACAGCTTAGTTAGAAAAGTCAAGCATCCAGACATTTGAAGGACTATTCACTCATTAAGGTGACATTTTCTATTTTAAAAATTAAGATGAAAAAGGAAACAAGAAAAGTTACGACTGAGGCAGATAAGAAAGATCCAGGAGATCAAAGTAAGTAAAAAATAAAATCCCCTAAATAACAGAATGTACATTTCTAACAATGTTGAGGCTCTGTGTATAAAATGATTCATTTTTAGAGGATTTAAATCCTGGTTTTGATTGAAACTAACCCGAGTGCAACATGTCTAATCAAAGAAAGGTTACTGGGGCACTTTGTCTTTTGGTAAAATAATGTGACAAGTTTATTCTTGGACTGAGCAGTGAAAACAGAGCAACAAGTGTCATCAGTATCTAGACTTAGTAGACCTAGTATGGACTCGTTTTGGTGTGTTTTTTATCAAAAGGATAAACTTGTTATTATATTGTAAGCAATACTAATTTAAAATTCAATGACATCAAAATCCTTCTAGTCCTGATGTCGAGCGCTCTTTTTCACTAATGTGTTGTTGTTGTTTATAGATTGTAAGAGCAGGATGGCTAAAAGAAAGGCCAGTCCTGAAAAAACGACCCCCATAAAAAGAAGGAGGGTCACTGAGCAGGCTGGTCCTTCCACCAGCTCAGATGCTCATGTGGTCGGGGGAGTCAAGCGAAAGGTCCAACAAGATGAAGCGGGGACAACCAATACAGCAAAAAAGCGTAAACTTCTTGAGCATGTGAGCGGTGACAAGGGGCAGGCATCTTCCTGGTTGGACACTGGTAAAGGTAGGCTAATTAGTTGAGTGAGGGGTAGATTAAGTGTACATCTGGTTGCTAGTTTGAAGATATTAGTGTTTGGGAGATATTTGTGTCTATTATCTAATAAGCTGACGTGCTTTTGGTGTTTTCCACATCTGCAGACTGCAGCATAGAGATTTCAGAGAGCTGCAGTAAAAACAAAAAGGCTGGCAAAAGGAAAGCTGCGGGAGACACCAGGGACCCACCTAAGAAAAAGAACGTGGACCAGGACAAAACCAAAACCGTTGCCAAAAAGTCAGTGGCTGAACAGAAACGTAAGTAGCAAGCAGCTTAGCTTTTATATTCAGGTGAAGAGCAAAATGAACATTTAGGGTACAGCAGAGAGTAATTTGTGTGACAGCTGTAGTAAAACCCAATTTGTGTTTGTCTGTTTAGGTGACTTCCAAGCAAGATACGTGGAGGAGCACCGGCTTGGAGAAGGAGGCTGTGGAGCAGTGTTTGCTGGCTACCGCATAAAGGATCATTTACCAGTAAGTGTTCAGATGGTGGTAGTAAGACAGGCAGTAATGCAGATAAGGGATAATATCGTAAGCTGAGATGTATGCTGTTTTACACCTTTAATGATGTCATACTGAGGAAATGCTCATCAATGCCCTGTGTCTTTTAGGTGGCCATCAAACACATCCCAAAGGGGAAAGTGTACTGCAAAGTGAAGGTAAATGTGCAAGACTTGAATTGTTTTTACATTAGTGGATTGCATGCAGCGTTCACCTGTGGAACGTCTGTGCCTCATCATCCACTTTGTTGAAATATTTCAGGATGATAACGGGAAGAATGTGTCAGTGGAAGTTGCCATCATGCTGAAGCTTGCAGCTGAAGCAGATGGATCAGTGGAAACATCAGCCCCAGTGTCTCTGTTGGAGTGGTTTGACTTTGGCAGAGAGCTGATCCTGGTGATGGAGAGACCTGTCCCCGCTGTGGACCTGGATAAATACATAGAAGAAAATGGAGGATTTTTGCCAGAGGACAAGGCCAAGGCAAGTTGACTTGCCTTAGAAGAGTCTTAGACTGTACATCATTCAATCAAAGCACAGAGTATTAGAGAAACATTAACCCATTGATTGATTATTGTCTTTTTCATCGTTTCCAGGTAGGGCTGGGCTATATCATACCATTCACGGTAATACCGGTGTAATTTTGGGCAACGATAGGAAAATGAAATATCGCGCTAGAATAGGTAAAACGCGCATGCGCAGTGCCTATGTTTACATACGCAGATGGCGGTGACGCAGAAAGAGAAGAGCAAAAGTGGATCGTTGAATGAAACGGATGAACCAGAACTGGTTTGTAAAAATGCTGCAACTTTAGTGGTGTGGAACTGGTTTAGCTTTCGTCCGTCAGATACACAACAAAGCACGATTTTTGGTAGCGCATGCTAGCGGGCCGCCGTTATTACCGTGTTGTTTGGAAAATACGGCACACTTAAAATCAATCCTTTGATTTTTCTGAAACTCGACAGTGCCCCTTATAATCCCGTGTGCCTTATGTATGAATTCTGGTTGTGTTTACTGACCTCAAAACGATTTTATGTACACGGCGACTTTGCTAAGCTACAAAGCCGCACCGCTCGATGGATTGTCGGAGCATTACGGCTATCGTAGGCAGGCGCCTCGCGGAGTGATACGTACTGCACCTCAACGTGATATTACCGTATTGTGTGTGTATAACCTCTTTTTAAGCTTTGTGGATATTTTACATGGTTATGCTGAGGATATGTCGGCCAATTTCCACTGGAAATGCCTTTTGGTTAAACTGTCAGCGAGGAATTTGCATTTGCACTGTTACATTTTTATATAACTTTAATGCACATAAAAAAACAGCTGCTTGTTTAAGTGAAAATACATTTATGGGGTTTTTTGCACTAATAAAGTTGTGGCGTTGTAAAGTATTTTGTCTAGTGTCAGTTATATCGTCAGTTATATCGTTATCACAACTTTTCAAATGTATATCGTGATAAATATTTTTGGTCATATCGCCCTGCTCTATTTCCAGGTCATTCTGAAGCAGCTGGTTGATGCTGCGAAGCACCTGGAGGATAAACACATCTTTCACCGGGACATCAAGAGTGAGAACATTCTAATTGAGACCGGCTCAGATGTACCGCGTGTTCGTATCATCGACTTTGGACTGAGCTGCTTTGTTAAGGAGCAGTCGCAGTACCGCGTCTTCTATGGTAACATATTCTGCTCTTGCTCTTCACAGATGTCACAATTTTCGCCTTTTGTTTTAGAAGAAATTGCAATTGTGTCTGTTTATTAGGTACAGAAATTTACTCCCCTCCCGAGTGGTACGGGCGCAGTTGCTACAGGTGTGGACCCACCACGGTATGGCAAATGGGAGTGGTTCTGTACGAAGCGCTTCATGCCGGGGACTTTAACACCACGAGCTTCCTCAAAAAGCGCCTGAAATTCAAAAGACATCTGTCCAAAAGTAAGAAAACGTCACACTTCAAGACTGACTGATGGCTTGGACCACTGGAACTATCATCTTCATGTTTTTTCTCTTTCCTTTCTTTCCAGACTGCCGGGATTTCTTGGACGCGTGTTTAACCAAAGTCCCGGAGACGCGGCCGACGCTGGAGGAGCTACAGCATCACACTTGGCTGAGATAAGCCTATCACACACACACACAAACACACACAATTCAGACGTTATCATTTATGTGTGATGTATGAATTACCTTTCTTTTTTTCAGGAAATAATTTTTTTTAATTGGCCCACTTTAAATTTCAGTGTTTTGGAATTCCTGTAACCCCCCCCAGCCATCCCAGGAAAGGGGATCTCTCTTTGAATGGGCTTTCCCGAGGTTTCTTCCCGTCAGTCTGGCCCCCCCAGGGGAGTTTTTCCTCGTCTTCATAGAGAGCTTGGGCTGGCTCAGGAGCTCCATCAAAACTGTCTTTATTTAATTACTCTAATGTAATCATATACTTTAAAGTAATCAAATAAAAGACAGTAAAAATCTGAAGACTTGAAGTAAACTTCCATTAAAATAAAACTTGTTTAAACATGAAGCTCTCTCTGAGCAGCGCCGAGACAAGCTCCTGCAGGTGGTAGATGAGCTCAAAGGACGGCAGTCTGAGAGAGATACTGTGCAGAAAGAACAAGAGAAGAACTCTGCACTCCAGAGGAGCTACGACTCCATTGTCTCCCAGGAGCACGCTAAAACACAAAAACTGAATCGACTGACCTCCGAAAATCAGGACCTGTCTTCTGAAAACCAGACCCTGCGAGACGAAGTTGAGTTTCTCAAAAATGAGAGGGAGCTTATGCAAAACGATCTCGATGAAGAGAAAGCGGCTCGCAGAGAACTTGAGGAAGCTGTTAAGAAAGAGAAATCTCGGTTTTCTAAAGAATATAAAAAGTTAGAAATGAAAGTGGAGAGCACTTCTAAATTCAAAAAGGAGTAAATTGGTTTGTCTTTTTGTCTGTTTTGTAAACTGAAGTTTCTCATTTTGGGGGCAGTTAGTAGGTGGACTCTATTCCCCACAGTAGGTCCCACTTACACAGGCCTGGAGACGTATCAGCAACCATGTGACATTCAGTGCAGTTTAAGATGCCTTACAAACAAGATTGTTGTATGTAAGGGAGGGTGGGGCATGAGAACGAGAACAGCTTGTAGAAATCGGGGGTGATACATAGATAAGAACTGGAAGGGTCAAGTTTGGAGGCGTGGCCCAGCTCCTGAAATTCTGATATTTTATCTCCGAATGTTACTTGGGAGCACGAATATGTGGCTCTAAACACTCAGCATGAGGACTGAGTAAACAGGACAATGTTTGGAGTGGTAAGAAAAGCTACATGTTGGACTCAAACTTAAAATAATCAATGCGTTGACAACAATAGCACAAGTTTAAGGATTGTTTTTAAGGGGGGGCAAAACGAATAGTACTGTAGTTTTATTTATTTTTAACCTTATTTTCTAGATTTTTCTCTAGTATGTAGGATTTAACATGGAAACGAAATCCTCTACAGTATATTCTGCATGCTTACTGGGTCATTTTAATAGTGTAATACATATAAATTCATTAACTTGGTAAAAGCATGCTATCTCAGCGATGCATGGCCTTTTCAAAATAGTAAAAGTCAGCTCCACATTCAGATGATATTCAGGACAAGGTGAGACAAGCTTCTTTTGCCATGAAAACACAGTAAACAGCTCTGCAGTCTGTCCACTGCCTGTCAAAGCACAGAAATCTCACTCAGGAAGGCAGACGGACAGAAAGCTGTAATTTCTTGTGTTATCAAGCAGATGCAGACTGACAGAGCAGCTATTGGATAAGCTGCCCCTGGCGAGGCATTTTGAGCTGCGCAGCAGGTGCCTGGAGGCACAACAGCAGAAGTTATGTCAAATATGTAAACAATTGGCAGGCAGAGTTAGAAGAGTCAGAGCGATGCTGGTCTTTGCAGCCTACAACTGAGGCCACAAAAACTCTCCTCCAGACTCAGAGAAAATCAATGTGAGACGGTCATCTCCACCCCTAGCACAACACGAATACCCTGAACTCATCTCCAACTGTTTTGTATGCAGGGAGCTTGTTTATTGCAAAATATTGGAAAACTCCCACACGGAGTCCAATAAATTAGAGTAAAAGAATAAACCTACACAAAAACAATGGCTAATAGGAGGAAGGTGAAGGAGAAAAGCAACGAGAAGGTCAAACGTTCAATCTTGTTACCAAAGATAAAAGTAGCCCAAAACTTTATACACGAATAAATTTACCTAATTTCAACAGTTGGATACTTTGAACAGAAACTTATGTTTCTGAAGTTCTTTCATAAACGGGAAAGCTTTTAAGACCCCGGCAATAATCAGAAACTGCAGGCACCACATTGTTCTTTTTAATCTACACAAGCAGATTTTTGAGCTTTTTGAAAAGGGTCAGCTTGCACAACACTGGCTCCTCCTATTCAGAAGTCTGTAGTAATCCTGAGTTCGGACTTTCTCTGCCCTGGGTCCACGTTGACTAGTTTCTGCGTTTAAAAAAAACAAACTATAAGCTAGTAAATGCTAGTAAAGCAACATGATTGGCCCATATGTTTCAGAATTTAGCTGTTGATTGGCTCTTTGGAGTCTATTAGATTTACCGCCATGGTTCTCTCTTGCAAAAGTCATCACCCAACATCACCCACTTTTCCCACTGCGTCTCAGTGTGAAGAACTCATCAATACCTGGTCCCAGAATAAAGCAGACAGACTGAAATCAGAAGAGTGCACCCGTGTGGTGTAAGGGGAAAAGTTAATAGGCTGGTCTGAGTTTATAATCATATAAATTACATCTGTGGGCAACCCCCGGCTGCCTGCACAGAGGAACAAAACCACTCCTCATCTGCCGATGCCTCTAGCCAAACACGACAACTTTAAACATTAAAATAACTCTCAAGCAAAGATATGAGTAACCAGCAGCCGGGTTTAAAGAATATAAAGCAGAAGCACACCTCAGAGCGAAGCGCTGGATGTTAGCCAATACCCAGCAGAACCACAAGAGCAAAGCTCATCATAAACTTCTTTTAAACTTTTTTTTTAGAACAGCCTAACCTTCAATTGGCAGCACAGCAGGAGACAGCAGCTCATCTTTGCTAGTGACCCTGCATCGCGCTCTTTCATCGCCATTATCAAACACAAAGCCAGGATCTTCTATGCATTATTGATGAGACACATCTTCTTAGCTACTTCTCAAACAACAGAGGATGCGCAGCAACTCCTACCGATAATACCTCGTACCGCCTATCCTCGAATACACACACACAGGTAAGAGCTTCAAACGTCAGTCACACCAACCTGCTCAAGTCTCCAGTGAATAATGCACGAGCTAAGACCCATTAAGCCATATAAACACAACAGATTCTGTGAACAGTAGGGACGGAGATTTAAAGCGGTGCTAGGCAAGAGGTAGGAGAGTACAAAAGGAGTTGGTGTACCTACCGCATGCAGCGCTCCTTCATAGATACAAGCTCCTGGGGTGACATAGAAGGAAGAGAGGGAGAGATACAGAAAAAAAACACACCATTAGTATCAGAGTTCAGTCTGAATCATACCTGTGAGAGGATCCTGCAGATGGTTAAACAGCAAACGAGCTGTATGAAGGATAATCAATCAGTTCCCCTGTTAAGATGCAGGTTTATAAAGTTCTTAGTGCGATGACAAGCTCTGAAAGAGATCAGGACATGTCTGCAACACAGAGACTCGAGCCCAGTGGGATAATAATACAAAAACAAGCTTATAAATATTAAAGTTTCATGTTTGTAATTGACTAACATACAGTTTTGACCAAACAGTTACACAGCAATGCACCACTTTGCTGTAGTTATGCTTCTAAAAAGGTTTGGAAATATGTAAACAGAGCTGGGATTTATTGAACTCCTAATAACTATGATACACTGCAGAAATGAGAGGGGGTAGCTGAGGCTGACAGGTTGGGTTCCTATTACACTGTAATCAGGTAATCAATGTTATTCACCTGCCCTGTGAGTGGTTTGATACTTATGGCTAATCAGCATGTTTAAAGACATAATCTCATGTGTGGATCGCCAAGCAGCCGTATCAGTAGAGACCACACTCGAGTTTTTATTCATCGCATTAACGTTCTAGATTTTAAAAAAATCTATTTCACTGATTATTATGAACAGAACAATGAAATGACTGTTATAATGACTGTTATTTTCATATTTTATACATCTATTATGTTATTAGACCAGCTGAGTCACTTAAAATTTCCCACCAAAAATGGAAAATTTTATAATTCCCTAAAGCAGGGGTGTAAAACTCTTTTTATTTCATGGGCCACATGCAGCTCAATTTAATCTTGAATGGGCCAGACTAGTGAAACGCTCCTTTCTGTCACTGTAAAGAAGTAAAACTACACATTTAAAATTAATGAGATGTCTTAATATAAGAAAAAGAAGTTTCAGTTTTTCTACATGTTGAAGAAATGTTGTAGTAAATAAAAAAGAGGAAATAGTTGTTGTCTTTTTCAATCTGGACCCAAGACAGGAACTTTTCTGTCATTTAATTATTTATCTGTCACTTAATTACTTTTGTGAACGGCAGCAGAAAAAGTCTTAATCAGGAGAAAAAGCTGTAAAACTTATTAAAACATAGTTAAAAATCCCAAATCTATCCCGTCCACATATTCCAAAGCTATCGAATGGGCCAGATTAGTCTTTGCCAAAGCATTTCTGGGCCCCAGGCCTTATGTTTGACAACCCTGCCTTAAAGCAACCAAAAGTGGCCTTTGGCCTTCTTCATATCTAAGACCAGAATACAGACAGACTTAAAAAATAAACCGTAAAATCTTTGCACTAATAAAATCAGGGTGAAAAGGCCATCGTCTGACTGATGAATAATGTGTCGAATGTTTTTAAATTGGCACGTGGAAACAGCAGGTATGTGTAAGTTTAATATTTCTGGTCGAGGTCGGTCTGTGAGTAAGCGAGAGAAATGTGAGAAATGCCCAGTCTATGACAGAAAACAATCCTTGAGACTAAAAAAGCCTGGAAAGACTAGAAATTGCTTGCGAGGTTGAAAACTGGAACCTGAGTAGAGGAACCAGGGGAGTATTTACACTGGGGAGAGTGATTAACTGATTGGACACGGGTCCAGAACTATGACATTATGTGAAAACAGCCGAGTATCTAAAGAACCTCTATTCATCCACACTGCTTTTATCTGCAGTACCTTTACACCAGCTATAACCTTTCTCACTTCGATTGTGCTGCAAGCCAATCAGAATCCAGTAATGCATCTTCTTTGCTTTTTTCTGTCTCATTAATCTTACCTTTGAATTGGGAAGTTTGACTGTCTTGAGACAACCTGTGAAGTGCAGAGCAAAAGAAAAACAAAAAAATAATTATAAAATAGAAAATATCTTCACATTGAGAAATCTTTCATACAGATCTTTGGGGATTTCTTACGGATTCTCTCTGGACGCAGTTGCTCTTGTATCCGCTCCCAAAATGTTGGGTGGGTAACAGCGACCGGATGATCCTTTTTGAGTTTTTATGTTCTTCTGAGTTTTTACGTGTTTTGGAGTTTTTACGTGTTTTGGAGTTTGTACGTCTTTTTACGTGTTTTGGAGTTTGTACATGCTTCAGAGTTAGTACGTGATTTGAAGTTTGTATGTGCTTTGTCTCTAGGGGCCACTGTAAATATACTTTTATTTATTCACTCCACATAAAATGTAATAAATAAATCATATAATACAAAAATCAACTATTCACATTTCAACTTTTAACTATTTAAATTTTCAGCTTTTTCCTTTTACAAATTTAAAGTGAAACAACACAAAACACTGCAAACCACAACACAATTAAATATAAATTAAAATATTAAACCCTGGAGATCAGGCTCCACAGAGTTCAGGTCGGCTCTCCTTAAAGATCTAATGAGGCTATGAATCAAACTGTTCCTGTAGTTCAATGTTAATCTTTATAAATTGTTCTTCTGTAGTGTTTGTGTTCAGTGGTTACCTTTTTTTTCAGTGGTTGGATTAAAAATCAGTTTTCTGTTGTTCAAGTTTTCATTGAATGTATTTTGTTAAATAAAGTTAAAATATTGTTAAATAAAGAATTGTTTGAACGACAAAGATTTTGAGCCATGATGTCATTTCCTGTATTTCAGAGTAAAGACTGAAGTGACAAATGGAAACATGTTTACAGTCATGGAATAAACACTGATGGGTCATCTGTAGGAAGTACTATTGCTGACCTGACAGACTCGGCCTTGTTTACAAAGAAAGAAAGGAACTGATGACATGTGTCAGCAGAGGCTTTCAGGGTTGTTTAGAGTAGAGCTGATAGTCTTAAAGAACACGGGGATTTTGACAATTTAACACAATGATCTGAGAAAAATATCTGTTTCTCTCATTTTCACCGTATTCTGATCAAATTTCCAACATTCTTTTAATATTTCAAAAGAAATTGTCTTTCTTCCACTTTCACACCTGGCCCTAAAAACACCAACATCCGTGCATCACCCTTGTGTCAGTCTAATGAACCTAACATGTGAGTGATACATAACACACATCCACACTGGCTGCATATATCAGTCCGGGGGGGCAGAGCAGAACTCTGTATGAATCAGACGCGCTCACATATTCAGGCTTTCCAGAGGCGTTTACCATCAGAAGAAGCAGAACAATGAATCATCAGCACCCTGCAGAAGAACACAGCAAGCAACAACTCTAACAATAAAGACGTGCTGGAGCCAAAAGATGCAGATAGCGAGTTTTAAACGATAACGCACAGGACCAAAGGGGGAGAGGGTAAAAACCCACTGCCTCCTGAGATAAAGATCAGCAAGTCAAGCTGGTACTCGCAAACTATAAAAATTTGATTATACTTAAAAATATGCAAAAACTAATTTAGTGGAATTTTTACCTGCTCAAGAATGCATTAAACATGCACTATTTAATTGAAAAGAACAAAATTTGTGTACTTTTAGAAAGGATTATTAAATATTTGGGGATACTAGCCATAAAGAGGGTCTCGTACATTTACGGGCATCTACCGTAATTTCCTGGATTTAATGGTTTAAAAGTTTAATAGGTCTTTGAAGTTGATAATAAAATTGAGTCCATTACTAGTAAAAAAGAATATAAAAAAGAGCAAAAAAATGCTTCATATATAATAATTGTTTTAAACTTAAGCTTTGTAATTGTAGCAGATTTCATTATGTCTGTAATTTTTTATTTAGCCCCACAGTAGTAAAAGCCATAAATGGGAGTTACATTTATTAGTATTTTACACAGCATTCAGCTATAGTAACATGTTCTGCATTTTCCTACTTCACCATCAAAAAACCTACCAGACCTACCAGTTATACTGGGTAAAATTATTGGGGATAAAGGGTTAAGGAACCGCAATTAATTTTTTTAGTTTAGCTTGTGTTTACTACCATTTTTTTTTTTTTTATCGCCACACAGTAAACATTAAGTAATATGTAAAGCGTCCATTTATCCTCCATTCCGGTCCATTATCTTAAGCTTAGGCTGCTGCCCCTCGACCCAATCCGGTACTAAGTAGAGAGGCCCAGACTTCGCTCTTTCCAGGCACTTGGCCCAGCTCTTCCGGGGGAATCCCAAGGCATTCCCAGGCCAGCCAAAAAACATAGTCCCTCCAGCATGTCCTGGGTGTTCTGGGTCTCTTCCTGGTGGGACGTGCCCAAAACACCTCACCAGGGAGGCATCCTAACCAGATGCCAGTATCTAATCTGTCCTTTTTGTATGTTCCCCTCAGGTTCCCATGGTAGCAGATACAGGGGAAACAAGTGTAGACGATGCCACAAGAAGGATGATGAAATTCCTCATATCACCTGAGCTGGCTGTGGAGTACAACATGCTTGGCCGACATGGGGAAAAAAAGTTCAGAGATTTGCATCTTTTTAATGTTGTGTATGGTAAGTTAGTTTCACTTGAGACATTTGAACTTTAGAAAACTAAACTTTTTTAATAAAGTGTTTGAAAGTGTAACTGAGATTGGTTATCATGCAATTTGTATATATTTTTTGAGGCAATAAAGTGAAATAAACATTGTTCTTTGCAAGTCATCACCAAATGAAGTAAGCTAAGATTAACTTTACTTTGGCTTGCCCATTTTTCTTCTTCTTCATTTGCAGAGGCACTGAAGAATTATTTAGATACTTCACCATCTGATCTGAACAGCTGCACTCTCTTAATTAATTAATGGAACAGCACAGTATCTAAGAGATCAGACAGTGTTTGAGCTAAAGACGCTGTGTGTTTCTTTTGGGGGCTTTTTGCACACTGATCCACCACCGTTTTCCTATAGTAGAATGCATATCTGGTAACATTACCGTAAACGTGACCAGTAGGTTCACGTTCAGATCAGAAAACCGTTTCAGCTGCAGGCATCTACTCCTGTAATTTAAACAATCACCTCATACGCCTCATGTTTTACACCCCTATAAGGTGAGCTTGCTACACTGCACATGAATATTTCGTAACATGGTATGACTAGCTCATGTTCAGACATTTAAGATACCGTTCAGCCATTTTGTTTACTGGGTAGTGCATAATGGCCGAGTTAGCTGAGCAGGAATCCACTAAAGCCAAAAAAATTATATAAATTTTTTTAATTACAAAAACCTTATAGGAAAACCTAAGAAACAGTTGCAGAAGCACAGAAAAAAAAACTGCCGTGAACGTTATAGTGTGTAAATTCAAAAACTGTAAAAAATAATACTGCTGTGAACTCAGTTTTCTAACACCAGGTGTGAACATCTACAGTCTTTAAGCACTGGTAAAGATCTAAAAATAAAAGCAGTCAATAACGTAACATTAAACACTAAATTAGTTTGATGGTGTTGACTGCAGCAGCTCAATGTTAATCAGCTGATGGTGATGGAAGCAGATGAGCGTTTTTCATCATGGTTGTTAGTGATGTGTTGGTCAAAACGAAATGGCTCTTAGCGCTGACAATTTTGAAGTGAATGACACAAACGTGGGTTGTTTTTTTTCTCACCCTCTCTCTCTCTCTCTCTCTCTCGCACTTTTTTTCGGCTTCACTCCGCAGGCGAGCCTTGTGCTTTGCACTGGGAAGAGGGAGAGGGGCGGTAGTTACACTCGTAGTAGCACAGTAACAGATCAGGAGGGAGAGAGAGAGAAAGAGAGCCAGGGACAACAATGTCACATTAGAAAGGTATAGTAATCATCCACAACTATTTTCAATTGCGGATGATAAAGGATTCAGAAAGTTTATTCATGCAGGCCCATATGACAGAGAATATGCATCTTCTTTTTGTTTTCATATTTTACTTTATATTTGTGTTGTGGTTTGCAGTGTTTTGTGTTGTTTCACTTTAAATTTGTTTAAAAGGAAAAATCTGAAAATTTAAATAGTTAAAAGTTGAAATGTAAATAGTTGTTTTTTGTATTATATGATTTATTTATTACATTTTATGTGGAGTGAATAAATAAAAGTATATTTATGGTGCCCGCTAGAGACAAAGCACGTAGAAACCCCAAAACACGTAAAAACTCCATAGCACGTACAAACTCCAAAGCACGTACAAAACACAACAGAAGTGCTCCAGGATGCTAGGCACAGTGCTGAGCTTTTGTTACCTAGTGACTACACAAGCCAGGAAGTACCAACGACCGGATTTGGTGTGTGGTAATAACAGGTAAATGAACAATTTTTGGAATTTTTTATGAATATATATGAGTGCTTGTGTATAAATACACAAACAATACACATATGATTTCAATTGTGTAAATTAAGTGATCTAGATAGCTCTGTTTTGGAAGTTCAGTTAATGCTAGAAATGGGTTTTGGAGTTTGTACATGCTTTGTCTCTAGGGGCCACCATATATATTTATATACAAACATATATAAATAAAACCACGTTTCTTTTTTTACATTAGTAATTCCTTTTGTGCATAATTTTATATTGTTGTTAATAATAAATTAATTAAAGCAACAAAACAAGCTGAAGAGCCGGTTGGGAGCCGAAAGAGCCGGCTTTCTAAAAAGAGACGAAAATCCCATCACTAGTTGTGTAATATGCTGATCAAAAATGAACTGAGTTGTTTCGTATTCTATAGAAATTGTACATCTAATTAATAACAAGGTTTTCTGCTGATGTTATTAATTAAAAATTTATTGTTTTATTTTTAAGCAACAACTTTTTAGCATGCAATTAGTCCATGCTGTACAGGACAGATTTGTAAACTGTGCATACAAAAATAGACTATTTTACAAAATTGCTCTTTCAACAGATTTTTTTTGTTGTAGGTGCACTGTCACAACTAGAAATGTGGGGGGAAGTCCTCAAAATTGAAGGCAGAACAGGAAAATACATGGAAATAACAATTTTCCTTTAAGCATATCAGTAAAGGTCGATCCGGATACTTGATAACTGTTGGTATAGGTATGACATGAATTTGAATCTCCATTATCACAGGTTTTAATTGGGAGGCAACATGCAGATATACAGGAGGACTATAAACAGCAATTCCTATTGCATACAACTGTTTTAAAAAATATCAACAACACTGTTAATTTATCACTTGCTGGTCTATAGACTTTACAGTGTGGATGGATGGAAAATCCATCTGGCTACACTCTGGCTGAATTGGTGCTACAAACAACTCTGCACTCGGCTTTCCAGGCTGTGTGTGGATTTATACTTACACATCCAAATTTTGACCCTATTTTTCTTCCTTTCAGCTGATTGGTCAATTTCATGTCAATCACCAATTAAACAATCCAATCAGAGAACATCTCCAGAAGCTGATTCTGTTCATCTGGACGTAGCATTTTCAGTGGGAGAAAATGCTGCAGATGAACAGAATCAACTTTTGGAGATTTACTTACCTGGATGATTGAGCATGCATCAAGATAATCAGAGATAGGTTTGGCTGTTGGAGGGCTGCATTACGGAGCTTCAGGTCCTGGAAGAATAAATTCCCTTTTATATACCAGACCGACCAGCATTTTTCTTCATTAGCACGAAGGAAAACAGTCTGTGCGTGTCAGAGTTCAGTGGTTTTTGTGTCACAGGGCTTATAATATGTGTAAAAATCTGGCCAGGGACCATCACATCACACTGCTATCATATTTTTCTGTTGCTATCATGTTTCTGTTCTGAGATGTTATTACTTTTATGACAGATGTAACGAGAAATCTTCCAGAAAGTTAAATTTTTTATTCTAATCAAATATTTGATTCTGATAACAGATAAAGATTTTTTTTTACTTTTGTTCTGCTATTTCATAGTTTATACAAATTTTGGCCAATTCCTATTTATTTTAACCCTTTAGCCCCCAAAAAGTCGCCAGCGACAGGTTTTTCCAAACCTGAGATGTCCGAAAATAAACCACAGGGTCAAAAACTTGATTTTGTTCAGTGTTTTAGAGTTATTAATTTGAATTGACTAATTTAAAAATTTTATTCATGTACATTTTGATTGCCTTTAGTAAAAATGGCAAAATTTCAATTTCTTTTTTTTTCCTGTTATTAATCCTTGATTACATTCATATAGTATACAGTAGAGGAAAAAACCTACCAGACCTACCAGTTATACTGGGTAAAATTATTGGGGATAAAGGGTTAAGGAACCGCAATTAATTTTTTTAGTTTAGCTTGTGTTTACTACCATTTTTTTTTTTTTTATCGCCACACAGTAAACATTAAGTAATATGTAAAGCGTCCATTTATCCTCCATTCCGGTCCATTATCTTAAGCTTAGGCTGCTGCCCCTCGACCCAATCCGGTACTAAGTAGAGAGGCCCAGACTTCGCTCTTTCCAGGCACTTGGCCCAGCTCTTCCGGGGGAATCCCAAGGCATTCCCAGGCCAGCCAAAAAACATAGTCCCTCCAGCATGTCCTGGGTGTTCTGGGTCTCTTCCTGGTGGGACGTGCCCAAAACACCTCACCAGGGAGGCATCCTAACCAGATGCCAGTATCTAATCTGTCCTTTTTGTATGTTCCCCTCAGGTTCCCATGGTAGCAGATACAGGGGAAACAAGTGTAGACGATGCCACAAGAAGGATGATGAAATTCCTCATATCACCTGAGCTGGCTGTGGAGTACAACATGCTTGGCCGACATGGGGAAAAAAAGTTCAGAGATTTGCATCTTTTTAATGTTGTGTATGGTAAGTTAGTTTCACTTGAGACATTTGAACTTTAGAAAACTAAACTTTTTTAATAAAGTGTTTGAAAGTGTAACTGAGATTGGTTATCATGCAATTTGTATATATTTTTTGAGGCAATAAAGTGAAATAAACATTGTTCTTTGCAAGTCATCACCAAATGAAGTAAGCTAAGATTAACTTTACTTTGGCTTGCCCATTTTTCTTCTTCTTCATTTGCAGAGGCACTGAAGAATTATTTAACATCAAAAGTCAACTTGCAAGAAGCAGAGAAGGCTCTGTCCAAGTGGTTCACTGGAGCTAAAGACAGAGGAGGACCGGGGGCTGCAAGGGTACAAAATAGACTTATGGCTCTGTAAAAAACCAAAAAAAGAAACCCTGCTGATTCAAGATAAGCTTTTGAGTTTTCCATCTGACTTTTTCCCCATGTTGCTACAGTTCCAAATATCTAAGGAATTTTTCTGTAGTTTGACATTTCTAGTTTTTAAACGTTTACGCACTTTGGAATACAGTGTTGTTGGACAAAATAAATGTGAAAAATGTTGTTTTGTGTACCTTCGTGATTTTTGAAGTGGTTTTATTTACAAACTAGATTTTGTTTGCGGTCAGCTTTAATATATTTGGTGTCTTTGTGTCACAGAACCCGTATTAGCCGTCTGAAAAACTGATTTTGTGACTGTTTTACTACATGGGGCCCACTCAGTGCCAGAACTTAGTCAATTCAAACTAGAAGTAAGATGCAAATACAGAACCTCCTGCTAATGCCATTCCAACTTTTTAGCTCATGTTTTCCTCATGTTGTACCCACTAAGAACTTGAAAAATGGGGCCTAGGTGGGTTTCAATGTACTTTGCCCAGTTGGGGTCCATTTAGTTCCCAGATTTTACCAATATAACACCAAAATGGGCTTATAAAACGGGGCCATTATGGAACCCGTGGACAATCCCACTTAAAACCCACTTTGTAGCCTATATGGTAACCACATGGTACCCACAAGAAACTTGAAAGATGGGGCCTAGGTTGGTTTCTGTGTACTTTGCCCAGTTGGGATCCATTTAGTTCCCAGATTTTACCAATATAACACCGAGATGGGCTTATAAAATGGGGCCATTATGGAACCCGCGGACAATCCCACTTAAAACCCACTTTGTAGCCTATGTGGTACCCACATGGTACCCACAAAAACTTGAAAGATGGGGCCCGGGTGGGTTTCTCTGTACTTTTCCCAGTTGGGGCGTTTTAGTTCCCAGATTTTCCTAACATAACACCTATATGGGCATTTAATATGGGGCCATTACGGAACCCGCGGACAATCCTATATGGGGCCCATTTTTCAGCCCATTTCCAAACCATATGGGCCCCACATATAAATGTTGGCTGGGTACTGCCTTTAAAGCAGCAGCTGATGACTAAATTGTCATCAGTGGAAATATGTCTATACATAAGTCTATTTGTCTTTCTCTGCATTACGTTAAAGTGAATAGTTTTGGGATCCTCAACTTTATATTACAGGAAGGTTAAACAGCAAAACACAATAAAATACAAACGAGTGAGAACAGAAGAGTCAATAAACGCATTCAAAAGTGATTTACTCAAGCAAGAATGGGAGATGCTGTATAAGGAAAAAAATATTGATAAAGCTTATGAGATTTTTTTAGGAAAATTTAAACTGTTATATAATAGTCATTGCCCAGTAAAGAAATATAGTAAAAAACAAAAATATGCAGAGTGCCCATGGATTACAAAAGGATTGCAAAATGCATGTAAGAAGAAAAATACCTTATACAGAGAATTTATAATGAACAGAAGCACAGAAGCTGAAAATAAATACAAGAAATATAAAAATAAATTAACGAGTATTTTAAGGTCATGTAAAAAGGAATACTATGAAAAATTACTGATTATGAATAAAAATAATATTAAAGGGATCTGGAAAACATTAAATACCATCATCAAAAAGGGCTCGGGGCAGGCAGACTATCCTTCGTATTTCGCAAATAATGATAGAAATATTACTAATATGAGAGATGTGGTAAATGAGTTCAATAAATTCTTTGTAAGTGTTGGGCCAGACTTGGCTGAAACAATTCCTGATATAACAGATTCTGTAGAGAAAGAAACTAGACTCATTGACCGCAATCCTCATTCAATGTTCTTAACGGTGGTGGAAGAAATGGAAATCATTGATATTGTTGGGAAATCACAAACAAAAAACTCTACAGACTCTGACGACATTGATATGGAAATCGTTAAGAGAGTGATAGAGGGCATTTCCAAACCCTTAACACACATTTGCAATTTGTCCTTACAAACTGGTGCATTCCCAAAACAAATGAAAACAGCTAAAGTAACACCACTGTTTAAAAATGGTGACAGACACCAATTCACAAATTATAGGCCTGTCTCTCTACTTTCTCAATTTTCAAAAATACTGGAAAAAGTCTTTAGTAATAGACTTGACAAATTTATAGATAAACACAAAATAATAACGGATAGTCAGTATGGTTTCAGATCAAATAGATCAACATCATTGGCATTAATGGAACTGATCGAAAATATCACCAACAATATAGATAAAAGACAATGTATAGTTAGTGTATTCATTGACCTAAAAAAAGCTTTTGACACAATTAATCATGACATATTACTTGATAAACTGGAGTACTACGGCATTAGAGGAGTGGTGTTAGAATGGGTAAAGAGTTATTTGAGAGACAGGCAGCAATTTGTGAAAATTGGGGAATATCAATCAGAGTGTATGGACATTGTTTGTGGAGTTCCGCAGGGGTCAGTATTGGGACCAAAGCTGTTTATCCTCTATATCAATGATATATGCAGAACATCAGATATACTACAGTTTATTCTATTTGCAGATGATACAAATATTTTTTGTGCTGGAGAGAACTTACATCAGCTTTTGGAAATTGTCACACAAGAAATGATTAAACTGAAAACATGGTTTGATAGAAATAAGCTATCATTAAATTTGGAAAAAACTACATTTATGTTATTCGGAAATTGTAAAAAAGATGCAGGAGCAAAATTATTAGTAAACAATGTTGAAATAGAGCAAGTTTCGGATACAAAATTTCTGGGTGTGATAATAGATAACAAAATCTGCTGGAAACCTCACATAAAGCATATACAAGCCAAACTGTCAAGAAGCATCTCCGTACTAAGTAAAGTTAAATATTTTTTGCCTTCCAAATCACTCCGGGTACTTTATTGTTCACTTATATTGCCATATTTGGAATACTGTGTGGAAATTTGGGGAAACACATATAAAACTGCACTTCAACCAATATGTAAAATTCAAAAAAAAGCAATCAGGATGATTAATAAAGCAGGATTTAGAGACCATACTAACATCATGTTTTTGAAATTAAAAATACTGAAGTTTATGGATCTTATAAAATATAAAACTGCAAAAATTATGTACAAGGCCAGATACAATATGTTACCAGGAAATATACAGAGGATGTTCTATGACAGAGAAGGAGACTATGAATTGAGGGGGAAATTGAATCTAAGGATTCTTAAAGCACGGTCAAAGGTTAAAACCTTTTGTGTCACTATTTATGGGGTAAAACTGTGGAATAGTTTTACTATAGATCTACAGCAATGCTCAGGAATTAGTAAGTTCATGAAAATACTTCGAAAACTGATTTTGGAAGAATATGATACCGATAAAGATGATCACCCATTGTATGTATAAAAATATCAAATTATATCCAAATTATATCAGTCACGGTAGCCAAGTTTATATAGGTTCTCCTCGTGTATCGTGTGGAGTATGTGATGATGGGAATTAGGTGAATTATGTGGGATCAATAAGATGTTGAGCAGGGGTAGGAATTAATAAGTATGTTCATACTTCTTCCTACTCCTTTTCAGACCAAACATTGTTACATTATGTCAGACGATTTTGTTTTATTTCATTATATATTTTTTGTTTATCTGAACACATACGTGTGTGTGTGTGTATATCTACATATATATTCGTATCTGTAAATGAAAATATATGTAGTGTGTATATATTGTTTTTTGTTTTATATGTCTGAAACAAATAAAGATACAATACAATACAATACAATATTAATGTTGACAGAGCAGTTACAGTTCTTAAAGTTACAGCAAGAACACAAAGTCGCATGACTGCTATTTCTTTTCTCGTTTTCAGGCTTGTTTTCAGGCACTATCAGGCTCTGAAACACAATGGTTTGTTCTCCCACGTCGCAGTCATCTGTGTTGGAACTCTGCATGCAGCACAGAAAGGAGCGAAAAAAGTCAACCTACAAATGAGAAGAATCGACTTATGCAACATGGTGTCTTGGATAGTTTGGCTGCTTCCTCTATGAAAACTTGAGCGATCATTTGGTCTACAATTGGCTGATTTAAGTCCAAGGCTTGCAGAACTGATTCTGCATCTTCAAACTCTTTGCAGAAGGCTTTGAAAATCATCTTGTGGCATTTTTGGATGTTTTTTAAGGGAATTTCCTCACATTTATCCTTGACTTTAGCCCAGATTCTATTGGTAAGTTTCTTGTAGATGGTTTCAATTTTTTCCCCACTGATGATTTCGCCTGATTTTCTTACCACTCACTTAACCAGTTTTTCCATACAGATTTCGAACCAAATTCTGTGTACATTTCTGTTTTCTTCCTCATCTATTAGGATTCCCGGATCACTCCTACCTGCTTGATTGGTCATTGTTTTTCAATATGCGTCTCTTTGCTCTGTCTTAGTTAAAGATAGCTTTGAAAATTGTTTAGTGATACAGAGAGAGGGGGTATATTTAAGAACTCTGTCCTTGTCAACGACTTAGTTTCGCTACAATTACTTTGGAAATCCGTTTTCAGAAAGCTTTCAGAAAGGGAAGATCGCGGTCTGTACATTTAACGCACGACAACTAAAAATGCAAAATGCAAGGTCCCGCTGTTTCACCCTTATTTATGGACTCGAGTGGAGGTCACGTGCTGCAAGATCAAAGGCACGTACTGTGACATCAAAGCAGAAAGGAACTGAGCTGTGTGACGTCATGCCGCGAGCGTTCACCTACATGCACGTGCACACAAGTGAGCGATCACTAATAAATCACAGACGCATCAACAGTGTTTTAGCTTCAGCGCCGGCGTTGGAAGTCGGTGTTGTCAAACTTTCAATCGTACCTGCAGCCAGTTCTTTGAAGCTCTCAAATGGGTTGAATGGCGGCTGTTTTCCACCATCATCGCAGAGCATTCCTCCAGCAGGTCCAACGCCTGATTCAACAAAACCCGCGACTCCGACAGCTGTGCTCCGAAGCAGTTTGCTAATGTGATGCTAACTAGCTAATGTGATGGCTAACTAGCTAATGTGATGCTAACTAGCTAATGTGATGGCTAACTAGCTAAAGAATCCTAACAATATGAGGTACTTAAAAAACAAAGGGGACGAAGAAGGAGGAGAAGTGGAGACAGCGATCTGACTGATTGGTTCATCTGAGGCTCTCAGTGGTTCCCTGTCTCAGCGAGATTCACAACACTTCTTGCAACAAACTCCCGTAACCATGGTTACAGGAGGACGCTGTTTGTGGCAGTCATTATCATAGTATAACGTCACAAAGAGACGTTAATAAATATTAATTCATGCAATTTACACACATTTTTTATTTTACTATTGAGGTGTATAATGGTTTAATATGGCACGACACTGTTGGGTCTGTGTTTCCACAAACCCCGCTAATTCTAGAGACTTATTCATCATGAAGAAAACAAGACAGTCGATCGATCCATTACTTGCGCAAGGGAGGCCTCGTCTGTGTCCAGCACGACAATGACCCCGATGATGGCCTCCTCTCGCTGCCTTTTATTGACAAACTTCAAACAATAGTTTACAAAACACCTCCCCTTGCAACCCCCTTTGGTTACAAAGACAAGGCACTGTATGTAAATGTATATGTGTGAACTTCTGTAAGAGTGTGTGTGTGTGTGTGTGTGTGTGTGTGTGTGTGTGTGTGTGTGTGTGTGACCTGCTGACCAAAGGGTCATAAACCCAGGAAGCTTACATCAAAAGAAACAGATCTTTCAGATAGGATGTATCTACAATAAAACCTCCCCCAGCACAGAGTGGCTGGAGAGGTGATCAGGATCAAAGGGATAGCTTTGATCCTACTGCTTAAACTAAGACTATACAAATTTAAGAAACACAATGGCAACATTCAACAATTAGACTTAACAGACACCCTCGCTGATGTTGATGCCTAGGAATCTGAAGCAGCTGACTCTGTCCACCTCTGCTACTGCTGCTCTCCTGTAACCCACGATGAGCTCCTTGGTTTTGCTGATGTTAAGCACCAGGTTGTTGTCACGGCACCGTGATGTCACGCCTCTCACCTCTGTCCTGCATGACGTCTCATCTCCATCAGAAATGCAGTCAATGAGGAGATTAGACTTTACTGATCGACGGCAGGAAAATTTGTGCGTTACCTCAGCTCAGGTAGAGATAGCAGAAGAAAATCCAAAAATAGAAATAAAATATAAACAACTACAAAATAAATAAGATAATACACTATAAACAACAGTAGCATACACAGTATGTGACTATGGACAGAGTGTTGTGGAAATGCAAGTCTCAGATCAACACAGCCCTGCCCTCCAGCACTATCCACAGCAACCCCTCAACAGCAACATTGTACCCATCAGGTAAAACATCGGCTGTATGTACAACAGTAGCATACACAAAATGTTGAAGAACGTTGAATTCACTGAAGGTTTTAAAAATAATGCTGTAATCAGTTTAGTTACAGTTGCAGTGTTGTCGTCTGCCACAGCAGCAGACGACAACACTGGTTGAGTAAGTGGGAGTGGGTGTTTTCAGACACAGAAGAACAATTTCAGATTAATCAAATGAAAATTTATACAATCAGCTTTCCAAATGTGAATATGTTTCAGTTGTCTGTGAGTAGGAACTCAACTCTAATAAACTATAAGTTTAGTTAACTATAAAAATAGTATGCTTGTTTGCAAAACTTGATGTGTTTCTGCATCTTGACAGAGTTTCTCTTAGTTTGTGGTCGAGAGTCCCCCAAATGTAAGCATCAAACCAGGGGCCCATTCTTCGTATGTCACTTACTACATCCAAGATCAAATGACACATCCAAGACCAAACCATCGCGCTAACCGTGAGCTCGCTAATCCGGTTCCCCGAACACACCTGCTGTTGACGATCAGTACAGCTGGATGAAGTAATGTGAGATCACTGGGTGTCGTAAAAGGGGCTATGCATCGATAGTAGAAACATTGATCGGCAACCCTCTGATTGGTCAGCGAAAATGTCGAAGGAGCGCGCTCGGTATTTTTCGGCAGCAGAGCAAGAACTCTTGAGTGAGGGATTTCAGGAGTTTCAGAGTTTAATCAGAACGCAAGGGAACACTGCAAAGGCTGCAAAAGCAAGGAGAGAGGGCTGGCAGAAAGTTGCTGACAAATTAAACTCGTAAGTAATTTAATAATAACAATAATAATGGATTGGATTTATATAGCGCTTTTCAAGGCACCCAAAGCGCTTTACAATGCCACTATTCAGTCACTCTCACATTCACACACTGGTGGAGGCAGCTACGGTTGTAGCCACAGCTGCCCTGGGGCAGACTGACAGAAGCCAGGCTGCCATATCGCGCCATCGGCCCCTCTGGCCAACACCAGTAGGCGGTAGGGTAAATTTATTATATTACACTATATTATCCAATATTATATTACATTATATTATAATATGTTATATTATATCCCCTTTCACATTAGAGCCACAACAGGACCCACTAGAACATGGGAACAAGTAAAAGTGAAATATAAGAATATTCTACAGAATGGTAATATTTATCACGTATATTGCTTTTCGTCTCTTGGAAAGAGACCCTGAAATAATCAGTTTGTTTGTTCATAACAGCAACCAAGAAAAGGGCAGAGCACAAAAAGACAGGTGGTGGTCCTGCACCCCCTCGTCAACAAGTTGGTTAGGTGAATAATACCCTCACGGGAAAATCGATATCTCTCTATGAGCACACTGTCGCGCTGAGCTAAAGGATCCTGTCTATCCCGCAATATACGCTGAATTCTGAGGACTCTCCTTATCAATCTTGCACCTTCCGCAATGGGCTGCTCGCGTAAACGGACAGGACATGGCTGCGACAGACTTCCCAAATCCACCTTCGCTTTTATAGCCGTGGTCTCCCATCTTGATTACACGAAGTAATTTACAATTACTACTCTGAAATATGAATTACATCTGTAATAATCACATACATGTAATAGAATGTTAATGGTACATTTCCCTTTTTTAGGGAATGACCTGTATGTATCTGTGTGAAATCAATAAATGGATCAAGTGCTGCATTATCTTTAGTTACATTGGTGTTATTTATTTATGCTGAAACAGTGGTGGAATATCGCTGTTGCTTTCGTATACATGAAGCGGACATACCTGCGTGGCCGCGATCTAATCCTGTTTACATAAAGTAAACCTGCTCCCGAAATCGCCAACAATCTAATCCAGCTAACTTACTTAGCGAGGTACGAAGAACAGGCCCCAGAGCTAGAATTTGGCTGCTTAATAATAATAATAATAATAATAATGGATTGGATTTATATAGCGCTTTTCAAGGCACCCAAAGCGCTTTACAATACCACTATTCATTCACTCTCACACACTGGTGGAGGCAGCTACAGTTGTAGCCACAGCTGCCCTGGGGCAGACTGACAGAGGCGAGGCTGCCATATCGCGCCATCCGGCCCCTCTGGCCAACACCAGTAGGCAAGTAGGGTAAAGTGTCTTGCCCAAGGACACAACAACCAGGACAGAGAGCCCAGGGATCGAACTGGCGACCTTCCGGTTAGCAGATGCGATTTCCAACCCCCTGAGCCACGGTCGCCCCCAGCTTAATCTTTATTTCACTTCCTGGATGCTGTTTCTGTTTTTCATCAGGGTCGTTCTCATGCTTTCTATTCTGATGTAAAGTAACTGGAGGAAAGCAGCTCCCCAGAACAACGATTTGTCTCCAGACATTGGCCACCTCCACCATAGCAGATAACCAGGAGTGCTCCAAGGATCAGGAAACACTGGGGACTTGAAAAAAATGCTAAAATTATTTCAGAGTAAAGTTCATATAAAATGACAAACACTGTGTGCTTCCTAGTCAGTGAGGTTTAAATTTGATCCCTCTTTGTTTATTGTATGTTGTATGTTTATTATTAAACATACTTGACCAATGTACGGTGCAGTTAAATGACATATCAGACAAAAAAACATTGAATCAACACGAATCACTTATTTATATTGGTTATTATCAGTAATAATGGAAAAATAAAGGTGTGTTTGGTGTCACAGGTGATTGGCAGTCAGAGATGAGTCTGACAAAGAAGCAGAAAAACATTTCAATGAGCCATGAATAAAATCCGTTCTTTAAAAAGGATTTTAAAAAAAGCATCTTTGAAAGTGTATTTAAACTGTTCCTTCCACTAGACGTGCATGTAACTACAGATGCATGTAACTAGAGTAACATGTAACTAGAGGTGCATGTAACTAGAGGTGCATGTAACTACAGATGCATGTATATCAAATCTTACATTGTAATGTTAAAACCAAAACCTTTTCCTAACACAGAATGTATTTTAAGTGGTAGTGCTAGTCTTTTAAGCAGAAGCATATTAAAAGCAGTCATACCAAATACTGACTTTCAAGCTTTTTAAAATTGTATAAGCTTGGTTTTTAGTCTTTATACTATATTGCATGCATGTTCCCATGTTATAATAAATTAATCTTAGGTTCCTCTTGTTCCGTAACTCACGGCTTTTGTCACTACAGGAGCAAAGGGGTGTAACCCAGCTGATACCTCGGTGCTCTGATGACACCAACAGAAGTCACTCAGCCCCCGTAAACAGAGAAACCACACAGTTTATCCCTGTGGAAAGAAAATTACCACCATGAAGCAGCCAAAAAGACGACAACAAAGTTACAGTGGGGACAGACCCTTTAGCTGTGATCAGTGTGGGAAGTCTTTTAATCAAATTAGTCACTTAAAAACACATCAGCTCATCCATGCTGGAGTTAGACCACTCAGCTGTGGCGAGTGTGGAAAGTCTCAGACTGTGACAAGCGAATCCCCTACACGACCACATAGTTCGCTCTTTCTAACAGTTCTTTATCCGGTTGCTCGTTCGTACAATACTCGGTTGCTTTTCAGCTGCAACCCCACACGCAACAACAACCTCAGGTCCCGACAAGTCCAAGTGCAGAATGATAAAGTTCATGAGATTAAAAAGCAAATTAATTCCACTGTCCTTCATAAACTGAAGACCTGATTGCGCTTTTCTTCCCTAGTGCTCTTTTGAAATCTCTCTGTGATGATTTGTAATTTGAGATCAGATAACTCAGGCTTTCTGCTCCCTACTCCTCAGGCGGACTCTCTTCTAGGCTCTCCTGACTGTTCCCTTTACATGCTGATGATGTGTCTTGTAAATCTGGATCCCTTTCCAGCAGGACGCTCCTCTTTTTCAGACAGTACCTCAGCTGCTCTCTCTCCTGACAGTCAGCTGTCCACCTCTGCATGGCCAGTCGAGCCAGCGCCGGCATTTGAGGCAGAGCTCGGAGCAGAGCGGGCAGCCAGGCTGAGCACGGAGCAGAGGTTGAAGGTCGCAAACTGACATCCACGTCTTCCAGAGAGCCCAGACCTCCTGCTGCAAACAGACTGCACCAACCGTTGTCTCCCACCAAGCTGTTGTAGGACAGATCCAGTGCACGGAGTGAGGAGAGACAGCCCCGTCTGCACACGGCAGCTGCACAGAGGAAGAGGACCCATTGATAACTGATCACTTTATGCCTGTTCACTTTACTGTTTTGTTCACAATGTTTCTGATGGAGACAAAAATAACACCGAATAGTTTCATTGTTTTGTTTTATACGACAGCTACAGATGCTGGCAGCATGAAATAAATGAAAGAAATATCAATTTCCTTCAGGCTTTACTTGTCTTAATATACATTTATGCAGCCTAATGATCCACTACAGACCAAAAAAGAAAAAGTATAATGTCATTGTGTGTTAGTTACCCAGATGTTGCATGTCATCAGTGGTGAGCTCGCAGCTGCAAAGACGGAGCTCGCTGACGACTGATGGCTGCAGAGCATCCAGCAGGAGCGCCAAGTGACCGCCAACCACTTTACACCAGGAAATATCCACCGTGCGCAGATAGGACACCGCCAGGGCTGATGCATAAACACAAAGTTTTCACCATTTCAGGCTAGAGGGTGGAAGAGGTATTCAGGGAGAATGACTTGAAGGAAAACTTCTATAAATAAACAAGTGTGTGTGTGTGTGTTACCCAGAGCAGTGAAGGACTTGTTGCTCATGTAGCAGCTGTTGAATGGCAGCCGCCTCATTTGTGTCACAGGGAGGGCGGAGACCAGCAGGTGGACCACACCTCCCACTTCCTTATTGGATGACACATCAAGCTCGGTCAGTGCAGTGAGAGAGGGCAGCACCTGGACTGAAAAACAACGAGTCACATGACTGCTGCAGCGAGCATGCGATTAGTGTCCGGCGTGTGAGATTGGTAGCAACTGACTCAGAGCCTCTAGATCATCTCGCGTGAGGCAACACAGGTGGAGGTCGAGTCTCTCCAGGTGTGTGACGTGAGCCAGGTGAAAGGTGAGGCGGCTCAGTCCACCAGCTAGAAGTTTGTTACAGGACAGGTGCAGCTCTCCCACAGAGGGGAGGCAACGGAGTGAACCACCTGCAGGACAACCAGAGGTGTGGGTGTTTTTTAATTTACCCCTCCGAGACTCTTATAGGACATAAAACAAAAGTAGCAATAAAAAGGAAAAATCCAGAGATCTTTGTACCGAGAGCATCAAGGCTGTCAGGCGTTAGACCGCAGGCCTGCAGTCGAAGCGTGGTGAGGGAGGTGGCGTGAGAGAGAGAGCTGACCAATTCCCTGAAGCCACCAGTGTCCACTTCCTGTGTGAGCTGAGCATTACAAGAGACGTCCAGCACACAGAGTCTGGGCAGTGTAGCCACCATTCCCCCTGAGAGATTTATGAACAGAAAAACCTCATCCATACACATGTATCAACAAAGAGACAGCAAAAAAACAGATAAGAACATAATAAAACACCAACTGACAGCCCTGTTAAAATGGATCCAAACTGCTGCTCCTTATGTTCTCTTCTATAATATAACTATACTATACATCTAACTAATAATGAGGTCGGTGTAGGCAAACTAATCTTCAGCCCGCTTTAGACACTCAGATTCAGTCTTTTTCCCCTTGAGTCTTTATCATCTCACAGAGAGAGGATATTCCTTATATGGTCATCGTTGCCTCATAAAGTAAACAGAGTTCAGATAAATTAGCTAAAGCTATCCTCTCAAGACAGAATTTTTTTCTGTGAGTTAGTTTGAAATTTCTCTGTGAGCCAGTAAATCAAAATGAATGATCAAAGCTGTAAAACTGAGGGCTTATGCGCAGTGGATGAACCAATCCACCCATCAACTCGTTCCAGGAGATTTCCATCTCTTCCACCTGGGGGAGGAACTGCAGCAACGTTGCTGAGAAGAAACGGCAAGAAAAACATCTGTCTGCCTTTCTGCCAGCTGACGTCTTACAACGAAGTCACATTACTTTATTCAGACTTAATTTTAGATGCTCCGCCTCTTGAAATGAAGCTGCATCAACTAACTGTCTGCTGGGCTCCGTTGTGTTTGTGCCTTTGGGAGTATTTTTAATGCAGTTATCTGACAGATACCATGTCTGTCTTGTGTGACAGGTATGTGCGTTTTTGTACCAAGCTCCAGCAGCTCTGTAGCCGTCAGATCACAGTGAGCCAAACTGAGGCTCTTGCTGTCGGCTTTCTTCCCGAGTCTCTTCAGGAAAACACACACTCGACCCCAGCCGACGTCCCGCTCACTCTCTGCTGACGCTGCAAAGCCTGAAACACACGATACACACCCACAGGGCTTAGCATGTCACTGTAAACAGATTTTCCACAGTAACCTCTATTTTCTTGAGCTCTGTATTTTGTTTCTGAACCTCTGATTTTACGCACCTTTTTAAAAAAAAAATAAAATAAAGCTTCTAGTCCTCTCATCAGATGTTGTTACAGTCTGGCCCCAGATCTAAGAATAATGAAGTCAACACAGCAGTGTTAAAAACTGCTGGTTTGGGGACTCCAGTGAACCACAGTGGAAGAGTTGGAAGAGACATGAATCTTCCCAGCAGTGGCCAGACTACTGAAATTACTCCAAGAGCACATCAAGGACTCATCTAGGATGTCACAAAAGAACTGCAGGCATCACTTAAGGTCAGAGTTCACGATTCAACAATAAGAAAGTGACTGCTGACCAACAAAACATCTGGATGATCCCCAGACTGACCAGATGTAACAGGTTTAAGTCCAGTTACATCAGGTTTAAAACGAATACAACTTTTCAATCAAACATGGAGGTAGTGTGATGGGTTGGGGCTGCGTTGCTGCTTCAGGTCCTGGACGACTTGATGTAAATGAACCATGAATTCTGATCTGTACCAGAAAATCCTGAAGGAGAATGTCCGACCATCAGTTCATACACTGAAGCTCAAGATCACTTGGGTTATACAGCTGGATGATGAGCCCACCTGAGAATTTCTCAAATAACAGAATGAAAGTTTTGGACTGGCTTTGGAGTCCAGACTAAAGTCCAATGGAGATGCTGTTTATGCTGAAAAACCCTCCAATGTGACAGAATTCACACAATTCTGCGAAAAGGAGTGGGGCCAAAATTCCTCCCCAGTGATGTGTAACATTTGTTTTTATTTATTATTGATGCATGAACCTTCCCCCCCAAGGTTGGCACAACCAGTTTTGAGGCTTAAGGGGCGATGACTTTCACACAGGGCCAGGTCGGTTTGGGTAGCTTTTTCTCTTTATCAATGAAACCATCATTTGAAAACTGTGTTTTGTATTTTCTTGGATTAACTTTGACAAATATTAGAATTTGTTTGTTGATTTGAAACATGTGCATGTGGGAAATACTGAAACAAAATGCAAACTTTTGATGAAAACGTGCTAACATTTTTTACACAATTCAAAGCATCTTGAATCAAGCAGAGCATCGGCACGTTCTGGTTGTTCTCTCTCACCTCGTATTCGTTCTTGTTGCGCATGTGTTTGATGATGTAGTTCGCTCCGTCCACAGCTGGCTTCATTTCAGAGTACAGCTGATCCGTCACACCTCCATCATCCTGGGGTTTCACCACTACACACACACAAACACACACCTCGATTTAAACATCCTCTCTGCAGGTTTTACTGCAGAGTCCACTGATCACGTATACGACCAAACAGCTGGCCCCAGCAGCATCAGACTCCAACACAAAGATACAAAACGACTTGTAATACTGATGTGCTAAAGCCTGGCGACGAAGGCCACATCACTACATCTGATTCTGATTTCCTGTCACAATAACGCAGCATCTTATAAACACACTCAGGTGACGGTGCGTACATGCTGCATGGGTGACTCGAGTGGTGAAGCCGTGTCTCTCCGATTGTTTCTCAAACATCAGCTCGCTGCGAGACTTGACGGTGTAGTACTCGTCCGCTTTGGCGATGTAACCCACTGAACTCGATCGTCGCGGCAACGCTCCATCCCACGCTGGCTCTGCCTCCGCAGGGTGGGACATGAACAAGAGCCGAGGCAACCGTTCGAGGAAAAACTGGACGTGGACAGAAACGTGTTTATTTAAATAAAACTCAGAAAGTTTTATATTTAATACATTACTATTGCTGTATGGCACTATTACAGTACTACACTGCAGTGTGTCTGAAAGCTGACACTTCAAGTTGGCATATATTGGACAAACAAAAGTAAATCAAATATAAACAAGTGAATTTTAATGCCATAAATATTCTAAAAAAATGTAGTCATTGAATTAATGCTCAAATACACATAAATACATATATGTAGTATTTAATTCTGTAGTTATGTACCTTGATATTGATTCTCCTATTTTTGCTTTTGAATTAATTTTACTTTATTATTTTATTTTCAGCTGTGCTGCCTCAGCACTGTCAGTGTGAATCAGTGAATACACATCAATAAGCAGCAATGCATTAAAATAAGCTGGGAAAATATTGTGAGAGAAAGATGCAAAGCAAATAAAAAATTCTGCAGCTCAGGTCACAACTCGCACTCCGTTAAGAACTCATATTACCCCAGTTCTTCAGCAGCTTCACTGGTTGCCCATAGAGGCCAGAATAAATGTTAAAATCTTACTTCTTACATACAGGTTTATCCATAAATCTGCTCCTTCATATTTGTGTGACCTGCTCCATATCACCTTCTCAGATCATCATCTGCTATTCATCTTACTGCTCCATCCTCACACCTTAGTACTCTGGGGAACAGAGCTTTCAGTCGCTCTGCTCCTCGGCTCTGGAGCTCTCTTCCTCCTCCTTCCTCCTGTTGACTCCCTCTCCGTATTTAAGTCACAGCTCAAAACACATCTGTTTAAACTGGCTTATTCGCTTTAATGCTGATTTTATCTGTTGTCAAGCTCTGTTTTGTAATTTTAACTTATTTTATGTATTTTATGACTACTGTTCCTTTTATAAATTTTTGGTTTTTGTAAGGTGACCTTGGGTTTCTGAAAGGCGCCCTCAAATAAAATGCATTATTATTATTATAAATAAGTTCTAAATAAATAAATCAGTAAGTAAATAAATAAGTTTTTAAAACGTGCAACAGATATTTAAAATAAATGCACAGAAATATTCTTTGGCTGCTGCTTAAAATGTGTAATATGTTTGTGCATTGAATGGTATATTTTATAAATTCATTTCACCTGGACAGGATGTACATCACATGTTGTAGGCTTCATGTGTGTGTGTGTGTGTGTGTGTGTGTGTGTGTGTGTGTGTGTGTGTGCAGGTTGAGGACGACCACACAGTTTAAAACGACCACAGTAACTAGTACGACTGTATTTATTTTTCCCCTCTTTGATCTATTATTTCTTTCTTTTTTAAATTAAATATACACATTATTTTCTCAATTTTCATTTCTTGTTATTTGTCAGCGAGTGTTTACAGACTGGGAATTTTAAAAAACAGCAGTCCATATTTGGAGAGTCTTCACCCCAAACAGGAAAACTGTAATTCTGGGCATCAGACTGGCTCCAAAGCAAACAGCTGTGCTACACTTTACTGAACAAATGATGCGCTTCCAGTATGCAGACTCTTTCTCCAAGTTCTCATTATTACTTCAGTCCCGTTTGAAGGCTTCTGTCCTGCAGTCCATTCCTCTCATGACTCTCTCCTTTGAGGCTACAATTCCCAACTGTTGGACGTCACAAGAGAGATACTCCCATACGGTTTATGACAAAATTTGATCCGATTTGATTGATGGCCCTAATCATGACCTTTTGACCTCCCCCCTCCCCCCCGGAAGTGTGTAATTTGATCCCCTAAGCGTGACGAATTGCATCCGGAGAAGGGAGGGGGAACCCCCGGAAGCGCGGCACCTGTTGTTGGGAAAAAAAAGAAAAAAGTTTTTAGAGGGAGGGAGGGTCTGCGGCATGGGAGGAGAATAAAAGCAGAGAGGAGGAGTCCGTCACAATTTCTAAGGCACAGACACAAGATGGATCCTTTCATTCTGCAGCCCAGCAGCGCCCCTGTGTACTTGGACGCGAAGAAATCTGCTCCCCCCTAAAGAAGGCTTTGAATATGACATATTCAAATACAGCATATTTACTATGGAAGGCCTCGATCCGGACCTTATGACCCTACCGGAAATACTCCGGAAGTGTCTAGTCATTTTCAGACCTGATGCATCATGTTCCCTAAGCATGAGGGGAGGGGTATGGTTGCTGGGGGGAGATCAGAGAGGGTTCCTGAAGCACAGCGGTGATGCAGCAGTTGATTTTGTGCTGTATAGAGAGACAGAGCGGCGGTTAGTTTTCCGCAAACTCATAGTTTGAATTCTGTTTCGATATTATGACAATTTTCTCTGTATTTATTTATTTAATTTTATTTTTTTTACAATAGCCGATGTAATTTTACTTTCACAAGCTGCACCGGCGCTTGTAATGGGAAAAAAGAGTGACTTCCTATTGCCTGTAGAGAACCGTTTCTTTCAATAGTATTTTATTTTCCTATAATACAGACTCAGTAAAAAAAAAAACCTTTAAGATGATCAGCCTAGCAACAAATTGCATTTTTAGGCTACACCATAGCTTGTGATGAAAAGAAGAACTTTCTATCCGCTTGTAACCTACAGGCTGCCTACCCCGTATGTGTAAAAATGAATAAATACCCCTTAGTGAATACTACTTTTCCTTTTGAGAGTCCCTTTTACAAGGGACTGAAAAACAAACCATAATTGCCGTGACAGGCGATCTTGTTTCACACACCGCGGGTCAAGGAGGAGTGAGACAGCAGATATCAGTTTTTTCTCAATGCTTATAACGCGCCCCCCCAAAAAAATATTATTATTATTAAAACATCTATATGAGGTAGGTTTTGCGCAGCCTGCTCCTTGTCAGACCAAAGTAGAGAGTTTTTTTCTTCATTACTTTTACAATGGGTTTTCTCAATAGACAGAAAATGAAAATGAGGAGTCAACAGCCGATATTATCATTGCTTGTAACCCAGTAAATAATTTCGTACATCTCCACATAAAATAAGCCTTAGTGGAAAAAAGCTCATATTCGAATAAGATTATTAAAGCACCCCCCTCTGTGGGAAAGAGTTTTTTTCTCAGAGTCGACCATGAGGCGAGTTTTGTCAACAGCAAGAACAAGGGCAGACAACTGTTGCCCATAAAGTAAAACAAATATCCGCCTCTAAGTCGTATTTTACCGTTGCAGAATGTGGAAAACAGACAGCCCTCACAGGAGGCACCCAGGGGCCCACCTCACACACCATAGTTAAAATATTTAAATTTCAACTAAATTTGTAGTAATGATCGGATTTCCTCACTTATCTACACCACACTCCTTGTCCTTGATTTCTTATCGTTTCTTATCGTTCCTCTGTCCCTTAATAGAAACCACATATATAGAAACTATCCTCCCTTTCAGTTGTCTTTTGCACTTCCGTGTCGCAAAGCAGTTACTGTAGGTTATTTTCTGCTTATGCATTAATGTAATTAATTAACTTATTTATCCTTAAGTAAGGTAATGACTTGAGTTCTAATGCTTTTTGTCTCTTGAGTTAGCTGTCAATGTGGGATTTTTTTTTCCCCTTTTGTCCAGTTAAAGCTGCCTTTCATTCTTCAACACAGCTTAAACTCTAATAGGTAAGCTTTCTTGTAATTTCTTAGTTCTTCAGGCTTCTTGAAAGACATCCGAGACTCTTCTTTGGATGCTGGCTGCCTTTTGTTTTGTTTTCTGTCAAGATGATCCCACACTGCTTCGATTATCTTGAGGTTCGAACCCTGGAGAGATCAATCCATGACTGATGCGTTGTTTCATCCAGGCATACTTTGACTACATTGGCAGTATGTTTGCGATCATTGTCATACTGAAAAATGAAGTTGCTGCCAATCAGACACTACGTGGTATTACATGGTCGATCAAAATCTGGTGGAACTTTTCTACATTCATAATTTGATTAATTTGGATAAGAGCTCCAACAACACTGGCTGAAATCCAGCCTCAAAGCACGGTAGAGTATCCACGCTGTGTTAAAGACGGCTATAGACATTCACTGTTGTATCTCTCTTCGGACCTCTTCCATGCATATTTCAAATTTGGATTCATTACTCCATAAGACATATTACAGCTGATTTCTTTTTCCAGTCAATTTCTTGTGTAATTTGGCACACCTCAGCCTTATTTTTCTCTGTTCTCCTTCCTTAAGAATGGCTTATTAACAGCCACCCTTCCAACTCAGATAACTTTTGATGAGGTTTCATGAAATGTTTACAGCACTTGAGTTACTCGCCACGGCCATCCTAAATGCTAAGAATACTAAACTTTAATTCTAAATTACGTAATTAACGTTAACCAGAAAAAACAAGCCAAAGTCGAAATGTTGCTGAGCTGACCTGTGGTATGCTATGTCTTCTAAAGCACGTATAATGTAAACAGAACTGGTCTTTGCACAGAAGCCTGTGGAGCTTCATAATTAACCTCAGTGTGTGAAGAGGACTCTCCATTTAATAATAGCTGTAATAAAATGTTATGGCCGACGGTGTTAAACGCTGCACTTGGGTCTAGCAGTGAAGATTTCAACTTTTCAATATGAATGAAGGCTGAAAACTGATTAGATTAATGTCTGATGATCTTTTCTGTGCTTCTTCAAGTTTGTAACACCAAACATATTAAAGGATGATGTAAGGTTCACAGGAAGAGTTTAATTAGACACACATTTACTATTTTCTTTATACTCTTTCTTTCTTGACATGTTTAATATGATTACTATCAGAGGAGAAAATGAACCTTGTGTAGTCTAAAAACTTTTTTATTTAATCAAACTGTAATGTTGTTGAACTCTGACGGACGTGTCTTTTAATCTTGTCAACAAATCCTTAATCATCTAAATCTGCCATTTATCATCTTGTAAAATGTTCCCTCTGCTTCTGTTGCACATCTCCCCGGACACTCTCTGCTTCACCAGCCCTGTGCAGCTGGTTCAACCCCTGCCTGCCTCCTTAAACTGGGGTGTTTAAATCTCTTTACCTCTGTTGTGAACTTCACACAAAGTTTGTGGTAACAAAATCAAACTGACGAGGATCTCGTTTGAAAAACACACACACTCACGAGACAAAATAAAAACAGACTGCTCAAAGCAAAAGCAGAGCCCTCACAGCTGGTAGTACAAACACAGTGACAACATGCGTATTAGATACCCTCAGTGCCAAAAGCATAAATATGAAAAAATGTGATCACCAAGAATATCCTAAAAATGGCATTGTGTTACAGTAAAAAAAAAAAAAAGTAGCCAAATTATCATCTGAAAATGTTGAATTTTAGTAAAAACAATGCTCTGTAGTTTGATACTGTCGTTACAGACAAAGCAGATGTTTAAAGCCTTCGGACGCTCATTTGAAACGCATTCATTCTCCTTATCAGCTGGAAACATTAAAGCCGTAAAATGACTTTTTCAAACGGATAAAAACTATTGAACAGCAGCAATGTTGAGCCTGTTCCAAAATTTGAATGTACATGTGTTGAAGGTGCGGGTCTTGTTGAATTATTAAACATACTTTCTTTAATTTTTCGAGCCACAAAAACAACAACTTTTAATTTTCTTCTACTTGAGTATCGGCCTCGGGTAGCTCTACTTATCATTGCTCAGTCAGTTGTCTGTTTGTGCTACTTTTTTTCAAGGAGCACTGGATTATTGGTAAGGGTGACTTTATGTGTTTAGCTACTTAAGTGGAAGTACTGCGGAAAGTTTTACCTTACATACATAGATCTACCAGTACAGCTTCTGAGGTATCTGTTTACAAAATGTTATAATCTATTCAAAGGTTCTTTGCAATTTTACATTGATAAACATTATCCTTAACACATTTGGCCCACATAAAGTACTATGGCCATCACACGGTCATTTAGAATTGTTTAAATAACTCGTGTCTTAAGTCCTTCCATCAAACAGAAAATAATTTTAAAAAAAAGGTTCACTTTTACATCACAAAATGTTAGAAATATAAGCCGTAAAAATCTAGTGTGTGTGAGGCTGTGTAAGTAAAGCTTGCCCTTCACACCTGCGTGTAATAAACCATTTGTTGGGGGTTGTGGATTTGGCACCTCAGCATTGTGAAAGTGGGGAAACATATTTCTGACTGTGCATAAGATTCCTCCTTACAACTTAGAATCTCAGTTCTAAATGAAATTCAGATGTTTTTTTAAGTATGGCTAATGTATTATTTGACTTCTAAGGCACACACACACACACACACACACACACACACACACACACACACACACACACACACAAGAACAACACAGAGAAGAAGAAGAGGGGGTAGTTTTACTACACATCATAAAAACGCAATCATTCATCTTCCAACTGTATCTTTCTGTTCTGGCTTTAGAATCATAGGTTGTTTACTGAACTGTACTTTGAGAGTCATACTGTTGTGATACTGGGGAGAAAAGGGTAAGGTTTAAACCATTACAGAGAAAACTTGAATAACCTAAAGAGTGTGTGAGACCGCTAGCTGTGTTGTTCAGCAATAAACTCATCTACAAATGTGTTAGTAAAGAGCGACTTGTACTTCTGTCCCATTAAGCAACGGTTTAACAAATTTCACTGCAAACTATAAAAGGAATCTGGATTTATATAGAACATAGTAGTGATGGATTAAGTGCAGGAAACACTAGTATAAGGTGTCTATTGAACAAATCTCCTTCAGCGTTCAAAATGACCAAAGTGAGGACCACAGGCGTTTCTCTCGGTTGGTTGTGTTTAGGGAAAAAGCAGCTAAATACACTGAGACTGCTCCGCATTGTTAGCGAGTTAACTCTGGATATCTGTAGGTTTTGTCAAACTTGGAGTGAACAAAAGCAGAAAAACAGTAAAAGATGCAGACGGTGAAAGTCTGGTTTATTTCATGAACACAATGAAACATTTTACAGTCCACAGAGCAAAGTAGCATACATGATAAATAGATACACATAACATGAGAAGTAAAACTCGTCGTCTTACCACATGTTATATTCAGTAAACTTAAAATAACCACAGAAATTAGAGTTTAGTGTTTTAAGTCATCTATTAAAAAACATGAGTCAACATTACTGAAGTGACGCTTTAACGATGCGTCTTATCACCGTGTTTATGATGATAAAACATGTTCTCTCGTTAGTAGATGTCAGCGCTGTCACTTGTCATGAAAATGTCCAGAGCCAGGGTTCCTCTTTAATTACCATTGATCGTTAATAGGGTCACAAAAGATTTGTCACATTATCCCCATAAACAAAATGCTTTTATAGAAATCAATGTGATACAAATATTTAGATTCTTGATTCATAATGTGCAAGAACTCAAAATCTTTAGAGGTTCATATTTATAAAGTATCGCAAATAATACATTTATACCATTGTATGAGCTACACTTCTTGTAAAAACTGATTGAAAAAAGCTCCTGTCGTGACCTTCCTTCTGTAAGGACACACACACACACACACACACAGAGAGAGAGAGGGGGAGATCATTAGGATTGGAGGCGTTTTTGGATTTTCACTTATTGCTGGCTTTACAGTCACATAAAATTCATTCCAATTTTTTTGCCTTTGCTTCAATTAAGGTGTTTCTTTAAATCTACAGCAGCTTCCTTTTCAAAAAGTTTACTGACATAGTAAGGAAGTAGCTAGGGAACTCAGTAAGTATGAGCAACAACAGCTTAGGGACTGTTTCTACAATAAAGAGGAATTCATCATCATCCGCAGTTCATCAAAAAAAAAAAAAAAAAAAAAAGTGCCATTAAAAACAATTCAGCAGATCCTCAAAGTATGGATACAATCTGTTTTCAGCTGTAGAGGTACGCTTCACGTACTTATCAACATGCAGTTTAGAGGCTTGCATTAGAGTGCTTTGGTACTTGGGCCTCTTTTATTTAGCACGGTTATACCATTGTGTATTTAGCTATATAAATATGCTCAAGAGTCTATTGTATGTTTGTCATGCAATTAAAAATTCAAAAATATAATTTTTAAATCAGTAACTTTGCAAATTTAGAGGAAATGTTTTTGGATAACAAATGTGTCACATTTTCAACAGGGTTTGAATAATCAGCGTTAACACAGAGACATTTATGCGCTGGGTATAACAGACGTCCTTACCTTGGAGCAGAGAAACACGGTGTATTGTTGCTTTTCTCTATTGTATAGCAGCGCCCGACTGTCAGAAACGCTCTGTGCGGGTAGCAAAGTCGGATCCAACGCACATCCAGGAATCCGTGTGAAAGAAAGGTCTCGCTGCAGCTAGGCTCTCAGGATAGTCAGGCTTTTATTTATATTTGCATTCTGGTGCGTTAAAGCAGCCTCTGTGTCCCGCTTGGATCCTCATTCCGAAAATTCAGATATTTAAATAAAATGGCGAATTGGTGAGAATTGATGAGGAGCCACTTAGATCCGTAAAATGAGGTTTGATTAAATTAAACTCTTATGAACAGCTATGAACTCTACCTCTCTGCTGATGTGTTCCAAACAAACGATGTCTACACGTCCAAACTGTGTGCTAACTACCTCACACCACTGTGTCTGGGATCCGAAAAAATAAAAAGTTAAAACGCTATACCTTGCGGCAGTTGTGAAGTGCTGAGGAAACTACTGTGTGTCTGATGGGGTGTTTTTATATAGGTGGACTTGGTTTCAGTTGGCCTCTGACATGATAAGATAAAATAAAGGAAACTGTTTGTAATGGAACTACAGTGCTGGGATGCTCTTGATAAAGGGAGCCTCTTTTATTGTTTTATGACTTGTTTTGCTGACTGTTGAGGGCCTAACTGTAACCAACTCTGTCTAACTGTTGCAGAGTTAAGAATCTGTAGTTTTTAGAAGTAACACAAGAAAAGTTTATTTCTAAAGGAATACCTGTTGTTTGTGGTGCTCTATTTAAAACTATTAGTGTCATGAACCGAAGTTCAGCGCACAAGCTGGACCCAGAAGCAGAGCCAACACACACAGGAGTACGAGAAAATAAACTTTATTTTAACTGAAGGTGTCCCGGGAGGGTAGAAGGAAAACACGTGTGAAACTCGAGAAACCAAGGGACCGGGAGATGAGTCGCGCAGGAACGCCGAAAACGGGACTGTGGGAGGCTGCAACAGAAAAAGGACAAGAATTATTGGGGCGCAGGGAAATAGCAGCATACGTGGGGGAAGAGTATGAGTCTTACGGTGACAGCGGGGCCGTGGGAGCCGGAGGGAGGGGTCAGGGTCCGCGCTAAATTTGCAAAGTTACTGATTTAAAAATTATATTTTTGAATTTTTAATTGCATGACAAACATACAATAGACTCTTGAGCATATTTATATACACTCAACAAAAATATAAACGCAACACCTTTGTTACTGCTCCCATTCCCCATGGGATGGACGTAGAGACCTAAAATTCATTCCAGATACACAATATAACCATCCCTCCCAAACTGTTGTTAAAAATCAGTCCAAATGTGTGGTAGTGGGCACATCTGCTATATTGAGATAATCCATCCCACCTCACAGGTGTGCCACATCAGGATGCTGATCTGACATCATGAGTAGTGCACAGGTGTACCTCAGACTGCCCAAAACAAAAGGCTGGGAGACACAGCACAAAACTGAAAACACTGACATAAGACACAGACCTTCAAAGTAAAACAGGAAACCCACAGACTGAACTCAGACATGGTACAGACAGAGAAAAGAGGGAACGCATGGGCAGACACTAAGCAGAGGGAGCACAGAACCAAAACCCTAAGAACTAAAAAGTCTAAACCCAAACATTTAATCAAAATAAACTGGAACACAAGATCACAATAATAATAAACACAAAACCCTGGGTCAAATGACCCAGAACCATGACAGAAAAGTACAATGGAAAATTACAATAAAATAATATGTTTCATTTATAAGCCAGTGGCACAACAACCCAGGTCCCTTGGCACGATTTACCCCAACCCCACCAAAAAAGGCATCATCCAGCAGTTTTGAGCTAACATCATGCTAGGTGTATAGACTCATAGTTTAGACACCAAAGCAAACATTTGTGAAATGTTTTTGAACGTAAATATGCTTAATTCTCATGCAATGAGGCTCTCCTCTTTGCAGGATGAATAAAATTCAGATCAATTCTATAAACTTCATTGATCCCGAAGGTTGGCCCCGAAGGAAATTGGGTTAAGGCTGCCTGCCTTATGCCAGCGCCATCTTACCCTTCCGACCATACATACATTACGCAAACATCACATGGGGAAGACAGGTCAGAGAGGTATAACAACGGAAAATGCACAACATGAGGAAAGACGAGGAGAGAAAAGAGCTCCCCCCAGAATAATACTCAATACGGGGGGGGGGGGGGGTTGTTTTGGTTAGTGCGAACAAACTGCATCCAGTTTTACAGTTGGTCTAATGTCCGTCACTGGTCACCAGGACTCTCAATTTCCATTTCAGAGCCATGAGCTTCTCCAAGATCTTAGATCCATATTGCGTTAAATAAACACAGTCTGAGTACAGAATTTACAACTTCTTCTTGACGAGAAACCTGGGCTTGGGAGAGCCCGATTGTCCTGCTGAGATGTTTGCTGCTGGATACTCGATGGTGGGTTGCGTCGTGTGTCTGGCGACACTCTCGATGGAGGACATTGCATGACATTTACCAATTCGGAACCACGATAACAGAGTTCTGGCTGATTGGAGCTGGTTCAGACCTGGCTTATTGAAGAACAAGAAGCGGCTAAAGCTGTTCAAAATCCCATAAGGCTGGCCGACATGATAGACGATGGGTCTATCATCGGCTTCTCATCGTGAAGAAGTTGTCAATTTCGTTAAGGGACCAGTTGGTCAAATCCATAATTCTTCTTTAAATTTTTAGAGAACAAGTCTGGGAGACTCTCTGAGGGTTAGAGAGAGGCGAGACTATACAAAAGACATGAGAAGCCAAGCAGGAAAGATAAGGGAGAGGGAGAAGGAGAAAATGCGACCGCCTCCATCAAGAGCCAAGAAAGACTGAAAATCGTTGACTCTTCAAGAATGTGGGGTGACAGACCAATTTCTTCTATGGTTCCCTAGAAACAAGGGGTGGCACAACTTACCCATTGGCACTTTCCCCTTGTGGAGGAATTTTTCAATCATTCCTGAGCTTCCACAGATTTAAAGATATCATGTTCCAATTTTATGTTATTGTAAATACTAATAACAGCTTGAGATGATTTAATTTATGTGTCAGGTTCAGGTCAGGTTCAAGGTGACCTTTATTGTTAGTGCCAAAGGTTAAAGCTGACAATGAAAAAAAATTTCAAGAAACCATGTCAAGTACCGTACTTTCACGACCATAAGGCGCACTTAAAAGTCTTAGATTTTCTTCAAAAAGTACGGTGCGCCTGTGTGTTGTAAGGAGGACGTAGTAGAGAACACCATGAGAACGCTAAAGGGTGAAGTGTGGGCGTTGATCGTATATACCGGACAATCGCACATACCTGTCTAAAAGGACAGGTATGTGCATTATGTGGAACATCGTTGTTTTAACAACCCTGAAAATGGCAAAGAGACACGCTTACGAAGCACAGTTTAAACTGAAGGCCATCAGCTATGCGGAGGAACATGGAAATCGAGCAGCCGCGAGAGAATTTAAGATTAATGAATCGATGGTTCGCAAATGGAGGAAGCTAGAAAACAAGCTCCGGCAGGTCAAGAAAACGCAGCTGAGTTTCCGCGGACATAAGGCGAGGTGGCCCGAGTTGGAGGAAAGACTCGAGCGGTGGATCATCGAGCAAAGAGCGAGCGGGAGAAGCGTTTCGACGGTCACCATTCGGCTAAAAGCAGTTTCACTAGCTGAAGAGATGAACATTGAACATTTCCAAGGAGGTCCGTCTTGGTGCTTTCGTTTTATGAAACGGTGCCATTTTTCCATCCGGACCAGGACTACGGTAGCGCAGCAACTTCCAGCGGATTATAAGGAAAAGCTGGCCATCTTCCGCTCCTACTGCAGCAAACACATCGCCGACAAACACATCCAGCCCAGCCACATCACAAACATGGACGAGGTCCCGCTCACTTTTGACATCCCGGTGAGTCACACTGTGGAGAAGAAGGGGACCAGCACGGTAGCGATACGCACAACGGGGTATGAAAAGTCTTCTTTTACTGTTGTGCTTAGCTGCCATGCTAATGGACAGAAACTGCCGCCTATGGTGATTTTTAAGCGAAAGACTTTGCCTAAAGAGAAGTTTCCAGCAGGAATCATCATTAAGGCAAATGAAAAGGGCTGGATGGATGAGGAAATGATGAAAGAGTGGCTGAGGGAGGTGTATGTAAGGAGACCAGGTGGTTTTTTCCACGCATCACCATCGCTCTTAATCTGTGACTCTATGCGTGCCCATCTCACAGCCGATGTGAAAAAACTAGTGAAACAAATGAACTGTGAGCTTGCTGTCATTCCGGGAGGCCTGACAAAGGAACTCCAACCGCTGGACATCGGTGTGAACCGCCCGTTCAAAGTAAGGCTGCGAGCGGCCTGGGAACGATGGATGACCGATGGAGACCACAGTTCCACCAAGAGTGGAAGGCAGCGCCGGGCGAGTTACGCCACAATTTGCCAATGGATTGTAGATGCTTGGGCTAACATGTCTGCTGGCACTGTTGTTCGAGCTTTCGCAAAAGCCAGCATCATTTCCGAGGAGCCGCACGGCACGGAAAGTGACTCTGACAGTGAAGAAAGTGAACCTGGCATGTTTGATGGAGATTTAGCGCAGCTGTTCAATTCAGACACAGAGGATGAGGACTTCGATGGGTTTGATTGATGATAAAAATGTGAGTACCAAACTTTGTTTTGCTCCTGCTTTATTTTTAAATACGCACACTTGTATGCTTGTGTGTTGTTGATGATGACGATTACTGGTAATAAAAATGTGAGTACCGAACTCAGGTTTGCTCCCGCTTTATTTTTAAATACGCATACGGTACTTGTATACGCCCTATGATCCAGTGCGCCTTATGTGTGTGTTAAATACTGTAATGGCACACATAACTGAGACTGCGCCTTTTAGTACAGTGCGTCTTATGGTCGTGAAAATACGGTAATATATAAGGGGCACTGAGAGAGCTGTGCAACACAGTATTTATTTTTTCAATATGATGCCGTTCAACATCACAATGATGCCAATAGGTTTTGCAAAAACACACCTCATGATCTTAAAATCTCAAGTTTCTACAGCTTATAGAAGTCACAGATTTCAGCCAATCCTCCTCCAATCCTGTGGGTAAAAATGATAAAAGACATCATTTTAATATATAGCACTTCAGTCATAGGTCACATGTCAGATGTTGGCTTTATAAAGCAGGCTAATGTCAGCATAAAGTAATAAAAGCATGCTGACGTTAGCATGTTGTGATAAAAACACCATAAAACATCTTTTACATAAGTTTTAGTATAGCCCTTGCTATGGACTTGCTAACAACTTTGTTTCTTCTGTACATCACACATGTTGGCCAAGCTAGTTAGCCAGAGAAAACTACTGTGTTATAATGATAAATCACTGAAGTTTGTTTATTTACTAATGCTAGTTGTAGTTCCACACACATCGCAGATCGTAACTGATCTCAGATCTGTGAAAGCAGAGCAAGGGCAGCATGACTTTACTGTGAAAGACCAGCAGTTTATCCATCATGTGAATGCCCAAACTACCAGGAAAAGCTGCTAGCCTCTGCAGTCACAAGATTGCAGTAATGTAAAGGATGGACACAGAAAGAACAGAAATTAAGTCAGTTATGTTGCTCACAACATCACTAGCCACAAACGTCAGTATATACACACACTCATATTTACAAATACACAGCCAAGTAGTTTCACTGTGTAACTTTTAACCACTAGCTTCCACTTTCCTGGAGCCAAACCATCTTCTCTTTATTAACTTTGTCTGGGAAATCAAAACTGTTTGTCTTAACTTCTTTGCCCAGAGACAGAGACAACACGTTATCTAACCCTTTAAGAATTAAACATGGTGTTGTTTAAGTCATGAGTGTGTAAGATGACATTTACATTTACAAATAAAATATTAGAGCTTTGAGAGTTTTTACCCATCAAATGAATAAAACATGGCTCCAAGTCTCAAGAAGCCTGGAAGGAGAACAAACCTCTAAAATTATCTCAAACACACAGTATTCACAGGGTTTTTTTATGTAATATAACTGCTGAACATGTTTGTGGTGCTTTGACTGTAACTGGGCGAGCTAAATACAAGATTGCTATCTGTTAAAACCAGGCTGTAATAGGCAGCAAACTGTCAGCTAAAAAGAGTCATAGTCAGGCTTACTAATTATGATTTAGTGACAAAGAGTTTGTTGTGTTTCTGTGCATGACTAAATCCATTTAAACTTTTAAAACACTGAAATTTATCAAAATTAAAATAAAACAAGTGATCTTTTTAATCAGAGGAAAGTAAGGCAACCTTATTTCCAATTTAGGAGGCTGTGTAAAATTGAAATAAGCATAATGCCGTGAATCAAGTCATTCCAATACTATAGTTTTTGAAATGCATGAGTTGCATTACTATAGTTTCTCCAGTGAGCAGTGGCTGTAATCAAAACCAGAAAACCTCCAAAGACAAGCGCACAGGAGCCACTGATTAGCTGCCTGACTCATAAGTGTGCACATAGATACAAGGAAACAGTGGAAGACAAGGACAAACAGCAAGATGAGACAGATGGAGGAAATGAGAGGGAACGCAGAGGGAACTAAGCACTCCACAAATCATCAGTAAGGGAAACTAGCAAAAAATGTAGACTCAGCATTTTAAAGAATAAAATCGAGGAAAAAATTCACAGAGCCAAACTGAATATAAGAAAAATAAGACATCTAAACTTTAAAACACTCAAGGAACTAAACTAAGGTAACACACCTTAACTATAGTAAAGTAGAGGTTATAGTCCACACTGCTCACGGACCCCGAGTCCCCGGAACCGGGTCCGTGACACTTTTCATTTTTTAAGCGAACAAAAAGTCAAACTGTACATATGTTTGGGTGGCTGTAGCTCAGGTGGCAGAGCAGGTCAGCCACTAATCAGAAGGTTGGTGGTTCGATCCCAGGCTGCACCCTGGCTGCATGCCAAATATCCTTGGGCAAGATACTAACCCCGTGTTTGCCTACTGGTGGTGGTCAGAGGGCCCGGTGGCGCCTGTGTCCGGCAGCCTTGCCTCTGTCAGTGCGCCCCAGGGCAGCTGTGGCTACAATGTAGCTTGCCATCGCCAGTGTGTGAATGGGTGGATGACTGAATGTAGTGTAAAGCGCTTTGGGGTCCTATGGACTAGAAAAGCGCTATACAAATGCAGGCCATTTACCATGTTTTCACCAGGGGGAGTAGCAATAATAATGGCCCATTTATTTACCGTTTGCTATATTTATGTACTGTTTTAGTTTAGTCAATACATCTGCATTTTGTCATGACTGATCAGCCAGGAGGAAAAAACTGAAGGTTAACAAAATGCGAGCCGTTTGTTAGGCTAAATACCACAACAGAAAAACAAGGCAGAAAAACAGTTTTACACACAGGGCATTAAGTTCATTCAAGGAAATTGTGATGATTCTGGAAATGGCCTCATACAGGGAATTCCAACTTGTGGATGTTGGTACCATTAGTTTGCTGCGGCTGACTTCCTCCACCTGTTCAGAGGCTAATGTTGATCGACTTGTTCTAGTCCAAAGAGGAGAACATTTTGCAATGCTACTCCTATATACAGCCTTGGTGTCTGCACAGGAATTTAGACGTTTATCAACATCGAAATCTGAAATCAAGTTAATTGTGTGTGATGCACATCTGCAGTGTGGAGGGAGGCTAAACTGTGCATCACCAGATGCGGTTGAAAGAGCTTCTATGACATCAGTAAAGGTCAGTTCCTCGTCATCACCTTCTTCATTTCACCCCCATAAAACATTTATTATTTACATAGGTATACATGTGAACAAAGAATACTGTGTGTGTGTGTGTGTGTGTGTGTGTGTGTGTGTGTGTGTGTGTGTGAGGTCAAGGTGTGACCCTGTGAAGACTCCCCAAACGCTGGTGCCAGGAGCGGGTCCATCTGAACAAAAGGCTCTTATACTTAAACAGATATACGTGTGTTTGCTATACCATATATCAGCAAGAGAAGATACGACCTCTCCTAGGAGGTGTGATCTACGCCAGAACACTCTGTAGAGGGAGTGAACGCACTCCCCCTTCATGCTACACAGAGTTGTTACAGACCTCCTAGGATGAGACATTCTTTCAATCTACAAATGATTATACACCTCTAAGCATATATGGTTAAATATTTCTAAATACAAATGACAATAACAAAATCTAAACCCATCAGAATACATTTAAAGATAGCTATCAGCTATCTTTTTGTGATAGTTCACATAGGTCATATCAAGAAAAAAAATGTTCATTTCCACCTAATTTACTTACTTTGCAGTTCCCATATCCACGCATGCAAAATCACATAATTGCACTGTGAAACTTGCAACACACTAGCTTCTCCTTTCCTGCCACCAAACCACCTCCTGTCTGTCAAATGTCTGTGGAAAATCAAAACTATCTTTGATTTCTTTAAGAATTAGAAAATGTTGTTTGCTTTACTTATAAGTGGGTAGGATGACATTTGCAGATAAAATTTTGGGTTTTTACCTACCTAATGATTAAAAAAAGGGTCCAAATCTCAAGATGCTTTTTTTTTCACTAGTGTCAATTTATTGATGCAGAATAATTGCTAGACAAGGCAAGCAGTGATTATGACTTTTAGTTCTTGACAAGACAAGCTGAAATAGTAGTAAAATATTTTGAAAACACTTCAGTACACTTAAAAGTGTAAAAAGAAATGTTCCCCGTCAGTGTTCTATGGATCAGTGTTACTGCTGCAGATGATTAGAGCTCTATAGTCGTGTGTGAGATGTTCAGTTTTGCTTCCTTTGTCTGGTCAGCCAGGTTATGTTCCCTAACTGTGTTTCCCAGGTGTATCCGCTCTGTGCCAATTCCCTATTGCATATATATTGTCTGCGTCTCCCTCTGTTCTTTTCTCCCCCTTTGTGGAAGTGGTGTCTGTCTGTTTGTCTGTTTCTGCCCTGCTTAGTTTTTGTATTTTCCTTTTTCTTTTTTTCCAACATTAAAACTGTGATTTTTACATCTCTCATTTCCTCTCACTTGACCTTCCTGTCCCGTCTCCAGTTTGTTCAAAATATTGCTCCTCACAGACACCCCAAAAAGAGATCATATTACAGCTGTTTTAACTTCTCTCCAGTGGTTGCCAGTTAGTTTTACAATCACTTTCAAGTTTCTCCTGTTTGTCTACAAAACCCGTCATGGTTTGGCTGCTTTCTACATCTTTGGCCACTTGCAGCCCTGTTCAGCTTCCAGGTCCCTCTGATCAGCTGAGCAGATGCTTCTGACTGTTCTCTGCTCTGTATTTAAAGTCAAAGAGACCTGCATTCTTGTGGTTGTCCCTGACCTGTGGAAGAGCATTGCCCTCATAGTCAAATGTGCTCCCTCCACTGAGTCATTTAAAACTAGACTCAAAACGTATTTCCCGCTGGCATTTGAGTCTGTCTGATTTGTTCATGTGTTTGTGTCATGTGTATGTTTAGCACCTACTATGTATTTTACTTGTTTTTTAAATCTATTCTTGTTTCCTTCTTGTTTTGTTTTGTTCATTTTGCTTTTTGTATGGTGCCTGAAAAAGAGACTCGTCAAAATAAGCTTATGCGTTGGTTCTATAAGGAAGATCTGTAATCCATTATCTGCCTGCTTTCTTGGATGTTAGACCGTTACTTACAATTAAGCACTCAGATCCATATAAAAGGACATTTTTATATTTATTTTTAAGCCCAGACCTGGTAAATGTAGTGGAATTGTACAGCGCTTTGAGGGCCCCGAAAAGCGCTATATAAATGCAATCCATTATTATTATTATTAAATGTGTTGTTTGAGTGCTGCAGTTTCTTTTGGTGCTCTAAATTTCAGAGTTGTTCAGTATTAGTGCTCTGTTACTTCATGTAAGAAAAAAAAAGAAATCAAAAGGAGAAGTGTTTCAGAAGGATAACCAGTGCAAAGTGCTTTTGTAAACCACAGGTTTTAGTTCAGTTTTCTGTCATCTGTTCTCATAAATGACACGAAGCAGCAGCCTTTCTTCTCAGTCATGGAGGGCAGAGAGAAGAGAGCGCTGCACTTCTTGATCTTCGGTAAAACAGATTTTCCATAATGTTTAATACTTTTCTTTATCACAGAGACAGTCTGGATAACTTTACAACTTTTCTTAAATTATTTTTAGACTGAATAACTTTATGTCTTGATAACATTCCATGGTTTAATTTTCCCATAGTTGTTTATCTCGTGGTCTCACCTTCACCTTCTGCAGGTCAGTCTGTTCTAACCTGTCATACTTGCATTTTTAATTTAAAGCCATTTTTGCAATATAGTTCATATTTTCTTTTTCCTCATAGGTCGGCTCAGATTAGCTGGAAATGGGTCCACTCGGTGCTCTGGAAGGGTTGAAATCTATAAGTCTTACTATAACTCCTACTCTTACTCTTACCGTTACACCTCCTGGGGAACAGTGTGTGATGATGGCTGGGACTTAAAAGATGCTGAGGTGGTCTGTAGAGAGCTGAACTGTGGGATAGCACTGGAGGCTCTTGGGTCTGCTTACTTTGGTCAAGGTACAGGGACTATCATGCTTGATGATGTGGACTGTTCAGGAAGTGAAACTTCTCTAAATGATTGTCGTCACAGAGGACTTAGGACACACGACTGTAGCCATAGTGAAGACGCTGGTGTGGTCTGTTCAGGTAAGAAAACTGTTTCCAAAGTCTGCGGTGGTGTCACAACTGGGTTTTTTCATGTATTAGTTAAAACTTAGATTCTAGTTTGTTCTCATTCCATCATATTTTGCTTATCTTACTTTTTTAAAAAGCATCATTACAATGTGTGCACTCTAATTTAAAAACCTCCTTTAGCAGCAATAACCTGAAACATTCATAAGATAGAAGCAAGGTCAAAAAAGTTTCTGTCTAACCCCCTCAAGATATTGTGAGAAAAAGGAAATATGAGATGAGAGAATGAAAAGAGCAGTTAAAGTCTGTAAAATTAGTGCCAGTAACTAATCAGAGAAGTTTAAACCATCACCAGCCTGCTCTACACTGTTATAGCTCATGATCAGTTTCAGTGAGTGTTTATCTGATGTTTTTTCTTTATAATTTGACTTAATGGTCATTGATCATATGTCGAAGATGTCCAGGGAGAGAAACCAAGAGGTCGCAGTGTATTGGAGAAGAGAAGGAGGCAGTACATATTATTGTGGTATTCAGGAGAGAGCACACCTGCCTCATTTTTCTGTGTGTATACGAGAGGCTGGAGATAGTGTAACCATAACCAGCAGTGACAGTACTGCACATAACTGCCAGCAGACACTAAATCAGATACAGCATGAAAAAAAAAACAGTAGTCTGGTATTTAGCTGCAGAGATTTGTCATTTGCAGACACAAAACGGTATCAGCTAAGCCATTAGCCAATATCGTAGCCACTAATATTATCTGATCTGAACTCGACTGTGTCCTGTTTTATCTAATACTACATCTTTTTTTTTTTTTTTTAGAAACCCCCCCTGAGCCCACCATCTCCTTGTACAGTAATGAGGTCACCTGGGGTCAGGACGTCAGAATCAATTGCTCAGTCTCAGATAAGTTCTCAGGTGGAACTTTTATCCTCCAGAAGACTTCAGGCTCATTCAGTCAGACTAAACCATCCTCTACAAGCTCTGTTACATTCAATCTTCAAAATGTGAACTTTGATCATGATGGACTGTACCAGTGTCAGTACATGAAAATAAGTCGAAGGTTCAGCTCTTCCCCTGTCAGACTCACTGGTAAGAAAAAAAATCCACTTTGCCAAGTTGTTTGTTTCATTCTCTTCTTTCAATAATAGAATCAGTAACCTGGTGAGATAATGCTTTGATATGTTGATATTTTTTCAGTGAGGTTTCCAAAACCTCGTATCTCCATTTGCCCTGTTGGTGAGGTGACCTGGGGTCAGACTGTTGAAATCACATGTTCAGTCTCAACTCAGGTTTTAGGTGGATCGTTCACTCTGAGTCAAATTCAGGGTTCATTCACGAGCAGTATTGGTCAAGTTACTTGAATAAAAGTAATCAGTAATTAATTACTGATTACTTCCCCAAAAAAGTAATCCCGTTACTTTACTGATTACTTATTTTCAAAAGTAATTAATTACTTAGTTACTTTTTAAAAACACGATTTACAACCTGAATAGGTGATAAAGCGATAGATCTTTCAGCCCAATTCTACTTTTTCTGCATAATCCATCATACAAAATGTAATCAAATGGAAAAGTCTCTTTTTAAAACTTGTTTTATTAGTTTTAATCTTTTAACTTTATGCATCAAGCAAAAATGTAATTATATGCAACATTCACTGACTGGAAGAAATTTGTTTAATATTTAAACCTATTTTCTACACATTCCAGCACATAAAATATTTTTTCTGTGTTTACACTCACTCTTTCAAATAGATGCAAGTAAAACACAGCAGAAAATAAATAACATCAAAGACCTAGCGGTCCTTTTGCTCTATTTTCACCTGCCATTCTTCTTATTTTACGGCGCTGTTGTTCAATCGGGGAACGCTCTCTGTTGAGGAGAAAAGCATGAATTTCTTTGTATACGGATTATCCATTGTTTAAATGTCCCGGGCAGTCGAAAAGGAGGCAGAGCTGTTGAGAAATGCTAGGAGCTAACTGAAAGCTAACCGTATCATTCAAATATATTGAATGTTGCAATGTTGGCAAAGAGAGGAAGTGACATAAGATTTGCGCATGCGGGGTACGGATCGGGTTTCCAGTACGGATCAGGTAGCGACAGTGTCCAAATTCATGGGCTGCATCCTCCTGAGGGCGCATTTGTAGACCGATTACGTCACAGCGATGCGCCGAAGGCTGTCCAAATCCAAATGCAGCCGACAAATGCGTCCTCCTTTTCCCCGAATTTGAAGGATGGGTCGGGTGTGTCCTTCGTGGCCCACCATATCCCAGAATTCATAGCGCGGCCCAGCCAATTCCAGTTTCCAACAATGGCGGCCGCTACTAAGTTTTAAAATTACTCTTATTAATCTTTCTGGGTCACAAAAAGAATATTCACAACATACTTCATACCGTGTACATTATAACATACCATAATAGACCCATTTCTGTAATATACTCACATATCTATATTATTGCTAATATATATTGTAATATATCTATATCACTAAAGCACTTCTGGATGGATGCAAACTGCATTTCGTTGCCCTGTACCTGTGCATGTGCAATGACAATAAAGTTTAATTCTATTCTAATTCTATTCTAAAATAAACTTTTAACATATTTTCAGGCGAGAATGTAGCTGTGTAAACTTCAAATATCTGCTCGGTTTATCAAGATATCGCATATTTGCAAAAGTGCTTCAACATTTTCGGAGACGTCTCTTACCCACCAGCTCGATAGCTAGCCGGGAACTCGAGGGTTAGTGATGCGGCCGAGAACGGCACAACTCCCAGCACATCATTTTCAGATCACCGCAGACTTTCACTACTCAGGTTAAACGTAATATATAAGTCACTTAGACAACCTAAAAATGTTCTTGTTTGGCTTTTTTCAGTGTTTTGTTTGTTCGTGAGTAAATCTGTTTGGCTGAGATTAAAGTTATTAGATTAAATTAGATAAAATAAAACTTTATTAATCCCTCGGGTGGGTTCCTCCTTGGTTTTCACACAGCTGAATAAACATCAAACAGAAAACTGATTAAACAGAAGTGTGAGATGGTCGAGAATTTACTCCAGTGTCCTGTTATATTTTAGATAACAAGGAGCAGACGGCCGAGTTTATTAAACTCCACCGAGACACCGAGGCTAGACCGTCCAATTCCACGGCTGTTTACTTCCGGCCTACCCGACCTCCTGAGGACCCGGCCCACGTAGACCGCGAAGGCCGGGTCCTCAGGAGGATGCAGCCCATGAATTTGGACACGACCATGGTTTTAGTAACGCAGTAATGCAGCGTTCCTACGGGAAAGTAACGGTAATCTAATTACCGTTTTTGCAATAGTAATCCCTTACTTTACCCGTTACTTAAAAAAAAGTAATCGGATTAAACCTCCAACACAAACTCTGCTACCTTTAATATTCCTAACGTGGATTTTGATAACGAGGGATTGTAGCAGTGTCAGTATAAGAAAAGAGGCTCATGTCGTGAATTCAGTTCCCCATTAAGTGATTCGGTCAGACTCTCTGTTGCTGGTTAAAAATAACAAATACAAGTATGGAGTAACTCTTGGAACAAAGCCGATACGAATAACAGTGACGTAAAATAAGAGATTACTGCATTTTCATTTTTATCATTGGTCCTTTGATTTTTTTTAAAAAAAAACTGTAACAAAGTTACTGAAAGAGTTTTTCAATCGTAGCTTTAAACTTAGTTAATTGTTGTATATAAAAACAATGTATTAAAGACAAAAATGTTTACTTTATAGTTTTTAGTCACTTTATTTATCTGATATTTTTACTGCTTTCTTTATTTTTGGCCATTATCAAAAATGCTCTCAAAGCCCACTGTAGCAAGGAGCAATCGGACAGTATTAGAGGTTAGTTATTGGAGACTGTGGAGCGTTTAGCAATGAAAGAATCAAATTTAGAGTTTGCAAAGACCTAAAAGAGTGAATATTCATTCATTAAATCATAAGAAGCATAACAAAAAATGTTAATGCTGGTCCATAACTGCTAAATGTGTAAACAAGAAACTAAGTGTTGTGTTTGATTCTGCTTCCTTCTTAATCCTGGTACCTTTTATTCCCCAGTGAGACTGCAGACACCCAGCATCTCCCTGACCTCTCCTGGTGCAGGTCTGGTCTGGGGTCCTGAAGGTGCAGAGATCACCAGGGGTTACAGTTTTGTCTTCACCTGCTCCATTAACTCCAGTTTTTCCAGTGGACGTTTCATCCTCATCTTCTCTGACTCCAACATCCCAGACAGCAAGCCAGCAGTCAACAACGCAGCCTCCTTTAGTTTCCCTGTAGCTGAGTATGAACACCAAGGCAACTACAGCTGTGTGTATGTCACAGTGTCCACACGGACATTGAGTTCTACTGCAACAGCACCCATTACTGTCATCATTAAATGTAAGTATACTATTGAATTTATGTATTAAAAATTAGAACAACATATTGTGCACACTGGCCACTCTATTCCCTATTTTTCCCTTATGGATTTTCTCTGTTTGAAAGTTTACCAAACAAACAATACCAAAAAAAAAAAAAATCGGGTCTTTTAATTTCAGTTATTTTTGATTTATTTCAAAAACTTAGTTTTTTTAATTTTTAATAGTGGGAGACAGAATTAAATATTAGACATGGGCATGAACATTGTAAACTCGAGCTCTTTTAATTCCCGAAAAAAGTCTTTAAACTGCATTTCAATTTAAATCACAGAAAAAAAAAAAGTCTCTGGACAAAATTGGGCAGACCTAAAAATAAAGTGCTTCAAGTACATTTTCAAAATGGTATTGGTTATTTGACCAGCTTCACCTTTAAACTCAGAGGAACCTTAGCCAAAATTATTTTGTACATTAGGCTAAAATAGTGTGATCATCGAACATTTTAGTGCAAAAATAACAAATCCTCTGGACTCACAGTACCGCCATGCTCATTTACTGTCCATCTCTTTCAGCCAGTTACTTAGACAAACTAGCCTGTTCACATTTTCAGAGCTCAAGGCAGCTCTCTTTTACTTTCCAAGAAGCTCAGTCAAAAACCTGTAGTATACAATTCAAAAAAGTAATTATTAATCTACACAATAACTGTCAACTATAGAGCTTTTTGAAGAAACAATAACAATAAGTAAAAAGAAAAGTTTTATTTGCCTGCATTACATTGCAATTAGATGGTACAGCTCTTATCAAGGCTTCTGTCAGGTAGTCTTTTGAAATGAAATTTTCATTTTTCACATCAGGTTTTATTATTTAGTTAGTTTAAGTGAACTATAACAACTTTAGGGGAAATGAGAGGGTAAAGAGATAGTCTAGTATTTCTTTAAGTTGCTTGAAGATGTTTCACCTCTCATCCGAGAAGCTTCTTCAGTTCTAAGGTCAAATGGTGGAGAGTCCCAGATATAAACCTAGTGGGAGTTTCCCCCCACAGAGGGACAAAAGGACCCCCTGATGATCCTCTAATCGCCTGAGCCAAGGTGTGAAATTGGGCGTGGGTCCCAATCAGCCAGAGTTTCGGGTGTGTTCATTGTGAAACCTGGCCCCACCTTATCATGCGAATTCCTGAGGTCAGATGGCCCAGGATGTGAGTGGGCGTTAAGGCGTCTGGGGAGGGAACTCAAAACTGGATTATAGATGGCAGACAGTTGGTGTCGTAAACCACCGCCTCTGTTCAAAGATGGTCGCTCACAGTGGACATAGATGGCTTCTTTCACTCCTCTTTCAAACCATCTGTCCTCTCTGTCCAAAATGTGAACATTGGCATCCTCGAAAGAGTGTCCTTTATCCTTAAGATGCAGATGGACTGCTGAGTCTTGTCCTGTGGAGGTGGCTCTTCTATGTTGTGCCATTCGTTTGTGAAGTGGCTGTTTGGTCTCTCCAATGTAGAGGTCTGGGCATTCCTCGCTGCACTGTACAGCATACACCACATTGTTAAGTCTATGTTTTGGAGTTTTGTCTTTCGGGTGAACCAGTTTTTGTCTGAGCGTGTTGCTGGGTCTGAAATGCACTGGGATGTCATGCTTGGAGAAAACTCTCCTGAGTTTCTCTGATACACCGGCTACATAGGGGATGACAATGTTGTTGCGTCTGTCCTCGATCGCTGGTGTCTGATCTTCTTTTCTGTGCCTCTTTGCTGACTTTAAGAAAGCCTAATGAGCTGCTGGAATTACTAAAGAGGCTCAGTGTTTTGTAACTGAAAATTGTGAACAGGAGTATTTTTGCAGCTGGCCTTATGGCATATCACTTTAACAACCTGCTCAACCAAATGGTCGAGCACATTTATATTTCAATAAGAAGAGTGCCTAACTTCACTCCAACTAACTGAGCCATCTCTACTACTTAGTTAAGGTATGCAGTGCTTTGTGTCTGGGGGTGGGCGTCCGGGTACACACCGGCTCACTCCTTGGCGGCCGCTTGTCGGGGCCTGGGGCCTGGGGCTCGCTCGGGCCCCTTTGGAGGTGGGGTGCCCCCGGCCTCTCGGCCTGGGGCTCGGTCACTCAGGCACAGCTGGCTGCCGGCGGAGCTCACGGGCGCGTCACTGCAACTCCCCCTGACTTCTGCTCCGCGGCTGCTGGGCGAGCCCTCATCTGGGACTCTCCTCAGCTCTTACTGGAACAGTGGCGCGGCTGCCCCTCTGTTGGTCTTCCATGGTCTCTTGTGTTCTGGGGGCCTCTGGATGTCTGGAGTTTTGATCTCCTCCATACCCGCTTCACACCCTGGAGGACGGGGCTGTGGCCCCCCCACACTCCCTAGCAGATCATTACATGGAGAAACCTTTGGAATGCAAGCATGCTGATCCACACAGGTATGCACACATGGGTATTCACAGACGCGGACTAAAGCTTTCTTGGCTGCTGCCTCAAAGCACACTGTGCGCTGTCTATCTTGCGTGCTGCACAATATCGTTTATTATTTAGTAACTATTGATATCTATGACTAGCTAGTTTATTGGGATGGTGCTTTGTTTTCTCTATTATTATGTTGCTCTTTGTTGTTTGCTGTCTCCTCTGTTTGTTTTTTTTGTTTGTTTGTTTTTTTTCTCCATACAGGTGACCCAGGAGTTGTTTTTTTTTTTTTTCTTTTTTTTTTTTTCTCTCTCTTCCCCCCCCTTCTCACCGTCTCTTCTCCCCTTTGGTTTTCTTTCTTTCTCTCCCCCTCTTTCTCTCATTCATTCCCCCTGTCCTATTTATTTAAAAAAAAAATGACAAAGGATGAACTGAAGCTCTGCCATCACGTAATGTCGCATACTGCTGTTTCTGATGTCATTTAAAAAAAAAAAAAAAAAAAAAAAAAAAAAAAAAAGGTATGCAGTGCTGAAATAATCCACCAGATGTCACTTGGTTCTTCTTATCCCTCTCCCAACCAGGAAGTGAGAAACCAAAAAACCACCTAACATATTTTGAGTGTTTTTGATTAAACTAAGGTAGGAAGGTATAATGTTTTGGATATGTGATAGTGTTAGAGGACTTACTGAACAGATTTATGTGACTTGATAACATAAAAAAAATTCTTAATGTGTAATCATTTTTTTGTGCTCAAAATTTGTCACTTTATGGTGCTAATGCTAACATTAACCTAAATGTTATTAAATGTATTATTTGCCATAAAATAAACACATCTGGACCCATTTTGTTTATCCACTGCTGTTGATAAATCACATTAAGTGTTAGCATAGCAAGAATATGCTGAAAGAATTTCCACAGTAAGTAATTTTTGTAACTTTCTGAGTTAATATGGAAAACTCAGAAAGTTACAAAATTAAAAAGAATAATATGGTAAAAATCAAGAGTAACATGTGAAAATTACAAATATCACAACTAATTACCTTTTAACTAAATTACACTAGCTGGTAAATTAATATTACTAAGTTGTCAAAATTATAATTGTATACTTTACAAGTACTAGATGGGCGCTGAACAATTGAATGGCTCATAACCACATGCGCCAGTGGTGGATTCGTGAGTGGTGTCTCCTGATACCATCCACTTTCAAGCACAGTGTGTTTGAGGTCATGGTCTCACATGAAGCCACAAGGGCTGCCACTCTCCGCCAATATATTGCCAACAAACTGTTTGAGTGGGGTTTTAAATTGTTCTGCCAAGTTCATCTGGATTATCGATAACTTGGTGCCGTAAGGCAGATCCACATTCTTCAATGCTTCCCTCAGTGTAGAGGAACAGAAGCTACCTCTAGAAGCCAAAGTTGTAAAAAACATTGTGCAAACCCATAAAAGAACCACAGCTCTTCACAAGTTTCAGCTTGGTCCAGAAGTTGCACTCCTCCTTGGGTGTCAGGTGCACTGGTACTCTATGACCAAACTGCACTGGGTGGAGCTCCCCTGATGGCAGGCAAAGACCTAATGAAGAAGGGCCATGGAGGTCTGAAGAAGGTCTGATTGCAGTAAAAAGGTTTGACAACAAATATGTCAGCCTTCTAAGCAATGCCTGTGGGTTCATGCGTCTTTCATCTGTTATAGGATGTAGCAAAGAGTCCAACGCAAAGATCACCATTTCATGCTCATCACTCATCCCTGCAAATAAGTAGCATATGGACAGAATTGACTTTTTTCAACTGTATTTTCTACTGTACTTGTATTAACATTACATTTCATAGGTAAACCATTAAGTGACATCTCAACTATTTGGTAGAGATCAATATTTTAAAATGGCCTGTATTTATATAGCGCTTTACTAGTCCCTAAGGACCCCAAAGCGCTTTGCATATCCAGTCATCCACCCATTCACACACACATTCACACACTGGTGATGGCAGTTTTTAAAAACTATAGGGTCTTAAAAAAAATATTGATTGTGGCTATTACTGACCCAAGTCAATAAGAAATGCAAACCAGTGGTCCTCCTTGGGCTCTTGCACTCTGGGGCCTCTGGAAGTCTGGGGCCTGGATCTCCTCCATGCCTGCTTCATGCCCTGGGGGACGAGGCTATGGCTCCCCACACCCTCTAGCAGATCATTACACGGAGAAACCTTTTGAATACAAGCGCACTGATCCACACAGGTGTGCACACAGGTGTACACACGGGTGTTAACTGTTCATAGACACAAACCACATCTTCCTTGGCTGATACCTCAAAGCACATTGTGCGCTGTCGGTCCTGCGTGCTGCACAACAACAATCATTATTTAGTATTTACTGTTATTTACACTTAGCTGGATTAATGAGATGGTGTTGTGTTTACTATGCTGCTTTCTTTTTTGCTTGTTTTCTCTTATTTTTTCTGTTTTCTCTTTCTCCTTTTCCTATCCCCCAGCCATGTCTGTCCCATCTGTAACAACTGAAAATAAAAATAAAATAAAATAAATGACAATAACAACAAAAGTTGATCAATTGGACCAATATGGCAAAGCCGTGATGATCCACTTGGTAAAGTAAATCCGTTGGGTATCTTTGTTGGCCTTCAGACAAACAAAACCAAACGGGACAGGCAAAAACCAAACAAACAAAAAAGAAAGAAATGCAAACAAAAAAAATTTCCATTGCTTTTTTTCTTGGTGGGTTAGCTAAAGGGATATGTAGTTGTAAGAGTTTCACTTTCAGGAGCAGAATTGAAAATTGAAAAGTCTGCATCACACAATTTGTTGCAAATTGCACAAACGCTGAAGCTCAAGTCAGATCATCCTGTCATTGCAGCATCGCAGTTCCTGGGCGGCCTTTCCTCATAACAGCCATCCCTCAAGCTTCTCTTCATTTAAAGCAATGCATTATCAGAGATTGTAACATCTAGTCCTTTTACTGAATTGGAAAAATAGATAAAACAAAGATTATAACATTAGAAGACAAGATAGAAGGACCAGAACAGGAACGTAAACAGGGGTTAATAAACTAAAGCATTACCTAAAATGGGGAACTTAAGGCACAGATAACAAGAAATTCATAAGCACAAGGAAAGTAAACATAATACAATAAATAGCAGGTAGTGGAGCTTGAATGTAAACCATTACCCTAATCCTGTATCAGGCTTAGGTAGATAAAGCATACATACATACATCAATAAGAACGATTCAAAGATAATCAAAAATAAAAAAGTAGAGAAAACCAAAACATCCCCAAAACCCTGAGTCAAAGATGCAGGGACAACAATAACTCATGCAGAACCACTTTCTATCTTGCATATTTGACAAAAACCTTTTCTCTCTTAGTTCCTTGGATGCGGCTGGTCTTGTCTGCAGTTACTGTGGTCCTGTTGCTCCTGCTGGTCTTGTTGGTGGTCTTCCTGGTGCTCAGGAGAAGGAGGCAAACACAGCTGGGCTACGTCCACAACAGAAGTCTGTGCTCACCAGAACAAACAATATATTACATGAAAAAACAACAGCTTTGTTTTGAATATGATGTCCACATGACAGAAATCTGCTCTGTTGTCTTTCAGTGACTCTAACAATCTGTGATGAAGATGATGACGTCAGTGACAAAAGATATGGATTCTGAGAGACTGAACACCAAAGAAATCACACTGAACAAACAGGAGGAGCAGAGAAAGAGAGAAGAAAAGCAGATGAAGATCAAAGCAGTAGTGATGAAAATGATCATGTATTTGTAACTCGGTCATTTGATGAACAAACTGTGGACCTTTGTAGAGAACAAGAAGATATTTATCAAAATTATTCTGCTTGCAGCCCTTTTGAGCAAGTAACAAGTGACAACAACATTCTTCAAATCTCCTAATAAAGATTGCTCTCCCAAACTGAGTGATGGCACACCCCTTTTTTTCAGGCCAAGTCATCCTGAGTTAGAAAGACTTCAGTTTGGCAACTAGAAAAACAAACAAACAAACCACAGTGGCACTCACTGTGGTTCGCTGGACTCCAGACTGTGAGATCTCAATTACTTTATTTTTCATTTGTTCCTGAATTTCCTTGGATCACGGAATGATGTCTGCTCCGCTTTGTCAGGCAGGTCCTATTTAAGTGATTTCTTGATTGAGAGCAGATGTGGCAGTAATCAGTCCTGGGTGTGGCTAAAGAAACTGAACCCTGCTAGTGATAAATACATTAAGTGTCATCTAACAATGCTCCAAAGTCACATGTCAGGAGTGTTTCACGTGTTCCCTCTTCAAGCGCTCCAGAGAGGTCACAAGCATTCTCGCTTTTTAGATTACATAACTGAGTGGGTTTGTAATTGTAACACAAAAAGTCAATATGAACAAAAGGACGAGCCATCCATCCAATCACGGGCAACTCTGCTGAGAAGATGATGTCTAACGATATTATATATGTATTACTCTTAGACTGATCTAATAAGTTTTTTTTTTAACTATTTTCCTACCTGACAAATTTCTAATATTTCCAAACTAATTTTGAAAAAGTGCCAATGCTTTGTGAAATGTGATGAAAATTGATAGACTGTCCCAGCAATAGTGAGTTACACTCAACAAAAATATAAACGCAACACCTTTGTTACTGCTCCCATTCCCCATGGGATGGACGTAGAGACCTAAAATTCATTCCAGATACACAATATAACCATCCCTCCCAAACAGTGGTCACAAATCAGTCCAAATGTGTGGTAGTGGGCACATCTGCTATATTGAGATAATCCATCCCACCTCACAGGTGTGCCACATCAGGATGCTGATCTGACATCATGAGTAGTGCACAGGTGTACCTCAGACTGCCCACAACAAAAGGCCACCCTGGAATGTGCAGTTTTGTCTCACAGCAAAATGCCACAGATGCCACAAGCAATGAGGGAGCGTGCAATTGGCATGCTGACAGCAGGAATGTCAACCAGATCTGTCGCCCGTGCATTGAATGTTCATTTCTCAACCATAAGCCGTCTCCACAGGCGTTTCAGAGAATATGGCAGCACATCCAACCGGCCTCACAACCGCAGACCTCGTGTAACCACACCAGCCCAGGACCTCCACATCCAGCAGGTTCACCTCCAAGATCGTCTGAGACCAGCCACCCAGACAGCTGCTGGAACAATTGGTTTGCACAACCAAACAATTTCTGCACAAACTGTCAGAAACCGTCTCAGGGACGCTCAACTGCATGCCCGTCGTCCTCATCGGGGTCTTGACCTGACTCCAGCTCGTCGCCGTAACAGACTTGTGTGGGCAAATGCTCACATTCGATGGCGTCTGGCACGTTGGAGAGGTGTGCGCTTCACGGATGAATCATGGTTCACATTGTTCAGGGCAGATGGCAGCTGAGAATGTCCCAGTTCTTGCATGGCCAGCATACTCACCGGACATGTCACCCATTGAGCATGTTCGGGATGTGCTTGACCGGCGTATACGACAGCGTGTACCAGTTCCCACGAATATCCAACAACCTCGCACAGCCATTGAAGTGGAGTGGACCAACATTCCACAGGCCACAATTGACAATCTGATAGACTCCATGCGACGATGTGTTGCACTGCATGAGGCAAATGGTGGTCACACCAGATACTGACCGGTTCTGGGTCCCCAGACCCCCAATAGTGCAAAAAACTGCACATTCCAGGGTGGCCTTTTGTTGCGGGCAGTCTGAGGTACACCTGTGCACTACTCATGATGTCAGATGATGTCAGATCAGCATCCTGATGTGGCACACCTGTGAGGTGGGATGGATTATCTCAATATGGCAGATGTGCCCACTACCACACATTTGGACTGATTTGTGACCACTGTTTGGGAGGGATGGTTATATTGTGTATCTGGAATGAATTTTAGGTCTCTACGTCCATCCCATGGGGAATGGGAGCAGTAACAAAGGTGTTGCATTTATATTTTTGTTGAGTGTAATAAAAAAAAGAGAGTTTGTTCTGTTTACAGTATTAAAAAAACCTTTTTTAAATTTTGCATTCCTAAACAATGAAAGTTAATGTGCAATGACAGCTGTCTAACGAGAGCAGGGATGTCGAACTCGAGGGCCGGTGTGCTGCAGGTTTTAAAGGTCAGGTCAACACGCCTGAATCATTCAATTAGTTCATTACCAGACCTCTGGAGAACTTCAAGACATGTTGAGGAGGTCATTTAGTCATTTAAATCAGCTGTGTTGGATCAAGGACACCGGCCCTCGAGGACTGCAGTTCGACACCTGTGAACTAGAGCATGGGTCTCAAACTCCAGTCCTCAAGGGCCGCTGTCCTGAAACCTTTCCATGTGTCCCTGCTGCAACACACCTGCATAAAATCTGTAGGTCATTACTGGATGCCGAGGTGGCAACCCCTAACCCTACTCAACTAAATTTAAATAAAAGTGTAAGTTTAAAAAAAAAAAAAAAGAAGTACTTCTAAATCTACTTTTATTGCACGTTCATTCCCTCATGAGCTGCTGTGACATTATTCAAATGGCTGAAATGCCACCTCAGCATGCAGCGAGGTTCTATAGAGTCTTACTAATGACATACTAATTGTATTCAGGGGTGTTGCAAGAGGGACACATGGAAACGTTTCAGGACACTGGCCCTCGAGGCTTGGAGATTAACTCCTGTGAACTGGAGTAAAGTAAGACAAAAACGTTATTGGGCTGTGTAACATGGAAATGAGTATAATGGAGTGATTCAAGTCAGTCCAATGGTCTCCTCCCATACACAAAGACAGAGACAAGAAAACAGTGAAAGACAGCGAGAAATTGAACACAGAGGGAACTAACTAACACAACTTTACAAGTCATCAGTGACTGAAACCAACAAAAAAAAATGAAGACTCAGTATTTCAAGGAATACAAAAGAGAACAAACTCAACAAAACAAAACAAAAAAACAATTAAAGAAGAAAATAAAGACATCTAAACCTCAAAAAACACAAGGTACTTAACTAAGGTTACAACTCTTACAAATAGTAAACTATTTGTAAGGCTAACTAAAGAAAAACAAAGAACCCAAACCAAGAGAGAGCCTGTAATACTAAACCCAAAAGACAGACTAAACATATACAGAGGACACAGGGGAGTCATATTAAACAACAAACAAAGAGGAATATGGACAATACAGTCACAGTTAATGGAAGCTGACTGTGTGGAGTGAGGAGTAGGACCCAAGGGCAGACATGCGAGAACAAAACTTAATGTTAACAGAAAGCGAGACGTTTATTAAAGGCAGGTTTTAACAGTCCAAAACAAAAGCGTGAAATCAATTCAAAGCTAAACAATAATCTAAAATCGGGAAAACAAGAAGGAAAACATGAAATACCCTAAACATGACAACTGGAGCATGCATACATGAAGACCTGGAAACATGTCATGACGTAGCAGACGCTTGGACATGAAATGAATGAAAACACAGAGGATAAATACACACAGGAGGTGATCAGGGGGAGTGGAAACACATGAGGAAACAGCTGATACGAATGAACATAGTGATGCCACAGGGGAAGTGAAATTGAACACACACTGAACATGGAAACACAATGGGAAGCAGACATGACAACATGAGCTTGACAACATAGGAAATGCAGAAATGAAGCAGAAATGAACCGATGAGGAACACGCACACTGTAACTACACGCAGAGGGGAAAGGGGACTGGAGATGAGACATGGACATAACTAAGCACAAACAGAACGTAATGTGTGGGGGGAAACACACATGACAGATGGAACAGGTCACAGGGGAACTTGTAAACAAGAGGAGGGGACAGGAGACAAAGACATCACTGAAACAGATGAAGGGTGAAGGAGACTTAAACACAGGGGTGAAGACACGAGGGGAATCTAATAAACAATGAAATATAACAGGGCAACGTAGGAGCTTAAGATAAGTAAATGAACTTGAACATAAACCATAAAGCATCAAAATATATGAAAACTCAAAACTCTGGATCAAACAACCCAGGATCGTGACAAATACAGGCTAAATACTCTAACATAAAGAGGAACCAGAAGCACAAATCATAAAACTACAATAACAGTAAAAAATAATAATAATCCATATTTCCACAAAACTCAAAACTCTGTTTCTAAGACCCATGACATGACAACCTGAGCTGGCTCGACTGAGTTCCTCACTGGCTTTGCCCAGCTACCCTATGGAGGAGCTCGTGTTGTCGACTTGTATTTCATGAACTGTGTCTTTACTTTTGTAAAGTGTAATCATATTTACTATAAGTGTGTCTGAGTGTACAGATGCATATGTGTCCATCTATGGTCAACAGAAATTCAGTTGGTCATCTTGCAGCATCGTTTGCCAGATACATAAAAGTATATACACATTCATATACACGTGCACACTAAAGCAGCTGCACTGTGAAACTTTAACCACTAGCTTCTCCTTTCCTGGCACTGAACCACCTCCTGTCTGTGAACTTTCTGTGAAAAACCAACACTGATCGTTTTTACTTCTTTGACATTTTCCTGAATATACAGAAGCAAAACTGTTATCAAACCCTTTAATGAATTAAAGATCACGTTTTAGTTATGAGTGTTTATTATATGGAAACACGTGTTGTTTTCAGTCATTTAGTTTATTAAAAAGAAGACGAACAGTTGGGTTTCAACTTACCAGCTGCAACATGTGAAGCTCAGACCTGGGAAGCTGGTGGAGGACAGAAAATAAAATGAAGTAAAATGCTCAAAAATTGCTAGAAAACATCAGGATAAAATGTTTTTATTAGTTTTTAGAAATGATTGATTAATTACACCGTAGATTAGAGCTCTGTTACTGTGTCTTTTATTTTTTATGTTTTTTGTAATTTTTTCATTTTCTATTTTTTTTTCTTTTTTCAGGCAGAGAGAGTAATGCCAACATTCAATTTTCTTACACATGATACCTCAGAAGTTTTGATGCACATACATTCACACTGATGTACATAAATAAATCAGGTGCATATAAGGAAAAGGTTTGTATGTATTTTCAAGTCCAGAACTGGTAAATTTGTTATTTGAGTGCTGCCGTTTGCTTTTGTTGTTCAGTATTAGTGCTCTGTTACTTTCAAGTAAGAAAGAAAGAAAGAAAGAAAGAAATCAAAAGGAGAAGTGTTTCAGAAGGATAACCAGTGCAAAGTGTTTTTGTAAACCACAGGTTTTAGTTCAGGTTTCTGTCATCTGTTCTCATAAATGACACGAAGCAGCAGCCTTTCTTCTCAGTCATGGAGGGCAGAGAGAAGAGAGCGCTTCATTTCCTGATTCTTGGTAAAACAGATTTTCCATAATGTTTAATACTTTTCTTTATCACAGAGACAGTCTGGATAACTTTACAACTTTTCTTAAATTATTTTTAGACTGAATAACTTTATGTCTTGATACCATTCCATGGTTTAATTTTCCCATAGTTGTTTATCTCGTGGTCTCACCTTCACCTTCTGCAGGTCAGTCTGTTCTAACCTGTCATACTTACATTTTCAATTTAAAGCCATTTTTGCAATATAGTTCATATTTTCTTTTTCCTCATAGGTCGGATCAGATTAGCTGGATCTCGGTACACTCGGTGCTCTGGAAGAGTTGAAATCTATAACTCTTACCGTTACTCCTGGGGAAGAGTGTGTGATAATGGCTGGGACTTAAAAGATGCCGAGGTAGCCTGTAGAGAGCTGAACTGTGGGATAGCTCTGCAGGCCGGTAGGTCTGCTTACTTTGGTCAAGGTACAGGAAATTTCTTCCGCAGTAATGTGGACTGTTCAGGAAGTGAAATTTCTCTAGATTATTGTAGGTACAGCAGCTCTATTAGTTATTCCTGTAACTTTGGTCGGGACGCTGGCGTCGTCTGTTCAGGTAAGAAAACTTTTCTATAGTGTTTATGGTCTTATCACTTTATAATAGCTGTTTTTTTCATGTACTTGTCAATACTTAGATTCTAGTTAGTTCTCATTCCATCATATTTTACTTTCGCAGAAAAGATGTTCAAAGGTGTTGTTTTATTACACTCAATCTTTCTGTTGAACATGTTTGCAGTTTAATGCATATTTAATGAGATAACTGATTTGCATAATTAAACATACCATGTTAACACGTTTCTTACTGAAGGCTTGTGAAGAACTTTGAGCTCAGACTTCACTTAAAGCCTAATTTACAGACTTTTTATCTTGAAAAAGTTTGCCATCCTAAGATCCTAAAAATGTGACTGTTGACAGTATTTTCTAATTCATGTGGAGTTAAGAGAAAGTCATTTTTCTTTCAGGCAGCAATGTGTGCAGCACAGTATTTTCAGTGCTTGTCCAAAAAAGTGAACTCTTTAATTTTTAGCAGCAATAACCTCCAACAATTGTATTCAAAGAGCAGCAGGGTCAAAAAAAGCTTCCACTTAAGCCCCTCAAGTATTTGAGGTTTTTCATTTGCATACATAAAATGGTATCAGCTAAGCCATCAGCCACTAAGATTATCTGATCAGATCTTGACTGTGTCCTGTCTTATCTAATACTGTATCATTTCTTTAGATACCCTCCCAGAGCCCACCATCTCCTTATACAGTAATGAGGTCACCTGGGGTCAGGACGTCAGCATCACTTGCTCAGTTTCATACAAGTTCTCAGGTGGAACTTTTATCCTCCAGAAGACTTCAGGCTCATTCAGCCAGAGTCAAACATCCTCTATGAGCTCTGTTACATTCAGTCTTCACAATGTGAACTTTGATCATGATGGACTGTACCAGTGTCAGTACATGAAAACAAGTAGAAGTTTCAGCTCTTCCCCTGTCAGACTCTCTGTTACTGGTAAGAAAAAAATCCACTTTGCCAAGTTCTTTGTTTCATTCTCTTCTTTCAATAATAGAATCAGTAACCTGGTGAGATAATGCTTTGATATGTTGATATTTTTTCAGTGAGGTTTCCAAAACCTCGTATCTCCATTTACCCTGTTGGTGAGGTGACCTGGGGTCAGACTGTTGAAATCACATGTTCAGTCTCAACTCAGGTTTTAGGTGGATCGTTCACTCTGAGTCAAATTCAGGGTTCATTCAGGAGGAGCCAAACCTCCAACACAAACTCTGCTACCTTCAAAATTCCTAACGTGGACTTTGATAACGAGGGATCTTACCAGTGTCAGTATAAGAAAAGAGGCTCAAGTCGTGAATTCAGCTCCCCATTAAGTGATTCTGTCAGACTCTCTGTTACTGGTAAGAAAAACAAAAACAAGTATGGAGTAACTCTTGGAACAAAGCGAGATAAGAGTGACATGAATAAGAGAGTACTGCATTTTTATCACAGATCCTTTGATTTTTTAAAAAAAACTCTGTAACAAAGTAATTGAAAGAGTTTTTCAATCATAGCTTTAAACTTATTTAATTGTTACATATAAAAAGAGTGTATTAAAGATGGAATCTGCTGCTCTATATAGTTTTTAGTCACTTTATTTATCTGATATTTTTACTGGTTCATGTTTTTTGGCCATTATCAAAAATGCTCTCAAAGCCCACTGTAGCAAGCAGCAACCAGACAGTATTAGAGGTTAATTATGGGAGACTGTGGAGCGTTTAGCAATGAAAGAATCAAATCCAGAGTTTGCAAAGACCTATAAGATCATTCATCAAATCAAATTCAGCATAACAATAATATGTTAATGCTGCTCCATACCTACTACATTTATAAACAAGAAACTAAGTGTTGTGTTTGATTCTGCTTCCTTCTTAATCCTGGTACCTTTTATTCCCCAGTGAGACTGCAGACACCCAGCATCTCCCTGACCTCTCCTGGTGCAGGTCTGGTCTGGGGTCCTGAAGGTGCAGAGATCACCAAGGGTTACAGTTTTGTCTTCACCTGCTCCATTAACTCGACATTTTCCAGTGGACGGTTCTTTCTCATCTTCTCTGACTCCAACGTCACAGACAGCAAGCCAGCAGTCAACAACTCAGCCTCCTTTAGTTTCCCTGTAGCTGAGTATGAACACCAAGGCAACTACAGCTGTGTGTATGAAGTCACAGTGTCCACACGGACATTGAGTTCTACTGCAACAGCACCCATTACTGTCATCATTAAATGTAAGTATAGCATTGAATTTATGTTTTGTACTGTCCTAGAAGGACAGTAAATGCTGGCGATATGATAAACACTCCTTTGACTACGATGACCTGGATGACTGAGAACCTTCACAGAGATAAACACTGTTGTCTCACAGAAGGTTTGGTGTTTGTGTGTCTTTGTTACCTGAGCTAACTGTGTTTGCATTTAGCACCTTTGCCTGTGTTTTCTGTGGGTGCTCAGCTCCCTCTAACACTCCAAACATGTTAGATACAAATGTCATCCTAAACAATAAATAAAAGACTCCATACGACTGTAGATTCATCAAAAGTCTGTAATTAGTCTTAAACTCATTTCTGATTAACACACGTTTGCCAAACAAGAACCTCCTTACTATGTAAAACCATGATTACAAAGGAAATAGGAAGTGCCAATAAATAATACAAAACCACTTTCTATCTTTCATTTTTGACAAAAACCTTTTCTCTCTTAGTTCCTCGGATGCTGCTCGTCTCGTCTGTAGTTCCTGTGGTCCTGTTGCTCCTGCTGGTCTTGTTGGTGGTCTTACTGGTGCTCAGGAGAAGGAGGCAAACACAGCAGGCCCACATCCACACCACAGGTCAGTGCTCACCAGAACAAACAACATATTACATGAATCAGCAGCTTTATTTTGATCATGACATCTAGAAAAATCTGCTGTGCTGTGTTTCAGTGACTCTAAAAACCTGTAATGAAGAAGATGACGTCAGTGACGAGGAGAGGATCTATATGAATGTTGAGACACTGAACACCTACAGGAATTTTACCAAACAAACAGGAAGAGCGAAGAGAGAGGAAATATATGAGAAAGAGAGAAAAATGGAAGCAGACGAAGAACAAAGCAGCGGTGATGAAAATGATCATGTATATGTAACACAGATGTTTGCTGAACAAACTGTCGACCTTTATGAAGAACAAGAGGACATTTATCAAAACATTTAGATTTATAATGATTAACATCGATCCATTCAGATTAACACAGTCAGAATAATATTTAATACATTTTAAGATTGGAAGCGAGAGGCTCCATCATTGATCAGAACATTGCAGCCTTTCTGGCTCGTCATCAGTGTAAATATTGTGGGGGGAACTAGTTTATCACAGATTACACATTTTGAATTTCTGTCCTTTAATAATACCCTCTATAAAATGTCCGTGTAGATGAGTTGGTGAAATTATAGTTCAGAATTGGTTTTAGTTAAAAATAATTTCTTTTTAAGCACATAAACACAGTGTGGTGATAAGTGTAAGTATAAGAACGTTGAAAAGATGGTTCAGAAAGCTGCATCTGGTCAGACACAAACTCAGAAAAGCTGGATTTGTACAAAATGAAAAGGGTTAGCGATAACTTTTGTGCTGGACACTGGTTGTTAGTTTATTAGTTTAGAGGTGGTGCAGAGGTGCACCTGTGTGTTTATGCTGTTGTTTGCACTGAAGACCGTGAACGCTTAAAAAAGATGTTCCTGAAATCATAGAAATTTCACTTTGGAGATGTTTGAAGCAGCTTATTTATTTTGTTGTGTGTAGAAATGTAAAACAGTGTTTCAGGTACAATTCAAATATGTACAAGTGTCCTTCCTGAAATACCAGCAACAGGGAATAACATGTTTTTCTGTCCAATGTGATGTGTTGAATTTTCTCACAGAATCACATCAATTAAAGGTTGCATCTGATTTTACTCTAAATTGAGCTGAATGTCAAGAAAAATGTAAAGTTAATATTTCATTTCTTGCTCATTTGATTTATTTTAGTTGTATAAGGCTGTTTTGCTAAAACTCAGTGTAGCACTATTGATGCAGAGTATGCATATTTTGTATATTCTTTTTAAGTATAAAGTAAAAGAATACATTAGGCAAGTTTTTATTGTGAAGTCAAGCTAATCTTTGTATTTCTGATGATTATTTAAATGATATAATGCAAATAAATTTGCAATAAAAACAAAAAACAACTTGTTCTTGGAGTATTTGGAAATTAATTACACAATATAACTGCAACTATCTCCAAAACAGTGACCTACAGCGCACACCTGTATTTATCATTTAGCCACTGACCTGTCTGACTGTTACATACATGCATTAGCAGTCTCAGTCTTCCTATACGTTTTGTAGAATGTATCTTTAACTTATTCAGCATGAGCTCTTACTCAGTATTAACCACATATTTCAACACATATACACAGAACTATTCACACACGATGACTTGTGCAATTGCATTATGAAACCTTTCAAGCATTAGCTTCTCATTTCCTGGCATCAGATCAGGATTTGTCTGTGAATCATCAGTGGAAACCCAAACTGCTGCTCTTTGCTCTTTTGTCATTTTTCTATTTTTTAAAGAGAAAAAGAAAATGTTAACCTCTTTAATTAAACATTGTGTTTGCTTTATTATTCGTTGTGTATTAATGAGAAACGTGACTGTTACATACATGCACTAGCAGACTAATGTATCACTGTGATATGTATGTAAGTATGAATGCACAGCACGTATCTGTATCTATCTGTAATCAACAGAAATTCAGCTTGCTCATATTTCATTAGATATACATACACATATTCACGCATGCATCCCCATATGATTGTGATACACACTGTGAAACTTTCAGCAACTAACCGCCTCTTACCTGTGAACTAGCTGCGGAAAGCTTTGTGGAAGCTCCCCCACCCAAAACAAAAATATATGAAGACATAAGTAAAGTTAACTTGCTGTAATTCTTAAAAATCAGACTTATTTTAGTAATCAGTGTGTAACGTGTGTGTAGGAACAGGTGTTCGTTTTTATCTTTTTTCTCATTTAAAGAGAAGTGGAACAGGTGGCTTTGGAGCTTTAAAAATTGTCATTCGTAAAAACACAAAGATGAGATATTGCACACTGACCATGTAAAGCATTAATTAAATAATTAATTAAATATTAATTAAATTATTATTATTATTATTATTATTACGTTTATTTTGTCTGTGTGCCTGTAAAGAAACAGGAAAAATCTGCAGGTAAGTTTTTAGTGAGTATAAAATGTGCCAGCAACTGGCATTGCCCTTAATGCTGTTTCGGGCTTGTAGCAGCATGCTTCTATACAAAATACGCTCACCTGTTGAACATGAAGAGGAGGATAAATGGAACATTCACAAATAATATTACTTCCAGATTTACACAATGGTTATTAAATCTCAAAGACATAATTTACACCTGCGTAAATAAATAACTGACTATATAATTAACATGCTTCCCAAAGACCTTTAAATAGATAATGAAGAACTGAGGTAAACGAATTAAATTAGTTGCTGTTTAAAACCTGGTTAGTGTCATTTGACCCAGCGTTTTGTGTTTATTATTATGATCTTATGTTCCAGTTTATTCTGTGTATGTATTTGGGTTTAGACTTTTTAGTTGTTAGGGTTTTGGTTCTGTGCTCCCTCTGTTCCTTGTCTGTACCGTGTCTCTGAGTCCAGTCTGTGTATTCTGTGTATTTCCTGTTTTACTTTGAAGGTCCGTTCCTGATGTCAGTGTATTCAGCTTGCGTCCTCCCTGTCTCCTCGGATTAGGTTCAGCTGGATCTCCCTCCTGTGTGCGGTTTCCTAGTTTCCTCTGTGTGTATTTATAGTATGTGTCCTCTTGAGTGCATTATTGGTCCGTCTTTGTTCCTCCATGCTGTGTTACCTCCCTGAGTCACTCCCTCCGTGTCTTCCTGCGGGTTCAGGTTTCAGTTTTGTTTTATTAGTTTTCCCAGTTCGGAGTCGTTCTTAGTTCTGTTTCTCGCCACCCTCGCTTTTGGTTGTATATCACTCTGCTTCAATAAAGCATCTCGCATCAGCCTCTAAGAATTTAGATTTCCTGCTAATCATTTACTAAGCCAGAAAGAATCCTGACCGTCTGACGACGAAAGAAAAGTGAGCGTCAGTAAGTCATGTAACTTTATTCAGTTTTTACAAATCACGTCTACGTGGCGACTACTCATAAATTACCCGTAAACAGTGTTTATATCTTGTGTGTATAACTATAATCCTGTTGCAGATTTTTTTTCCATGTGCGCTCAAAGAGTAATGCTAACCCTTTCAGCTGTTTATAACTCACTGACTTCTCTGGGAGCTTTGTGACTAAATCTGCATACACACCATGAAGGATGTCGTTTTAAACAAAAACCCTGAATAACAGCCACCATAGTTTTTGTAGTTTTTAGGTAAAGTGAAGCTCAGTTAGATTTAAATAATCTTACTTGGTGCATTAAACAACTCACTGCCCGACTTCTTTGTACCAGAAACAATGGGATCTGCAATCTCTCTGTCAGAGGCAAACAGTGCCTTCTCTCTGGCTTTGCTCAAACAGCTGAGCAATAACAACAAGACGGGAAACATCTTTTTCTCCCCGTTCAGCATCTCTTCAGCCCTGGCTATGGTGATGCTGGGGGCCAGAGGCAACACAGCCACACAGATGTCAGAGGTACAGTACACATGCTCACACACTAACACTAAAATTATAGTGCAGAATAGTTGTTGTAGTGGTACTCATTTTAACACATGCAGGATGCTCTGGTGTTAATCTGGGCAGCTGCTGGAAACCACTGTGACCATTATAACTGTATAAATGACCCTGACTTGTCTCCAGTGTATCAGTGTGATATTATTATAGTCTGAAACCTAATGTGAGCGACTGAGCTGGTTAGACATGAGGGCACAGTAACTCATACAAAAGTGATAATGTTGGACCCTTAAAAGAGGTCAAATAAGCTAAACTCAAGTCAACATGACAACCTAAATGAGAAAGTAACTCCAGAGTAATGTGGAAAAATAAACTGAGACTGAAACCAAACCAGTTTTCTGAGATTTATTAACAGAAAGTTCAAATCTTTCCAACGGGATCAATGCTGCACAAACAGTCTTCCTACTAGCTTTGAGAAATACACAAAATAATAACAGCTCCACTGTGTGGATACAGTCTTTGTCTGTTCATCTTTAAGGAGCTGAGTTACCACAGCCTGATATGAATGAAGACACAAAGTGCATCATGAGCTTGAATGCAGCTTACAATTAGTTGTTTTTCCCGTTTTCACACACTCACAACGTTTTAAAAGGAAGTTACAGTTACATACTGTTACTACACAGAGGTTAGGAGAGTGAAACACATACTAAGAAAACCTTGTCAATCAATAAAATTAATTTCATTTTCTTTGTTGAGAAACTAAAGTTATTTCTGTCTCCTTTAGGCTGTGACACAGTAAGCTCCGTTTTTTGTTATTTGTGGCTTTTATTGGATAGTGAAGATGGAAACGCAGGGCTCATGTGAGCACTTATTGCTGATGTTAGGCTAAGTGAATCCAGATAACAGAAAGGTTCCCTGGGTATGTTGAAGAAGCTGGGCACTGAGAGGAAACGAATAATAACAAATCATCTAACAACAAAGAAAGAAAATCAAAAGTTAGTTTCTTTGTTTTAGATCCAGTCCAGAATTTTCTTCTGTGTCCTTCTTTGAATCCACTAAAGTGTTTTGTCCACAGTGCTTGCAAACCGAGGATTGTTGGGGTGATGTTCACAGCAGCTTCGCCCAACTTCTCACTGTACTCAACAGGACAGATGCTCCATTTACCTTCAGTGTTGCTAACAGACTGTACAGAGAGAAGTCCTGCCCCTTTACTCAGGTCTGTTTCTTCTTCTTATGTAGAGTGTGATTCTTCATGAGCTCGTGTGTTTTGGAGTAAATGAGAGGCAGAGAGAGAAATGCTGTGAGTTCTGACTGATCAGAATCTAAAACTGTGTTAATGATTGAAATGAGGCATGTGTGATTCAGCATGTGTGTTCATGTGAATATAACAGTCTTTTCTTATCATGTCAGCCTGAAGAAAATCAGAATCAGTGATGTCAGACACTTTGCTGGAGTGAATTTACAAATGTGTCGTCTGTGGTTTCAGGAGTTCTTAATACAAAGCAAGAAACATTACAGAGCAGAGCTGGAGTCTGTGGACTTCAAGACCAGGTCTGAAGAAGTCAGGATTGATGTCAACCACTGGGTGCAGCAACACACACCAGGTGGATCACATTTACACATGTAAATGGTCCCAGTCCGTGAGTCGTTTGGTACCGGGCCGCGAAAGTTGAGGCTCAGGTGTGAAATGTATAGTTTTCAGGGTTTTTATCGGTTTTCAGCGTTATTTTGTTATCATTTTTATCGTTTACTCTGTTTTCCTGGGTCTTTTCACGTGTGTTATGAATAAATTTTCTTTTTTTCGGTACCGGTACTAGTTTTATTTTGTTGTATTTATCCGCGACACCTTAAAGGCCGGTCCATGAAAATATTGTCGGGCATAAACCGGTCCGTGGCGCAAAAAAGGTTGGGGACCGCTGCTGAGGAGTGTGCACCTGTAAGGATACCATGAAAATACTGAATTTCTTTTCTCCTTCTGGTGTTCAGAAGTAATGGTAGCTGTACTTAACATAGTTTTGAAGAGTGAAGAAGCTTTACAGACCTGTGACCAGGGTTTGTCAAAGGGCTCCTTCCACCGTTAATCCTGATTTAACCCACAGTGATTCAAGCTGTTTCAGCAGTGATCTCTGGATCCCAGAACCACCTTCCTCAGTGTCTGCACAGTCCTGTTCACTTGTTTCTTTTCAGCCAAATATGCTTCTCATATTTTTTAATCTTCTTGTTTATGTATCTTTTTATATTTTATCTGTCAAACTCTTCCTGTCCCAATATCTTAGGTCAATATGAGTTTAGGTAGTTGAGTTTAATGAGCTCTGTGAAAGTTAGACTACAGCACAGCTTAAAATACCATCAGATTTAAATATTAACTCTTTCCTTCTATGAAAAGCGTTTCTGTCTCCCTGCCTGTTTGTGCTGGCACAGCATTAATGGTAGTCTCATTCACTTCCAAGGTGGCTGCCAGGCACCAGAATACTTTGTTTACATCCAGATGTGTTGACCTTGACTGAAGCTCAACTCAAGTATATGCCGAGCGTTGAGAATTATGAAGAAATATAGGGAGGAGCGCCATCTTGTGGAACAGCACATTAATGTAACTTTACCTGCTTATCTGATGTCCCTTGTTTACCTCATTCATCTTATCTCGTGTAGAAAAGCAGGATTTATAAGTACTTCAATAATGAGTTGTTACATGTGTGCTGTAGTCATTAGCCAGAGTGGCTGTGCATCCTTACTTGTTCTAAATATTCACATGTTGTGCTGATGAATAGTATCTTCGGGTTTCACTAATAGTCAAAGAATATATTAAACAGCATTTGTAAAACTCATCATGTTTCTCTGGCCTACAAAGGCTGAAAGAGTGTGGGGTCCATCATGTTCTCATAGATTTGTGGATGAAAACTTTGCTGCAGTCTTTGAAGCTTTACTTCTCAATGTTTACATTTGGTTTTACTTTGGTCACCAGGTAACATCACAGAGGTGGTGGATGAAGATGATTTGAATGAACTGACCAGGCTGGTGTTGTTCACTGCCACCCACTTCAAAGGCTACTGGATAAATAATTTCTCGTGGTCTAAAACTTATGATGCTCAATTTTGGCTCAACAAGGTAAAAGTGCTCATCAAAACAGAACACTGACTATGAAACTATAACCTTGTAAAGTCTATATACCATTGCAGTTGTGGTTGGTCAACATGGACAGTTTCAAATCATGAGCAAATATACAAGTAATATCTGTGAGCCAAAACTCAGATTTCAGACTGATGTTAAGGACCGGTTTCAGTTTCTCTGCTCTGCATGATGTCAGAAAGATCAGCCCCTCCCCCTTTGTTAAAGAGGGACAGCCAATCAAAATGGCCTCAAGAGGAGGGCGCTTTAAAGATGAGGAGCCAAAATTATTAATGTGAGACTGCATTAAGGCCAAGTGTGAGATAAATAAGATTTATTTGGGAGTGTACGACATACAAAGCTTCTTTACGAACTACTTTAATTAAAAGTCATGAGAATACATCTGTGACTGGAAATGAGTCTTCATGACACACAGCTTCAAAGGCAAAGTTTTTCAGAGTGATTTAATTCATTTTTGCATCCAAGACATATTTCAATGACTATATTAAAAATGCTTTTAATTTCTTTTGTCTTCAGAACAACTCAAAGCCTGTGAAGATGATGAAACAGGAAGAAGACTTTGCGTTTACCTTCATCGAAGAAGCAAACTGCAAGGTAACCATCATATTTATTATATTTGTATAAATCACTGGCATAATCAGATTTCACTGACAGAGTGATTGTAATGTAAATGTATCAGTAGATTTATGTGCAGTAATGCTTGAAACCCTCTGCTGGACAGATTCTAGAGATGCCTTACTGTGGGAAGGAAGTGAGCATGCTCATCTTTTTACCTGCAGAGATAGAGGATGATACAACAGGACTGGAGAAGGTAGAACACTTACACACTCGTGATGTTCCTGGTGACTCATTTCTAAGTCAACTAAACGAAGAAAACAAGTCAGACTGACCGAATAGTCTAAAACTGACAAACACCCAGATATTAAGTCAAATCTGAAAAGTGCTCGACGTCCAGAACTGTGTAAACAAAGTGATTTGAAACTTTTAATGACATTCTTGAATGAATCATGTTGCTTAACTGTGCAGCACCTCGCATCGCACGTTTACACTACACGTTAAACTCCAAACAGACGACAAAGAAGAAAAACATTTTAAATATATTAACTATGATATGAAAACATGTTTCTACTAAAGATGCTCATTCATTACTGAAATATGAAAAAGTAACAACTGAAAAATAAATAAACTGCAGCTGAAAACTGTGGCACATCGTGCCGTGCATCGTGAATGATGGATGCCGTTCGAGAATTCATGACAATCACTTGAATAAAAGTTTACATTTAAAATAACAAAACAATAAATCATCCATCAATTTTCTTGTGCTTATCTGATGTTGGGTAGCAGGAACAGCAGCCGAAGCAGAGAAGTCCAAAAATTCCCTCTCTCCTCCAGCTTATCTGGGGAAATGTTAAGGTGTTCCCAGTCCGGCCAATAGATTTATTCTCTCCAGCAGGTCACAGTGTATGCCTGGTGGGAACACCTTACCCTGGAGGTGCCCCCTCAGCTGTCTCCTTTTAAGCAGTAACAGCTCTACTCTGAGCCTTTTTTGAAAAACTGAACTCCTTTTAGAGAAAGCTATTTTCTGTCGGTTGCAGGTCCTATTTTTTCATCTTGTGGTGTCCTCGGGATTCCCATATGCTTGTTTGCCATTCACCTAGCGACCATTTTTGATCCGAGGACACCACAAGGGTTGCGTAGCAATAATAGGTAATTAAATAAAATAATGTTAACAGAAAAATCAGGCCAAGATTAACGAATTTATGGCATTTCTCACCAACACTGCTCTATTTGGTGGCAGATGGCTGCATAACATTTAGGACACAAAAATGTAAAATTTATTGATAAATTTATTTTATCAATAAAATGTAAACAGTAAAACTGATTAAATTACTAGTACATCTGATACTAACTAGTGACAATAGCAATGATTACTTGACTAGTTGCACACACACACACACACACACACACACACACACACACACACACACACACACACACACACACACACACACACACACACACACACACACACACAATCTCTAATAAGTGATATTGTTTCCATCCCAGCTGGGGAAGGAGCTGACCTACGAGAAATTTGTGGCTTGGACTCATCCAGGCCAGATGCAAACATATCATATTGATGTGAGGCTGCCTCGATTTACACTGGAGGAGACGTATGACCTGAACACAGTCCTGAGCAGCATGGGCATGGTGGACGCCTTTGATCACACAAAGTGTGACTTCTCTGGTGAGACATACGTTTGCAGTTTGTTGGTGTTTATGAACAGAGTGTAGAGCAACAATGCTCCAGCAGTGAAAGAGTTCTCCAAAAGACCATGGAGCTGCTTATTTCAGCAGATTGTTTGTCTTGTTTGATGATCATACTACTGTGAGATTTTGAAAGCAGGATCTAAGCTTTGTTGCTGGGTTTTGAATGGACTGGTGGACTTTTATATGACAGTCCTGATACTTTTATTGTAGATACATTATCTGAATTTCAGGAGTGGGACCACACCTCTAAACTTGGCCTTTACGGTTCTTATCTATATATGACAGCCTCAGCTCTACAAGCTGTTCATTCTCTGCCCTTTTTCAATTCTTTCACGTCTCATTAGCACATGGGGATCTGCCTGGCCCAGGAGCCGCCGCCAGTCCCCTCTGAGGTCTTCTCCAAACTGCTATTAATATTTTTAAGTCATTTGCCTTTATTTACTAAAAACGCTGTCAAAAATAAAATGAGGAATTGGCCCAGCTAGTGAAATATTATAATACTGACAGACAGTCAGGGAGGTGTTCTGGCTTCCTCCTGCCTAAACTAGACGTACTCTCTGACACTAATCACCAGAGGTGGGACCAAGTCATTGTTTTGCAAGTCTCAAGTAAGTCTCAAGTCTTTACCCTTAAGTCACAAGTCAAGTCTCAAGTAATGTCAGGCAAGTCAGACTCAAGTCTCAAGTCACTGGTGTAAAAGTCCGAGTGACTTTACTCGGACTTTGAATTTCAAGTCCTTTCGATTCTTTAAAAAAAAACGAAAAAAGAATGTTGCAGTTATGCTAAATGTAAATATTAGACCATGTGATTTTTAAATCTCTATTTTTCTCAACACATGATGAAATAGTGAACTTAGAAAATATACACAAATTGTGAAATTGCACCTCTATAAAATGCAGCTCAATTAAACCTAGCTCCAAGAATAATTTTCACCGACAGTTCTGAGATAAGCTGCATGTTATTCTTGGATGTGCTTGTAGGACCGGCTTTAAAATCGCATGACAAAAATATCATACACATTAAAACCAAACAGTATCATCAACGTAGCCTGGACAACATTTGCTCGTTAGATGAAGTCAGCTATCCCATCGTAGCAAAAGAGAAGGACCACCTACCGTTCTTTATGCAACTTCAACTGTCAGACAAAGTTGGAAGTTGTTCCATCTGTCTGTGATTCTCTACTTGCATGTTTTGTATATTGCATTTCGTTTTTTTTTTTTTTGTTGACTACTTCATAGTTTATGTACCTGAAAAAAATAACTCCTTGCAGCATTTTTGAGCATTTTTTTTTTTTCTTAAAAAAAAATCTGGTTAATTTGATTGGCTGTGCTACAGCTCACGCACACATACGTACGGAGTGTGGTTTGAATAAATGAATCAATGAATTGAATTAATGGTGCACACTTTCTATATAATATGCGTGTTAAATTTTAGATTTGGGGTGAAATATCAAGTCTTTTCAAGTAAACCGGTTCAAGTCCAATTCAAGTCCCAGGTCATTGGTGTAAAAGTTCAAGTCAAGTCTAAAGTCATAAAATTAATGACTCGAGTCCAAGTCATGTGACTTGAGTCCACACCTCTGCTAATCACTAATGACAGGCTGTTGAAGTGACCTTATTAAGGTTTATTTTTGAGATATCACACTTTGACAGAATAGTTGAGAGGATAAAAGGGAGAGGATGAGGCATGCAGGAAATGGTCTGGAAACACTCAAACCCAGGATCCTGCAGATCTTTTGGTATTTTAGTTGTCAGCTCAACCAGGTGATCTATATCACCACCTAGCCTTATCAGAATTTAATTTGAAAAAATCCTCTCAGATAAAAAGAAAAAAATGAAAATGCAGCATTATGTTCATTTAAAATGTTCTCCTTTCACTTCTCTGTCACAGGCATGTCTGGGCGCAAAGATCTGGTACTTTCAAAAGTCATCCACAAGGCTTTTGTGAAGGTCCACGAGAAGGCAACTGAGGCTACTTTTGAAGTTATGGGTTGGTGTGAGCTTCAGTCGGGCAAGATAAGGCGGGCCAATTTAAAATCCTTCATCGCAGACCACCCCTTCCTCTTCTTCATCAGACATAACCCCACCATGAACATCCTGTTTGCTGGTCGGTTCTGCTGCCCTGTGTGAGCTCTGTGTCCTTTAGAGCAGCTCAGTACCAGAAGTCTTTAGTGTTTAGTTGGAGAACCTTTCAAAATCACTGCACAACAGCGCTGTATTCATATTAATATACAGCTCTATACTATCCGTTTTTTCTGTGTTTTGTATTTTCCTATTTTCAAAACTTTATCATCTTTAATGTTATCTGTTCCGATGTTTATATCATACTCTTCAAATGTCCCATCTCCTGATCAGAAATTTATCAAAGACTGTTTAGTGGCTGAAATGAAACGAACTGCATGACGTATAATTTATGTTTGAATCTTTATTTCTCATTGACATCACACTGGCCAGTTAGGGACCACCAACAAGCCAGATGTGGTCCAGTTGCTAAAAACATCTTTAAAAAAAGAAAAAAAAAAGAAAAGTAAAACATGTCATGTTAATTGTTTCTGCTCTTACTGTCTTTCTTTAATAACAGTGAAACAAAATCACTATATTTATTTAAACATAAAAGGGACGCAGATTTATATATATGATTTGGTTAAACAAGGGCTAAGTTTTTCCAAATGTTGATGGAGGGGAGCCTATTGTTTTATTCCACTCATCTCGTGTCAGCCAATTGCTGAAGCTCTAGCCAGCTCTTGTCCCTTCTTAGCGCCAGCGCCCATGTTTTCAGTCTCTTGCTTTCTACAGCCGAGCAGAGCAGGCGGGCTTAAACGTTTTGAATTGGTAAGCTGGAGAAATGAACCTCTAGAGAGTGAAATACCATTTAAACTGGTATTTTTCACGAAGTACTATTTTGCTTTTGTTGTCGTAAAGGACGGAGTGAAAACGAAGGGTTTACTGAGAAATGCCAGAATCTCAGGTTAAAGCTCACAAAACTATTTTGACAACCACCAAACAGCTAAAACAGTAAATGAGAGCAGGTAAACGGATTCCTCACAAAGGCAACGCGGACCCGACGCATCAGAATCAGTGAGATGGGGCTTTCTCACCCGATGGCGCATACGCGGACACGCCGTCAGTGCTGAAAGCCGACAGCTCACTGATTCTGATGCGCCGGGTCCACACTTTGTGTTTACGTCTTTGGGATTTTTTTGCACTAGATTCTGGTGCTGCAGGTTTTGTCTCTCTCCAACCAAAATTGACTGAACCAGCAGCAAAAGAAGATCAAAACTAAGCTTCACATTTGATAAACATCGTCATTAATTCCCTCTTACTTTTGCTATTTTGCTTTCACCATGATAAAAATCACACTTCCTGCACAGCTTTCTCTCTCAGTGTACTGCAAGAACAGTTTCCCATCCTAAATCTATTTTCTGCATTATTTGTTCGCTTATTACGCACAAGTCATGTAGAGTGCGTCAGCCACTGGTTTTGTTTTCCCCAAAAATGACCTCCAACAAGAAAGCCTAATTTCTGCTGTTTAATAGCAAAGAAACTCATTTTTAAAATTATGCCAAATTATGCCAAATTGCAAAATGCTGTGTCTTTAATAAAACCTCTGTAACTTTGCTCTGCTTCACTTCAGCAGCATCAGGTAATGTTCATATGTTGATTTGTTCTGTTGCAGAATATTTTTAGGGCAGTTATCTGCTATAAAAAGCCAGGCCTGGAAAATCTCCTTCATGTTTTTCTGTGTTTTATCCTCAGTTACTTTGACACAAAGACATCTGCTGTGATGCTCACACCTCTGATGAAGTCTCACAAGTGTCAGTACTGATAAATGATCAGAATTATAATATTTTGGACTGTCTGAGGCAAAATTGAATCGAATCGGGACCTTGCGACTCATAATCGAATGGATTATAGAAATCCGTGACGATACCCAGCCCTAGTGAGGAGCCTAGGCCGGACAGAAGTGGATGTAGCTGTGGGTAATCAGAAAAGATGAAAAGAACGATTGATAACGTAAGTTAAGGCCTGATCCATCTGAAATTCATAGCCAGTGCTCTGACATGGAGCCATCAACCTCTGAATGGTGAAAAAGCACAGTGTATCCAGAAAACACATAATATGCCGCAATAAATGCACTGCCCAAATGTCCCCTCTCCTCAATGCCTTTCAGCGGCAGGCAGCAGCAAACAAGTCGATGATGATTAAGTTTAACATTGTCTCAAATACTGCCAAAGCACTTTAAGCACAAGCACTTATTCAGTAACGTCTTTCTTGTAGAACTGGGCTCCAAATAAAGAACTTTGTGTTGACAAGATTGTTATTTAATCATTTACAAATCAATATTGTCTGTATGGACACCACGACAGGCACCAACCACCTTGAGGCCGCAGCTCAGTGAAGCAGCTTCGGCAATGGCAAAGTCCAATAATGAAAAACTACTCGGGTTCAGCTCAGGGAGGCCATTCCTCCCAATCACGCCCTTTCAGGTACTGTCGTTGCCCACATCAGCATTGAAGTCGGGCGGTGGAAGGAATACTTCGAGGACCTCCTTAATCCCACTTATGTGGAGGGAACAGAGTCTGGGGACGAGGGGGATGACCCACCAATCTACGGGGTCCATGGTTTGGCTGGAACGTTCTGTCAGGGTTGACGGAAACTCAGGTGCAGACTTAAGGAAAAGAGCAAGGAGAGTTTATTTCCATTTAAAAAAGCAAAACAAAAACAAAACTGATTGACTATATACAGAATGTGAGGGGAGTTCAGGGGTTCCACGGGGTAGGTGAGGGGAAATTCCACACATTCTCTCCAGTTCACTCCCAAGCTGCTCTTCGGCCACGCCACACACGCTCTGCTCCTGCCACACAAAACGCTCCTCTTCACTTCACTCACACTCGGGAAAACCAGGGACGAGAATCAAGGACCAAATTAAACCAGAGCCACTCTGTGCTATCTTTGATGTGGTCTAGAACCTGAATCTGCCCAACTCTAGACTCAAACTTAAACTTTTCATTACTGCTGGCCAGGCGAGCTATTTTGCTTTAGTGGGAAGACTCTTGCATGCGCAATGGGTAAAAGATATAATGTCCTGTATGGATTTAGAAAAAAATTTAATATACAGTTTGTGGGTCAAAAAACACATTTTATAAACTGTGGTCCCCTTTCCTGGGCTCCTTTAAGCTGAACACAGCTTCAACCGTCTGTTTGTTGTTAGTAACGCCGTTACTTGTAACGCTGTTATTCCCATCACTGTTCATATTTGACTAAAACCTTTTCTCTCTTAGTTCCTCGGATGCTACTGTCGCGGTCTGCGGAGGCAGACCATGCGGTGGTGTGTGTGGTGGACCCAGGTGCGAACACACGAGAGTAGACTCGAGTAAACTTAACTGAAAGCGAGCCTTTATTGTGGCTGGTGACAGGGAGTGCAGACAAGGCAGAAACGCAGTGACAAACTAAACTATGACTAAACTGGGAAAGTAAAACTAGGAAAAAACTATGAAGACACAGGAAACCATAACTATGAATACTAAGACTGGCTGTGACAACATGGAGGGTGGAACACAGACGACGCGACAATGACATTCAGAAAACAGAGGACTTAAATACACACATGAGGTGATCAGGGGAAGTGGAGACACATGAGGAAACAGCTGACTAGGATAAACAAAATGATGCACAGGCAAGAGTAAAACTAACCACATGAACACAGAACATAAGCCCCTTTTCAAAATAAAACAGGAAACATGCAGACTTAGACACGACAACACAACTTAACAGGCCTAACACGTATGACAGACTAGACAAGGAGCCAAACATAACCACAGAGACAAGACACATGAACCAGGGAAACTTAGTACAGGGGAGATGACATAACTAAGAAACAGGACTACACAGTAATCTAGAAATTAACTAGGTGCACTAAGCTAAGGCACAAAATAAATATAAAAGATACATAAACTCAACACTGGGTCGCTTGACCCAGGACCATGACAGCTGCTGGTCTCGTCTGTAGTTCCTGTGGTCCTTTTGCTCTTGCTGGTCTTGTTGGTGGTCTTACTGGTGCTCAGGAGAAGGAGGCAAACACAGCAGGCCCACATCCACAGCAGAGGTCAGTGCTCACCAGAACAAACAATATATTGGATGAAACAGCAGCTTTGTTTAGATCATGATGTCTAGAAGAATCTGCTTTGCTCTGTTTCAGTCATTCTAAAAACCTGCAATGAAGAAGATGACGTCAGTGACGAGGAGAGGATCTATATCAGGCCTGCCCAATCCCAGTCCTCGAGAGCTACTATCCTGCAGCTTTTAGATGCATCCCTACTCCAACACAGCTGAGTCAAATGGTTTGATCTCTTCAGCATGCCATCATGTTTGGCAAAGGCCTGATAACAAGCCATTCATTTGATTCGGGTGTGTGGGAACAAGGATGCATCTAAAAGCTGCAGGACGGTAGCTCTCGAGGACCGGGATTGGGCACCCCTGATCTATATGAATGTTGAGACACTGAACACCTACAGGAATTTTACCAAACAACCGGAAGGAGTGGAGGAAGAGGAAACAGAAGAGAAAGAGATAAAAATCCCATCAATAGAAGTGATTTTAGTCTAAATTGAGCTGTACCTATAGTGTACTTACATTTTTTTAAAGTGTAGAGTAAAATAATACATAAAGCAAAGTTGTTTTTATTGTGAAGCCTGAAAAAGATTTGTCTTTTTGATTATTAGTAAAAAAAAACAAAAAACTTCTTGGAGTATTTGGAAATTAATTGCACAATATAGCTGCTGCTATCCCTAATACAGTGACCTACAGCACACACCTGTATTTGTCATTCAGGCCACTCACCTGTCTGACTGTCACATACAGTCTCAGTCTTCCACATCATCATGCATCTTTAGCCAACTTAGCATGAGATGTTGCTCAGTATTAACCACATATTTCAACGGATATACACAAACAGATACACACAAGCCAGCGTGCATTATGGCACCTTTTAACCAATAGCTTCTGCTTTCCTGGCATCAAACCACCTCTTTTCTGTCTTTGAAAAATTCAAATTACTGCTTTTTGCTTCTTTGTAGTTTTCCCAAAATATGAGTAGATAAATAAGTTAACCCAGTTGAGTTATTACAAATCATGCTTATTTTAGCAGTCAGTGTAAATTATGTGTGCAGGAACAAGTGTTGGTTTTGACCATTTCTTTTTTTATATTAAAGAGAAGTGGAACAGGTGGCTTTGCAGCCTTAAGAAAATCTTCATTGATAAAAACACAAAGCTTAGCTGTAACACACTCACCTATGTATTTATTTCTATTATTGTAGTTATTTTGTCTGTGTCCCTGTACAGAAATATGAAAACCCTGTATGATTTTCACATTCCTTTTTGTTAACTAAAACATTCAAACAAAAATGTCAATTAGTTTTTAGGGAGCACAAAATATTCCAGCATGCAAAATGCTGTGAAAGAATTAACAACAAACCAATGAAATTCTACAATAACTGTAATATCGCTCAGGTAGCAGGTGAGGTATTTCAGAAAATCCAGCTGAGCATGCTGCAGCTATTATCCACCGCTAATACCTGCTGCTTACTGAATTTGACCAAGAAGCTATACTGCCCTCAAGTGGAAGAGAATGTAACTGTTAGGTCTACACTTATAGTGTCACGGTCCTGGGTCTCCTGACCCAGCGTTTTTAGTTCTTTGTGATTTTTGTATTATTGTACTTGTGTGATTTATTCTATGGTTTCTAGTTTCGATCCCTTGCCCTTCATGTTTCTCTGTGTCCCCTCTGTTCTGTGTAAGTCTGTGTCTGCATGTTTGAGTTCCCCTCTGTGTCTTTCGGTTCTTAGAGTCCTCTGCCTTATGGTTTATGTCTCTGTGTTTCTTAGTTGCTGTCTCCACTGTGTCAAGTTCGCGTCTCTGTGTGATCCTTCCTGTTTTACTTTGATGGTCCGCGTCTTATGTGAATGTGTCCTGCTTTCCTTGTCTCGTCAGTCCTGATTTCTCCCAGCTGTGCCCTCCTTCTGTGTCTCATTCCCCTCGTTACTTCCCAGTGTATTTTAACCCTGTGTTTCTCTGAGTCAGTGTCGCGTTGTCCCTCATGCTGTGTGGATTGCCCTGTGGCTCTCTGTGAGTTCTTAGTTTGTTGTTTCCCAGTTTAGTTTGTTTGTCCTACCAGCAAATAAAGCTGTGATTTTTGAGTTCATCCCCTGAGTCTGTGAGTCTTGCATTTTGGGTCCAACTCCTGCCTGCCGCACAGCGATTCATGACATATAGACCCTGCTAACTCAGACTTCTTCGTGTAAGTTCTGCACCCTGCTAATCATCTTGCACAATGACAATCATATTGATCCACAATTCTCCAACATTAACTGTTCTGCCTGTCACAATGCTACGCTCGCTCGGAGTACCAATCAGGTGAATTTGGATAATCTTCCATGGCAGCAGTGGTTGAGAAACACTGCTCTATAGACACAGACCCTCTGCATTTATTTTACTCAAACTTTCCTATATATTTTTTATACAATGCCATTTGTCTAGACCTCACTTGTGCTCATTTGAGGTCATGATAGAGTTGACGCATGCCTTACATTTATGGCTTTAAAATAACAGCTATGAAGCAGTGATGTGTCATGTTAGCTGCTTGACTGGTGGGAGCTCAAAGATGCAACAAAGAGAGGAGGAAAGTAATTGGAGATGTAAAATCTGAGAAGTGAAAAGATCGTGAATGTTTTGTTTCCTGCAGTTGTTCATAGTTTACTGATAAATGTACACTCTTCGTGGAAAATTTGAAAGTATCAGAGGTCTGATCTGAGTGCCTGAAACATTTGCACAGTGCAGCATGTTTTTGGGACAAGTCTTTGCTTTTGAGTAAGTTTGTCGTCATTTCACACTGACTGGTCTGCTGAGCTTATGTTTTACTATAGACTGAGACGTTGCTGTGCATCGGCTCATAGTGCCAAACTTTGCTAATTGGTACCTCAATCATTACTTGTGCTAATTTTAATTATTTGTTAATTGCTGTCCAGTATCTCTATAAAGTAAACAGTTTGATGATGTTTTGATTCTTCTTTTATACTTTTAATATACTGTATTTGTCTGATTTGTGACTGGCCATATCAAATAAAGATATGTTTGTGCTTAATCAAAATATTTGCAAATGAGATTTAAATGTCTCTATAAAGCAATAGAGACATTTAAACTGACTGATCTACTGATTCTTTACTTCCTTTTTTGTTAGCTAAACTATATTTCTCTAATGGACAGGTAAGGTAGAATGATTACAGGAAAAAAGTCAACATAACAAACCAGTGACCAATAACCTCTATTGGTTGGATGGTTTGTTTTAGCTCGGAGGCTCAATGACTCCAACAAACAGAGGCATGACAGTCACAATCTGGTGTCAGTCATCCTACTGTGAATTAGTTACTGACACATAATACCAGACCTCTACAAGCAGGAGGAGTAAGTTTTTCAGTGTCCTACAATACTGTGCCAAAGTCTGGAACCACTCTTCATTTTTCAGTATTTTGTTGATAAAATGGGAAGTACAGATTGTGTACAGCTCTATCAAGCTTGAATACCTTTATTCTTCAACACAGCCTGAAATCTCTTAGGCAGCTTTTTTATCATTTGTTTAAGTAGTCATCGGGAATATTTCCCCAGTATGAAGCAAAATGTGTTGCAAAATATTCTTGAAGGACATTCAAAGCTCTTCTTTGGATGTGAGGTAACTCTTCGGCCATATGGTTTGTTTTTGTTTTTTTTGTCCCCAACTTGTCCAGTTTGAACAAAGCAGCTCTTTTAGAATCACGTTTTTGTTGCAAAAAAACAAAACTGTTTAATTTCTTTGTTATCTTTGGCATTTTTCATAGATTCAACCAAAGAAACCGTGATAAATTGTGTTTTTATTTTTATTTTATTTTTTGTAAAAAGCTGCTACTGTCTAATAAAACAATTTAAAGCTGTTTCTTGTTCTGTGAATACACAACACTAGTTCATTCTCAATGCATGAATGATTCATAAGTCTGTGTTAACTAGCTTGATAAAAACAAACCAACAAACCTTGCAGTGAAGGTGATTTGTGTAATGGACTGAACATTTGACTACTTTGAGTTGGATTTGCGCCTCCTAGTGGTCAATTCAAAATCATGTTTTGGTAAATCAAGTTATTATGAGTGGAAGTAAAATTCCCCAAGTTAAGATTCAATTTGAAGCCACATTTTTTTTTTTTTTTTTTGGGAGGGGGTGTAAACCTGACTGACAGGTTCTCTTTTAGCATGCATTGTATACAGTGACAGTAATACAGTGTGCATTCATCTGTTGAGCTCTTCCTCTGTTGAAAATGCAATTCGAGCTAGATGGAAGAGTAAAACAAAAGAAGTCTCTGAGAACCACAACATGGAAAATGAATGCATGAGGCAAAGTGTGGGAACAAAGAAATAGTTTTCAGACAGATGAGGATGCAGGAATTTGGAAGTTTGAACTTTTTGTCAGGCATAAAAAAATAAATATAACAATAATTCTTCCATTGTTATTTCCATCCTGCAAAGTGAGTTATGTGGACAAAATCTATTAACACGATGAAACAATGAAACATATTTCTGAAGAGGGAAATAAAGGAAAGCATGATACCAGTCTGTGTAAGAGCAAATAGAAAAAAACAGAAAACAGCTTTCACATTTTCATCTGTGACATCCGTACAAATTCGTCCTCTTCATTTAAATTCAGCATATCTGTTACAATAAAAATAAAATATACACTTTTAAAAATTGCAGAAAAACATAACACAAAATGAAATCAGGACACTTTGACACTGTGCTTCCTGTTAATTACAACTTCTTTGCAGACTAATAAGAGGTTTATTCACCTGACACTAGTGCAGCTCCTAGAGGCAAAATATCAAGTATTTCAATCACAGCAAAGTACTCGATGGTAGTGTGTATGATCAGTGTTGGGGAGTAACGGAATATACGTACCGGTGTTACGTATTTAAAATACAAAATATGAGTAACTGTATTCCATTACAGTTCCCCGTTTAAAAAGGTGGCATTCAGAATAGAGTTACTTTGTTGAAATAAATGATTACACGGCGGTCTTTTCCTGTTTCATATGTTAGACAGTCCCCTCTCTATTTTTGGTAATTCCACACCAGAACAAAACACGCATTAAGAGGCTCTAATGCCTTTGTCTCAATCTCGCGGACCATGTTAGCTCTACTTGTGCCCACATAATGACGTGACGAAATATTTTTTAAAATTATTTAATATGAAGGCAATAGGCAGAGTGTTACAGGCATAGACCTAAAGAATGTAGCCTCATGGGCAGTGTAGCCCAGTTGTAAGTGCTATTAGGACTCGACTGTACACTGTGTTCGTGTACATTGCACATTGTTCTTTGCAGTAGGAAGAGTTCAGTCTTTGTGAGCTGCATGGATGACATGCTGCACAGGCTTCCTTTTATGGGCGTCTAGGTTAATGTTGGGTGATTCACATTAGCAACCACTGCATTATTATTTTTAGCCTTCATTCATTATACTGCAGGCTGTGGCGGTTGAACAGGTTAGTTGTGCTGCGCTGTGCACCCTTTGCATCTCTTCTTGGTTGTCATTGCTTGCCTTGAATCCAAAGAATCTCTCTTCTTATGTACCAGAAATTTGAATTTTGTTGCATAACTGTGTTTTAATGTAGTGTCACTTGTCCAAACTATTTCAGAGCCTACGATGCAAGTTCAGTTTAGCTTGAATAACTTTATGTGATCTGGATTTACCTAACCTAACATAGGCAATAAGGATCATTTTCCACTGAATGCTAAAACGAGGGTAGTGCAGTGGTTGATACTACAGGTCCTGGATTTGAATCTAGTCTGCATGCAGTTTGAATGCTCTCTCTGGGTACTCTGGCTTCTTCTGGTGGTCCAAAGACATGCATGGGGTTAGATTAACTGTTGATTCTAAATTTCCTGTAGGTGTGAATAGATGTCTGCCTTTATGTATTAGCCCTGTGACAGATTGGTGACTCATCCAGGGTGTGTCACAGCTGGGCTTCTGCGACTCTGGATTGAATAAGTGGGGAAAAAATGGATGGATAGAAGATAAAGCTACAATATTAGAACATATGAAGAGGTTAAATATACAACACAGACTGAAAGAAACACAGTTGCTACAGACAAATCACCAGTTTGTGAGTGTGTGAGAGGAAAAAGCACTGTGTGAATGTGTGAGCTCTTTAAGACTGGATAAGATCTGCTTTATGAATAAAGTATTGTTTATGTGAAGCAAGGAAAGAAAGCCAAAAAAAGAGAGAATAAGATATCTGATTGATTATTACTGAATATTTCATAAATGTTGTAAAGATTGTTTTAGTTTTTATTCTTTCACGTCCTACCTCAGTCTGAGAGAAAGTACAGAAAAACAGAATTCAAATAGTCAACATGCAAATTGGATGAAAGTGCAAATATAGATTGTAAGAAAATATAAAACAATGAAATTATGAAATTGTCTGCAACAAAAAAAAATAAATTATACATTAGAGAACTGAGAAATGTCTTGAGGCTATTGTAAGACTCTCCCACGCTGCACACAGATGTTTGAAGGATCTTTCAGGAATAGTGACACTATTTTCCAGACAACTGATTGTTCATTAGGTGGTATACCTGCTGATCCAGAATGAGTTACCATAGTGAAATACGCAGGCAATAAATCAACCACCTAAACCCAGGGTTAACCTTGAAGTTGCCTGGAAAAGACAAAATCCAGCTTCTTGCACAGGCCTCTGCTAGAGGTGGACAGATCACTCCAAATGTCCATAGTATTAAGAAAAATGCTGGTATTGGATTGATAGTTTGCTTCTGTCCTCTAAGTTCACTATGTTATCCACTGAGTTTTGTTAAAAGAATAAATGAATATTAACTAAATAAATATTATTATTGAATGAAGGAATACTGGCCTCATATCTACTTGGTATTGGATCGACACTAAAATTTGCAGTATCGCACAGCGCCAGCCTCTGAACTTTAGTCGTCAGTCCCTGCAAAACGTTTTCTCCTCGAGGTCGCATGCGCTGTACCTCACTGACTAAACCTCACTTTAAACTTGTACTTTAAAGTATTTTAACTGGAAAAAGGTTTCACCCCCTTGCATTGAAGGGGTACAATACAATACAAAATTGTATTGTATTGCACCTAAAACTCCCAGCAGGCGTTACCCCTGCTCCTGTACAGTAAGTGACGAAGTGGTTTTTCTCTGGAATTTTTCCATTCGGCTTCCGTACAGTGATGTTCGAGAACGCGGAAGTTCACGTGGGGCGTGCCGATTTGTAAATAAAAAGCGATGCTTCACGCAGAAGGCTTGCCATCACAGAAAGACTCCTGATCGCTTGAAGACCTCGACAAAAGTCCGCGTTGGTAAGTGACAGGCTGTGCACTATGGGACGCATTGTTTTTATCTGGTGTGCAGATGGTTGGTGTTACTTGAATGCAGCACAATAAATTTCAGATGACGTCAACCAGATATGTGGAAAAATCCAAGTTATATAGTCGCTCAGATTATGCAGTCCCTGTACTGAATTTAAATTCTGTGTAAAGAACTTTAATCATAGTAATGATCGATGATAGCAATATAAGATTTCTTCCCCCATGTGCACTCAAAAAAAGGGATGTTTATATGTGACTGACAAATGTGGAAGTTGAACTGTTGCTTGGTGTATTTGCAGTCTGCAGGTAAATCTGCATACACACCACCAAAGATGCACGTCATTCTAATTCCCGAAACAATAATCACATCTTTTCTGTTGTTGTGTTTTGGGGGTTTAGGTAAAGTGAACCATAATTCACTTAATTAATCCTACTTTAGTGCAATAATTAACACCTTTGCCCTCTCTTTTTTATACCAGAAACAATGGCATCTGCAACCCCTCTGTCCAAGGCAAACAGTGCCTTCTCTCTGACTTTGCTCAAAGAGCTGAGCAATAACGACAAGACGGGAAACATCTTTTTCTCCCCGTTCAGCATCTCTTCAGCCCTGGCTATGGTGATGCTGGGGGCCAGAGGCAACACAGCCACACAGATGTCAGAGGTACAGTCGTGCAGCTGCCTTTGTTGAAGATTGTATGCAGCTTGTTGAAGCTGGTTCAATTCTACCCTATGAAGCTTGTTAGCTTGCATTTTGTGATGTGTTTCATTGCTTTTCTGCTTTACGCACTTGTGGATTTCCCTCCAAACACCGTTAAAATCCATGGCTTCTGAAATGACCCCTTTCATTTACTTAAAGAGCTCTGAGAGGCCGTTTCAAGCAACGTTGAACATTAAAGCTCCATGATGATAGGGCGTCGAATTTGATCTTTTGAAAGCCGCCAAAGCTACTGTGTGACTCACCAAGCTCTGACTTTCAGTGTCAGGAAAAATGACAAAGATCTGTACTGTTCAGCCTTTATGAGGGTCAGCCCTGTGCTGCGTTACTCGGGGAACAGGATCCATAAAATGGAAGTGTAAGGGCAATAAAGCTTCAGGTAATCCGTACGGGTTATCAGTTCCCTTTGTGCAGCGGGCATGCCCATTTGTCTGGCTGCCTGGATTTCATAAGCAGGCACTTGTCCAAGCTGAGGCACTAAATGGAAACGGCTGGAAGAATATTTGACGCAGTCTATGAAGAAGTAATACACTACCCTAACTAAGACATATCAGGCACTGAAGCACATTTGTGGAAACATAAAATGCATTTGAACTTGCATTGTTTATAGAAATTAGAGCTATGCTTTTAGCACCTTATGGAGAAGAAGGCTCACGCTGTGGAGCATGCCCTGCATTTCAAAGGTCTTTAGACATGAGATTGACAATCAGTGTATTGTTAGAGTAAAAATTAAATAAGAGATACTGAGGGATTTTAAAGAACTGCCCATCTGGTTAAATAAACAGCAGAGAGGCCTTATATTCAGCAGGAGTAGCTGGTATGGAAGTTAACATTCACTAAGAAGATTGTGACAAAAGGATTCCTGAAGTCAAGCCACACCCAGCTAAGTCAAGCTAGTGGGTGTGGGAGAGAGAGGGCCTCCACGTGTATCTGGTCATTTGAAATGATAATGCTCTGAAAGATAATGGATTTATTAGAGAGTACCTTGAACGAAAAGTTTGAAGAAATTCCTTGAAAACGATCACAGCAGTTGACATAGAAAAGCAAGATTAATGCAAGCTGTCTCTTTTCTTGTGTAGCTGTAGGTAAACAGCTACTTTTCACACAGATGTGGCTTCTGCAACTGAGCTGCACCAAGAGTCAAAGCAGGGAAGGAGCTAAAAGATAACTATCAAGGCTAATAAGAGTAGTAATTGAGATTTGATGCATAGTTAAACTTTCTGTGGGGTGTATTTATAAAAATAAAAAAAAAGCCTGCGGCAGAAGTTCAACTGGAAAAACAAAGTGCAATCACATTCTTCATTTTGTGAGTAAGTGTCAGTGACTGTACAATTGTTGGGCAATCGTTCGCTTGACAAATATTGCAGTCGATTGGAGTGAGTAAGAAACACACAGGAGCACTGACGTTTCCTGAATTTGCACACACTTGTCATTTATCTCCTCAACAAACAACATTAGTGCAATAATTCAGTCCTGTTTAGCAATGCACGTACGTGGGCGTGATTACTCAATCAGGGTGTAGCTAGAGACCACCCACAATTCTGAATCTATGAAATAAAATATGTTTTTGCCTCACACATACTGGAATATACTGGATAGGCTCCAGTCACCCCACCCCTGCAACCCTGTATTGGAAGAGAATGGATGAATGGAAGCATTTAAATAAGTTTAAATTATGACTGAATACAGTGACAAGCCACAACATTAAAACCAAGCCAAAACACTTCCATATCATCGACAAACGAACTCCATAAGACCTCTGAACGTGTCCTGTAGTAGGTGGTAGTTTTCAAAGAAGCATCCACATAAATGTCAGGATCCGAGATCTCCCAGCAGAACTTAAAGAACCAGTTAAGAACCATCCACATGATGGTGAAACCTCGTGAAACTGCACAGGCCAGACTGTGAGACACTCGTGACTCTTTCACTCGTTCAGTGGTTATCTTTACTGGGCCTCTCTTGGTAGGTTATTGAACTTTCGTAATTCTGTAAGAACATCAGGACAGAACTGTTTCTTAAGCCAAGTCACACCCAGTGAAGTCATGCTGGTGGGTGTGGGTGTATATGGGAGGGAAAGAACCTCCACCTTTATCCAGTCATTTGTAGTGATAACACTCTGAAACATAATGGATTTATTAGAGATTACGTGGAAGAAAAACTTTGAAGAATTCCCTCGAAGATTATCATGACAGATTATCATGATTATGATGACAGATGATATATCGGACATTAATCTGTGTTTTATGCCGCCTGTTTTCTTCGTCCAACACTGTTGCCTGACATTTCTTTTCTCTTGATAGATGTGATTGTGTTGAGATGATCTTGCCATACATAAGCCAGTGGCTTATGTATGGATACAAGGTGTCCTGTTTCACAGTCTAACTGGGCGGTTCCCAGTTTACTCTGTCTGTTAAATCGGTATTTATTCAAATCATTTCAATAATAAATACATATTTGAGGAACTTTAACTCACCTCAGACTGCTCTGGTCATTGGCTGACTAGTCTGTTATTTAACATAACAATATTCCTATAAACAAGTTGCTTTTTTTTTTTTTTTTTTTTTTTTGTTAGTTTGCACAGCAGCTAACTACAATCAGCCTTTCCAGAGCAGAGACACTTCCTGAGCTACAAGCACCCATGGTTAGGATTCATTGGTTCAAAACATGTGGCCAAATAACTTAAATTGGAGTTAATTATTGGTAAGAAACAAATCCATAACCAATTCTGTCATACATTTACGGAATGACGAGATGCCTGTTTAAATAATGATGTACCCCACAAAGTCATGCAGTAAATCCACTGCTGTCAAAAATGACTTATGTTAATAATCCAGATCTAACACAGTTGTTGTTTTTTGGCTTACATTATTTCTCTGCGAGTTGGTACAAGTAATTTTAAAAGAGCGACTTACTGTAAACGGTGTTTTCCCAAGCACAGTTTTATACACTACTGTGCTAAGTGCAACCAGACACGGCTGTTGGGTGTGATTACTCTGAGTCAGCTTGGCTCAGCTGTACCATCACAGAAAGATGAGCCTGGCTCAGAGGGGCATCTGGGGACCTACTGTAAGGACAGTTGGCTGCCTGTTACCTTATTTGAAAGACTGTATATTTTGCTGGTTTAATTTTAAGTAAGAGTTTATAACACAAAATAAAATGTTGTAATTACTTAAAATGATAATACTTTGATTCTGGCTAAAATGTTTTGGTTCTCAAAAAATTCCTCTGTAGAGGAAATATTCTTTATGCTTAAAGCAAATGAATGCAGGGAAGTTATGGTCATACTGTTTATAATTGTTTCTATTGTTTGTTTTGTTTTTTCAACTGAGGGGTTTGTCACAACTGTGTAAAAGTGTTTCATTGAACATTATCAGCGACTCATTAGAAGATTTCTTGTTCAGGTATCAGATTGAAGTCTACAACTCGGCCAACACATCAGTTTAAGGACAAGCTCATAAATTACTGTTTTGTTTTGTTTTTTAAAAATGGAAAAACAAACGTTGAACGTAACGGTGAGCACTTGGAATCGCACTTCTAGGTTCTCTGCTTCACCAAGGCAGAGAAGCCTAAGCACGCACCGGCGGGACAGATGCACATGCAACAGCAGGCCCAGTCTGCGCTGCCGAATCTGAGGAAGGTGGTAACAAAGCAGCAATACAGGAATTGCACACTAACAAAAGGGGAAATATTACTAACAGCTGATCTAACAGTGCCGTGTGGTGAGGGGATCAATGGAAACAAAGATGTTAGAGCTTCACAGAGCATTTCACATCTGTGTTTGTACTCTGTTTTTGCTTTGCTGATGTCCTTTATGCTGCTGTCTTGAACTGTCGGGTAAAAGCAGCAGTGATATGTTTACTGAAGGTTTAATGTGTATGTGGCGAGTCCAACAGCTTCAAACCCCACAGCATTACATAATGCATATGAATATAGCCGTGTCCTTTTATGACCTCTTTCTGTGTGTTTTCTTTCTTTTTATCTCTTATTAGCAGATGCTGTAAATGTCACTTGAGCCTTCAAAGTTTGAACCTATGACAGCGCATCACTTTTTCCATTTCCTGTTTGTGTAATTCCAGAGAATCACTCTTGTATAAAGAGAGAAAACTCTGTTAACAAATTGAGCACCCAACATTACAGCCGTCTGTGACTTTAGCTGTGGATGTGCACCATGTAAAAACACACTCTACTTCGTTCTTATTAAGCAGTTGGACTTGAAGATGACCACATAAATGATAACACGGTGGTGGGATGGTGTGGGTCTTTATGTGCTGTAAATGCTTTGTGGAAAGGCTTCTCTAAGCTTGGGTCATGGCTTCTCTGAATCCAGTGCTTTTTTTTGTTTTGTTTTTTGAACAGTTGTCTGCTTTGTTCACAGTGCCTGAAAACGAAGGATTGTCAGGATGATGTCCACAGCAGCTTTGCGCAGTTGCTGAGTGTGCTCAACAAGTCAGATGCTCCATATTCTCTCAGCGTTGCCAACAGACTGTATGGGGAGCAGTCCTACCAGTTTGTTGAGGTGTGTGTGTGTCTCTGTTCGTGTGGCTTGTTTTTTTTTTCCTAAAGAATGAGAGAAATCTTTAAGCTGTGGAGGAAAGAATGAGGTAGTTGATTAGGCAGTAAAATCCCACAGAGCTAATAGGTTATTTTGTTTGGGTGTTCAGACTTTATAAGTGTGTCATTAACTGATTTCAGGATTTCTTGGGAAAAACCAAGAAGCATTACAATGCTGAGCTGGAGGCCGTGGACTTCATCAAAAGCTTCGATGCTGCCAGGCTCAACATCAACAGCTGGGTGGAGAAGACAACACAAGGTGGGTAACACACTAAACATGTCCACCTTCCACTGATATGAAGTTAGAAGTTGTAATGAAAAAACTTTTATAGTATTAGTGTGTTGGTTAGTAGTCCTGCAGAACTGTTCTTCTGTGAGATGTTAGTAGAGTATTTATTACATACGTCTGTGTCGCTGCTTCACACGTGTCAACGTATCCTTCAGGTAAAATTAAGGATTTGCTGGCTCAGGGTGTTTTGGACCCCATGACCAGGCTGGTGTTGGTCAATGCCATCTACTTTAAGGGCCTCTGGAACAAGCAGTTTAAGCAGGATCAAACACAAGATGCTCAGTTTCGAGTCAACAAGGTAATACAGCAGCTGCATGAATACTGCTGATTTTATTTTTTATATATAATATATCCTGACAGTGTTTGTGGTAAGGGTCTTTTTTTTTTCTTTCTTTTTTTTAAGATCACATGGTGTTCAGTCACATTCTTAGCGGCACCTCTCGATCAGATATTTCTGTTAGCTGTGATGAAACACAGTAAAAAACACATTAGACTTTGCTCAGAGTGATAAAAAGTCATTATGCTTCGACTGGCTGACAAAATCCTAGAACTGCATGAAGTGATGTTAAACCGTCTCATGACTTAAAGAGAGCAAATCTAACTCAAGAACAAGGCTTGTTATATCTCAGCCTTTCCAGCTGTTATTATTAACTTGCCAGCAAACAGTTGGAAATCTAGAAGAAGTGGGCTGGCAGTGGCAGTGGTTTGCTCTTCACCTGATGAGTGAAAGTCACACTCTCACTGCTGTTTGTATTTCTCGAGTAGCTCAACAAGCCTTAAAGAAACAACTATTTTTAACATTATTTATTTGCAAGCCAATGATTTAAAACTTCACTTTTTCTCCTCGAGCAGGTTCGCTTCTAACTGCGGTTGCTCTCATACACTTCTGTATACACTCAACACCAATTTCAGGTTGAACTAGTACACTCGTGACAAAGTAAAAGATTTCAGCTGGTGATGTTTCACATGTTATTTTTTTCATATTTCAGAATGACACTAAGCCAGTGAAGATGATGTACCAAAAGTCTAAGTTCCCTTTGACCTTCATCCATGAAGTCAACTGTCAGGTAATTTGCAGTAAATCAGTCAGTATGGCCGGCAACCCATCACCTGTTAACTTGGCAGCATTTAAAATAGTTTGATTTGAGAGAGTGTGTGTGATGTTGTCTGGTTGGCAGCTCAGGCTGTTTCAAAACCTTGGTGGGTTCAGCTTTAGTGGTTAAGTCATGTGGACTAATGCTCTCTGCATCATCATGGATGCTGGTTTGTGAACTGCACATACAAGATGGTTAATCGTTTTCCACTTCTCCTCAGTCCAAGGAAGGTAGAGAATAAAGTTGGATTTGCAGAAATGCAGGAATGAACTGTATTTACTGCCAACGTTGGTTTGAAGTCTTCCAGAGCCTGTGAACTTGTTTTTCTTGCAAAATCATGTCAGTTTTGTAACATAGTGCAATCTGACGAGCCAAAGATTGTCGCCAACATCAATTTGTTTGTTTGTTTTTACCCTTGACTCTTGTGCACAGGGATTTTAGTGCCTTTTGAAAAGTATTTAATGGTGTTGTTTTTTTGTTTTTGTTTTTTTTGTTTTTGTTTCTTTTTTCTTTTTAACACCACACTGTTGTAAGCTTAATGGTCTACAAGTTATTTTAGTGCTATGTTGCCCCTGTCCCAGCTTTCTGGATTTGTTTTTGTATAAGTTATTGTATTACACGGCATTGCATGTTAACATTTTTGGAAGCAGGTTATAATAAACTAAGATGATTAAGTCTAACAGTTGCATAGCCACTATTATATATTCACGCTAATGTTTGAAACCTGTGCGACAGATCATCGAGTTGCCTTACAAAGGGAATGAGCTCAGCATGGTCGTCTTTCTGCCCCAAAATATCGAGGACGGCACAACGGGTCTGGAGAAGGTATAACAAGCACACTTGGATAATGAAACCTATGAAATACATAAACAGTGGATGATTTTTTTTTTATTTTTATTTTTTCCCCATCTCTAGCTGGAGAAGGAGCTGACCTTTGAGAATTTTGTGGAGTGGACTAATCCCAATATGATGGATGAAATTGAGGTCACGGTGGGCCTGCCTCGATTCAAGCTAGAGGAGAATTACGACATGAAGACTGTCCTGGTCAGCATGGGCATGGTGGATGCCTTTGACATGCAAAAGAGTGACTTCTCTGGTATGAAGTATTCTTGGAACATGCCGCACAATAAAACGGGAGCCCAAAACATGAACGGACTGCTGCTGTTCTCTTAAATCACCGTAATTTCCATCACCTCCATATTCTACATAAATCAAATATGTTATTTTGCTTTGTTTTGTGACAGGCATGTCTCCTGCCAATGACCTGGTGCTGTCCAAAGTCGTGCACAAGGCTTTCGTGGAGGTCAACGAGGAGGGAACGGAGGCTGCCGCTGCCACCGCTGCTATCATGATGCTGCGCTGCGCCAGGATTCCAGCCAGATTCATCGCCGACCACCCCTTCCTCTTCTTCATCAGGCACAACCCTTCCTCGAGCATCCTCTTCGCTGGCCGATACAGTTCCCCCGTGTGAGCGCGTTTAGAGTGGTGTTTCTCAGCTGGAGGGAGGTTACAACATGACTGGTGTAAAATCGAATTTGGTGTTGTTGCTGAGAGCTCCTGCTCAAGAGTTTCATTATGCTAATCTCACCCTATGTTCCTGGCCTGTATATCAACACCACCAAGATGAGGAATTAAAAATGACGGTGTGTAATTTTTATAAAAAATTTCACCCCTTGTTTGTGTCTCTTCTCTGAATACTGTCATCTTGCACTGTTTAACCTAATTTGATCTTTTGATTTATGTCGTAATGCACGTATGGCCCTGTTTGCTGCAGTCATATACCCTATTTTATCTATCTTGAAGACTAGATTGTTATCATATGCCTTACACCTTAGGAAAAAGTTTACAATGTGCCTCTATTAACCTGCTGTACACCAGCTGCACCTTTTTTGGTTAAAAAAATGTGCTATGCATTTTATCTGAAAACATGCAATATCATACTTAGCTTAGCCAAAGATAATAATTTTAACAGTGTAATACATTTTATATGGAATTATAAAATGCATATAATAATTGGAGAATTTATAAAAACGTACATAAATGCTTGAACTGGCATTGAGTCCAGGTCATTTTTATGTATTCCTTGACTTACATGTGGAATAAAGTGTGTGGTTTGCAACTGCTCCATGTTTAAAATGCCTTTTACTCACATTTTCCTTTACCTGGTTCAGCCAAGTGTTATAGGATGGGGTTTCTAATGCTGTTTAACCATTTAATGTAGAATTTTTGGTATTACACTTGTCACCGTCAGTCACTCTAACATCATATTAGTCCTTTCAAATGTTTAGGGGGGGCATTTTGCCATTGTTTTGTTCCAGTAGGAAAAAAGGAGACTTAAAGCAGTTTCGAATTGGCCACTGGATTACTTTCTACACTTCTGTTAAAAAATAAAAAATATTACCTATGTAACCAACTGAAACAACAAAAGTTGTATCAGCCAAGCCTTGGGCAGTAACTTTCAATCCTCAAACAAGTTATTCATTTTGTTTAAATGCAATATAATACTTATCTTAACCAAAGAGAGTAATAATAATAATAACTGTTAAAAATAGCTTCATAATTTCCAATTTTAAATAGCAGTCCCACTCCAACACAGTAGGTGGTGCTATTGCATTAGCTGTGCTCACTGAAGCCCTTTGTAGAATTTATACGAAGAAGACAATTTTGCTAATGCCACTTCCGGATAACTTCCGTGTTGTCATATTTGAAATTGGGGCAATCAAATGGGATTAATACTCGCTAGTATTAATGTTTGATAAGTCCGTAAACTAAATAGAAAGGATATGGACGCGAAGTAACGTTAAACATAGAAAAATAGCCAACGTAGCTCTCAGTCCTACCTGCTAATCACTCCGTGGCTGGTGATGGAGAAGCTAATATCTAAACTCACTGAAAAGCATTTCCTTTTCACGGCTTCCTTCGTTATAAGACTGGCTTTGGTCGCTTATGGAGACTACCAGGACAGGACAATGGCGGTGAAGTACACTGACATTGACTACCATGTGTTCACAGATGCTGCGAGGTTCATTACTGAGGTAACAACTGTCTCAAAACTGAATGTCCTGCTGATATAACGCTGACAATGAAAAATAGTGAGAAGCACCAGTTGTATAAGGGTGGTAACATTACTTAATACTGAGCTAAATGGAGAATTTATGAACTAGGATTTACCTGGAATTGAAGCTGTTAGGTCACCAAACCAAAGCTTAGTATATTCAGTTCAATGCAGGTTTATTTTTATAACGTCAAATCGTAACAGGATTCCCCTCAATGTGGTATAAAGCGCAGTTATTCGGGAGAAAACAAACAACTCCCCAAAGCAAGCACTTGGAGACTGTGGGAAGAAAAAAATCCCGTTTGACAGGAAGAAGCCTCCGACAGAGCTAGGCTAGAGAGTAGCTCTATGGCACAAGATCGGTGGAAGGAGAAAAGAAAAATATTAAGACACACACACATCAACGAGAATGCCTGACTTTTAAGTGAAGTTCAGACAGTTTTGGACACCTGGATATTTAACACATGAAGTTAGTTGGAGTTGTATCAAATACAGCCAATTTATGGGGTTGTTGTTTAACTGCAGATGCAGAGAGTGAAACATAAAAATATATTATTTTTATGTTAGGATATTTTTTGTAGTGAGGTCCTTATTACATTTCTATGTTAACAAAATAAGCTATGTTTAAGATATGATATTTATTCTAGCACTTTAAGAATGGTGTATGAAACCGTCAACAGAAGACAAAATTTCTGTCAGGCTTTTGGATGAAATGGCTGTTTTAGCTGGTTATCATATATAACCCCTTTATTTAACCTAATATCACATTCAGCATTTTCATGTGGGGAATTCCTTTTACAGGGCGAGTCCCCATACAACAGGTCAACCTACCGTTACACTCCTCTGCTGGCCTGGCTTCTCACCCCAAACATCTATCTTAACATGGTTTTTGGAAAGATCCTCTTCATTGTATGCGATGTGCTGTCAGGACTGCTCATCTACAAAGTCCTCTGCCTGCGAGGTCTAAGAGCTGAGGTTTGTGACTGGCACTCTTTCATCATGTCTCTCTCTTTTTTTTTTTTTTAATTAGATGAGCTATGGGGGGGTATTTTTTTTCTTTTTCTTTTTTTTACAGATAAAAATACAAAAATACATTTTTGCTTGTTTATGTTCAGACTGCACGCTGTGTTTCTTCTTTGTGGCTTCTCAACCCGTTGCCCATGGGCGTGTCCAGCCGAGGGAATGCTGAGTCAATCCTGGCAGCTCTGGTGCTGGGGACTCTGCTCTGCATGGAACGCAGAGGTGTGGGTTAAATATATCAGCATTAATTTGATCATGTGTTTTCGCAGCTTCTGTGTTTATTGGCTCCTTTTGTTTTCTTCCAGCTCAGCGTCTGACCTGGGCAGCGCTGCTGTATGGTTTATCGGTTCATATGAAGATCTACCCTGTTACGTATGCTCTGCCCATTGCCCTGACCCTTCGCACAGCTGAAATCAGGGTAGATGAAGCCAAAAAGGTCTCAAGATTCAAGAAGCTTGTCGGCTTTTTTGTTGGTTTCTTCAACCAAGATCTGCTCCTATTTGCAAGTGTGGCTGGCGGAGTCTTCTTTACACTCACAGCACTCTTCTATTACATGTGAGATGGACACCACAAACCGTTTTCATGATTTAGAAATGACTGTTCTATTACTACAACTAATGCTATTGGAATTAGCATTAATGGTTAATATTCAGATGCCATAAAAATTACTTTGAAGATGATAAACTGTTGTTTAGGAATGACTTTCAACAATGCTAAGTACTGTTTTTGATTTGACTTAATGCTAGCCTCTTGTGACCCATTATTTGAACCAACACTCTTACTCACACGTGTGTCCTCTCGTACAAACGCAGGTATGGTTGGCAGTTTCTTTATGAGACCTATTTGTACCATCTGACCAGAAGGGACATCAGACACAACTTCTCTCCATACTTCTACATGCTCTACCTTACTGCAGGTATTTATCCATCCAACCATTCACGCCTGTATTGTGTAGCATGCGAAATGATGAAGTTTGAAGGCAATAAAATGCTTGTTAAATCTGATTTATAGGTGTGTTGAGTTATTTTCCTTTGTCTTTTGTGTTATACTGAGCAAACGTACAGCGGGAAATACAGCTTTATTTATTTATTTATTTTTTAAATGAGCACATTTCTTTCGGCCTTGCAGAGAGTACGTGGAGCCAGTGGCTAGGCTTGGCAGCATTCCTGCCGCAGTTTGCCCTGCTGTTGGTAACATCATGGATGTATTACAAAGACCTGGCCTTCTGCTGTTTCCTGCACACAGCCATTTTTGTTACCTTCAACAAAGTGTGCACTTCTCAGGTACATACCTAACATAATTTCACTTTGTTCCTCCTGTCCTAGACATAACACACAGACTTTACAAATTTAACAATGTTTCTTGTAATCCTTTCACAGTACTTCCTCTGGTACCTGTGCTTACTTCCTCTGGTCATCCCTAACCTGAGTCTGACAGTAAAACAAGGGCTGGGACTACTGCTCCTCTGGTTTGCTGGACAGGTAATTAAGTTAAGCACATTTAAAATTACAGTTAAATATGAATTCAGATATACATTTGTTAATGTAATCAGATTTCATACCATAGACTGAATCTATGGGCTCTCCATTCAAAATCCCAGACTAGTAGTTTAATATTCTAATTTTAGTGTTTTAAATTCTAATATTAGTGTTTTGTAGCCAGAAGTGACCATATTTGTACAAGAGGGAGGATTGTTACACTATTAGCTAACACCTTGGTTAGCAAGGTGCATTCATGGAGTGTACAGGTGCATTGCACAGACACAGATACCGTCTGACGAGTGCTTACACACTAGAAAAATACTACAGTTTTACTCACCACTTAGTGTCCCTTACCACTCACTACAATCAACTACACAGCAAGACAAAATTTTGGTTAGCTACAGCTTGACAACTAGCCACGGAAATAAAATTTTTAAGCCTCAGAACGGCTTGATAGGATGAGCCTTGTACAAATTCACCCACCTGTAGTTTTCACAAAGGGTAAAACTGTCTACAAGGATTTTTTTTGTGCCAGAATGAAAGCAGAAAACTGTGTTTCTGCCTTAAACTTGTGCGTTTTAATATGTAGCTCTAAGAGGATTGACTAATGTTTAGAGCTAGCCTCAAGTGGTCACTATTTTGTAGCACCTCCTAGTTGGCGGTGTTTTCAGAGCCCTAAAGTTTGTTTTCTTGATTGTGATCTTGATCATGCTGAGTTGAAAGTTATACGAGTGATAGGATACATAGAACTGAAGTCATCTGGCAATGTTTTTAAAATAAACTGTCATATTTTTCTCCCCTAAACAGGCCATCTGGTTGGGCCCAGCCTACTTCCTGGAGTTTGAAGGCTACAACACCTTCTTATGGATCTGGCTAGCCGGATTGCTCTTCCAGGTCGTCAACTGCTTTATTCTGATCCAGATTGTAACTCATTACAAACCAACAAAAACTCCACTGAGACTGAAAGCTGAATAAAACCCAAATGTATTCAAAGTGGAAGAAATTTTGTCTTTGAAACTTCAAAGGATGCTCTTTCAGATCATGCACTGTGGATCCATGTAGACCAAAGTTTAATCTCCCCAGACTTTAATTACTTTCTCTAATAATTTAAATCACTTTAGCAAAGAACACTACGTTTTCTGAGCGACAAAGGCTTAGGTGGATTTTCAGTTTTTCTGAGTTAAACCTTTGGATTATATGCTCACCACTGCCGGTCAAAACACTTAAATCCACAGTGTATGACACGTAGCAGAAACTGACTGTTGCCCAGGTTTTTTTGGATGGTAACTTTGAAGTCTGCTCCACCTGTGGCCAAGTCATTTGTCAAAAGTTTGCTGATGGGGCAAAACACCTGCTGCAGATCAGAGATCACAAACAGTCTTAATAAACAGCTCTGGGTCAAAGTATTTAACACACCCCTCGGGGATTTTTTTGTTTTTTCTGGGGTGGCATTTTGACCTCGTGGTGACGGAAAGCATTTTCTAACTCCAGAGGGAGAAATAATCCAATTGTATGCTGCTAGGAATCGAGAAGCCTTCAGTCTGAGTGTCTCACTTTCATGTTGACATTATTGTTGGTACTTTCAGCACTTGAACTATGGATTAGATTGCACTGAGGAGAATTACCGTTACAAAATCCAGCAAAATCTGTCCTAAATTGTGTCTTTTTTTTTGTCCTGACCGGTGTAAATTGAGGCTGACCTGCACATTAATCTGACAGGTAGGAGATAGTTTCTTGGTTTGAGGGAGAATATGTTAAATAGTTCTACTGTTAGAAACGGTAAACAAATGCACTGTTGTCTTTATGTCTATTTTTTTACAGTTTCACAAATGAATAAAATCAAATAAGTAATTTCCTGAGAATGCTGTTGTGTAATTTCAAATCCTTGGTTACGTCTCGGACCTAATGATTTCATCTGTGTTTACTATTAACACTGTAAGAAAACAGACAAGCACAGTATTTACAGTCTAGGCCACTAATGCATAATCTTCTGTCAAGGCAGCTGTTTGACTTGCAGCTTCTTTGGCTGCAGTTTGCAGCTGTGACCAGTAGGCAGGAGCATTTGCAAGCAGAAGGGACAGCTTGAGCAAACATCCTCATGTAACCCTCGCAGATTAATCAGTCAACTGGAGCATGAACACAACCTAAAACAAACAGAGCTGGCAGTGGCTCCATAATCTCACTGTACTCTCCCTCTAATCTCACATGGAAATTATTAGAGCATTCACTTTAGCCCTGTTGGTTCTGAGCGTGTCTGTTGATCCTGGGACTGATAGTGGAAGTGCATAATAATTATAATATACTGGATTCGCATTATGAATGCTTGAGATACACAGCAGGTTGGGTCAAATCGGTGGCTTTCCTTAGACATTTGCACATTGCTTTGCTTTTCTGTACGAGTATAAGGTCTTGGTTGTGTGTTGCATATGTGCATGCGTGTGAGTCATGGTCAGCTGCAGCCTGCATATCTAGTTTCTGAATCACCAGGATGCACCCAGTAACCTTTCAACTGGCTAGTTGCCCCCCAGGCACATGCATAAACCATCTTATTTTAAAACTGACGGCCACATTCAGGGGTTTATTTGCAAATTCTTAGGATTACAAATTAATACGAATATGTTTTTCCCCTATATTACAATTTCAGTTTTTTGTGGCAGCCAATCCAAATTACAGCTACTTGTCCCCTTAAGAGTTTCATCATACCATCATAGTTGGTGAACTATGGAGGCAAACTGTGTCTGGTGAGTGAAGGGTAACAGCACTCTGTAGGCACAACAGTCTAAAAAAGGTGGAAAGCACTGTTCTGCTGCTGATGTGGACAAATAAAGAAAACAAGGCGCTGCGTTCACTGTATATTTGTTAATTGTGCTCAGGAAGCAAGAAGTGGGAAGGTTGAGGGGGTTGCGTGACTATGTCCCATATGCTAATGTGTATATGTGTGTTTAATGAAGTGTATGCATGTGTATGCAGATGCCTGTTTGTGCCAGACCCTGAAGAATTCTCCTCATTGTCACTGGGGGGGATGTATGCATGTATTTGTTCATCTGCCTTTATCTCTGTGTGTTTTTTAAACGTGTATGAGAAAGATGGAGCAAGAGAGGGAGTGACCAGTTAGGCCAAATGGTGTGTGGAGCAGAGAACAGCAGGGTATGAACGGTCACGCAACCTTGTATGGTATAGGATTATAGGTTTTGATCTGCACGCACACACACACACCGTGGCTCACGGATCAGCTGTCAGCAAGCGTCAAACACGTTGGTTACACTACAGTTGCCTTAAAGCACTACTCCTTTTTTTTTTTTGCCCTTTTCCCAAATTGACTTCTGTTTTTTCTTCTCTCAAATTTATCTCACTTCCCTCTCTTTTTTTTCTCGTCCTCATCCTTTCCCCTTCCTGTACCGAATGAGCATTGTACAGATGGCGTGATCGAAGGTTGCGTGCATGCGAGTGAATATTAAACATTTAAAGTCAGCCTCAGCCGCTCCTCCTCCCTGTCATTGTCACAGCATCTGATATGAAGCTACAGTGAGACAAATGGCTCACTGAAATCTTGTAGCAGTATCAAACACTGCGTCACGAGTTACTTGTTACTCGTCATGAAGAGGACTTTATGCCTGAATGTGATTCCTGTTATGCAGTTTGATCCCTGCGAGACGAGAGCAGAATGCTTTATCGTTCAGAGTATTTCTAACTATTTAATTAAGGCTGTTTCCATTATTCTGTTTACAATTTAGTGTCAACAGTCTGAGTGCAAGTGGATATCTTAACATGCAGTGTGTGCATGATCTGCAAAGATTACCTGGAGTTTTGTGGTAATAGTATTATGAGTAAAAGCCTCCTCAGTACTTTTGACGTAATATGCTTAAGCAGGCTTTGCGTACAGTAAAAGTGGAGAGCAAAAGGGAGCATGCATTTACAGGAAAGCAATCTTGAGAAAGACACTTGAGACTTTTTCAACATTATTATGCAGCACAGTCACCTCACTGCAAGATTGTCCTGGGTTTGAATCCAGTCTGGGGCCTCTCTGTGTGTAGTTTGCATGTTCTCCATGTGGGTTCTTTCCAGGTACTCCAGTGTCCTCCCACAATTCGAAGGCATGCAGTTAGTGGGGTTGGATTAACTGGTGATTCTAAATTGCCCATAGGTGTGAGTGGTTGTCTGTATCTATGTGTTAGCCTTGCGACAGGCTGGTGACCAGTTCAGATTGTGAACCCTGCCTCTTGACCTGTGGTAGCTGGGATAGGCTCCAGCCCTTCTCTGACCCTCAGTTGGATTAATGAAAGAGAATGGATTGGAGGATAATTATGGTCTTGAAGAGCATAAATGCTCATCTGTCACAGGTGACCCCCGACTGTCATCCATCAACTGTGAACACCAAAAACCTTCAGTGACGGAATAAAGGACTGAATGAAGAAAACATCAAACCAGTTGCTTGAAATGCTGTGAGAGCACAGGCATCTTGGAGGAGTATGATCATCAGTGCCATTTGGGAAGGTTCTTAGAAAAAGAAGAAGAAGATTAAAAATTAAAGGACAACAGATTGAACAGGAAGTCCCAAAACATTAGCCCGTGTCACCAACAAGGCTTTTTGGGGCCAAAGCTATTGACCTATTGGCACTCTGCATACACACTATTTATGAATCACAATGGGTTGTGAATAGCGTTTACACTTTCTCCTACACTGTAGTTCCTATAGTTCTGCTAAGTAAAAACATAAAAATCGCATTCATTTTCTCACAGCCAAAACAACCTAGCACAGGTGGCCCTGCACTTTTGTATGAAAAACATGTTGCAAATGCAGTTTCCTAGAAACATAAACACATTGTGTGTGAAGCACCAATGGGAAGTAGGATCTTAATTTGCCTTTTGTAAGTCAAGAGGAAGAAAGGCATTCTGTACAACTGTGCGTGTAAAACACATCAGTACTGACACACACATGGTAATTGCTCAATAGGACAGTATCAAAATACAATTCTTTAGAAGAATTTATGGGAAGTGTAGTTTATAATGTAGAAATACTAGTTCTGGAGACTGCTAATTATACACTTTCACAGTTATGTAAAAATGTCGAGTTATTTCCCAAATACAGTAAAACATACAACACTGGACACTTTATAAGATGCATCTTACTAGCACTGAGTGGGAGACTATTTTGCCTCCAGGACTGCCTTCATGGCACAGATTCAACAAGCTGCTGGAAACATTCTTCAAATATTTGTCGGCTGCAAATCTATGATGTGAATCTCCTGTTCCACCACATCCCAAAGGTGCTTTTATCGGATTAAAATCTCTTGACCGTAGAGGCAATTTGGATACAGTGAACTCACTGACATGCTCAAGAAACCAGTTCGATATGATCTGAGCTTTGAGTCAATGGACATTGTCCTGCTGGGAGCAGCCATCATTAGATTGGTATACTGGTCAGCCACAGCGCTCAGGTAGGATGTGGTGTGTATCACCAGCAGCCTTAACTCTTGATACAAGGCAGCATGGATCCATCACATCGGGAGTTTCTGAAATACTCAGACCAGCCCCAACAACAACCAACAACCAGGCAGAGCATCTCCAAAGTCACTAAAATCATCTTTGTTCCATATTCTGATGCTCAGGTTGAACTTCAGCAGGTCATCTCAGTTCATTTTATCATATTGTTGTGAGGCTACAGACATTTTCTGTGATTTTCTATAGATTTTAAATCATGTCTGAAATGACCATTTTACGGTCACTTTTTTCCTGTTTTTTTATCTTTATTATCTCCAAAAACCTAATAATGAAACAAAACAAACTGAATAACCATTATTCAGTGTTCTGGATCTGTGGTATAGCTTAATGCTGGCCCTAGACCTTATTTTTGTAAATACATAGTGGATAATGGTGGAAATCATAATAGGATTTCTTGTGCTTTACAGACAAACATAGGATGTGACTATGTGGCGCTTACTTGATGTACTAGCATGCACACAAACATGCACAAATGTATGTACACACTCAAAATCATCCTACTGGCTGATCCTCGTGTATCCCGTAATTCCCTATAAGCTATACTCTCCCCACAGTAAAACAAACACAAGCTTCTGGGGGGGATTAGAGGGAGGAATTACGATACTGTAGTTGGCAGTGGGAGAAACTAGTTCTTTCTTACCAGTATGTGTATTTGTTGCACAAAATCTCAATTCTGTTTCTGTTTGACGTTTGCTTGATCTGGAAAAGTTTTTTCCCCCTCATCCTAAAAACTATTGGGCAGCAACCAGCTTGTAAACAATAACAAGAGTATCCAAGAAAAACATTTATCCACTGGCCAAGTGCACATACTAATATAATTTTAAAAAGTCTTGATATTTCATGATTAATTTTAATTAACGGACAACCTCTAAAATACTATCACTGATGCTTCAGATTGTGGAGTGATCAGCCATCATAGTGGTTTACATCCATCTTTTATATACAGTCTACACTAACATTTACTTTTAAGTATGAAGCGCGTATCATGAAAGTTCCCACGGTGTCCCAGGACCCAAAGGTTCGACTTTGGCCAGTTTACCAAATAGCCTAATTGTTTCCGGAGTATCAGTTTCTGTAATTTCTGATATTACTTTCATTTTTAGTTCCAGTGCTGCAATTGTTTGTCTGGTGGATTTCCTCCATTCTTGATGCTAAATTGTTGTGTCCCATTATCTGCAACCACTTGAATTCTGAGTTTGGCCTTCAAGCCACTTATTATTTACTCTTTAAATCTGACAGATTTTTGGACAAGCAAAAAATCCAAATACCACATACTGCACTTCTACAGTCACGTTCAAAGGAAGCGACGCTGAATGAATACCTATGATAATTTTAGTAGATGAGCATAAATGTTCAGGGAGTACTTTAAACCATATGTGCCAAGTAAATACAATTAACTGCCTGGATGGACTGGAGTCCAGCTCTTCTGGGAATCCCACAGGGTCGGGATCTAACCACAGCTTTTAGGTTACATCTCTTTCCCCTCATGTCCACTGCCTCTTTTTCTGCCCTCCACCTTTTGGTGACCGCCAACATTCCCCTGGCTCTAGCCCTCATCCCAGGCAGTGGTGAGAAATGGGGAAGTTTCCCAGATCGTGTGAAGCAAGTTGTCGTGCCAACTTTGCAGCACATTAATCATACAGGGCATGTGGTTAGAGATACTCTGTATCCTGTTCTGCTGAATATTTATTATTAATTTAGAGACAAATCTGAAGGATGAAACCATATTTGGTGTGCGTGAAAAATTCAAAAGCTGCTAAAAAGACAAGGATGTTAACTGAACAGCAGAATTTGTGTTTTGATGATCCTAGAAAGAGCTGGAAATCATGAAGTCTGGTAAAATGACCTCTCACTGTACATGATTTCACATTAGCTCTGTGATGATGTTTGTCTGATGAGTGTAGCTAGGACATTTAATGTTATTCTTGCAGTAACTAAAAAAAATGACCACCTGGAACAAATTTTTCATATAAAGAAAAGATTTTTTAATAGATAACTCCCATTTGCAAAAACACTTAGAAACATTGGAAGACACTGCACATACATATATATACATACATATATATACATACATATATATATACATATATATATATATATACATATATATACATACATATATATACATACATATATATACATACATATATATACATATATATATACATATATATATATACAAGCCATATTTATTTACGTTAGTAGAACAGAAACAAAAAAGCCTTCAAAACTGTAGTTTTTAAATTATTTGCGTCTTACAATAAATACAAATCCTCAAACATTTATTGAAATGAACACACACAAAGAGAGAGAGAGAGAAAAAGACAAATCCAAAACAGTGACACCATGTACAGTTGTGCGTGTCGACTCCAAAACCTTTCTGGATAGGCTGAACTTCAACTGAACTATTCCCAGTAGTGCAACTTAGCTTCACAAAACTGAGACTGACATTGATTTAATTTGGTGCTTTTTTAAAAAAATTCACTAGTGCAAAAATACTGATGTGAACACAAGGTCCAATGTTTCGGGGCTGAAAGGACGACGTGAAAGGCGTCATAACCCGGAGGGGGGGTATATGAGCTGAAATGCAGAACTTGTCATGAACACTCACCTATGCTGTACAATATTACCTCCAAGAGAAGGTGCGACAGGAGTTTTATGATCTAAAATGATGATGTTTGAAAGATTTTAATTAAAATATTTTACTGTTTGACGATTAAAAAAACAGCAGTTACATCATGATTTCAGTTAGTATCACTTTTGAATTACCAGCCTTCTTAAACTTTGATCTTGTGCACTCTGAATTTCATCTTCCCGTTATCCTTTTTCACAAAGAAGCCCAGCAGCCAGTGCAAAGCAGCACACTCACAAGGTACCAATCAATGCCTTGCTCATGGAGACTTCAGCAGGACACACGCCACAGGGCTTGTGTTGGAGGTTTGATTCCCTGCTTGCTTCTATGTAATCTGGCTGATTGTAACATACAAAAAAAATATGCTTAAAGTTTAAAGCTTTGGCTCTACTGATAGTTTGACATGTTTTACACTATGCAGTATTAATTGGTCTCTAGTTTTCTGAACAGTTCTGCAGCAAGCAAGGATCAGTTTTTAAAACTTTCCAATGTTGCATCGAAAGCTACGCTTTTAGACGATTCAGAACACAAAACAAACGGGCATCAAAGAAGATTTTTCATGCATTAAAATATCCTCGAATGAATGAACAAGTGTTTTACGGTGCTTTAAGTATTATCTTGTGGCACCAATTTAACTTTGCTCACCCTATTTGTTTTTTTAAACTGCCCTGGCAGTAATTTAAAAGCATGAAAACATGCAAAAATCACCTGTTTTTCTCATACTCACTCGTCATCTCCCTTGAGACCAGCGTAGGCGTAAGTCGTCCCCTGTGTGCAAGGTTAAAAAAACCAAAACATTTCTCGACAGCTAAATCTTTGTTTCTTCCACAAAAGTCAGGTGTCCACAACATATTAAAAAAAATAAAATAAAACTGTGTTTCAAAAGTCTTGTCGTCGCTAAATCTAAAAGTGCTTGGAACCAGCTACAAAGTTTAATCCTTACAAACAAACGAATCTATGCATAAACTGGATTCATATTAACTTTGATTGTCACAACACTAGAACCTGAGCTTCTTCGTCAAACAGAAGAAGTATGTGACATCCTGGGAATCCCTTAAAAAATAACTCTTCTCTTATAATGCTGGTGTATGAAAACGATAAGACAAAGTACTTTAATGCACACTGATTTCTTTGCGTGTACAGAATATGTATGTGTGTGTGTTTGTGTAGAGGGTAAGTATCTGCAGATGTGTTGACGTGTCACTTTCACGGCATGTAAATATATGGACTGGACTTGTGGTGTCCTGTGCTCATCACGCATGGCATAACGTTCCTGGAGCCGACCATTATGGACTGGTTCATGTCATGGCCGCGCTCAGGCCACGGCGGCGAGTCTATGGGCTCCCGCTTGATCGAATGGATCAGGCTGTGACCTTTGAACTCGTAGGTGCCATGCTTGTTGTAGTCAGACTGCATGTAGGCCTTGTGTGGATCCTGTGAGTAGACGTGCGAGTCCATGAGGTTGACGGATTGGCTGCTGCATAGAGAGTCTGAGTGTGGGAATCTCTGAGGACTAAACTGACTGGAGTCATTGTTACTGCCCAGGTCTTTGTCGCACTTTAACAGGCGTGCGTTGGCGTTCCCGTTGTTCACTGCATAGTTCTGATAGTTACCGTTGTTGTACGGCGGGCTGATCCCAGCCTTCCCCCGCTGGCAGGGCGAATACTGTGGATCGTAATAATCAGCTTCGGATTTCAGCTGCAGGCCAACGGTGTGGTCATATAGGCCGTTACCATAGCGACGGTCAACGGGCACTTGGTCGCGGCACGTCCAGGGTCGGCCGTACGCGTCGCAGCCGTTCTCCGAATCAGAGTCGTGCTCGATCTTTATGGGGGGCATCTCGGGCATCAGTTGACCATCGAAGCATTCTCCGTAGCCATTCTCGCTCTTCACCAGGTCCACGCAGTAGGCGTCTGGGTCTGTGGGAATCTGGACGTTGCCGTACAGCTTGGAGACAAACACCTCACCACCTCTGCCGCTGTGACAGCTGGGCGAGAGACGGTACGGCTTCCCGTACTGGCCGGTCTTGTTCATGCGGTTAGAGGGGATGTAGCTGACGCCCTGGCCTGCCCTGACGGGTCCTGAGTTCTGTCGCGGAGGCCAGCCGCCACCCACGCCTGGGCTCAGACCTTTATGGGGACCCACGGAGGACTTGCAGTAGTTTAGGGGCTCCTCCTGGTTATAGTAACCGTCCGGGCGGAACTTGAGGTTGTCTTTGGAGAGTGGGGTCCACGGAGTGTGGTGACCTCGCTGGGTTGCACCAGGAGTGGGACAGGAGAGCCGGAGAGAATCTGCAGCATCACCCATTCCTCCATTGAAGGAGTGTCTCCGGAGGTGTTCTCCACGCTCGCTGTGCAGGGGGAAAGAGTGGAAGTGGAAAGAGAAGGAAAAAAATAGATCATTAGTCACAAAACAAAGACACAAAACTTACAAAGTTTTACTGTTTTTCAACAAAGTCCACGAAGAGCCATTCTCTACCCATGTATCCATATGGCAACCACTGCATACTCAATGTTTTTGTTTCTTTTCTGCCGAATGACTCAAAGCATAAAAATTCTAAGTTTGGTTCAATTTAGTTCACGAGAGGATCTTTCCAAAAGTGACTCATCTTTTCCGGGATGTGTCTCATCTGAAAATTGAGAACAGAGTCAACATCCAGAACCCCAAAGATCAATGATGGCCCGGTCACCTAGTTTATAGGCAGCACAATGCAATATATCTTCATGTTTACACAGTGCAGTAGCTGAACCCGAATGTGTTCAGTAACTGCATGAAAGTCTTTTCAAACTGTATTTTCTTATGATTTTAAGTTTGAAATTGATCTTGTTGAATGCTGAGTAAGCGATTGATCGAAAAAGATAAAAGAGCTCAATTATATTTATAACTATTACAGCATTCTGATTAATCAGCATTCATACGTTAAATGCCTTTTCCAGTTTTTCCCGTACTTGTTTGACTTGTTTCTGTGGCTTTCTTCGTGCCCCCCCACAAAAACAATAATCAAAATATGTTTTTTTCCCCTCTTCATCTTTTCAGTTTTTATATGGAAACCCAATTACAGTGCATGGCTACAGTGGTAATAACAGGGTTTAATTTGCGGTTCTGTGAGTGATTATTCAGGAATTCTAAAGGCAAATGTTTCTTTTTGTTTGTCTGCTTCCAAATACGTTTCTGCATTTTTCCTATCTTTCAAATATCTCTCAACCTGAGCACAGCACAGCTGAAGGTCTTTAATACAACCAAGCTGTGAGTGAGTATATTCTGTAGCATCATATGTGTAAAATGAGTCTTTTCTTAGCTCTTAGATTGTTCTAGCAGTAGCGACAATTTCACTATAACAGGCTCGCAAAGAAATGAACTAAGGGACATGTTTTCAGTGACATCTGCCGACTAGTGACACGAAATGACCAAAAAGAGAAGTATTGCTTTCTATTTTTTGTTATAATAGCCTGACGCAGTTTCACTGTGTTTCCTAGTTTTAAAAAAGTCTACATATACTCAGAATTTAGAGCAGAACCGGAGATCGTTGTGCAACAATAAAGTCAGCAGGCTTTCGGGAATCTGACTGTAAGTTTAATCCAAGTCATATTAAGTCTCTCAATATGGCAGCAGACCCAGGCGCTACATGTACTGTACATACTATACACTTAATTCTGAACCTTAACCCTAAGAATGGTTTAACCAATCCAATCTGCTGTCTAGTTAACTGGTTTATCGTTACATTATCCACCATGTTGCCTTGGATGATGTGTGAAGGAAGAAAGAAGCCTGAACAGCAGGAGGGGTGGAGGAGCTCTGCTTTACTGACTACATCCCAAGTCTTGGCCTCTCTGACTCCCTAAAGTTGTTAATGATGCATGAATCACAGAGGGCCTTATCCAAGCTGAGACGCGTATTTGCTCCTAATTGGCCACAGGTAAGGCGTCCAGCGCTTGTTTGGTTTGGTATCAGATCCTACTGGGTGAGGAGAGGGCTTATGTTTGTGTTGGTAACTGGGTCTCAGTGTAAATGCTTGTGTGTTCATAAAACTGTTGCTGGGCAATAAGTTGGTATCTGTGAAAAAAAGACAAACCTCAAAAAATCAATAAATGACACATGAGGGCTGGAGCAAATGGATTTTCTCACAGTAACTCCAAATAATTATGTTTCCTGTGCCCGTGCGATGTGGACCACAACCGAGGCAAGAGGTAATCTTAGGACATGTAAAGTGTATAATAACAAAATAAACACGTCATCCCTTATGAACTGTGAGCTGCTGTGACCTATGGACTCTCAAATGTTGACCTTTACTCAGAGCTCCCATAAAGCCAATCAGTGTCGTTCTCTAGAGGCTATAACGAGATGCCAAAATGCATCAAACCTCAGTGTTAAGACTGTTAAAACACTTCACCTTTAGTTACTACATAGTACCCCTATTAAAGCAATCAGTGTCCAAAACTGTGACACAGTGTCAATATGCATCATCTCTCCTAACTTAGTTAAAGCTGTAAAGATGCTGCGCATGTGTGAGAGTTTATTCCTTCTTACCCTTGCTCCAGTCCGGAGATGATTCCTCCTACTGCTCCTTTATTCTTTCCCCGCATTAACATGTTCTTCATTTTCATCTCCGTGATGGAGGGGAGCAGGAGGGGAACAGCTATGCAGAACAAAGCCAGCTGTGGGGCCACTGGAGCACCAGAGGCTGACTTCTTTTTCTGCCCATGGAGGAACTTCAACCGACCTTGGAACTGCATCGTCTGGAACAGAAGAAAGAAAGGACCCATCCAAAGGCCTTGATTAACATATAATACAATTACACAAACATCTAGGCTTTATTTTTCTGCCCTTTTACAAAGGCTTAAAGGTATCGACTATTATAGCGACCATTTTTATGACCAATCAGTGGCAAAGAGGTTTCATATTGTTGGCTAGGCTTCTGCTAGGTTTCTCCTCTTTTAATCTGAGTCACTGAACTGAACCTCTCTAGCATATCTGCACTGTTAGTGCCACTTTCAGACAAATAGTATCGGTTCCTATAAAGTCAGTTGTGCCGACACTCCATCCATTAAAGCTAAATTCTAGTATTTTATTCGTAAGCTTCTTGGCTCAAATCAGGAGGCATCTGTGTCTGTGGCATGCACGCGTGTGGTCTAAACATTTAGCTAGCCAAGCTTGTTAATGTTAGCTAACTTAAACCTGGTAATCCTCCCCTCAAGTCCAGTTTAACCAAGTTTAATTAGATGTTGTGTGCAGTGTTCAACATCTTGATTAAACCTGTCAGCTAACTTTTATTAGCCAACACTGGTGGACATTTAATTTTTGGCTAACACTGTGAAGGAACTGACTGACTTTCCTGTCCATGAAATAAGGCTGCTACTGTGTCTGAAAACACTCGTAAGTGGTCCAAATGTTATGAAACCGAGACTTTCTTGCCAGATTATTTGTGAGCAGATTGAGCACTGTGCGTTACATTACAAATTGTTGTGTCCTAACTGTAATTATGTTGACTGATGAGGAAAGCCTCCAACCAGTATTTCCTCACTACTTGGCTACCAGCATCTACAGTATATGTAGAAAATTGCCATCTAAAATTTCAGTTGTGCGGCCAGCTTCAGTGCAACCAGAGAGGACTTGGTGACAGTAAACTTGACTGACCCTGATGAAACAGTCCAAACCCATATTCTCGTTGCTCTGTCATCAGGGCCTTCAGCTTTTCCACTGCTGGTCTCCAAACCACTCTAGTCACAGCCATGAGGGATGAACCACGCTCATTCTCTGCCACTGTGGCCATGCACCCAATTACCTTATAATTCTGTCAATACACCTATAAATAACTGCACATACTACAATTATATGTGAAGTCTTGCGGTACCAAGGGGTTATAACACTTTTTATAGCCCTGGGTCTTCTTCCAGTGAGTGGGCAACCCCTGCTCAGTTTTTATATTTTGCGTAAACTTTAATGAACTGAAAACTGAAGTAACGTTGTTGGGGTTTTTTTTGAGTTTGAGTTGGTTCAATTACTCACCAAGAATCCAGAGGTGCTGTCCAAAAGGCATCGGACTCTGGCTATGAAACATCTGTTGAGAAAGCAGGAGAGCTCGGGAGGGATTTCCCCTGCCTCTGGAGAATGGAACAGGCTGCTCACTACAAAGTCTTCACCTGTAATTTAGTAAAGAAATATGGAGAGGGTATGAGTAATACAATTTGTACTGCAATTTGTGTAATAATACAGGAGAAAACAAGATACATATGTATAAATATGATGACGTTTTAAATGACAACAATATTTATAGTTAGCAAATGACTGGGACAGACTTCTTTTTTGTATTTTTATTACTTACCTGCTTTTATGAATAATACACTTCTGTTTAAAGCATTTATCTGTCAGCACTGTATCAATTTTAATTAATGAATCGTTAAAACTGTTAATAACGAGTGTAATGTGAGACAGACACCCTTAAGATCAGGCTTAAAACTTTCCTTTTTTGATAAAGCATATAGTTAGGGCTGGATCAGGTGACTCCGACTCCTCCCTCGGTTACGCTGCAATAGGCTCCTGGTGAGCTTCCCATGATGCACTGAGTGTTTCTTCTTCAGTCCCCTTTCTCACTAACTATGTGTTTATATGCCTCACTGCATTTAGTTATTAGTTATTATTAACATCTGGCTTATTTCCACAGCTCGTCTTTGACCTGTCTTTCTCCCCTCACCCCTAACCGGTCGCGGCAGATGGCCGACACTCCCTGAGCCTGTTTCTGCTGGAGGTTTCTTCCTGTTGAAAGGGAGTTTTTCCTTCCCACTTTTGCCACGGGGGGTCGTCTACTGATTGTTGGGGTTTTCCCTCTATATTTGTAGGGTCATTGCCTCAATTTGGCACTATATCAATAAATTTGAACTGAATTGAATTGAGATTGACAGAATAGATGGTTCCTCTCATCAACATCATACAGATCCAGGAATAGAAATCTCAGCAGCTGACCTCATCACCTCAAACCTATTGCATTGTTCGATAATAAGTTTTATATGTTCCCATACTAAATTCATAGTGATCTACCCACCAGTTCCTGCAGCTAGCTGGTTATCCTGGTGTGCCACCGTCCCTTGGTGCTGTGGAGGACACATGGCCCAGTGGAGCTGGCGTCTGAATTCCTGACGGTCGTCTATGTGGATGTAGTCAAACACATTCTGGTGCATCACGTCAGTCTGTGGGGAGGGGATTCGGACTGGTTTGGTCAATCAGTTTTAATTTTTAGTTTTACATCCGGTTTATGACTTTGGACGACCGAGTTTTGCTTCCATTCTTGTAGCTGACAGCTGTTCGCCGCTCTCAGGGCTAATTCTGCCCCACCATTCCTGGGGAGGTCAACGCTATACATACAAAGTCGATGAAAGTCAGACAACCAGAGCACTCGCACAGTTACATACACATGCAAAAAGGCAGGAGAATTGCCCCAGTACAGTAACAGTCTTAAGGGCAGCTGCGGGGCCAGCGAGGGCAGCTGTGTTTGTCAAACATCGCGTGACACCAGCTCCCGAACGGCAGTCCAGCCCAGCTTTCTCTCCACATCCACACAAACACACAGTAAGTCGGGTTCCAGCCCGCTCTCGTCATTCCTCCCTCTCTTTTCCAGCAATAGCTGTGTTTTCTGTCATTCCATGACAGATTCCTCACTAAAATGTTCAACCTTCTCCTCTTCCCTCTCCCCCTCCTCCCTGCCCTCGCTCCATAATTTCCACACTGGTGGCACGCGAGGCTTTTTGATCGCCTGCCTCTGCAAACACAATCTGTTCCCACTGTCTTCGGCGAGCGCTTCGTCCTGTGGTTGGGTTCCCTACCGGCAGTCAGGCAGACAGAAGGATCGAGTGACTATTGTTTATGTTTCTTGTAAAAAAACTCAGAGAGGAAAAGAAGAGGGGGAGGAAAAAGAGAATAAGTGATATTTTCAGTGACCTTCAAAGGCTAACTGCCCCTGTAACAAATTGGATCAAAGGCCAGTGGAGGTTTTCTGCTCTTCTGTGGCGCTTTCTTGTGGTGCTACTTAGCAAAGCCATGTCTTTTCTTCTTTATTTCCTGTGGTATATTATGGATAAGTGTCTTTCTGAATACAGCTGTGGGCTCAAAATTATGTTACATGCTGTCAAAGCCTGAGAGGCAAAGCATGTGGCTTAAAAACAACTAACAGCTCCTTTGCAAGAGCTGAACATGTGGGAAAGTATAAAAGAATGTTTTCATGACAGTCTGAAAATACAACACGCGGATCTGTGAGTATTTAAAAAGACATATTTTTAATGTAGAAAAATGTAGAAAAGCTGTCAACTACCCGTTCACTCCTATTCATCTTCTCTGTGCTCAAAGTCACCTGCATTTTGCTTTTCACTTCTAAATATGGCCATTGCTGACTACAAAGAACACCTGATTTGAATTCTGAGCTCAACCTTGAGCTAATGCTGATGATACATTCGTTTATCACACCAAATGCTTTGCATGCTGCAGTGCTATGGCTCACAGCCAAACCTGTTGCGTGGTAATTCCTTTTCTTTTTCTTTCTTTAAAATAACTGTTTTGCATGTACGCAATTTAACGTACTGCGGTGACTTGATTCGCTTGATCCGCTGCCAAGTGTCTTACATACAGTCACTGCCGAGATCTGAGCACACAAAGGGCCAGTTGTGATTCTACTAGTGTGAGCTGGTAAATTTACATCTCTTTAATATTTAATCAGCAGCTAACATGTCGCAAAACGGTCCCGGTCCTTCCTAACATGGATACGATTTTTGCTAATTCTTCGAGCACTTGTTGCATATTGAATGAATGTTCGTTTTTTTTGTTTTTAACTGTGCTGGTCACATGTGTTTATGAAAGGCAACAACTGGATGGCAGCAACTCGACTCAACGCTGGGATGGTTTGCTGTGAAATTCAGCCAAGGCCATATTCAGGTTCTGTGCAATAATCAGCTCAAAACTGATATTTTTTTCCATTACTTTGGTTTGATTCCTGCAAAATTATTGACATTAACTTTTCGCTCGGGTCTTTTGCTGAGCACGTGACAATGAAGCTGGCATAAAGTGAAACCTTAGCTAGCAAAATCTGATCATTTGAGTGGAAATTTATGGGAACAAAAAGCAGACGTTACAAAATAAAAAGCGTTGACTGAGCTGCTAAGACACACGTGCATACGCAAATGCCCCTTGGAGTTTTAATTTCCTTTGCCCGGTGGTTCCGTGCCAATCTGTAGACACACACACACCTATGCACATACTGTGGCAGGGCGTCTCAGACCACTTTGGGTTTCATGTCAATTTCATGGCCGCCCCTGTCTGCTTGTAAGCCAAGTGGGAGCGCTGCAGAAGAATGTCTATCGTGATGTGTGTGTATGTGTGTGTGAGAAAGAGAAGGCATGAGGGCAACAGGAGGAATTTTAACAGTGAAAAGCACTTTATTTATGGCTTTGAAGGAGAGCGATGATTTCAGCATCGAGGGACAGGCGAGCCCATGTTGACTTCATTCATAATTAATGACTGGCTGGGTATAGCCACTGGAAAGGAAAAGAGTTAAACCGTCGGTGACTTATCAGTGCCCGCACACACATAACAGACGCCCGCAGAGTGTATCTCAGGGTGAAACAGAGGTCTTCACCCTTCTGTGGTCCCCTTAGGTGTAACCTTCTGGGTTTACTTTGCCCTCTGAAAGAGTTATCAGGCAGCAGGAAGTCAGAATTAAAAGAAAGGCAGTTTACTCCGGATCCTAAACTGGATGGGATGGCAACAGAAGAATGGAGCGTACTAAAAACGGCAATTGTGACCTTGTTGAATAATGACAGCAATGAGGTCCTATGAGATTTGCAGATTCGTAACCTTAAGAGGGTTTGTGTGCTAAAACACTTTCATGGATGCTATCATCACAGATTACGAGGCCATGTGACCAGCTGAAGTACAAAAAAAGGCAACTCATACCTCATTTTTATATTTTATATATTCTGGCTCAAAGAGCACATTTCCTACTGATCTGTTGGAGTTTTGGCACACTGATTCCCCCATCTACAGAACAGTCAAGGCTTATCAGCTTATCTATGGATAATCATATGTACAGCGTGCATTTCGTTTATACATATTAAACATAGATTATACAATGTTTTCACTGTATTCGTGTTCAACTCACCTGATGAAATCCCAGATAGTCCACAATGGTCGAGGAAGCGTAAAAAACCATCCCGTCACTGCTCACCACCAAGGCAAAGCCTGTCAGAGACTACACACACACACACACACACACACACACACACACACACACACACACACACACACACACACACACACAGAAAGAGAGTCAGGGCAGCTCGTGCAGCAAATAAACTCAAATGCAACAAACACACACATGACTTCTCTATTCTGTCTGTGAAAAGCGTAATACAGGTGTAAGAATATAGATACAATATAGTCAGATGTTCTAATTTGTGACCTAACTGTGGTTGAAGTTATTACTACGCCCTTAAAAAAAAGAATTTTTGCTTGTAAAACCTTTAAAAATGTAATATTCAACTTCTTTCCATAATTCTCAGAACAGCAGAAAAACTGTAAAAATGGAACAAAAGATAGAAAATTACAACACAAGAGAGGGAATGAAAAACAGATGGTTGTGTTACAGAGCGAGCCAAATAAAACTTAGTGATTTAGACTTTTTTCCTCATATTCTCTGGTTAAAACTGTATTTTTTAAAGCAGTTAGCTCGCAGATGACTTACGCACCTATTTGCGCTCCTTTAAAGTTACACATTTCATAAGCTCGAAACTCTGATAATTAAGTCTGTTTGACTGGTACAGCTGCTTTGATTTGTCGTAGCAAACACACTGATTAAAAGCAGAGAAACTCCAGACACAAGCACACTTCTTCCCACTTTCCCTCTTTGCTCACACACCCATCCACACAAAGCTAGGGAGGGGGGATAACGTGTTTGGCCAGCGGAGGATACAGAGAAAGAAAATGTTAAAAAAATACACAAATGGTATCTGTTAAATGAGGAGAGATGGACAGATGGAGAGGAAAAGAAAGAGTGCGAGAGATATATTTAAAAAAGGCAGCACATGAAGGAGAAAAGCACAGGAAGGAGACGGGAAAGAGGCCTTCCAGTGTGCAGTGTGCGCACAGCTGTGATAGCGTGACAACTGCAAGGCTACTTGACTTGCGTGACTGCTGCTGCCAGAGTCTGTCACCTCTATTTTACTGCGAGACTATGCAGGTCTTTCCTGGTGTGTGTGTGTTTCTGTGTGTTTCTGTGTACTTTATAAGGTAGAAAGCCCAGCTGCCCCTCACTTCACCCCAGTGCCCACTCCTTCCACGTCTCTCTCTGTCACTTACACCCAGCAGTGATATGACTGCCTTAGCGAGAGGCGAATGCTCACTGTACGCGCCCTGTCCTTACCTGTCCCATAAACTCCTCTCTGTGACCTCTCTGTGAGCAGAGCAATTTGCAGCCCTAAAACCTATCGGCGTAAAAGCCAAGCTGCAGCAAAGCAAAGCCTCTGAGAAAAAAATATTGAGACACTGACACGATGACATCTGAAAACAGTATATGAAAGCATGACGGCAGCAGTGGAGACTGGAAGATGGGTCAAGTCCTCTGTGGCATAGATGCAGATGATGTTTGACAAGTTTAACTGGCACATGTTCAAATGTCGGGGGGTACACACAAACACACAAACACACATAGATGCACAACTTATTCCAGCATTCAAAACAGATGCAGATTAGTTGGAAATAAAGCACACTGATATAGCATCTTTCCTCTGATACTGGTCCTCACTCAGCATTTACTGTGCAACATTTGTACAAATTAAAAGTCTTTGTTACTCGGACCAGCATTTTTGGAGCCCTCTGGAGGGTAGCGATCAATCAACATTAGTGGATTAATATTTAATGTAGCTATGTAATGTATTTAGTACTTCAATAAACATCTGGGAACAACATGTCAATGCCAGATGTGATATATTTACGTCTAAATCCAACACCGCCAACGCAGTGTCGCGGCAGTTCATCAGATAGTCACAACATCTAATGTACTTATTCGGGTTTCTGGACATAATTACCCACCCTTATCTTCGTATCCCTGAAGACATTTTTTCACCTGTCTGGCCTCAGATGTCCTGATTCATGTCCGTGTACACAAAGTGAATATTTTCCGCTATTTGAAAGGGTGTCCCAGACGGGGTTGGCCTTGGATTGATCATTTGACCTCAGTTTGAGTCATGGAGTGACATTATTTATATTATAGAAAATGCTTAGCAGCACGTTAATATGAAACAATATTTTATTGATTATCATTAAAAACGACTTGTTGAGGGTGAGGATATAAAAACGAGTTGGTTACGTTTAGGCTGTGAAGCTGCGGTTAGGTTTAAAAAAAGATCCTGTTCTGGGTTAAAATACAACAGCTGAAAGCTCTCATTTCTTAGCAATAATAGTTTCAATGTCACGCTGACTGTCACAGAAAAATATGGCAATGCATGACCATGAACTTGAACAAACAGATTGCTTTTTCACGACTATTTCACATGTAGCTATAAAGGTCTCAAGCATGGATCACTTGAAGGTCTTTGGATCATGTGTCCAAAAACTCATGAAAACATCCTAAGCATGCTGGAAAGCTAGGTTGACTTTATGAGGTCGTACAAGGCCATAAAAAGGTCGACATTTACATGTAAGGTTCATTTAGATTTATTTAGCCCATTCACCTTTCCCCACTCCTCTTCCAAGTCAGTGAAATGCCAGTAAATTTCTGCAACCCAAATTCTTTACAAAAGGACTTTGACATTTTTATTCTTCTGGAACAAATAGGCCCCAGACCTGTGACCTGAAAGAGTATGCACAAGCAAAAAGTGTATGTTCTAAAGCTTTAATGAGCTTTTTTATGCCTGGCCCTGCAAATTTATTACAGATAAATACAGTGCATTTGTTTTTTACATGTGCAAAACTTCAAGAGAACATCCGTCATTTATGCTGGAATAGAGCAGCTTATTTACTACATTTCCAGTTAAAGAGCTGGAAGGAACATCAGAACTCTATTACTCAAAATAACAATTAGTGTTTGGTTTTATATAAATAAAACCAAACACTTTATATGAATCAGCTAAATACATCTAAACACTGCCTGTTCTTCTGTTGTTGTAAACTAGGCAACAAAAAAAAGTTCCAGAAACAGAAATACTGTTATGATATTGGCTGCACTGCTGCATGCTGTTTTTGTGTGTTTCTCCATTCACATTCCCCTCAGTTCCTTGCATACTAAAGCCTTTAGGTAATGGAAACAGGCACCTGCTGCTGGCCTGCTCCACCACATATCTGCAACCGCAACGCCCCCAGCTCTCATAACTGGCCCTGGGAGACTAAAAGCTTTGACTTACAAATCTTAAGAGGCCCTTTGCACGCAGAGCCCAAAATAAAATATATGTTCGCTGGACTTGGAAGCAGCAGGGGAGCTGTAGGGCGATTGGGGCGGGAGAAGGATGTTAGTGGCGGGCATGGCGTTATTGCCTTGTATCAATGTTTCAAAGGAGTTTCTTTAGTTTTCCTGCTGTCTTGTGTCGACAGTGAGAAATGAGGGGAGGTCGCAGCAACCGTGGTGATACACGCAATAGGGTTGCAGTAATATAGGATCGTGTTGTATTGACTGATAGTTAGAAAACTTTTGATAAGCCACTCAAACCAGAGTCACACATGACAAACATTTTTCATTAAAAGACTAAAAGAAGTGGTCTGTCCATCAGTCCACTGCGTTACTTCTGACTGAAATGTGTTAAAATGATATAAAGAGTTGCCTTTTAATGCGGGAAATGTAAAATATTAAAGATTTTGTTAGTATCTTTGCTTCCCCCTTGAACCTCTTTTGAGTCTAAACAGCCATTACAACACATTTTCGTCTATTAGCCTTGGTAAGTGTTGATAATTAAATATGAAAAAAAAAACATGGATGGAAATATGTTTAAATGTCCAAAAACACTGCTGCGGCACAACACGGCACAACATCGTCCTCATGTGAATTCAATTTATGCAATAAATCCTGCAACTTCCAGCACATTCGATCTGCATCAATCTCCAAAGAATTGCCTTCAGACATTTGCAAACACAGTTCATATGCAAACAGATAAACATGTACAAACACATATGCGTACAGACAAAGACATGCAATCTCCCCCAGACACACGCACACTCAAATATCCGTCTCTTCCCTCTCTTGGGATCTCGTCACCATAAGTAATGTGCCGTTTGCTATGAGGCTCCGCTGCAGGTTGAGTCACGCAACAGGAGGCAGCACATCACTACGGTCAATCTAACCTTTTGTTTCCTGTCCCACTGAGAAGCCTGACACGTTAACACAAGCATCAGTGGATCGCTTCTGCACTCCGAATGAAGATCAGTGTAGTTTTTGTGCGATAATCTCTGTCATAATTTACTGCTTGACCGAGAGCCATGGGAATATTGCGTGGAGGCAATGACGACCTAATGCCCGAGCAATTCCCATGTAGCGTATGGCTACGTGCGTTTAAACGAGTCACACAAACGGCTTGTCACATGCTGTTTGTTACTCCATGCGAAATAAATGCCCTCGTAAAACGTGCTGTTAAAAACCTGATTAAAGGTCTCGGGTCAAGTGAGTGCTGAACAGACCTCCTATGTTCTCTGATAAATGTCGACAGGCTTGACGCCTTCTCGCTCTCTACTTCTCGCTTTCTCGTGCTTTCGGCCGGAGGTCCGACCACACACAGAAGCACACTTCCCTTGGATGCTCAAGCCGCCAACATGTGAGAGTCCCCACCTAATTCATCAGCTCTGACACTCCTGTCTCACCCATATGTCACGCAACAGCACAGCCCTGCAAAGAAGGCAGGACCAAAGGGCAAAGGGTGCGCACACACACACACACACACATGCAAACAAAATCCCCCCATGTCCCAAATTCCCAATCACTAATTCAGAAGCAAATGTATGCAAACCAGAACATGGCAGGAAAATAAGTGCCAACCAAAAGGTAAAATATGGCACATAGTGTGGTAACAGTTGATATTAATACAACTGCTTTGGTGCTGTATTTACAGATGTAGCATGTTAAATGTTCCACATGATCGCCACACATACAGACAACACCCATGTGGTTTCTTACTTCCAGGAGGAGGCTGCTTTCATTCACGCCTGTGCCCAGTGGAAGGCTCTCTTTCCTGGGTTCAGGGTTAGAGGATGCTGTGCTCATGATGTGCTTCCTGCTGGTCTTGTCTTGGCTCGCTGTAAAAAAAAGAAAAAAGAAAATGGGTAAACAGGTTGGCACGAAGGACTCGCTTTTGTTTAACACAATAATCCAAAAGCCACCGGTCGGTTTGAGAATGTTAAAAATGAGAACAGAAGAGGTGGAAAGAACATCCCCAAACAAAACGAGAAGATCACACACGCTGGATACAGCCCTGATTTAAATGTATCCTTATAGGGTTATGCGCTCATATGTGCTGTTGAAGGTCTGAATTCTTAACCTAATTCAATGCACATTCAGAATACAGAGCATATAACAAGGCCTGTGTCAAAACAGGAAACAGTTGACTTTAATAACAATAATAATTCTGTTTTCTCTGATGTGGCAGCGAGAGAACACGACCAGCACTCAGACATGTGGCCGACACATTAACTGTATCGGTCTCCCTTTCTTAGGTGCTGCACTAATGCCAGGTATTACTCTGCGTGGTTGGCTGGTCTAACAAGACAAAACACTGGAAGATTTCATGACTTTAGAGGATTTCTTACACACGATACAGCCACATGCACATGCAAATCTCACTGGGCTACAGAAAGCCAGGCCAAAAAAAATTGAATGCTTTAGCGACATTTGAATGGGAAGTGGTTAACCAGACATAGAGCATTCACTTGTGGATGCTCATGCTCTCTGCTTTTACTGAACTGTGCAACAGGTTCTCAGTCAACAATAACAAATATACTCAGCTGCTAAAATAAGAACATCTTGTCTAAGCAACCCCCTGAATAAAGCATCATAGTTTTTTTTAAGTTGACTTATGCAGTTGCAGTTGTGCAGTTTTATACATTAAAGCTGATTCATACTACATCACGAGAATAACACAATTACATTTTGTACTATTTCACATGTTATAACATAGAGGCACAATATGACAAAGTTCTTTGTGCACGAAAGTGTCGTTGACGAATAAGTAAAAGCCTTCTGGTTCCAGTGACTAACTAAGCCTGACCTCTGGCCTCTCTGTGGCTCACAAAGAGGGCTCCTACAGGCCGACAATGTAATGAGCGGCCATTCAAATCTCTCGCTACACTGTCTCGTAACTAAGCACAGTTTTAACCTGGGTCTTCAAAGGTGAAATATGCCACCTGCATGCTTAAGCCCATGCAATTAGCTTACATGACTGTGGCATGTCGATTCGTCACATGTGCACACGTGGTGACGTATGCATTGCGTGTCGAAGGCATGTTTGCGTGTTTCTCTCACAGGCGTGCTGTCAGGGAGCATGCAGCTCACTCCGAGTGACCGGCCCTTCACTCCATCATTCATTGTAGCAGGCACGGATTAGTCATGCCTGTCATATTAAGCAAACTGTGTCACCACTGACTGAGGCTAGGTCACTTGCAATACCAAATCTCTCTCACTAACAGATGCACACACACACACACACACACACACACACACACACACACACACACACACACACACTGAGAGCATATAAATCTATACATCTACTGACGCTTCATATAGCTCCCACCCCCACTGAGTAACCTCATTACAGCTTCCATCCTCCCCCCTCCACCCCATTCGCACTCCTTCAACTGCCCTCCTCCTCTCTCCACCCCGCCTTTGTTTCAGTCCATCGACGACTGATTTCACTGATTTTGTTGGAACAGTTGGCGTTCTCTTGAATCCACACTGAAGCTTGCAAACCCTTTTTTTCTGCGCCCGTACAGTTTGTCAGGATGAATTTCTTTCACGTGCAATAATTCATTCCCCCAGTTGGAAAAGTAGGTTTATTCAAGCTGTACGAGGAAATAAATGCCCTAACGTGTGCAAGCGCAAGAGCTTTGACAGACAGCTACATTTTTAAAAAGCCAGTAATAATGTTAAGTATTTTGTCATCACCTCTGCAGGTGCAAATGCATGCAAACAAACAGACTCAGACAGTCACACACGCGAACACACACAAAACCCATTCTGTCCAATCACCGCAACATCATCCAACCAGTGGAAACCACTGCAGAGGGAAATGAATCTAATAACCGTCTTTATTTTCCTCCTTCAACGCCTGGTGCATTTTTTTGTTTTCTCTCTTACGGCAGCTTTTTGGAGAGGATGCAGCGTCAGGAAAGACAAACATACGGGATGATTAATTATCGGCACCGGTACTTCCTCTGCCAACAATACGGGCTTTATTCATCGCCGCTCATGTCTTCGGGTTTGCTTTTCTTTGCCTCTATTTTCTCCCTCTCTGGTCGAAAAAGGAAAACAGAGTAGGTAATGGTGAGGCGTTTATGTGCTCCGCGTGAGGACAGGGTGTTAAGTAAAAAGTGACAAGTAGCGGGATGTAGATGGTGCCAAAGGGTGAGGCTGAAAGTGTTTAGCTCCTTTTTAGTCAGCACCGTCTGTCTTTCCACTTTCACTGAGAATCTCAGGACCACCCGCCAAACACCGAGCATAACACAGCATGACTTCATTTTCACAGTCTAAGGCACAATTGTCTCAGCACTTCAATCACCAAACAGAACTTCTGGGATGACTGACGAGAGGAGCTTATAGTGATATTAGATGCGTTGATTTGTCGTAATAAACTAACATTATGAGAAGCGCTGTAATTCAGAGGGAGCCAAAGGACTTTCACAAAACTTTGAACAACCTGCTGGATGCCGCCTGTAAGCAGAGCAGAGCCCTGTGTGGAGCAGGTATTAACTTAAACGGCCTCTAGGGGGTGAGGTGAGATTTGGCACTGTAGCAGACGGATGTGTAGAGCACAGGCTCGGTTTGTTTGTCTGTTTTCAACTGCTTCTCCTCTAAAGCCACTTCCTCCTGTAACACCACCAAGAACACCTTAAAAAAAAAAAAAAAAAAGAACAAAAAGAGAGAGAAAACAGAAAAGAGATAAAAGAAGAGGCTGCATCCAATAAGAAGAAAAGACAGGGAGAGACAGTTGTTTCAGCAGAGGGGTGTAACGTTTCTGAGGGCTTGACATGCTTTTTTTTTTTTTTAATAATGGGGATAAAAGACAAAAAAATAGTTACAAATTGATGCCAAATGCTGAATCAAAGATGTCACGACATTATGCTTAAAATTAATGCTGCAGAAGAGTTTTTATGACTATGCAAATTTATGAATTGCTTCAAGTCATGCACAAGGGTTGGTCTACTTTTAACATCATGTTCCTAAACAGAGCAATGCGCAGTGAGGAGCGAGTAAGTGTTTTTACACGGCTCATAGACACGAAACCAGCAGGCATCCTGCTCCAAGCTGAGTCAATAAGGTGCTTATAGCTGCTGTTTCTGTAGTTTTTCACTATGTTACATTTAAAGTAAATGTTAGTAGAAGTTGGTCCAGTCAATTTTAGCGTTACGTTAAAGCTGTTGTAGGTAACAATATACACAACTGTTAAAATTAGCTTGACTAACTATCTACAGCAGATGAACAGTATCTGAGAGTCTATAAAAATCCAGCAAAGATCTGACACAAGACATAAGATGTGTATCTGGCCCTTCAACCGGTTACTGAAGCCTCATTAAAAAGGGTTTCAGTGGAGGGGCGGATGTCAAGAAGCCATTCTTAATGACAGAAAACAGGGAGAATACACAATAGCTGGACTGAAAACCAGTAGCAACAGATCTGATGGGAGTGATGAATTCGTGGTTTTAATCTCTGTTTCAAACTGTCATCAATATATACGCAGGAAGTCGGGAGAGATGTACAACAGTGAGTTTTTTCAGCCATCTGCAAAGCACGGCAGAGGTGCTGTCATGATTTGGGCCTGCATTTCAGCCACAGGTGTTTGAGATCTTTTGAGACCACTGTGCCACGCCATCTGGAGAGCATGTGATCTGCAACAGTTTCATTTTTCAGTATGACAATGATCCGAAACACACCGTCAATGCAGCAAAAGCATACCAGGATAGTGAAACACTATCACGCACAAGGCCTCCCAAAAGCTTGGAGCTCAACATTATTGAAGCAGTGTGGGATCATCTTGAGAGAGAACAGAACAAAAAGCAGTCAAGGTCCAAAGAAGAAGAAGCCTGGAGAACTATTCCTGAAGACTACTTTACATTAAAAAAGTTACAAGAAAGCTAAGAGGGTTCAGATTGTGTTGAAGAATAAATGTGGTCGTACCAAATATTGACTTTATAGCCAGTATTTTTGCACATTTCACTAAATCACTGCACCTAGCAAAGTATTAAACGAGAGATACTAAAAATATTTATTCATTATTTATAATGAATGAAAAAAAAAAACCCAAGAAACTCCCAGCAAACATCACTGAAAAGTCATCATCTATCAGGTAAAATCTCATTTCTGGTGAATGGCAGGGACACCTACACCCATTCGTCTCTGTGCGCCCCTCATTGGAGTAGCAGGGGTGCCATCTTTTGGCAGCTGATCCACGGCTGTGCCAAGAAGAGCTCCAGACATGAACATGGGAGCGCAGTACAGCACAGCAGTTCTTCCCCTCCCACAAGGCTTGCGTGAGTAGAGAAAACTATGTGTGTGTGTGTTTTCATATGTGTGTGTGGAGGCTGGGTTGGCTCACTGCCACCTCCTTTGCCTATTCCCGCCCCCTTCCCTTAGCACTCTTCTCTCTCTCTCTCTCTCTCTCACTGCCGGCACAGGAAATCCACAGCAGAGAGAGCAATACTAACAGAGAGAGAGAGGCAGCGCGAGAGAGAGAGAGAGGAGCTGGCTGATCAAGGGCTGGTTGTCACGCGAGCGAGCCGTCTGTCAATCTCCCCCCCTTCCTCCTGACAGACTGCTGGCGGACAGCCAAGGCCTTGCGTGCAAGCCGACGAGCCACATTAGCCCATAAAGAATTTCATAATAGCAACAGCTGTTAAATATTGATGACTGCTGGCAAGCGCTCAATGGTGCTCAATGGCGCTCTGCAAAAAGGTTAAGCCTCCTCTGTAATGGAACCCTAACCCATTATGCCAGAGATCAAATGTCCGGATCTCGCCTCGTCTAAATTTGAACTTTTTTTTTTCTCTTGTTTTTGCAATAAAAAAAAAAAAAAAAACACAAAAAAGGATTTACAGCTAGAAACGTTTTGGGGGCATTTCCCTGCTGTTCTAAAGACAAACAGAAGCAGACTTTTCCACTGCTTTTAACTGCAGCAGATGAGGAAACATACAGCACACTGACTCAATCATCCCACGTAACAATATTAACTTTAAATATGAGCTTCGTAAGCTCACCGATATTGTTTTAGATGAATGTTTTGGTTCCCCTGTGACCTGCTATGTAAGATTACATTTAAATGAATGGAGAGATTTAGAGCGACTTTCTTTGTCTGTTAACAAAACAACAACTACAAACAGCACGTTTGTTGGAGGCAGCACAGGACTCAGAAATATTTACCTTTCAGAGGAGATTATAATGCGAGCGAGTAATTTTTATTTTCCTGGGGGAGCATGCACATGTACTGTAGTTTGAGCAGCTAGGGGGAAGCCTATCTCTGAAGCAGGAAAAAAACAGAACCCTGATTCCTGAATAGAACGTAAACAAAGGCCTTGGTTGTGCGCCTAGATACTGAAGCAGAAGGGAAGTGATATTATGACAGAGCAAATGGGATCACACAGAAGAGCACAAGATGTAAACTCAATTGTTTCCACTTCTCTGTTTTGGTTGGCAAGCAGTCGCCACACTCTACAGGAGTAATACGTCTCCACACATGAGCCTTTGGGCAAAACATACTTGCATGGTAACTTCTTCACTACCGCTACTGTATGTGGCTCTGTCTGCATGGTGCACCATAAAACTGGCGCCACGCACCTTTTCCTTGCAAACACACACACACACACACTGGAGAACTATTATAGCGATCATAATTTGAAAGTCATCTAATTGCTTCTATAAATAGAGGACATGACTGATTGTGGCGCACATGCTTTATATGTGAGCGCGATGTTTGTCTGCTGGGAAAATTGCTTTTCTGATGAATCCGCTGAAATGAGCGACGCACAAGCGTAGCCAGCGAAAGGGCTGTCTAAACACTCCTAAATTTGGCTCGTCAAGCCCTAGGAAAATTAACCGCAACATCAGCTCAATGTGGTGCAATATTTATACAGACAATTAGAAAAGCTAACAGAATGCAAATGGACGCAGGCCCAAGGAGAATGTGCTTCGGCACGAAACGACGTGCTCTCTCTCCTCGCACGCACACGCTGCATTCAGGCATGTGTCGCGTGAGATGAGCCAGTTATGCAGGAAAGCTTTTTATTTGACTGTACCCAAATGAATGCAACAGTGTGTCTTCTAATTGAAGACAACAAGACGCTGTAGTTTTCCTCCCGGGGCCGGCGATGTTCCACCAGCTAAACGTCGACCCTGGCCCTCGGTAAAGCTCCACGGGGTTGAACTCAGGATATAAACTCCCTCGTGAGTCACACAGTATATTCCAGCAATAAAACTGCCAAGAGGCAGAATGACAACATGTGTGTGAGCACTGCATGTACACAAACAAACACACACAGTACAAGTGGATTTAGGAGGGGAAACCTCACTATAAGGCGTATTGTCTTTTCCCTTCAATTTGCTTCCTTTGCTTTGCTGCACTACTGTAGGAGGCATCAGCTCTTGCACGCATATACAGTATGCGTTTTGCATGGATACCCTATAAATAGCTGTTCCTTGGATTCCTGTTTTGATGAGGATGGTTGTGGCCCGCTGCTCTCTCAAGGAGCTTGTGGTTAATAAAAGTTGCATTCAGGAACACCACCTGGCCACAATAAAGCACAGGCCTCCTATTTTTGTACTCGCAAAATCTCCGTTTTCATGAGCAGTCTGAGATTCAAGAGCTTGAAGTTGCCATACAGTGTCCTTTAAACTCTAACGTTTATGTGCAAGCTGCTGTAAAGTCCAAATTGCTGACTTTACGTTTAACTGTGGGTAAATTTGTAATGAAAACGTATCCTCTTTTTCTAAACAAACAGAAAACTCAGCAAACAGACGTGCCACGAGGTGAATGTGTTGTTTTAAGAATACAGTGAAAAGGGAGAGATAATGAAGAGGAAGAGAAAGAAGAGATGAGGCCTTGGTGCAAAATCAAGCTTACAATGTATAAAGTAAGCAACTATAAAGTGTTTCTCACTCATTCATCCTTATTCTTACTGAAGAAAGAAATACTTGAGACAAACTTGGGGAATATTTCTTTGTCTTATATCCCTAAACTTTGGTTTCTCTGAATTCTGAATGAGAAGAGAGGAAGGCAAGAGGAAGACAGAAAGCAGATCAGAGGTAAGAGTCTGCAGCATCATGTGCGCTGCCACTTTAAATGAAATGGTGGTTTCTTGTTTGGTGTGCCAATTAATGTCATTCTTACTTAAAATGAGAGGGAGTGAAAGAACCACAACAAGCCCAAGATTATCACTCTGGTATTCTCCTCCTTGTTTAAGAGCCAAAAGCACTCCTCACTTCAGTCTCCATAAACAGGGAGTTAAGCAGGTTTCTGGAAAAAGAACCACACCTTTTTTAAAACCTTGATTCCTTCAGTGATCCAATTAGATTTTATTTTTTTCATGTGTAAAACCTCTTCATAACGAAAGGGTAATCTGTTAAAAAGATTATGGTACCGTTTCGGCCCATTGAGGCAAGTAATAATGGGCAGATGGTCCCTGAGGCTCAATCCATATGGGAGGGAAACTACACTAATGCCGCTGTAGCACGCAATGCTAAACAAATGCTAACCACTGACTTGTGGTGGGAAGACTGTTTCACAGCTTCAGAAAATACGTGTTGCTTAAATTTTACTGAAGGAGACGGTTGTTAGCAGGGAAGAGAGTGAGTTTGGTGAACGCAGAAAGTGGCTCAAAGCTGTACGTTTTAAAAAGTTCAAGATCAGACAATGGTAGCGCTACCATAGCATGTAATGCTGCTAAATGTTAAAAAGAAGGGAGTGGAAAGAGAAGTACAAGAGGTCTCTACTCCTAAAGGGTTTTACCCTGGTAGGAATTTCTTGTTTAAGCTGGTGTCGTCCGAGTGGTTACCCTGCACCTAACGGAGTAGCTCCAGTAGTTAGTTGCAGTTACCAGCCACACCCGGTGCTCTTCCTCTAATGACTGTGCTTCAAGATGATCTGTCTGCTCATGGCGAGGACTAGAGAAATACCAGTCCTTTATTACAAAGCATCACTTTTCATACTCTTTTGCAAAAATCTACTCCCCACTGAGATCGCTTTTTACGCACATGACTCCAGTTGCAACACACTTTCTTCCGCTTTTTGAATATTCGTCTGAACGCAGTGACGCCGCTGACATCCTTTTTATAACATCACTGCTTTTCTTTCATTCATTGTTTTCACTCATTTTACTACGTCTGCTGTTTTGAAATATTGCATTTCGTACAAGATTAGCATTAGCAACAATCACGTGTGTATACATTTCCGAACTCTTTATTTTATCTAGCATCTGATGGCGCTGTGGTGTGCTGGCAGCATATCATCAATGTGTAATTAAATGGGTGTGAGATGGTTAATGAGCCAAGGGTTGAGGAGGATCAAGTGACCCATGATGGTGATCATCCTTAATGCATGAAAGCCATTAACCTGTCAATCACTAGATGCTACCACAGGTGTTACATGTCCGCTGTGTCAGTGTGATCAATCTGTGAAGCGGGTAATCAAGAGCAATGGCTCCATAAAGTATTTATTTTGGCATCGGTTCACTTTATCTTTACCACTCTATTATCGTAAAACTCTGTCCAATAAAATTTAAATTGAAAGAAATATTTCAGACCATGTCGTCCTTTGTAGTTTTAAAGAAAACAACATTTCAGCGAGTGAATGAAGCGGCTTTAACCTGATTTGACACTCGTTTGCATCACCCATTACCAACATTTTAACACTCATCTCCTTTTTTTTGTTTTGTTTTCCTCACTAAAAATATCACAAACCCATTTGGCCAGTGACACTCTAACCCAACAGTAATCTGATTATCCAACACCTCATCCCATTAGGCTAGGGCGGCAAGAAAACACTGGGTGTTCATAGAAACACCCTTAAGACATTTTGATTGCTTTGACATAAAAAACCTCAAATTCACAATGAGGTTGACTGGAGTGGTAAGACAAAAGAAAATACTACAACTGTTTAAATTTGGCGTCTACCTCACTATTGTTAAGATAATAGTGGTGGACTGCAAATGAGGCAAAATGTTTCTACATGGCTGTTCTCCAATAAGACGATGGCAAGCATCTATTCATTTTAAGCTGCCTCCACATGTAACAACTTGCTCTTTTAGAAAAGCTCAAGTGGCAAAATATCCCAAAGAGCCCTTTGGGATGACTTTTATAAAGCTTGTTTTGAGAGACTATTTTGTGTCCACCATGTGAAGAATGAGCTTTTTTTTATTATAGAAAACTGGGAAGTTGCTGTAGTTATAATCCCTCAGGGGAAGGGCAGGTGGAAATATGATAGCTGCTGTCACGTCTGGACATATCGTGACTGTACACTTCACATTTTCCCATCCATGCCCACTTGCACGTCACAACTACGCTCCAATCCAAGCCTCTTTATAAGTGTTTGCTCCTATCACTTCATTTGGCACAGCGAGGGAGGACGCATTCCCCCTGTGTCGTCGCCCAGCAGGCAATATGCTACTGTGTGTGTGTGTGTGTGTGTGAGAGAGACTGGATATGGAGTCGGGTAGTGAGATGAGGAGGGCTTAAAGGGGAGTGATGGTGGGATCACGCAAGCTTGCTGAAAGAGGTAAAGTCGGGGGCAAGTCACGGATGGCAGGACTCGCTGCAGATGCCACCTAGTCACCACTTTGTTTCCTGGCATCTGGTGTTAGTGTGCTAATACGAGTTTATATATGTTTGTGTGTGTTATGTTGAATTCCCGACCAACTGATGAGATTTGCAGGGTGTAAACAAACACGGACTTGTCTGGCCTCTCTAAACAGGCTGTTGCTCTAAATAGGAAGACTATTTTTGTGACTGAATGTGCAAAGCTGCAAAATGCAGCACACCAACCTGTGTGAAGGTTGGTGTGCTAGAAGGCAGCACACCAAAAAGTTGGAGGACATACCTTTTTATTTTAAGGGGCACTCCACCTGCTCCACCTTACCCTTTAATGTGAGTCTTGTGAAAACAGTTGCATGACAGCAGGTCTTTGTCAAGTCTGGGGAAATGACCCATGGTGATATCATAGGGATGTCACTACTGCTATCTTAGCATTTAGCAAGATAACACTTGCATATGGCATGACTATATGAGCATATAGTAACTGTAGGAGACTTTCTTTGGGGAGACCAGGCACCTTATAAAAGAGCGTCCTTTCTAATAAAAAGAAGAAGAAACCCCCACTCCATTTCAACATAAGACCTGCAGCTCAGGAAGTCTCAACTGTTTACTAGACATTAACTGAACAAGACAAAAAAATGCATGGGTAGCTGTACTGAATTCCTGCGTGTAGAAAGCAAAGCTGTAGTTACAGTAAAACAAGCCTCCTGCCAACATATAAAACGTTTTATTGTGCTGATGACCTGAACAAGCTTAGCAGGTTTAAAAACAGAAAAAGCAGATACTCCAAGTGCCTGTGAACTCGATCACAGGGCTGAAGCCACTGGGCTGATGGCACCTGTGTAACACAGCTTTTTAGCTCTTGCCACAGCGCGGACTAGAGCTACTTTAAGCAGTAAGCAAATGAGTCTTTAAAAAAAATTACAGCACAATGACCTTGCGTGTGTGTGGCTTTGTGAGTCATTACAGGCCAGGATTCATTTTTTTCGCAAGTGTTCGTGCATATGACACAGCAGTTGTTTGTGTATGTATGTTTTAGCTTGGTAATGATCTCATCACCATGTGGTAAAATCCTCCTTGTCCACTAAAATAAGAGCCTGCTTCTCACGGAAGCAAGGTCGGAAGCGGTGACGAGCGCACGCGCGTGCGTGTGTGCATGCTTGTGTGCGTATCTGAATCAGGGAGAAAGAGGGATTGTTTTAGACAGCCAAGCAGAGTACAGTAGGGCGCAGCAGGGTCAGCAGACAGAATCCAGTGTCTCTATCCACTGACCCAAAAGCTTCTGCGGCCCAGAGTCACACACACAGAGAGAGAAACTGCATATTTCACTGCCTTCAATGTGCAAAATATATTAAGTCTTAAGTGTGTTTGACTGGAACTTAAAACTGGGATATCAATCTTGTGTGCTAATGTACGTCATCTTTGATTTTGGCTAACACAAATGGAAATATTGCATTTAAACTGATGCTGAAAAGCAAGAAAGTACAAACAGATATTGGGGATAATTCTTTTTAATGAGTTATTATTGCACAATGATCACCTTGGTTAAAATTTGACCTAGGCTCGGGCTAAGCTATAGATTTATCTGGATCCTAAATCATGCTTTTGTGCTCCTGGCCTATAAAGAAATCTGCACATGGTAAAGAGCAACTCTGTAAATCTGAGGCAAAATAAATGTGGAAAAACTTTTCAGAGAAAATATTGCTAGCTAATTTGATTTATGGGAATAGTAGGCAAGATTCATTCATTACATAATTCAGTTTGTTGAGATTTATGTTACTTATAAAGACATCCTTTGAATGAAAATGCGAGATGAGATCATGTGCATCTGATATTTGTTTTCAAGCTGCAGATTGAAATGTAATCAAACAAACATGCATCTGTCAAACTCTTTTTCTTTTTTAAACCAACAATGGTCGGGTACAGAGTCCTGAAGTGACTTTTGGAGGTTTTATATTTGGAAGAAGTCAGAGAATTCTGGAGAAAGGCTAAAAACTTGCCGGGAATCCTTGCTGAAATGCTGAACATCGGGACCTGATGTGTGGCACACTCCTTAAACAACCCTTGCAATTATCGCCTCTGCACTAATGAACCTCACATTACACCCGTGTCATCAAAACCGCCTTTTAGGTTCGGCAACATATAAACTTCCACATCGGCCCTTTGGTGGTGTCCTGCAGCTGAGACCTGCGGGTAACACTGCCAGACCCACGCCCACAATCTGCCCATCTAAGGCTGCAGATCTGGCTGCTTTCAAGCCATTTCTTATTTTATAGCATTCACCTCACGGTGCTTTAAATCTCATCTACAAACGCTCTGCTCGCAGACAGCAAACTCCAAGTTTCTTCTCTTTTCGTCTTATCACCTTTACTCTCTGATGTTGCAACCCTGTTTCCTCACAGACATCATCAGAGTTTTATCTAATCAAATCTAACTGCTGTGCTGCTTCAGATGTGACATGGCAGCATTCATGAGATAAAGTTCTCCTTAAAAACAGGCTGAAGTGTTGTGGTTTGAAACCCTGACCCAGAAACTGAAGCAGCTGCTTTGTCCATTGACAGCTTCTATGTAAACTTGACTAAAATCATTTTAAACCTTGGAAATCACTTGTTAGGCTCCAGAATTTGTTTTTTTAGCTTGTTGCTTGAAGTTAACTCTGCATATATGAAAGCACGTATGCAATCTACATCAGAGAAAATGCAGCAAGACACATCAAACATGGTGAAAGTGACGAACATGTGTTTCCAGAGTATTCCATGCAGGGCCATGCTGTGCTGGACTGAGCGTCACACTGCAGGCCAGTCCTCCTGTGTTTTCTGCTTGACTTTTCAGCTGATTTATGAGCAGGACCACAGAAATTCCTGTGCAATAGCTTCAGGATGTCTCCACAATAAGAGGAGCATTTCTGATTAGGGAAAGTATTAGCAGCTCAAAAACACGGCCGTCACTGCGAGCGGCCCACGCAAGTCAATGCAGATCCTCATCTCCTCTCTGCTGAACAAAGATTTACTGCGCTTTCTGCTCTTTTATTCATCTCATTGTGAATATTTGATGTAGCAACTCCCTATGTCAGCTCGGTGCTTTAATCTTCCTTAAATTATGTGTCATTTTTAAATCGGTCAGGTTTTTCAGTGTCCTGGGATCGAAATCAGTGTCAGAGAAAATATGCAGATGCACTTACACTTAATAATGCACACACACCTACTCGCACGTCAACACACTTCGAGCAAGTGTGTTACATTTTTAGCCGTTTGGGGATATGGTCTTGCTCGAAGACACTTCAGCGCACAGCTGCTGCTGCTGGGTTTGAACCACTGTCCATTCGGTAGGCAAGTCTCCCGTTAAACCCAGACACACGTGCACACACACACACACAAAATAAACACACCAAACACCCACATCCTCCTCACCCAACAACAGTGCCGCAACTGTTTCTCATGTGACAGAAGAGTGGGGGGGTGGGGTGGGGGAACTGCTGAGTCGAGGGAGTGGCGAGGAATAGCGTGCGAAGACCTAATGCAATGTTTCAACCCCAGATGGGTCACATCAGTAGCCCGCAATCAACAAATTTGGCCCTGCCAAGTTTACACGCTTTCCATGTCAAAAGGGATGGAGGAGAGAGGAGAGAGGGAGGATGAGAACCCACCCATCGCCCCCACCCCTAGGCTCCCTTTCAGTGCCATCACAGGTTATAGTTATTCATCGCTGTGACTGAAGAGAAGAGAAGAGAAGAGAAGAGTCCACACTGTGGGCAGGAGGAGCTCTGTGGTCAGCCAATCCATTTCCTCACCGACACCAGTGATTATTCGCGCCACCGCGAGCCCATTTAGGGCTGGAAAGAAACCTTTGTATCTGTCTGCAGTAGTTAGGCCGAGCCAAGCGGACACCTGGCAAGTAACTTTAGACGGAGGGCTTTTCAATGTGTTCACAGTAGTGATATTTAAATAAGACTGATGATATCACAGTCTCTGGAGAAAGACATCTCGAGATAGCAGAAGTTTCAGCATCCTGCTCCGAATTATCAGTGACAAATCACACCCATGCGTGCTTGAGTTTGCATAAACGCACACAGGAGCACCATAGCGATCTATATGAAATCTTTTGCACAAATAGACTGGGAGAGAGAGCTCTGTAGAAGTCTATTCTCAGATCAGTGTGTGGTCTTGTCATTCACTCTTTGTTTCCACTGTGGCCTCTCATCTTTAAATAGCCTGCTATAATCTGTCCATCCAAGCACAGACACATCGAGTTTCAGACCAAATTTTACACTGCACGGTGCCGTTTGACGTCTATCACTGGGAGCCGGAAGAATGATGCACATAATGATGGAGCCTTTAAATAAATGGAAAGTTCACTTTCTCTCACGCTGGAAGAAAACCATTAACGTTTTGTGAAGTATATGTAAAACCGGACGCTGTTTCCTGTTAAAGTACATGTACTTTTAAAACTGATAAAAGAAAGCTTCCTGACAGTCTGTGGGCTAATCCTCATGACTGTCTTGTTTGCGGAAGAACAACTGAATTTACCCTAAAGGGTGGCTGAATATAGTGCTGCGACACCAGCACCAACTCACATTCCAAGCTAAGAAAGACACGGGAGGAGGGTAATAATAAAAGAATGGAATTCCTTTGCAAGATAAAAAAAGAGAGGGAGGGAAAGATAAAGAGAATCCAGGATGGGAACTATCATAAAAAAGAACAGAGAATGAGATTCAAAGTCTTTTTCCCATCGGACAATAAAACATGAAAAAGTGTGTGTGTTAGAAGGAAGGAGAAATCCTCTGTGGCTCCGCCGTACTGTGAAGGAGAGTCAGAGAGAGCTCCAGATGTGTTTCAAACATGCTTCAAGTTTCATTGTGATACTTAGTTGGTCTTAGAGGAGCGGGCCTGGGGTCTGCATTAAACCCAATCCAGCCTGGCTTAGGTTCACGTGCAACCAGATGGCTAACATATGAAGCATAGTTTGACATCAACTGTGCAGTTATCCTTAAAAAAAAGAAAGAAAAAAAAGAAAACAAAACTATACACAGCACCCCTCAAATTATTTTGATTTATTATGTAGCTACCAACTAGATGCCAAACACCATTTCCACAGCATCTGTCAGCAGCTGTGGAAACTGATCTATAGCATCCAACCATCACGTGTGGATGTGAATGCTCAATTTTAATTTTTTCTGATGCACATGTAAAATACGTCTAAGATCTACAAGTCAGAGATTCTCAAAAGCTAACAGCAAACGCAGGATGAGGATGCGGTGACACCTCTCCCTCGGTTTCAACACTTCAGCGTCTGACATCACCTCTCCCTTCCTGCCTCTGTCTCCTCCTCTCTGTCCTCGATGCTCACAGCTTCTCCCTGTCCAAACATTTAGTGTCACTGTGCCACAACAGAGAAGCTCACCTTTGATCATCGGCAGTGAATCACCGAGGCAGCGAAAGGTCAAGACAGCACGGAGGGACAGATTATGTAAAATAAATATATGAAACTGGAACCACCTTGTTTAGGCCATTTTCAGGAAATTAGTCTGAGGATCAGAGCTGATTTTATTTTTTAATCAGCAGAAATATTTACTGATACATCCCCTCTTTAAAGTAAGACTACTAAAACACTGCATCAAGACAAGAATCGTGCACACTGCTTTCCAAAATCCAGTTATTGTAAACATTTTCTCTGCTCTTGAACTTCTTTTTGAAATAGAAACTTTAAAAACAGAAACCACAATTGCTGTAGCTAATTCTTTTAAAGGTCCTTTCCCTCACATGTCAAACATGTACTTAGAAGACGGCTGGATTAAAACACAGCTACAGTTAAAGAAGCCATGGCGGCCTTTCTGTATCTCCAGTTCCCATTTTCTTGACCCAGAGCCAGAGAAGCTGATTGATAATCTGCCAACTGGAACGTAAACTGTTATGCTAAAGGCATTTTCTGTGTACTACTTTTGTTACTTTTAATTTGGCACATGATCACACAGCAACATCAGCTTCAGTGCTCTTGAAATAAAAAGAAAGATACGCCAACAACGGAAGGAAAAGAGGCAGAAAAATGTTGCTTCTGATGGCTAGCTCCAGGTGAAGAGTGTGTGTGTGTGTGTGTGTGTGTGTGTGTGTGTGTGTGTGTGTGTGACTGATCTTATCTGATCATTGTTTGGAAAGACACCTCGCATCCTCGTGGGATCTGGGGAGAGTCTGTGCGGCGCTGTATCTATTTATTTTGCTTTGTAACTAAGCAAAATGTGCGTGTGTAGGAGTGCCATCCTCATGAATACCTGATCAGTGTCAACTACGTCAGCAGAGTGTGTGTGTGAGTGTGTGTTTTTGTGCATATGAATATGTATGTGTCTATGTGAGAGGGAAAGGGCTGGGATTCCCTAGAGCATTTTCAGTTAATCCTCAACCAGCACGGATTCCCAGGCATTGCGTGCGGCAGGGCGGGACTACCAAGCGAACCCACGCCTCCCCACGCAAACTGCGAACACACATACCTACTCAGGAGGAACGGTAACACGGACCAGCGTAACAGTTAGGTGTAAGGCTTGAGCTGGTGCCGTGGGGAGGGTTAATGGACTTCATCCATTTATTCACCTGTCATCCCCAAGCTGGTCCTTCCGTGACCAAATGAGACCTTTTATCTCTATTACAGTCTGCATCTGGTTAACCTCATCAGTGGATCCGTGCGCATCAGTGCATATCCCCCCCCCCCCCCCCCCCCCCGTACGGTCTCAACAGCACTTGTGGAAACAGAATGATACTTATCTTATAAAAATGAGAGCAACGATCCTTTGCAAAGAATATCACTGAGCTGATCTTCAATGTGCTTATGATTTAGCCACGGCAGAAACACCTGAAGACTAATGCGGTTTCGTGGGTTAAAGAACAGTAAAGCTGATGAGTCTCACATGTAGAGGAAGCTCTGGTTGCAGTGTGGGTGGTCAGTCCACAACAGATCAGAGGACTGACAAGAAAAACTTGTTTGAACTGTTTCTATGCGTGTGAGGCTGTGTTTTAGTGGTGGTTGTGTGTTTGAGGGTGAGAGTGCAGCCTATTATGGTAGACTACACCAAAACATGTCATTGCTGAGAAATGGTTGGTTCTCCACCTCCAGACTATTTTCAGTGAAGGCTTTTGATTTCGAGTGGCATACTGCAGACGTCCAGATAAACAAAGGCTGCTTCTTGCTTTGAGTATTGAAACATTTACTGGAGAAATTGGATTTCAAATTGGAAAGTGCTGAAATATGAATCCCAGTGGACGGTGAGTTGTTAGTACAAATGCTCCCGTGCATTTATGTGGCCGATGAGTACGGCTGTAATTTCCAAACTGGGGATCCGCTGGCATCAAGGTGACCAGCACTGTGAAGAGATCTTTACAAACTGTGCTGCAGAGAAACCACCAGCAACTCTACGACTTGCAGGACGATTAGTTGTTCTGTGTTCTGGACACAAGCACCTCACATTGAGAGGAACTCACTGTATAATTGATGAGCTATATCGAGCACTTGCTAGACAGTAACGAGATAATATGAGATCTCGACAAACATGGCAACTATTTTGGAAGCTTTGAAATACTGTTTTCCACTTGTTAAATTAGACATTCTTATATTTTATTTTATTAAGTTTAATGTTTATGAGGTTCAGCTAGGGCTAAGTCAAACAGATTGGTGGGTGATCGTCTGGCAACCTCTGTTTCTAGGGAAAATGTATTCCCCAACCAGTTGTTGAGTTGTTGCTGGTAAAACTGGCTGCAAAGAGGGTTCTACACCAAAAAATGTGACTCCTTTGGTCGCTAGAAGATCTATGGTCCTGTAGTTTGTACAGAAGACGGCGGATTGTTTGCATGCACTCACTAGCTATGAGACAAGAAGCAATTTGAAAAACTGCAACAAAACCGGAAATAATTTCCCTTCAAAGTAAAAGTTGTGCCTCAGCACTGCAGCTAATAGATTTCAAAGGTGTAACATTTACTTTGAAGGCAGACATTCTCAGTTTCTGGTGTGCATCACACTGTCGCTCAAAGAGTAGCTGGTGAACTTTTACAGACGAGTTGGCATCTCACATGCAAACTATGGGTTACTGTGGTAATCTGCTGGTGGCCAAAGCAATTGCAAGAAACTATTTTGTTGCAGCACTGCTTACCTCTTTGTGACCAATTTAACCTAGCGACTGCCAGGAACCCACCAACCAGTCGGAGAATGCAAATTTCTCCCTCGCAACCAGAGTTTGGCAGAAAGTCATCGACAGGTCTCTAGGTCTGCGTGACAGCAGCCTTAGTCATTTGACCACACATCGTCACATGTTCAAAATGGGGGACAAATTCTCGTTATGTAGTCGTTGGTCATGTGACTGCAACAGCTGAATAGCAGTAAAATAGCTGACTAGTTGACATAAGAAGCCCATGTCATCAAAAAATTTATATACCACGTTCTGGTGGAGGTATATCTAAAAAATATTGTTAAAACTTGGTCGTATTTCGAGTTGTTTTTCCTCAACAAAAGTCTGAAATTAAGGTTTAACTGATCTGAAGACCACAAAGCGAAACACGTTGGTCAAGTAATGAAGCTGCTCTTCATACCACAAGTGTTGCTGAGGCTTCAATCTCTTTGATTGATTTGTTAAACAGACACCATAAGTCAGCCTCTGCCCGGAAATTAATACGATTAAGAAAATGATGCTATTGAAAGCGTATATCCTGCACAAGCACGAATGTGTGTCCATGTGTGCAGCCTTGATGTGTTAACCTGACACTATTACAACACGGTGATGCACACCACCTGTGCAAACAGCACTACAAAGACTTCCTTGTTTTAATGGGCTGAGCCTTTAATTAGCCTTTAATTGGGCTAAAACTCCCACCGTTAGGACAACGAGAGACAACCAGCCATCTGTGGAATGAATGCGGGCAGTAAAAGAGATTAAGCACGTGAATGCCTGGAAAATTACTTTTTCCTACATCAACCACTCAGTAATCAGTCATTTTAAATGGTGTATTCAGCATTTCTAAGAACTACATGCATTAGGATGCAGGATCTTTAAATTCAAAAGGTTATCTTGATTAGAAGAAGTAGGCTAAAGTTTTCAGTAAGGTGTCTGTCAAAGCACACACACCTCTATACCCAAAATAATCCACGACTTACAAACCACATCTCAGAAGTTATGCAATGTTCAAACATGTGGCCTGTAGTGAAAACAAACCATGGCACGCAATGGGAGAGAGGTCATTTTATTCACTGTAGAGTCCTACCGCATCCATCTACCTGCTCCCTGTTACTCTTCCCAAAAGACTACATGCACATTTTAGAGGGAAAGCGGTCAAATATTATTACCTCAGCAACATGCCACTGAGTTTTTCCTGACATACGTCAAGACCTTAAATAGACTGAACACTGGAGCAGGGATACACAACGTCTTACTCCTGGATTCACTAAATAACAGGAGGAATCCGTTAACAAGTTGGACTAGACAGCAGAGGGAACAGAAAGTGACAATGCAACAAAATGAACTGGAACCAATCCTGATGATGAGGTGATGATCCCTGATGATGGGAGGCGGCTGAACAGAACTGGAGTGTGTACTTAATGACTGATAGGAAACATGTGGCTGCTTCTTTGAGGTCTGTATGTTGGGTCATTTTCATGTAATAGCTAACACATCAGGGTGGAAGGAAGCCAGACAGAGGGTTGTCTTTTTCCTTTTTTTCTGCTTTGTAATTATACACCAATACAGCTCACATTCGCCAGTATTTTAAACACCAAGATCAGCATTTCTTTCTATACTGACAATAATCTTAGAAAAATCTAACATTCCTTATTTGTTTTGTCTTTATAGACAAGCTTGAAAGCTGGGGCAGCAGGTGATGTGAGACTATAAATGATATCTGTTTTTTTTTTTTTTAAACAGAAGAAGAGTCAGCAGCAGTAAATAAAATGAAAGCACCATGTGTCGATCCATTGTTCTGAGTTTGTCTGTGTGTGGATCTAGACAGCATCCTGTGGAGAAGCATAGGGAAACCATACCATTGTGTTGGTGTGTGTCGACACCTCCTTCCTACCTCCCGCCTCACCAACGCTTTTACTGAAACGGACATACAACAATAGAAAGTAGGAGTTTTTATCCCCTCAGCATCTGCACTGAGTTCTGGAGATCTATGCGCTGTAACGCTGATAGATCTGTATCACTGGATCACAAAAATGCAAGGCAAGTATGAGTCATTTTGGGGAATAAACAAGAAGCCAGATTCCTCCCTTCCTTCAGCCTTGATTAATTTTAGCAGTCATTCTTCTTAAAAAGTTTCACATTTGAACAAAAAAAATACACTATGTTTAAAAAACCCCAAAACAACATATTTTCCTTCTCTTTTTTTTTCCTTCCATGAGGGACTGCTGCTGCTGTTTAAAAGAATACTTGGAAAGGCTGTAGAGAGCTTCAACAAATTCAGAAGAAGACAAATTATAATTTGATTAAAATACATCCACATTGTAGCCTGCTGCAAAACACAAAGCATCCATGAGAGCAGATGAGCCTCAAAGCACAAATGGTACCAATACAGTTAAATGTAGCGAGTGAGCAGTTGAAACAACTGTTTTAGCTACGGTAATATCATCATTTCTGCTATATGTACAGAAGGAAAGGCTTTATTATTTTTCTTCTGTGAAAGTTAAAAGTTACAAGCTGCACTGTTTTACTTTGGACCTATCCCAGGTCTGGTAATCTACTTAATGTTTTTAAAGACACAAAGCTGGGGAATCACCTTGAGCAAAGAGTAAGCGAAGTACTGAATATCGTCTTGTAAGCCCTGGGACAACAGAGGAATGCCCCTACAGTACGTACAAAACAAACCGCACGCCAGTGAATTTGCATTTAGCCACGTTCCAGCTGCATGCAGGAGCTGTGTGAAGAATTACTACATGCTGTACATGCAAGAGGAACGGGGGAGAGAGAGAGAGAGAGATAGAGGACAGGGGACGCATATGGAGGGAGGGATGGAGCGGCACGAGTGAGTTGCCAGTAATGTATTGCTTCCACAAGATGCCCCGCACGCTCAAAACAAGCTATAATTGGCCTTGATCACGCTCAGCCATTGAGACATACAGCAAATGTGACAGGCAGCAGGGGGAGAGAGGGGGGGAGGGATGGATGCACAGAGAGAGAGAGAGAGATGGTAAAGCGCTGTGACAGAGTGATTTTGTAGAAGAAGATGAACTGTAAATATTGACCCTGAAGAGGAGGGTAAAACAGTCATGCTGCACCAGCAGGGAAAGCATATCACACACACACACACACGGTTCTTCACTCATGTGGAAAATGGCTGATGCTATGAGTGGAGATAAACTTCATGTTAGTTTGAGAGCAGTTCCAGTTACAGCAGAAGTCATTTAAAGATTTTCCTGATAGAGCCATAGAAACATCACAGACTTCAGACAGTTGGTCTTTATAGCAGATTTTAGATTTTAAAACATGTATAAAGCGCTGCAGCTGAACTCTAAAGCATTTATAATTGAAAAGGCTGAGGCGCTCTCATCCACCCTTCTTTCATGTCTCTAAGCAGAAGAGTGATGTTAATATGCAGAAGAAAACCTGCCTGAATTCTTCTCGACCTATCAATGTGCACGTGTGTGAAACTGCATGAGCCAACCAAAGACAAATTCCAAACTCTGTATCGCTACATCAGATGACCCTTTGACCCTTTGCTCCCCGTGACTAACCCATTTTGTAGGAATGAGCTTTCAATCCCCACCATCTATGAGCACCAATGTTTAAGTATTTTTAAGGAAGGTATTACTTTCTCCTACTTTCAATTAATCCTGCTATTGCTTGTTATTTGCAGGCAATTTAACCACATCGATTAAAATACATAAGCCTGCCCTTTGATGAAAGTATGATAACAATAAAAATGTAATAATTTAAGCAGTGAGATATTCAGTTCACTCTCCTTCCTCATTAATAAAGGGTATTTTCTACACTTGATTCTAGGATTTTTTTTCCCACAGCTTTAGTTTTTTTTTACTAAAAAATATGAAACCACAATCACTAATACACCGACGTTGAAGTGGCACGAAAAAAAATCTCTCAAGTGTTTTTCCACAGCTCACCTTTGTTTTTATAATTACACTTTCCTTGATGTAAGACCTGCATGGTCTGATGGGACTGAGCCAAAAGCGTGAGAGTTGGCAACCTCGTACAAAACAAAGATCACAATTGTCATGACTCAGACTCATTCAGCCTCCTCCTCGCCCCTCGTTCGCCGTCTCTCTCAGCCCCTTGTCCTGGTATGCCCTCCCTCCCTCCGTCATGCTGCTGTCCCTTGAGCGACTCATACTCGGATACAATGTGCTCTTTGAAGGCGAGCATTACTGTTCACACGCTATCTGCACCAAACACCGATATATTTTGCCCGCTCTTGTTTTTCTTCTCATCTTTTGCCACATCTGTGTATGCTCCTGGTGATATTTAACCTTCTACTAAAAGAAACATTTGACAAACTATCCATGCCTTGATTTTTTGTTTGTTTACTTTCTAAAACATTTATGAGGGTAATGAAGGAAGCCAAAAACTTCTTACAGATGCACAAACATTCGGAGGAACATTTACGTCTACTTGTTTTGGTTAAAGCTTGGTCAGCAAACGTCTCCTGCGACAAAGAAAATTAAAAGCTTACATGTTTCTTTGATTACACGGTTCCAGGTTTACCGCTCTGCTGCTCGCCAAGGAATGAGCCCAAACACTCGCTGATCCTAACACAGTCAGATTGTGGAAAGATTTCAACAAACAGGGACATTACATCACTTTATTTTTATTTCAGGAAAATTTATATTCACATGTTGATGGCTGCTCCAGCCCCCACCGCAACGCTTAAGTGATTAAGAAAACGGAGAGTTTCCAAAACTTCAAAATGTCAACACGCTAGAAACAGACACTGAATCACATTTTCTAAATTCCAGCATTACAATAAATGCACGGGAAAAAAGAATGGATGCAAATTGAGCCATCTTAATTGGACAGTATATACTGTAGTCCTTACAGTCCTCTGTCGGTCTCTGATTGTTTCCATCTGGTCAGCCTCAGGAATCTCTCCTGGATGTTCAGAGCATACCAATGCCACAGTAGGAATATGATACCTGACTTTCTCTCCCCACCTCCCTCCTGCTTATTTCCCCCACTCTCAGTCTCAGTGACAAAATACTCCCATTCCTTTATCTCTCTGGCTTTCTTTTAAATCTCGGTGTATTTTCTATTGCTTCTGTCATGCATGCTATCTGCTCCCATGTGTGAACTGGGTTTTAGTGGCATCACCCCCTGGCTCTAAGCGCTATAAGCACAGCACAGTGTGTGTTTGCTGCATGTGCGTATGCATTCAATACCATAAATATGTGCATGTGGGGCAGCCCTCAGTGCCACTCGGTGATAGTGCAGGGTCCAAATTAACTAATTTCTGCAGCCCTGCTCGCTTATTCTCTCTCTCTCTCTGCCCTCTTTACTGACTCCCTCCGTTTTTCATTCACTCGCTCACTCCTACTCCCTCTCTCTCTCTCTCTCTCTGCTGGCTTCGACAGATCGTTTTCATAACCACTCTTCTGAGGTCGCAGCCTCGTCTGCAGTAGTCACGCAACCCCTTCGCCTGCTCAGTCAGCTTTACATTCTCTCTCTCTCTCTCACACACACACACACACACACACACACACACACACACACACACACACACACACACACACACACACACACAGAGTCTATGCACGCATACTCACACTACCACAGCAAATACTACACTATGCTACACAAAGAGCCCTGTCTTAAAGAGACAGTGTGCATCTCGCTCCCTGTAGCCACAACATGTTACGGGCTCTGCTTTTAAAGGATCAGCATGTCTATTTTTGGCTCTGTGCGCGCTCAAAGCATTCCTGCGCTCGCTGGCAACACACACACAACCTGTGGATGCAGCGTGGAAACGTAACACTAGTCAAAAGCCGGTTTCCCTAATAAACCTCTGATTACAATCGGTGCCAACAATTTTATGCTTTCTTTAGAATGAAATGGAAACAAAAAAAGAGAAGACAACAAAAGATTTTCATGCACGCAAAACACGTATTCAGTGGATTATTCACACAGTGATATACATGTTACGTAATATTGTGCTAAAAAAGGATCTCTTCGTGTGGTTAGAGCACACTTAAGACACACTATTTTTGCCTTTACCTTTTAACCTCAAACCTCATTTGAATCAGTGCTGCAGGCTGCTAGAGCAGGTGAAAGTTTTATATTTACATGTTAAGATCACTGAAGCAAAACCAGAATGAGTTTTCAGTCTTACTCTGTGAACTCTTTCTGTGTACTTCCAACTTGATTATGACCACACACAGAAAGAACTGCATTCTTTCAGATGCCAGAAAACAGAATTGCACACTGTCCTGTCCTGATCAGGACGTATTTACGTTTGCCAATCTGTGTTTGCCCTGCTCCTGTCTCTGTCTCGCTCCTGTTCCCAACACCTCTCCATCCTCTCATCACCTCTGTACTACCAGGATAGCCCAAGGAGGAATACAGAGTAACTGGGAATGACAGGGAGCCAGAGGGGAAAGTGTGCACAGAGAAAGTGAGTGCTAGTGCTTCTGAGCAGACAGCATGAAAGAGAAACAAAGAAGTCATTATTACTGCTGGTCTTCTAAAATGCTTTCAAAATCCGTACAAAGCTCTTTCGACTTACAAATCTGCAAGGGCAACATGGCAACGCAAATCTAGCAGAGAACCTCGGAAGTGAAGTGACTTGAAAGCTGAGCACGCGTTGACCACACCCAATAAGTCAAAGCTTGATTTTCAACAGGTAACAAAAGCACTGATGAGCAGCTGCTCTTGTGGCATCGTGGCCTATATTTCTAACAAAGAATAGCTGCGGTCACAATAATGCAATAAATTTCTGTGAATTCCTCTTTCCTGTTTTCTTTGTGCTCAGACGTAAACAGAATATAGAATAGAAAGATCTCTGTCTGTCCTGTTTAGGATGCGAGTGAGTAGCTGCAGGTTTATGTTCTTAGCTGGTAATTAAGTGAAAATTCACCTCAGGCCATGTAAATAGTGTAATGCAAAGGTAATGTGATGAGTAGTCAAGCTAATTAATTTCTTCAAGGTCTAAGTAGGTAGAAAAACACTTTGCTTAGAAAATAATGCATTATTCTAAAAATGTTTTTAAGATACTCAGCATTTCAGTACTCATATACAAATTTCATTACTTTTAATAGTTCCTAAAATACTTCTTCAGGTCATTTTTTTCATATTCCATTGCTAAGCTTTATATATCTCTGCCGAACTGGACAATATGCAGCCATTTAATCTATTCTGCTAAATGTCTTAGCTAGCTAATATTAGCTTGCTAGCTAGTCGAAAATATTGTTACTTGTTGGCTTTTTGTTTCAAGGAAACTACCTTTACAGTGAGAACTATAAAAATGATGTAAACTTTGAAGTTTGAAGTTTTGAATGAATTTACTTCAGAAATTAACCAGACAGCACTATAACTTTAAGTTTTAAATAATGGTGACTCGGGAGAGCAGGTCAAATCCATTAACATTAGCATTAAGTGAAAAGGTTAGCCATAAATGGCTACTTTCATTTTTTAAAAACTATGTAACTGCATTCTTTATCTTAAGAGTAAATTTGGGTTGCTTTACTAAAAACTGGCAGGTCTTAGCTTATATAAAATCCTTTAAAATATTTAATCTGTTGCAGTTTTTTTCCTGTATTTCAGAGGATAAAATAGAAACCAAACTACACACAAACTATACTACAACAGAAGGTATTTAGCACAAGCCCAAACACAGAGATTCAGAGTGCCAAATCCAAATCCCAACAGCCCTGCCATGCCCTACTAAGCTAGGACCGGGTCAATCGTCTTAGATTTGCCTAAAGATCTCAGCAACGTCCATTTGTCGCATATAAGCACACACCCAGCAGTGTAAATGCATAGACATGCGTGAACACACACAAACTTTGTTGAGTTCAAATATTATTACCTGCGCTGTAGTTGTATAATCAAAGCTGACATTTTGACACATACTCTATGCAGACTGGACAATAATTCTATACAAGCTGGAATGAGATTTTCCAGCTCATCAAATTTCAGTTTGTGTTTTTTGTTATGACATCACCAGTGAGGGAGTGGAGGCCACCATACAGTCTCAATATGGCCTGGAAATTGACAGAGAATTTGGCCAGGAGAGGTTGCATGAGAAGGGGAAAGACTTGAAGTAGCAGGGAGGGGAGGCTTGCCAAAAAGTAAAGGCTCAAGCCTGAAGGCTTTTGGCAGGTGTTTTGTCTCTGCTATCCATCCAGCTGCTGACTAAAAACATGGGAGGTGTTACAAGAAAATCTATTAGCTGTACAGACAGACTCTAATCTCAGTAATCTTCTGTTCTAGCTACTTTTACCAACTACTACAGAGTGACGGCAAAGCATATCGTACTGTTAAAAAGTGGGACATTTCTCATGTCTAGGTTGTTCCAATATATAACAGGTATGAAAAGTCAGTCCAATCGGAGAGGATGCAGCTCCAAAACAACTCCATGAAGATCTGTTACCAAAAAAAGAGTTGAGTTAGTGGATAAACAGAAGAGTCAACCAGATGCAAACTTTCAGCAAATGATTAAGGTCATTTTTCTGGAAATCCTGAATCATAGTTAATTGTCTACCACAGCAGCGCCAACCTCATCAGTAACGTCTGCCAATTAGGTCAAGCCTGTTTCTACATGAATTAACCCATCTGACATTTTAATAAAGATGGTGGTCCAGTGATGGATGAACGGAGAATTGGTGTTGCGATGGCCCAATGAATTATGCACGACAATTTCCCTCCTTTCCGCCTTTTATTTTAAACCTCCTTTCATATGTTTCCAACCCCCCACTGACCTCTCTTGAACACCACTCATAGCGCTGGGTCTTGCGTGACGCGTTGACCTATTTGTAAGATGCATCCGGTTATGCAGCTATGAAATAATTCTGACTTCTGTCTATTTTTCCTCTTTACTGGGAAGCGGGAAGAAGTGCAGGGCAACAGGAGAGGTGAGGGAGTCAAGTAAGGGAAAAAAAGAAAGCGTGTGCAGCTTCAGTTACTGGGAAAAAGTGCGAGAGAGGCAGGCTGAATCCACACCAGCAGGCAGTCAGGCTGAGGTTGTCCAGGCCTCCAGGCCAAGGTGTGGTGGCACCACAATAGAGGAAGGATTAAATGGGAGATTAACAAGCTCAGCGTGAGTAAAAACAAAGACAAAAACAAAAAAAAACACCTGCCCGCATGTCTAGGATATAACTACACACAATTATAAATTAAGAAATGAAACAGTGAAAGTGAAATTTTAGGTGTAACACATGGTTTTGGTTACATTTTTTTCTATCCCTGTATAAAATAATCAGTGTTTATCTCAGGTTAATCTGCATGCCAGTAATTCAAATTGGTCTCCTAGGCAAACCTGTGTATCTGGATAAGATCAAACATGAAAGACAACAGATTCCCATATGAACAGATGGTAAGGGCGATCTGTTAGCCGCTCAAAGATCCGACAGCAGCTTCAACTCAAGTGCGACACACTGACAGACACAATCAGTATTCGCTGTTGCTGCATGTTTGTGTGTGTGCGCGCATCTATGTGTGCGTGTGCGCATGAGAGCGGGTATTTATAAAACTATCACCACATTATCATGCCTAAGACATGTGAGCAGGCGCGGCATCTTCATCCTTAATTCGTTTAGGACATATTGAGGTCATTTTCCCCGGGTTTACACAACATTGCGTGAGAAGGATCCAATTGCCCTCTGTGAGGGCGGCAGTGCCTCCATGAATGTGGCCTTTGAGTGGCGAGAGACCAGTAGACATGTAGACAGCCTGTACTTACTGTATGTGGGAAACAGGCCCGATGCGACTTCAAACGTCCACAATGATGTTATTATGGTGCCCCCCCCCCCCCCACCACCACCACCACCACCCAACCCCCCCTCCTCCCTGAAGACTGTTTCCTTCTTTCTCTTCTTTCTGAGAACTTGTTGCTCATGAGTCACAAGGAAGGAGTCTCCAGTGATCTGTTGTTTATCCTCATATTACTCATGGTAGGATTTGGACGAATTCCCGCTTCAATTTCAAATAAGATGTTTTTTTGTTATCACTCCCTCTAGAGATGGAAACTGAATTATCGCTATGACAATCCCCTTTTCTCCCCCTGTCCCGTGGCCAAACTGCATTTACAGCATTTATTTCAATGAGCAAAAGAATGCGCAGAACATTGGGCATCATGGCCATGTGGTTTTCAGCAGAGGTGGGGGGGAGAAAGTCATCCCTGTTTTTAAAGGTAAACAGGGATAATTTGGTAGGGTGTAATGGAAAAACACATGAAAAAGTTCTGCTGTGATAATTTGGCTGTTTTTAAAGCGATAACCTTAACCAACCCTAGCCACAAAAAAAAGCATTTCACATCCCTTCATCCTTAAGTGGGCTGTCTATATCGTTGAGCCAAGATTATATATAACACAGCTTCTCAGTAAAGATTTGAGAGGCAATCATTTCTAAGTGGTAGCAAAATTTAACTTTATCCCCAAGCAAAACCAAACTTTTTACAATATTTTGGTTTGCCACAGTAAAAGTATGTGAAAAGAGCTTCTCTGAACTTGTATCAGACAGCTACGGACGACGAGTGGATGTGACTCAGCTTTGATTTTTGTGCTATATTTACTCGGGCTTTCAGCCTCGGTGCGGGCTGTCATATCAACATCTTCTGGGTGTCAGAATCTGTGCTGGGCCAGGCTGACTTTTGACAGCAAGAAAGTGGGTTAAACATCAGAATGGCTTTTTTTTAAGTCACATTAATTTGTCAAAATTTTGCCTTCTTGAGTGTTAGGTGCTGTAAAGCAAACAGAGGTGATGATGTCTTTCTTCTTGTCTCTTTATCTTGTGTTAAGCTTTTCTATAGTATATCATAAACATATGCATGTGTTTCATAAAGCAGAGTCATCAAACAGAGAATCTGAAAGGGGAAGTCTCTGCATTGTGGCTTTAACAGTACACAAACATGCCAACACACCACTCACTTTTCCCATTAATCTTCCAGCGCTCACACTAATTGTGATTCCACATTGCATGTATTAATTTAGACACGGAGCCAAGAAAAGCACTGAGCTCCGTTATAGTCGAAAGAATCCTGTGTAAGAAATCAAATATGATTGAAAAATTATGGGAGTGGTGTATGAAAAATAAACATGAGTGGAAGCCACTTCCAGCTCTATATTTGACAGATGACAGTGTATGAAAACACAGATCAGACAGCGTCGGGGCTCCGGCTAGATAAATGTGACCACATTTGTGTGTGGGGGGAGGTTTTATGTGTGTTGTGTGTGTGATGCATATTTAAAACGTTTGCAATTTGATGATGAAAACAAACCCTGGCACATTAGCATGGATAATTTCCCAGCTCCGCACGCAAACTTAGAGCAGGGGAGGGCCCCAGTGTGAGAGTGTGTTGCTGTGGGTGAAGCCAGCAGCTGTTTAAATCCACTCTAACAGTGCTCTCTCCACAACATGCCAATTTAAACAATCCTCAGGGACAGAAACAGTCCAACGCTTCTCTTCACCATCACTTTGTCATTTTCGCTCTTTTTCTCCTTCCTCTTCTTTTTTTTTCATGCTGTTGAAACTATTCGCCGTGCGCAAGTTTCACAGCGTAAATCGCCTACATTGCTGCGGTATACATGATGAGCTCATGCACCTGATTTGACTTGATCTCTTTGCTCACTGTCATGTACTGTCTTTAAGAGCTCATGCCGCCGTGCCTGATGAATAATAAGTCATGAGATCAGTCCTGCACTTATCCCTGGAAGGTCCAGAGCCTCGCTGCCTGTGGCTCCACTTCTACTAAGGTCACGAACCATGGTGACGGGAAACAGCCGTGCCCAAGTATTTATTACATAAAAAGATCCTATTTAAGTAGAAAAGCCCAGTTTTGCTCCTTGCTCAAATATTTCAATACTGCAGAAGCTTGAATGGAAAGTGGCGCTCAAGAGACAAATACTGAGAAAGGTTCAGTTAAAGTGCGAGTGATGCTGTGAAGTAAATGTGCACTACAAGGCTGAGTACAAAGTTAGATTTTAATCACTGAAAGGAGCTGAAATGTTAGCTTAAGGAGAGAAACTGACACGGACGTCGTATAAAGTGAAGGAAAACACGTATGTCGTATCAAGCACGTAGGTGAAAAGACGGTGTCAGCTGAAGCTGGCCAGAGTGCAAACAATGAAAGCAGCTGTAGTAAAAAACAAAGGAAGTTTGTGAAAAAAACCTTCAGAAAAGCTGAAGGAGGCTTGTTTTTGGTAGCAGAGATCTGACACCCGCAAGGATTCAACGCGTCAGCTGAAGCTGAAGCGTACTTTAAAGAGATGAAAGGAGTGGAGATGAAACACTAAAGAGAGTACCAGCTCCTCACTAAAAATATTTAAATCTCCTTTAATATAGCATTAACACTGACAGGCTTTAAAAAAATGTGTGTTAAAGAATCATTAAGTGATGGGAAAAAGAGTAGCTTTTATATTTTTATTCACAGGCATGTATTTGTAGACTCCTTCTTAAAGAAATAGTTCAAATTCCTGCCTTAAAAATCAAATAGTGTAAAGACCAGAGTGAACCAAAGCAACTCCCCTCAAGATAAAACTGCAACGCAGCTGTTAAAAATAGCATCCTTCCCCTTCATTATTCAGTTATTACATCTTTTATGCTTTTCTCCTTTTCTCTTCTTTATTTTCAGTTGACACTGGAAAGTTCAGAATGCCCAGAAAGCCCCAGACAGCTTTCACCATGAACTCCCACAGTGGGCCTTTGGTTTGCTAGTGATGTTAGTGAAAACCTCCAGTGGGGCCCAGTGCGTCCAGCAGCTTCCTTAACAGGAAAACTGCCCTGGTTTCAAGCTCTGCAGAGGAATTAACTACTGTGAACCCAGTTACAAATAAAGCAAACACTTGTTTGAGTTTCCTGCTTTAACAGCATCTCGCTAAAGCTTTTGCAAAGTCTGTGTTAAATGTGCGGTCGTGCTACATTATAATCCCCACTTTAGCTCTTCTGAATAACTTTACGATGTCGTGTCAAGTCCAGTTAACACTCTGGGGATGCGAGATGAAACTCCCTGCCCTGCTGATAGTCTTGTTTGCGCACACATGCACACAAATGTGCACATCCCAAATAAATCCCGGTAAGCATTAGGGCCCCCGTCACAGCTCTGTTTACTGTAGAACACTTAAGATATACCTTCCTTTCTCCTGGCTAACAAATAACACCCGGAGGGCTTGAGGGCTGAGCCAAGCACAAGTCACGCAACTGCCTCTCTCTCTCTCTCTCTCACTCAGTTGCTTCTTCCCTCCCACACACACACACACACACACACACACAAACTTTCATCTTCCTGACTGACTGAATACCTGGCTGCCTTGGTGAGACATTTGCCCCTGCAGAGCCTTCCCCCTTTAACAATGCGCCTGGACGCTGTCAAGTCACAGACGATTCTGCAGCTGTTAACTGATGTTCAGCTTCCCTTCGTCTTTCTTTTGCTTTGGCCGTGTACAAGTGAATGCATGTGCGCATACGTGTGTGTTTGTGTCTGTGAGAGATAAAGCGCCCTACCATTACCCTCGTTCTCTCTCACTGTACCCTCTGCTTGCGTCTATCTCCAAACTAAAAATATTTTGTCAAGCTCACTCATTCGATCATAATTCGGCAGAGAGCAGGAGTTCACTCAGAGTTCAGTCTGCTCTGGGTGTGCAGAGTGCAGCAACGGCCTGCCAGCCAATAAAAAAAAACACACACACACAAACCCTTTTAAACACCCTCTTGCATCACATTCTCTTGTCCTCTTTAATTAGCTCTTACTATGCCCTTTCTCACTGGAATATATGCCTTTTATAGGAAGATGTTTTCGCTTAGTATTATTTCAATTTGTATGGTTGAATCTGCAACACACTATGTAATTCTGAAAAAAAATCTTCCCCCCTCTGAAAGCTTCTCCAAATAACCCTAACTTTATATGACATGATCCAAGGAACTATTTTTCTATTTTTACTCAGGCTGCTGTTTTTCCCATATCACATGCTGATGAAAGGGGACCTCATCTGGCTGACGGTAGTTAGCGTATCGAGCTGTATCGGGTCAGATGCCACCTTTGGTTAGTGATCTTTCCAACCGCATGGAAACATATCGATTTACATTAGGGAACAACAGCAGGGACCGGGTCTGGGCATTGTTGCACACTGAAGCATGCTTCAATTAAGATAAATGGAGGTGACAGACAAAACAAACGGTCTGATGTACAGTATGCTCGGGAGACCAGAGCATAGACACAGCCTGACGACATGTCGTACACGTGGTAGTCGTGCCATGCCACGATCGTTATCACTAATATTGCTTATAACGAGCATATGCTTTGGCTCCTTTGCATTTAATCCTCAACGCATTGCTTCTGGTGCTTGTAGAGCGTTACCAGGTTCAGGAGTCTGTAATGACGATGCATTTAGGCGCATCTGTGGACTACATGTGTGTTTGTTGAATTTGACCTTAATTGTGTTATTTTGATATTTATTACCAGATTTTCTTGGCATAACATTGACCACTCATTCACTAGCAACTGTAAAGAGTCTCTCAGTTTGCCATCAGGCACTCCCTGTGGTCAGTCCATGAAAGCAGGATGCTTTGATTCCTGCCTTAATATATATATATATATATATATACATATTTAAATTCTTTATTTTTTTCTTAGTTCCCTACCAGCAGTGTTGCAAAATCGATTTAGTTTCTGAAATCCGGTAATTCCACAATAAACACATGCAAGACTTTTACAGGAAGACGTTCTGTTGAAATGCTCGCATGCCACAAAAGAAAAAACCAAATAAACAAAAAAAAGCTTAATGAGTTATCAAATGGGCTTTCAACATGTGGCTTTAGGAAGTAGTAAACCTGTAAGCCATATTCCATGTTTGCAGGGACATCAACATTGTCTATTTGTTTGTTTTGTGAAAGAATTAGCATAAATTGGCATTTCAAAAATATTTAATCTAATCCAAAAATGAAAAAGGGTAAAAGGTTGCAAAGCATTGCAGGAAATGCCTGCTTGTAACAATAAATAAATAAATGGCACAGTGCAAACCCAAAGAAAAAAACGCTTTTTAATGAGAAATAAGTCTGCCAACAGCGTTACCATACTGTTACTGTAGATTCACTGCACAACCAGCAATCTTTAAATACCATTGACTTCAGAGTAGCATGTTAACATTTCTAATGGCATGCAATAATATTGTAAACAATGTAAAACACCAGCTGGGCTATGTCAGCGTGTTTGTAGCTGCGCTGCTTCCTTAAAGTGCTCCCATAATATTATTATCATCTTAATCTCCAGGGGCTTTGGGTTGCTTGCTGCCTCCCTCCTTGCCCACCCGCCCCCCTCCACCCTCGCTCAGGCTGCGTATCGCACTAAGCGGTAGTTGTGACAGTGATTACACTAGACAGCTTCAAACAATAGTGTTGGGCCAACAAAGGCTGCTGCTCCCTCTGCATGAGCCCTGACTGTCTATTCACACTCACTCAAACTGAAACACACACTCTACCCGTCAGTCAGCATGCAGGCACGCACACACACACACACACACACACACACACACACACACACACACACACACACACACACACACACACTTACACCTCCCATTGCTGAATGGTCTCCACTAGCTGTTACAGTTGGCGTCTAACGGGGCTCCTATTCTGCATTGATTTGAGCAATTCACTTATGGCCTTCAGTGATCCCAGGGGACTCTTGGGGGGCCCCCCAGGCCTACAGACTCCAACTCCACTCAAGTGAGTTCAGTGTCTATGGCACAAGAGGCCAAGCAGAGACAAAGCCAGTGTCATGCTTTAGATTCAAGCAACTAATGAGTTAACTGTGAGGATGCTGAATGCGTACGGCGACATTTCCATTCATGGTTTTTGACATATACAAGGGATTAGCATGGCTGGCCAGTCGCACTACTTAACAGCTATTGTGTGGCTGATTACTGCAAAGGGGGGGGAAACACATGCACGAGGGTGGGAGAGAGAGCTGACATGCAACGAATGCGCTGCTGAACACAGACTCAATGGGCAGACAATACCTCTATGTTAGCCATAAAACTACTCAAAGCTAAAAATATGCACGCATCCAGGGCAATTTTTCTTTTACAAATTGCCTGGATTATGCAATAAAAATGGTATCACCCACTTAAGGTGCTTATCCCACCTAAAACTATTTGATTAGTGTGATTTTAATGGTGAGCTTAATGGCAAAAAATGTTAAAATTAGTCCAAAGATTGGGACAATAACAGACTAGTTTAAGTTGGAGTGGACACCCTGTAATCTCTTATGTTGTAAAGTAAACAGTAAAAAACACTAACAGTCAGTCAGAGCAATTCCTTATCTTGGATTAGATTTTTTGATCTACAAGTTTTCTACCAATGGGTGCTAGGGAAAGTTACATGGGTAAAAGTGCTCACATTAAAAAACAAAGACTGTCAGTAGAAGTATCTTTGTCACTATACTGTGTATAAATCCTTCTGTCAAACCCTTTCCCCATCAAACCAGCTGGATTTTTGCATGCCAAAATAAATGGAAAGAATGATAAGAACATGAGCACAGGCTCATAACAGTGAGAACACCTTAACATTTACACTGGAAATGTATTAAGGGGCCATACATCTACCTTTGTATACAGACATCGCATGCAAAGGAAAGAGGAAGAAGAAAAAAGCCTGACCACTGGCATTTAGCTCGATCACGCACTCCTCATGAAGCAAAAATGGAGACGAGAGGTGAATTTCTTCCAAAGAGGTCAGAGAAAATTACAGGAGGGCAGAACACAACAAAGGGGGAAAGAGGAGAAGACAGAGATAAAAAGAAAGAAATGTTGGGCAAAGAAAAAAGACAGGGATGGGTAGAAAAGAAGGGGTGGGGGCTCTGGTGGATGTGTACCCTCATTTGAAGATGATAATCTTGCACAAGAGCAAATTTTGTCGGCTTCAACAGCACACACGGAGATGTTTTGACCCATTATCTCCATGGATGCTCGTAATCAATACACACAAGTAGCTCTTCTGAGGATGTACTGATGTGTGCTGATCGGAAAACGATGAGAAGCTGCATGAAACGCTTTAATGAATTGTCCAGAAAAAATAATCGTGAGAATGGAAGCTGCTGGCTCGAGCTCTGGTTACTGTGTGTCACGAACGCTCAAAGGAAGCTTTTGTCCACTTTCAGAAACATGGCGTTCACACCATCACCTCTCACTCTCCTACTTTTGGAAAGTCTTGGAATCCAGCAGCTCGGCATAAACTGGAGATTTCATGCAGCTGACATCAGCAGAGCAGTCAGTCTGTATCCGTCTTAAGGCTTGTTGCGACATGTGACATTTAACTGGCACGAACGGCAGATTCATGTTAACGTCCACGCTAACATTTTATTGCTTCTGATGCACTTAAACATTTAAATATACGCAAACATGGAATCTTAAATCAGCTCGTAAGACTTGCTTTAGCTACTCAAGAAGTCAAGAGTCAAAATAAATGAATTAATAAATAAAAGGGGTTTAATAGAGGGTTTAATTGGAGATAATTTATTTGAATTTTAGGAGCACGACCACACCTCCATACACTTTTTTTGGTTCTCTGACTATACAGGACCCGCCGTTCCAGCTAGTGAAGTGTTTATTTAAAACACACGCGCGCACACACACAAAAACTATAGATAAATACAAGATGAATATCGAGCTGAGCAGCAAAACCAGTCAGTGTATATGCCCTCAAGCTAACGTGTTCAACATCTTCATGTTGACATTTCACGGGTATAATTTATAACAATGCCCAGCAGCTGAATCATTAACAGACACCAGCGTTTCAGTGACAGGAATATCTTCTTCTTCTTTTTTTTAAACCAAACAAATAAAAACATTTCCAAAAAGTTGGGATGGTGTGTAAAAATGTAAATAAAAACTGAATGAAATGACTAGCAGATGAGATGGTTTTTTACTATTTAGCACTTTCTGCGCGTCCTGAGGGGACTTACTGCTGAGAGCAAACTATTTGAGGCCTCTAGTAAAACCGCTGTTTCTTTTTCTTTTTTTCTTTTTACATCTTTTATGTGGGTGACATTCTGATGTTGTAGTATCTACAAAATGTGGTTTGGCATTGTTTTTGCTAAAATAAGCAAAGCCTTCCATGAAAAAGAAACCTGCATATATTACTCCAGACTGTTATATATATCGTTTAGCATTGATGAAGGCTTCGCAAAGGTGCAAGTTACTGAGCTTGGGCTCAGACGAGACAGTGGCTTTTCTTTGTTTCTACATGCTTTTAACTTGAATTTATAAAAACACTGTTAGTTTTCAGAACTGTTCCCAGGCTCGTGCTGGGGTTGCCACATTAGAAAAGTGTCGGTTTTTAATGCTTGTCCAAGGATCACTTCATTCAATATTGGTTCTCGGCCTTCTCCCTTGTGTACAGAGATTTATTTAGCCTCTCTGAATCTTTTAATGATATTACGTACCACCGATAATGAAATCTTTGCAATCTTATGTAAAAAAACATCAGTCTATCTGAGCACCACAGGGGTGAAAACGCCAGCCCACCTTTACTTCTGAAACACTGAGCCTGTCTGTAATGTCTTTTTATACTCGCTTATGTTCCTAAGCTGTTCTCAGTTAACCTTGTTTATTAAGAGATGTTCCATCGCAATTACAGGTTACAGTTGCTGGGGCTTTTCAAAAATATTTTCTGTATGGTAAATGGTAAATGGCCTGTATTTATATAGCGCTTTACTAGTCCCTAAGGACCCCAAAGCGCTTTACATATCCAGTCATCCACCCATTCACACACACATTCACACACTGGTGATGGCAAGCTACATTGTAGCCACAGCCACCCTGGGGCGCACTGACAGAGGCGATGATGATGATTACACAAATCTTTAGGTTTGTAGCTGCCAAGTCCGCAACATTTTTGAAATTTAAAAACAGGAATAGTCTAGACAGGATAGACAGATTAAGGCACAAATATGTGTGTTGAGTCTAGGATGCTAACATCTACAGACCCATAGATCTGTACTGCGCTGGACTAAATGGGTCAAATACAAATTGAACAAGCTGTTGATACTTTCTAATAGCCTGGTTTAAAAAAGGGAACAGCTGTGAACGCCGTCTATGATTCACCGGAAATTTTTTTGGAGAAAGCTTTTTGTTTCCTAAACCGCAATAAACTGACCACATGCTGACCTTTCTGTTGCTAAACCTTTTCAGTTCATTTACAGTCTGCTCAGATCACCGATTTGTCTCGGACTCTGCCTCGCCATCTTGTCTGCCTTTGGGTTGCAAAGTATTAAGGAAGGAAAGAGTGTGGGGTCACTCCGAGTTTAGTAAACACAAAGTCCATCTGTAATGTGACCTGATACACATTTTCACCCATGGGCAAAGACTCCATTCACAAACGGCTATCACGCAGCAGCACTTCCCTCTTTGGGAAATCAAATGGTCCGCACTTTTATTACCCGGATTTGATACAGACTTGACATAAAAAGGATTAACTCAATTAGCAATGAAGACCGGGCTTACGTCCGTGAAATTCTCCAAAATTAGGAGGTGATCTAATAAGAACCTGATTGTTTTGTGCTGTTCCATCCTTCCTCATTTGCACGGCGAGTTACAAAACTGTCTCCTGTCTGCTGGTTGACGTCACAAATGGTGTGCGCCTGGCGTGAGTCTGTGGGTTCTGTGGTCTTTTTTTCTCTTCCTCTTTTATTATAGCTCAGCCAGCATTTAGAGTCAGACAACACGCATATATAAACCTGTCTGCTATTAGCAGATCTGCGCATTGATGGCTGGTAAACAAAATTCAGTATACCAGCGGGATGGTGGGCACATCCCAACTTGGCGTAAACTGGTAGACTTGCACTGAAGTCTCTCGTTACATTGTCTGGGTATGTTCTCATACGCTGTCAACACCCCGACCGGACGACAGCTATGAGGGACGGTTGGGTTTTAATTAAGGACTTCCAGAAACACACACGCACACAGATTTCTAAATATACTTCAATGCAGTGTGGATACATTTACACCGCAGGTATTTATATTTGGACTGAAATCTGTTTTTGGTGGTAACATTAGGGAGTGTTATGACATGCACTCCTAGACAGTGCTAAGTTTTCAGATCAGATGATTTAGCTTTACAGGTTGCTGAGAACTGTGTGTAGAGGCTTTTTTATTTCTAGAATTAAAGAGAAGGATCCATTCTAACTCTGCTGACTCTATCTATATTCAGTATTTATCATGTTTACGATTAAAAAAAAGATTTTGTAGTTGTAACTCCTTTAAGTACCAAGAAAGATGCAGAAAAACTATTAAAATAACTGTTGTTCTACCAAACTTTGTGATAGTTTTAGTTGTTTTTCATAAAGTTGATTGCCGGCATGAGGCACGAAGGCATGAAGCAATATATCCTTGGCAGGATTGCAGATGGATTTAAAAACAAAACAACACACACACAAATCCTATAAGCACACTGGATATCATTCGGTGATTATATTTTAAAGTGCAAACAACTTCCCTGCTGCATCGAAAGTACATATTGGCCCCAAAAAGTTCATTTTTGTCCTGTTCACACCACAGAAGAACTGTCTAACTAACTAACAACTGATACATATCTGCATTATCCATACAGATTTAATATAGGTTTGATAGTCTACGTGGTAGATCTGAGTACAGAAAAAGGCTGCAAATAATAGCACGCAGGAAACGAGTGTGGCATAATTAACTGTTTATTTACAGAGGTTCAGTAGCAAAAGGTTTAAGATCATATTTATTCAATGCCATGTTCTCTGGTTAGGAGAACGCTTCCTGATACAGTCAGGTGTCTATTCTTGGTTACTGGGAAAGTGTGGTGGTCTTAGAGCCTTGTTTGCAGGCACAAAACACCAAGAGAAGTTTCAGGACCAACTGAAACAGTTTTTTTCTTCACACAATTCACGTTTGAAAATGTTCCGCTCGATCGGAGACACGCTGATGTGGAACGTGGCTGCAACAGTATTTCAACCACAAGCTGCACTCCAACTTGCAAACGTGTGACCACATTATAAGCAAACAAAGACCACAAACAGAGCATAATGATCCCTGACATTTTTAAAATATAAGTCGTACCAACAGCTAGTATTAGTGCATTGTTATGAATTACATCAACCGATATAAAACCCATAACAGTGCAACGCATTCAGCCCTAGTTATTAGAGAGGCAGCATGTGCATTAGCAAAGAAGATGCTGCCCAGTTTATTATTATCTCTAGCTCTGTTGACTTTCCACTCTCATTAAAGGCAGATCCAATTCATATCTTCTCAGAGGAAAGTGGGGGTGAAGAGTAATAAAGGAAAAAGAAAAGTTATTGAACACCATTAATCAAAGCGATGACTCCTCATCCAGCTTTATTTTATCAGGATCCCTTTAATGTCATTGATATAGAAAAATACAACCCCCTGCCAGCATCTCTCAAAAAGGGAATGTTCCCTTTAAGAGTTGCCTTTAATTACCTAATCCCTGAAAAAAATGCAGCAACCTTATTAAAATTAAAAAAAAAAAGAACAAGAATATTCTACTTTAAAATAATGAGAAACACAATCACACAAACAGGGTAAAACACATATGCACCGGAGGAGAAATACAGGCAATCGGGCCAGAAAGACAAATGAGGAGAGATAGTTAATCCTAAGGGTAAATATTTAACAAGCTCAGCAATTACAGCTAGGGCAGAGACCTAACATAGAAAAGAGCAGAATTACAACTGCTGACTGTCAGCTCTCACATACGTTCATGCGGACCTACCTGATTGGACATCTGCCTAAAAAGGCAGGAAAAAAAGCCTACTCTGGCCTTTAATCAAATTTAAATGAAAAACATGGGACAAAGAGTTCCACGCAGCTGTAGGCTACAAACTGATGACTTTCTTTCCTTTTTTAAAATTTATTTATTCTTATTATTTTTGTTATTTTTAAAGGAGAGCTTTGCCCCTCTGGGGCCATTTTCACTAGCTCGGCAAACTTTACTGCTAGAGTAATGGTTTATGGAAAGAGGAGAATATGACTTTTTGCCGCGTCCCGTCTCGACTCGGGGAAAAATGTGGCAGCAGAACTCAACTTTAACAAAGAAAATGAAACTAGGCCACCAGTTTTCAGTTTTCACATGGATGTCAGAAGACGGGTACATTTTATAAGTTTATAATAATCAATTAAGTAATATTTACTTACAATGTGCCTTTCACAGACAAGGGGTCACAAAGAGAGTAAAATAAATCAGTAAAAGTACCAACAAAACAAACCTGCTTAAAAAAAAAATTTTTTAAAGGGCAAATGCTTGCACAGTGGTGGTTTCCATTAGACAGTAGCTTCAACTCTAAAGTTACATTTCTAACAGTGTCCCTTATTTTCTTATCTGTAAAAACATTTGGTTGTTAGGCCCGCTTGTGAAAACGTTCCTGTGCCATGCATCTGTCTACAAGCAGACAAAGAAAAAAAAAGTATAGAAATTGTTTATGTATGCAAAATACTTTCACTCTTTATTTATTTATTTGCTAGTTTTTCCTCTATTATAGATGCATATGAAATAGTGCATGTAGTGATCTCAGTCATGGGCCTTTAAACAAATCATCTAAATTTCCAGTGAAGTTCTGATCCCAGTGGAATATGATGATTCAGGCGAGCTTTTTATTCTCACACACACACACACACACACACACACACACACACACACACACACACACACACCCTTAGGGTATATTTGCATGAACTACGTGGCCACACACTGTTCAATGAGCTCCACCTTCGAGTTGTCACGCAACAAAGACAACCAGCATAGAATCTCAGGGAGCTTCCAGAACACCTGCTGCTGCACGGTTTCCCTCTCCTCCTGCCTGTCTGCACCTTTCAGCACACCTTGCATGACATACCTGAATAGTCTCAGATCAAGTTGATAAACTTATGCTTTTACAAAGATAAATGGTATAACTGTAGTCAAATTTCCCACCCACTGCTGTATCTGAACAAACTGAAAAGGATATCAGCCATAGCTCAGCTCAGTAGCAGCTTCACACAGTCCCTCCGGTGGAAATACAGAGTAACTGCACCTTAAAAAGTCTGTGCTTCCCCCAGAAAAAGTGGTTATAAGAACAAATGAAACTTAAGGTTGCTGGTTTCATGCTTTCATAATGTGTTTTCGTCTCAATGACTCACTTTTGAAATGAAGAAAGAAAAAAAGAAACAGACAAATATGACGGTCGCTGAAAACCACAGGGAGGATGTGGAAACTTACTTGTTCATCTCCAGATTTATCTGGAAAAGCTCTGATCAACACTCCATGTGTAAATATCAGTGGAAAGCCCGAACGAGTTTATCAAATGAAGGAGGGCACGACATTCCACATGTATACCAACTCAAATCGCACTAATTAATCTCATTACCAGAGCATCAAAAGACAGATAAGCCGGTCACAACTGCCACTGATAACAAGGCACCCAGCAGAGGTGGGGAAAACAGACAGAAGCCTTGGCGTGAACGCATCTTCAAAGAGTTCGGAATAAAGGATCTTAAATGATCTTTTCCACATTTACCTTTTTTGTAATGCTTAAAAAAACCCTGCACAGATATATTCAAGAAAACTCCCCCTTGTGAGCGTAGTTTTCACCCTGCAGCGTTGCCACTCAAGCCAACGGCTTCTGCACACCTTTCAACACTTGCACCAGCCTCCACACATGACTGAACTGAACCGTCTCCTTCCCTTTGCAGCTCTCAGATGGCATCGACAGTCCTCGGCATCACTCTTCGTTAAAGCGGTGGTTGTGGTCTTTATCTCTGCGTGAGCCCTGATCTGGGAAATGCCCCTTTAATAACTCCATTCAGCACCTGCCTGCCAACTTTGTGTGGTGGCTAAGCTGAATAAGGCAACAAATGATTGAGGTTAAGCGTCAGAGGAGGATCAGGAGGAGGAGAAGGTTAAAGACTAGCTGCAAAACTTTGAGGACACCAGAGCCTCACAAATTCATCTGCCGTCTCCTCGAAGAGAGCTTTCAGTGAGAATTTTCTTTCAGCCCCGAGGGCAGGCTAGGTAGTGAACCTCTCGGGAGCTCCGCTGCTGCTTCTTCTTCACTGCCCTGCCTTTCCCTTTTATCCTACTAATGCTTTTTCTCCTTGCAAGAGTGCTCGTTTTTTGTAATAATAAAAAAGTGCCTCTTGTTTCTAGGCCTGTCACATCCAGCTGTGCCAGTAGCCGCTGTGTTGATAAGGCAGCTGCCAAGGCCACTGGCAACAAAATACTTTCTAAAGCAGCGCATAAATATTTGAAGCAAATCGTGGAGGAACACGAGGAGAGGACGGGAGGCATTCAGTTGACAGTGGGAGGGTGGGAAAACTCAAAATGCCTTCTAATTACATGCGTTTAAAAGAGATAAAGGTCATAATAGTTATTTGCGGTTCCTCGTATCTAGAAAGCATTTTCACATCGTAAATCACTGTAATCTGAAGTGTAATGGCAACATGCACAGATCTTCTTATCTACGTTTTTGCTACGGAGCCTTGGGGAATCTCACTCCTGAGGCCGACAGAAAGAGTGCACAGGTTATTCCAACACACTTTTTTTTAGCTCAGTATTCTGACATTTAAAGCCTTTGAAATTACAATTTACATGTCAAAGTGTTGCAAAACACTATGCATTCTTTCCATCTGCTGAAAGGAAGACATTACTACCTATAGTTCTGTTACCACTATTTCTGTGTTTGCATAGTAAAAGTGAATAGGTCACAACCCTCCGCTTTGCTCCAATAATGTCCAGGTAACTGAATCAGAAGTGGACAACAGAGGCCTCTATGTTCATATGCAAAAAAAACAAAACAAAACAAAACAAAGAAGAAAATTTAAAGCTATTTATTGGCCTGACCCACATCCACTCAGGAGCTTCCAGCTAACTCAAAGCCACACACTTCCACATAAGCAAAATACCTAAACCACTACTGCAACAATGCCGCCTTTTGTACCTCCTTTACCTTGGAAGAAACTCTTGACGCGGAGGTAGGAAACAGCAAGACGGAGCACTGACAGCTTGTCCAGCTTGGAGATGACATCTGGGTGGAATGGCAGCAGGCTGGCCAGGCGGTCCAGTTCAGCATTCAGCCTGTCCCGGTGCCGCTTGGATGGGTTGGTTTTCTCATTGGCAGAGGATGGCTTCCTGATGATGAGACGGATATAAGGTAAAGACAGATCCCAGGTCTGAGAGGACATCTGAGTGTGTGTGTGTGTGTGTGTGTACGTGCGCAACACTCCCCAAAAGCGACAGCAGCAGCACGAAGAAGAGGATTAAGTTTGTTTAACTTCACTTGTTGGAGCTACGCTACTGGTGAAAGCAAAGACGGTGGAAACGACATGATGCAGGCCTTTTTTACAGGGCGCACACACACACTTGTTGATTGTATCAGTAATATATGAAGTATGAAGTGTGGCACCAAGCCAGTTTTTAACACGCTATACCGCAAAAACGCCAAAACACACTCATATCAACACAGTGTCAGACTCTCTGAGGTTACAGTAAAGTGATTACTGACTCACTGTTTGAAGACTTTTTTGAAATAGATACCTATTGTTTTTTTTTTTTGCTAAATAGCTGTTCCTCATTTTGATGACACAAACAATAGGATGGTGTTTTGCCTTGTTTACGTATGGCAAGCATGGCAACTTGCAAACCAAGGACAGACACATGACCAGATAAACCACACAGTGTACGAGTCCGTTTTTCTTTAAAACCATAGTTCCTTTTGACTCAGCCTTCAACAACACAGCATGCACATCAATCATCTCTGCTTCCCTTTAAAAAAAAGAAGAAAAAAAAAGATGTGTGCATTCACCACCAGATAAAAGGAAGCGATTTGGGCATTTTTCTGATATCAAGCGTTTCTGTAGCTTTGTAGAGATTAAAGAGATTAAAGAGTAGCATTAAAGAGATGTGACATTAGAGGTACCGCACAGACGGCCCGATCTTTCCCTGAGAGCATAAAACTCTCCTAGTTATTTGTGAACGTTAGTATGGTGTACCACGGCTTTACCTTAACACGATCCACATACGCAACGGTCAGCTCTGATTTCCACAGCTGAGAGTTTAAACTTTTCAGCTCACGCCGCGCCGAGACGTTTACATTAACGGTCGAATATATTTTCCACTTGTTGCCAGTGAAAAAGTGCGTAAAGAAATATGTTTAAATGTCACGGTGTGGTCTAGACTACAGTTTAAATCGCCTGTTACTTACACAAACTTTGAGTTGCGCAAATTCAGTATTAAATAATAATTAAAACTTCCCTTTAACTATAACTCTAAATCCTCAAGACTCTAATGGCAGAATTAGCAGGCTCGGTTTGACGTGGCAAAGATTTCCCCCTTGTATTAGCAGCACTGTCAAAAACGCTACCGGCCTCGTTAAATTACCACTTCCCTCTTCAAAATCTTATACAACTTGCCAACCACTGCTCATGACATCAGCTGACATAACTGTCCAACAAAAAGTATCCTGGCATTAAAAGCCTTGGACATTTAAAACAGTGAACGAATGATACCGTGACTCCTGTGACTGCATTAAAACTATTTTGAAAAGGACATGCAAGGGTTAAAAAAAAAGAACCTGAAAAAATTCAATTAATTTTAATCATTGATCAATCAGCCCCATTTGTGCGTATTTGGAAACAAGTCCGTAGGAAACTTTGGACAGCTCACAGAGGGCAGTCAAATTCCAATTAATTAACTTTAAAGCAGGGTCTGCACCAGATCTGCTGACAGCAGTGTTAAATGAAAGTTGTGATAGATGTGAAGTCTTCTATTAAAACCCATACCAACTTGTGCTATAATTTTCACACCTTCATGCGAGAACCTCAATTACTTCCTGTCATTCATTATAACCTAGAATCACAGGGCAGAGAGAAGAAGTTTATTTTGAACCAACAAAAGTGTGCAGCCTCAGGAAACAATGACTGAACAGATGTGAACACATAAACAATAAATACTGAAGAGCGCTCCTTAACTGTTTCTGGATGGGCTTCCTCCTCTTTCTGCCCGCATACATGCAGTCTCCAGGAGGGATCATGATCTCGCGCTCCGTGGAGGTAACAGGTGCGCTGCGGAGGACACAGAATAACTTTACGTGAGGCTGGAGAAAGTACCCTGACCCACGCTGGAAGGGAGAGTGCATTCAAATATATACACACTCGCAGTTATATGTCACTGAAAAGTCCTCAGTTTGGAATAAATACGCAGGAAATTCCAGCATCCCTAAAAGTAAATACAACAATCCACTTAAAACAGCCTAAAGTGCTTTAAAGAAAAAAAAATATTAGGGAAATTGCAAAATAGGTTTAATATTTTTATTATTACTCGATAGTGATATAAAAAATAGCAAACATCTAATTGAATAAAACAAATTAACCAATAATAAAATACAAAAAAAGTAAAATAAATTAGTAGAGCACGCCGGTGCAACTTGGATAGCCTGTATGCAAAACTGCAGAAGACATGCTGAATGCTTAAAATCAGAAGAAAATTAAATAAAGAAACTGGAAATTTAAAATGACAAAAAAGCGCCACAAATGCGAGCACTGACCTGAGATATGTGCGGCTTTCTGTTAATTCCAGTATAGTGTTGGCTGTGGAGTCACATTCACTTTAAGTGCTGAAAAGAGATGCGTCTCCCAGGGTGCACCGACTCCCAGCGATAAATCCAGGGGAAATCAAATAAATCTGAGTGGTCCTGTATGAGCTCCGAGCTGATGTTTTCATCAGCTTTGCACTGCTCGGGGCAGATGTTGGCTGATGCTTTATACCCAATTGAGTCGCCTTCACTTCCTCGCGTTTCAGGTGGCGGATTCCTCTGAATGACATGTCGAGCTCTTCGCACGCAACTCTCTGCCTCACAAACACGGCGCGAGCGCACACACACTAGGCTTATGTTGCATTCATGCCCTGTCTGAATTTGGCAAACAACTTGTTTTGTTTATGTATTTTAACATGGCGGTTTTTTTCGTAATTGAGTAAATAATTATGGATGAATAATAGCTGAATATTATTCATTTTTTAGTTATACATGCGGGCTACTTTCAAGACTTGAAAGGAGCATGAAAAGTTACGTGTCGATAGGATTTTTTTCTGTATTCTGCAGAGCAGAGCTTCTGTTCGGTTTCATAAAATCACTAGAGATAAAAGCTAATGTCTACATTGTGGTGGTGCTATATTTGTTTAAATGTATGTGGTTTTTAGCACAGTTATTCGAAACTCGTGATATATTAGCAAATTTACGAAGAGTACTCAAATGCACCATTAGCCCAACCCGACCTGAGAGTAGTAGAGAGGGGAGGGGTCGCACGCGAAGGGCAGAGGAGGCACAAATCTGCCCCTTAAAACCGAGGCTGATGGTGGGTCAGGGCACTCGCAGATCGGAGGGATTTAGCTAACTAAGGGCTAAAGGAGACGTACACATTTTGCAAAGAAACCCCAAAATATCAAAGTGTAATGTGCGCTGGACTGGACTAAGCCTTTTCTTACTAAATTAGCGGATGCAGCTTCCAGAAACGGGCTCTGCGGGACCGGTTTGGCCGCTGCGTCAAGTTTTGTACAGACCGACAGACGCCATGCTTACGCCGGAAATTAGGCGAATGCGTTGTCAAAATAAAAGTAACGACTGATCCGCTGGATTTCGCTTGTACAATCTCTGGAATTAAAGCCGAAACTAGTGAGAGGATTTTAAGCAAGATCGTTGATTCATATTCAGTCTGTTTTAATTAATGGAAAATTTCGAGTAAATGTGGTCTTTGTTTTAAACCGGAAACGCTTAAATCTGGACAACCTATCGGATTTATGATCCGCGTTTATATGTCAATTGGATATAATTATTGTTTATTTTTAAGTTAAAAAGAAATACATACGAAAGCAAGGCTTGCAGTGAAAGGTGGTTTCCAGGTTTTATTTTTGCTTGAACGAATCGTCCTTAAAAATAAAGAAAATCAGATTTTTCATTTGAGCTATATTATTTGTGGGCTATAAAACTATCACTACCCGCACAATGCTTACAAAACGAGGCAGCAAAGCAGAGTTTGCAAGGATTTGTTGCTGCAGAATCCCCCTCTCGGTCATATTTTGCATTACTGACGATGTCCTGTCAAATATCGCAATGAACATGTTTTAAACGTACTTGATGAATGTAGTAATGTATTCACTGATTAATCGTTGTTTGTGAAACTGTACCCTAATAAGTATACTGCCTCAATCTACTGTCACTGAAACGCATCACACTCACTAAACACACACACGTAGATGGTCTACTCTGCCGCACCCTAGTGTACAAAGCATGCACAGCAAACTGAAAAGCACAGTAGCTCACTGTGTATTAGTGTGTAGTAAACCATGCAAGCCAAATTCCACCACAACACAGTTCTTTTAAGAAAGATGACATAGTGCAAGGGAAAAACCTTCAGCTGTGATGTGCCACATACCCCAGACATTATGTGAAGTCACTTTCCTCCAGTGTTGATGGGACAGCTCCCATTGGAAAACTCAATTTAGCAATAAGAAGAGAGAAAAAAGAAAAGGGACACGTGGCATTTAAACAGAAATATATTAACTGCATTATAAACATACCAAGATACTCTGGAGCCACATAGACAAGATGTGATGATGTGGTGTGGCCCAACCTACCAGGGTTTATGTCACCCAATAGGATTACTTCTGAAAGGCTTTGAGTAATGTTTGTCTAACTAAAGCTTTAATCTGAGCTAATGAAGCCGTCTGACAGCGTACAGCAGCCCAGTGAGCGTTTTGGCAACAGGATGAGAGCAGAGTAAATCACTGTTTAATCACCACTGGTCCTCGGTAATGTCACAACTAATGTATGCAGTGTGTAAAACAGCAACCAAGGACAGTGGTGGCCTCGGGCTTGAGGGCTGACATGACAAGATACATTTGTCAGTCGTTTTCCTAGTCTCCAGATTGCTGTGGAATATATGAGATGGGTAACAAAAGTTAAAAAGAAAAACAATCCTTGTATCCTACAGTGAAGGAGACACAGTTACCCTTTTTTCTTATCCTATAATGAACCATAAAGGGCAAAGACATGAGGGCTCACTGAATGGTTTGATCACTATGAAAATGATGTTTCTCAACCCAGATGAACACCTGTAGGAGACTGTGGACTCCCTGCCCTCTTCAACACCATCATCAAAACACCCACTTAAGGAATATCTGATAGGAAACTGCTCCCCCATCCTTCTGGTAGAGTTCAAGACACTTGGAGACTCAATGCTAAGCTGCATTTAAGCTATTCAGGTGACAACTGGTTGCCAAACGGCGTATTGACACACTTTGTTGCTATGTCTTTGTCTGCTATAATTCAAAGTACACATAGAGTCAGACTGCACGACAGACAGAGCAAATGCTTGTTTAGCGTGCTGTTGCATGAAAGTGTCCATCAGGGGAGGCGTTTTATTTGTTGTGACAGTTGTAGTTGGGGATCTAAAGAGATCTTAAGGTGCTGTAAACATTGTCGGTGGCTACCATTAAAGCTACAGGGAGCTTTGATATCAATGCAAATCCGCTGGCACCACTATCCAAGCTGCCTTCCAGATTAGCCCAGGCTTAGAGCTCTGGCAGCGCTGCTGGGGCAGACCATAGCACGCAACTGTTTACTGTGTGCGTGGGTGCACGCCTCTGCGAGCAAGCTATTGTGTGCATACATTAAGAAGTGCATGTGTATGTGGCTAAATAGTTTTCAGAATGACTGGCAAGCCAAATAGGACTTACTAAAAGCCATCTGCCAGGTGCAATAGTGTGGCTTTCATTGATTAAGATGTCTCTGTTGACATCAGTGTGGGATTTCAGGAGACATGGGGAGCTGTGACACGACAAGTCTGATTCTAATGGACATGTATAATTGATGGGAAGGTCGATATCGGAAAGTACCAAACATACACTCATTTCTCCTCGCTGTCACTGTCATTTAGACAAGGCTCGTTGTCCATTATGTGCTACATGAGTGCTCATTGTTAGGAATAACAAAAAGCACAACTTAAAAAAACACACATTTTATCCAGCAGATTGATCGGCACACCGGATAGCGTGCACATTAGGATTTTATTTGTTGTGCAATGTTTCAAGCACAAAGCTTCATCCCGGACATCATTTTACCCAATCCCTATAAAAAGTGATGTCAACAGAGGTGCTGACTCCACTTGCAGTGGAGCCTTGAACCACAGAGTACTAGCAGAGTTCATGGCCTGACAAGTGCAGCTGAAAAGCACAATTGTATTGTCAGGATTTGTGGAGTCTGAGTATAAGCCATGACAACCAAAAGACCAGCTCAAGAGGTTGAGAAGTTAGGACCTGTGGGAAATACCAGAGGTGTGGACTCGAGTCACATGACTTGGACTCGAGTCAGACTCGAGTCATTAATTTTATGACTTTAGACCTGACCTTAAAAAATGTTCTAAGACTTGTGACTTGACTTGGACTTTTACACCAATGACTTGGGACTTGAATTGGACTTGAACCGGTTTACTTGAAAAGACTTGATATTTTACCCCAAATATAAAATTTAACATGCATATTATATAGAGATTGAAAATGTGACGTCATTCACGGGTAGAACCGCAAAGGATTCTGGGAACTCGTGGCAAGCGGTACTAGCGCACGCAGGCTTTCAATTGAAATCAGTCACACAGCGATAAAAAGAAACACAAAAATGTCAAGAAGCTGTTGTATTATTAACTGCAATAGCCGGTCGCATGACAGCCACGGGAAGCCGACGGGTAAAGAGATCGGTTGTTATCGGATTACGTCGTTGAAGAGAAATTGTTCGAGCCATGTTTCCAAAGTAACAAAGACGCGACGGATGGTCTGGATTGCAGCCATTCAAAGATCAAATATAACGTCCCAGAACACTCCAGCTCACAGGTTAGTCTGCTCCAAGCATTTACACAAAGGTCAGTCTGCTGTTGTAGTTAATGCGTCATTTTCATAACATAATTGGTGATATAGGTTACAAGCAAGTCTGGCGCTGAACAGAAATTGTCGCTCCTTTGTTTGTTGTGCATAAATAGTGAATTGTCCTGACACAATATTGCGTTTCGCTTCTGTTATTATGGTACATTGACAAAAACATATACTTTTATTCACAGGATAAAACAGGTTTTTTGTATCACTAATTGCCCAGTACGATTACAGCATACAATATTATTGTCACTGCTACATTTCTGTGATGCTACCAGAAATTATTTCCACTACTAATTAATTACCGTTGAGCTCAAAGGTCCTATTAATAAACGGTTAAGGAATGTGTATTTATGACGACGATTTGTGAGACTGGTAAACTTATGATACGTACGATGGTCTTTCGTTCTACACGGTGCATTTCAAGGTCCTGCACCCATCCGTCGGTAAACTGTACCTGGGCTTGTTGCAGTGACCGGAAGTTACTAAACTTCATGAGTGTGTGCACTCACTCCAAGAACCGTATGATTATAAATATGCATATAAATATGCTAAGATGAGATAGCTGACTTCATCTAACTAGCAAATGTTTTCCAGGCTACGTTGGTGATTCAGTTTTTTTTAATATGTATGATATTTTTGTCATGCGATTTTAAAGCCGGTCCTACAACCGCATCCAAGAATAACATGCAGCTTATCTCAGAACTGTCGGTGAAAATTATTCTTGGAGCTAGGTTTAATTGAGCTGCATTTTAAAGAGGTGCAATTTCACAATTTGTGTATATTTTCTACGTTCACTATTTTGTCATGTGTTGAGAAAAACACAGATTAAAAAATTACATGGTCTAATATTTACATTTAGCATAACTGCAACATTATTTTTTCGTTTTTTTTTTTTAAAGACTCGAAAGGACTTGAAATTCAAAGTTTCAGACTTGTGACTTGACTCGGACTTTTACACCAGTGACTTGAGACTCGACTCTGACTTGCCTGACATTACTTGAGACTTGACTTGAGACTTGAGGATAAAGACTTGAGACTTACTTGAGACTTGCAAAACAATGACTTGGTCCCACCTCTGGGAAATACTGCCCAGGCACAAAAGTGAGCATGCACGCGCACAAGAACAATAGCGAGGTTTCATCTACTCATTTTCTTTTTTTTTCTAGATGTGCAGAAAAGCTGCAAGAATCACACACTGACCCTGAAGTGTTTCATACCACATTTGAACAGACTCGTGTTTATTTGGAGACAATGAACAGATCACCTTTGAACTTATAAAACCATGGATCACAAATCTGGGACAAAATCTGACAATAAAATGCAAAAGACACAGATTGAAAAAGACGATGACGCAGAAAAAAACACTCTGACAACGTACAACCACAAAACTTATCCACTGAAAATATGTGAGGGGTTGGTATCAAGCCCTGGTGACCATTTGAAGATGTTCCAAACACATGCTTTTGTGTACTAAAATCAATATTGCATTCATTTCCTTATCAAATTCCAGCTCACAGTAACATACATTATGGTGCAGCTCAGCATCAGGACAGACATCATGCTGCTGGTTACACACACAACAACAAAATAAAAAATCAGCCTGTGAATACATCTTCAAACTCGTGCGTTGCTGTCACGTTTCTGTCTCTCCCTGTATTGAGATCTGTGTCAATTGGTTTGAGAGGGAAAACTGTGTATTGGAACTGATGGGGATAATCTTTTGTTGATGTTTGGATTTGTTTGGGTTTTTTTCCAGAGGTCATTTTATAGCCAAAGCAAGGGTTAGATGGAGGTTGACTCCTTTTTCTGCTCCCATCAATCCCTCTGTAATCTGCTCCATCCCACAGCTGCGGTTCTGCTTCTATCTGAGTGAAGTGCACGAAAAAAAAAAGGGCACGGAGAGGCCGACAGAGAGGGCCGTGGTGTTGTGTAACACCCAAGATGCTGGGAAACCCTGCAAGCAAATGAATCACTTTTGCAGTGATAAATGTTGACAGTGGAGCACAAATGTGAACTCAAGCAGCAACTGTTTACTTGCACATCGTTTGCACAGTGCAAGAGTACAGTTATGTGAAAAAAAGTGTCCACAGCATTTTGTGCAATGCTGTGGAAAAAATAAGTACACCCTAACTGCTTTCACAGGAATTCGAATGGTTAGTAGCAAACAGGTGCTGCTAGTGTGAGAACCACTATAAAAGCAGAAGTTTTGGCAGTATTCAGCTGTATGCTAACACGATGCCATAATCTTTCCAAGTGTGGACATACATGCCAATTTGCCAAAAGGTCAGATCATGCAATGCTCAGAAAAATTGCAAACAACCGCAAAAGGCCTCTGTTAGTGTGTTAAATGTTACAGTTACAGCACTATTAGAAAAAAACTGAACTAGTATGGCATGTTAGCAAGTGTTAACAGCAGAAAGCCTTAGATGCAACTTTGCATCTAAACAAACTACAAAGACTTCTAGAACACAAACCTTTGTACAGGTGAGACCAAAGTGAAGATGATTGGCCACATTTGAAGAAAACCGAGCACGAAATATTAGCACAAACATCTCACACCAACTATCAAGCCCAGTGGTGGAGGCGTGCTGATTTTGGCTTGTTTTGCAGTCGCAGGATGTGGGTACTTTGCATGTGAGGGGTCAACCATGAATTCTTTTGTATACCAAAATATTCTAGAGTCAAATCTGAGACTGTCTGTTGACAGCTAAAGCTTGGCCCAACTTGCATTTTGCACCAGACAATGATCCCAAGCACAGCACTGAATCTAACCCAGAATGCTTAAAAAAGAAACAAATGAAGGTTTTGCAATGAGCCAGTCAAAGTCCCTACCTCAAAATGGCTGAAATGCTGTGATGGGAGCTTACAAATCCTGCAAACCTAAATTAACTGAAGCATATTGTAACAAATAGTGGGCCAAAATTCCTCCACAATAATGTGAGATACTGATAAAGTCATACAGAAAACAATTACTTCATGTTATTGCTGCTAAAGGTGGTTCTTCAAACTACTTCAAACTACAAGAGTCAATAAAGCCTTTATTTGTCACATGTAAGTTGCCCTGCAGCGAAGACAGCAGGGGAGACAGGTTGGAGACGGTAGCATTATGGAAAAACACTGAAATGTACAAAACAATAGGCAAGTCGAGGAGGGGAAAAAAGAGACCTCTACTCATGCTGGGCTCCTATGGGAGGACAGCATGAGAACAGAAAACAAAACAAAAAAACAAAAGGGCAGGATTTAGTTTTCCAAAGTATAGCACAGTGCTGTGAAAACTTTCTTTTTCACATGAGGCCTTCTAAAGCAAAGCGCAGGGAACAGAAATCAGAAAACTGCCACTTAACTGAAACCGATCTCGACTGAGGATCTTCTTTTAAATCTAGGATTTAAAACAGACACTATGCTAAAACCTGGCTAAGATAGCCAGAATAGTAAGATATAAAGATTTAAAACTCAGTTTCTAATTTATTTTCTATCAAATAATAAAAGGTTTCTGTTGTGTTAATCATTTAAGCAACATTATTAGATCTATGTCTGTCGTTTATCACTACTGCATGACTACTATATTGACAGCTACAAACAATATTATTAAATGTTATTCAATCCAATTGAAACCTTATGTGAGTGAAAACAATTGGGAGGAAATTGAATGAGTCACTCCATTTGCTGCCCGCATGCCACAGCGATGTTAATATATTCCAAATGTACTTCTCTCCCCACCAGTTTCTTACAGCTCACACATGACTGCGCACTCAATCTGCCACAGTCCTGGAGAGGACTGCTTTCCTCTACTGAGTGATGCTTTTCATTAAACTCTGCAGGAACCTTGTCGCCTGCCTGTCGGGCCAGTCTATATCCAGGTCATCAATAATGATTTCCACAATGCCAGTGCGTTGCTATTTGGTCATGTTTGAGGATCGTCTGTGTTGCTGAACCTCAGGGAATGTGGTTTGAAATGCTCGTCGTTTTCATACATCTTTCCACTGATCATTCTCACATGCTCACAGCAGTTTCATATCACAAAAATATCTGGCTTTGCATCTTATTACGTTTGATTGTTGAAGCAATGGCGACAGAGACCAGTTTTTGTCAGTATGAACATGGGGTAGTTATAGTTGCATACCCATAACCACACAATTGTTATAACAATTTGGTAACATTTATCTACTGCATGCAATCAGACTTCCAGATTTAAAGTTTCACTCTTGTGCATCATTCCAGCTTTTAGTTTTAAACACCAAGCTTTTAATTTTAATACCAAATATGATTCAACATTGCATTCAGACAGATGCCAGCTTATGCATGTAAATATGAAGTGCTCGTCTTAAATGAAAGTTAGCCATGGAGTTCCACAGGGCTCTATGCTGGTACCACTATTTTTTGCATTATATATCCTAAGGGAATTAGGCAACATTATTAGAAAATAATGCATAGATTTTCATTGCATTGATGACTATACCTAGTTGAAGCCAGATGACACAAAAAATAGTTAAACTATTGGCATTTCTTGAAGACATAAAGACCTGGATGACCTGTAATTTCCTGCTTCTAAATTCAAGTAAAACTGAGGTTAATGGACTCAGCCCTAAAAATCTTGAAACCATGGATTTTGAACCAGATACTTACTGAGATGGCACTCCAATCTTGGAGGTTCTTTTGCCCAAGATATATCTTTCAATGTGCACATTAAACGAATATGTATGACTGCTTTCTTTCATCTGGGCAGTACTGCTGAGATTAGAAACATCCTTTCTCAGAGTGATGCTAAAAGCTAGTTCATGCATTATTACTTCTATCCCAAAAGTTGATTCTGTTCATCTGAACGTAGCGTTTTCAGTGGGGGAAACGTTCTGTCACTGATCCAAGTGACTTCTTCAGTCTCAGCTGACTGCATGTTTCCCCAACCTTACAAACAATACACTTGCATAATGACTGAAACTAGCTCGACTGATGAACAATGGGCCGTGAGGTCAATTTAGGGCCTCTGAGCAACAAGAATCCTCCAGGAGGCACAGAGCCAGATGCTCAATGAATGGGTGAAACAAACAAATTTCACCATTGATGTGCTAAAATCAAAAGAGGAGATTCTAGATGAGAATACTCTTCAAAAGGTGTTTGAATTCACTGAGAAGGCTCAACGAGGACAGCGTGAAAATTCTAAGACCAGGCAAAAAAAGAACTTTGACCTACTTGTTTTGCATTGGAAACATCAGCAAAATATGTACAGTGTCCTCAGTGGCCAGAAGAGGAACGGATTCCACACAAGTGGGACAAGTGGGTGAAAAATCTGTCTGACAGACAACTTACCCAAACAGTGAAAAACATCCTTGCAAAAGGGTTGAAATTTGCTGTGATGCCGAGACATATCCCGCTAGTGGAACTCATCATAGCACAACATTGCAGATGTGGAAGCAGAGCATCTGCGGAGAAAGCTTTAGCCTGTCTCAGCATTGCAAAGGATATGAAAAGTGGCAGGTTACCATTCTTAGACTGAGATTTCCAGCAGTAATGGGGGACAGTGATCAGTTGATGTGTACCGTAAACCAACGCATACAGATCCGATGTCTCTCATCATCCACTGGAGCACAAACAGGGTGTCATCAGGATGCTACAAGACAGATTGAACACCATCCCTACAGATACAGCAGCCAGGGAAGCAGAGGAACATCACATCAAGAAGGCGCTGAGTAAATGTGATTATCTCACCTGAACATTTGTCAAAACTGGGAAGGCGCTTAAAGAAAGCTCCAGCCGATCCAGAAGAGAAGGACAACTGCTGCCTAAAAGAAAAACTGTAGTGATCCCGTATGTGTCAGGAGTTTCGGAACAGTTGCATTTTTGACGCAGTGTATTTTTTAAACCCCAAAATACACTGCGTCAAAAATTGGTCCACCCCAAGGATTGGGTCCCCCAACATGTGCCAGGAGGATTGCCATGATTTATACATCAGGGCAACCAAACAACCAGATGGCACAACACAGACAAGATACCTCGTCAGGCCAGGACTCTGCAGTCTATTTAAACCTACAGGCCAGTGGGCACTCTTCAGTGATGAGCATGTACACATCCTGGACAGGGAGGAACGCTGGTTTGAGTGGGGAGTCAAGGAGGCCATTTATGTGAAAAGAGGAAGACCATCTCTGAATCGAGGAGGGGGCCTAAGGGTCCATCTTTCATCATCCTACAATGCTGTGATTGCAGCCACTCCCTGATTCTCTGTGAATGGTAATTGATCAGTGGTCATCAATCAGTTGTTCTTGATAAATGGTTATTACAACTTCCATATTAATGATCAAGAAACTGACCTCACATCCCTGTTCGTCAGTGGTGCTAGTTTCAGTCACTGTGCAAATGTACTGTTTATAAGGTTGGCGAAACCTGTAGTCAGCTGAGACCGAAGAAGTCACTTGGATGAGTCACATTTTTCCCATTAAAAACACTACGTCCAGATGAACAGAATCAAGCTCACCTGGGTGTTTGAGCATGCCTGAAGACATACAAAGAAAGAGCATATTCTCCCATATTAACTTCTTTCTTTGGCTCCCTCATAAATACAGAATTTAATTTACATTTTTTCTCCTCACAGACAATGTTTTGAATAATTGGGCCCCATCGTTTTTTAAAGGCCTCATTGTTATTAACCTAATAGAGCACAGCGCCCTTAGGCTGGAGGATGACTTGTAGTATTTAAAAGTAATTCAGGAGACAGACTTCCTTTCTACTTTTAAGATGACTTAAATCTTTCCTTTTTTGATAATGCTAATAGTTAGGGCTTGACCAGGTTTCCCGAAGCACCTTTACTTGCTTTAATTAAATTGCTTTTAACCTTTAATACTGCTATAGGCTCAAGCTGCTGGGGAACCTCATGTGATACACTGACCATTTCTTCTCTATTTGCCTTCACTGAACCGTCTCTGGTGACAGCATGGGAAGCGAGGTGCCTTTTTATTAACTTTAGTTATATTCTCGGTAGTTTTCCCCAAGTTGCATCTAAATCATTTCCTTTACTAGTATAAAGTTTCAGTACTCTTATTAAGTTGGATCAGTTTGGTGAATTACTTTGTTTTGTTAAGCTGTGTTTTTAAAAAAAATCCTTTTAGCAGACTTGTGTTCAGATGACGTCATCTATGTGCCCACTTATTTCTTACAATAGCATATTTTCTTCTGTAATTTTTATATTTTTGTCATTTTGGATACAATGTGCCTGTGAAAAAGAAGTTATTATTTACATTAGTACTTTTATAGATTTAAATCAATCCTGAAAGTTTCATTTTTTGACTCAGGTACCGACTTGGCTTCTTGGCCACTTTTTATGACCATTGATCGGATTAAATTTTACTTTAATGCATCTCATTTAAAAAGCAGAAGACACGATCACACACCTAAATCAGTGCAGAACAACATTACATGCTATTATACCGAGTATAATTTATTGCATCAACTGCACATCGCTGCCATCTTGTGGATGGGAGACTGTTTTTACATCATTTGTTTTCATATGAAGTTCTTAAACAAGCAAAGTTAGACCTTAAACCTGGTTTCCAGCTATAAAACCAAGGCCCCGCTGAATGCACTTTGTATTCTGTGTTTACTTCATTTTGTTGCATTTAATTATGGACACCCAGTTGCATTCAGTTTGTTTAGTGATTCATCCTCTAATTTATGTTTCCCAGACTTGGGACATGACTAAACAGGATATTGCATCAGCGTCATTTCACATTAACTGACCAATCCCGAACAGTACCACAGGCCATCATTTGGATTAAGACTTGGAACAAGAATACCTGATATTTAGGAATGATATAGCAGTCCGTCTGTCTCTCCGTGTTTCACGGCGGGGCCAGAGGGATGAACGGAGTGAGCTGAGTGGAAACTGTTGCTCAACTGTTGCTTCTTTTAAACTAAATTTATACTCCTCATAAAATGTTCCCAAAATGTTTTTGCCAAAGTTTTCTCATCACAAATCCAATAAAGTATTAAACAGAAAAGAAAAAAAAAAGAACATGTTGTTACATCATCGTAATGTTTTATTTACTCATGACAGCACAGTCTTTAATAAGGTCATCTGTGTACATTAGTGGTTTAAAAATTCAACACATAAACTGGTATAAAGCAGTCCCGGGGACTGGCTGACTAAAAATAGTTCACTTTCCCTTCTCCATCGGCTCTCCTCATCGGTGCACCTTCTCAGTTGTAGCACAGCCTATAAATCTCAGTCACAGTCTTACTAGCTAACAGCTAGTTCTTTCCTCTCGACTTCACCTGCCGCTTTTACAATACATCTGCTGCATTTCTCACATTCGTCGAGATAAAATAAATATCTCTCATGGCTCGCGCTCACTCTGCTGTGTGTAACATTCTTGTCTTTCACTATCCCGACTCCCTGCGTTACCCAGCTGCTGTTAGCTGCTGCATTATTCAAAGTATATTTTGCAGCTAAGGTGGCAGTGGGGTTCCTGTTTTTCACGGTATACAATGTATGAAAATTGACAGTGATCACACTGTTTACTCATCCACACTACTGAAAGAAGCAGCACGACAGAGGATCTTCTTTCTTACTGAACTATCTGCCAGACTCGTCAGCTTCAGCCACACACACAAGCTATTATTTATTTTATCTATTTATTTCTAAAGAAGATTAGTTTTACTTATAACTTCTTTAGCATTTAAAAATATTTTTTACTTTCAATAAAGCCTTTGGTCAACCAAAGAAATAAAAAAAAATCTCTTTTATTACCTTTAAGGTTCCTTGTACCTGACTTTAACATCTGCGTAACACACTTTCCTGACACTGTCACTGTACCATGAAAGCCTCATACCGTGGTAACATCATGTGCTTGTTCAAAGCAGCAGGGCACTAAACCCATACACTGAACCCCTGCTTTATAATCCATGACAGAGACACTTTGGTCCAGGAGGGTCCGACACAGGCAGTTTATTACAACCTGATTGGTCTTTTTGACGCATGGTCCTCTTGCACTGAGATCTCTACTGGTCAAGAACACGCCAAGTCTCCATGTCGTTCGCATCTTGGCAGGGTGTCAGCAGCACTTTACTCTTACTCTAAGTACCTTTGGTTTTCTTCCACGTGTGCATCAAGTCGATGGGGTTACCTTTTGCTAGAGGAACGAACCTGGTGTCTCATCCAGCTTGTTGGAGCTAAAGAATGACAGCAGGTAGACAGATAAACAGATCAAGATGCTGTCTTTATGAAGTCTTTCAACAGGCCCCCAAACTTGTTTTCACTACTTACAGCGTGATTGTCCTGGTTGCCTGGGGTTACTGGCACTACTACCAAAAGAAGACTGGAAGTTATGGATGGTCTCTTGAAGAATCTGCCTCTCTCTACCCTGATGACAGACAACAGTGATCATTATGCATTAGGAACAGATTACAGAAAGATGCTGTAAATGTTCTTTAAAAGCAGCCATATCTGGTATGAATCCACTGTAACACTATATATGTTACATTCCCTCTATATGTCTCTTGTGGCTCAGGCAGTTTATTATTAAGACATAATGTTAGGATATACATTAGAAAGATACAGCACAAAATAGATTGCTGGAAGCAACTTTGAAATGCATAACCACGCTAAACCGAACATACCTTTCCAGCATTGAGCTCTGATATGGCAGCCAAGATCTGTTGTCTGGGTCCGTCTGTTTTGATGCCCAGCTCCTTCAGGTCTCCATCGGTTAAAGTCAGGAATGCTTCCATATCCACCTAAAAGACAAGAAAAGAAAAGAAAAGAGATGCATTTTTGGGCTTTAAGAGTGAAAATGTATGGTTAGAAGGCTAAGAAAGAAAAGACGGAGTACCTCTTGTTCCTCAAATATAGGCTGGTATTTCTCAAGGGACAGTTTCTTCAAAATACTGGACAGCTCATCTGAAAAAGTAAAAAAAACTATAAGGGAAACTGATACCACTCATACTTATTTCACATCAAAGCACATGGTGTACATAAAAGAACACAATCCATGCATGATGATGATTTGGGTTAATGCTGAATAAAATGCGCCGACACCTTCATCTGTGATGGTTCCGCTGCTGGATCCTCCGCTGCTCTTGGAGCGTGGATGAGAAGAGGCTGAGGACAGAGAGTCTCCTGGCACGGGGGGAATCTTGGGTGTTGGGGAAGGAGACGGTGTGAGAGTGGGCGATGTGCTCTTGGAAGTCGAGGAATTCCCAGACTGAGGTCTCTTTTTCAACTCCATTTTCTACAAAGGAGGACAGTGAGGGTGGACGGTGGTATTTGTTCAGCTCTGGCTGTTTTTACACAGCTTTACAAGACATTAAGAGTTACTGTCAAAGAAAACCTGTGAAAGAAAGTTGAGACCTTTCTGGAATGGATGTCTGAGGCAACAAGGCTGGGATGGGTGTGAATGTCAGGAAGGCTGATGTCAGGCAGGGGCAAACCAGGTGCTGAAACTGGTGGTGGTAGTGGGGCTTGACTCGGCGTCTGGTTGTGCTGTTTTTCCGGAGGTTGGCTCTTTACCTCTATAAGGCCGGCTGCTCTTTTCCGTTGGGCTGCTATCTGGGAGAGCACGCTGTCTGCACTGCCCCCTGGCGTAAGGAGAAAGCAAGATTGCGATGTGTTTTGCAGCCCCTGTGTCATGCAATCACTTTTTGCTTTTAATGTTTTTACTTGCGAACCTGAACGGTTGTGGGAGTCCCGGTTGAGTCCCGCCACTCCATTTGAGCCTCCAGAGGAGTGGGGGGAGTGATAGTGACCAGAGTTGGAAGGAGAGGATGAAGATGGTCCCTTGGGGATACTGGGAAACTTAATGGACCTGCTGACCACACGGCTGATGGATGTCTGTCCCATAAAGGAGAGAGAAGGAGCAGCATAAGGACAAATTTCGTCTTCTCTGACCTGAACTAAAACCCTCTCTGTCTAACACCCAAAAGGACTCACAATATCTGAGTTTCCACTGCTGTTCAGCTTCCTCTGTGGTGGCATGGGCAGGCGGGGCACTTCGCTCTTGCCCTCCCTGAGGACGCGTGAGCGGTCCGAGTTCCACGGCTCAAAGTTGGAGGGTGGCAAGAAGGGAGGAATCACTGCTTTCAGCTTGTCATTTGGCAGCCGAGTCAAGGGGGCCCCGCTTCTCAACTAAATTAGACAGACACATATTAAGAGTCACAAACACGTCTTAAAACTAAAAGAACCCTAATCCAGGATAGTGCTCCTACCATCGTGGTTATTAGAAAGTCGTCTTTCTCTGAGGATGCTCTGCAGTGACCTGCTGAAAGGAGAATACATCACATTTATACATTACTTTGCTCACATAAAGATGGACATATGCTCAGCTACATTTACCCTAAACATCTCATGGACATGTGATGTCATTCATGGTTTTAAGGAAAAAGACTCACCACCATCTTTGGTCTTCACTGCCCAGGCGGTGCTCATGTCATTCCCTGCTACAGCAGGAGTAGGTGCCACCGCCCCGTTGGAAACAGCAGCGGGCTTCCTGTTCGCCTTCATCGTGGCATCCAGTGAACTCTCGGCATCGTCTGGAAATGGAGCCAGGCGATTGGCTGAAAGGCCATGCCTGAGAGTGTGAGTTAACTTGAGCCGACGGAAGCGGTTCGACATCCTACTCCACCAGGACTGGAAGAGGGTGGACACAAAGGAGCGTTATAACCAAAACTATTATGATATCCTTGATAGAAAGCAACTTTGCAAATTACATTTTTACCTTAAGGCCTCCTTTGTCATCGGGCGGCACGGGGACATTGTTGAGGGACTGTCGACTCTTGGAGCGCGTCATTAAAGTTCTGGCGCGGTGTTTCGACTTATCTTTGTCTACCTGCATGCACACGGATGCTAACAGACGCACCAGCTCAGTGTCTGACAGAAAACACAGGGAAACAATTATGAGTATATGCAGTTAATAACTTGCAAAACGCGAGGGATTTAAGTCGACCTGTTTCATGATCGTTATCATAGATTATTCTACTGATTATTTTCTCTATTAATAGATGAATTGTTTGATTAGACAAACTGATAAACACCCATCACATTCAAACAGCTCGTTTCACACAGCTAATACTTCAAAAAACAACCTCCTCACTTACTGCTAAAACCAAAGTCCAGGGATGAGCTTTTCTAAAAGCAAATATAACTGAAAAAAGATTCAGTTCTTTTTATTCCAATTCACGCTTCTAAATTTTGATTGGTTGATATTATGAAATCACTACGTGTGTCCTGTATCCTCATCTTAAGTACACTACTTTATTTAAAAGGTTTAAATAAGGGATTTCACAAATGGTGGATGCCTTTTGGTTGGTTGGTTTTTTTAGCTGATTATGAATGAATTATAGTCTTTAGCTGAGGTTTTCCCAAAGTGTTATTAGACGGAGCAATGACAGGAAGAACTACCTGGATCATTGAGCAGCATAACCAAATCAAACGCTGTGTATCCATTCTTAGCTCGGAGGTTGACATCAGCACCTTGATTCAACAAGTACTTGACAATGTCTTTATTGCTGAATGGAGGGCGGAGGAGAAAACAAAAGACAGTGTAAGAAATGATACTTGCTCTGTGTATGACTTTGGAAGTCAGACATCCTGATATTAAATATGGTATTGACTTTTTGTCACTCTGTAGTAGAAACCTGTTCTAATTTACATTCAAAATCAGCAGGACAGCAACAACAGTGTTTAAGATAAGATAAGATAAGATAAGATAAGATAAGATAACCTTTATTAGTCCCACACGTGGGAAATTTGTTTTGTTTAACACCTGAGCCAAACTTCTTAACCTCAAATTGATCTAAATCATTCTAATAAAAAAGCAATTTTCTGGTTGAAACAAACCAGCAGCTTCTCCTCACCCGTGGTAGGTGGCCTGCATTAAAGCGGTCCACCCATGGACACCATCTTGTTTATCTATGTCGGCATTCTTCTCCACCATCAGCTGAACCACCTCTAACTGGCCGCTTACTGCTGCCATCATGAGAGGCGTTGCTCCCTCCTGATTGGACAAATTCACCTGAGCAGGATCCTCCTCCAGGATTTCTTTGACCAGCTGTGAATTTCCTGAGAAGAAAACATATTTACAGATGTGTAGAGGCATGTAAAGTCATTCGTTTCCCAAAAACTTTTCCTCCAGGTTTATCTGTTCGATTCAGCGTACCTAATTTCAGAGCGCTGAGCACATCTGGCCTTCTTCTCTCATCATCTGCGAAGAAACAAGTGAGAATGAGAAGAGGAAAGAGATCTGGAAAAAACACAGCCCACATAGCTCAGCAAAAATCAGGCAGCGTGGGGGGCGGGGCTGGGGTGATAAGTACACAACTGTTACATGCTACAGAGTTCAACACACACATAAATCACATCAACTATAATTTATGTGCGAGACTGCTTAGAAAAAAAAGAAAAAAGGCAGAAAAGTAGAGCGGTGAAAGACGCATTCACTAGCAAGAACTAAAGCTCCAAATGTGATTTACCAGAATGTACTGCTAATGAAGATGACACGTTAATGAGAAGCAAAGAGCTAAGCCAGAGGCTGACGCTGTGGTTTGGGGAAGGCAGTGGCTTCGAATCCTGATAAATCCCTCTCAGTTCCCACAAACAGTTGCATAGGGCAGGTGGGCATTTGCAGCAGTAAACCAGCGATGTCTGAAAGGTGGGCCCACTCCTGAACTTCAGATAAGAGTAATAAGAACCTCACCAGAACTTGTACATCGTTAGAAACTAAAACTTGTAGGTTTCGCTAACAAATCTGCCTGATTTGTCTTTTCACACTTTTCCTTGTTTGCATGCTGCAATTAAAACCTTTGAAATATACACTGCGTGTGGCTACGTTGGTAATTTGAGCTAAAAACCTGAACTACCTGTGAGAAGAGCCATGAAACAAAGAGGCTGAGCTCCTCTGGCGCCTCTCACGTTAATGTTAACTGAAGTGCATTCGCATCCTGCAGGGGGTCGGGAGTGGGGGATGGATTCTCTTGTCGACATGGTGCTACCAAAATAAAATTCAAAAGCTTTCAAAGCACCACACACTCTCAGAAAACACTAAAAAGTTGAGTATTTACTTTATTTTGTCTTTTTGCAAACACTTTTTGCACTATTACGTCACTCTGCTATTCTCTGATAATAACATAAAACATAAAAACATTCAACTGACTCCTTCATTATACTATACAGTGAAGTGTATTAACACAAGGCCTACTGTGGAAACCACTGTTGCCTTTATATGTTCTTTTTATGTTCTATATGGATTGAAGATACATGTGAAGTTGAAGTTCTATACTGATGTTATCCATGTTATTTGTGTCTGCTTTGGCTGATTTAATTTTAGTATTAATAATAATAATAAACCCCAACAATCAGATGACCCACTATGAAAACCACTTGGCAACGGTGGAGAGGAAAAAACTCCCTTCTAACAGGAAGAAACCTTCAACAGAACCAGGAGGGGCAGTCATGCTGCGCCCGCTAAGGGGTGAGGGAAGGAAGACAGGACAGCCAGTATTTGTTCTTTTTAGGAAACATGTAACAATGTGTGTGCAGGCTCGGCCGCTCAGCTCCTTCAGTTTGCTTCAAAAGTTTTTCAGACTGGAAGATGTAAGTAAGTAAATTTTTATTTATATAACACCTTTCAAGATAAAATCACAAAGTGCTTCAAGCTAAAACATAAGAACAAAAATCAACCAAAAGCAAGTTTAAAAAGATGAGTTTTTAACTGTTCTTTTACAAGGGCGTGTATAATATGCGATGGCACTACTGTACTTTATCATCAGGCCAAGACAGCAAAGTCTGAATGAGTAACTGAGGGAAGGCCGTACCTGTCTGTGGTCTGACAGTAGTGATGGAGTCCAAATAAGCCTTGATGTCTCTCTGTTTCAGCTGCATGGCCAGTTCAAAGGCTGTCTTAGACAGAACGTTGATTCGGTCTGGGTCAGCTCCACGTTCCACCAGCTGCTGAGCCACAGCCACCTTTGCAAAACACACACACACAGCTTTAATCATCAGGTCCTACAGAAAATTAGCCCAGGTCCATTTTAAACAATTTATAAAAACCCATTAATAAATGCCACCAACATACCCACAATGTGCTAAATATATATATCTTTTTTTATCCATCCAACCGTCAATGTTTTAAACCCTACCTTCCCACTTAGAGTGGACAGCATCAGCGGTCCCCATCCAGTGGTCTTCTGAGAGAAGTTTACATCAGAGCCCCACTCCAGCAGCAGGCACACAACGGCCTCATGACCGTGCTGAGACGCCACCATCAACGCTGTGATGTCCATGAATTCTCTGCCACCTCCTCCTCCCAGACAGCCTTCACCGGGTCCAAAACTGGCTCCGCTGTGAAAAAAAAACACAAAACAGTGGAGGATGTTAGTTAGATATCACACTGGGCTACAAATTTACTTGAAAAAGAGAAAAAACCTGCAGCTGTTGTTATTGTTGCCATTGGAGACCGCCTCTGCGGCAACAGCCAGGTGATCAAAGTCATCCACGTACGCACCGCTCTCCAGAAGCAGCTTGACTACATGAGTGTGTCCCCCGCGAGCCGCCATGGTCAGGACGCTTGCTCCAAGCCTGTTGCGCCCATTAATCTCTGCCCCGTTCTCCAAAAGAATGTGGGCGACAGTCAAGTGGCCAAACCTGGGAGGAGAAATAGGACAGAGGAAGAACTTTGCATGTAGAAGTTGTTCTAGGTGAATTAGGATGCTCTTTTTAAGCCAGCTATCACAGGCTCCAAAAGAGATGCCAGTGCACTTTAAGCAAGGACTGTGTAGAAAACTACAGGTATGTTCAAAATTAGAAAAAGAAAATGGATAAAAGTGAACAGTAATTTGCTACAAAGCACTTGAATTTTCTCTATAAATAAGGTTGAAGGCTCATTGAAATCTCTAGATAACAATGGTATTACTTTATAATACGGCCTGCACATAAGGGCATAAATTAAGGTTTTGTTTCTTTTAAGATCAATTTAGCTAGGCTTGGCTCCATCATTATAAATTCTCACTGGCCTGCAAATTTTGATGATATCTTTGTTTCCTGTAAAAACCTGACTTGTTACCCCGTTATTATAATGTGCCTTCTTGTAATTAACTGTTGGTAAAATATAATTACATTTGAATTTCAAGTAAAATAATTTAAATACAATTTAACTACAGTGGAATTTGTCGCTGGCTGTATTATAAAGTGTTACCCACGAAACTCCACTAAGTTCCGCAAATGTTAAACCCCCGATCGGCCTGTGATATTAAAGGAAACAAGACTAAACACAATCTGCTCCCTCTCATGTCACTAAAATGTGTGTTTTTATGCGACGAATTGGGGAGGGGCATCGGAAGATTCCTTCCCTTTAATATTAATTACTTTATGATTAACAACACACGGTGGCAAATAAAAAAGGCACATTTTTAGAAGGAGTATGGTGCCACCCTCTTACATGAGCTACATGAGTTACATGAGCTCCAGCAAGCTGCCCCACCTCGCAGCCTGCATCAGTGGGGTCCAGCCGTAGTTGTTGCGACTGTCCACTGAGGCCCCCTTTCTCAGCAAGAACCGGACCAGGTTCTCGTGTCCGCTGGCCGAGGCGAACTGCAGGCCGGTGTTTCCCTCTTCGTCGGTGCAGTCCACAGGTATCAGAGACAACATGTCCGCAGCGTCACACTCCGAACCCGCTTCTGACCGCAGCCTGCTCTGCCGCCCGGACTCCTTCGGGGCTCCGGGCTCCAGGATGCTCCGGGCCGTTTCATAGTCCCCCTCATCGCAGGCACGTAGAAGTAGCCGCGAATTCACGGGGACCCCGAAATTCATGTCTTTATTCGCCGCGCTGTTTCGTCTCCATTCAGTTTCCAGTTGTTTTATCGACGCTAACCGTGAAAAAGTTCTCCTCTGTTACTTGGCGGCGGCCTGTGTTTGGAAATCATGATGCACAGCAAAATGAAGTTCAGATTTGTTGTTAATGTTCTTCCTTTCAAACAATACGCCAAGGAGCTCCTCTCCAGTCTCTACATTTAGTCTAATGTTCTTCACAAAACAACTTTGTGGCCATCAGCCGGCGATGCCCGGTTCCGTTACTTGTTTAGGAATCTGACCACGGTGAAGTTAGTGGCTACACGGCGCAACTTCTGCTTTTCAAAACAAAAGCATACTCAGGTACGATCAGCTTTTAAGGTACTTTGGTCAAACCCACTTATAGCTCGGCTGCGTAGTATATTTCATTACATTGTGTTTGTATATCCTCACTCCACATTCGTATATGACTAGTGTCCGATACATTATTAGCCAAGATAATATTTTAAAATATACAGTGTCACAAACCTTAATATATACTTTGTGACACAAAGCAAATGACACATCTTATAATTTAAAAATGTAAATATCAAAAGGGTAGTGTTCCACAGAATAGTATTGATATTGATATTATTCACTCGGCTATCACCATATTTCTGAACTTTTTGTTCGCCTCAACATGATTGTATTATTCTGAAACGTTTTTTACCGGAAGTGTTCTCTGGTTTTTATGTCTCTGTTTGCTGTTGTTGTCCGAGGTTTCTGCGTTACATACTTAGAGGTTATTTAGTTGTTGTAGATATACAGAGGTTAACAGTGCTAAAAACACGAGGTTTCTGGTTTATTTTTAATGTTGTCATGATTGTTATTGTTATTTATGTCCTGCCAACGCGCAGCTGATCAGATGTGCGAAAAACGTGTTTCCACTGCCCTCCAGTGGTGGAAAAATGCAACAATTCACTTTATTCCTTTTTTTTTTTTTAAACCACAGACACCAAATAGCAGTATCTACAGTGAGCATTATTATTTGCACAATATACACAAATATAGTTTTAATGTAAACTTTGAAATAAGGTTTACTTTAAATAAATAAATATATTTGAAAAAATATTTTAAAAAATCTGGGAGATTTTTTTTTCTCTCAGTAGAAAAAACAAGCAGTATGTTATGTCTGTGAAGGTTCTCAGTCATCCAGGTCATCGTAGTCAAAGGAGCTTGCAAAGAAAAGCGTCTGGACTTCTTTAAGTTGCTTGAAGACGTTTCACCTCTCATCCGAGAAGCTTCTTCAGTTCTAAGGTCAAATGGTGGAGAGTCCCAGATTTAAACCTAGTGGGAGTGACCCCCCACAGAGGGACAAAAGGACCCCCTGATGATCCTCTAATCGCCTGAGCCAAGGTGGGAAACTGGGCGTGGGTCCCAATCAGCCAGAGTTTCGGGTGTGTTCATTGTGAAACCTGGCCCCACCTTATCATGCGAATTCCTGAGGTCAGATGGCCCAGGATGTGAGTGGGCGTTAAGGCGTCTGGGAAGGGATCTCAAAACTGGATTATAGATGGCAGAGAGTTGGTGTCGTAAACCACCGCCTCTGTTCAAAGATGGTCGCTCACAGTGGACATAGATCTCTGTCCAAAATGTGAACATTGGCATCCTCGAAAGAGTGTCCTTTATCCTTAAGATGCAGATGGACTTCTAAGTCAGCAAAGAGGCACAGAAAAGAAGACCAGACACCAGCGAGGGAGGATAAGAAGGACAGACGCAACAACATTGTCATCCCCTATGTAGCCGGCGTATCAGAGAAACTCAGGAGAGTTTTCTCCAAGCATGACATCCCAGTGTATTTCAGACCCAGCAACACGCTCAGACAGAAACTGGCTCACCCGAAAGACAAAACGCCAAAACACAAACTTAACAATGTGGTGTATGCTGTACAGTGCAGCGAGGAATGCTCAGACCTCTACATCGGAGAGACCAAACAGCCACTTCACAAGCGCATGGCACAACACAGAAGAGCCACCTCCACAGGACAAGACTCAGCAGTCCATCTGCATCTTAAGGATAAAGGACACTCTTTCGAGGATGCCAATGTTCACATTTTGGACAGAGAGGACAGATGGTTTGAAAGAGGAGTGAAAGAAGCCATCTATGTCCACTGTGAGCGACCATCTTTGAACAGAGGCGGGGGTTTACGACACCAACTGTCTGCCATCTATAATCCAGTTTTGAGATCCCTCCCCAGACGCCTTAACGCCCACTCACATCCTGGGCCATCTGACCTCAGGAATTCGCATGATAAGGTGGGGCCAGGTTTCACAATGAACACACCCGAAACTCTGGCTGATTGGGACCCACGCCCAGTTTCCCACCTTGGCTCAGGCGATTAGAGGATCATCAGGGGGTCCTTTTGTCCCTCTGTGGGGGGTCACTCCCACTAGGTTTATATCTGGGACTCTCCACCATTTGACCTTAGAACTGAAGAAGCTTCTCGGATGAGAGGTGAAACATCTTCAAGCAACTTAAAGAAGTCCAGACGCTTTTCTTTGCAAGCTCCTTTGACGAAGCAGTATGTTAATGAAAAAAAAATTGTTTGTTGCAGGATTCGATTTGTTTTCATAGCTTGTTTTCACAGCCAGTACAGTCAGAGCAAGCAAACAAACAAAAACACAAAAACAAAAAGGAAATGATTTTAAATGTATCTAATTAAATTACATATACAATTTGTACATTGTAAAATGTTAGAATTAATAGAATCTGGTCAAATGAAATTTACTTGATTGGCATAGATTTAGTTTATACCAAGTATATTTTCCGTGATGATTGCTAATTTAAATAAATAAATCTTTGATTTTATATATTTCATTTACATTTTACTCAAAATTCTTGCTTCATGTTTACTGGAGGTTAAGCTTTATTTACTGTGTACCCTGGGGGTTGGAATAACAGTTTCTTTTGTTTAATATGACGATAGGGGCTTCTCAGTGTCAACTTTATATTTCAATTTTGTGGGATATATTTTGCGGAAATTTGTGTAATTAAACCATTTATATCATTAGAACTATTTTGTAAAATATTGTATTATTTAATATTGATACTTTAACTTGCTTGTTACTGTTCTTACTGTGTTGGAGCAACTGTGACCTTTTAATTTCCTCTGGGATTAAAAAATATTCTGATTTTGATTCTTGCTTCTAAATGCACATTTTGGAATGAAGAATTTGCCATAGATTACGAGTAACAACACAATAACTACTGTAACAAATTTGTGGCATTATCAGTTTGTACAAATCACTATTACTGGAATAATAGTAAAGGTAACAGTTGCAGTCTTATCTAAAACGCACATACGTGATCACACTGCAATTTCAAACTCACGTTAATAGATGTCGCTATTAGTTACGGAGCTGCTTGAAACACCAACGAAGAAGTAGAAGACTTCCGGATGAGCAGTACATATGAGGAAACTGGCCTGTGCTCGGTCTTTTCACCGAGAGCTAACCACGTTGGTGGCGTGCTTTCCTGGCTCACCGCTGTTCGCTTGAATTTTTTTCCGAATAAGTCGGTCAGGAATATTCACAATGGTATGTGCTGTTTGATTATGTCAACCAACAAGTTGTATGCAGCTGGCTTTTGCTAACTGCTTGATAATTTGTAGAGTAATTTGAACTCAAGAGTTCTACGGAGTGTCGCTGCTAATGCCGACAGCTAATGGCGCTCGCAGCCCCTTCATAAACACCGTCCAAACGGACTGTAGATAGTTACTAACGTTAGCAAGCTGTAGATTCATGCGGCTGTGGATGTTAAATGCACAGTTAACGTTTCGGCGCATTTCTAAGCGAGGCAGAAGACTCTCTTATATAAAGTTCAAGCTTCCTCTTGACTCGCGCGTTTTGTGGGGGCCGGTTGTTGCTGAAAGTAAATCATCTGGGTGTCGTTATTCATCGGGGTGTCCCAAATTATAGTTCTCTGCCGCTGCGTTCAGGTGCTTTTGCCCGGGCTTCCGAATCAGTGTAAAAGGAATCAAACCTAAACTAGTTCGCTGCGCGTGTTCTTGAGATCTCCCCTTTTTTTTTTTTTTTTTTTTGGGGGGGGGGCTTGTTTAATTGTAAGCCATGCTGTGTAATAGTCTGTGGACCCCCTTTTTTTTTTTTTTTTTTTAAATAAATCGTCCTGCAATATCAAGGATGGGCCTGAGTAACTGCTTTTTCCTCCTCACATTCAGGCTTTTAAGGACACCGGCAAGGCACCAGTTGACACTGAGGTTGCCATCCACCGCATCCGCATCACCCTCACCAGCCGCAACGTCAAATCTCTGGAGAAGGGTAATTAAGCTCAGATTTAGTTAATGTTGTGAGTTTAACCTGACCTGAGCTATGAGGACAAAAATTTGACTGATAAACCCTGATTTATGTATACGCTATTCTGAGCCACGGCTTGGAAAGCAAATCAAGGCAAAGTGATGACTGGCCGTGTTTTCAAGTTTTTGTGCATTTCTGCTCTGCAGTCTGCGCAGACCTGATCCGTGGGGCTAAGGAAAAGAACCTGAAGGTGAAGGGACCTGTCCGCATGCCAACCAAGGTACTGAAGACCATGGCTCAGAACTCTTATCTAACACCACATTGGAATAAATTGCTTTTTCTTGATTGCGTATCCTGAATGCTTGATCATTTTATTAAAGTAAAATGCATTTCTCTTCCTCCCTCCAGACTCTGCGCATCACCACCAGAAAGACTCCCTGTGGTGAAGGGTCCAAAACCTGGGATCGCTTCCAGATGAGGATCCATAAGCGCCTGATTGATCTGCACAGCCCATCTGAAATTGTCAAGCAGATCACCTCCATCAGCATCGAACCTGGTGTAGAGGTCGAAGTCACTATCGCTGATGCATAAATGACCCAGATTTTTCAATAAAGCAATGAATGAGGAAACTATGACGTGGTGGTGTTTGGGTTTGTGATGGTGGGAAACCTCAAAAGGGCCAAGTTTGCGATGAGTGTCTAGATGTTAATTGTAAACTTAAGCAAAATCTGCCTACAGGTACAAATAAAGGAACCTGAAAAAGCAGTCTTAGACGCTCACTGAATGGCTGTAGTTTTCAAAAGCAATAGATATAAATTTGCCTTTTATTAATATGTCTTAAAGGAAAGAAAGTGCCAAAGGTTTTACTAAGTTAAAATGAGTGTAAACATTTGTCAGTTGAAGAATTATTAGGGAAACCTTGAACTAAGGGGGCTAGTGAAATATGATAACTGTAAACCAGAGTTGGATGTCTCGAGACCGGTCTTCACTTTTACGTGGTCTTGGTCTTGCTTTCTCAGATCGACAAAGTGTTCAGGAGATTTGGAGTCAACCATGGGGGGTGGCTTACTGGGCTTAAGCCCGGGTCATTTTTTCAGAAGCCCGGGGTCTTTTGGAGTGTAATTTGTTTCATAGTAAGATGCCTGACTGACAACTATAAAACAAAAACTACACACCATATTCCAAGCACATAGCACACAGTAGTAAATTCCCTTTAATTTTGGTATGATCCGAGCTCAGGCACTAGTAGACTGAGCACAACGCTTGCGCATGTGAGCAAGGGGGGAGAAGCTGCTCCCTGCGAGTTTACTGCAGACAGAGGAGAGCTTAAGTTTGACCAGGTACCAAAGCAAATCATTGGCACTGTTCTAATAATGTAAATATGACAATGTTTCACAAAAGATTGATATCAAACTGATCACTTGACCCATATTACGTTACTTGCTCTTCGAGTGAATCAACAAATGGCGAAATGAAAAGCCGAACAACAATAATGCTTTCTTTTTAGAGAGTCTTAGCTTACATGTGTGTTTATTTCATATTTTCAGTTGTTACCCTCCACGGCTAAACAAACTCTAAATCGGTTTCAGATATGTACTGATGAACACAACAATGGCCATAAGGAGCTTCTTTCAAAGAAAAAACTCAGGTAGATGTTATTTTATGTATTATGCTTTGGATGTTGTTCAGTATATTTCTATGCAAAACAAGAGGAATTTCAATTCACAGCAGTATATTCACAGTTGAAACCAGATCTTTACATAAACTTTAGAGAGAAAACATAGAAACATTTTTTTACTGTTAAACATCAATTTAGAGTAAACTTGTTTTGTTTTAGATAAATAAATATTGAAATATCTTTTGAATTAGTTAAATGTCAGAATAAAAAGAGGAAGCTGTCTATTTTTCATTACTTTCATCAAATTTAGGAGTACATATACACTAAGTTTATTGTTAATTAATAAGAAAACTCCAGACGATTCCATTCTGAGCTGAAGAAGCTTCTGACAGGTTCGTAGAGTCCATGTGAGTAAATTGGTGGCACAGCTGTGGATGCATATAAGGCAAAACACAGAGCCTGTTTCTTTGACATGGGAAAATCAAGAGATGTCAACCAAAACACCAGGAAAAGAATTGTGGAGCTCCATGAGTGTGGCTCAATTTTGAATACAATTTGGTGCCATTTACAATTAAGAAATACAGACAATTTACTCTTAAATTTAACAAATATGTTTTTATATTTATTAATCTAAAAAATAAACATTTAGTCTGATTCGATGTTACAATTAAAAACGTTTTTGTGTTTTTATCTGAAGAGTGTGTAAATGTCTGGTTTCAACTGTATATTTGATGATGTTGGTGTTTGGCTTGATTGTCAGCACAAAGAGGGAGAGAGAGGAGCAGAGAGGGAGAGAGAGGAACATAGAGGGAGAGAGAGGAGCAGAGAGGGAGAGAGGAACATAGAGGGAGAGAGAGGAGCAGAGAGGGAGAGAGAGGAACATAGAGGGAGAGAGGGGAACAGAGAGGGAGAGAGAGGATCAGAGAGGGAGAGAGAGGAACAGAGAGGGAGAGAGAGGAGCAGAGAGGGAGAGAGAGGAGCAGAGAGGGAGAGAGAGGAACATAGAGGGAGAGAGAGGAGCAGAGAGGGAGAGAGAGGAACATAGAGGGAGAGAGAGGACAGAACAGAGATGGAACAAGAGCAGGTGACACACATGTTAGTCAAATGGTTGTTTGCCAAAACTCATCAGAACATGTATCTAGTACCTTGTGTGACTTCTGAGATACCATTTGTTACTTTTCAAATTCTATATTTATTAAGTTATGCAGGCTTGTTTGCACAATAAGGCTAAATAATTATATAAGCTGCTCTGAATCTAAATAGTGGACTTTGGTAGAATTAAAAAATAAGTGTAGTGCAGGTCTATGATGATTTTTAGTGCTATCATCTAGTTTTGATTCTGGTTCTGTTTTGGTTAAGTCCTCAGTAGTCCTGATTTTGAACTCTTGTAGTCCTGTTTTGATTCCCGATCAGTTCTGGGTCTGTTTGAATTGGGGTTTAGTCCTCGTGTCTTGATACAGTTTAAGGTGTCCTGCATATGTGATATTTATTTTTTCCTATATGAAGTCATTCTTTTTTGAACAAAACTCAAAACAGAGCCTATTAATCTATCAGTCATTTCTACCCTCGCTTTATTTTCTTTCGCTGCTCAGCTCTCACACAGTGCCTCAGCTGTGCTCCAATCCCTCCATATTGTGGCCAATCACATGCGAGGATATAGGATAATATCATTGTGTGAAAAACAGAGAGGGTGAGAGACGTGCTAAAGCAAAAACACATAAATATGCCTGACACCCGTAAACGAAGCAGCATCTGGCTGCAGTTTAAAGACTTTTTTGTCTATCTCTGTCTCGTCTCGACTTGGTCTCGACTTGTTCTTAGTCTTGTCTTGGTCTCGATACCCTCTGGTCTTGGTCTTGGTTTAGGCGGTCTTGACTGCAAGTCTAGTTGCACCAGTGGTGCCATGAGCAGTATCTATCTGCTGCTCATCAGCTGCTATGCCGTGGTTATTGTCACAATGTGGTGTATTTGGATCACTCGGTCCTAAGTGGATATGGATATGATCCAGGATTGGATGTTTTGTATAAAATTTGAAAGGAACAATTGTTCCTTTCCCCTTTGCTGTGTACTCTGCTGATGCTGTTTTCAAAACCTACCACACTCATGTACAGTATCAGTGTCACACTGAGATATTTCAAAGATAATAATAATACATTTTATTTGAAAGCGCCTTTCAAAAACTCAAGGTCACTGTACACATTAGAATAAAAAGCAACATAAAAACAAGCAGTTTACACAATCGTAAAAGCATAAGACATAAACTAATTTAAAAGAGCAGAGTGGAGAGGTTATGTGGGATAAGCTATTTTGAACAAGTGAGTTTTGAGTTGGGACTTAAAGAGAGAGAAGGAAGAGATATTTCTTAAATCAGGAGGTAGGGGATTCCAGAGTCGTGGAGCAGAGCAGCTGAAAGCCCTGCTCCCCATGGTGGCAAGACGGGGGGAGGGGACGGAGAGTGAAAGGGAAGAAGTAGATCTGAGACAACGAGATGGGGCGGTGATCTTAACCAGATCAGAAAGATATGGAGGGCAGAGATGATGAATAGCCTTAAATGTGTACAAGAGTATTTTGAAATTGATACGATATTTGACCGGGAGCCAGTGAAGATGCTGCAGAACAGGAGTGATGTGGTGGATAGAAGGGGTCCTGGTGATGATACGGGCAGCAGAGTTCTGGACGCGTTGAAGCTTGTGGATGGATTTTTGAGTATAAAAATAACCTGAATAAATACAAATAAAGGGAAAGAGCTGTCCAGACCTCTGTCTCTGACCATCTGTGTTAACACTTGAAATCGGAAACATGTAAATGTAACAAACATGTTAAAACATAAGAAATCAGGAAGGGGCAAAAAAAGCATTTTGCTAAAAAAAGATTTAGAGCAGAAGTTTTTAAAATGAAGATATATTGCATTTATTTACAATTAAAAACACACAGAGCAGAAAGTGTGTTACTGTTTTACATCCACAGACACACAAGAAAAGAAGCCGGCAACGTGAGGTCAAGTTATGGCAATTTTATTTGTGTATTTCAGTACATGTATTCAGAATAGAGTTTTTAAAAACAAACAAACGTCCCAAGTCAAGTTTGGGGGGATTTTTGTGAAAGAAAGGTTGAGAGAGGGGGAAGGAGGAAGAAACTATTGCTCTCCTTAAACTTGATGCTGCTGGGTCAGTTTTTTCTCAGCAGTCTGCTCCAGAATCCACTCCTGTCCTCGGCTTTCTTTTCTTTTTCTTTTGCCTTCAGCTCTTTTAAGGTTTTGTTTAGCTGCTCCTCGGCGTCTTTAAATGTTTCTTTCAGCTGCTGTTTGGCCAGTTTGACTTTCTGTTTCAGGAGCTCTTTAGCTTCCTTTTTGTGCTTTTGTATTTCTTTAAGTGCATCTTTGCAGCCTTTCTTGGTCACCTCAGAGGCTGTCGTTTCTTTCTTGAATACCTTCAACTCAATTTTCTCTTCTGCAAGTTCTTCTTGCACTTTCATCAGTTTCTTCTTCAGAGTTTCACTTTCCTGTTTTGCCTCCCATTTTCCATGTGTCTCTTTTTCTATTTCTTCCTCTGTTTCCAGCAACTTCTTCCTCATGTTTTGAGTGAAACTCTTTGTATTTTCCATTTCTTTCTTTGCTTCCTGTATTTTAAATTTCTCTTCCTCCAACACTTTTTGAGCTTCCAACAATTCTTTCTTCATATTTTCAATCTCATTTTCTGCCTCATGTTTACGTTTTTTCTCCTCTTGAAGTTGTTGCTTTACATGCAGTAATTCCTTCCTGAGTATTTCAGCTTCAGCCGTTACATTTTCAGCTTCTTGTGTTGCCAACTGCATTTTCCTTTTCTCCCCTTCAAAAGCTTCCTGCACCTCCTGTAATTCCTGCATCACATTTTCTGCCTCCTTCTTTGCAGTTTGATATTTATTTTTAGCTTCTTGTGCTGTGCTTTTCTCTTCCTGCAATGCTTTTTGAGCTTCCAACAGTTCTTTCTTGATGTTTTCATTCTCATTTTCTGCTTGTTGTTTTCCCATCTTCTCTCCTTTAAGCTTTAGACCCACATGCAGTAATTCCTTCAATACTACTTCGGTTTCAAACTTTGAATTTTTAGCTTCTTCTCTTGATTCTTCTGCCACTTCTTTTAATTTGACATTTTCAGCCTGTATTATTTGAAATTCTTCTCGTAGTTTAATCAGCTCAGACTGTTCTGTACTGTATGGTGACGCACTCACCAATCCTCTTCTCGATCTCCCTTGATTCATTTTGGCCTTTTAAACAAAGGAACCAAAGTTTTGTAGAGAAGTGAAGTTTTCGATGTGTTTTTTTCTTCAACCGTCGTCTGTCCTACACAGAGATGCTGCTGTAGATGTGTCTCTAGCTGTGTCTGGATAAAATGAAAAATGCTGTAACTAAGTGCTTGTGTTGCACAGTTCTACGAAACATTCCATTCCATGCATGCTCCGCCCACATGGTCAGGAATGTCAGGTGCTGCATCACCAAATGCTGCTCCCGTTGCCTAGCAATAACAGCTGTTTACTTTTTGGGGTCTGGTTCATTATTTAATAAAGAAAACATGTCCAAGTATTGCAACCATGGTGCTGAGGCTCAGTGCATATTCTAGCCTGCTGTGTGGGTGGGCAGCTAGAAATCACTGGTGGGCAACATGAGAGAGGAGAAAACTGGAGCAGCCAAGCAGGGAGCTGCAGGTTGCTGGTTTGAGTCTCTGTTCAGATGCTGGTGTCTCCTCTCTCTGAGATGTTTGCAAACAGTCCCAGATAAAACAATAAGGATAATAAACAAACACGTGACTAAACTAACAATTATGACACTGATATGTTTCATGTGATGGCCTCTATACAGCAGTCACTGCAAGCATCCACATCAGCACACTTACTTTTCTTTAAGCAGGCGTGCTGGGGTCCTCCTAAGGAAAGTTTGAGAACTTCATTTCCTTCATGCTGGTGAACTTTTTACCAAATATTTTCATCAAAGCTTCTCCATCACTGACAGTGATTGTTTGGATCTTCACACTCATCTCCATGAACCCTAAAAATTGAGTTTCACTTTGCTCATATAATGCCAGGAGTGTCTCCATATTCCACAAACGTCTATGCAAACATGTAACAGTATCCCATATTCATATAAATATTATTGATATTATAACAAAAGCTGTCTCCACCACAATTGTCCCAAGTGCTTTTTTTAAAACAGGATTTTAAACCAGAGGATTTCCCTAAAGCTTAATTTTTTTAATATTTTGTAGACAACAACAGAATCATTTCAGAAAAACTCAAAATGACTGGTGTCAATATTATTTGCCCCACAAAAAAGGTCAAATATAAAAAAATATTGCAAATATTGCACAGTGAAAAGGCACTACAGCTCAGTTGTTCCCACTCGCCTTTGTCCTCCTGTTTCCCCTCCCTCTCCCCTCCAACGAAGAGTTAAACAGTTTGATGGCGTGTGGGACAAAGGAGTTTTTAAGCCTGTTGGTTCTTGACTTTGAGAGAAGCAACCTGTCGCTGAATAGGCTCCTCTGATTATTTACGAGCATGTGCAGAGGATGCCCAGCATTTTCCATAATGTCCAGCAGTTTCTTTAATGTCCTTTTCTCTCCCACTATCACCAAAGTGTCCAGCTTCATGCCGACCACAGAGCTAGCCTTCCTGATTCGTTTTTCCAGCCTGGATGAGTCCTTTGCTGTGCTGCTCCCCCAGCTGTTTCTGGTTCTGTTTTGGTTAAGTCCTAAGAAGTCCTGATTTTGAACTGTTGTAGTCCTGTTTTGAGGGGAGAGATGATGAATGGCCTTAAATGTGTACAAGAGTATTTTGAAATTGATACGATATTTGACCGGGAGCCAATGAAGCTGCTGCAGAACAGGAGTAATGTGGTGGATAGAAGGGGTCCTGGTGATGATACGGGCAGCAGAGTTCTGGACGCGTTGAAGCTTGTGGATGGATTTTTGAGTATAAAAATCAGAAATCCTGGGAAATGCTTGAATTCTAATGTCGTCTTTTCGAGGTTTGAAAAGTGTTTGAATTTCAGATGTGGTGCTTGAAAGTTCTTGAAAATGTAACTGTATTTCAAAAGCAAAATTTCCCCGCCTGGGCTGCCTTGCATCTGTTTCAAAGTGTGACCCCGCCCCTCCCTCGGACAGTCGGGGATGAGTGCGCTAACATACCTGCAGGTTGCTGTTTTAATGAGTGTTTGATGGAAAACAACAATGGCGGAGTTTGCTCTGTCCGGTCACATGATAGGTGAGTCCTAGTAAATAATTTTCCAGTATGTGTACGTTACACACGCTATTTTTTTTTTAAAATTATGATTATTATTTTGCTATCAAACTCGCTGGAGAAATGATTGAAATGCACTGAGTGTGATGCAGTATGGCAGCGCTATTATGGAATATGCTGTGAAAAGCAAAGTTGTCACCAAGTACTGTTTATATTTGTGTGTATTGCTGCAGCTCTTTTGAGTATTAATTTGTGCCTTTGGGTGAAATAATGGTAATATGAGGGACTGATCTATATGGTCACAAAGAATAGCCACTTGTTTCTGTGCTACCAAAGTTCCCCGGCTTTCATTCAAAATGTGTTTATCACCAGCACCTACACATTAAACTACTTAAACAGTCAGTGCTGTTCTCCATGCCTGTCTGACTTGATGTTATTAGCACAAACACTTTAAAGATGATCATTTAGGACTTCAGCAATAATACAGACAGCAATGTAGTTAGCAATGAAACAGTTTTATTGGGAATTAACTTAAAAAACAAACAAACAAACAAACATCTGTCTCCTATTTTTTGTCACACAGGAAAGAAGCATCAATATCTGATGAGAAGACTTATTTCTTTATTTTTCATTTTTCATTTTTTTTTCAAGAGGAGAAGAATATCTCTAACAAGTTGATTTGTTCACATTTTCACATCTTAATTTTTAAGTGAAATGTGTATTTTGAGTTTATACACTATGTATTAGGGCTGGGCGATATGGCCTAAAATCCATATCGCGGTATAATTTGAAGCACGTGCGTAACGATATATATCGCGATATATTCTTTTCTTCTGTATAACGTATTTTCTACACTATAAGGCACACTTAAAATCCTTTAATTTTCTCAAAAATCAAGAGTGTGCCTTATGTATGAATTCTGGTTGTGCTTACTGACCTCGAACCAATTTTGGTGTGCAGAAATCTGTTAGAAAATGTTTTGATGGATCGTCAGAGCATTACGGCTGCCGTGGTGAGGAGCTTCGCGGAGCAATCTGGGTCCAAAACTCCGTCCACTTCAAGTCCCAAAGTCAAACGAACACTGAGAGTTAAAAACGGTCTAAATTCTTTCATCTTTAATAAAATCATCAGCGTTGCTGCTTTACCAGGTGTAACAATTAAGTTTAACATCCAGGCATCCATGAAAACAGAAGTTATTGAATTTAACGGAGTTACAAGTTAGCAGGAAGTTAGCTCGCTAGTTTCCACCTAAACATTTCATACCATGTTCTGACTGAGAGATTAATGAAACTAATTCAAACGTACAGCTCTGCTACCACTACCAACATAAATGAAGAAAGAAAACTAAACAGCAGTGGCGTTTGCAGGGTTACTGAAGTTGGACTACCTGGTATATAATGTTGTGCTACGTGATTGCTAGCAACACAGCTATGTTAGCATAACATTAGCACAGTGAAGCTGGAGGATGAACGCAAACTTTTTTTCCACTCGATAAAAGTTAACGTGAGGGATTCTGGTGGTCAGGGACAAATGCAATCGCATAGCAGGATGCTATACATGGGGCAAACTTAGGGTTGCCAACCGTCCCTTAAAAAACGGAATCGTCCCGTATTTAGAAACAAAAGTACACGTCCCGTATTGAGCTAATAAGGGACGCACTTTGTCCCGTAATACAGTGAGAATCAAAAGTAGTCTATAAATGTTAATGGAATTAACGCTTTGTTTGAAAACATAATTCCCAGCCCCTCTCCTGCTTTGTGACCAATGAGCTGACAGCACACTTATGACAATTCGAGTATGACAATTCAGATTATCTCATTGGTCGAGGAAAGGTCGCTTGCGGAGAAAATACCGGAAGACAACAGATGACCACAACAACAAGCATGGCCAACAGGGAAACAAACGCCGACACTGCGGTGCACGTCTCGGATGACAGTACACCTAAAGCTGGGCAGACACTGCGATTTTTTTCAGTCACGTTATTCAGCTCTTGCTCAAACTGCACGATTGACTCGCAGGGATTAGAAGTTTGCAGGTCACGATGCAGGTCTCACACTATACGGCCCGATGCTCTGATGCGACCTGAGTGCTCACACTGTGCCAACATAACATGAAGGTTATAACAGAAAATCTGTCGCTCGCTCTCTCTGTCTTTCACTCACACAGACACACCACCACCATCAACTTTGCTAAATTGCTAATGAAAAACATGATCAGGCAGCTGTGATTGAGCAGCAATGTAAATCCAACTATTTTCACGGTTGTTGTGGTCGTGATAATTTTGTGATGCTACATCGAAAAGGCTCGGATGAGCTTTCCAAAGTTCTACAAGTGCCTCCATCACTTGTGTCCATATCACACGCTGCACAGCCGTGCTGCGCCGTCTTTTTCACCGATGTTTACGTGTTTGCGCATGAGCAGTGTGAGCGGCTGTGGTGACACCCTCACGAGCGATTGATGATCGGGAGCTGGTCGTGAGGTGTTAATCGCTTCTCGTTACCCCACGTATACTACACGATGCACGATGAAGGCCAAAATCGGGCCGATCACCAAATCGGTCGCACGACTCAAAAATCGGCTCAAAATGGGCCAAAAATCGCACAGTGTAAGCCCAGCGTTAGAGCAGCAATGTTTGTTCCCCTCAGAGAAAGAAAAGAAAAAAGGCTGCAAAAGTACAGGGAGGACTGGGAAAAGGAAAACACCTGGCTGGGAAAGTGCACGATAACACCTATAAAGCGCACTGCACTGTGTGCCGGCGCACTTTTTCCATAGGCATGCTTCTAGTGGTGGGCACAAGAAGAACATGAGGGGCGTGACAGCTCGGGGAACCCTTAACCAATTTTTTGTCCACCAGGCCACGGCAGAAGCAGATATGGTATGTAAACACTGGTTTGTTGTTTAAACCCTCTGGTTAAGGTTAATATGGGCATGTGCAGTGAATATCAGCGCTATGTGGCCAGAAGTGTGATAATATCATTTATTTTGTGTAATAAACAACTGCAAGGATGGATGATTACAACAAATAGATGAATAATACATAAAAGTAATACATAGATGAATAATGATGATGAGTTAAGGTGCGTAATCATGGGAACAAGTGGGTTTACAAACAGGAGCAGCTGATTAGCATTAGAAAAGCTGAAATAATACCTCAACTGAAGCCAATTGTACTAAATGCACTAAATGTGCACTGTTACAAGAATATTTTTCGTTCTATTGCTTTCTATTAATTTATATAATTTTAAGTTAAGCAGGACAGAGTTCTTTTAAAGAAAGATTTACTTATATTCTCAAAAGTTAAGCATGACAGGCTTCTGTTTAAGAAAGAGACCTGTTTTACTGTGTTAATGTTGTCATTTTGAGCTAAAAATAAATGGCTAAATGATCATTTGTTTCCCATATGGTCATATCACAAAGAATATGCATCTGCTTAAATCAAATTCAAGTCAAATGGTTAAAAAATAATTTCACACACACAAAAAAAGAGCTACCACACTGGGAAGGGTGAAGACAACTGGGTTGCCCGGCCCTGGCCACGAGGTGTCCCTTATTTATTTTTCAGGGAGTTGGCAACCCTAGGCAAACTTCAGTCAGGAGAACAACTGAGATTATTCATCCACAATACGAGGTTAGTCATTAATATACTGCAACAATATGGGAATAGAACAGATGTGAGAGAATTCAACATTAATGATTCAATGTTAGGAAGTGGAGGAAGCGCAGTTTTTGGCTTTCCCCATATTTAAAAAGTGCTTCATCTCTTTGCTATGACTGCCGCCTGCCATAATTTGCAGATGATAATGGTTGTAGTCGCTGCGATGCTTTCGACCAAAACAGCCGCAGCTTGATGACATCATCAACTTGCGCTGTCGCGATAGAGCGGTATAGTCAAAATCTCTATCGTTGGCCAAATTTATATCATCGTATATCGTTTATATCGCCCACCCCTACTATGTGTATAAGGTGTGTTTTTCTATGTCCTAACAAAAGGGGAGCTAAGGTGTCTTTTCACATGGTCTTACTGAGGTGATGCTAATTGAAACATGCATTCTTTTCTTTTTTTGGCACGGGGGCTGGAAAAGCTTGAAAAGGGACCTTGAAAGTGCTTAAAAAGTGCTTGAATTTGACCCTGAAAAAGGCGTATGAACCCTGTAACTGTTAGATTTGATTTATTATTATTGAATATATTAGACAATTATAGAAATATATAATAGGAAACAGCAACAGGAAATATAAAAAAGTGCAGACCTGGTAAACATTTATTACTATTCAGGGCTCGCAAAATCGCTAGCCCGACGTCCCGGAGTTTGCAATATCTGCGGTCGGGCGACAAAAATCTATCTCAGCCTCGCCCGTCGGGCTATATGATAACCCGACAGGCGGGGCTGAGATAGATAGGGTTGGGCGATATATCGAGTTTTTAAAAAATATCGATATATTTTTATACGAGATGTAATATGTGACAATATCCTTTATATCAATATAGTTGTGGAGCCATAAGTTTGTCGCTCTTTCGTCCACTTTTGTCTTTATGCAACTTTACTCGACCTCGCCTCTCTCCTTCACTGAACACAACTCCCCCTCCTCCCCCATCGCTTCACCTGCAGGCAACGACAAGATGAACACAGCAAATCTCTGTTAACGAGTTACTGCGCATCGCCCTGTGCGTGGGGCTGGACAGCGTCAACGTGTTAACGAGCTAACCATGCTAACGGATTTTAGGCTGCCTAAAATCCTTTCATTCTCTCAAAACTTGATAGCGCGCCTTTTGTATGAATTCTGGTTGTGCTTGATCACCGCGAACCGATTTTATGTGGTACACAGCGCTCAGCAATCTGTCAAAAAATGTTTTAGTACGACTTTGGTGAGCTACGGAGCTGCACCGCTTGATGCATTGTCGGAGCATTACGGCTACCGAGGAGCCTCGCGTAGTAATACGTACTGTGCTTCAACGTAATATTACCGTATTGTGTGTGTATAAGGACCATAAATGGCACCTGTTAAGAGAAATGGTTACGAAATGGATTTCAATTATTTCAGGCGACTTCCAGGATAAAAGTGTTGAAGGACTGACTTACACTGTCTTTGTGTCTTTGTTTAGAAGCAGAGCGACACAGATGGATCCACTTCTCAACCCTGTCATCGCTGTGGTGGTGGGAAAGACTTTCGTTGTGACATCTGTGGAAAAACTTTCAGTTAGCAAGCCGGCCTAAAAATACATCAACGTAAACACACTGGAGACAAACTGAAATACTGCAAAGAATGTGGGAGAAGCTTCCCCACATCAGGTGACTTAAAACGACATGAACTCTTTCACAGTGGGGTCAAAAAGCACCTCTGTGATCAGTGTGGGTCATCTGCAGGTGACCTTAAAACACACAAACGAGTCCACACAGGAGAGAAACCATACAAGTGCAGACACTGTGACAAAAGCTTCTCACGTTCAGGTCATCGTAACGAGCATGAACGTACACACATGGAAGGAAACTACAGCTGTGAGCAGTGTGACAAGAGCTTCAGTAATCTCAGTTCATACTCTGCACACAAACGATCCCACGTTACTAATAAACTTTTTCACTGTTACCAATGTGCCAAAACATTCACTTCATTATCTGCTCTGTGCAAACATCAGCGCGATCACGCAGGGCTGAAATCTAGTGATGGGCAGATGAAGCTTCATGAAGCACTGAAGCTTTTCATCCAATTGGTTCACCCCAGCGCAAAGCATCTTGAAGCTTCATTTGCTCTAGTAGGACATCTACTGGACGTAAAAATATTAGTTGGCATGAATTTGAAGAGTGTGGCCTTTTGCACACAGCCTGTAAATGTCAACAACAAAAGGAGTGTGTAAAACATCTATATTGTAGTGATCCAGTATACTGTGTATATTTATACTGGCAGTATGGAAAATGATTATTTGGAAATGCTTAAAATGGAAATGATCATTTACTGTGAGGTGAGGTGTGGTTGGGGTGTGGACAGTGGTTGTGCTTTTGTAACGTTGAGGTATGGACAGCTACACACTGAGGCTTTGAGCCTCAGTCCTGCCCACATTTTATTCTGTAAAAACTAAATTTTCACTGCTTTTATGACCTTTTTAGTGGGGAGAACATAGCTAGGATTTAATGATTTAACAAACTTTTAAATCCTTTGTCCTCCACAATGCTAAATGGCTGGGAGTCCTCAATCACCATGCTAACCAGGTCTTCATCTATTTGAGATTGTTCTCCTGAGGAAAGACAACAAAAACAAAGCACAAATATAAATATCACACACGTAACTTATTACAGTTGTATAATATTGTTATATCATTTAGTAACATTACAGCATGCTATATTATCATGGCATTTGATGGCTCACCTGGTCTTGCTCCACAGTCGGTGTTCCTCTTATTCTCATGCAAAGCTCTGTAGTGCCTAAGCATGGATGAGGTGTTGTTGTTATATCCCAGCTCCCTGGCACATAGTAAACACTTCACCTTGTACAAAAGTCAAGACAGCTTAACATAAATTGTATTGCACCATCAGTATTATGAAAATACATCTTCTGTAGAAATTTACATACCTTGTTGGGAGATATAAGATCAAAATGTTCCCACACAGGGGAGGACATCCTCCTCTTCTTAGCTGGCTCCATTCTCTCTTGTTATGCAACAACCTCTGGTGATTAATATAAAAAAACAAGATTACCTTTCATGTGTTTCTGTTTAAGCTCAAATTGATTTGATGGTTGGAGGTTTTCTCAGTGTTCATCAGTCACTCTTGACCTGGTGTTATCATATGGTTTATCTGTTTTATATTTGGAAATGTGGGATTCAGTGTTCTCTCATCACAAACCTGTTTCTCTTGTGCATGAGTTTAAAGCTCGCGCTCCACCCCGCCGCTGCTCTCTTCTCCTCCACTTTTATAAAGAAGATCCACCCGAACAGTCAGGCGTCAGTGTAGGAGAGCAGAGTGAAAGTGGAAGAAAGACAAATTGCAGGTTTCTTTTGAAATGTTAAAAGAATGTTTCTCAGATCATTGTGTTAAATTGTCATAATCGCCGTGTTCTCTTTAAGACTATCAGCTCTACTCTAAACAACCCTGAAAGCCTCTGCTGACACATGTCATCAGTTCCTTTCTTTCTTTGTAAACAAGGTCGAGTCTGTCAGGTCAGCAATAGTACTTCCTACAGATGACCCATCAGTGTTTATTCCATGACTGTAAACATGTTTCCATTTGTCACTTCAGTCTTTACTCTGAAATACAGGAAATGACATCATGGCTCAAAATCTTTGTCGTTCAAACAATTCTTTATTTAACATCATTTTAACTTCATTTAAGAACTTTAATAAAATACATTCAATAAAAACTTGAGAACAGGAAACTGATTTTAACTCCAACCACTGAAAAAAAAGGTAACCACTGAACACAAACAGAAGAACAATTTATAAAGATTAACATTGAACTACAGGAACAGTTTGATTCATAGCCTCATTTGAACTTTAAGGAAAGCCGACCTGAACTCTGTGGAGCCTGATCTCCAGGGTTTTAAGTTGGACTCTGAAACCAGAGGATGTTTCTCTCTCTTCAGATTCACTCTGATCCTGTGATGGGAACGATTTCAGCCCTGCGTGATCGCGCTGATGTTTGCACAGAGCAGATGATGAAGTGAATGTTTTGGCACAGTGGTAACAGTGAAACAGTTTATTAGTAACGTGGGATCGTTTGTGTGCAGAGTATGAACTGAGATTACTGAAGCTCTTGTCACACTGCTCACAGCTGTAGTTTCCTTCCATGTGTGTACGTTCATGGTTGCTACGACTACCTGACTGTGAGAAGCTTTTGTCACAGTGTCTGCACTTGTATGGTTTCGCTCCTGTGTGGACTCGTTTGTGTCTTTTAAGGTGACCTGCAGTGGTGAAGGATGACCCACACTGATCACAGAGGTGCTTTTTGACCCCACTGTGAAAGAGTTCATGTTGTTTTAAATCACCTGATGTGGGGAAGCTTCTCCCACATTCTTTGCAGTATTTCAGTTTGTCTCCAGTGTGTTTACGTTGATGTATTTTTAGGCCGGCTTGCAGACTGAAAGTTTTTCCACAGATGTCACAACGAAAGTCTTTCCCACCACCACAGCGATGACAGGGTTGAGAAGTGGATCCATCTGTGTCGCTCTGCTTCTAAACAAAGACACAAAGACAGTGTAAGTCAGTCCTTCAACACTTTTATCCTGAAAGTCGCCTGAAATAAAGAGCATCTCTGCAGACGTCCAATTACATTTTACTGTTTCGATTAACACACTCAGTTTACTGGGCTACAATAACTACAATACTACCACCATAATACTACAGCAATACTTATTTAATATTACAGTAACATCTGACTTACACTTAAGTACTACCATACTACTGTTTTTAGGGTACCCATGGTAAACTACTGTAACACTGCAATAATACTGATTTAATACTGCATTAATAACACTGTAATTGTGCAGTTATAACACTGAGCTGACCGGGATACAAGAAAAACACTATTACCCCCAATGACACTGCAATTATAACATTAAATGGGTATTTTAACACTAATGTTTAAAAGTACTAAAGCTATAAGGAAGCAATGATACTACAGCTACAATACTACAATACCATTACGTAGAGCAGGGCGATATGACCAAAAATATTTATCACAATATAGATTTGAAAATTGCGATAACGATATAACTGACGATATAATTGACACTAGAGAAAATACTTTACAACTCCACAATTTTATTAGTGCAAAAAACCCCATCAATGTATTTTCACTTAAACAAGCAGCTGTTTTTTACATTAAAGTTATATAAAAATGTAACAGTGCAAATTCCTCGCTGACAGTTTAACCAAAAGGCATTTCCAGTGGAAATTGGCCGACATATCCTCAGCATAACCATGTATAATATCCACAAAACTTTAAAAGAGCTTATACACACACAATACGGTAATATTATGTTGAAGCACCGTACGTATCACTCCGCGAGGCTCCTGCCTATGACAGCCGTAATGCTCCGACAATCAGTGTTGCTAACTTAGCGACTTTGTTGCTATATTTAGCGAGTTTTCAGACCCCCTTAGCGACTTTTTTCCCTAAAACGCGACTAGCAACAAATCTGGCAACTTTTTCTGGCGTTATTAGAGACTTATTTATGACAACTTTTTAACGTGAAAGCGCGTATCGCTCTTACTCTCAATGAGCAGCGGGTGCTGCGGTGGGCACCTCGCCCGTGCAAAAGCGTTCACAGGCGGAGGATAGTCCTCCCCCAGCTGGTATCAGGGCAGGGCTCCCGCACTGACTGTCAGTCAGTTCTTCTTTTACTGTTATGTTGTTTTGTGGACCACAAAGTTTAAAACTACTTATGAACACACAAAAACACAAAGTAACTCCACCAGAGTGCCTGTTTCGGGTCACTTTTGCCGTCCAAGCCAAGGACGGATAAAGGGTTGGAATTGTGACATTAAAAAAACAATAATTGCTAGAAGAAATTTAATTTGTAGTTCTAAATAAATTCTAAATGCATTTAAGACGTTTTTTACTGACTTTATGTCTCTTCCACAATGTTATTTCTCTCTCCAACAGCGTAGGTTAGAATTACATTAGCATGACCAATTATGCAAATTAGGCGATGACATCATTTAGCGACTTCTAGCGACAACCAATAGCGATTTTCCTTACTGAGGAGTTGGCAACACTGCTGACAATCCATCAAGTGGTGCGGGTTCGTAGCTTAGCAAAGTCGTACTAAAACATTTGACAGATTTTCGAGCGCCGTGTACCACATAAAATTGTTTCGAAGTCAGTAAACACAAACCAGAATCCAAACATAAGGCACACGGGATTATAAGGGGCACTGTCGATTTTCAGAAAAATCAAAGGTTTGATTTTAAGTGTGCTGTATTTACCAAAAAAAACGGTAATAACGACGGTCTGCTGGCATGCTCTACCAAAAATAGTGCTTTGTTGTGTATCTGACGGACGAAAGCTAAACCAGTTCCACACCACTGTCGTTGCAGCATTTTTACAAACCAATTCTGGTTCATCCGTTTCATTCAACGATTCGCTTTCGCCCTTGTCATTCTCCGTCGCCGCCGTGCCTTTTTCGCCATGTGCGTATGAAAACAAAGGCACTGTTGCATGCGCGTTTTACCCATATTCTATCGCGATATTTCATTTTCTTGTCGTTGCCCATAGAGCTGGGCGATAGAACGATAACGATATGTATCGCGATATAACTTTTACTCGATAGAGAAATTAAGCTATCGCGATAGACCTCGCCACTCTTGTTCTCTTAAAAAAAAAAAAAAAAAAAAAAAAAAAAGGTCAGCCGATCCAAATTCAGTAGCGCAGAGCCGAACCAATCACAGCCGCAGCGTCACGTCGCGTGACTTGTTACGTACAGCACAAGTGCCAAGGTGTGTTTGTTTGGGAAGCAGCCAGCGGGTAATGGAGGAAATGAGTGTGCCGACTAGAAAAATCAACCGAGCGTGACCGAAGAGAAAACAGACGATGGTTCCAATGCCGGAGAGATTGTCGAACGGAAGAGCCATAGAAGTTCCGTAGTGTGAAGGTATTTCGGCTATTTCAAGTCTGACAAAAAACAGAGTAGGGTGCACTGTAAATTGTGCCGAAAGCAAGTCTGGAAATACAATAAACTGGTGCATGCGTCACACTGTGCGCCACGTTATTGTTTCAGTGAAATGAATTTCTACAATACTGTTACTGTTAATTCTACTCTCTGCAGTGTTTAAATGCTTACATATACACACAGTTACTGTCCCTCCACACATACGACTCGGTTCTGCTTCTATGCCGCAGCTTTGTTTACTTTTTCCCACCGAGGCTTCTAGACTTCTGATTGGCCAACATTTCTACACGGTTAGGAATCTAGCGCCACCTGCTGCTTTGGCATGTTCATAGCAGCGTTTTCCTTCATTTCTGCCTTTATGTGTGGACGGGATTATTTTTTAAAACGAAAACGGAAAATCTCCATTTTCAAAAATACCCGTGTACGTGTGGACGTAGCCTCAGTCTCTGACTGGAAGCGCTAATTCGTCATTCGGCTTTTGTCAGACTAAAGTAACTGTTAAAACTGTTTGAAAAGCTCAGCTATACAACAAGGAGAGATTGAGAATTTCCTTTTAGTTCTCAGTTTATTTGATATTGACAAAAGTTAGTCAGTTTTGTCTGTTCTTCTGTAAAACAAACTAAGATTTATTTTTAGAATTAATATTTTGTTTCTAAGTGGAATTGACAATTTAGTCTGTTTCGTTTGTTCTATTTTGAAACTTAAACGCTTTAGCGGCTGCCTTTTGTGTAGTTTGCAATATTTGCCTTTATTTATCTGAAAAAGTCTCATGTTCCTTAAGTACATCTACCCTGTTGAACTTATTATGGGAAATAAATATTTAAATAAAAACAAGCTGCTGATTATTTCACATTTTACTTGTGAGCAACGGCACATTTAAATCTTACAAATAGTTATTTGGCTTATATCGTGATAGATATCGTTATCGCCTGAAATGAAAAAAACATATCGTGATATGAAAAAATCTCATATCGCCCAGCTCTAGTTGCCCAACATTATACCGGTATTACAGTGAACGGTATGATATGGCCCAGCCCTACCATTACGTAACGATACAACTTTGTTAACCATAAGAGAAGATTACTGAATGGTTTGGTTTTGTACTTAATTTGTTTTATTTTATTCCATTTACACCTGACAGAGGAATGAGGCCATTTATGCAGAAATAATAACACCATGATATACCACGAAGGTGCCTGAAGATTAAATAACAGCAACATTGCAATTTTCAGCATTTTTAGTTTTTCATGATCGTGTAAACGAAACTTATAACTGAAATGAAAACCTGAATAATGGCTCAGAGCTACTCTTCGGTGCAGTAGAAGTGCTAACATGCTAACACCATTTAATGAGCACACTTGTTCCAAACAGTCAGACTGAACTTACAAGATAAAAATAAAAATACAAACCTCACAGTAACTGCACTTGTAGAGTCTCTTTCTGGTGTGGATCTGTTGGTGTTGTCTCAGGTACTGTGGAGTTTTAAAAGTCTTCTCACACAGGTCACATTGATAAGGTCTCTCCTCAGTGTGGGTAAACATGTGGCTTTGTAACTGTGCGTCTGTTATAAAGTATTTGCCACACTGATCACACCAGTACACATCTTCTCCGGAGTGAATGCGTAGGTGTATATTTCGGTACCCTAGCCGGCTGAAGGTTTTTCCACAGATGTCACAGCTGTATGCCTTAACTCCAGAGTGGGTAACTAGATGAGTCTGTAAACTGCTACTGTGAGCAAAAGCTTTACCACACTGATCACAGCTGTAAGCTTTAACTCCACTGTGGACGACTTGGTGTGTTTTCAGGGCATTCTTCCAGGCAAACGACTTTCCACACAAGTCACAGCTGAACGGTCTCTCTCCAGTGTGGATGAGCTGATGTTGTTTTAGTTTAGACTTCAAAGTAAAATCCTTCCCACACTCGTCACAGGTGTTTTTTTTCTCTCTCTTTCTTCTGTGAGGTTTGTCGGCCTCCTGAGAGCGCTGACTTCTCGGTCCACGTTGGTCCTGCAGTGACAGAGATACAAACAGAGGCAGTGAGTGAAATGCAGTCATTGAACAAACTGAAGCTTCAAACTCCCTCCATTAACACTAGTTTTAAACCTGAAGGTGGAGTGTGGCACCAAACACCTTAAAGGTCTCTTATCCCCACCTACTGGTAGTAGTAACACATTACATCCAACCTGGTGTTAAAGATAATTAATCATTGTTCAAACACTCTAAAATCATGCCCATCTCTCCTGCTTGTACACAAATATTAATGCTAACACACTCAGAATAGTAATAAATGTTTACCAGGTCTGTACTTTTTTATATTTCCTGTTTGTTTCCTATTATATATTTCTATAATTGTCTAATTTATTCGATAATAATAAATCATATGTAACAGTTACTAGCTTGGTTCAGTGAAGGATGATGTCAGAGTCTGACTGTAACCTGACGTTTTTTTTTACTTTTACTCGCTACATTAAAAAAAAAAAAATCTGTATTTTCTACTCCTTACATTTTCAACACAGGCTTGTTACTTTTGGTTTAAGTCATTTGAGGGGAGTTATTTCATCACTGCGGGCATCAAAGATCAAATTGATTTGAGCCTAAACAGTAACACATGAAATCCAATCCTGCATCATACACCAGGCTGTGTGGTAAAGTCCTATAAATGGAGCATGTAACGATCACTGTAACACAAACCGTAAATTTTATCTGAGTTTAAAGGTTTAAATCACCGTCAATTTCATCCTTCTATGATTCAAAGTTTGGCGACATCCTTATCATACAGAGTTCCGTTGGCTGAGTTGGGAAAAAGTTCTCAATAGTTTTTGAGCTCAGCAAGGAAATCTGTCAGTTCATGGTGTGAGATTATTATATTATCTTATGCCACGTTATACCCCTAATTAAAGATAGTGAAATTATTACGTAGTTTTAGTTTGCATTATTCTCCTGACTTCGAAGAAGGTGACAACTATTACAGTTATTAAACTGATTTGTATTACATTAGACTGCTGATTTATTGTGAATGAGTGATATTGTTTTAGATTAGATTAGATAGAACTTTATTAATCCCTCGGGTGGGTTCCTCTGGGAAATTCGATTTCCAAAAAAGCACAGCACCGACAGAAGTTACAGAGTTACAGAATATTATATATATATATATATATACACACACACACACACACACACACACACACACACACACACACACACACACATATATAAATACAGAGACAATATAAATAAAATATACGAAGGGGATAAATAGAATAAATAGGAACAAAAAATAAAAATACAAGTGAATTGCACATTTCAAGTATTGAGGTCTATTGCACTGTTGACTATTTACAAAAGTATTGCACAAAAGGTATTGCACAGTGAAGTGAAGAGGCACTACAGCTTAGTTGTTCCCCCCTCCTTTGTCCTCCTGTTTCCCCTCCCTCTCCCCTCCAGAGAGGAGTTAAACAGTCTGATGGCGTGTGGGACAAAGGAGTTTTTAAGTCTGTTAGTTCTTGTCTTTGGGAGAAGCAACCTGTCACTGAACAGACTCTTCTGGTTGTTAATGGCCGTGTGCAGAGGATGCTCAGCATTGTTCATAATGTCCATCAGTTTCTTTAATGTCCTTTTCTCTGCCACTGTCACCAGAGTGTCCATTTATGATGCATTATACTGCTGAGGTATAAAAATACTGTTTTCAGAGAGTCATGGCCTTATTTGTCTGATTAGAAGAGAACAGAGCATACCGGAGAGGTTTTCTGCCCCATCTCATCAGGAGGAGATAAAACAGGGAGCCAAGGCCGTCACTTAGGCGCCGTAAGAGAGAAAGAATGTGAATGTTTAGGTTTTATGACTAGGTGGAGGGGGGCTGAAGCTATAAGAATGTGAGAAACACTCAGACGCTTCGAGATCAGGCGGACACCCTCCCGCGCTCATCTCCCCTCCGGATGGTTTATGCTCAAAAGTGTTGAATTGTATGGAATAAAAGATTGTTGATTGAGCATTTATACACCGAGTATTGTCCTTCCTTCAGCCCAAAGATCAAAAGAATTGGGAGATTTAACAATGGACATGACATGTATGATGCAGTGAAGGCATTTCAAGTGAAGCTGTCACAAATGCACCAGTGCAACCTGTCTCACTTTCCCTGTTGCCAAGTAATGTTGAACCAAGTCGGCGCACTTTGCTGATAAACTGAGCGCACTGAGTTCGCGGCGCTTTGGTGACTGTGAAGCACAAAAAGAGAATTTCAAGCTTCTTCTTTACGTGGAAACTGCACCTGTGCAGATTCAGATGGAGCTGCAGTGTAATGGTACACTCAAGGCAAAGTACGACACTGAATGGCTCGCACAGTTTATTAGTTCCATTCCTGCAGCAATGCCCCAGCTCCGTCTACATGCAGCTCCAACCTTGTGTATGTTTTCATTTATTTTTCTGGGGTTTTTGCAGCATGTTCATATTTCTAACTTGCATAATTTTGACAGGATATATTTTTATGAAGATCAAAACATTTAAAGTTAAAGTTGATTTTTTAAGTTTATTTATTCTGGAATAATATTCTTGTCTGTTTTTATTCATATTTCTATTTAAAAACATGGTTTTAGTGTGTTCAATAAATGTTTATCTTGTTTGGCCCGCGACCTAAAGTGTGTCTTGAGTTTTGCTCCCTGTGCAGTTGAGTTTGACACCCCTGGTGTAGAGGATGGAAATCAGCCAGGACAACTCATGAAACATCTGCAGACATCTGGTTGAATTCAGTTGTGTACATCCACAGAGAGCAGCAGGTCAGCTGATCACAGCCTGTACATTAAGAACATCGACTGGAGCTCTCAACAGAAATGATTGTGAGCTGTGACTCTTTTCCCCACACTGAGCCACTACAGCTGATTTTAGGGTTGAATCCTGCTGAATCCCACTTTAACCTCTTCCCTGCCCATTTTCCTCTTTAGAGGCAAAGTCACCCTCTACAATGTAGGCATTGTATTATTACATGAATATTACATTACATTAATATAGCACAAGGTTCAGTTAGTTTTGCATAAAATATATATCAGTACTTCATCTTTTACCCCTTTAAGACCTACCATAGAACCAAGTTTGTCAGAGCTTATGTTTATATTTTTACTAGAGATGGCACGATACCACTTTTTTATGTCCGATACCATAAATTTGGATATCTGCCGATATCGATATGAATCCGATATAGTGTATTTTTTAATCAACAGAACTGTTTTTTTTAAAATATCTTGCTGCTTTTGTATAAGTTCATACTCAAGTTAAAAAACAAAACACTAAAGCTATTCTGTTATACCTGTATGCAAAAAATACACAGCACCCAAATATTTCATAGTTCACTAATAGTGATCAATCTAATACACTTAATCCTACTCCATCCTCCCTATTCTGGTATTTTAAAGAGTAAGTAACCTAAATAATAGGGCTCTAAAACTCTAAAAAAAAAAATAGATAGGGAATCACCCACCCTCCACCTCATGATGCTTAATCAACATAATCAACTTTAATTTGATGCAGTGTGAAAAAAATTCACAGAAATCAATTATTTTTCAAGAATAATTAAATAGATTCAACATCTTTCTTCAACAGAACTGCAGACTGCACAGATGGTACCTTCCCAAAGGAAAAGTACTATAGCTTACTAGGGTATATTAGACTTAATAATTACTATATACAGTCATGGACTTCTATGCATTTTACATCAGATTAAAACTTTGGGTGTAAGATTCAGATAATTATTTAATAAAAGCTAGACATTTTAAATGAGAATAAGAAAGAAAAGTATGTCTTGGTGCCCACCTTTTCCCTGTTAAGGACGCCTCTGTCAGTGCGCCCCAGGGCAGCTGTGGCTACAATGTAGCTTGCTATCGTCAGTGTGTGAATGGGTGAATGACTGAATGTAGTGTAAAGCGCTTTGGGGTCCTTAAGGACTAGAAAAGCGCTATACAAATGCAGGCCATTTACCATTTACCATTTTTAATGCCCTATCGGCCCCCCTGGCTAAACTTTGCTAGATCCGCCCCTGCACAGTTACCAGCCGTCAGCTAGAAAAGGATCCTGGTGTAGAAAGTAATATTAAATAAATTCTAACAACAGCTTATCAAGGTTAAACGTGCTGCTGTTGTTCAGCTGCTGGTTTCCTCTTTCTGGCGCAAAGTGGGCAATAAACAAACAAGAGAGACGGACTCGCGACAGAAAAGCCGATCAGCTGATCATTAATCAGTTTCATGACTGAAGTAGCAGCAGGAGAGGGAGGGGGAGAGAAGAGGCAGTCGCTCCATATATGTTCCATCGTGGGAATGCTTTACAAACATTCAGAGATGAACTTACACACTTGCAAAACGGAGCATTCCTGCTCCAATAGGCCTTAAAGGGTTAATGGAGTATTTCTTAACACTAGTATCTGTCACCTTCTTTGTCGAACTCATTGTTTTCTCTGCAGTGGCTGAGCTGAGTCCACGTAGCTTAAATGTTCCCCTGCTGCTCCGTCAGACTCTTCTCCTCCTGCTGATCAGCTGGGACACAAAACAGAACTTTGTTAGGCTCCACACTGCACTGAAGAGTCAAAGTGTCTCATATGTTCATCTGAGAGCACAAACAACAAATTTTAGCTCTCCTGGGTGGGCAACTTGTTTAAAACATACAAAGGTTTGAGCACCGATACCAAATTCAGCAGTATGGCACACCAGTACCAGGAGAGCAATTCCTCTTTAAAAAAGGCCCTGGCAAAGAACGAAAACAGAACAATCAATGGATTACAATGGAGAGTACAGTGTTTCCCAACCACTGTGCCGCGGCATATATACGTGTGCCGTGAGAAATGATCAGGTGTGCCGTAGTGCCACTGCACTACTTTCAAGCATTCTGCAACCTGTTCTCTAATGTGTGCCTTCCTCCTCTTTGTATATACTCCTCTTATATGTTATTTATTCTTACTGTCTTACTATTTATATTGTTTTCCATGCACAGTTGGTGTGGAGCACCCACAATTTAGTTGAATATGTACAAAGACAATAAAAGACTATTCTATTCTATTTTAAAAACTCTGCAGTACTTTTAAAACACAGATCCCCTCTTAGGGTTCGAGGCTGTATTTGTTTTAAAAATGAATCTCTGGTATCTCTGGCCTATCATTATTATTTTGCTAACAGTTAATCAGGCTCATTTACTGAATACTGATCAGAATTTATCAAATTATCTTTGAAATGATTCTAACAACAGGCCTCTCAGAGTGAGGCCAGTTTTTACAATCACATGCCCTGTGGGCTGACACAACTTTGCTGATAAGACAAAGGCAGCTGTGTTTTAGTCTGGAATACATTTATTTTTTACCTTTCTTTTAAATTGATTTCATTATAGCACTTTTACCGCCAACATATTTGGATTTTTTGCCGCTGGAAGTGACCTTATATTGATGATGGCTGGCGTTAGCTAGCTAGCTAGCTAGCTTGGATAGCACACTGCATTCAAAAACTATGCAGGTGCCACACAGTGACAGAGATGCTAACTAGCGCTTAGTAACAGACTAATAAAATAATAGAAACTCTGATTACACTTAGCTAATTTAAAAGCTTTCTTCTAATAATAACACTGTTTTCTTCTCTGTGTTTCATTAGCATTTGTTAAGATTTTCTTGTAAATTAGTTTATAGCAGCTTGACTTGATGTAGAGGCTTTTTCTTTCAACTGGTTCACAAATAACTGACAACAGAGACCGAGGAGAGCAACAGAAAACTTCACTCAGGAGCTAAATTCAAGATTGACTGAACTCAGATCAAAGTTACCTTAGTGCTTCATTTTAGATGAGGAAGAAAAATAAACTAAAACACAAACGCAATAAAGCGGGAACTCCGCGGCTTCTTCTTCTTTTGGGGTTTTTCTTTGGCGGTTAGAGCTTTAAGGCGCATTACCGCCACCTGCTGGACTAGATGGTTCTTAAACGAAACTAGAGATTTAAAAGTAATTTAACAAACAATAAAAACAAAGTCAAAATGTGTCAGTGTGTTATATTCATGAACATAAACATCAGATGGCTTCAGCTTACCCTTACTCCCATTTATTTAAGAGGTTTTGCTCTCTGCAGGGCGCCACAGTAAGTAAGTATGTGTAGTTTTGCCTGATTTAATAAAGGTTACACTGACTCACTTCTCTATCAGCAGATCCAAGTGTAGCCATAATTTCCCAGGAGGGTACTTGGGTTTGGAGTCTCAGCACAGTTTTCAGATTTAATTAATGGGCTTGAGTACAGCCTGATAATTACAGGCATTCAAACTGCCTGTAATTCTATGGCATTCTGTCTCTATGAAGACATTAGATCTTACATATTTCTTGGTTAAAACCACATTCAACTACTTAACAATAAGCCTGCAGCTGCAATGTGGAGGCAACTAAGAGTTTTGATAAATTTTCCAAAAATCTCATCCAATTAATTCTCCTTTACAGATTGTATAACTTTTACTTTTTACAATAAGAATTCTCCAACAAATGTTTAGAAGAAAATGATTTTTCTTTCATTTGTTTTGATACTAACTGAAACCTCAAAGCTCCAGTTTCACACCCCAAACTAACCAACTGTAATGATTATTTTCATCAGCACAATAGTTTTCAGTTTTCAATTTCACATTGGTCTATATTCCCCACATCCTGTCATGTCCTTATCCTTGTTAGGAATCAGAGAAATGAATATAATCAATTCATTAATTGAATTCCACGCTTGTGTTCATCCACAGCAGCTGGACAATAAAGTTTATTGTGACCCTGATACTGCAGCAGAAAAGACTTTTCTGCTCCAACTTTCTGCGAGCAAACGCTCAACTTCTCCCAGCGTGTTGAGCTAATGATTAGTTGGTGTTTTTCTCCAAACACTCTTCTCTCAATGTGTTCACAATAAACTGTGAACAAATACCGAGGAGAGCAGCAGAAGACCTCATTCAGGAGCTAAACTCAAGATTAACTGAACTCACATTAAAGTTTGCTCGGTGCTTACCTTTAGATGAGCCCACAAACCACGAGACACTCTACTGTGGCAACACCACCAGTTTATAAAGAAAAAGAGACGACAGAGAAAAGTTGTTTTGAATGACTAGCCTGTGTGTGATCGTGCGTGGCCTGGGTCCTGTGGGACATGGTCATGGAGGCAGGTGTTCTTGGGCGCCTGGGACAGGCTCGTACAAAGGGATGGTCGGCCACTAGTGGAGTCAGCTGCCCCTGGCCTGTGGTTCTCCGTGATTCTCAGCCTTCGTCTGGGGGAGCCCCATCTGGGCTCCTGGGGGCCATTATTGCAGCTTCCCGCCCTCATCATCAAATACAATTGTGACAAAGACACACACTCATACTCTCTCTCTCTAACAGACAGGCCACAAGATGCTTGATGATTTATGTATCTGTGGATTTATCTCACATGTGCAGCGGTTGTCGATACATTGAGTTTTTCTATTTGTAAAACATATTCGGAAAAAATAAATCAAGAAACACAGTGAGACGTAGACTGTGACAACACGAGCTTGACACGGTGTCTCATATTTTGACTGTGAGTATAGAGGATTGTAGCTCAAGTTAACATGGAAAGATAAGAGGTCTAAAGTCTCTAAAACTTTTGGACGTTCAGTCTCTGACAGAAGGTTTGGAGACAAAGTGTCATGGTCCTGGGTCGTTGACCCAGCGTTTTGTGTTTTGTGATTATTTCCCTCTGTTCTAGTTATTCTGTGTCCTCCCCCCTTGTGTCCGGTTCGGGTTCTAGATTTCCTGTTTTGTTCTGAAAGTCTGTGTCTGTTGTCATTGTGTTCAGCTTGTGTCCTCCAGTCATCATGTGTATTCAGATCAGCTGTTCTTCCCTCCTGTGTGCGATTACCTGATTACCTTGTGTGTGTGTATATATAGTGGGTGTCGGTCTGTGTTCGTTGTCGGCTCGTCTGCGTTCTATGGTGTTCCTGTCTCTGCGTCTCTCTGCCCCGCACCCCTTTTGTATGGTCCCAGGTTTGTCACTTAGTTTCTCCCAGTTTAGGTTTCCGTTTGTAATTACTCATGCTTCATTGCCTGTTTTTGCCACTACCACCCTGTAAATAAACGTCACTCGTATCATCAGTTTGCTGCATTTTGGGTCCTCCTTTTCCTCCACGCCACACGGCTCCCTCCGCCAGCCGTGACACAAAGTTAGTTTTGAATTTGTGAAACAAATATTTTATTTACAGTTTCTCATACACAAGGCAGATAATATTCTTCATGTACATTATTTTTTACAAATACTGGAAGTACAACAAACTGAAACAAAACACATTTTCATGAATTCATCTCTTAATGTTTTATACAAAACTTCTGAATGTGTTCTCTCTGATTTCCCAGTATGTGTTTTGGATCGACTAAAATGTATTTACAATAGCCAGAGTCGACTGAATCCAAATATTTCTTAAATCCAAATTCACCCCCCATTTACTGGAAGAGATCAGGGTAATTTGAATTCTCCAACCTTATAAACCTTTTCTCGAATTTCAAATCTAGTTTGTAAATTTGCCGGTAAAAGTTTAGTAAAAGCTTTATACAAAATTATGGATGTATTGTAATTAACCAGATCCTGGAATTTAAGTAACTTTGCCTGAAGAAAGAATTTGTGAGTATGATCTAGATAACCAGCCTTGTGAATAATACGCAGTGCTCGTTTCTGTACTGTGACTAATGGATTAGTTGTATTTTTATATGTATTTCCCCACAATTCCACACAATATGTAAGATATGGAAGAACCAGGGTACAGTACAGAGTACGAAGTGCTTACCCTTACTCCCATTTATTTAAGAGGTTTTGCTCTCTGCAGGGCGCCACAGTAAGTAAGTATGTGTAGTGCTTTATCAAGGAATTGTTTCACTTTGTTCAAAACTGCGAGGCTTCTGGAAATTTTGGTTTTTATGTGTCTGACGTTGTCACGGTCTGGCTGGCAGACCGTGGGGATGTGGGGAAAGGAGGACCCAAAACGCAGACTTTGCGATGCAAACAGTGCTCTTTATTTACAGTGAAAAGGCTGTAAATACAATAACTCCCCGTTGCTCCCTCGAACCCCGTGTGCGTGCTTCCCTCCGATATCTGTGCTCGTGCTCCCCGCTGTTGTGTTTCCGCACCCCCGTGCGTGCTGCCTCTCCGGACCACTCCTCCTGTAGGGAAACCAGAGACGCAGCCGTCAACACTAACCCTCGGCGGGCATATACGCACAGCACAGACCTAAGCTAACACACACTGACTTGGTAAGATAACTCAATGATCCCGCGTCGGTGGGAGCTCCAAGACTCTCCTAAGTAGCTCCCCCGACGAGCCCTGATCAGCGGCAGGTGTGTGGCTTCGGGTGTGGCCAGTCCCTCCGCAGGGCCACACCCCTCAGGCCTGCAGGTGGCCGAGCTCCATCCTCCAGGCACACCCGCAGACATACACACCCATACCCATCGAGAGCAAGCAGAAACAGGAGCCTGCAGTGCTCCGGGCTCCACCTCCTGCAATTTCATAACCATTTAATTTATACATTTAAAAGCTGAATTTAATTTCTACATTAAGAAACAAAGCATGCTACGTTTGTGCTGATTTGAACAGCCAGCAGGCCACAGCCAGCAGACCCAGCCAGGCTCCACCATCAGCCAGCAGGCCACAGCCAGGCTCCACCATCAGCCAGTAGGCCACATCCAGCAGACCCAGCCAGGCTCCACCATCAGCCAGCAGGCCACAGCCAGCAGACCCAGCCAGGCTCCACCATCAGCCAGCAGGCCACAGCCAGGCTCCACCATCAGCCAGCAGGCCACAGCCAGCAGACCCAGCCAGGCTCCACCATCAGCCAGCAGGCCACAGCCAGGCTCCACCATCAGCCAGTAGGCCACAGACAGGCTCCACCATCAGCCAGTAGGCCACAGCCAGGCTCCACCATCAGCCAGCAGGCCTAGCCAGGCGCCATCATCAGAAATTCCGCTTCCGGGTCCCTCATGGTGGCCGCCTCGTGCTCTCGCTTCAGTATGCCACCCAAGAAAGGCCCAACACCAGAGGAGGTTGAGGACATTAAAACCTCCCTCGGAGCGCTGTGCGGAGACGTGGCCGCAGTCAGGGCACAGCAGGAGCTGCTTCTGGGGCTTCTGGAGGAGGTAAAACAGCTACGCCTCCAAAATGCCGAGAAGGACAGACGGATCATGGATCTCGAGCGGCGGGTGGATGAGCTGGAGCAGTACACCCGTACGAACGACGTGGTCATCAGCGGTATTAAAATCAAGCCGCGCTCGTACGCGCGCGCGGTGGCCGGGAACGTCGGGGAGCCCAGCGACGAGGAGACCCGCTCGGTAGAGCAACAGGTGGCGTCCTTCCTCCAAAGCAAGGGGATAGAGATGGACCTGGAGCACATAGAAGCATGTCACTCACTGCCCAGGAGGAGTGACAGACTGCCGGCCATCATTATGAGATTTGTCAATCGGAAGAACAAGGTCGCACTGCTGAAACAAGGACGCAAACTGAAAGGCACGGACGTTTTCATTAATGAGCATCTGACACGAAAAAACGCAGACATCGCGAGGAAGGCAAGGCAACTGAAGAAGAACAGTAAAATACAACATACATGGGTAACAAACTGTAAGATTTTCATTAAGCTAAACGGGACACCAGAAGAGGCAAAAGTACTGATAGTGAGGAACATGGAGGATCTGGACAAGTATAACTGACACCAATGTATCAATTACACCAGGAAATGACATGGACACGTTGAAATTAGTTCTTCAACAGAAAGTAATTGATCTAGATTGTGAATATAAGGAGCATAATATAATAGATCCAGAAATAGATTCTGAAAGTAACTTTCTCTCTTCTTTTGTTAAAAATTGTAATTATTTCACTCAGGAACAATATGAAAAAGAAATTAACCTAGACGGGAAGCTCTCATTAATTCACTTTAACAGCAGAAGTATGTACTCTAATTTTGATTTCATTAAGGACTATTTGCAACAATTTTCTCGCCCCTTTAGTGTTATAGCCATCACTGAAACTTGGTTCAATGTCGATAAAGGAATAGATTTTTGTTTGAATGGATATGATTTAAAATACATGAATAGATTAAATAAGGCGGGCGGCGGGGTTGCTATATATGTTCATAACTCTATAAAATATAATGTTGTAACAACTATGTCTATGGCTATTGATGGAATTTTGGAATGTTTGACTATTGAGATTATGAATGAAAAAAAGAGAAATGTTATAATAAGTTGTATATATCGGACACCCAGTTCAAGTATTGACACTTTTAATGAATGGATAGAAAAAACGTTTGCTTCGGTGAACCAAAAATTACTATTTATCTGTGGTGATTTTAACATTGATTTGCTAAATCCAACAAGGTTAAAAGCCATTGATGACTTTACTGACACGATGTACAGCTTATCACTATATCCAACAATAACAAAGCCAAGCAGAATAACTTCACATAGCGCCACTATTATTGACAACATTTTTACTAATGTCATGGATTTCCAAATTAATAGTGGTCTGCTTGTCTGTGATATAACTGACCACTTACCAGTTTTTACTTTGTGTGACTGTGATTTAAAAAAAATAGATACCAAGATCATGATAGCAAAGCGAACAATAAATGAAGAAGCAATTCATGCCTTCAATTTCGATTTAGCACAACAAGATTGGAGTTCGGTGTATGAAGAGTCAGATGTGGACAAGGCTTATGATAATTTTCTAGATATTTTTACTATGTGGTACAATAAACATTGTCCTGTAAACGAACACATGACAAAGAAAAAAAAGATAAAAAGTCCTTGGCTCACAAAAGGAATTATTAATGCTTGCAAAAAGAAAAACAATCTGTATAAACAGTTTATCAAAGTAAAAACAAAAGAAGTGGAACAAAGATATAAAGCATATAGAAATAAATTGACTGATATTATAAGAACGAGCAAACAACTTTATTATAGAAGAAGATTATATGAAAATAAAAACAATATAAAAGGAACTTGGGATGTGTTAAACAACTTAATTAAACAAGGATCTTCTGGAACATCATATCCTGAATATTTTACTGATGCAAATGGTGAAAATCACAACATGAGTAATATTGTCGATGGGTTCAATAAATTCTTCATAAATGTTGGCCCTGAACTAGCAGCGGACATCCCGTGTCATAAAAATGAAAATATCAGTAATATAAAATCAAATCCCTTTTCACTGTTCCTCTCAGCTACAAATGAGCAAGAAGTAATAAATATCACATTAAAATGTAAAAGTAAGTCTTCAATGGATTATCATGACATAAATATGTCTGTAGTTAAACAGGTTATTCTGAATATTGCTAGTCCCTTAACATATATCTGTAATTTATCATTTCAGTCCGGTTGTTTTCCAAAAAAAATGAAAATTGCGAAAGTAATACCACTATATAAAAGTAATGACAAACACAGTTTTACCAATTATAGGCCTATTTCTCTACTGCCTCAATTCTCAAAAATTCTAGAAAAACTTTTTAATTCAAGATTAGAAAAATTCCTTGAAAAACATCAAATAATAAATGTTGGTCAGTATGGTTTCAGAACGCAAAGAACCACTTCAATGGCCTGTCCCCCCACTTTTGTACATAGCACTATCTCTGCACCTTTTCTATATACACCCTGAGAACCATGTAAATAAATTCCTTGTGAGCTTCTAACTTCGGATTCCTGCATGTTCAATTCAATTCAATTTTATTTATATAGCGCCAAATCACAACAAAAGTCGCCTCAAGGCGCTTCGTGTGAGTCCTCCACGTCAACCATAACATAAGATTTCTACTTATTATAAAAAACTAGATCCAAAGCAGATTGTTTAAAAAAATCTTTTTATTGTCATGTGATGCACAGAACATAGACACCAAAATTCATAAAAAATATATCAATGAAAGTAAAATGCAATTAACATAAAAGTATATACTTCATTATATTATATCCATTACTTCAAATCAGTCTTTGGTTACAGCACATGTACATGTTAACAAACATGAAGACATGCTATGTAAAGTCGGCTCTATTTTTAGAACAAATAACATGTAAAAACTTTTAACTTTCAAAAACTGATGAATTGGTGATTTTTCAGTGCTTAACATACATCAACACTTTGGAAATGTGGCAGGAGGGAATCTCCCTCTCAGATCATTTCATACACCTTTGTGAGCGACATTTTACGCTTCCATCAGAGCTAAACGAGCCCTCATTCATTTGATCATATTTGGTTCATGTCCTGGGATTCATGTGTGTTTCTGCCATGAGTGACTTCAAAATTCAACATCCTTTAATTGTCCTAGATAATCTGACTGATGTTAAATCTCCCAATTCTTTTGATCTTTGGGCTGAAGGAAGGACAATACTCTGTGTATAAATGCTCCATCAACAATCATTTTATTCCATACAATTCAAAACTTTATGAGCATAAACCATCCAGAGGGGAGATGAGCGCGGGAGGGTGTCTGCCTGATCTTGACGTGTCTGAGCGTTCCTCACATTCTTATAGCTTCAGCCCCCCTCCACCTAGTCATACAACCTAAACATCCACATTCTTTCTCTCTCTCAGTGAGCCTAAGTTATGACCTTGGCTTCCTGTGCAGTATGTTCTGTTCTTTTCTAATCAGACAAATAAGGTGATGACTCTCTGCACACAGCATTTCTTATACCTCAGCAGTATAATGCATCATAAAATAATATCATTCATTAACAATAAATCAGCAGTCTAATGTAATACAAATCAGTTTAATAAATCTAATAGTTATCACCTCTTCTAAGTCAGGAGAATAATGCAAACTAAAACTACATAATAATTTCACTATCTTTAATAACAATGTTAGCCCTCAACAGGCAGGAAACCATAGATGGGAAAGGAGACAGAGTGAGAGCAGCAGAGGAGAAAGAAGATGGGGAAAGAGGAGCAGCAGTGGGAGCAGGCCCAACAGGAAAAACATGGGTGGAGGCAGCAGCAGCAAGCAGAACATGTACAGGAGTCAGAGTGAGAGCAGCAGCAGCAGCAGAAACAGTAAAAAAGCTGGAAAACACAAAGGTGGAGGCAGGAGCAGCAGGAAGAGAAGCAAACATAGTAGCAAGAGAAGAAGCAGAGGAGGAAGTACATGGGGAAGCAGGGGGAGGAGCAGCAGTAAAAACAGGGGTGGAGGCTCCAGGAGGAGCAGTAACAGTAAAGGTTAGAAGAGTTAAAACAAACCATCATCCCTGAAGACAAACTTCCTTCACACTTTTAAATGATTTTTTCCCCAAACAGAGTTTAAATTCTACTTAAAACAAAATATAAAAAATGTTCTGCCCTGTTTTTTCTGAATAAAGTCTTCAGCTTCAAACCTGCTCCGTGTCTGTCTCTGTTACACCGAACATCTGCAGATTAGACTTGATTTACTGATGTCAGTCCCACATCGAGATATTTATTGAGGTACTTACCGTCATTCTGTTTATAATCCAACAGTGCACAGTTGAATGAAAATACATTTCCAGGCAGGTATGTTGAAGTCCATTTTTTTCACATGGAATAAATAGCCATATAAATATATATATAAGAGAGCATCACAGAGACTTTATTATTCCCAGAGGAAAAATTAGTTGTCATAGCAGCAAATACAGAACAATCATCAAGCACACACCAATTAGTGAAACTACAGGAATGTCTTAAAGACATAAAGACCCGATGACCTCTAATTTTCTAAATTCAGATAAAACTGAGGTTATTTTACTCGGTCCTGAAAATCTTAGAAATATGGTATCTAACCAGATTCTTACTCTGGATGGCATTACCTTGGCCTCCAGTAACGCTGTGAGGAACCTTGGAGTTTCCAAGGTTTCTCACTTTCCAACTTTCCACATGTAGAAAGTTAGTTTTGAATTGGTGAAACGAACATTTTATTTACAGTTTCTCATACGCAAGGCAGATAATATTCTTCATGTACATTATTTTTTTTACAAATACTGGAAGTACAATAAACCGAAACAAAACAAATTTTCATGAATTCATCTCTTAATGTTTTATACAATACCTCTCTCTGATTTCCCAGTATGTATTTTGGATCGACTAAAACGTATTTACAATAGCCAGAGTCGACTGAATTCAAATAGTTCTTAAATCCAACGGTTAAAAATAAATGTCTGAAAATTCAGCCCATTCCTTTTATTTACTGGAAGAGATCAAATCTGAGACTCTGTTGTGTTGAGCTACATGAAGACAAGTAGATTCAAACTTAATACAAAAAAACCATTACAATATTTGTAATTAAAGGATCGTTAGCTGCTGGCAAGCCTCTCTACTTGCTCCTTCAAAACTTGTGTTGTGAAAACCAAAGTTTTTGTTGTTCAACAGGGTTGAATTCATAATTGCCGTTGCCTGGTGGCATCAACCAGCCAAACAACTGGGATGAGGTGGGAAAGATCCATTGAGGTCCAGCCGCAAAACTGCCCACAGCCTGATAATTTGCACCACTTCTGATTAAATTGATCTCCAGGTGCTGGGTGTACTGCTGCTTGAGTGGGGGCTCTCCCTCTCCCTGACAGCACAGTCAGTAAAAGTACAATACAAAGTTCTTGTTTCAAATTATACTCAATACATTTCAAATGAAATTAATGAATGAATTACCCAGATGTCTGAAAAGTTTAATAATTGTCAGGGTCCTGGGTCTCCTGACCCAGCATGTTTAGTTCTTTGTGATTTTTGTATTATTGTACTTGTGTGAGTTATTCTATGGTTTCTAGTTTCGATCCCTTGCCCTTCATGTTTCTCTGTGTCCCCTCTGTTCTGTGTAAGTCTGTGTCTGCATGTTTGAGTTTCCCTCTGTGTCTTTCGGTTCTTAGAGTCCTCTGCCTTATTGTTTATGTCTCTGTGTTTCTTAGTTGCTGTCTCCACCATGTCAAGTTTGCGTCTCTATGTGATACTTCCTGTTTTACTTTGATGGTCCGTGTCTTATGTGAATGTGTCCTGCTTTGCTTGTCTCGTCAGTTCTGATCTCTCCCAGCTGTGCCCTCCTTCTGTGTCTCATTCCCCTCGTTACTTCCCAGTGTATTTAAACCCTGTGTTTCTCTGAGTCAGTGTCGTGTTGTCCCTCATGCTGTGTAGAGGTCCCTATGTCTCAATGTGAGTTTAGTTTGCTTTTGTATGACTTTCTCCTGCCAGCAAATAAAGCTGAGTTCTTTGTGTTTAAACCTCGTGCCTGCATTTTGGGTCCAACTCCTGTCTGCCGCACAGCGATTCATGACAATAATAGGAGATACTTACATGAAATGAGACACCCTGATTGAGATGCTGAGGATGTGACCTCCTCCTAAACTTTCTCCTTCTGTTTTGAAACCAAGTTTTTACCCAAAAAAGAAAGAAAATAGAAAACATCTAATCAGTACAATGGAGACAAGATTGAACACGAATTCAATTTCTTATGTTTTAGTAAGCTGAAAAACACTCACCTGTTTGTAGGTCAGTCCTGTCATCTCTTCCAACTATTTAATCTCTCTTGGCTAATGGTAATGTTTTTAAAAACTGAAAAAAACTGGGCCCCCTTTCCCTGGCGGGTCGCGGAGTATGGGGGTGCCTACTGGGGTCAGCGGGGGAGCTGGCCCCAGGGAGGGGTCACTTGCCCCTCCCTTCCTTCCCTCCCCATCTCCAGCTGCCTCCCTCTTCCCGCTCCACCACAATCACCCACACATGCAGGGCTTTGGGGTAAAGGTATGTCACCAGGGTGCAGGGGAGGCATCCCCCCCCTCTGTCCCCTTCTGGCTGCCTGTGCCTCAATTTTATCCCACAACTTAGACATTCACATTACTCACACTCTCATTACACATACATATAGCACCTTGGGGGTGGGCACGCTACACAGAATCCAAAAGACCATCAGGGTGTACAACCTCACCCCTGGCGTTGTTGCCCACCTCTCAGTTTTTTTAAATACATGTAGATATTGAGGGCTATCAGGAGGGACTATGCGCTTACCTGCTGCTCTCTGGCAGGTAGCTCCATGTCCTCCTGGGTTTTAAATGCACCTTAGAACACACATGCATCAACACTACATATGAGCGGGTGGAGGGAGGTTTGGAGTCTTCTCTCACCCCCGTTCTCTGCGACCTGCTGGAGCGGGGGGGCTAGTAGGAGGAGTTGGCCATCCGACTGCGGTCTGGAGTGTGGGGCCTCCCTGCTGGTGCGGAGTTGGGGCGGTCTGCTTCTCTCCACCGCAGGGAAAAGGGCAACACCACCTGGGTCTGGGTGGAGTTTCCCCCTCCAGGGGCAAGGGTACCTAGACCCGGTTCTTAGAGTACGCTTGGGGAGTGTGATTGTGTGTACAGCGTCTCTTTATGTCTGTCTCCACGTTGGTTGAGTGTGGAGTAAGTGCATATGAGAGCATGAGAGTGGGAATGGATGTTTGTGTCTGTGTGTGCCTGTATGTCTGTGTCTATATGTCAGGTTGGGTATCAGGCGCCACCTCTCTTGGGACATCTCAGGCCCTCCAAGGTATGGAGGCCTATCTCCCCCCACCACCACTCCCCCTGCCGATGGCAGACGCCCTCAGACATCGGTGCGTTGGTGGTTTTTGTGTCTGGGGGTGGGCGTCCAGGTACACACCGGCTCACTCCTTGGTGGCTGCTTATCGGGGCCTGGAGCCTGGGGCTCGCTCGGGCCCCTTCGAGGGTGGGGTGCCCCCGGCCTCTCGGCCTGGGGCTCGGTCACTCTGGCACAGCTGGCTGCCGGCGGAGCTCACGGGCGCGTCACTGCTGGCTTCTGCTCCGCGGCTGCTGAGTGACCCCTAATCTGGGGCTCTCGTCAGCTCTTTCCGGGATAGTTGCGCGGCTGCCCCTCTGTTGGTCTTCCTTGGTCTGTTGTGTTCTGGGGGCCTCTGGATGTCTGGAGTTTTGATCTCCTCCATACCTGCTTCATGCCCTGGAGGACGGGGCTGTGGCCCCCCCACACCCTCTAGCAGATCATTACATGAAGGAACCTTTTAAATACAAGCGCACTCATGCTCACAGGTGTACACACGGGTGCTCACACACACAAACTACACCCTTTTTGGCTCCTACCTCAAAGCACACTGTGCGCTGTCGATCATACGTGCTGCACAATAATGTTTAACACTTAGTATTTACTGTTATATTCCCATAGATCATCATGATGTTGTTTATTCTGTTACTCTCTTTTTCTTCTGCTTGTTTTCTCTTTTTTCTTTCTCAACAGGTGATCCAGGTGATCGATATATGTATTTTTTGTCTGCTTATTTTGTTAGTTTTTGTTTTTTGCCCTTTATCCTCGTCCCTCTTCTCCGCTGTTTTTCTTTCCCTCTTTCTTTCTCCTGTTTCTTTTCCCCAGTCAAGTCTGTCCCGTATTTAGCAAGTGAAAATAAAATAAAATAAACAATAAAAGTTGAATCAAATAGACCATTACGGCAAGGCTGGGATGGTCCATTTGGTAAAGTAAATCCGTTGGGCATCTTTCTTCGCCTTTTGACAATAATTCTAATGGCAAAAGAGCCAAACGGGACAGGCCCAACCCCCCCCCCCCCCCCCCCCCCCCAAAAAAAAAAACACTGAATATGAATTAGCCTAATTGGAAATTCAAATTTATTTATTTAAATTGAAATTGAGTTTTATATTTTGAAAATGAATTCATTTGCTTTGAAACCGTATTTTATCCTTTAAAAATTTAGCTCTCGAATAATTTCAGTTTCACCTCTCATCATTCAGTTTCAGTTCTACAATACAAATTCATTTCCAAAATTAAATTTTTTTGGGACTTACATCCGGTTCCATTTCAAGAGTAATGAGCGCAGATTAATTGAACTACAGCTGTGTCCGAATTCAGGGGAAGGATGCGCCAATGCCATATTTGGAGGCAATGACGTCACGGCGACGCAACGAAGGCTGTCCGAATTCAAAGAGTGCTCAAAATGTGGCGACAAATGCGTCCTACTTTGCCCCGAATTTTAAGGATGGGTCCAATGTATCCTTCGTGTCCCAGGATTCATTGCGGGTCATAGAGCAGATTTGTTTCTGATAACGATGGTGGTTGAAGCGGGAGAGGAAAACACTTTCAAATGTAAGTATATGAAAATCTGGTTGTACAAAAGTTAAATTGTTATAGCAGTTGTGTTGTTAAGCTTTGGGCATCTGCATAGACATGTTTTTTTTATTTTATTCAGATAACCGTTGATAGGTTTGTAGCTTGAACCCATCCGCTGGAACGTTGAAGACAATATAATTACACTGCAAAGCAAGACACAAGTAGGCAAAGTTCTTCATGCTTCTCGTGCACGGGAGAGACCGGACAGGCGCCGTTCCTTCGCTTGACCCCAGTTGCTCTCGCCAGCTCTCCCGTACCACTGTTCTTTTATTGAGGTTACATGAATATGCATAGGTTCATTAACATATGACGTCTACATACACACAAAGAGTACCTTGCCTGTGTGTGTGTGTGTGTGTGTGTGTGTGTGTGTGTGTGTGTGTGTGTGTGTGTGTGTGTGTGTGTGTGTGTGTTACTGCTGATCAAAGGGTCATATACATGGAAGCACACAACAAACATCCTTGGTCAGGAAGAGGGTAGCCTCCCCCTCACCCTAGATGGTTCACCCTAGATGGTTCACCCTAGATAACACGGTGAAGGAGTCCTGCAGTTCATCTAAACAAAGAGCACTTAGACTAGAACAGACGTAACTACGTTAATCCTACCATAAAACAATAAGACACGGTACGACCTCTCACATGCCCCCAGAGTGCTGCAGAGCACACAAAGTTTGCAGACTATCAAGGATCAAAACCTCTACCAATCTACAACTAATTATAAAACTCTAAGCATATATAAGTAAATATTTCTAAGCATAAATGACAATCAACAATACAAAACCTAACATTCCCCCCTTATGACAATTATGCTAGAAAAGGTCCCAGTTATGAATACCTCATGTCTGACAGTTTCAATGCAAACATTTTTATACTCAGCATATGTCAAATCACCCTAAATTACTGTAAAAGTACACAGTTTAACAAATGTATTAGCAGTTATCCCATTCCTCATTGATCTCATCCAATGGCAAACCGCATCCTACAAGCAAACAAAGAAATTGTTAATTTAATAGTGAAAATAAGAAGATAACATTTTCAAAAACATCTCAGCTTGGTGGTGCTTCCTCCGGGTGTGCAAATCACATGTCTCTCTGCAGAGTGGTTTAAGCTCTGCAGGGCGTCATGAATGTCTCTTCCAGTTGTTTCCATCATTGTCCATAGGACCAGAGTCCAAATGTATGTAGAATAGACATTCAAACATACCAGTTAGTTTTGTTGTTTGTCAACATGGGTCTCAGCTATTTCCAAAGCTGCAGACCTCTCAGCACTCTAGTTTTATGGCCTCTACCAACCCCCATCACCTCACTTCAGGCCTTCGACCTGCGAGGGGGATATTTATGACTCCTCAATTGTCCACGCTCTGCAGAAAAACACCTCACCATAGCTTCTGGTTCCTGTGCTTTCACAGAATCATGATGTCATCCTCGAACTATTTTATTTAAAATCTTGCTGTGGGAAGCTTAGTAGCACAGCTCTCTGTGTGATGTCTGCTGTGCTGAAGATGATCTCTGATCCTCCTGAAGTCTCTCTCCTGGCCTCAGCTCCCATCTTGTGGACGATCCTCTCAGGCACTCCTTCTCGTCATGGATAGTCCTGATTTTGGGCCTGCTGGATCTGTCTCAAAACACTCAGGGCGTCAGTCATGTTTGATGAATGTGCGTCTTCTTTATGTAAATGCAGCATGTGGTATTAAAAAGGACGCAAAGTCCCCCTTTCTCTGCTAATATCATAGAGTAGTTCTTCTCTGAGAGTTGGTCCAGGAACATACAGTGGGGCAAAAAAGTATTTAGTCAGCCACCGATTGTGCAAATTCCCCCACTTAAAATGATGACAGAGGTCAGTAATTTGCACCAGAGGTACACTTCAACTGTGAGAGACAGAATGTGAAAAAAAAATCCATGAATTCACATGGTAGGATTTGTAAAGAATTTATTCGTAAATCAGGGTGGAAAATAAGTATTTGGTCACCTCAAACATGGAAAATCTCTGGCTCTCACAGACCTGTAACGTCTTCTGTAAGAAGCTTTTCTGTCCCCCACTCGTTACCTGTATGAATGGCACCTGTTTGAACTCATCATCTGTATAAAAGACACCTGTCCACAGCCTCAAACAGTCAGACTCCAAACTCCGCCATGGCCAAGACCAAAGAGCTTTCGAAGGACACCAGGAAAAGTATTGTAGACCTGCACCAGACTGGGAAGAGTGAATCTACAATAGGCAAGCAGCTTGGTGTGAAAAAATCAACTGTGGGAGCAATCATCAGAAAATGGAAGACATACAAGACCACTGATAATCTCCCTCGATCTGGGGCTCCACGCAAGATCTCATCCCGTGGGGTCAAAATGATCATGAGAACGGTGAGCAAAGATCCCAGAACCACACGGGGGGACCTGGTGAATGACCTGCAGAGAGCTGGGACCAAAGTAACAAAGGTCACCATCAGTAACACACTACAACGGCAGGGAATCAAATCCCGCAGTGCCAGACGTGTTCCGCTGCTGAAGCCAGTGCATGTCCAGGCCCGTCTGAAGTTTGCCAGAGAGCACATGGATGATACAGCAGAGGATTGGGAGAATGTCATGTGGTCAGATGAAACCAAAGTAGAACTTTTTGGTATAAACTCAACTCGTCGTGTTTGGACGAAGAAGAATACTGAGTTGCATCCCAAGAACACCATACCTACTGTGAAGCATGGGGGTGGAAACATCATGCTATGGGGCTGTTTTTCTGCCAAGGGAGCAGGACGACTGATCCGTGTTAAGGACAGAATGAATGGGGCCATGTATCGTGAGATTTTGAGCCAAAACCTCCTTCCATCAGTGAGAACTTTGAAGATGAAACGAGGCTGGGTCTTCCAACATGACAATGATCCAAAACACACCGCCCGGGCAACAAAGGAGTGGCTCCGTAAGAAGCATTTGAAGGTCCTGGAGTGGCCTAGTGTCACGGTCCGGGGCAGCGGCCGTGTGGAGAGTGGAAGGAGGACCCAAAATGCAGCACTTATTCAGATGTGAGGGTGATTTATTGTTAATAACAAACACAAAGTGGAGATGGCAAACAGAACTAAGGACGAAACTAAACTGGGATAAACTACACAGAGGAGTGGCAAACCTGAACATGAAGGGAGAACAGCAGAGAGAACACGCAGAGGATTACACCAGGTAGGAACACAGATGACGCGACGAGGAGCAGAGGAAATCACACGCTATAAATACACAAAGAGACACTGGGAAATCACACACAGATGGGGGAAACAGCTGGACCTGATTAACCTGACGAGACAGGGGAACACTAACACCAGGGACCAACAGAGGGAGCACAAACCCAGAACCCAGTGTCTAAAATCCCAAACACAAACCATCCCAAAACAGCCATGAATAATAATGAAAGTAATAACAATAAGTACATAAACATAAAGTCACTGAGTCATGGTCGCAGGACCATGACAGTACCCCCCCCCCTCAAGGGCTGGCCCCCGACAGCCACAGAAACACACCACCAGATCCGGGCGGGCGGCAGGGGGCCCAGGACGGAGGGACCGGACCACGACCACGGACGGAGGCCCCAGAGTCCCAAAACAAAGATGAACACAAAACCCACAGGGGAGCAGAGTCCAAAGCACAGTTCAGGAGGCCGTCCACGAAGAAGGCAGCGGCGGCGCGTAAAGAGTTCAGGAGGCCGGCCGTGCGGAAGGCAACGGCGGCGCGTAAAGAGTTCAGGAGGCCGGCCGTGCGGAAGGCAACGGCGGCGCGTAAAGAGTTCAGGAGGCCGGCCGTGCGGAAGGCAGCGGCGGCCACACAGGCGATGGCGGTCCGGGGGCCGGCCGTGCGGAAGGCAACGGCGGCCACTCAGGCGATGGCGGTCCGGGGGCCGGCCGTGCGGAAGGCAACGGCGGCCAGTCAGGCGACGGCGCTCGGCCAGTAGCCTAGCCAGCGGTCCAGAAAATGGCCGTTTAGCTCCAGACCCAAACGAGGCTGGGCCAGGCGAGGCTGAGGGCACGGAAGCCGGGACCGCAGCAGGCGGAGATGATGATGCAGACACAAAGGCTGGACCAGACGAGGATGCAGACACGAAGGCTGGACCAGACGAGGATGCAGACACGAAGGCTGGACCAGACGATGGAGACACGGAGGCTGGACCAGACGATGGAGACACGAAGGCTGGACCAGACGAGGATGCAGACACGGAGGCTGGACCAGACGATGGAGACACGGAGGCTGGACCAGACGATGCTGATGATGGACCAGACGAAGATGAAGATGAAGCCGGACCAGGCGAGGATGAAACCGGGCCAGGCGAGGATGAAACCGGGCCAGGCGTGGATGAAGCCGGGCCAGGCGAGGATGAAGCCGGGCCAGGCGATGAAGAAGCTGCAGCTGAAGCTGGGCCAGGCGAAGCTGACGCTGTAGCTGAAGCTGGGCCAGGTGAGGATGAAGCTGGACCAGAATCAGGCGAGGATGAAGCCGGGCCAGGCGTGGATGAAGCCGGGCCAGGCGTGGATGAAGCTGTAGCTGGGCTAGGCGAAGCAGACGCTGAAGCTGAAGCTGGGCCAGGCGAGGATGAAACCGGGCCAGGCGTGGATGAAGCCGGGCCAGGCGAGGATGAAACCGGGCCAGGCAATGAAGAAGCTGCAGCTGAAGCTGGGCCAGGCGAAGCTGACGCTGTAGCTGAAGCTGGGCCAGGTGAGGATGAAGCTGGACCAGAATCAGGCGAGGATGAAGCCGGGCCAGGCGTGGATGAAGCCGGGCCAGGCGTGGATGAAGCTGTAGCTGAAGCTGGGCTGGGCGAAGCAGACGCTGAAGCTGAAGCTGGGCCAGGTGAGGATGAAGCCGGGCCAGGCGAGGCTGAAGCCGGACCAGGCGAGGCTGAAGCTGGACCAGGACCAGGCGAGGATGAAGCCTCAGGCTGAGGCGTGGCAGTAGCAGGTGGTAGCGCTGCAGGTGATGGTACTGCAGGAGGCGGCGCTGCAGCCACAGGTGGAGAAGCAGCCACAGGTGGAGGAGCAGCCACAGGTGGCCGGACGGGATCCTCGGGCCCCCCAGCCGACGTGGCAGTCAGTGTGGCATGAGGCTGGACGGGCTCCTCGGGCCCCCCAGCAGGCGAAACAGGAGGCTGGACGGGCTCCTCGGGCCCCCCAGCAGGCAAAGCAGGAGGCTGGACGGGCTCCTCGGGCCCCCCAGCAGGCGAAACAGGAGGCTGGACGGGCTCCTCGGGCCCCCCAGCGAAAACAGCCGCAGAACCAGTGGGCACCGGGGCCCCCGGCACACATGAAACAAGACCAGTAGGCACGCGGGCCTCCGGCACACATGAAACAAAACCAGTAGGCACGTGGGCCTCTGGCACATGTGAAACAAAACCAGTAGGCACGTGGGCCTCTGGCACATTTGAAACAAAACCAGTAGGCACGTGGGCCTCTGGCACATGTGAAACAAAACCAGTAGGCACGTGGGCCTCTGGCACACATAAGGAGGGCTGCAGCTGCGCAGAGCACTGACCCTGCTCAGGCAGTGACAGCCCGGTGCAGTTCACAGCTGGCATCTTGGCCACCAGGGGTCCAGAGTAAGCTGAGGGTAGTAACCCTCAGCTTACCCTCTGGGGAAGCCCCGGAGTGAGTAACAGTCACTAATGTTGCCAGCTGTTGAGGAACAGGTCCGTAATGTAACAGTTCATCTCCCTGCCTAGAAACAGCGGTGGAAAAACAGTGTGAAAACTGTGATTCAGCTATTACCGGAACCGTGGGTTGTAGCGATGCTAGCGGTGATGGTGGTGGCTGAGTGGCTAACTGGAGCGGCGGCAGAACAGGCAATTGCGCCCCCAGGGAGGCTAACGGCTGAGCTACTGACTGGGGAGCTTGTGGCCGAGCACTGAACTGAGCCGGAGAATGGCGATAAAGTCCTGGCTCAGAAGGGGTGGCAGAGACACAGTCTGTTAGTCTTGCAGAGGGTCTGTACACGCCCACTTGGGAAGGATCAGTCACCACGAAGGTGGGTAAGCGATCCATACAGTCTCCCATCCCGCTCTGAATAGCCCCAGAAAACAAAGTCCCGGAAACTGGGGAAGCCAGAACATGTCGCTCGCTCACCGCCTCGGGCTGCTCGAAAGTAAAAGCAGACGGGGGGTGAAGTCCGAGGTCCAAAAGGAGGAACTCCCGCTCCCACGAACAAAGCGAGCCCAGAAGCCATGGGAGACCGGTCACCAGACGCTGTAGCCGCCTCTCTATAGCGCGCTGGGACGTGCCACCCGGGCTTTCCAGCCACAGGTCGATCAGCTCCTGTGTGGCATCGATTAGATTCTCCCGTAGCTCCTTGGACGGGTTAAGCGCTGCTGGGTCCATCTTGTGGTCGCGTCGTACTGTCACGGTCCGGGGCAGCGGCCGTGTGGAGAGTGGAAGGAGGACCCAAAACGCAGCACTTATTCAGATGTGAGGGTGATTTATTGTTAATAACAAACACAAAGTGGAGATGGCAAACAGAACTAAGGACGAAACTAAACTGGGATAAACTACACAGAGGAGTGGCAAACCTGAACATGAAGGGAGAACAGCAGAGAGAACACGCAGAGGATTACACCAGGTAGGAACACAGACGACGCGACGAGGAGCAGAGGAAATCACACGCTATAAATACACAAAGAGACACTGGGAAATCACACACAGATGGGGGAAACAGCTGGACCTGATTAACCTGACGAGACAGGGGAACACTAACACCAGGGACCAACAGAGGGAGCACAAACCCAGAACCCAGTGTCTAAAATCCCAAACACAAACCATCCCAAAACAGCCATGAATAATAATGAAAGTAATAACAATAAGTACATAAACATAAAGTCACTGAGTCATGGTCGCAGGACCATGACACCTAGCCAGTCTCCAGACCTCAACCCCATAGAAAATCTGTGGCGGGAGTTGAAAGTCCGTGTTGCTCGGCGACAGCCCCAAAACATCACTGCTCTCGAGAAGATCTGCATGGAGGAATGGGCCAAAATACCAGCTACTGTGTGTGAAAACCTGGTAAAGACCTATAGTAAACGTTTGACCTCTGTTATTGCCAACAAAGGTTATGTTACAAAGTATTGAGTTGTATTTTTGTTATTGACCAAATACTTATTTTCCACCCTGATTTACGAATAAATTCTTTATAAATCCTACCATGTGGATTCATGGATTTTTTTTCACATTCTGTCTCTCACAGTTGAAGTGTACCTCTGATGCAAATTACTGACCTCTGTCATCATTTTAGGTGGGGGAACTTGCACAATCGGTGGCTGACTAAATACTTTTTTGCCCCACTGTATATAGTGTGGGGTATGTTGCCGTGCTGGGTAGATGGGAACAGACAGACGTAACTACGTTAATCCTACCATAAAACAATAAGACACGGTACGACCTCTCACATGCCCCCAGAGTGCTGTCTAATACACACAAAGTTTGCAGACTATCAAGGATCAAAACCTCTACCAATCTACAACTAATTACAAAACTCTAAGCATATATAAGTAAATATTTCTAAGCATAAATGACAATCAACAATACAAAACCTAACAACCGTAAACCAGCTTGTATGGTGAGTCCCTCGATTTTTCATGTATTGCTGCGTACATACAGCTAATTTGGATTTTTTCGAATTGGTGATATGTTGTGGGGAACAAAGACCAAACAGCTTAATTTATTAAAACGAGGAGAAAATGATCACCTCTTCACTGGGGTGAAGAATTGGGCCGCTACGGAGTACGGTTCTATTAACCCTCATGCTGTACAGCAGCGGCCCCCAACTTTTTTTTCCACCACAGACCGGTCTATGTCAGATATGACAAAACAAATTTCCCACGTGTGGGACTAATAAAGGTTATCTTATCTTATCTTATATGGACCGGCCTTTCAGGTATCACCGATGAATACAACCACATAAAAGGATCCGACCAAGACAAATACTGTGGTATTTTGTAAATATAATAATAAACGTGAATGTACTGTGTAATTGTGTAACTTTATTAGCAGCGTCCTCCTGAAAATGCACCAACATTGAGAGTAACATCCTCCTCTGTGCCGCTTAATGCTCGCTGGTCGCTATGGTAACGTGTAAATATTTCTTTCAAAATAAGACACACAACTACAACAAGGGAAAAGACCCAAGGAAACCGAGTTAACGATAAAACCCCTGAAAACCATAAATTTCACACCGGAGCCTCAACTCTCATGGCCCGGTACCAAACGACTCACGGACCGCTGCTGTACAGAACCTGTGATGTCCAGACGGTATTCCTCTGGTGTTCTGCTGTGAAAACCTTTGGGTTTAGGGATTAACATAGTGTCCATGGTTTCCTTTCTTCTCTTATTTGTTGTGTGTGATTCAGGACAATTCTGGAGAAGATGGGCCTGCAGGTGAAAGTCAACCCCTTGCAGGCCAGAAGACATGGGATAACTTTAAAGAATACAAAGTACGTATGTGTGTTATCTAGAAGATAATTCTTAAGAACACAAGTTAATAAATGTGCAATTACTGAGAGTTGTTGTGGTGTTTTTATTTGCCTGCTATCATTTTTGATTTCCTCTGCCTTTAGGATTGCAACTATCCAGGCTCAGGAGAGGGGGTCAGTGGGAAGCCCACTGCTGCTACTTGGTCATGGTATGCCCTCATGATAGGACAGATGCCTTCCACTAAGCCTCCTGTCCTAATGTCCTCTCTCCCTGAGGACACTCCCGGGCCAAGAACAGCAGTGGGTGACCAAAACGACAGCGATGACGAAGCAGTTCAGTCACCTATGACAGGGATAAAGAGGAAAAGAGACAGGGATGATGAGCTGCTAGGCCTCATCAGAGAGGACCTGAGGCAGCAAAGAGAAGCTGAGGAGAGGAGAGCAGGGAGAGGATGGACAGACTGTTCTCACTTCTAGAAAGATTAGTTCCAAAATAAGTTATGTATTGAGAAATTTATTTATTTGAATATATTTGTTACATTGTTATATGTGTTGCATTAGTTTAAATGTTTTTTGCTGGTTGGCGAGTGGAGAATCACACAGGGTGGTCTGCAAAGAGAGCTTTAGGATGCTTCCTCCCACTGTCCACTGCATCGTCCATCCACAGGGTTTGCAGGGCTGGCTCACTCGTGGCTGCCACACCACTAAGATGTTTTCAGAAATATGCAAGCAGGAGATGGTGGATGCTATATTATTAGTATAATACTTGTAACTCTGTAGCAGACAACAGTTTGATAAAGTGCTATGTAAAAAAACAAACAAAAGATTAGATTTTATATGTTTCAAAGATATTTAGTTTATATATTTTATATGATACAGTACATGTGTAAGAATGACTGATGTGTCAAAAAATGATCGTCTCCCAAAAACTGATTTTCGGTTTTTGCCCTAAACTGCGCGTATTTAACCTGCTATGAATAACTTGTTGGTCTATAATACGTGAAACATGTCATATGTATCCCTCATTAATGATATCAAGTCACTCTGAGCCACCAGCAACATTCCTGTAACAAGGTAGAAGCTGCAATCAGTTTTTGGCAGTGACTTTTATATATCCTTTATTTATCCAGTTCAAAAACAATCTTGTTGACATTAGAAATTTATTTTTTAAGAGTAATCTGGTCAAGTGGACAGTACAAAGTGCAACAAATATATCAATTTTACTTACATTATAACCAGAGTTATAAAGATACTTGAACAACAGGTAATTATTGTATATATAGAACCCATGTTCACCGAAGTCTAATTACAACATACATAAAGATATTACACACATTACACACGGAAACATTGGAAATCAGTTTTGTCAGGCGAACACTTTTTTGGCACAGCGAGTATAGCTAAATGCATGTAGATTAAAGGAAATAATTTTACCTGGATATGATTGTCTCTGATGAGCATAAGGTACAGAATGTGCGGGCGACGACGATAAGGTTTTTCTAGCTCCTCGAGAAATAAAATTGTCCAAACAACGGAGCAACATTTCTGGGTCCATTTTAAAGTTTTCACGCTGTGGTGCTAGCGACCGGATAAACACGCAAGTAAGGGCGGAGTTGAAGGCTAGGAGGCTGTCCACAGCCCATCTGTTATGTTGGATACTCATTGTTTGTTCTTTTTCTATGGAGAAAAAAAGGGTCCTGTCCAGTGTTGCCAACTTAGCGACTTTGTCGCTATATTTAGCGAGTTTTCAGACCCCTTAGCGACTTTTTTTCTTAAAAAAGTCGCGACTTTTTTCTTAAAAAAGTCGCTAAAAAAGACGTGAAAGCGCGTATCGCTTTTACTCTCAACAAGCAGGGGGTGCTGTAACGTAGTTCTTTTTTTACTCTTTTACTCTTATGCTGTTTTGAGGATCACAAGGTTTAAAACTACTTATAAACACACACACACACAAAGTAACTCCACCAGAGTGCCTATTTCGGGTCACTTTTGCCGGTCCAAGCCCAGGTAAAGGAGCAGGGTTGGAATTGTGACATTAAAAAAACAATAATTGCTAAAAGAAATTTAATTTGTAGTTCTAAATAAACTCTAAATGCATTTAGGACGTTTTTTACTCACTTTATGTCTCTTCCATGATGTTATTTCTCTCTCCAACAAGTAGGTTACAATTAGATTAGCATGACCGATTATACAAATTAGGCAATGACGTCATTTAGCCACTTCTAGCGACTTTTAGGACAGCCAATAGCGATTTTCCTTACTGAGGAGTTGGCAACACTGGTCCTGTCCACAGCCGCTCACTTCTGACTACCCGTCCGTCTAACGACACTACCTTGTGACGTAGGTAGGTAGTGTCCTTATGAGCATCCTTCCCCTGAATTCGGACACAGCATACGTTTTACTAGCGGACCGAAAGTGTTACTGACGGGAATCTACAGTGTCTTGAGCTGAATTAAGACTTCAGAAGTCATTCGTCATGTCGAATGACCTGCGGATACATGTATAAGAACAAGCGTCATGTTAACAAATGATAGCCGTACAGTAACTTTTATGCTTATTGTAGCTGTTAGCTAAAAATGCTAAGTAGTTTGCCTTGGATTCAGCTTTGACAAACAAATATGATCGACTGTTTCTAGTAGAATTCCAGAGTTGTCATCTTGTACCCTCTTAGAGCTCTGTATGTGTCACGGGGTGGAAAGGGACAAGTTATCTAGGGTTTTTTACTATGCATGTTTTGCTGTGTTTTACCTTTTTAATATTTTAATATTGTACACTGGTTTATTTTTATGAGTTTTACTGCATGTTTTTATGGTATTTATTTGGTGACTTCTCCTCGAAAGACTCCGCCCCTACCTGATTATAAACCTGATCACACCTGGGAGGTCCCAGAGGCCAATAGGAGGGCCTGGCAGGCCACAGAGAAGGAGGCTTGAGAGAGACGGGCAGGAGTGAGTGGTGTCAGGCGCAGGGCTGGACTAGGACAAAAAATCGGCCCGGGCATTTTGACTAGAGACCGGCCCACCAAAAATGTGACGTCATTCAGGGGTAAAACCGCAAAGGATTCTGGGAACTTGTGGCAAGCGGTACTAGCACATGCAGGCTTTCAGTTGAACTCAGTTACACAGTGATAAAAAGAAACACAAAAAATGGCAAGAAGCTGTTGTATTATTAACTGCAATAGCCGGTGTTGTGCCAAAAAGTGGTTGTCTGCCAAAAAGTGATTTCTGGTATTTGCCAAAAACTGATTGCTCGTATTAAAATTGCTATAAGTAACTTGTTGGGCTATAATATGTGAAACATATATCAAATGCATCCCTCATGGATGACATAAAGTCATCTCTCCATCTCCATCTCTCTCTCCTGCTCTTTTATTTCTCTCTCTTGCTCCATCTCTCTGCTGCTCTTCTGTCTCCTCTGTCACAGACTTCTCCACTTTTGATGATAAATCAGCCTGGTGCAACATGTAAGGATTGGCACAATTTGTTAAGATTTGAGGAGTTTGAGAAACTAACCTTAAGCATAAAATAAAATTTACTATCAGTAACTTCATAGCACCCGCCCAGCAGTATATAAAATCCGTCATGCTAGCTAGTACGCAGTACCAGTTATTCTAAGCGACTGTAAAAAGTCAGCACAACGAAAACAAACTACAACTAAACTTGGTTTATATCTGACACAGACAGACAGCAGGTCATAACTTCTTACCTGAAGTTCAGTTGCTCTGCCACTATGAGCGGTGTTGTGCCAAAAAGTGATTTCCGGTATTTGCCAAAAACTTTATATAACCTTTATTTATACAGTTAAAAAAATCTCATTAACATTAAAAATGTCTTTTGTAAGAGTAAGTTGGCCAAGAGGACAGCAGAAATGGCAGCAAATATGACAATAGTTCTGTAAAAATATTTTAAGTGAGGATAAAGGACCGGATTGGTTATAATATAAGTACAATAACACAGAGCTGTAAAGATACTTGAAAAAACAGTTAATTTTTAAATTCTATATATAATCCCTTTGTAAACACTGTTCACCGAAGTCTATTTACCAACAACATAAAGATATTACACATAAAAAAATACACGGAAACATTGGAAATCAGTTTTTGGCAGGCAATCACTTTTTGGCACAACACCGGCGGCCTTGGGTCTCTCCTCCTCTTGCCTCCCCTTTCCCTTATCCACCTGCTGGCCTCCACCACTTGCTGATGTTGCTAAATCTGTGGAAGCTATGCCATAGCTACCGCCAAACAATTCAGTTATTTTTACACATTTGGCAGTGTCTGCCTGAAGGGCTTGTTTCTTTTTGGCCCTAATTTTTTCTGCACCTCCTTTCCTTTTTTTGTTCTCCATTTTCTTTAGTTCGTCTATAAGATTGCTAAACAAGGGGGAGGGTGCATCCGGCCTCCTCGGCTGTAATTGGTCCAGCCCAGAGTCGATCATGACCAATTGGCCAATCCAACACCTTTCATTATATATACCCTTCCAAAAAAAAAAAAAATCGATCGGCCCATAAAAACAAAAAATCGCCAGCGGCCCCCCAGGCAAATGCCCGGTATGCCCGATGGCCAGTCCAGCTATGGTCAGGCGGCGGCGCCTGCAAGCCCGGAGGGCTGGTGAAGGTTGGCGTCAACAGGGAGGAAGATACAGCGCCAGCGACGCTGAGCGAGCAGTTCGACTGCTGCAGCAACAGGAGGCCAGATTATGCGTCTGCGGGAAATTAGAGGCGGCGGACAGTAGGGATGGGTATCGAAAACCGGTTCTTGTTGAGAACCGGTTCCCACTGTTTCAATTCCTTGGAATCGTTTGCCACTTTTAAAAACGATTCCCTTATCGATTCCAGTCGCCCCGAATGACGTCATCACGTTGAGTAGCGTCTTTTACCCAGTAGGAAACACGGCGCCTGAGCGGCACAAACGCTCAAAAGTTTGGTTACACTTTATGAGAAAGGATGACAACAGGGCAACGTGCAATACTTGCAAAGTAGAGATTTCATCAAAGGGAGGAAACACTACGAATATGCAAAAGCATTTGCTCAAAAAACACGCGATTGCTTTCAACGAATGTCGTGTTTTTGATCCGCTCCGGACTAGCGAAGCTCAACCCAGCAGCAGCGGTAGCGTTTCCACGTCCTCTCCCGTTAATACTGCAGGTAACTAATCAATTAGCATTGCATATTATGTTAGCGCGATTTACCTTATTACAAAACCTGCTATTACTGTGCGTTGCATTTAGATAACCATGATGAGAGAGACAGAGTCTGGCTGGCTCAGATGCTGGCAGTTCTCGCTGCAGTCTACCGGTAGCGTCTCCTTTCAGGCCAGGATAGACGAATGTCACCCAGCAGTGTCTAAGTTTGTGGTCAAAGGCTTGCACCCATTTGCCACAGCAGATGCCCCCGATTTCACTTTGGTAAGTGAATGTGTTTAATTGTAGGCAGGGACATTACTGGATATTCTTGTGTAATTGCTACAGAATAATTTATGTTAAACTTTGTTATTGCTACAGGAGAATATTTATTTTATTATTTTACATATACGTTTTTTTTCCTGGGGACCCTGTGACACCCCATTGAAGAGCCGTAGGCTGTGGATCTCTTAAGATCCCACTGTTGGGTTTGTAAGGCCATGTTACTCCTAAATTTCTATCTTGTTCAAAGAGAAGATATAAAACAAAGTTCTAAGCTAATCGACCTTAGTGTTCTCCTTTTTTAAAAATAAGAATCGATAAGAGAATCGATAAGGAATCGAATCGTTAAACAGAATCGAAAATGGAATCGGAATCGTTAAAATCTTATCAATACCCATCCCTAGCGGACAGGCTGGTGCCGATTGGCGGTTACAAAGAAACGGCGGGCAGAGTTGAGAGCTCTGCCCACCCGGGGTAAGTCTTTTGACTTGTCCCCTTTAATGAATGATAGCTGCCTAAAAGAGTAGTGACTGCCGCTGCCTCCCTTTCTTTAGCGCACTGGAATGCGGAGAGGAAGCCGAGGACGCCGCTGGGTTTCCCTTCCGCACCGCTTCACTGGATTTTTAATTCTTCGTGACTTTTATACCGTGGCAGACACCACTGGACTTTTAATGTTGTGTTTTATTGATTTTTATTGTGTTGTCCCCTGGCCAGGGTTGTTTTAATTCATTTTATATTTTTAACTATTTAAATATAATAAATTATATTTTAATTATACAGTTTTTAATTCGTGTGCTTTCCCTTGGCGGCTCCACTGCTCTGTCCATTTGGAGGAAAGTTTCCCTCCTTTAAAAACACTGTGGAAATAAAATCACCTCCGTTACATATGCTTGCAGAGACCCCTACAGTAGAGAAACATGGAAAACAGTGTCCAAACCTTTGTGTTTTAGCTTTATTTATGTCTTACACAGCATCTAAACTCTTTAGCTAACTTAATAACTTTAGCTAAAGTGAATAGTTAGTCTAATTCATTTATTTAATTCATTAATGCAGCATTACTGGTCATGCCATCAGTAGGGATGGGTATTGGTAAGATTTTCACGATTCCGATTCCATTTTCGATTCTGTTTAACGATTCGATTCTTTATCGATTCTCTTATCGATTCTTTTTAAAAAAAGGAGAACACTAAGGTCGATTAGCTTAGAACTTTGTTTTATATCTTCTCTTTGAACAAGATAGAAATTTAGGAGTAACATGGCCTTACAAACCCAGCAGTGAGATCTTAAGAGATCTACAGCCTACGGCTCTTCAATGGGGTGTCACAGGGTCCCCAGGAAAAAAATTTGTAAATGTAAAATAATAAAATAAATATTCTTCTGTAGCAATAACAAAGTATAACATAAATCATTCTGTAGCAATTACACAAGAATATCCAGTAATGTCCCTGCCTACAATTAAACACATTCACTTACCGAAAATCGGGGGCATCTGCTGTGGCAAATGGGTGCAAGCCTTTGACCACAAACTGAGTCACTGCTAGGTAACATTAGTCTATCCTGGCCTGAAAGGAGACACTACCGGTAGACTGCAGCGAGAACTGCCAGCGAGCGCCAGCCAGACTCTGTCTGTGTCACTCATCATGGTCACCTAAACGCACAGTAATGGCAGTAATGGCAGATAAGGCAGATCACGCTAACATAATATGCACTGTTAGTTGATTATTTACCTGCCGCATTAAAGGGAGAGGACGTGCAAACGTTACCGCTGCTGCTGGGTTGAGATTCACGAGTCCGGAGCGGAATTAAAAACACGACATTCATTTAAGGTCATCGCGTGTTTTGTGAGCAAATGCTTTTGCATATTCGTAGTGTTTCCTCCCTTAAATGAAGTATCTACTTTGCAAGTATTACAAGTTGCCCTGTTGTCATCCGTTCTTGTAAAGTATAACCAAACTTTTTAGCGTTTGAGCCGCCGTGTTTCCTGCCAGGTAAATTACGCTCCGCAACGTGGTGACGTCATTCAGGGCGACTGGAATCGATAAGGAAATCGTTTGCAAAAATGGCAAACAATTCCAAGGAATTGAAACAGTGGGAACCGGTTCTCAACAAGAACCGGTTTTCGATACCCATCCCTAGCCATCAGCCTGCAGTGAAGTCATATGAAACTTACAAAGTCTCTCCATGTGCTGCATTCAGGAACAACAGTGAACAGTCTCAATAGATGGCTGCTCTCCAGAGTTTAGAAACAGTTTGGATCACTTTGAATGACAGCGATCAAAAGGAGGTTTTTGTATCAGTACTAAGCTATGTTGATTTTAACGCTGAGGTATTTTTCAGGGAACTTTACTGATAATTAGGAATTTGGAGAAAGACACAAAGTCACTTCATTATTTAAAAAAAGCTGAATCTGCTCAGTGAAAAACACATACTTGTCCTTACTTGTCCTGTTTTAAGTGGAGTCCCGCCTCTTTCTAGTAAGCAGCTCACCTGTGTTTCCGTGTTTAGTGTCCGGATGTGGAGTGGAGCTTGTTGTTGGTATTTGTGTTTGAAGAAACTGTAAGTTTGCTTTGTTTCCTCCTTTTAGAATTTGTCTTTAGGAACTTTAAGAGGAGAATGTGAATTGAGACATTTGTATTTACATAACATACAATAAATCAGATGTTTGATTTGAATTGGACTGTAAATCATACAAACTCCTGGGCTTGTGATAGTGTTTTCAGCTCTGTTAAATAACATGTTGTTACTGCTTCACAAAGATCAGGTGTGCTTCAAATTGAAACTCTACTGCATAGAGTTACTAGTTTTTCTAGTTTAAGCTTCCACTAAAAAGCGTTTCCTTCACTTAAAACACCACACATCACTTGAGGCAGCTTTGTTTCTCATGAATATATTAAAGGACAGAGGACAGAGCTTTTTGTGTTCTACTTGTGTTCTAGTTCCTCTCAATAAGCAGCTCACTTTGTGTTCTCAGTCCTTCTGTATCTAATATCTGCACATAACTCTTGAAGATTGACAGTTTTGCTTTGCTGTTTTAAATCCCAGGACCAGAAGCTTAGCTCTGAGATCCAGAAGGAGATCATGTCTATCTTAAAGGTTAAATCAGATTTAACACAAGTCTGATATTTAAGTTTGTTCTCCATAGAAGACAGAGGATAGAAAGGATTTATTTGAACTTTGAATCATATAAGGTTATTCCTGCAGACCACGAATAAAAATACGTTTTTAACATTTAAATGTCACAGTATATCTGAGTGAAAAATAAGTCAAGATTTGTTTCTTTAGCATGTCTATAACAACCTCAGTTGAGCAAAGATATCCTGCTTAACTAGAGCTGGCAGCCAGTGAGCAGATTTTTAGAGCCCAGATCTAAAAATGTGTAAGAGCAGTTGGTTCATAGACCCCTTGGCCTGAGGAACAGAATATGACAGGTAGTTACTTACTAGAGCAAGTACTACTGTACTGCATGACTTTTTTAAAGAAAAGCAAGAAGTTCTGTGTAATAGAGTAATGATTTTCTTGAATAACAACCCCAACAGTGCACATCACTGTGTGAACTTTACTCTGACTGAGTCTGAGCAGTTAGACAACATTTTTTTGGAGTGAACACATAAAGGTGTGGCTCACAGACACACAGAGTTAAATCCAGTCTGAAGCAAGACTCAAAGATCAGTTTGTACACAGACAGTAAAAAACTGCATTTACAGTCTGTCAAAAAGTGAGCACATCCCTCATATGTTTGTGAATATTTTGTTATATCTTTTCATGGGACAACATTGAACATATGATCCTTTAATACAATGTAAAGTACCCAATGTACACCTTGTATAATGGTGTAAATTTGTTGTCCCCTCAAAATAACTCAGCATACAGCCATTAATGTTTAAACTGTTGGCAAAAAAAGTGAGTACACTCGTGTGATTTCAGGATTCATGTATGGCATGTGTCAGCTCCATGGCAGTAAACACAGGACTGATCTGTTAATCATTTGAAACCAGAGTGATATTGCTGCCTCTGTCAGTCTGTGGAGAAGGCGGAGAGGAGCCGCTGCTCACTGACACACTAACTGCAGTTTGAGCTCGGCCGCTGTTCCACAGTAACTGCAGTTAGGTGGACACATCTTTTTGACCATAACCAGTTATAGTGTGAACAGCGGTTGGAGGTCGGGGGTCTTTATAATTACAGTGCAAGTGGATGTTTAGATGCAGTATAGAACTAAATTAAATCTGTTGGCTTCTGTCTGTTTAAAAATCCTTTGTTACAAATAGTGGACCTGCTTCAATAGAAAGTAATTATAACAATGGATTGGATTTATATAGCGCTTTTCAATGCCACTATTCATTCACTCTCACATTCACACACTGGTGGAGGCAAGCTACGGTTGTAGCCCCAGGGCAGCCCTGGGGCAGACTGACAGAAGCGAGGCTGCCATATTGCGCCATCGGCCCCTCTGGCCAACACCAGTAGGCGGTAGGGTAAAGTGTTTTTCCCAAGGACACCAACGACCAGGACAGAGAGCCCGGGGCTCGAACCGGCGACCTTCCGGTTACAGATGAGGAAGTACTGGAGAAAGAGCTCTAACTCTTAAACTCTTACTCTTCTCCTCCAATTGAAGTTAAAGCTACACAGTAAGAAAAAAAACAACAACAACAACAACAAAAAAACCTCCTCTTGTTGTGAAAATCTGCCTCCACCTGTCTCCTTTCGTTTTCTGTCCACATTAACACACTTACAGAGACAGACTCACTTATTTTTCTTATTTACAGTGAATCAGTGTGTGTCAGTGAATGCTTCGTGTGTGCTTTGTCTCCATCTAGTGGACTGATAGTAGAAGTAGAGCAGCTAATGGCTTCCTCTGCCTCACACTGCTGTCTGACTGCATTCAGCAGACACTGAGATGAAGCAGAAAAGAAACACCTGATATTTGGACAGCACACATGATGGAAAGGAGGATTTCAGTTGATGTGCACATGAATGATTTGTGTTTCCTCTGCAGGTGAAGGTAGAAAGTGTATGTGAGCTGATGTGGACGTGAATTCAGCAGCATGGATCAGTGTGAGGACAGAGAGGAGGGAGTCCCTCCCTCTAAACCCACTCTGTTTGGGGAAAATGAGAGCCAGACCAAAGCTCAGAGGTGAGATGACCATCTCTAACAGTCCATAACTCTTCTCCAACTCACAGCTCAGCACTCACATCACTGCTCCATCATTATTTCCTTCGGGATGAATAAAGTATGATCAATCAATCAATTATTCCCAGGAAAAGACGGAAACGTGGGAGAAAACATAAACATGGAAAAGAACCCGATGCCACCTGTGTGTCATTAAAGAGCGACTCCATTCATTTTAAAGCCCAGCAGTTGTCTGCTGCAGAGAGGTGAGCTGTTAGTAACATGAACTCTTTGAGACCTGACTTAATTGATTGATGTTGTTGGATATTAACTGCATTGCAAACAGGTCATTCCCTCAATCTCATTTAAACTGTCTCTTAAAAACAACCCTTTGGTTTTAAACAACTGAAAACCCACAATCAGTCATTTTAAATTAAACGAGTTCCAGCAGAAGATGTATACATTTCTCAGTAATAACTGTTTTGAAATTAACAGACAGTTGCTGCTCCATAGTTTATTAATTGATAGAGATCTAGAGTTTGATAGTTTGATAGAGAGAGAGATTATATACAGTGGGGAAAAAAAGTATTTAGTCAGCCACCAGTTGTGCAAGTTCTCCCACTGAAAATGTTGAGAGAGCCCTGTAATTTTCATCACCTTAACTATGAGAGACAAAATCCTGAAAATCACATGGTCTGATTTTTAAAGAATTTATTTGCAAATTATGGTGGAAAATAAGTATTTGGTCTGTTTGAACTCTTTATCAGTATAAAAGACACAACCTTAAACCTGGGTTTTCTGACCTTGCGTTTTGAGTTCCGGTGTTTTTGTTGCTTTGTATTATGAATTATGTATTAAGTGCTCTTTGTTAGTCTATAGTGATGGGATTTCTCGGCTCACTAAAAAGAGCCGGCTCTTTCGGCTCCGAACTGGCTCTTCAGGTTGTTTTGTTGCTTTAATTAGTTTATTATTAACAATAATATAAAAATATGCACAAAAGTAATAACTAATGTAAATAAATGGTTTTATTTATATATCTTTATATATAAATATATACATTGGCTCCTAGAGACAAAGCACACACAAACTCCAAAGCACATTTCTAGTGTTAACTGAACTTCAAAACAGAGCTACCTAGATCACTTAAATTACACAATTGAAAGCATATGTGTATTGTTTGTGTATTTATACACAAGCACTCATATATATTCAAATAATTTAAAAAAATGTTTATTTACCTGTTACCACCACACACCAAATCAGGTCGTTGGTACTTCCTGGCTTGTGTAACCTCTAGATAACAAAAGCTCAGCACTGTGCCTAGCATCCTGGAGCACTTCTGTTGTGTTTTGTACGTGTTTTGGAGTTTGTACGTGCTTTGTCTCTAGGGGCCACCGTAAATATACTTTTATTTATTCACTCCACATAAAATGTAATAAATATTCATATAATACAAAAACCAACTATTCACAGTTCAACTTTTAACTATTTAAATTTTCAGCTTTTTCCTTTTAAACAAATTTAAAGTGAAACAACACAAAACACTGCAAACCACAACACAATTAAATATATATTAAAATATGAAAACATAAAGAAGATGCACATTCTCTGTCATATGGGCCTGCATGAATAAACTTTCTGAATCCTTTATCATCTGCAACTGAAAATAGTTGTGGATGATTACTATACCTTTGTAATATGACATTGTTGTCCCTGGCTCTCTTTCTCTGTCTCTCCCTCCTGCTCTCTCCCTGTGCTACTGCGTGTGGAACTACCGCCCCTCCCCCCTCTGCCCAGCGCAAAGCACAAGGCTTGCATGCGGAGTGAAGCGGAAAAAGGTGCGAGAAAGAGGGTGAGAGAAGGAAAAAAAACCCCACGGCTCGCAATAAGGAGCCGGCTCGCGTCGTTCACGTCAAAGCTCCGGCTCTAAGAGCCATTTTGTTCGCAACCAACACATCACTATTAGTCTATAGTTTATTTCTATAAGGTCTAGTTTCTTGTGGTCCCAGTTTAGTTCCCTGATTGTTTAGTAATTTCCCTCTGTGTAGCTGACCCCTGTGTCTCCCTCTGTGTCTAAGTTTATACAGTTATGTGAGTTCTTGTGCCTTGTGTCCACTCCTTATGTTCAGTGTTTCCCTCATCCTGTCGTGATTGTGCTCTCTCGTGCCCCTCCATGTTCTCTCTCACCTTCCAGTCCGTCTCTGTGTCCTCCCCATTTTGTCTTGTGTCTAAGTGCCCTCAGCCGTGTCTCCCAGCTGTTCCCTGTTGCCCTGTTCTCCTTCTGTATTTATTGTCTGTGCTCACCTCCATTTGTTGTAGCGTCGTCCCCTCACGCTGTGTGTCACCTCCATGCTCCCTGTGTTCCCAGTGTAGCCCCCTGCGTGTCTTGGGTTTTTGATTTGAGTTTCTTGTTTATAGCTCCTTGTGTTTAGTTTAGTACCAGTGTGTTTTTTCCAGCAATAATACTGCCATTTTGAGTTCATCCCTCCCCGCGTTTGAGTCCCTGCTTTTAGGTTCTATTTCCTTCCAGCCACGCAGTGAATCATGACACAAGCAGTCAGTCACACTCCAAACTCCACGATGGCCAAGACCAAAGTGCTGTCCAAGGACACCAGAAAAAAAAGTTGTAGACCTGCACCAGGTTTGGAAGACTGAATCTGCTATAGGTAAGCAGCTTGGTGTGAAGCAATCAACTGTGGGACCAATTATTAGAAAATGGAAGACATATAAACCCACTGATAATCTCCCTCGATCTGGGGCTCCACGCAAGATCTCACCATGTGGGGGTGAAATCACAAGAACAGGGAACAAAAATCCCAGAACCACACGGGTTCTGGAACGACCTGCAGAGAGCTAGGACCAAAGTAACAAAGGCTACCATCAGTAACATACTACGCCTCCAATTTCTTAAACTGCCGCGACATTCTACACTGCATTTCTGACATACAAAAAACACTGGAATCAATGGTACTCTTCTTGCTGTCTTTGACTGCTGAGGTTCTCTATAATATTTGGTAAAGATTTCATAATTTTATTGCATATTCTATGAGGATACTGAGCTGTTCATAATTATTAATAGTCATTTTTTGTTAACAGGATTTTTACAAAACCAGAAATCACTGTTCAGCTTTTGTTATCAGGGTTTGGATGTGCACAGTTATTGGAGTTGCATGTTGTTAATGTTCAGATAACAAGAGAATTATAAGATACAGTGGGGCAAAAAAGTATTTAGTCAGCCACCGATTGTGCAAGTTCCCCCACTTAAAATGATGACAGAGGTCAGTAATTTGGACCAGAGGTACACTTCAACTGTGAGAGACAGAATGTGAAAAAAAAAATCCATGAATCCACATGGTAGGATTTGTAAAGAATTTATTCGTAAATTAGGGTGGAAAATAAGTATTTGGTCAATAACAAAAATACAACTCAATACTTTGTAACATAACCTTTGTTGGCAATAACAGAGGTCAAACGTTTACTATAGGTCTTTACCAGGTTTGCACACACAGTAGCTGGTATTTTGGCCCATTCCTCCATGCAGATCTTCTCGAGAGCAGTGATGTTTTGGGGCTGTCGCCGAGCAACACGGACTTTCAACTCCCGCCACAGATTTTCTATGGGGTTGAGGTCTGGAGACTGGCTAGGCCACTCCAGGACTTTCAAATGCTTCTTACGGAGCCACTCCTTTGTTGCCCGGGCGGTGTGTTTTGGATCATTGTCATGTTGGAAGACCCAGCCTTGTTTCATCTTCAAAGTTCTCACTGATGGAAGGAGGTTTTGGCTCAAAATCTCACGATACATGGCCCCATTCATTCTGTCCTTAACACGGATCAGTCGTCCTGTCCCCTTGGCAGAAAAACAGCCCCATAGCATGATGTTTCCACCCCCATGCTTCACAGTAGGTATGGTGTTCTTGGGATGCAACTCAGTATTCTTCTTCCTCCAAACACGACGAGTTGAGTTTATACCAAAAAGTTCTACTTTGGTTTCATCTGACCACATGACATTCTCCCAATCCTCTGCTGTATCATCCATGTGCTCTCTAGCAAACTTCAGACGGGCCTGGACATGCACTGGCTTCAGCAGCGGAACACGTCTGGCACTGCGGGATTTGATTCCCTGCCGTTGTAGTGTGTTACTGATGGTGACCTTTGTTACTTTGGTCCCAGCTCTCTGCAGGTCATTCACCAGGTCCCCCCGTGTGGTTCTGGGATCTTTGCTCACCGTTCTCATGATCATTTTGACCCCACGGGATGAGATCTTGCGTGGAGCCCCAGATCGAGGGAGATTATCAGTGGTCTTGTATGTCTTCCATTTTCTGATGATTGCTCCCACAGTTGATTTTTTCACACCAAGCTGCTTGCCTATTGTAGATTCACTCTTCCCAGTCTGGTGCAGGTCTACAATACTTTTCCTGGTGTCCTTCGAAAGCTCTTTGGTCTTGGCCATGGCGGAGTTTGGAGTCTGACTGTTTGAGGCTGTGGACAGGTGTCTTTTATACAGATGATGAGTTCAAACAGGTGCCATTCATACAGGTAACGAGTGGGGGACAGAAAAGCTTCTTACAGGAGACGTTACAGGTCTGTGAGAGCCAGAGATTTTCCTTGTTTGAGGTGACCAAATACTTATTTTCCACCCTAATTTACGAATAAATTCTTTACAAATCCTACCATGTGGATTCATGGATTTTTTTTTCACATTCTGTCTCTCACAGTTGAAGTGTACCTCTGGTGCAAATTACTGACCTCTGTCATCATTTTAGGTGGGGGAACTTGCACAATCGGTGGCTGACTAAATACTTTTTTGCCCCACTGTAAGAGAGCTGACATGATGTTTTTGTGTCAGACAAAGACATCATGTCATGTAAAATAACCTCATAATTCACGTATTATTAAGTGAGAGGTTTATTTTTTTGTTTTTGTTTTTTGTTGTTTTGGGTTTTTTTTAAATTTCATATTCTTTTTAGTGCAGAGGACCAGCAGGTTGCATTTTAGGTTATAATGTTTTGTTGTATTATTCTGATTCTTTATGATGTCTCCACAGAGTGGACCAGAAGAGCTCAGAGGTTCCCAGTGGTCAGTCTTCCCAGAAGCATCAGACACACCTGGACTCTATATTTATGGTGTGTACATGTGCAACAACTACTTTTACATTCTGTTGACAGACATATTCTTGCTGGGTTCTGGCTCAGAGGGTAGAGCGAGCTGAACAGAATGCTGTGGTCAGATTTTTGCCTCCACTACAAATACATCGGCAAATATCTAGCATCTAGTATTTTAGAAAAAACAACAACAACAAAACAGTTTATTTAAGAAGCGCCTTTCAAGAATCGAGTACACCTTACAAGCAGTTAAATAACAGACAGTATGGCTACTCTTTCAAGAAGAAGAGAACATACTACATAATGCTACATAGTATTTGGTAGTATTGCAGTGAATACTGCATAACATTAATCAGAAAAGGCAGGTTTAAAAAGATGTCTTAAGGCCTAAGGTGTCTTAAAGCTACTTTAAATATAGGGAGAAAACCAATGTTGTGAAAGTGGCATGGAAGAAAGTTCCAGTGCACACTCAGCTGAAAGTACTGGAGGGTAATTTGAGCAGATGGGAAAATAACAGTAGCAGAGGAGGATGATGTCAGAGTACGGGAAGGAGTGGAGCTGTGCAGAAGATGTGATATGGAGGTGTGACTTTATGGAGATACTTTGAAATAAGAAGCAGAATCTAAAATCAATGTGATATTTCACAGGAAGGCAGTGAAATGGTTGAAGAGCAGTAGTAATGCGTTCTATTAATGACACAAGCAGCTGAATTTTGCACCAGCTGAAGTCTATGGAGATATTTGTGTGGAAACTGTTGAGAAATCAGTTTTACCCTGGTTCTTTTTTATTCCTCGAGCATCCAGAGACAGCACCGGAACTCAGTAGTCATTTTCACAAAACCTTTATTCATCTTTATTCATCTTCATTTAAGCATGCATCTTCTAGAAGGGGAGATGTGCAAGGCCGGTGTCCCTCTGCAAATCTTCACTCCTTTGTCTGTGAAACACAGACCCCCATGGTGTACTGCAAACTCTGTGTTTGTGTGTGTATGCACGAGCACCTGAGTGCCTGTGTGTGCGCGTACCGTGTGCATGTAGGTGTGGGTGCGTCGTAACAGTCAAAGCACTGTGTGTGTCTCTGTGTACGTGACTTCCTGTCGGTCATAAAAGTAATCTCCTCACCTAAGCTACACCACATTCCTCTACACAACATAGAAAACAGAGTTAACATATTACAAACACTGAGACTCCCACTCTGCATCCACTGGACCATTGGCCTCTTGTTGTCTTACATTTACATTTACATTTAAGGTGGAGAGTCTCCTGCAAACCTACTTCTAAGTTTATAACAATTATGAGTTTTTATTAAAGGTACAAGCATCAGCATCCGCAATCCCCAACTGTAGCTTCCTGTCTCCTTTTATGACAGCAGACCCCCAGTGTCAATAAATTCCTTTCCCTCTAAACAATTACACACACTCACAAGCCTACAGCTAAGCCAAACTGAAACACACAGACAAATCCTTCCTTATTCCTCTGATCTAAACAAATTTAACACATCATATTCTAATAATTGTTTTCTTGTACTCACATAATCTAGAAAGGATAAAATTATAATAATCCATATGGAATATTACCTAGAGCAAGAATAGCAGTAGTGTTATCAATGAGAAATGATAACTAATATTATGTAGCTGGAAATATGATCACCAAGTAATAATACTGATAAGTATTTCAAAGTGTAGGGCACTATCAAGAGAAACATCTAGGCTCCTCAGCTCTGAATAACAATGTATGGACATACAATGTACTATATGGACTACCTGCCACATGCTGTGGGATCGTAAAAATTATAGTACTGAAAAGGGCATGAAGGTATTACACTGCACAGCGCAATAAAACTGAGGTGGAAAATTTCAGGTGGCTGAAAGATACTATTATAGTTGAGAAAAGAGCTCTACTGTTCGTTTCACCAGATCTGATAAATGTTCCATAATATCCAGATTTAGCTGCAGATAGAGAATCCTTATAGTTGTGTGTGTGAGAGACATGTTCTTATGAAGAACATGAGACATAACTTGTTAACTTGACATGTTTACACAACATTTATCTTTAACAACAATATAAAGGGATAGATATATGGAAAATATTCTGACAAAATGTGGATTTTACCTTTTCCCACTTCTTTTAGATAACCAGGGTTTGAATTTCATTGAGGGATTGTGTATATTGAGCCTAATTAAACAGATTTCCAGAAACACACCTCCTTCTATGTTCTTTGTTTTTCTCCTGTGTGAGAAAGGTTTTGGGGTATTTCATAAAATATTCTGTTCCAGATGCTGGAGGACAAAATAATCTCTTTTGTGAAGAACGAGCTGAAGAAGATCCAGACAGGTCTGAGTCCAGATGACCTACAATGTTTTAAGAGTCAATGTGAGGATGAGGCTGTATTACAGAGTGTGGATGAAGAACAGAGTACGAGCAGCAGAGAAGCATTTGTGATGATTACAGTGGACTTCCTGAAGAGAATGAAGCAGAATAAGTTCGCTGAGTGTTTGCTGAGAGGTGAGAATTATTCTCTAAATAAAAAAACATTCTGAAAAAAAGTGCTAAAACATTCAACAATATTTCAAGTAACACAAAAATACATTCAAAATATGTACACTTGATAAATCCTTGATTTGTGTGTGTGTGTGTGTGTGTGTGTGTGTGTGTGTGTGTGTGTGTGTGTGTGTGTGTGTGTGTGTGTGTGTGTGTGTGTGTGTTGGGTCCTTAAGGAACCTGCACTCGGAACTTCCAGTGGCATCAACATGAATTTAAATCTAACATGAAGAAGAAGTTTCAGTGTGTGTTTGAGGGGATCGCTAAAGCAGGAGACCAAACCCTTCTGAATCAGATCTACACAGAGCTCTACATCACAGAGGGACGGACTGTAGATGTCAGCGATGAACATGAGGTCAGACAGATTGAAACAACATCCAGTAAACCAGACAGTCTAGAAGCAATAATCAGACAAGAAGACATCTTTAAAGACTCACGTGAAAGACATAAACCAATCAGAACAGTGCTGACAAAGGGAGTGGCTGGCATAGGGAAAACTGTCTTAACACAGAAATACACCCTCGACTGGGCTGAAGACAAAGCCAACCAGCACATCCAGTTCATATTTCCATTCACTTTCAGAGAGCTGAATGTGCTGAAAGAGGAAAAGTTCAGCTTGGTGGAACTTGTTCATCACTTCTTTACTGAAACCAAAGAAGCAGGAATCTGCAGCTTTGAAGACTTCCAGGTTGTGTTCATCTTTGATGGTCTGGATGAGTGTCGACTTCCTCTGGACTTCCACAAAACTACAATGCTAACTGACCCTAGAAAGTCCTCCTCAGTGGATGTGCTGCTGATAAACCTCATCAGGGGGAAACTGCTTCCCTCTGCTCGTCTCTGGATAACCACACGACCTGCAGCAGCCAATCAGATCCCTCATGAATGTCTTGGCAGGGTAACAGAGGTCAGAGGGTTCACTGACCCACAGAAGGTGGAGTACTTCAGGAAGAGATTCACAGATAAGAAGCAGATCAGCACCATCATCTCCCACATTAAGACCTCACGAAGCCTTCACATCATGTGCCACATTCCAGTCTTCTGCTGGATCACTGCTACAGTTCTGGAGGATGTGCTGAAAACCAGAGAGGGAGGGCAGCTGCCCAAGACCCTGACTGAGATGTACATCCACTTCCTGGTGGTTCAGGCCAAAGTGAAGAAGGTCAAGTATGAAGGAGGAGCTGAGACAGATCCACACTGGAGTCCAGAGAGCAGGAAGATGATTGTGTCTCTGGGAAAACTGGCTTTTGATCACTTGCAGAAAGGAAACATGATCTTCTATGAATCAGACCTGATAGAGTGTGGCATCGATATCAGAGCAGCCTCGGTGTACTCAGGAGTGTTCACACAAATCTTTAAAGAGGAGAGAGGACTTTACCAGGACAAGGTGTTCTGCTTCATCCATCTGAGTGTTCAGGAGTTTCTGGCTGCTCTTCATGTCCATCTGACCGTCATCAACTCTGGGGTCAATCTGCTGGTAGAACAAGTAATTACATCCCAGATGTGTGAAAGAAGAGAAGAATCTGCAGGGAGACACTTCTACCAGAGTGCTGTGGACAAGACCTTGCAGAGTCCAAATGGACACCTGGACTTGTTTCTCCGCTTCCTCCTGGGTCTTTCACTGCAGACCAATCAGACTCTCCTACGAGGCCTTCTGACAGAGACACGAAGTAACAAACAGGAAACAGTTCAGTACATCAAGAAGAAGCTCAGTGAGAATCTGTCTGCCGAGAAAAGCATCAATCTGTTCCACTGTTTGAATGAACTGAATGATCATTCTCTAGTGGAAGAGATCCAACAGTCGTTGAGATCAGGAAGACTTTCCACAGAAAAACTGTCTCCTGCTCAGTGGTCAGCTCTGGTCTTCATCTTACTGTCATCAGAAAAAGATCTGGATGTGTTTGACCTGAAGAAATACTCTGCTTCAGAGGAGGCTCTTCAGAGAATGCTGCCAGTGGTCAAAGCCTCCAACAAAGCTCTGTATGTATGCATCTATATACACGTTTATTGTTGAAATGTTTATGCAACTATGGTCTATTGCATCTGGAAGTCTTAGGATTTCTGAAATATTTGTGGAATTAACCCTTATCAAAGTGGACCCAGAGCTTTTCTTTAACTCTTCAAAAACTAATATAAATGAAAAGAAAATGATAAAAATCCCTGCAGTGAGCTAAAGCACCTTGTTTCCAACAGATGATGAATGGTGGTTTCATCGGGGGTTCAGTATGTGATAATTAATAATTATTTTGAACTGTATAAGGCAACAGCAATCACTGGTATTCTAATTTAGAAAGTATGCCTGTGTCAGTGGTTATTGATCTATAATCAGTAAAAGTACTAGCTCTCTACTTGCTTAACGGATACAGAGGTGTAACTGTGCTTTTTCAAACCTAATTCTATTTTTTTTATGCTTGATCTACGAGTTGTATTGTTATTTATGAAGCAGAGTCAGACATTTTTTTTCTGGTGGTAAGTTAAAAATAAGTTATTTAATTTCATCACAAATTAAATTGGTTTGCAGATTGTTTGGCTGTAACCTCACAGACAGAAGCTGTGAAGCTCTGCGTTCAGTTCTCAGCTCCCTGTCTTCTAGTTTGGGAGAACTAGACCTGAGTAACAATGACCTGCAGGACTCAGGAGTAAAGCTTCTGTCTGCTGGATTAAAGAATCCAAGCTGTTCACTGAAAACTCTCAGGTGAGGATTAAAGCTTTTTTCATTAATTTAGGTTTATGATCTGGATTATAGTATTGATCAAACAACAACATTGTCGAATTCAAAATTTAGCTGTTATTCATATTTATGTTAGCCTCTGATTTACTAATTCATTTATTCTTTTTCATAACATTAAAAAAATTGAGTATGAACCTGTGTGTATAACATGCTTTTTAGCGCCAGTCTGTTGAGAGATTTCAGATATTTTGGATTCATAACATATCAATTTATTTTCATTGTTACAAATTGTTTCATACAGGATTGCAGCAAATGTACTTCAAACCTTTTATTTAGGGGTTTGATTTATTTGTGTTAACCCTTACACCCTGGTGAAATAGTTTCTGGATGAATACATGATGAGAATTTTCCACATCTCCTCATCTATCCTTTTTGACTTCCTTAAATTAAATAAATAAATAAATAAATAAATAATACAAAAATAACTTTGGAAACCTAAATAAACTAAATAAATCAATAAAATGCCACTTGGATGAGTGACGAAATGTTTCTCCCACAAAACGCTACGTCCAGATGAACAGAATCAACTTTTGGAGATTTACTTTCCTGTATGATTGAGAATGCATCAAGAAGAGTAAAGTGTTGTTTTGTGTAGCTTAAACCTTTCAGCTCAATTAATTTCAAACTTTTACATAGTGACTCATATTATACTGTGATCTATATCTGCTTTTGAGAGCACAGTTTCAAATTAAATTCTTAATATATCACTACCACTATAGTCTCTGTTTCTCCAGTTGTGTCACTGCTGCTGTACTGCTCAGTGTCAAATGTTTTGTTATTCATCTGCCTCTTTCAACACTACTAGGTACATTACTGTCCTGAAAATATTCCTGGAAAAGTAGGAAGTGTAGCCTAAAACAGAAACTTCTTATAAACCACCAATTCAATTTTCCCTGTTCTGTGACACAACCTCCAAGTAGAAAAAAATGTAATAAATAAAAAAAACCCTCTGGTTATTGGTTATCTGTATCTGGTTATCTATCTCCAGTGACTATAGTATTTCCGGGGCCGGCGCAGGTGACACAACAACAAATTTGAAACTGCAACATTGACTTAATTGAGGTCTCTGGGGAAAACCTGATCAAAAAACTTGATCATCTGAATGCTTTGGCAATAATTTTGCACCAGATGACCTTTTTGATGAAAAACCTCTTTATATATCCAGGCTTGGGACCAGTAATACATTACAATGGTGCCAAGGACAGCAGAGTTGTGGCTGGTTCTTTCTTTCATCTGACCAATAGTGCTAAAATGAAAACATTTTCTCTCAGAGTGATGTTGAAAAAATGGTTTGAGCATTTGTTACTTTGAAGTTGACTTTGACTGTAGTCATTATTTTCTAAATGCTCCCACAGAAGTTTTCAATTGCTCCAAATTACTGTGGTGAGATTACAGAGACAGAGGCAATGAAAGAGAGATCATATTCTCCTATAATATCTTCTATTAAGTGGTTTCCTTTTAAATTCAGAGTTTAATTAAAATAATTTTCTCACAAAATCCTGAATGATCAGACCATAAAGAAAGCATAATAACATATTCACTTTTAGAGTGCAAGGTTACTTGTGGTTCTTAGTGTTCCCAAGAAGAGATTTAGGTAATTAAACTTGAAACAATAGTTCTATTAGGTCAAATGGATGTCCCTGAATTTGGAAATAAGAAAAACAATAAAACAATCCTTGTATGCAGTATTCACAGATGGATTTTTTTTTTTACCTGTCTACAGTCTATCAGGCTGTCTGATCACAGAGGAAGGCTGTAGGTCGCTGGCCTCAGCTCTGAGCTCAAACCCCTCCCATCTGAGAGAGCTGGACCTGAGCTACAACCATCCAGGAGACTCAGGAGTGGAGCTGCTGTCGGCTGGACTGAAAGATCCACGCTGGAGACTGGACACTCTCAGGTAGGGGAATAATGTCTGATAGAGGAGGAAGAGCTGTAAACTTTAAATAATTTAATTCTTTAATCTGTGTTTGTTTCATGCAGATGTTACATTAACACACACACACAGAGGAAACCTATATCTATTACACCAAGTGTTTCTTCTTCTTTCACCTCTTTTCACTCTCTGCAGCTAATCATGAGGTGTTATTAAGCTCTTGGTTTCTTCCAATGTGTTTCTTTTCATCCATCTTCCTCTCCTCACCCTAACTGGTTGTGGCAACCCTTTTTTTGGATCTGCCAGAGGTTTCTTCAAAGCAAGTTTTTTTTTTTTGTTTTTTTTTTTTTGGCTGTACCGTTTGGTAATTTAGCAATCAGAATTATTGTCTGATGGCCAAAAGGATGCTATTTTTTCAAGTGGATCATTATGGTTTGCCATATTGGTCCACTTGATTGGTCTTTATTATAAATTAAATTAAATTAAATTAAATTTCATTACAAACTGGACATACATGACTGAGGGATAGGAGAGGGAGAAAGAAAGGGAGAGAAAGAAAAACAGAGGTAAAGATGGACAATGAGAAAAGACAAGAAATCCAGTGGATATCCTGTTGAAAGTGGAAAAAAAGAAAACAAGTAAAAAGAGAATACCACAGTAGGGGTAGGAATACCACACCAACAACCTCAATAAGTCTAAGTAACTGTAAATAATAAATATCGAATGTTAGTGTGCAGCACACAAGACTGACAGTGCACAATATGCTTTGAGGTAGCAGCCAAGGTAGATAGTTTGTGTCTGTGAACATCCATGTGTACACCTGTGTGCATGAGCGCACTTGTATTCAAAAGTTTCTCAATGTAACAATCTACTAGAGAGTGTGGGGAGCCATAGCCCTGCCCTGCATGCCTGTTTCAGGGTATGAAGCAGGCATGCAGCAGATCCAGTTCCCTGACATCCAGAGGCCCCCCAGAGCACGAGAGCCCAAGAAGGACCATTGGAGGGGCAACCATGCCACCAAAAGAGCTGAGGAGCACCGGACACTAAGTACCACAAACACACCGATGGCTAAGTAAATCAGCCACCTGCTGGTGGCTGCCAGAAAGCAGAAGGTGTCAGCGCGGCCCCTACCGAAAACCCTCAATATGTTAGGAGGTGGGCACCAGCGCCAAAGGTGGGGTGGAGTACAAAGACCATCCTCTGGACGCCCTATAGCATGCCCACTCCCAAGGCCCTATATGTATATGTTATGAGGCCCCAAATGGGGGCCCAGCCCTTTAGTAAACTTTTCAAATGCAGGTTTGACAGCAGAAATGAGAGAGATCTGTGATGTCTGGGGCATTCCTCAACTCTCCTAACGGCCTGCAAGCAAAAAAGTCATATAAATGCTGATAATTTATTTCTGAGTAATTTTTCATGTACATAAACATGTATGTTAATAAAAGTGCCTGTGTGAGATTTGGGACACCGCTTTGACTAAGAACTTTCTTTTTGTTCATACTTTATGGCTTTAAAAAAAATATCGAGATATATATCGTTTATCGCCATCCAGCTAAAGAATATCGAGATATGAATTTTAGGCGATATCGCCCAGCCCTACTCTGAGCCCTTCTTGAATGACTCTTCACCATGACAGACTGGAACAGCGGCCGCTGCAGCCTTCTGTCTATCTATCGTTTCCCTCTTTGCTAACTTGTGAACAAAACCCTCCTCAACATGGGGCAGCAACTCATCCCTGATTCAGAGTGGGCTTTCCACCATTTTCTGTCTGAGGACTAGGGATGGGTATCGTTTAGGTTTTATCTGATACCGGTGCCAAACCGGTACTTTTGAAACGGTGCCGGTGCTTAAACGGTGCTCAAACCGGTGCTTAAAGAATGGAGAACACAAACTTTGTCCACAAACCTCTCATGTTCAGCTGTTTTTTTGTAAAAAGATAACAATGTTAGCCTTTTCCGCAGCTATGGGGCATATATGGTATGACTCTTGGCTGGAAGCAGTGCTTAAACAATGGAAAAAACACAAACTTTGTCCAAAAACCTCTCATGTTTAACTGTTTTCTACTTTTTCTTTGGTCATTTTAGCCTCTTTGGCCAGGGTGAAGGGAGTATCTGCCATCAAACAAGAAGACAGCCGCATGTAGCTATGATGATGTTTGCTAGTTCACCTTACATGCATTAATGTAATAACGTGGTTAGCCTACTCAACGTAAATTATACACGAACAACATTAAGCTACTCGCCCAGAGAAGAACGGCTGCTGCTGCCATCATCATCCGTCATCATTTCTGCTACACTGGCAGGGCTAGGGGCCAGGACTCTACTCTTCAGGTTTTTGGGGGATTGTTGCTAACTCCGGGTCCGATAACAGGCACCACACCCGCAGTAGATGTGCACGGCTCTTGCAGCAAGCTATCAAATACGGCGCATTTCTCGGCTTTTAAAAAAAAAAACACTATGCGTCGCCAGCTGTTTCATCGGATTTGAGGTGTTACTTCCTTTGACAGTATCACAGTATCACCTTAAAGCACTTGTTGCAGGCTGCCGAGTTTGCATATTTTGCTGTGAAGTACAGCCAGACTTTTGACCGCTTCGCCTTGGGCATTTTTAATCTGTAGCTCTGCTCTAAAAGAACGTACGTACCTGGACCCGCCTACTATCCTCAGAAACGTAAAATGATTGGCTAGAATTCAAAGTGTATGACATCTCAGGAAAAAAAAGCACCGAAATAAAGCACCGAAATGTGCGTTGCTTTTCGGTCTGGTTACTACCGTTTATGTCAGAACCGGTGCCATCATGGCACCGGATACTGGTACCCATCCCTACTGAGGACCATGGCTAAAGATTTAGAAGTGGTGATTCTTATTTCTGCCACTCCACTCAGCTGTGATTTACTCCAGTGAGAGCTGGCGGCTCCACTATCTAATGGCTGTCCAAGCCCGACAGCTTCATGGTGATCACAGAGAGGGACATGCAATGTCCCGCTTGAGAGGCCCCAACCACGACACACAATAATGTCATGAAAGGATATTTTTAAAAGGGCTATGCAACATGCCCAATAACTTTTCATTCTGATGATCTACAGAGTCATTTGAGAACAAAACAAATTTCACTGCTCAAAAACTTCACTATCTATAGTGCAGACAGTGTGGATCCTCTAAACTAAGTTTGTGGGATACGATCTTTAAAGAAATGAAGATCAAACTGTCATTGTTTGTATTTGCTTACACAGCATGTCTTGAAGAATTAGCTGGAGTCATCAGCAACAGCAGAGAGCAGTCATATCTCAAGTCTAATAACAACAGACAGGAAAAGATCAATAAAGAAACAACTTCCCCAAACCAAAACACAAATGAAACAATAAGAAAAACAGGTTGAGCTAAAGTATATTTAAAGTTCATCCTGATTAATATAAATGTCACTGATAGTTACAAATATATTGGAAATCCAAAATACATACTACTCAGCTGATGTCTTTCTGTCCAACAGTTCCTTTTCTAGACTTGCAGGAGTTTGATGTAATCTGGGGAGTGATGGTCCAAGCCCCAAAGACAGTAAGAAGCAAGCAGAGGAACAAAGCATTAAAATAAATACAGGGGTTAGAGTTTATGTTGTAAAAATTCATATGGATTGAAAACAAGCCCTGCTCCTAATGGCTGCACTTTCCAAAAACGCTTAGTCTGGGCTTTTATCTAGTAGCTGCTGACTTTTCTTTTTCAAACAATCAACAGAAAATTTCACTGAGAGATATTTGTGTATAAGGTTTTTAAAGCTGTGGTGTTAATTTTTAAGTAACATGGGCCGAGGGGCAGCTGCAACGCTAGGCTAACACTTGCTAACTAGCAAGTTGATAAACCTGGTGCTAAACTTAGAGAAGGCACAAAAACAATTTGAATGAGTGTAAACATTTACTCACCAAATCAGTGTAAAGAATTGCAACAATAATCCCTTGAGCTGAAGCTTCTCCAGCTGAACCCAGGTTTGCTCAACATATTCTGGGAAAAAAAACAACCTAAGTGCCATGAACATGTGGACTGACAGGAAGAAAGTGACATGTCATTTTCAAACCATATCATTTTGTCCTTCTGCGCTGAGAAGCAAAATTTCCAGCTTACTATATTTTTCCTAAGTTAAGACAACTTAAATAAACTGGGTTGATCTGCTTTTTGAATTTAAAGTACTGGCAACTTACTGAAATGCGGTCAGCTACTTAGCGCTTAGTGCTGTTTGCGTTAATCTGGTGGTGGTCAGAGGGCCCGGTCGCGCCTGTGTCCGGCAGCCTCGCCTCTGTCAGTGCGCCCCAGGGCAGCTGTGGCTACAGTGTAGCTTACCATCACCAGTGTGTGAATGTGTGTGTGAATGGGTGAATGACTGAATGTAGTGTAAAGCGCTTTGGGGTCCTATGGACTAGAAAAGCGCTATACAAATGCAGGCCATTTAATCTCATTAAAATGACGTTAACGCCATAACCGCATTAACTCTGTTGGCTCATTAACGCGCCAGCGCCGTGCAGCCCCAAGCACGGGCGATCTTCATTAACTCGCTAACAGAGATTTGCTGCGTTAATACGGTTATGGCATTACTGTCATTTTAATGAGATTAACGCTGACAGCACTACTTCATAGTGATTCTAATATTAAAAAAAATGAACAGGTAGAAAAGTTTTTTTTGAGTCTAACAGAGCTAAAGTTCTGTTAGCAGAACTTGTCCTGGATGTAGTGTGTATTTCATCATCACACTTGTGTCCTTTTGTGCGATTAAAAATAAAAGTAATATTTATACCTCTACTATAAACCATTGCAACAAGAAAAACTGATTGTAGCACAGTTTGGTTGAAGACAAATGCATTTTTTTTTAAATAATCACCCTGCGTCAAAACAACAAGCATTCAGTACAGTTACATATTAAACAGTAAATTACAGATTCCCAATGTGTGCCTTTTCTTGTTTTGTATATATTTCTCCAGTTTGGTGTTTATGCCTGCTGTCTACTATTAATAGTACTTGGAGGACTTGAAGCGAGCTCACCCATGATTTTGTTTTACATGTACAATCTCAATAAAGACACCAAAGACAGGGAGGTGTCCTTTCCAGCTAAACAATAATGAAGGTCACTGTTTGAATCAGTCATATTTCTTTCAATACAGTGATGTGCTGACAGGTCCAGGATCAGTCCAAATCATCAGCAGTTTGATCCACCTATGGACTGAAGTGCATTTGTGAAAATGTTGAACTGTTCTTTTATCAGTGTCTAACAGTATGTGTATGAAAGCCATGTAATGTCCATGTGTGCATGCTGAAAGAGACTGTGCTGGTCTGACTCCCCTCCTCCTTTCAGGGTGGAGCCTGCTGGAGTCCAGTGGTTGAGACCAGGTCTGAGGAAGTGTAAGTGTGTTTTTAATGTGATTCATGAAAACAAAGCAGCACACATTCAACCATCTTCAAACTGTCACATCACTCATTCACATCTCTGATGTCAGGAGGCATCAAAGTGTCAATCAGTGAACAGATGATGGATCAATAACTGCAGCTGGATTGTGTTTGTTCTCTCCACCAGATTCCTGTCAACCCACAATTGACACAAACACAGTACACAGAAACCTCAAACTGTCTGACAACAACAGGAAGGTGACATGTGTGATGGAGGTTCAGTCGTATCCTGATCACCCACACAGATTTGATGTTCATCAGCTGCTGTGTAGAGATGGTCTGACTGATCGCGGTTACTGGGAGGTCGAGTGGAAAGGAGAGGTTTGGATGACAGTGAGTTACAGAAGAATAAGAAGGAAAGGAGTCAGCAATGACTGTTTGTTTGGAGAGAATGATCATTCCTGGAGGTTGTACTGCACTAACGATGGTCCTATTTATGTTTGTCACGATACCAAATTCGTATCCACCACCACCTCCTCCTCCTCCGTCTCTAACAGAGTAGCAGTGTACGTGGACTTTCCTGCTGGCACTCTGTCCTTCTACAGAGTCTCCTCTGACACTCTGATCCATCTCCACACCTTCAACACCACATTCACTGAACCTCTTTATCCTGGATTAAAAGTCTTTATGGGTGCCTCAGTGTGTCTGTGCTGAGTTGAGTGTAAAGAGTGTCCTCCTGTTAGAGAAACACTGACTGTTGAACAGATAGTTCAGTCTGTACATGTCTGTCTCTTTCACTCAGAAACATGTTTTCAGATTCATGGATTCAGTTGATGTTTTAAACTGTTCTAAATGATTTCTTGTAAATTTCTTCCTCTTCAGTCATTTAAAGATGTAAGATACTATTATTCCAGGATCCATATGTTTTTTTTCTGCCTTGGTTTTTGGTTAGTTGTGTTTTTCTGAAGCTCAGTTCACAACCAGCTCCTCTGCATTTTCATTAAAATGAATCCAAATGTTTGATTTCTCTTTCTTAATGGGGTTTTTCCAAAGTCTCCACATGCTCTTACTGTTTCACTCATTGTTGGAATCTCATAATTTGAAAATGTTTTGTATAAGCTGAAAATATTGGCTCAATAATTTTAAATGCAGTTATAACCAGAATATCATTGTTTTGAGGGATCATAATGGATATGGCTTATCTAATAAACAGCAAAGGCTTCAATCCTGATTTGAAAGTAGTCTTGTGTTTTTCCAATGTTGAACAAGAACATGGTGCAGGATGTTGGTACCAGCTTGGTTATCAAACACATGAAATATGTGTGTATCGCACTGCATATGTTGTGTATCACTTTAGTTTGTATGAAATATGAAAACTATCACAAAGTGTCCTGGTGAAGAATCTGCTGGAATTTGAGGATGGATATTTTTTTTTTTTTAGAAGCTGTTTCATTCATATGATTTTAAAAAGTGCTGCATCAAAAACAGAGAAAGTGAAGACAGATGTGTTTGTGTGCTCAAAGGAAAATCACAGCAAAAAGCCTTGTGATGGAATTAGGCATTTTCTGTTCTGAAGCCGTCTAGTGGTTGTTTTGTGTATATTATTATTCCAGATCTAGCCAGGGGCCGTTTCACCTGTGTTAATCTGTTGCCATCACAAGTTGTAAGTAATATTGTATGTTATCATTGAAACAGGTTCAAATCAAATTTGAATGGGTATATAACCTAAGCTAATTAAAGTTGATTTATGCAGGAAATATGGCTGAATATGAAACTTGATCCTGTTATTCATAGGTACACGTCACTGTGACACGATAGGCTTCATGCTTCTGCTGGTGGCTGTGCAGCACTCATTTAACAAAGTAGAACACACAAAGATTTAGCTAAAGATGCTGAGCTGGAATATGTGGCTGTAGAAATACAGATCATTGAGGAAGTTTACACCAGAATAAACTAATATAGTTCTTGTAAAAGGTCCCAACTTCAATCTTTGGAAAGTCTGGAAGATAAAGGAAATGAGAAAACAAGAAGATGTGGAGACTTTATTGCTCACAGCTCACTCCGGGGAGGAAAAAAATGTGTTTCAGAAAATACTATTTCTACCTTATGATTACAGACATGAAACTGTTTCAGCTTCTCAAAAATTCATTTTGGCATTAGTTTTCTTCCAGCCTTGGAAAAAAACCCTCAGAGATTGGATGTGTTTGGTTGACTTGAAGCTTTCTGTGAGTTGGTGTCATCAGGTTTGTTCGACACACTGTCAAACAAAACTGGAAGCTTCTGTGACTTTGTCTTTACCAGTGATGGGAATAACGGCGTTACAAGTAACAGCGTTACTAACACTTTTTTCAGTAAAAACGTAATCTAACTAATTACTATTTCTATCGTTACAACAGCGTTACTGTTACTAACAAGAAAATGCGGTCCCAGATAGCAAAATTGGTATGGCCCAGATCTGGCCCACACAATGTGCTTACACATGGCCAACATACCGCAGAGAATGATGGTCCTCTGGTGGCCCAGACCTGGTTTGCCAGAGGTGGCCCACACATGGGCCAGCACAAGGCCAGTTGCAGACACACTGGTGGTCCTGTGCTGGCCTATGTATGGATTACCTCTGGCAAACCTGATCTTGGCCAGCAAAGGGCCGTCATTCTTTGTGGTATGTGTAAGTGGTGTGTAGCCACGGGCCAGTTGCAGCCATGTAATAACAACATGTGCCGGAACATAATATTGCAAAAGTAAGATGACAAAACTCTGTGGAGACAGTGAATGGAGTGATTGTTATGTAGCACTTTTCTACTCTCCCAGATTACTCAAAGTGCTCTGTACAACATGTCCAGTGTTGGGGAGTAACGGAATACATGTACCGCCGTTACGTATTTAAAATACAAAATATGAGTAACTGTATTCCGTTACAGTTTAAAAAGGTGGTAATTAGAATACAGTTACTTTGTTGAAATAAATGGGTTACACTGCGGTATTTTCCTGTTTCATATTGTCACAGGTCAGGACTGTTTGGGTTTTGTTTGTCCTGTTGTTCCAGGCGGCAGCGTTACGGTTGCCATGGTTACAGGTGACGCGCTCTCTGTGCGACTGTGTGTTTCCTGCATGAGAGAGCGCCTTTTTGTTGTTGCTGTTGTGCTAAGCTAATAGGCAGAATGCTACAGGCATAGCCCCAAAGAATGTAGCCTCATGGGCAGTGTAGTCCGTGCTGCAGGGAGAATGGACTGCTATACCAGTTATGTTTCTGTGAGCGAGGGAGGGAGAAAAAGGAGAGTGGAAAAGTACGAGTTGTCACCGAGCAGAAACGGGAGCTGGAAGCATGTAAATATAATAATAACCACTTCAGCCAAGAAGAGTGCCTGACGAGCCCAGTTGTAAGTAAGCTATTAAGACTCGACTGTACACCATGTTCAGCCACACACCCATAATTTGCTCCATTGCGGTTAATTTCACACCTCAAACATTTAGTAAACAACTCTTTTACGCTACGTCCACACCTGCACTGTCATGAGGTGGCCCTGGACATTCTTCAAGGAGAAGACAACACTTTTTATGGGATACTCCTACCCACACTGGAGACATTGATATTTAAGTCCCTGGAGTTGAGCAGTGGCCTGCAAATTCTTGAAAATCTTCCAGAGGCATGCAGTTGTTACAGTAAGAACTTGTGTTTTTAACCACAGGAAAGGAAGGACAAGGCCAAGGCAAGTCTGCTGGGAGAGTGCCAGAAAATTGTCCTTAACAAAGACCAGCGAGCAGGTACCAGGACGCCAACATGCCAACTTATCCTCTGTGGCCTAGTCCGTGCTGACTTTTTTTCCTTTGAAGATTAATTCAAGTCATAGATTATTTCAAATCAGGATCACATGGAATGGACTCTCTGAATAGATTCACACTGATAAAGAATATTTCACTCAGATACAATGCAGCTACTCCATCCAGTGCCCCAGTAGAAAGACTGTTTAGCCTTGGAAAGCTCATCTTTTCTCCAAAGAGGAACAGACTCTGATGAGAAATTTGAGAAGCTCCTTGTTTTGAGATACAACCACTGGTTTAATGGCTAGGTTGAATGGATGTGAGAGGTTTGTGGATGTTGCGAATAAGAATTCTTCATGTGTTAAAAAAAAAGCTGAAAATGGTTTTATTTGTGTACGTTTAATGTGTTAGACTTGTACACAGTTAAACATATATGGATCAAATAATGTTGAATTCTGGATATGGATTGGTAAGCAATAAAAATTTGAAATAAGGGGGTAGGAACAGGAAAAGTATAAACTTCATCCTGCTCCTTTTCGAGCACACACATTCTGGAGACAGATATATACATGAAAACTTGATGATTTTTAAGTATTGTGTTTTTTCCTCATCATTTCAATTATATTAGCATGTTCGAAAAAAAATTTCTACCTACCTACTAGGGGTGCAACAATACTCTTATCGGTATTGAACCGTTGAATACAGTGCTTTCGGTTCGGTACGCACATGTATCGAACAATACAAAATTTTTAATTTATTTTATCAACTTTTCTTTTGACGATGCTGTCTGTGTTGAGAGCTCAGTGGATCTGCGTTCGACTATTCCGCCTTTGGTCGATTACAGTCTTATGTTATAGCAGCTGTGTTGAGCTCGATTCCTCGAGGGTCAACTTTTTGATTCCCTAGTCCAACACACATGAATTAAATGGCTGAATTGCTACATCAGCATCCAGTCAAGTACTGTAGTATTGCTAATGACCTAATAATTTTATTCTGGAGTGTTGGGGTGAGGACATGTCTTGGGCCTTGTCCACCTCTCCATGTCTGTCACATGACTGCAAGGATTTGGAGGCGGGTTTCCTCATGCCCTGAGTTTGATCAAACTAGAATCACATCATATTTTGTCAAGTGTCCGTCAAAGCGCTGAAGAGAAGGATGGTATAATAAAAAAAAAAAAAAAAAAAAAAAAAATTAAAATAGATAAGATGAAAACATTATAGAAAATATTGTGACACATCAACATATGTTTGTAAAAATATATGTGTAGATGCGAATATGCACATACATATACAAAAGTGTACACAATCACACACACTAGCACAAATATGTGACCATAAAATACGTGTATACGTGTACATCATCCAATGAGACAAAAAACTAGAATAGCTAAAACAGAATAAAAGTGGTGTCAGAGAGATCCGAAAGCCTTGGAAAATAAGTAGGGAATCAGATTTGATTTTAAGATTTCCAAGGAGGAAGAGGATTTTATAAAAGATGAAAGACTGTTCCAGAGTCTCATGGCAGCAATGGAGAAAGCCCTGTCACCTCTAGATTTGCAACGGTAGGCATATTGTAGCAGATAATTAAAAGGGGAATCATAGTTTCTTCATTTATTCACACAACAGGTTAAACCATGTTAGCCAGCATGCCACAAGGCCACAAATTACAGCCCAGTGCCAGAAAAGTAGCTGTGATTACCTGCCTGGCACTGTGCACACCGTCGGCATCTTGAGAAGGCAGATACTTGAATGCAGTGACCAGCCAAACAGTAGTACATGCAGAGGGCAGCAAAGGCTCGCGTTAGGCTGGTGAGTCAGGCGTGGAGTGGACTCTATATTTAGACTATAATGACACTCCTGGAACATCAGCATCTGTTCTCTGGGAAGCAGGGAAAGCTGTGATGAGAGGTCAAATAATTTCTTTCTCATCACAGAAAAAGAAAGAGGAAAACAATTCAGGAACTAGAAAAAAAACCCCCCACATCAAATCCTTAGAAGAAGCCTACGCAAAACAAAACAAGAATTAAATGAAATTATTGATAAACCTCTGATGGAGATGAGACGGCTGAGCAGGGGGCCGAGCTGATAACTGGGCAGCTGACTGAGCTAAGATGAGTGAGAGCAGTCTCAGGAAAAGCAATCTTAATGACAGCCACTGTCCTCACTTGCTGCACAAAAAAATAATTAATAAATATATATATATAAATATATATATATATATATATATATATATATATATATATATATATATATATATATATATATATATATATATATATATATATATATATATATATATATAGGCCCAGAATAAATAGTCACAAAGTCTGAAGAAACAGAAAAAGTATACTTTTCACTCACTACAGCTGGCTGCTTTGACACTCCAAAGGATGCTGGGCAGTGCAGCGAGGAATAGAGGGGGTTCTGTTGTGTGGGAGAATTTTGAGTTGATTTTTGTCAATCGGGTGGGTTTTACAGCTTTGTGTTCTGGCCGTTTGCTTTTGTTTTGTGCGTGTTTATTTTATCTGAAAATGGGAAAAAGGTAAAATGTCAAAAATCTGCTTCCATAATATAAATATCATTAAATACCTTTAGAAAAACTTCCACTTCACTCTTTACATGTGATGTTGTCAAAATATATATTTTATTGTTTAATTAATCTTAAAATGTTAGTCTGCCAAATGTGCAGCAATTGAATTTATTTATTCTCTTTATCTGATAGTTTGTGGGGCCCAGGTAGACTGTATAACTGCATCTCTACCAGTTTCTCTGCACTCCAGCCTCTTCTGTGCCATGTGAAGGGATTTTCCTCAAGGCAGGAGAAATTATCTCCACGAAGAGGAACAGGTTTGGCCATCGCACACTAGAACAAATTTTCTTAAATAAAAATGAAGGGCAACTTCAAACCCTGGCTGGCCCTTAAAATGCATCCTTTTAAGGCCCTAGTGTACAAAAATGTACACGCCCCAAAAAGTGCTATAAAAACGTTATATATTCATATTTTTTTTCACTTTAAATTGGTCAGTCTTTTAAAACTACTTCTCCCTGAAATATTCATATGAAGTTTTAATTATATTTTCGTTGTTTTAACTCTTTAAATCCCAGTTTTATTACATGAGCGCCCTGTTTTTTTAGCCCCAAAAAACAAAAAAACTAAATATTTTCCAAAAAAAACATTTGAAGTAATATTTGTTTGTTATTATAATTAGGCCTTTAGATGGACCAAAGATTGGCACCAACATTCATTTCGATCCACTTTTATTTTTTTTGCAGGAGCGCATTTCATAAAATGCACACACTATCGGTCCTAATCGACCACGCCCAAAAAAGTGCTATAAAAAATTTATATATTAATATTTTATTCCACTTTAAATTAGCCAGTCTTTTAGACCTACTTCTCCTTGAAATATTCATGTCAAGTTTTAATTACATTTCGCGGATTTTAACCCTTTATATCCCGGTTTCGTCACATGAGCGCACTGCTTTTTTTGCCCCAAAAAACATAAAACTTGAATATTTTCCAAAAAAAACCATTTGAGGTAATATTCAATTGTTATTATAATTAGGCCTTTAGATGGACTAAAGATTGGCACCAACATTCATTTCGATCGCCTTTTATTTTTTTTTTCAGGACCAGAAAATGGTCTCCAGGCGGCAAATGCTCCTCCTCTAGGCCGAAATAAGTGCATCTTGCCGGGGTAAGTCGCGACGATTACCGGGGCACGATCACTGGGGACCCCTTTTTCCAGCACACACATCCGATACCACGTGACAACAAATACGTCATTTCCTGTTGACTAAAAAAAAAAAATGCACCCTCTCACGGTCCTAGGGGCCGAAAATGGTCCCGCCCGATCAGCGGGCAAAGCCGCTGCTGCACGCCGGAAATGAGGCTTCATTTCCCGCAGGTCTGTTTAAGCAGCCCGCTGTTTTCCAGCCCGGGGTCAAATGTGGAGCAAGGGCGCCACCCGGTGGACAAATAAAAAAATTACAACTCTAAGGCCCGTCCTGCAAAACGAAACGGAAACATAAGTAATCACCAAGACATTAACGGTAATAATTCTGCAGTGAAAAATAGCGTTTATAATGGAAGTCAATGGGGCCGTAAACGGCCCCTAGGGCTCTAAGAGGATGTGTATTGTTAGCTTAGCCACTGAAGCTAATTTAAGGAAGTCAGACTTGAATTTTGAAATGAAATTATGCCAAACTTTTTTTTAGAGAATTTGGCTATATTCTATTCAACACAGTGCAAATGGCTTGTAACTGAAAAACTACAATGTACAAAAATGGTCCCAGGGCCAGCAGGGGGTTAAATGCATCATGTTTTTAATTTGCAAGTTCATAAGCATGTTCCCTTTCCATTTCACAATCAAGTCTACCCACAGGTCAAAAATATGTCTGGGAAAATTTCCCTAATATATTATTTATAAATACACCCGTCTAGCGGTTAATTGCATAAGTGCATGGAGGCAGGACCTCACAGCAGAAGCATACTCCATAATGTGTTGTACATTATCACATGTATATTATATGTAATGTGGCATTTTTCAATTATTGTATTTTCCAACATCAAGAAGTCACAAGCAAAGAAAGACCACACCATGGTGCATATTTAAACAAGGAGAGTTTACTGATCAAAACTATTTATTAAACAAATAAACCACTTTTTTTTTTAACTACCAAAAAAAAAATAAAAAAATAAAAAAATACAGGTTCAAAGCAACACAACGGCGGCCCAATATCAGACAGAATTCCACTCTGTAGAGTGAGCAATCTTAATGAAGCAGTTGGTTTTATTTTGTGGATTCAAGCTGCTCTTCATATTTTTGGCCACCAGATGTCACCAGAGAGGACTGTGTTGAAAAGCTTCGAGTAATGAACCGTTTTTCAATACAAGCTTTAGTGCTTCAGAAAGCTTCATTTGGCCATCACTAGCTACAGCACACTGAAACTCCTCCTCTGGATGATCCAGCCACAGGTTACACAAATAAATCATATCCTCCCAAAGCTCATCAGACAGTGCGAGGGCTGCGGGGGCCATGTAGTGGTCGCATCATTCTAGGTGGGCAGAACTGGATTGGAACTGACAGAGACTAAAGGAAAACACAGGGCTTATATACACAAAGACCTAATCAGGAAATGGGAAACAGCAGGGAGACACAGCTGGGAGAAATTAGTGCTAACGAGACAGGGGAAAGTAAAACTGAATACACTGACATAAGACATGGACCTTCAAAGTAAAACAGGAAACAAGAAACAAATCACAAAGACGCAAACTTGACACTGAACTAAACCTATAATAATAATAATAATCAAAACAGCACAACTTAAAGAATCAGAATGTAAATCATAATACAGAAAAATACCAAAATCTAAGAAACTGAAAATGACCCAGAACTGTGACAAAAACAAAAAACAAAAAACAACAACAACAACTATATGTGCTGTTAAAGATTTATCTGGGAACATAATATATGACCCTGAAAGAATACATTTCTATGAAAGGGATTTCTATGAAATGTTATATTCACCACAAATAATTTAAAAATGAAATTGATCAGTTTCTTGACAATGTAACTCTTCCAAAATCACTAGACAGCAATGGCACTGGATTTGCCACTGACACCAGGTGAACTCCAGGAAGCCCTGATAAGAATGCCCAATAATGAGGCTCCAGGTCCAGACGGCTTTCCAGCAGAATTCTAAAATAAGAATTCTTGACAATTATGGCACCTGTATTCCACAGAATGTTGCAGGAAATCAAGGAAAATGGCAGACTATCACCAAATATGAATTCTGCCAATATTAGTCTCCTGCTATAACCAGGCAAAGACCCTATATTTCCCTCACGCTATCGTCCAGTATCCCTTATTGATGTAGACCTCAAAATAATCTGCAAGCTCTCTCAAAAAGATTAGAGAAGATAACCCCCCCCCCTTTTAATTCATCCTGACCAAACTGGTTTCATAACAGGTAGGCACTCAGCAACAGATACAAGTAGATTACTTAATTTAATAGACTACTCATGCAGTAAACACATTGAAACCACAATATTGTTTCTAGATGAAGAGAACGCATTTGACCGGGTTAACTGAAAAATTTTGTTTGCACATTTCCACAAATTTGATTTTGGAACCTCTTTCATTAACTGGTTAAAATATTATATAATTCCCCAACATCTTGTATCAGAACAAATGACCAAACATCCTCCAGCTGAGGGGCACCAGGCAGGGATGCCCACTTTCCCCTTCACTGTTTGCAATCGTTATTGAACCACTAGCAGCAGAAATTTGACAGGTGTAGGAATGTTTAGCTTATTTTAGAGTTTAGAAATGTGTTAACATAGAATGTAGAACTATTGTAGAGATACTGACACTGCCCTCAATATAATAATGGCCTCACTGTGTTGTGAACTTAGGAGTAGATTGTAGGAGACCCCTCCCCCACTTGAACTGTGAAAGTAAAACAGAGAGGAGTTAATGCTGAGTGGAAATTTCCCAGAGAATGTTTGGGTGGGGGTCTCAACATTTGTAATTGGATAACTGTGGTCTGGAAGGGAGATGGGGTTTTATGACCTAGGGTGTCACCTACACCCACAGTGTTTTAACTGTCACGCACACACATCCACACGCACACTCACTCATGTGCACACACATACACACAGGTATGCGTACACAGTCACACACGAGCACTCACATAGACACGTGGGAACGCGCACATGTAGGCATTCATGCGCTCGTGCACATAGACACAGACAGAGTTTGCAGCACACCGTGGGGGTTTTATGATAGGGTCGCCCCTACAAAACTGTGTTTCACAGACAAAGGAGTGAAGATTTGCAGAGGGACACACCAGCCTTGTCTTCCCTTCTAGAAGTGCATGCTTAAATGAAGATGAATAAAGGTTTTGTGAAATGACTACTGAGTTCTGGTGCCGTCTCTGGAAGTTTTGACGAATAAAAGAACCGGGGTAAAACTGATTTCTCAACACAGGCTACAACAATTAAGGGCATGAAATGCAAGAAAGTAGAAAATCAGTCTCTATGCGAATGATGTGTTGCTTTTTCTCCAAAACTCACAAACCAACCTTTCTGAGGTGATTACACTAATAAACCAGCATTTTTTGTATTGAACTGTGTTTTTTAATCACAGAATCATTATAAAAGCTTCACTGTGAGAGAACCGTCAAGGCTCGATTCATTTTCATGCCGAAAACCGTAAATCCAACAATCCAACAATCCAGAGAGGATTTTTTGTAATTACATTACTTGTTCTGATTACAGAAATAAGGAGAAAAGCACAGAGCTGTTCAGTCACTAACGAACTGCCATTACTGTACTTTTATTATTATTCTGTAAAAGCAACAGGCTGGATTCTCCTTCAGTTCCTGTGCAGAGCTGATTATTAAATATGCGCAAAGAGCAGCATGTTTTATGTCACATCTGCCACATCTGTGAAGACAATAACGCCAACTTAAGAAAAGTTTGTACTTCAGTAACCCTTTATTAATCTGATTAAACTGATTAATTTTTTAGCACTGTGTTTTGTTTTGTTTGTTTCTTTAACTGAGTTTGTTTCAAATATTCAGGTTGCACTTCAAAAGAAATAAAATCACCCGGCTCACCTGTTGAGACAAAAAAGAGAAAAGAAGCAAAAAAAAGAGAGCAGCATAATAAACACAACACCATCGCATTAATCTAGCTAAGTATAAATAACAGTAAATACTAAATATTGAATGTTGTTGTGCAGTACGTAGGACCAACAGCGCACAATGTGCTTTGAGGTAGCAGCCAGGAAAGGTGCGGTTTGTGTCTATGAACAGTGAACACCTGTGTGCACACTTGTGTGGATGCTTGTATTTAAAAAGGTTTCTCCGTGTAACAATCTGCTAGAGCTTTCAGCCAAGCTGCTCTAGGGCTCTGTCTCGAGGCACCTGCCAAGCGACACCAACGCCGGCCATCTACCAAACCACCTGAATGTTTTCTCCTTAGTTTTCTCCCTCATCTGTCTCCTTAAGGGTACCACTTTGACTGCCACACAGCTCAACCCTCACACCTTTTTGTTTGAGGCTGAGCTGAAACACAAAAGGAGAGAAAGAGACAGCTCTTGGGAGGCCAGAAGGTCCCTGAATGTAACTGTGCAATAAATTTATAAAGTGTTTGAAACCTGATGTGTTCCTTCTGTTTTCATTCTACACACAAGAAGTTGAGTCCTTTTCTCATTTGTTTGATTTTTGTTCTCATTTGAGTTTTTGTGTCTCATATTTGGAGTCGCGTCTCCTAAATGATTGAGAAAAAGGACAATAAATATTATTTAATATTGAACTTGAAAAAACGGTTGGAGAAGCATAAAAGCTTTCCACAACTCTGCACGCAATATTGTTAACAAGGAACAATCTTTCATTTTTTTTAGGGTGAGTTCGCATGTGCACAACTATGTTCATGTTTACATGGTGTGTTTGTGGTATTTACAATAGTTCAAAGTCTACAGATCAAATGTTAAAACTGTAAATTTCTCTTATTTTGAAAAGTTCTTTTTGATTTTTGATGCTAGCTACACGTTTCACATATTTGGCTCAGCGCTCAGGGCCACCATCCTCATTGGCTGACCTGCCCACAAAGCTTTAATTTAACCCTGACACTGCAAGATACATGTTTGAACATTTACATCATTTCACTCATTTTATTCACACAACAACATCTTCAATAACAGAGTTTGAATGAAGTTCAGGGGTTGATGCTGCTCATTGATTGGACGGTTGGTTTCAGCGCTGCTCTGCACAGATGAAGGTAGAAGGTGTGACTGGATCTATAGACTGGAAACAGGGAAACATGTTGAACATTTAAAGCATTGCAGTAGAAATGTTCATGTTCTAAATGTAGCAGAGCTGATCGGTGATCAGCGTGTTCACACTTGCAATCTACAACAACGTTTCATGTCTTCACACGTTAGCATGTGAACTTTACGCTGATTTAGGCTCGTTTTGAGCCCGTCTGAGCAGTCAGACGGCATATTTTGAAATCAGCATATGAAGGTGTGGCTCTCTCACAGTCTTCAGGTGGAATCCCACTTCCTTGTAGGAAGCAGTTCACCTGTGTGTCCATGTTTAGTGTCCAGGTGTGGAGTGGAGCTTGTTGTTTGTGTGTGTGTTTGAAGAAACTGTAAGTTTGCTTTATTTCCTCCTTTAACAAATTTACTGTTTGTTTCTGCTCTGTAATGTTTGGATCAGATGTTCAGCTCTTACTTCAGGACAAACTTTTGATCACTCTTGTGTTTGAAGACAAATCCACATGATTAGAGATTGATCGTCAGTAACTCTGCAGTGGAACATTTGTTTCTGTGATAAACAACTTAAATGGATCTGTATGAAACTTTAGACCCATCGGACACTGTTTTTCCCTTTAACTGGAAACAATCAGATAAAATTGGTTCGTTCTTAAGAACTCAACATTCAGGTTTTACTGAAGTGACGTTGAAAAAACACAAAGTAAAGCAGCTCCAGCTCAGTTCAGGGTTACTGCAAACAAAGTTTATTTAAAGAAAATATAGAATTTTACAAACACCATTAACATTTACAGCATTTTTGAAAAATCCTGAACCTCAATATACCTTCATATGGAGGCTGTGACTTCAGTCATACATAATGTGCAGGAAAGTATTTGGACTTGTTTTGTGTTGTATTGCGGTCATGTTCACTTTAAATGTTGTGTTTCAATCAGTGGATCTGAGTTTGAGTTTTCTTCTTTTAGCGTTTGAAGGTTTTAATCCTTAATAGTTGGTCTCTCGTGTTTGCCTGTGTGTTTCCCCTTCTTGTTTATAAACACTTTGAATTTTGTTCCTTTTGAACAGTTTTCAGTCTGAATGAAGGTTTGCTTGATGTTATTTGAGTCAGTTGTCCTGGATTTGGCATTAACCTCTGCCAGCTAATGTCAGTAATCTTATATCAAATACATTTATATAGTCACTCAATGGTACATTTAGATGAAATAAATAGTTGAACTGATGAATGTTAAAATTCTGTAGGTTGTTTTAAATTAAACACAAAATAACTGTTCATAGATGGCCTTTGGTGGTTTTTTGTCCCTTTGTGAATTTTATTTCTTAGATAAGACCAGAGGCCCACTGAGCCTTTTCACCTTCAGTCTGTGCTCAGCAGCCAGTACATTATTCTGTGAAAAGTCTGTCTTTTTAGAGTAGGTATACTCATGTAATGGTTAAAGCCACAACACAAGATGCAATCAGAAGCTCAAGTAATCAAAAATAAACATTACTCAGCACTGATTATCCTTCTGTATCATACACTCAGTGAATCTTAGTCTGTTGGAAATGTTCAGGACTGAAGATCAGAACCATAGATCAGCTGGTTGTGTCCAAAAGATCAGGGTTTGCTACCCACGCCTGTTCATGCTTTTCTTTAACAAGGACTAAGATTATTCATCATAACAGAATAATGGATTTAAAAACAGACGGAATTCAATGGAATAACATTTTTATACCTTGGTTAATATTCACACACACATTGTGACACACTCAAACATGAGGAAGTGTTCAGTTAAACATTCCTCTTCTGATTAAGGCATCACAGAAACTTATGGCGGACATCATAAAAAGCATTTTGTTTTGTTTCTCACAAAGACAGAGGAGCAAACTGATGCTGACTTAAATGAATAGCTCAGGATCCACTACTACTCTTCTCACCTATTGTAAAATTTTATCTGGATATCTATAATATAATTCTTTGTCTGTGTCCATCAATTCATTTGATTATGTGATGTAAATAACTGATATCTGCACATGAATTTTTTTTCTATAAGTAAAGTCTAGAGTATTAATTCTGATTGTATTATAGGTGCTCTTGGTCTGTCTGCTTTATATGTATCCTCACCCATAACCAGTTAATGTTGCTAAAGGTTGTTTTTTAATCCAAATCGTGATGAAATAGAAATCACAGCCAAAGCTCCGTCTCCTCCCTTCTAGTGTGTTCAAAGCTGCTGGTTGATCATGTCCGATTTTCTGTGTCATTATAAACAAAAACAAAAGAAAAACAACGTGATTTAAACAAATAACAATATATTTTACTGACTCTCCACTGCAGTGGGTTGGGGAGATGTTGCCCTCAAGCAGCATATTCTGGACCAAAATCTGAGCAACAATGAGAAGAAAGTTGGATTAGAGAGAGAGGAGAACTGAAATTCACTAAAATAAAAACCTCTGTTATGAAGTGACCCTCCAACCATAATAGAAGTAAATAAGACTGTATTTACACAATTAAAGCAAACCTGTACTGGTCAACTAGAGCTGAAAGTCAGATTAGGCAGGTTTTATGTGAAAGGGCAGTCTAAATATTATGAATCACCAAAAAAAGAGTCTTTCACCTCTGTTTTTGAGCCCAGGTTTAAAAATGTACTTACCCCCGTAAGTAATTAAGTAACATTCTGCATTACTTTTAAGAAACCAGTAATGTGTAATACTTTACTTTCTTTTTGAGTAACCATCCTAACACAGCGTGTGAATGTTAATCTGACTGAGACTCAGTCTGAGCAGTCAGACGGCATATTTGTGGAGTGAATACATGAATGTGTGGCGTGCATACACGCACGCACGCACGCACGCACGCACGCACGCACGCACGCACGCACGCACGCACGCACGCACGCACACACACACACACACACCTTGGTTGTTCGCCACATCCCCATTGAGTTCCAGATAAAGGCTCTCAGGGTCCTGTTGAACTTGTACAGTTCTAGACCTTCCACGTTCCAGAATAGTGGAGAATTGAGTCATAAGCCTCCTTGGAGTGCATCCAGGCATTGCAACGGTTAGTGAGCCTGGTCTTGCAGTCTCAGACAACTGCTCGGTCTACCAGCAGCTGGTGTTTTGCTCCTCTGGTATTCCTACCAAAAAATACTGTTTTAATGTCTGCATGAATATAAGTTTATATCTCTGTGTTTTTATTACAGGGGGGTTCACTGTACATACCAGTGCTGTTGTTGTTTAATATTATTTCTGCACAAGTTTCAACAGAGAGTTATTAGTAGTTCAGCAGCTCCTAGATCTTTTTCTATCAACAGTTTTCTGAATTCTCATCCTGATCACCATCTTTATGTAGTCCTGTTGGATTGTTCATGGGTCTCGACAAAGTTTATTAGATAAGAAAAACGACTTCCCATGATCAGTGTGTGGTCAAGTCATATGAAACTTAGAGTATAAAGTCCATCTGTCCATGCTTTTCAGAGATGCTATTTTTCAGAGTTTAAAAACTACTTCTATCACTTTGAATGACGAACATGAAAAAGAGTTTATTTGTCACTACCTACTTAGGTTGATTTTTTTACACTGAGGTACTAAATCTGAATATTTTTTTGTGAACTTGGATGATAATTATGAATTTGGAAAATATACTTTTTTAAAAAAAAATTAAGAATAGAAACTGCTCAGAGGAAAAGAGAATGAAATGAGACAAGATTGAGGCCACTTTAAATCTCTAAACACAAAGTTAAACAGTCTGAAAGTCTTCTGAAATTCTGCCTCTTCCCAACTGTCATGTTTCACGTGGAGTCCTGCCTCCTTCCAGCTCACCTGTGTGTCCGTGTTTAGTGTCGAGGTGTGGAGTGGAGCTTGTTGTTCGTGTGTGTGTTTGAAGAAACTGTAAGTTTGATTTGTTTCCTCCTTTAAAAGTTTGTCTTTAGGAACTTTAGAAATACAAATGTACTTAAAGTACAATAAATCTGATATATAATCATAAAATGTGTGACCAAACAAATCCGTGATGTGTGTTAGTGTTTTCATGGCTCTGTTAAATAACATGTTGATACTGTTGATGCTTCACAACGATAAGGCGTGCTTCAAGCTAAAAACTATGCTGCATGCAATTACTAGTTTTTCTAGTTTAAACTTCAATAGAAGAATGTTTCCTTGACTGAAAACACCCATCATCATAAAGAAAATCCTTTTCTCATGAATATGATGTGAGACAGTGAAGACAGCTTCTTGTGTGTTCTGCTTTCTTGGGTTCCTCTCAATAAGCAGCTCCCTTTATGCTGCCAGTCCTTCTGTATCTAATGTCTGTTTGTGTGGCTTTATGTGGCTCCTTATCTTCAAACAGGAGTCTGTGAGAAGGAGTCTGCAGGTTGTGACAATTTTGCTCTGTTGTGTTAAACTCCCAGGACCAGAAACATGTGAGGCTCAGATCTGAAATCCAAAACCAGATCAAGTCTGTTAGTTTTTATCTGGATCTGAAAGCTTAAATCAGATTTGACAGGAGTTAGAAGTGTGTTCTCCATATCAGAGAACAGAGAGCTGCTGAACATGTTTTCATATTACAAGCTGTAGGATCTGTTGATAAAGCACTGACTTGGTCCGCCAAACAGCTTCAGGGGAATGACTGTAATATTTCCCAAACATCCTGCTGAGATCTTTGTGCTGTTGTAGTTTCTAATATTTCTGCTTTCAAAGTGTACTGATGTAATATATAAATAATAATAATTCTAATGATAAATGAGAAAATCTTTTTTTCTTCCTCAGCAGTTCATCCTTTGCTTTCATAAAGAGGATGATCTGTGTTAAATTAATTAAAATATTCCTTGGCATATTTTAAAGCATATTTTAAAGCGTCAGCGTCACTCTGAGACAGGATATTTCTAACTTTAGAGATGTTGCACAAATGGAAGAAAGCAGTCCTACATATTTGTTTAATATGTGCGTCGAAGGACATATCCTGGTCAAAAATGACTCCAAGGTTCCTCACAGTGTTACTGGAGGCCAAGGTAATGCCATCCAGAGTAAGAATCTGGTTCGATACCATATTTCTAAGATTTTCAGGGCCGAGTACAATAACCTCAGTTTTATCTGAATTAAGAAGCAGAAAGTTAGCGGCCATCCAGGTCTTTATGTCTTTAAGACATTCCTGCAGTTTAACTAATTGGTGTGTGTTATCTGGCTTCATGGACAGATAGAGCTGGGTGTCATCTGCATAGCAGTGAAAATGTATACTATGTCTTCTAATGATGTTGCCTAAGGGAAGCATGTATAATGTAAACAGAATTGGTCCTAGCACTGAACCCTGTGGAACTCCATAATTAACCTCAGTGTGTGAAGAGGACTCTCCATTTACATGTACAAATTGGAGTCTATTAGATAGATATGATACAAACCACTGCAGCACAGTACCTGTAATACCTACAGCATGTTCTAATCGCTCTAATAGAATATTATGGTCGACAGTATCGAATGCTGCACTGAGGTCGAGCAGGACAAGCACAGAGATGAGTCCACTGTCAGAGGCCATAAGAAGATTATTTGTAACCTTCACTAAAGCTGTTTCTGTGCTGTGATGAGCTCTGAAACCTGACTGAAACTCTTCAAATAAGCCATTCCTCTGCAGATGATCTGTGTTAAGAAATAAATATATATTCTTAATGCTTATTTGCTGATTAGATTGTTTTATAAGTGGCCCAGACTTGGGTGTAAAACTAGGTCGCAGGCTGACAGGAAACTGCATGCTTTTGCAGAGAATATGAGCTGCAGGCAGAAAGTGAAACTAAGTAGAGTGTTTTATCGAAACTTAAAGTGTGCCTGACGTGTAGAGGAAGTATATTAATAGTCAGACGGGCTGCTGCTGCCCCAGACTCGGGCTGGCATCTCTGTGTGCCCGGTCTCCATATTCCGGAATATGTAAAAATAAAGATGATTTTTTGAGCTTTGACCACTTTGAGCCCAGTCTTTCTTTGCCGTTAAGAGAATACAAAAGTACTGAATTTAATATCTATTAGCTGTTTGACAACTACTCTTTCAAGGATGTTTGATATGAAAGGAAGGTTGGAGTTTGGCCTATAATTAGCTAAGACTGCTGGGTCTTGAAGGCCTGTGGTACATAGCCGATTATTAGAGATAGGTTGATCATATTTAAGATCGAAGAATTAATTAATGGCAGGACTTCTTTGAGCAGTTTTGTAGGAATGGGATCTAAAAGACATGTTGATGGTTTGGAGGAAGTAATTATTGAAGTTAACTCAGAAAGATCAATTGGAGAAAAAGAGTCTAACTTAACATCAATGGTACTGAAAGTAGCTGTAGATAATGTTACATCTGTGAGATGATTATGGGTAATTTTTTTCTCTAATGATAAAAATTTTATTTGTGAAGAAGTTCATTACTAGTTAACGTTAAAGAGATGGTTGGCTCAAAAGAGCTCTGACTTTTTGTCAGCCTGGCTACAGTGCTGAAGAGAAACCTGGGGTTGTTCTTATTTACTTCAATCAGTGATGAATAGTAAGATGTTCTGGCTTTGCCGAGGGCTTTCTTATAAAGCAGCAAACTATTTCTCCAGGCTAAATGGTGATCCTCTAAATAAAAACACTTCAGTTTGCTTACCGGACTAATTGTTCCACAGACGATGCCATATCTCACCTGCTTCACACATCCCTGAGTCACCTGGACACTGGCAGAGGGAATTATGTTAGGATGCTGTTCGTGGACTACAGTTCAGCATTCAACACAATAATTCCCTCTAAGCTTTTCACCAAGTTGACGAATCTAGGACTCAGCTCATCACTGTGTCAGTGGATCCTCAACTTCCTCACAGACAGACCCCAATCAGTGAGGGTGGGAAAACAAGTCTCCCCCTCCATCTCACTCAGCACTGGAGCGCCTCAGGGCTGTGTTTTAAGCCCCCTGCTGTACTCACTGTACACTTATGACTGTGTAGCCACATCCAACACCACCTCCATTGTCAAGTTTGCTGACGACACTGCTGTTGTGGGTCTGATCTCCGACAACATCGAGACGGCCTACCTGGAGGAGATTAGGAACCTGGAGAACTGGTGCCAGGAGAATAACCTCCTCTTAAACATCAGCAACACTAAGGAGCTGATCGTGGACTTCACTACAAAGCAGGCGAGGAATGACAAACCCCTCATCATCAGTGGAACGCAAGTGGAGAGAGTGGACAGTTTCCGATACCTGGGTGTCCACATCACTCAGGACCTGTCATGGTCCTGTCACATCAACACCTTGGTTAAGAAAGCCCGTCAGCGTCTCTTCTTCCTCAGAAGACTTAGAGACTTCCATCTGCCACTGAAGGTGCTCAAGAACTTCTACTCCTGCACCATCGAGAGCGTCCTGACGGCAAACATCTGCACCTGGTTTGGGAACAGCACCAAGCAGGACAGACGAGATCTGCAAAGGGTGGTGCACTCGGCAGAACGCATCATTCAATCAGAGCTCCCTGACCTGCTGTCCATCTACACCAAGCGGTGCAAGTCCAAAGCTAGGAAGATTATGATGGACCTCTCCCATCCCAACAATGGACTCTTCTCACTGTTGAGGTCTGGGAAGCGCTTCCGCTCCCTTAAGGCCAAAACAGAGAGAATGAGGAGGAGCTTCTTCGCCCAGGCTATTCGGGCCCTGAACCAGGTGTCGGACAGGACTCTCCCACACACATCACTATAAGAGTGGACTCTCACACACACATCACTATAAGAGTGGACTCTCACACACATCACATCACCACACGCACCACCACACATTTCCTATAATTTATAATCTTTATAATCTCTTTCTGCTATTTGCACATTTTTTTACTCGAAATTTCTAAGTTAATTTGTAAATTTTGTAGCAACCTGTAAATTGTATGACTAATACTGTAAAACTTTTTTCTATCATTTAATGGTCGGGCATTGTACACCTACAAGCATTTCACCCCCATGTCATACTGTGTATGGTTGTGTGTGTGTGACAAATAAAATTTGAATTTGAATTTGAGTAGCGTTCAGGTTGCTGCTCTGTGTTGGTACAGGCAGTGGCGATCCTATCCTGTTTGGTGCCCTGGGCGAACACCCCTGGACTCTGTTAGGGTGGTGTCTGAGTGGCAGATGTTGTCCAAGATAAGGACAATCATGGATAACACCTCCCACCCACTCCATGACATACTGGCTACTCACAGGAGCACACTCAGTGAGAGACAGATTACCAAAGAGCACCACTGAACGACACAGGAAATCATTCCTGCCTGTGGCCATCTTCCTGTACAACTCTTCCATCTAACACACTGTAAACACTGCAATAGTTACATCCTTTTAACACACGCTCTTTTCTACTCTATAATATCCCTGTCAATTTTCTTAATATTTATTTATAATCACTTCTGTTAATACTTGATATTTATAATTGAGTGATCTGTATATATTAGTGCTATTTCTTAAATGTGTAAAATCTGTAACACAATGTATTGTTTGGAGTGTAGTCTGTTACTATTTTTAGAATTTCTTCTTAGAGCGACTGTAACCCACATAATTTCCTTAGGGATTAATAAAGTATTCTGAATATGATTCTGATTGTTTCAGGATACATGACCTGCCATTTTCCAATGACACATCAGCTTCCCGGTTTCTTTTGCTCATTTCTCCTCCTCCTCTTTTCTCTAAACTGAGCACCTGATGGCTTTGAACATTGGTTTTAATTTTGCACTCCAGTATGAACACAAATCCCCCAACCCGAGGATTACCACAACATAACCTAATAGACCTACACCTTAGTTCACAGATTCGCTTTGTCTAGGGTTTATGTCTGGGATTTCGCACAACCCAGGATTCAAATCATGAATACATAATGGGCTTGGATGAATGAAATGTACTCTATTTGGAAGCAGCCAGCACCCTTTCCTGTCGACAGGTTGTGTGAGAGATTTTAAATCATCAAACTGTAAATTACAAATTGTTATTGATCCCTTCACTCCTAGTGTATATTTATTTTCTTACTCTTCTTATATTTATTGTTTACTTGCACTGCTGTAACTGGAGCCTCGTCGTCTCGTCTCTCTGTATACGTTACTGTATATGGTGGAGTACGGTAAAGTATATTTTGACCTATTTTTACCGCAGCAGCTGATCGAAAGGAGGATTTCTGTTGATGTGCACATGAATGATTTGTGTTTCCTCTACAGGTGAAGGTAGAAAGTGTGTGTGAGCTGATGTGGATGTGAATTCAGCAGCATGGATCGGTGTGAGGACAGAGAGGAGGGAGTCCCTCCCTCTAAACCCACTCTGTGTGGGGAATATGAGAGCCAGACCAAAGCTCAGAGGTGAGATGACCATCTCTAACTCTCCATGACTCTTCTTCATGTCACAACTCAGCACTCACATCACTGCTCCATCTTTATTCACAGGAACCAACCTGGACCCAGCTGTGGGTCTGACAAGTCTAAAGAAGAGGGCATTCAATTCAATTCAACTTCAGCAAACACAAAGTGAAAAAACATTTAATTCAAACATAAACTAAAGCAGAAAGTAACTGCCTTATTTGGTCATCTATCTATCTATCTATCTATCTATCTATCTATCTATCTATCTATCTATCTATCTATCTATCTATCTATCTATCTATCTATCTATCTATCTATCTATCTATCTATCTATCTATCTATCTATGGACATAAGAGATAAAGATTTACATATATAAATAAAAGCAAGCAGTTGACTTGTTAATATTTTGAAATATCTGTAACTGACCAGAGGCAAAAAAAAAAAAACCAAAAAAACATTATGGCCCATCCGACACGAAATGATCACCATTCATGCTGGATGAATTAGTGAAAATAGCGAAAAGAGCAGCCAGCTCTGTTTAAGAAAGTGGTCTTCTGTGACATTCCAGACATACAAAAAACACTGGAATCAGTGGTACTCTTCTTCCTCTCTTTGACTGCTGAGGTTCTCGGTAATATCTACAAAAAATGTCAAAATTTTATTGCAAATTCTTTTAGGATACTGAGTCTTTACTTTTTCATATTTTAATAGCCATTATCAAGTGGGAGTTTTTCTTTTTAGTTTTGTTGTATTATTCTGAGTCTTCATGATGTATCCACAGCGTGGACCAGGAAAGCTCAGAGGTTCCCAGTGGTCAGTCTGCCCAGCAGCACCTGGACTCCATATTTATGGTCTGTACATATACAAATATTACTTTTACATCTATTCTGTTCATAGAACTCATGCTGGGTTCTGGCTCAGAAGGTCGAGTGAGTTTTCCTTTGAACAGAATGTTTTGGTCAGATTTGTGCCTCCACTAAACTGCAAAAACAGTGGAAAATATCAAGTATGCCTCAGTATTTGGGGGGGGGGGGGGGAAGCAAACGGTACACTTTGGCAGCTGGGCAGGCCAAAAAAATAAATAAATGGAATAAAATAACATTTTATTTAGAAGCGCCTTTCAAGAATTGAGTATACCTTAGAAGCAGTTAAATAATAAAATCACAGTATGGCTAATACCACTTGAAAGAGAACATACTACATAATACTACATAGTATTGGGTAGTATTGTAGTGAATACTGCATAAAATGAATCAGAAAAGGAAAGTTTAAAAATATGTGTGTAATGTTGTGAAAGTGGTGTGAAAGAAAGTTCCAGTGCACACTCAGCTGAAAATACTGGAGGGTAATTTGAGCAGATGGGAAAATAACAGTAGCAGAGGAGGATGATGTCAGAGTACGGGAAGGAGTGGAGATGTGCTGAAGATCAGATATGGAGGTGTGACTTTATGGAGATATTTTGAAGTAAGAAGCAGAATCTAAAATCAATGTGATATTTCACAGGAAACCAGTGAAGTGGTTGAAGAGCAGTAGTAATGGGTTCGATTAATGACACAAGCAGCTGAACTTTGCACCAGCTGAAGTCTATGGAGATATTTGTGTGGTAATCTAGACAGGATAAAATTATAATAATCCATATGGAATATAACCAGAGCTTGTACAAGAATAGTAGTAGTGTTATCTGCGGGGAATGATAACTGATTTTATGTAGCTGGAAATATGATGACCAAGTAATAATACTGATAAGTATTTCAAAGTTTAGTGCTCTATCAAGAGAAACATCTCCTCATCTCCGAATAACAATGTATGGTCATTCAATGTACTATATGGATTATCTGCCACATGCTGTGGGATCATAAAAATTATACTACTGAAAAGGGCATAAAGTTATTACACTGCACGGCGCAGTAACACTGAGGTGGAAAATTTCTGGCTTCACCAGATTGGATAAAGGCTCCATAATATCCAGAATTAGCTGCAGATGTAGAGAGACGTGTTCTTAAGAACAACATGAGACATAACTTTGTGACAACATTAAAATTTAAGAGCAATATAAAGGGATAGATATATGGAAAATATTCTCAGAAACTGTGGATTTTGCCTTGCCCCTCTTCTTTTAGAGAACAAGGGTTTGAATTTCATTGAGGTTTTGTGTATGTTGAGCCTAATTAAACTGATTCCTAGAAACAGTTTTGGGGTATTTCATAAAATATTTTGTTCCAGACGTTGGAGGACCAAATAATCTCTTTTGTGAAGAACGAGCTGAAGAACATCAAGACAGGTCTGAGTCCAGATGACCTACAATGTTTTGAGAGTCAATGTGAGGATGACTTACAGAGTGTGGATGAAGAACACAGTACGAGCAGAAGAGAAGCTTTTGTGATGATTACAGTGGACTTCCTGAAGAGAATGAAGAAGAATAAGTTCGCTGAGTGTTTGCTGAGAGGTGAGAATTTTTCTCTAAATAAAAATACATTCTAAAAAAACATGCTAAAACATTGAACAATATTTCAAGTAATAGAAAAAAATACATTCAACATATGTGATGAATCATTGATTTTGTGTGTGTCACTCAGGAACCTGCACTCGGAACTTCCAGCGGCATCAACATGAATTTAAATCTAACATGAAGAAGAAGTTCCAATGTGTGTTTGAGGGGATCGCTAAAGCAGGAGACCAAACCCTTCTGAATCAGATCTACACAGAGCTCTACATCACAGAGGGACGGACTGTAGATTTCAGCGATGAACATGAGGTCAGACAGATTGAAACAACATCCAGTAAACCAGACACTCTAGAAGCAATAATCAGACAAGAAGACATCTTTAAAGACTCACGTGAAAGAAATAAACCAATCAGAACAGTGCTGACAAAGGGAGTGGCTGGCATAGGGAAAACTGTCTTAACACAGAAATACACCCTCGACTGGGCAGAAGACAAAGCCAACCAGCACATCCAGTTCATATTTCCATTCACTTTCAGAGAGCTGAATGTGCTGAAAGAGAAAAAGTTCAGCTTGGTGGAACTTGTTCATCACTTCTTTACTAAAACCAAAGAAGCAGGAATCTGCAGCTTTGAAAACTTCCAGGTTGTGTTCATCTTTGATGGTCTGGATGAGTGTCGACCTCCTCTGGACTTCCAAAAAACTACAATCCTAACTGACCCTAGAAAGTCCTCCTCAGTGGATGTGCTGCTGATAAACCTCATCAGGGGGAAACTGCTTCCCTCTGCTCGTCTCTGGATAACCACACGACCTGCAGCAGCCAATCAGATCCCTCCTGAATGTCTTGACAGGGTAACAGAGGTCAGAGGGTTCACTGACCCACAGAAGGTGGAGTACTTCAGGAAGAGATTCACAGATAAGAAGCAGATCAGCACCATCATCTCCCACATTAAGACCTCACGAAGCCTTCACATCATGTGCCACATCCCAGTCTTCTGCTGGATCACTGCTACAGTTGTGGAGGATGTGCTGAAAACCAGAGAGGGAGGGCAGCTGCCCAAGACCCTGACTGAGATGTACATCCACTTCCTGGTGGTTCAAGCCAAAGTGAAGAAGGTCAAGTATGATCGAGGAGCTGAGACAGATCCACCCTGGAGTCCAGAGAGCAGGAAGATGATTGAGTCTCTGGGAAAACTGGCGTTTGATCAGCTGCAGAAAGGAAACCTGATTTTCTATGAATCAGACCTGATAGAGTGTGGCATCGATATCAGAGCAGCCTCTGTGTACTCAGGAGTGTTCACACAAATCTTTAAAGAGGAGAGAGGACTGTACCAGGACAAGGTGTTCTGCTTCATCCATCTGAGTGTTCAGGAGTTTCTGGCTGCTCTTCATGTCCATCTGACCATCATCAACTCTGGAGTCAATCTGCTGGTAGAACAAGTAATTACATCCCAGATGTCTGAAAGAAGAGAAGAATCTGCAGGGAGACACTTCTACCAGAGTGCTGTGGACAAGGCCTTGCAGAGTCCAAATGGACACCTGGACTTGTTTCTCCGCTTCCTCCTGGGTCTTTCATTGCAGACCAATCAGACTCTCCTACGAGGCCTTCTGACAGAGACACGAAGTAACAAACAGGAAACAGTTCAGTACATCAAGAAGAAGCTCAGTGAGAATCTGTCTGCCGAGAAAAGCATCAATCTGTTCCACTGTTTGAATGAACTGAGTGATTGTTCTCTAGTGGAAGAGATCCAACAGTCGCTGAGATCAGGAAGACTTTCCCAAAATAAACTTTCTCCTGCTCAGTGGTCAGCTCTGGTCTTCATCTTACTGTCATCAGAAAAAGATCTGGATGTGTTTGACCTGAAGAAATACGCTTCAGAGGAGGCTCTTCTGAGACTGCTGCCAGTGGTCAAAGTCTCCAACAAAGCTCTGTATGTATGCATCTATATATACACATTGAAATGTTTATGCAAGTACGGTTTATAGCAACAGAAAGTCTTAGCATGTCTAAAACATTTGTGTATTTAACCTTTATCAAAGTGGACCCAGAGTTTTTCTTTAACTCTTCAAAAACTAATATAAATAAAAGAAAAAAATTCCTGGAAAGAGCTAAGGCAACTTCTTTTTTAACAGAGGATGAATGGTGTGTTCATCAAGGTTCAGTATGTGATAATTAAGGATTATTTTGAACTGTATCTAGCAACAGCAATCACTCCTACTCTAATTAGGAAAGTATAGATGCCTGTGTCAGTGGGTATTGATCTGTAATCACTAAAAGTACTAGATCTCCACTTGCTTAACAGATACAGTGGTGTAACTGTGATATTTTGAAGCAAATTCTGTTTTCTTTCTTTTTTCCAAGTTGAAAATAAGTTATTTAATTTGATCACAAATATAATTTCAGACTGTCTGGCTGTAACCTCACAGAGAGAAGCTGTGAAGCTCTGTGCTCAGTTCTCAGCTCCCTGTCTTCTAGTTTGGGAGAACTAGACCTGAGTAACAATGACCTGCGTGACTCAGGAGTAAAGCTTCTATCTGCTGGATTGAAGAGTCCAAGCTGTTCACTGAAAACTCTCAGGTAAGAATTAAAGCTTTTTTCATTAATTTTCGTTAATTTATGTTTATAATCTGGATTATATTATTATTCATATTTATATTAATTGGTAAATGGTAAATGGCCTGTATTTGTATAGCGCTTTACTCAGTCCCTAAGGCCCCCAAAGCGCTTTACACATTCAGTCATTCACCCATTCACACACACATTAACACACTGGTGATGGCAAGCTACATTGTAGCCACAGCTGCCCTGGGGCGCACTGACAGAGGCGAGGCTGCCGGACACTGGCGCCACCGGGCCCTCTGACCACCACCAGTAGGCAACGGGTGAAGTGTCTTGCCCAACGACACAACGACCAAGACTCTTAGCCTCTGATTTACAAATTTTATTTATTCATCTTCACATCATTTTTTTTAAATCATGGACTATGAACCTGTGTGTATAACATGCTTGTATAACAGAACATTTCATTACTGTAAACTTAATGTTTTTAACACAAGAAATAAAAGCATAACCTGTGTATTGACAAAACCTTAGGGCAGTGAAAAAAGAAATCAACAGCACCTATCAATTGTAAAAATGGATAAAATAAATAAAAAAAAACATTCAATAACACAAACAAATTGCTCTGAAAGGTAAAAAATTACACAATATAAGGCACTAAATATAACAAAGGAAACATTTTCTATATCTGATCCTGTGGCAATGAAGTTGAAACAGATAAAGTGCTCTTTTGTCTTTTGCAGAATTTAGTCCGGTTTATCAATTTCCGATACATAGCCATTAACCATAACCGATGACCTCTGTGTCTTTATATAGGAATCTATGCGTATCAATTGGTTACTCCTTTCAACCTTTGTGTCCCACCTTGAGAATCTATATGTTTTTGCCTCAGATAAATTGGGGCCGCAAAGCAATTTTTAATAGCAAGATTTAATAACATATGTGCTGTAATCTTTGCTTTCATTGTGTTAATGTATTACTTCCTGTTACAACACAATGTGGTGTTTTTTGCTTAAACCTTTCAGTGCAATAATTGCAAACTTTTACATATTGACTTATTTTATACTGTGATCTACATCTGCTTTTGAAAGCACACTTTCATTTGAACCACCAGCAAATTAAACTCGTAGTATGTCAGTAGCAGTATGGTCTGTGGTTCTCCAGCTGTGTCACCACCACTTTCCTGCTCAGTGTCAAATGTTTAGTTATTCATCTGTCTCTTCAACACTAAAGGTACTTCACTGTTCTGAAAATATTCATGCTAAAATTGAAAAGATTTTTTTCTCAGGGTGATGCTGAAAAAACAGTTTGAGCATTTGTTACTTTGAGGTTTGACTTTGACTGTAATCATTATCTTCTAAATGCTCCCACAGAAGTTTTCAGTTGCTCCAAAATGCTGCAGTGAGATTACAGAGACAGAGGCATTGAAAAAGAGATCGTACTTCTCCCATAATAGCTTCTATTACCCCATTTTCTGGACTATAAGGCACACTGTCACTGAATGGGTCTGTTTTCATAAATAAGGTGCACCGGATCATAAGGCACAACAACAAGTTGTGCCTTATAACAAACTTTATTTGTCACATACACAATCACACAACATGAGTGTTGCATGCTTGTGTCTGAGCTGCGAACAGGCTGCAGATGTAGCCACACTCTTCCCGGGCTTAGTTAAAACAGCTGTGCAAACGTGACACCGGTGATAGTTTGATCGGAACGTCAGGGAAAAGCCTGCGGGATGCGACCCAAAGGCCCATCCCGAGAGCAGAGAAACTGCCCCACACTGTCTGCAGACACAGGAGGTGGCTGAAAGTCAGGGGGCAGAGGGAGGGAAAGCCCTGAGAGCAGCCACTGGGTCCTCAAAGGCCTCCAGCTGATCCCCAGGGCCCGAAGCTGGGACATCAGGAGCAGAAGTGTAGCTCACCACTGACTGGGACCCCGGCTGGCCGCGCAAACCCATGACACGCGGGCAATACACTAGATAGGGAGAGGATGGTGGAGGATGGAGAACTGTCACCCGCTGGCTGAGGTTTCAGACACAGTGAGTTCGGACTGGCTCGTTAACCGGCGAACCACGGGCAACACACCAGGGGACACAGCCTGCAACAGCAGGTTGAGCAAGGGATGTGACCCGAAGGTCCGTGCTGAGAGCCAAGCAGCCACTCCGCACCGTCCTTGGACAGAGGAACAGCAAGAGTGAACTCGTGAACGAGACACCTGTAGGCTGCCAGGAAGTTTAGCTCACTGAGTGAGCCCCTGAGTGGCTGCGTAAACCTGCAGTTTCCTTTTAAATTCAGAGTTTATAAAAATCCTTTTCTCATGATTTCCCGAATGATCAGGCCATAAAGAAACAATAATACCACATTTACTTTTGCAGGTTAAAATTGTGGTTCTTAGTGTTTCCAAAAAGTAGAATTAGATAATTAAACTTGAAACAATAGTGTTAAATGGACTAACTTTTATATAGCGCTTTATACAGCATCCCACATTCACCCAAGCACTGTTTTCCAACTAAAATTCATACTCTGATGGATGCAAATGGGGGTTAGTATCTTGCCGAAGGATATTTGGCATGCAGACTGGGGGAGCCAGGGACCGAACCACCAACCTTCCAATCAGCAGATGACCTGCTATACCTCCTGAGCTATAGCCACCCCCTTGATAATCTGACTACATAACAAGTCTTATCTAGTCAAATGGATAGATGGCCCTGTATTTGGAGATAAGAAAAACAAATAAAACAATCCTTACGTGCAGTATTCACAGATGGATTGTTTTTTTCTTTTTTTGTTTGTTTACTTTTGTCTGTCTACAGTCTATCAGGCTGTCTGATTACAGAGGAAGGCTGTACTTCTCTGGCTTCAGCTCTGAACTCCAACCCCTCCCATCTGAGAGAGCTGGACCTGAGCTACAATCATCCAGGCGCCTCAGGAGTGGAGCTCCTTTCGTCTCAACTGAAGGATCCACGCTGGAGACTGGACACTCTCAGGTATGGGAATAGTATCTGATAGAGGAGGAAGAGTTGAAAACATTTTCTTTAAATAATTTAATTCTTTAATTTGTGTTTGTTTCATGCAGATGTGACATAAACAAACACACAACAAACTTCTATCTATATTTAATTATTTAACTATAATTATTTACAGCTGTGGCTCAATAATTTGTTGAAACCACTTTGGCAGCAATTACAGCCTCAAGTCTGTTTGGGACAAATAATCAATTTCTGTGCTTTTGCCTCTTTTTAAACTTTGTTTTGAGAAATACAGCATACAAAGTAGAGTACGAAATCCCATGAAAATGGAAAGATACTTAAACACAAAAATCTGACAAAACAGAGCTGGTAAAGAAAATATGAGAGGTTTAAATGTGGCTGCGTGTAGTCAATGTGAGGGTACTCATTTATGTTCAGTCCACAATTAACGCATTTGAGCAGAGGAAAATGTGGGGATTCAAATGATGATAAGAGAAAAACAACAATAAATTATTATTATGTTGTGGTCAGTAATGTATTACACAGTAATTGTCCATTTCCTTAAAATAATGCAGTACATTGGTCTTTCAAAAAATGCAGACCAAACTGCAGTTGTTTGTATTCACTTACACAGCATGTCTGTACAATTTACTGGAGTCATCAAAAACAGCAGACAGCAGTCATATCTCAAGTCTAATAACAGAAGACGGGAAGCTGTTTTGATCCTTAATGACTGTGTCAGTCGTTATAACTTACAACACACAAGGTCAATGTAGACCTCATACTAGCAAATTAGACTAGCACCAACAGGGAGTGCAGAATTATTAGGCAAGTTGTATTTTTGAAGAATAATTTTATTATTGAACAACAACCATGTTCTCAATGAACCCAAAAAACTCATTAATATCAAAGCTGAATGTTTTTGGAAGTCGTTTGTAGTTTGTTTTTAGTTTTAGCTATTTTAGGGGGATATCTGTGTGTGCAGGTGACTATTACTGTGCATAATTATTAGGCAACTTAACAAAAAACAAATATATACCCATTTCAATTATTTATTTTTACCAGTGAAACCAATATAACATCTCCACATTCACAAATATACATTTCTAACATTCAAAAACAAAACAAAAACAAGTCAGCGCCCAATATAACCACCTTTCTTTGCAAGGACACTCAAAAGCCTGCCATCCATGGATTCTGTCAGTGTTTTGATCTGTTCACCATCAACATTGCGTGCAGCAGCAACCACAGCCTCCCAGACACTGTTCAGAGAGGTGTACTGTTTTCTCTCCTTGTAAATCTCACATTTGATGATGGACCACAGGTTCTCAATGGGGTTCAGATCAGGTGAACAAGGTGGCCATGTCATTAGTTTTTCTTCTTTTATACCCTTTCTTGCCAGCCACGCTGTGGAGTACTTGGACGCGTGTGATGGAGCATTGTCCTGCATGAAAATCATGTTTTTCTTGAAGGATGCAGACTTCTTCCTGTACCACTGCTTGAAGAAGGTGTCTTCCAGAAACTGGCAGTAGGACTGGGAGTTGAGCTTGACTCCATCCTCAACCCGAAAAGGCCCCACAAGCTCATCTTTGATGATACCAGCCCAAACCAGTACTCCACCTCCACCTTGCTGGCGTCTGAGTCGGACTGGAGCTCTCTGCCCTTTACCAATCCAGCCACGGGCCCATCCATCTGGCCCATCAAGACTCACTCTCATTTCATCAGTCCATAAAACCTTAGAAAAACCAGTCTTGAGATATTTCTTGGCCCAGTCTTGACGTTTCAGCTTGTGTGTCTTGTTCAGTGGTGGTCGTCTTTCAGCCTTTCTTACCTTGGCCATGTCTCTGAGTATTGCACACCTTGTGCTTTTGGGCACTCCAGTGATGTTGCAGCTCTGAAATATGGCCAAACTGGTGGCAAGTGGCATCTTGGCAGCTGCACGCTTGACTTTTCTCAGTTCATGGGCAGTTATTTTGCGCCTTGGTTTTTCCACATGCTTCTTGCGACCCTGTTGACTATTTTGAATCAAACGCTTGATTGTTCGATGATCACGCTTCAGAAGCTTTGCAATTTTGAGACTGCTGCATCCCTCTGCAAGATATCTCACTATTTTTGACTTTTCTGAGCCTGTCAAGTCCTTCTTTTGACCCATTTTGCCAAAGGAAAGGACGTTGCCTAATAATTATGCACACCTGATATAGGGTGTTGATGTCATTAGACCACACCCCTTCTCATTACAGAGATGCACATCACCTAATATGCTTAATTGGTAGTAGGCTTTCGAGCCTATACAGCTTGGAGTAAGACAACATGCATGAAGAGGATGATGTGGACAAAATACTCATTTGCCTAATAATTCCGAACTCCCTGTATAGTACAAATAACACCATCTATTACTGTGTCTGAATGTGTGGTATTGGCACTGCCAGTTTAGGCCTAAAGAGATATGAGTTTTAAAAAAAGACCACCTAATTTAAATGTATTCATTACATGCTTGTTAAAAGCTAACTTCCATAAGCACAATAACCAGATGAAACATATGGCAGTGTTTATATGTAACATAGGCAACCTTAAAATGTTTCTTATGATTCAACTGTGGGATTTAACTGAATTCTTTAGAAGGACAGGCTAAATTACTTTATTTTCAACTTTAAGGCCAACCTACATTTTAACTATTTAACAGGCCACTAATCTAGTTTATGGCTTTGCACTTTCACAACCAAACATGTATCTAAACACATTGTTTTAATAAAAAAAAAATACTATTGATATTATTATTATTACTGTTATTTAACATGTAATTAAACAAAAATGTCCATTAAATATAAAAGCAGTTTGCTTATGTTGTTAAAGAAAGGCTAGATTTGACATTAAGAGATGTTCAAAGGCAACAAAAAAAGCCTTAAAAGAAATACGGGGTTTAAGAATATGTAACATTATAAAGGTTCATAAGGGTGAAGCTTCTCCAGGTTTGCTCATCATATTTCAGAAAAAAACCCCTGTGCACCATGAACATGCGGACTGATCTATGCCAGAGAGGAGGAAAGCAGTGACATGGAATTTTCAAACCATATTGTTTTGTCCTTCCGCACTGAGAAGCAAAATTTCCATCTTACTTAGTTTTTCTAATTTAAGACAACTCAAATAAACTGGGTTGATCGACTTTTTGGATGAAAAGTACTGGTAACCTACTTAAACTGAGTTCTAATAACAAGTTGATAAAAACTGAGTTCAGTCTACTTAACAGAAAATTTAAAGATGCTGACACACACAGACGCAGCGGCTCACTGCTCCTCACGTTTGGTGCTTTGTTTTTTACTTTTTCCATGTGTATATGTGTGGGTGTATGCGTTTTCTATTACTATACATCAAGTGGAGTCCACTTACAGTCGACCTTTTGAGTTTACACTGTGCAAGGAACATTATGTCGGACCATCACCACTTCCATGGCATTCCGGAGGACATAATAAGAACTCCAGGGTCTCCATGGTTGGTTCTTCCCAGCGGTAAGCCAAAGAGGAAACATAAACAAAGGAGGCAAAAGCGTGGCTGCTCTAGCAAAGCTAAAGAAACAACCATTTAAGCCACCGTTTCCGAGTATCTTCCTCTTCAACGTCAGGTCCATAACCAACAAAAATGACAAACTGAGATTACAAACTGCAGTCAACAAGTATGTACAGGACAGCAGCATTGTACTATTCACAGAGACTTGGCTGCAGCCATCAATTCCGGTATTTACCAATACCTTATCGGTAGATTAATTCCAAACAGCTCTCATGTTTCTTCATTTTTCCAATCTCCTAACATGGGGACGTGTTGGGTGCCCGGAAGCCTAACATATTGACAATTTTTCACCTAGAATAAAATGTTATGCTTTGGGAGGGAGAACCTGTTGGGACTGAAGTGTATTTGTGAAACTGTTGGACTGTTCCATTATCAGTGTCTAACATTATGTGTATGACAGCGATGTAATGTCCATGTGTGCATGCTGAAAGAGACTGTGCTGGTCTGACCCCCCTCCTCCTTTCAGGGTGGAGCCTGCTGGAGAACAATGGTTGACACCAGGTCTGAGGAAGTGTAAGTGTGTTTTTAATGTGATGCATGAAAACAAAGCAGCACACATTCAACCATCTTCAAACTGTCACATCACTCATTCACATCTCTGATGTCAGGAGGCATCAAAGTGTCAATCAGATGATGGATCAATAACTGCAGCTGGATTGTGTTTGTTCTCTCCACCAGATTCCTGTCAACCCACAATTGACACAAACACAGTACACAGAAACCTCAAACTGTCTGACAACAACAGGAAGGTGACACATGTGCATGAGGTTCAGTCGTATCCTGATCACCCACACAGATTTGATGTTCATCAGCTGCTGTGTAGAGATGGTCTGACTGATCGTGGTTACTGGGAGGTCGAGTGGAAAGGAGAGGTTTGGATGACAGTGAGTTACAGAAGAATAAAAAGGAAAGGAGTCAGCAATGACTGTTTGTTTGGAGAGAATGATCATTCCTGGAGGTTGTATTGCTCTGATGCTGGTCCTATTTATGTTTGTCACGATACCAAATTCATATCCACCTCCTCCTCCTCCTCCGTCTCTAACAGAGTAGCAGTGTACGTGGACGTTCCTGCTGGCACTTTGTCCTTCTACAGAGTCTCCTCTGACACTCTGATCCATCTCCACACCTTCAACACCACATTCACTGAACCTCTTTATCCTGGATTAAAAGTCTTTATGGGTGCCTCAGTGTGTCTGTGCTGAGTTGAGTGTAAAGAGTGTCCTCCTGTTAGAGAAACACTGACTGTTGAACAGATAGTTCAGTCTGTACATGTCTGTCTCTTTTACTCAGAAACACGCTTTCAGATTTATGGATTCAGTTGATGTTTTAAACTGTTGATTGATATTGATATTGATCTTCAGGTCTGAAGCTCAGTTGACAACAAGCTCGAGCTCATTAAAATGCATCCAAATGTTTGATTTCTCTTTCTTAATGGGATTTTTCCAAAGTCTCCACATGCTCTTACTGTTTCACTCATTGTTGGAAGCTAATAATTTGAAAATGTTTCAGCCATATAAGCTGAAAATATTGGCTCAATAGTTTTAAATGCAGTTATAACCAGAATATCATTGTTTTGAGGGATCATAATTAGGGATGGGTATTGATAAGATTTTCACGATTCCGATTCCATTTTCGATTCTGTTTAACGATTCGATTCTTTATCGATTCTCTTATCGATTCTTTTTAAAAAAGGAGAACACTAAGGTCGATTAGCTTAGAACTTTGTTTTATATCTTCTCTTTGAACAAGATAGAAATTTAGGAGTAACATGGCCTTACAAACCCAGCAGTGAGATCTTAAGAGATCCAGCCTACAGCTCTTCAATGTGGTGTCACAGGGACCCCGGGGAAAAAAATTGTAAATGTAAAATAATAAAATAAATATTCTTCTGTAGCAATAACAAAGTATAACATAAATTATTCTGTAGCAATTACACAAGAATATCCAGTAATGTCCCTGCCTACAATTAAACACATTCACTTACCGAAAATCGGGGGCATCTGCTGTGGCAAATGGGTGCAAGCCTTTGACCACAAACTTAGTCACTGCTCGGTAACATTAGTCTATCCTGGCTTGAAAGGAGACGCTACCGGTAGACTGCAGCGAGAACTGCCAGCGAGCGCCAGCCAGACTCTGTCTCTCTCATCATGGTCACCTAAACGCACAGTAATGGCAGATAAGGCAGATCGCGCTAACATAATATGCACTGTTAGTTGATTATTTACCTGCCGCATTAACGGGAGAGGACGTGCAAACGTTACCACTGCTGCTGGGTTGAGATTCACGAGTCCGGAGCGGAATTAAAAACACGACATTCATTTAAGGTCATCGCGTGTTTTGTGAGCAAATGCTTTTGCATATTCGTAGTGTTTCCTTCCTTAAATGAAGTATCTACTTTGCAAGTATTGCAAGTTGCCCTGTTGTCATCCGTTCTTGTAAAGTATAACCAAACTTTCTAGCGTCTGAGCCGCCATGTTTCCTGCTAGGTAAATGACGCTCCGCAACGTGGTGATGTCATTCGGGGCGACTGGAATCGATAAGGGAATCGTTTGCAAAAATGGCAAACGATTCCAAGGAATTGAAACAGTGGGAACCGGTTCTCAACAAGAACCGGTTTTCGATACCCATCCCTAATCATAATGCATATGGCTTATCTAATAAACAGCAAAGGCTTCAATCCTGATTTGAAAGTAGTCTTGTGTTTTTCCAATGTTGAACAAGAACATGGTGCAGGATGTTGGTACCAGCTTAGTTATCAAACACATGAAATATGTAAATATGTGTGTATGGCACTGCATATGTTGTGTATCACTTTAGTTTGTATGAAATATGAAAACTATCACAGTGTCCTGGTGAAATATCTGCTGAAATTTCTGACAGACATTCGATTTATTGTTTTTTTGTTTTTCAATTTGATAAAATGCTGCATGAAAAACAAAGAGGAAGTGATGACAGATGTGTTTATGTCCACAAAGCAGAATGAGCTCTGTTGCTGACAATAAGTGATGTACAAAGAGAGTGAGCATTTCTGAGGCCTTGGAAAGAAAAGAGAAGCACAATCACTGATTGTGAGCTCACCAACACACTTCATTTGTCTTCACAGAGAAAAACACACTTCTTGCTGCTGATGTTTCACAATAAAAGCCACGATAAGAAACAGAAAAGCTGTAAAAAACATTTGATTGAATTGGGGGAAATGTCTGAATCTATCTAGTGTGATATTATTCTGTTATCATATGTTACCTTATATATGTAATCAAAGTAGTTGAATTATGATAACAGCTGTAGGACATATATTATCCTTTAGTTTAGATGGTGTGCTGTGTATGTAGTTTAGTCCTCATTATACTTTTGGGTTAAAAGAACATAATCATTTTGTAGTTCATTAGATAAGTGTGCATCACTCTGTATCCTTGATCTGCTGTGAATGTCTTACACTGTTTTCTTGACATGCTTTATTGTTGAATCATAAAAAGAAGGTTGTAAGCAGGAGACTTGGTGTCTAGGGCAGAAGAGATAAACCACATTCCATACCCCCACCTTCCTTAGAGCAGAAAGACAGGGAGCCAAGGTCAGGAGCCAGTCTCGCTAAGAATTAGAAAAACATGTGAAGATGTAGCTTTTATGACTAGGTGGGGGTCGTCAGAAGCTATAAGAGGCTGTGTAACCCGTCACCATTTTGAGATTTGCTGTGACCCTCTTCATGCATGTCTCCCCATCATGATGGTTCTAATGTTCATAAGTGTTGAATTGTATGGAAATAAATGATTGTTGATTGAGCATTTATACACCGAGTACTGTCCTTCCTTCAGCCCAAAGATTAAAAGAATTGGGAGATTTCAACAACTTGGTGCCGTGTGACCCGGATCTTTGGTGTGCTGAGGAGGTGCAGATTTGGCCTGTGGTGAGATCGTGAGGCGAGGCGAACAGAGGGCGGCCTAAAACAGAAAGGTAAGCACAGCCTGTTGTATTATAAATACCAAATGTGCATATTGGGCTTTCCAAATTAATCTGTTTGCTGAGTTACACGTATTTTCACATTAAATTTGTCGGTGTCTGGTTTTTGGCGCAAGATACTAACAACATAAGTTGAGGCTGAATTCCAGTGTGTTAGATAAACTGCTTCTACCGAGAAACTAATAATACACTACGTTGAGCTAGTTGCAGTTAAACTGCTTCTACCGAGAAACTAATAATACACTACGTTGAGCTAGTTGCAGCCCACTTTACCTTCCACATTTAACTTTGTTTAAGACTGGCTTCTGTAGCAATAATACATTAGAATATCTTTTGGAGACGCGGCCATAAGTCCAGTACATTGAAAAGAGGTTTTGAAGTTAGTTTATGATGTCGGTTAAGTCCACGTGGATGCGGCTATAAAATTTAATATAGAATTAAGGAAAAGCAGATGCTGGCTCATGGTGCAGTTGAGCACTGGCAACGCCAAAAGCGCAACACGTCCGTAGGTTTTGGTTTATGATACGGCCGTGTTCCGGTGATGCGGCTGTGAGTACAGTAGTGAGGGGTGCTGGTTTCAGCACATGGAATAGAGGTTTGACGGTGGTTTATGGTGTCGGTTGAGCCTCGAGGGCTGCGGTCATAAAATAATAAGTAAAATTTTACTTGCCATGAAATAAAGGTAAAGCAGAACCTGGTTTATGGTATCAGTAATAGTTTTACGATGCGATTTTGCCCCGTTGTGGCGGCCATAAGCGCAGAGAAAGGGGTATTTTGGTCTATGGTCCGGTTGTGCTTCAGAAGAATTCTAACAGTTGAGCTCAGAGGTTTCTGTGTAAATTTCTGCTGATGAAAAGCGCTCTCTGTGGGTCTCACTGTGGGTGCTGTGTGTGAGGCGCGCTCTGAGTGTGTTTCTGTGTGTGAAGTGTGAGCACAGTCACAGTGACGGTTGATGTGTGACTAGGAGGACACTAGAGCAAAGACACATTTTAGGATCAAAGGTTGATGCCTAGTGGACCTGTAGAAACTAATTTTGTTCATGGTGTGGCGACCCTCCTGTCTGTGGACGCACAGGCCAGTCCAGCGGCGTCTGGGTGCCGAGGTGGTGACTTGGGAACTGAGGACTCCCGCATAGCTACAGAAAAACCCTGGAACCGCAGTGTAATCACGGGTTCACATTTATTCTGGAATAGAACAAGACACATTTTGCGAACAAAGGTTGAGTCTAGATTAGTAAAGAAATATAAAAAGGTTGAATTCCTCGTTTCAGTGGTTGAAATTGTTGTGTGCCTGTCCCCTGACGAGTGTGAAATTAAATAAAGAGGGAATTTGGAGCCACATAGAGATAGACGGGCATAATTGGGTGTATTACTCTGTGGTGTAATAAAAATAAAAATAAAAATAAAAATAAAAAGAGAGATAGTAAGAGGTGTGTAGTGGAGAATTATGGAGGAGTAGAGAGAGGAATGTGTTGGGAGACTGGCGTGCAGTTTACGCTGTCAAGGTAGGCGAGTTGCCTGCTTATCTGTTTAACAGTGATGAAAATGAAATTAAATAAATCTCTTAGTGTGTTAATACAGGAAGCTGCGGACCTGGACCAACTGCCCCCACAGCACAGCGGCCGAAGCAAAATTATAAGTAATGGGAACCACACCCAGCACGAATCAGCAGCTGTGAAACAGACAGCAGCAAGGAGAGAATTAGAGGAGAAATGAAGGGTTTAAGAGCACATGAAATTGGGTTGAATTTTGGGGCCAACGGACTTGTGGAGGTTGGGAAGGCGTCCGGAGCATCACAACAAAAGGTGAAACAAAAACACACACAAGCAGAGAAATGTGAGAGAAAGGCTCCTTTTAAGGTAACGCCTAGTTTGAGAAAAAGTTAAACCTGCCTGCCTACAAATGCACACACATGCAATGAAAAAACAGCTTACACTCATGAACATGTGAAGATTTTTCCAGCAAGGTTAAAGCAAAAAAAAAAAAAAAAAAAAAAAAAAATTAACATACTTCTGTTGTTAAATGATGAAGTTTATCCATTACTGACAAAGAAACCCTCTGGGTTGCAGGACAACAATTTAACTTCAAAAAAAAGAAAAGAAAAAAAAAAGACACTGGTCTGACCAACCAGTGAAGACACGACAAATTTAGTGGTTAAAAGATTCAAATTGTGACATGTTTTCTGCTGATTGATTAATACAAGTGATTACTGAATGAAAGAAAATTCCTTTTTTTGGGCTTTTAAACATGATCTTAAGAATTTTAACAGGTACCTGTGTTGTCCTGTCAGCTTGGTGGGTTATGAGTTGATTATATGGTGAGAAAAAACAAAAAAAGGGGGAGAGAAGGCTGACACAGGGCCTGGTCCCGTAGTTTCTCCCCTTTCTGAATAACACAGCCAACACAACATCATTTTCCTGTTCGTCTGTTTTTGTTTTGTTTTTTCTCTTTATGTTTGATTATAGGCTGCTTTGCCGGCCCTGAAGGCCGAGGCTGACCTGGACTCCTGCTCTCCCCTCTACCATCTTTGCTCTCCCCTCTATGTGACCCTGACCAAATGCTGCAACAGCTGGACCCACAACAACGACCTGAAAATGTCAACAGTTCTGCAGGAATGCGATCTCACGCAGCAGAGACGGAGAGCACTAAACCTAAGGCCCGTTTCACTACACGGGGGAAAATTCTCAGACAGCTTCAGCTGACAGAGCTGTGACGAGACGCCCGCCAAGCCCGAATGAAAAGTAAGGCCGAGCAAAGGAATGCTGACCTTAACAACTCTGCATTAACACTGTGCAGGACAGTTATGGACCAACACGGATGATCGGGCAGCAAAAAGGGCGTGACCGAGACAGGAGGAGTAACTGAGGTCAGAAGGCACCTCAGAATGGACAAAAAACACAGAAGAAGATGCAGGTTTCACCTGCGGTGAGCATGGACACTGGAGAAAGGACTGCCCCAATTGGGGTCAGAACCAGGACGGACAGAACTTCGAGCAGCAGCAGCAGCAATGGTCGCAAACAGACTGAAAAGGAGGAGGGCAGGACCCCAGGGCATGCTTCAGGCCGTGGTTTACCCAGAACACCAGAACAGGAAGGTGATGAACACACACGCACACATTGGAATGCTGATTCACTGAGAAGTGATCCACACACATACACATGCACACGCTTGTGCAATGAAGAGTGATGCACACACACACATGCTGATGCAATGAAGAATGCTTTGCTTATGCTGATATGCAAAATGCTGCACACAAACATCCCAATACATAATTTTTATGAGGAGCCATTGATTACCAGTGATTACTTAGAATGTGTTATATGTCACCCAGAGGGCATTTATGTAGAGTTAAGGAATAAGGTCTAAAACGGTTTGGTTATGAAAATAATGTCTGTGCGTGATGTCTTTTTATGGCTCAAGGCCTTGACTGAATTCTTTGCTGTGCTTCACACAGCCCTGATGAGGAACAGTGGCACAGAGTGAAAATGATGAATTAATAGTGTAAGGTTAGGTTGGAGTACGGCATTTTCTGTGATTGAGATTTAATTCAAGGAGGAACAAAAGGTGTTACGGCACCTGAGGTTCTCATTCCCACACAATATTGTCCCGGCAGGAAGCAAAACGTTCCTGTGAATTTTTGGTTTGGCTTAGCGCTAGCTTGATTTTATCAGTGAGCTTTGGCTTGTGTTCTTTCTCGTAAGCGAGAGAGGGATAGTTTTATGCTTGGACATGTCTGCAACGGGCCCTAGTTTATGTTATTGTTATTAGTATTTTGTTGGTTATGTCTGTTTTCGTTTTTGTTACAGTGCACTGAGGAAAAAAAAAAACATCTGAGAGGTGTGATCCACCGGTGGTGATATGGTGATATGTTGATATTTTGTGAGTTCATGATTTAACAATCAGCTCTTTAAACCAGGCCTGAAAGATTGAGATTTAAAGCGCTATAAAATATTATTACTGTAAACAGTTGCAAAGTGTGCTTCTCCATGATTGTAATTGGCTTGAGAGAAATTCACTTATAGGGGACACTGATCACATGAGAAGTCCTGAGTCTAAAAGGATTGCAGCGAGTCAATCCGGTCCAAAAAATCAAGGAATCGTTTTCCTTTTAAAATGATGACGTCATCTTGCTGGTGATGGATGCTCGAATAGGTTGCGCGTGAGACTCCATTATCAGCAACATCTGGTATGAATGTGTGTGAATGAATGCATGTGACTGGACTGTGATGGACGGACTAAAAGTTTTAACTGACTTGATACTGAGACAATGACTGCACCAACTTTTAGGATTAGTAAATGCCAACAAACAATTCACCTAGCCGGCAAGAGAAGGGTGGATGCTTCGCTTTGTTTTGTTTTTGCAGGAGCAGGACGATAAGAGAGACTGAAGAGGAGAATTTCTGATGCTTTTTGAGATATGATGTCACTAACCTTTTCTTTTAAGTTTCTAGCTCCGGTGAATTGACACATGGGAGTGTGTCAAAAAAGGGGGAAGTGGAAGTTGAGTTTGAACATCAAACAATGGTGATATGAAAATTTCTATGAGTTTATTTTTGTGTTTAATAATTTAGCTATGGTAAAACTTAAGCTTATAATGTGTTAGACTTAGAGATGGTTCATTAATTTTTGATTTCTTTTACACACATAGATTATGATTAGAATAAGTCCTGAACATAATATTTTAAACCAAATTTGAATCATTAGAAGAACAATGGATAACCATATTAGATTATCAAGGCTAGGGAGAGACAGCAGAGACAGATGTAGGGACTGCCGAGACAGCAACTGGGGTCAAGTGTCATGGCGTTTGGGCTCCTTGAGAAGATGGATCCCATGAACACAGCAATAACCATGAAGGGGTTGGCGAAAACCAGGAACACCAGACCAACGAGGTTCGAGAGGCTCTTGGCAAAAAGGGGGACACGGCGGTGACCCCAAAACACACAGGTCTTTGTTTGAAATCGGGGCAGAATAATCCCCAGATCTGTGCAACGACTAAAGGGTGGTCTAACCCTGGAGGTCGAAGAAAGAAGCTGAGAATCACCCGACGAGAAGATACTGGTAGCTGCAGCAATAAAATAAAGGTTAAAAGCTCCTTAGACAGAGGTTCTAGTCTAAGTACATTTGAAAGGTATAAGGTGGCATCAAAATGGGGGTGGAAAACTGGAGCACCAAAATAAAGCTGTGGGAGAATTGGGGAGTGATGGGAGTGTCATCTGTAACTGCTGTTATGGTTGTAAATCTAACTTTGCATCTGAACTGCGTAAACACAGAGGTCATCCCACATATGGTCCACCCGTTAAAGGGGGACAGAGGGCCTCAGGACCAAGAAGAACTGGACATTGCAACACTAGAGTGTATGTTGTAAGTGATATCTTTGAGAAAAGAGATCAAAGGGGGAATTGTGATATTATTCTGTTATCATATGTTACCTTATATATGTAATCAAAGTAGTTGAATTATGATAACAGCTGTAGGACATATATTATCCTTTAGTTTAGATGGTGTGCTGTGTATGTAGTTTAGTCCTCATTATACTTTTGGGTTAAAAGAACATAATCATTTTTGTAGTTCATTAGATAAGTGTACATCACTCTGTATCCTTGATCTGCTGTGAATGTCTTACACTGTTTTCTTGACATGCTTTATTGTTGAATCATAAAAAGAAGGTTGTAAGCGGAGACTTTGTGTCTAGGGCAGAAGAGAGAGACCACATTCCATACCCCCACCTTACAGACAGCAGAGGAGCAAGAAGCCGAGGTCATAACTTAGGCGCCAAAAGGGAGAAAGAATGTGAATGTTTAGGCTTTTACGACTAGGTGGGGGCCACTAGAGGCTATAAGAAGCTGAGCAACCCGCCACCATTTTGAGATATGCGGCTGACCCTCTGACCGGCATCTCTCCCGTCCGGACGTTCTAATGCTCTTAAATGTTGAATTGTATGGAAATAAATGATTGTTGATTGAGCATTTATACACAGAGTACTGTCCTTCCTTCAGCCCAAAGATTCAAAGAATTGGGAGATTTCAACAATATGTATATATATATATATATATATATATAAAAAACACCCAGCACGCCCCTACGGGCGGTTTATCCTTCAAGCTCGGGTCCTCTACCAGAGGCCTGGGAGCTTGAGGGTCCTGCGCAGTATCTTAGCTGTTCCCAGGACTGCGCTCTTCTGGACAGAGATCTCCGATGTTGTTCCCGGGATCTGCTGGAGCCACTCGCCTAGCTTGGGAGTCACCGCACCTAGTGCTCCGATTACCACGGGGACCACCGTTACCTTCACCCTCCACATCCTCTCGAGCTCTTCTCTGAGCCCTTGGTATTTCTCCAGTTTCTCGTGTTCCTTCTTCCTGATATTGCTGTCATTCAGAACCGCTACATCGATCACTACGGCCGTCTTCTTCTGTTTGTCTACCACCACTATGTCGGGTTGGTTAGCCACCACCATTTTGTCCGTCTGTATCTGGAAGTCCCACAGGATCTTAGCTCGGTCATTCTCCACCACCCTTGGGGGCATCTCCCATTTTGACCTCGAGACTTCCAGGTTATACTCGGCACAGATGTTCCTGTACACTATGCCGGCCACTTGGTTATGGCGTTACATGTATGCCTTGCCTGCTAGCATCTTGCACCCTGTTGTTATGTGCTGGATTGTCTCTGGGGCATCTTTACACAGCCTGCACCTGGGGTCTTGCCTGGTGTGATAGACCCCAGCCTCTATGGATCTTGTACTCAGAGCTTGTTCTTGTGCTGCCATGATTAGTGCCTCTGTGCTGTCTTTCAGTCCAGCTTTGTCCAGCCACTGGTAGGATTTCTGGATATCAGCCACCTCCTCTATCTGCCGGTGGTACATACCGTGCAGGGGCCTGTCCTTCCATGATGGTTCCTCGTCTCCCTCCTCTTTCTTGGGTTTCTGCTGCCTGAGGTATTCACTGAGCACTCGGTCAGTTGGGGCCATCTTCCCAATGTATTCTTGGATGTTCGTTGTCTCATCCTGGACTGTGGTGCCGACACTCATCAGTCCCCGGCCCCCTTCCTTCCGCTTAGCGTACAGCCTCAGGGTGCTGGACTTGGGGTGAAACCCTCCATGCATGGTAAGGAGCTTTCTTGTCTTTATGTCAGTGGCTTCTATCTCCTCCTTTGGCCAGCCTATTACCCCAGCAGGGTACCTGATCACGAGCAGGGCGTACATGTTGATGGCCCGGATCTTGTTCTTACCATTCAGCTGACTCCTCAGGACTTGCCTAACCCTCTGCAGGTACTTGGTGGTTGCAGCTTTTCTAGCGGCCTCTTCATTGTTCCCATTTGCCTGTGGGATCCCCAGGTACTTGTAACTGTCCTCTATGTCTGCAATGTTGCCTTCTGGTAGTTCAATCCCCTCAGTTGTGCTCACTGGTTACTCTGGTATGAATGACTCTGAATTACTTTATGATAAATAACACACTATTGTCAAAAAACAGTGAAAGAATTCCAGATCACAAGTTTTTAGTTCAAATACGAGTAACCACCTTTGACTTTAATCAGGTTTTATTTAATTGTGCCAGAGAAAACATCATGTGCTCTTCATGTAGCTGAGTACATTCAGTGTTTAAAACAGAAGTTTTAAACTGAGGTACTGGTTAATGCTGATGTATAGTGACAGTTACAGGGGGTGATTAATCCTTTTGACTTTTTGTCTTTAAATTTATCAATAAAACAGCTGCAGCTTTCACTGACAGCACATGTGGTACTTTAACCTTTGTACTGTTTTCTTCAGTTAATTTTGGAGTTACTACAAAGATTGAAGATATAGGATGATCTGTCTGCTGTCACTGGGTGGTGCTGAGGTCTGAATCTGAGGACAGCTCCTGTAATCACAAACAGAACAGAATCATCACAAACTGAAATATAAAGTTTATCTCTCAAATCTGAAATAGAGCTGATCCTTCTCTGTCCTCACACACTCGGGGTCTGAAGTTGTTCAGTCCTACAGTTCTGCCGACAGTTTTTTATTTTTTTTATTTGTTTTAAAGGCCTTACTAACACATTTTCTAATATCATGTTTACCTTTGAGTTGTTGATGCTTTATAAATGGACATCTGCAAAGATGAGATGATGGAGCAGGTTTCAGTCGAGGTTCAGTCTGCTGCTGCATCCTGGTCACAACATACAGAGGTGTTATCAGCTCAGTATTGAACAAGAAATATTAATGTTTCAAATTATTTGTCCTAAAGGATGCAAGCTGTACAGAGTACTGCACATGTGACTTTGTGAACATAATTCATTACAAATAATTCGGACAGTTTTTTAACCTGAATATTTGTAACAAACTCAGTAAAAAAAAAAGCTAAAAAAATAATCAGGGGAAAAATGTAACATTTTAACTTAAGCTGACAAGCGGAAGTAGTTGGTTTCAGTACATAAGTGTCGGGCTTTGCTATTTAATCCGTAGCTATTGACTGAGGGGTTTTTAAAAGTTGGCGTTAAGGTACAGGTATGTACAGCAAGCACTGATACCTTTTTAGTCTGTGGGATTGCCTTGTGACCACCTTTACTAAATATCTACAACCAATCTGATTATATCCTGTTTTTGGTTTTGTTTTTTCTTCAATGTTGAAATTAAAATCTAGTAGCAGTCTTCTCATTTCTTTGTGTTTTGTGCTGTTTTACAGGCCCACAGGGAAGGACGGCTCCAAGGCAGATGAGGGACGGGTCCCAGGATGGTCCATCGGCGCTGGAGCTGGCCATCCTGGTATCCCTGAAGAGTTCACACCAGTCTCCAATGGAGCAGTTCCTCCTCAGCCTTGTTCCTGCTCTGGAGAGCAGCTGGTCCTTTTTATTCCTGTCTCTCTGTAAATTCTTATATTTTATATATTTATGTTTAATGTTTTTCTGTTTGAGAATTTTAATATTATTTCAAATAAATGTTTATAATGACTAATGTCTCAGTTCTACTACACAGCAAATGTTGGCACACAACTTGACACATGTAGAATTTATTTCATATTATACTAATGACAAAATATACTAATACAGTAGGATGCAAAAGTTTGGGCAACCTTGTTAATAGACATTATTTTCCTGTATAAATCGTTGGTTGTTACAATAAAAAATGTCAGTTAAATATCATATAGGAGACACACACAGTGATATTTGAGAAGTGAAAAGAAGTTTACTGGATTTACAGAAAGTGTGCAATAATTGTTTAAACAAAATCAAGCAGGTGCATAAATTTGGGCACCACAAAAAAGAAATGAAACAAATATTTAGTGTATATCAATGTGTGTGTCTCCTATATGATATATGGGGTGCCTTTGTCTGGACGTGCTTCCCATCCAGAGCTGCACAGCACAGAGGAAAGTTCCAGCGCTCCTGGAATCCCTCTGTGATGGACCGCCAGTCTCCAGGTGAAGGCACAGCCATGAAGTCGTCCACTAGACAGTCCCAGATGGCCGTCGCTGCCTGGGGGGTGATCTGGCTCACCGTGGACACACAGACTATGTAACTGAATGCTTGGTCGTGAAGGAGTCCCCAGTGACAAGGAACCTGGACAAAATTGTTCAAAATTAGTATTATGTGTACTGCAGTTACAAAATACATTATTCAAATTCCAAAATACTTTTGTGATGTCAGATTTAAATCACAAAACTTAAATCTTACATAAAACATTTTGTAATTATAAGGATAATTACAAAATGTATATTAGATAATATCTAAAACAGTTGTGTTTTGTTTTAACTTTAACATATCATAATTTGATTGGTAGCAACTTTTGCCACTACAGTGAGCCAATCACTCATAATTCCTAAACATGTCAATCAGGTAGGAATGAAGTAAGACATTAATAGAAATAAAGAGTTGTATGTTGACATGTAGCCCTTTCCTTGCTTAAATCATTAATATTTTTGAAAAATTAATCTGTGATAAGACATAGCTTATCAAGATAGAACCATGTAACTAAAGATGAACCAAACTGTTCACAGTTTTATCTAACTCTGTTTTAATAAAGGCTGTGATCCCTGTTATAGAGTCCGACAGCTGCAGGGATTATATACAAATATTCAACTATCCCAGAATTAAACCAGGTCTAAATAAAAAGGAGTGAGTATCACTACAAAGGTTAACTCAGTGGTCCTAATGCTACAGTTTGATATCAGCAAACACTGTGCGCATACATTGATGTGACACCACAGCCATGCTATCATTGCAAACACCGATAACAGCATAAATCGAATTAAATCGGGACTTGATGAGAGCTTCTGAGTATCACTAGAAATATTATAAACAGTCGTCTCTGTACCACAGTTTGCTATCAGTAAACACCGACAGCATTCACTGTTAGCATAGCACATCCATGTTAGCAGTGTATAAATGGATGGTTTAGCATATTAGCACAGGTATCAATAAAGGACTACCGTACTAAACACTTTTACTAACCTCAGGCAGACGGACAGGTGCTCTGCAGGTGGGATTGAGCGCCTGTAATTGGTGTCTAGGCCGGCGATGCTGGGACCGACGAGGGAAAGCAGGTCCTCAAACTGGCCGATGGTGATATCTCTGGAATCGGCCGTCATCCAGGCGCAGCTCCTGGAGCAAATGGTGAAACTCACCAAACTGCTCACGCCTCTGGAGGACCTGATGGACCCAGGTACGGCGAGGACGTCTTTTACGCCGCTGCTCTGCTCTCCACAGTACATAGAGAAGGGAGACTCTCTCTTCAAGCGCTAGCTCGACAGCTGCCATCTTGCAAAGATACCGGTCTGGCACAACTTCCTCCCACATTTCCAGTTTTGACGCGCGATGGATTTTTCTTGGACACGCGTTGAGACGCGAATGTGCACGTGTCAAATTAGGGGCGTTTGGGGCGTTTTGTGTGAACACACCGTTAGGCTCTGTGTATGTGTGTGTGTATCAATATTTCTCCCATTTTAAAGTATTACTCCTCCATAATTGTATTTCTGTTAAATCAAAGTACTTTTACTACATCTTAGTACTTCTGCTCAATCATAGTATTTCTGCTAAATCATAGTATTTTTGCCAAATCATGTTTTTTGTGCCAAGTTATGTTATAGTATTACTACCAAGTGGAGGAATTTCTGTCATGTTACAGTATATGTGCTGATTACAGTATTTCTGCTAAATCATAGTATTTCTACTATATTATATTTTTCTTACTCATCCAGACTGCAAATGAATCGCGCATGTGCGAAGCCACTGCTGGTATGCGATATGCAGCAGCAGAAGAAAAGGACCTGTGAGGCTCAATAACACTCAATAACTTTCTATACTCTATACAAAAGTATAGAAATTTTGAGCCGAATTTTTTTTTTCTGTATCAATACCTACTCAATGTTTTTAGTCAGTACTAAAAAGGTATCATGTTTTGGTACCCAGCCCTACTCGCATTTCAATTCAATTGCAATTATCATGTCAACGATACAATTCGATATCCCAATGCATCACAATAACTTGTGGCTATTAAGACCATTTAAAAAATGACAAAAAATCATATTTTGCACGGTTGGATCTTAACAAGGTTCCAAGTAGAGCTTCAACATGCAACAAGAAGAAATGGGAGTGAGGCAAAAAAAATTTTTGAGCATGTAATTTATTAAAAAGAAAGCTTAAACTGAAACAGACTGTTTTACAGCTGATCAAAAGTTTAGGACCACACCTCCAAAAACCAGAAATCAAAGTTACAATCTTGAAGTCAGTAATATAGGTTTGCTGTTATTGTTGATCACTTCATGCAAGCGTTTCCATGAGGTGAGTGGGAACATTTCTCCAAGTGGTGAAGACGGCCACACCAAGGGCGTTTTCTGTCTGGAACTGTTGTCTATTCTCAGTTGGATTTAGATCAGGGGAAAATGCAGGATGGTCCAAATGAGTGATGTTATTCTCCTAGAAGAAGTCCCTTGTCCTGCGGCCATTGTGTACTGTAGTGTTGTCCTGTTGAAAAACCCAGTCGTTACCACACAGACGAGGGCAGTCAGTCATGAGGGATGCTCTCTGCAACATCTGGACATAGCCAGCAGCCGTTTGACACCCCTGCACCTCCCAAAGCTCCATTGTTCCACTGAAGGAAAAAGCACCCCAGACCATTATGGCGCCCCCTCCACTGTGGCGCGTAGACAACATCTCAGGTGGGATCTGCTTGTCATGCCAGTAACGTTGGAAACCATCAGGACCATCAAGGTTACATTTTTTTCCCCATCAGACAATTTGTTTTTGAAGCCCTTCAGTCTCAGATGCCGTTTGCTGCAGTTGGCACCACTAATGGCCTTCATTTGGGTTGAGGATTTTTTTGTACTTGACGTTTTTGTTCCAATGACCCCCAGGATCATTTAAGAAATTCCAAATGACTGTCTTACTGCGTCCCACCTCAGCAGCGATGGCACGCTGTGAGAGACTGTGCTTATGCAGTTCGACCATGTTCAAAAAGGAACGTTTTTTTGCTTTTGCCATCAGAACATCATGACAGTGTGACTACCTGACAGAAAATGACAATGAATCCACATATTTGCACAGATTAGGCCTTTTAAAGGCATGTGGTCCTAAACATTTGATCAGCTGTAAAACAGCCTGTCTCAGTTTAAGTTTGTTAAATGTAAGTTAAATGTTTTGTCTACCTCCCATTTCTGCTTGTTGCATGTTGTTGGAACCTTGTTAAGATCCAACCATGCAAAAGAAATTTTTTTGCTATTTTTCAAGTGGTCTTAAACTTTTGATCGGGACTGTGTTTAATAATCGATTAGTGTCTTCTCAATGAATTAAGAATACTTTATGTCCGCATCGCAATACATCACAATTGTAAATCATTATAAGATTAATTTTGTCTGCTCTATTAAATGTAAGATTGTATATTTTCTTGATACATGTCATCGAAAAGAAGTCACCCGGCAGACTTCCCGCGGCACAGCATCATCTGCCGGCAAAGACATTGCAGACATCCTGGAGTCAATCGACTTGCGACTGTCCAGTGTCGATGTGAGGTTGTCCCTGGTGGAGATTTTACACAGAGAATTTAAATCCCTGAAAGAGTCCCTTGGGTTCAGCCAGCAGCAGGTGGAAACACTTGCTGCTGAAAACGCCACGCTACGGGAGTCAGTCAAGTCTCTTACTGAGGATGTGACCAAGCTTAACACAGAAAATAAGAAAATAAAAGGGACTGTTATTGATCTGCAAGTCCGTAGCATGAGAGATAACCTTGTGTTTTCTGGTATCACAGAATCTGCTGGCGAAGACGTGGAAGCAACGGTGAGAGGCTTCAATAAAACCCATCTGAAGCTGCCAGAGGACACCGTGAAGAACGTCACTTTCAATCGAGTCCATCGTATCGGGGCTAAGACGACCAGGGCCAGGAGACCACATCCTACTGTGGCCAAATTCGGCCACTTCAAACAGAAGGAGCAGGTAAAGAGTTGCAGCAGGGAGCTGAAAGGAACAGACTTCAGTGTGGACGACCAGTTCCTCAAAGAAATCCTGGAACGTCGCAAGGTCCTGTTCCCAATCAGACGCGACTTCATCCAGAAGGGCTCCCGTGCTGTCATCGCCGTGGACCGGCTCTACATGGACGGAAAGCTTTACCGCGACCCTAGCATCACTGCATGGCTATACTGACTTCACTCCAGATAAGAATCTGCTTTCCTTTCCTTTATCTCTCTCTGGCTTTCACACTCTCTTGCATTAAGATTTGCAATTTATTAGCAATGGATTATATTCATTTGTTAATTCAATATGATGTCATAACAGATAAAACACCGTCACTCTCCCTCAGTACATTAATTACAATGTTTCTTGTTTATTTGGGTTTTTTTTGTTTTTTTGTCTTTCTCAGTTTTCTCTTTCATCCCTCCAGCTCACCCTTCTCATCATCATTATATTATCTATGTTTAACAAAAAGCTATGTATTGTAAGTGTATATATGGCCCAAAGTTTGATGATCCCTCATTCAGTCTGCTTTCAACACAATCTTTCATACATTCTTCTCTCGTGTTTCATGTATTTGCTCTGACATTCAGCATTGTCAAAACTGTCTCTTGTCTGTGGCTTGTAGGTCTAGGGCAGGGGTCGGCAACCCTGGGCATGCATGCCACAGTTGGCACAAGAAGGGTTAACTGATGGCATGACCATTGCTGGACTTGGCCATCGGGCATACCGGGCATTTTAAACAATGAAAGGAGGTGGATTGGCCAGATGCTTGCTAATGTTTATAAAAATAACTCAGTTGTTTGGTGGTGGCTATAGTGGAGCTTCCACGGAGGCCAGCAGGTGGATGAGGGAAAGGGGAGGCAGGAGGAGGAGAGACCCGCCAGTGTCAGCTGAACTGAACTTGCTATGATGTTACTGATAGTGAACTTTATTTTGTTCATAAGGTTAATTAGTAGAGTTGCCAACCGTCCCGTAAAAAACGGAATCGTCCCGTATTCAGAGAAAATATTACGCGTTTCGTATTGAGGTGAAACGGAACACAGTTTGTCCCGGATTTCAGTTAGCATGGAAAAAGACACAAAGCTGGAGTTATCCTGTATCTTTACACTGTCAGCTGTTTCTTCTTCTCTCATTCTCTCCCCCTCTCTCTCCTGTTGCTACTTCAATCATGAAACTGATCAATGATCAGCTGATCGGCTTTTCTCTCTTGTTTGTTTATCGCCCACTTTGTGCCGGAAAGAGGAAACCAGCGGATGTTGCGCTAAACAACAGCAGCACGTTTAAGTTTGATAAGCTGTTTTTAGAATTTAATTGATATTAATTTCTAGTATCAGTTGATGTTTGCTGGAGCCACAGCTGTAAAAGCTTCTGGTCATGATATCGGTTTGGATATCCTGGGGAGAGGGAAACACGAAGATGAAACCAATGAAGAGACAAATAACACCAGGATCCTTTTCTACGTAGCTGACAGCTGGTAACTGTGCAGGGGCGGGTCTGGCAAAGTTTTGCCAGGGGTGGCCAGGTAGGGCATTAACAGGGAAAGGGGGTACAAAGAAATACTTTTCTTTCTTATTCTCATTTAAAATGTCTCGCTTTTAATAAATAATGATCTGAATCTTACAACCAAAGTTTTTATCTGACATAAAATGTATAGAAATCATACATATACCAACAAGACAGTGTAAATCACTGTCACAACAGCGTTTGTTTTCATTCAAAGGCTTTATGGCTTTTCCTATAATACCTGGTGGGCCGGTCTCTAGTCAAAATGCGGATTCTTCGTTCCAGTTCAGCCCTGAGCACGACACGCAGTGAGTTAATCTGAGAAGGTGCATTAAAAAAATAAATCACCAGGCCAGTGGTGCACATCGCAAATTAGCTCGCATAGACACATTAGTTGTGCCGCTTCTTAATGACGGTATCTTAGCTAACAACCCCAACTACCAGATTCAACTTGTAATTGGCTAAAAATAAATTAGCTTACTGGTGAGAGGGACGTTGCTAGTGGGCAGTTTTTTCAAGCAATGTTGAAATTTCCACATTCCAACACTTGTTGAAAGGTTAAGAGGTGGCAATATAAATTTTATCTGGAAAAAAAGAGAAGCATCTTGGATATTCCGTTTTAAGAGTCTGCACCCCAGAGGTATGAATGAGGATTTTTCTATCAATGAGTTTTTATGAGCTACACCTCACTTTTTTTTTAAAGTTAAATTACTCTCACATGAGTAATATTTATTTAATTAATCTTATTATTTTAGCCAAAGAAGAAGTAGCGCTTTAGACATCTCATCTTAAGTCTACAATTCAAGTCTAAATTTTAGATATTTTACATTTTAGAGACATAAATAAGGATCTTCCCATGTGTTCCCATGTGATGATGTAATCTTGTTTTCTAATTCAAACGTGCTTTTACCATTAAAGACCCCCCCTTTTTTTTTTCTTTTTTTTTTTTTTAAACCTGTGTGTATATTTATAGCATCCTCCTTATGCATTTCATGCATGTGTTATTTTCAGACGTATGGGGGTTATGTCACCCCCCCCTCCTCCTCATCAGTAATGATCTAGTCCAGTATTTACTTGGGTGTGACTTAGCCAATTAACCAATACCTACCTATTATATGTCAGCTGACCTATCTATGAAGTTTTGACTGGTTAATTTGAAAAAATTTTCTGTTTCCTGTCTTGTATTTAAGCAATTTTAAAATGTTTTACTATGACCCTGATGAAGGCCACAAGCCGAAACGCGTTGGTCTATTATTAAAGTTCTTCTTCCTTCAAGTGTTGCTGGAGTTCCTGCTTTGCACATTCCAACACTTCAAATGCTTCAGGAGCTCTCCGCTTAGAGCAGCATCAGCACCACGGAAATACAGGGATAAATCTGTAGGCTCGAGACAGAATTCAAAATGGGTTTTCGGGACTTTCAGGTGTTTGGACCTATGTTTTTTTTTTTTTTTATCAAACCAGAAAGCTTTAATGAGCAGCTAGATTTGTCTTGCATTACCTGGCTAAGTTAATGCCAGTTAATGCAACATCGAAATGCAGCTGATTAAACTGAAAAGCTCGACACTGTGGAGGTGAAAGTTTGCAGAACTACAAACGGAGCTGGAATCCACAGCTGTGCGTGTTCATGGAGCTTGCATTTTCACCTGCTGGACATCACTACCTGACAAGTTTAACTGTCTTCAGAACATTGCAGAGGACTTATTGACAGTATTTGGCTCTACATATCTGTGTGAGCAGATTTTCTCTCACATGAGTGTCCTCAAGTAGCTGTCTGAATGCTGGATACTCGGAGACCTGTGTCTGTGAGTGGGAGACCAGAGATCACATTAACATGTGTATCTCTGTATTAACAAACATGCCATATTGGCCCAGTTTTTTTTTCTTATCATTGTTGTAAGGAGACCATAAATTGCATTTTCATTTTCTGTTGTACAGTACAGTGCTGTTATGGATAAAAAGTGTCTTTTTTTTGTTTCAAAATAGCTGATAACTATTCACTGACAGCTGCCAACATCTGCAAACAAATATAACTCTATAAAGTTGTTCTACATAGCAGCGGTCCCCAACCTTTTTTGCGCCACGGACCGGTTTATGCCCCACAATATTTTCATGGACCGGCCTTTAAGGTGTCGCGGATAAATACAACAAAATAAAACTAGTACCGGTACCGAAAAAAAGAAAATTTATTCATAACACACGTGGAAAGACCCAGGAAAACCGAGTAAACGATAAAAACGATAACAAAATAACGCTGAAAACCAATTAAAAACCCTGAAAACGATACATTTCACACCTGAGCTTCAACTCTCGCGGCCCGGTACCAAACGACTCACGGACCGGTACCGGTCCGGTCCGAGGTTGGAGACCGCTGTTATATAGTGTGTAACTGTTAATATAGAGCGTTATTAAATTTATTGCTACTGCAATCTAATGGCACATTGACTTCGGAGGAAATTTTAGATGGCACTCATCAAAAAGGTTGCCGACCCCTGCGATAAGTCAATAAGACAAAGGCGGCTGCAGCTGTGTTTTAGTCCAGAAACACTTATTTTTACATTTTTCTTCATCCTCTGCATGGACACAGTGACCGCTGACCTCCAAGCTCCCAACCCTTGGATACTCCTCTATGCTGACGATGTCTTCCTCGCAGATAAATCCCGAATGGAGCTGCAACACCAAATGCAGCAATGGAAGACACGCCTGAGTGAGTATGGGCTGAGGTTGAACACCAAGAAGACCGAGTACTTAGAAGCCGGCCCCCAAACCGACTGCACCTTCAGCGTCGATGGAGAAGACTTGGCGAAGGTATCTCACTTCAAGTAATTCGGACCGATGATTAGCAACGACGGCAACATCCTGCCAGACGTGCGAGCCAGGATTAATGTGGCCTGGATGAAGTGGCACCAAGTCACTGCCATCCTGTGCGACCAACGAGTGCCCGACCGCCTCAAGTCGAAGATCTACAAGAGCGTAGTGCCCCCTGTGGCCCTTTACAGATCAGAGTGTTGGCCAGCCACCGCAAAGCACGAACAGGCCCTTCACACAATGGAAATGCGGATGCCTGGGCCTGACACGATGGGACCACGTCACGAACATCGACATCCGAAAGCGTCTGGGCATTGCACCAATCACAGAGAAGATGCAAGGAGCGCATCTGCGATAGTATGGGCGCATGGACAGAAGTGACGAAATCTCGGTGGCAAGAACAGCACTGCGGCTCAGTCCCCAAGGCCGGCGACCAAGGGGCAGACCAAAAAGGCGATGGATGGACTGAATTAAAGACAACGTGAAGAAGATCGGCGCCAACCTGAACGATGCCCCTGACCGTGCTGAATGGAGGCGGCTTTGCAGAAAAGTAGAACCTGCAGAGCTGGAATAACGCTAGGAAGAAGAAGAAGAAGATCAGAATTATAATATTTGTGATTGTCTGAGTCAAAATTGAATCGAATCAGAATTTAATTGTTTATAGAAATCGAAATCTGTACCCAGCCCTAGTCCAAACTAAGGCTACGTCCACACGTACCCGGGCATTTTTGAAAACGCAGATTTTTCTATGCGTTTGCAACTTTCGTCCACACGTAAACTGTGTTTTCAGTCACTGAAAATGGAGATTTCTAAAAACGCTGGCCAGGGTGGATATTTTCTAAAACTCCGTTTTTGCATTTACGTGTGGACGAGAAAAACGGAGAAAATGCAGCGTCAAAGGATTGCGCCTTTTTTGACGTCACACTGTGCGCCACATTATTGTTTCGGTGAAATGAATTTCTACAATACTGTTACTGTTAATTGTACTCTCTGCAGTGTTTAAATGCTTACATATACACACACAGTTACTGTCCCTCCACACATACGACTCGGTTCTGCTTCTATGCCCCATCTTTGTTTACTATTTCCGACCGAGGCTTCTAGACTTCTGATTGGCCAACATTTCTACACGGTTAGGAATATAGCGCCACCTGTTGCTTTGGCATGTTCCTAGCAGCGTTTTCCTTCATTTCCGCCTTTACGTGTGGACGGGATTATTTTTTAAAACAAAAACGGAAAATCTCAGTTTTCAAAAATACCCGTGTACGTGTGGACATAGCCTAAGGAAACACATCATCTGTGCTTTCATACATGTGAAGATCTCCATGTGTTGATGTGCTTTTATATGGTCTTCACATGTATGAAAGGACAAGACTGCATGTCCGTTTTTAACAAACGAAAAGCACAAGTCAAAAGTAGGGACGTGTCTGGCAACTGATGTGGTGATAATTTAAATTAGAGTAAAAAATTAGACTAGTCTAAAAGACGAGTAAACAAAAATCTAAGTGAGGCTTTACATTTTATCAGTCTGAAGTTGTGTTTTAATATTTATCACAGTTTGGATTTATGAACCTTCATGTTACAGTGCAATGATATCACATAATGTAAACATAGACCCACAAATTTGACCTGAAAAAATGTGATTTCAGAGCCCATTTGCTCCTCAACATGGACAAGTTATATATCAAAATGGGAAAATATTTGTCTTCACTGAGAGAAATCTTGTGGTTTTCACATAAACGACCTCAGACTCCTATAATATCTGATAATTCTGGTCAAAACCTGAAGAGCAGGGTCTCTTTAACCTGCCACCGTGCTGATAAACAACAGGAACATGAAAACACTGCGTTTTCTACAGTGGAAACTTCTGGCAGGCATGGTAAGAGGATGTAATCACTTTACTGTAAATGGGGTTTATTTAAATGGTAAATGGTCTGCATCTGTATAGCGTTTGTTTGTATAACATGGTTTATCAGTGCAGCTCCGGCCATGTTGATTAACTGCGCTAACTGCATCCTATTTGCATGAAGAGCCTCTGCAGGATGACTGTTTCACGCTCACAGAGCCACAGAGGGACGACTTCCACCACGGTCAGCCGGTTGCAGCCAAAACACGTGCCATCCTCAGAACAATCACTTTAACTAGTCCTCCAACCTCAGCTTTGGGTGGTGCAGGATTACTGCTGTCAGGTCTTCTCCTCTGGTTTGTGCAGTCACCTCACAGCAGGGAGGCTTCAAACCCTCACAGGGCCTTTCTGTGGGGACTCTGCATGTTAGCTTAAGTGTGAGCTAAATAAAAAGCTTTTAGTTGTGAGATACACAAAAGTGTTACACAACAAGTGTTTAACTTTGTCATCGTGCAGCAGAAGTCTACCCCTTATCTCAGCCGAACAATGAGGAAGCTCAACTGACCACAGTCTGTTTCTTCTAAAGGTTTGTCATTCAGATAACGCCAAAGAAGCCCTCTGTGTGTTTTTGTGTGCTAATAATGGGTTAATAATGGGTGATGGGACCACGTCACGAACATCGACATCCAAAAGCGTCTGGGCATTGTACCAATCACAGAGAAGATGCAAGGAGCGCATCTGCGATGGTATGGGCACATGGACAGAAGTGACGAAATCTCGGTGGCAAGAACAGCACTGCGGCTCAGTCCCCAAGGCCGGCGACCAAGGGGCAGACCAAAAAGGCGATGGATGGACCGAATTAAAGACGACGTGAAGAAGATCGGCGCCAACCTGAACGATGCCCCTGACCGTGCTGAATATAGGTGGCTTTGCAGAAAAGTGGAACCTGCAGAGCGAGAATAACGCTAGGAAGAAGAATGTCTGAGTCAAAATTGAATCAAATCAGAATTTAATTGTTTATAGAAATCGAAATCTGTACCCAGCCCTAGTCCAAACTAAGGAAACACATCATCTGTGCCTTCATACATGTGAAGATCTCCATGTGTTGATGTGCTTTTATATGGTCTTCACATGTATGAAAGGACAAGACTGCATGTCCGTTTTTAACAAACGAAAAGCACAAGTCAAAAGTAGGGACGTGTCTGGCAACTGATGTGGTGATAATTTAAATTAGAGTAAAAAATTAGACTAGTCTAAAAGATGAGTAAACAAAAATCTAAGTGAGGCTTTACATTTTATCAGTCTGAAGTTGTGTTTTAATATTTATCACAGTTTGGATTTATGAACCTTCATGTTACAGTGCAATGATATCACATAATGTAAACATAGACCCACAAATTTGACCTGAAAAAATGTGATTTCAGAGCCCATTTGCTCCTCAACATGGACAAGTTATATATCAAAATGGGAAAATATTTGTCCTCACTGAGAGAAATCTTGTGGTTTTCACATAAACGACCTCAGACTCCTATAATATCTGATAATTCTGGTCAAAACCTGAAGAGCAGGGTCTCTTTAACCTGCCACCGTGCTGATAAACAACAGGAACATGAAAACACTGCGTTTTCTACAGTGGAAACTTCTGGCAGGCATGGTAAGAGGATGTAATCACTTTACTGTAAATGGGGTTTATTTAAATGGTAAATGGTCTGCATCTGTATAGCGTTTGTTTGTATAACATGGTTTATCAGTGCAGCTCCGGCCATGTTGATTAACTGCGCTAACTGCATCCTATTTGCATGAAGAGCCTCTGCAGGATGACTGTTTCACGCTCACAGAGCCACAGAGGGACGACTTCCACCACGGTCAGCCGGTTGCAGCCAAAACACGTGCCATCCTCAGAACAATCACTTTAACTAGTCCTCCAACCTCAGCTTTGGGTGGTGCAGGATTACTGCTGTCAGGTCTTCTCCTCTGGTTTGTGCAGTCACCTCACAGCAGGGAGGCTTCAAACCCTCACAGGGCCTTTCTGTGGGGACTCTGCATGTTAGCTTAAGTGTGAGCTAAATAAAAAGCTTTTAGTTGTGAGATACACAAAAGTGTTACACAACAAGTGTTTAACTTTGTCATCGTGCAGCAGAAGTCTACCCCTTATCTCAGCCGAACAATGAGGAAGCTCAACTGACCACAGTCTGTTTCTTCTAAAGGTTTGTCATTCAGATAACGCCAAAGAAGCCCTCTGTGTGTTTTTGTGTGCTAATAATGGGTTGATAATGGGTAATAACATATTTTTGGGTGAAGAAACCATCCTTATGTACTGATGTTTGTGCCCTTTTGGGACAAACTATTTAAAGTTTTGTGTATCACAAAGTATTAATTAATTAAATTAATATTAAAGTAAAAGGAGAATATATTTAGAAAAAGAACTGTGTTAATCATCCCACTGTGTGTCAGAAAGTCCAGAGAACTATGTTGGCTATAACTCTGCATGATGTGACCGGATGCAGCAGGACACCCATGTGTACCTGAAGTACTGCTGTTCAATTCAATTCAATTTTATTTATATAGCACCAAATCGCAACAAAAGTCGCCTCAAGGCGCTTTATATTGTACAGTACTCATGTATATTGTGTCACTCATCTGTTCAAGCTCCAGATGTTAATGAAGCTATTATCACTGTACTTCAGCATCTTAGCAAGTCCCCAAAACAGGAATTTAACATACTACTGCTACTAGTACTAATACCATTACTACTAATACTAATACTATTAATATTACTGCTCCTTTGATCATTTGGTAACTACTGTAACTATTCCAGGTCACAGATGAGGTGTTGCCCTGAAAGGAGGAATTTATGTAAGTATCTCAGGGTCTTGTTCAGGTTGATTGATGGATCAGGGTCTGCAGTGACACAGACCTTGTAGGTAAAGCTGTTGATTTACTGATCACTCTAAGTCACGAGCTCTGTGTAGTGACCAAACGAATGAGATCACTGATACAAGCAGTAGAAATGAGCTTTCTCCAAATAATGGCTGGCACCATTTGAGCTGATCTATGATCTGTGGAAGCTTGTAAAAAGCTGGCGCACTCACAGAGTTCGTCATATTTGCTGACTGTGTCCACACATGGAGCGTTTTAGAGAACATGTGTGATGACACCTGATAAGATCTTTGTGCTGTTTTTTGTTTCTGTCTTCCTCATTTTCAGGTTGCCATGCCCCTTTGCTCATATAAAAACCTCAACTACTGCAGATCAAACCACTCCTTACAGCTGAGTGAAGATCACAGACCTTCCAACTGTGCAGGTATGTGAAGCACTTGGGTCACAGTTTGGTCTGAGTTCACTTTCCTACATTTCATTGGTTTCTTTCTTCTGTTGCAGTTTTAGGACAAACAAAGCAGTGAAGGTGAGAAAGTTTGAGATTTACTACTTGAATTTGGATTTAGCTGCCTTAAATTCATCTCTGGTTAGTTGTTTATTGGCGTTCACTGATTTAAAGTGGATCATAAACATGTTGTTTTCAACGGTGCAGATGAAGTTGATGCCCTGCTTCATGCTTTATGTCCTGCTGGCAGCTGGAACCAGTCTGGCTGTGGATGTGAACTGGCTGACTGAAGTTGTCAAAGCCATCAGGAAAGAGTGAGTGAAATTTATTATGTCATTAACCATGGCAGGAAAACCACTGTCTCCTTAGCTTCCATGTTTTGGTTTAATGTGCTGGTTATTGCATTCGTTCAGCCCGGTCTCACAGTAAAATGTAAAATTTTCCACGTCTGCACCATGATTGTTTTGAAAGATTTATATGGAGGCACACAAACCTGGAAACTGATGGATTTCCACCCAGAGCAGTTTGGTCTTTGTCAGTGAGTCTGCATAAAAGTATGGCTCTCACAAGAGAAAAGACACAGCTTAATTCACCAGCAGGTTTACCCAGACTTAATACCGTCTGTGGCAGAAACTTGTTTTTCAAAACTCTGCTGATTCAGTCCTGGTCATTTATAATCTTAATGTGTTCTTGCTGATATATTCTGGAGCTTGAATTCTCTATTTTTTGAATGCCAGACTATTGCCACAATTCTACTTTCTGTGCTTGTGTGCTTTAGCTCCTATCTGTTTAATAAATAATCCATAAACCTGCAAGAACTACAGATGAAAATTGGTCTATATCACATCTGGCCCTTTGTAGTCTCACAGTAGTTTTTGAAATAGTCACCACCTCTGATCTAATTCACAGTTTTTTCATGTTTGAGAACACATATGCTGTCATACATGCTGAGTGCTGTGTTTGAGTCAAAACATACTTCATAAATTAAAAAAAACCATTAGGTCACTTTTAGAAAAAAGTAACTGGGTTAAAACACAAAGTCTCACATGTCCGAACAAAAACAAATATGGTCTTTAAATTAAGTAAATACAACCTGAGATGGACAACAACATAATACATTTTGGTGTGTCATGTTAGTCATTATTTAACAAAATGCCAAAATGCAGAACCAGAGTGTGTGAAAAACTGAGTCCAGCCCCTGGTTGTTTCTGTCATTTAGTTTTTCAGACTGTCTCTGCATGTTGGCTTAGCTACTGTTCAATGGTAGTGACTGTGTAAAATGTCATGTATTGATTATCTGAGGCTATATTTGAATAAGACCTGCTGAGGACCAGATGACTTCATTTACATCCCGATATGTAAAACCTTTCACAGGCAGTGTTGGGAAGGTTACTTTTAAAATGTATTCCATTACAGATTACAGAATATATGCCCCAAAATGTATTCTGTAACGTATTCCGTTACGTTACTCAATGACAGTAACGTATTCTGAATACTTTGGATTACTTAATATATTATCATGCTTTTTACAACAACGTGAATGTACTATTGCTGTGATTTATTACTATTACTGAAGGTCCGCGGCTCCGAACTGTAGTAAAGGGACCTCTGACTAATACGGCGGGGTCCCTGTCGGCTCGTAGCCGAAAAATAGCTTTACTTTGTTGCGTGGGTCAACTTTTCTTGCGAGAGACAGAGAGAGACGTTGAAAGGCTGCTCCAACGGAACTTATTGTTTTCAGAGGAAAACACGAACACGGTGTACAGTCGAGTCTTAATAGCTTACTTACAACTGGGCTCGTCAGGTACTCTTCTTGGCTGCAGTGGTTATTATTATATTTACATGCTTCCAGCTCCCATTTTTCCTCGATGACAACTTGTACCTTTCCACTCCCCTTTTTCTCCCTCCTCACGCTCACAGACCCATAATGTCAGGTTTCGTAGATCGGACTCACGCGCAGACCACTAGTATCTTCAAAAGGTGCATTTATTTACAGTGTTTCCTACAGTGAAATTCATATATACACATAATGGTGCCAAAGGAAAAAGGGGTCGGGGTTCCAGGGTCCAGGAATGAAAGAGGCAGGAGTCCAGGAAGGGAAGGTTTCCATTCAGTCCTAACACATCTCCTCTCCTTTCCTCTATCTCTCTTGCTCCCGTTCAGTCGCCGGGCACGGGGAAGAACAAGTCCAGAAGCAATCTATGCACAGGCAGAAAAAAACCATTAGTCTCCTGGTTCAGACATGCTCACAAACTGACTTTATAAAATACAGGACGACTGACGCTGAAGGCTCAACGATCCAGCGACGAGTAGAGCAGACTCGCCCTCTTAAGAAGGGTTCCAATCTCTCATGATCACCGACAGGTGTGCTGATCACCTCCAGGTGTGTAGGCCAGGGGCAGGAGCCCATGCTGAGCTCCGCCCCGGCAGGAGAAAGAGAATGGAAGAGGGCGAGAGAGAAAGAGAGAGCAGAGGTGAGAGAGAAAGGTAAACAAAAACAAAAGCACCTGACGGCTGTCAGCTGACGAGGAGCGGAGACCATGACACATAACGTGTATGGCAGTCCATTCTCCCTGCAACACGGACTACACTGCCCATGATGCTGCATTCTTTAGAGCTATGCTTGTAGCATTCTGCCTGTTAGCTTAGCACAACAACAACAACGAAAAGGCGCTCTCTCACCCAGGAAACACGCAGTTGCAGAGAGAGAGAGAGAGCGTCGCCCTGTAACCATGGCAACAGTAACGCTGCCGCCTGGAACAACAGAACGTAGCTGTCAAACAAAACCCAAACAGTCCTGACCCGCGACAAAATGAAACAGGAAAGTACCGCAGTGTAATCCATTTATTTCAACAAAGTAACTGTATTCTGAATACCACCTTTTTAAACAGTAACTGTAACAGAATACAGTTACTCATATTTTGTATTTTAAATACGTAACGGCGGTACATGTATTCCGTTACTCCCCAACACTGTTCACAGGTGTTGTATGTTCTTAGTACCATGACTGTAAATTTATGCTTACTGACACAGACAAAGATCACAATTCATGCCCATTAACGCTGTTATACATCTGTCAGTAGTTTCTGTTTTTATCAGCAGCGCTAAGTGGCAAAAACTCAGGCTGGTACAGATGCTTTATATTGAATTTGGTTCAGTTTAAGTTTAATCAAACTTTTGGATAGCTAACCCTAACTAACCTAGACCAACACAACTAGTATCTGCTGGCTGTCTGTTATGAGGGGACCTCGACAGCAGACCTAATCACTAAAGTTGTGGACACATATATGTGACAGACACAGAGGTATCAGAGTACCGGTAGCGTGTCTGAAATGATCTGAGATGTTTGTTTCTCATTTGGCAAATACAGAATTTCTGTGTTAAAACTTCTGCGTTCTTCTCTCTTTGTTGTCAGGTACAGGATAGCTGGAGAGTTTTGTCTAGCTGCAATCATCCCGCTGCAGCAAGACACCAACACACTTCGTGAAATCCTCAGAGAAAACAGCTATAAAAAAAAAGTGGAGACAGTCATTGGGGAACAAAACTTTGAAAACAGTGAAGTTTATGTAAGCAACAACATGGTTATAGCCAGGGATTTAAAACGTGGCTATAACCACGCAGAATTTCGAGTTCTTCAAAAACTAGAACAATTGAGCCAAAACAGCGCTGGAAACTTCCTGCTGCTCTACTCTTATCTCTCCCCATGTAGCACGTGTACAGACATAATGGGTAACAATAACATCCATAAACTGATTAACACTTAGACCCCCGGAGAGCAGTCATTTTGGTTTTCTACCTTAGACCCCCGCGGAGTCATCATTTTGCGTTTCTACCTTTAAAAGCCGGAGAGCAGTCAGTCAAATGCTGGAGTCGTTCATATGTATATTAGGTCGTTACCTAGGAATTCTGGAGGGAGGGGAGTGGGGGTTTGAGTGATTGAGGGGGGGAGCTGCTAAAAGCTGTGAACTTCCTTTTGTGTTTCATCTTGATGCATTCTCAATCATCCAGGGAAATAAATCTCCAAAAGTCACCAACTTGGAGTGTTTCAGTTTGCCATCTTGGGGAGAAATCAACACACATGGGTGTATGTCCTTTGTTGCTGACATTTATTGATAAAAACAGTACAAAAAACCAACCATTTGTACACATATTTACAAATAATTCAACATTGTCAGCAATCACTCACAATCCTGGCACTGCCACGGTATCTGTCGTCTGCATTTACCACATGTGTACCTGTAGCAGTGAACACATCGCACAGTGGCCTGATTTTTTTTGCATCTGTGTTTGACCTGACACGTGGCCCTTTTTCCAGGGCTCGGTGTGGAGGGTTCTGCCCGAAGCAACTGATCTTTTCTTGCCTTCTTCGCAGCTACATGAGAGTGAGCCAACTCTGTTGCAAGCGCCACCAGGAAGTCCACCCGTCTTTCCTTCGTCCCGGTGCATGCTTGATACAGCACATGTGCATTCAGTGCTGCCATGTCAATCATGTTATAAAACATCGCCCTGAAGAATCGTCTCCTCTCCAAGGAAAGAAAATTCATCGCCCTGAAGAATCGTCTCCTCTCCAAGGAAAGAAAATTCATCGCCCTGAAGAATCGTCTCCTCTCCAAGGAAAGAAAATTCATCGCCCTGAAGAATCGTCTCCTCTCCAAGGAAAGAAAATGCAGAGAAGACTCACCACTCAGCAAGCCTTGGAAATGATCCTGACGGAGGTCGACCCTTGTGACTCGGATGGAGAAGACCTAGCAGTTCAGCCGGATTCGGACTCAGAGCTGTCTGATCAGTCTTCCGGTTAGTTTCATTTCATGTTATTTCCTTTTTCATTTCAAACAAGTAAGTGGATGTAGTTAGTAAGTAAGATATTTCAGACATTATTCTGATACAGAGGAGGAGATACTGGAATTATAATTAGTATCTATGCATGCATTTGTGTGTGGCACAGTGTGGCGTGAAGAACATGTGGGGACCTGTCTCCCTTTCACCCCAATAGAAGCGTACGCTGCAGATGGAGAGCCAACGGCTAAGGCCAGGAGAAGTATCTCGACTCGCCTTCAGAGCTTCCTGTGCTTCGTCACTCTTGACATGCTTCGTAGCATTCAAGAATGGACTATTCAACATGCACGGGAAACGGAGGATGTTCATTGGTTCATGGACCTCCCTGAACTAATGGCATTTATTGCAATTGTGATCTTGCGGGGGGTTTGCAGGCTTCCATCGGTAAATGACTGCTGGTCAGCAAACCTGGGAAACCCACAGATCATTGGAATTATGGCACAAAACCGCTTCCAAAACATCATGCAACACCTACGCTTTGATGACAAGTCCACCCGCTGTGATCGAGCAAAGACTGACAAGTTCGCTGCAATTTCCAGTGTGTGGGGATCATTTGTCACCAACTGCATCACGTGCTACAACCCTGGTCTGCATATCACCATTGATGAACAGCTTTTCCCATCAAAGACTCGTTGCTGTTTCCTGCAGTATATTGCAAGTAAGCCGGACAAGTTTGGGATCAAGTTTTGGGTGGCTTGCGACCTAAAATCCAAGTACATTTGCAATGTCTTCCCATATCTTGGCAAGGACCCCAGTCGTCCCACCGGGGAGAGACTTTCTGAAAATGTAGTAATGAGGCTGATGGAACCATTCCTAGACAAGGGCAGAAATGTTACCACGGACAATTTTTTCACATCGCTTTCACTTGCGCAAAAACTTCTTGGACGGAAAACCACCATCCTCGGCACAGTCAACAAGATTCGCAGGGAAATTCCTCAATCCACTAGACAGACAGATCGCAATGAATTCACCACTCAGGTATGTTGCAGGTCTTTTGTGGTTCTATGTTTATGTGTTTCATTGTGTGTAAAAGGGCTATGAAAATAACAATTTATCTTATTTCTTAGGTGTTTTCAACCTCTGCTGCCACGCTGACGGCGTATGCGGCCAAACGGAAGAAGACAGTCTATATTCTTAGCAGCATGCACAGCGTGGTTCAGACTGATAACACCACCAAAAGAAAGCCAAACACTGTCACCCTTTACAACAAAACAAAGTGTGGCGTGGATGTGATGGACCAGATGGTTCGGGAGTACACTGTCCGCAAAGGAACACGGCGCTGGCCAGTCGCCGTGTTTTATAACATGATTGACATGGCAGCACTGAATGCACATGTGCTGTATCAAGCATGCACCGGGACGAAGGAAAGACGGGTGGACTTCCTGGTGGCGCTTGCAACAGAGTTGGCTCACTCTCATGTAGCTGCGAAGAAGGCAAGAAAAGATCAGTTGCTTCGGGCAGAACCCTCCACACCGAGCCCTGGAAAAAGGGCCACGTGTCAGGTCAAACACAGATGCAAAAAAAATCAGGCCACTGTGCGATGTGTTCACTGCTACAGGTACACATGTGGTAAATGCAGACGACAGATACCGTGGCAGTGCCAGGATTGTGAGTGATTGCTGACAATGTTGAATTATTTGTAAATATGTGTACAAATGGTTGGTTTTTTGTACTGTTTTTATCAATAAATGTCAGCAACAAAGGACATACACCCATGTGTGTTGATTTCTCCCCAAGATGGCAAACTGAAACACTCCAAGTTGGTGACTTTTGGAGATTTATTTCCCTGGATGATTGAGAATGCATCAAGATGAAACACAAAAGGAAGTTCACAGCTTTTAGCAGCTCCCCCCCTCAATCACTCACCCCCACTCCCCTCCCTCCAGAATTCCTAGGTAACGACCTAATATACATATGAACGACTCCAGCATTTGACTGCTCTCGGGTTTTATAGGTAGAAAGGTAGAAGCCACTTCCACCATTTGACTGCTCTCGGGTTTTATAGGTAGAAAGGTAGAAGCCTGGGGATGCTAGTGTTAACAGTTACAAAGACAGAGCCTTTGTGTTTACAAAAGTTTATGACAAATCAAATTCTGAAACTCAGAATGTTAGAACCATAGCCAGAGAGGAGTTGATAAATTCACTTAACGAACTCGCGTCTTCAATGGGCCTCAGAAACATATTTCGTTGTACTGAACTGTCAGGGTGTCACAGCTGCTATCCAGATGGCAGCTACTTGGAGTTTTGTATTAATAACAACGTTAGGCCTCAACAGGCAGGAAACCATAGATGGGAAAGGAGACAGAGTGAGAGCAGCAGAGGAGAAAGAAGATGGGGAAGCAGGAGCAACAGTGGGAGCAGGCCCAACAGGAAAAACATGGGTGGAGGCAGCAGCAGCAAGCGGAACATGTACAGGAGTCGGAGTGAGAGCAGCAGCAGCAGAAACAGTAAAAAACCTGGAAAACCCAAAGGTGGAGGCAGGAGCAGCAGGAAGAGAAGCAAACAAGAGAGTAACAAGTAACAAGAGAAGGAGCAGAGGAGGAAGTACATGGGGAAGCAGGGGGAGGAGCAGCAGTAAAAACAGGGGTGGAGGCTCCAGGGGGGAGCAGTAGCAGTAAAGGTTAGAGGAGTTAAAACAAACCATCATCCCTGAAGACAAACTTCCTTCACACTTTTAAATGATTTTTTCCCCAAACAGCATTTAAATTCTACACTGTTCCAAAAAATAGTAATGTCAAATTATTTTACTGTGTATTTTACAGATGTGTACTGTTTTTCTAGAATATCATTACATTTACATAAGTAGACTGTGATCTGACACGTCAAATGTAAAATAACATAACATCACTGTAGATGTAATAAAACACAATTTACTTGTTTTTTAAATATATTTTTTTGTACATATGCATATTTAGATTGTAAAAATACATCTAGAAATGTATCATAATTTCACAAATATTTGTCTGTTATGTGAGAGAATGGTCTGTTAAAGTCAAATGTAATACCATGGAAAAATATATAAAATGCTCGAAAATTAATGAGAATAATCAATCATTAAAGGAGTATTTGAATTATAATTTTGCTGAAAATTTCATGTCACCTAGGTCTGATTCAATAATTCAGAGGTAACAAGTGATAATATAATTAATAGGAATAAAAACTAAAAAAAACATATTGTGGTGTGTTGGGCGAACAGCTAGTTCTCTCCCATCATGCCTTGGGACATGTGCTGCTGTTTAGATGTTCTTGTTTTATTGTTTATGGTTACGTTACTTTTAACTGTTATCTTGAATGTTGTGTTTACGCCGTGGTGCTGAGTCACTGACAGTTGTTGTTTTGTAGAGGGAGTGCTGTACCATGAGTGACTTCTGTTGTGCTGTTTTTGAACATTGAGGCACATTGAAGCACTGGCAAGTGTTTTAATAAAGAGCTCTCCCTACCAGTTTGGGGTTAAATAACAAGTTCAATCTCTTTGTGAGCTTCTTTGTTAAGATTTCTCTGCATACCACAATGTAAGACATTGCACGGACACTCTGTGCTAATTATATATTTTGAAAAAGAAATGTAGATGTAGGAGTTGCAATTAATATAAATAACATGCTGCTAAGCATCAGCCAATGAATGTGAACTAACAACAAGGTCGCGGGTATGGCTGCGACCGTAGGAAAAAACCCTAATATGAAGGTATTTTACTGTGCATTTTACAGTAATGTTCTGTTCTTCTAGAATATCATTAAAGTTACGTAAATAGACTTTGACTTCACATTTTGAATGTAAATTAACGTTAAATCACTGTAATGTAATACAACATAATTTTCATGATTATTAAATGTATCTGTCTGTACATATGCATATTTAGATTGTTAAAATACATTCACAAATGTATCATGATTTCACAAATATCTGTCCGTTATTTGAAAGATTGAACTGTTGAATTCAAATGTAATGCTATGGAAAAGTATATAACATGATCCCTATAAGCTTGTGTTACATCACATAAGTATTATTATCACTGCTAGTTAGGTCGTTCGTGGCTCAAGAGTTGGCAGTTTGCCTTGTGATCGGAAGATTTCCGGTTCGCGCCCCGGCTCTACTAGTGCTGGCCAAAGGGGCCCATGGTGCGATATGGCAGCCTCGCCTCTGTCAGTCTGTCTCAGGGCATGCAATCAATTGTTATTTAAACTGTATATTTCTGTACATTCACGTATTATGATTGTTGTTTATAGGTAATTTCATTGTTTGATCACGTAAAAATGTTCCTAATTTAATGTCTAAAAGCACTTGGAAAAGGCAGAATCCCATGTCAAATTAGCACAACAAACTCTATTTTCATTACTGAAAATGACCGTATTTTTATGGGACAGTTATTTTCTGTTATTTTACGGTCGCATTTTGGCGCCCCAGCTGCCGGAATATTACCGTTTTTTTAAGATGTTTTTTTCCCCTATTTATAGATGATTTCATTGTTTAATCACATTAACATGTTCCTGATTTAATGTTTAGCGCCACTTGAAAAAGGCGAGATCCCATGTCAAATTAGCGCAACTAATTGTATTTTCATTACTGGAAATAACCGTATTTTTATGCGGGAGTTATTTTCTGTTATTTCACGGTCGTATTTTGGCGCCCCAGCTGCCGGAATATTACCGTTGTTTTAGGATGTTTTTTTTAACAGTGCATATTGGTCAGCAAACTTAATGTTGATGATGTAATTTCCTGGTTCAGTGGGTCAGCAGGTGACCTTGCAGGTGCCATCCTCCTGGTCCTCAGTGTTTGTGTCCACTTAAGTGGGTCCTTCAGTGGAAAAGCTCAACCCACCGTAGTCTAATATATAATATAAAAAAGATGAGACTGACAAATATTTTATTTGAATGATTAAAAAATGAAAAAAAATATATCACAGTATCTATGCTTTCACTGAGCATATACCTGCATCAATGATGAACTCTGCAGGCTGAAAAGTCCTGTTTGGATGACAGCCTGCTCCGATATTCATCTGTGGGCATAAAACACCAAAACTCAAGAGACTTTTCAGTGAGAAGAAAGACAAACCCTGCATGCCAGAGTGAAAGTGAGTGTGTGTGAGTGCATACTCACCCTGAATGGACTATCAGTCTCCCCAGGAGACCATCAGTGTGCTTCACAGGCTTACGTGGGGTGCAGGTGCAGGTGTATGTGCTGTTGCTATTATCCTTAACCTGGACAGCCACAGAATTGACTTCACCATCCTGTGCAGAAGACGAGGGATTATAGTTCAATCAGATTTAACACACCGTATTTTTCGGACCATAAGGCGCACCAGTTTATAAGGAGCACTGTCAATGAACAGGTCTGGTTTCATACATGAGCCGCACTGGATTATAAAACGCATTAAGCAAAACAAAACAGTCAGATAAGTCAAACTTTACTCAACTCTTTCTTCTTGCTTCCTCCACTTCCGTACCATTGATTCATTCATGTTGAAATCTCTCACAGCTGCTCTATTCTCATGTTCTACTACGTGACTGACAGCCTTGAGTTTGCAATCCGCTTCGTCAGCATGTCTCTTAACAGGTGCTATTTTGGGGTCCTTATCCACACACAATACAGTAATATTATGTTGAAGCGCAGTACGTATCACTCCGCGAGGCTCCTGACTACGTAGCCGTGATGCTCCGACAATCCATCGAGCGGTGCGACTTCGTGACTTAGCAAAGTCGTACTAAAACATTTTTTGACAGATTTTTGAGCGCCGTGTATTACATAAAATCGGTTCAAGGTCAGTAAGCAAAACCAGAATTCATACATAAGGCGCACTGTCGATGTTTGAGAAAATTAAAGGATTTTAAGTGCAACTCATAGTCCGAAAAATACGGTACATGCAATATATTTAACCTATTTGTGATCATATACAAAGCCAGATATTCCTGGGCTATAATTTATAATTTTCAGAGGAGCTTTTCCTCCTTGCTTAAGATAAGATAGAACTTTATTAATCCCTCGGGTGGGTTCCTCTGTGAAATTCGGTTTCCAAATAGCACAGCACTGACAGAAGTTACATAATGTGAGCAGAATACCATATATACACATATATAAATACAGAAGCATCAACTGTGAATTCAGTGGGTTTTCCAACAGTCAGACCACTGCTCTGAAGGCCTGGACCGTACGCCTTAACCTAGAGAAAACTATTTTAAACAAACAATTAAAAAAGGAACAAGTCAAAGACCTACTATAGCCAAAAGATCATTTACAGACTACAGCGCTGTGAAAAAATATTTGCCTCCTTTCTGATTTCGTATCTTATTCTATATTTGTCACACTTACACGTTTCAGATCAGTCTATTTTTAATATTAGACAAGAATGTCTAATATTAAACGGCAGTTTTCAAGGGGAAAAAGCTATCCAAACATACTTGGTCAACGAACGTCAACCCTAGTGGCTTCAAGCCTGGGCTTAGCCTCTACAGGAGAGACTGCATTGAATGATTAGTTTTCATGATTGTTGCCTCAAGACCTGAGATCATGGTGGTGGGCTTGTGATGGACACACATGGCTGAAAGCTCGACTGGGGTGTTCGTTGGCGGGGGTGACGCGATGTCACAAACTGTTTGCTTCCTCCCGATCAACAACACCACCAGTCACACATACACTTGTGAACTTAAATGTCTCAATAGTTATACCATCAGAATACTACAACTAGCAAAGCTTAATAAGCCTGAAACTATATTGCACTCCTACGTAAAATGAAAAGAAATTATTATTCCAGTTTTTCCATGACAATTTTTTCTTAGTGCATTGGTGGCAGAAAATCAGTTCTTTTTAAACTCAAGATAGAACAAGTAATAACATTTCTCTAATGTTCTTTTTCAAGCAACCTATTATGCTACAATATAGTCTTTGTGCCAGCGAGGCTTGTACTTGACGCGTGGCAGTCTTCTGGCAGTAGGTGAGCCAGTCTGAGTGTGGTGCAGCCTAGCAGTGTCAGCGTTCTTTTCAGTCACTGGGCGACAGCGTGCTAGATGAGTGGCATTCCAACTCTTTCCATCACTCAGCAAGAAGGCATTCAAGCCTTTGGCTTTTGTTACTGTTACAGGAGGGGTAAATCTGCGATGTCCTTTGGGAACATGGTGGGGTTTCCTTATCCTCACACTCTCTCCTGGTAGAAAAGAAGGTTTCCGTGCGTGACGCCTACCATCAGTGTAACGTTGCATTTTCAACTGATATTTCTGAACTGAGTGACGTGCAACGTATCCAGTGGAGACACAGCAGGAGGCAAAGGGAGTACATCCAGTATAGTACGCATCTTCCTGCCATACAGGAGTTCATAGGGAGAGAGGGAAGTAGTTGCATGCGGTGTTGCACAGTAAACTTGAAGCCAATCCAGCACAGTCGCCTTCCATGGTTTCGACTGCTGGATTGATGTCTGGATACAGGTGCGGAGGGCACGATGAAACCGTTCGATTGCTCCGTTTGCAGCTGGGTAGTAGACAGATGTTCTGCTGTGGGAGATGCCTCTATTCTGGAGGAATGAGGTGAACATTACAGAGGTGAACTGTGCACCATTGTCAGTTACGATGTTCTCTGGGTTGCCATGACGACTAAAGACAGATGAGAGGAACTGAATGACATCATCAGTAGTAGCATAAGGTGAAAAGGCAAGCTCAGGCCATTTGGAGTAGTAGTCAGTCAATGTTATGACGTATCTACAAGCAGGTATTGCAGTATCAAAAGGCCCAACAATGTCAAGACCAAGTTTTTTCCACGGTCCATCAGGCAGTGGGACGGGTTGGAGAGGAGCAGGATTAGTATGTGCAGTTTTGTCATTGGACTGGCAAAGGAGGCATGAGGTTATGGCAGACTGAACTTGTGAGTCCATTTTTGGCCACCAGTAGAGATCTCTTAATCTTTGTTTTGTGCGCACAATGGTGACTTTCATGTGCCAGTGCAATCAGTTTAGGTCTCACTGAAAGTGGTGCAATGAGCCTTGAGCCTCTGAGAACATAATCACTTAGGGTTGAGAGTTCATTACGGATTTTGTAGTAAGGTGCAAGCGTGACATCAAGTGCTTTGATTGAGGCAGGCCCGCCACTTTGTATTTGTGAACGCAAAGCAACCAGTTCAGGGCGAGTTGAACAGGCAGAGTCAAAGTCCGCACATGGAAGTGAGGACATGGCAGCAGAAACTTGGGCTACCATTTCATGATCTGCATCCGATGTGGGATGGGACGAAACAGGCAGGGGCAGGCGAGAGAGACAGTCAGCTGTATAGTTCTGAGAACCTGGGCGGTAAATAACATCATAGTCAAAACACAGGAGGCGGGCAGACCAGCGGGCGATGCGCATGCCAGCCCTATTAAACCCTTTGGTGCTCAGCAGCGTTGACAGAGCTTGGTGGTCTGTCCGCAGAGTGAAACGTCGGCCCCACAAATACGTTCTCCATTTCTCTGCAGCCCACACACAAGCATAAGCTTCTTTTTCAACAGTTGAGTACTTTTGTTCTGTTGCAGACAGTGTGCGGGAAGCAAACACCACAGGTTTTTCTGTGCCATCAGGTTGCACTTGAGCAAATACAGCACCAAGCCCATAGTCACTTGCATCAGTAGAGATCACAACACGCAAGGCAGGGTCAAACAGTGCCAGTGCAGGACTATTCACCAGGAGTTTTTTTTACTTCTTCAAAGCTCGCTTGTGCACCTGAAGTCCATGTGAAAGTGTTCTTGTCGTTAGCACAGGCACACATAGGGGCTACAACAGTTGCAAAGTTTGGCAAGAACTTGGAGTACCATGACACCAAGCCCAGGAAGGATCTCACTGTGAGCGAAGTGAGGAGGGTTAAAGGGGCAGCACAGCAGCGTTTTGGAAAATAGTGTAAAGGCTTTTCAGGAAGCTTTTAGGACACTGTGGAAATACTGAATTTGAATAGTGGAAGCTAGAAGTAGTGAATGTATCCTTCCTCTCTATCGTTAGATGGAGAGAGTGTACAAAGGCCGGCATAGTGGGTCTGTGGCCACTCTTGCTTGCGCTTTTGCGTATCCGTCAGCCAGCTGTGGAGAAGAGCAAAGTTTTTACATGCAAAGAGCTGTAATGAAAAGCAGTGTTCCAAACAATGAAATGTGTCCACTCTTTGTGCTTTTCATGCAGTAATGTTTGATGTTTGAAGCTATTTCTGCTGTTGTCCCATTCCCGGTGAAATCCGCTGTCCCTCCAATCCCGATCCTCTTGCAAAGCAATCAGCATTTGTCAGATGCATCAGTCATTGGCGGTACTCAGACAGGATCCTGGACGACTACACGGGGGCATGTCTGGGGTGGCTAAGAGACCAATTGAAGGATGCCATGTTTACTGAATATGTACCTAATTTCGTCAGGACATAGCTGGGTCCATTGCTTCTGCGTGCTCTATTTTCACAAGCAAAGGCCTGGCTCTTTCTCCTGGCACCTTCTCAGGTGATCTCCATGCCGTGGCTTCTTCTCAAATCAACGTCTGGACTGCCGCAAAACACCTGACCGTTGTCGACAGGATTCGAACCTGTGCGGGGAGACCCCAATGGATTTCTAGCCCATCGCCTTGACCGCTCGGCCACAACAACCACATTTGGCTGTGGAACTACATACTTGAAAGACATACGTCTTCCAAGTCCTACGCCACACGTCTTTCAAGGAGGATGTGCACAACAACGGCCACGCTGGATTGTAAATGCGGTAGCTGCATGACTTTGGTGCGAAAGCTTGTGGTTTCGCAGTTCCGTGAGATCGGTGCAGCACAGCTGCGGTTGAAGCTAGCTGGCTGACATTAGCTTGCTTGTTTGCATGAACAGTAACACACACAGCTGATGATTTTGCCACCGCAAAGAGCTGATCAGTACATGGTTAGTAAAATGTTATCTTTCATTTCATTTCATTTATTTATTTATTTCACACTTGGTACAACAGATCAAACAAAAAACAACCACACTTTCTATCAATAAAGCACTACAACCATGTGTGAAAAGGAGCAGGAAGAAGAAAATATTCTTATTAAACCCTGCCCCCTATCTACAATCGAACTTATATCACCAGTGGGCACCAAAAATCAGGGAACAAACTAATATTAACATTTCTCTCCGGTCATAACCCAAACCAAACAACAAATTTACAATCAGAATATACCACTCCACATAGTAACAAGGAGAAAAATAAAATTAAATAAATAAAACAAAAAATTATAAAGGATCCTTTTTCAATGAACTCCAATTTCATTCGCATTCTTCATACTGAGTTATCGTTTTAAGCATATAACACTTTTTAAAACAATGTAAACTTATACAATTCTTTAAATTATAATGAAGAGAGTTCCACAGTCGTATACCCCTAACCGTTGTACTCATCAATCTTTGTGTTGTCCTGGCTAACTGATGCTTAAAATAAAATTTCCTTCTACTCTCTTCTCCCCCTGAACACATTAAAAATACTCTTTGTAACTTAAAGGGCAAAATATTATTTTTAGCCTTAAACATAATTAATAGTGTCCGTAATTTCACTAAAATCTCCTAATTTTAATAATTTTGATTTTATAAATAATTTATTTGTATGTTCTCTATATTTAACATTATGAATCATTCGTATAACTTTCTTCTGTAATAAGTTTAGAGGTTTTATAGTATTCTCATATGTATTCCCCCAAACTTCAACACAGTAACTAAAATATGAGAAAAACAATGAAAAATATAAAATGCGCATTGTTTTATAATCTAATAAATCTCTTACACTTACACCATCTTCTTTCTAATATACTCAATATGAGATTTCCACGTCAAATTTTCATCTACTATTACACCCAAAAAACGAAATTCAGTAACTCTTTCAATCAATTCTTCATCAATGGACATAATGACTTCATCCTCCTTTACACGATTGCCAAATATCATGAATTTCGTTTTTGTCAGATTCAAAGATAATTTATTTACATCAAACCATTTTTTTAATCTTAACATCTCAGAAGTCATAATTTCAACCAAATCTTTCAAATTCTCTCCAGAGCGATAAAAATTTGTGTCATCTGCAAATAAAATAGAATTTAACCTTTTTGATACGTCACAGATATCATTAATATATAAATTAAAAAGTTTAGGTCCCAAAATAGAACCTTGAGGAACGCCACATACAATCTTCAATCTTTCAGAAGTATTGCCGAGATAATGTACATATTGCAACCTATTTTCTAAATAACTCCTTAACCAATTCAATGCCACTCCTCTCACACCATAGTTATACAATTTAGAAATCAAAATAGAATGTTGTAACGTATCAAAAGCTTTTTTTAAATCAACAAATACCCCCACTGTATATTTATTATTATGGGTTGCAGATGAAATATCGTCAATGAAAGTCAACAATGCTAATGCCGTTGATCTATTTTTACGAAATCCAAATTGATTTTCATTTATTAGTTGATATTTTTCAATAAAACTATCAAGTCTTTGCGCAAAGAGTTTTTCAAGCACTTTTGAAAACTGTGACAAAAGAGACACTGGCCTATAATTGTTAAAACTATGCTTATCTCCTGATTTATATAAGGGTATCACTTTCATTCGATCAGGAAATACTCCTGATTGTAGCGAAAGATTAAAAATATAGCAAAGAGGAATACTTATACAATCTAAAGTCTTTTTAATTATAACCATGTCTATACCATCACAGTCAGTAGATTTTTTATTTTTAAAATTTTCTACAATTTCTACTATTTCTTTTATGGTAATATCGGCCAAGAATATGGAATTAACCATTCTATTATCTCCTGTCCAGGCTTCCTCATATTCTGGATCGTCATTTTTCCTAATTAAATTTGCTAAAGTAGGTCCAACATTTACAAAAAAGGAATTGAATTCGTTTACTACTTCAGTCTTGTCTTCGACAACTTGATTATTCTTAATAAAATAATTAGGCCGATCTAAGGGTGTGTTCTTGTTACCCAATACCTCGTTAAAAATATTCCAAATGCCCTTAATATTATTCTTGTTTTCCTGAAAAAGTTTATTATAGTAGTCTTTCTTGGCTTTCCTCAATATTAATACCAACTTATTTTTATAAACTTTGTATTTCATTTCCGCATTCTTAGTTCTCTGTGTTATATAATCCCTATATAAATTTTTTTTCTTTTTACACGCATTTGCAAGACCCTTAGTTATCCAAGGTTTCATATTCATATTCTTTTTCTTATACTTAAATGATATCAATGGACAATGTTTATCATACAAGGCCAAATATGTATTTAAAAATGCTCCGTATGCAACGTTGACCTCATTAACATAAACCTCCTTCCAGTGCACTTCCATGAGATCTTGTCTAAACTTATTAATTGCCTCGTTATTTCTTAACCTTCTATGACTCACGAAACCAACTTCTTCCTTTCTTTTCATATTTAAATCAAAAGTAAAAGAGACTGGTATATGATCGCTTATATCATTCATGATGAGGCCACTCATAATATTACTCTCCAAACTATTAATTAAAATATGATCAATTAGTGTTTCTGATTTATCCGTTATTCTACTCGGCTTTATAATTAAAGGATAAAATCCTTTACCAAATAATAATTCAAAAAAATCTGACGAAGCCTTATCATTTGCCTCTTTACAAAGATCAATATTGTAATCACCACACAAACATACAGTCTTATTTCCCTTAGCCTTACTCAATAAATCTTCTACTGCTTCTGTAAATAACTCAATCTGTGACCCCGGTTTCCTATATATGCACGTTACAATTATATTACTTCTTCTTTCTATATCCAATTCCACTGTCACAGACTCCATTAAATCGTCTATAGCAGCAGACATACATTCAACTTTTTTACATTTCAAGTCACAATTAACAAAAAGTGCCACCCCTCCTGCCTTCGTCTTAGTTCTATTTACAGAGTATAAATCGTACCCTTCAATACAGAAATTACAACCCCTATTCTCATCTAACCATGTTTCAGACAGAGCAATTATTTGAAACCTGCCTCTCAAACTATACAGAAAATCTTCAATCGAAGCAAAACTTCTATAAAGACTTCTGCAATTAATATGAATTAATGAAAATGTGTTGGCTATATCAACCTTATCCCTGAATTGCTCCTCTGTAAAATAATCACATGTGACATTAATTGTATTAAGCACATTCCTTTCAGGGTCAATACCTACTTCAAAATCATATGATTTATAATCTGAATCGTCAAACATTATGCATAATTATTCTAAAACTATCTATTAACCTCAAAAAAAGAAAAGAAAGAAGGAAAGAAAGAGATCCTAAGCAATCTCACATTCATTTATCGACATATTTTAAAGTCCGTTGATCTTGTTTTCTTCCATGTCCAATTTACAATTTCCTTTTGTCCTTTTCCACCCGAAGTAGCATTTGTTCTTGTAAAGGATGAACTAATTGTTTTTAGGCTCATAGCCATAATTGGTCGTAACCGTTTGTCTATCTTGATCATATTATCACGTATAAGTGTCCAATTTCTCAAGATCCTTAATCGTTATAACCTTGGCTTCTTCTGGCGTTCCATTCAGTTTAATCATCACTTTGCAGTTCCTGGTCCAGGTTGCTTGAATCTTTTTCTCCTTCCGTAAAATGCGAGCTTGTCTAGCAATATCTGCATTTCTTTTTGTAAGATGTTCATTCAAATATACTCCACTTCCTTTCAAAAGGCTGGACCGTCTCAACAAATCTACTTTGTGTTTACGGTTTACAAATCTCACTACAATTGCTGGAGGAGCATTAGTGTGCCTTCTAGGAAGGGTATAGCATGCAGATATATTATTACTATGCAGGGGAAGTTTTTTATTCGAAAAGAATTCCACAACCTGCCGTTCCAACGACTGTAGCTCCTCCATCGGGGGCACGTCTTCTCCTCTTTTTGCACCGGTCCCAGACTCGGTGACTCTCGCATAAGTCCTGTGTTTAGTTTCCAGACCCGTAATAATCACTTCCTCGAGTCGAGCCTGCTGTTCTAGATCGTCCACCTTCCTTTCCAAAAACTGGATTGTCTTATCTTTCTCCTTAATCAGGTTTTTTAGTTCTTTGATTTGGTCCATCATCGGCATTAATATTCCTTGTTGCTTATTTACTTTTTCAATTTCCGACGTCAACGAGTTAAGTGAATGCTTAATCTCCTCCAGATCTTCTTCGACTTTCTTCATCTTTGCCATTTTGTCTCTTATAAATGTCAATCATTAGTTTATTTATTTGCCCAAACAAGGTCTATAACCGGAATTATTTGGAGTTTTAACATTACGGCACCACCGCGAGGACGCCAATCCGGCTGTGATCATGCCCGCCATCTTAAGCTTTGTCTTCTCTTCTCATTTTCCCCCACTGCCCTCCTTTGCCATCACCACCTCTTTACTTTACTCCTTCATCTTCATTCCAAACATTCAGCACAATATTTAAAGTGGGACTGGGTGTCTTTATGAAGAAGTAGCGTGTCCAATCCCAGTGTCATGTAAGAAGGTATAGGTATGAAGTGATGAGAACTCAAAGCCTGTGTGAATAGTGTCTTTCCACAGTAACTGACACATGTAATGTGTAACTAATACATGTGATCTGTAAATGAGAATCTATGTTAATTAAAGTATTAAAGTACTTACACACTGTAAATGGCATAAAATCAAGTGATGGTGTAGCTTAATAAAATAGTGATGGGTATAGATAACGTTGCATCAGAACGTTTGTGGATATTTAAACGTTAGTAATCTGGGCAGAAATGATCACATTTTACTTTAGTTTGTTTAAAGGTTTAAGTAATGTTTTAAATATTGTATTGGATGTGTAGCTACTTTTTGTTGCTCCCTTGTGACAAAGGTGTTTAATTCGGGACCTTTTTACACTGGATGCTCTTCCTGTGGGCAGTTGTGTTCCTGACTGGGATCACACCCGTGACCCTTTGCTTAAATGTGGTAACCAGTACGCTGTTGATGAAGGAAAATCGAAATAACTGAAACAGTCCCTGAATAATTAAATGTTGTTGATCTATTGCTGAATGGTGTTTAAATGGCCATTACAAATCAGTTTAAGCTGAAAGTGCTGTAGTGTGTCTTATGGCCGTTGTTACATACCCATCTTTATACAAATACATCGAAACATTTAAAAAAAAGTTACTTAAATGAACACATTCAGTAGCTGTTGTGAGATGAACTGGCATTTATAGTACATCTGTTCCAACACAGTGAAGTCACATGCAATTTAGATAGTCATCATGAGACCTTTTACCAAAAGCTTTTGTAATTCTTTTCAGTCTGTCAGTGCGGCATCTGTGTCTACACTTGGATTTGAAGTTTATAGAGGTTAAAGAGCACATTGTACACGGGCCTTGAAGAAAAGGTATGTAGTCTTAAGCTCGATGTTTTGGTGGAGTCAGGGGTCTGTAGCATTTTGCACTTCCAGCAGACTGACGTTTGGTCATCATCATCATCATCATCATCACTGAGTCACAACATCTTCTCCTTCACCCTCACACTCTAACTCCACTCTGTTCCCTTTCATACGTCATATATACTTAGTCTGCTACAAACCAGGAGGCGTAAAGCAGGATAAAGTTAAAAGTTTGACCCATTGTGTAAACTAACTTGAATGATCAACAACCAGGAGGAGGCAACGATTATGGAGGCACGGGAGGTGAGGACCACGCAGGTGGAGGAAGAGAGGAATGTGATGGAGAAAATTGAGCTCAACAAGGGACAGGATGACCCACTGAGCACTTCAGAGGGGCAAGTGGAGCACGCAGGCAACAAGACCAGCAAAGGTGATTTGTATGTTTGTATGTATTGTATGCTTTATATTTGGAGTCCAGGCTGAATTTTACAGGAGTACCCGATGGCTGAAACAACAGTAATTTATGTTCCCTGACCAAGGATCAAGGAACATGTATTTTACACCAGCTGATACATGTACAGTTAAATCTATTGAATGTTGATATTATTACATTTAATGTAACCATTTAAAATGATTTTGTTTTTGTTTTTCTCCCAAAATCACGTACGTCAACACAGGATCCACCAGGGGGAGAGTTTTTGGTGAAAGCCACAAAAAGACAAAGATGGGTATGTCATTGTTTGTGGAAGTATTTAGACTAGTTTGATACACTGTAGTAGAGTGTGTATGGTAGATTTGATTCAAGGAACATTATCATATGAAGATGAAAACCAAAGTTGTGCGATCTCTGAAAGTGTTTTGTTTATTTGCTTTTTGTTTGTTTATTGTTTATGAAACTGGTGACTTGGCTGTGATCTTCAGTCCCAGAGGCATCAAGATCCAGACCTAAGAAGAAAAGGCCACTAGTAAGTATGCTTTTGCTAATGCTTTTAATCACCACAGCTCATTCCATTCAGTACAAATACCTGTAGATATGTGATGATTCCAAGTTTACATTACACTAATGGCAGGAAACTGCATACGTGTGTCACCTTATACACATACCACATACTATAGAATTCAGTCCCCTTTGCTTTTTGCAGTCTTATTGCAATATATAAGTACTTTTAACAGATGATGCAAGTACAGTTAAATGCATTCACTCCAGTAAAAATGCTTCTAACACAATGCTGTTGCAAGCAGCAGGTTTTCTTTTTCTGTTGTAGATGCAGATTAGATAGAACTTTATTAATCCCTCGGGTGGTTCCTCTGGGAAATTCAGTTTCCAGTATCAGAACACTGACAGAAGTTGCATATTACAGAGTTAGAATACCAAGTAAAGGGGAATGAGAGAGTACGAGCATAAGCATAAAAATATAGCACATATACACATTTATAAATACAGAATATATAATAGGAATAATAGTGAAATGTACTCATTAATGAGATGAAGACAGCTAAAGTTTGTTGCACAGTGAGAAAACACTACAGCTTAGCTGTTCCCCCCTCCTTTGTCCTCCTGTTTCCCCCTCCCTCTCCCCTCCAGCGAGGAATTAACCAGTTTGATGGCGTGTGGGACAAAGGAGTTTTTAAGTCTGTTGGTCCTAGACCAACCTGTCGCTGAGCAGACTCCTCTGGTTGTTTATGAACATATGCAGAGGATGCCCAGCATTGTCCATAATGTCCAGCATTTTCTTTAATGTCCTTTTCTCTGCCACTGTCACCAGAGTGTCCAGCTTCATGCCAACCACAGTGCTGCTTCCCCAGCACACCACAGCATAGAATTGTACTCTGGCAACCTCAGGAGTTTCCTGCAGATGTTGAAAGACCTCAGTCTCCTGAGGAAGTACAGTCTGCTTTGGCCTTTTTTATACAGGTGCTCTGTGTTGCATGACCAGTCCAGTTTGTTGTCCACCCACAGCCCGAGTAGGGATGGGTATCGTTTAGGTTTTATCTGATACCAGTACCAAACCGGTACTTTTGAAACGGTGCCGGTGCTTAAACGTTGCTCGAACCGGTGCTTAAAGAATCAAGAACACAAACACTCTCATGTTTAGCTGTTTTTTTGTAAAAAAGATAACAATGTTATCCTTTTCTGCAGCTATAGGGCATATATGGTATTACTCTTGGCTGGAAGCAGTGCTTAAACAATGGAAAAAACACCAATTTTATTCTAAAAAACCTCTCATATTTAGCTGTTTCCCACTTATTCTTTGGTCATTTTAGCCTTTTTGGCCAGGGTAACGCAGTAACGCGTTACTGCCCATCTCTGCTCCTAAGCTCCAAACCAGTAAAAGCAATCTTTGGAGGCAACACCCTTTTTAGTACTTTGCTGTATTTGTTTGTGATTGTGTGACACTGAACCACAGTGCTATGTATATCCTCTGTAACACTCAGACGTTTCCAGATCAGTGTTTCCCCCTCAGCTGTTTCTCACTATAGAGTCTTTCCTCTGTAACAATGAGGCACCAGCAGAGCATATCTGGCTCCCAGTCTGTGGCTGATAGTGCCCCCTGCTGTTAATAACAGGAACAGTGTAACCTTGTATGGAGCTCATAGTGATGGTCTGAAGATTGCTGCTGCAAGGCAGTAATTTGTATCCATGTGTGCTGTCTATTCTGAGCATATGCAGTTATGTGAGCTCTCTGGTTTTATGTATCAGGACATAATTAAAAACAATCAGGTCCTTAGTAGGTCTTAATATGAGGTAAATGCAACCTCAGATGAACAGCACAGAACACATTATACCAGGTCATTATTTATTTAACACACACTGAGCCGAAATTCAGATGTTTCAAAAACTAAGACATCCAAGACTATTTCCATAATTATTTAAGAGGGTCAGTATTAGCCAAGTGCTAATCAAGTGCACTAGATCATCAGTAAGTGTAACCACTACTGTCAGTTTGCTGGTGTGGTGTATTCAGGTAAGTGGTAACATACTGAGGAGGAGAGAAGCAGCTGTTGATACCCATGAATGTGGGAAGGCTTTGAAGTCGATCATTTTACAGCAAGAAAGATTATTCGCAAGTTAAAAAATTCAAAGACTGTTTCCAATCTTACCAGGAGTGGACGTCCCAGAAAATTCACCCCACACATCTGAGGCTCTACAGGCCACAGTTAGCATGCTAAATGTTGGAGTTCATGGCAGTGCAATTAGAAAAAGACTCAACAAATATGGCCTGTTTGGAAAGACTTCCAGGAGAAACCATTTTCCCTCTAAATACAACATGGCAGCATGGGTTAGGTTTGCAAAGTTGAAAAGCTAAGCCCTAATGCACAGCTTCAACATTGGTGAAAACCAAACACGGCATATCAGCACAAACACCTCATACCAACGGTTTTGCTCGGGTGAAGATTATTTGGGCTTTTTTTGCTGCCAAAGAACCTGCAAAGTGTCCAGGTCCCTGAGTGAGCCATGAAGTACTCTAGAGTCAAAGAGATCATCGTTGGGTCAGTGACTCCAGAGCGCAGCAGCAAAGCAACAACAGAGTGGTGCTGCAGTGGCTCAAAGTTGAGACTTCAACATGATTGAACGTTAAGAAAGCTGTGAATGAATAAATATCTGCAAACTTTAATGAACCAAAGAAACATTGTAAAGACAAACGGGCCAGAAATCCGTCCACACTGCTGTGAAACACTAATAAAAAATGATTACCTCAAGTTTTTGCTGCTAAAGTTGGTTCCATCAGCTGCTGAATCACAGGTATAATGATGATGTGGTGTAATAATCTAGATCCAGAAGCTTAAACTGCTTTTTCACGTGTCTGTAAATGAATTTCTTTCTTATCATTGTCCCGATTGGTGTCGGCTGACACTTGACACTCTGTGGCTCCTGATTTGTCTGTTGTCAAGGTCTCACCTCAGTGCGATTCCTCACGTTTTGTCATGATTAAAGGATGAATGTGAACATCGCTTCAGTCACTGTGTTCACTTCCTGATATGTCAGAACTGTGCTCACGTCACTCACTTTTTTTAACAACATGACACACTGCTGTAAACAGAGACCCTGTAATGTTAGCACCAAGTAGGACTTCATAAAAAATAATGCTGTCAAGCTAACTTTTGCTCTTTCTGTGTTTTTCAGCACTTTCTATTGCTTTGAGGCAGTGTGGGACAGCTCCCTGCACAACTCCCTCCTGCTCAACGGCGTCACTCCCTACGGAGAGAAGATCTACATGACCTTATCTGCGTATCTGGAGGTCAGCCGCTGCTCCGCCGTGTTGTACCTGTTTGTACGTGTTTTTAAGTCTCTTGATGTCATCGCGTCTAACACACACCCTTTATCTCCTCTCTGCAGCTGGACCATTGCATCCAGCCTGCCATTATCACCAAAGACATCTGCACGGTCTTTAACTCCCGAGACGCCAAGTTGTCCCCACCCCGTTCTCTCAAGAACCTCTTTGGGACTGGATACTCCAAAACTCCTGACTGGTAAATCTGGGCTGCTGCACTGTGGCCATCTCTGTTTCACAATCAAAGATATCTGCCCTGTTACAAAGTTTCCTTCTTTCCTTAGATAGCCTCATCCTAGAGCACCAGTGGGAGCTAGAGAAGATGGAGCAGCTGCAGGAGGTGGGGCCTTAAAAGATTTATAAAGAAATGAATCTCTGTTTAATATCGTAGAGGAAAAAAAGACTTTTCAACTCAAAGATCAAAGTGCTATTCTAAAAAGTTTTTTCTTAGAGTACAGACTTTACATGACTAACCTCCCCTCTTCTCCCCACCTCACATTCGTCCCCATCTTTCGTCCAGGTGGATGAAAAGACCCGTCACCTTCTGGCGCTGAGAGAGAAGCTGGGAGAGGCGGCTCCCGTGGGAACGGCTCCCACCACCAAGTCCCTGAGCAAGTCTCTGTCCCCCAGCATGAGCTCCGGCACTCTGTCCACGTCCACCTCCATCTCCTTGCAGATCTCAAGCACCACCTTTGAAAGCGCCATCAGGCCGAGCAAGAGCAGTGGCTACGATTCCGCTGACATCGAGAGCTGGTGGATCGTGAGAAGGAGCTGGCCACCAAGGTGAGAAAAACGTCGGAGGTAGGATAGACGTAAAACTCTCCCAGCAGATCTAAGCTGGCGAGGCGGCGCGGCGGCCTGACGAAGAACTGAGTGGAGCGGTACGCGGGAAAACCACCGCTTCCATCCTTTCTGAAAAGCCTTTGAAAATACCAAGTGTTAAAACTTATTAATCATTGTGATTCTTGATGGTTTTCTCTTGTAAGTAGACTTGTGGCTTAAGTCTCTTTTCATGCGACTAAAACGTTTAAGTTCCTCAGAACTTTTGCCTCCCCGCCTCCCTCCAGCAACCCCGCTGCCAGCTCAGCTTTCCTCCTCTCTATTCCCTCCCCTCAGCTTTTTGTGTTTTTGTTTCGATGACAATGTTTGGGTCTAATTTTGTTCCGCTTGGTTGTCATTCCCAAACTCCCCTAACTAAGTAGCATGTTGTAGTAGTCTGCTTGTGTGTGCACGACTCTTTAGAAACTTTCCGTTTGCCAATCATCTGTACAAAAGAAAATGTCTCTATCGGTTTTATTTGTCTCCTGAAATGAGTTTCATTCTATTTTGGGTTTTCTTTTGTTGTTGTTGGTTTTTTATTAAATTAACATGCTCGCATGATACCTGCAGCAGTCCTCAGGAGAAGACCAGGTTTGCTCAGTTTAAAACAAAAATGAACCAAATCAGCCAGCTTACATTTGAAACCATGAAGGAAAAATCTACAGTTATCTCCAAGTGACGTCTTAGTTTACGCTCTGCTACCTAAACCATAGCTGCTAATAGATTTATAGGGTATTTTTCTTCTCGCAGTGAATTTGCATCAGGCTGAACCGTCTCTGAAACAAAAAAGTGGGAATGAACTTTGACAGGAGGGCCACGCCCGATTTCCTCTGTCATCCACGTTGTACTTAGATCCTCCTCAATCTGTGTACATACGCCGCCTCTAAACCCCCGATAGTGCCAGTGTCAGTTAGTGAGTCAGTAAAATACTGACTCACTAACAGGGTTACAAGGAGATGAGGAGGAGGACTAGGAGGATAAGATAAGATAAGATAAGATAAGATAACCTTTATTAGTCCCACACGTGGGAAATTTGTTTTGTCACAGCAGGAAGTGGACAGTGCAAAAGTTATGACGCAAAAATTAGAATACAATAAGAATAAATACAGTACACAGCTGTACAGAATAGAATAAAATAATATACTATATACAGTAGAATAAAATAGAATAAAAATATACAATAAGATAAAAATAGAATACGAATGCTATATACAACTGAGTAAAAATACAACGATGCCAGAAAGGATTATTGCACTTAGTGTTATTGCACATGTGTGGATGTGTGTGTTTGTTCAGTTAAAGTCTTTGTTGTGGAGTCTGACAGCAGTGGGGAGGAAAGACCTGCGAAATCTCTCCGTCCCACACCGTGGGTGCCGCAGTCTCCCACTGAAGGAGCTGCTCAGTGCTGTCACAGTCTGCTGCATGGGGTGGGAGACGATGAAAACGAACTAAGGAGAGAACTTGATTTGTACATGCAGTCTGTTCTGGGATGAGTGTGTTAGTTAACCCTCATTTAACACATCCCTCTCTGCTCCTCTAGCTCGCTCTATCTCACTGAGAATCAGAAAGCCTTGACATTTACTGCTATTAACTTTACACTCTTGTTATATAGACACAAAGAAAACACGGTGAAAAGGTCAGAAGGACGTAAGGAAAAAGAATGAATGAATGGTTTAATAGAAGGAAAGAAGTTAAAGGGACTACATATTCAAAGGTCTTATTTCTGATACTACCCCATGAAAATATTTGCTCTGTGTGCCGTGCTGCAGCTGCTACATTCGGCTTCGGATTCACTTTTTGGCGCCTACACCTCTCGAGATGTGTTAATGCAGAAAGGTATTGAAAAACTCTGGTCAACCAACCAGCAGTCTGCCTGCTGTGTGGTATGAAATGCGTGGAAGAAGAGCTACCAACTGTCTGTTACATATAGATGAAAAATAAAGCTCTGACGTGACCTCGGGTCAGCAGCCTGACGGTCAGAGAAACAGAAACGTGCTGAATTGTGGATCTCTGAGCTGCACATCAAAGATGCACCTATGCACAGATCAAGTCTCAAAAGTGCCTCATATACATGTTGATGCAAAGCGCTGCAAGAGCAAACGTTTCCACTTCATTTGCAGAGGTGTTTTTATTTTGGAATGTGTATTTATTGTTTGCAATGCTTAAATATTAGTTTGCAGCTCTTTGCACATATTAATAAAAGGTTGAACTAACTGATGAAATAAAGTCTGTGCGGTTTAGTTGTTCCACTCATATTAAACCAAATGATGGTGTGGCTGTTCTAGTGTGAACTAAGAGAGGGTTTGAATGTAAGAGAGAGAGTTAAAATGTAACCCCTGCACCTCGACTGAGGAGGTGAGTTACATTAGTGCTTCCTCTTTATTAGAAAGCGGTTTGAGTGAATTAGTCTGTTATTTTTTTGGAGGAGATCTACTCATTAGTCATGCGAGGCATCCATCTGAACTCTATCGAAATAAAGGTGTATTTTAACTCATTTAAATATATTCTAATATCAGAGATATAGGACTATACGAAGTAGCTGCTGACATCTAAAACGACAGCAGACTTATTGTGTCTTTCTTCATCTCATCACTTTTTTCTGTGTGTGTTTTTCTGTTGATGCCTTTCAAACAAAACTAGCCATGATATTTTCCCCCTTCCCCCTCTGACAATTAATATCAGTTAACCCCGCCCCTTTTCAGATTTGTTCACCAAAAGAAAAGAAAAAAAAAACGTCATTAACGCTGTTTATTATTTGTCAGACCGGTTTCATTTTCATACTTTGTAAATATCTATGTTGTATGGAGCTTGAACTAAAATGTAAATATGTTTACTGTATTTGTAATAATTATAATCCATTCGCTGTACAGCATAGATGTGTCATGCAGATATCCTAATTCTGTGTATGGTAATCTTGCACCATTGAACTGTTAGTGAATGAGGCAACAATAAAAGTGTGAAGCGTGCATTAGCAGATCAAGTGGTGCCTGCTTATTTCCTGCTTTATGTGAGCTTCTTCTGTAGTTTATTATGTGCTTTTAGCCCCAAGAAACCACCCTTTTACTGTGGCGCACAATAAGATCTTCTGATGTTTGTTGTCATCTTCCTGTGAACTCCTGTGAACAGGTGGATTAATTCATTTCAAGTTTATGTATGTAGCACCAAATCACAGCAGGGGCTGAACACTGTAAAGACTCTAGAATAATTATGGAGGCACAACATTTAAAGCTCCCATCCTTCCATCCCACAGACCTAAAAGTTAGTTATATGATAAACAGCCCCGTGTTTGTTTACTTGATTTGTAAAATGCAAAGTGGTGACTTTTTCTCTTCAAGTACGTCCTCATATGGAGATAGTTTTTTTTAATGGCCCAAAACAAGTCATTGTTTACAACAATGTACATTTTATTGGGCAGAATGAGGTAAACAGTGAAGAAAAGTATGAGAAAACGGAGCATAGGATCTCCGGAGACTGTGGGAACTAGAATTATTGTATACATGTGTGTGTATTAAGGACTGACACAGACAAAGAATTAATCATACAATGAAGCAATGTCCTTTTTAAATGTTTATTTATAAACAGGATAAAGCCATTCAAGTATTGAGTCATGAATAAAACGTCAGCACCCCCCACGATCACACAGCGGCTCCCTCTTTTCCACCTGGCCTTCATGCGTTCCTCTTCCAATCTAGGGCCTCTCTCCTTCCAGTGCTCAGCTTGCTTCCTTTTAATACGACCTTTAAACAGCTGAAGGGACACCTCTGGACACACCCATGCCTCAACATGTGATCACTATCAGCTAATTTGTCCCATTGCCAGCCAATCCACAGTGGATTAAAACAATGTAAAATAACACACTGAAACAATGTGATACAAACAGAATAAAATCATGCAAATAAAAACTACATTCACAAATAAACAATAAAATCAGAAAAAAACCCAATATAAAAGATGAACACAAATTTCTACTGTGTGAAACAGTTTCACTCTTTGAATATTTTTCATTTCTTACAATCAGAATTCTCCAATAGATTTGTAGAAGAAAATTATTTTTCTTTCATGCATCACCAACTGAACCTTTTATGTAAACTTTTCAAGTTGCAGCCTAACCTCATTGAATTTTGCTTAGCAAAGTACTTTTCAACTCTAATAATTAGTAAGATTATATTTCTTATCATCTGTTGGTCGTCTGACCTGATAAACCTCAATGAACATTATAACACAGGAGTGATTGTCTCTAAAAATGGGCTCCTGCACGCTTGCAGACATTTTTCCATCACAACTTATGGATGATGAAGGATTTGATTAAAGCTGTGAAAACATTACTGATAACCTTCATGTGATGTTACATTAAAGCCAATTTTCTATTAAAAGCAGGGACTTTTCTAACTGACCTCCAACCTTTGAGCAGTAGTGTGTACTGTATGTTTGTATGTAACTGTATCTGACCTGGATTTTATCACCAGTTTCAAATACGAATTTTCTTTAAAGTCTGTCTTTAAATACAAATGAAGTTCAACTTTAGCAAGGCTGATGGTAAACTGTCCCTAACAAGTCCACTTTATTGCGTGCTCATTGACTTTCTCCTATCAGAGCTGTTTAAGAAGCCCACTTGATACATGCTGATTAATCTATCACGCGTATCAGTGGCTCATGGTTGCTTAAAGCCTATGTCTGAACTTGAGCACAGAGGTAGAGCATCATTCAATCCTTGAATCCCATCATTCAAGGATGACAAACTCCACTTTCTCTGCATCAAGACAGCTCATAATTTTTTAACAGTCTCTCCCTGTCCTCATACTTTTATATATTCTTCTGTAATAGATAACTATACGCTATCATTGCAATCTACACTACAGCTCAAAAGTTTGAAGTCAATTTTCACCTGGTTTATAACCATGTGATCAGTTCACACATCAGTGTCTAAAAAACGCTAATTTTTTAGCTGTATCTATCATCAAAAATTGAGTTGATTGCAAACTCTCCCTAACAAGTTCACTTTATTGCGTGCTCATCAATCTCCTCTACAGCTCAAAAGTTTAAAGTCAGTTAGAAACGTCTTTTTATCTTAAAAAAACAAGATTCTTTTCATATTTTGTAAATTAGTTGTGAATGCAAATAAAATTATTGCTTAAAACTTGCATTGATCACCAATTATGATTGATGTTTGATAAAATATTACCTGGTGTATGGATACAACAATAAAGGAGTTGTATGGATTACAACAATAATAGCGAGTGTGTAGATTATATTACCTATCCTCAGTTTATCACATTAAATCTCAGCCTACTGGTGACCCAGCAGTTTTCAAAATACAGCCGCGCTAACCAACATCATTTTTTCAAGTAATATAAAAATCAATTTGATTTATTACCTTTTTAAACATCTGATTTTTCTTTCTAATGTCATTAAAACAAGTTTGCACATTTGTATAACAACAGTTGGACCTCCAGATCTTTTAAACTTTCAGTTTTTTTCTCAGTGTGACACATAGATTTGTTTCCGTCTCTTTCAATAAGAAAGTCAAATCTTCAAACCCTAAAGCAATCTTTGTTTCTTTCAATCATTCCAATATTTTTCATCTCCTGTTAATTGCAGTTAACCAGGGCTTAGCTACTCTGATCTACAGTGATTTTGGGGGTGTGGATACTTAATTTTTTCACAGGTGCAGAGCCTTTTTCTACAAAATTACGAACAAACTGCATTTTTTTAAATTACCATTAACATTAATGTAGACTGACGAGTAACTCAACATGTGACACAGTGATCAGTAGAGAAGAAAGAAAATAACCCATTTCAAAATTTCTAGTTCAGATCAAAATTATTGTTCTGATTAAGGAAACAGTAAATTTGGCCACGTTATTGTTCTGATCCTCCAATTTTCCCTTTCCAATGTGAATAAATAAAATTCAACTTTTTTTTTTTTTAAATAAAAGCAGATGAACACCCAGATATTTCTTACATTAAAAATCTTCCAACAACCTTTCAAAAGAAACATTTTTGTCTTTCCTCAATTTTGAGACCAACTGAACCCACAAACCTGAAGCTCCAGACTCCAAACTAACCAAATTTAATGTTTCCTTAATCAGCACAGTAATTTTTTAACTCTTTGTGTGTTATGTTTACTCAGTTTTGATGCTTGCTTCTTCGACTTGATCCGTGATTAGCTCTGCACCGTCGCTCTGCTGTTTCCTCTCTCCTCATGCTTCTCCTTCATGCGTCCTGTCCTCAAATATAATCCAACCTGCCTCCTTGTTTCCTCCTTGACTTGTATTCGCAAAATTTCCAGGTAAATTAAGAGAAATCCAAAAAAGTTTTCCTGCTTCAAAAGCTCTTCCAGTTGCCTGTCTTCTTGTCCTCCTTCAAATGTGCATTTTTGTATATTGTATGTATTGTATGTATTTATTTGACTTCATATTGCCATGACAACATATCACAGAGCATCATGGTAGTTTAAAGCAGGTGGTTCTGTCCTTTGCAGAAATGCTGGTGTTCCATAGTCATGTAAAAGTATGTTAATAATCTTTAAACAGACACTCACTGATCCTGTAAGAGCAGGAATTTACCTACAAACTCTCACAGTCCCCATCAGTATTCTTCATTCTGCTCTGCAGCAATGGTCACAGTGGCTGCTTTAAGTACGTTTGCCCCATAGAAATCCACTGATGTTCAGTGAGTCCCTTTGATACATATTTAGACCTTCATAATTTTCAGGGTGCATGAGTGTTATATCTCCATCTCATCCTAAACATTTTACCAACATGTAAAAGGCATACGTCCACAAGATTCTAATGTGTTTGTGCTGAAATTCAGTTTTTTATATTCTAGTTTTTTTCTTCAATCAGCGGGCAGCTTAAATATCTTGAATGACAGTTGCTCATTATCAGAGCTCACATACATGTGTGTTTGCTTGTTTAACATGTTTTCATTTGGATGTCTTAATATACACAAAGTGAAAATCCAGGTCAAATATAGAATTTGTAACGCTGCGATTTTTTGGACAGCTGTCTGCACCGATGTTTACTGGGTACTTGTACACATTATGTTGACATCCTCCATGACACAAACAAAAAACCTGTTTTATTCTAAATAAATGTGTGAGATGGTCCTCAGGCCTCTAAATCCACGTCCAGGTTTGGGTGACTACTTGGATTAGGGGAGTATTATTTAGAGCAATGTTTGTCACTTTAGTTAATGGCTAAACTAAGGCTGTTTTCGTTCAGTCTTTTTCTGACTGAACTTTCACATTTAACATGCTAACTGAAGCCTGTAGAGTCTGAGATGTAGCTCTTTTATTTTCTGTTTTGTACAGTCTGACTTAGGGGTGAATTTGCTGGGATTTCAACTCCTAGAAAGATTAGTGCCTCTGTTGAATGTTTTGAAGAATCTTCTTCAGAGTAGACCTGTGGTGTAAGTTGACAGTGAATGAAAAATTCATTTAAATGCACCTTAGAACACACATGCATCAACACTACAATGAGCGGGTGGAGGGAGGTTTGGAGTCTTCTCTCACCCCCGTTCTCTGCGGCCCGCTGGAGCAGGGGGGCTAGGAGGAGGAGTTGGCCGTCCGACTGCGGTCTGGAGTGTGGGGCCTCCCTGCTGCTGCGGAGTCGGGGCGGTCTGCCTCTCCCCACCGCAGGGAAAAGGGTAACACCACCTGGGTCTGGGTGCAGTTCCCCCCTCCAGGGGCAAGGGTACCTAGACCCGGTTTGTAGAGTACGCTTGGGGAGTGTGATCGTGTGTACAGCGTCTCTTTATGTCTGTCTCCACGTTGGTTGAGTGTGGAGTGAGTGCATATGAGAGCATGAGGGTGGGAATGGATGTTTGTATCTGTGTGTGCCTGTATGTCTGTGTCTATATGTCAGGTTGGGTATCAGACGCCACCTCTCTGGGGACACCTCAGGCCCTCCAAGGTTTGGAGGCCTATCTCCCCCCACCACCACTTCCCCTGCCAGTGGCGGACTCCCTCAGACATCGGTGCGTTGGTGGTTCTTTGTGTCTGGGGGTGGGCGTCCAGGTACACACCGGCTCACTCCTTGGCGGCCGCTTGTCGGGGCCTGGAGCCTGGGGCTCGCTCGGGCCACTTCGGAGGTGGGGTGCCCCCGGCCTCTCGACCTGGGGCTCGGTCACTCAGGCACAGCTGGCTGCCGGCGGAGCTCACGGGCGCGTCACTGCAACCCCCCCTGGCTTCTGCTCCGCGGCTGCTGAGTGAGCCCTCATCTGGGACTCTCCTCAGCTCTTTCTGGGACAGTGGCGCAGCTGCCCCTCTGTTGGTCTTCCTTGGTCTCTTGTGTTCTGGGGGCCTCTGGATGTCTGGAGTTTTGATCTCCTCCATACCTGCTTCATGCCCTGGAGGACGGGGCTGTGGCCCCCCCACACCCTCTAGCAGATCATTACATGAAGGAACCTTTTAAAAAAAAACAAGCGCGTCCATGCTCACAGGTGTACACACGGGTGATCACACCCACAAACTACACCCTTTTTGGCTCCTACCTCAAAGCACACTGTGTTCTGTTGATCTTATGTGCTGCACAATAATGTTTAATATTTAGTATTTACTGTCATATTCCCATATATCATTGTGATGTTGTTTATTCTATTACTCTTGTTCTCTTCTGCTTGTTTTCTTTTTTCTTTCTCAGCAGGTGATCCAGGTGATCGATATATGCATTTTTTTTCCCCTGCCCATTCTGTTGGTTTTTGTTTTTTGCCCTTCTCCCCCGTCCCTCTTCTCAGCTGTTTCTCTTTCCCTCTTTCTTTCTCCCCTTCTTTCCTCCAGTCAAGTCTGTCCCGTATTCAGCAAGTGAAAATAAAATAAACAATAAAAGGTGAATCAAATAGACCATTATGGCAAGGCTGGGATGGTCAATTTGGTAAAGTAAATCCATTGGGCATCTTTCTTTGCCTTTAGACAATAATTCTGATGGCAAAAGAGCCAAACGGGACAGGAAAAAAAAAAAGAAAAAAAAAAAGACAGTGAATGAAAAAAAGCATAAAAAGCTGCTGTACTTTTAATTTTCCAAGAGAGGTAATGCACACAATGCAGAGACAAGGGCACGGGGGATATCCAAGTTCTAGGAAGGCAGCCTGCTGCTGTACACAGGCGGATTCTTCTCAGTCATAGTTGTGAACAACTTGACTGTTTACTCAAACCACACAAAGAGCGCTGTTCCCATTCTGGGAGGTCTACTCATTGGTGTTTGTACCTCTTAAAATTATAAGTAGCTATATATAAACAGCTATATTAAGTTTGGCTTAACATAGGTTAAATAGTATACTTTCCTGTTTTAACATTTATGATGGCTCAAAATTAATACCTTACAAATTAAAACCCTGAATCATCACTACAACCCTTGTGTGAACTACAAGGGTGCCATCTTTTTTCTTTTCAATCCATTAAGTACCACACTGAGCAAGAAAGGAATTAAGCTCTTCATGTTGACCCCAGAAATTTTAATGTATCACTTTGTATTCTTAGTTACACTGTAGCAGGTGACAGTAATTAAAAGCTACACTTTAGCTGTGGTGTGTCAAACTTATTTTAAAACAATACAGATGTACACTACACTGTTATTGACTGCAACCACTTACTTATCTGCATGGCTGCAGTCAATGACCGTGTTTCAAACATCCTTTGTATGGAAGACAGTGGACCAAAGCCCACCTTTCTTTTCCAGCCCTGGTTGTAGTGACATGGCTCTGTTATCAGGGTGTTTTTGTTCAGCTCCAGCCTTGAGACCACAGCTGGCGCCGAAGTGGTAAACCTCTATCACATGTTTGGATTAAAACTTGGGCCTATATAGCTGCTGGTTCCAGCTTAAGCAATATGTTAAAAATACTAAATTCTTCATTGATTTGAGCTGTGGGGTTTGCTATACACTGGCAGAAAATTGTAGAGTAACTGGTGAAAACAAACAAACCAAATAACAAGATCCTTGAATTCCATCTTTTCTATTAACAGAAACTCCAACAAATTTGTGGCCAATTGAGGATGTTTAGGATATGAAAAGTCCAGTCCAGCAGGTGGCGGTAATGCGCCTTAAAGCTTTAACCGCCAAAAAATCCAAAAGCTGAAGAAGAAGAAGCCGAGTTCCCGCTTTATGGCGTTTTTCTCTCAGTTTATTGTCTAGACTGATTTAAAGGTAAGCACCTAGCTAATATTAATCCGAGTTTAGTTAATCTTGAGTTTAGCTCCTGAATGAGGCTTTCTGTTGCTCTCCTCGGTGTCTCTTCTCAAGTTTTTGTGAACCAGTTGGAAAAAAAATCTGACTAAATTGACTCAAGCTGCTTTAAACTAATTTACAGAAAGATATCAGCAAAAGGTTGTGAAACACAGAGAAGAAAAGAATTTTATTAGAAGAAAGCTTTTAAATGAGCTCATTGTAATCAGAGTTTCTGTTATTTTATTAGTCTGTTATTAAGGCTACTTAGCATCTCTGTGGCACCTGCACAGCTTATGAATGCAGCTTGCTAACCAAGCTAGCTAGCGCCACCGTTCATCAATATAAGGTCACTTCCGGCTCCAAAAGACCCAACGTGTTGGGGTAAAAGTGCTATAATGAAATCCATTTAAAAGAAAGGTAAAAATAAATGTATTCCTGGCTAAAACACAGCTGCCTTTCTCTTATCAGCGCACCACAGGGCATGTGATTGTAAAAACTGGCCTCACTCTGAGAGGCCTGTTGTTAGAATCATTTCAAAGATAATTTGATAAATTCTGATCAGTATTCAGTAAATGAGTCCGATTAACTGTTAGCAAAATAATAATGATAGGCCAGAGATGCATATTAAAAACAAATACAGCCTCGAACCCTAAGAGGGAATCTGTGTTCTTATCACATTTAAATGTACTGCAGATCTTTTAAAGCTCCAAACAAAACTGAAATGGAGGAACAAAGATATATAGAATAAAATAGTCTTTTATTGTCTTTGTACATATTCAACTAAATTGTGGGTGCTCCACACCAACTGTGCATGGAAAACAATATAAATAGTAAGACAGTAAGAATAAATAACATATAAGAGGAGTATATACAAAGAGGAGGAAGGCACACATTAGAGAACAGGTTGCAGAATGCTTGAAAGTAGTGCAGTGGACTTGAGACAAGTAGAGAATCGGAGTGTGACTGAGTGATGAGGGTTACTCAGATCATGGCTCAGATTTCTAAACCCACTCAGATAGTTTAATCTTCCACGGCACACCTGATCAGTTCTCACGGCACACGTATATATGCCGCGGCACAGTGGTTGGGAAACACTGTACTCGTTTATGCAGCTCCATTGATTGTTCTGTTTTCGTTCTTTGCCAGGGCCTTTTTAAAGAGGAATTGCTCTCCTGGTACTGGTGTGCCATACTGCTGAATTTGGTATCAGTGCTCAAACATTTTGTGTATGTTTTAAACAAGTTGTCCACCCAGGGAAGCTAAAATTTGTTGTTTGTGCTCTCAGATGAACATATGAGACACTTTGACTCTTCAGTGCAGTGTGGAGCCTAACAAAGTTCTGTTTTGTGTCCCAGCTGATCAGCAGGAGGAGAAGAGTCTGACGGAGCAGCAGGGGAACATTTACGCTACTTGGACTCAGCTCAGCCACTGCAGAGAAAACAATGAGTTCGACAAAGAAGGTGACAGATACTAGTGTTAAGAAATACTCCATTAACCCTTTAAGGCCTATTGGAGCAGGAATGCTCCATTTTGCGTAACAATTTTAAAATCTCTTAAAATTGCTTAAAAAGCACTTGCAGCAAAAAAACATAACATACCAGAAACACGCTTTGCCGATCCGATCAGCTGTTCATAGCACTTCCTACGTTGGAATAGATGCCAGCGCGAACTATCACATGTCCGACTTTACCTGCCAAAACCTGCCTTCAGCGATACCTATACTGGTGTTTTTAAAAGTCATGTTTGACTTTATTCTTTTCTGTATTGTTTCTGGGATGCTTAGAACTCAAACTGCACTGTTGGTAATAGTTTATTTTGATGCACATGCTGTTTGTTTTGCAAATTTGCATTATAATATTTATTTTTGTTTTTCCTGCAGTATATAAAAATCTCAAAAATACTCAAAACAAATTTCCTGTGGTTGGAAACAATGTGCAACTCTTTTGCATTTACAGTTTTGAGGGATAAACCTCTGAAATTTCTCTAACTAGAAATATGTGTAGAAACAGACCAAAAAAACCTATTTTCTTTTTGTTTTTTTGCACTTTATGTACACTCAACAAAAATATAAACGCAACACCTTTGTTACTGCTCCCATTCCCCATGGGATGGACGTAGAGACCTAAAATTCATTCCAGATACACAATATAACCATCCCTCCCAAACAGTGGTCACAAATCAGTCCAAATGTGTGGTAGTGGGCACATCTGCCATATTGAGATAATCCATCCCACCTCACAGGTGTGCCACATCAGGATGCTGATCTGACATCATGAGTAGTGCACAGGTGTACCTCAGACTGCCCACAACAAAAGGCCACCCTGGAATGTGCAGTTTTGTCTCACAGCAAAATGCCACAGATGCCACAAGCAATGAGGGAGCGTGCAATTGCCATGCTGACAGCAGGAATGTCAACCAGATCTGTCGCCCGTGCATTGAATGTTCATTTCTCAACCATAAGCCGTCTCCACAGGCGTTTCAGAGAATATGGCAGCACATCCAACCGGCCTCACAACCGCAGACCTCGTGTAACCACACCAGCCCAGGACCTCCACATCCAGCAGGTTCACCTCCAAGATCGTCTGAGACCAGCCACCCAGACAGCTGCTGGAACAATTGGTTTGCACAACCAAACAATTTCTGCACAAACTGTCAGAAACCGTCTCAGGGACGCTCAACTGCATGCCCGTCGTCCTCATCGGGGTCTTGACCTGACTCCAGCTCGTCGCCGTAACAGACTTGTGTGGGCAAATGCTCACATTCGATGGCGTCTGGCACGTTGGAGAGGTGTGCGCTTCACGGATGAATCATGGTTCACATTGTTCAGGGCAGATGGCAGCTGAGAATGTCCCAGTTCTTGCATGGCCAGCATACTCACCGGACATGTCACCCATTGAGCATGTTCGGGATGTGCTTGACCGGCGTATACGACGGCGTGTACCAGTTCCCACGAATATCCAACAACCTCGCACAGCCATTGAAGTGGAGTGGACCAACATTCCACAGGCCACAATTGACAATCTGATAGACTCCATGCGACGATGTGTTGCACTGCATGAGGCAAATGGTGGTCACACCAGATACTGACCGGTTCTGGGTCCCCAGACCCCCAATAGTGCAAAAAACTGCACATTCCAGGGTGGCCTTTTGTTGTGGGCAGTCTGAGGTACACCTGTGCACTACTCATGATGTCAGATCAGCATCCTGATGTGGCACACCTGTGAGGTGGGATGGATTATCTCAATATGGCAGATGTGCCCACTACCACACATTTGGACTGATTTGTGACCACTGTTTGGGAGGGATGGTTATATTGTGTATCTGGAATGAAGTTTAGGTCTCTACGTCCATCCCATGGGGAATGGGAGCAGTAACAAAGGTGTTGCGTTTATATTTTTGTTGAGTGTAGTTACTATGGACTCAATGCATACATAATATTAAAATTTGGGATATAATGGTCATATTGATGTATAGCAACTTGAAATGCTCCCAAAAATGGCATTAAGGGCATGTAAAAATATAAAGATAAGCTCTGACAAACTTGGTTCTATGGTAGGTCTTAAAGGGTTAAAAGATGAAGTACTGATATATATATTTTATGCAAAACTAACTGAACCTTGTGCTATATTATTGCTATATATTGTCGCATGGAGTCACATCACAGCAAAATCTCCAGTGTTAAATTAACACTAGAGAGTGTCTATATGGGTCCACACCTCTGAGTGTTAAATACAACACTGTTGAGTGTTAAATTAACACTTTTGACAGTGTTATATGTTTAAAAGTAACCTAGTCAGTTTTGAAGATTAACAAAGACTAACACTGAGCAGTGCTGATTTTCTAACACTGGAAAATAACTCAAAATGTTAGAAATATTCCAGTGTTAGAAAATCAGCACTGCCCAGTGTTAGCCATTGTTAATCTTCAAAACTGACTAGGTTACTTTTAAACATATAACACTGTCAAAAGTGTTCATTTAACACTCAACAGTGTTGTATTTAACACTCCGAGGTGTGGACCCATATAGACACTCTCTAGTGTTAATTTAACACTGGAGATTTTGCTGTGCACAAACCACCTGCAACTCAACACCTCAAAGACTAAGGAACTGGTTGTGGACTTCTTGAGGTCCAGAGAAGGTCCACTGCCGGTTCAGATAGAGGGGGAGGAGGTGGAGGTGGTCAACAAGTACAAGTACCTCGGGCTGTGGGTGGACAATAAACTGGACTAGTCATGCAACACAGAGCACCTGTATAAAAAAGCCCAAAGCCGACTGTACTTCCTCAGGAGGCTGAGGTCTTTTAACATCTGCAGGAAGCTCCTGAGGATGTTTTACCAGTCGGTGGTTTCTGGAGTACTTTTCTATGCTGTGGTGTGCTAGGGGAGCAGCACAGCAAAGAGGGACTCATCCAGGCTGGAAAAACTGATCAGGAAGGCTAGCTCTGTGGTCGGCATGAAGCTGGACACTCTGGTGACAGTGGCAGAGAAAAGGACACTAAAAAAACTGCTGGACATTATGAACAATCCTGAGCATCCTCTGCACACGGCCATAAACAACCAGAGGAGTCTGTTCAGTGACAGGTTGCTTCTCCCCAAGACAAGAACTAACAGACTTAAAAACTCCTTTGTCCCACACGCCATCAAACTGTTTAACTCCTCTCTGGAGGGGAGAGGGAGGGGAAACAGGAGGACAAAGGAGGGGGGAACAACTAAGCTGTAGTGCCTCTTCACCTCACTGTACAATACCTTTTGTTAATAGTCAATGGTGCAATAGACCTCAATACTTGAAATGTGCAATTCACTTGTATTTTTATATTTATTCCTATTTATTCTATTTATCCCCTTCGTATATTTTATTTATATTTGTCTCTGTGTTTATATGTGTGTGTGTGTGTGTATATATAATATTCTGTAACTTCTGTCGGTGCAGTGCTTTTGGAAACCGAATTTCCCAGAGGAACCCACCCGAGGGATTAATAAAGTTTTATCTTATCTTATCTTATTAATGTAATGTAATATTCATGTAATAATACAATGCCTACATTGTAGAGGGTGACTTTGCCTCTAAAGAGGAAAATGGGCAGGGAAGAGGTTAAAGTGGGATTCAGCAGGATTCAACCCTAAAATCAGCTGTAGTGGCTCAGTGTGGGGAAAAGGGTCACAGCTCACAATCATTTCTGTTGAGAGCTCCAGTCGATGTTCTTAATGTACAGGCTGTGATCAGCTGACCTGCTGCTCTCTGTGGATGTACACAACTGAATTCAACCAGATGTCTGCAGATGTTTCATGAGTTGTCCTGGCTGATTTCCATCCTCTACACCAGGGGTGTCAAACTCAACTGCACAGGGAGCAAAACTCAAGGCACACTTTAGGTCGCGGGCCAAACAAGATAAACATTTATTGAACACACTAAAACCATGTTTTTAAATAGAAATATGAATAAAAACAGACAGGAATTTTATTCCAGAATAAATAAACTTAAAAAATCAACTTTAACTTTAAATGTTTTGATCTTCATAAATATATATCCTGTCAAAATTATGCAAGTTAGAAATATGAACATGCTGCAAAAACCCCAGAAAAAATAAATGAAAACATACACAAGGTTGGAGCTGCATGTAGACGGAGCTGGGGCATTGCTGCAGGAATGGAACTAATAAACTGTGCAGGCCATTCAGTGTCGTACTTTGCCTTGAGTGTACCATTACACTGCAGCTCCATCTGAATCTGCACAGGTGCAGTTTCCACATAAAGAAGCAGCTCGAAATTCTCTGTTTGTGCTTCACAGTCACCAAAGCGCCGCGAACTCAGTGCGCTCAGTTTATCAGCAAAGTGCGCCGACTTGGTTCAACATTACTTGGCAACAGGGAAAGTGAGACAGGTTGCACTGGTGCATTTGTGACAGCTTCACTTGAAATGCCTTCACTGCATCATACATGTCATGTCCATGAACTGACAGATTTCCTTGCTGAGCTCAAAAACTCTATTGAGAACTTTTTCCCAACTCAGCCAACGGAACTCTGTATGATAAGGATGTCGCCAAACTCTGAATCATAGAAGGATGAAATTGACGGTGATTTAAACCTTTAAACTCAGATAAAATTTACGGTTTGTGTTACGGTGATCGTTACATGCTCCATTTATAGGACTTTACCACACAGCCTGGTGTATGATGCAGGATTGGATTTCATGTGTTACTGTTTAGGCTCAAATCAGTTTGATCTTTGAAGCCCGCAGTGATGAAATAACTCCCCTCAAATGACTTAAACCAAAAGTAACAAGCCTGTTTTGAAAATGTAAGTAGTAGAAAATACATATATATATTTTTTTAATGTAGCTGTGAATTCATCCAGATGTCAGCAGATGTTTCATGAGTTGTCCTGGCTGATTTCCTTTCTCTACACTGACAGTACACTGTCTTTATATTAGACACTATACTGTTGGTATGTGGGTGGAGCTCAGTGAATGAATGTCAGCATCATGAGCTTAAGTTTAAGTTAATCTCTGCTACACTTGATGTAATCTAACTCTGACATGAGCACCACAGTCACTGTGCACCAGTCACACACTGTTCTTTACTTAAATCCATCACATTACAGTAAACTTGCCTGCTTATCCTGCACTAACCTGCAGAGGATTTTACTGTAGTCTTTAAATCACATTGTGAGACAAACTGCACACAAACAGTTTGTGTGTTTACTGATGTTTGTTGGGCTGATAGAATCGCTGCATTTGAAATTACCTGCCACAACATTTATTACTATTCTGAGTGTTAGCATTAATATTTGTGTACAAGTAGGAGGGATGGGAATGATTTTAGAGTGTTTGAACAATGATTAATTATCTTTAACACCAGGTTGGATGTAATGTGTTACTACTACCAGTAGGTGGGGATAGGGGACCTTTAAGGTGTTTGGTGCCACACTCCACCTTCAGGTTTAAAATGAGAGGTTGATCGCGCAGAGAATCGCTGACCGTTATGTGTGTGTGTGTGTGTAAAAGCAGCAGGATATATGTTTTACTTCTGCTGAGCCAAATAAGACAGGTCAGGGTGAAGAAGTGACAGCCAAAGAAAAGCTTACCACAAAACGGAAAAGTTATGACAAATCAGACTATAAGGCAAAAAGAAAGTGCAGCTTTATGGTTTCATGGACAAAATAATTTCTGTGGCTGCAATATGATGAGCTATATAACCGGGGCTGCACATAAGTGGTCCGCAGGTGCACATTCGCTGTCAAAATAAAAAGTGCACACAAGATAAGATGTTGCAACGCGTGTTTGTGTACATAAGATTTTCTGGAGGAGGACAGACATTTGTTTAGAACTCTTAAAGATGTCGAAGAAGCTCCTTTAAGCAATTACTTTGGTGTTCCTCCACCTCCAAACAAATGTCAGAAGGAGTCCGAACCACAAAAGAAGCTCGTATTCTCGGAAAAGTGGTTGCAGGAGGTGAGCTGGCTTCAAACAAATGATGAACGCACAGAGATGTGGTGCAGAATGTGCCGTGAAAATTCCACTCTAGCGGACAAAAACACTGCCTTTTATATGGACGCAAACGCGCGTTGCAACTTCTTATCTGGTGCGCGTCTTTTATTTTGACAGCGAATGCGCACATGCGGACCACTTATGTGCACCTGTATAAATAACATAATGTTCTGCCGGGTGTGTTGTTGGTTTTCCCTCGATTTCTGAGTCGACAAGCGCCTTTGTTACTGGGACCAGTCATTTTAAGAAAGGCCCCCATTAGAACCCATGAGAAATGCAAGAAATGCATTATTGCTCAGTCTGCAATATCTTTCCCAGAACAAACAACAATTGCAAATAACATACTAAAAATAAACCTGAAAAATCTGTTTAGAACAGCGTACTATGTTGTAAAGAGTGAACTACCACTGGCAAAATTTAGCAGTCTTTGCAAACTTCAAAAAGCAAATGTCCTAGATCTTGGTTCCACTTGTCACTTACCCGTGACTTCAGTGGAAATTTTGAATTCAGGATCTGACACAGACTGATTCATGTTCTACACAGTTCTTACAAGTTCATAGAAATTTCTGTTCAATTAGAACCAAGTATTTGAGTTGATGATTGTAATTTTTATACATGTTGTAATTTGTGTTTCATGTTTTGTTTGTTTTGAGTCCCTGCCCAAAGGGCTACCAGGGATTTTGAAATTTTGCGAGCCCTGACTAGTGTTAATGGAGGGAGTTTGAAGCTTCAGTTTGTTCAATGACTGCATTTCACTCACTGCCTCTGCTTGTATCTCTGTCACTGCAGGACCAACATGGACCGAGAAGTCAGCGCTCTCAGGAGGCCGACAAACCTCACAGAAGAAAGAGAGAGAGAAAAAACACCTGTGACGAGTGTGGGAAGGATTTTACTTTGAAGTCTAAACTAAAACAACATCAGCTCATCCACACTGGAGAGAGACCGTTCAGCTGTGACTTGTGTGGAAAGTCGTTTTCCTGGAAGAAATCCCTAAAAACACACCAAGTCGTCCACAGTGGAGTTAAAGCTTACAGCTGTGATCAGTGTGGTAAAGCTTTTACTCGAAGTAGCCACTTACAGAGTCATCTAGTTACCCACTCTGGAATTAAGGCATACAGCTGTGACATCTGTGGAAAAACTTTCAGCCGGCTATGGAGCCGAAATATACACCTACGCATTCACTCCGGAGAAGATGTGTACTGGTGTGATCAGTGTGGTAAATACTTTACAACAGACGCACACTTACAACACCACATGTTTACCCACACTGAGGAGAGACCTTATCAATGTGACCTGTGTGAGAAGACTTTTAAAACTCCACAGTACCTGAGAAAACACCAACAGATCCACACCAGAAAGAGACTCTACAAGTGCAGTTACTGTGAGGTTTGTATTTTTATTTTATTCTTGTAAGTTCAGTCTGACTGTTTGGAACAAGTCTGCTCATTAAATTGTGTTAGCATGTTAGCACTTCTACTGCACCGAAGAGTAGCTCTGAGCCATTATTCAGGTTTTCATTTCATTTAAGTGTAAGTCAGATGTTACTGTAATATTAAATAAGTATTGCTGTAGTATTATGGTGGTAGTATTGTAGTTATTGTAGCCCAGTAAACTGAGTGTGTTAATCGAAACAGTAAAATGTAATTGGACGTCTGCAGAGATGCTCTTTATTTCAGGCGACTTTCAGGATAAAAGTGTTGAAGGACTGACTTACACTGTCTTTGTGTCTTTGTTTAGAAGCAGAGCGACACAGATGGATCCACTTCTCAACCCTGTCATCGCTGTGGTGGTGGGAAAGACTTTCGTTGTGACATCTGTGGAAAAACTTTCAGTCAGCAAGCCGGCCTAAAAATACATCAACGTAAACACACTGGAGACAAACTGAAATACTGCAAAGAATGTGGGAGAAGCTTCCCCACATCAGGTGACTTAAAACGACACAAACTCTTTCACAGTGGGGTCAAAAAGCACCTCTGTGATCAGTGTGGGTCATCCTTCACCACTGCAGGTCAGCTTAAAACACACAAACGAGTCCACACAGGAGCGAAACCATACAAGTGCAGACACTGTGACAAAAGCTTCTCACAGTCAGGTAGTCGTAACGAGCATGAACGTACACACATGGAAGGAAACTACAGCTGTGAGCAGTGTGACAAGAGCTTCAGTAATCTCAGTTCATACTCTGCACACAAACGATCCCACGTTACTAATAAACTGTTTCACTGTTACCAATGTGCCAAAACATTCACTTCATCATCTGCTCTGTGCAAACATCAGCGCGATCACGCAGGGCTGAAATCGTTCCCATCACAGGATCAGAGTGACTCTGAAGAGAGAGAAACATCCTCTGGTTTCAGAGTCCAACTTAAAACCCTGGAGATCAGGCTCCACAGAGCTCAGGTCGGCTCTCCTTAAAGTTCAAATGAGGCCATGAATCAAACTGTTCCTGTAGTTCAATGTTAATCTTTATAAATTGTTCCTCTGTAGTGTTTGTGTTCAGTTGTTACCTTTTTTTTTCAGTGGTTGGAGTAAAAATCAGTTTCCTGTTCTCAAGTTTTTATTGAATGTATTTTGTTAAATAAAGTTAAAAAAATGTTAAATAAAGAATTGTTTGAACGACAAAAATTTTGAGCCATGATGTCATTTCCTGTATTTCAGAGTAAAGACTGAAGTGACAAATGGAAACATGTTTACAGTCATGGAATAAACACTGATGGGTCATCTGTAGGAAGTTCTATTGCTGACCTGACAGACTCGACCTTGTTTACAAAGAAAGAAAGGAACTGATGACATGTGTCAGCAGAGGCTTTCAGGGTTGTTTAGAGTAGAGCTGATAGTCTTAAAGAGAACATGGCGATTATGACAATTTAACACAATGATCTGAGAAAAATATCTGTTTCTCTCATTTTCACCGTATTCTGATCAAATTTCCAACATTCTTTTAACATTTCAAAAGAAACCTGCAAATTGTCTTTCTTCCACTTTCACTCTGCTCTCCTACACTGACGCCTGACTGCTCGGGTTGATTCATTTAACCAGGGCTGAGGAACACGTTTTGAGAGCCTGGTTTTTAATGGGTTCACAGGGTTCATGGTCTGAGTACAGGTTTCCTGGAAGCTCATCTGGGGTGGGCCCAATAAGTAATCTCAGGGTAAAGATTTTCTTCATAAAAGTGGAGGAGAAGAGAGCAGCGGCGGGGTGGAGTGTGAACTTTAAACTCATGCACACGAGAAATGTCAATTACAACCATATGATAACACCAGGTCATGAGTGTGCTCCTGCTGATGTGTAGGGCCTTCAACGGACTGTAAACGGAAAATGACTGAATACATTTAAAAATTCCTGAGCCAGCAGACCATCAGGGCAACAGACATGAATATTAAAATCACCAACTATTATAATCCGATCCTTTTTAGGCACAATTTCAGTCTTTAAATTACTGCACACACAACTGGTTGAGAGCGTCCCAGTTCAAATATACCACACGAAAAAATGCTGGGTTAAAAATGATCTAATTTGTAACCAAACGCTGGGTCAAATATGGACCGAGCCAACGCTGGCTTTTTTCAATTTAACAGGGTTTGGTTACTGGTTTGACCCAGCACACTGGGTTACGATAACTGTCCAAAAATTGTGTTAAATTGACCAAGCTGAGGTTACCAAAAATTGGGTCGAAACTCAAACCCATCACAAGGGTTATATTACAATTAACGTTTGGGTTAAAATGTCACAGCCAGGATCAGCAGGGCGCTGATCAGCTGTTTCTGCCTTTCTCTCTCTCGTTCTTTTTCTCGCTGAGGCGGAACTCATTGCGGGCTCACGCCCTCAGCCACGCCCCTCAGAGGAAACAACACCCGAGCCTCATTAGTGTGGCCAGCATTTAAGCCAGGAAGTGACTGCTGTTCTTTGCTGACTCGCATCCCTGGACTGTTTACCTGTATCCTGTGTGGTGAGTGTCAGAGAGAGAGAGCCTGACTGTGTGCGTGGATTGTTTGAAAGGAGCGAGTGCCTTTTCCCCTGGATTTCCCTGGAGCCCTGTCCCCCCACTTTTGTACATAGCACTATCTCTGCACCTTTTCTATATACACCCTGAGAACCATGTAAATAAATTCCTTGTGAGCTTCTAACTTCGGATTCCTGCATGTTCAATTCAATTCAATTTTATTTATATAGCACCAAATCACAACAAAAGTCGCCTCAAGGCGCTTCGTGTGAGTCCTCCACGTCAACCATAACATAAGATTTCTACTTATTATAAAAAACTAGATCCAAAGCAGATTGTTTAAAAAAATCTTTTTATTGTCATGTGATGCACAGAACATAGACACCAAAATTCATAAAAAATATATCAATGAAAGTAAAATGCAATTAACATAAAAGTATATACTTCATTATATTATATCCATTACTTCAAATCTGTCATGATCCCGGGTCATGTTGGCCCAGCATTCTTAGTTTTCATGTCTTTTTGTATTTTGTTCTTTATTTAGGCCATGCTTCTTGGGTTGCTCTGTTAAGTTGTTTCTTATTTGATTTCCCCTTGTGACTTTTACCCCCCTGTGTGCCCCTCTGTGTATCTGTGAGCCCTCGTCTCCCCTCCTTGTATGTTATTCCATGTTTCCCCAGCCCGCTATGCCTGTGCTCTCCTGTCTCTCTCTCTCCTCCTGTCTGCACCTCTGTGTACTTCCTGTTTTACTTTGACAGTCTCCCGTCAGTGTTGTGTTACTCCTGCCGTGTCTTGTTATGATTATCTGTGTCAGCTGTGTTTCCCGTGTGCTCCCACTTCCCTCGTTAACCCTCTGTGTATTTATGTGCATGTCTCCCTCAGTTTGGTGTCGTGTTGTCAATGTCTCCTCGCTGAACCTGTGTGCTTTTCTGTGTTCCCTCAGTTAGCATTCCCAGTTTAGCTCTGTTTCTTTGTGAAGCCTGCAATAAAGCAGTGATTTTGAGTTCAGCTTTTTATTTCCGTGAGTTTTGCGTTTGGGTTCTCATCTGCCGCCACACAGCCAGTTCATGACAAAATCAGTCTTTGGTTACAGCACATGTACATGTTAACAAACATGAAGACATGCTATGTAAAGTCAGCTCTATTTTTAGAACAAATTACATGTAAAAACTTTTAACTTTAAAAAAACGGATGAATTGATGATTTTTCAGTGCTTAACATACATCAACACTTGGGAAAAGTGGCAAGAGGGAATCTCCCTCTCAGATCATTTCATACACCTTTGTGAGCGACATTTTACGCTTCCATCAGAGCTAAACGAGCCCTCATTAATTTGATCATATTTGGTTCATGTCCTGGGATTCATGTATTCCTGGGATAGATGCTAGTGTGAAGGAATTCCCGAACCTGGGCGCATGACTTTGGGTAACTTGCATCAAAAACAAAGAAAAATGTTCTCAACAGTTCTTCATCAATCAGCCTATTAGTGCTTCCTAAATCTGCTTTTTGAAAAACTCCCAAAGGCACTTTTAAGAACCACGTCAGTCTTTTGTGCTTACTGCTGCCCTTATTTGTTTGTCTTTGTTTCTGCCTCTCTATTGGTCTCTCTCTCTCTCTCTCTCTCTCTGTGTGTGTGTGTGTGTGTGTGTGTGTGTGTGTGTTTCTGCTTATTCCCATGAGTGACTTCAAAATTCAACAACCTTTAATTGTCCTAGATAATCTGACTGATCAGCAGGAACTAATTGATGAGCTTTAACACCTTGATGACTTACTTGGTGAGCTGAAGCAAAAGAAAGCTCCAGTACCAGTGAAACCACCTGAACCAACAGTAAACTGGAAAAAAAGAGACAAAGATGGAAATGGACTCTATGCGGGGTCAAGATCAACCAGGACTCACTCACATAAGGGTCAGTACTGTTTCACTCAAGATAATTTGAAGATATAGATTGTATGGACACAAATCCATACATTTAATGTATTAATTAATTGAAATATCTGTACAGAGAAACAGGAAAGTCATTTGTTTTGACACAAAAGCACATTAAACAAACCACAGAATCTTATTGGGGATTTAAAAGTCACTTATAGCGTATTTGTTTTCTGTTGACGTCTTTCATTTTAAACCAGATGGGGAAGATCTCCACTGTCAGACAGGTTGTTTTGAGTGGGAAGCCGTGAGATATGAATTAGACAAGATTTTAAAGGAGGATCCCTTCACATGTCATGCATGTGCCCCAGACATGCTTGCAATTTCAGTGGATGGAAACCGCAAGCATTACCATTTCAAGAATGTAGCTGGGTACAGCAAAATATGTGTAGTAGCAATGTTTGTATCATTATGTATGTATTGCTGTTTTGTTCAGATGTGAGGAACAGGCCATGTTTGACGGCAGCTTCATAGCAAAGGATGAAGATGTGGGAAGATGTGCGCACTACATGCACAGCACATCCAGACATGTAAGACTGAACACTATAATTACATAGATAGAATTACGGTAACCTTTAACCCTGAGGAGATTGCGTAAATCATTGTCAGCAGCAATTAAATGCATTTTAGGTCTGTGGACAAGGTGTTTGTGGAGGGGAGTGGTCAGCAGCCAGAGAGACCTCCCAAAGATCCAGCAGCAAGGTAGATGAGGAGGGACTGGAGCTTGCAGTGTGTAGGTATGGAGTGCTGCTCAGTGCTCTAAATATGTACAGGGGTGACATTTTTGCTTATGCCTTGTACCTGCAACAAAAGCTGGCCAATAGACATATCACTTTTTCTGCATGGATGTTGTCTGCGAGTATTGGCCGTAACGTGAAAGAGTAACAAAAAGCTGTCCAGAGCTCCAGCACCTTCTTAGCATGAAGCCATTTCTTTCAGTATTTCATGCCAAAGTCAATGATTTCAAATGTCAGATATGGAATTCTGACTTTAATCACGTTATCTGAACACTTCACAGCAACACAAACACCTTTTGAGTCATTTATTTTTCTTTTGTCTCTGTGTGTATGTGCATTTGTGTGTGTGCGTGTGCTTATATCCAGGTGAAATGGAGTGGAGCATATCAGGATGGGGCTGGTTTGACACTAGGAGAGGAGGTGGAGCAGTGTCGTTCTTTCAAGGATTGCAGTTACCACAAAACATTAGTCCAAAGCATGTGAGAAGGCCAAATCCTGCACTAGATTTGAAGTGTCCAACTATGACGAGAGAAAATGGTAACATTATGTTTCCTTTGTTTGCAGGACAGACATGCTAACTCTTATGACCATGCACTGGAACCAACAAATGTTAGACAACCTGGCCACCTCTCTGACCCACCAATATCAGAAGATAATGATATTGGTATTGTATTTTTAGATGCTTACTCCTCTGTGTTCTAAATATTTGGAGTAAACATGTCTTTAATGTTTTGTTTTTTAATCCCAACTTTTTAATGTGGGCCACAAAAGCTCTTCTAAGCCAGCTTCGGTTGGCAGTGACTGACAGTCAACTGGATGACTGTGTCGGTGATATAAAGGAGTGGGCAGAAGTTGAGCAAAAACAGATTCAAAAGTTTGATGCTGATTGCACAATGACTTTATGTTAAGTGCAGCTATCTTATTCGTTCTAAGCAGCAACAACAAGCACACGTGAAGCACAAGCTTCAGCTGTCAACCTAAAATCACTTATGACTTCAGACGTTCTTTGTGAACTGGTCTCTAACTTTGTTCTAAATGCATTTCAGACTCTGTCAGCCTCAGAGCAAAGAGAAGGGCATTCGATATCATCATGGCAGTAAGAAGACTCGAGGAGGAAAAGAAGATTGTTGTTAGAGAGATGGACCATCACTGGAAATCTCTTTCAACTTATGATGATACCCTGAAAGAGCCGTCCTGCCAGTGACATATTTAAAAGTATGTATTTAAGTTATGCATACATACAAAATTTCAGTCAGTTCATCTGCACATAATAATCGATCAAAGTCCAAATGCCACCATCTCTATACACTAAAGACAATTAATGTATTGGTCATTAAATTATAGCATATTTCCATAAATTATGTGGTTTAACGTATTTGTCATGACATTCTAAATTTTATACTACATAATAATAATAATGAAAACTTTAAGTCTCAACATAAAAAAGTACTACAAGTTCGCACATCTCAATGAACCTTAGATTTTTGATTTTGATTTGCAGTAGCAGTACTCAATACAATTACACCAGCCTTCATAGTTATAACTAAACAAAATACATGCTTCTAATGCCAACTTTATTTGAGAAAGTACAGGAAAGAGAGTGATGAGTTTATGGGCTCAGTTGCTGGTTTCAGATCATATTCATGGCAACAGGACACTGACTGTGTGAATTACAGCCCCCAGTACAGTCAAAAGGACCCGATTAATGCAGTGATGCGAACTGCTTAAAATGAACACAATCAGTTCACTTGTCAGTGAACAGCAAAGACCAATGTGGTATCTGGATGTGTGGATCTTTGGTTCCACATATTTTTGACACTTTCCCCCATAGACAGTACACAACTACAGTTTGCAGGCATTATATTTTACTTGTTTGTAGAAAAACAGTCAACACAACATCATGAAAAGACTTGCTCAGTGGCTGAAGGAGGTGGCACATCTGGCATGGCAAAGTGGGGGATGTAAAAAAAAACCTGAAATCTACTGGCATGCGGAAGTATTCTTTTCTTTTATTTGAGTATACTATGTTGACATTTGTCCCTGTTGTGCTGACATGTGATACCAAACACCCAGGAAAGCAGGCATATGAATGACTACAGATCTTCCTTACTGAACTTATGCATAAGCTTCATTTAATTTCTGCTCAACGTGTGGACTGAGTGTTTTGTTTTGTAGCCCATCTTATGCAAATTGTAGTTTCATAATGGTGAACATCACTGTTAAGGACAGGCTAGTTTAAGGTCTATCCAAATCTCACTGAATGTCTCTTCTCTTTTCCTATGTCCTTAGCAAATCCCCTACCAACTTTTCAAAGAGGTTAGAAATTGGAGATCATAGGTACTTTTGGCATGCACTCCTGGTCTCCACCACTACTCCTCACCAGACTGTTATCCTGATGATCTGGTTGTAGCGCAGAGCTTTTACATACCTGATTTCTCAGTGTTGATTAGCTACGTATCTTTGTGGGAGGTTAGGTTGCACTGTGGCTAAGTTGGTTAAAGTGCCAGCCGAGAAAGCAATATAGTAAGTCGGAGGTCCCCGGGCTCAAATCCCAGTAGTGTCTAAAAGATAGTAGATGCTGTCTGTCTGTTCTTAGTTGTCAGGTCACTGTACAGAAAAAATGATGGGACTTCTTTAAGGGACAACTCCTACTAGGGTTAAAAAAGCAGCCCTTTGCTTTTAGAACTGAAGAAGCTTCTTGGATGAGAGGTCTCATTGTTTGTTTTCTTTGTTCACTCTGTATAATGAGAGCAGGTCATTTCTTCTCAGGTAGGACTGTAATAATCAGAACACTATATTGCTCATCGAACTGGATGTAACAGAGCTTTTAACTGAGAATTAATTTGTTTGAATGACTTTTTCTTGTATTTTGGAAACTTCTTCTCACACCTCTTATTTGACCCTAAATAAGGTGTTCAGTGAACATCTGTGAATTGCAGCTGCCGGTAACATAGGTAAAACACTGACGAAACCTGGATCAATTGCTAACTAAACATGGACTGCATAAATTTTCATAGAGTTAATTAGGGACCACATGGGCTCCTATGGAATTTGAAAGCAGGCCCCCTCTTATCCAAAGCCAGAATCAAATCCCTAAACCAAACTGACAGACCTGTGTCACCAAGACAGAAGCAGACTCCAGGTGGACAGGTGGAGCACTCTCAGCTCAGTTTTTATTCAATGAAAACTGCTTCAGCAGCAGTTTAATAATTTGTAATATCTTCAATAATAATAACAACAACAAATTGCATTATTTCTGCAAATATTGGTTTTGAAACATCCTTAAAAAAGACAGAAAAGTTTGGCTTTAATGTTCACACTTTGATGTAATAGCCTCAAGAAGTGTTTCAAATTCATGGATATCAAAGGATTGAACAGTGAATGGACCAATCCTGACACCTTGTGGACAGATGACACCATTACAGCTGATAGAATCACCTGCTTTGTTCTTTTTGGGGGTTATTTTTTGCCTCCAGTGTAACAGTGTGAGCTGTGTTGAAGTACTGTTGTAAATCACACAAACATGAGTCAACATAGATATTGAGCTTCTGTATTCTCATACATACACTCTATGACCCAGTGTTCAGTGTCACTGTGTCTGTGTTTTCTATCAGCTTGTCTCTGCCACTGCTCATCCACTCAGAATAAGATTCCTCTGAGTGTTTTTGTCGTGGTCAGTGTGTCATGGTGATATTCTGAGGCCCCTTTTGCCACCAAAACAGTTGAGTGAGAAAAACAAGCTGAGCCCAAATCTGTACTGTGGGTTTAGTACAGGTGTGAGAGGAAGTCTATCAGGTCATGCTATAAATCTCGCCTACTCTCTTGTGTGGCAGAAAAAAGTTCTATAAAAACGCAAAGATTTAACAGTAGAGAAAATTCAGCCAAGATTTTAGAGACGAAGGTATTAGATGATGAGACTCTGCAGTACACCTGCTGCACTGTCAGGTGTAATAAATCTGTGGAAAAAGAAATACCTGAAAAGGAAAAAGCAGAATTCATTTTCTGATCTTCTACTTGCAGTAAAGCTGATTAAGTATATCTCACATTTTAGTTTAGTCTGTTAAATCCCACAAAAGGCTAGTCAATGCCGGAGGTGAGGGAGGGGAGAGAAGAAACGTAGAGGTTCTGTAACTCACTGTAGCAATCAATTGAAATCTCACCACCATCGGACCAGCCGAACATCCCCTCATTGTCCGGGCTTATTTATAGCCCTGTGTTAGCGTTACTTTCTACAGAGCGGTGACTGTCTCTATGCACCCCTGCCCACTTACACCCGTGGGTAACCGGAGTACGTCTACTTTGCAATAAAAGATCTCTACCGCTATTTAATAGCGTCGTGTATCAAAATTTCAGCCAGAGCTGGTCTTGCAGAGCATGCTGGGAAAAATACGTCACGGCAAGGGAGAAGGTGACCAATCGCGTGCACGTGTGATCGCTACTGATTATGAATGGTTCTAGCGTCTCCAGGTAAATGAATTTGAGACCGGAGTGTGGCGGAGCCGTGTGTGATCACGATACGAGCGAGTGTGGCCACGTTAAAGCCGCACACAGGCAGCAGAGCCGCCTCCATGGCTCCTCGCTGGACTTCAGTGGATGAGGGCATGGGCAGATGCGCATGCGCCGGCCATCAAGTCCCTTTGTCCGATTGAGAGCTGTTATAGCAGAAAGACGTTTTGATGATGAGAAATGTTTTTCTTCTTTTTTTTAATCACCAGATTTGACTGATGATCCTTCACGTGCAGATTTTATGTCCCAGTAACGTTTGAGCAACACTGAGTAACGTTTAGATAATTCTTTTGTGTTCATGGTAACGATAGGTCTGTTATTCACATTTTACCCTCTTTGTTATCCTGAAGTAATCATCACATTTATTGAATAAATAACTGATAATGCTTTTATGTAAAGCCATTTTCCCCGGTCCCCTCCTTTAATCAAACGGGGGCCCTCAGATCTGCAGTGACAGAACTCGGTGGATTAGTTTAATGCTTCATTGATGAACTAGAAGCCAGCTGTTTGCTGATGCAACCCTACACCATCTGATGAAACAGAACTTCTGCAGAGAAGCTTCACCCCCTCAGATGTGAACTTCTACCCCCCTCCTCATTTTTGTGAGCAATATGTAAAACTTCACAAATGATTAAAAATTCACGTTTTACTCGTATGGGAAATCAGCCAAATCAGTGTTTTTCATCATAAACAGCTTGCACTGTAAAGCTACTTTGATCGCGTTATTGCTGTAGCCAACCTGTAGAAACCAACCAGCTATTATCATCATTATGTATAAAGTGTAAGGGATTCATCAGACACTTTTGTGCAGCTAAATATTATTCATTTTTAATGCAGTACTATAAAATATATGAAAAGCCAAAGGAATGAGGGCAAGACACTCACTTACCTTATAATCTGTCCTTTTCAGCATTATTGTGTTGCTGAGACCTTTACTGTGAAAGGTCAGACATCTTCCTGTGTCACAAGGGTCTCATTAAGAAAACGATTTTTAAAAAAAGTTCCCTTTGTAATCAACATGTTTGATAAAAGTCTGTATTTGATAAACTTAATTAAAACTGCATTTCAAATTCCATCCTTTATTTTTGTAACACTTTTGCATTAAGCCTGACATACCCGTGGTAACATCAGATGTGTTCCCCCGAGCCACACAACACTTGCCATTGTCTAGCTTTGCTGTTCTAAAATGTAGCCAGCGTTGAATTGAGTTACCCTAACTTCTTTTTAATTTCTGCAAAGTGTGGAAAAACCTCTGGTTATATTGAAGCCTAAGGGAAAGCGGGCCCTGACTTCTTGGCTCTGTGACCTCAGTAAACATTACTTTATGGGCTCAGTCGCTAATTTCAGTTCATACGGAATGAATAACGCGTCCGTTAAAATTAATTAGTCCACTAATTAATGTCTCGTCAGTCTCAAGTTGTTAACCAGTTTTACAGTTTTACAATCAGGGCCAACGCATTCTCATTCATCACATCCGGCTTCAAAATGCCAAGAAAGCCAAGAAGAAAACCCACATAATGGGACTTCGCTTAACCACGTGATCACATCTGCCGTTAAATTTTTTAAAATTAATTATTTTTTTATGTTTTAGAAATTTCTATCGCTGGGTTTCACAGTAGTTTTGGCGAAGAGCATGAAGACAAGCATCCAATCATACAGATATAAGCAGATGTGAAGGATATGCAGTGTGATTTAGGAAAGTAAATACAAAAAGAGAAAAAAGAAACAAAACTGTAATCTTATTGTATTGCATGTTTTCAACCGTGACAGCTGAGATCTGTTTGTTTACAAGCACGATAACAGGGTACCCTTTTTTTTTTTTTTTTTACAAATGTAATTTATACATGTAAGATTTCCCCACAAACACAAACTGTGATATGTCCAGGTGTAAAACAGGTGGAGTGGCCCTTTAAGATAACAAATGGTGCAATGATCACCTCTCTGGTACTCTCCTCGTTTATTTTGTCAAACAGAGTGTAAAACAGTGATCCAGACTTTCACTTTGCAACAGCAGCAGCATTGTTTATATCTGCTCTCCAACCACAAGATGGCAGTATGGATCCAAATTGAGGTGCCCGGATTGCCCCCCTCCCCTCCCAGCTTCTTTCTAACCCACTTTCTGATCCAGCTCATGAAAACAGGTCTTGTGTTGGTAAAACCTCAGCCCTGGACGTTCTGCTGTTAGCGCCTGAGGAAACTCAGGAGAGAGCCTCGTGTTCCTTGGCATACATGACTGGAAAGCAGCTTAGCCCGAGGCTGTAAAAGGCTCACGATGCTGCCTTCGACAACAAATAGCCATCCTCGTGGGTCAGCTGGAAGCAGCAACTCATACTGTAATACAGCAAACCTGTTTGCACCCTGCCCATCCAATCCCCGCTGACCTGTCCAGCAATGCTGCCCGTGCTGGACCAAATGAGATGCAGTGCAATGCCTAAAATGATGTAATCCTTCAGTACAAAAGAGTGCACTGCTCTGGTGATGTGTGCTGAAGGAAACCATCATATACAACAATATGTAGTAATTAAAAATAGACCTCAAGCATAGAAGTCATTAACACTAAGCTGTCTCACAAACTGCAGGCAACACAAGTGCGGTGAGTCGATGAGTACAGTGTGCAGATTTCTACTGAGTAATTAGGTGTAGTTCAGTCTGTGGGCGAGTTCTGAGAAAAGAAGACAGCTGAGGTGGATTCAGTGAATGAGTAACGTATTGTTGTTTTATACAAAGAAGGTAAGTTTGTGCGTATGATTCATAGTGATCAAGGGACCGTTGTTAAAGAAGAGATTTGGATACACCTACGGGATATATATGCAAAGGGAAAACATACAGTATTACCATTAAAATCATCGACCTTATGTAACTGTAAAAAAAGACATTTTCAGTTGCACTCTGTGCTTGGAGAAGAAATGCGCTTTGATCGCATCTTTGATCGTGGCCTGCTGCCAGTTTTTACAGTTAATGTACCCTTGTGTGGTAGGGTACTCCACACTATAGTTAAGCTATCAGAGTATATAGACTCCACCTTTCTGTAATCACTTATAGCAGGAATGATGCTTCCCCTTCAAGTCAAGTACGCTGGTGTGGCTTTGAGGATGGAGAGCCGGTGTCAGCTCATCCACCTCTTAGGGCTTCAATGATATATGCTTCAGCAGTTATCTGAATTGCCACAAAATCTGTTGCAGGTGTCCCACTGACAAATGTCAGCATGCTAGCCAAACACCTACACCTGCTAAACACCTGGATATTCACATAGTTGTTGTGAGCATATTAGTATTTAGTTCAGACCATCATTGTTCTAAAGTACAGTGTTTAGACTAGGGGTGTCAAACATAAGGCCTGGGAGTCAGAATGGGCCCACCTAAGACTCAAATCTGGCCCTTTGGACAGCTTTGAAAAATTCGTGGGAGGATATAAATGTTAGACTTTTAACTGTATTTTTATACATTTTACAGCTTTTTCTACTGATAAAGAGCTCCCCATTTCCTGCTACACTAATATATAGAAGTAGTAGATAAATAATTAAATAACACAATGTTTTTTATTATCTATAGAAATTTTTAATTTTTACTGTGAACTCACAGTATAAACAAAGAAAAGTCAAATTCCGTCAATTAACCAAAGTTTTTCAATTTTATAGTTACAGGACAGTCTACGTATTGAGCCAACAGAGCTTTTTCTGCAGTTTTACACATTTATTTCTTACATTTTAAACCCAAAAGAGCATTTCTTAATCATGTAAAAAGAGTCAAATGTATTGTTGAAACTGTACTTCTTTTTCTTATGTTAAGATCTCAGGGATTATATGTGCAGTTAAACTTCTTTACACTGACAGGAAAGGGAGTTTCACTCATCCGGCTTACTTAAGATCATAGTGGGCTGCATGGGCCCAAAATGTAAAGTGAATCTTTGCTGTAGACTGTTTGGAAATAGTTCATCACAGCTCTTCTATGATGTATGATTTGGAGTATATCAGAGGGGCAACTGAGCGGTTTGGAGACAAGGAAGGCTGAGATGGTTTGTTCAGATGAAGGATAGTAAATTTGGAGCTGCCAGGCAGAAGGAAAAGATGAAGAGCACTGGGAAAATTGAAGCATATAGTGAAGGAGGATAAGCAAAGGGTGGGTGTAACAGAGGAGGATGCTAGGGATAGGGTGAGATGGAAGCAGATGGTCTGCTGTGGCGACCCCTAAAGGTAGCACAGAAAAAGACGGTCAAAGGTTGCACTGGAGCAGTGATATTGTGCTGGCTGCTAATTTTCCCCATTGATGAACATTATGAACAAAGAGCCTCTCTTTGTAAACATTTTCCCTAAGCATAGAAATGTGTTCTTTACTTAATCCCAGTGTAAACAACAAGAATATGTGGGGGAAACAGTAGTGCACATATTGCGTAGGCAACAGAACTTTAAACCAAAGAAAACCCTCTGGTTTTATAACGAAGGAGGTGAACTATATCACAAGATCAAGGGGCTGCTGTCTTTAAGTCCCTTTTCCATTACTTGGATCAACTTCCCACAACTCACCATGCACCAAGTCGGATCTACTGGTTTTCCATTACAATTGAGTACCATCTAATGTGCGTGGTCGTTGTTATAGCAACACATCCAAGAGTCCCATGACATAATTAGTATGCATCATGAAAGGTGGACTTTAAAAAGCTAAAAAGTTAAAAAAATAAATAAAAAAATAATAAATAAAAAAAGACGGATACAGTGGTAATAAGGAAGAAGAAGCAGGAGGTACTTTTGGCATATCAGTTATTTTCTAAGCAGACGGATGGATCCGCATATCTTTCCTTGGCACAGATTTGGAGGCTGGGTTTGTCTTCCTGGAATCAAACCTGTGAATGTGTAAACCATAATTATAATATATAAGTAGCTTTCATATTCAAAGTAAATGCTTTTACTTAAAGAAGGTGTAAATGCCGAACATTCCTACTGTGGTTATTAGCTGTTTGTGCTTATTTCAAGTATCTGAATGTTGCTTTCAAGTTTGTTCAGATAAGCCTGGTTTTGGTGTTTGGAGGTTGTTGAGTTGCTTTGCCGAGAAGAGTTACCACACACACTACCACTCGATTGTTGTTGCAGGAAACTGTTCATTTAGCCTCACTTCTATTTTTAAATGTTAGGTAAAACGATCACACTCACTGCTATATTTCATGTCTCAGCTTTGGCGTTCTGCTTTTTACGGCAGCCATGAAGCAACGTGTGCATAGATGCCGTTCACCTTCTTGCAGCCTCAACAGAAAGTTAACATGTGGTGCAATTTCCACTCCAGACTCTAGTCCTCGATGGATGTCACGCATTAGGCGGGACACCGACTTGTCTCATTGAAGTGCTCCTTCTCCTCTAGCTGTGTGGTAATTGCTCTACAAATCACAATGACTGCTGGGGGGAACAGAGATGCAGCGGGCCTCACTGCCACTCACCATTTGGGAGTGGGTTGCCATGGCCACAGATGCATTTCAACTTACTGACAATGAAATCGGTCTTAATTAATGCTAATGATCAGCCAACCTGCATTCATTGCACTTAATTGAGCTAAATGAATGCACATAGACACAAGTATTGTAGCTTATAAACAATATATAGAAACATTGTTTTTACAATTAACACGGAAAGCCACCATATTAACCACCAGATATGTGGCTAAAATAAGTCCCTCACATTGACCTGTATATGGTAAACAACAAACAAAGTTTCCTTCCAGAGCATCGTCATGGACTTGCCCACGCTCTGTATGCTACGGTCTTTAAATAGGCGTTGATTGGAGCTGTTGCACTCAAATAGCTATTTTCCTGTGGAGCCTCAGTGGGTGGTAGATGCTATTCTCCACACTGGTTTTTTCAGGCCTTTTATTGACGGTCTGCGCCTCAGCAGCACCCCCTGACAGGAAAACTGGAGGCTTCCCCCGCCCAGCCCTCCTATTTTAGGACATTTTATGATTAAAAAACCCCACTTGAGTTTTAGACTATTTTAAAAAACCAAAGTCTTCAATAAGCAGAAAAAGCACAGGTCATAGTGCCAATCCTTTGTGATGATGCATGATTTATCCAGTCAAAACTTCCTCTGATTTTTGACTGATAGCGGGCAGCCTAACATCAATTTGTTGTGGGTGTTAAACTCTCCCCGCTTTTCACTCCTCATGTCTCCTTCTTAGTGGGAGGTGGACATCTCTCCATCAGTCCAAGTGCAGCAACACAATGCGAACCTGCATCCCACGCCTTCTAGGACAGGCCCACCTCCCACTCAATCATCAAACACCCTCTCGGCTTTGCTTTGCCTTCTTGACCGCTTCCATCTTTCCATCTGCTGCTGAAAACACCTCATTCACATCTATTTGTCAATCTCATCTCGTTTTGTTTTTTTCCCCTTAACTTATCATAGTTGTACCAGTTCAAGTCAGGCAAAGTCTTTCCAGACCTGCAAAACAATAGCAAACACAAAGAACAAGCTGAGACATGCTGTATTACTACCATAACAATGCACTACAAACTGTGTACATGCTGTATAATGACCCAGTATCGGTTGGCAGATGCTTTATCAAATAAAAGCTTATTTCTGCTGATCCCTTATTCACAAGGGGTCCCCAGAGAAATGGATCCACATATTTGGCACTGATTTTCACGTTGGATGCAGTTCTGGACACAACCCTCCCTGTAATTTGTTTCTCCTCCTGGTCTTGAGAACTTGTCACGTTAGGTGAATGCACTAACCACACATATTTTGTTTGTTCTGTCATATAAAACCTTAAAACAGCAAAAAGCCAACATAACGAGGCTTAACTATGATAAAGTTAGCTAGCTTATGCTAGCAGGTAAGATATTCGCTTCTAGTCTAAAGCTAAAGCTAACCAACCTTACTCACTATTTTTTTCAAAGCAGCAATGTTTGGGGCTAAATAATGACACTAACCAACATATCTACAGTAGAGGGAAACTCCTAAACATAAACATCCATTTAAATATGCTCAATTTTAAAACAGGAAAAAAATGTCTATAATCTGGTACAAAAAAGAAAAAAAAGAACAAAAGGAAAACCCTTTTTCTGACATGTAAACAGGTGAGACAGGCTCAACCTATGATGCAGGACTTGGCAGGCAAACATAAACTCAAAATCACAGCTTTTATTAACGTTGGAATAAAGGCGAGGAAAACAAGAGCAGAAACAATAACAGAGTAAGAGAGACATAAAGAGAGACGAGACAAAACAGACTGACAGGGAAGAAGGAGGGTGCAACAAAGAACAGAGGGAACAGACACAGGACAGACACACAATTTATACACAGGAGGGATTAGTGCAGTGTGGAAACACCTGGGGGACCCAGGTGAACAGAATCCAACCAACGAAACAGGGGAAGCTAAACTGAACACGAGACACATGAGACGAGGAACTGTCAAAATAAAAAATAAATTGACCAACACAGAGACCAGGACTAAGGACAGAACAGGGAACTCAGACAACAATAGTGACAGATCAAAGGGAGTACATGCAGACATGGACACATAACAGGGAGATAGAAAAGAATCACAAAAACTGATCAAAATGAGAATATAAACAGACTACAAACAGAGAATATAATACATAATCACTGAAAATAGCACAGAAAATTCAAAATATTACTTCAGAAACTCAGGACCACAACAATTTTCCATCCATGTGTTAAATGTAGACATTGCAACTCATTTATATCTGCTTTTACTGGTGCAACAATAGTCTACTATTGCATCTAAATATGGTCACTTCAAGCTAGCAACACCTTCACATTGGTTACATCCATCTTTTAGATACAGTTGATGTTTCTTGATTATTTGTTGTGTGTGTTTTTAACCAATTAATGAAATAGGATCTTGTTCCTCCTGTTGAATTCAGTCAAATATCTTTAAATGACAAAGTGAGATACATGTTATTAGGTTTACTGCTCATTAACAGACATTTAATTAGCCAATCATACTGCAGCAACATGTAGATATGTTCACGTTCCTCTTGGAAAACAAACTGACCATCACAATGAGGAGAAATGTGTATTTACCAGCAATAAAAGCATGGATCCAGCTTGCCTTATATCAGTGGTTCAGGCTGCTAGTGGTGTAATGATGTGCAGATATATTCTTAGCACTTTCTGGTGCACACATTTTAACACCACGGTCTATCTGAGTACTGTTGTAACCACGTCCATCCTTTTACCGCCACAGTGTAATCGTCTTGTGACGGCTGCTTCCAACAGGATAACACACAGTGTCACAGAGCTCAAATGATATCATGCTGGTTTTTAAACATACACAATGAGTTCACTGTACTCAAATTACCACAGTCACCAGATCACCTTTGGTATGTGGTGGAGCTGGAACTATACATCAAGGATGTGCAGCAACTATGTGATTCCGTCATGTCAATATGGACTGAAATCTCTGAGGAATGTTTGCAGCACCTTTTTAATCTGTGCCATGAAGAATTAAGGCAGTTCTGCAGGCAAAAGGAGGTCCAGCCCAGTGCTGCATAGTCAGTGTCACTCAATATTTCAAACAGTTTTGAACATGAATATGAATAATAAACAGACTGGCAGACAGCTTGAAAAATGTAAATACTCTTCATCAAACTCCTTGAAGCTAAATAATTAAAGTTAGATTTCTTAAACTACTTAAAAGGTGCTGGAATCATCTGAGGCAACATATCTGGTTTGTAGAGATAATGCATACTTCTGTGAAGCTCCTGCATCGACAGAGTGAAGTAAAACCTTTAGATGCTCTCTTTTCAAGTGCATCGCTCCTGTGGTACTGTACTCGGTGCCTCCGCGTGGCAGAACAAGTGAAACAGTGAATAAGTCTTTATTGAACAAATGGAAAATGTATCATACCGAGAGCTCCCAAGACTGCATGACACAGTATATCAAATCTTATAATTAAAATTCATCTTACCAGACATGACTCCACTGTTTGTTTACTCTTTTAATACTAGAAAAGGAGACACGTGGGTGTGCGTCTCATGTAAAAACCTCCTTTTAATGTTGCACTTGTGCCACGACTTCTATGCTGTTTTAAAAAAGCACATCATGTGACATTGTAGAAAACACAGTCAGGAGATGAATAAGCCAACATGAATCTCTCTGACACTGGAGGATGTTCCTCTTCTTATTGAATGTTGTCTTTTTAATGAGATTGAAAAGAAAACTGCTCTGCCCAACTTTATGTGCTGATCCATCTTTATCAAGCGCAACATCCAGAGCTACGCCGGCATCCTCCACAACTGAACTACTGCCAATAAAACCAATCAGAGCGTGGAGAGACCCCCCTCCGGCAACCATGAAGTAGTGGGAGGAGGAGAAAAGACAGAAAAGTATAGAGGAGAGGAGGAGGGGTGAAATGAGGGAGCGGAGGAGGAATAAAAAGTCTTTAAGTCACACTCCATGATGCCTTTCAAGGACACGAGGAGAATTCCTCGGAGGCACAGCACTTGTTTGGAGAAACTTTTCACTTAAACATCGTTCTTCTTACTGCACACCTCCCATTTATACACCTCAGCCAAGTACAATGGGCCACAAGTCAAACACAGAGAGGGTGAAAGTGCTGTTGGAAAAAAGTCAGTCCTTGATTTATTAGTTTTATTTGCAACTTGTTCAACCTCTTAGCAGTTTAAATATTCACTGAGGAGCCTAATGTTGTTTTGCTGTTAAATTCAAGGCAGCTTCATACAGATCTATTTGAATTTTCAAGAGCAACTCTTTGTCGTGTCATTTACCAGGGAATTTTTAATATGACTTTAACAATAATACAATACTTCTGATGCTATAATGAACCCTACCCCCCTACAGATTATACGGTAAACACCATCTGGTCCATTATTTATCAAGTCAGACACTGCTGAGCCCATTTTCAGGCAACTGTGTCCCTCTGAATGAAAGGATAATGACATGATGTTTCTTGCGAAAGTTCAGCGGGACTAAGCAGCATCTCTTTCTTTCATTTATTGATGTTCCTTCACAAAGAGCACAGAATTTAGACTTGCTGTCTGCATATCAATCTGTATGTTCAGTTTTGACTTGAGTTATAACTCACAGTAAACACCGCCGCTTGGATTTTTTTTGGCTGATTTTCCCATAAATGTTAAATACTTTCCAGCAATATACAAAGACTGCACTATAAAAGTGTACACGTCGGCCTGAGACAGCTGTTCAGAAAATGGTTTTATTTTATAATGTTACAAAGAGATGTAGCTTGAACATTAAACTGTGTCTTTGAAATCTTGGATTCTTGAAAGAACTGGTGACCTGATGAAACCCCACGCTTTTTAGAGCGCAGCAGGAAATGTGTACCTGCCACCTACCCTCAGCTCACTGCTGTTTTCTGTCCTTCAGATACAGCTGGTGTCCACAAGTCCCCATGAAGCTTGTTTACCAGGAAGAACTTTTATCACAGTCAGAATAGAGTCCCACGATGCCTCTGCAGGCCTTCACATTTAGTAAATGACATGCTGTATTGTATGTGGACTGTGTGTCTGTATGTTATGGATCTGCTCAAGTTTTAATGTTGTCTCACTCTTTTTGTGGGAGAGTAGATTTTTAATATCTCTTTACGAATGCCACGAATAGACCTAAACCTAATGGAACTAACTACACAGCTCACATTTATTGAGTGTTTTAGCTACACATCTCTATTCAGGCTGAGTTACCATGACAGAAGTCAGTGTTGAGATAAAATTATTTGAAGTGCTTCAATAATGCTATGCTTTTTATTAATAAGTGTTATAAAGTTGTATCGTGTAGTATTAAGTGGACACAGCCCTGAAAAAAAAAGGCATTAGAATATGTGTCCTTGGGGAGTGGAATGCTGTGGACTCTCGCTCACGCATGCCTGTGGATGACAGGGGACCATCTCTAGTGGAAAGTTACTGAGACACTGTTTAGACTAAAGTGAGAGAGCTGGTAATAAAACTGTTAGGGGCACACCACCATTTTGAGATCCGCGGAAACGTGTCATGCAGGACGCAGCTCCCATCTAGAAGTAATAAAGCGTTAAATGGTCCACTGAGCAGTGTTTTGTCTTCCATCAGATGCCTCTGAGGAATCAAAGGAACTCTGTGAAATGTTGATATTTAACATCAGCTACACTCACATTAGGGAAAACAGTGGATGGAGACCACAGTGCAACTGAAATGTCTGTGACCGTTGCTTCAAAGACTGGGATCAGGTCTGTGACCAGTCGCTGGCAGTTGCAGTCTTCAAGAGAAGTTGTTGCAAAGAGATGGCTGTAAAAAGTAGTGATGTTCGATTCGTGAACGAATCGTTCAATACTCGAGAATCACTTTACTGAGTCGTGAATCATGATTCACAAGCGCAACTGACTCACTGACTCATCCCTGTTTCTGTTAGCAAACTAATTCCATTAGTAGAAATATATCTAGCTTATAATTAAAATTGTGGGGTACTTGCGTACTTGAGAATTGAGAAAGGGCCACTCACTCACTCACCCCCTCCCTCCTGGCTCACAGCTTCTTCTTCTTCTTGGTTGGCAACCAATGTTAAGGCACTTTACCGCCCCCTGGCTCACAGCTCAGTGGACATTTAAATGAGAAAATATATTTTACACATTTAAGGAAAATACTAATAAAATAAAATAAAAATAAATAAATGTTCCCTTTAGAAATTTTTTTTGCTCTTTTTTGTTCTATAAAATAGTTGTTTTCTTTTACAATCATTCATCTTAGCAGTAGGATTTACATTAAAAGAGAAACAAATTAAGTTTGAGTGAAAATGTATATTTTTTCACTCTCTGGTCAACTGACTCAGTGACTCAAATGACTCAAGCAACCCGATTCACTTTGGTGAGTGACTCATTAAAGCGCGATTCAGTAAAAAGAATCGAATTTATCATCACTAGTAAAAAGGCAATGATAATAATAATAATAACATCTGTGGTCATACGTAAGCAGAAATTCTCATTAACTACTGACGTTAAGAGCCAGCCACAACATCATAGATTTGAAATATAGATTCAGAAATTCCTCCATAAGTAGTGATGGAGTTGCTGCTGACATCAGCACCCAGCAGCCTTACGTTTATATAGCAATGTAACCACAATACAACCAGTTGGAAACCAGTTGGCTGGTGTCACCTACTGTGAAGTAGTTGTAGCATGAGATGACAATTATTTACAAACCTTCGCCTGTCTGAAAGTCGTTGCTGTCGGTCCAAGTTGGACTGCAATTGTTTGGAAACAGGTTGCCTCCCATCAGCTGAGCGGTGTAAACACTCCATGATTGAAAGGGATCACATGATGACTTACTGGTCCCTCAGATGTTGATTAGCTGGTTGCCGCAACTACATGCAATCAGTAGCTGAATGCAAATAAAACTCTGTGCAATCACCAGGAATCCAGTTTCCTAATTGCAGGGCGGCTTTATTTTCATCCTTGTGTGACTGAGACATTAACTACAATTACTGCTTACATACTGCCATTGGTGTTTAGTGTACTAGTAATATTATCTGGGACATAATACTACTATACTATACACAGATGACCTTATACTAGTATTGTTATTTATGTGATTCAGTAAACATTTATAATCAAAATGACACTATTTCAACAATGTCAATGATAATATGCAATATAGTTAATGAAATGAGGTATAAAGCAGATCTGAAATGCTTTTTCCTATTTTCAGTCATACTCAGGATATAATGCTTCAACGGCGGATGCTCAAACTGCACATGGTCAGAGTTTTTTAATCAATTAAATCAGCATATGTGCAGGTAATTCCTATGAGCCAAAAGCTCAGGCTGCAGATGCATTAAATGATCTGTTTCTGTAAATGATCGGACTCTGCATGGTTCTCTATGACCTACGAGCGATTATCCCTAATATTGTCATCTCAGGCACACAGGCCTGACACGCTGTGACAGACTGTACAGAAGCCCCACCCACCTGACGTTCAAACGCTCTCTTTGTGAGGGAAAGCCAATCTGAAGAAAGCTGGCATTAGTGGAAGGGGACGTTAGCAAAAGTGGCTTCTATTAGTCAGTGGGTGATTTGCGCTACAATGACGCCCGGAATAAGGTGAATAGGAATAATTTTAAACTGTGAATCATACAAAAGAACTCTAATTAGAGTCCACGAATAAAATATATGTAGCTAGAAATGAGCATAATAGGTCCCCTCTGAAGTAGTTTTAAACCTGAACTTAGAAAACGAGTTCAATAATTTAAGCTATTAAGTAGACTCAGCTGTTTTATTCACACAAAAAAGTTGTTACATGGCAGACTAAAGAGTCAAGCCTTCACTTCAAATGAATAATTTACGGCAGCATTTGTGGAGCCACGTTGTACCACATTTAGTAAAGATACAGTGTTATATTGCACAAAGGTAGGTCTGAAACAGCAGAAGCTTATTAAGAAACCTTTTTTTTAAATTAAGTTCATGAGAGTTGATGCTTTTATGATGGATTGTCAGTTTGTTATACTTTGTCACAAATCTACCACCCATCAAGTGTGATGACAGCGTCTAAGAGAGCAGGTTCACGTGGCTAAAGCATCAGTTTGATATAATCCAATCATTTATGTGCACATGAGAACAGTTTGGAGATGATCATATGAATCAGGTCATACACCTTCTAATGCGGTACTATGTAACCTGTGCCATCATCAGTTCATTGTTATAAGTGCAGTATATTAAATACAGCTGCAAACAAGAAAAAGGCTCATTGTGATATTTTGAGATGCTGTGAATCAGATTCAGTCACCCAAAAACATATCTAGTCAGTTAAAGCTCAGTAGCATGAACATGCATAACCTGTGTAAGTATTCATTTTACTTTGTGCTTCCACTGACCAGAAAGCCGTGTGTGATTCTACTCTTTTATCACAGAAAACTGAAACAATGAAATTTTAAACCCCAGCTTGCTGAGAAGCATATTTACAGTCTTTTTTCCTGCTGCGTTTGTTGGCACTGAGGTTTTGTTTTCTGCATGTTATCTGCTTGCTAACTGTCAGCGGAATAATGTGAACTCAACAGCGTGACTGCTGTATTGTGTCACCCACTTTGTGATTGCATAATGCAAACAAACTGGGACCCACTCATAAAAAATATTGCTCGACAGTGAACACAGGCTACAGTTTGCAAAGCATGCTGGTAGTCATGTTTAAGCGCTGCACTTTCTGTGTTGCAAAGCAGTCTGAGCGGTTGTTATCCCCTGACTAGTCATTGTGTTGTGGTTCCTGAAACTGTTCCACATCAGTGTGGGAAAACCACAGAGTTGGACGGACGGCTGGCATGTAATTGCTGTGAAACGTTTAGCTGAGGCCGACTCCTCAGCTGACCGACTGCTGACATCAACCACCTTTCCCAGGTCCCCGGGCTCTGCAGGGAATTAATGAACTTCCTGTGTTTCTCACAGTGCAAATGCTAGGCTTTAATGATTTGTCACTCTTGTTCAAATCAATGCCTCCTTCTGCATCCTTGCCCTGTATTCCAGATTTGCTACGTTACCTGCTGTGTCTCCAGCGGGAGTGCACTCTTTCGTTGTCTCCCTCTCTGTCTTTTTGTTTCCTGGGTTCTCTTCAGTCTTTCTTCCTTGCAGGTGAGTTTTCTGTTTGTCTTGGTGTAGGTGTTGTCTTACTCTGATCACATTTTTGCTCTGAAGTCCCTCCAAAGCTCAATGTCTCCTCAGGCCCTGTAGACTGTCCTAACCCAGTTTTACTCCAGCCCACACAGTGAGCTCAGCATGGCCGGTTCTTTTTGTTGTTGTTTGTTTTCATATCTTACTTTTTCTGGCTTTGTGTCTGTTCATCCTCATAAATAGTCTTAAAACGGACCTAAAAACTCTCTGTTTCAATATTGAGAATATTCACCTCAACCTTGCTACAGCTGTTGTAGCAAAGTATGCAACTCCCACTGTTGAAGGTGGTAAGTTTGCTAAGTAGGACTTGACAGTGTTGATTTTCACACGTGTTCCTTCATAGAAGCTGTTTTTAACCAATAAATGAGGATATATTTAGTTTGTTACTTAAGTTGAGATTATAAAAAACACAGTTGCCAAGAGAAATAATCTATAAACTACTGGCAACTGTCATGTTGACTAAGTAACTGTGCAGTAACTGATAGGCCCATGACTGAGGGAGTAATTCCCCTTTCAGTGTCTTTTATTTGAAATACATAAATGATGGGATGCTGAAATAAGAAGTTGACAAGTCAGGCTTTTACAGGAACCAAATAAATATTTACACTTTTAAGTAATTTTAAATGCAGTAATTTTCAGTACTGTGTCATTTCTTGGTAATTTGGGGAAAACAATCAATATTTCCCAATCTTACATTATAAGTACACTTTGCTTTTCAGGTCATGTGACAGAGCGGCTTAAGTTTGCCTAACTTTCAGGTATTTTACTAGAAAGGAGACACTTGTTTCCTCCACACTCATTTTTTTTGAACAGTGAGTCTGAAAGAAGAATAAAGTAAGTCTGACTTGACTCCATCATTATAGGATCACATAAGCTTGCACATTTTGATGGTATTATTTTTTCTTGAGAATTGGTAATGGAGATCAGTCGTTCTCACATTCATTTTCAAAAAAAAAGTTGAAGTTGAGTTGAATTGAATTTGATAATAGAAAAGCCATCATGCAAATCAACATAATGAACATTAAATACAGCGGTCCCTCGTTCATCGCGGGAGTTATGTTCTAAAAATAACCTGCAATAGGTGAAATCCGAAGTAGCCAACTTTATTTTTTACAATTATTATAGATGTTTTAGGGCTATTAAACCCCTCACTACACACTTTATACACTTTTTCTCAGACAGGCATGAACATTTTCACACTCTTCTCTCTTGTTTAACACTCTCACAGTTCAAACCTTTGTAAAAAAAAAAAAAAAGTCCAGTATTATAGAATGAAACCAAAGATCAAACCTTGTTTTCTGGTCCAGAACATGGGAATAGAGCAGCTGTGAGAGAATTCAGCATTAATGAATCACTGGTACGCAAGTAGAGGAAGCAAGAAGAATGAGTTGAGTAAAGTTTGACTTACCTTGCTGTTTTGTTTCACTTAATGCGTCTTAAAATCCGAAAAATACGCTGCTACCTTCCTTTAGCATGTCCAGAAGTCCAACTTTTTGTGCGATGGTTAGCATCTTCCTCTGCCTTTTGGGTGCTACTGCAGGCGCCTTTGATGGTGCAAAGCGTTTAGTCGAGGTTGTTGTGTTTGTTGGGGAGAAAACTTACAAACATACAGTGCAGCACTTCAAAGTCACACTGCTAGCGATCGAAGATTTATGAAAATTTGACAAGCTGAACGCATTCTGTGCTGTACAGGAGACACGGACACAACATCGACTGACAATGGTCTACAGCCAATCAGGACGCAGAACACAATGCGCTGTAAAAATAAACAAACAAACAAACAAAAACAAAAGCTTGCAAAATTGCACAAAAAAATGTGCGAAACAGCGAGGCTGCGAAAGGTGAACCGCATTATAACGAGGGACCACTGTATAGCAAATAAAAAGAATATGCAAAAATGAAGGGTTAATCCAATCTATATTACACCCTGTGACCCTGAAAAAAGACATGTTTACAGTGTAAGATGGGAAAATTGTTTGGTTGTCTGCAAAATTACCATGAAATTGCACAGAGCTAGTACTTAAAATTGATGCGAGTATAATTATTTCTTTGTTTCCTGTAAAAATCTGAATTTTTACCCTCTTTTTCTTTTGTGCCTACCTTTAAGTATTTGTAGGTAAATTATTACATTGTAAATTGAAGTGAAATCTAATTTCATCACAGGGTAATCACGACCTCAGTGATGGACCACAGTTTTTATATTATATTATTATAACACATTACCACTGACAGTACTGTAAATGACATCGCACTAGGTGTTGTTTTGTTACATCAACGCTGCTGATTTAATTCAGTTGATGAGCTCGTCAACATGCTCTGTTTTCTCCAGTGTCACTTTAGCAGCCTGCTACACTGGATAATGTCAGTGTCTATTAACGGATCAATCTGCCATTCATGATGACGTGATATGTGAAAATAAACCCCAGCCAGTGCTGGCTGAGGAGAAGTAGTGTAGGTAGAGGACAGCAGGAGGGGTGGACCCCCTACAGTGTATACACTTCAGTGATTCATGCTTGTGACCTTTATGCAAATGCGCAATTAACTCATCAAAGACGTCAATAACAACATTTTGAGTCAGAGCATTGGTACATCTGATCTGGCTGAGCTGAAAAGAAAAATCTAAATACAAAGGGGGGAAGGAATGAGCCGGCACATTGGAAATGCCACCGTGTTCCCGTTTATGCCGAGGCCCAAAGTTTAAGTACAAGGCTGATTTGATTATTGTAATTCCCTGAGTTTTAGTGAGAAATCAATCACCTTCAGTGCGAAAAGCCTTCAGTTGTTGTATTTGTAGACTTAAAACCATGATTACAGCTTCAGCTCGTAATCCTACTTTAATGAATTTACGAGATCATTTACAGTTCAGATGACAGTAGTAGTAGTAGCTGCAGTATTAGTCAGCAGCAGAGTCACTACTCTAATAGCTCTTAAGTGGCAGCAGCTGTTTTACTGGTATACTTGTAACTTTAGAAGCAGTAGTAGATCTAGTAGCAGGCTCTCTGTAAAACGTACAACATATAGAATCGGAGGAGTTGTACAATCACAGGAAAAATAAACCCTTTCCATTTCTTGAGTAGCAACCAGATGCTGCTAATGAAATGAGCTCAAAAAGCAGATCATCAGCAAGTGTGACCACCTCTATAAAAGGAGAAGTTTTGGCGTTTTGCTGGTTGGGAGCATCAACACAATCTTCCAAGGAGCAGGAGGAGGCAAATTCATTGTAACATCAACCTGCAACACGGTACTCAGAGAAAACGTCAAAAAAGCCCAGTGCTACATGTCAGACTCTACAGACCTCAGTTAGCATGTTGAGCATTAAAGTTCATGACAGTAGAGTTAGAAAAAGACAAAATAAGCATGGCTTGTTTGGAAGAGCTGTCTGGAGAAAGAACACGAACATGCAGCATTCAGTTGCATCTGAACAATCATGAAACTTCTGAAACGACATCCTTTGGACACATGAGACCAGAGTGGAGATGTCTAGTGCCACACTTTTGGCAGAAACCAAACACAGCATATCAGCACAAACACCTCATACCAACTGTCCAGCACGGCGGTGGAAAGCCATCTGTCTGACAGCTAAAACTCGGCTGAAACTTGGTCATGCAACAACACAGTGATCCCAAACAGAGCAGCAAATCTACAACAGAACAGCTGAAAAAGAAAAGAATCAGAGTGCTGCAATGGCCCAGACCTCAAACTGACTGAAATGCTGTGGGTTGACTTCAAGAGGGCTCAAGCAATGCCGTCAAGAAGAGTGGGCCAAAATTCCTCCACATCGATGCGAGAGGCTGATGAAGTCGACCAGAAAACAATCACTTCAAGTTATTGCTGCAAAAAGTGGTTGTACAAGCTGCTGAATCTGGGGTGTACTTGCACAGAGTCCACATATTTGAAACAGCTTATATAATATGTACTATACATAAGAACAACATGTAAAAAAGTAGAGGCTGTAGAGTGAGTGCTTGCAGATTCAGAGGCAGCAGCAGTGGTTTTTGGTTTCAGCGGTACTAACAGAGGTTATTTCAGTTTCAGCAACATAACTTTGTTCCAAAGGTCACAGTCGCTAATTGATTAAGCGATCACCAAATAATGAATCCAAACCATTAAGTACTTTTCCATACAAAAGGCTGAACATAGAGTTTTTTGGGGGTTTTTTAGACCAAATAATCAGGGATGAATCAATAAGCCATTCTTACAGCAGCAACTTTGAGGTACAACAGTAGATAAACACAGATGTAACAAATCATATTAATGAAGGTCCTGTTCTAATGAGGTACAGAGCCTTATTAATGGGATTTGTAACATCTGTGTTTACCCACCATTAAATCTCAAAATGCTATGAAAATAGTCCAAAAATAATGGCTCTTTGCAGCCGTCTTAACTCTGTTGAAGAAATCTTCAGCTTGTTAGCTTGTTTTGCTCGTTCTTATTAAACCCATTTAATGACATTCAGTAATAAATGTTCTGTCATTGGTCTTTCCCCCCCAACACCATCAGCAGCAGTACTATTGTTTCACCATTAGCAATAGCAGTATTTAAAATCAGCAGCAGTACTTTTAGTGTCAGCAGGGTATTACCAGCAACATGAGTCGCTTTAGCATCAGTAGTAGTAGCTGTTTCAGTAGGAGCAGTAGGTGGGTGAGGCTCAGTGTCTGAGAGGGATAAAGTACAACTGATCCAGCAGTAGTGCCCACTCACGCTCTCGCAGCCTCCCAGGGGATTCATTTCCATTTCTGTGCTGCTGCGTTCATTCCTACTGTAAGACCTCGACATCAGTGGAGCTTCCCTGTAGATGCTTACCAGTGGTTGTATATCTAACTTGCAAGAACTCTTGGCAAGTCTCCTCACTTGTGACAGCATGTGCTGAAAAAACATGTTTGCCTCCCACACGCCCGGCTTTAGTTTACAAATAATCTAAAAGATTAAAACTTGAGCAACTGATTTGTTAATAAGATGTCAGCGAAGCGGTGAATGCATTTCATAGTTTACTAATTAAAAGGTGCTCAAAGAGAATGTAGGTCACCCATGATATGCAGTCACACTGCCACAGGCACGGATCAAATGGTTTCACACCCATGTTACAGCGACTAGCATGCTCGAATCACTCGTTGGGCTGACTCTGTCTGAATAAAATCTGCCATTTTAAGGTGAAAGTATCACGTTTGTCTGCAAGTTTCATGAAACTTGATGAAGAGGCAGGGAACGAGCAGTGGGAGAAATCGTGCGGGTGTTTTGCATGGATGTGTTCACCATTGCCGTTCCAGTTTAAGGTGTATAAAAACAGAAGCTTATAAACCACAAATTAAATACTCTCTTACACTCCTTACAGGAAGTGTTTATTTATACAGTACACAGACTCCCTATTTATCGTTGTTTTACCTCGAGCCTTCAGTGTCAAACTGCTCCTCGTTTAAGAGGAATGCATCGCTGCTGTGGGGGTGTGAAAAGTCAGTAAAACTACTGGCAGATTTGCGAGTCGTCAGATTTGAGGTTAACTGAGGCCCTTCAACTCAAGCTCTGAGTGAAGGCGAGACAGTGGTGTCACAGTAAACTGGATCTAGAAACCAAACTATATTGCTCAGTTCATCTGCATCCAAGCCACAGCTCTGGCTTTTTCTACAACGTGGCTCTTAAATCAGCACTTAAGCCCTCACGGTGGATCGTGACCCCCCCCCAGCCTCTGGTCACCTCTGTCCTGGGATCCCCTCGGAGAAATCGAGTCTGTCCCCCGCCAAGCTCCAGCGCCGCACCAAATCAGCCATTTGTTTCTGTTTAACCTTTCACATAAACGTGACATACAGAGGCTGGTATTGATGCTGGCAGGTAATTTGTGTTTGTGGGATGCTTTTCTAGTGATGTGCGTGTATGTGTGGTGACTGCTACACTGTGTAGTGCTCTACTCCTCATCCCCTTCTCTCCCTAATGCATTGAGTTCCCTGGCCCATCAGTCTATGGCCAGAGAGTCTGCAGTGCTACATCAGGCCTCTCATTATTCTCTTTGCCTGCTACCCATGCCCAGTTTGCTAACAACGTGAGTGTGTGATCATGTTTGGAGCTATTGTGCGTCTCCACAAAAGGCTCTCATAAAGTTCCGTTTTTTTCTCGCATCCCAACACCTGAAGTGGCACACTGCATTGCTAATTTATACATGCTTTTAATTCATGTGCCAATAATCCCTGGCAGAGGTGAAAGCAGGCTTTTTGGAGGAAAGACAAAAAGACAAATGATCACTATGGCGGGCCAATTTACCAAAATCACAGTGCATGTGAAAGAAATGATAAAATTCCATTCTCCATCCCCGAAATATCAATTTGTGTGGCTTTTTGATATTTTCTTTAGGCTTCCCCTTTTAATCCACCTTTGTTTCCAGCTTGGCATACATCAAAGCGCCAGCGCCTGCAGATATAAACTGCAGTAAGTCCATTCACTCAGCCGTAAACAAAGTATAACCTGTCGCTTTCCCACCCCCACCCAGCTTCCGCGCCATCTCCGAAGAGCCTTCCCCATGCCTTACAAGGCGTGAGCTTAGCTAAACATCTTGATGGTATGGCTTTTGCAACTTGTGAAGGCATCTAAAAAGGCGAAGCCATCTGTGGTCCTGGAGTGAATCACAGGGAAGTTAGATGACACTGTAACTAGCAAACGTCAAACACTGCTTTGAATAAAGACCACCGCAGCAGAAGACGGATGGTTAGGCCTGGAAGTGCTGCTGAAAGGAAAAGACGTGAAGCACTTTGTGGGTGTGCATATGCGTGCGTAACTGTGTCTTTCTCCGTGCGGGCACATTTGTGTGGGCACACTAACAGGCATAATGAAAGTTTTGGAAGATGTGCGGATGACAACGTCTTGACAAGCTGACAGCCAGCACATTAAGCAAATCTGACAGGAATTCAATTACAAGACACATCAGTTGTCTTCACGTCGCAAACGGATGTCAGTCTTTTTCTTCCGAGTGGCAGCAGCAAAGTCCTATTTTGGGCTGTTAGCTTTCCTTTTTACCATTTTTGTGTTTTTCATCTGCTGAAGATGTTTTTATACAGCGAGGGAGGGGAAAAAGCTGCAGGATAGACTTTTTGAGAAGATGAAATTAGTCTTCTCACTTAGCATGGCACATTTAGAGTCCTGCTTTGATTTATGCCTCCCTAGGGCTGACCAAACACATGTGCAAGTGTGTGTGTGTGTGTGTGTGTGTGTGTGTGTGTGTGTGTGTGTGTGTGTGTGTGTGTGTGTGTGTGTGTGTGTGTGTGTCTGTTTGCAGAAAGTGATGCAGGGAGGGCAAAATAGAAATACCTCTGACTGTGTGTAGGAGTCATCTGTGGGTTTAAAGATCTTTGTTTTCATGTGAAAACTGCTTCTCTGACTGTTGTCAAATGCATGTGTTTGTTTAGTACACTGGGTTCAAATAATGTCTCATTTCACACTTATCTTTTAGCTGATCGTGCTTATTTTTTAATGATCTATAAGATCAGCGATTTTTGTGATTTAAGTTTCTTTATGCTCCCTGATCAACTCGTCATCATCATATTAGAAATTGAGCTTACAATAGCTTAAAAGTAATAAATCACACTACATATGAGAAAAGGATCTTTTATCTCTCTCTTTTATCACTGCACTGCTGAATAAGGTCAAGTAAAACCTAAGATTTCCTTAAGTAAAGGCTGCCAGGAGGCTAAATATGTTTCCGCCTTTTGCTCATAGGCTGGGGGGAATTCAGGCCAGACGCTTGATTGTGTTTGTCCTAATGACACAGATTGTGGATACGCTCGCATTCACGCTGCAGGCTGTTCAGGGATCAGGCTTCAAACCCCAAGTGTTACCCATAATCTCCCCCAAAAGTCCTGATGAGATTTAAGTCCACTCCCTCCAGAACGGCATCAACAGCAGCTCTGAGGGAATTGGGAAAAGTTGTGAAAAAGAAAGTGTCTCCACATAAACAGATTTCACATCAGACAGGGATTAAAGTCCATAGAAACCTTGGCCTGACTTTGGACATTAGGGTATAATCCCTCAGCTGCAGAATTGCTGCATTCTTCATTTCTCTTGTTTGGAGAGTTAATGCACGGTCTCAGCCATCCACTCAACTTCTGCTTTGCTGTTTGTTGCTGAAAGATGAGTTTTCGGGACACTCAGATGGGTTTGAGAGCTTGGATACTCAAAGATTTTGACCTTCGATCTCTGACGTAAGAGCAATATGAGCTGAACTGTCCTGCTAGAAAAAAATAAACACTATTAGATTGCCATTAAGTAGAAAGTAAAATGTGAAAGACGTAGCAGACTAAAAGGTGGTGCAGCTAGGCATCTGGGATGGTAATCTGTAGGATGGCTTTGGAAACCAAAAAGAGAAAGTGAGTGAAGGTAGAGCCAAGAATTAAATACAGTCCCAAGTTTAAGACCACTTGAAAAATGGCAAAAAATGATATTTTGCATGGTCGGATCTTAACAAGGATCGAAGTAGAGCTTCAATATGCAACAAGAATAAATGGGAGTGAGGTAAAACAGACCGCGCATTAACTCTCCAAACAAGAGAAATGCAATTTATCGAAAACAACACTTAAACTGAAACAGGCTGTTTTACAGCTGATCAAAAGTTTAGGACCACACATCCAAAAAACCCATAACCCCTACAAAACAGAAATCAAAGTTTCAAACATGAACTCAGTAATGAGTAGCTCCACCATTATTGTTGATCACTTCAAAAATTCATTGCGGCATGCTTGATGCAAGCATTTCCATGAGGTGAGTGGGAACATTTTTCCAAGTGGTGAAGACGTTTGCACGAAGGCAATCTACTGTCTAGAACTCTTGTCCATTTTTGTAAACTTCTCAATTGGATTTAAATCATGGGAACACGTACGATGGTCCAAAAGAGTGATGTTATTCTCCTGGAAGAAGTCCTTTGTCCTGTGGGCATTGTGTACTGTAGCGTTGTCCTGTTGAAAAACCCAGTCGTGACCACACAGACGAGGACCCTCAGTCATGAGGATGCTCTCTGCAACATCTGGAAATCGCCAGCAGCCGTTTGACGCTCCTGCACCTCCTGAAGCTCCATTGTGCCACTAAAGGAAAAAGCACCCAGGCCATTATGGATCCCCCACCACTGTGGCGCGTAGAAAACATCTCAGGTGGGATCTGCTTGTCATGCCAGTAACGTTGGAAATCATCAGGACCATCAAGGTTACATTTTTTTTCATCAGAGAATAAAACTTTCTTCTACCTTTCAATCCCAGTCCCATGTTTGGTGCTCTTTTGCAAAGTCCAAGCAGTCAGTTCTGTTAGCGTTCAAGGAGACGAAGTCTATGAAGATGTTTTTTGATTTTGAAGCCCTTCGGTCTCAGATGCTGTCTGATGGTTATGGGGCTGCAGTTGGCACCAGTAATGGCTTTAATTTGGGTCAAGGATCGTCCCGTGCCTTGACGGACAGCCAGTTAGATCGTCTGGCTCAGTGCTGGTGAAGTTATTTTGGATTTTCCACTTCACTTTGTGGTTCCATAACCCTCAGGATCATTTAAGAAATTCCAAATGACTGTCTTACTGTCTCCCACCTCAGCAGCAATGTCGTGCTGCAAGAGACCCTGCTCATGCAGTTCAACATGGGGTACTGCATGAGGTAGTCAGTAGTGACAGAAGCATGTGATGCAGAAAACGTATGAGGACAGTGAGACAGTGGTGAGGTGTGCGGTAGGAGTGACAAATGGGTTCAAAGTGGAGGTGGGATTACACGAAGAACTGGCTCTGAGCCCTTCTTATTAGCAGTGGTAATGGGCAGGCTAACAGATGAGGTCAAGCAGGAATCTCCATGGATTTTGATGTTTGCAGACAACATTGTGATCTGAGGTATGCTCTGGAGAGAAGAGGAATGAAAGTCAGTGGAGACAAGACAGAAAGTGTGTGTGAATATGTTGGAGAAAACCTGCAAGGAGTAGAGTTAGTGAAGGTAGATAAATTTAAGTATCTATGGTCAATACCAAGCAACGGAGAGTGCACAGTGCAGGCAGGGTGGAGCAGATGGAGGTGAGTGTCAGGGGGAGTAAAAGGGAAGGTTTAAAAGATGGTAGTGAGACCTGCTATGATGTATGGCTTGGAGATGGTGGCATTAACAAAAACAATCACATGCACATGTACACAGTGAATCAGCTGCTAGATCACTTACAGCTTCAGCGGTCACATTTTCTGACTGAACACACTTTATAATTAAAATGGTAAATGGCCTGTATTTGTATAGCACTTTAGTGCGTCTTTTAACGTGCAAACTGGAACGAAGAACTGGGTTAAGGAATCCAAGGTTTGCAGGGAGAGTAGGTGGGGGAGGTGGGGTGTTAACATGTATAGCACTCCTTAATATTCTCTCGGGTGTACTCATACAAACTTGTCTCTGAGTAGGCCAGCGTGACGAAGTGTCTTCATAAAGAGAGGTGTTAGTTTATTCAGCAGACAGCCCACACACAGCAGAACCACAATAACTCATGTTGCAGGATGTCCTCAAAAGGAAGAATAAACAGGAAAGCAACAGTCACTAGCAGAAAGTCACTGCGAAACCAGACTGTTTCTAACACAAATACATAACACGACAGCAAAATAAGGACTGTGTGAAGCCCCAATCATGAAGCACGCTGTTTCCACTTTAAGTGTCTTAAACGTCAGTATAGCTCTTGGCTGTTATCCAGTAAGCAATAAAGATTATTATTATGTCCAGTCATTTAACACGCAGTTGCTGGGGTGTGACCATTAGTGGATGTGTCTTGAGGGAAGATAGTGGAGAATGTGGACACCATGTCAACAGCTGATGGTAAAATGCATTTAAGGTGAATTTAATTATAACAGCACTTGAGTGTGGCAACCAACTGCTGCCCATATCAATGCTCCACATTTCTCCGACTGAGTGGGTGTAATGAGAGGTTTCATTTACAGGGAATCATTTGATTAAATTCACCTCACTCTCTCTGACTTTATGTCAGTGCAGAGCAGAAGTGGAGAAGTGTCATGTTGCTGATATTTGACTGGCCAAAATTTTAAATTCACTTACAATTGATTGGATATGTAACTTCGCAGAAATTCAGAGTGCATGGGGGTAGAGGTGGAAGAAAATCTCGTGTAGCACAAATGACTTTATCGTGACAGCATTCAGCAAAGATATATCACAGCGAGTCAGGAAACTCCAAAGTCTTTAGTGTTAAAAATATATAATGAATCATAGGAGGCTGGTCAATAAAGGCAGAGGAGGTGAATCATGTTCTGTTTTTAGTGACAAGTGGTAGATTAGAGAATTTTAAAAAAAAATTACCGTAAATTGGAAACAATCCATGACTAGTTCTCAGCATCCTTGAGAAAAATATTTTTCCTTTTTTCTTTTTAAACCAAAGAACATTCAAAATGCATTTTTACTCAGACCATTTTTATTCAGGTCAAGTTTTTTATTTTTTATTTTATCAAGCATTAGCCAGTCCACCATGTACCTGTACAAAGTCTCTCAAAGTGCTTCTGGTAAAGGTGACATGCTTTTTTAAAAAGGAACACTCACTGGGTAGTTGATGTGGCGTGGACCCAGGGAAGGTCCACTGCTACAGAGAAGACGTTTAGATTTCTGCTCATATTAATAATGCATATTAAGAGAAATCTTCTGCATATTGGTCTTTGCTTGCAAATGTAATTTTTCTTGAAAGCAAATCATCGTCAGATGAAATCTATCAGTGTAGCTTCTTCTCCTCTCCAGAGTGCTCTTTGCCTGCAGGCCACCAATCTGTGCTAAAGTGATTACCTAATAAAAGCAAGATAAGCTAAAATATATTTTGTTTATCTATCCCACCTACATCAGGACCAAAACATGAAAATCAAACTAGCTCAAAAATAAATACATACATTATCAAACAGCAAGATTACTCAGAAAGTTAAAAAAAAAACATGCACAAAAAAGGAACTGAACTAATGAACATATAAAAGTAAAACTTCGACATGTAGATGTAAGCACTGTGGTGTGAGACAGGAAGGAGTTCCTGTTTCTGTCCTTGTGGCAGTGCAGCTGGATGGAGGAATTCAAAAGGTGCATTGATTCAAACCTGAATGCAAACTGAATTCACAAATGCAACCATTCAAACACAATGATGATGAATTTCTTCAGCAACCAATATGCATGTATTCCTGCAGCTATCAGTTCATTGTTCAAGCCACAAAAACTCTTCTTCTCTGTAACATGTCAGCAACTCTACTTTTGAGTCACAACTAATGCAGTCCCTCCTCATGTCTTCATCCTAAAAACTCCCCAAGTCAGGTACATTCACACTGTGGTCCAGGAAGCACAGGTGTGGAAATGTGTCTGTGAATCATATACTGAACTCTGGGTTTTAATCAGCTCACCAAGCTTGTCCATCATACCGACCCACGACCTCATATCCCTCATGATGATAGCTGAAAAACATAGTTTCTGTTTCCTTATCTTATTCCCCACTTATCTCCAGCTTCAAACCCGTAGCTCCTCTCTGAGGTGTCAAACTGCCAGTGTGATCAGGTGAAGAGTATAATATGAAGAAAAACCACGAGAAGACTTGGAGAAAGAGACAGTTTACAGAACATAAAGTAGCCGTTTCACAATGATAAAGGTGATTAAGAAATAGTCACAAGCTGCTGCTTCATTGCCTCTCAGCACGATGCAGAAAAAACACAAGACAAAGAAAGAGCCATAGGATTACGAAGGGAAACCCAAAAGCTCCCATTACAAAACATCTTGTTCCATGTCTGCAGATTCTGCATATTCATAAGCAGGAAGCACCAATCCCACTTATGTCATCATTACTGTATTTGTTCACATGTAATTTGGTCCATTTGGTTCTCAAAAACTACAGTCTGAACTAGCAGTGATTACTTGACTGATTTATAGCTAATATTTAACCTGTAACAGTTCCGATCTAACTGAAGGATTAAACCACGCTACACTGTTTTGAGTGAAGGTACACAAGCTGCTTCTGAGTTACTAGAAATGCCAGCGGGCTTTTGAATGAGGTTGTCTCACTTTTGCAGCAGTTTGGAACAGACGCCTAATGTCAGTCACTGTAGTAGAGCCAACAAATCAGTTGGACTGAACTTGTTACTCTCCTTCTAATTCTCCTCACACATCTGTATCCAGCTGCTGCAAACCGATAACAAATGGAAACAATAACCATAAAAACCTCATACAAATAAAAGATTGCCATCCCAAACGCTATGCACTCCCCTTCATCATTTTAAAGGTGTGGGGCCCAGTCAGGCATAAACAGATCCTAAGGAGAAACAGAGACTATAAAAACTAAAGAGATGTGCTGCTGCAGATAAACATAACAGACAGACCATGGGGTCGCAAAGCAGCTCTCAGTGCCATCGGGGATTTATGTTAAAAAAAAAAAACAAAGGAAGAAGAAATAAATAAAGGGTTTTCCCACACGGCAGTGTTTGTGGTGAGCTGTTGGGCGTCCACTTAACTGCAGTAAACATCATCACGAAATCAACACATCCCCCAAACAAACAATGCCATAAAAGAAATGAGTAGTGCGGATAAGAAACCTGATTGCCGAGGGCGATGGAAACAGCAAATTATAAAGTTTCCATCCTGCTCAACAGGAAGGTGAATGACTCTGCCTGTTCATCTCCACGATTCATTAGGAAAAGATTGTTATTTTAATTTGCCCCCCTGAGTTGGTTATGCATACCCCAACCTGCATAATCCTCTGCAGATAAGCCTGGATTATTGCCAGATAATCTAATCGATATTAACAGAATTAACAATTCAGAACGCTTATCACACGTCGTTCCCAGCATGTAGCTTTATGTCTCTTTTCAAGTTGTATAGCCATTTCATCACAGGAGTGCATCATCATGCCGGAGATGTCAGCAAGTTTCACGAGTTTTTATGGTGAAGATCCTGGACTCTACTCTTCTCTTCTCTTCTCTTCTCTTCTCTTCTCTTCTCTTCTCTTCTCTTCTCTGCCTTCTCGTTGCTAAATGTCCATTTCAGTTGACCTTTTTCAGCCCATGACTCATAGGCTTCTTTCTGAGCTCCTGTTGTGGTGACTCAGCACATAATCACCACTGATTGCATCAAATATCACATCCTGTGAACTAAGACAACAACAGAAGCTTTACTTGGACTTTCAGAAAAATGGAAGAATTTGTTGTTGTTTTTCTTAAATAAGGGAGACATCTTGCTTTCTCTTAATATGTTATTATGTTTTTGCTTTGTACTGCACATAATTCCTTAAGTGCTGCTATTTTACATCATCGGCTTATTTGATAAACCATAGAGTAGTGACTCGTTATGTTGGTGTATGGCATCTGGTTCATGTATGGAGGAAGAATCAGTGTTATTAGTTTAGATCTGGAGGCATTTTTTTTAAACCATAAATAAAATTCAACCATTTCTATACACCAATATTTTTTAACATTACTTTAACTTTTTTTAAGTGAAATGTTGTTCAGTGTAATTAGTTTCAGCTTTATGGCCTAAAAGAATGATTTGTTGGTTTGTCAGCGGGTACATCAGGTGTTACATTAAAGCATTTACTACTTTTCATTTTAGCAAATAGCTTGTAGGCAACGAAGTAATGACTGACCAGACTGACCAGAGCCAACACACAGAAGTTTACAAAAGTCTAGACAAGAAGTAATCAAAGTGAATTACTCTCTCAAAGTCATGTGGTTGGGAGGTAGGTGTTCACCTTACTGAGGAGCCTCAGCTGAAAGAAGTTCTTCTTAACATCACTTTGTTTGTCAAAGTTGTCTTTTATGTGTAGACACAACACTCATAGGTACAAAGACTTGGATGCAAATGAGTGAAAAAGCAGCCAATGCCCAAAGAAGAACTTTAAAAGACCTCCAGAGAAGACTGAAAATCTCATGTTCAAGACTACTTTAAAAAAACATAACAAGAAAGTCTGGCTCATTCAATTCAATTCAATTTTATTTATATAGCGCCAAATCACAACATAAGTCGCCTCAAGGCGCTTCATAGATACAGAGAAAAACCCAACAACCATATGACCCCCTATGAGCAAGCACTTTGGCGACAGTGGGAAGTAAAAACTCCCTTTTAACAGGAAGAAACCTCCAGCAGAACCAGGCTCAGGGAGGGGCGGGGCCATCTTCTGCGACCGGTTGGGGTGAGAGAAGGAAGACAGGATAAAAGACATGCTGTGGAAGAGAGACAGAGGTTAATAACAGATATGATTCAATGCAGAGAGGTCTATTAACTCATACTGAGTGAGAAAGGAGACTGGAAAGGAAAAACTCAATGCATCATGGGAATCCCCGGCAGCCTATGTCTATTGCAGCATAACTAAGGGAGGATTCAAGGTCACCTGGTCCAGCCCTAACTATATGCTTTAGCAAAAAGGAAAGTTTTAAGCCTAATCTTGAAAGTAGAGATAGTGTCTGTCTCCTGAATCCAAACTGGAAGCTGGTTCCACAGAAGAGGGGCCTGAAAACTGAAGGCTCTGCCTCCCATTCTACTTTTAAATACTCTAGGAACAACAAGTAGGCCTGCAGAGCGAGAGCGAAGTGCTCTAATAGGGTGATATGGTACTACAAGGCCATTAAGATAAGATGGGGCCTGATTATTTAAGACCTTGTATGTGAGGAGCAGGATTTTGAATTCAATTCTGGATTTAACAGGAAGCCAATGAAGGGAAGCCAAAACAGGAGAAATATGCTCTCTCTTTCTAGTCCCTGTCAGTACTCTTGCTGCAGCATTTTGGATTAGCTGAAGGCTTTTCAGTGAGTTTTTTGGACATCCTGATAATAATGAGCCACTCCATGAGTGGAGTGGCTCAGAACTTTTGCGTAGTGCAAAAGCTAAACAGAGACCCAATTTTAGGTATCTTCACATTGGGTTCTGGCATAATATCATATAAATATCATAAAAACAAATATAAATATGGTTTTTATTTAATCAGAGCATCTCTGCTGGGGACAGGAAGAGACTGAACAGGGTGATCCGAAGGGCCAGCTCTGTTCTAGGATGCCCTCTGGACCCAGTGGAGGTGGTGAGTGACAGGAGAACGGCGGCTAAGCTGTCATCCCTGATGGACAACATCTCCCACCCCATGCAGCAGACTGTGACAGCACTGAGCAGCTCCTTCAGTGGGAGACTGCGGCACCCATGGTGTGGGACGGAGAGATTTCGCAGGTCTTTCCTCCCCACTGCTGTCAGACTCCATAATAAAGACTTTAACTGATCAAGCACACACATCCATACATATGCAATAATACTAAGTGCAATAATCCTTTCTGTCATCGTTGTATTTTTACTCAGTTGTATATAGTATTTGTATTTGTATTCTATTTTTATCTTATTGTATATTTATTTTATTTTATTCTACTGTATATAGTATATTATTTTATTCTATTCTGTACAGTTGTGTACTGTATTTATTCTTATTGTATTCTAATTTTTGCCTCATAACTTTTGCACTGTCCACTTCCTGCTGTGACAAAACAAATTTCCCACGTGTGGGACTAATAAAGGTTATCTTATCTTATCTTATCTTAACAAAACGCTAGCACACACATTGTTGGAAGCTTTTTGCTCATTTATCCATTTGTCAGAAATTGATCTGAGTGATTGCTATAAGGTACAAAAATAGCTATGAATTTATCAGAAAATAATCGAACACAGAACAGAACAATTCAGTTAACAGTCTAAACACTAAGAGTGTGGCATTAAACAAAGGCATATACGGAGGATACATGAATGCATATACAGTCTACACATGCACTTGTTTGTGTAGTGTGTGTATTATGTGCACTGATGTGTGAAGTCACTGTGATTGCAGATTTAATGCATTTATTAAGGTAAATGGAAGGCAGCGTCGTCTTGGTGCCACAGCGGTTAACGTAAGTGTTTTGGTATTTTGTCGAGGATGAAGCGCTTAAAGGTCAAAGCCCTTGTAATGCCACTTTAATGTGCCTCAGAATGACTTGCTTCACCTCTCCAGTGTCCTCTGTCTCTCACAAACAGACCCATGACTTATACATAGTGTGCCTGTTTATATAAGAAAGAATTCAGATTTTGGATTCATTAACTTCTCTCTAAATGTTTTTTTTTTTTAATTGATTGCATGATGCAAATGTTTCAGAGTCATTAGAATTGTGTTTGTCTTCTGTTTGGTGCACTGTTGTTATCCAATCTCCTCCCACAGTTTCTGTTTTCATGTGTCCTGCTATTCTTTACTTGCCAACAGTTTCACACCTGTCTCTGAGCGGCTCATGCTGACATCACCGTGTCTATGTATCAACGAAAAAATACGTTTAAAGTATTTTAGAGTTGGAAAATGGAACATGCAGGACCAATGACCGGTGCAGATATCCCTCCATTCTCATTCCTTCCCCATTCATTCTCATTTTTCTTACTATTTGTTGCCTTTTTGTTCTTGTTTTGTTTTCTTTTGAGCTCTTTTTTTTAGCTCTTAAAATAGCTGCTTGTCATTCACAAATGTGGTTTAAATGACAGTCCACTGATGAAGCTTTCAGGTGTTCTCCAGATTATTTGTTGAAATCTCCAGTGTTAAATTAACACTAGAGAGTGTCTATATGGGTCCACTCCTCTGAGTGTTAAATACAACACTGTTGAGTGTTAAATTAACACTTTTGACAGTGTTATATGTTTAAAAGTAACCTAGTCAGTTTTGAAGATTAACAAAGACTAACACTGAGCAGTGCTGATTTTCTAACACTGGAAAATAACTCAAAATGTTAGAAATATTCCAGTGTTAGAAAATCAGCATTGCTCAGTGTTAGTCTTTGTTAATCTTCAAAACTGACTAGGTTACTTTTAAACATATAACACTGTCAAAAGTGTTAATTTAACACTCAACAGTGTTGTATTTAACACTCAGAGGAGTGGACCCATATAGACAATCTCTAGTGTTAATTTAACACTGGAGATTTTGCTGTGTAGCGCTTCTAATAAAGTAATAACTTGTGATTTGCTGCCCCTATGTTCTGTAAACAAGAATAAAACAAACATTGCAGGAGGTGTTTGACATTTAAGGCTTCCCCCTTCAATACACGTATTTTACGGTAACTGCTCTCCCCACTGCGATATCATATTACTGTGAGTACACCCTGTATGGATCCATATTGTCCTCAGAGAGGTGTACTCACGGAGTGATATCATGGAGTGAACTTCTATTGGATGATGACACCTCTGATGTGCCTGTTAATAACCTGATACTGGATCTGAAAATGATGGAAACCTGAGACATCAAAGGTGCATCACAGCAGCGTGACACCACAGAGCACCAGAGAATATATGGAGTAAAGGGCGTTAACCCTTTGTAATCCATCACTGACCACTCAGTTCCAATGAACAGGCATCTCCACATCTCAAAAAAATAAAATTACCCAAATATAATTTAATATAATTCCATCTGCAGCCAACAGAGGCAGGGGAGAAACAAAAACACAGCCACTGGCAGGAGTGTGATGGTCCACTCTTTACTGAGCAGTATGGACGGATAAAAAGATGCAGTGTGTACAAATGAATTTGATGCACTTCCTAGTTCACACTCTGGGTCTGTTACAAATAAAAGACTAAAGCTCCATTCAGATGGGATGAAAATTACAAGAAAAAATAACTGCAGTTCCTCTCGTAGCCACTTGAGGCTGGCGTGATTCATTCAGCTTTTAATATATGAACCATTGTCTGGGCTTGAAAAAAGACAAGACAACAGTGAACATACAGACATGTAACGAAAGGAACAGATGGAAGACTGACACCATGCTAAATCTGTGCCATATCATATTGTTGTGAGAATACTGGGGTGTCATTTTTATGGGATAATAAAAAGTGCCTTATCTTGCTATCATTGCTATAGTAACGCCATGTACACAACAAAGAGACAAGCCCTGGCATGTCTGAGAGCAAGAGCCACATACCAGCCCCCAATGCAGATTTTGCAAAAAGGGAGTTATTTTAACAACGTCCAACAAGACTTATTAAAATATGCAAAATTGTTCATCCTAAAGGTGGAAACAACAAACTTGTTTCACCACTTGAGGAAAAAAACACACTGTTGAGTAAAACAATGCTAGGAGGACATGCAAGAAGTTATTTTATTAGTTATTTTATATTTTGTTAAATGAAGTTGTTAAGAAGTTATCTTGTACTTTTACTTAAAATATCCAGGGAAAATACTACCTGGGCTACTTTTGTGCTTACATGCTGTCGCACTGCGATCACACTACAGCATCTTGTTTCAGAAGATTCAAACTTCAAATGAAGCAGTCTGTTATGAGTGGCAGCAGCTGATTGGACAAGAAGGATGTAATATGCCCTTCATTTTTTGGCACTAAGAAGTGCTGTTGTCTGCAAGCTACAAACACTGATAAAATGTTGTTAGTATATTTTAATACAGGCATACCTATCATTATTGCCAATTTCCTTCAAATATCATGATGTGATTTTAAGGTTGCATCGCACACCTGTACACCACACAGAGAAGGAAAGTCAAGGAAAGTGGAAAGAGAGGGGTAACATGGGACTTGGCAGTAAAAGTAAATACAGGACATGGGAGAGAACAGGCTGAAAAAGTAAAACAGGAAGTGAGCAGCAATCACCGAAACAGAGAGAGAAGCTAAAAGGAAGAAAACAAATATACAAAATCACATACTCTAATAAATCATCCTATCAAAGGATGTATAAAACTACTAATGCTGTAATGGCAAAAAAATAAATAAAATCATTCTGTACAATACGATAATTACAATTCTACAACTGTTTATAACTTGCATAGTTCATATGTCTGTATAGTTTTCATATTTATATCCTCTTCATAGCCTGTACATAGCTTGTACACCCCTGTACATACTTATAGTTATAGCATATTCATAACATACCTTCATACCGTGTACATTGTAACATACCCATAATAGACCCATATTTTGTACCCTCATACCTATAACAGACCTATTTCTGTAATATATCTATATTATTGCTAATATATATTTTGTAATATATCTACATCATGGCTAAAGCACTCCTGGATGGATGCAAACTGCATTTCGTTGCCTTGTACTTGTGACATGTGCAATGACAATAAAGTTGAATTCTATTCTATTCTATTCTGTTCTACTAGACAGGAACTTAGATATGACATGACCAAAAGTACAGGCTGCAAAAAAAAGTGACATTGAAACAGGAATAAACCATCAACCTATAATCAAGAAGATCAGCCCCTGTAGACTCCCATTTTAAAAACTAACTTAACAGCATGGTATAAAAAACATCATTAGCCTCTCTGGATAGTATCCCTTTCCATAACAATTCAATGATTGATTGGTGGAAATAGTTTCCTAGCTTTAGCTGATAACTTGGCACTCCACTCAAAATATGATGTTGTGGAGGTATGTAAAGATGACATGAGACATCCCAATATTTTATTCCAACTTTACTCACGGCTTCACACAGCTGAGCATTCAAAGCCCCAAAACCTCGCCCTCTCACATCTGCTTACACTGGATGTGAGTGGAGCCACCTGGTGGTCCACCACGATATCTTCCATCGTAGAGCAATTAAAATGCTAAAGTTGAAAACTAGAAGGTGGTGCCATTGTTGCAAGATCCAGTGTTTGTGCACAGTCTGTGTTTGCACTCTCAAAAATAACACACAGGTCAAAACAGCTTAATGTCAGCTAAATTGTTCGTGGTTGTGTGCTGATATTTGCCAACAGTAGACTAGAGTAACTGAAGCTGATAGTCATATGCTTGGTTGAGCAGCATCACTGGGTTGGTCATTGAAGTTTAATGTATTCATCTGCAGTACAGATACTGTATCACCTTATATTGATAACAGTGAGATATGTGTAGTAGCACCTCTTGAGTTGTCATGTGGGTGGAAATCTGTGTATTCAGCCACTTTACATCTCCACTTCTACATAAACAGTTTAATTTTTATCATGAGGATTTGTGGCTCTGCAGATGGCAGACACTTGCGCTTACATATCTCAACCATGTCTTGACTTTTACTTCTTCTTTTTTTTAACTATGTTCCCTACTCACTATGAAAGATAGTCCTATGATGACCTAAAAAAATGTAATCATCTGACAATTTTTTGGCCTATTTTCTCTCCCATTCTGTTTTACAGGAGGAGAGTATCTCACTGAAAAAAGAAAATTCTGCTAGCAGGTATCATAATGTTACAGACCACTTATCAAAAGCTTGTTTGTAATGAAAAACATATAAATTAAATAGAAAAGTAATGCCAAGTATACATTTTTCATAGCATAGGGGATACATAGAAAGTCTGTACTCTGGGGCTAAATGTGTCAGTACGTTCAGCTCTTACATGAGATCATATGGGAGCATGAGGCTTCACCGCTCTGACTCATTTATATGGTGGACCATACTGAAATGTATTTCTTCCCACACCCATACATATTTAATATAGGAGCATATGGTTGTCATCGGAGGAGGTCAGTGCCGGAGGCAAAGAGTAGCTGTGTTCTGTTGGCTACATCTGCCCTCCCCAACCCGGTTAGGGATGAGACGGGTTATGAACTGAAAATAGGGATGATTGGACCATCGTGTAGAACTGTCTGCTGAGCAAACTGTCAATTAAAGTCAGTCAAAATAAAACTTGCCTTAAAGGAGCACTCCCCTAACTTACACATTATTCTGTTTCATTACTTTTCTTGATCAGCGGGTGTTGTAACATCTTCTGATGTTCTGTAAAGAGTCCTAAAATGCAGTTCAGAGTTATAATTATGGCACCTGCTACTAGATGGGACATATTAGGGAGCAAATGAACCTTTTCATTCTCAGAGTTGATGTGTTAGAAGCAAGAAAAAAGGGGAAGCATAGGGATTTGAGTGAGTTAAACAAGGGTCACCTTGTGACGGCAGGACGACTGAGTCAAAGCAACTCCAAACCTGCAGTTCTCATGGGGTGTTTGCAGTGTGCAGTGGTCAGTATCTATCAAAAGCAGTCCAAGCAAAGAACAGTGGAGAACCAGTTACAAAGTCATAGGTGGTCAGTAGGGGTGCAACGATATTCGTATCGATATTGAACCGTTCGATACAGTGCTTTCGGTTCGGTACGCATATGTATCGAACAATACAACATTTGTAATTTATTTTATCAACTTTCCTTCTGACGATGCTGTCTGTGTTGAGCGCTCAGTGAATCTGCGTTCGACTACTCCGCCTAGGCTGCACTGTCGAGCGCAGATCCACTGAGCGCTCAACACAGACAGCATCGTCAGAAGGAAGAGTGCAGGGCAAGCTAGCAAGACAGAAGTTAAGCTCTCCTTGCAACATGGACCTCCCCCACTCTCATTCAGATCTGGCGTTTGGAATTATTTTGGTTTTCATGTGACGTATGACCCTGAAGGTAAGCGAGTCATGGACTAAAGTAAAACAGTATGTTGGATGTGCCATGCAATGCTCAATTACATGGGTGGGAACTAGTGTGTTAGCGCAGTTAGCTCGTTAACGTGTTGGCCGTCTAGCCCCATGCACAGGGCGATCGGCGGTAGCTCATTAACGGAGATTTGCCGTGTTGTGGTGTTAAGGTCATTTCAACGAGATTAACCTGAAAGCACTAGTGGGAACACAATGAATATGACTGCACATTTATGCCGACATCATCCTAGTGCAAAGACAAAAACAACAAGCATGCTACTAACTTTAGCCGAGTCATTTAGACAGCTGTTAGCACATGATTCTCCTTATGCTGCTGAGAATATAGCCCAGAAGAAGCGGACAGTATAGCTTTTATTTTGGAAAGAGACATTTCTCTGTAATAAACTCTCTTTTCCAAAGATGAGTGATTCCTCAATCAGATACAGGGCTCGCAATATCGCTAGCCCGACGTCCTGGGGCTAGCGATTTTTTCAGTCGGGCTATCAAAATCTATCTCTTCCCTGCCCGTCGGGCTATTGTAGGAAGGAAAAATATATGTCAGTGCTTTTGCATTCTTTCAGAAATGTAGCTGGGTAATTATGTCATTGGCATCGGTGAGCCACTGTCAATATGTGACATATTGAAATCGCGTTTGAATTTGCGCTTGTTTTTTTGCTTTCACTTTGCAATCGTGCGAACTGTGTATAGAGAGCGACAGCACTGATCTGTGAGTGATGATAATTTGTGCACCAATTCCTCTGACATCGTCTTATTAATCGTTAGCTTACTATGCAAACATGACAAGTGAAATCTCCCGCAGCAAGCTTAAACATGTGAGAGGTTGATCGCGCAGAGAATCGCTGAGCTTATGTGAGTGCGTGTGTAAAAGCAGCAGGATTTATATTTCAGTTCTGCTGAGCCAAATAAGACAGGTCAGGGTGAAGAAGTGACAGCCAAAGAAAAGCTTACCACAAAACGGAGAAGTTATGACAAATCAGACTATAAGGCAAAAAGAAAGTGCAGCTTTATGGTTTCATGGACAAAATAATTTCTGTGGCTGCAATATGACGAGCTAAATAACCAGGGCTGCACATAAGTGGTCCGCAGGTGCGCATTCGCTGTCAAAATAAAAAACACGCACAAGGGTTAGGGTTAAATTTAAAAACTGTACTTTTGAGTTAAAATATATATTTATAATTTTAATAAATGACAAATTAAAAAGGCATGAACATTTTTTTTGTATCGAAAAAATATCGAACCGTGACACCAAAGTATCGAACCGAACCGAACCGTGAATTTTGTGTATCGTTGCACCCCTAGTGGTCAGGGCTCATTAATTCACATGGGGTACAAAGGCTGGCCCGTGTGGTTCAGTCCAACAGACGAGCTACTGAAGCTCAAGTTGATGAAAAGGGTTAGTGCTGGTTCTGGTAGAAAGATGTCAGAATGCACAGTGCACAACAGTTTGTTGCATATTGGGCTGTGTAGCTGCATACCAGTCAGGCAGCCCATGCTAAACCCTGTCCACTGTTGAAACCATCAACAATGAGGAAGTGAGCATCAGAACTAGACCGTGTACAGACAGTACCAGTGGAAGAAGGTGGTCTGGTCTGATACATCATATGCATGACTGGGTGTGTGTGCAACACTTACCTGAGGAACCCCAGGCACCAGGATGCACTATGGGAAGAAGGTAAGTCGGTGAAGGTATAGTGGACCTTGGGTCCTGCCATCCATGTGGATGCTATTTCACAACTTGGGACTTAAAGGATTTTGGTGCAGATACCACAGCACACTTTCAGGGGTCCAGTGGAGTCCGTGCCTCGATGGGTCGGGGCTGTTTTGGAGGTGGTCATAAAGTTATGTGTAAGCTGTGAAGTTGCACAGGGAATATAGGAACATGGGGGGAGGGGGGGGGGGGGGTGATACCAGTGATAGAGGAAAAAAAAAAAATCTCAGTCAGTTTTTGACTTTATTAATTTGTGCATGCAACCTTTTTTAAATTTGTCTCACTCACTGATAATCAGTAATAGGGAGGAGGTAAGGGTGGATATGGATGGGTGTGCAGATCTCATCCCTTGTTGCTTTGAACGACTGAGTCTGACAATAAGACTGATGACTTTAAATTACTGAAATGACTCAACAACTCTTTTACAATTATTTGTTTATTTTTGAACATCAGCAAAGACGACCAGTAAACAGATTTTGACGGATTGAGGAGGCGCTCGACTTGGATGACGGCTAAATCTGTGTAAATTTAATAAACCTCAGCTTTAATCGAATGCCCACGCCGTGTCCGTGTTGGTGTGTTGTTCAGCCGTCTCGCGTCCAGTTGTAGCAGCAATGCAAGGCTTGATGCGGCTGATCATCCTAATGCACCCTCCTCTGCAGAGGTCATAAATTAGTCTGAAATACGGAGTGGGCCGCTGCTGCCAACCTCATCTGCAAAGTGAGTGAAGTGAAGCAGAAAGAATCAGCCCGAGATGCAGCGTCAGGCTGTTCTCAGCACAGAAGTCTGGTATGTCTGCAGCGCCGGCCCTACTTTTCTGACTGAGAAATGAGATATTACATTCTGCATCTTCAGAGTCCTTGTTTTGCTCCACTGCCTCAACTGCATCTCACTCCTCCTGTTGATTATACTGACTGATTGCCTTCATTTTACAAACCCGGCATTAATTAGAATTTCTGTAAGTAATAAAATGTATTGGATTTCCATTATTATGGAGAGTGCAAGATAAGGACCTCTTTTTGTCTGAGAGGATTTCCTTGGCTTTGCGCTGCTTAAAGCACGGGCGACTCTTACGAACGGAGAGCGAAGAAGAGATACGACATGAAACAGATGTCGCCTTTCTCTCATTTTTGATTGTAATTTCATTTCCCTAACCCTTTCGAGCTATTGTGAAAATTGAAAATCGCACATTCAAAGAAAACACTCATTTCGTTTCAACCCAAGAGGCAACTTTCTATCTGTGTCCTTCTCTTTTGTTCCCAAATGGTTTCTTTGTTTGGTTTGATTGGAAGGTAATTTCGCTCTGATTGATGTAAACCCAACAATAAGTTGTTTTATTGTACTTCTGGTCCAAGATGTCTTTTGAAATCTTTTTAAAAAAAATCTTTTTCATCACCGGCTATGGTAATGAACATGCAATTGAACTAAACGAACTCTACATCTGCCCACCACCAGCAGATATCAGTGTTTTAAAACCAATTTAAACAAAATGTTCCCGTCCCCCTGCTCTGCCTTTTACATGATTTGTGAATATTTTCCAGAAGCCTCCACATGTAAATTACGATCTGATCCCAAATCAGCACTTGGTTAGTTTAAAATGATACTCCTCCCATACAAAAGGAAAAAAACACCCCAGAAAACATTGACTGTCTTGGCTCGATGTGACATTTTCTCATCGAGTAGTACAAACAAAACTGATTAGCTTCCTTTTTTGAATAACAGCCCATTCTGATGATGCGCATAAATCAAAAACCTGTTTGGAAGTGTGCATCGCTGCCACATTCAAAGATGTTTGCTTAGAGTGAACAACAATCCTCTTATAAGTACACTCACAGCAATAAACAGTGCATTTTTTCAGGCTACGAAACACTTTCACCTCATTTGACTTTCGCTAATCTTCAGCTACTGCTGTTCTGAAATTTAACTCATATCAGCTGAAGGCTGGAATAAATGAAGAGCAAATTATTTTTCCTTTCCAAGTTAGTGGGTACTTTTACAAATGAACTGTATTGTAAGCATACCTCTCTCTCTCTCTCTCTCTCTCTCTCTCTCTCTCTCTGTCTCTCTACACACATATATATACATATATACACACACACACACACACATATATATATATAATTTCCAGCCTGCCTTTTAGGCAACATTAACATTCTGCTGCTCCGCTGTAATTGCTGCTGCCAACATCATAATGTGACTGTGAGATCTTAAAGTTCAGTTCACTTTAGTGTAAATTAATTCAGAAATCTTTATTCATCCTCAGAGGGGTTTCTGTGTGTTAGGCCAAATGTCTGGAAAATAAAACTACGGAAGTGTTTGAACAGAATTGGAAATACACTTGGGCTAATGGTTATTACACACCAGAAAAAGAAACAGCTGAAAAAACGTACCTGCCTGACCTGATCTCTAAAAGTAGTGGAACCCAAACTCAGAGGAACAGGAGGAGGAGTGTTTGTTCCTGCTGGTTCCTAACCTGAGCAGTTTTAAGCTCTGCCTCTCTTCCACAACGTATCTGTTGTCCTGTCTCTCTCCCCTTACCCTAACTCGGTCACGACAGATGGATGCCTCTCCCCGAGCCTGGTTCTCCTGAATATTTTTTCCTATTATTACCATGTGATTTCTTTTAGGGAGTTTTCTGATTGTTGGAGTTTTCTCCCTCCATTACACTAGTATGGCGACTGATGTTATATAAATAAACTTTTCCAAGGCCAATGGGCTGGTACTTATATACAGCATTTCTACCCTTTTATCTTTTAGACTCCAACAGCCACTTGGGCAGTATCCTGTCCAAGGATATGTCAACATGCAGACTGGTGAGACCGAGGGTGGAACCACCAACCTTTCCCTGCACCTCCTCCACAGATTAAAGAGTTATCTGTGAACACTTTCCTGATCAGAATGACTTACCTTCCATTCATCCTGAGGGCTTTCCATTTAACTGTATACAGTTAAATGGAGATCTAATGTCAAATATACAAACCAGAATCAAAGTGGAAATTAATGCCGATGACCAAAAGAACAAAAAAAACTAAAACTTGAATGTAATGAGGGCGTAACATTGATGGATGAGAAGACACACCTAGGCAACAGCAGCCATTTAACATTTATGGCCTTTTAATCAGCAGAAGATGAATGAAGTCTGTTATAAGATTAGTGTAATCAGCTCCGACCTGCTTCTCTTCCTGGCTCATTATACAGTACTAATGGTCCGACACATGTCGAGGTGCATGTCCATAGGTGGGGCTGATCAACCTCAAAGAGCTCTTCATCAAGTCCTATCTAAACCATGACTCAGAGTCTGCTTACTTTCATTTATCCTATCCTGTATAACTTATCCTACAGAATTTAATTTGTACTTAAAGTACAGTAATTAACTGACTTTCAGTGATCACAGAAAACTGAAGCACCCCTTTGACCAAATTATTTATTAGACAAAAAACGAACGAAGCATGAACTGTCCAGCATGGCATGTTCTCGGTGTAGGATATTCGTATCTTTTTCAAGGCGCCACAAAAGATTTCCAGTTTAAGTAGTAGTAAGTAGTGCTGCTTTTCCTTTTCCATCTCTCTACACTCCAATCTGTTGTAGTGAAGGGTGTAAATATTCTCCAGGTCTGGTACTGATGGACCACAAATATCCCCTGGAATTAAAAACAGGAAATTTCTAAAGTAAAATTGAGGCTTTAAAATCAATTAGAGTAAAACGTGACTTTAAAATTCACGATTTAGACATGTCATTCATCTCAGAGGCATCATCACATCCTCTCATTCATTAATAGTGTCCTGTGAGAGCTTCCCTTTTAAAACGCTGCTTGCAGCAGTCCTTCCCATCATGCATTTGAATGTTCGGTGCTCACTGTCTGCAGCAGACACACTTAAGATAATGAATAGCTGGAGGAGGCAGGCGTTCTTTACCGCAGCCCAGTGAAAGGCCACTCTGTCTGGATCCACCAGGCAGAAAAAGAAAAATCTTTCCGGCAGCATCTGGTCGGACTGTGCAAATCAGCACGCTGGAATTCTTTGGATTTCAATGAATTCAGATGGTCGCATTAAAGATGTACTCATGTCATTTTCGGCTGCTGTGAAAGACACATTTAAAGGGCCACCTGAGAGCAGACAAAATGTCTTTATTTGTATTCGCCTTTCAATCAGTTTTCCATATTTCTCCTTCCTGTAACTCATCTGTGACGCACCACAGGAAGGTCACTGGTGTACAGAAGCAGACTGGAGCGGCGTCTGTTCAGTGCCAATAACTAAGATAACTAAAATAAGTAAATGTCAATCCAAGGCAGACCGGGGGTTTGGAGGAACTATAGAAGGGGGGCGATGAAACCGTTGGCTTTTGATTGTCATCATGTTCATCTGCCAACAGTTTTTGGCACCATGTTTAAAATCTGTTTACTAATGAATTCATCTCAGCTGCGCCAGCTAGTGACTACTGGCACTTCAAATTACCATTTGAGCTGCAACAGAAGCAGTCACAAAAATATGTTTATCAAGAGTTGTATTTGTCTTCTTTGGTCTCATGTAAAGACCAAAGATGACAAACTCTCACAGAGTCATGTTACGTGGCAGCGGATCAGACCGTAACCCCAGAAAACTGAGTCTGAACTAGCTTTAAGCCTTTTTATTATCAATGTCGTCAAACTGTACAGTTTAAGAATTAAAGAAATGTCCTCCAAAAAGAAGTGTTCAAACTTGGGTGAAAATAGGACTCATTGTACATAAAATTGATTAAACTAGACAGTTGCATGTAGTGCGAAAAGTGTGACATATTCACATTATAAAAGCTAAATATTAAAGGCTTTGACCTTTATCTTCTTTCAGCTGCGTTAAAATCAGCCGTTTATTATTGAAATCATATTAAATCAGTCAAAAGGTCCACAAGACATACAAAGTAACCAGTCACATTCCTACATTGATGCGCATTAAAGCCTTCCAAGACTAGAGAAATAAAAGCTGTGGTTTTGACACATGCATACAGGAGGCCTAACTCATAATTCCTTAAATACAATGATAAATCCTACTTTTTAAATACTAATAACTCAGCAAGTATCAACTTGTCCACACATAATAAAAACAGATTTAAAAATGATTTCAGTTAAGTCATATTTATGAATATGACAGTGTATTTATTTATTTCCCATTTACATCGGTGGTGTTTTTATATTCATTATTCAATAATTCAACTATGTGAGCAGATTTTACACCAATCTGATGCAGAAAAGTCAACATTTTTGGATTTCAGATCAAGGATCCAGGTTTGATTTAAAGCAACTTATTGACTGTCCAGATTTAACAAATTCTAACATTTTTCAGCACTTCGTGTGTCTCGTGTCTTTGTTCAGCTGTTTATTGTGCAGCCTTTCACTTACTGCCACTCTGGCCCTGCAGACATCTTACAGGAATCAGCTTAGCTATGAATATGAACAGTCAAAACGTCAGACGTTGACACAGCAGCTACACACATGAAGGTAAAATACATAAAAGTTTGTATTTGACTTTATTTTGTAGTTTGGGGAGTGGTTTTTTTTGTGGCATTTTAGATCTTTAGATCAGGGAGTCCCCGCATCCCAGACCCCGATTGGAAGGCCAACACCTCTGCCCAGCCCCTCCGCCCCGATGGCTAACAGAGAACGGGGGTGTGTGAAGACCCCATACCTCCATTAGGTACACTTGATCGTTTGCTCTTTTTCTTCCCGGTCTGTTTCCCCGGTCATTTCTCTGTGCTGTGTCTCTGTAGTCAGTTATCTATCCATGACTCGAGAAAATAGAATCACCAATTAACCTAACCCCACTAACTGCATGTCTTCGTACTGTGGGAGAGAACCCACACAAAGACAGGGAGAACATGCAAACTCCACACAGAAAGGCTTGTTGGTAGAACTGAATTCAGGACCTTCTTGCTGTGAGTTTTATCACTGTTTATTCTACCATTGTCAAGTATGTGTGTCTCAGTGTTAGTTTCCTGTTTTATTTTGATAGTCTCTTGTCTCATCTGCGTTACGTCCTTTTTTACTTCCTGTGTCTTGTCAGTTAAATTCAGTTTAGTTGTGTTTCCCAGGTGTGTCCTCCCTTCCCTGATTCCCTCTTCTGTATCTATTTTCTGAGCTATTTTCTGAGTTTTTTTCACCTTGTCATCATTTGCTGTGTATTTGTCAAGTAATCTTAGTCTCTCAGCCAGTCAGTTGGTTCCTGCCACGTTGTTCATTTATTAATTCATTTTGTTACCTGCAATAAAGATGCATTTTAAGCCAAATCCTACACTTGTCTCCTCGCTCTGCCACACAACCACCACTTGACCTGCACAAACAAGCTTCATCTCTTTTATTTGCTTAAATTTTAACAGTTATTAAAACGTAACAGTTTTCTTCACATCTCTATAAACACAGTTGGGGCAGCTCAACCCCTCAGACTGTTGACATTATTACAGCAACTAGCCCAGACTGCCTTTTATGCAAGACAGTTTAAACTGTCTGCAGCGAAAGCCTGAAGTGGGTCAGGGGATATTTAGGGACAAGATGAAGCGCAGGGAATGAGGAAGGGAAGCTTCTTCGGGATTTGAAGAGCTGTTTGTTGATGCAGAAGGGATTATGGTGCTAGGCTTGCATTTTTTTTTTTTTTTATCACAGTTTTAAGCATTATCGAGTGCAGATGTTTACTATTTCCATCCGAACTGGGCCAAAAGGGCAAAGCGCTGTATAATGCAAGAGATTCTTTTGAGGTTTCCAACTTTCTGTAAGCTATTTACATAATGAGCTGCCTCGATAGTTAGTGTTGCCAGGCTTCTTTGTGCTATCTGGGGCTGCACATATAGACTCCAAAATTCTGTGAGAGGACGAACATACAATAAATATACAGTACAAATGCAAACCCACCTCTTTACTTTATTAAGCTTCTTCTTGGTGTTGTCACGTTTGAACTATAGAAATTGATTCAGTTTCAGTGATCCAATTAGATGAAGTCATTCGGAAAATTAAAAATAAACCAAACTGATTTGTCTGTGTGCAGATGCAGGATTGGTTTCTTAGAAATAGTGAAACAAACAGGTCTTGTTTAAAAGGTTGATGTATGCCTGTGGTCCTCAAATCTGCACATCAGTTTACAAGGCAAATTTCTAAACAACAAAGCTCAAATAATCAAGTTGAAGTTTTTCACCCACTCACTAAGCAGCTCCGGGTGTTTCACGTATCGTCAGAACCACAGATGTGTCCCCATTGACTTGTTTCACTGTATGTATACAGGTCAGGCAATGACACACACTGTAGCGCCAAAGGGCCATGTTCACGTCACACGTGCACACACACACACACTCACACTGAGACTGTATGTATGATTGCATGCACTTGCAATCAAACACAGACAAACAGGCATGTACATGCACAAAAACACACATTCACAGCCTTGCACTTACATACACAAACACATATACTGGGTCAGGTCTCACGCTGGCACTCTTCCACTCTTGCAAACACACACACACAAACTCGCGCACACTCACACGCTGAGCGAGGAGGCCAGATGGAGTCACAGTGTGGGCTGTTGGCCTTTCACACTCTGGAGACTTGATTTCTCACTGTTTCTTCTCCTTCACCGACCCTTATTCCTCTCTTCCCTCATCCCACTTACCCTCTTTCTTCTTCACGCTCTCATCTATGTCAACACACTTCACCTTGTTTTTTCTTTCATTTTGTTCTCAGATTTTAGCCCTTTACATTTCAATAAACAGTAGATGTCAGTTATCGATGCATCTCAGTAGCTTGTTCGGTTTGCCGTGCCATTAAATTTCTTTGACGATCCATTCTGCTAAAAGTACAGTGAAGATCACATTATGTCACATTGTGATGCTAATGCTAAAATCCCATTGTCCTGAGCTACAGTGTAACCAGGAAGCATCCTTCCCCTCTAAGCTACAGTTTTAATCAAATCAGAGAGAAGAGGGAGAAACGCTTAGTCCTCCAAGCCTTTAGGTTGCCTGTGCCATAAATATTGATTACAGGTTCAAGTCAATTAGAATAATGGAAAAAAAAAACCCTGTATCCTCTGCCAAAATGTTCTTGGCTTTGGTGGGCATTTTATTGAATGAAGCTGGTAGAGAAAGCTAGCAAGCAGACTGGCTTCTGATTGAAAGAGCTGGAGTGTCTTACCGAAATAAGCCCTTAATACTTCTTACAGAGGATAATGCACATTATACACCGCTGATCAGCATCCTGAGCAAGGGAAATCTCCTGCCAATACCCAAGAGCTGAACTTAAAAGCAAAGGTGTTTAAAGTCCCAGTAGTCTATATGCAGAAGAAGAGGAAGCCAGATAAAGATAATGTGTAGCGGTTACTGTTTTCTTCGTCTGTACCTTCACAGTGCTATCCAATAAGACTTTAAATCTAATTCTGAATAGCTGTTAGTATTAGTTAACTAATATTTACTTTATTATAAAATACTGTAAAATGCTTTATAGTGTTTTAGATCATCTCTTCAACTACTGTTCACTTAGCTTTGTCGCAATTATTAATTTTCTTTATGCTAACTAGTAGAGATGGACCGATCCGATATTACGTATCGGTATCGGTCCGATACTGACCTAAATTACTGGATCGGATATCGGAGAAAAATAAAAAATGTAATCCGATCCATTAAATATCACGAAAGCACCTCACAAAACTTGCAACACGCCGTAACTCACCTCAGAACGTATGCATCACGTGATAGAGCAGCTGTGGCTAGTGATGGGCAGATGAAGCCCCATGAAGCACTGAAGCTTTTCATCCAATTGGTTCACCCCAACGCGAAGCTTCATGAAGCTTCATTTGCTCTAGCAGGACACCTACTGGACGTAAAAATAATAGCTGGCATGAATTTGAAGAGTGTGGCATTTTGCACACAGCCTGTAAATGTCAACAACAAAAGGAGTGTGTAAAACATCTATATTGCAGTGATGGCAGTATACTGTGTATATTTATGCTGGCAGTATGGAAAATGATTATTTGCGGCAAAGTTCGAACCGCTTCATGAACCAGTCACGTGGTACAGCCGGGCAGCGAGGCTTCGGACGTCATCATTTTCAGCTCCTCCCATAAATGAAGCAAGCCTCGATACGCGCTTCGCGGAAACGCCCCCTCCATTACTCGACACACGCTCCGAAGCCTCGATACAGAACGTCCCATCACTAGCTGTGGCATGCAGGACCTGTCGGTGGTCTGGATAGCATGTGGAGCTTCGCTAGCAACCTGGCATTTCATCTCCGACAAAGTTATCCCCGAGAGAAGTAAAGCAAGTGTGTAAGTCCATCTCTGAATGTTTGTAAAGCATTCCCACGTTAAGCTTAACGAGCGACTGCCTCTCGCTCTCCGGCTGCTACTTCAATCGTGAAACTGCTTAAATCAGCTGATCGGCTTTTCTGTCGCGAGTCCATCTCTTTTGTTTGTTTTTGGTCCACTTTGCGCCAGAAAGAGGAAACCAGCGGCTGAACAACAGCAGCACGTTTAAGCTTGATAAGCTGTTGTTAGAATTTATTTAATATTAATTTCTACTCCAGGATCTTTTTCTACGTAGCTGACGGCTGGTAACTGTGCAGGGGCGGATCTAGCAAAGTTTACCCAGGGGGGCCGATAGGGCATTAACTGGGAAAAGGGGGCACAAAGACATACTTTTCTTTCTTATTCTCATTTAAAATGTCTAGCTTTTAATAAATAATTATCTGACACCCAAAGTTTTAATTTGATGTAAAATGAATAGAAGTCAATTACTGTACATAGTGACTATTAAGTCTAATATATATACCCTAGTAAGCTATAGTACTTTTTACTTTGGGAAGGTACCATCTGTGCAGTCTGCAATTTTGTTGAAGAAAGATGTTGAATCTATTTAATATTTCTTGAAAAATAATTGATTTCTGTGCATTTTTTTTCACACTGCATCAAATTAAGGTTGATTACGTCGATTAAGCATCATGAGGTGGAGCGTGAGGGGTGGTTCCCTATTTTTTATTTATTTAATTTTGTTGTTGCTGGGAGTTGGAACCCTATTAGTTAGGTTGCTTAATATTTACGCTAAGTACTCTTTAAAATACCAGAATAGGGAGGATGGTGTAGGTCTAAGTTTATTAGATTGATCAGTATTGCTGAACTATGAAATATTTTTTTTGTATACAGGTATAACAGAATAGCTTTAGTGTAGTTGTTGTTTTAAACTTGAGTATGAACTTGCAGACTTGCAAAATGCAGCAAGATATTTTAAAAAACAGTTTTGTTGATTAAAAAACACTATATCGGATTCATATCGGTATCGGCAGATATCCAAATTTATGATATCGGTATCGGTATCGGACATAAAAAAGTGGTATCGTGCCATCTCTACTAACTAGTGCTTCTGTTAGCTCGCTTGACTATAACTACGAGCTGTTTTACTTTTGTTTCCATCCATCCATCCATCCATCCATCTTCATCCGCTTTATCCGGGGCCGGGTCGCGGGGGCAGCAGCCTAAGCAAAGAGGCCCAGACCTCCCTCTCCCCAGCCACCTCCTCCAGCTTATCCGGGGGAATACCAAGGCGTTCCCAGGCCAGCCGAGAGATATAATCTCTCCAGCGTGTCCTGGGTCTGCCCCGGGGCCTCCTCCCGGTGGGACATGCCTGGAACACCTCACCCAGGAGGCGCCCAGGGGGCATCCTTGTCAGATGCCCGAACCACCTCAGCTGGCTCCTTTCGATGTGGAGCAGCAGCTGCTCTACTCTGAGCCCCTCCCGGATGGCCGAACTTCTCACCCTATCTCTAAGGGAGAGGCCAGCCACCCTTCGGAGGAAGCTCATTTCTGCCGCTTGTATCCGCGATCTCGTTCTTTCGGTCACTACCCACAGCTCGTGGCCATAGGTGAGGGTAGGGACGTAGATCGACTGGTAAATTGAGAGCTTCGCTTTTACACTCAGCTCCCTCTTCACCACGACGGACCGGTGCAGCGTCTGCATTACTGCAGCTGCAGCCCCAATCCGTCTGTCGATCTCCGGCTCCCTTCTCCCATCACTCACGAACAAGACCCCGAGATACTTGAACTCCTCCACTTGGGGCAGGAACTCATCCCCGACCCGGAGTGGGCACTCCACCCTTTTCCGGCTGAGAACCATGGCCTCAGATTTGGAGGTGCTGATCCTCCTTCCCGCTGCTTCACACTCGGCTGCGAACCGTTCCAGTGCGAGCTGGAGGCCCTCACCCGATGAAGCCAACAGAACCACATCATCTGCAAAAATCAGAGATGAGATTCTGAGGCCACCAAAGCGAAAGCCCTCCGCCACTTGGCTGCGCCTAGAAATTCTGTCCATAAAAATTATGAACAGAACCGGAGACAAAGGGCAGCCCTGGCGGAGCCCATCACCCACCGGGAACGAGTCCGACTTATTGCCGGCAATGCGAACCAAGCTCTTGCAACGGTTGTATAGGGATCGAATGGCCCGTAGCAATGGACCAGACACCCCATATTCCCGCAACACCTCCCACAGGACACCCCGAGGGACACGGTCGAATGCCTTCTCCAAGTCCACAAAACACATGTAGACTGGTTGGGCAAACTCCCATGCACCCTCAAGTATCCTGGAGAGGATAAAGAGCTGGTCCAGTGTTCCGCGACCAGGACGAAAACCGCATTGTTCCTCCTGTATCCGAGGTTCGACTAACGGACGAACTCTCCTTTCCAGCACCCTGGCATAGACTTTCCCAGGGAGGCTGAGGAGTGTGATCCCCCTGTAGTTGGAACACACCCTCCGGTCCCCCTTCTTAAAGATGGGGACCACCACCCCTTTTGTTTTTTGTTTCTTCTTTTAAATTTTTTAATTGTATGTTGTTAAACACACCTAGATCACTTAAATTACACAATTGAAAGCATATGTGTATTGTTTGTGTATTTATACACAAGCACTCATATATATTCAAATAATTTAAAAAAAATGTTTATTTACCAGTTGCTACCACACACCAAATCCGGTCGTTGGTACTTGCTGGCTTGTGTAGCCTCTAGGTAACAAAAGCTCAACACTGCGCCCAGCATCCTGAAGCACTTCTGTTGTCTTTTGTACGTGCTTTGTCTGTAGGGGCCACCGTAAATATACTTTTATTTATTCACTCCACATAAAATGTAATAAATAAATTATATAATACAAAAACCAACTATTTAACTACTGTGTAACTACCCCTCCCCCTTCTTCCCAGCGCAAAGCACAAGGCTCGCATGCAGAGTGAAGCAGAAAAAAGGGCGAGAGAGAGGGTGAGAGAAAGAAAAAAAAACCCCACAGCTCCCAATAAGGAGCCGGCTTGCGTCGTTCACTTCAAAGAGCCGGCTCTAAGAGCCGTTTCGTTCGCGAACGACACATCACTGTAAGCATGACGCTGCTTTCACTTCAGTGCTGTGCAGCATTACTGCCGATGTACAAATCTTTGTATATGAAAATCAAACTGACCCTAATCATTCACCTAAAACTAGTGCAACACATTCTCATTCCAACGTGTAACATACCAACTCTCTGTGACAAATAGTCGTTACAGGTTTGGAGGCATGAGAGCCAGTTGGAATGAATCTATACATGTTGTTTTACGTTCTGATCCTGAATCACTTGGAAAAACACTATGTGACAGGGTTAAGGTTCGGGTTAAGGTTCGGGTTTGGGCTGTAATGGACAGATGCTTGAAGCATGTCTTTCGGCAGCGAGCAGCATTCTATTGGATTCACATGGTAACCCAGAGCGTTTCATAAGGACGCAGAAAGGGACCTTTCGCATTACTATGAGACGCATAGGAGCGTGACAAATCGTCGGTACTGCTTAAAGTTTTCCATTATACTACATTCCTGTTAATTAGTCTATGCAGCCAAATAAGGTGTTTATTCACCTGACCTAACTGCATATCCTAGAAGTAAAATATAATCTTTTACTTCATTCACTGTACCTGCTCTCTGGATGTGAATAAAAGTTGCAGTAAAGTACTCACAGCTGTGAGATCTCTTTCTATTTCCGTGCACATTTTGCACTTTGGAAAAATAATTGCATTGGCGGAAAACTAATCTTTTTCCAGTTGTTGATAATTTTCCTGAAGCCATCATTACTCACTCTGTTTGCTCACATGCGATTGGTTAGTGATTTCAGCGTGTGAACTTGATGCTCCGTACACGCTCATTATTATGGATGTTTGAGTTGGTGTGGTACACGTCATGTTAGCAACCACTGCACTGTTTGATCTTGGCCTTCATGCACTCTTTATACTGGAAATTGTGGCGTCTTTTCAGGCGGCTGACTAACTTAGTTGCATTGTTTTCCTCCACAAACACAACTCTGCAGCACTTGTTGCTTTTCTTCTTGGTGATTCTATGTATTATTCTATGTATTAGTGTTTTTATCTCAACTTCATTCATCCACCCATCTACTGTATGCACCCCTGGGTTGGAATAGATGCTGCAGACACTGTTAACGGCACATGCTAGTGTTAAGATGGGACAGGTCATAGCCAGAGATCAGGGTACATACTCAAGGGTGCGTGCTGTCTTCAAAGGAGCAGTAACTGCATCCCCGATGGCGCTTCATGACACAATGTGTATAAAGTATGCATTGATGCCAGGGTGCAGATGGCAGACACCCCAGGGTCCTGAGTCAAAGCAAAGCCTGGCCAGCAGTCCAGTCATGTGTTACTGTGTCCCCACACAGCTCAGGGCAAAGCCTGTATCACCCCTCCGAACACACCGCCTCTCTCGATGCCGGCTTTGTGTCAAATGTCATATAAATATTTAATGTGATCAGGGGACGTTCGGGTGGTCAGAGAGCAGGGGCAAACAGAGATTCTCGAGGGGGAATCTGTCAACTCCCATTCCTACCTCTCAATGCAATCCATTGGGATTGCATTGCATTGCATTGCTACCTCTCAATGCAATCCATTGGGAGGTAGCAATTCTCCACACATTCCCACAGATTTCTAAATGTGACCGGCTCTGACACACTTTTCCATCAGTTTTTATCCAGCCATTCAATCAACAGCACAGCAGGACTGCTCAGTGGAATATTCTTCAAAAACCACATGCGGCTAAAAAAGAAAAGAAAAAAATGTCGTCACTGGAAGTTTTTTTTCTTTTAAACCACTACTTTTTTCTTGTCTTTGGAGCTATCTCTGTAAATTTCATTGTACAGATGTAAGTAAAACAGCCAGGCCACAGAAATCAGCAGGAGAGAAAAACTAACTCTGCTGCTGATTAACTAACAGGCATTCCTCTTCCAGTATGAAGTGTCCTTCTGTGAGTGACTGTAGTAACTCCAGTCACTCACAGAAGGACACTTTTTTCCTGCTGGGACCAAATAAAGAATTTTATAAGAAGATCCGCTCTCTGTGCCCACAAAAGTCCTACAGACCAGCTCACTGGTTATGAAAACAAATCAGTCCTGCTTGTCCATTCAGTCTAAGCAGGAATGTAAACTGAGTGATGTTTTCACCTTAAATAAACATGGAGACCCCTGTGGCCCTTTCAGTGCCTCCCATAACCTTTAGTGCGCCCTATGCAGAGGTTTTTAAGGATAACCTGATGCATGGTTAGTCTCAAACTGACATGTTTTTGGGGGTGTGCATATTTGCTCTATGTCTATAGAGGCTAATATTTTATGTGCCTACTACAGACACCCTTAAGATGCATCATCCTGAAATGAAAGTTTTCCTTGAAATAAATCTGTAAAGCCTTCAAAACTGCCTTAATTATTCGTGGCATAGACTCTGCAAGGTTCTGGAAATATTCCTCAGATAGGAACGATCCATATTAACATGATAGCATTTATGAGCTGCACATCCATAATGCGAAGCTCCTGTTCCACCACATCACTAAAGGTCTTTTAGATTGAGATCTGGTGACTGTAGAGCTCATTTGAGTGCTCAAGAAACCAGTTTGAGATGATTTGATCTTTGTGATGTGCCGTATCACCCTGCTGGATGCAGTAATCATGGTGACAATGGGCATGGTCAGCAACAATATTCAGGTATGCTGCAGTGTTTCAGTGATGCTCAGTTGGTACTAAAGGGACCAACATGTGCCAGGAAAATATCACCTACACAATTATGCAACCAGCAACCTGAACTGCTGGTACAAGATAAGGAGGAATCCATGCTTTAATTATTGCAAATTCTGACCATAACTACCAAAAGTTGCGACATAGATTGAGATTCAGAAGACCAGGAAGTGTTTTCCCAGTCTTATGTTGTCCAATTTTGATGACTCCCATTCTTAGGTGATGGGAGAGGTGTGAGTTTCTGCATACCTTAGTTGTAATGACTAGTCATTTGAGTTACTGTTGCCTTAATTTCAGCCTGATGCAGTCTGGTCATTCTCCCCTGACCTCTGGAGAGAATGACCAACTATCTTACTGATGCCAAGATATTTTTGATGTCTTGGCATCAATAAGATAGTTTGGTCAAGACATTTTTGCTCAGAGAATAACTGCTCGCTGGATATTTTCTCTTTCTCTGTAAACTCTAGAGGTGATTATGTGGGAGTAGATCAGCTTCTGAAATACTTCAACCAGCTTCCCTGGCACCAAAAACCACGCCACATTTAGAGTCTCTTAAATCACCTTCCTTCCCCACACTGACCCTTGTTTTGACCATGTTTTCATGGGATTAAGTTGTTGGCATCTCACTGGCTGAGTAGATACTTGTGTTAATGAGCAGCTGAACCCACCTAACAAAATGAGTGAATGTATATTTGAACATTTTTTGGTGAGGACTTAAGTAAAACACTTTTAGCACAATGGTATGCTAACAACATTATGCTATGAGTCTTCAACTAGCAAGCAATATCATAGCTTAGCATAAAAACTAAACTTAAAAAACAAAAAAACAAAAATGCAAACCATATTCCATTCTTTTAAGAAGCATGTTTCAACTCGTGTTCTGTTTATATAACATTTTATCCCACACTGATTAATCTGCAAAAACAGAAAGTTAAGAATTTAAGCTAGGCCTACTACAAAGCTACTTCTCCCACTGCATACCAACAGAAGCAGACATTTCCAGTTGTCATTCTCTTTATTTAAGCATGCACACTCTGTCACGGGGAGAACACCCGTGTTCTTTCACACACAGCCCTCCCCGGTGCACAGAGTGAAAGTCCATGCTCTTGCAAAACTGGGCTAACAGCATTTCACAAGCAATCAATGAAACAACATGTAGTTATTAAATATTCAGCTTGAGTCCCATCCAGCACTGCCTTACAGAGACCTTGGGAATGAATTTAAAGTAACCAGGTTGCATGCAAACTAGACCACTCTGAAGTGTAATTTTGTATATATTGTTGGTTCATAGAGGTTTTCTTCAGAACAGTTATGACTTACCACTGTAGCTCCTTATATACGTCCCTGTTTGAGAATATACAGAGCACAAAATTGGGATGCTTTTTTTTCAAGCTATGCACAGAGAATCTTCTGGCTTTGTTAAAGTTTTGGATTTGGAAACAAATGCCATGCTATCAATTTTTCATAATAATAATAATATAAATAGTTCCATCTTAACCTGGGTTGTTACATGGACAACTGGCAAACATGTTTGAATTTTTTAAAAGTCCTTGAAGTGGATCTAATTGGAAGGAGTTTGATGTGTCCCTGTAAATATATTGTCATTACATATATACATAGGCTAGGCTTAGGGATGGGCTCACACCTGTATCCAAAAGAAGATGGATGGATGGCTTCTGTGTTTAGTTTTTACCTAACATGGTGCCGTGCATTTTGGCATCTATAGCAGTGTTGTGATTTGTTCAGATGCAACACTGAAAACCTAAGCAGTGTTGTAATGTTCTTTTTAGACAGGAGTGGGGCGGCTGTAGCTTAGGTGATATCTACTAATCATAAGACTGGTGGTTTGATCACTGGCTGCTCCAGTCCGCATGCCAAATATTCCAAGTTGTCCTCCAATGCATCCATCGGACTGTGTGAATGTCACGATCCTGGGTCTTATGACCCAGCGTTTTGAGTTTTAGTTCATTTTGATGTTTATAGTATGTTTAAGCTCATTAGGTCTCCTAGGTTCATTTGCTTAGTTCCCCCTTGTGTTTCCAACCCATGTTAAGTCTCCCCTGCTCTTCATGTGTTTCATGTCTGTGTCTTACGTTGTCAAGTTCTGGTTGTCATGTCTGCGTCTCATTATGTTTCCTATTTTATTTTGAAGAGATCTTGTGTTTTTATATTATGGTTTATGTCTTGAGTCCTTTGTTGTACTGTTTCTTGTTTCCCTAGGTCTGTTATGGTTATCATAGGTTTAGTTCTTTGGCTTTGTCATATGGCTTCCCTGTGTTCCATGTTATGTCCACTGTGACGTTTTTGTACCATGTTTCAGGTTCCTATGTTGTCTCCCCAGTTGCTGTTAAGTTTGCATGTTTAGAATTCAGTCAGTGTTTCCTGTTTTACTTTGAAGGTCCATGTCTCATGTGAGTGTTTCTAGTTTTGCTTCCCTTGTCTCGTCCAGCCTGATTACTCCCAGCTGTGCTCTCCTTCTGTGTCTCATTCCCTCGTTATCCCTCTGTGTATTTAAGCCCTGTGTTTCGCTTTGTCAGTGTCGTAGTCTCCCTCATGCTGTGTGTGATTCTTCCCGTGTCTCCTGGTATACTTTATGATTAGCTTTCCCAGTTTAGTTTTGTATTGCCTGTGGTCTATTTTTCCAGCAATTAAAGCTGTGCTTTTGAGTTCAAGTTCTGTCCCCGTGAGTTTGCGTTTGGGTCCTCTCCTGCCTGCCACACAGCCAAAACATGACAGAAGACTACGACCATTACATGGACCCAGCAAACCGCTCTCAGCTGTATGAGCGCCAGGAGGCAGCCCTCGCCCAGCTGGAGGAGGAGCTCCGCTGGAAGCCGTGGCGCACTCCGGATTTTGAGCACATATTCCACGGAACTCGGCTGGCTTTTGGAGGTCCCCGAAGTTGCCAAAAGCCTCCGCCTGTTGCCCCGCTCGCACCCAAGCCTCGGCCGCTTCAGGTGGGAGTGCTCCGCTTTTCTTCCGATGCTCACGCTCCAGCCTCTGCATTGCCGTCCCGCAAGTCAGAGGCTCAGCTGTATGCCCCGTCAGCTTCCTCACCCCAGAGGAAGCGACGCTCACGTTGCCGTCACTTTTCACTTGCTGAGCAACTCCCAGGGGTGAGTTATAGTGACTGCCTTTCACACATCCCACCTGAAGCCATAACTGAAAAGAACAAACTCACCCCAGACACTGTTGGAATCTCTCTTTTGGACGATGACATAGACTGGGAAAAGTTTTTTTCATTTTGCTCCCTTTGAACAGGGAGAAATCAAAGACAATAAGCACTCGCCAAAGGCTGTAAATGCTTTTAAAGGAAAAACTGTGAGCAATGTCACCAGGTCTAAAACACTCAGTTCAGGTTTTGTCAAGTCTGGCTCAGTCATCCCCAAGTCAGCTCACTCTAAAACTGTTAACCCGAGGATGTCAAAACCTGCTCTGGTTTCCAGGCCGGCTGAGGCTCTGTCAGTTTCTGCACCCGTACCAGCTCCTCGGGTGAGAAGGGCAGTTGCCCTGCCGGTGCCTGTCCCGGCTTCCAGGGTGAAGGGGGCTGTGAACCAGTCCACCCCTGCACCCATGCCGGTCCCCAGGGTGAGGTCAGCCAGGATACAGCCCGTCTCTGCACCCATACCTACTCCTCGGGTGGGAGCGGCTAGTGTCCGGCAGGTGCCTGCACCCGTTCTTGTTTCTGCTGAAAACTCAGTCAACCCCGCCCAGCAGTCCTCCCTGTGTTCCAGAGGCTCAGGAGAGTACAGTCCACAACCATCACCACCATCACTACTGCATGCTTTTCAGTCTATAGCTCGGTCATTAGCTCTGTTAGCAGCCCAGTCCAGAGTTCATTTTCCTGTGTTTCCGTTAGCTCAGCCCTTAGCCCACTGTGAAGCTCAGCCAGCTCCCCAGTGTTTAGCTCAGTCATTTGTTCCATCACCCGCTCAGCCTTCTGTTCAGCCAGTAGTCTCTGCACCTACTGGTCCTGCCACTGCTTCAGCTGGAGGGCCCGAGGAGCCGGTCCAGCCTCATGCCTCGTCAGCTGGAGGGCCCGAGGAGCCGGTCCAGCCTCATGCCACGTCAGCTGGAGGGCCCGAGGAGCCCGTCCAGCCTCATGCCTCGTCAGCTGGAGGGTCCGAGGGGCCCGTTCAGCCACCTGTCTCCGCTGGAGGGTCCGAGGGGCCCGTTCAGCCACCTGTCGCTCCACCAGCAGCCTCATCCACGCAAGCTGCGGCCTCCGTGTCTCTGCCCACGCAGTCGCCTGGTCCGGCCTCGGCCTCTGCTTCTGCCATGCCTGGTCCGGCCTCGGCACCTCGGGATCGCCGGCCACTTTCCGGGCCGCCACCTGGACTTCACCGGCGTCGAGGTCGGCCCCCTGAATTCTTTCTACACCGTTGCCGTCCGCACGGTCAGCCCCCTGAACCGTTTCCATGTCGCCACCGTTGCCGTCCGCATGGCCGGTCCCCGGAACTGTTTGGCTATGAACTCCTGTGCCGTCAGCCTCCGGGCCGGCCCCCTGATCAAGTGGACTATGGATTTCTGGACCGTCACCCTCCGGGTCGGCCCCCTGAGGAGTTGTGAACTGTTCCCTGTGCTCCTGTGCTTTTGATGGACATTTTGTTTTTGTGGCCTTGTTTCTTCCCGTGTCTCCTGGTATACTTTATGATGTTATATCAGTGTTTCCTGTTTTACTTTGAAGGTCCATGTCTCATGTGAGTGTTTCTAGTTTTGCTTCCCTTGTCTCGTCCAGCCTGATTACTCCCAGCTGTGCTCTCCTTCTGTGTCTCATTCCCTCGTTATCCCTCTGTGTATTTGAGCCCTGTGTTTCGCTTTGTCAGTGTCGTAGTCTCCCTCATGCTGTGTGTGATTCTTCCCGTGTCTCCTGGTATACTTTATGATTAGCTTTCCCAGTTTAGTTTTGTATTGCCTGTGGTCTATTTTTCCAGCAATTAAAGCTGTGCTTTTGAGTTCAAGTTCTGTCCCCGTGAGTTTGTGTTTGGGTCCTCTCCTGCCTGCCACACAGCCGAAACATGACAGTGAATGTTAGCTAGAAGGTGCTAAAGTGTAGAAAAAAGTGCTTGTATGAATGGTTTTTTTTGGGTGAACCAGGCATGTTGTATAAAGCGCTTTGTCTGATTGGGTAAAGTGGAAAAGCACTATATATAAGTCAGGCTTTTTTCTTGGTAACACTTCCAAACTGTCAGGGTTCCTGGGTCGTTGACCCAGTGATTTCTGTTTTGTCATGTTCAGTTTATTTTCACATCTATGTTTTCCGTGTCAGCATACCGCCTGCGTATTGTGTTCCAGTTATTTCCATGTATCATTAGTCAGACTAAGTTCAGCTGCGTACTCACCGGTTTCTAATCATTCATCACCCAGCGTGTATTTAAGTCCTCAGTTCCATCCGATCGGTGTCGTGTCATTGATGTTCATGTGATGTTCTGTTGTCGTTTCCGCCTGCGTTCAGCCAGCCATTCAGCCTTCCAGTCAGTTGTCCAGCCAGCCAGCCAGCCATTTTCTCCCTTTGTTCTGTTCATCCACTCCTCACAATAAATCTGCACCTACCTGCGAGTCCTGCGTTTGGGTTCCTTCTTCCTCGCCTCCACACGACGCCTGACACAAACAAGTCATACTTGTTAAGTCATCTTCTAACTGTACTGTCATGAACATTTTCTAGGGTGTAAATTTACTACGACGTCCATTCCTGGGTTAGATTGTGTCTAAACTGCCAAAAAATCTGCCTTTGTAAAAAAGCTCATATTTCTCTACAAGCTCCTACTTACCCTGTTAATTTCTATGAAAACAGTAAAGATATACTAAGTTTTCCACATAGTGTCCTGTGGAAACATTCTTTTTTCACGGGACTGCATTTTAGTCTGCAGTTGTGCACTCACTCAAGCCTAAATTTAATCCACATGGTGCAAAATGTCTTAGGCAACATCTTTTATAGTAAATATTCATCTGTCTACTTTGCTTCAGCCACACTGTTTTAAAACACTGGAGTTTTGAAAGTGGGAGTGGTATCAGCTGACCATAATCTTAATGGAAACGGTACAAGTTCATCATCTTATGAGTGGCAGGAGGTCATCTCAGACTTTCAGACATTCTCTAAACCTTCTTCACTTTATTCCTGGATCCTCATCTGGCCTCGTTCTCTATCCAAAAACCATAAATGGGTCTTTAAAACAGAAACATGTCAAGCAGATCAAAGGGAAATCTCGGAGAGCTACAGAGACTATAAAGAAGCAGAAATACTGTATAGGGACCACGTGTGTGTGAGTAGACAGATCTATATATGCGTGTGCAAGTGCATTACAGAGATCCTGTGATATAGGATATGCCTGTGAGCGTAGGGAAAGAGAGAGACAGAGCTGGCCAACCCATTTTGTTAAAATTGCTTCCAGCTTAGACAGAAAAGGGGAAATACCATTCTAGGAGAGGGATCCTCTGCGTCTGTGTTGAACATCATTGCCATTGTTCGTGTCTGCAGCTTTTAAGCTAAAACACCTGCTCAAGCTGAAAAGCTAGTCTGACGGTGTTCGTCACTGAGATTCATCTTTCAGAACAGTTTCGAGTGGAGAGACTTGTCATATTATGTTTTTGGTCAACCTGCCGAGCCAATTTGCATTTAGTTCTGCTCGGGAAGGTCAGAATGTTCCACGCACTGAAACACGCAGGCAGTTTGAGGAGAAACTGACAATGATTTGCTTGTATTGAAGATGTGCTTCAGTCAGAATTCTGCACATTTGGACATTTTTTTCAAGGCTACTAACAACTGTTCTGTTTTTACAACTGGATGTAGAGCAGTGGGCACACAACAAGCTTACATAATCCACAACTGCTGAAGAGTTATTAACTACAGCTGCACAGAAAGACTTTGAAATCCAACCTTCACCGTTGAAGTTATTTAACCAGTTGAATTCATGACTCTATAATGTCTGTGGAAAAAATACTGAAGGAAATCAATCCTTGTAGGAAGTGCATAAAAAGAATATTGATTAAAAAATATTCACAGCACACTTTTTAGATATTTATTTTAATGGCCGTTCTATTGTTTAAGAGAGCAAAAGACTCATTTGGCACATTTCTGCATAGCACTCGTTCTCTCAGTTATTGATTTCTTACCAAAGTTTGGTGCTCTTATCTGTCACTCAGAAGTGGAAAGCTGGTTGCCCTAGTTTGGAGACACTTGTGTCCACTGGATGTTACTTTTGGCTTGTTATTTCAGCACATGCTGAGTCACTCACAGCTTTCTCTGAACTGAGAAGTTTAAGTATCGTCTGCTAAAACACTGCACTGCTAGTCAGAAACAAAAACAAAAAATAATGCATTCCACATTTAAAAGAAAACCCCCCCTCGTCCGAAGGTACTGTATTTAACTGGGCACAAATATAAAATTCAAAAACCCTGACCGCCCAGCGTTAATTACTCATCTTAACTGACGCTGATTGAAGGGACCCATGAAGGCTCAGCGTTTCACGTGGAACGACTGCTCCAAAGTACAAATGCATTTTTGTGGTGAAGCATATAGAAAGCAATTGAAAGGCAAATTCCATGAAATAGTCCTATGTAGGCCAAGAAAAAAAACAACTCCTAAAACATTTCCTGAAAAGCAGTTTGTTGCTGATATAATCAAACACACATGCTGTGTATACTGCATCGTGCCAAATACCGAGTATAGATGTAAAGCCATCAGACTGAGCTGAAACACTTTGGCCCAAATGTTCTGTTTTTGATGCTCACTGGACAGGCCGTGATGACTTCACCCACCCACCTTGTCTTATGTATGATTCCTCGGCTCTTCGTCTCTCTGTCTCTCCCCGTAGAGTGCACAGTGCAGGCAGTATCTCGTCATCGGCCGTTTGGGCCCAGACTGCAGCACCAGATGGATAAAACAAGAACCTTTCAGGCTGTGAAGGAGAAAAAAAGGAACATTTTCTTGCTGCTGAGATAAGCAGCAGAATGTTTTGACACTTCCAACTACTTTTTTACCAAATGGGCAATTATACAACCAGGAGCGATGATTATCAAAGATGTGCTTTTCCAGAAAATTAAATAGAAACCTTAGGGAACAAGGTCAGTAGAGACATGTGTAAGGTGTAGGTGTGGTGTTTGTTCTGTTTGTTCAATCAAATGATGGATTCATCAAAACGAGTGTGTTAAATAACCATATTTATGAGAAAATGACTAAACACGTATGCTGTCATAACCTTTGACTGCAGTGGGAGTGAAATATTTGAGTAACGAACAACGGAGACAAAATGTAATATTGTCACGATCTGGTACAGGGATTCAAGCGCAGAGCGGTAAGGTATCTCCAAGGTGTGGTTTATTTACAGTGCAGTGCAATATATGTACAGTGAAGGGATCCAAAACTCCGGGGGGGAAATCACAGGGTAACTCGCTCACGTCTTCTTCTCTCACACTCACACACTTTCCCGCAGCAGGGAGGTCGCAGGTCCGGGGGGGGGGGGATCTGAAGCAGACGAGAAGGCAGGTCACCAACTAATCACAAGTCACGGATATGAAGCACAAGAGCTGTGAGAACACTAACGTTAGGGGTACAATCATCCAGCGACGAGAGGATCTGTGTTCCAGCCTCAAATAGTGCTCCCGGTGATGATGGGTGAGTGTTGTCAGGTGTGTGTGTGGGCCAAGGGCGGGAGCCCACAGTGAGCTCCGCCCAGGCAGAGAGGGAGAAAACAGCAACAGCAATTGTAGCCTTGTGGGGCCGACCGGGCAGGCACGGAGACCATGACAAATATAGTCACAAAGGGAGCAAAACTCGAGCAAATTGTCTGAGAGAAAATGCACAGAGTATTATTACAGTTTTGAAATTGTCCTAAAATATCTTTATATATGTATTATTATGTAGTATAAGTATTAGTGAAATTACACACCAAAGCCACCACCAGCAACAATGAAAGCTGATCGTTGATTTAACAGCAGCCAGCATTTGCCACCACAAACTATGTGTATATTATTACTGATATAGTAGGTTTAAGCTTTTATTTAGATTGAACCACATTCCTGTTGTCTATCATATCCTGAATTCTTAACCACCCAGAAAGAAAAAACATTAGCAAAACTCTATTGATGTTAGTATTGTTTTTTTATTGCAGTTCTGACGTGCAGACATTTGCTAAACTACTCGTTGAGCACCTTGTGGGTGAATTACAGCTGGATTTGGTATAGCATTAATCAACTACCATCACCTGGTTACTTATGTGCCAGTTATTTGCAGTTAGAATATTTTTATCTGCTGTTTTAGCTGAAAAACAGTGTCAGAAAAATCTATATAATATTTTAAAATATTTTGATATTTTGTATATGTGATGGTATTTTCATAATTTTAAAGATGTTTTGTGAAACAACATTTAAATCCAGTATTTCAACAAGTTCCATACACATGCATCCAACGACAAGAAGCCAAAAATAAGAATAGAACTGGGATGATTTAAATATCTGTTTTTTCTCCAAAAAAAGCAGAACTTTGTAAGACTGTGAAACATCCTGACAGGTAACACTTCCCAACACACAACAGGGACAAAAATGGATTTTAACAACTAGCACCTCGGCATCTGCATCTGAATATCCAGAATCTATTGGTAAGATCCAGGCTTGTTAGTGCAGAAAGCTTCCTGGTTTTCATTTGTAGCCTGTTGGCACTCCAGTACTATTGGTGTTGGATCTACACAGGTAAATGCTCTTTGTACAGAGCATAAGAACTAATTTACTGATATGCACTCTCAAAATCATCAGCTGTCATTTGATAAGCATTTTATCAACATTATAAATGTTTCGTCTTTCCTAAAAAATATGTGCACAGGGCGGTAAGGATGTCTGCTGGCTACAGTGTTGCACATGGAGGCAAATGCATCAGTCACACTGCAGTCAAAACAGGATGGCGACCTCCCTCGCAAAAGGAAAAATCTGTGGTTGTTGGTGTCTGTGACTGATTACAAGTTACTGAGGCGACCACCTAGTTGCCAAGAGTCTTCAACTTTCTATCGCAAGGTGACTGCACAGGTAGTCCTACTCAGAGTGACTGTATCCAGATCGGTCTGTGTACATGACTACAACTCATCTACAATGCGTCGATTTGCGGTAGGTACTCGACTCTGAGCTGGGAGCTACTTATGATCTGGTTATATTCCTATATAAAAGCAAGGTTGCTGAGGTCCTATGCCATGTTGCAGTTAGTCACTATTTGAAGGGTAATTTTGTAATTTCTGAAGTTTTGGCAGGGCTCTGAATGTAAGCCATTAGTATGAATTTCTGTATACACAGACAGCAACATATTGTGAATTTATCACAGTTTGTCACAGTTAATCACCGTATTACCACAAACAGATTGCCAACTTGAGCAAATCGAATCACAAACTGATAGCAGACTGACTGATGACAACAGCAGTCGCAAACCACATCCCCATCTTTGAATCAGCTATTTAAACGGCAACAAGACGGCAAGTTTATTTCACATAATCACAATAATTTTGTTTGTGCTGCTGTTTCTAAACACTGTTTTTGATGTGTGACTGTAACTAAGACATCAAATAAAGTCCTATTCCTCTCCGTAGTAGAAAATACACTTTACAAAACTTGGCAGCATGTAGCTAAAATCCAGTTTCAGTTCTTTGCTCCAATTGCTCCAAAAAAGAACTACTGCCATATTACAGAAAAAAGCTCTATTGAGTGAATCTATAGCCTGACTTCCCTAGAGTGTCGTCCTGTTCACCTCGAGGGGCTTCTGAATAGATGGCATTCTTCACTGTCTCACTGAGCCAGTCACTCACTTGAAGAATAAGCCATTTGAAGGCAGGGTTACCCTTGAGAAAGCCTGGAGTTACAAACAAGGATATAATCAAGAACATGTACAGTAGTCTCTATGGAAGCACTAACCTAAAGAGATTAACCATGAGCACAGATTTAATTTGTGCAATCAGTGAGACATATTATCACCTCCATTTCTTGCATTCTTGTGGAGTTTTGTACACAAAGTTTTGGTACCTTTTCTGCATCACTGTGTAGTAGAAATATAATTATATGTAAATTACACATAACTTGTACTGGAGTGTCATACAGCAAGACTCTGGTATTCTGTATTACTTTTAAATAGTTATTCCGAACTCTTTCTATTTAATAATATCCCTGCCGAGTCAACACTTTTACAAGGCCTGATTTACCATTCTCTCCTCTTTTGTGTTTGCCCGGCTTCAGACATGAAAGTCAGAGCGTAATGAGATGTTTCTGTCTGTCTGACACCAGGATATGTTTGCGTCTTGTGACTAAATCTGCTCATCAGTTTCTGGTCTATCTGCCCACATTTAAGACACTTTTGGTACGTGTCACACATATCTGTGCTTTGGGATTTAAGAGGAGAGTGAGATCAAATGAGATGCTGTCAGTCGGCCGAAGCCCTCTATCAGAGACACGAGGGCTATAACTCAAGTGTAGAGCACAGCTGTGAGTGCCACATACATGTTATTTAGCTCTCCCACGCTTGACAAACCAAGTCCACACTGAAAATTATCAGGAGCTGAGTTTGAGTCTGTTCAGCAAAGTCAATGCGACTACTCCGAGCAAGACTCGTCACTGAAAGAGATTCTGTCCTTTTGGCTCGAGTGCAGTTCATCGCACATATTGAGCTAAATCGTAAACTGTCTCAGTTGACCTCCCCCTGAGACTCAGAGTAGCATTTCCTACCTGGTGAGCGGCATGCTTGTTGAATCAAATTCTACTCAATTACTTGCTCCTATAAGTGCTCCGCGACCCCGCTGAAAATCTACAGTTCTGCAGGACTCACAGAGGAAGATGGGGCTTGTTCTGACAATCTCCGTCAGAGTGTCTGGGGTTGATAACACCCATAACCCCCCAGCGTGTCCAATTTTTCAGGGTTTGGACATAAAAACACTCCCCTAAGGCAATCATACCAGCTTGATTTTTATGCTGCAGCATACTCTGGCTCCATAAAATCTTCATGTTCTCTCATAACTGGCATTGCTACACAAGCAGTGGTGTATAAGGATTTTATTGATGATGATTAGGTGTTTTTCTTTCTTCGAGACACTTTCATGGCTTCTTCCTAAAGCAAGTGACACAAACAGCAGGGGGCTAATGTCCTCTTACAGCCCTTCTCTGCATATTAGGATGAGGATTATTATTATTGCTCTCATACTTCAGGTGCACTGTCATCGTAAAAGTTTCCACAATACTGATGCGCAGGCAGCAGTTATGGCTGCAATGCAGGGATTCAGCAAGTTCTGAGTGTACCTTAGACAGTTTGCCTTAGGGCAGAATAAAAAAAATAACTGAACAGCAACCTGTTGTTTTATGATCCTTTTCATATTTGTAAGAAGCTCTGGAAGACTTCCAGTCCTATTGCAATACAACATTTTCCACTGAAGTGTCGCTGGCTACTTGCAAGCACTTTGCATGGTTCACTGGATTTAATGTCTGACTTGTACTTCTGTTGGAAGAGGTCCTGGCTGGAAAAACTCTTGAAAATTGCAAGAAAATTAACATCCTCTTGGAACTACACACTGAAAAGTTTGATGTGTTGTGTTGTGCGTTGTGAAAAATGCAAGGGAACATTTTGAATCATTCTTATTTCTCACCATCACCCGTCAGTCAGCTACATTATTACTGTGCTTATTTTTAGCTGCAAAGGAGAGCTGAAAAAGGTCAGTCCTTCAACATTTGTCTACCAGGAGGCTTCACAAACTACTTCTCTGAGGAGGAACAGCATATGAATCTTCCAAAAGGTTGACAAGGTTGACTTGGCATCGAAAGAAGCTGGACTGGAATACTGGAATACTGGATATCTGCCGGCAATGTGAGACGTTGCTCTGGATTTTCAAACTAATTTAAATGTATTATTGATACTAGATGTAGTGCATGTAATTATGTTCCTTGATTGTATTCTTGATTAATGGGTTAGTAGTTCCATCCATAAAACAACAGGAAGTGATACTAAATCAATTTCTCATTCTAATTTAAACTCACATGTTCAGTGTAGTATAAAGGATGAGTGGTGACAGCCGAGAAGCATTAACTGTTTTAGTGTCTGGATTAAAAAATGTAGCAGTGATTAGTGCTCGATCTAAAGTAAATTACACCTTTGACTAGTCGCAAAAAAATTGCTTGAAATTTGGGGGAATATATTTGTTTGGTTGATGTGAGATAAGACAGAAAAAATATGAAGCTGTGGATAGCAGGTATTTGCTTTATTTAGCATAAATACTTCAATTCAGGAGTAAAAACAACATGGGGGGCTGTTAAAGGGGATTTTTGAACAAGGTCAGACTGGATGTTCGCCTTTTTCAATACTTGGTGCTACAGGCTTTCAAGTCAACCTCTTCAGAGGTGTACTTTCTTATGTACCTATATATAAAGTGAACAAGCTATACTGAAGTTACAGTGCTTGAAATCTCACCTCTAGATAATATAACCTTTATTAGTCCCACACATGGGAAATTTGTTAATTTGTTAGATGGTACTAGACTGCAGAATCCAGTGAAATGACTTATGCCTTTTAATGCTCCCAGTTTAAGCACATAAACCTAACTACAGCAGGCCGCTGTTCATGTGTAGTGAGTGTGGGCTGTCATTTTAATCTCACTTCTGTCTGATAACAACAGTACTTAGGTAGTTGTTGAGGATATCCTGAGTGTTTCTGTTAGCCACTGTTAGCCTCTGTTAACTGTGGTTAGTTTGGGTTAATAAAAATAGTGGATCTAAATTTGTTCAACTGAGACACTTAATGAATAATATCTCATATGATTTGAGAGTGTAAAAGTGTTTATAAGATAGAAAGTGTAATTTTTTTCTCAAGCCTTACATTGGCTAACATATTGTTAGCTTATAATCAGCTATTGTTGTTTAGCTAGCTCTTTTAGAGCAGGTTGCATGTCCAAACCGCTGACAATACGTAATTGTGACAACACAGGGAATTTGCAAGTTTTCATGTGTTAGAGCCCTGAGTTAAGTTCAGGAGATTAGACTTGAAGTGAGGAGGGAGAAGATGGTGTTTTATCCAGTTACCAGTTGGTGGCCAGTGGCCAGTCTCTAGCCACATACATAAAATGAGAACAGCAATGTCCATCTCTGCCACTGTATTCAAGATGGCGGAGCGATATAAAAGTGTGACTGTACCTTTAAAGTGGTTGATTTTGTATTCTTTTAGAAAAGCCCTGTTTTTAGAATTGATTCTAAAAGGTCTAACCAGACACTGGTGGTAGGTTCATAGATTATATTTTCTCTTGTGGACATCACTTACCTTAGTGAGTGCTAGTGGGAGGAGCAGTCTAGCTCCCTTTCCCTGGCCATGACTTACCTATGGTCCATGGCCATAGATAAGCATGTGAACATAGATCAACCTGTAATCTGACAGCTTCACTTTTATGCATTCACCTAGTTCACAGAACACATGTTGACTAATTGGGTAAAATCCTACATGAACTTGGGTTTTCTTGGATAAAGAGTTGCTGCACTGTTCCACTGCCAGTATGAAAACTATACTGTTCCTCCTGATTGTAAGGTGCGACCAACAGACAGAAACAGACACAAACGATTGTTTTATTGCTTGAAAATGGCCAAAATATAAATATTTTTGTCAATATGAAGAGCTATAATATGCATTCAGTGCACTAATTGGTCTTTGGAATTGCTAATCTTGTTTTGCCATTGTCCTTCTCCAGGGGAGTGTTGACATTAGAATAGAGTGTAATTCAGGCCAAGACTTTATAAAAGTTTAATGAGAACCTGTCTAAACCAGGTGCTTTGCCAGAGGGCATTAAGAGAATAGTATCCCAAATTTCTTCCTTGATAAAATGAACATTTGGAAGAGCTAGTGTCCATCTACTGACACAGCAGCACGCGGGCTGCCATCCAAGTAGGCCATTAAATCTTCTCGGGAGTCTTCTTTCACTTGGAGTTGAGGAGAGGTTTCTAAGAACCATTAATGACCTGGAGAGAGAATCAGACCCAGAGAGAATAAGAAATAGGTCTCTTACTCTGTTTTTATATGTATTGCATGTACTTGGGCCTCTATCCAGGTTGGTACTATTGCTGAGTTCCTCACTTGCATTGTTGTTTATGTAATAAAAGTGATACTCAACAATGAGCTGTTTCCAACAAAACTAAAAAAAAAAAGTGTAAGGAAGGGTTTATCCAGTCTGTGGGAAAGCTGCAAACATTAATATGTTCAGCTATTCTGCCTATTAACCTAAAGCAAAGAGAGTCAGGGCCACTGGACTATTTTGTGGGCTTTTTCAGCATTTATTTAAGAAAGTACTGTTCACAACAAGCAGAAGCATTTCTTCTCTGTGTGGGATGTGGTTCTGGATGCTATATCAGAATGCAAGACAATGTCCAGCTCTACTGCTGTTTCTCATTCCAACAACTTGAGCCAAAGTTATTATCAAAGATCCGTTTTCAAAAAGAAACATTTACTTGTAACATTAAAAGTGAACCACATAATGTCACATAAATATGACACAGAGTATGTTTGTATGGGCCTGAGCATCCCAGTTCTGACAATGTTTCGGGGGTGTGCATATGCCAAGTTCAAAACTGTGGCACCATATTTATAAAAGTTATCTAGGATTCTGAGTGCTGTCAACTACTGGCACAAGCATTACTCAAGCTGAGCAACATAACAGCATCATGCCATGTATAAATGTTCCAGATAAGGTGTCTTAGACCACAAAAAAATGTTTGTGAGTCCCTGATGACTCACATAATACATGGCATTATTTAAGTACTTTGAGCATACGTGGTGATAAATGATTCTTATTGAAGTGATTTTTAAAGCCATGACTACAAACTCATTTGTCTGAATGTTGATCCAAAGATTTCAGAATTTTAGAGAGAATATTTTCAGTATCATCCTCTTTGTCTGTGTGGTAGTAGCTTATTTAAAGCAAAATGGAAACAATCCAGTTATTTAATAAAAACAACAAAAGAGCACAATACATTCAACTAAATCACAGTATTTATTCTGCAAGCCAGTAGAGAAATTTTCTCATAAAATTGTAAAAAAAAGAAAAGAAGATACTTTACAGTATAAATGTAGCGTTAAATTGCATGTAGTATAAAATTGCATAGCTATTCAGCCATGACACTTTAGAAAGCTTCCTAACAAACAGTTATACAAGTGATATTAAAACAAACTGAGTGTTGGAGTTGTTACTCCAGAAAAGTAATATATTACACATATTACACAGAAAACTTTTCTTAGAAGTATTGCAGCATGTTTGTTAATTACTCCCAGGATAATGTGGTTTGTTATACTACTTGTTACATTACATTCACCTTTCTCCATTAACACCTGCAAAGCCAGGCTTCTACCTTTCTACCTTTAAAACCCGGAGAGCAGCCAAATGGCTGGTAGGCTTTTAGCTAAGCTTTAGCTTCAGCCAAGTGGAAGCTAAATTGGCTAGTCATTCATATGTAAATTAGGTTGTTACCTGGGAATTCTGGAGGGAGGGGAGTGGGGGTGTGTGGATGAGGGGGTGGGCGAGCTGCTAAAAGCTGTGAACTTCCTTTTGTGTTCGTCTTGATGCATTCTCAATCATCCAGGGAAATAAATCTCCAAAAGTCACCAACTTGGAGTGTTTCAGTTTGCCATCTTAGGGAGAAATCAACACACATGGGTGTATGTCCTTTGTTGCTGAGATTTATTGATAAAAACAGTACAAAAAACCAACCATTTGTACACATATTTACAAATGGCCTGCTGAGTGGTGCACGGAGCATGTTCATTGGTTCATGGACCTCCCTGAACTAATGGCATTTATTGCAATTGTCATCTTGCGGGGGGTTAACATTGTGGTCTGCATTTACCACATGTGTATCTGTTGCAGTGAACACATCGCACAGTGGCATGATTGTTCTTGCATTTGTGTTTGACCTGACACATGGCTCTTTTTCCAGGGCTAGGTGTGGAGGGTTGTGTCCAAAGCAACTGTTCTTTTCTTGCCTTCTTCGCAGCTACATGAGAGTGAGCCAACTCTCATTACTACATTTTCAGAAAGTCTCTCCCTAGTGGGACGATTGGGGTCCTTGCCAAGATATGGGAAGACATCGCAAATGTACTTGGATTTTAGGTCGCAAATAAAGTCAAAGACTCAGCGGTCCTGTTGCTCTATTTTCACCTGTAAAGCAGGACTACGGTAGGCGGAGGTTTACCCTGGTGCAGGTGTGCAGCGGTCAGTGGAAGAATCCGCGGGTTTCTCTGTGAGTTTCCCATTAAAGTTTAGGGGTTTTTGTCGCTGTAAAAAGAAGTTTTCTTCCCACGCACAGCGGACACTAATGTTTTTGTCACTTTTTATGGAATTAAACTCAAAGTAAGGTCAGTACTTCCACGCTTTAAACGCTGCACGCTCATACTCTCTCTGCACTCGATATGTGATCCATTGTTGATCTGTACACAGCTGTTGTCACGAACGTCACACTCGCTTACGTCACTGTCGTGAGACACTCTCGCAAAAAAATCACGGTTTTAGTAACGCAGTAACGCAGCGTTCCTACGGGAAAGTAACGGTAATCTAATTACTGTTTTTGCAATAGTAATCCCTTACTTTACTCGTTACTTGAAAAAAGTAGTCGGAATACAGTAACGTTACTGCCCATCTCTGCTGATGATGGTATTAATGCAGAATTGAAAGCTCTGATAGGAAGACAGTGTTTACTGTTTCCATTTACTGGAAGAACAAAGCCAATAAGCAGCATATCTGTAATTTTCATGTCCACAACCAAAGGAGAAGACACGAGGATATCGCCTCAGCTGTGATGCTGAACACTGCAACCTTTTCCTCCTTGAGTTAATAATTCCATAAAGTTCTGTGAAGTCAGAACCTACCAAAGCTTACCTGAAAAGACTGAAACAGACTGTATTCGGGTCTTTAGAGCCTCCGGGCCCAACTCTAAAAATGCTCACATCACTGTGAGCCAAAATCTCAACGCTCAGACTAATTTTTCTACTCTTGGATCAGTGTGTCAGGGAGAGTGTAATTCCTTATACATGATGCCTCAGTCACACAGCTTTTGGTTGTCAGTACAGATGCTGTTTGCTCGTTTCGACGCACCTGCTGTCGAAACGAGGGGCAGCAAATCAGAAACAGGTTGACTAGGCGGCTGCGACAGCTCGGTTCAGACAGTAGATGAACTGAGAGGCCGCTCCAAGGTCCAATAAAAAATTCATTTTGAACTGAAAATACTGCGTAGATTCTCTGCTACAGTCTCAGAATATGTATTTGTAGCTGGAAACAAACATACTGGGTCCCGTTAAAGACATTAAAAGACCTGAAACACACTGTTTTCTAATTACAATACAAACTTATAGGCTACAGTCCCACACACGAACACAAATCCCTGTCCTAATGCAGACACATATGATCTTTCTCTTACTAGATAGGTATGAAGACAAAGTCAACAAAACAACAAAAACGGAGAAAACTAACCTAAAGAGATTTTAAAGCAATCGCCACGGTGATTCCACTTTAGAAACATGAGCAGGTAGAAATGGAAGCTGCAGCCTGACTGCTCATCAGTTTGTTATCTGTTGAAGTTCAGGCTCTGGTTGCCGGTTTGGGAACAGCATGCACTCAGTTTTAGCATAACTATGGGTTCTTGGCTAGCTTAGCATTAGCATGCTGACTGTGCAGATGGCTGCAAAGAGCCAAAGTTGCATTAGCAGCATAATGTAGTTACGTCTATTTCAGTTTAAACTTCATCATCGTGCTTTCATCATTTTGTGTAATAAAAATCAAATTAATATCCATCTCCACACTGTAGAAATTTGGCTAATAAACTGAGAGGTGAAGTATTTAGCGTGTTATAATCACTATTTCCTCTGCTTTTTCCAGTTCAGTATCACCAGTGTATTTTCTTTAATAAATACATACATTGCAGGAAACATGTTGAGAAAGTCCAGAGGAACTGCATCCAGGAGTTGACTGAGCAGTGCTCCTTCGAGGCCAGATTCTTGGCCTCGGTTTAAAGTTGCATGTTGTCGAGTGAGACGAAAAAGCTGTGCGGGACTATTTTTCCCTGAGAACCTGGGACGTACAGACTGTGAGGGAGGATACGTTGTGCGGATGACCTGTAATCCAATCCAAGCTCCTCGGTTCCTCCCTGATGGGATTCCTTCGATGGGCCTCTTGTTGTTTTTGTTTCTGACAACATGCTGAAACACATTTCATCTCCACAGTGAGCGACCCCCCTTTACAGGATCATCCAAATCAAATCAAATCAAATCACTTTTATTGTCACATCACATGTGCAGGCACACTGGCACAGCACATGCGAGTGAAATTCTTGTGTGCGAGCCCCACAAGCAACAGAGATGTGCAAACACAACAACACAAACGAGCAAAATACAAGAATGGCCAACCTGAAACTAATAAATATATGTACAATATATAATAGTGTATGCATTTCTGGATGTGTATACTAAATATTTTCCTACGTGTGTGTGTGTGTGTGTGTGTGTGTGTGTGTGTGTGTGTGTGTGTGTGTGTGTGTGTGTGTATACACATTTTTACAAATTAAATAGTAAAAAAAAAAATAATAATAATAATAATAATAAAATATATAAAATATACAGAGTTGAATATGTGCAAAACAGTGGCATTTATATACAGTGTGGAGTGCATAGTGTTGAAGTTCCAGTAGTGAAGCTGAGGTGTCTATGACGTGTTCAGCAGTCTGATGGCCTGATGGAAAAAGCTGTCTCTCAGTCTGCTGGTACGGGACCGGATGCTGCAGAACCTCCTTCCTGATGGAAGCAGTCTGAACAGTTTATGGCTGGGGTGACTGGAGTCCTTGATGATCCTCCCCGCTTTCCTCAGGCATCGCTTCCTGTAGATGTCTTGGAGGGAGGGAAGCTCACCTCCAATTATCTGTTCAGAGCACCGCACTACTCGCTGGAGAGCTTTGCAGTTGTAGGCGGTGCTGTTGCCATACCAGGTGGTGATGCATCCAGTGAGGATGCTCTCAATGGCACAGTGATAGAAGGTCCTGAGGATGCGGGGGCTCATGCCGAATCTTTTCAGTCTCCTGAGAAAGAAGAGGCGCTGCTGCGCCTTCTTCACTATTTTGTTTGTGTGTACTGACCACGTAAGATCCTCAGCCAGATGTACACCAAGGAACCGGAAGCTGCTCACTCTCTCCACAGCAGCGCCGTTGATGGTGATGGGGGTGTGTACTTCTCTGCACCTCCGGAAGTCCACTATCAACTCCTTTGTCTTTGCGACGTTGAGGGTGAGATGGTTGTCTTGACACCAGTGGGTCAGGGCGCTGACCTCCTCCCTGTAAGCCGTCTCATCACCGTTGGTGATAAGACCCACCACTGTAGTGTCGTCCGCAAACTTCACAATGATGTTGGAGTTGTTAGTGGCTGTGCAGTCGTAGGTGTAGAGTGAGTACAGGAGAGGGCTCAGTACACACCCCTGTGGAGCACCAGTGTTCAGTGTGATGGGGGATGAGGTGATGCTGCCCAGTCTGACCACCTGGCGTCTGTCAGACAGGAAGCTAAGGATCCAGCTGCAGAGGGAGCTGCTCAGTCCTAGATCCTGCAGTTTCCTGTCCAGCTTCGAGGGAACGATGGTATTGAATGCTGAGCTGTAATCTACAAACAGCATCCTCACATACGTGTCTCTCTTCTCCAGGTGTGACAGGGCAGTGTGTAGTGTCAGGGCTATGGCACCATCAGTGGACCTGTTGTGGCGGTATGCAAACTGTAGAGGGTCCAGTGAGTCGGGTAGTGCAGAGCAGATGAAGTCCCTGACCAGCTTCTCGAAGCATTTGCTTACGATGGGGGTCAGGGCTACAGGTCGCCAGTCGTTCAATGAGGAGATGGTGGAGGATTTGGGTACAGGGACGATGGTGGCCATTTTGAAGCAGGCTGGGACTACAGACAGAGAGAGGGAAAGGTTGAAGATGTGTGTGAACACTCCAGCCAGCTGAGCCGCGCATGACTTGAGGACGCGGCCGGGAATCCCGTCCGGACCAGTAGCTTTGCGCGCGTTCACCTTCCTGAAGCACTTCCGCACATCCTCCTCAGACACAGTGTGCGCACTGACGTCATCCGCGGTGCGCACACTGTCCGGTCTCATGGTGTTCGCTGTGTCGAATCTAGCGTAGAATACATTTAGATCCTCACACAGAATGTTGTCGTGATGCTCCAGAGCCAGGTGCCCTTGTTCAAAGGAGAACATGCATTTTCAGCGAAGCTGTCTCATGTGGTGAACAAACCACATGAGCTGTATAACAAGCTGTATCGACTGAGCTACATGGAGCAAGAGTGTTCGTAGCTGTGTGTTTGATTATACTGTTATTAGCCTTTCACACCATAAATGAACAGAAGTAGAAAAAGGCTCTGATCTTGTATTTAAGGCCAGGAATGAGAATGAAGAATCAGAACAAGATAGAGAGCCTTATGAGATAGCAAAAAGTTAAATATTCCTGGAGCTCTAAATATCTTCCTCGAGCAGCCTCTGTGTTGACATTCTGAAAATGTTCAGTATGAATTGCAAATATTACAGTCATGCATTCACACTTCACAAATTCACCTAGAAGCCTGATTAAACAACCACTCAAACAGTTAGTCATCACATCTAACCTAGAAAATGATATAATGTAATTATACAGTGACACACACCGTGTAACATTTACTCCTCTGTGAGATTTAGTTTGTAGCCTGCTTAGGGAGGAAGGTTTAAAAGTTTAAAACCTTCTCTCATGTATATGGATGAATTATTGTGCAATACTAAGGGCTAAAATTTAATAAAGCACTATTAACACAAACACAAAACCCAGGGAATGAAACGGTAAGTACTAATGCACAGTACTGCATTTCTCTATGTGAAGTCTTGAATATTAAGGTGGAGCGCCATATGACAGATTCGGAATTTCACCATTAATTTATTATAAGCCTGTGGGAAGAACTGTGGCACCAGTTTGAAAAAGTGCATGCAACTCCTTCAGAGCTGTTTGCTGAAACAGGTAAATCTCATAAACTCGATTCTCCGTGTAAACCTAGAGTCTTTTCGTGTGCAAGTAGCGCCTGTAGAAAGCACCGTGTGGCATGTTTATCTTCAAGTTTCTTTGGTAAAACTTTCATTTCAAAAGGACACAGTGGAGGTTCTGAACCTAACTGCTTACCCTACTAGACACAGCACTAAGTTTCTCATTGATGTTGCCCCCCACCGCCCAAACCCACTCTTCTTTGCCTTGCAGCAGATTCTTCATGAAAAAGTAGGATGCACAGCTAAAGCTTCCTTCGCCTGCAACGGCTCCATCTGGGCGCCAAATGACAAGTGGGTGGAGAGAGGGGGAAAGCGAGAGAGAGAGAAAGAGAGAGAGAGAAAGTGTGTAAAGTGACCAGAGGTCCTCCCCGATGTCAGCCCTGTAACAGAGACAGATTGCAGTGGGAGGGACACGTCCTATTTCTGAGTGTGAGTAACACTGAAAGCAGATGACAGCATGATCTCAATCAAAGAGGCTGTCAGGGATGAAGAGATGAGCAGAGAGACTCAGAGCCAAAGATCCCAATGTAACACCAGACACACGGAAAAAACAAAGTGTTTGTTTCTATTTTTTTGGATCCCTGTGAATGTGGTTCATCTGACAGCTCCTTTTGCCTTGACATCGACGTGAAACTCTGTGTACTGTACTGATCTGGCAGCTGTTGCTATCATAGTTCTGTGCTTTTCAAAAGAAGATGCCATTGTTTTTGGACACTTTTCTTTCTTCTTTTCTTTGTGAAAACTGTCTAAACCTTGAACACTTTAAAGATTGTGTTTTCCAAGGCAGCTGTTGACTGACACTTGAGATCTCATGTTGCTAGGTAACATGCTGTTGGCTTGTTAGTGTGCTACTGACTGAAGCGTGTCAGACTCTGTAGCCTGTGAGTGTCACAGGAGCACTAGCTGACAAGTTTAAACTGAGCGGCAGCCTTAAGGACTGGAAAAACGAAGCTGGGGTGGAAGTGCAACATAAACTGCAGTTTCAATATTGACCACACGAGCCTGGCTCCAAAAGTGAGACGATCCATGACAAATTCCATGTGTCCATCTGGCAGGCTTCTCCCCACTTGAGCAGTTTTGAGGATAGTTTCACAGGTTGAAATTATGTTTAGTGGGTGAAATTATTTAGGCTGTTTTGTGATCAATTTGGCATTTTTTAAACATAAATGTAAAAGTGATGTGGAAACCCAAGAATCCATGTTTTACACCCAATTAGACATCATGACCTTAAAGATAGACGCACCCACTCAAAAGTCTGCTTTCCTACGGTTAAGGTTTTATTAGTGAGAAACAGTTTTTAGTGAGTTTTAGTGAGTGAGTTAGTGAGAAACTCAAGTTTAAAGTAAAAACAACACAAATAAAATGAACTCTTCCTGATATAAAAGCAAAAGAATAAAAATGTTTTTTTCAAACGTGTCTAATGTTGGAGAGGTCCTGATGTGAAAGGGCAGTTTATTCCACAATTTGGGAGCACCATCTGCAAACAGCCGATCTCTGTGCTTGAATCTGGACCACGGGACAGCCTTTGCCTTTGCAGAGCTGATCTCAGTAATCTAGAGGAAATGTGCAAACTTAAAAGATCAGAGAGATGAGAAAGCGTTAACTCTTGCGGCATCAAAAAATAAAATAATTAAAATTTTAAAATTTTAAAGACTGTCAGCTAGTGAAGTGTAAGCTCACATGGGGCGTGTATAGTTTCATACGTGCGTGCCAGTTAATAACCGGGCTGCAGCGGCTATGCTGGTGAAATATGACATAAAAGACCAGGTTACATATGTGGGCAGGGGTACAATTAATATACTGCATTGTTTTTTTATATTGAAGGAAATTACAGATTACATCTTTTTACACCAAAGCCATACAAATTCTGCTACTGCTGCTGATCTGACCACATATGTTGTGGAAATACACACAAAAAATGTGTTCATTTGAAGAAAAACACAGCTTCAATCCTGGATTTTAGTACCTGTGTCCAGTTTGACTCTGTGTTTGCATGTTTTTGAGCTTATGACCTTTTGTATCACAGACACCCACGCATCCCCTGAAGCACCACTAGAGCAATTATGCTGTTGCCACTTGGAACATACACCCTGCAGCTGGCTAAAGAGCTCACCAGCCGCCTAGACAAATTGCAAACGACCCAATCAGATAATCCAATTGCACCTGGCTGTCCAAACGACTGGCTGGGCTGGCTGAACGGTTATTAGCCATTGATTACAGCTCACACAGATTGGCAATCATAGCTTCAGATAAAACTTTAAGCTGTCATGTGCTGGAAGCCCATACTGGGGTGACGTGGATAATAATGCAGACAGCAATGTGGGGCAAAGATAGTATGATAGCAAGCTGATGGCAGCAGCTGCTTGGCTCCGCATCAGGCCACCAGTGGCGGATGACATGGACTGGATTAAAAGAAAACAGAATGGGAGCTATTGAGCATTGTTTGCTCTTGTAATGGGGATTAATGATGATGACGATCTCAGCGGGCCTTATAAGTCCATCAAGTGTGCACACAGAAAAGTCCAGACTCACACAGATTTGCAATATCCTCACATGCCTCAACAAAGAGGCCAATAGGAGATGCATATTGCTTAAATGAGAACTATTCCTGCTCTCATTAGGAAGTAAATAATAAAAATCTAAAAACCACAGTGTTGGATCGGGACATGGCATCCCCAGGGGTGGATCAGCCCTCTTCAAAAACAGACAGTAGCTGTGGTTGTCTGCAGATGTTTCCATACATTCTAATCTCCAGAGGTGGGACCAAGTCATTGTTTTGCAAGTCTCAAGTAAGTCTCAAGTCTTTATCCTCAAGTCTCAAGTCAAGTCTCAAGTAATGTCAGGCAAGTCAGAGTCGAGTCTCAAGTCACTGGTGTAAAAGTCCAAGTAAAGTCACAAGTCTGAAATTTAGAATTTCAAGTCCTTTCGAGTCATTCAAAAAAACGAAAAAAAAAGCATGTTGCAGTTATGCTAAATGTAAATATTAGACCATGTAATTTTTAAATCTGTGTTTTTCTCAACACATGACAAAATAGTGAACTTAAAAAATATACACAAATTGTGAAATTGCACCTCTTTAAAATGCAGCTCAATTAAACTTAGCTCCAAGAATAATTTTCACCGACAGTTCTGAGATAAGCTGCATGTTATTCTTGGATGCGGTTGTAGGACCGGCTTTAAAATCGCATGACAAAAATATCATACACATTAAAAAAAAACTGCATCACCAACGTAGCCTGGACAACATTTGCTAGTTAGATGAAGTCAGCTATCTCATCGTAGCATATTTATATGCATATTTATAATCATACGGTTCTTGGAGTGAGTGCACACACTCGTGAAGTTTAGTAACTTCCGGTCACTGCAACAAGCCCAGGTACAGTTTACCGACGGATGGGTGCAGGACCTTGAAATGCACCGTGTAGAAAGTAAAGACCATCGTACGTATCATAAGTTTACCAGTCTCACAAATCGTCGTCATAAATACACATTCATTAACCGTTTATTAATAGTTCCTTTGAGCTCAACCGTAATTAATTAGTAGTGGAAATAATTTCTGGTAGCATCACAGAAATGTAGCAGTGACAATAATATTGTATGCTGTAATCGTACTGGGCAATTAGTGATACAAAACAACTGTTTTACCCTGTGAATAAAAGTATATGTTTTTGTCAATGTACCATAATAACAGAAGCGAAACGCAATATTGTGTCAGGACAATTCACTATTTATGCACAATAAATAAAGGAGCATAGCGCGACAATTTCTGTTCAGCGCCAGACTTGCTTGTAACCTATATCACCAATTATGTTATGAAAAATGACGCATTAACTACAACAGCAGACTGACCTTCATGTAAATGCTTGGAGCAGAGTAACCTGTGAGCTGGAGGGTTCTGGGACGTTATATTTGATCTTTGAATGGCTGCAATCCAGGCCACCCGTCGCGTCTTTGTTACTTCGGAAACATGGCTCGAACAATTTCTCTTCAACGACGTAATCCGATAACAACCGATCTCTTTACCCGTCGGCTTCCTGTGGCTGTCATGCGACCGGCTATTGCAGTTAATAATACAACAGCTTCTTGCCATTTTTGTGTTTCTTTTTATCGCTGTGTGACTGATTTCAATTGAAAGCCTGCGTGCGCTAGTACCTCTTGCCACGAGTTCCCAGAATCCTTTGCGGTTCTACCCGTGAATGACGTCACATTTTCAATCTCTATATAATATGCATGTTAAATTTTATATTTGGGGTGAAATATCAAGTCTTTTCAAGTAAACCGGTTCAAGTCCAATTCAAGTCCCAGGTCATTGGTGTAAAAGTCCAAGTCAAGTCACAAGTCTTAGAACATTTTTTCAAGTCAAGTCTAAAGTCATAAAATTAATGACTCGAGTCTGACTCGAGTCCAAGTCATGTGACTCGAGTCCACACCTCTGCTAATCTCCCTTTTCCTTTCTGTGGACTTAAATAAGAAACAGCTCAAACTTCGAGCCTCCGTCTGCATGCAGAGGCCCACCGCTCGATCGGTTGACTGCACATTTGTTTATCCAGCGGACACCTTCCAGCATCAAGCGTTTCAATACATGGATAATGTAATATTTGCAGATATCTTCAGCTGCCTGCTTCAGACAGGTCTGACCTTTAAAATTAATATATCTTCTTATCGTGAATATGTTTTCGATAGATTTGTTTGCTGCTACAGAGAACACAAACAAGAAGCCTGAATTTATTTGCGGTGGCATTTTGATGTGCCCCTGCCTCCACGCTGCGAGCTGCCCATCAAGGGGAGCTCATTATCCTCCAGGGGAAGATTGCTGACCCACACCACGCATTTGAGACAACCCAAACTGAGAGTTAAAAGTCTGCTTTCCCACCTGTGGTAAACCTCTATGGAGTTACATAATGAAAGATTTACAGTGTGAAATCGACTGTCTGTCTGCGTGTAAACACATGGTTTAGCCCGACACCAGCATCTCTCCTATCTGCCCTTCAAAAACAATCCTGTTATTTATCCATATCTAGTGAAAGGGAATGACGTTGAAACTCTACTTTTCGGAGTCTGTGGAGTTGCGTAATTAAACACCGGAGATGTGTTTCATCTTAAAATTTCATCCTCTTCTCCCGGATGATTGTGTTAATGAGCTCTCTTAAGCGTTTACAGCAATTAGCCTTAATGTATCATACTCATGTGTATGCAGCACCTGAAGATCACACTAGCTGTATATGACTTAGAATTAAAGGTCAATTTATTGCAAATATCAAAGGATGTGACCTATAACAGCCTTGGTGCAGGAATCCAACTGGTGCAGCACACACATACGGAGGTTGTACATCATCCTCACCCCAGTTGGCAGTTTGGTTTATGGTTCTGGTTTATGAGTCAGGGTCAAAAGCAGCAGGTGAGCTTCCTGTGATGCCGTCACATGTGTGTGTAGGAAGGGTTGCCAGGAAATGACATGTTGTCCGGGGGGTGAGGCTGCCAGGTTGTTCCCTGACAAGCACGTACACTTTGTCAGTTTGTTTGTGCATGTATCTGTAAAGCTCCCATATGTTTCTTAATACGATCCCTGCCCTTCTTTTTATTCATGTCCGCTCCATATGGACCCTGATCTCAGGTACTTAAATGTTGTGGAGGCCATTGAAGGGCGTTTAAATTAATAGTGAGTTTTTGTCTATGCAGAGACCAACTGGCACATGATTTTTGATGATTTACCGCAGTTAATTGCTGTATTATCAGAAACAGGTTGCATGCAATTACCATCCTCTTCCCATTCAATTGCAGACTGGTATCAACCTGGCTCCGTCTTATGACAACAGGTATTCATGACAGTGTTGGTGTGCTTGACAATGATAACTTTTTCTTATTGGATCAAACCGATATAAACAGTGTGAACTATGAGTACATCATTCGCAGTTGAAATGTGATAAACGACAATATTATATATGTCATTGCAATAGTCTGCAATGCAATAGTCAGTTATCATGCTTTCTTATTTTTACTTCAGATGCTAACAGATAAAATTCATTTCCAGCTTGAAGTGATTTGAAACAGCTGTAGATTGGCAGTCTTATGTCCAGTTTAATGTCTGAGCTGCAGGTGCACTCTTTAAAAGAGGCATTTTTTAATGAGGTTACATTATTTGGTGTTAACAAGCGCAGCAAGCCCACCTCTTTTCCTCTGAACGCTCCCAGTTGTGTTTCGTGCTGCACCGTACAAAAGACGGAAACGTTCTTGCATTTGCTGCCCAGTGAAACATGATTCCTCTGTCTGCTCACCAGAACTCCCAGTTCACTCAGCCTAATAGCAAGACTCGTTTCCCTTAATGATCGCAATCTGAAAGTCCTTCTGTCTTCAGTTCATATCAGCTACAGTGGGGCAAAAAAGTATTTAGTCAGCCACCGATTGTGCAAGTTCCCCCACTTAAAATGATGACAGAGGTCAGTAATTTGCACCAGAGGTACACGTCAACTGTGAGAGACAGAATGTGAAAAAAAAATCCATGAATTCACATGGTAGGATTTGTAAAGAATTTATTCGTAAATCAGGGTGGAAAATAAGTATTTGGTCAATAACAAAAATACAACTCAATACTTTGTAACATAACCTTTGTTGGCAATAACAGAGGTCAAACGTTTACTATAGGTCTTTACCAGGTTTGCACACACAGTAGCTGGTATTTTGGCCCATTCCTCCATGCAGATCTTCTCGAGAGCAGTGATGTTTTGGGGCTGTCGCCGAGCAACACGGACTTTCAACTCCCGCCACAGATTTTCTATGGGGTTGAGGTCTGGAGACTGGCTAGGCCACTCCAGGACTTTCAAATGCTTCTTACGGAGCCACTCCTTTGTTGCCCGGGCGGTGTGTTTTGGATCATTGTCATGTTGGAAGACCCAGCCTCGTTTCATCTTCAAAGTTCTCACTGATGGAAGGAGGTTTTGGCTCAAAATCTCACGATACATGGCCCCATTCATTCTGTCCTTAACACGGATCAGTCGTCCTGTCCCCTTGGCAGAAAAACAGCCCCATAGCATGATGTTTCCACCCCCATGCTTCACAGTAGGTATGGTGTTCTTGGGATGCAACTCAGTATTCTTCGTCCTCCAAACACGACGAGTTGAGTTTATACCAAAAAGTTCTACTTTGGTTTCATCTGACCACATGACATTCTCCCAATCCTCTGCTGTATCATCCATGTGCTCTCTGGCAAACTTCAGACGGGCCTGGACATGCACTGGCTTCAGCAGCGGAACACGTCTGGCACTGCGGGATTTGATTCCCTGCCGTTGTAGTGTGTTACTGATGGTGACCTTTGTTACTTTGGTCCCAGCTCTCTGCAGGTCATTCACCAGGTCCCCCCGTGTGGTTCTGGGATCTTTGCTCACCGTTCTCATGATCATTTTGACCCCACGGGATGAGATCTTGCGTGGAGCCCCAGATTGTGGGAGATTATCAGTGGTCTTGTATGTCTTCCATTTTCTGATGATTGCTCCCACAGTTGATTTTTTCACACCAAGCTGCTTGCCTATTGTAGATTCACTCTTCCCAGTCTGGTGCAGGTCTACAATACTTTTCCTGGTGTCCTTTGAAAGCTCTTTGGTCTTGGCCATGGCGGAGTTTGGAGTCTGACTGTTTGAGGCTGTGGACAGGTGTCTTTTATACAGATGATGAGTTCAAACAGGTGCCATTCATACAGGTAACGAGTGGGGGACAGAAAAGCTTCTTACAGAAGATGTTACAGGTCTGTGAGAGCCAGAGATTTTCCTTGTTTGAGGTGACCAAATACTTATTTTCCACCCTAATTTACGAATAAATTCTTTACAAATCCTACCATGTGGATTCATGGATTTTTTTTTCACATTCTGTCTCTCACAGTTGAAGTGTACCTCTGGTGCAAATTACTGACCTCTGTCATCATTTTAGGTGGGGGAACTTGCACAATCGGTGGCTGACTAAATACTTTTTTGCCCCACTGTATACTGTACGTCTGTGGCCTTCCTCAAAAAAGAGTTTGTTAACCGCTGAAGCAGATGTGCGTTTAGAAGCCCAGGGCTTTTTTTTGCTTGCAATTAACATTTTTAAAGGCCTTTAATGTCATAACCCTTTTGTTTAAATATGGTCATTCATCTGAGAAGCATCTGCGGGATAATGGTTTATCCCACGGCATATTTCAGCTCATGCTTATTCTTGGCCTAGGGCTAATTTACCCTATCATGTTTTTTGGTTGTTGTTGTTTTTTTTTGTTTTGCTTTTTTCATTTACATACATTAGATGTACTGTTAAAACTTGTACCTGCAGCTGTGCACAGTGTCCACTGAAGCAGGGTTAAATTGTAAGAAAACCAACAGTATCAGCAGCAAATTAATTGTAGGCACTGAATACGACTGTCATTTTTATAATACTATTGATAAAACTTGTTGCCTCAGGATTGAGCTTAACAATAGCTAGATCAAAGCTGCTATGATCACAATTTTTTTTATATTACATAAACAATTTTTCACTCAGTGCTGTAGGTCCCATCACCATTTTAGCTCCTTTCAGCCTCTTATTCTGTTCTGCAGATGGAAAATTCCAGACTACCTGTAGGCCTCAAAGGAAAGACATACTGCACAGTTTTAGTGACAGAGGTAAAGCAGTTAATTGACTGATGTAGGAACAACACAGACATAGAATTTCTCCTTGGAAGCTGGTGGAAATGAGGCTATAAGAACGTAAATGTTAGACTTGAAACACAATTCAAAAGAAATAACATTGTAGCTCTGTGTCAGCAAGCTGTTTAAAATGGACACCTAGCTAAATCTATAAGTAATATACAACAACAAGTTGATGTTATTGCTGTTAATTGCTTGTCGTGCCTGCTGCAGTTCGGGTTAAAATGGTTATTGATTCAGTTGAGGCAGTTCTAAAGAAACAGCTTGCACTGATGGATTTTCAGAGGCAAAAAACTCCAAATGATGCAGAAATTAACACGAAATTTGTTGAGAATCTCAGCAAAATTGTAACTTGCGGTGAAGTACAGTGGATACCGATGAAGAACACTTTTGTTGTAGACAAATGTCTAGGATGCTCTGAGGCTGCTCTTTTCTGTGCAGCCTCCAGGATTCTACTGACGCATCAAAACAAAAAAAGGTGTTTTACGGGAAAATGTCAAATATAACTTATGCATGAAATGACTGACATTATTTGAAAAGTCATTTCTCCACTAAGGCAAGAGCTAATACGGAATAAGTGATTGTAGTGTGATCGTAGTCATTTGTCTGTTAATCAGCAAGTCAAGACTCGGTGAAGATGTGGAGGATGTGCAAAGGAACAAGCTATTCAATTTTAGGGACATTAGCTGTGGTGTAGAACGCGCTTTCTGAGTTACCTTTATTAAGTTTAATGCAGACTGGAGCAGACAAAGCTGGTTCAAACTTTCAGTGTGAGTAGTACTGTTAAAAATAAAGTCATTTTTTTTCCCTCCCTTGAGCTGAATGGACAAAAAAACTTGCTGACTGTTAAGTCTTGTACTTCACACTTCACGACCCCAGCCAGTCTGAGCCAACAACTGAAACATTCGAAAAATCTTATGGGGCCCAGACTGGCCCCAAGCTTAATCAGCAGTCTGAAGGGTCTAGGTGTTCACTGTTCAGCCTGTTCAGTCCACAGACCACAGTCACACTTAGAATAAGAATAAAGCTCATCTAACATAACGTAGCAATAATTCATATGCTAACTGCGAATGCTCTGGGCTTACCCAGTTCTGTAGGCTACAGTCACTCCTAAAGTGGCCCTGTGTGACATGCTGCTTTGCCCAGAGCAAAAACCCAATTTAGTGCTTGGAGATGACCGACACGAGGACCGCTTTAGGAAACTATAATCAATCATAATTACTCACAGTAGCGTGGTGAGTGCCTTGCTCAACTTTCATGCAGTCACAGTTCTCTAACTGCTGAACTTGCTTTAATCCAGCAGTTGTTTTGTGCTGGACAACAGGCTGGGAATATCATCCAAAGTCACAGCCAGCATATATACTGTATTAACTGGAAATGAAGAATGTAGTGACCAGTGTTGTGCAATCCACATTATGTCTTGTGCAGTGCAAATATGCTTAAAGTGATTTAAGTGATGAAGTGAAAACAATGTCCAGAATGTCCAGTGTGTGTGTAAGAACTATATGTGTGGGTCAGTACTGTGTGGTGGTGTGATTGAGAGACCGTATTGCCTGCGGGAAGAAGCTCCTCCTCAGTCTCTCTGTGTTGGTCTTCAGGGAGCGGAATCGCTTTCCTGACCTCAACAGAGAGAACAGTCCATTGTTGGGATGGCCGAGGTCCTTCACGATCCTCCTGGCCTTGGTCCAGCACCGCCTGCTGTAGATTGAGTGCAGGTCAGGGAGCTCGGAGCGGATGGTGCGCTCAGCTGACCGCACAACCCTCTGTAGAGCTCGTCTGTCCTGCATGGTGCTGTTCCCGAACCAGGTTAAGATGTTCCCCGTCAGGATGCTCTCTATGGTGCACGAGTAAAAGTTCCTGAGCACCTTGGAGGGCAGTTGGAAGTCTCTCAAGCGTCTGAGGTGGTAGAGACGCTGACGGGCCTTTTTCACCACGGTGTTGATGTGACAGGACCATGACAGGTCCTGCGTGATGTGAACTCCGAGGTATTTGAAGCTGTCCACTCTCTCCACTGGGCACTCGTTGATGACGGGGGTCTGGTAGTTCCTCTCCTGCTTAGTGCTGAAGTCCACTATCAGCTCCTTTGTCTTACTGACGTTTAGAAGGAGGTTGTTCCTCTGGCACCAGTTCTCCAGATTCCTAATCTCCTTCACGTAGGCCGTCTCGTTGTTATCAGAGATCAGGCCCACCACGACGGTGTCGTCAGCAAACTTGATGATGGTGGTGGAGCTGGTAGTGGCCACACAGTCATATGTGTACAAAGAGTACAGCAGGGGGCTCAGAACACACCCCTGGGGGGCTCCAGTGCTGAGAGTGGTGGAGGCTGAGACACGTCCGCCCATCCTTACTGCCTGTGGTCTGCCAGTTAGGAAGTTGGAGATCCACTGACACATAGATGAGCTGAGTCCCAGATGCTCCAGCTTGGTGGTGAGTGTGGAGGGAATTATGGTATTAAATGCAGAGCTGTAGTCTATGAAGAGCATTTTAACATAATTCCCCCTTCTAGTGTCCAAGTGAGTGAGTGATGTGTGGAGGAGATGAGAGATGGCATCGTCTGTGGAACGATTTGGACGGTAAGTGAACTGTAGTGGGTCCAGTGTGTCTGGTAGTGAAGAAATGATGAAGTCTCTGACCAGGCGTTCAAAGCACTTCATCACTACTGAGGTGAGGGCTACAGGGCGATAGTCATTGAGAGAAGCAGGGTGGAGTTTCTTCGGGACAGGAACAATGATGGACTCTTTGAAGCATGTGGGGATCACCGACTGAGATAAAGAGATGTTGAATATCTCAGTGAACACAGGAACTAGCTGGTATGCGCAGTCTCTGAGGATACGACCTGGGATGCCGTCTGGTCCTGCTGCTTTCCTGGTGTTCACTCTCTTGAAGGCTCTCCTTACTTCATGCTCGGAGATGACGAGCACGTTTCCGGTGCTGGCAGTATCTTCCTGTCTGCAGCCGTTAGCACCGCTAGCACTAGCATTGTTGGAGTCCTTAGCTGCAGCCTCGAAGCGAGCATAGAAAGTGTTCAGCTCGTCTGCCAGAGTCACGGCCGCGTTCGTCATACCGGTTGTTTGACGTTTTTCTTGGTTTGACCTGCAGACAGAAACGGGCTAAAAAGGAGAACAATCTGTACTACTTTTACAACACATTTTATAACGTTTTATAATACGGCAACAAATAAACAACTACAACATTCTCTGGGGGGTGGATACCTCATACATACTACATACTCTAACTCCCCCACCTAAACTGTTGAAGCTGGAGGGTGGTCTCTGAAAGTATAACTAACCACACCTAGTTCTCTTTTCATATTTGCAATAATAATTGTCAGTTTATTTCAAGACAGCCTTACTAGTCTTGAAATATTACTACTTTAAGTACTAAGCTAAAGTTAGCTGCTAAGCTACTGTTAGCTACTCTGACAGTAGCATAAGCTAACAGCATGTAGTTTAGGTTAATAACTGCAACAGGTCCTAAATATAACTTATTAAGGGGAAAAAATGTTTTACTTTCCTTGCAGTCCTACAGCAGTAGAGCCTGAAAAATGTAAATATTTTCTACACTCATTTGGTTCATTTTATTTATTTCAAATATTCTGATTTCCTGTCCTCACCGAACCCCTATTTTTAAAAAAATCCTCGAAACCTGGTGGAAACACAGCACTCTTGTTTAATTTTCTGGGGCATTTTTCTCTGCTTCTTCATTATAACATATCAAAAGTAAACAAAAAACTCTATCAATAAATAATGTATACAATTCTTTTTTGTTGTGTCTATACAAAACACATTCATTGGTGCTGTTTGCAATATTAATGGCTCAGTATGAGAATAAATATATTAACATTTTTTTGTAGCAATGATGAGAAGCAATACAACTCTGGCCATTTATGACAACACTACGCCAATAACTGGTTACAGTTAACATTCAAGCTGGAAACATTGGGAAACACCCCGGTTCTGTTCACAGTTAATAAAATCTACCGACAATAACAGAGGCTTAATCTGTTAGATGTTGTTCTTGTTCCATATGTTCCCATTAGTGTCAAAAAAGATGTTAAAGCAGGGCTTCCTTGTAATTTATAGGGCAGGCTTGGCCATCTCCAGGCCTCGAGGTGTCCTGCAGGTTTTAGATCTCACACCTGAATCAAATGATTAGTTCATTACCAGCCTTTGGAGAACGTCAAGACATGAGGAGGTCATTTAGCCATTTAAATCAGCTGTGATGATCAAGGACACATCTAAAACCTGCAGGACACCAGCCCTCCAAGCCTGGGTTTGGACACCACTGTTATAGGGTTTTACCATATGAACATGCAGTTTTCTTTGGTCTTCAGTCAAACCTCATTATATCCACTTTCAAAACAACAAGATGGCAACAGCTAAAAGGCTCAGCTCAAGGCTTTACAAGGTCCATCTTACTGTCGCCAAATTTACAGTCATCTTTTAAAATTTACTGACCACAGAACACAAACTAAATATGTTTTTCATATACCACCATTACGTTAATCCAGGAAATATGAAGTGGCCTTTGCCTTCTTGAGTGTTATGCTTCTGTTCCAGTTTTTGACACTGAACTTATTAACAGCTCTGTTATGACGTAAGTCTGCCTCAGTCCCAAAAGAGCACGTTTGACAAAGACATTTTGGCTACTCAGAGCATGTTTGCCAACTGCACCAACTGACCCACTTCCAATTTTATGGTGAAAATAGGTTTGAGGTTTTTGGCCCATGGGTGGCTGCGCAGTTGGAATTATTGCCCCATAGAAGAATTATGAAAACACTCGGTGCAGGGCAGGTACAGGATTTCAGAGCTGCTGTAACCACAACCAATCACAAGGGAAAATCTCCCCAAAGCCATTTTTGTGCTGTGTGTGCATTGTAAGCTTCCAGTGCTGGGACTTTGAAGATTACAGTGTCTAGCCTTATCAGATCCAAAAATAATTTTTTAAGTACTGTTTAAAATTAGTCTTCAAGGACAATTTAAAGTGGGAACCCCAAGGTTAGGTGCAGTAAGAGCCTACTACATTTTACAATATTTAGACCCTTGTTACATTTGCCATTACTGGAAGTGGAAATTGGCAAATGTTACTAAAGAACATGATGCACTTAAATTCAAACTCATGACTGTTTCTAGAAGTAAGACGTGCTACATCTGAGCACTAACATTTGCACCAATTTCACTGTCACTTAGCGAGTAGTTTGCAAGTATTTACCCTCTGTGCCAACTACTGGTCACTATGACAACCCTACTATCATCCCTGTATATGACTGTTAGCATCCTCCAGCAGCCACTCACCATCTGATCATGAAATATAAATGTTATTATTTTTTCTGGTATGTTTTTCCAACATTTTTCCATGGTGAGGTTGCTAGCCCCACGCCCAATCCTCCTTTCTCATCCTGGACTTGGAACCAGGCAATGGCGGTATGGGAGTGTACATCAGTGAAAACATTCTAGATTAAAGGTATGGATGTCCTGTGTCCATTTTTTGGTAAACTGGATAAATATAATGTATAGATGTGCTGTCTGTACTTCACAGATTAAAAGGTAATTTGAAAGTTCTTAGATAATGGCAATGAAGTCACAGCCCCAACTTGCGTTGAAACATTAAGTCCACACACAGCGTGCAGTGTGTGCTATCCCATGCTTTGATTTTCACAGCCCTCCTCCACACCTTCTCTTTCTGTCTCTCTCTCACTCTCTCTTCTATCTCCATGTCCCTTTCACTGGGGTTTATGCTTTTATCAGTTTAGACTGCCAGGATTCAAAGCCAAAAAAATCATTGTCCTCCCAACTGACTCACTGCCAAATCTACTGACCACCCTACGACTAAATAGTTGATCTCATTCATAGATATCCATCAGGTTATGGTTTTTGAGTCAACTGGTGAAGCATGCTGCACACATGCACATATTTCATATGTCTTAATACAGATCGCTGGAGCCCTATCATTTCTTGGTGGTGTGAAGCTGACTGCATGACTACATTTATTATGCAAATATCCAGTCTGTTTTAGCGATGGCAATGTGTGGGCTGTAATCGGGTTATTTTTATACCAAGCTGACCCATTTCTACTGTTTGCCTGTGTCCAAAGTTTAAACAAGCCAGTGCCCAGCTCTGATGGAGCCACATGGCACGGATAGTAACATCACGGCTGGGTTAATGGAGATCAGCTGTCTGCCTTATGTCAAAACTTCCTAGAAGGAGGTGCAATCACATCATTGATGGGCTACGACTGGAGCCAAGGACCCAGATGTACTGCTTTCCTGTGTCATTTGCTCTTGAATGTCGATCTAGGCCATAATTTGCAATGGTAAAATTAGAGGTTTGGTGAGCATAATGTGCAATGTTCTGTGCAACTTCCTATGTAGGCATGCTGCCTACGTTTGTCTCACCAGAAATTTCTAACTGTATCTTTTTTTCACGGGGGTGGGGGAATTATTGCTCATAAAACTAAGCTTTCAAGTAAATTAAGGCTCTTTGTGGATTTCGAAATATCTATCTATCTATCTATCTATCTATCTATCTATCTATCTATCTATCTATCTATCTATCTATCTATCTATATATATATATATATATATATATATATATATACACACACATATACACTAGGGGTGCAACGATACACAAAATTCACGGTTTGGTTCAGTTCGATACTTTGGTGTCACGGTTCAATATTTTTTCGATACAAAAAAATGTTCATGCCTTTTTAATTTGTCATTTATTAAAATTATAAATATATATATTGACTCAAAAGTACAGTTTTTAAATTTAATGTTGCTGAAACAAGAAAATAATGAAAAAAATAAATCTATCTGATCGAGAAATCACTCATCTCTGGAAAAGAGAGTTTAATTTCGTTTAGCGTTGAGGCAGTTGCCATGTTGCAACGAGCTCTCACTTGCGCTGCGCTTAGTGGATCTGCGCTCGACAGTGCAGCCTAGGCGGAGTAGTCGAACGCAGATCCACTGAGCGCTCAACACAGACAGCATCGTCAGAAGAAAAGTTGATCAAATAAATTTAAAATTTTGTATTGTTCGATATATATGCATACCGAACCGAAAACACTGTATCGAACGGTTCAATACCGATACGAGTATTGTTGCACCCCATATCTCTGCTAATTAATGCTAAGTAACAGCCTAATAAAATACAAGCCTTTCACTCAAAACTGAGTTTATAAAAAAATCACCATACACTTGTTATGCTTCATTGTGCTTAGGCCTCAGTCATGACATCAGAATCAGAATACTTTATTGATCCCTAGGGGAAATAATTTCAGTCAGGAACCCCCTGGAAACTTCCAGTCTCTAGGGAAAAATAAATGTTCCCGATGGAACTGGGTCGTGGTCGCTGGAATTTGTTGGCAGTCGCTGAATGCAATCAGTTGGTTGTGGGTGTTGCACCAAAAACCTGTTTATGATTGCTTTGGCCACTGGAAAATTGCAACATTTGACCATGGTTTACATGGAAGATGCTGATTTGTCTACGAACACTTTCTAGCTAATCACCAAGTACGAGCATCCTAGAATATTTCCTTTGATTGTTGGGTTTTCGCTGGGCTTTACATAAAGGTGACAAAACCAATGTACAGTTAACATGCATTTATTCACACACCTGCCACAACTATAAGGCAACACAGCAGCTTAGACAAAAACGGCAGCTGTATTTTATGGTTGTAATGTGAGATGCATGAGATACTCTAAGATTAAATGAAGTAATGCTGACATTTGTTTATGAGTCGGATCAGTTTTCATTCAAAAGAAAAGTAACTGTGAGAAACACCCCAAAATGATTCTGGGTTCAGACACTAGTAAATTGGTCCAACTGTGAAATAGACTGTTGTTGGAACACATGAGTTATTTCTCACTGGAGAAGTTTTCCTTCTACTTGGCTTCAGTACCATATGATAACATAGTAATCAATTTGAGAACTTGTTGAAGAGTCGAGTCCACGCTGTGCTAGGCTGACCCAGAGTTTCATCTGGAGAGGGGATAGGAGCCAGTGTGATCCCACCCAACATCAGGAAGCACATCACAAATTAAACATGTCATGAATCCCAACAAAGTGAGGGAAATACCTGTTTCAAATTACATTTTGCTGATGAACTGTGGTCTATTTAACGTCTTGGCCAATTATCCAATGTGGAAGTGTAATGGGATTACTTATCCCCAAAGGAGATTAGAAACTCTTTAATTACCAACTACTGCTCTCTCTTCATCATATCTCTTTAAAAATTATTATTATTGTTATTTTGTTCCTTGAAAAAGGGAGACAGACGGGCAGCTTTAAATTCATGCTGCCAGGAGATCCAGGAGGTCTGACTGGGAGCAGATGCAGCAGTTATGAGACATAGTCGTGTTTGCATAGGGAGGCTTTGAGGAGCCTGGCAGGGCTTTGCGCTGGTGGGAGGACCAGTTGGAAAGGGCCAGAACCTTTCAAATAGGGTATTCAGGATTATTGAGTGAGAGAGGAAGTCATTAAGGAGTGGAGAGGAAGAGAGACGTGAGTGCGAAAGAGTTAGCCAAAAGAGAGAGGAAGTGTGGATGAGCGAATGATTTCAACCATCCAACAAACTTCTAGATGAGCACAAGGAGGACAAAGAAAAGACTTCATATTTTTAACACGGTAAAAATCATTGTAAATTTGCATCGTTACAAAGTGAGCATGAAATGAGGAAGTTATTTAACTCCCACAAAGAATGAGTGACAGAGCAGTTCAGCAGGGTTGTGCTTGTGCAGTTTATTCAGCATCGACTATCACATGCAATAAAAATTACACGTCTTCACTGATTACACGAGTGGTTTTGAGTTGTGGAACATACAGTCAATATATTCTAGGAAAAACATGTATTCATACTGTTAGTAAATGACACCACAATGGCCAACGAGAGAAGTTGTTTTTGTGCTAATAACTGCACAGTGGATTTATGAATGGAAAATGTTCAAATTGAGTTCAGTTGAACTCATAATTTGCCATTCATCTTTAGCAATTTTGTCACAGCCCTGGATTTTCAAAAAGAGGTGGATCCTATATGAACAGAAAAAGATAAACACATGTCTGCTACCCAAGAAAGGACCCAGATACTGTGGAAAGCCACTGAGTTCAAGTTCCACTGTCTGTGCTCTAAAGATCGCTTGTATTAGTTTAAAGCCTCGGTAAAAGAAGCCTCGACTGGTTACTTTGCAGACATAATCTCTTCCTCAAAAATGAATCCCAAGAACGCCTTTGTTATTATCAACAACTGCATTTTGACACCTCTTTCTTCTTTACTGTATTTTTCTGTCAGAGGCAGTGATTACTGCCTTCATTACTAAATGAAGTTAAATGAAGTTAACCTCTAGCCCACTGAATGCAATACCATATTATACTATAACTATAACTATACATATACTATAGTAGTAACTATGGTTTTTGGTGATGCCAGGGTGTGCTGTGATCTTATTCTAGAGAGGTTTTTACCAAACAACAAACTGAAAAAAAGAAAAAGAATATGGGAAGGAATAAAATAACGACACGTTTAAGTCAGAGTTTGGGAGGTCGTCTTCTGAGGGTTTGCAAGATAGATCATCACCTTAATTAATTTCATTGACTGAGGTTTCTTCTTTTGTTCTGTAGGGTTTTCATCAGATTCCTCTCCGCTGTCCTGTGGTGTCCAACAAGGCTCAGTTCTTGGGCCTTTGCTGTCCTGTATATGTCATGATAAAAAGAAGGCACATCTTCTGTCAGTTCTAAGGTTTCTAACATTGTTGTGGATTAATTTTTAGCCCACTCTACAGCTTTGGTTTGGTTTGCAGGACATTATTTTTGCACAGTTCTAACAAGGTCCTTCCACAGCATTTAAGTCAGAATGAGGTCTGGATTTTGACTGGGCCTTTGCAACAACTTCATCCTTTTTTTTTGGGTAATTCTGTTTTATCTTTGCTGATGATCATTTTCCAGTTGCACCTTCAAGTTTGGACAAAGCTTTAACTGTCAGATTTAGCTAGGATGTTGGCTCTACATTCGACTTTATAATACTGTGGTGAACAGAGGAGCCTCTGGAGTGAGAACGGGCTGTCTGAGGAGTTCATGGCTGACTCAATAACTGCAAGGTGCCTAGGTGGCCTTTTTCTGTTGCCTTTGAAGTACTCATTATCAAAAATTTAGATAGATATTTAGCTTTATTTTTCATCAAAGTCATTGCAGCTTATCTCCTATCTTGGCTTCTAGAATGCCTTAATTTTATGATTTACCATTTTTTATGGCCTACCGCTGAAAAGACGGAGGTTCAGATGAACATAACAAACCTCAGAAAACTGAGACTAGAGCTTTAAATGTGCAGCTAAAGATGCTCGTGTATGCCTTCATATTGTTGTTTATCAACAATCGTAGTATGCTTTTACTCTCTTAGGCAGTCTTGTGGGTTATTTTAAATACTTCCTCACGTTCAGGATCCAGTTTAATATTTTTATTCATGCACACAGAGCATTGTAGTATTGTCTTTTACCCTCAGACAAATATGCTAAATTTGCTGTTTGTCCCACACACCTGCTAAAAGACTTGGTTTCATGAATTCTTTTAAATGGAAGATAAAAACATATCTGTTTAGACATGGGACAGCCTGGTGGCGTAGTGGTTCATACTGTTGCCTTAAAGCAAGAAGGTTCTGGGTTAGAATCCACTCTGTCTTTTGTGTGGCGTTCTGGTGTCCTTCCACAGTCCAAACACATGAATTAAGTGGGGTTAGGTTAACTGCTGATTCTAAATTGGCCCTGAATGGTTGTTTGTCTCTCTGTGTTAGTCCTGTGACAGATTAGCGACCTATCCACTTTGTAACCCGCCTCTCACCCTGTGACAACTGGGCTACACTCCAGTCCCCTCATCACACTGAATTGGATAAATGGAAGAAAATGGATGGATGGATGTTTAGACACGTGTGGCAGATTTGGTTTTTTTGGGTTTTTTTTCCATGTATTTATGTACTTTGTGTACTGTTTTGAAATAAAATGTTACATTTAAGTGTTTTTCAATGCATATTTTTTCATCTCTGGATTGATTTTTATTACATTTTATGCTTTGTAATCACACTGTGACATCTGGCCAAATGTGCTCTACATAATTATGATTACATAAATATATTATGTTATCTTTATCTAAATTGGAGCTCTGCTTTTTATGATTTTATGCGACCTGTAGAGACTTTAAGTACTCTGAGTCAGCTCGTCTTTTTTTTAACATTCTCTTTTTTATTGCCACTAGCTAATTCTTCCTGGAATTTGTGAGTCACATTAGGCATCTACCATAACTGTGCATCTAATTTTATCTTTACCTGGTAATTTCACTGCTTTCCAGGAAGCTGCTTTTTTTAAAATTTCATAATATACATGCATGCTTTCATGATGTTTCTACAAGTTATTAAACAAGACGTCTGTCTGTAAATTAATAATCGTCATCTCTAAAGTTTGCAAATTAAAGCTTGTTACATTAATTTTAAAATACTCTACTGGGTGTCTACATTCTCATCACTGACGAGGCATCCTAACCACTTCAGAACAGAGCTGTGCAAAAGAAGAATCAATAATTCATGAGTCCGAGCTTCACCTTGTTAGACACACAATAAATTTTACCCTTTCCTATGAGCTGACACAGTGCTCCAAAGTGTTTGTCATTTCCTGTCCAGATACAATAAACTTACATCTGCAAACTATAATTAATACTTCCTCCATGAAGTGTAATAAGCAAGATGATGTTTTTTTTTAAGAGTTAGCGTGACATGATGCCCTGCAGAACTCACGTGGATCACACGGGGTTCAAGCCAAACTGTGCCTGTTCTGACGCTCCTAGTGTTTTTCAAAACTTTAAATGGAGTTTTATCCATTTAGTGTGAGAATTTGTCCCAGGATAAAGCTGGAGTGTGTGTGCAAAGTCAACTCTCATTAATAGCCTAATAGTGTGGCTCACCTACCTTTTGCTGTGGCACACATGCTGCTTGTTCCTCGTCCCCTGGTGTTAGTTTAAGTAGAAAATCATTGACCTGGGTCATTATGCCTGCCCCTTCTTTATTATACGAGGAGATTAAACAGAGGCTCTTTAATGTGGCACTTTTTGTGTATTAGTGAGGACCCAAGTGCCATTGCAAAAGCAATATAACTCTGTTTACCAATAATAAATGACACAGATTTGTCACAGTCTTTTATTAATGCAAAGATGAGACTTTGATGAAAGGTTTCTTTGTAAAAGGAGCGCTCTTAAACCGTGAACACATCACTTTCTCTACGGTGACAACACTCCTGATGGCATCATTACCTTATACTGGAAGCCAAGTTGACACACAGGAGATATCGGAGTAGGATTACACACCCACACTGAGGGTGGTGGTTGAACACTGAGCCTGTCATCGCCCTCTATTGGCAAAGGAGGGTTTAAAACATGGATACAGAAATCCCATACGCATGGGCACAGGAGCACATTACATGTAGCTTGGCTGTGGCTGATAGAAATCATAAAAATAAGAATGTAAATCTAAATATACATAGCAGTATAGGGAGAAGGTATTAAAAACGATATAAAAACCATGTAAACATTTTATTATTTTTAAAATATATTTAACTTGCACTTTTATGCTACTCAGTTTAATATTTACATCATAAAAGCTTATGGGGCATTTATGAACAGTCACAATTTTCTACTCGTCTCAAGTTATGAAATAAAGTTGGTTATATTAGCACAATAATAAGCTGTCCCTGCTTGTTGCCATGTGAAAAATGCCATGGAGCCAAATACGGAAGCCTGCGTGTTTATTTACCCAAAGAGAAGAACATAGAACATGGGAAAATAGCGCTTCTTACGTTTGTGTCAAACTGCACTGGCAGGATGAGGACTGTTATGTTTTTATCTGGGATTTTGATGAGGATGGGGATGGGAGGGGGCGCTCGTGCCAGTGTGCACATGCGCATTCGGTGGGAAACACGATTGAAAACGGGCAGCTATGCCGCGCGGTGCAGAAAACGGGCTGGACGCGTCCGCTTGGAACAACGGCCGGTGTACCGGAGGACTGACCCGGGGACTGTGGGACCAGGAGGCGCCTGAGAGGCGTTAACAGCGATTCTTTCCCCGGGGATAACCTCCTCCCGAAACCGCGGCGAAAGCAGCGGGTGCAAGGGCTCGACGAATCCGCTCCTTCGCCCATTTCACTCCCCCGTCCTCTGCTTTCGGCACCGCAAGAGAGACAGCGAGACATCAGCGATGTTGCTGCCAAATGTGTAGGATTTATTCCCGCTGCCCATTTCTCTGTGTCGCCTGTAAATAAAACTGAGCGCAGACAATAAGCTCCAACAGCGGGTGTCACTATGGTTTTATTGGCGCTCCGCAGTAGGAGATGTCTTAATAGCTGCTGTATGGGGACGTTATGCTTGCAGTTGTTGCTGTGGATTTTATGTGCCGTGAACGGAGAGGAGCAGTCTTTCAGTGTAGAGGTAAGAGGACTGATTTGTTGACATCCAAGAGATTTTCCCGCACAACAACAGCTTCACGGTTTTTGTTAAATTAAACTGTGTTATTTTTATCCTCATTTAAAAGAATGATAATAATAATAAAGTGTTAGAGTTGCTCTGTAACTCCAGTCCCTTGTGCTGATGTTTCACCGACCACAACAACAGAGCCTTTGTGAGATGCCCAGCTGGGTTGTAGTTCTACCCAGTTCGTTAGCCGCTTTTAGACAGTTTCCCAAGGAATGTGCATTTCTGAATGGAAGTGCAGGTATTGTTAGAGGGTTTCAAAGCTTTATTTCCCTCCCCAGCTTGTGCTTGTTTGTGTTCTCAGAGTGCTGAAACATTGAATTTTGGATTGAAACAAAATGTGGGCTACCTTAATGTAAAAAAACAAACAAAAAAAACCACACACAAACAAAATAACATTTCCACTCTTATCTAGGTATGTAAACAATGCATAACCCTATGATTTTAAAAACTGAGCCAGCATGAGCAACGATGTCAGAAGTCAATGGGCAGACATTCAGAGTGGGTATGTGCGAGATTATTGTGTTTTAGTGGTTTTACTGCATTCGCATACCCCGTGTCTGCAAAAACAAACAAAAAAACAAACAAACTCAGGTCTAAGGCTTCACTCTGCAGGAAGGAGATCTTATGGGGTCACAGAGAACAATGTGGGCAGCCAGATGAGAATTTAACAAAGCAGGGAAGGTTCCTTCACAAAGGCAGCTTGTATTCTGAAACGACCGCCCGGCTTAATGGGTAGTTGAACGTCTTCAGGCTACAAGTGTTGTGCCAATGAACTCTGAGACTCAGACTTTTAAAAAGAATCTCTCCAACTTCTGCTAGTGTTTCTTTCAAGATGGTGTGCAACTTAATCTGTGGCTTTTGCCGTGCACGTCTGCCCCTTTTACATCCAGAGAAGGCTGTGACACTGCGCTCAGCAGCCCCTTTCCTGTCTGTCTCTCTCACACATGCACACACATGCAAACAGGAGCCGCTGCACAGGATCATCCTGGCATGTGTACTGACAGTGACTCGAGTCCCACATCCACATTTCCACATGATTTGCAAGCTGGGCATGCCAGAGGCAGAGAGGCAGCACTGACCTGATCTCTGGTAAAAAAATAAAAATAATAATAATAACCCGTGCTGCTCGGTACCATTTAACCTGGTGAAAAACGCATTATTAGCGTTAACATCATCGTTCTCTCGCAGAGCGTTCCCTTCTCCCACGTCGTCCACCTCCACTTGAATCTTATTATCCACCTCCAGCCCTTGCATCTGTTGTTTCTTTGTGTCACTGAATTGTGAATGTGCTCAGCGGTCGTGGCTCTCTTTTTTTCTTTTTTGTCTTTTTTCAAAGTCTCTCAACTTTAATAAGTCATTCTCAGGAAGCCAAATGGTCTGGAGCTGATTAACTTTGACAACCTACAAATAAATGCAACAGCACCAGTGTGCATATTAATGCAAAGTACCTCAAGATGAGCCCCTGCTGTGCCTGTCAGGTAAAGATGCCAGCGAGCTCACAAGCGTGCTTACAGTAGTTTGATATCTATGATTTCTGTGTTTTCATGCACGTGTGGAGGACTGAAAAAGCCTCCACACGTTCTCATTCATTTGCTAGTGAAAAGTGGGCTTTCTGCTGTAATGCGAGACATTTTCTGGTCCCTAATTTAGCTGTCGTCTTTGTCACAAATGAGACGAGAGAGGCGTCGAGGCTGCCGAAAGTTGCACTCTGCTATGCACAACAACAACAAGTTTGATTTAAGCATCAGGTGGGCTTTAAACTGACAAGTTGCTTCAATTGGGAATGCCCGGCATGGGAGAAAAGAGCAATGAATGAGGCTTAAAGAAAAACCCCCAAAAGAAAGTGTTTAATTTGATCCTAAGGGGTATTCAAAGAAAAGCAAAGTCACAGTAAAGCACATGCTGTGCAGTCCCACTCCAGGCTGGTAGAATTTGGCTGCAGTTTCGCAATCTTTCTAAACAGTTTCTGTTTGGAGACTGTGCTGCTTTCACTGGAGCCACTCGCTCAGCTGTTAGGGCTGTGTTTACTCCTACACCAAGTGTTCTAGAGAGTAGACACAGATGAGTATTTCCTCTAATTAACAGGTGTGGTTTGAGGTGGGAGGTCATCCTGAGCCTGCCCTGTGATTACTGGTCAGACTGCGGTCTTTTCGAAAACCTCACCCTTTTGGATGGAGCCTTTGCTGCCGACCTTCCTGGATTTGTCTTCACAGACAAAGTGGCTGTAATGCTGTCATTCCCCCACTTGTTTCTCCTGTTTCCTCTTGCTTTGGATGACATTTTCACAGGAAGGACAGCCTGTCACTCAGTGATAAGAGTAATTAATAGGAACGTGTAACACCTCACTTCAGCACTATACATGGCTACTGCAGAAAGATTTCTGAAAGCTCTTCAGCTTTCGTCCATTCGATTGTCTCCCCTGAAGTAATTCTCTCTGCAAATTGGACAGCGCCATTAACAATGGCTCAGGCTCGACTTAATTTTGTTTATCTCCTTGTGAGTATTATTTTCTGTTTCAGTCCAGATTGATTTTACATGGATGAGCCAACGTTTTTTGTGCGACAGCCAATAAAGTAAGTGCTTTCTCTGCGTGGCGTCATGCTGTAGGTGGGCCTTGCAGGCAGTTGATTTATCTCAGGTTATTTTTATCATTAGCTCTTACATAATTCAGAGTAATTAAAACAGAGAGATTTCCCCCCTATCCCTGTTTGACAATATCAGACAGTTAGAGGGAGAAATGTAACTTAATATTTTATAAGCGTTTTCTCCACTTAGTGTCACAAATGCAGAGACATGCCGAGCTGTGCTCGGCCACGCGCCAAGTTTGTCTGAAGTAGAGATGCACAGATCGATGGGCCAGTCGGCTGTTTTCAGCTGATTGGCCATGATGGATGACTGGCTGATCAGCCTCTGGTGTATCTGATTTCATGCTGATCTTCTAACACACATACCAAAATGTAACTACACTGGAGATACTCATTTCAAGGAAATGTATGATTCCATTTTACACTGTTATACTTCCAAGATCACCTCCTACCCTTAAACCCCCCTTAAATGACTATGTATAGTTGTGGTACTCTTGTCTTCTGCTAGCTGTACCTGACACAGTTTGGCCTTGAAATAATTTTCCTTCCTTTTCTTTCCTAAAGTTGAAAGTAGCTGTCTGTATAGTCTCACAGATGTTTCATCAATCTGTCACTTCGCAGTTAATCGTGTATTCTTCTTCTGTTCTGTTGTTTAATAGTGGTCGGTAAATAAAGCCTCTATATGCTTTACCACTACCTTTTAGTGGCAGTGCTTAGCATGCTACCAGGTAAAGTAAATGTATATCATTTAAACAAAAAATAGTTGCATAAAGTAGCTAGTTTTCTTACAACTCGATGCTTATTCAGATAATCAAAAATCATCTTAGCTAGGGATACACCAATACCGATACTGGTATCGGGTATCGGGGCCGATACTGTAAAATGTGTGTGTACTCATACTCGTAAAAGTTAACCGATACCATGAACCGATACTAACTTATTTCGTTAATCAGAGGGTGGCTTGTCATTTTTGTTGTAGTTTTTTAGATTGGCCACTAGGGGGACATCCTGCGTTAAACAGGCACAGGGTTAGACGAGTCAGACTGGCAGCTCCAGATAAAAAAAGAGAAACTGGAGGCTGCTGTAGCTAGGCTAAACAAAATGTCAGCAGTGTGGACTGGGAACAGCCAACTTTAACTCAGGTTTTGGAAAAGCGATGAAAAATGTCAAGAGAAAATCCACGGGCAGTTAAAATAACAGAGGCTCTGACTCATTTTATCGCTCTGGATGACCAGCCAATGCCAGTCGTGGAAAACATAGGATTCTTCTCAGCATACCCGAGCTGCGATATGAAATTCCCAGCCGCCCACACATCAGGGAGATAATGGTGCCAAAACTTTCTAAAGAGGTAAAGACAAGCAGTGTGTGCGCGATGTCAGTCCTCGGTTTAACGGCAGAGTGGACTGATGATCCACGGGCAGATGGGGAGTTCGTCAATGCCAAATACTTTCGTTATTTTGTTTGTTTGTTTACAATATGGACACTCTGCAACAACTTTAAAGTTTATTTTATTCTCAAACCTAATTTGTATTTATTTTATTCCAAACAGAAGTGTTTATTTATTATTCCGAAAGCTCGAGACAGTGCCAATAGTTCAATGATGTTTTGTTAAATTTCAATTTGGAGACTCTGCAATAATTTAACAGAAGTGCTTATTTTTCACTTGAAATTTTTTTGTGGTCATTTTTATTAATATATTATTTATCGGCAGAGAATAAAATAAAACCTGTCTTCCAATTCATTGCATTTGTGTGTGTGTGTGTGCGTGTGTGTGTGTGTGTGTGTGTGGTAGAAGTATCGGTTTTTGTACTCTGTATTGGCAAGTACTCAGATCCAAGTATCGGTATCGTATTGGTTTGAAAAAATTGGTATCGTTGCATCCCTAATGTTAGCAACATGGCATGCAAGCCCCTGAGCCAACTTTAACATGGTATGCTGGAAGATATATCCATGACACAAAGTGCAGTATCTAAAAGGACTTTGTCTGGGTTCCTTATAATGCTAATGCTAACGTTGAAGCCAGAAGTTTGCCAGTGTAGCATGTGTTGATTCCTAATTTTCTTTGCTAATCTACATATTTTTGTTATTTAACCACTGTGAGATTAATAATCTGTTTAGTTTCACAGTACATTTTCAGTTGAATTATACTGTACAATAAAGCTGTAATATGGAGCACTACAAATAGTCACTCATTTATTATGTACATAACATAAGTTTCCACTGGAGAAGCCTTACAAAGATGATTATGTGTCCTGTCAGTTACAGGAAGAAAAGCAGAATTTTGCCGAAACACTGGAACAACTTTAAGAGAAAAGTGTGTCTGAAACATTTCCTAAGTGTTTGTTTTTCCTCTGGAATTTGAATACTTTGAATATGTTTATATGAATATAAATATGTTATTATGTTATAAAAACATGACCATATACATTTCCATCTGTGTCCAAAGATGGCCGAATCACTCAAAATGTTAATTGTATTGCTTGCAGGTATTTCTGTGATCTGTGATTTACATTTGAGATTCTCTTGGAGCACAACAACACCGATGTGCACCCACTAAAGCCTCGTGAGCGTCACGCTGCCTTGGTTACACTCAGTGTTTCACTGGGAGGCATCAGGTGCAGAGCTGCGCTCTGAGTGTTTGAAGTGTTTGAATCATGCCACTGTGCAACTAGAGACAAAGACAAGTTGCTTAGTCAAAGATAATCTACTGTAAAACAAAGACAGCGCAAAGTTGTACTCCCATCTGTTAACACATCCTTTCTCAGATGGATGAATGAATTAATAAAAGGTGGTTTGGCTAGACTCTGCTGACTGTCGGCTGTGATTATTAACTCCAACCAAGAGTTCTGTCAGCTCGCTCTGTTTGCTCACCTGTTAGTGAGGAATCGTGAAAGAGCCGATCATCATCAATCATAAGGCAGAACCGAACTTTGATCTTTTGTTGCACAGTAATGGACCGGCCATAAGTGTAAAACAGAAGCATACACTTTACATCTTTGTAACAAATATAAACGCTTGTTAGCTTAGCATAATTGAAAAATGAAGATGGCTTGCTTTGTTCTGTCCAAAACTATAAATGCATCAATCAGCATCAATAAACATCTGTATTTACATGTATATTAATTATCCTACAAACTTGAACTGGAATGTATTGTTATACCTAGAGCTGGGCGATATAAGATTTTTTCATATCACGATATGTTTTTTTCATTTCAGGCGATAACGATATCTATCACGATATGAGCCAAATAACTATATTTGTAAGATTTAAATGTGCCGTTGCTCACAAGTAAAATGTGAAATAATCAGCAGCTTGTTTTTATTTAAATATTTATTTCCCATAATAAGTTCAACAGGGTAGATGTACTTAAGGAACATGAGACTTTTTCAGATAAATAAAGGCAAATATTGCAAACTACACAAAAGGCAGCCGCTAAAGCGTTTAAGTTTCAAAATAGAACAAACGAAACAGACGACTAAATTGTCAATTCCACTTAGAAACAAAATATTAATTCTAAAAATAAATCTTAGTTCGTTTTACAGAAGAACAGACAAAATTGACTTACTTTTGTCAATATCAAATAAACTGAGAACTAAAAGGAAATTCTCAATCTCTCCTTGTTGTATAGCTTAGCTTTTCAAACAGTTTTAACAGTTACTTTAGTCTGACAAAAGCCGAATGACGAATTAGCGCTTCCAGTCAGAGACTGAGGCTACGTCCACACGTACACGGGTATTTTTGAAAATGGAGATTTTCCGTTTCCGTTTTAAAAAATAATCCCGTCCACACATAAAGGGAGAAATGAAGGAAAACGCTGCTATGAACATGCCAAAGCAGCAGGTGGCGCTAGATTCCTAACCGTGGGAAAAAGTAAACAAAGCTGGGGCATAGAAGCAGAACAGAGTCATATGTGTGGAGGGACAGTAACTGTGTGTATATGTAAGCATTTAAACACTGCAGAGAGTAGAATTAACAGTAACAGTATTGTAGAAATTCATTTCACTGAAACAATAACGTGGCGCACAGTGTGATGTCAAAAAATGCGCACACCTTTGACGCTGCGTTTTCTCCGTTTTTCTGGTCCACACGTAAATGCAAAAACTGAGTTTTCAAAAATCTTCGTTTTCAGTGACCAAAAACGCCGTTTACGTGTGGACGAAAGGTGCAAACGCATAGAAAAATCTGCGTTTTCAAAAATACCCGGGTACGTGTGGACGTAGCGCATGCACCAGTTTATTGTATTTCCAGACTTGCTTTCGGCACAATTTACAGTGCACGCTACTCTGTTTTTTGTCAGACTTGAAATAGCCGAAATACCTTCACACTACGGAACTTCTATGGCTCTTCCGTTCGACAATCTCTCCGGCGTTGGAACCATCATCTGTTTTCTCTTCGGTCACGCTCGGTTGATTTTTCTAGTCGGCGCACTCATTTCCTCCATTACCCGGGCGGTACGGTGGCTGGCTGCTTCCCAAACAAATACACATGTGCGGCTTGGCACTTGTGCTGTACGTAACAAGTCACGTGACGTGACGCTGCGGCTGTGATTGGTTCGGCTCTGCGCTACGTAATTTGGATTGGCTGTTCTTTTTTTTTTTTAAGTGGACAAGAGCGGCGAGGTCTATCGCGATAGTTTAATTTTTCTATGGAGAAAAAGTTATATCGCGATACATATCGTTATCGTTCTATCGCCCAGCTCTAGTTATACCTATGCAGTGATTAAATTTTTTTTAATACCAACTTGCTAGTTTAACATTTAACTACATGGCTGTTCTGAATCAGCTTCAAATTCAGGTCAGACTACATGAATTGAGCCTGATTATGACCTGCAACAAACAAAGTAGGGTGTTGCTTTGCATCAGGAATGAAAGTGCAACTTGATCATTTTGTATTTCATAGTGTGTCACAGCAACTGAAAGTCAGAGCTGCAATCAGAGGAAGTAGCTTCTTACAAGTTTTCAGAGTCTTCGATGGCAGTTCCTTCAAGTCTGTGACTGAACTGACCGATGTGGTGATTGGCATTGGTATTGGAGCTGAAATTGAGCACATCCAGTGTCACTTTGTTTTCTGCAAATCTCTAGCTAGAGTCTCCTTCCTGATGACCATCGCACGTGTCCTCAAAGACAGCGCGCACAGAAGGTCACAGAAAGGAAAGATTTTCAGATACACATCCCCCCCCCTAATTATAAAGGGCAAAAATGTTGTGCAGTCTGGGCTAGGCATTATGCTAATCAAAGCTTATTGTCTTCTGTATTTAGCGTAATTTTTAAATGGTCACAAAACAAGAATGGGATGAGAAGTTCTCATCCAACTGTGGCAACAAAATCATGCTTGACAAACTATCCCTTGAGTAAGTTTACAATAATTAAATAAACTATTACTGTGTTATATTCTTTACATAGCTATGTAGGCAGTGTAGCTGCTTTCAGCACTGGGCTAAAGCCAAGCTCAAGTGCTGCCCAGTGCAAACTACTCAGTGCTGTTGTCACTGTGTGAGGAATGGGAGAGCTTCATCCCCACATCTCAGCTCATGTTACCAGTTGGCATGCTCAGCCCCTGAGTGGCATCTGAATAATGGAAAACAATTGATGCGAACGTGTGTGGATGACACACCATGTGCCTGTGTGTCCTGCAGGTCATAGAGAGAATTTATGTTTTAATATAACACCATACACTAGAAAACAGTGTTAACAGACCTCATTTGCTATTTTTGGTGATAATCGTTCACTGTGTGTTTTTTTTTTTTCTTTCTTTTTTTTCTTTTTTTATTTCCCAGAAATTGCTTGGCACTCAAACAGTGTGCTTAGTACTTTGGTGTGTTTTTCCTTGAATTTACAGTTAATGAAGACTGAATGTTTCTATACTTTCCCTGCGCCACGGTGGTTATCAGCACTGATATTAACAACTTAACTACACAGTTCTCCAAAATAGCCCCCAATTGAAAATGCATCACGTCCTTTTGCGGCACAGGCTTCGTGTTCCATCAGTGACTGGGCTGGCTATTCCTTAACAATTTATCTTTAACAAAGTCAATATTAAATTGTTGCTTTTGTTTCCCTGCAGCCGTATTTTCCTCCTACATACAGTACACTTAGTGTGCATGAGCTCACCTCCTGTGTCTGAGTGCACGCAGGCATATTTATGAGTGTATTTATATTGGTGCGCTTCGCCCTCGTTTCTCACTGAGGAATCATATGGATTACACACACACGCACACACACACACACACACACACACACACACACACACACACACACACACACACACCATTTCTTGACGTCATTTGGCTTTGGTAAGAGAGCAGATTTGTGAGCCACTGGGGTGTCTGTGTCAGTCTGTTCACCCAATCCTGGAGAAATACAACAACACCTGCACAGACGTAAATGATTCATAATCATGCACACGTACACAAGCAGACACACACACACACGCACGCACACCTGACTTTCTCTGAGCAGCCACTTGTTATTATATTTTGTTCAGAATTTTTCCCTGCATGTCAGTCTCCTTCTTTCTAAGACACGTCTTTGGTCACAGCTTACTGAGCTGTTAAATCTTTAATGTCACTAACAACAGCAACATTAGATGATGCCAATGGGGCATCACGTGTAAGTCTGTCAATTAGGCTTTTGACAAACGCTCAGGGGTGTGTTGGGGTGTGTGTGTACATATAAACGTACGCATAGTTTTGTGAGTCATGACAACTGTTTCAATCTGTTCCTGCGTGCATGTAATCACATTTCACTGTGTTTAAATTAGCGATTGGGCTTCATCGCAGAAATTAATGTACTTTGAAACCTGAATATCAAACAGCCTCATGGAGGTTTTTGTCTTTTAGGATTGATGTCATACTGCAGCTCCTGTCACATGCCATAATCTTGATGTTTCTTGCTGTCATTTTTCATTATCTTAAGTCATTAAAATACTTTGACAAGCTCCCAAAAGATTATCCACTTAAAGCCCGCTGTTCTGATCAGTATGTATGATCAGACTCTGACATTTTTCCATGACATTTTTGTGACATTTCATCCTAATGGGGCCACTGAGAGGGTGGACATGGCATACATAAAGCCATTGTGTGTTTGTGTGCGTGTGTAGGCACTAGGGGCTAAATGTGCTGCAGCGCCCTGCTGCAGTCATCGCATCGCATTGGGGTCATGAGGTGCAGACGATGGTTTTGGTTTCATTAAAAGTCAGGTTGATTCTTTTTTCCCTCGTTTAAATTTTACAGTATGAATTTCAGTACGGCACTTTGAATCATGTGGGTATGTGGTTATTTGTGTGGGCAGGAAAAGGCTGCGGTTGCCTTGACGACCCTGGCATACTCGCAGTGGTCCGGCATGTAACCGATGAATAATTCAGGGCGGTCAGAGGTGGCAGGCTTCCCCAGAAGGCTGGGATCTTGTTCCCACAAGTCACCTGTGCTGAGAGATGATCACTTCTAGCAGCTCTGCTCCAACTTGCAGCACAGATTGAGCCACTTCATACCATCATCACTGGGTATACTCACAGGACATTTTGATGTAATGTCTCTACTCTGCTAAATGTTTATTAATGAATCAAGTGGCTGGATGTGCTCAACAGTAATGCTTGGGCACAGGCTTTCTTAACAGTTGCAGCTGAAATCATTTTTAAAAAAGTACATTCATTCTCCTTTTTAAAGTGTAGAGTAATTGGTCAGCGTGTTATTTGTAGTGTAGAAAAGGCTCTGGGCAAGGTCTTCCAATACTGTTTTTCTGTCCTAGCAGGGAGCTAATTGTATTCTGTCAGCATGCCGGGGTGTAAATCATTCACATTAGACGAGCAGAATAGAAAATAGAAGGGCTTTCAGTGTCTGAGGCCACAACTGACAGGTGCTGCCCTTTAACAGGTTGTATTTCTGTCTCGGCAACAATTTAACTGACACACAGAGTTCCATTCTGCTAATGCAGCTACCTATTTGTGAAAAGGCGGGTTGGCCATTTCTTGACAGCTAGATCTCAGTTTGATCACAGTTTCGACATGTGGACCTCCTGAATAATTAAAGACTAGTTCAGCCACCAGAAAAATTGTTTAATTATAAAATCTAATTTAAAAATAGCACTACCACATTTTAAAAAGTATCTTCAAGCTGAGGCATACTCTGTGTCTATCCATGGGCCAGACAGAGGTGAAGGCTTTTAAGTTCTGTTCACACAGACTGGTTGGAGACTAGCTGACGACCACTGGTTGCAACAAGAGAAAAATGAATATTCTCTCACTAGTTGCAAATGGTTCATGGCAGCTGCTGTGAATTTGACTGCTAGAGCCTCGATTATGCAGGCCTAGAGATTGGTCAGCAATGCTATGGTAACCACCTGTCGCTAGGAAAAAAAAAGTGCATTCTGTGACTGATTGACAAGTGGTTGGTGAAGGTTGCTGCCAGCTGCTAGCAGGAAATTAGTGGCAAAGCGATATTGGGTGTAATACCTAAATTCTCCTTACAGTTTCTTTTACTGTTAGCAGGTGGCTATGATTGCCATTTCTTTGCATAGAAGACTGCAGACTGAAAACTATAACCCCAAACTGGAAACCGAGACCACTTGTCTTCAAAGTAAAAGTTGCACTTTTTGAAATGTGTTGATTGTGTTGATGTGTTGACCTCCAGAGTAAAGTTGTGCCTCAGAGATCTGAGGCACAACTTTACTCTGGAGGTAGATATTCTCCATTGGCAGGAGGGTGCAGACCGGTCTCTAGGCCTGTGTAATGAAGGCTAAACACATAATCAGAGAACAGTAGTTATATCCAGTAACAGCTGTTTTCCACGAGTAACTTTTAGTAACCATTTCTCTGCAACTCTCACTCCCATGTGGACACACTTGATGAGCACAATCACTCAGCTAAATTCTAATGCGCTTGTGCACTTTATTAATGCTTAATAACAACATTTTCACAGCTACTGATCATAAAATAAAATTACTAAATGTTTCTTCGTGGTATGTTCTAGATGGATGTCATGCTTGTATCACCAAATAGTAAAAGTAAGTGACCAAGGAAATGCGTTACTTAGCCTACAGAAAAAAAGATAAAATTAATATAAGTGATGTCCCACCGCATTGTAAGAAATGCTCAGCACTTTCTTGCTTCGATTAACATATTCTGGCTCTATCACTGTCTGTATATAATAGAATATCATTTCTTATAAATCTCCAGCAACAGCATGTGCACTCAGCCTGACAAAGCTCAATTAAAATATGATGAACAGTTGATCTCTTCTGTTCCATCATGCCTGTGAAATTTCTCACAAGCTTGTAAACAAACTCTCTGGCGTTCGCTGAGGGTCTGTTACAAGCCTGCTCCAAGTAGGAGTGTAATTCAGAGATTTGCAGACAGGCTGAGAAAATGTTGCTGTCCCTTTATCACAGGGACTAAGGTTGAGAAGCAGAAAAACCTACAGAAAGTTAGAATACCATGAAATCCACGTGGGCCATATCTGTAAATTGTTCATGAGACAAAATCAACAACAACAAAAACAATTGTATTGCACACTAACTGTAGCTATTCTACAGCCCTCATCCTCTGACTGAAGCTCACAGTGAACAGCTAATGCAAATGTGGTCTCCAACATAGGTCATATGCCGTCTCTGTAACCTGAGAGGACCAAGCCCCTATCAGTTGATCAGTCACAAATGCCAACATCAGCAGCTGCTGTGTGATGGCGGTGTGTTGCCATGACGACCGGGCTTCCTCAGCCACATCTCATCCATAATGGAGTGATCCCGTCGCCTTACAAGGTGGCCTTTTGATGGCACCCATCGGCTAATTAGCCCGCCTTCTGCTCGTTAAGTCACAGGCCAAGTCAGCTCGTTGGAAGGTGGTCTGATGAGACGAAGTTCACCTCAGTTCAGCACTCGTGTCGAACATCTGGATGTCTGAGCCTCTCCTGAATGCTGCCCAAATTCACCTGAGATGGCTTTACTAATGATAATACAAGTTTTAGTCTCTGTTTGAGACAATTCTCTAACTGAAAAGTGTAGTTGAAAGTAGTTGAATGAGAGGCGTAGAGAAACAGGTAAAGGTGTAAAATGGGACAGAAGAGGCTTTTTAGGGCAACTTTGAGGATGGAAATTTGAAACCGTGAAATGTGTGTGTGTGTGTGTGTGTGGATTTCTTTTCCTCATAATGTGACAAGGGTGAAAAAGAAATGCACTTACCGTGAAGAAGTGTGCAGGCAGGTTAGGGGAGGCCAGGTTCTTCTCACATCTGAAGCATGAGAGAAATCTACTTCAAAGTAAAGTGAAATCAAGTGTGGAGAACCCAAAAATAGACACTGATGCATTTCAGAGATTTTAGCCTCTGTCAGGGCACTGCTGGTTGACTCCTTATCCTTCCACTTCAAGAGGGACTTGATTTGTGAAGAAGTTTAACCTCATTATAGCGCTTTTGCTGCCTTCTGCTTTCAGGGTGCGCTCAGTTAGAGCGGCACGATTAATCGTTAGAAAATCGCGATCTCAATTCATACTTATGTCCGATCTCATTTCCAAATGACAACGATTTAAAAAAAAGAAAGAAAAAAGACGATGACAATTGTACCACATTTTGATCTGGGACGTAATCTGCATGAAAACAAGCGCTCACAAATGACAAGGGCGGAGCCTTATACCACGTGATAAAGAAGCTGGCTGCTAAAATTGGCAGGGAAAAAAACAACGGAGAGCACGTCAGGGATGACGAGAAAGTGACAGGAGAAAATCCGTCCGGTCAACCACCCAAACATCAATAACGGGAACCGTATACAGCGCTTCCCTATGCACGTCGAACTTCCGCAGGCACAAAGAAATTACGGAGGCTATCACTTATCACCTGACTAAAGATATGGCTCCCATCAACACTGCAAAATGAAGGATTTAGGAAAATGATCAATACCCTAGACAAACGCTACACAGTGCCGTCCCGCAACTATTTTTCTATTGTTGCGCTACCTGCTCTATACACGCAGTGTCGAGCAACGATGGAGACGGAATTTCAAGCAGTTCAACATTTTGCGGCAACAACAAAATGTGAGACATTTGTTGTTTTTATGTTTATTTATTGTTTTTATGTTTAGTTTCAACTGTTACGAAGTTGATGTGCAGTTAATAAGTGCAATAAATATTTATACTGGAAAAGAAAATCGTGAGAGAATCGTGATCTCAATTCTAAGCCAAAAAATCGTGATTCTCATTTTATGCAAAATCGTGCAGCCCTACGCTCAGTACTTAAAGAACAATGCTTGGCTGGTTTGGAGTGAGTGCTCAAATTGATCGACCAGGTATGATGATTAATTCCAGTTAGTTTGTGGTGAAAACTGTGAAATTATCACCACAGTGCACCTCTTGAGCTTTGTAACTTGGAGCTGTCACAGCTGGGGCACGAGTGTACGATCGTGCCGGTTTTACATTGTACATACCGGTACATTGGCACCTTAAAGCTGCCAAATCAAACATGCCGAGCTAGCCGTGACGGTGTCCCCTTGTTCAGGGGAGCAGCCATAAGTGGCTTGTTTGCTAAAAGTATCATCTTTTGCCAGGATAAACTTGACTCTGATCAGTCACGAGGTCCAGTCCAATAACCTAAATTAGCTGATTAGCACAGAGTTGTAATAGAGGTGGTAATTAGCTGTACACACCACTTTAAACAGTTTAGTTTAAGACATTTTAACATAGGGATCTAATATGAGAATTGACTTTGTGTTTACGCCCCCTTTGCGCTGATTCTAAAACTGTTAGTTTGATCTCTCTCCAAACAATATTGACCGAACCAGCAGCAAAAGAAGATCCAAACTAAGCTTCACATAAACATTGTCATGGACTCCCTCTTACTTTTGCTGTTTTGCTTCCACCACAATAAAATCACACTTCATGCACAGCTCTCTCTCTCTTTCTCAGTGTACTTCAAGAACAGTTTCCCGTCTATCCCCGAAATATGTTTTCTGCATTATTCGCTTGCTTGTTACGCACAAGACTACCGTTGTTTACAGCGCTGTCGGCCAATGTTTTTTTTTTCCTTTTACTTACTTCCGAAATGAAAACCTAATTTCTGCCGTTCAATAAACTTCTGAACAAATTTAAACTTTTTAAAATTATACAAAATGCAAAACGCTTAGCCGTGTCTCTAATAAAACCTCTGTAACTTCAGAGGTAATGTTCATAAGTTGATTAATGGTTTTCTTTCGTTTTTGATGTACTGCAGAATATTTTTATAAAATTCCAGGCCAGGAAAATCACCATGTTTTTCTGTGATTTATCTTCAGCTACTTTGACACAAAGGCATCTGCTGTGATGCTCACACCTTTGATAAAGTCTCGAAAGTGTCAGCTTCCTTTTTATAGATACAAAAATATGTAAATGTCCTGATCTGAATTATAATATTTCTGACTGTCTGAGGCAAAATTTCCCAGATTCAAATCGAATTGAATCAAATCGAATCGTGGATCGAATCGATTCAGGATCTCGTGAATCTGAATCGAATTGATTCTAGAAATCAGTGACGATACCCAGCCCTACTCCTGAGCTCAGAAGGTAGGGCATGTCAGCTCCTGATCGGAAAGTTGGTGGTCTGATTCCTGGCTCCCCAAGTCTGCATGCCTGGGAAGTTACTAACCCCAAGTTTCTAACCGATGCATCCATTGGATGTGAATGTGTGTGAATGGCAGATAGAAAGCACTTAAAGCATAGAAGAAAGTGCTTGTGTGAATGGGTGAGTGTGGCATGTTGGAGAGTAGGAAAGCTCTATATAAGAATCAATCCATTTACCATTTACTCTCTTTTGGAGACGGCAACAACAGACCTCTAGGGGAACTGGGCTCCTTTTCTTTTTATTAGCTATTTGGACATTTTTAGTCGTAAAAGATATCTTGCTTTGTGCAAAAAATAACAAAAAAATCCAAGTTGAAAGGTGTATTTATCACAATTCAGAACTGTTCCATCAGTGCTCCAAATATTTCTTTGGATTCTTTGTAGCTGCCCTTTCTTGAGCTCCCTTTGCAAACACTAAAAGCGTATGAAGTAAAAAGTGTTGATGCTTTGATCTGGGAGCTGAATTACTGATGTGTTCATGGTTTTACCATCTCCTGCTCATTTGTCCTGGGCTCTATTTCTATCTGCAATCCCTGTGACTACAGAAAGTACGGTTACTGTTCTGTGTCCCTGTTATTACACTGACAAGAAATCCAAATTGCAACTTTATTGAACCAAACCATCTACGTTCACAAGCTCCCTCGTTATCCATTTTGCAGAGAGCAGGACGGGGAAGAATTTCTGTCTTATTGAATAAAGGATGCTGTCGAAGTGGAGCCTCCTGCTCTCAGGAACCCTTGCATCGGCAGAACCCCGGGAACCATAGATCACAAAGGGAAAGAGTAAATCGATGAGGATGAGAAGTGGGCAGCAGCAGAGAGGGAGGATAATGAAAGAAAACATAAAGAGATAAGGACAGATGGGAGAGTGAAATGTAGAAAAAGTAAAGTGCTCGGCACTGATTCAGCAGAACACGTCTTTAGATCTTCAGTTTTTTCTCTCTCTGATTATAAGATCTCCATCGTGAAGGTTGTAAAAGTCAACTCTGAATGAACGAATGGACATAATACTCACGGTTTATTATAGCTTCAAATTCTGCAATATTTGAAATACTGGAAATAATTTATACTTGTGCTTCCTCCATCTTTAACCTCTCTCCCAACGGAGTCACATAAAGTTTGGCACGATGACGGAATTAAAGATCAAAGCCTTGGATTGAATCTTTGAACGTGTGCAGTTTTAATAAATGTGAGCCTTGAGCTCGTGCTTCTCTTTGATTCCTGCGTTGCAGCGTGTGGATTTTGGTCCTGAAACTGCAACTGTCGCAACTTTTTTTGTTTGACTGTGGAAGTTTCTGGTTTTCCGCGTGAACGACGACACGAGGAAATGCGAGCAAAAGCGGCGGTTTGAGGAAAAGCTTTGAAGTAATCTGAGCTTTTTTTTTAAAACTACAACAAACACAGTTTGGAGTGTTTTTAGCTTAATGAATGAGACTCTATGAAAACCATCCTGGTGATGTCAAAGCGACGTATCAAGAGTATAAGTTCTAAAAAGAAGTGAGGCTGCGTTTTGAAGCGGATGTCCAGAGATTAGAGGAAGTGGACATGAACCAATAGCCCTTATTTTGGTTATTCTGCCAAACGTTGCAGTAGCAGAGACACAATGACCGAAATGACTCAGCTGACTGTTTTTGCTGTCAATGCGGAAATTTTCATTGGAATTACTGGCCGCCCTCTGCTGCTATATTCATCCTTTTGTGCTGTCGTGCTGTTTCCCCACGGTGGTGTACATAAAGAACCGGTATGACAGCTACACCCTCCACATCCTGCCACCATGTTTCATTCTCATATGGGACGTCGAACAACCCTTCACCCCTCCTGCGCGCTCGAACTGGCACCATCCAATATCCCCTCAATGTTTGAGTGGTAGACAGCGACAGCCGCAATAACTCAAAGCACAAACACATCACTTAGTTCTTGCATCCCAAAAAAAAAGCGAGTTTTCTTTGCAGCCTTTAATTTACATAATCGTCACGTAGCTCTGTAAACATCGATGACATCCGCACACCAAGTGTTGGTCACAAATTGACAGTTTCTTTAAGTTCATGAACATCTCAGTTTCAGAAGTAAATATTTCCTCTGGGAAAACGAATACACTGGCCTCCCTAGCCTCTTTTTATCTCAGGAGGAAATATATGCCCAAACTTTTTCAAAACCCATCCAGCCAATTGAAGCTGGCGTCGAATTAAAATATCTCTCTGCTGATGAAATCAGGTTTTACAGTAGTCTCTTAGAACTGCAGAAGAAAAAGCAAAAGCGTTCTGCTACAAATATGCAGTGCCACGTCTGAACTTGTGTGCTTTTCATCTGTATCGTCTATTTTTTCCCTTTCCTCTCTCCCTTTTCCCTCTGAAAGCACTAGGGCAGTGGTTATAGGACAGAGCCAAAGTTTGGTTACCAAAGGGAAAAAAAAAAGAGGAGATGAGAGGGAGGCATAGAGATGATTACAGGACAAGAAGAATTAAAGCAGACATTGGAAGGAAAAGAGAGTGCCATGAGGTGGAGAAGATGTGGGCATAGAAAGAGAAGAGAAGATCTTACAGTGTTTGGTACTCGTAAAGTCTGCTGGGAAACGCAATGGAGTAACTGTAACAAGTGGCTTGATGTGTAGTCAGATTTGCAGATTTATTTATTCATTTATTTTAACTAAAGTTGAATCTAGTAAATCTGACACACATTGTAATGTTATCACCCACCCACTCACAGCGAGAGGGGGACGAGGAGAGTGCGGCTGCAGGATGGGCACGAAAAGCACCAAAGCGTGCAGTAAAGAAAGGGAAGAAAGAAAATACACAAAGAGAGGTTTGGGGTTTACAGGCAGGTACTTGGAAGTGTGAATCATGACACAGGTGTAACATTTTGGCATCTGCCAAAGTGATGAGAGTGGAGTTTGATACTGTAAGTCATTGATGCAGAGTTTGAGTCTCTTCATGAAGGTCTCAGTAGATGTGCCAGTCACAACACAAACTACAGAGAGAAAGTCTCGCTTATTCTAGAGTTAAGACTTCAATGAGAAGCCGCTTTTTTAAATGTTATTTATATTCCAATGTAATATAGACATATTAGTAACTGGGTTTGTCATTGGCACTGTTAATATTTTCCTTTCATCAAACAATTTCAGGGTAGAGAAAGTAGAAAGTTTAGAAATGCTGTTTTGCTGGCTAGTTCTGATCTTACTGAAAGAATGTGTCTTTATCTCAAGTGTAATTAACAATGTATGAAGTTACTTTAATAATTAAATAGAAAACATAATTTCCACATATTTTGTCAATATAATTCTTAGCTTTATTCTCATAAATTACTAAAGGAAAAGTCTGGGATTCAGAATAACTGGCTGTGTGGAAAGAAAAGAAAGTTATTTTTCCAGGTCACCTTTTTATGAAAGAACTTAATCCTGTGTTGCGAGAAACAATATGGTATATATAGTAAGGCTGGTAATTAAGTTGGCAGCAGTTAGCTTAGCTTAGCATAAAGACTAGCAGGTTTAGAAGTCTGGCTTTGCCTGAAAGGATCAAGCTGCCTTAAAACAAAGCAGGTTATATATAAAATGTTAAAGAGTGAGCTTTAGGCAGGCTGGTGGACATGTATTGTTAAATACAGCAGGGCTCCAACCAGCTCATTAGAAATGAAAAAACAATAAAGAAATCACTTAAAAATTGGCTGAAAGTTCAGTACAGATCTCCTGTCTCCACAAACATATCAGAATCATAATCAGCATACTTTATTATTCTATAAGAAAATTATGTGGGTTAGAGTTGCTCATATATTAAAGAGATGTAGCTGCCCTGTTACACTGGCATGCACCACCCTTTAGCTTCGCCCTTGCTTTGGACTGGAGTGGGCATTAATTTTCCCAAAAGGTGGGACTGTTTGGAGGGCCACACTGATAAGCTAATATAAGTTAATTATTATTTATTGGTGCAGCCACTCACAGCAGTCCCAATTTCTCATGTGGCCCTTTGGGATAATTAATTGCCCACCCCTAGAGTCTGGACAAACATGGGCATTATCTGGATCTGAAGTCAAGCTAGGCTAATCACCCTTCAGTTGCACAATCACCTAATGGAGAAGCTTTATGTAGTTCTTTAAAAGAAATGTATTTCAATGATCTTGCTCGTTCTTCCTGCTCATAAGATGCTTTGTTAATTACCAGTAGGAATCCCCATGTTTGCATGAACTATTTATGAGATCACTCACATTCTCAGCTAGGATCTGCTTTGTGCAGTTGCCACCACACTTACCCACAATGCTCAGGCACCTGGGCATCCTCCCGGTGTCATGATTTTTTTATTTAGTGTCCTCATTTGCACATTAGCTGAGTGACATGTTCAGTTCTTCTCACCTTCTGAACAGTCATACATATCAGCTTGTTTGCACCGCTGCTACAAACAGCATATACAATAAGTTTCAAAAGAGCTCATTGTTACTGCTTGGATGTGGAGCGCAGTCACCGTAAACGAAGCTATAGACTCGCATTTCTTGCTTTTTATTGCATTCTCCTCTCGCTCTCGCACTCTGGGCTTTCCTCCCTGTTTAGTAAATTTCATTCTCAGTGTGTATGCTATCCTGAGCAGCGGGCCTGAAGCAGCTTGAAAACACTGTGCACGAGAACGGCGCTCAGGTTTCACAGCACAGAGTTGCTGAAAGAGAAATAAGAAGGTCTGAGGCAAACACGCGGCAGTTCTGAGTTCACTGGATATTTGAGATTCCGGGCCAACGTTGTGTTGTTTCACTTTCCCCGCTCTTCAAGCAAAACAATTTAACCCTCGTTTTGCTGTTGGCTTTGTGTTCCGATATGCAGCAGTTAGCTAATCCCACATTTGGCATTTTTACGATGAGGACTGAGTGTATACAGAGAGGCTGAGACTATCCAAATCCCTAAAGCCTCTTCTGTGGGGACGCCCGGCCGATTCCCGCTTCTCCTGCTTGGTCCAAAGATCTGAGCAATGATTCCCTCTGGCTGGATTTTATAGGGACACTCAAAGCTTTATTACACCAAAGCCCTTTCCAGACAAGTAAAATGACATGATAACGGATGACATTCTGCACTATAGACTGGTATGGAGATTTCTCTCTCTCTCTACTTATGCCCTTTTACAAATGTCTTTTCAGATGTGTCCTTAGACCGGTTACTAGCTGATCTTTGCTCTGTGTAGCTTAATGCGGAGTTTTATCTTGATGACATTTAAATGTTGTTCTAGGTCGTATGGAGTGTGCTTTCTGCTTAAAATGCTTCTCATGCACAGGAAAAAAAACAAACTACACCATAAATTTACTTGTAGGAACTCTGGACTCGCACTTCAGCACTAGCAGCTCTGCGCTGCTCAGCTGGACAGGGTGCGGGTGAAGTGTCTTGCCACAGCGGAGGCGGTTAATGAGCTTTATAGCTGTTGGAAGAGCCAAGCTGGATATTTCCCCACCTTTTCAAACTTTATACTCAAGCTAAGCTGCCTCCTGTCTTCAAATGTCTATTTATGATTTTGAGATCATGTTTAGCTCCTGTCCAAAAATCAGTCTTTGCAGATTATTCCTTGGAGTTTACAGTGATGTCTAACCTTTTTCCTCCTTGTTTCCTTGTTTATAGGCATGGCTCCAGAGGTATGGCTACCTCCCTCCTGCAGACCCCAGAATGTCAGTGCTGCGTTCTGCCCGAGTCATGCAGTCTGCTATCGCTGCCATGCAGCGCCGCTACGGCCTAAATGTCACAGGCACGCTGGACAGCAACACTATAGAGTGAGTCACACACACCTTTAAAAATACCCTTAAAGACACCACAGTATGAATTATGCACAAGGTTCACGATGGGTTTATTCCCAAAATAAGAAAACACGGGTAAGAATACAACAGGAAGCGGCTGAGTGTGAAATTACAGCTACAGAGAAACCGTGGTGTTTGCTTTGGTCATTTTTTGTATTCGCCTGAATACAAGTAATTACTTGGGATATGTTGAATTGCTCATGTGGCTTTTAAAAAGAGAGAGATGTGGATCTCAGATTGATTTTTATGATTTGATGAACAGTCTCAGACTAAAAATCTAAATTTGCTGAGGGCCTCGGGCATACTGTAGGTAGATGTTTTATTAATTTGAGGAGGGAAAACACACTGCGAACTGTGTTGCTTGTGTTTCTTTTTTGTAGGACTCACAGTTCAAGTGAACTAGACATTTTCAAAAATGGAGGTACAGGCTGTTTGTGTTTCTTTTCGCCCCGTCTTACATTTTTAAGGCGACCAGAGTCGTTTTGCCAGACGCAAAGTTGGCGTAACGTAGACTAAGTGGGGCTTATTAATGTGATCAAAGAGGGTTTTTGCAAGAGTACACCTCCGATGTCAGATCAAAGACTTCACAATGTTTTAGTATTAATAGACAGTGGAAGAAACAGAAGAGCTGCGACTCTGGTTGGCTTTGTCCTCATTTGAACAGTCCAACCTCAGCCCAGCAGCTACAAGCAATCAAGCAGGTCATGTTGGTTTGGATTTTCTTTCTTTTTAATGGAAAGACTCATTGTTATATTATATTTTGTCTGCACACAGGAGTGTAGTGGAGTGAAAACCCACCTGGGGCTCTCATAAGTCTTTAAAGAGATGTTTTTAAATTATTCATCTGTATGAGAGCGGCAGTGGCACGAGGACACAGATCATCTGTGTTTTTAAAGCAGCCCTGGATTTACCCGGGTTTAACCTCGCCGCATTATACCTGCAAATCACTAAAACAGTGCTCGCTGACATTTGTGCGCACCAACAGCGAAATACCATACATGCCACACGCAGCAAAAGAGCTCACATTGGTCACTGAACTGTGATGTGGCGATGTGGTGGCCAGCTATGTGAATGCAGACTAACAGCTATCCAACCGCTGGGCTGAAACAGAGTGAAATGTGATGAGCTAACAGTGCCTGTTTCTTTTTCCCCCCTTCTGCTTCTCTCGATTAATGTAGGGATAACACGATAAGGTGAGGCACCTTTTTTTTGTACATTTAAATACATGTAGTTTTACACTGTGTGGGTGTTACGATGAAGTACGTGTGTTCTGTTATCAACACGTTGTCATCTTTGCATTTCGTTTACATATAAATGTTCAAAAATTACATCATATTGAATTATTTTGCACATCTGTTCTGTGTGACACTGGCTCAGAGTTGGCTCCTGTGAGCCAGTGACATCACTGTGTCAGGGTGGGGGAGGTAATGTGCTGCTGCCGATATAACTTTTTTCCTCCCCGCCTCTCTCCACAGGTGGATGAAGAAGCCCCGATGCGGGGTTCCTGACCAAATAGGGGGTGTGTCCAGATTAAGTGTCAGGAAACGACGGTACGCCCTCACGGGACAGAAGTGGCAACACAAACATATCACATACAGGTGGGTGGATTCAGCTTTTCTTTTGTTTTCAAGGCATTTCAGTGCTACCTAGCACTACAGCATGTTCAGAAAACCCCAGAAACACACCCCAAACTGCGAGGAGACCCCAATCACCCGAGCAGCCGTGTGGGAGACATAGAGATAGGAAGAAAGAATACTTTTTTCTTCAGTAGCTCCTTTATTTCCGAGTCGTTTGAGCTTTTGACCTGTCCCTGCCTGTAAGCTTTATAGCAGGGCTGTCAAACATAAGGCCTGTGGGCCAGAATCATTCTAGCAAAGACTCCAATCCAGCCCATAAGATTTTCCCTCTGCTAAAGACTTCCCACATGCCCATTCATGGTACATCAATGTAATTAAGTGACAGATTATTAACTGACAGATGTTTTTTCACTAACTACCAAAGAAATTTCTGTGTTTTGGTTTTTTTAGTTTTGTTTTTCTTTTAGAAAAGCCTGCAGAAAAAAAGGGGACATTTTCTTTGGATTAACCAAAATCTGTGTAATAATTACAGGACAGTCTGGGCAATGAGCTGCCAGATCCTTCTTACACATTCATTTCTTGCAGTTAAAGCCCAAAGAGTCACGCTGACAGATGTCTTACCCCTACTCTAGCAGCTTCTTTATCATGTGCAAAAACTGTTTCTTGTATTGAGACAGGCTGTATGTGGCCAACCAAGTAAAATCACTTTGACATCCCTGATTTCACTTCCTCATTTCCACTGAAAGAAGCACAATATTTGAACTTGCGTAATGGACGCGAACCTACAAAAGCAAAGGTCAAGTAAAGTTCCACGTCACTCAGAGCCTTAAACATCACATTAACAGCAGCACAGGCCGTGTCCATCAAACCTCTCACTGCCGGAGCCGTCTCGCTCCTGACAGAACATGTAGCACAAATGCAAAAAGAGTGTACGCGCACTGGTGACCTCACCGATTTCATAATTCACCAGCGCCTTTTCTGACATCCCGCTACATGAGTAATAATGTACAGGACAGCTTTCTGTGGTTATATAATTTTTCTCTGCTAAGATGTAGTGAGTAGCCCAGATTCTGTAATATTTCATGTGTGTTATACTGTTGCTTGCCTCAGCTTCGTGTTTTATGGACAATCCTCAAGTGCTGTTCTTGTTTTTTCAGTTATTATTCTAGATTTTTAAAAATGTTTTGCATAAGCGGTAATTCCTGCTAAATATAATGTATGGCTCAGTGGCCTCGAATAACCTTTTCTTTTTTTGAGATTGAGTTGAAATTGAGCACGTGGTTCATTTGCAGCACCACTGATAAGAAACCAAACCAATGAGGCGGATCGATGCAGAGTGGAGGAGGAGAAGGGTGGAAATGAGGAGAGAGGAAAGAGAAGAGAACAGGAGAAGCAGATTCAGAGAGAAAGACATGAGCTGAGAGGAGGAGGAGGAAACCCTGGTGGAAGGCAGAGGGTACTCTCTGACAGATTAGGGTTATGTAAATGAATGGGAGCATTTTGAGTGTGTGTATTTGTGTGTGCATATATATTTATATATATGTGTGTGTGTGTGTGTGTGTGTGTGTGTGTGTGTGTGTGTGTGTGTGTGTGTGTGATGTGTACATAGATGTGGCCTCTAGTCAGTTGTCAGATGTGCCTTCAGCTGCTCCTTTTATGTCAGATTGCAATGGAGGTTGTAGGAGAATGCAATCGTCTAACGACTCTTTTAATCTGCTTAAATGTTCTTTATGTAGTGTTAGAACGGGTCACCTCATTTAAATCTGATTCAAGTATCAAAATCTTGTCAGTAATTTAAGAAATGCTGCTATGCATTCGTGTCAGAATAAGAAGCAACATCTTTCCTTCTCAGTTTGAAGAAAAAACGTTTTCAAGTATAACTGAGGTTCACCGATGGACGGTGGTAAACATAAAATTGTGCTAACTGCAAGGGAACTTGTAAGGTTAGGTGCTGAAAGCTATGAGTCACAGTGACGGTAACGGTTATCCAAAGCACCTTATGCCCATAAATTATTAGGATGCTGACTTTTAGGAATATTGTACCTCAGTCATAAAACATGTTCTCAGAGTTCTCAAGAGTCGCAGATCTTTAAAATTCAAATCAAAGTTGAAGTAAACACAAAAATTAGCCAGTAGACTTAAACTGTTTTTATGTTTCGTATGACGATGGTAAAGAAAGTAAAAGCATACATGAAAATGTGATTAGCATTAGCTAGCTAGAACACTTCTGAGTGTTTGATACAGAGGTTTTGTCTATATATATAAAATGCTGGAATAAACATTTCCCCACTTATAAAACATAATATAACATAATATGTTATAACCTCGAATCTTTTTGCGAATCTTTACCATTCTTCTCTGCACGCCTTCCAGAGCTTTGTCAAGTTGGGCCAGTATTCGCACAGTATTTATACTTCCTGAAATATTTGATAGGTTCAAGCCAGAGCTGTGACTTGGCCACTTTATGTTTATGTTAACCGTTGGCCCAAAGATATTATGCAGTGCCATCTGACTGTGGTAATGCCTGGAAGTGTAAAAGCTGAATATGAAATTGGGTCATCTAACAGCTGTCAAAGGCTGCACATGTGCCGTCATTGTTAATTACCCAATGATTTGTTGAGTAAAAAGAAATGTAAAATTAGACTGACTAACAAGGAAGTTAGTAAGAACATCCCTAGTCACTAAGCCCCTTAGTCAATGTCTTGACTGTGTGTTGAGGGTCATTGCCTTGATGGAAGAACTTTCTGCTCAGTCTAAGATCACGAGTGCTCAGGTGACATGACATAATGAATTTTAAAAACACACACCCAACAACATGATGCTGCCACCGCCGTGCTGCACTGCACGGATGGTACTGTGCAGAGGATGAGCGCTGGCTTAATTCATCATATATAATATCAAACTTAAAACTGCATCTAAACCATTCAATCCCAGATCAGGTGCTCTTGTTGCGCACAGTCACTGGACTCCCAGGTGTCTTTTGCGAAAGGAACAGGCACTACCTCAAAACAAACACTATCTCTACAGACACTACAGTTAAACTGTAGCAATCTAACTAAAAAGTGGATATCTTGTTCTTGTTTCTCCCCGAAGAACCTCTGCCTTTCTGTTACAGGCTTCAAGCATTTAAAATAGTCCTGAAAAAAATAACACTGACATTTGGAAAGTATAACAAATGCATGCAAGCCCCAGGTGTGTGCTGGTCTCGGTGTAGCCACATACAGTACTTTCTGTGGGGAGGCACTAATTAGCTTTGGCATCCCTACTGTTTTCCCTGCATGCAGGTACTATTACAGCACATGAGTTGCATTCGGAGTCATTATCACCTCGCAGTATGGAGTTTAATATGTGGTGTGGCCTCAGAGCAGGCAGGGATTATTTCCATTTGTTATTGTGCAGCTTCGCCCTGCATGTGTTACCCTCTTTATCTGGCTTGTCCTTAAAATAGGACACACATACAGAGGGTTGGGTCACAGGCTCGTATGAAAACCATCTTTTTTTTATTCCTTGAGTGGCCTCAGTTGTTGATAAGGCCTTTCAGAGAGAACAGGACAAGGGCATGTATTCACACAGAACCCTGGTGGTGCTACAGTGTTTATGTGTTACTTTTAATAACAGGGAAGACGTTTGTACCTTTGTGACTCTCTCTGGGTCAGCTGATATTGATTCAAAAGACGGACTGTTTCCCTGTCTTTATCACGTTTGTACTTCAGTCTGCTTTACATAAGCCCTTTAAAAGACAAAGTGGCTATTCATGATGCCACTTTAAGTGGTCTCAATTAGGTAGGAATAGTTAGCTAATGCCACTTCTAGATGATGTTCAAGATTATCTCTGGAATTTAAGGCTTTGTCAGCTCCCAGGTTAAGATAACAGCATTTAGTACCTGCACTTTAAACTGTAGAACAGTTCAAAATTTACACAGTTTTAAGCTCAACTTAATATTAGTATATACTCAATACTTGAAATGTGCAATTCACTTGTATTTTTATTTTTTATTCCTATTTATTCTATTTATCCCCTTTGTATATTTTATTTATATTTGTCTCTGTATTTATATATGTGTGTGTGTGTGTGTGTGTGTGTGTGTGTGTGTGTATATATATATAACAGTTCTGTAACTGTAACTTCGGTCGTTGCTGTGCTTTCTTTGGAAGTCGAATTTCCCAGAGGAACCCACCCGAGGGATTAATAAAGTTCTATCTTATCTTATCTTATCTTATCTTATCTTATCTTATCTTATCTTATCTTATCTTATCTTATCTTATCTTATCTTATCTTATATCAGCTTCAAAGACATTATTGTATATCTTTGAAGCTCATATCATTAAGAAATGGGGGGGGAAAGAAATCCAGCAGAGGCCTGAGAGATGCATCAGTGAAGCCTCATCAGGAATGGTCTCAGTGGAACGTGGCTGTCAAGAAGCCATTCTTAAAGAAGATTACACAAGAACTGCACTGAAAATCAGTCGGGTTGTGATGCTGCCTCGCTTTTCGCTTTTTAGCCAAGATATTGAGCGTAGGGGGAGAAAAGTGTATCGCGTTCCACAGTCAACTTTTTGACCAGTGTGACTGCATCGTCTGGACGCTTGTAGAGTTTTGTGGCTGTACTCGACAGTGTGAGACGCGACAGTTGATGTGAAAATAACAAACAGAATGGCGGTATTATCAGTTAAAGATATATTAGAGACTTGTATTTTGAAGAGCTACTGGGAAGCTGAAAGGAGGTTGAATGTTCTTTTTTTTCCTTTTTTAGGTGGACAAAAACACTGCTCTGGCTGCTGATTCTTCTCAGTCTCGGTTCAGTGCATGCACCAGCTGCTGTTTGCCTGACAGTGGAGGTCTAAATGTAGGCTAACAGGAAGGATGCTAGGATATCAAAAATAAGACATAGCTCTAAAAAAAAGAATTAAAAGCATCCCTGCTTCTTCGTCTTTTATCATGACGTATGTTCTGTTACTTTCTTACTTTCGCTCTGTGTGTGTGTGTGTGTGTGTGTGTGTGTGTGTGTGTGTGTGTGTGTGTGTGTGTGTGTGTCTGCAGGCCTCAGTTCTGAAATCATTATCAGAAAGAGAAGGTTTTACAAGACTTTTGAGAGTGCAATTAAAGCGAACACGTCTCTGGCAGAGTGGTGGTCGGCCGCCTGCGAGTCAGTCTTGAAGCGGCCGACAGAGAAAGAAAAGCAGATTGTGTTTTGCTATAAGTGTGCTTCCCTCTTCACCAAATGTGATTCAATAATGAATCGGAGCTTACGTGTGGTATCAATTTGCAGTGTATATAAATGTGCCTCGCAGTGGTAGACAAAGGCGTTCTGATAATATTTATTCCTATTATGGAAAACGACAGCGCTGACAGCCAAACACAGAAACTGTGAAGAACTCAAACAAAAACGGGAACAAAGGTGACGAGGTGACGGAGGGTACACAAATGAGACGGGGTGGATGCGAGGCGATAACAGGGAAGTTTCGAATAAACCTGAAGCAGTTGAACAAGAAAACAAAGAAACTGACGCGGAGCTGTTTTGACTCCCACTTTTTTTACGCACTTAAATTAAACATCATCGTTCCTCCCAAATCAGACGCAGCAGCAGAAGAACACACAGAGCGGCTTGTGTTTACAAGTGTCTTAAGTTGACTGATGTAAGCTACACCTATCTGTCTATCCCTGGAGACGAACCAGATTTTAATAGAGCGTGACACTGAGATATTGTCAGACTAGAATAAAGCGGAGAGAGGTTTTTCCTGATTGCCCGAACCAGACTGTGGCTCTCAGCAGGCAGTGGACTGTTGATAATCCTTAATTAGAAAATAAATTCCAGAGGCAGGAAATTGTCCCATCCTCTCCACACCTGCACCGACTCAAAGCCGGCGGGGGAGGACTCAGCTGTTTTCTCTCACAAATCGCTCCATTTAGCTCTCTGTTGGCGAGCAGGACGAGCGTGAAATGGCAGCATGCAGGGAAAAGCGGTGATAGTTGGGTTTTTTCCTCTTCTTGTTTGGCGTAGTGAGATCACATAGATTGACATGCAGCGATGTTCACCTCTTTCAGCCGTTGTGCTTGAACTCACTGTCAGTTTCTGCCTTGCCATGTCTCAGATTCACAGGACTTTATTTTCGTCCCTGATTTGATTCTGTTCTTTAATTTTGTCTTTTTTCTTTTTCCTCTGAGTGGTCATCCAGCACAATAAGCCACTCTTCAGTGTGTTTATTTTACCCAGTGCTGTGAGCTCCTTATTAGACCAATTTACAGTGGATTTGCTCATCTTGACAGCTGAAAGAGAAATCCAGATTTGAGGCTTGATGATAAAAAGAAAATGATCTGGCCTGCGTGCATTTCTCCAGTCTAACTTCTTTACCCCCTGTCTTTTATCTCACATCTCTGCAGCATAAAGAACGTGACACCCAAAGTGGGTGCTGAGGAGACCCACGACGCCATTCGGCGAGCCTTCGACGTGTGGCAAAGCGTGACGCCACTGCGCTTTGAGGCTGTGCCCTACAGTGAGCTGGAGAGGAGCAAGAAAGACGTGGACATCACCATCATCTTTGCTTCAGGTTTCCACGGAGACAGCTCACCCTTCGATGGCGAGGGGGGCTTCCTGGCCCATGCCTACTTTCCAGGGCCGGGAATAGGAGGCGACACACACTTTGACTCAGACGAGCCTTGGACGCTGGGCAACCCCAACCACGATGGTAAGGATGGTAAATACACTGTTGACCTTCATGGTTTCATCAGCTTGTCGCAAAAATACAACAAAACCAGACGTCAGTCATAAAACAGTGGCTTTTATTGAGTATTTACAACAAAATAGTCCCAGCAGCTCGACCAGAAGCCAAACTGCTGACCTTACGCATAATAAGCTCCTGCTGCTAATTCGTTTTCTGCAGAGACATGGCAGCCAATAAGGTTTAAAACGAGTTTAATTCACACACAGAATGTCCATAAAACACAAACTCGTCACACTGTTAATTAGTCCTTGGCTGTGCGTTCATTTTTAGTTAACGTTAAACAATGTGTAATGCTCAGAAGTTGCTATCGATTTCAGGTAACCTGCAATGACGTTAAACACACATCCTTACTGTGGAGTATTCTGCCCTTTTTTTTTCACTCGCCTGTTTTATTTCACCAAAAGTGGACAGAAATGATCGACACAGGATATCGTGATCCCTGAGGTGCGACACAGGATTTCCCGCGGCCTCGCATCCAAAACAGTAAAACAGGAAATTGTTTTCCAACCTGTCAATGTGGCTTTACAGATATAGTTACAGGTTTAATACTTTTATCACATTTACTACATATTTACTGTGGTAATTGTAAAGGTAAAAGTGTATTTTATGTTCGGTACGTCTGCACGGAGCCATGCGTCGTGATGCTGTTGGTTTTGCGGGGTCAGGTCACTACTCATTCCTTGCTCTGCTGTGATTTACAACTGTGATTTGCTGAGGCTTGTTGCTTCATCTCGCTTTCTCAAAGCAAATACCACCCTCATTGAACAACAGTAATCATATCCCCTCTCACTCTGCGCCGATCTCAAGCCCGTGCCCTTGCTGAGTACCTGCCCTTGGAGCCTTGCAGCCCGCCTTTAGCGGGGTCTGCATGCCATGTGTTCTGCATGGTGCAGTCTGAGCAGGCGCGTTGCCGTCCAAGTCGTTGTGCTGATATGCAACAGGTCTCCACTTGTGTTTTTTGTGTATTAGTGGCAGACAGTCCTAGGTGAAACTCTGAACTCTGTGCACCCCTAAGCGAGAGTCAATGAAGAGCGAGAGAGGGTGGAAAGAAAGGTCTGCAAAGATGATCCAATCACAATAAGATTTGTCCGAGTTTGCAAAAGATGGACGTACCTCTGCTTGAATCCCTCATTAAATTCTAGGAGCTGATCCGCCCTGCTGTCAGCGAGTCATGAGCCAAAAAACAATAGCAGTGGTAACCGATGCAGCGCCAAGGATGAGGGACACAGGGACACTTAAGAATGAGGGACACAGATGAAAAAAAAATATAGATACATAAAAACAGATGAGATTCCTAGCGGGAAGGCAGCGGAGATAACAGCAAGCAAAAGAGAGGATAACAGAGAGAAACACAGTGTCATTAGACAAATATTGGAAGTTCAAGCGCTCATAAGAGAGACAGAAGGAGAGGGAAAGACTGAATGAGCAGCGTAGTGAGGAGTAAAGAAAACATTTGAAGAGGAAAGGCAAGAGAGGGAGACGAGTGGGAGCTGGTGAACACTACTTTGGAAATCAGAGTAAGTAACTTGCTGTTGAAGACAGAATTTTAAGTTGGAGCGGAGGGGCATTGGCAGGTTCAGACAGAACAGAGTGAACAGCTTTTCTTTAAGCTTTGATCGATCAGTGTGACTCTCTATTTAGGATAACGATAACCTCTAGTAACCGTCGACAATGCTGGTTGTTCATTCTGCTCCACTCTTTGACATGATACATATGTATTAACACGCACATGAGCACACGCGAAGGTAAAGACCCGCACGTTACCCACGCACTCACGCGCACGCTGACAAGCAGCTGTCACTGAAGGCCACGATTCTAGCAGACACGTTCTGTTCCTCCCCTCAGTGCAGTATTAATACAGCCCTGCTGTGGCCCACACTTCTGTGAAAACATCCCATAATGCAGGCACTTCTATTACGCTCTCTCCAGCTTTTTTTTTTCTTTTTCAAATGGGAGTGTTTACTGGCTGAGTCCTGACTGCTCGCCGTGGCGGGGGCTGCCCTTATTCCTGTATGACGGCTGGCGTTACATTTAGATGAGTTTTGAAGAAGCACACAGCTCAAAGCTTTTTTCTTTCTTATCCTGAAATGTAACAATCCCTATGCCAAAAACTATTGCAAATATCAGGCTCTGTATCGCTCTGCCAGATTGTTTTTCTCGTCTTGGCACGGTCGCGAGGCTTTGAGCCATAGTGTAGCTTTTGGCAGACGAACACTTAAAAACTGTAAGATAATAGTACCGCAAGCAATAACGCTACAACTTCAGTACTAATAATTAAACATAGTCCTGTTTCATTGCACCGCGTACTGTTGCAGCCAGTGTAGCTGTGATCAGATTAATGTATCATGATACAATCTCTGCAGTATTGCTTCAGTTAGTGGTGTTTTTATTTCATCTCGTAAACACATAAAGTCTGAACTCTTTTGTTCTGGCCATTTATTTGCTCAGCTTCCCAGAGATGAAAACAAAAAAAAAGAAAAAGTAAAAGAGAGCATGTACTGTATTTTAAGGCATTTACAGTTACTCCCGTGTTTTTGCATCCTTATACAGTAGATGGATGGTAATGGATTATAAAGTGTCACGTAAGTGCAAGGTCCTTGCTGTCAAATAAAGGCAAAGAAATGATAAAATGTGTTTGTGCTAACAGCTCAATGAGACTGAAAGCTCCTCAGATGCCAGAAAAACTGCACAGAGGTTCTAATGATGGAGACTAGAGAGACGAGGCTCTGTGGAGAGTTGTCATAATCTTGCTTTTACATGGATTTTATTGGCCAGTGCAGTACATTTCTGAGCTTTCTGCACTGGCACTGCTGCTGTGTCGATATTCCTCCTCAAACAATAGGCAGACAGGTGGTCTTACGCTGAAGTGATGCTTCCTAGATTATGACTAATGTGTAAAATAGAAACGATGCAATGCATTTACAAAGAAATATCTCCAGAAGCATTTTTTTTTCATGTCATGTCATCGTAAGTCAGCCTGTTGGCTGACTTACGATTTAAGAGCCAAAGATGCGAAACTCAGCTCGCTTTTGTTTATCTGGAATCGGCGGCAGTAAAATCACGCACGCAGATGTTCATTTTAATCTAGATGTTGTGGCGGCGGGGATGGATAATTCCATATATTTCCAGTGCATGCTATTTCAAGGATTTGTAATCCATCTCTGATTCATCCCACACTTTGTAAGAACAGCTGGGAATGATGTAATGTTTGCTCAGACCAGCACATGATTTTTAGCTTTTCAGTTCCTTTTTTCATCCTATTTTCTTTCTTTCAGTCTCCTCTCCCTCCTTCTTTGTTGTGTTTCAAAGTTACAATCCCACACAGGCACACAGCAGAGATGAGCTGCTGTCTGGTAAGCTGTCATACCTAATCCTCCCCCTGCACTGTTGTCGAGAGAAAAGAAAAATATCAGTCATCAGGGCGACTGTTGCCAGCGTCACACCGTCAGTGTTATTGTTGTTGTTTTGGACAATGGTGTCACAGATGCACGCTGAAGGATTAATCCCTGTTTGCGCTGAGACAAACACTTGCATACATGTGTGTTTAAGTACTCACATGTACAGTTCCACTCACACTCCAGCACAGGTGTTGATGGAAAAGTTTCATTCAGTGTGATTTTTAGCACATGTTGGAGAGTGATTTATTCAAGACTAGACACTGATTGGTTGCTGTCTGACAACCACTGGTTGCTAGGAAAAATTGGTATTCCCTACCCAGTAGGCGCGTGTTTGCTGGAGGTCACTTTCTGTTGCTACTGAGGTATGTGGTGCAACACCGAAAACCTCCTTGTGATTGCTTTGGTCTCAAGCACACTTGCCAACTTTTTGCTAAGTGGTAGAGAAACTGCAAAAAATGTGATGCAAACTGGAAACAGAGACCATTTGCTTTCAATGTAAAAGCTGTGCCTTTGAGGGATGTTGGTTAAATCATTAAGACACAACTTTAAAGGCGAACAACTGCATCCCTACCGCTCCGTGGTTATAGCAAGGGTTAGAGTTATCAGTCATAGCATATACATTTTATGTGCCGACTTGTCACTAAGTCTTTGTAAAGTATTTTGTGTTTGGACATTGGTTGTTGTTTTTGTGATCAAGAAATGTGTTCAAGTTTAGCTAGCGTTAGGCTACCATGACCAAGAGTTCTTACAATAATCTGATGATCAAATTTGTGTTATAAGTACTACACCATAAATGCTTTGGTCTATATATTAGTATATGGTCTATATGGTAGAGTGCCATAACAACAGTTCAGTGTAATCTTTGAGGGAGTCTTGATATACAGTAGCTAACATGCAGCTGTTATGTGTGTTTGATTTTGGTACATTTATCACAAAGGAGAGAAGGTGGCGACTCTAAATTAAAACACACTAGAAAAGCTACAACCACGGCAGCGTGACAAAAGAAAAAAAGAAAACCGTGTTGTACCTGAAGATGTTTCTGCCAAAATTTAAATCTGTTTTTCAAGCTAAGAATTCTAAACATCTGCTGCCTCAAGCTTCCCTAATATCAGTTTTTGCGCTAAAAAGTAATTCATTAAGAAAGTGATTTATACATTAATGGATCCTGAATGTGAAAGTAAACAAACCAAGGCTGTGCCAGACCTTCTGTGGAGACTCCACTTTCACCCACTTATTAGCTGTTTGCTCGCTAATAACATCATGTGGGGGTTTTTGAGAGTCGTGTTTAACAAGTGGATGCACTGTAAGTGGCCACTTAAACATTTGCAGGTCTAGTTTTTACTTGGATGTAACCAAAATCAAAAATGAGAGATTTTCAGTTCTCATTTTCAAGTCTAATGCATCTCTGAAAGAGTTGTTTATCACATTTTAGAGGAGCCAAATGCTGCGTTCTGTAACCAACAGTGCAACGCTGTATTAAAAACTAAACGGTACTTTGAGAAATAAGCAGAGGTCTCCAAGCTTCCTTTTAGTGTGGAAATGGACATAATATTAATTACAGTCATAACGCGAGCTTGTGGTTGCTTTTTGGAAGAAGGCATGTTCAGATACAGTTTAGGATGATGAAAAAGTGAAAAGGCATTTTGAATATTAAGATCTAAGGGTTTTGAGTTCTTTACAGTAGTGCTGTGCCATATCATATTGTCCATGATGATATAAAAGTGCCATATTTTCGTGTCCTGCTATAGCAGTATCATGTGTTTTCATGTTCCCAACAACAAGACAAGCCCTGAAATGTCTGAGAGCGAGAGCATCATCTCAGCCTCTAATAACAATCTAATAAAAACAATCCTCTCACACATCACAATACTGCAAAATATGCAGGAGAACTGTTCCCACCAAAGGCGAGACAACAAACACGTGGTCGAGTAGAACACGGCTGCGACATAAGGAGGACATGCTAGTCGCCGCCGACGTGCAACCCAAAAGTAAACAAGTGACTCAACCGTGCATCTCTGGAGTTGCGCTGCTTAAGAAAGGAGGAGCCAAACGGTGGAAATTACTGATGCAGTTACACGGTGGCAAAATGAGGGCTTTAAGCAGCTGGATAAAGAGCTCGAGACAACATACAACATCCCTGATTTGCTTACATTTATTAATGTTTCTGCCTGAAAGCTGCAATCCCTGCTAAATATTGTATTTTATTTTTCTACATCATCATAAATGTCAGTACCACAAATTTCCTTTGATGCTGGATCACCCATTCCTGCTTTATAGTATTAGCATGGCCGCAACATTTTTATAGTGTTATGTTTGTAACTTCACGCTGACCTGTGTCGACTGATGAAAGAGTTCTTGCAAGACTTAAATGAATTTGTTTCCCTTTTTAATTTTTCATCCTTATAAAGGTGCTATGTCACAACACATGAATTGTTAGCATACAGATATTTGGAAATTAGACTGTGTTTGCTTGTAGCGGGATTCATGTCATTGATTCAACTCTGGAGAAGTTACTCTCATCCGGCCGGTGTTATCGCTTTTTTGCTTCACCCTAAACCCTCTCCTCTTCCTTGCAGCGAGCAGACTCAGACACAGATCATATCGCACCTTTACGTGCAGGGTGTCGTGCCTTAAAAGAGCGCGTGAAGGTTGTTTGACACGGCGCTTTGGTGAGATCGCTTTCCTAGAAGCCTGTGTTTAAAGGGCGTGTCTGCCTCTTGTGCTGCTTTCAAACAAACATTGCTTGATTTCTTTAAACAACTCTGGTTAAAACACCTTAACAATCACCTCTAACAGGGACAAACGGTAAATTGGACATATGCAGCCTGATGATTTGTGTATGATTTGATTAGTGTATCCATCCTGGAGTGCGGCTAGCAATGCTGTTATGTAATTTTACCTTAAAGTGGGATACTGGAGATCTCTTTCTCTCAATTGGTGTTGTTACTATCTCTGCTCTGCTTTGCAAAAACCCCGTGGCCAAAAACAGAGAGAAGTGCTCCTGGAGTTCCTGCAGCTGCTGTACACTCCCCAAATGCCTGGCTTAAGAGCCCGATGGATGGATGAATGGCTGTAAGAGATCGATAGATGCAGGGATAGATGGAGGCATAAGAGAACGGGCTAAAGATGTCATAGGGTACAATCGAAAGGAGAGCGGAGGGTGGATGTGAAAATTATGCCGGGAGGATAAGAGGATTGCGTGAGACATCATGGAAAAATAAATAAATAAATAAATAAATTAAAAAAAGGGGGGGGGGGGGGGGGAGTGCTGGAGGGCAAAGAGGAGAAGATTGGAGGGATTTGGTATGAACACATGATAAGGAGTAAAGAACTAGAACTGGAGATGGAGATGATTAGATTGTCTCTTCAGCAGATCTCAACATGCCGTGACCACATTTGCAAAAGTTGTTTTATTTACTTATTTATTTATTTTTTGACAGTTTTTCCATTTGTGCACCAGGAAAAAAGAAAGATGAGGCAAATAAGCATCAACACTCATCTGTGCTTTATCACGAGGTCATCGTCGTGGGCTGAGGCCGCTGTGTTTTCCTTTGTGGAAAAACCAAAAGCGATTGATGCAGGAACAGATAAGATGTATTCCATTTAGACTTTAAGTCGCAGAGAGGCTGACTGGATTTGAGGGGAAAAAACCAACAAAAAAAACCAGCCTGGCACTAAAGAAACATTTCATCACCTTCACTGCATACCATGACTGTACACAAACACCCAGTTTCACCCGAGGGTGACTTATAAGGCCTGGTATGTCTTCAAGGACCTCCAGCCTTCGCTAATATCAGGGGAAACTATGTAACAACACAGCATGAAGGCTAGACCTACACACAGGAAATGAGAGATTCCAGCGCATTATTATGTTCTTCACCCTTACCCCCCAAAAATGAACCGGAGGTTAGAAAAACACACCCTGGCCAAGGAAAAATACACCAAGAATTTACATTTCCAGGTAGGAGGATTAGAAAATTTGGGGTGTTAGTGGGGCACTTGATAACCGAGTGAAGGTTGGTTGATGGAGTGGACGTCGGGATCGACACATTTGATTGATGGTCTTGGAAGAAAGCTCAGATCCCCGATGACATTCGCCAAAACAGTTTATCATCGACGTCTGGTCCTTGTTATCCAGTGGTGCATTCAAAGCAGATGCCATTTTGGGTTTTTTTTATTTGTTGTTGTTGTTGTTTTTACCAGCTGACGATGAAAGGCGATAGATTTTTAGGCGTCTCCACGGCAGGCAGAGCTGGCATTGTTATGTGCAGCAGCCCCTGTTGAGTCAGGGTACCGTAACGAATGAGAAAACAGAAGAATACACACACACACATAGAAAAAAAAAGAGATGTTAGAGCAGATAGAGTACAAGAGAGAGAAAAGGAAGAGTAGTTTAGGAACTGAAGAACATATGGTGTCCTTGCAGGTTTATTTTTAGGCTACTCCTACTGGGTGATGAGGAGGAAGCGGTGCGCTCTGTCTTTTCCACCCCGTTTCTCTTGTTCTCCTGTTCCTCGCTTTCATTCTTGCACTGGCTCTGTCCATTAGGTTCAGTGGGTTTGGCTGGCGTAGCACTTGATGTGTTTCCAAAGCACTGTTATAAAGCTGTTAAAATAGTAATGGCTACAATACAAATCAATCCAACAACAAAAATAAAAAGCAGTTATGATTCAGATATATGGGTGATTGCGTATCCCGAAGCCAGAACCCGAGGAACCCAGTTTATTTGCTTGATTGACTCGCTGATTTTTCCTTCTGGCTGTGGCGGCAGAAACATGCTTAATGGGCAGCACTTGCCGGGATTGAAGAGTCATTTTGCCTCGTTGTCCAGACATTAAAATGACAATATATATTTTTCCAAATGGGGAAGTTCTCTGCATGTTGTTTGGACAACGTTTTAGGAAGGTTGGCCTGTCTGCTGTCAGGCTACGGTCTTTCAGTCTGTACGCTCCTATGGTCTTATTTTAGATTTCTTATCGGGTTTTTATTTATTTATTCTTTTTAAGTCTCCTGCAGCATGTTTGGATTTGTCATTCCACTCCAGCAAGTGATGTATTTCTATTTTTCTTCCCTCGTAATTTGGTCTAATTTCCAAAGTGGCGTCTCCTCTGTGTTTTGTGGCTGGCTCAGGTTTGTGATGTCAGGAGCTGGCTCGGGGATTCCTTTGCCTGTTTACTTCAGAGCAGGAAAGGGCATAAAGTCATTCATTTGATAAATAACTTTGTTAGTTAAAAGTGACATGTAGTGGCTTTCTTCCCTAAAAGCGAAGTGTGAGTTTGACACTCGAAAAAATATTTAAGTCCGAAATGCTGACTTTATGTCCTTAAAACATGCAATAATTTCCAGAATATTTCAGCAAAAATTCCAAAAAACTATTTGAGAATGGAGTGTTTATTGAACCTTTTGTCAAAAAAGAAACAAAATGAAATAGTAATTTGCACATATGAGTATTGTGCAGATTATTCAGATTGTTTTAGAGGAGGGTGAAAAATGATGCCGTAGAAGTCTCAGAAAGTCACAAAAACACAAACACTACCGTATCCCATATGATACATTTGGTCTTATAGGGTCAAGGTTTTAACTTTTTTTCCATGTAATTTTGTCATATAAGTACAATCTAAAAAATTACAGCCGTCAGATTAAGGAATCTGATCAAATGAAATGTACATAATTGGTTTACATTCATTTTACACCGAGCATCTTTTCCATAATTATTGATAAATCAAAAAGTTGATTGACCAAATACCCAACACTTAAAATGCTAGGCCTAAAGCAAGTAAACCAGTTCTGACCAACTAATTGATTGAATATCAAATCACTTGACCAATCATTAACACTTAGTGCTGTAGGCCCCACCCCCCAAAGTTGCTTAACTCTGGTTCCTGATGGATCTTCTGCGGAGGCGGGGTAAGCCTGCACAGATTTCCAGCATTTTCTCAGCTGTTTTATTTCTTCTAAATCTGAAATGAAATGAGGTATGATCTGAAACCTGTTCTTCATTTTCTCTCCCTTGAGCAGCTGCTTTTTTTTTTTAAAGGGTCAAATTATTTACCTGGATCTTATTTTACCTCCCGTTCCTGGTTCCAGGCCAAACTCACCGGGTTCCTCCAGAGGTTCCTCGTCCTCCAGAGACGAAACATTGATTAAGCCTTTGGATGCTTTGATTTGTGTCCCACTGACTTCACCGGATAGACTAGAGGCTCGTTGCTGACTAAAACACGGAGCACTGTACGCCGAAGCAAAGGACAGTGGCTTTCACGGTCCATTTCCAGCATGAATCAGAGTCTGTTCTCGTTGGGCTCTGGTGCTCTGCAGTGCATTGTTCAAGTAAACGAGTAAATTAATTGGCAGCATACTCCTGTACTGGAACCAGACGCAGCTCTGAAAGTCTCAGGAAAAAAAAAGTGTTGTTTCCTCAGGATCGCTAATAATGTGAAATACTGTGAAAGCCATTAACTCGCAAGTGCAATTTGAATTAGCGTTGAAGCCCTAATGGTGTAAAATGACCATTTTAGCCTTTCTCAGCAATATTTAGTTAAATGAAAATTCATCAGTTTATTTTTTCCTTCTGTATTGTTTTGTTTTGTTAATAGGGGCTGTTTCTTTTTAATTACACAACTTATGTCTGATATTTACAGGATAGTCCAGAAAAGTTCTTTCAAGGTTGTCCCACTCACAAAACTGCACTTCATCATCTGCCAGTTTCTATAAAGAATTGTAATCTTTCCTGTGCCCTTCAGTCTCTGTCTTTGTCCTATCTCCCCTGCTCTCCTGCTGCCGCTCTCTATTTCCCAGATGGAGAAAATAAATGGGGAGATTCAGATGTGGGTTCTTTTTTTCTTACCCGAGGAATAGATCTTTATCTTTTTACTGGAAACACGTGTACTCGTGAATCTCGAGGACATCAAACAGGGCTGTTTGGGCAGGTGGTAGGAACTGTATTGATGGCTGGGTTGCTAGGTTTGTGGGAGGACACATGCTGTAAAACAGAAGAACAGAAATGTCCACACACATATACAAACCCAGTGCAGTGGTGCTACATATGAGGCAGTTTGTCTCTTGCATCATGGATGGAATGATTTGACAGTATGGTTTGAAACGGTTGCCTGGGAGCACGATGAATAATATATAACCGAATACATGCATATACACAACACTGTGCGAGGCATATCTGTGAAATGTGATGTAATACATACAGATGAGTATGTTAAAAGAAAAAAGTAAGAGGTTAATGGGGTTTTATGCCCCCGGCTTTGGCTCTCAGGCAACAATAAAGCTGGAAGGAAGTTGGCACTGGGTGAATGTGGCACACAGGAGCTAATAATGCAGCGAAATCTCAAGTTAATTGTCTCGTTTTACAAAAGCGTGTCACTTATATAAGCGGAGTTAAGTGCAGAAAATAACGTTTGCAAATTAAAGCATTTGTCTTCATTTTGTCCAGCCCACTTCTGAATTTAAAGTCAGGCCACCGGAGACATCAATATGACAGAAAGGACTGGGATCCTGTATCTGTTTTAGTCTGACAGATTAATGTACAGCAAGTAATTAAAGAATGCCATGAAAGCTGCACTGCACTGTTACAACCATGGGCTGTAATACAGGCGTTAGATTATGTAGCCACCTCGTCTCTGGATCTTCTTTTTACTAGTTCTTGAATTTGCCAGGTGCAGTATCTTTAGCACACCGAATATTATGTATCTGTTTGAAGAGGAAAAAAAAGCATTCACCGAATAGTTTTTCCACTTTTTCCCAAAGAAAATGAAATAGAAAGACAAAGACAGCAGAGAGATCACCATGTGTTCCTGCCCACTATGGCTGCCACTAGAAATAGACGGCTGCCTACTGACAGCAGGATAAACTTCTACGTGGGTGGCTGTGCTCTCTTCTGCCCCCACACATGAATACGCTCACGCACACACTTAACACTCTCAGAGGCAAACAAATCGCACACCTCGGGAGGCTCGCCCTCCCACAAGTCAGTCAGATGCTGTCATAACCTCATACCCATAATCCTCGGTAAACAAAAAGTGTAAACAAACCTGGCCGGGGTTCGTTTTGTTCTGAAGATCACTCTTGAAACAGTACCTCTTGCGTCTGCTCTGATGTGCTGTGCACATTTTCTTTGTATTTTAAGGATGGGAGTAGCCGTGTCGCCATCAGGGTTTCTCAGGGGAGGTTTTTTTGTAATGTGTGGGTATGGCTCGTGCATCAGTGCATCTCAGGCTTTGTTACCAAACTTTTGAAGAAGGTAAAATGCTGCAGCAGGTGAACTGAAAGTGCTGAAGTGTTAGGCCTGACTGAGTTGGAAGGGAGGTGCCAAGCTGAAGTGTAAGGCATTAAATAAATGATGGGGATTTCAGTGTTTGCCACAGAGTTAGTCCTTGTTTGTGGTAATAGTCAGCTGGGTGTACCTTTGCTTTCACAATTGAATTAATCATTTATTATAAACTACATGACAACTTCCTCTCCAGCCAGTTCCTGGTCCTGTGGACGGGCTCCACCGTCTTGACGTGCAACTGTTGATTTAAGACCTTGTTCTGGTCTGCAGCCTCGGTGAGCTCAGCGCTGTGGCACCGGCTCTCCATCTGCCTCAGGTTCTGGATGGAGTGGCCCTCAGCTCGCAGCAGACCTCCAGAGCAGAGCAAGGACTAGTCTCCAGCTGCAGTCCAAGATGGTGGTGCTGGAGTCTGTCCAGCTGCTGGACGACAGATACAAAACAGTTAGATGACACTGAGGACCACCACAACAGCTACTTGGAAAAAAAAGTTAGAAAATGCACTCGGGCATGTGTAAAAGTGTGTAAAATAAGACAAAGAAGAGCGTCAGGTGAATATGCAGAGGGATGGCAAAAGCGACTATTGTGCCTTCTTCTTCTTTAATCAGGAATTGTGATTACCTGCAAGGCTACAAGAAGGGCATGTTTAAAACACTGTAGGCATGCTGATGCAGCCAGTATTTTTCTAGTGTTTTTTAGCTTTATTTCAAATTGCAAAGCGAGGTCTGAAACTTGTTTGCACCATTTTCATGGCTGTTTGCCGCCTGCAGTGTCTATAGGAACAGACCGCCAAAGGATGTGCAAACACACACATGCATACACCATTGCTGCACTTACCATGGCAAATGCATTATTAATGATTAATGATCACAATGAAAATACACACGCATCCCCGTCTCACTCACAGGTGCTGCACAGAGATAAACATGACACGAATAAAAGATGTTTTTCTTTGGCAGCGTTTTTGTTTTTTTCTTCCTCCTTTCAGCTGGTTTATTTATCTTGAGTCCACTGGAACGGCCAATTTCTTGGATCCCTGGCAATGTTCCCAACACCGAATTTCAGTCTGTAGCAGTCTGTAAATAAATAATTACTCTAGTTACATATGTTGCTCACGTCAGCTGGGCTTTGTTCTCTGACACGCTTGTGAGAATTAAGGGTAATAGATTCAAAAGCACAAGTGTTGCTCAGCCAGGGTGTCTACAACCTAGAGAGAGAGGACAGACAAAGAGAAAGGCTAGACTATAGGAGTGTTTGAATAACTCAACAACACTAACATGGAGGTTAATCAGTTTCCACTGCTCTTTGCAGTGTTTTTTAAATATGAAAGCAGCTCATCTCATCATTACGAACAGTATTCAGATTGTGTTGTGGCTACTTTGGCTACTAAACAGTCTCTTTCTGTTATATAATTGAGTACTGGAAGAGTGGTGTTACATTTTATTTGTAAATTGTACCCACAAGAAACCAGCATGGGGCAAAAGTTTCAGTCTGACGCTTTGAAATCTTGTTTTCAAGTGTTTGTATTTGCAATACTTGTGAGCTGATTTGGTGAAATGCACAGAGTGGCGCACAGCGTGTTTCTGTATTGTCCTGCGAGGGTGTGTTGGAAGTATTGAGGGTGTGAATGTGAAGTGAGCAGAATGCAGCTATTGTATTTTGGCTGCATTCTTCACAATGGTCACTCTGTCAAATCAGGCGCACAGCTCTGGCTTGACAGCCAGCAGAGGTCTGCGTGCCCCAGGCCCTCTGAGCCAGGCACTGAATCACTGGGCTGAGATCCTCTGGCAGCTTGTCAGCACAGCATAGTACTCCTGGACAGCCAGTGCTCTCATTGACTCACACTCGGTTTTACTTTCTCTGCTGCCTCTGTGGACTCGCATATCTCCAGCTTGGTTCCCTGTCAGGGCTTCTCTTGTTTCCAGTGACGTACTGAGTTGGACAAACAGCATCCTGTGTCGGTATCGTGAACTTCACCCCAGCTGGAGGACAACAGCTGATTTCTGTTTTTTTTCCTCCTTTCAGACAGTAAACTGTACCTGTTCTAGTCAAGCACTTTTTAAAAGGCTAAGGTTTTTTAATAAACCTTATTAGGTTAGCATCTTTAAGGGTCTGCATGACTAGTATTTTGACACAAACGCAATTTTGTTAGTACAGCTACTTGACAATGCGATTGTATCCTCTCTCTACCTTACATGTTCATGAAGGCTGATGACACAGTACACCATGCATCAGTACCTCATTGGGTCTCCATTGCAGTTGTTGAAAGTATATGTAGCTCTGTTTGAGTCTTTATGGATGGGAGAAATGATTAAATGGTTAAAGTCTTGTCTGATAATGTCACCTTACACATGAAACATGTAGTAACCACTACATCACATAGCTACTGATTTTATTGTAAGAAATTGATAAATAAATAGTTCTAACAATTCTTAGTTAAAGTATAAAGTCATAAACTTATGGGTTAAAATTTAATGGAGAAACATAAAAATGATGGATAAACAATTGAAATAGTCAACTAAAGGTCACGTAACAGCTAGTTGATGGAAATGCATAAATCGTTAAAACACCTAAAGGTGATGCTTAAACTGTTGAATACTAATATATAGTTAAAATTAGCAAATAATTAGCTAAGAATTAATGACTAACGAGCTGAATAAACACATAAACGCATAAACAACAGAAGTAATGAACTGCAACAGCACTGAATAAACAGTTGACACGTTTTGCTAAAATAATGCACAGACAGTTAAAATAATAATAAGCTAAAGTCATGCACAAATAGCTGAACTATTAAAATAGCTAATAATTAACTAACAGTACAGTAGTGCTTAAGGAACTGAAGTAGTTAGCTAAAAGTCATAGCTAAACACTGATGAATAGTTTGACTGTAATGTAAAAACAGTTAAAGTCAGTAGAAAAAAGCAAAGGAACCAGAAGGGATTATGCAGCCAAGAGATGGCAGCTAGGATGAGCTAACGTACGCTTAGCTTCTTTTGTTTAAAACAGTGTTTTTCTTACTTCATAATTGCGCAGGTTCAGTGTCACACTTCCTTGGTTAACTTCTTAGACCTGGACCTACAATTTAGGCTTAGACAAGGCTTTAAAAAAAACTGGTGAGGGCTGCTTTAGGTTCTGCTGAGACTTCCGTATGAAACCAAGGAACCAGTGTCCTTGCTCTTGTTTCTTGTGCTCTGTCAATCCACCAGAGACGCTCCTGAGGTGGCAATTAACATCCTTTTGCATTTACTTTACTGTGCAGTGCTGCTTCTTCGAACACCACTCTTGAAATCATAGTGTCAGCCATTCAGGGCGCTGTGGGAGCTGAACAATAGGAAACATTTGTGATCCCCTGAGACAAAGAGAGTGCTTATGCTTGCTTACACTCGGACGGCACAATAACAGCTGTGTTTTCTAAAGAAAGGGTGGGGGAGTTAGAATTTTGTTCATCTCTGCTGGGTGCCCTCTTCACTGTAATAAAACAAGTGAGAGTTGTAATTGCTTTGTTTGACACCTTTCACTAGCTTGATGTTGATGTGTAGTTAGGAGTCACAGGGGATGCTGTGTTTTTGAAAACTTGGTCCTTTGGTGGCGTTTGGGATTTGTACAGTAAAAAAGAAGCACAAGAATGTGATAACGTGAGAGCTGGGAGGGATAAAGAACAAGGTACACTTACAAGTGGGCTGACTGCTGGTCACCCAGGCTTGTAGCTTACATCAGATGTCATGTATTGAGTGAACCACGGGCACTTAGTTAAGCAGTAAGCAGGCAGGAAGGGTTATGGGCCCCTGGAGGCTTTTGCTGACAACCTGAGCTATTACTGCAATTGAACAGTGGTGACCATAGTGTGTGTTCATCTCCAACCCTACGCAGTCTCTCTGCACTCCTCGCGGTAAGTTCAGGGAGAGCAGGTAGAGGTTTCTGCGTTTTAATCAAAGCCCCTGCTTACTGCACATCCTGTGGGCAAAGATTGTAAATCTCCACTTTCATTCCAATTTCAATTTTTTTAATTTCATTTTTCTTTTCTTTCTCCTCGACCCTCATTAGCAGCAACCTTGACCCTATCCTGAGCAGTGTGGGCAACACTGCAGCTGCCGCTTGATCGTTGCCCACTTAACAGGACAAAAAACCAAAAAACCTGCTGAATCATTTAACACAAGCAGATTTTTATTACTTAAAACTCATTCATGTGCTAAATAAATACTTGTCTTTTTTTGTGCTGAAATCTTGCTCAAATACGCAAACGGCACACATCATAACGATGACTCACCGCCCAATGAAAATACAGGACTCAAATCCCCCCAATCCAAAAACTGTGACCCTCTGTGGATTATCGCACAAACCCTGCACAGATTTGTAATTCATTTCATCTCCTGGCATTGTTTTCTTCAACTGCATCCTCTATTTTCTGCGTTATTATTTTGTGTTTGGGGTTGCGATTGGGCCACTGACAGTAGAGCGATGTTATAAATGCCAAGGTCAGAGGTTGGAGTCGTGTAATTCATCATTTTCGTCTTCTGTGATTGAACGAATACTGGAGCACTCTTACACGATAGTACACTGTCCCGAACCTTATCGTTTTCCTCGCCTCAGGTTTTTTCTATTTCTTTTTATCATCCTTCTCCCCCCAGTTTCCCTCATGTAGCTATCACTCCAAACGCCCTTTCTCCTTGGTTTACTTCACCTTTTTTATCTCTCTATGTATCCACTATATCAAATCTTTGTCTCCCCCCCTCTGTTTCCCCATTCTATAACTTTTTCTCTCACCTTCATCTCGCTTGGTTTCCCTCCTTGTGCACTGCTCTTTGTTTCTTTCATCTGGCTCCATCCTCTTCATCTACCCACGTCTGTCTAGGTGTCACCATTTTCTCTCTGGGCTCTCTGTAACTTCCAGCTGATAATTAGCCAGGCGGTACAAACTGCCTTAGCTTTGTTTGTGGCCCCGGGGTCGACAGGACATCCCCATCTAACACAACGTGACTTACATAAGCAGCCGAGTCAAAGCGACGACACTGACCTCAGAGGGACCCGGGAGGCAGGAAGGCTGACTCAAGATTGAGCGATGGAACGAGATGGAGACGGAAAACGACAGAGACAGTTCTTCACTTAAGTCGTGCAACTGATGACCTGAGCATCTGTAGTGTCAGAACTCGTTGTGCAATAGCTCTCATATACTGTATTTCTCAATAAAACAGTCTATGATATATATATATATATATATATATATATATATATATATATATATATATACACATACATACATACATACATACATACTGGGACAACTTACTACAGTCAATATTTTTTACTTTGTGACTGCCTAGTCTGTGAAAAGTTCCACATAAATAAACCTTTACTTGTTTACTAATAACCTTCTGGGTACTAAGGATCAGGTACGATGAGGTGACAGAGATCTGGTGTAAATGTAGTCGCATTAATATTACATATACAGTCAATAATTCCACTTTACTCACATATGATGTCAAAACGTGCTACACACATTTTTTTAACACTCCTCTGAGCTTCAAGTCTTTTTTGGTAAGAAAAGAAAAAGAGGTCAGTGAGTCAGTGAGTGCTGATGCGGTCAGTGAGTTATTAATATGATTTATGAAGTCAGAAATGATGCCAGTTAGTGTGGGTAAATCAAGCAAGCACGTGTACAGCTACACTAAGATCAAAATCTCTTCACAGACCACCATCACATTTGTGTGCTGTAACTCTACCGGCTATTTTCATAGAATTAATTTGATTTTTTCATTTTTTTTTTAGACTTAATTGTTCACTCTTACCCTTCTGCTTCCGCTGCTATCCCAGGAAACAACTCGGGCGGGGGGTGGAAGATCTTCAGCTGCAGAGCTGGCTCGCCCGATTTCCTCCTCAAATAATTCCTGAATCACTTAGCTGTATCTCTCTCCTCTTTATCTCCTTTCTTTCTCTCTGCCTCTCTTTATTTGCTATAAACCACATCTTCAGACACTTGTTCAATATTACAAGCTTGCATAAATTTTGCCTCAATTTCTACACTTCTCTAACTTTTACAAGCCATCTATTTTCATTGGACGACTTGGACTGAAACCCGAAGCTGTTTCAGCGAAAACCTGGGTATTAACGCAAGAGCTTTCCATCACGCCTATAAAGACCTGCTGACATTTATACAGTCAAATATCATTCATGAGGTCCCAATTAACCCGTTTCTCTGTTGTAGCCTTGTCCGTAAATTCCTAAGTATCGCACTGTACCTGCGATGAAGAGATCTAAATCTCAGTCTCTGTATCTGCTGAAGCGTTATTCATGTGACAGATTTGCAGCAGATAAGTGCCTCACTTTCGTAGGAACACCAATGAATAAGTGATGCTTATCCCCACTGAGTCTTGTTGCGATAAGGGGGGAGAAGAAAAAAAAAGCAAAGGTAAAACTGAAGAGAGATGGCAGCTTGGAGAGTGCAAAAGAAACCCCCCTCAAAACACATTAAATCCTTTTTGTTTTTTTCTTCCAGCCATTTTCTTCCACTAATCCAGGTTAGCATCGCAGGACGAGAGGCAGGGCACACCCTGGCCAGTCTGTCGCAGGGTTAACACAGACAGACAAGCTCAATTTAGAGTCACGAGTTGGCCTAACCCCATCTTTGTCTTTGGACTGTGGGAAGAAGCCAGAGTATCCAGAGCATACCCTTTTTGCTGCGAGGTGATGGTGCTCACCCCATATTTTTTTGTTTTTGACCAGTTTGACTCTAAACTCCAGCCGACCTTTGTCTAACTGCTATTACATTTTCATGCATAACGGTAAACCATAACTTTTTGTGTCTGACAGCTAGGAAAAAAAGCTTTCCTTTGAAGTTCAGCAATAACATATTGCAGCGTAAGACGTCTCATTGGAATCAGGTTAATAGTTTCCCACAGACAGCCCGTGTATAGCCACAAATAATAGAAGACGTAGCAGTCTAACCCTAATTGTATGATGATGAGCTTCTTTATGGGTCAGATTCAAAACGCTGGCAGAACATCAGAGAGGAGGATGAGGAGGACTGGTTTTTGTTGTTGTTTTGGTTGCCAGTGACGTAAGTTGAGGAATAGGAGGCTTTCAATCCCAAATATCTCAGCTTTAATACAGCTAGGGTTGGGCTGGGGTTTGGCTGTTAGCCACAGAGAGTTTCTGAGTCGAGAGGTCAAGAACCCAGTGTAGTCTTCAGCTTACCGCAGCTAGAGACTAATTACAGTTCGCAGGGTTGCCTGTGCTCTTTGAAGTGCACTTGTATTTATTACACGTGTATGTGTACGAGCCTGTGTTTCTGTCTGAAGATGGACTGATTAGGAGCGCAGATGGTGGATTATCTGTGCTCATGCATAGACCCTTATATATGTATGGATGCATATTGTAAGACACAGTCAGCTTTTCCCCTGTAGGGCTGCTGCTTATTTAAACACGACTGTACAAACTTTCAAAACTTGGCCTTATTTTGAGGGAACCTCTCTGGCACTAGAACAGGTGGACCATGACAAGCCACAATAACCCGGGGCTGACAAAGTTTTCTCTTTTCTTTTTCTTTCCGAATTCGCTTGTTTTCGTTTACGTCCAACAGCACTGACAGAGCTGTTCTCTCCTTCACTCTCTCTTCGTGTTTCTAGGTAACGATTTGTTCCTGGTAGCCGTCCATGAGCTTGGTCACGCACTGGGCCTCGAACACTCCAACGACCCCACAGCTATCATGGCTCCTTTCTATCAGTACATGGACACGGATGACTTCAAACTACCAATGGATGACCTGCTAGGCATCCAGAAAATTTATGGTAAGCCTTCTTTTTTTCTTTTTTTTATTTAAATTCAGCAATTTGTTAAGCAAACGCAGGACACAGCCAAGTATTAGAGTTTATCAGTGTGGTCTGAGGAGTTAGTCTTCAGGCTTTAGCTGTCATACAAGCAAGCCAATAACATACTAAGCATTCATAGTCATCTTCCTGTGACATATCAAGTCAGTAGACCATGTAAGAGCTCAACTATAAGTACACTGCCCAACACACCTAACCATATGAAGCTGGCATAGCTAAAGTAAGTCATCTTCCTTCACCTGGAGCTCTTGTTTTCTGCGTTATTGTAACAAACTTTCACAGTTACAGAAATAAGATTAAGACCAAGATTCAAATTAAGGCTCAAATACTTAAATTGAATTCAATTAAGACCTACATTTCCGATCATACTTCATCATCAGAGCGCCTATAGCACGCATCCCTCATCGACACACATTTGGAGTTGACAGACGCTGATTGCACAGTGCTTTGTCTTCTCATAAAGCTGATATAGCTCTGGGGCGGCAGTGTGAAATTCAATTTGACGGCAAAGGATTTATGGAAGCACCCACAGAGTTTGCTTCTTCGGTTTTTTCACTCGTAGTTGAATTAGTAGATTGCAGTGACAAAAATCAGTTATCAGTCTGGATACTTGTAATGATAATTCAGACGAGGCTGGCTTGTGGAGGCGGAAGCCTTAATGTTTAAATGTGTTATCGGGAGTGCCGATGCTGTCGTCTCAACCTCAGCTTGACATCTAAGTTCGGAAACGACTCGTTGGCGAATGACAGCATCGTTCCTTACTGCTGTCGACACTGTACACCAGTCACACTCTGCTGAATGGCTGCATGCGCGCACACACATAGAACCTGCCATCTGCTTACATGGTCAGGGCACGTCCCTCTGGGAGTGACAGACCTGGGCAAGCGATCAAATCTCTCTTCATCCCTCTCGTGTTTTATTCCTCTGCATTGCCCCTCCCTCCCTCTCCTCTGTGTCGTACCAAGAGTTGAAGGGCAGGACGACTGATGACAGCTCTGCTCTCAGCTTCGTACCCCCCACCCCCCTCGCAGTAATTGGCCTCCATTTTTTTTCCACATGCCAGTGCCGGTGCTAGATGTGGTACTAAACAGGAGAAGAGGTGGGAGGTACACAGCTTACATCGAGTACAAGGTGATGCACTTAAGGTTGAGTAGGAAAAAAGTGCGACTTGGTTCTGTGTGAAGGTGAAGCGGTATAAGGAGATGTGAAGGAAATGCGAGTGAATTGGCGTTCATTTACAGCTGTTGGCTTGCAGTCTGGGAGAGTCGGGCACAATCATACGAGGAACTGTGGGAAGCTAAGAGCTGCTGAGGATCAGTTGACCTCTAGAGTTTTTGGACGTTTTGGCTTTGCTGCTTCTGTTTATTCCTTCAACTCTTTGAACCGTAGTCACAAAAAACACTGTAAAGTGCATTCGATATGTATTGACTTATGTGAATAAAAAGTTTGGCAGCTTGAAACTGTAAAGAATGAAGTACAGATCACATTCAAACCTATAGATGTGGCATTTCTGTCATGTAATCTTTTTTTCTTCCTGGACAAATCCAAATGTTCCCACTGGGCTTTGAACTTAATGACTTCCTGCGTTCTCAGAGCCCACTTCCTTTTTACAGAAGCAGCAGAGCTCAGGCACCATGATGTCGATGACTGGGATGACAGAAACAAAAATCATTAATGTTATTCAGGCCATAATTGTATTGAAATTCAGCTGAAGCCCTCAAACAGTAAACATGATTTAAAAGTTGGGCTGGAGTTTATATTTTTAGGACCTTTTAAAGAAAACAAAATGAGCTAAATCTAATTTTACATAAATAACTAAAGGGTAAATCTGCCTTAAACTTCTAAATGGCCGGATGCCCAACAAGAGCTGCATTAAATTTTAAAAGTCTCACATGTCTTATCTTTTAGGCCTCGTTAAATCTTTGTTTGATATTTTTCCTTTAAACCATGACCATTAGCCTGTGTCATAATTCCATTATGAACAATAAAACACTCCAATATTGATATTCTCATTTTCTGTATATGTTCACTCTTTGCACATTTATATCTTTAACCACACTAGCATGCTAAAAACAGGCGTCAGCATATCCACATTGCTAGTTGGTATGTCCACATAGATTGGCTAACATATCAGTAGTGACCCTGGAGTCAGCTACAGCAATAACACTATCCTTTACTACTCCACCATGACTGTCACGTAATACTTCTGAAGTTTCTCTGTCACACAGGCCTCCTGTTTCTGCACTTACATCTCTTCACATCCTGCTAATGGCTTTAGTAGTAGGGATGAGAGGTCAGCAGCAGCTGAGGTAGTGGTCAGGGAATTGCAACATGAGAAGGTGAAACCATGATGCAAATCGAGCCAAATATCAATAGTATCGATACTCATGCTGGTATCAGTATCGGATCGATACTAGTGTGATAGGATTGATTTTTTTTTTCTTTCTGTGCTCTAAATTCAGTATGTAGCCCACTAAAAATAAAATAAGTACCTCAAACATGCACTATGAAAAATGTCTGAACTTTTTGTGTTGAGTGTTTTACATAATACACAGTATTTATTTAAATCCAAACAGATCAGCAATATGAACGTGAACTACGAGTGGTTCATGAATGAATTCTGTGGTTATAAAGGCTCTCCAGCTCCTTTGTTCTTAGGCTGCATTGCTGGTTTTCATCTGTGTTCCACTAATATCTGTAAGTGTGGGAAGTTTGTCTCCCACTCCCACCCACAGAGTTCGCTGATTAGATTCCTGTTTCAAGTGCACAGATCGGTGGAATTAGCTGATTGGTCCAGCCAGTCACCACAGTACTGGTGTAACACGTGGGCCACCTGGACATCTCCAGTAAATTAACAACAGCCAGATGCTGAAATTACAGGGTGACCAAAAGAGCCAAAATCTGCCCCCAAAAAAAGCTGTGTTAATCTTTTCTTGTCGTCGGTTTACCACAATGTAGCTGCAAGTACACATTTGCCTGTTTGTTTACACGTCCATCTGACTGTGAATCTCCCCCATGCTTACATAACTTCAGAGTACTTTGGCTCCACTAATCTGGGATGTATTTCAGGGGATTAACTTCAGTCAGTGAATGGAATCACTCTCGTGTAGACCCGCTGATCAGTTTTGTGGACTGGGTGATGGCTTAATCCTGCGATTGTCTGGTTTGTCAACTACAGATGGATGACACATTAAAGGAAGAGCCAACGTAAAATGTCTAAGTAGCCACTATATGTTGCCAGGACAGCTTCAGTGGGCCTTGGCATTGATTCTGCAAGTCTGTGAACGTCTGCTGAAAGAATGGAAGGCCATTAAAATCATACATTTTATCTGATTAAGGTGAGGTCTTTCTGTCACGTTATGGGCTGAATATTGGTCTCTGTTGGCAGACTGTAGGGATGTACGGATCGAAACGTCTACCTGCAGAAAGCGTCTGCTGCCAGATAGAGGCTAGCGTGCCAAGTATGTGGTGTTATTGTTGGTCCAATCAGTCAGCAAAATTATAAGCACAAAGAGCTGACGTGAAATGAGCGTCTGTACTTTTAAGACTGCAATTTTCTATCTTTGGAAGTCTGCACGGGATCTCGTTAGCACAGGTTGAAAACAACTCTAGAAAGCTCTGCGCAGGCAAATACCTGCGCAAACGTGACACAGGCGCAGTACCATGGAACAAGCGTTAGTCTTGTCACAGTCTTGTCTTCCTCAGTCTGTCTGCACCTCATCCCCTTACAGTCACAGAGTGCGTTAATCATGCAGCGTCATGCGTTATTCATAGGCAACGCCCATTTGTTATTAGCCACTGCCTCAGTGTGCATAACTCCTTTCCCTTTATCACGTACAGTAATTCATGAATTTGGCATGAAATCACATGATCTACATTTATTAAACCTAATTCTGCTCTGATGTTTTTTTGTGTCTTTATAGCGTATGATATTATGCTTTGCTAAGCTGAATCTCTAAACTTGGCAGCGTTAACATCTACCCACTGATTTCTACCCACTGACCTCATCTTGTTTATCCGTGGACTCCTTTCTCTCTCATATCTTTGTTGAGTCCTCGTTGGCAGCCTTCATCACTTCTTACCTTTGTTTGTTTGTTGTTGTTTTTCCAAGTGGCACCACCAAACTTGGCTTGAACATTCGTTTCTCCTGCAAGATCAGAGTGCTGGTTAGCTTCAACTGGTGAAGTAATGAAAAAGCAAAACAACATGTTGCGGAGACGTATAAGATGTATTTCTCTGACTCCCCGCAGGGCCGCCCGATAAACTCCCCCAGCCCACCAAGCCTTTGCCAACGGCGCCCTCTCCTCGCTCCCATCCTCCTTCGGACCCTCGTAAACAAGACAGGCAGACGCAACTCCCAATGCTGCCTACGCGACCGTCGCAGCCCAATGCTAAACCCAACATCTGCGATGGAGGCTTCAACACCCTGGCCATACTGAGAAGGGAGATGTTCGTCTTCAAGGTAAAACAACAGCATGTGATATCACAACAAAGCTAGGGGCTCTTCACGTTTGGTTTGTTTCCAGCAATCTCAAGTTTTTAACCCAAGAGCTGTTTTTTTCTTTTACCAATAGCCTGGATCTCTTAGCTGTGTGGGAGCACAGAAATCATTGTTCCCAGTCCAAATCACCACTGAGCTAGAAGAGACTTCATCCCTGCACCATACGTCTGGGTGTAATACATAACTTGACTAGCTGATAACACCAACACAAGAACAACCTGGCCCTACAGTCCATCTCTGTTAGTCTTAATTAAGACCAACAGAGAAAAATTGTGATAAATATTTTATTAAATATATGAAAACACAATTAATAATAAATACATGAAAATACACTGGGAATCCTACTAACAAGAGGGCTCAATTTCAGACTGATAGCAGCCCGGCTCGGTCTTATGGTAGGATTCATGACAGGTCATAAGGTCAGTGTTAGCATGCTCAACAATCTCATTTTGCAGCACGAAATAACTGAAGTAGAAAACTTTATCTAATCGGATTAAACAGATATTGACAAAGTTTAGCTTTGAGGATATAATCTCCATTTGAAACAACAATATTGTAAATATGTATTATAAATCTGTGTAATATAAAATGTGTAATCGTTTAATACACAATAGTACATATAATAGGATCTAATATATACATGATTTTAAATTGATTGCATCCTGCTTGTTATCATCAGCTACTTTTTTGGTTTTGTTTTTTAAAGTTGGGTTGTAGTTACATGCAGAATAAATTGCTGTAAGTTTGGAGGATTATCTAAATATTATTACCTAAATAAGAGCTTTTTCTGTTATTCTGCTTCATGTTTGGCATGTGCATAGTGTGGAAAAACTTCACTTGATGGTAATATAAGTTATTTCACAGTTTCACAGTGCGGTTCTAGCTTGTGGAAATACTGTGGAACCTGTTCTGTTCTCTTGAAGCTGTTGCCTCTGTATTTTATCCCATTATTAAAGAGGCTATTATGTCTGAAGGAAGACTTCCTAGTTAACTTGGGGTCTATTGAACTAGAATTTACAAAGAAGGAAAGGCATGCAGTGCACAGTAGAATACAGTTTCTCCTTCTCTAGAGAAGCTCAGCTTGGTTTTCATTCCAGTACAAGAGAAAAAACACACATCTTTATCCTTGGTCTTAGCTTGTGAGAGCGAGACCTTGGCAACATGCAGTAAGGAACAGAGAAAAACCCTGGGGCTGCACAAAGCTGTCCTGTGTTCTCCACAGAAAGGAGAAAGAGTGCCTATAATGCTTTATGTGAGTGTGACTGTATTTTCTGTGGATATAAGTAGACAGTATTCATTGGTTAAATAAGAGACTTGTGGAGCCAGAGTAAAACCAGTTTTCGTCCTCTCTGCACCCCTCGCTGCAACTTTCTTCTTGTTGACTCAAAAAATAAATTAAAAAAAAAAGGACTCGTGGAGCTGAAGCTGCTGCCTGTAAGGATATTTACCCAAAATTAGACTGGAAGCCCACACTGAGCCTGGTTTGGCTGTGGAAACAATACCTGCTTGTCACAGTAGTCTAGTCCAGCCTCTCTCTTTCACATGGTGCCTGCAGCAGCAGCTACTGTCAGCCTTCATTACTCCCAGGGCAACAGCCTGTCCTGATGGAGTGATGAGGATCATGGGATGTCTACAGAGCTCAGAGGTAGTGCTGAGATAAAAAAAGATGTTCAGCAATCAGCCAAATGTTTTATGACTTTAGGAAGTGAAGGAGAAAGGCTCTAAATATCTGTCCCAGTGATCCCAGCGTCTGAAATTAAAATGTGGTTCACTGCTGCAGAAGTTTCCTGGTCTTAATTTATCACATTGGTCGTCTCAAGCATGACTTTGATATTGTTTATATCTAATCTGTTTATATATCCAAGCATTGTTTTTTCTCAGTTCTTAAGGTTCAAAATTGGGGATGGAAACAAGAGAAAAAACCACAATAACAACACTGGTCCGGTCGTGTTGAGTCAAACGATGATTTTAATGAACACACGCGTGGGAGATGGACACTGATGCAGACAGCCTCAAAATCTCAAAATGGTGGAGCATTGCTCAAACTTTTATAGCCTCTGGTGCCTCCACCTTATCATAAAAAGCCTAAACATTTACATGCTTTCTCTCACACAGCGCCTAAGCTACGACCTTGGCTCCCTGCTTATCTGCTCCTGCTGAGATGGGGCAGAAAACTCCAGCATATTCTGTTCTCTTCTAATCAGACAAATAAGACAATAACTCTCTGTGAACAGTATTTCTTATAACTCAGCAGTATAATGCATCATAAAGCAATGTCATTCATTCACACCAAGTCAGCAGTTTAATGTAATGCAAATCAGTTTAGCTAATGCAATAGTTATCAGCTTCTTCTAATTCAGGAGAATAATGCAAACTAATCTACATAATAATTCACAATCTTGAATTCGGGGTATAACATGGCATAAAATAACACTACAATCCAACACAGTCTACATGAATATTTCGTTATTTTTTTTTAATTTATGGCTACCTATATATTTACCTTTGCCAAAGAGGTTATGTGATTGGTTTAGTTTGTTTGCAGGATTCAGGATTATTGAAAAATTATTATTCAGAAACAACAGTTTTGCAGAGGTGGGGCTTGACCCACAGACTATATTTATTTATTACAATTAAATATCAATTAAAATGGGAAAAAAACAGTGAGGTGAGAAATCATCCTTATATTCACAAGAAGGTTTCAGACACAAACCTGGATTCTTCTGGATCAAGAGACTCTATTGATGCTCGGTGTTGAGTGAATTTTCAGCCTTGGTGGAAGGATGCTGTGTATGTGCTCCGCTGCTTTACTGTGAGGACCTAAAACAAGGGATGTCATGATTTTATTGTTATGAGCCAACCATTTCATATAACTCACACCTTACAATTGTAGGATATTGTTGATCTCAGCACTGTGCTGAAGATGTGTAAAGCACAAAAGAATCTGCTTCTAGAGGCTCTTTAAAATTAGACACTAGTATGTTTAAAAGGCAGGGGTCAGTGTAAATATTGGAAAGATGTATTTCTGTAAAAGGGGTAAACGTCCTTGGCAGTTGTGATGAGGACACACGATAGCTCCGAACATTGTGAATGAATTCTGCTAGAACTTTGTAGGGGTGTAGAGGGGGTCATGCTAAAATTTGGCTTCCATCCACCGACATCTTCAAGCTCATCCTCACGATTTATTGGTGGAAAACTGACAAAAAGGCTCGTAACTTAGAAAGTACGATTCTTAGTGTGGTGTATATTGTCAGCATATAGTAAGTACTGTTGACAGATTTAAAATAGCATGTCACATTTGACCTCTGACATCTCCTTTAAAGCCAATAGATTAATCTGAAGGTCAAAGTGATAATAATGCTATTTGGAACTATTGAAACCTGCCATTGTTTGCATTGACAACATACAGGTGATGATCTATGCTGATTCTAAATGCCATGTCACCTTGGACCTCTGACCTCTTCTTCAAGGTCAAATAAGGTCAAACTTTTGTAAAAATGGCTTTTATCTTTAAATGAGGCTAAAATTTTACTGCCTTTGTTTATGCTGGCAACATTTAGGAAATGATATTGTCGATGCCTTCTGCTAAGGTGATCCCAAAATGTGTTACATCTTTAAAGTATCGTAAGGAGAATGAGCTTCCTAGTTATATAGATAATAATAACAATAAGCTGAAGTTAATAATGTCCAGTTATTTATAAATGAATACCTGTTATAAAAGGCTGTAAGTGTAATAAGCTAAAGTTTTAGCCTAAACCCTTTGCTCAGTAATTTTTTGTATTGATTTCATTTTTGTGTATTGCTAGGATTTATTTACTTATATTTACACTTTCAAAATAAAAGAATCATTTTTATTATTGTATGTTCCAATAGTTCTCCAGGATGCAATGGACCTGCAGAGATGTGATGGTTTGTGGGGAGAGAGCCCATTTTAGCAAACAGATATTAAAACGATAAGGAGCATTTTGATGAAGTCATATTTCAGCTGTTTCTTTTGTGTTGCACTTGCTGCTCATCTGTACACTGCAGCCTTGTTTTGTTACGCATCATTTGGCTTAGTCCCGTCACTTTTCTATTAAGCACTGTATTATCAATTGTTTCATAATTCACAAACTCTGTAACGTAAAGCTGTGATGTATGATAGCTTATGTGCACAGTGCTTGAAAAACAACCCGTATGCAAAAGACATCATGTTTGCAATTTGTCTTAGTTAATGATAGTGTGCTAAATAAGCAGGGGAACCTGTAATTGCTCGGCTTAAGTGGGCATCCACTTATGTTAAATTGGCATGGTGCTTCCATTATTTTGTTGGCTTTCAGCGTTTCGCTGGCACCGCCTCACATTTTCCTAAACATCCCGGGGAGCGAAGGGGAAAGATTTGCAGAACACATGTAAGCGTAGCTGTAAATCCACTGTGTTCACATCGTTAAGACCACCAGCAATATCAGAGTCATGATGATTTGTTCTCCCCTTAGAGTAATCTGCGTCTCAGCCCGTGAATCAAGTGTGTTTAGTGAAGTGAAATGAATAAGGGAGCACGGGTTTGACTTGGATTCCATCTCCAAGTGTGCTTTTCTGGAGGAGCAGGTGGTCCTAATATTTCTTGATTCTCAGTGAGTATTTTGCCAACTTTCTGCGAGCAGACTGACGTATCGTGTTAACGCCTCTTTCCTCCTGGTAGATGAAGCTGCCCAACTGTAAAACAGTTTATCTGGAATCATAATTAGAGATGTTTGGATTACTCCGGACTCTGATAAATTCCCTTCAGAACCAGCCAATGTACACGCACGAGTTTACAGACTGGCTGCAGCGATGGCTCGCTGAGTTTTCAGGGGGTTTTTAACTTCACAAGGCTGATTTGTTCTTTACTTGATTGTTCGATTGATTCCTTGCTTGGTTACTTTGCTCTGCGGGTCCATTTGGCCCCGCATAACTGGGTTGTATTCACCATCCCAGCTTGATTGTTTTGGAAAACCAAAGGCCAGTCGATGCCAAGTCATTATAGCAGAGATCTCAGCGGTCCCGCCGCCCCTGACAGGTGGTCCAGCAATGTAAAGTAGGGAGCTTTAAAGTGAAGGTGATCTGGTGAAATTCACTGGGAGCAGTGGGGTTTTCAGTGCAATTTCATTGTTGATATGCATCATAGTAGGCTTTTGCAGCTCATTGTTAGAGCAATTCAGAGCTTGGATTTCTTTTCACATGGACCCGCTGCTCTGCAAAAGGAAAAATAGGCTGCAGGAAAAAGTATTGTTGTATTTAAAATGATCATTCAGGGCAGAACTCTGATGAGGATGTATGTCGAAACTTTGGATATCGCAAGTATTCTGTTTTAAAACATATAGGAGGCTACAGGTTTGTATACGGAACATCTCTTATCAAACCAGGATATTTGGATGATTGCTGTCGGATACTCATCAAATATTTTTGCTGTTCTAGACCTTCAGATGCTCACAGAACAGGTATTCTTAACGAGTGGCACTAAAACAGCAGCAGAAAACAGTGAATCAAGAGCGACAACGTTGCCGTGCAGAGACAGAGGTTTCTGTTTTTAGAAAATATTCACATGTTCCACCTGTGAATTTAAAATGGAGAGCAGATTATCAAAGACTCGCTGGGAAAAATGTTCCACTTTCACGTAACGTTACAGATTCAGGATCGATGAGTAACATTCAGGGCTGAGACGCCCTGATTGTGGCTCTTTATGACGCAGAAGTCCTTGTTATAAAGAATGCTGGGATAGACTAGTCTTTCAAGCAGTGCTGAAAGATGTCTGATTTATACGGGTTAACATTAATCTACACAGCCAGGCCGGGAGTCATGCTTGTTAAAGGTGGTTTTTTTACGGTGGCTCATTTTTCTTTCCTAGTGAGGTGACACGGGGTCACCCGGGGTTCACCGATGACTTCACAGATCCAGTGTCAACGGTAAATGCCCCGTAAAGCTACAAAGTTACTGTTGTTTTATGGTCGCAGCCACTTCAGGTTCAACTTTCTGTGAACCCGCAGGCCATATGCTCTCCCACCGGAGCTGGAAGCAGCACACACATTCATGTATATGCATGCGTACACTGGTGAAGAGTGCTTTCTCGGGCTTTAATTGCAACCAGTTTTTTCCCGCTGTACCGCAAACGTGCCCGCGTGTGACGCTTATGCTGTCTGACAACAAGCAGACCAAAAAAAAGTTTCCAGGAGTTCATTCAATTCCCATCAGGCTTGGATTGTAGTAAAATATGGATGGAGTCTCAGACATCATAATTAAAGTTTGGATTTGGGTTTATGGCTCACTGCTGTCTTGTCAGTTTTTAGAGGCAGAAAATCCAAACAGGGATTTGAGGATTTTAACTAAACATTCCCTACAACATGCTTTTCTTATAGCTGCAGTATTGCCTTTATGGAGCAAGAATTCAAAACAAGGATGCAAGGATTACAAAAAGGGAAATTACTGTGCTCATGCTTTTCTTTGTGCTATAAGGTTTCTTTTTTTCCCAAAGTAGTTTTTATCCCTAAAGCTAATTTTTTTTATTAAAGCTCACTGTTCAGTAAAACCTCTCTGTGAAAGCGGTGCTATAGAAATTGTTGTAGCTCTTGTTAGGTGATAGTTTAAATCTCCAAATTCATTTCACCCACTATGTCTCTGCTGTCGTTTAACAGTGACTCATTATGTTCGGACACTTGTAGCTGCATTACACGGACAGGATTAGAGCCTTTTGTTGTGCCCACATGCAGGTATACGTTTTTTCCCCTACAGGTCTATATATAAGCTTCCACCCAACACTCGACACACTAATGCTTTCATCTACTCTAGCTTCCATTATTGGTGCGTTGCCCGTTATATAGACATATAATAAATGGAAACTACCACCCCTCTCGCCCACTCACTGAGGGACACTTCCTTCCTTCGTGTGGACAGATATAGAGCAGGGGATTCTGCCGCGGGGCGCCTCGCTGTTCAGGATTGCCGATGCCGGAGCCACGCTCCTTGACTATGACATCCATTAATGAGAAAGCAGTTGCCAAATGGGCAGTAAGCTGTCGTGTCTTCTTAATATCTTTTTGAGCAGTGGAATGAAAAGCAAGAGAGAGAGAGAGTCCAAAAATAGCGCGCGTCTGGAGTGGATTTTTAATGCCACCAATTCAGTTTTTGGACAATTGTAAGACTTCTTTTTCAGGTGTCCTGAGAATTCAAAGAGAAAGAGAGATGAAAAGCTGAACACCACTCTCGTGTCTAATTTTAATCTAAAGCCTCTGGGTGATTAGCTTAGCTTAGTTTAACTGAGCAGAAAGATGAGAAGCAGGGGGGAAGCAGCCAGCTTGGGCATGCTCAAAGGTAACAAACCCCCTACCAGCACCTCTGAATTTCACTTAATAATGTGTTATGTGTTATCATTTGTTTTAATCTGTACCCACATTCCAGTTTGAAATGTGCCGGCCGCTTGCCCATTTTCTAATCTTTATGTTAAGCTAAGCTAACTCTCTGATCCTTTTCTCTTACCATATGTTTAATGTCCTCCTGTGAGATTGGTACCTAAGTGCTTCAGAGCAGGAATGTCAAACTTGTTTTATATCAAGGGGCCACGTACAGCCCACTTTGATCTCAGGTTGGACAAGAGGAGTGAAACTTGACTTTCTGTCAACCTACAGACATTTAACTAGTAATTTAATCCCTGTGATATCTTAATATAAGATGAAGAAGTGTAATTTTAACAGCACATCTCAGCTTTTTTGCATAAAATTATAGAAAAAGTTCTGCTCACTAAGCAGAAAGTCATTCTGTGGTTTATCTATTCTATCTTTGGTGTAGCAAATACAGGTACAAATTTATGCCATCCATCGTATTTTCCATTATAGCCATTGCTCGGCCAATTCTAGTCCCTGGGCCTTATGTTTGACACCCCTGCTTTTTAGCCTTTTTAGCAGCGGCAAATTTCCCCATGATGACATAGTTTTTCCCGAAACATAAACACACCTAGTTAAAATAAACAGTTGCAATTGTTGTTTCCCATGAAATCACTTTTTGTTCTCTAAAAAATACGACTGAAGTTTATTTCAGAGTATAAAATTGCAGAAACTGATAACACAGCCAGTCATTTTGGCAGTTTGATGCCGGAGCTGCTAAACACCGTTCTGCACTCTTGACTTTGGGGATGGAGGCTTACATCGTGCACAGAGCGCCACGCTGACATTTATTGGATTGGAAAATGTCCCCACAAAGATGAACTGTAAAGCTGGCGTATTAGAATTAAAATCTAACGGAAAGAAAGAGCTGCAGGTTGAGAAGTGAAAGCTGCCGTGTTTTGTTGCGCTGATGAAGGTCGCGCTTCATTATTTACAGCAGTTACAGTTACGTCCCTGCAGTCTTGCTTCTTGGCCTTGAGCACATGTATGAAATGAATGAATGAAACAGCTTTTATTTGTCACTAGCAGGTTGCCCTGTGCGTGCGTCATGTTAGATGAGTGAGAGGTCAACGCGGCTGTCATCCAGATATCACTGCCTGTCATATTCTCACCTCTTCTCTCAGCACATAAACACAAAAGGCGGCAGCAGATGCTTACCCGGGGCTGACGTGGGTGTCGAGGTTTTTAGGTTTAACCTCATTTTTACACAACAAATTCAAAAAAGCGTTGATCTCTCGGAATAGCTTCATTGTCTCCACTTGTTGTTCTTTGCTAATAACAGGGCGGTCTACTTGCTCTTTTGTCCTTTGCAGAAAGATTTCACGCCGGTTCTTTTCATTTTCATTGATTGATAAGTATTTATGCAGTGTTCAACGATTTGAGTCACTTCTTAAATGTGCCGTGTTCTTGTTTTTCATTCCTGTGTTGGCGCTTTACGTCGGGGCAAAGTCTGTAAGTCATCAGCCTCGAACTTTCTAAGAGTCTGATTGAGTCATGTACCCAGCATGCCGCTGTGAAGGGTCGGCGTGTGAACGCGTAGTGTAATTCACACCAGTGTGTTTCAGCTCGGCTCACAAAGATTAGTGATGCTGAGTTGTTTTGAATCTCTGTAATCGTTTTTTTGCCCCTCGCTTTCTAATCGTCTCGTGTCACTTGGTTACCATTTTATGTTGTGATTTTATGGTCGTTTGCATCGCTGGTCTTATTATGATTTTCTGGATCTCTGTACACGTCTGACGCCACTTTGCTGTTGTTGTTGTTGTTGTTGTGTTCTCTTTGTGGTCATTTTGTGTCACTTGGTTGTCATTTTATGGCTGTTTTGCATCTTTTTGTGTAACTTTGTTCACTTGCACGCTTTACTAATCATTTTGCCTACATATGCAATTGTCTTGGATTTCTGTACATGTTATTGCATTTTTTTGTTCTTTTGCATTTCTTTCTCATTTTTTGGTGTCACTTTTATGATTTTTTTGCATCTCTTTGTAGTCATTTCGAGTTTTTTTGGCTGTCTGGGCACATTTGGCTTCACTCTGTTGTTGTTTCGCCTCTTTGTAGTCATTCAGTGTAATGTTATGGCTGATTTGCGCCTCATTTTAGTATTTTGCACCACTTTAAATCTCAAGTGATACTTGAGGCTGTTTTGTTTGTTGAATCTATCAGTCATCAATAATCTTCCCCACCCCTACTAGTAGCAGACACCAAAAGATATTCCCACAGGTCAGGTGTCAATGCTGCGGTGGTTCAGAGCTGTTAAGGTGGAACGAGGAGGATCCGAGCATTAATTAGGCACACGGTTTTAGTCGGGATTGCTGATTGGTGTCTCTGTGTAATGATTATTTGCCAGTCATCTTGCGGCAGAATCCTCATGAATTAATGCGCTAAACAGATACCTGTTCATTTCAGAATTAATGAAGTGCAAAGTGCTCTCCATCGTGTGTGTGTGTGTGTGTGTTTTGTTGATTTGTCAGCTCAGCAGGTCAGGTACTTCATGCAGTACACCAGTGTGTTGTGCAGTATTGATTTTGCCAACAAAACACTCGGTTCAGCTGTCAGCGAGGCAGTTTGGGATCCGCTTCGCAAACTTTCCTCAGCACAAAAACTCATCGGTAGAACCAGATTTTTTTTATTTATCCAGGAGGGCAGAATTTATATTCCTGTAGAAACCAGATTTGAATTCAGCCTCATCGCTCTGAATGCATCGTCATGTGCCACGAGACTGTATACTTGATAAACTCGGTACCGCCCTTTTCCTCAAAGCGGAGAGCGGTGTGATATTTCCATCTTTCGCTAAGACTGAACTCGCTCTGATTATTCTGAACGTTCCTGTAATTGAGAAGCGCCTGCTGAAATTTTCTACAAGTCGCCCGAGCTTTGTTTTCAGAGTGGGAGTGGGAAGTTGGGGCAGGCGGGAGAAAGAACATTTTCCCTTTTTATAAAGTCAAAAGGACTCAAATGGCTCGGATTTCACAGTTTTGATCTGTTTTCAATTACTCGGCCGGGCCGCGTACAGAAGAAAATGCTGAACAACTGAAATCTATGGAGGCAGTAGGTGTGGAGCGAGAGTGGGAGAGGAGAGGAAAAAGCAGAGGAACTGGAATGAGAGACAAGGGGAAAATGAAAAGAAAGAGGAGGACGAGTCCAGGGAGAGTGCAGAGTCCCAGAGAAACAATTGGATTAGACAAAGAGAGAGAAAGAGAGCTGTGCAGAGAGTCTTTGATAAATTGGCTGTTTATTTAGCTTTCGCTGTGAATGAGGCAGGGTGCGATGATGTGCTGTCTCCCCTGCATCCCTCCCTACGAGGTCGGGCTTTTTTGGCCCGAGCGCCCAGCGTGTTAAGGAGGTGCAATTGGCCATTCATTGCCAAAGGGTGGGACATCTTTCTGAGTCCTAATGGCTTTTGCAGCTGTGTCTCTCCCCGGCTCCCTCTGTCATCAAGTTTCATCCAACATCAAAAAGACACACCTTCCACTTGTCCCCCCCGCCCCAAAAAAAAAAGAAGTCAGCCCCTTGGGTCCTCATAAAGCTCCTGACTATCACTTTTGCCCCTGTTACTTGATGGTTTTCCCAGCATGTTCTTCAGGCTCTGCATGTGTAGCGACAGTCGCCGAGGCTTTCCAGACAACCTGAGAAAGCACATGTGTGTCTTAAAAGCATCACGGCTGTCACCAGCAGGCTTTGTTGCATGAGCAGCAAAGCAAGGCGCTGGCCTGAATTCAGCGTATCAGATAGATTCACTGCCAGCTGTGTCACTATATGCAGAAATTCCTTATAGCTGTAGTTTGTTTCTGTTCTTAGATCAGGGCAGCGTGTTGTTTGGGATCTTAGAAACATTCATGTGCATTTTTTCCTACTTGATCTTCTGATGATGTTTTTCACACATGCGTGCGTCTTATTCTCTAGAACACACTGGATTCTTCCTGTGATTGCTGCTGCACTGAAAGAGGAAAGCTAAATCTTCGCTAAGCGGGCTTTTTGTTGGGTTTTTTGTTGGGGTTTTTTGCCAAAAAGGCCTTTATAGGATGACGGCAGACATCATGCTTTCAACTTCTAAGGGTATATTCTACCTCTGACAATCTGTGTGTCAGACCTTTAAAGGTTCTCATTTATTCCTAACATAGTCCTCTGTTCCCTTTCAGGACCACTGGTTTTGGCGGGTGAAAGATAACTCTGTAATGCAGGGATACCCCATGCCCATCCGAATGTTCTGGAGAGGCCTGCCGCCCAAGATAGACGCAGTCTATGAGAACAGCGAGGGCAAGTTTGTCTTCTTCAAAGGTGAGTCCTTTACACTCCACCACCATCACTGTTTAGTAAAGCTGTTTTTCATTACAGGCAAAGCATCATAAAGCTTTTTATCTGATCCTGCAGTGCTGTAGCCCAGTTGCCTCCGTGCAGTCCCGGCTTGCAGTAGCTCCATGTCTGCTCTGTTATCCCTACAAGTCATCGTCTTGTATAAGCTGGACGCTCATTCCTCCTATATTCAATTTCCATGTGTGTATGTTGAAAATAGAGGGATTTTTTTATGCTATCATGCTCCCTCTGAGCACTGCAGAGTTTAGTGCAAGTCTGGGGAGGATTAAAGCAGTTGTTTTGCTTTGGTAGGAAAGTTTACCACAAACAGTTTTGCCTTTTAATAATGCATGTGTTGCATTTTTCTGCTCCAGTGATATATTTTCATATAAAATCGTCCACTGCAGTTAAACACAATCTGTATGCACAGGTCTAGGAAATCACTGGAACAGCATGTGCAAGGAGAGCCTCGCCGCTTGATGAGACGTGATTTTAATTGTTCTTCTTTCTTTTTTTTTTGCTTTGCTGAAAGATTTGTCTTCACATTCAAATCTAGACTGAGCCCCCAAAACACAGCTTTATGACTAATTATGTCTGAAGCTGCAAAGCCACTTAAAAGAAGCAGCAAACAAACACGGCCCTCGTATTTGCATACACACAGAGAGGACGGGAGGCAGGGAAAGGCGGGGAAGGAAGGGTGTTGATGAAAGGAGACGTAGGTAACAACGAAACTCTGCTGGGATGATAAAAAAAAAACTACAAATCTTCTCTCAAACTCGTTTCTATTTCCAACACCAAACAATTCCTGGAAATGCAGACTGCTGGTCCCGGGTGTGCCACGAGCTCTGCAAGTTTGATTTCGCTGCCTTCTCCTCCACCCTGCTCTTTACTGGGCAGCGGTGGAGTTAGAAAATTCATACTAACAGAATGCCTTTTTTCATTTGAACACATGCAGCTGATTTCCCAGAAGGCCTTGTTCTGACTGTCACCATTTGGAAGAAAAATTAGGAAGAAAGTCGGTCAGAAAGCAGAAGGCGGCACGTTAACTCCTCGTCTAACCAGGCGTTTTGAATATACTCTGAACAGCTCTCGTCTGATGCAATTCTCTTAAAATACATCCACAGATGGGGACGTTGGAGTCTGCTTTGGCTGTCATGGCTGAGACACTGATTAGCTTAGTGCTTTTTGGGCAGGTCTGGAAACAGACACAGTATACATTAAGAGTGTGCTCTTCGTTCCTACGCCAATGTCAGTGTATTAGTTGTTTCCCTCGCTGAATTCTTCAGAGACGCAAGAAGTTCAGCATGAATTTTAAACGCATCAGTCGAACCGGGCCTGCTGTGTGGATTGCTAATCAGGCTATATGCCCTTACAGAATTACTATTCACAGTTTGGCAACACCATGCAGGCAGATTTAGAAGAAGAGTGTTTTACATGGAGAAATGTTGATTAATAAGAAGCTGTGTTGTGAATTGAAATTAAATTAATCAGATTAGCATGGGCTTTTGCAGCTTTACTCGGAGGCGCCCTGCATATGCACAGCACACATATAGGGGTATGTATCTTCCTCCTGGGAGGCAGGATCCAATCAGAGCTTGATTGAGGCTTTTGTGTCAGAGGACAGACAAAGCTACTCCCTACATCTAAATTATGCAGACATGGCTTATATTGTTTTATTTCAGATTAAGAGCAGAACAATACGCAGGCTCGGCTAATGTGGTAGGTTAAACTTGCATTTTTGCATTTTGACTTTGATTGATAGTTTCAAGTCTTTCTAAATATAACCTGATTTTCATTTGGCAACCCTATGGTCCCCTCCAGAGTCATAAAAGATCAGTGACACTCACCACTCGCTCATCACGTCCAATTTTAATCACTTAGAGATGATCAAAACTCTCACATTGAACTCGAGCTGTAGGCTGGACCAGTATTGGCGTGTACATTGAATTTTAAATTAAAAATGTCATTGAATTCACTCCCAACCAGTTTTGCCTGGTTCTGCTTTGTTCTTGTTTCTTCCTGTTAAAAGGGAGTTTTTTCCTCCCACTGTTTCCAAATGCTTGCTCAGAGGTTTTCTCCGTATTCTTGTAGGGTCTTATTTCAAGTTTGAGGTCATGGTGCTGGTTACAGTTATACACAGCCACAGGTATTTGGTATCCTGCTTATGTCTGGCTCTCTTCCTGTGTGGTATATTGTGTCAGTGCAGATATTCACGGTGGCCATGAGAGGTCAAATGCTCTGCAATTTAAGAAAACACCGGCAAATATAAACATGCTGCAAAAACACTCAAAACTTAACAGAAGTTTAATAAAGCAAAACAAAAGTAGAAAAAGTGTTTTTTTTATATAATACTCTACAGTAACGTATGTTTTCTATTAGCCACTTACTGTTAGCCACTTACTGTTAGCCACTTACTGTTAGCTTGTCACTTCTGCATCAGAGCTAGCTACCAAGTGTTGCAGCTAATGTTAACTCCATGAATTATATAAAGTTTTTATTAACATTTTTACTGTTTTTGGCTGTTCTTTGTAAAACTGTTGCCCCATGAAGAGGTTTTTGTATGTACTCAATAGCTAAATGCAGGATAAAATGTCTCAAACAAAGATATTTTCAGCAGCAGATTCTAATCTGAAACATTAAGTAGAGAAAAGGGGGCGGTATAATGAATTTAGGTATGAATGCTCATTGCCCCAGACGAAATAAAACATTTAGGACAGAGCATCTAATTTTAGCCAAAACATTAATACCCTGGCATTTTGGCTCTGAAAGGGTGAATGCTCGGGTCCTGAGCAGGAACTCTTCTAACACAGTGTAACCTTTTAGTACATTTACTGTTCCCTACCTTATAACACAGGGTTACAGATGGAGGTATCATGCAAAATAGCAGTCAGTTTACACTTCTGTTTTTTGTGAGAAATGGGGGTTATGTTTGGTTTATGTTCAGTAGTAGCAGTCAGCACGGTTCGTGCTCCATCGGCGCAGTTGTAGCAGTTTTTAGTTTTATGGGAGAATATCTGACAAACTTAGAATCTCCATAGGCTGTTTGTTGTACGTGGAAAAGCCTGCGATGATTTTTGCTTAAACGCCGTGTCGAAGAATACATTTCCAGATCTGAACGCGATGATTTCAAGCAGACATTAAAGCCACGGGGTCACACTGCACGTGCGTATGCATAATAAGTTAAGTACTCACAGGCGCATGTGTGGTTCCTGGTTTTCCCGTTTTTGTGTGTGGCCTGTGTAAAGAGGAGGCGTCTCCTTTTTGGAACAAATCTTCATCCTATATAACACTTTTCATACACTGTTGAGGGCAGGCGGGGGGGGGATTAGTCGCTGCAGTGCAGCAGATGCCAGAGCCACCACTACATCAAAGCAGCCCTCACAGCTCTGAAGATGAAGCTCGACTTTTATGTGGAGGCCGATGCAAGTCGACTCCAATTTAAAAAAGAAAGCGAGAACGGAGAATCCCATTCTATGTGGGATTGGGGGGGAAAAAGAGTGAGAGAAGGGAAAGTTTGGGAGTTTTTTTATGAATCAATTTGAACTCATTCTTTCTGGGGACGGGTCACTATTAACCTCAGGGTGTGGCGTGTTAGCGTGGCGTATCAAGGCCGGGAGGAAGCGTGACCCACGGTGAGCGGAGCGCTGAGAGAGAATGACTTGAAATGACAGGAATTTCCTTTTGAGAAAAAAAGAGGCCGTTGCAGGTCTCGCCTTCCCATTTAACATTCAGCCAACACCCTGTCCTACTGTTCCTTCCACCTTTCCATCTCTAAGGTATCCGTATTGTTTAAATACTTTAGGGTGAAATGTCAGACATGGGGAATTTGTGAAGAAAATGAATGAGGCCAGATATTGCTGGGATTTTGCCTCCCTTATTTGACATCCATTTCCTGCATTTGTTAAAAAAAAGAAAGAAAGAAGTTGTGTGGTCATCTGTAAAGCTGACCCTGCAGAAATTCCATGTAGTGTTTCAGGCTGATTGGTGTTTAGTTAGACACCAGGGAGACGCGAGGATCCGGCTCTTTAAACACAGCCAGTTAATCGGATTCTGCAAACACGGTTTGAATCTTTGATTCTCTGTTTTTGTCTTAAAAACAAGCTTTAAAAAACTTCAATTTACTTATATTCAATGTCTTGAATGTTACAGAGTTTCAGAGGCGACTGAAGCATACTGTGTGTGTGTCTGACATCTGCACATGTCACACACTCCTCCTTGTCAGCCCTTTTTTATGTTTTCCTCCAAACCCTGATTTATTTTTGTCAGCGCCGCGATTATTGAAAGAAATACTGTAAGTATTTTGCAGATATTAAACCGATGATTGCTCTTTTCCCGCTCATAAAACAGCAAACATTCATAGCCTCAGGCTCCGTTTCATTTGATTTAATCATAAAAAGGGAATAATAAAAACGCCATCTGCTCTGCCTTTGTCATTCCTACTCCTTCTTTCCCTTTTTCTTTTCTGCCACGTACCTCCCCCCACACACCCCAACACACATTTCCTCTTGACCCACCCTACGCCTCCACCATTGATGAAGAAATGCACTTCCTGGGGTCACGCGGTGTCAGAAATGTGCTGTTTAACCTAATTACTCCACAGGAAGGAGGCTGTAGAGAGGAAAAAATGGAGGCGAGGAACAAAGCAGAAAAAGATATATGGTTTTTAATATTTCAGCAACAATATCACAACCCAAGTATTTTCTTGGCTTCATGGATCCAGGAAACTTTTAAAAAATAAAGGTTTTAATTTGACTGTTTGGTTGCCAGTTTTCCCACAAGCTTTGCAGCTTTTTTCCTTTTATCACAGCTGAGCAGTTACCAGCTCAGTTTGCCAGCGCCAAAAAGTTCCCAGAGCACCTCTAAGCAAGGGCAAGGGGAGCTTGTCACCATTTCTGTTCCCTCTTTCAACAGTATCAGCATCAAATACAGTAATACAACGCAACAGGTTATTGCCTGCCGTGTGTTCAGTGCGTTTTGGGGTCTTTTGCCCCCCTGTATGGTAATCCCCACGGTTACTCGTCCTCCTTCTAATTTGTTTTCTCACTCTCTTTCTCGATATGCAGGAAAGCAGTTCTGGGTGTTTAAGGACACGGTGTTGCAGTCCGGATACCCCAAGGACATCTCCCAGTTTGCCCATGGCATGCCCTCACAGAGCATCGACACCGCCCTGTGGTGGGAGGATGTGGCCAAAACCTACTTCTTTAAAGGGGACAGGTGGGTACGAGTGGAGGTCTTAGATCAGTTCTGGACTTTCTTCCTTGAAAGCCGTGTGCAAATTTAGCCTGCAAAGGTCTCTTAAAAGCGAAGCGTATGATCTTAAATTGGTGGATATTTAGTATAACTAAACAAGAACGGGAAGAATGTTTTAAAGTAGCGTTTCTGATCTGACACAGAGTCGCTCTCAACCTGATTTCATTTGACACTTGTGCTAAAGAACCATCTGTAATATGTTGCTACAAAATCAGGTCAGCGACTCCTCTTAGAGGACGGTTCATTAGTTTTCTTTGTTTGTCTGCTGGCCCACATCATCAGGGTGAAAAAGGTTCAGGGAAAATGTGGGATAGAGTTAGATTTTCCCCATGCCTCTCACACCTGCTATGATAGGTATTATTTGAATTAACTCACTAGAGGAAGCTGACAGTGTGATAGTAAGATACTAGGTATACACATAAAATACCATCTGTTTCCATTTTCAGCCCTGTGTTCCTCTAGCCTTATAGTACCTGCTTTGTCTTCCCGTGGCTCATCGTTTGTTCCTGTTTAGGTACTGGCGCTACAATGAGGAAATGAGAATCATGGACCTTGGCTATCCTAAGCCTATCACAGTGTGGAGAGGTGTGCCTGAATCGCCACAGGGGGCCTTCGTGGACAAAGCCAATGGTACGATTTGTCCTGCACAATACTCTGGTTTGGCAAGCAAGTTGCAGTTCGTTTGCCAGGCTGCATTGATTTCAGATGGTCACTGGCAGGGTAGCATTGATTGAAATTTGCCCCACTTATTAAACTGAGTCTCAGTGTGTGGCACGCTTCCATACATGCAATACAGAGGGAAATGTTTTTTGCGTATTCCAAACAAAAAGCAGGTCAGATCATCCAGAAATACATTTTGTCCCTGTTTTTTATGAATTGTTTCACAAGAAAATATTGCGTAATCGGTCCATCCTGCTCTGAATGCCATAAGACCCAGTTGGAGCCGGACTATGGAAAGCAGAAAGGACAAGACCACCGCTGGGTGCTCATTCCGGTTTTAAGCCAACTGACTCTCTTCAGGCTTGGGTAGGCGGGATTAAAATCTCGCCGGGAGCTCAACGATAGGCCGCTCAGATGGCAAGGCTACAAAAATAATCTTTTCCCATTGGATGCACCGTGCCAGGTGGGTTTGGGGTCTGGTCTTGGCTGCAAGTCGTTTGGAAAAAACAGAGCAGGTGGTGTTGAAAGCTCGTGCCATCTGTGCCGAAGATCCCCCGCCAGACCTGTAGCTGGGCATTTCTGCCGGTGAGGCCAGGTGGAGCGGGCATCAATCAGAGCATGAAGGATGGACTGATATCCAAGCGGATGATGGCTGTTTGTGTATGTTTCTGCACGTAAATGTGTCGGCCTTCGTTTATTGAGAGAGCCGGCTGTTTGCCGAGACAGCGTGCCAAGTGGACCGCTCATAACACTGACCCAGATCGCCAGGCGTAATTGAGCACGCCACTGTAGCCCACGACAGTGTGTATGAGGCGGCACGTTTCGGAGCGGGGAGCCCAGGGCGACGTTGACCTGGTTCTAACCCACACAAGCTCAGCCTGTCTGACCTCTCATCTGCTCTCCCCCTCTGTGTCTCTCAGTGAATAGTTCTACTTGTTATGGAGCTGTATAGTTAGTCTTCATGTGGATCTTTCTATTTCTAACAAAAAACCCTTTTTCGCTTAATTTGGGTTAAATGTAGGAGAAAAGTGTGACAGAACCTGCCGCCAGATCAGAAAGAGGAGCATCCCGACAGTGGCTGTAATTCATCAGCTAATCACAATACTCAGCTGAGCTCTAAATACTAATTCAAAGAGCATTGTGTGGTTTGGCCTGTCTCACTATACGCGGCCAGGTTGTGAAGACAGAGCTCTGCCCGACAAGGTGATCAAGTCTCCCACTCGGCCAGGCCGGCCCCTCTTTCATCTAAAATCCCACCTTACGCTGTTTCATTTCCTCGCTCATACCATCTCCAACCGACACGTTGTTTAAAAAGCGCTGGCCTTCCTCGCCTGGAAACTTAGAACATTTCTTTCCTCATCTTCTTAGAGAGGAGTGCGCATAAATAACAAATGGGGAAACACAAAGTGTGAAAGGAGGCCAACGAGGGAGAGGAGAGCTCAAGGATTCAGCCAGGCTGTCCGGACCAGTTTTACACGGCACATTTTCCCAGTGAGCATTTGAGCGACGGTGGAGGCAAAGTTTGAAATGAACATATTGTGGGCATGGAACAACAAAAAAATAGTTTCTTTGTGTTTCATGATTTTTTTTTTCCATCGCTGGAGCCGTTGTGGAGAGGAGGGGTAAATTCTCACCTGAATGCACGGCGGCCGACTGCATTAGCGGATCTGTGCATCTTTGGGGGACGCTGGGACAGTCGCCCTCACGTCCCGTCACAAAATCGACCGTCGCTCTCGTGGCTTAGAAAGCGCCTTGTTTGCCAGTGACATTTGCTGCGCTTTTGTGTGAGCGTAGCTACGGGGCCTGACTCCCGCTCGGGTGTGTTTTCTCTTTCATGACCGGTATAATTAGTCCTGAGGGACAGGCACAGATATCCCAGCAGAACAACTGAACTGAAACCGAAACTGTGGCTCAGCATCAGAGCAGCACACACACTACTGGCTGGTTATCTTCATTTTGACTTCGCTTGAATAATTTTTTTCCTTTAAGATAAAAGGTGATTTCTTTTTTAAAGATTCAATTAGTAATAAATTCTTTGAACAGTTCGTGACTTTATTAAATACATGAAAGAGCTTCCTCCAAAGCAACAGTTGTGCCCGGTTACTTCAGTATATGTTAGCAGTAAAAATGATGCCTGACGTGTATCGATGAGGATCTAACAGCAAATGGCTTATAAGCTAGTAATGTGACGTATTCCTCACGTTTTAGCACTCGCCCTAGCTGGTGACCTTTCCGTCAGCTGAATGAAATTGTTATCATTATATCCAGTTTGATGGCTTTTCGGTGACAGCTTAATGCACATTTTGACAGTACTGACAGAGCTGAGCATTAGCTGAAAACGTGCTAAATCACTCTTTAACAACTTTTGTGTGCGTGTGTCCTTGCTTCAGGTTTCACCTACTTCTACAAGGGGAAGGAGTACTGGAAGTTTAGCAACCAGTTCCTCAGAGTGGAACCGGGCTACCCGCGCTCCATCCTCAAGGACTTCATGGGCTGCGAGCTGACGCCCATCGACCCCGGCCGCCCACCGGCCGACGACGGCAACTCGGACGTGGTGATCGAGCTGGACAACGAGGCCAACACGGTGAAGGCCATCGCCATAGTGATCCCCTGCGTGCTCGCGCTGTGCCTGCTGGTGCTGGTCTACACCGTGGTGCAGTTCAAGAGGAAGGGCACGCCTCGCCACATACTGTACTGCAAACGCTCCATGCAGGAATGGGTTTGAATTTTTTTGGAGGGGGGTGGGGTTAAGAGACGAGAGGGCAGAGCTAGGGTGGGAGTTAAGAGGATTGTGGAAAAACAGTACAACAGCCCCCCACTTTTCACAGAGAGGAGGACGGTGGACACTGGACAGCTTTATGGGAAAAACAACAAGCCACGCCTCCTCCTCTTCGGCGATCGAAACTTTCGTGCAGACCTGCAGAACCAGCCGAGAAGTCTGACGGTGATCCCGCGTTTAAAAAAAGGCGACTCCCAGGACTTTAAGCTGACTTTCTCCAGCCCCCAGCCTTTTTAACAAACGGGGCCCAGAGGGACAGTTTGTGGAGGGGGATCTTTGTCGGATGTGACCTTCGATCCCGGTCCAAAAATAATGAGAAAAAAAAAAAATCAACAAGAGGGTCAGCATCACTTTGTATCTCAGAAACTCGACTTCCTATCCCCGTCCTCTTTGTTTCTTTGCCCGACTGCTTTTCAGACGGAGGACTTTCAGGGGAACAAACTCTTCCCACAGGGCACTGCATTGTCAACTGTGTCATATCAGGTTGTTGATAAACAGCTTTCTATTTTCTGATCCGCGTGCCCCTCCCCTCCTCCAGCTTCAGACTGGGCTCAGAAAAATAAAAAATAAAAAAATAAGTCTCAGATAAACACAACTTTATTACGTAACCAATCATTCATCTGTTTTTTTGTTTGTTTTTTCTTTTTTTCTTCTTTTTTTTATTGGAATTCATGTGAGAAAAGAGGTCCTCACTGTTCCCTTTAAGACATCCCTGAAGAAGAGACCAAACAAAACCAAATAAAATCCATCTCTCTCCAAAGAGGATCACATTTTTCTTTCTTTCTTTCTTTAGTTCCTTCTTTCCCTTCTCTGGATCCTTGCAGCGATTACGAGTTGGGGGGAGCTCTGACTGTTGTGGCAGTCTGTTTGAGACACAGGGGCCAAATTATTCTGCAATATTTTAACTCGCCTTAATTATACATCATACTACTTGTGCTTGGTTTTGCTGTTCTTGGTGTTTTTCTTTTTTTTTTTTATTATTTTAATTTGTATACCGCTATTATTTCTTTTTGTTTCTTCTTCCTTTTTTTAAAGAAGCTGCTTAATTGCTTCTTGTGGTTGGTATTTTATGAATTTTATTACGTTACTCAGAATCCTCAGCACTGGCTTGCTGAGCCATTCTGGACAGATTAATACAGTAGGTCCAGCCTGTACTGAAAGTAATGTATTGTATACTAAAAAAAAAAGATGTTGGAAGGTTCTGGAGTAAAGCCACTATTTTTGTGTGTTAAGGTATTTGTTACTGTTAGTTTTGATATTTCCATAAGACAGGCTGACAGGAGTCTTGTTTCTGGATTTGTCCTTGGCCCATATTCCTCTGTTTTTGTTTGTTTGGGTTTTTTTATTTCTTTTTTGTGAATGGACTTAATTAAAAATAATGATAATAATAAAATCCTGTTGACTGCCTTGTTTGAGAGAGCTCACAGTTCCCAGAATGCTCTTGTCTGAAGACTGAAGTGAGACAGCAAGTCAAGATCAGTGCCTGTGTCAACGTGCATGCAAGCATTTACTGTACGACCCTATCGGTTCTGCTCAACATGGCTTTGACCCCCTTCCCTCCCATCGAGCCGAGGAGGAAGTTTTCTCTTAAAAATACTGTTTATGTTCACTTTTGTATCTTTTAAGTGTACCCCGGTCCCACCGCCTGCCTTCCTCCAGCTACAATTAAATCCGAGACAAACAAACTGTAAAAGATTTAAGTGGTACATTTGGGTGATTGGCCTGAACCAAACACGTAGTGTCATGGAGACATGACGGGTAGTCTTTGAATGTGTGTTTGTTTTCATGATCACATACTGTTTTTTTTTCTTTCTTTCCTGTTTTCTGGTCAAAACAACTTGGACATGTCACGATGACTTGTTTGTGTAAGACTTTGGGACAAGAGAAAAACATGTCCCGATTGAATGAATAAACTGATCAATATACATTGAAGAACCGCCTTCAAACTTTCTACTCGTTTTTTTAAACTCAGCAGGTAGACTGCATTTTGAAACCGTGTTAATTTTCATTCAGGCATCTAAATCCTTTTAGCTTTAGTGTTTTTTTTTTATAGGGTTAAATATCATAAGATTATTGCAGACTCAATCTAAAGTGTGAAAGCTTCTTATGTTTTCTTGGTGAGCAAACGTAAAATATACAGTTTCAAAGTTTAATTAAATGTTTTGAAGGTTCAAGTTACACAGCGCTGTGGACCTGTCAAACACCCGCCCACACTAGTGAATGAACTTCTTATTGTATCACACAAATAAGATGTGTGTATGGTTGGTTAAAAAGTTGGAAAGGAGATGCAGTTTGTAGGGAAACTTGGCTTTCCCAATTTGGCACTTGGTCTGGTAGCTGGTTCATCTTACATCTTAACACCAGTCGGGCATCTTCTCCCTGTGAAGAGAAACAAAACTCCATCGTACCCACACACACCTCAGACTCTATGCCCTGTCCTTTGTGTCCAGTAATTTTCCACTACAGCCTTGTGATGTATGGGTGTGGCGTTTTCCTTCAACACTCTATATTATCCTGCAAAACATAAATGTGTGATAAAAGATTTTTAAAAAGGTAAATTGCCATCTTTAATGAAAGTTTCAGTACATTTAATCATAGTTTTTGTCCTCATGCATTCGCTTTTATTTTTATTTTCACCCTGCTTGAAACATTAAGTAAAAGGTATAGTGAGCATCGATTCTTGACACATACTGTTAATGAGGACATTTTTATTTATTTATTCGATATCCATCACAACAGAACGTCCTCTGTTTAAACCAGATATTAACGGCTTTCTGTTGCAATGTGATGAGTTAGTTTTTCATTACATTCATAGATCATTCACTTTGCCTCTGTACACCACTACAGTGGATTGTAAATCAGTCAGGTGTAGAAACAAAAGTTTTGTGATAAATGTTTAGTTTGTCATATTCATACCCTTTCTCATATCTTCCCAACCTCAAACGTAACGGGACCCTTGGCTCCCAAGCAGTCCTGTTCCATCATCAAAATTATATATCAGTGCAAAATCCTAGCAGAAAAACCTAGGCTAACTCAACACTTGGGTTTATTCTTAAAAAGAACGATGCACTAGCAAACACAGCAGCACCAAAAGGCCTGAAAGGCCAGAGAAGACAACTAAAAGTGCATGATGACAGAATTATTTCCACGGTTAGGAAAAGCAACTTCACAACATCTTACCAACTCAGCAAAGCACTCAAAGAGGCAGGCTTCATTAATTTAAATACACAGAGTTTAAAACAAGCAGCAAAATGGTATTTGTGTTCAAGATTAATTTTAAAAAGTCTTCAGGTAAGAGAGCATGTTATAGCATGCATGGCTACCAGTGGAAACAGGTTACTAGTGTTTAACGATTAGACTGCTGATAGAAGTAGGAGGCTGGATATATGAAGTGAAGGGCTATACTCTGCTCAGATTCAGCTAAATGCTGCAAAACTGATCGGACAAGTCACAGTGCAGGTGAATGGTCCAAAGCATGCTACAAAAACAAATTCTTCAATGGCCAACAGAGCAGGCTTTTCTTCCACTTAATCGGTCAGTCTTACAATTCAGGATCACAAAAATGGTAAATGGACTTGTTCTTGTACAGTGCTTTTCTACTCTACATGACCACTCAAAGTGCTTTATGCAACATAAAGCACTTTGATATTTGGTATGCAGACTGGAGCAGCCAGGAATCAAACCACAAAACCTCCGACCTGCCCCAGGCTGGAGCCTATCCCAGCTGCCATAGAGCAAGAGGCAGGGTCAGCCCAGGACAGGTTGCCACTTTGTTGCAGAACATAAAGAACAGTCACAGTCCCAACTATGGGTAATCTACTAACCTAATGTCTTTGGACTGTGGAAGAAAGGCGGAGTAACCGAGGGGAACATGCAAACTCCACACCAAACGACTCAAACTCACGACCTTCGGTGCATATCGCCGAGCTGCTTTTCAGTTGCTAAATAGAAAACTATTAATTAAGTGCAGACCCACATGCAAGAAGCAACATAAGGTGGCAGAACATCTAAGGATGGAAACACAGGACTATGGGTCCTAGACCTTAGGCCATCATTGCCTGCAGAGGATTTTAATCCAAGTATTATGAATAATGCTTATATTTAAACTAATGTTAGTTTGTCTGATTATTTTTAAGCCTCTCAAAATGGTAAACAATGCATATAAAGGGTTGTAATTCCTAAACAGTCCAATTCAGTCTCTGCTTCAGAGTGTTACACCCTTGGACTTGTGTAACAAGCCACAGGGTGAAATTATCAGTTATGGTTTTACACTTCCTCTACACTTAAGTTTTTTATGGATTAAACAGGAAGATACAACTTATCTGCCGAGCTCTAAAAGTGCTTGGTTTTCTTAACGTTGGAGCACATAGTTGCCATCCCCAGTGTGTGTATCCTAAGCTAAACTAATCAGCTGTTGGTTAGAGCGGCATGATTGCGGACGCGAGGGCGATATCGAGCTCATCAAACTGACATGAAATATGACTGGGAGCGTTCACTGTGCCCTCCCACACGGTGCAGTCAGAGGGCTGACATACAGTAAATACAGGTATTGGCTCAGCCCACGGTGCACTCTACACTCCAGAGATTAAACTTAGCCATCGGCAGGAAAGATATACAAAAAGAAATAAAAAATAACACGCTCAGAGAAATGTGTGTGCGTGCTGATCTGGGCTCAGCAGGCCTCTGGTATTGTGCGCTGCTGTATTTTTATGTGGCATGATTAAAATCGGCTCTTTGGATGTGCAGTCCCAGAGGTGCAGCATTGGCATTTATTGCGGACTGAATGTGAAACAGGAGCCGCGTATGCCTCGATACTGTTTATTCTAGCTTCGCTGGGACACATTTGACATATAGTTACTGACAACAAAGTGGGTGAGGTCACGCCAGTTTACTGACTGTGGTCACGACTCCGAGTGTGGGTGTGTTTGATGAAATTACACTCTTAGGGAAAACCCTTCATCGGTTCTCGTCATAGGCCTGTGCAATGGTGAAATTGCCTCTGCTGTTAGACAAAGGCATTATATGCTCAGCTATGTTTAGATTGGTGCTGTTTTTCTTTTCCGGAGGCTTTTAGTCATTGTCTCTGTAAATACAGACTTAGAGTGTGTGTCCACGTCCCTGTTTGTGTTCTCCCTCAGATGGCCTGGGGTGTATTTAGTGTATGTACTTTCCTCTAGCAGCAATATAAGCTGTTCAGTCAGTCAGAAAGCTTCAAAGAAGTCTGTATGTGCAACACTACACACAGAGTGCTTCGTGTGCATTAAACATGTTGCATCTGTGCCTAGATCCCTCTCTGGTCTCCATGCTTGGTGTACAATGCAAGAGAGAGTGAATATGTGTTTGAGGGCATTTAGTCTCACAACTGGAGCCTGGACGAAACCCCGTGGGCTCACCAGGCTCCACTGCTCCTGCCAGGCTGAAACACGGGTGCTAAACTGACCTACGCTGGACCCAGCGTTTTTTCAACAGTTCCATTTTTGGCAGCACTGCTTCTCCTCCTGCTGTCGGATTATTATAATGGGAACTGAATTCATGCTTTAACCCAAGTGCTTGTAATTCACCTCTTGATGGTTCATTCTAGGTTAAGGACCATATTTCCTAGTATTAGTGCAGAACAGGCAGCAGCTGAACGGAGCTTCTTGAAGGTCAGTCAGGATCAAGCTGTTGCTTTTAACTGGATGAAAAAGGTTAAAACACATAACTGCACACATGCACACGCAGATCAATGGCTGTTTACTTGTACTGTCTTGCAGCAGAAAGGCCAGCGCATCATCTATATTGAGAGAAAGCAAAAAACAAACATTGTGTGACTCTCCCTGTTTTCTGTTACGTGCTCGTTGGGTCTTTATGGGAGTTTGATGACATTTCCTCTATTTGTGTCTGTGAGACTTGTCAGCACCACCACTTCCTCCTCGACTCTCAGCTCACTCATTGTCAAAACCCACCGTTTGTTGAACCTCCCCCAAAATAAATGTACCAAACAGGCTTGTCAAGCATTGCAGTTTTATGTGTGTGGAGCCACTCCAGATAATTTGACGCCCTTTATTGAAAACCTTTTCGAGACCAGAAACACAGAAACAGCGAACGTATAAACAGTGTTTATCAGGCCTAGTGGAAGCTGTCATCATTAGCATGCGTATATAATTAGCTCGGTTATGAGGAGTTACTACCAGAGACAGGCATTCATATTTAGGGTTATAGATTACATACAAAAACAAACAAACTTGACTTCTACTGCCACACATACACAAACACACGTAAAACGCTTGATCGTGGGTGGATGATTGGCCGTAAGGATGCTACCTGACACGATGTAGTGTTAATTCTGTTTTTTAAGCAAAAGATAAATACAGTGATGTGAAAGTATTTGCCTCTTCCTGAGTTTTGTGTATATTTGTCACACTTTTGAACAAATTTTAAGTAGACAATAACCAGAGTAAATGCAAAATGCAGATGAGAATTTTATTTATTATGGGTAAAAAAGTGATCCAAATCTCCCTTGCCCTTCAAACTCCAAACCAATAACTGCCGATAACCGGCAACGAGTCTTTCACATCACTGGGGACGAATTGTGACCCACTCTTCTTTGCAGCCTTCTTAGAGAGTTTTGAGGGTTTTGCTTTGGCATCACCTTAAATAAGACGATGAATGACCTGTTTAAGGTCATGCCAAAGCATCTCAGTTGGATTCCAGTGTGGAATTTGACTAGATCTTTCCAACGCCTCATTATTTTATTATTTTATTTTGTTGTTTGTTTGTTTAGTCATTCAGTGTTGGACTTGCTTGTGTGTGCAAGTGCACTTGAGCTTCAGGACACGAACTGATGGCCGAGCCTTCTTAGAGAGTCAACCAGGTCCCGAAGTAGCAAAGCAGCCCCGACTCCACACACTATCACCACTGTGTTTGACTGTTGCTGTGCTGTTCTTTCTGTGAACTGCTGTGTTAGTTTGAGATCAGCAGCAACGGGAATTTTCATCTCATCAGTCCACAGAGTATTTTCCCAAAAGTCTCGGGATCATCAAGATGTGTTTTGGCAAATGTGAGACGAGGCTTTGTGTTTGTTGTGGTCAGCAGGGGTTTTCTTCTTGCGACTCTCCCATGGATGCCATTTTTGCCCCGTCTCTTTCTTATTGTTGAATTCTGACCTTAACTGAGACACGTGAGGCCTGGAGGTCTTTAGATGATTCTGAGTTGTTTTGTAACCTCCTCTTGTGCTCTTGGAGTAATTTTAGCAGGTCGGCTACTGTTCCAGGTTTTCTCCATTAGTGGATAATGGCTCTCACTGTGGTTCATGAGTTACAAAGCCTTAGAACTGGCTTTTTTGGACCTTTTTCTCTACTGGTTCTTTGGACTGTGGCATGATCTGACTTTGTTATTTGGGTTACTGTTATTACCTTATCTAATCTAAGTCACTCTACATGGACAGCAACTAAAGGCACAAGTGCCATAAATCAGTTGCTCAGTAGGAATGAGAAGCCTGCTTTGGTCTACCAATGTGTAAAATCAGGCACTTGCTGTTTCAAATGTTATCACGAATATAAAGTGGTGATTCTGCTGCTGCAAGGACTGTAAGGTTGATACAGGAACAGGGAGCTTAACAGGCAAACACAGGAAGAAAGGTGATTTCTTAACAAACCATAAACTGTCCGTCGCTTCATCATCTTTGAGGAGGCCCTGTGATAGCAACCATTAAAAAAAACCCTGTAGGCTCTTTTATGAACTCCCCCCCCCCAGCGCCTGTCTCTCTGAACATCTTTCTTCCTCTTTCCTCTGTTCTTGCCCGTCTTTCAACGCAGTGCTCTGTCGATCAATAAATACATTTGTTCAGACGTTTACATGCATCCCTGTCTTGTTGGTGCCTGTGTTCATCCATGCGTAGTCCTCGCCCGCCACCATTCCTTGCAGTATTAAAGTCGCGCTCGCGCAGTCGTGACACTACAGGTTGACGCTGGGAAAATTTTAAAGATGATCAAGGAACTTTTTTTTTTTAAACTTTAATCTATCTGCATTTGACTATGAATCAGACATACCTGTGAGATCTATAATGCATCCTTTTTGGCAATTTCACCCCCTCCAGTGCTGCATATGGAGTTTGATCATATGCCTGCCTTTCATGCCATTCCTCCCACATCCATTTAGAGATCCTTCATCACTCCTTCAGAGTGATGAACGGAGCCATTTTCACTTTTCTCTTTGTAAAGAAATAGAATAGTTACTGTCAGCATGTGGAGTGTGACAGATGAAAACCATCTTCCAATCTCCCTCAGGTCTATTCAGGGGGCATAGAGCCTTTCTCCTCATACCACAGAATAGACCATCTTCATATTTCTGCAGCTATAAACCACCTCGGAAAGGACAGGAGAATTTCAAACACAGCACCATGTAGAATGAGATTGAATGAACCAATCAGCGGCACCTCTCGGCCGCAGCACGCTCAGCTCTGCATCTGCACAGAAGTGCCCATTTGGTGTCGGCTAGCTGTGCACGGACTGCTCAGACCAGACGGGCTCGTAATCTGTTTTCAATTTCTATCATTTCCATCATTGGTTCCAAATGGGATTTTTTTCCTCCATGGTGTACCTTCTCACTGAAATCTGCTTAGAATAACACCTACATGCATATGAAAACATACCCACGGCATAGTGTACATTCCAGACACTCAAATGAGACACATTAGGCCTTTGTTGAAAGTATTTCAGCACTGTTGTAACAGTATTAGATTTTTTTTTCTAATTGCTGACATTCTGTTTAGCCTTCCCACCATGTTATGACTGAAAGCTTTTGAGTTTGCGCTTCCCCGACTGTCTCCCGCATTGCTCTTATACGTGCCGTGTTCACATCAGTAGCTTCAATGGTATGGGGCTGATGGATCGAAACAAAAAGGAAAGTAGGTTTCTGCTTTGCGCTTCCTGTCCAGTCACTTGTGTGCTTTCCATGCTTTTACTTCCTGTCTTCTAGTACTTCTACATCTTTTTACACGTGCTTCATTGTCGTCACAAGTGTCTGTTTGACGTTTTAATGCTTCATGCGACTGTTGTGGATTTCTGTTTAGTCTTTCTACATGAGGAGACATTGTCAGTCGTTTTTATAGGGAGCGCTTGTTTGGTGTAAAGTTTTTCATGGTCATTAACATAATAAATGGAGTTCTTCGAAACACAATGAAATAAAACCCAAACAATTTGCATGGCAATAAAGACAAAAGAGGTTCCACACTGTCATATGATGGCAGGCCTAAATGAAGTGAAGAAAAAGTTCTATGCTGTGCTTTCACTTGCTTCCTGTTGGGTCCATTTGCGATCCCTCCTACTGGAGTTTGCATTTAGTTTAATGGTACTGCAAACACAAGATGGCACAACCTACAATTAGGTATTAATGGAGCAGCAGACATTATCTTACTATGCAGATTAAGGTCATATAGACTCAGTGCATAGAACTTAAAGGCCATCTGCTTATCAATTAAACCCTGATCCTGCTTTCAGCTATGAAACCTCTGCTACTTTGAGGTCTCCATTACTGTCTAACTTTGCAAGCAAAAACCTTCCACTAATATTGCTATGGCTAATTATAAAGACAGCAACTAAGATGCATTTCAGCATAAGAACAGGCCTACAGTGTTTCTCTTCTCCGTCACCTTTTCTAACCGCGCTGCAGTTAATGTTTTTGGGGCGTTGAGTGTCCACCAAGTAAGTTAGCAACAGTTGTCAATCAGGAAATACACATGGGAAGAAATGGCTGGTTGCTTGTGGATATTCCAAGATTACCTAGGTAAACCTCTTGCGTATTTATTGCTAAGTTATATGTCAACCCTCTGTTCTCACTGGTAGCTGCTAACGTCACTCCCCTGTATTTGAAATGAACTTTTATCGCTTTATCATCACTTGTTGTCAGCAACAGTTGTTTCAGCCATAGTTGCTGAAAGTTCCTGAATGTCCTTGACTTTGTGGGGTGTGTAGTCATCACTGCTGTGAATTGCTTCGAGTGTGCGTGTGGCTTTAGCCTGCGAGGCCCAGCTGGGAGCAACTCGAAGAAGCGTCATGGAGCTGTTCTCTTGTAGACTCACCACCTGCAGGAGGCGCTATAGTCGGCGTTCATGGGCATAATTCTCAGGTCTCACTTTGAATTTATAATGTTTTTTTTAATTTTTCCTGATGTCCCCAGTGTTTCTCTATCTTGTCTATTTATGTGTGCCATCATATGACAGAGTATTAGGGCCACATTAAGAAAAAAATATGTAATCTACCATTATGAGAAATTAGTCAAAATTGTATTTTGAGAAAAACTCGAAACGTGGAGATTAACGTTGTTGTTTCAAGACAAACAAGACTTTGCTATACCCTCTGAGTTTATACCCTCTTTTCAGGGTCGTCGGAGCCTATCCCAGCTGTGGGCAAGAGGCAGGGTACACCGTGGACAGGTTGCCAGTCTGTCACAGGGCTAACACACAGAGACAGACAACTATTCACACTTTAGAGTGAATGGGCACTTTAGAGTTTCCAGTTAAACTAACAGCATGTCTTTGGGAGGAATACATGCAAACACGGGGAGAACATGCAAACTCCACACAGAAAGAGCCCAGCCTGATGATGACATTGAACGCAAGACCTTCTTGCTGTGAGGCAACCACTGTGCCACAGTTTGTGAACTTGTACTTCAGAACTGGTTTTAGTTACAAGGAAGGAAATGATTTGTTTGAGCACATAAACACAGTGTGGTGTTAAGTGTGAGGACGTAGTAAAGAAGGTGTAGACAGCTGCATCTGGTCAGACGGAAGAACACACAATCTTGGAAGATTGAAATGGCTTGTAATGAACAGATTTAAGGTTATCAATGGTTATATTGTGCAAGAAAGAGGATGTATATTGTATCACAAGTCGGCTGATGAATTTGTTTCAGTTTTTCATCTAAGTCATTGTGTAGAGGCTACAGCAGCCGCGGCAGTCTGTCTTGAGACAACAACGGTATTCTCCACATTTCAGCTTTTCTCTCAAAAATAGTATTTCGACTTTTTGTACCCTTGTCTTTCTGCTTTGCGCTTCCTGTCCAGTCACTTGTGTGCTTTCCATGCTTTTACTTCCTGTCTTCTAGTACTTCTACATCTTTTTACACGTGCTTCATTGTCGTCACAAGTGTCTGTTTGACGTTTTAATGCTTCATGCGACTGTTGTGGATTTCTGTTTAGTCTTTCTACATGAGGAGACATTGTCAGTCGTTTTTATAGGGAGCGCTTGTTTGGTGTAAAGTTTTTCATGGTCATTAACATAATAAATGGAGTTCTTCGAAACACAATGAAATAAAACCCAAACAATTTGCATGGCAATAAAGACAAAAGAGGTTCCACACTGCTGATGAAGGGACACAGCACTCTTCAGTAGTTGATGGAGAGAGCTCACCTAACTCATATATACTGTGGTGTGAGCCTCTGTGGGCCACTTTTTTCTCTTCTCCTTCACAGGTCATAAGTTCGGACATTGTTGCAGTCATCCTGTTGAAACTGCCCCCACCAGCTTCCATGTTTTCAGTTGCATTCTGCACTGCAGCAGCTGGCCGTGGCTGAAGCTCACAGGGAAGGCCATTCCACATATGACCCTGTCAAACTCAGCATTAAGGTCAACTCTTACTTACTGTTGATGTTGGATGAAAAATTCCAAAATGTCAGCTTTGCAGGGGCTCAGGAAAACTAAACGTAGCACTCGCACTATATGTTGACCTTATCTTAACCGCAGTGCATTTTGTGTTTTTAGAGCCACTCCACAAACTCGAGTGTCTGCCAAGTGAGTTAGCTACAGTGGTCAGTTCATTCAGGAAATACAAATAGGATCACCCAAGTTCATTATTTCCAATTGTGCATTTTGCTGCTGTAATCAGGAATTGCTTTAATACCGTACGAGAATGGAAAGCTCAACGGGCAGCAACATTTGCCACGGGGAGGGGGTTGGGGATTTTAATTCTGTTCATGTTAATCTTTTCTGAGGCAAAAATTCCAGACTAATGAAATATTGTTACAAGACAGGTATGCAGGGTAACATTTGAGTCAGCACATTGTCAGTGGTGGAAGGTCACGACTCTGTAAGCTGTGGTGATGCTTTCAGCGACTGCTGCAGATATCATCTCTGTGCGGCGGGCCGCAGTCCCAGAGGACATGTCGTCCGTGGCTTTTACCCTCCACTGTCCTCTGCGTCTCTGCGGGGCTCTCATTAGAGAAGCAAACACATTATCCACACTGGCTTCCATATAGACAGGAGGAAGGAGGAGATGGAGAGCAGGAAGTAATGATCCACAGTGTCCAGGTAAAATTAGCTCCATTAATCACACCATTGATTTGGTCAGCTGCAGTAAGCAATGACCCTTCCTTTTTCTCCTTCACAAGGAGCACTTATGAACTTCTAAGAGACTGGCGTGGGTCTCTGGTTAACTATAAATGATATGTTTTGATCGTGAAGAAATAGTTTTTATTGAATTGTCTGATGTTTATCTGGAGGTTGTTTTCTTCTGCTGTTTACGTTTCTTTAGTCTGAGGGAACAGTCGATACCTGTCTACGTGTAGATTAAGAAGAATTGGGCTTAAAAACTTTTTCCATCCCCTGCTCATTCAGAGAAGAGAGACTCATAACTTACTTGAAAACTTTTAAATCTTACTCTTCTATTGCCACCTTAGTCCTTCCTCCTACCAATAGATTACCTGTTGTCTTCTAACCCAGACATGCGCTGTGAGATTTAAGAGGGAGATAAAAAAAATATTCACTTTGATTGATGCTCACCTTACCGAAGTGTGTCACACATAAACCGAATGTCTTTCCTTCAGTCACTCTGATGCTTTCTCCACAGAGGTTTCACTGTGTCTACTTGTGTTCGTGACAGTTTTCATAGTTCACAATGTGACCCAAAACCTAGAGGCTTTGTTTTGGCAGTCATGGCCCCCACAAACATGAAGCCATCATTGTTTCAATGATACTTCATCTACAAGATAGAAGCTGTATCTGAATACATTATCTGCATTTAAAAACACATTTAAATGCATGCATTGTGCGTAATAGTTGTGATCATCCGCACCACATTTGGAAGTGGTCAGGCTTGGAAATCACAACCAGTGTAACTCTTCTTATTCCTTCACTTACTGCTGCTAGCAGAAAAGTGAGATTTAGTCATGTCAAAGGTGTGCGCTGTTTTTGACGTCACGCGCCACGTTATTGCTTACATGAGATTAATTTCAACAAAATACTGTTGCTGTTGTACATATACAGTTACAGTTAAAACAGTTACCGGCCCTCCATTAAGAAAGACAGAGGTGTCAGAGTGAACTTAGGACGTGGCTTCTACATTCAACACAGATGCTCTCACAAACAAATCCCGACGCCAACATCGTCGTCGGTTTTGAATATATATATTTTTTCATTTATGTATGCTGTATGCATTTTGTTCATTCCTAAATTGTGAGTCTACACCAGCCAAAATACTGTTTTTAGTAATTAACATTTGAAATGATGAAGCCACTTGAACAATAACACAAAATTAGCTGCCTTCCCATAAAAACACAAAAACTTTTCAGAAGTACTTAAGGATTTGTCCGGGCCCAAAACCCTGTTTACTTTTTCCCTCGCAGGCTTCTAGACTCCTGATTGGCCAACATTTCTATACGGTTAGGATTTGGCATGTTCTTGACAGCGTTTGACTTCGATTTTTTAAAAACTGCACATGTGGACAATGTAAAAAAACAACGAAAACGTAAAATCTTCTTGTGTACGTGTGGACATCGTCTAAGTCACAACAATAGTCACCTCAAGGTGCTTTGTATTGTAATGTAAAGAGCCTATAACAATACAGAGAAAACTCTGGGGGCAATCAGGAGCCCCCTGTGAGCAAAAAATTAGTGACAGTGGGAAGGAGAAAAATCCCTGTTAACAGGAAGAAACCGCCAGTAGAACCAGGCTCAAGTAGGGGCAGCAATCAGAGGTTGTCACTTTGCAAGCCGTCGTGCTGCCATCTTTATTTTTTTTAGAGAGAAGAATCTTTCCGCTGGCAGGACTTCCGAACAAATCAAATCTATTCTATATGTTTTCCTAATTGTTCTGTCAGGAACATTTAACATCCTAACTGAGTTCTAAAGTTAGCTCTTAGGTTTTTTGCAGTTTCTCCGAGCATCTGCGTTGCATAGTCTGCCTGTGTGGTGAATGTCTTGCGATTTTCACTCCAAGGAAAATTGCAGCATAGTGTTAACATGCACCTGAATTCACACCAGAAAACTGCCACAACTTCTGTGTTTATGGAGGTGCTCACACTTGCTGATGATCAAGTTATGAAGTGCACTTCATTAGCAGCACCTGGCTCTTACTTACCCTCTGTGCCTACAGTAAGTGGAAACTTTCTTTTTCACATGACTTTGTATGGTATTAAAATGCATCACAAAGCCCAAGCAAAGCAAATTCAGTGAAGAGCCTGTGTTGTATTATTATGGACATGGATGATATGGAGCATTTTTGTACTTCATATCTGTTTCACTTGAGCATTTTTAGAGCAGTAATATCATTTTATGTCTTATCCATAAAGTCTGGGGTTATTTCTATTGCTCTACAACGGTAGAAATGTTAGTGTGATTATTAAGGTGTTATGAACGGCTGTGTGCAGGCAGGAATAGGACCCAAGGTGCAGACAATCGGAGGCAAAACTTGAACTCAAAACAGCTTTAATGCTAAACTCAAATGTAACATAACTGGATATATCAAAATAAACTTACACCGGAAGACTGACAGAACGCACAGCAAGATAAGGGTAGATCATGACACAGACACAGAAACACAGGGCTTAAATACACAGAGGGAGCAATCAGGGAATAGGTAACAGGAGGGAAACACAGCTGGGGCAAATCAGGCCTAACGAGACAAGGGGAAGCAAAACCAGATACATTAATAGAATAGAATAGAATAGAATAGAATAGAATACTTTTATTTGTCAATTTCTTCAAATGTACTTGCCATACAAAGGAATTGAAATTACGTTTCACACTGTCCCATGCGTAGACATTGACAACAATAAGGTGCAGATGCACAACAAAAACAGCCCTAACAATAAGGTAATAAATAGTAATATAGTAATATAAATAGTGCTAAAAGAAATACTAAAAATATATATATAGCAGCAGGTGTGTGCAATTGCAATGCAAGTCAGGAATGTTTTCAGTTCTTGGTTCAGAGAGTGTTTCCTTGTTGGAGAGTGTGCGTGGGGGGGGGAGAGAGTAGAGTCCAATCTGTCTTCCTACACTTCTGCCAATCTGGTGATTCTGCTGGCTGGGAGCCGGGAGGGAAGAGAGTTCAGCAGTCTCACAGCCTGGTGGATGAAGCTGTTGGTGAGCCTGGTAGTGCGGGAGCGGAGACAGTGCGCGGGGTGGGTTGCATCGTTGACAATTGTGATGGCTTTGCGGGTGAGGCGAGTGGTGTAAATGTCTTGCAGGGAGGGGAGTGGTACACCAACTATCCTCTCAGCTGTTCTCACAATGCGTTGTAGAGCTTTTCTGTTATAGTCAGTGCAGCTACCGCCCCACACAGTGATGCAGCTGGAGAGGATACTTTCAATAGTTCCTCTGTAGAATGTAGTCAGGATGGGTGGTGGAGCACTTGCCCGCTTGAGTTTGCGCAGGAAGTAGAGGCGCTGTTGTGCTTTCTTGGCCAGTGATGCTGTGTTGGTGGTCTAAGAGAGGTCCTCACTGATGTGCACCCCCAGGAACTTGGTGCTGCTCACTCTCTCCACCGCAGCGCCGTCGATGGTCAATGGGGGGTGACAGGTGTGGCCTCTCTGGAAGTTGACAATAATCTCCTTGGTCTTACTGACATTTAGCAGGAGCTTGTTGTCTCTGCACCATGTGGTCAGGAGCTCAACCTCTTTCCTGTAACATCAGACATGGACCTTCAAAGTAAAACAGGAAACATAATGCAGACTGAACTAAAGACACAGACTCATATGCAGGCACTGCAACAGAGGGAACAAAGACATGGGACCAGGGCAGACAGACACTGACTGGACACGGGGATATAGCAACTAAGGATTACACAGAGACATAAACCATAAGACATAAATCTAACGAAGAAACCAAAGAATAGAAATGATAAATAATACAATAAACTCAAAACCCTGGATCAACCACCCAGGCATCCTAATATAAGGCGGTTAATACATTAAAACAAAATCTTAATAGAACCCAACAGTTGTTCTCAGTCGTCTCCACTCATATGACAATGAATAAATTGCTGATATTTAAAGAGAAGCTTTCATAAATCTGTTTTCTTTGGCATGAAACAAATGCTCAGAGTTATTTTAATATTTATTGGAAACAAAACTCACTGATCCTGTGCATCAAATGCACTTTATAAATAAAGTATCCTGGTACTCTTACATGTAATGCAGTTCAAAAATCTCTTTGTAACTCTGCCATTTGCACTTTGCATTTGAACCCCTCGAAACCTGCCTTTTTGATAAATATCTTTCAGCAGCCATACCCCAGTCTGATACAAAGCTTTTAGCTTTTAGGGCCCAAACCTTGATGATATCAGCAGGGCTATTTTATTTCTTCGATGATGGAGTGCTCCCTTACAGAGCTGTAGTTGACATTATGTAACTGTTTTCATGGAGCAATTAGCACTGGTCATACTGAGCTCCGTGTTTAAAATAACCGCAGCAGCCTTTCATAAAAGTTGCCACGGTGGCTTTGAGTGCTACGAGTCCGCATTTTGACCCTTACGCGAGTGGATACAAGAGCGTGAGAACATCCCGAGAGCAAAAATGTCTGTTTATTTTTTCCTGCGCTGATTTCACAGCTTCCTTTGACAGTGATAAAGTTTTATCAGCAGGAGACATGGGATGCAATCTTTTCATGTTCAATGCTCCCATTTTTGAGGGCCTCAGCAACAAATCTGCTAAATCAACACACACCCCAGACATCCACCCCACCCCCGTCTCTGGCAATTATTTTCTGTGAGGGGAACCTCAGGCTCAGGAAGTTTTACGTATTTCAAGCAGCCCGCAGAGGCTGGCTGCACGGCTACTCGCTGGCAATTCATATTATTTGCTTTCTCCTGCTTTGTCTCAAACCTCCATGTGACGACGATATGACCGCTCTGGACTTTTTGGTACCAGCGGGATTATGGACCCTGGTTTGTTTCCAGAGATCGGTAGATCAGCATTTTTATTTTTTATTTTTTTGCTCAAATCTCAGGCAGTTGGGATAAGATCTGCAAAATTTTGCAAGCCTAAATCAACCACATCTATATCTTAATATCTAGCAAAAACGTTTTAGTCTTGTTAGGAAGCAGGCTTCGACTACACAGAGTCTCTGAGGAATATGTAAAGGAAAGGAAGTGAAGGTTAAAATAAGATGACAGCAGGGTGCATGAGATAAATGACTGTGGGAAAGAGAGGAGCTCCACGAAGCAGTCAACCTGATGTAAATGGCTCTTCACAAAGGAAATGCGGGGCTTTGCCCTTGTAACACAAAGTGCATGTTATGTATGCTGTACTGTGTGATCACACAGGAGCTGACAAGGAGCACTGAAGAGTACTGCCGCATGGTGCTCTACTTACAGGAGGCATGTATGGTCAGTGGCCTGAATAGTGTGAAATGTGTGTGTGTGCACTGTGTACACCAATCTGTGTTATGCCTGAGCACGGGTGTGAGTTCAGCATGAGTCATGGGCATACTGATGTGTTGGTTTCACACTCTAGAGCATCCAGTTACTGGGTCATACAATGCAGCCTTCACCTTTAGGGTGCATACAGTATATGCATGCTAGATCCAGCCCAAATTGGCAACTCACATTCAAACCCCAAGGTGCAATGGTAAATATTTGTAAAGGTTTGCACAAATTTACATTCTGACACCTGCGACCCTGAGCAAATAAGAAAACTGGTGGATACTCAGATACATGCACAAAGTGCTTTCTTTCTACATTTTCCTGGCTTATTTTTCTGAAAATAGGAAAAGTAGGTTCAGCTATAATATTTTATTTCTGAACCAAATTCCTGAAAAGTCAAATCTAAGAAATAATTAGAGCAAATTATAGACAGAGGAGCCTTTCCCTAATTGGATGTAGGGGCGGTTTTGCTGATGGTTTTAACTAGGATTGAGTCGCTAAGGAAAATGTAAAGGATGCTAATCTCCTTTAGAGAAAAATATTGTGACTGTGTGAGCCGTGCTGGGCACAATTTGTGATAATTTGCCCGATTAATGAAATCTTATATATGATTTATAATATAAATAAACACTTTTTCCTGTTTCTTGTAATGAATGCCTGATAAATAAATAGGACTTTTAGCTAACAGTGCTAAAAACTTTTTCCTGTTCTGTTAAAGAATATCTGTGAAGCTGGTTATCCATGAGCAGTGTTGAGGTGGTTACTCAAATAAAGAATCTTATAGCACGTTACTCATTACTTTTCTTTAAAGTAATGCAGTGTGTTACTTAACTACTTGCCAGAGAAAGTAATTTGTTACACGTCCTGTTACATTACTTTCTCGTTACTCCATAAAGATGACCTGGAGTGCACTGTCACATAATTATCAGGCTACAGAGTCAGCAAACGCTCAGGTTTGTCATCACTCTGGGTTCTTGGGTAGCTTTGTGTTAGCATGCTATCTGTGCAGACACATGCGTATATATATATAATACATTTGATTCTGTCCTGAATGCAGTTTTACCTTTACCACAGCGCTCTTGAGCAATAACAATTAGTGTCCATATCTCCACTCCTGCTCCACAATTTTCCTCCATGTCCACAGAAACGCGTTACATTACTGCGTCACTGAAAACTATAATGTGTTGCACCCAGCACTATGCACAAAGAAGCTCTTTCATTTGTTGCATAAGTCACTTAAAGTAAACTTTATATATATATATGAAATGTACATTTGTCACTCACCTCTTTTCACTCTCTGCATGTTTATACACCACTTTGCATTTAACCATTAGTGATTATTAATCTCTGGCTCTTTTCAGCAGTGTCTGCTACTTGAAGTTTCTTCCTGTTAAAAGGGAGTTTTTCTGCCCCACTGTCGCTAAGTGCTTACTCACAGGAGAGCTGATTATTAGGAATTTCTCTGTTACTGCAAGGACTTTACCGAACGATTTAAAGCACCTTGAAGTGACTGTTGTTGTTATTTTCTACCTATATTAAATAAACTGAATTGAATGAAATAGTAGCAGTAGCAAGTAGCTCACATTTCTCTGTGAAGATGATAAACAGATGCCGAATGGTGTGATTTTAACATAACACAGGCAAGTGTGCGCATAGAACAAACTGTTTTTTGGCACAACGTGAGCAGCATTCAGAATAGTTTTTTTTATAACGCTATGATGAAACAAACTTACTGGAGTGGTGTCTGATGTAAATCATATGCTATAACCTCGCTAATCACTACATTTCAAATCAGGGAGATTGGGGTCAGCAGTGTTAGGAGCCGCCTCCGCCACCATCACCAAAGCACCGAATGAGGGGACATTGTTTGAAAGAAAGATGTTTAGTCCGTACAGTTACAGGGGATTGCCAAATCAATGCAAATTTGCATATAAGCTCTGAAAAGTTTCTGCAGCGGTTAAGCTCATTTTCTTTTGTTTGTTTTGTCTCATTATAGCAGTGTGGCTGGTTGGCCTGAATTTGTTTTGCTCTGCACAGAGAACACGTGCCAGTTAAAGGATGAGAAAGGGTTTGCTTCTACATACATATTCTTTTCTGGTAATTGGGAAGTCAATACGATATTGCTTTTGCCCCATTCAAGGTGATGAGGTTGTTGCAACCACATTTTCTCCTCATACTTTATATTCTGTGAAGCATAAGAAAATATTTCAATTCACTGCCTGCTCTATAATTCTTTATCTAATAGAAATTGCTTAGCTACAGTCTTTTAATTGAAGGTGCTGTCACACTCATTGGCAATCTAATTTAGCTTTTTGTTTGTTTTCATAAACCCTCTTGTAGATGATAGTTTGACAGAAACTGCACAACAGTTTTGTTGTAGTTTCAGATCAAATATAAATATAAGAAAGGAAAATAAATAATATCTCTAAGATATCAAGTTTAAAGGGTTTTAAACCGTTTTCTGCCAGAACACCACAGCTGTAGCACCAGATATTAGGACCCACTAAAAATGTTATCATCTGACATTTAGATATAAGACTTCTCACATTACTGTATTCAACTAATGTTGTCTTTTATTTTTGTGGTTTTTTAATAACATAAAGCAACTTTCTTCTTTTTCTCACCCTAAGCTTGTGCAGTCATGTAGGTCTCTTCAGAGCCGCTATCACACTAAATGCTTTCAGGTATTTTCATCCTTAGCCATTCACACTCCAGGCTATAAAATATACGTCTTATCCAAAAGCTACTTGAGGTAAGGTGTTCTAGTTAAGGAGATAAAACTGTCTTTGGGTTGTAGAAACACTTTTCCATAGAGACTCTAAACCACTAAGGAAAGGTGTATTCTTCAACTAGTTATTAGTGGTTGTGGGAGGTTGCTCACTGATGCAAGGTGAAATAAATAACAAAGTAGGGTGCAACATCAAAAACTTTCTTGTGATGCACTGGTTGTAAGCAGATTTCTGTGGTTGCTCTGGCTTGCATGGACAATTTCTACTCTTGGAGATGTGTGAGATTTAGAAGTGTAGAATAAAAGATGGAAACAGAAAACATTCATGGTCAAAATTAAAGTTGTGCCTTACTTTTTCCTAACAACTGGCAGGTGCTGATGGGTTACTGACTGTTCTCTTGGCCTGAATGAAGGGGCTTTAGTAGTTGATTAGCTAGCGACAGCCAGCAGGCACTTCCAACAACAATTGTGATCTGTGGTTGCCAGATTGTAACTAAACAGTGTCTAAGTCTCTGTGAATAAGGCATAAGAAGACTGGTCAGCATGAAACATACCAACCATCACAACCCTCACATGACTGTAGTAGAACCTTTATAAAGACCTGGAGGTTAATCAATTTAGAAAGAGAATGTTGTTTGTAAACTGTAGAAATCAACCAATGTTGGCTTTTATTCACTGACACGTGCAGAAATAATTACAACCTCTTTACATGAAGGAAATCACTCTTCAAGGTAGCGTGTGTAAAATCTCACCACTAGATGTCAGTAGATTGTGGTCAGAGGAATTCTGATTTCTTACCCCTCCCAATTCAAGTGCATAATCCTATCTACGGTGGCAGCTGTAAGACAAACAACTCTGTATCTACTCTGGAAGAGGCTGTAAATCTTCAAGAAAGGAGTCACATATATCTGGGTGACAACAGCGACACTAAGGTGAATTGTTAGCTGCTGTTAGCCAGCATTAGTCAAACTTTCTTCGATGTAGATCTATCAGAGACAAACAGTGATTTGTATAGGAAACCTTACTTTAGCTTGAATAACGTTATTTTATAACCAGGTGTTGCTTAACCCACTCGTTGTCACCTGTTCAGAGATGGGACGGATACACGTCTAATCTGCTAACAATAGGTAATTGTGATAATATCAGGATTAAATACATGAGCCCAGGTATGTTTTCATGTTAGACTCGTGACTTAAGCTAAGGAGAAAGACATTTTATTAAGATGCCAGTGGGGTTGTCTCTTGAAGAGGGACCTCTGATAAAACCTATGTTTTATATTTTGTGTCTGAAAGTGCAGACTTGCATTAAAATTTGCCTCCAAAGCAAACCTCTCCTCTGCCTTTGGCGTAATATGTATTTGTCTGTAGCCACATATATAATACATGATTGGGCGAAACAGTGATTTCCATCTCAGATACTGGGTTCAAGAGTGTGTGTGAACATGGTGATTTTCATATGATGTATTTTTAAAGGGTTAATTTAATAGAAAGTTTTGGAGAATTTTGTTGGAATTACACACAAATCAGTGCAACTAACTGTACCTTAAAAAAATACAGTGTAGGGTATTACAGGTTTGCTAAAGGCATTTAGATGTTCCATAATACTTCAGGTACAGTGTTCAGTGCACAGATAAATAAGTAAGTAAAACTTTATTTATTTTTTCTAGATCACAAAGTGCTTCACACAAGGATAACAAAGTATAAAACAAAACAGACAACAGTCAACAGATGTGACAAAAGTGAAAACAATTTGGCAAAATACATTTGCAAACATAATTTAACTGCACACCAAAACGCACAAACACACACAAAAAACCATAACAGCTATGGAAAATTATGGAAAGACTCGTGGTTTGTTGCTGCTTTACTACCCAAGGGCTGGATGCTTTGCAAACCTGGACCTGGATTCTATCAAGAACACTTCCAGGTGGATGCCAGAATAGCAGGTAGGTTTGGCGATGCAGCAATGACCCAAGACTAAAAACAAATTAACATGAGAAACAACAAGTTTTTTGGAATAAGCTAGTCAGAGAGATGCGATGGGAGTAGCACAACCTGAAAAAGATCAAGACGTAGCAGAGATATTGACTAACTGAAACAGTTTAATAGCAGGAATAATCAAAAATTGACCTCATTATTGTGTACAAGGCTCATAAGCAGCTGCAGGAAGCCTCTGACTGTGGTTCTAAGAGTTTACCTACTTTTTCCAGCCTGCAGTTCAACAAAGACATTAAAAATGCAGCTGTTTGTGTGCAATGAGTGTCTTCAGATTTGGCCACATTTTATGAGTAAAATCCAACTGTTCACATTTTTTCTCTTGAAACTGTAATGAATCACTTCATGTAATTTTGCCTTAGATAAAAACCATTCATGTAACTGCACTCATTAGAGCTCGTTCATGCATCTTGTCAGAATGGACACAAATGGCTTCATCTGCACCAACACCCTGGATTCTTTAAAAAAATGAATCTTTCTTCCTTATCAAACTCTAAACCTGTCGTGGTCTGGGTGGTTTTCCACAGCATCAGCTCCTCCCCACTGGGTGGAGTCTTTGTTGTTCCTCACCTGATGGCAATCGGACCAGCAGTATTTATGACCGGCGCACTCAACTGGTCTTCGCCAGATTATCTGCCAACTTTAGTCAGTTCTCGGCCTCACGTCCGTTCCTTGGTGACTAATCGTGTGTATTAACCGTATCTCTGTTTTTTTCGTCAGCCTCTGAAAACCACCTACCAAGCTCTCCTGGATACCAGTTTGCTGCCACCGGTAATCCCTCTCCGTTTTGGAGCTGCCATTTTCTCCTGCCTGCCTCCCTGCCTTGCATGCAGCACCCACCTGGACCTCTCCTGCCTCCCCCCTCCACGCAACCCCCACCTGCAAGCTTGTAAGACAGCTCAGTGTACTATTTTTTAGATTCACTCGCAACCCTCTGTGGGATTCCCCTGACTGCTCTGTCCTCTGTTTCAGTGCCCGGGCCCGCCACAGTTTTCCCTGCCCAGTACCTGCACCCAGTTATCCCTGCCATCTAGTTTTCACCACAGTATTTTTCTCTCGCCTCAGACATCTAGTTTATGTTCATTGATTCTAGTCTGCACTTTCTGTTAGCCTCTGAGCATTGTAAAAATAAAGTCTCTTTTCGTTACACCTCACCCCTGGCCTCCGGTTTTGAATCTGCGCTTGAGTCCATCCCATGTCCACGGGCCACTGCGCCTGACAAAACCTTGGCACTACTTGGCACCACTTTATGAATCGATTTAAGACTTCATAATGGAATTTTCATTATTAATGATTCAGTGGCAGGCATGATAAAACGGTGGCTGTGCACCACAGATGGCCCTTTGTAGGGGTATCTAAAAACAGTCATTCACTGAGCCTCTGCTGTAAGCTGGCTGTGACTCAAAGTTTTCACCTTTACAGTGAGGACACTGAAAAATGTCTATTTACAGTGTCGAGCAGAGCTGTGAAATGTGCTACTCAGCAGACGGTGTGTATTTTTAGTAAGTGGCTGTGTTAGTGGTGAGTAGCTGTAGCTCTCTGACAGAGTTACTTAGCAAACCCCCGTGGCCTCAGACTATCTATCCCTTTTACAGAGAAGTCATTATAGAAGTGGATTATACACGACAGCAGAATCTCATTTCCAAACCTCTCAGGAGCGCAGGCTGAAATGTTTGGATTAAAATACTCGGGAAAGCTTATTCCAAATATGAAACATAAATTTGCACTCAATTTAAAATGTTCTGTATGGTTTAATTTTTAACTCTGAGGCTTGTATCTATCAATAAGTAAGATGTAGCCCATTTTTCAGTGGACACACTCGACTATATGAATTCAGCCTGGACTGTCAGCTCAGGCCTTGTGTTTGATAACTGAGGACGTCTCCGATTCTGATCAGATTTAATCTCCCCACTAATCCAAGGGAGCACAGACTAATGTACTTCATAAATTTATGAGATGGTTACCCAACAAGCCGTTTCTTTTTTCTTGTGTACTTGGGAATTAAAGCTTCCTCAGTGTCAAGAAACCAGATTTCAGCACATTTAAATAGGTTTCTGTCATTATCGTGTTAGTGGTGGGATTATTATTCCATCTGTAGTCATTTATATTTGACAGTACAGCTCTCTCCTCCAAGAACCTAAAGGCAGGGAGAGTAACTGCAAGGCCATGTTATCGAACACAGGGAGCTTTCATTCAGAAATAGCATGAATACAATGAAATGAAGGGGCTGCGGTGAAGGTGGGTTGCAAATGGGTTTGCAGATGTATTTTGTCTATAGGATGCATAAAGCTCTATTAGCTTAGTCATCGGCTGATGCTGGCCGGGTCTGAGATCGTCTGATTTACCTGGATCATCGGCTAAGCACAACTGTGTGTCCTGCCAGAGAAGATGTTTATGTTACTTTGAGTGAAAACATGAGATTTTTTATTTTAATTCTGATATAAACAGTACAAGTAATGAAAATAAATAAATAATGAGAAGGAATTCAGCATCTGAGTTTGATTACAGTATATATATTTTTTTGTGTTCTTGTGTTGAGAAAATAGTCAAAGATTCAAGGTAAAGGCCACCTGAAAGTGCACCAAAAGGTCATTTCTAAAACGTTCATATTAATTGCCAGTATTTTAACAGCTATTATTAATGCAAGCTTGCAGCTCTTGAACATGTGGTAAAGTTAGGATTTTTAGAAAAGCTCTTATGAGCCCAAATTAAACTGAACAATGAGAAAGATGAATAACATGTGGGATATTGATGTGGTCGGTTAAGTAGCAGAGGGGGCTGTTAATCTGATTCAGCTGCTTTGGCATGAAGGGAATTAACAGGTGGAGTAGAGGAGCAACAATGGGAAATTCTGTTAAACAGCAATGGTTTCACAGGTGGAGGCTTCTGACATTTTCCTCCTCTTTTCTCTGGCTAGGGTCAGTTCCATGAGTGATGCCTGGACCCAACAGAGGTTGCGCAGGTAGTCCAACTCCTCCAGGATGGCACATCAATACATGCCACTGCCAGAAGGTTTGCTGTGTCTCCCAGCACAGTCTCAAGAGCATGGAAGAAATTCAGGAGGTTACTCTAGGAGAGCTGGACAGGGCCGTAGAAGGTGCTTAACCCATCAGCGGGGCTAGTATCAGCTGCTTTGTGCAGGATGAGCAATGCCCAAAGCTCCAAAATGACCTCCAGCAGGACACCGCTGATGGGAATGTCTCTGACCAAACAATCAGAAACAGACTTCATGAGTGTGGCTTGAGTGTGCATATGCCCAACAGCACACGTTAATAGCAATTACTATTGTTATATTACATCAAGTTGGTAAAATGGAGTTGCTGTTTTTTGGTGTGAATATGAGACCAGCTGCTGTGGAACATTCCTCCACTAGTTTGCTCAGTCTTTGTGAGGTTAAATGGAATTTACATTTCTGATAATTTTTCTAGAAATTAACATTTTAATTCTTTTCATACTATCAAATAACTACACGGTGGGCCCACACATTAAAAACCATTTATTGCAAAGTAATTTCCAGTACCAGTAGTACTGAAATGAAGGGTTCTGTCTGCCATGTTGCCATGTTGGAGGTCAAGACTGTCAAACAAGAAGTTGCAGATTTAAAACATTTTTATAGTAGAGGTGAATCTGAAGATTATCTTTTAAAAAAAATCTGTCCTTTTTTTTCAAATACTGTTTGAAACATTATAAGATAAGATAGAACTTTATTAATCCCTCGGGTGGGTTCCTCTGGGAAATTCGACAATTCGATTATAAACAAATGTGTGTATTTGTATTTCTGTAGGACGCCTTGGATATGGTGAACAGACCGTTTTCTTGTTGTTTTTATGTAAAAATGTCTATTTTGAGAGTTAACTGATGAATGCTCACATGGTAACACAACCACATGTGGGACATGCAAACAACAGAGTACCATTTCAAATTGCTGCAATGACATTGTTTCTAAATCTGTAGGTTGATCACTTTTCATTTCCATTAAACAGCAGGGCATCCTTTCACTCCTAACACATTATGGGCGACCGTGGCTCAGGGGATTGGGAAGCACATCTGTAACCGGAAAGTTGCCGGTTCGATACCTGTTGTGTCCTTGGGCAAGGACCACTGTACCCTACTGCATACTGGTATTGGCCAGTATATGGCAGCCTCGCTTCTGTCAGTCTGCCCCAGGGCGGCTGCGACTGTAGCTGCCTCCACCAGTGTGTGAGTGAATGAATAGTGGAATTGTAAAGTGCTATATAAATGCAATCCATTATTATTATTATTACCCAGTACATATCAGCAGAGATGGGCAGTCACTGTGAGCCAATTACTTTTTTCAAGTAATGAGTAAAGTGAGGGATTACTATTGCAAAAAAGTAATTACATTACTGTTACTGTTACTACCGTGATTTTGTTTGTGAGAGTTTCTCATGACAGTGACTTAAGCGCGTGTAACGTCTGTGGCAGCAACAGACGTGTGTAGATCAACAACGGATAATACTCTCATGGACAGAGTGCGAAGTACTTCCTTTACTTTGAGTTTGATTCTGTAAAAAGTGACAAAAACACTAGCGTCTGTTGTACACTCTACGTGGGAAGAAACTTCTTTCTACAGCAAATAATTAAACTTCAAATCTGAGCAAGCACCTAGCACGCTGGCAAAACTCCACCAGCCCCACTCCTGCTAAACAGGTGAAAACTTAGTGCTGCTGAATCTTTGATTCTATTTCCTTTTTGCTGTGTTTTGTCATGGTCCTGGGTCGGTGACCCAGTGTTTTTGGTTATGTACTTTTACTTTTGATAGTTTTGTATTTTCTAGCATTTAGTGGTGTTCCCTCTGGTTGATGTCTTCCCTACTTGTGCATTTCCTTAGTGTAGTAAGTCTCTGTGTTTAGTCCGCGTCTCTGAGTCTGTGTCATTACGTGTATGTGTTTCCTGTTTTACTTTGAAGGGCTCTGTCTTATGTCAGTGTGTTCTGTTTACGTTTCCCCTGCCTTGTCAGTTATCATGTATTCCAGGTGTGTTCCCCTCCTGTTTCCCATCCCCTGATTCCTGGCATGTGTATTTATAGTGTGTGTTACCGTGTCCTCGTTGCTGGTTCGTCTGTGTTGTTTCCCCTCGGTTTCCCTGTATGTATTTCCCCGGACCTCCCTGCACCGTCATTCTTGGTTTGTGTTGTTAGTTTACCCAGTTTAGGTTTCAGTTTCATGTTCCTAGCACCTTTGTTGTTTGCATTTTTGTTGTTAATAAACCCTCACCTGCACCAGAGCTGCCGCCTTTTGGTCCTATATATATTCCACACGGCTTGCCCCTGCAAACCGTGACAGAACGAACCAGCCACCATGGACCCAGCGGCTGTAAATCCGTCCGAGGAGCTCCAGGACGACATCACGTACAATGTGGAGATCCTTCTCAGCCTATGGCTGGAACATCCCCCGGAAGAGCTTCGCCGCGCAACAGAAGACCGGCTGCAACGGCTCTTTTCCGGCCTGCCATGGCTATTGAACTCGCTTCCTCCGACTATGCAGGCTTTTCTCCGGCTCACACCGCACCTTCTCTCGGCCACTCCTGCCTCGCTGCCCGACTCGCCGGATGTGATCTTGCCCGGCCCGTCGGAGCCGTCTGCGGGGAGGAGACGCCAATCGCGCCGCAAGCGCGCCACACCACAGCTGGACGTTTGGACTTCTAATTCGCCGGCTGTGGTGAGTGAGGACTGTTTTCCATTTGCGGACTGTATGACGGTTCATTCAGGGGCGGTGTTCTGTGCGGCAGATGACTTTGTGAACAGCATATCACCTCCCGCGCAGCCACTCTCAGCCCAGTTAGCTCCCCCGCAGCCTGTGCCACCCTCAGTTCAGTCTCCTGTGCCACCCTCAGTTCAGTCTCCTGTGCCACCCTCAGTTCAGTCTCCTGTGCCACCCTCAGTTCAGTCTCCTGTGCCACCCTCAGTTCAGTCTCCTGTGCCACCCTCAGTTCAGTCTCCTGTGCCACCCTCAGTTCAGTCTCCAGTAGCTCCAGTGCCGCCTGTAGCGCAGGCCCCAGTAGCTCCAGTGCCGCCTGTAGCGCAGGCCCCAGTAGCTCCAGTGCCGCCTGTAGCGCAGGCCCCAGTAGCTCCAGTGCCGCCTGTAGCGCAGGCCCCAGTAGCTCCAGTGCCGCCTGTAGCGCAGGCCCCAGTAGCTCCAGTGCCGCCTGTAGCGCAGGCCCCAGTAGCTCCAGTGCCGCCTGTAGCGCAGGCCCCAGTAGCTCCAGTGCCGCCTGTAGCGCAGGCCCCAGTAGCTCCAGTGCCGCCTGTAGCGCAGGCCCCAGTAGCTCCAGTGCCGCCTGTAGCGCAGGCCCCAGTAGCTCCAGTGCCGCCTGTAGCGCAGGCCCCAGTAGCTCCAGTGCCGCCTGTAGCGCAGGCCCCAGTAGCTCCAGTGCCGCCTGTAGCGCAGGCCCCAGTAGCTCTGGCTCCAGTATCATTGGCTTCACTCATTCACTCCGTGCAGGGAGAAAGTTTAATTTCACCTCAAGGTGCTTTTCCTGGTTCAGCCGCCATTGGCACTGTTTGCCGCTCCAGGGCTTCCCCAGAGGCTAGGTCCCAGTCCTCAGCTGATTCTGGACCCCTGGAGTTTAAGCAGCCACCTGGGAAGTGCCCCGTGTCAGTGCTGTCTGAGCAGGGCCAGTGCTCAGCACAGCACCCATTTCCTTCATGTCTGCCAGTGGACTCCATGCCTGCGGGCTTTGTGATGGCTTCTGCTGGAGGGTCCAAGGGGCCCGTCCAGCCTTCGTCTCGTGTCTCCGCTGGAGGGTCCGACGGACCGCTCCGGCCTTTGTTTCCTGTTTCCGCTGGAGGGTCCGAGGGACCGCTCCGGCCTTTGTCTCCTGTTTCAGCTGGGGGGCCCGAGGAGCCCGTCCAGCAGCCTTCCTCGTCAGCTGGTGGTTCCGGAGAACCACACCAGCCTCATGCCTCGTCGGCTGGAGGGTCCGAGGGGCCCGTTCAGCCTCCTGTCTCCGCTGGAGGGTCCGAGGGGCCCGTTCAGCCTCCTGTCTCCGCTGGAGGGTCCGAGGGGCCCGTTCAGCAACCTTCCTCGTCAGCTGGGCACCAGCACCATGCTACATCAGCTGGGGGGCCCGAGGAGCCCGTCCAGCAGCCTTCCTCGTCAGCTGGTGGTTCCGGAGAACCACACCAGCCTCATGCCTCGTCGGCTGGAGGGTCCGAGGGGCCCGTTCAGCCTCCTGTCTCCGCTGGAGGGTCCGAGGGGCCCGTTCAGCAACCTTCCTCGTCAGCTGCAGCTCCAGCCTGTGCTTCGTCAGCTGCAGCTCCAGCCTGTGCTTCGTCAGCTGCAGCTCCAGCCTGTGCTTCGTCAGCTGCAGCTCCAGCCTGTGCTTCGTCAGCTGCGGCCTCAGAGTCTTCGTCCTCGTCTGGTCCGGCCTCAGAGTCTTCGTCCTCGTCTGGTCCGGCCTCAGAGTCTTCGTCCTCGTCTGGTCCGGCCTCATCAGAGTCTTCGTCCTCGTCTGGTCCGGCCTCATCAGAGTCTTCGTCCTCGTCTGGTCCGGCCTCATCAGAGTCTTCGTCCTCGTCTGGTCCGGCCTCATCAGAGTCTTCGTCCTCGTCTGGTCCGGCCTCATCAGAGTCTTCGTCCTCGTCTGGTCCGGCCTCATCAGAGTCTTCGTCCTCGTCTGGTCCTGCAGCCGCCTGTGCTTCTGCTACGCCTGGTCCTGCGGCCGCCTGTGCTTCTGCTACGCCTGGTCCAGCCTCTGCCTGTGCTCCTGTTACGCCTGGTCCTGCCTCTGCTTCAGCGTCGCCTGGTCCTGTGCCCTCCAAGCCTCGGCCGGTGCGCCTGACACTTGGGCGCCGCCGCTGTCTTCCGCGCGGCCGGCCCCCTGATCGCCATCGCCTGAGTGGCCGCCGCTGCCTTCCGCACGGCCGGCCCCCGGACCGCCATCGCCTGAGTGGCCGCCGCTGCCTTCCGCACGGCCGGCCCCCGGACCGCCATCGCCTGAGTGGCCGCCGCTGCCTTCCGCACGGCCGGCCCCCGGACCGCCATCGCCTGAGTGGCCGCCGTTGCCGTCCGCACGGCCGGCCTCCCGAACCATATCCACGTCGCCGCCGTTGCCGTCCGCACGGTCGGCCCCCCGAACCGTTTTGGACTCCTGTGCTGTCGGCCCCCTGGCCGGCCCCCTGAACTGTTTTGGACTCCTGTGCTGTCGGCCCCCTGGACTCTTCTGTTTTGGACTTTTTTTTTTTTTTTTTCCTGTGTTTTGGTGTGCTTCGTTTCTTTTGGTTTTGGGCTCGTTTTTTGTTTTTGGTCTTTTGGCCTTCTGGTGCTCCGGTTTTGTTTTGCTTCGGGCCCTCCTTCCTGGGCCCCCGCCGCCCGCCCTGGTCGGGTTGTTTTCTGTTTTTTCTGGCTGTTTTTGTTTCTTGTTGGGCTGTCTGGAGCCAGCCTTTGAGGGGGGGGTACTGTCATGGTCCTGGGTCGGTGACCCAGTGTTTTTGGTTATGTACTTTTACTTTTGATAGTTTTGTATTTTCTAGCATTTAGTGGTGTTCCCTCTGGTTGATGTCTTCCCTACTTGTGCATTTCCTTAGTGTAGTAAGTCTCTGTGTTTAGTCCGCGTCTCTGAGTCTGTGTCATTACGTGTATGTGTTTCCTGTTTTACTTTGAAGGGCTCTGTCTTATGTCAGTGTGTTCTGTTTACGTTTCCCCTGCCTTGTCAGTTATCATGTATTCCAGGTGTGTTCCCCTCCTGTTTCCCATCCCCTGATTCCTGGCATGTGTATTTATAGTGTGTGTTACCGTGTCCTCGTTGCTGGTTCGTCTGTGTTGTTTCCCCTCGGTTTCCCTGTATGTATTTCCCCGGACCTCCCTGCACCGTCATTCTTGGTTTGTGTTGTTAGTTTACCCAGTTTAGGTTTCAGTTTCATGTTCCTAGCACCTTTGTTGTTTGCATTTTTGTTGTTAATAAACCCTCACCTGCACCAGAGCTGCCGCCTTTTGGTCCTATATATATTCCACACGGCTTGCCCCTGCAAACCGTGACAGTTTTGCTTGCATCTATTTGAAAGAGTGAGTGTAAACACATCAAGCATCGCTTGATGCAATGTGCATGAAGTTAAAAGATTAAAATGAATAAAACGAAGTTTTAAAAAGAGACTTTTTTAATTGATTCAATTTTATATGATGGATTATGCAGAAAAAATAGAATTTTATTATGTATTCAGGTCATGAATACGTAATAAAATTAGTTACTAATAAAGTAACGAATTACTTTTGAAAATAATTAATCAGTGAAGTAATGGGATTACTTTCTTGGAGAAGTACTCAGTAATTAGTAACAAATTACTCTTTTCAAGTAACTTGACCAAAAGTGCATATCAGTATAGGCAGTGTAGGAACTAACGCGTTATTAGGTAACGCGTTACAGTAACTACGTTATTATTGTGGTAACGAGCACGGTAACTAGTTATTATGCCAAAATCAGGAACGCGTTACTCGTTACTTCGTGTGGTGGTTATCGCAGAGCTTCCACAGATTCAGTAACATTAACAAGTGGTGGAGGCCAGCAGGTGGATGAGGGAAAGGGGAGGCAGGAGGAGGAGAGACCCGAGGCGGCCGCCGGTCCGAGTGTCAGGTGACTGAACTTCAGGTAAGAAGTTATGACCTGCAGTCTATCTGGGTCAGATATAAACCAAGTTTAGGTGGAGTTTATTTTCGTTATGCTGACTTTTTCCTACTGCGTGCTAGCTAGCATGACGGAGTTTCTATACAGCTGGGTGGTGCTATGATGAACTTTATTTTGTTCATAAGGTTAATTATTAGAGTTGCCAAACGTCCCGTAAAAAACAGAATCGTCTCGTATTCAGAGAAATTATTACACGTTTCGTATTGAGGTGAAAAGGAATACAGTTTGTCCCGGACTTCAGCTACAATGAAAAAGACACAAAGCTGGAGTTATTCTGTGTTTACGCTGCACAGCTGCCTCTTCTTCTCTCATTCTACTTCAATCATGAAACTGATCAATGATCAGCTGATCGGCTTTTCTCTCTTGTTTGTTTATCGCCCACTTTGCGCCAGAAAGAGGAAACCAGCGGAGGTCGCATTAAACAACAGCAGCACGTTTAAGCTTGATCAGCTGTTGTTAGAATTTATTTAATCTTACTTTCTACTATCAGTTCAATTCAATTCAATTCAATTTTATTTATATAGCGCCAAATCACAACAAAAGTCGCCTCAAGGCGCTTCATAGATACAGAGAAAAACCCAACAACCATATGACCCCCTATGAGCAGCACTTTGGCGACAGTGGGAAGGAAAAACTCCCTTTTAACAGGAAGAAACCTCCGGCAGAACCAGGCTCAGGGAGGGGCGGGGCCATCTGCTGCGACCGGTTGGGGTGAGAGAAGGAAGACAGGATAAAAGACATGCTGTGGAAGAGAGACAGAGGTTAATAACAGATATGATTCAATGCAGAGAGGTCTGTTAACTCATACTGAGTGAGAAAGGAGACTGGAAAGGAAAAACTCAATGCATCATGGGAATCCCCGGCTGCCTACGTCTATTGCAGCATAACTAAGGGAGGATTTAGGGTCACCTGGTCCAGCCCTAACTATATGCTTTAGCAAAAAGGAAAGTTTTAAGCCTAATCTTGAAAGTAGAGATAGTGTCTGTCTCCTGAATCCAAACTGGAAGCTGGTTTTGTCACGGTCTGCGGATGCAGACCGTGCGGAAATGTGTGTGGTGGACCCAGGAGCGAACACAAGCGAGGATGCAGGAGTGGAGTTAAACAAAAGCGAGCCTTTTATTCTGGCTGATGAAAGGAACAAAACAGAGTGAGGGCAGCATAAGAGTAATAGTTCAAACAGAAACCTAAACTGGACATAAACTAAGGAAAAGCTATGGCTGGAGATACAGAACACAGGGGGTGGTAACACAGACGACGCGACACAGACTACATGAAACACAGAGACTAAATACACAAGAGGGATGATCAGGGGAAGTGGCCGCACATGGGAACACAGCTGACACAGATAAACATAACAAGACATGGCAGGAGTAAACAACACTGACGGGAGACTGTCAAAGTAAAACAGGAAGTACACAGGTGCAAACAGGAGGAGAGAGAGAGCACGGGCATAGTGGGCTGGGGAAACATGGAATGAAACACAAGGAGGGGAGATGAGGGCTCACAGATACATAGAGGGGCACACAGGGGATAAAAGTCACAAGGGGAAGTCAAATAAGGAACAACACAACAGGACAACTCAGGAAACATGGCCTAAATAAGGAACGAAATACAAAAATACAAGAAACTAAGAATACTGGGCCCACATGGCCCAGGACCATGACAGGTTCAACAGAAGAGGGGCCTGAAAACTGAAGGCTCTGCCTCCCATTCTACTTTTAAATACTCTAGGAACAACAAGTAAGCCTGCAGTGTGAGAGCGAAGTGCTCTAATAGGGTGATATGGTACTACAAGGTCATTAAGATAAGATGGGGCCTGATTATTTAAGACCTTGTATGTGAGGAGCAGGATTTTGAATTCAATTCTGGATTTAACAGGAGAAATCAGCTCTCTCTTTCTAGTCCCTGTCAGGACTCTTGCTGCAGCATTTTGGATTAGCTGAAGGCTTTCAGTGAGTTTTTTGGACATCCTGATAATAATGAATTACAGTCGTCCAGCCTGGAAGTAATAAATGCATGAACTAGTTTTTCAGCGTCACTCTGAGACAGGATATTTCTAATTTTAGAGATGTTGCGCAAATGGAAGAAAGCAGTCTTACATATTTCGGCTGATGTTTGTTGGAGCCACAGCTGTAAAAGCTGCTGGTCATGATGTCGGTTTGGTTATCTGGTGAGAGGGAAACATGAAGATGAAACCAGGAGATGTCCTTACTGAATCATAAGAGCTGTGATGGAGAAACAGGTTTACCTTTTAGGTGACATGAATGAGTTGAAGGGAAGTTATGAACTGTTTCTGAGAGACAAATAACACCAGGATCCTTTTTTAGGTAGCTGACAGCTGGTAACTGTGCAGGGGCGGGTCTAGCAAAGTTTTGCCAGGGGGGCCAGGTAGGGCATTAACAGGGAGAGGGGGGCACAAAGAAATACTTTTCTTTCTTATTCTCATTTAAAATATCTCGCTTTTAAAAAATAATTATCTGAGTCTTACACCAAACAATTGATAGATTGATACATACCATCAAAACAGTGTACATCACTGTCACAACAGTGTTTGTTTTCATTCAAAGGCTTTATGATTTTTGGCAATCTGGCTGGGTATCCAGTTACGGAAGCAACACATTAACAAGAGAATTCTGAGTAAAACTAAAGTTACTTTCCCTAATAACTAGTTACTCTGAAAGTAACGAGTAACTTGAAGTAACTGAGTTACTTTTGATAGAAGTAACTAGTAATGTAACTAAGTTACTAATTTAAAGTAACTTACCCAACACTGAGTATAGGTATTCAGCATCATTTCAAAGTGTTCCTTTTCCAGCAGTGTAATTGCTTTAGCATGACTCCTTCCTTTCACACTATTGCAGGACATTTGAGCATCATGTTAGAGGCAATGCGTTCATATGAATCAGGTCATACATTCGGTTGAGTGCTGCCTGAAGCTGAGCACTCTCAGTGGTCGGGAAAACTCTCTGTGTGTCTTTCTTGGTGCCTCCATGAAAATTACTTCCATAAAAGAGGCTAATTAAAAATTGTACTAACTCTAAAACTGACTATGGATCTTATCTTTGATCATCTGTGCACTGTGTCAAAAGCAATTAAGGAAACTGGATGGGCTAAGTTGGCTTTTGTTCCCCAGTCAGTTTAATTAGTGCGATGAATAGTGTTAAAAAAAAAAACAGGATCTAAATGCCATTCAGCACAGAAAGGCCGTTACTTTCTTTTTTTGTGGAGTCAGAGCAAAAATCTTTGTCTTTGTCCTTTATTTCCATTTTAATTTTAATTTTCCGAGGTGCAGCTGCGGTTTAAAAGCTGAAAAGTCAACGTGCCGTGATTGAACACGGGCTGTCTTAAAAATAAACATACTAACTTTAATTCATTTATAAACGCCATTAAATGTAATTGGGAAGATTGTCTCATTCATAACATACAACACAATCTGCCAGCGGTAATAACACTGTCACTTTGTGGTGTTTAGAGAATATATACAGCTCATCCGTGTACCTTTAATCCTCAAACAGGATGTTCACTCTCACAGTCCCATCACCTCACAGCCTGAATAATTTAAGCTCACTGATTCCTGATCTTGTGGCCACTGTGGCCCTGAAGTGGATTCACAGCCACTATTATTCATGCTGTTGTGTCATAGCTTTTATAACTACAATTCTAGCACAATGGGCCTTCGCACTAAATGTGTTTATGTGTGCTTCAGTGCATTCCATGTGTGTTTGTGTTTCAGTGAGATATTGCAAGAGGAAGACGTCTCATTTTCTATTTTCTTTAGAAATATCGATCCAAACTGGGCACAGGAGGGGTTTCCATATTACACGAGTCGTTCTGTGGAATCTTGCTTTCCTGGCGTCATGTTTCTGTGATTCCCCTCAGTGATATTTGAACTCTCAAAGCTACAGCGTAAACACGGTGTCTCCCACCAATGATGCAGAGTCAAAAATCTCTATAGATATTTAACATGAAGCTGATTGGCTGTGATAAGGCTTCTTTTTTTTACACTGAAGCTGTAAGATGCCATAAACACCCCCAAAAAACAGATTTTATATTTCAGTATGTTTCCTAGGGCGACGTGGTGGTGCAGTTGTTAGTATTGTTGCCTCACAGTAGAAAGAATCGCTCTCATGTTCTCCCTGCGCCTCTGTGGTTTTCTTCCTACCCTCCAAAGTCATGCTTGTTAAGTTAATTGGTTATTCTAAATCGACCCTAGGTGTAAATTTGAGAGTGTGGGGTTGTCGGTCTCTCTCTTTGTTTTAGGTCTGAGTTGGACTTGCGATCTGTCCAGGGTGTACTCTGCCTTTTGCCCAATTACAGCTGGGATAGCTTCCAGCTCCCTCTGCAACCCTATTTTGGATAAGCAGCTAAGAAACCAGATGGATGCAAGCTCTGGGTGCCCATACTGATACTGTACTTTGGGTCCATGCATGGGTTTGTTGAGCTTTCTTCACAGTTCCATCTTCTCAGATTTGGTTCTTATTTGTACAAGTCAGAATTATTTTCCGGGGGGGGGGGGGGGGGGGGGGTTTGTTTCTTTGCTGCATTGTTGCTGTTTTTAAGTTGGTAAGATAAATGTATACAACCCACAGAGCAGATCCGAGCTGTGTAATCTGCTGCAGAGATCTCAGTATAAATATACCTGGTGATTTTTGTTTTTATCTGTTTATGTACTCTGGATCACCTTAAATACTCCTTTCCAGGACAAAAAAAAACCACACTGTCAGTATTTATCTTTAGTTTTAGTGAAACTTTGTGGTTCATTTAGGGCACAACTCTCATGTCCTTTCAAATCATTGTGAAACGCACCATATTGCTGCATTATTACTAATTCATATGCATCTTTATGTGTTAGGCTCTGATTTTAGATATGTGTGAAGTCGTCCCTAACAAGGAAAAAGAGGGACAAACTTGCACCACGTTTGACATTTTCTGCCAATCAGGTTGCAAATCATCCTGAAATTCCAGTGGTTTCTGCAGCTCCCACATGAGTCAAGTCCTTGGAAAGTCAATAAAATAGTAAAGAGGTGCAAAACAGAAGAATCATTGAATAGCCGTCAAAAAAAAAGAAAAGAAAAGAAAAGAAAAGTCATTGCATATAAGCCTTTATAGTGTTAGAGCTCATTAATGCAGCACATGACTGCACGTCATGTCTTGGTCTTCAGCAATTTGAATCCACACTGTTTAAATTGTACTTCCTAAATTGAATAGAGTAGTTTATATCACGCTGACTCACTTCTACGCTCAGCTCTGTTTCCTTATGTGCTGAATAGCTGGTGTATAGATAGCTCATGTCGATTTCACTTCTGAGGTCCTTAAAGTGCTTCAGTGAAAGGATGCAGAACTCGAACAACTGAAGCTGATGTGTTCTGATATCCTTGAAAGCTTGAGCTTTTTAAGACTTTATTCATTTCTGCAGGAATTTTCCTCCATATTCACTCATTCTTTCGACTACATGGTGTCTATATTATATTACTATTATATACTACTACTATATACTATTATATGTAATATGTATACTATATACTACAACTACTACTACTACTATATGACTTTAATTTGGGACATAACTTGAAATGAAATGAAAATAAACATTGTGTTCTCTTAGGAAAATAAATAAATAATCAGAGGACTCGCCCCCTGCTGGCCAGCAGAAAGAACGCAAGTATAAGATAACTTCACGTGAGCAGTTAGACACAATCTATCTTTGAAGTGTGGCCGTGTCAGAAATCACCCACTTGACCTGTGTCAGGGTGATGCTGAAAACTTAGTACATGTGTTTGTTACTCTGTTGGGAGGAAGACAGGACAAAACACTCACTGTGGGAGACAGCCAGTGATTTATAATAATAAAAAATGATTAAATGCAGAGTGGCATGCAAACATGCAGAGAAAGAAAATGGCAGCTCTATTAGGGTGATGGTACTTTGGAGTCTTTAATATAAGAAGGGGTCTGGTTATTCACGACTTTGTATGTGAGGAGAAGGATCTTCAGCTTGATTTTGGATTTAACGATGAAGAAAAGCCAATATGGCCTTCTCTTCCTTCCAGTTTAGACCTGGGAGACCTACACCCTCTCTACTTTTAATATTAGACGTACAGCTTTCCTTTTGAGAAGGCTTATAGGATCCATGTCTTAGAGGCAGTATGCTGTTCCAGGCTTAGGCTGCTGGAGGACTTCCCATGATGCAATCAGCACTTCTTCTCCATGTCTTTCTTTTTAATCCTCGTGTGTTTATACACCACTACTGCATGCCATTAAACTGTGTCTGCTCTCTCTCTCCAACAGTTTGTATTTTATCTCTCATTTTCCTCTTTGTTTTCATTTGTCTTCTCTTCTGCCCCTCCCTGAGCCAGGGTTTCCTTCCTGCTGTCACAAGGTGCTAATCAATTAAATTCATTCAGATCATAGTATATAGCACTAAATCACAACAGCAGTTGCCTCAAGGCACTTCAGATTGTAAGGTAAATACAATATGACACAGAAAACGGCAACAATCACTGAGCATTTGGCGACAGTGGGAAGGAAAAACTCCATTTTCACAGGAAGAAACCTCTGACAGAACCAGACTTATGGGGATTGTCAGATTGTTAAGGTTTTCCATCTTACATTTGTATTATCTTTATCTTTACAGTATGAAGGGCCTCACGTTGACTTTTGTTTGGACTTCTTTCTCTAGAAAAAAAACCCCAAACTGAATTGAATTGACCACTCCATGGCTTTCTGCTCCTTACATAATGATGACTCAGTTTATTCAGTAAAAAGGAGTATTTTGAATTCAGCTTTTGGAATCTTATTTATCATAATTTTGTGCAATTATTGACAGCTTAAATGCAGCGTGGCATTTAAGCTGTCAAAAGAGACAATCGATTCAGCCCGATGCACTGCCTCATTATTAGAGGAAACGTGTTTTTGTTCCATTATGGAATTTTTGTTGGCAATATTTTGTGGAGAAAGAAATGAAATAAAATAGCAGAGGAGATGGTGAATGGTGTGCACTGTATGACAAACAGGGAGTGATTAGGACTCAGTGTGTGTGGGGTACTTGTCTAATCACTAACACACATATGCAAAAAACGGCTGCAGAGCTGGCCGAGGAAGATAAAAGGCACAGATATCCTTTTATTATGAAAACACCAAGACGAGCTTCCACAAACACATGCATACAGACATTCAGTGATGGCTAGATGGCAGCTGTGTTAGAGCTGCATGCTATCCTCCCACAACACATTTCGGTCCATGAAACCTCACCCAGAGGGTCAACAACAATCTAAATTTCAATTAAAGTGGAAAACGCCGCTGATAGAGACTGAATGAATGTCGATGCCACTTTGTCTGAAGGGGTTCAGGTTTCAGCGACTGCTTGGGTAAAAAGCGTTTGGGGCAATTATTTCATTATCTCAAATCCGCTCACAGCAGGTTAGGGTCACAGCTCTGGCCGAGATTAGCCGGAACCACAATTATTATTACAATTAGAAAGCAGACAGCACTACCCTAAGTGCTTGGCCCTGGGAAAAACCGAATGTCAACTTAAGACTGTTATTAGAGAGCTGAAGTTGAAGAGAAAATTGAGGGATGCAGATGGGGATGGATCTATTAATTGTCTGTTTTCCATGTTGTTCACGTGCAATTTGGGCTTCACTGCAAAGTCCGAAACTTTCACTCTGAAGGCTTCAAAGAAAAATGAGGGAAAAGTCAAACATTTCTCCATATATGGGACAGAAACTACATTTGTGTGCTCTGGTAGAGGACTGCAGATTGATCGCAGCTCGGATTACCTGGTGATATTACAAGCTGTGACACAGTGATACTCTGAATGTTAAACTGAACTGGTGAACTTTGACCCACCGAACTGGCTTTGATTTCATAAATAAGTCATGCTGGATCGCTTTAACTCATTAACTATTTGGAGAAGAATAAGAGGAGACATCTTTGATGCCAAGAATGAGACATGCACGCTGCTCCTGAGGAAATGAAATTTGCATTTGTATTGCAAATAGAGTCCAGCTGCATTTTGCTTATATCATGCTTCTCCTATTAACAAAATGAGAGCACTTTGAGCCAAACAGGCTTCAGAGTGAGATCAAAGAGGAAAAAGAACACGATGCAGAGAAAGTAGAGGCAAGGAGGTGAAGAGACACACAAGACACACTTTGCAATCATATATCAGAAACCATAAAATACAGTCTTAACCACTGTAGTACGTTACAGAGCATAAAGCTTGCAGTTTTATCTGTCTGCAGCTTAATGTTTTGAAACTATACCTTTTCCTTCCCACTCTCGAAAATAGGGAGCGCTTTGATTGTTGGGGTTTTTACTAATCTTTTAGGGTGTCTACCTTACAATATAAAGTGCCTAAGGATGACTGTTGTTGTGAATTTGTACTATATGAATAAAACTGAATTGAGATGAATGAATGGTGACAACACACCTTCATGTCTTCTTGCAGCCAGAGCAGTCGCCTCTCACTGGCCATTCAAACAAAATGCATGATTAAGATGCTACTTTTACAGGTAAGTTGCAAAGTGGGAAAACCTATTCAGGGTTCCGGGGTGGAAGTAAAAGTCCACTTCATTTATCCCACAGGAAAAGTCACACAACTCACATTTGCAGCACTGCTCTGGCTTGGCTCGGTGGAAAAACACAATGCCAGCTAAAACACAGACCAATAATCCCAGCTGTGCACAAAAACAGCCGAGCTATGATGTAATAAAGACCTGCTGGACTTTCCAGGATTTTCAGTGTTTGTTATCCCAACTTCACTGTTTGCCGATATCTCTCAAAACTAGGTTTACTGAACACTTCCTGATGCATAAACTGCAAAGAGACGTTGATTACAGTGAGTGAAATCAGCTCCCTTAGCGATGCTGGAGACTGGAGACCTCTGTGGACTCTCATTGTTTGATGTTTCTTTATAAAGCTAGTGGAGTCTTTTTCATTTATTTTTATTTTAAGAAAATCCCAAAAAGCTGATTCTGTTAATCTGGACGTAGCGTTTTCAGTGGGACAAACGGTTTGTCACTCATTCCAGGGACTTCTTCAGAGTCCACTGCCTGCAGGTTTCCCAACCTTAAGGTTGAAAACGTTACGTCCGAATGAGCTGAATCAACTTCTTGGGATTTCCTTACCCAGATGATTGAGCATGCATCAAGATTTTTCAATGGAAGTTTAACCATTTACAAACATGCTACAGGTCAACATTTATCTATCTGCACCGTTACTAAACCACAGTAATTCAAAGACAGGGCACAGTTTGACACGTCCAAGTTAAAAGTTAATAGAAAATAGACAGAGATAAATGAAACCTGTTGAAAGTCTGGTCCCTTTTCCGGATGTTTCGATTACAGAATATAAGAAAACTGTGTTTAGAAAGTAATCAATCACTAACATGTATTTGTTACTTCTCTGCAGAGGTGTGGACTCGAGTCACATGACTTGGACTCGAGTCAGACTCGAGTCATTAATTTTATGACTTTAGACTTGACTTGAAAAAATGTTCTAAGACTTGTGACTTGACTTGGACTTTTACACCAATGACTTGGGACTTGAATTGGACTTGAACCGGTTTACTTGAAAAGACTTGATATTTTACCCCAAATATAAAATTTAACATGCATATTATATAGAGATTGAAAATGTGACGTCATTCACGGGTAGAACCGCAAAGGATTCTGGGAACTCGTGGCAAGCGGTACTAGCGCACGCAGGCTTTCAATTAAAATCAGTTATACAGCGATAAAAAGAAACACAAAAATGTCAAGAAGCCGTTGTATTATTAACTGCAATAGCCGGTCGCATGACAGCCACGGGAAGCCGACGGGTAAAGAGATCGGTTGTTATCGGATTACGTCGTTGAAGAGAAATTGTTCGAGCCATGTTTCCGAAGTAACAAAGAGGCGACGGGTGGCCTGGATTGCAGCCATTCAAAGATCAAATATAACGTCCCAGAACACTCCAGCTCACAGGTTAGTCTGCTCCAAGCATTTACACGAAGGTCAGTGTTTTTTAGTAGTTAATACGTCATTTTCATAACATAATTGGTGATATAGGTTACAAGCAAGTCTGGCGCTGAACAGAAATTGTCGCGCTATGCTCCTTTGTTTATTGTGCATAAATAGTGAATTGTCCTGACACAATATTGCGTTTCGCTTCTGTTATTATGGTACATTGACAAAAACATATGCTTTTATTCACAGGATAAAACAGGTTTTTTGTATCACTAATTGCCCAGTACGATTACAGCATACAATATTGTTGTCACTGCTACATTTCTGTGATGAACCAGAAATTATTTCCACTACTAATTAATTACCGTTGAGCTCAAAGGTTCTATTAATAAACGGTTAAGGAATGTGTATTTATGACGACAATTTGTGAGACTGGTAAACTTATGATACGTACGATGGTCTTTCGTTCGACACGGTGCGTTTCAAGGTCCTGCACCCATCTGTCGGTAAACTGTACCTGGGCTTGTTGCAGTGACCGGAAGTTACTAAACTTCATGAGTGTATGCACTCACTCCAAGAACCGTATGATTATAAATATGCATATAAATGTGCTACGATGAGATAGCTGACTTCATCTAACTAGCAAATGTTTTCCAGGCTATGTTGGTGATACAGTTTTTTTTTAATGTGTATGATATTTTTGTCATGCGATTTTAAAGCCAGTCCTACAACCGCATCCAAGAATAACATGCAGCTTATCTCAGAACTGTCGGTGAAAATTATCCTTGGAGCTAGGTTTAATTGAGCTGCATTTTAAAGAGGTGCAATTTCACAATTTGTGTATATTTTCTAAGTTCACTATTTTGTCATGTGTTGAGAAAAACACAGATTTTAAAATTACATGGTCTAATATTTACATTTAGCATAACTGCAACATTATTTTTTCGTTTTTTGTTTTTTTAAAGACTCGAAAGGACTTGAAATTCAAAGTTTCAGACTTGTGACTTGACTTGGACTTTTACACCAGTGACTTGAGACTCGACTCTGACTTGCCTGACATTACTTGAGACTTGACTTGAGACTTGAGGATAAAGACTTGAGACTTACTTGAGACTTGCAAAACAATGACTTGGTCCCACCTCTGCTTCTCTGTTATTATCCAGTCTGCTGCAGCAGGAGTCGATTTCACTGTGGTAACATTGTCTTTGGCTTGTAACACTGAAAGCTGTCAAGAGAATGGAACACAATCTGTGAAAACCAGTTTTTATCTCAGTGTGTATGCTGGGATGCATGTCCACAAAGAGCAGCTGAAGAGTTTTAAAGCAACATGCAACAGAGCTGTGCAAAAGTCTTGAGTCATAATAGTTCTCCAGCTTTCTAAAAGTCTTTCTGTCACAGGCTGGGTCTCCGACCCAGCACTTTGAGTTTTCTTTGTATTGTTCTTATTTTTTGAGATGTTGTTAGTTTTGTGTTATTTCCTATTTGCCTTTAGTTTAGGCAGTTATTGCTCCTGGGTTTTCTGTTTGAGTTCTTGCATTATTCATCACATATTTGGTATGTTAAGTTTGTATTGTCATGTCTAGTTTTAGTGTTTCCTGTTTTTATTCTGACAGTGTCATGTGTTCTTTGGTCATTGTATTTAGTTTCACTCCTCCTGGTCCTGTCATTAGATTCATGTCAGTCAGCTGTTTCCTCATGTGTCGCCACTTCCCCTGATCACCTCATGTCTGTATTTAAGCCTTTTGTTTTCTTCATGCCATTGTCAGTTCGTCTGTTTATCTCACCAGGGTCACAGTTTTAGTCATGGTCTTAGCCTGTTTACCTCACCTCAGTCATAGTTCTAGTTTTCGTTTGTTATGTATTATTAGTCTTAGTCATGGTCTTTGTTTATTATTTTTCCACCACAGTCATAGTTTAGGTTTTGGTCTCAGTACCATTTAGTATTTTGTTTCTTAGTGTTTTTGCCTGTTTGTTTTTGGTCTCTTGGTTCATTTCCCTGCCGTCATCGCATTAAAGGTTCACCTTTCTGTTAATCATTACTATTCCTCGTCATCATCTGCTTTTGGGTCCTGTTTCCGCACACATCGGCGCACCCCGCCGTGACAGTACGAACTGACCAATCATGGACCCAGCAGACTCTGCTCTCACCGAGTGTCTGGAGGAGATGGCTCAGATCCAAGCGATCCTCAACCGCGTCCTCACAGCGCCCGATTTGAAGAGCAAGCTGGTAATGATTAACGCTGCTGAAGCTATTATGGAGAGGGATCCCCGCCTTCTCCAGCTCCCGGACTCACCTGCCATAGTTGATGCCTTTACGAGGATAAAGGAGATGCTGCAGGCCCAGGGACTGTCGAGTCAGGAAATGGCTTCCAGCACCCACCAGTCACAACAACCCCACAATCAGTCATCTCCATTGCTGCCTCCGGAACCTGAGTGTGTTCGTGTCGGTTCGCTGAGATTCGCCGCAGCGTCACCACCTCTCAGCTCACCAGTTTCCACGCCCTCATCACAGTCTCGCCATACTCCTGTCACAGTTCAGCGCGAGGAAGCGCCGCACACCATAGACTTGGACGACGACGAGCGCCAGTCTATATTCTGCGCTCTCTTGGAGGAGGAGCTCCGGTGGAAGCCGTGGCTCATTCCGGAGCACGAGCACTCTTTCCGGGGAACTCGACTGGCTCTCGGGGGACCTCGGAGTTACCAGGGACTTCCGCCCATCGCTCCGCCGTCTCCCACTCCTAAGAAAAAGCGGCGTGCGCGCCACCGACGCCCCGTATCACAAACGCAACCCGGCTATACAGAGACTGTTTGCCCTGGAAAAGCTAGCCATCAGGCTCAGCTAAGCTGCTGTGGGACTGCTATCCAGGCCGGGTTGGAGCCGGAGACGGAGGTACAGCTGGTGCAGCCAATTTCAGTGTCAGCCGGAGGGCCCGGGGAGCCCGTCCGGCCTCATGTTTCGTCTGCTGGAGGTTCAGGAGAACCCAGCCAGCTTCATGCTTCATTTGCTGGAGGTTCAGGAGAACCCAGCCAGCTTCATGCTTCGTCTGCTGGAGGTTCAGGAGAACCCAGCCAGCCTCATGTTTCGTCTGCTGGAGGTTCAGGAGAACCCAGCCAGCTTCATGCTTCGTCTGCTGGAGGTTCAGGAGAACCCAGCCAGCTTCATGCTTCATCTGCTGGAGGTTCAGGAGAATCCAGCCAGCCTCATGTTTCGTCTGCTGGAGGTTCAGGAGAACCCAGCCAGCCTCATGTTTCGTTTGCTGGAGGTTCAGGAGAACCCAGCCAGCTTCATGCTTCACCTGCTGGAGGTTCAGAAGAATCCAGCCAGCTTCATGCTTCGTCTGCTGGAGGTTCAGAAGAACCCAGCCAGCCTCATGTTTCGTCTGCTGGAGGTTCAGGAGAACCCAGCCAGCTTCATGCTTCGTCTGCTGGAGGTTCAGGAGAACCCAGCCAGCTTCATGCTTCGTCTGCTGGAGGTTCAGAAGAATCCAGCCAGCTTCATGCTTCATTTGCTGGAGGTTCAGGAGAACCCAGCCAGCTTCATGTCTCGTCTGCTGGAGGTTCGGGAGAACCCAGCCAGCTTCATGTTTCGTCTGCTGAAGGTTCAGGAGAACCACATCAGCCTCGCCATGTCCAGCCTCACGCCACGTCTGCTGGCGGGCCCGAGGAGCCCGTCCAGCCTCACGCCACGTCTGCTGGCGGGCCCGAGGAGCCCGTCCAGCCTCACGCTTCGTCAGCTGGAGGGCCTGAGGAGCCCGTTCAGCCTCATGCTTCGTCAGCTGGAGGGCCTGAGGAGCCCGTCTGGCCACCTTCTGCTTCACCACCTGTGGCTGCCTCACTGTCACCTGGTTCTGCCTCTGCTACGCCAGGACCAGCTCCAGCCTGTGCTTCGTCAGCCGCAGCTCCAGCCTGTGCTTCGTCAGCCGCAGCTCCAGCCTGTGCTTCGTCAGCCGCAGCTCCAGCCTGTGCTTCGTCAGCCGCAGCTCCAGCAGCTCCAGCCTGTGCTTCGTCAGCCGCAGCTCCAGCCTGTGCTTCGTCAGCCGCAGCTCCAGCCTGTGCTTCGTCAGCCGCAGCCTCAGAGCCTTCGTCCTCGCCTGGTCCGGCTTCAGCCTCAGAGCCTTCGTCCTCGCCTGGTCCGGCCTCGTCAGAGCCTTCAGCCTCGCCTGGTCCGGCCTCGTCAGAGTCTTCAGCCTCGCCTGGTCCGGCCTCGTCAGAGTCTTCAGCCTCGCCTGGTCCGGCCTCTGCCTGTGCTTCTGCTCCGCCTGGTCCGGCTCCAGAGTCTTCGGCCTCGTCAGAGTCTTCGGCCTCGTCAGAGTCTTCGGCCTCTGCCTGTGCTTCGGCTACGCCTGGTCCGGCCTCTGCTTCATCGTCTACGCCTGGTCCGGCCTCTGCCTGTGCTACGCCTGGTCCTGCCTCTGCTTCAGCGTCGCCTGGTCCTGTGCCCTCCAAGCCTCGGCCGGTACGCCTGACACTTGGGCGCCGCCGCTGCCTTCCGCGCGGCCGGCCCCCTGATCGCCATCGCCTGAGTCGCCGCCGTCGCCTTCCGCGCGGCCGGCCCCCTGAACTGTTTCCACGCCGTCGCCTTCCGCACGGCCGGCCCCCTGAACTGTTTCCACGTCACCGCCGTCGAGGTCGGCCCCCTGAACCGTTTCCGTGTCGCCGCCGTTGCCGTCCGCACGGTCGGCCCCCTGATCACATGAACTATGATTTTCTGGACCGTCACCCTCCGGGTCGGCCCCCTGAGGAGTCATGAACTGTTCCCTGCGCTCCTGTGATTTTGATGGACGTTTTGTTTTTGTTTTTTTTGGCCTTGTTTCTGGCCCTCCGTCCTGGACCCCCACCGCCCGCCCTTGGTGGGTTGTTTTTGGTTTTGTTTTTCGAGGTTTTAGGGCGTCTGGAATCCGCCCTTAAGGGGGGGGGCTCTGTCACAGGCTGGGTCTCCGACCCAGCACTTTGAGTTTTCTTTGTATTGTTCTTATTTTTTGAGATGTTGTTAGTTTTGTGTTATTTCCTATTTGCCTTTAGTTTAGGCAGTTATTGCTCCTGGGTTTTCTGTTTGAGTTCTTGCATTATTCATCACATATTTGGTATGTTAAGTTTGTATTGTCATGTCTAGTTTTAGTGTTTCCTGTTTTTATTCTGACAGTGTCATGTGTTCTTTGGTCATTGTATTTAGTTTCACTCCTCCTGGTCCTGTCATTAGATTCATGTCAGTCAGCTGTTTCCTCATGTGTCGCCACTTCCCCTGATCACCTCATGTCTGTATTTAAGCCTTTTGTTTTCTTCATGCCATTGTCAGTTCGTCTGTTTATCTCACCAGGGTCACAGTTTTAGTCATGGTCTTAGCCTGTTTACCTCACCTCAGTCATAGTTCTAGTTTTCGTTTGTTATGTATTATTAGTCTTAGTCATGGTCTTTGTTTATTATTTTTCCACCACAGTCATAGTTTAGGTTTTGGTCTCAGTACCATTTAGTATTTTGTTTCTTAGTGTTTTTGCCTGTTTGTTTTTGGTCTCTTGGTTCATTTCCCTGCCGTCATCGCATTAAAGGTTCACCTTTCTGTTAATCATTACTATTCCTCGTCATCATCTGCTTTTGGGTCCTGTTTCCGCACACATCGGCGCACCCCGCCGTGACACTTTCTTGATACACTCTCTGCACTTTTACTCATTCTCAATCCAGTTCTTGTACCTGAGCATTTTCAGGGGGATTCTTTTCTGAACCACTTAAAACTGACCTATGAATCATTCGAAAATAAAAAACTTGAAGGATGTCTTTACAACGCTGGCAACACACTTAATAGTCAACTTAGCAAAGAAATTGTGTAAGGTCAAGGTCAAGTTTATTTTTATTCCATATTTCCAACACCTCATGCTGCACAAAGTGCTTAACAATGTCAAATGCAACTAAAATAAGTAAAATGCACAACAATGATGCAATAAAATATAAAAGAAGGAATAATACAACAACTTTCCAGCCTGTAGCAAAAAACATATAATTAGTTTCCATGTCTTTAATTTTTGAAAAATACCAAAGATTACACAATTTGTCAGCACAAAACAGTATTTTTACACCAACAAGGTTATTCTCAAAGTGCTATTAGGTGAGAACTTGCCATATCTCAGCATGACATGTAGTGTGTGTATTTCCATCGTTTTTCCACCATTCTACCTGTCTCCAACCTGTCTTCCCAGTGTGATGTTTGTGCAATGTATGTATGGTCGGAAGGGATCAAATTTTCACTGCAGGTGACCATGTGTGTGTAACAATGAATGTGACAAATAAAGGATTATTGACTTGACTTGTGTCCTTAAGAAATTGAGGAAACTAGGTAAGTGGACATTTTCGGTTTGAATCATCCTCAATACATACAGAGGAGATCAGGCGAGAGGTACAACAGCGAGTGTCCACAGCCACCTGTGAAACACGGTGGAGGCGCTGTCGTGGTTTGAGGCAGTGATGATGGAGATCTTGTTAAAAATTATCAAATAATGAACGCAGAAAAATATTCTCAGATTTTAATCCACCATTCAGTACCATCCGGAAAGCATCTGATTGGCAACAACTTTGTTTTTCACCATGATAATGATCCCAAACACACTGCCTATCAGCCTAGAAAAACGCACAATGGAGCCCAATGCACTACATTATTGAAGCTTTGTGGGATCAGACAGAGCTTTGAATTTCCTTCAAGAAGCTTGGAAAACTATTCCTGAAGACTACGTAAAGAAATTACATGAAAGCTGCCTACGAGAGTTCAGGCCGTGTTGAAGAATAAAGATGGTCATACCATCTGTATTTGTCTCATAAGCTGTGTTTCCATGTATGTTTCTATATGTTTCAGTAAACTGCTGCACCTATTTTCCCAACAAAATATAAAGAAAGGACGGGTGACTCGAAACTTTTGAGCAACACTGTGCATACACGCGCATTTATGCTCTTTCATAAATGTGAATTAGCTCTACTGAGTAGCCGACCAAAGATGCTATTAGAGCAGACTAGCATCAACCAGAGAGTTTTTAGTCGGGGGTAATAATTGTAGATCTGAAGAGGTCGTCCTCCGCACTAATTGACTTCAGCTCAGAAGTGGGCCCCAGTCGACAGTTTCTCAGCCGGCTTCTATCGATAGTTGATATTAATGTCGTGGCGAGGTAGCGGCAATGGCGTTCACGGACGGCAGCATAACTAGTTTTTGATTTGTTTCACGGCAGGAAGGGAAATGGAATGAAGTCTCCCGTGCTGGTGTGTGTGTTTCCAGAACCAGGAACACATAATGATAATCATAGTCATAACATTAGCGTCTAGCCGTGATAATGTTTGGAGCAGCGGAGTTAGCGAGAGCTAATGGGAACATAATGACAGTGGGTCTGTTTGCTAGGAGGTGGGATGGGACTGGTAGGGCTGCTCGATTATGGCAAAAATGATAATCACGATTATTTTCACTGAAATTGAGATCACGATTATTTGACGATATTTATTTAACCCTTTAAGACCTACTATAGAACCAAGTCCACCAGAGCTTATATTATTTTTTTACATGTTGTAGTGCCATTTGTGGGAGCATTTCAAGTTGCTATACATCAATACAACTGTTATAGCCCATATTTTAATAATATGTATGCATTAAGTCCATAGTAATTACATAAATTGCAAAAAAGTGCAATAAACTACAAAAAAATTTGAAAATTGCTTTTGTTTTGTTTACATATATTTCTACTTGGAGAAATTTAAGAGGTTTATCCCTCAAAACTTTAAATACAATAAAGTTGCAAAAAAATAGTTTCCCACCACAGGAAATTTATTTTGAGTGTCTTCATAGTTTTATTTTGGAGATACAGCAATTTTTATATACTGCAGGAAAAACAAAAAAACAATCCTATGATGCAAATTTGCAAAGAAAACAGCATGTGCATCATTTCACTGTGGGAAGTGTTACGAACAGCTGATAGGAACGGCAAAGCATGTTTCTGGAATATTATGTTTTTGTTCCTGCAAGCGCTTTTTATGCAATTTTTGCAAAGCTATATGTGGAACGAAACCGTGACCGAGGACAAGCTGATGGCATCAGATGTAAGTACAACTCCTCTGGTTTCATATGCAAAACAAATTATTGCGCTAGCTTACATGGTCCAGGTTCTACAGGGATTTAAAAATAGTTACGCAAAACGGAGCGTGCTGCTCTGACCGGCTTTAAAGGGTTAACAATGACTTTAAAAAAATAATATAAAATAGTGTGCAACACCACTGAAGTTTTTTTTTTAAACTCTCTTTTCAACCAACGGCAGTCACTCTCCAAATAACTTCTGCTTAGCTTTCCGAGCTTCCCTCGGGTCCTCTTAATCAGCGGTCTCCAACCGTTTTTGCGCCACGGACCGGTTTATGCCCGACAATATTTTCACGGACCGGCCTTTAAGGTGTCGCGGATAAATGAGGGAGGGGCTAATTGTTATATTCTGGTCTCATTCACGACAGACTCCAGAATATCTATTTCCTACCCAACGGGGTAGTAAGTTTTATTAACAAGTCATGCGACTCAGATTGGTCCTCTGCCATGTACAATAGCAACATACAGCCTAACAATCCTTACTTGTGTGACACTCTAAAACGTCCGTGCAGCAACACAATCTATTGTGGAACAAAACATCTTGCAAACAATAATTCACATTATTACATCCCTTCTCTTTTTTTTTTTTTTTTTTTTTTTTGGAAAAAACAGAAGTCCTTTTGTTTTGATTTGTCCTTCTTCTCACTGAGGGTGAAAACAATATGAAACACTCAAAGAATACAAAAGCATTCCACTTATTCAAACATGTACATTTCTGTAAGCTGTAGTGAACATCAATATCCACAGAATACACAACTCTTCCCCTCAAACAATAAACAATAAATCCTCATTATGCAACATAGTCTTTGTACCTAAGTGGTGGAACCACTTTGCGGCCTGACCTTGTCCTGACACCCCCTGTTACCTCGTCAGTCTTGATCTGCCGCTCACGAGTGTCTGAGGGAGCTGTCACTGACCTGGTCAGTGCCCCGGTGTCCGTTATGGCATTTTCCTGATCCACCACACCTGCATGTCTCAGGTGCCTCCGATTCCTCCTCAGGACACTTCCAGAGTCCAACTGAACCTCATAGGACCTCGGGTCAACAGTCCCAATCACCACTCCCCTGCTCCAAGTGGAATGGCGGTCAAAAGGCTGAACTCTGACACTGTCCCCTAGCTTCAAAGAGTCCATGTCTCGTGCTGATCGGTCATAGCACAGTTTTTGGCGCTTCTGTTTCCTCTCCAACTCCCGCCGGGCTGGAATGACTTTTGGCCTTAGCAGGCTCGTCCTGGTTGGCAAAAGCGTCTGTGTCCTCCTGCTGAGCAGCCTCTGAGCTGGGCTGGTCTCCAGGCCTTGTGATGGTGTATTGCGATGGTCCAGAATCGCAAGATACGGGTCTTGCCCTGCCATTTTTGCCTTTAGCAGCAGCCTCTTTGCTGTCTTTACTGCTGATTCTGCCTTCCCGTTACTCTGAGGGTAACCTGGCGAAGATGTTTTATGCTGGAAACCCCACAGTCGACTAAATCTCAGCCCACCTTAGCCCATGGTCTAGTCGGGATCTCATGTGGGACCAAGGTCTCTTTCTGCTGTCTGTAGTCAACTGACCTGCAGATGTCACACTTAGTCACATAAGTCTTAATTTGTTCGTTCATGCCTGGCCAGTACACACACTCTCTGGCTCTCCTTAGACAACCTTCTACACCTAGGTGTGTCGAGTGTAGTCTAGTTATGATCTCCTGTCTCATGGTAGTCGGGACAACAACATGTTCACCTCTAAACACAAGTCCATCCTGACTACTCAGTTCATCCTGGAATGAGAAGTATGGTCTGATGTCACCGTCAGTGTCTCTTTTGTCTGTCGGCCAACCTGTGTGAATTGTATCTATGAGGATCTGTAGTGCTTTGTCGTCTTGTGTAGCAGTCCTTATGCTGTTTAGTCTGTCAGGTGAGATGGGTGCATGAGTGACCATGTTAATGCTCTCTATTTCCTCCTCTATGGAGCCCTGTGGTGAGCACTCTGGAAGATATGCCCTGCTCAACGTGTCTGCTAATAACATGTCTTTGCCTGGCACATACACCACATCTATGTCATATTTCTGAATGCGCATAAGCATCCTTTGCAACCGTTTGGGTGCGCTCAGCAGTGGTTTTCTTACTATGGTCTCTAAGGGTTTGTGATCACTGTGTACCACCACTTTACGACCATATGTGTACTGATGAAACTTCTCCATGCTGAAAACTACAGCCAAAAGCTCCTTTTCGATCTGGGCATAACCCTGCTCTGTACGTGTAAGTGCTCTACTCGCAAAAGCCACAGGCTTACCCGTCTGCATGAGTGCTGCACCTAACCCTTTGTCAGAAGCGTCACATTGTACTGTCAGCTCTTCCTCTGGGCAGTAGTATTTCAGGACTGGAGCCTCTGCTATAGCCTCTTTCAGTCTCTGGAATGCGTCTTCATGTCAAGTCGTCCAGTTCCACTCACTGTCTCTGTGTGTCAGTTGTCTCAGTAAGTCGCAATGGTCAGACGGATGTGGGCAAAACTTTGCTAAGTAGTTCACCATACCTAACAGTCTCTGTACTGCCTTCACGTCTGTAGGTCTGGGCATTTTTTCTATAGCCCTAACCTTCTCTGGGTCTATTTTCAGACCATTGCATGTCAGCTGATGTCCAATGTACGTGGTCTCCTTCTGTTTAAGTTTGAACTTGTCTGCGTTCAACTTAATGTTTTTCTGCCTGCAACGAGTCAAAAACTGTCTCAACTTCTCGTCATGGTCACGTACTGCTTCAGCATCTGTGTCCCCCTGACCCGTGATCAGCACATCATCTGCAATGATGTAGATCCCTGCCAGTCCATCCAAAGCTTGTGTGAGCTTCCTCTGGAACACTTCCGGAGCTGGACTTATCCCCATTGGCATCCTCAGCCATCTGTAGCGTCCAAATGGAGTCGAAAACGTTGTCAGGTAGCTCGACTCCTCCTCCAGTTTCACGTGCCAGAATCCACTCTTCACATCGCAGACAGAGAACACTTTAGCCTTTGACAAATCTGGCAAAATGTCCTCAATGGTGGGCAATGGGAAGTGGCTCCGTTGTAGGGCTTTGTTTAAGGGTTTTGGATCTATGCACACTCTTAAGTCCCCACTCTGCTTTTGGACCACAACCATCCCACTGATCCAGTCTGTGCTGCATTCTACTGGTGTAATGATCCCTCTGCGCTGAAGATCTTGAAGCTCCTTTTTTAACGGCTTTATCATTGCAATAGGGACACGCCGTTTTGGTAACTGCACTGGTTTCACAGTTTCATCCACCTCGAGCCTTAACTCTCCCTCCAAACAGCCATCTCCCGTGAAGACATCGGCATACTCTGTTTTAATGTTTTAATCTGATCCATGTTCCACTCATTGGCTGTTGGGTGCTCTGAAGTAACGATGCTGTCCAGTTTCAAGATGTTTTCATAGTGTACTTTTATGAGTTTCATCGCTTCGCTGGCTCTCTTGCCCAGCAGTGGTACTTTACAGTCTTTGTCAACCACTTGAAACTCCAACCGATACAGTTTCTGATTTCTCGGGTTACGTAGCTTAACTTTGCATTTTCCCAACGGCTTTATCTTACTTTTGTTGTACATCATCAACACTGTCTGTGTGTCCTCCAACTGTGTGTTCGGGCTTAGCATGTGGATTGGCATTACATTACAACTGGCACCACAGTCAATCTGAAAATTTACAATCTCTTTGCCCATCAGCATGCCTGCAAAGAGTTGAGTGCCTCTCACTTTGTCAGTGTTCTTTGTAGTTGAAGCATGTGTGTCTGCCTCTGTAACACAGAGAACGTCCTCATACTCATCACTCTCACATGTTGTCACGTTGTGTACATTCGTCCTTCTCTTCTGCTCTGAATGTGCCATGCATTTAACTGCAAAGTGGTTTTCTCTGCTACACTTTTTACATTTCTTCCTGTATGCTGGACATTTTTCTTTCTTTTTCTCATGTGTTCTGCCACAAAACTTACAGTCCACTGCGTCGCCGATCCGTTTCTGGCGCGCAGCTCCACGCACAGCATGCACCTCCTCCACTGCAGCTCCCGAAATGGTTTTGCTGTTTTCCCGCGACAGCTCTGCGGCTCTGCAGTGCTGTATGCATGCATCCAGTGTCATGTTTTTCTCACGCAGCAGTCTCTCCCTCAGACTCGGGTTGTGAAGTCCACATACAATCCTGTCACGAATCAGTGAGTCCCTTATTACTCCAAAATTGCACGTTTTTGTCAGCAGCTTTAACTCCGTCACATAGCTGTCGATTGTCTCACTGGCGCCTTGGTTTCTCGTGAAGAACCGATAACGCTCCACAGTTTCATTAACTACAGGATTGCAATGATTGTCAAACTTCTCAATAGTGTCCTTAACTGTCCACCGCTCTCTCGCCGTGTCGCCCATTAGCGTGTCTAGCAGCTCCCTGCCGCTCTCACCAACGAGATAACTGAACAAGCTTACTTTTTTCTGTTCGCCGTCTGAGTCCATGGTCAGCTCCACATAGAGCATAAACTCGTCCCTCCAGGTCTTCCATGTCCGTGATAGGTTACTGGAGTCCAATACCAGCGTCGGCGGCGATTTAAGGCCCTCCATGCCTCGCGGCGGTGCTAACTCGATTAGCCGCTAGTTGCTCACCGCTCCGACAGGCGTCTCTCGGGGGTTCACAGCGGCCGTGCAGCTTGCTCCGCTGTCCGCTCCGCTGCCACCATGTTATATTCTGGTCTCATTCACGACAGACTCCAGAATATCTATTTCCTACCCAACGGGGTAGTAAGTTTTATTAACAAGTCATGCGACTCAGATTGGTCCTCTGCCATGTACAATAGCAACATACAGCCTAACAATCCTTACTTGTGTGACACTCTAAAACGTCCGTGCAGCAACACAATCTATTGTGGAACAAAACATCTTGCAAACAATAATTCACATTATTACACTAATAATCGGCTCAGTCATTTTTAATGATCGTTGAAAGCCCAGATCATAATCGTGATTAAAATTCGATTAATTGAGCAGCCCTAGGGACTGGTGTACTGAAGAAGGCCTTTTATAAGGGCAGTGCAGCCTATTGGGAGATAAGAACCGCGCTCAGTGTACACGTTTATTCAGAAAAACCATTTGCACCATATCTGTGATAACATAGCTCATGATTTCCTTTCGGGACTGAGTAACTGTTTCCTAAAGGAAATTAAAAAATTCAGAATATCAGATTTGATATAATACTATGCTATATGTTATAATACTATCCAGAAATACATGTTTGAAGTAATTTCATTTTATTTGGCCATTCGGTCCGATCCCACAGCTTCTTCTCACATTGATTCTGAAAGTCAATCCTTCCTTACATCCTTTCCCTCTTAATTAGCACTCACTGTCATCAGTAGCGATCTCGGACGACATGCGGCGTTGCCACACTGCTGGAAATCAGCGCTGAGATAATCAAGCTCGGAGGAAGTGGGTGTCGCAGGTCGGTGGGTGATCAGCGCCTGATTAGGAAGCTCTCTGACTGAGTCGACCTCAGCAAACGAAGTCATTACCAGACTTTGGAAATTAGTTGTCCTTACTTGTGGGTAGGAGACGGACTGTTGAGCAAATTGCACCGCTGGAAATGATCGACTGTAAATGCATCTGGGAATAGCTCAAGTGCACTTGGGCAAATGCACGCGAAGAGAAAAGAAATCTAATGATTTAGCTAAAATTAGTTAAAAGTAGTGTATCATCTAATGACGGTGCGGTGAAAATGGAAAGGAAAAGCAGGATTGGAAACACTCTTCAGATGTCTTTCTCCTCCCGTCTGCAGCCTTAGAAAGCTGTTCCAGAAATTTCCGTTCAGTGATTTTGGTCTGGCAGTGTTTTAGCTGCAGTGCATTTTTAGATACTGATATTGCTTTGATTAGGTTTAAGGGTGCAAACCAACTTTGGGCGAATGAAAAGAAAACCCCGGCGCTCCCTGTCTCCTGCTGATTTGTCCAGCGTTACGTGAAGGGCAGAAACCTGTCAGCTGATTGTTGACTGCGTCTTTTTTTAATGATCAGCACACAACAGCTGATCAGCTGTGAAATCAAACATGATATTGTTTATAATGTTTGCCTTCACAGCTCACCACCAACATGTGGAGACCGAACTCTTCATCAAGTCAACGACCCTCATCTAAACGAATCACCTTTGTGTTGATTTTTCAGCGGCAGCATGTCTGGTTCCCCGTAGTGCTGTACTGCTAATTATAGGTCCTCAGCAATATGGATGTGAAGTGCTAATGACATGGCACCCCCTGCTTACCCCCTCTCCCCCCGGCCCCCTCCCATCAGCAGCAGACTTACTGAAGCTTATAAAAGTGTGCCATTGGCTCACACGTGCCACGGGCTCAGCTGCCAACGAGCCTGCAGTCATCGATTAAATGTGCCTGTGAAGTAGACTTTTTTTCTCAGTACCTCATAATAAATTCACCAGGGTAATGATAGGTGTCGGATCGGGCTGTAGTCACAGAACATGACTGCTTGTTCTTAATAGCCAGCAGTTTGCCCATATGAGTGCACACTGCTCAGTATAAACTAACATTACTCTTGGTGTGCCCATCTCTCCCCACCATTACTCTGCTGAGCATCGCTCCATCCTTAAATCTCTATCTTCTCCTTTCAGTAATCCATTCCTCTAGTTTTTCCTCTCCATCTGTCTTGCCCTCACTTCGTTTCCCGTGCGCTGCCTCCTTCCTTCTTTTTCTCCAAATGGTGCCATCAGTCCTTATTGAGGCTACTGCCCAAGCTCATCACGCAAAGTGCTGCTGGCTGCAGCTGAACGCATCTCTATGGGCTAACAGTGAGAGCCAGGGGACAGGCCGGAGGATACATCTGCCGTGACACTAATGCACTGACTCGACGCTCAGTGCTCAACACCGTGCGCCTGGACAGGCTCCTGAGGGGTCTGGACATACATGCAAACATGCACGCCCCCACAGGAAATCAGTCTGCAGACAGACAGAGAACCGTGCATACACATAAACAAGCGCAGAAAGAAAAGTTTGTTTGGATAGGCGTCCAGGGATTCCTATTTGCTGAAGAGTATAGAGTAGTCGTGTGCTGGGACGCCCCTGCTGTCTCCTCTTGTGCTCACATAGAAACCCAGATGACAGCCCATTTTCCAGCAAGCATCTGGAATGCAAAAAACACCATCGACCCTCCGGCCACCCATTCTCCACCAAAATAAAATGTTTCCATCAGAGTTGCGTTTGCCTCTGTTTGCCTCGGCTTTATCTTCCTCGCGTCATTGTAAATTGGCTCCATTGTAAAATATACAGTGTAAGATGGAGGGATTTGCAGAAACAGAGACACACTTGGGGGATTTTGCGGGGATACTGGGAGTGCTCCAGCTGTCGTTCTAACAATGATAAATGGTAAAGAGACAGGTTGGATGCTTTTGTCTCTGTTTGCGTCGCCATCAATTGGCCCCCTGAGCAGAACGATGATAATGCCTTTAATGGCTCAATCTCCATCAACTTCATGGGCAGAGCATGCAGAGGCATGTGTGCCGAGCACACGCACACAGTTACTGCCTCCTTCCCACGCTCCCTCCTTCTTCCTCCACCTGACTCTCAGCAGGCATTTATTCCTCAGTTCGCCTCCGCTGTTCCCTCTTCTCTTTCTTCTTCTTCACTTTTTGTTCCATTCTGCCGTTTGATGTCAAGGCCACCTTAATGAATGTCTCTCCCTTTGTGCATCCTGCTTTCCAAAAGCAACGTGGAAGGAAAGATGTCATACAGTAGCCCGAGGGAGAGAGCGCACTGTAAGAAATGTTAATTTGGGTTTTGATTTAAAATTTTTATCTCTTAACCCTTTTAAATTTGAATTGTACAAAGAAATTGTGTAAAAGGACAGGGTTGCAGTCACAACATCGTTTGATTTTGACAATTTAGCCGTCTTGATTTAGCTCAAACCCAAACATGGATGAGTATTATCAGCTAACACTAGCAATGAATGGGTTGAGTTGGGTTCGCAGGCTGCATCTGTAAATCAAAGTGATTTAAAGTGACATAACTTAAGCGAGCAAAAACAGCGAGTCAAAGACAAAATGTAATAAAACTGAAAACACTTTAATATAAAAAGACAAAAATGTAATAATGTAAAACTAAATGGCTGAGTAAGATCAGATCTCACTCACCGGTTAGAAGCCAGGAAGGGTTATTTCTTTATTTTCCAGACTTGGACAGCATAGACAGTATAAAAGATGGATGATGACACCATGAGCTCAGTTACTGACGTTGGACTCCACATTGTGAAGGTTTATCGTTAATGTTTTGGCCGTCGCTACGTTGGGTATTTTGGAGTTACTGTAGATGAAAGGTGGAGTGCTCATTTATCTGTTAATGCTGGCTAATTTAGTCATTCTTAAAGTGTACATGAGCAACATGCAGATACACATATCAGAAAAACTAGAATTTCACTCACCAAAATGGAAGAACATACTTCTGGTACAGTGTGGACTACACAACAAGCCATAATATTTCTTAGGTAATCCATTAAAATTGCTTTGAAAGGAACCAACAGTGCACGCACAGACACACACACACACTATGTGGTGAAAAGGTCCAGTTTAATAAATCAAAGCAGTGGATGAGGCCTAACAGACGCCAACGGAGTCCAGCTGCCTGTGTCAGACATCTGTCAATCAACACAGCTAAGCCCCTAACTCAATTATCCAGGTGGATGAGTTATAGAAAAATCAGCCCACTCTGAGTTATTATGAAGGGGGAAACTATCCGCAGAGCTCAAATATCGTCTACGTGGCTGCTTTTTAACGCTGGGAGACTAACTCGCTTTTGGAAGCAGCCTCTAGTGGTGCCTAGAGGAACTGCAGTTTTTGTTACCTTTGTGTTGTCTGTGAAGGTTCAGCCATCCAGGTCATTGTAGTTTGGAATAAAAGCTTCTGGACCTTCACCTCTCATCCGAGAAGCTTCTTCAGTTCTAAGAGCAATTGGTGGAGAGCCCCAGATTTTAAGCCCTATGGGAGTGTCCTAAATAGGGCCACGGACCCCCTATTGATCCTCTACCTAATCACATGAGCGAAGGTGTGAAAACAGGTGTGCATTGCAATCACCCAAGGTTTCGGGTGAACCCACTGTGAAGCCTAGCCCCACCCTATTTTGATTTACTGAGGTCAAATGGCCTTGTCCACCCATCGCTCTTAGAACTGAAGAAGCTTCTCGGATGAGAAGTGAAACGTCTTTAAAGAAACTTAAAGAGGTCCAGACGCTTTTCTTTCCAAGCTCCATAGACTACTTTTGTGTTGGTTTCATTCTTCGGCTCTGGAGATTTCCCCTATAATTTAACAAGGGGAAATGAGTCTACAGGGACTGGCCTGATTTTGAAGCCAGCCTTAAGTGGACATTGAAGGAACTGCACTTTTTATCGACACCTCACTGGCTTCATTTCAGCCCAAAGGTTGGAATTGGTTCATGCGTTTTTAAAGCTGCCAAGAACTGAAGAATTAATCACATTTTTTTATTCAGTATATATCTAATCTGCTTCATTTGTACGAAAACAAATCGCTTCCTCTTCAATTAGGCAGTCTTGCTAGAAACTTACAAGTGTGACAATGTTCAGCTATGTTTTATTTTATTACTTACATTACCATTGAGTAATGTTCAGAAGATGTTTATTTTTCCAGGCGTGGTCTCGGAAAGTGAAATTTGTCCTGTTTCTGTCAGCTCAGGTTTCAGCTTTTAAATTCAACATTTCTAGACTGTTGTCCTTGTGTGTCCTGTGGTTCTCATAACCATTGTTGCTGTTTCTCCTGCCCAGTGAATAGTCATAACTAAGCCACTGAAACAATCTGTGTGAATGTGGGAAAGCACCCTTGACATCAGGTTACTGATGAGAAAATGCAGCTGCCTCACAGTTACAAGTGGTTGTATTTTTTTTGCATTTGGTGACCGACTGCAAGTATCTGTGGTGATCAGTTGGTTGCCCAGAGGTAAAGAGTGTAACACCCTCAGCCTCTGGGTGACCACATTGGACTGCAATGCTTATCCCTGTCTGCACACAGTCACAGTCTGACTTGGACTGACTGCAGTCACTCTCAGACAAATTGGCCAAGGTTTGCAAAAAATGTCGTTCTAATTCAACGCAGGCATTTTCCACCACAGTGAAATCAACTCGTCTACGATGCATCTCTTCGCAGTCAAGGCCTTGACTCATCTGGTCACCAGCTGGTCATATTCTGCTTGTACTGCTACATGCAAGCGATGCTATCTGTGTCATTTTGCAGTTAAATTGCCATCCTGCAGCAACGACGTCCCTAATTTTGGCAAAATCTCAAGATTTTTCTTTCAAATCTGTAAGGTTCTGACTGGACTACGAATTTATGTAAATTTCTGTGTAAAATATGTCGACAGCAACAGATCTGCAGTTTTGGATTATCACAGTTAATTGCCACAGATTGCAAATAATTGCCAACACGACTCTATTTAGTTGCAGACTGATAGCAGACTGACTTCTTCCTATTACTGTTTTATCGTTGTCTTGACGCACCAAAGTTGCTTTGAGGACAAGTGACTGCGAGTGGTTGGTGTGAATGTAGCATTAGCTTGTCACTCAGTGCGCTGCACAGTATGAATTCAAACATCTTGTCACATACTCCCTCAAACTCGGCTGTTTTGAAATCGTGATAGCTGTTGTCAAAACAGCACATAAAAACTAAGGTGGATACTTTTTGCAGTGCGACAGACACAGAGAGAATAAAGAAGGGGAGGAGGAGGAAATGTTCCCAGCTGACAGTAAAAACTCATCTGTGTTTGTGTGCTTGGCAGCAGGCAGACCTTGTGTACACATAGCCATGGAGGCCTAATAATATTTTCCAAAGGAGATGAATCTGTTTTTCTTTTTGTGTCTGCTCAGATGGACCTGAAACCTTTTTTTTTTTCTTTTTTGCTGAACTAGTGGAACAGATGGGATGTGTGTTGTTAGCGCTGGCTCCCAGCAGCAGGTTTTCACTTAGTTCCTAGTCATTTTCACAGGAAAGTGATGTTAGTTGGCCTCGGCACTGATGTAGGGATAGGTGCACAGACAGCTGAACAAAGGGCTCAAATAACTTCACTGTGCAGAGAACATGATCTAAAACTGTTAAACCTCCAATGGGAACTTTTTCCTCTGTTGGAAAAACAGCCAGTGCTGCAGTCTCAGTGGTGGGAATAAGTTTTAAAATGCAAAACAAAGTTGTTTTAAAGAGCTGTCTGTGTTTTCAACTCGCACCACCCACCAAAACATTGTTACAGACCATAGACTGTATAAAAAAGATGGACGGTGCCACTGTGACGTCAGCAACTGTCAGCAAGTCCGGCTTTTAAAACCTTCACCTTTATGTTTTCTGCTGTCTTTGCTTTTTGAAACCAGACGTTACAACCAGACCGATGTTACACACTCAAACAGCAGCCATGGAGTAATATACACACCCTAAAGCATGCCCCCCTTTATGATCCTTCTGGACAATAATGGTCATAATAATGTATAGTATAACAGTATAGTATATCCACTGATCAGTGAAAACAGAATGTCTTTAAGGCACATCATGTGGACTGAATCTACATCACACAGAAACCTTTAGAGTTCTAAATTAAACTTAGCTAAAAAAAACAATGTGCAGCTTTTCAAATTCAAATTTCCGTCAGACTCTGTAATTATATCATTTGGCTCCCAGGTGCTGTAAATAGAATCAATTGCATTCAACGTTGACTAATTATTGCAATTATTCGTTCAGCAAATTCACCCGTTGCCACAGAGTGTGACAGCGCTAGAGATTCAGATGGCTTCAAAATGATTTCAGCCAGTCGATGCTCTCTGACGAGAAAAAGTTTCCACGGAGAACGAGGCAGGCAAATTTACCACAGAAACACCAGCGTCCTGTCATCAGAGCGCCACGGAGGGGATGAGATGGTTTTTTGCCCGCGGGCCTTCAGACCATAATGCATCAGCTGCAAAGGCCTAGTTACCCTTACCCAGCCCTGTAATGAGTCAGCGGTTGGTGGCTGGTGGGGCAACAGGGGAACTCAGAGGAAGGTGATTGAAAGTCAATGGAACAGAATGAGTCCTTTTGATCCCTGTCAGAGATACACAGCGGGAGAGTAGGCACGGGCTGCCAAATGACCCCATTTAACTATAATGTGTAAAGCCCCAGTTATTGAATAGCCCTTACACGTGCGAGTCAGTATCCCAGCCCGTTCTACAAATCAACTTGTGCCTGACAGCGAGCTTTAGTGTAAAGATGGCGGAGGCTGTTTGGAAGCTCATCGTCTCTAGGCCAGAAAAGGCAGCTCGCATTAATCCTCTGGAGTGCACAGTCAGAGAAGGCTTCATTACTTTCATGGCGACTTATTGCTGTTGGGCAGCAGGAAAAAATATGGTAGCATTATTATTACATTTCCCTCAACAACAAATTACTATTTAGATTTCTGTCTCGGTTCAGTAGTTTTAGTAGCTTAATTTAAACCGTGTGCAGCTGTAATCAACCCCTCTAAATACTGCACAGAAGTAAAGTTTACCCAGAAACCATCATTTTCTTTATCCCAATTTGTTTTCATTAGGATCAGTAGTCTCCGCCATTGGTTTAGGTGCTCTCAGCTTGCCTATCGACTCTCACGGTGTGCGTTGTATGACAGAGATGATAAAACTGCAAAGATTTTCTGGCAGATGCCAAAGCTGTCAGGTTTTACAGATAAGCCACATGTGAATATACCTCCACATATATAATATTACAGTGTTTATAAAGCCTCCAGATATCACAGAGAGGAGTGACTTTATAATCTGTATTAGTGTCTCTGTATTTGAGCAGTCTGTTCAAACACAAGCTCCAGAGATACGCGCTTTTCTACATCTTTGAAGCCGGAATTACAAATGCGTGTGTGACAAGGTATTGTTTCTGCTGCTGGCAATACAGCTTTTCTTCATTCCATCTAAAAGAGAAGCTCTACACATTTACATCCAGAAATACTCTATAGGCCAGCGGTCCCCAACCCCCGGGCCACGGACCGGTACTGGTCCATGAATCGTTTGGTACCGGGCCGCGAGAGTTGAGGCTTAGCGGTGATAGTTTTCAAGGTTTTTATCGCTAACTCTGTGTTCCTGGGTCTTTTTCCGTGTTGTAGTTGTGTGTCTTATTTTGAAAGAAATATTTACACGTTACCATAGCGACCAGAGAACGTTAAGGGGCAGAGAGGAGGATGTTACGCTCAATGTTGTTGCCGCATTTCAGGAGGACGCTGCTAATAAAGTTACACAATTACACAGTTAATCCGCATTTATTATTATATTTACAAAACACCACAGTTTTTGTCTTGGTCGTGTCATTTTATTTTGTTATTTATCCGCGACACCTTAAAGGCCGGTCAGTGAAAATATCGTCTGACATTAAACCGGTCCGTGGCGCAAAAAAAGGTTGGGGACCGCTGCTATAGGCACTTTATATGATCACTGTTTAATTCCATACTGCACAGAGAAAGTCAAACACTGCTAACCTGTGGCTGGTGAGAAAATATAATGTACTGAGTGGTATTTTCTCCAAACCAGTGGAAAGATCTGACAAAAATGTGTACAGTAACCAAAGGGTAAGTTTGGAACAGCAGGAGGAAGCCACCAGTCACTGTGAGAAGCTTGACAAAATACATTTTCAGGGTTTTTAACATTTTCAATCCACACATGGGAAAATGTTTCATTTCAAAATCAAATGTAATTCACCAAGAAAGCGAAGACTGAAACAGAAAAGAGAGAAGAAGTCCTCTCAGGTTCCCAGACTGAGAATGAAACTTCCTCTCAACAGGATTATAATAAGAGCATAAAAACAGGTGGCGGAGTGCGTTCTCATGCAGAGATTTGGTGGTTGTTTGTCAGACCCTCCCAGCCTGTCTTGCCTGCCTGTAGGTCACGGTTGGATGACTTCAATGACACATCCGTCTCTCTGAAAGGCTGGCCCTTCAGTCCAAAGAGCCAGCTCTGGTTACCTGAGGGGCCTCCCCCTCTACTCTAAGCCCATATCAAAGAAAAGAAGGGAGGGGGAGGGCACATTTCAGATGTCCTGGGGGAAGAGAAAGGCGAGCTGCTGAGAGACTGTTTTTCTTCTCTTTACTTTGGATACATCTCAATAGCCAGAGGAAGTGTTCTTTCCATGAATTCATTTCTTTTGCTTTTGTCACGTGCAAAAGATGTAGCACTGAGAATAAGAAAGAAGAACACGAGAAGTGCCGACCTTGCTCCGTGGAGCTCCAGCCGGCAAACCAATATGACTTAATAAATGACTTTTCTGAAGACTCTAATGGTTTTCAGTGACCAGGTGTTGACAGTCCTCTTTCAATCTGAAGTCGAAACCCCAATAAAAGGGAGAAAACAAGGACGATGCACAGCAGAGGATCTTATGGAACATATATGTGCACAGTGGTAGCTTTGATGGGTGCTTTATTTCCAGTTGGTATACATGAGCACTTTTTAAAATAGTAGGTTCTATAACAGTAGTCGTGGTTTCATGTTTTGTTTGTTTGTTTTTTGTTTATTATTAATCTTGATTTATTTTTCAATTCAATACAATTTTGAAAATCACAACAAGGCATTTTATATTCTACAATATTATAGACAAAACCCCATGAAAACAATCAGACAGCTCCCTATGAGCAAGCACTTGGCAACAGTGGGAAGAAGAAACTCCCTTTTAACAGGAAGAGACCTCCAGCAGAGCCACGCTCAGGGAGGGGTGGCCAACTGCTGCCACCAATTGGGGGTGAGAGGAGGGAGATGGGACAAAAGACAGTCTGTGGAAGAGAGCCAGAGATGAATAATAACTAATAATTAAATACAGAGAGGTGTATGTAGAGACGGAGTCTGTCTCCTGAATCCAAACTGGAAGCTGATTCCACAGAGGAGGGGTCTGAAAGCTGAAGGCTCGGCCTCCCATTCTACTTTTAAATACTCACAGTATTTATTTTGTTTTTTAGAGACCTACATCACCCAAAGTAGTCATACTTATCGGCAAAAGGGGTGAAGGTCATGGGCAAAAATTGCATTGGTCTAGCAGTAAAGTGGTCCTATATGCTACAAAGTATTACTGTAGTTTTTACCTGTTGTTATGGCATGACTTTCACTAAAATACTACTACAGAGTCTTTTTTAGTGGCCCGAGATGTAAACTATCGTAAATTACACTCTGCTGGGGACCTTTAACATTTGAAACAACAGCAAAGTACCAGTACGAGCACCTGGAACCCAGTGATACCTTTTCTGTGCTTTATGTTCTGTTGCAAAACTCAGCTTGTTAATCAGGGAGAACATTACACCTATTAAACACGACCATGTATGTGCTCACATCACTGTGTGAGCAAGCGATGCTGGCACTGTTCTGAGTACAACTTCACAGACCAATACCAAGTACTCTGTGTGTACTATTGTAACTATTGTGTATTGTAAAACACAAACATAACACAAAATTCTCTACGCTTTTTTTCATTTGTTCCTGCCGTAGGACTTGCATTGCTCGCACACCTTGCAGAAAGTATTTATCTGAAAGATATCAGGAATTTAAAAAACACAGGATTTGACTGCGGGTTTACTTTCCTAAATTTGAGACTACCATCGGATGAATGAGGAGCCAGCTGTGAGCTTATACTTTGAGGATGAGGAACATCCCGAGGGCAAAACAAACCTCATCCCTGCAGCCACAACAACCCTCAGCAGGTGGATCATTTAGTGTGAAAGCAAAACACTTTCCCCGGTTGCTCATTTTGTGTCATCTCTTCTGCTCACATCTCCTATATTGCTTTCCTCGTTCACATGCTCCCTCTCATTTCCTCTAATTCCTCATTAGACTTTTCTCTTTGCCTCTTTTCCCCTCTTCCCTTCTCCCTGCTGCTCCATGAGTCTCAGATTGTCTGAGGAGGGTCATCAGGAGACGCTCAAATATCCAGATGCCTTCCATTAAACCAAGTGTTTCAGAAGAATTGGCTTTCAAATCGACCATGCAAGACGGGGGCTGAGTCAAATGCTGTTGGGTGCTTTTTTAACATCGGCACCAGAACACCAGTTGGTGTGGGTTTAATAGCCCATTTGGTCCCCAGTTGCACCTCAGCTCTCAGTCCTGTGAGGGTTCATGACATGATGGAGAGGCGGGTAACAAAGACTAAACCCTTGAGTACATACCAAGACACCAAGACACCTGAAGGCACTAACTGCAGTTAACAGGAGGTTAAATAATCCCCAAGACATGGCAGTTGTTGCTGAAAGTCTGTCTGCTGTGTGCCAGGATTTCCACTGCTTTGGAAAATAACAGAAACTTCAGCAAATAAACATTTTTCACAATACAGACCTAAATGTCTGGAAATTGCTATGTAGGAGTTTACAGATGACCTCATTTGCATCGTAAAAATGACGAGCGATGTCCTACAACAATTCGCAGCGTGGCCTTGCACGGATTTATTTTCCTCTTTCCTGTCGCCGTGCCGAAACGGGACCGCTTTTCTCTCAGGATGGAGGCATCCTGCAAACAGCAGTGTAATGTCGTGGAACAAACTCCTTCTAGGCTCAGAGCTGCAGCCCATTTTGTCTGCTCAATCTACCAGTCAAAGACTGACAACGAGATTTATGAGTGAAATAAAGGCAGCCATCAGCTCCAAGTAAACAAAGGAAGTCAAAGGAAGAGGAATATATCTTTTTATTTCATTATTTATTTATTTTTTTACGGGACGAAGAACGGCACAGAAAAGCAGCCGGTGAGGACTGAAAATGTTTGCATGTAGATGGATGTAGAAGGCTATCCAAGAAAAAGAACGGTCTTTGACGAGGCAGTGAGTAATGCTGCAAAAAGCAGAAAAGGAACAGTTGGAAATAAAATGTGAAGTGTAATTGGGGACTATTTAATAGCTCGCCATTTAGACTGACCGGATAACGTGTAAAAAGGGAAAATTCTAGGAACCAGCTCATAGATGCTTAATTTTTCACCAGATGTGAAAAGTTTGTTGGCTGTAAGACCAACGCAGCTAGGATGCACATATACACATAACGTGTAGGCCTTCACGGAGGCCAAAGATGATCTCAGGGAAAAAGAGCAGTTGTTGGTGGAAAATAAGAAACTGTAGGATTGGGCCTTTAAAACCCCCAAGGTGGATCAGAAACAGGTGGCTCAAGTTTTTGCACTAAACTTCCAAAATCACACTGTCTTCCTTCTCTTCCTGCCCGGCCCTCCGCTGGGATTTTCTTTACTTTGTAATAATGTAAAACAGTGAGCTCTATCCTGTTTCAATTCCCCTATCCCCTCCAGTCATTATTCACCTAATTACCAGAGGTGGGACCAAGTCATTGTTTTGCAAGTCTCAAGTAAGTCTCAAGTCTTTATCCTCAAGTCTCAAGTCAAGTCTCAAGTAATGTCAGGCAAGTCAGAGTCGAGTCTCAAGTCACTGGTGTAAAAGTCCGAGTCAAGTCACAAGTCTGAAATTTTGAATTTCAAGTCCTTTCGAGTCTTTAAAAAAAAAAAAAGAAAAAAGCATGTTGCAGTTATGCTAAATGTAAATATTAGACCATGTAATTTTAAAAGCTGTGTTTTTCTCAACACATGACAAAATAGTGAACTTAGAAAATATACACAAATTGTGAAATTGCACCTCTTTAAAATGCAGCTCAATTAAACTTAGCTCCTAGAATAATTTTCACCGACAGTTCTGAGATAAGCTGCATGTTATTCTTGGATGCGGTTGTAGGACCGGCTTTAAAATCGCATGACAAAAATATCATACATATTAAAAAAAACTGCATCACCAACGTAGCCTGGACAACATTTGCTAGTTAGATGAAGTCAGCTATCTCATTGTAGCACATTTATATGCATATTTATAATTATATGGTTCTTGGAGTGAGTGCATACACTCATGAAGTTTAGTAACTTCAGGTCACTGCAACAAGCCCAGGTACAGTTTACCGACGGATGGGTGCAGGACCTTGAAATGCACCGTGTCGAACGAAAGACCATCGTACGTATCATAAGTTTACCAGTCTCACAAATTGTCTTCATAAATACACATTCGTTAACCGTTTATTAATAGGACCTTTGAGCTCAATGGTAATTAATTAGTAGGGGAAATAATTTCTGGTAGCATTACAGAAATGTAGCAGTGACAATAATATTGTATGCTGTAATCGTACTGGGCAATTAGTGATACAAAAAACCTGTTTTATCCTGTGAATAAAAGTATATGTTTTTGTCAATGTACCATAATAACAGAAGCGAAACGCAATATTGTGTCAGGACAATTCACTATTTATGCACAATAAACAAAGGAGCATAACGCGACAATTTCTGTTCAGCGCCAGACTTGCTTGTAACCTATATCACCAGTTATGTTGTGAAAATGACGTATTAACTACAACAGCAGACTGACCTTCGTGTAAATGCTTGGAGCAGACTAACCTGTGAGCTGGAGTGTTCTGGGACGTTATATTTGGTCTTTGAATGGCTGCAATCCAGGTCATCCGTCGCCTCTTTGTTACTTCGGAAACATGGTTCGAACAATTTCTCTTCAACGACATAATCCGATAACAACCGATCTCTTTACCCGTCGGCTTCCTGTGGCTGTCATGCGACCGGCTATTGCAGTTAATAATACAACAGCTTCTTGACATTTTTGTGTTTCTTTTTATCGCTGTGTGACTGATTTCAATTGAAAGCCTGCGTGCGCTAGTACCTCTTGCCACGAGTTCCCAGAATCCTTTGCGGTTTACCCCTGAATGACGTCACATTTTCAATCTCTATATAATATGCATGTTAAATTTTATATTTGGGGTGAAATATCAAGTCTTTTCAAGTAAACCGGTTCAAGTCCAATTCAAGTCCCAGGTCATTGGTGTAAAAGTCCAAGTCAAGTCACAAGTCTTAGAACATTTTTTCAAGTCAAGTCTAAAGTCATAAAATTAATGACTCGAGTCTGACTCGAGTCCAAGTCATGTGACTCGAGTCCACACCTCTGCTAATTACCATCATCCAATTCACCAAATCCCGTGCTCTTCCTAGTATGTAACTAGGCATCACACTACTGTACAGTGTTAGTGCTCGCTGACAGCACAGTTAGGACTGCAGGAAATACTTGAATACCTGCATTTTATTACTGCATTTGGAGCTCAACAGTTCTCTCGGGGCATTTAAAATCTAATTATACTGTAATGATTGAGCTGAAATGTTGGCTCGGTTTACATTTCCATGACCCATATCCTTTTTGTTATTGGTCAGCTGCCTGGGACTGACTGGAGCAGGGGATCAATGTGGATTACAGGATAGACTCAAATTGGGTGTAGCCACTTAAAGCTCAATGACAAGCATCGGACGCCACCCATGGAGAAATTTCAAACTCGTGCAAATGTTTACACAAGAGTCAGATTAACTTTCCAAAATGTGAAATACCTCATTGTGAACTTTAGCATCGTATTGTTGATGTACGACAAAGAAAATGGTTTAGGAAAGAGGAAGGGCTAAAAAGGCGGAAAAGTCCCCCTGCTCACCGTTGAGGTTTTAGCATTCTGTAATGTAATGTGCAAAGATACAAAAAAAAGTAGTTTGTTATGTTTATACCAGAAAAAATGCTATGTGGAAAGGGTCTATGTGAATGTGGTATTCCAATTATGTCGAGTCCATGGGATCATCCAGATTGGTGTTGAGGCATATACTGTTTAAAGTTCAACGTTCATGAAGTTGTGGTGAAGGTGCTACTTTACTAATCTGAGGCCATGTCCACACTAATGTGTTTTCGTTTGAAAACGCATCTTTTTCTCTCCGTTCTGGCCTTCCGTCCACACTGAGACGGCGTTTTTGGTCAAGGAAAACAAAGCTTTTTGAAAACGCTCTCCAAAGTGGATACATTTGAAATCGCATCGCAGTTTGGACAATGAAAACCGAGGCTTTCAAAAAGCATTTTAGTCATATGATACAGTCATGTGACCAATTCAACTGAGAGGGCGGACGGCATTGTACAGCACTTGTTTTGTTTGCTCTCAATGTTGACAGCCCTACTAAAGATTAATATCAGTTTGTACATGCTCCAGATAGCTCCGGATAAACTCAGAACTTTTCCTTGAAATTTTGCCGTGACTTTTCAAAGAGCCGGAAAGTAAATAAACGGCAGATGGAAAGACGCAGCTCAATCATCTTACTTTTCACGCATGCGCAGTATATCTAAATCATACGGCAGTCTCATCAGAGCTGTGTTGTCCTTGGACCGTTTTCAGTGTGGATGAAAATGATTCAAAATGATAGTGTGGATGTGGAGCATTTTCAGACAAAAACGCTGTTTTCCAATTTATCCGGATTAGTGTAGACGTAGCCTCTGACTAGCTGTATGCTAAAGTCAAAATTCTCTTTGAGAAAGTTTTCACGGTGCATTCAAAGTAGTGCTGTCAGCTTTAATCGCTTTTAAATGATGCCATAACCGCATTAACGAGGCAAATCTCCGTTCGCGAGTTAACGCGAGATTGCCCCGTGCGTGGGGTTGCATGGCGCCAACACGTCAGTGCGGTTAGCTCATTAACACGCTAGCGTTCAAAGGTAAAGTTCTTATGCATGTTTATCTGAAATGAAAAGAAACAGAAAATGTTTTAGAAATGGGGAAAAAAGTCTTCTCTGATTGGTGATTCTTCAATTAAAATAAATAACCCTGATCTGACCACTGTTCTCGGCCTAGACTTGGATCTTAGTCAGTGTGTGCAGAGGTGTCTGCACTGTATTACAGGAAATGTAGGGTTCAGCCCTGTTGCAACTATTTCAAAATTCACTGCTTTAACATTGACAGTCTTTTTTAAAAAAAAAAAAAATCTGCATCCTGTCTTGACCAATTAGTCGAATCACTAATTTAAAGTTGGGCACACTAGTTGGATTGATTCACTGAACTTAGCTGATATCCAAATCCATATTGGCAAAGACAGGAATGGATTAGACCTTCTTCAATTTAAGGAGACTATCAGCATAAAAGATGGAAGGAGCAAAACTGAAACTTGGCCAAACAATCATGGAAATGCGCACTAAGAGGGCCACTATTCATTTTTGGGGTACATTGAGAGAAGTCTCCAGGGTTGGTCAAGAGGGATGTTGGGCGTACCTTGATGGCTGTCGAGACATGAGGGGAGGGGGCTTTAAAACACCCTCTGTGAACCCTGAAGATCCATTCTAAATCATATGGCAGTCTCATCAGAGCAGTGTTGTCCTTGGACCAAAGATTAGATAGAGTGGTTAGCTCCTTAGCAGAGAGGTAATGGAGTACTCTGTAGTGCAGTCTGATAGAAGGCTTGTACGGTGGACAGAAGAAAGCAGGCGTTTGTTAGGGTCTCCAAAGCAAAAGCAAAACATACATGTGATAAATGTAGGTTTGAAGCTTTTAGCTATATTCACACGATCAAAGGAAAGTAAGCAGAACTGTAGCGAGTCATCCTGTAGCAGTCATCAGCCTCTTTAGCAGCTCTAATTATGCCATATATTCCTGTTTTTTAACTGGACCTGGCTGGCAGGAGGATCAAACATCCAAATTTTCCCGTTTCTTAGTGGTTGAGATGGTTTCGCTCACAGGAGAGCAGAAATGGGTCAGGGATATTATTTGGATGCCATGCCCATTATTTGATGAAGTGCTTGAAGTTTCCCCTAGGTTCAAGTTAAGATTCTCTAATATGATTTCCCTGCTGGAAAATTACATCTTGAATAATTTGTAGCCACTCCACCACTCTGGCTATCACATCTGGAGCAGAAATTGATGGAGAACAGTGCGCGTGAGTGTGTGTGTGTGGGGCCAAGATCCATCTTAGTGACAGAAGCATGTATAGAGATGACAAGGTAACTGATGTAATGTCAGAGCAGCAGGCTAAAAGGAGCCATAAAAATGGGGCATTCACTAGGCTGCAGATGATAATCAGACAAGATAATGCATAGCTTTCTTATAAAATCGTTATGAGTGTGAAGCTATGCTGGAGCTCACTGTGCACACCTTTCAGTCTGCCAATAAAATGCAAATTGTTTGTTTGAGCTCTTTAGTTTTACACTGTGACCAAAGCTAGTACTTTAATAAGGTACAGGCTTTAGCCTGCTAAGTTAGGGTAGGAGGGTAATTGGGAAATACTTAGTCCAGAGATTAGACCAGTGGACTAGAAAGCCCCGTCTTGGGCCATTTATGTGGACAAAAAGTACTGGGCCTCCAAACACTGTACCCACAGGAGCTGCTTGACTATTGAAACTAATGCCACAAAGCTCCTAGTGCACATTTTTGCCTGTGTTTTAGTTCAAAAAACTATTATGTTCACCCTAAAGTAAATTCTGATATCAAGGTTGAAAAATGAGCCGATGTTAGTGTGGATCATGTAATCTATTTTTAAAACCAGGAATGGAGAAAAGAAGCTGTTTAATCAGCATAATCATTGAAGTTATCATTTAACCTTGATTGAATTTTCCTCGAGAATCCTACAAATGTGAATTTTTAAGGTGGTTATTCAGCCATAACCTGACAGGAAGAGCAACAGATAAAAGCAACCAAAGATATATATATATATATATAAAAAATGGATGAACTGGTATTCAAAGAAATGGGGGCCAAGATGATGAGTATGAAAAATAAGAAATGCATTTACCCTTTAGCTAATTTGTTAGCTTATCATTTCAGCTCCCTGTGTCTTTGCTGCTCCCTGGCTGAGGTAATGACAGGAATTCTGAATAAATTTTGCAGGGGTGTAGTGTGGGGTCATGTTAACAATCCATTAAAATTTAGCTTACGGTAAATGGACCGAGGTCTTCAAGGTGAACTTAATGAGCTATGGCACGAAAATTGACAAAAATCCTTGGAACTTCGAAACTATGATTTCTACAAGTGTGGTTTATTTTGTTAACATAAAGAAAGTATCTTATAAAGATTTAAAATATGGTGTTGCACATGACCTCTGACCTTTCCTTCAAGATCTACAGACTGATAGTAAAGAGAGAAAGAGCTCTTTAAAAGTATGATTCTTGTTCCTATTGTTTGTATTGATAATATATATACATAAAGCAAATGATATGTGGGGATTTTAAATATCATGTAACTATTGACCTCTGACCTCTTCTTTCTGGTCAAATGAGGTCAAACTTTTATTAAATGTCTTTTTTTTCTCTAAAACTCTTGTTCTTTAGCACTTTCCACTCTCATTCCCAACCGGTTACCACAGATGCTCGCCACTCCCTAAGCTTGGTTCTGATGGAAGTTTCTTCCTGTTAAAAGGGAGTTTTTCCTTCCCACGGTCACCAAGTGTTTGCTCATAGGAGGTCATCTGAGCGTCGGGGTTTTCTCTATACTTTGGTAAGGTCTCTACCTTACAATAAAAAGGCGCTATATAAATAAAATTGAATTGAGCTAAACTGAATTTGACCTCTAACCTCACTTTTACATTTCCCATCTGTCTTTATGTCAAGTAGATCCTAAAATGTCTTATATCTTTCAAGAAAGTATTGTAAGGAAACAGAATGAGCTGCCTAATTAGTTATAACTATGCTGCAGTATAATACTACACAATGAGCTCAAGTTTATATAATCAAAGCAAACAGCTGCCATGAATCTCCTATCTGATTTTTACTGCACTAAAAAACTTACATTACAAACTACTTTTGACTACAAAGTACATTAAAAACAGAAAACAAAATGAAGTTATACAAAATACAAAACTCTTCCCTTAAAAGTAAATACTGCCCAGAGAGCGAGGTGCCTCGGTGACACGGTTGCTTCTTGTTCATAATCGTGCTAGCGTCTCATTAACCTGCCCTCTCTGGGTGCCTGTAATACCTGCTTAGAAATCAAAACAAACACAAACGGATGGACCACTGGATTTATGAAATGTGTGCACTAGAAAATTTTGCTCTTGCTATCGTGTGTTATTGAACTCGACTGTCCCCTTCCCACATTAAATTGTACATCCCATCCTGTGACAAATGCTGTTGTAACAAGAAAATCTATGTTATCGACTTTGCCTGTCAGTTTTTTAACGTCGATTTTGCTCATCAGTGTGTGGTTAAATTGTCTTTTGAAAGAAATGTTTCTTACATTTTTAGAAAGGATCAATACTCCACCGCTGGACCATGGGAGCTACCTGGACCCGAGCAGCTACTTTATATTCACAAAGGAATACTGGCATTGTTAAAAATGAGACTAGATGATAATGCCTAGCTGCGACAAATGAGTTTGTTTGTTTTCACCAATGAATGATTCACTTGGCTCATCAGTCAGAAAGAAGCAGCTGTGAGGAGTAACAGGGAGGAGCTGAGTTTGGGAGGCGAGCCGAGCTGTGTGAGGCAGATCCGCCATCGTCCCTTTGGGTGTTTTTGATGCCTTCGCTGACACAGTGTAATTTGTTTCCTTTCTGTTGTTTCATTTTGTCATCCATCTAATCGAGTCGCTGCGCCCGCGTGTTTTCTTCCCCACACCGACATGTAATTGGTTTGCGAGGTGGCTTTTTGTTTGTGACAGCTGTGCAGCATATGGCGGAGATTAATGGAAACTGTCCTAAAAATCCTTTTAAAAACTGTTGCAGTGTGATGCCATTAAATGTTTGTCTCGTCCTAAGAGTTGAATAAGACAGAAAGAAGCTTTGGGTTTCTATTTGGATTTTTGCTACCGCTTATCAGCTTATCATCCTTTGTGTCTTCTGAATGAGGCCACATGTGTGGAAAAAACATTAACTAAGCTAATAATGCAGGGTGTGTCTATGATATCATAAAAGCCATTGTTCACGTTGCTAGTTTTGAAGTTGCAACTATCAGGTTCCAATTTTCTCTAAATTCATATATAATACTTTTTGCAGATGCATGTTTGAAAAGCTAATGTAAGATTTTAGAGGTTTTGCAAGACATAAAGGTGCCTAAAGGCCCTATTATACCTGCTGCACTGCTCACTTTGTACACAGCTGGTGACATCCTCACACAACCAATTATACTCAGTGTTACAGTGCTGGACCCGCTGCAGCATTCCCTTGAACTATAGGTGTTGCCAGCCAGACAAAACCTCCACATCAGAGCTGTTACAGGAAGAGAAGTTCTCAAAACAGGAAGCAAAGAAACTGCATTTTTTTTTGTTCTTATATATCATTAAAATGGTGCTAAAAACCAACAGGACTACAGAATATTCGTCTACAATAATAGTACAAAAACCATCTGACAGCACTGGATGATGGGGGTCCTGTGTTTGGGTTCTCTTCCTGGTAACCATTGAAAAGTTGCCTTATGAGTCCAACAATCATCTAAAACAGCTGGAACGCACAAATCATTTCTGCTGAGATGTGTTTTTATTATTTATTATTTTATTATCCTTTTTGTGTCTTTTTTCCATTTGAATCTGTTTTTACGTATTTATTCATCTGTACTGCACTTTGGGCCATTGTTATGGTATCTTAAATGCCAGAAACTGCAGTTCCACTAATGGCCACTTGAGGCTCCAAGCAATGGTAAACTCCTGCAGACTCGCATGTTATCTTGCTTGGCTGATTTACTTATTTACTTACTCTGGTAAGGCTGGAATCTGGGCTGTTGCCTCTGTGATTCACAGCACTGCCAGCACAGGGAGTTGTAGCTGTTTGCTAGGACTTAACTACTCTGAGTCACTGAAATTTGTCCTGTTGTTGAGAGTTTTTAGTGGAATTGGAAGTGAATGAAATTATCTGACAAACTATACAACCTGCTGTGAGCACCTTGAACTCCAGGTTTGCTGAGTCAAATTGTATTATTTTCTTACGTTTTGTGGATTAACACTCATCAGCAGATAAATAAAATATTTAATCATGAAAGTAGCTTGGTGATAGCGCTTGTTAGCTTTAGGTAAAGCCACAAACCTAACATCATTTATATACAGCTTGTGTAAATGACCAATAGTTGTATCCTTAAAACAAATTATTCCACCCTTTGTAAAGTGGTTGCACTTGCACTATTGGTTACGTGGACATTTGAAAAAGACTTACGACATGACAGCATGCTCTCTTATCTTGCAGTAAAAGTCCCATAGTTGTAGGGATTAGACACCAAGATAATATATTAACACAGCCCACTCTTATTTTTTCGTACGTATGTTTGCGTGCCTTTGAGCATCCCATATCTTTATCCATTCCTCCGATTGTTTGCTTTAGTGACAGCAGAAGTAGATAAATTGACACAGAGGGCTGAGAGCCTCAAAGTTTGAGGATGAGGCGTGGAAAAGGAGAGGGTGATCTAGCAGAAGACAACTGACAGAGCCTCAGGAGAGCAGGCGGGCCATTGAGAAAATGAGTAGGAATGTCACACTTGTGAGCAGTGGCGTGGAGAAGGGAGGAGAAGGGAGCTGCAGGAGACGAAAGCTGAAGAGTGACAGCGTGGGGATGAGAGGAAGGGTTGTAACGGGGAGGAAATAAATACAAGTGAATATAGAGCTCTAGAAGAAAGAAAGGGATTGTGTGGTGCTGGTAGTAAATGTCTATCACTCAAGGTATTTCAGCCCGAGCAGAACTTTGCTTTTATCCTCTAAATGGTTTATATTTGTGTCAGTTTCCATCAGCAAAGATGCAATTGTTCCATCTTTCTACCAATATGAGTAATTCTGCTGTAAACTTTCAGTGGTTTCATGTTAGCGGCTAAAAAGCATCCTTGGACTTGATTCATGTGGCTACATTTCTACTCTTGAAGGTATTATGATTGATAATTGAGTTTGGCACTCAGTTTTATTTATTCTCTTTTTGGCAGAATTTCCAGTGAATTACCGAACAGTGAATCAAACTGGTCCACATTTGCTGGAACACCAGAGATCAAAATTGAATTATAAGAGTTCGTAATTCTTCCTAACGTAGTAATGTTTGCTGGCACATTGAGCCAGACCTCATCACTGGATCGGTGTATGCGGACGTGTCTATTTCTCTTAACAAACACATTCATAGTGTTGTATAATTTCAGGGTTTTATGGGTTTTTGTTGATCCCACAGGAAGCATGCACAAAGTCAAAACTGCTTCAACCCCCGTTAGTTTACAGCACAGTATGCACCAGGTAATTGTCAACAACAACCGTCAATTTGGACAGACAGTTTGCCCAGGAAGTCAGTGCACTTGCAATCACTTTCAGTAATTAACTAGCTTGATTCTCTTCCGCTGACGCAAATATAACTTCGCATTTAGCCTACCTTCACATAACCCAACGAAGCAATGTGTTACACGATGCAGTGACATCATAGCTTCAGCGCCAGAGACTGAAATATTGCCATCAAAAAGTTTGTAACAAGAAACGTGAAAATGTCAGAGAGGAGAAACCTAACCATCCCACCCAACTGGGTCATTTTCGTACATTTATCTCTCTATTTCAGAGGCTGAGTTAGTAATCTTACTGTCCTGTTAGCGTCTGTGCAGCTTGCTTAGTGCAAATACTCCAGGTAAATTTCTTCCTGCTGTGACTGACATTGCTCGGTTTTAACATCTTAACTGTCAATGAGAAGCTTGCAGTGTCAATTTGAGCTGGCAAAGTAGCTTACTGGAGCTCAGCTGCCTCATTTATACTGATAATATTCTCTCCAAAGTGTTAACAGTTTGCTATTTTAGTTTACGCTCACCACAGCAACAGCATTTTTAAAAAAAGACAGAAATGGGAGGGGGGGGTGCTTCAGACAGCGGCTCAGAGCCAGCTCTTTTTCCTCAGCTCTTTTATTCACACTAACACACATCTTTGGAAAACCATCAGATAGCAACCACAGTGATTATTAACCTCTGCCACAAACCGTAGACCAGAAAGTTGGCAGCTGGTCTAAAGAGCCAGTGTGCTTTTGATGAGGTTTCAGAGTCCCTGGTTTCCTCCACTAAGGACGTCCCTCAATCCTAAGACAGCTACATCACGGCGTAGCAGTTTCACTGTATTTGGTTTCCTGTTTGCATTTCCAATTATTGCGTGACTGTTGCATTTTCCATAATAGTCTCCTTCCATGAGCAGTCATTAGTGAAAGATTAAATAAACAGTGCAGACAGAGGAAAAAACAATCTGTTAATGTTGTTACTTGTTACCCACTAAAGATATTTTATTACTGCACATATACAGTGTTATAGATGTCCTTTGTTACGTGTATTGTATCTATGTCACTTTAATAATGTCCAGAACATGTCAGATGGATATGAATACTCTGGACTTACACTGGAAACAGTTTCAGTTATATTTAAGGTTCAAAAATTATCTCTTCCATTTGTGTTTCCATTGAGAAGTCTTTCTTTTTGTATTTAGCTATTTAAATCCCTATTCTTCACAATTTTCTTACAAATAAAAAGAGAAAAACTTAATCTCAGTCACCCCTAGGTGAACACCGAAGCCCCAAATTCATTATTATTTGCCTTCATTCTACTGAAAACCAAAGAGGCACTGAAGCATTTGACTTCTGTCTGGAGGAAGCCACTGAACCAAATGACACTATTTGTGGGTTTGGATGATCGAGGCAGATTGTGTTTGCTACCATATGGTTTGATTTTTCAGCTGAGCCAATAGCCTGAAGGCTGCACCAGTTTTATCATTATTTTCTGAGTGTGCCCTTAGCTCTGAATTTAGAAGCAGCCCTAATAAAACCCAGATCTTTTTTTTCTTTTTTACTTGAATGTCATTTTATGTGTTTGAGGTAGTTTTATATTTAGAGGTTTAAGTCACTCGAGTGTAGTAGCAGATCAGTGGGTTTATTTGCCACAAGAAAATAGTAAATTTAGTTTTAAAGTCTCAGAGGCTGCTCTTTACTGGTCCCAATGTTAGATACGGGCCAGTTCTTTACCAAAAACAAAACTTCACTGTAAAATACAGCTGGTTTAACTTAAACATGTAGCCTCAGCCAGTGTCTCTTAATGCAAGTTAACTGAACCAAACCTGGGACATTTCTTTGAAGTATTCTCCTGTCTTGATGCTAAGCTGAAAACCTAGGCTATGGCAGACTTTCTACTTTTGGACAGTCAGGCTGTTTATTGAAGCTAGCATAGTGGTAAGGTTCCAGTATGCCATCTTAATATAGCCAACTGCTGCCTGTAGCTTAGCATACAGCCTTATAATGGCGTCATGTAATACGCTCTACAGTATTTTCAAATTGTGTGTCTGTAGGGAAAGCCGATGTGGAAATGCTTTAAACTTGCACTGTAATTTATGGCCAGCAGGGGCTTTGCACAAAAAGCTCTGGATGTGTGTGTAAAACGGATGATCTGATATCATCGTGTTGGTGTTGTTCCTGGATCCACATTGCAAGTGACCAATCACATTCTTGTGACGTTATTCTTTGGCGCGCCAAGACATTCGTGCATTTATGAAATTCCAGTGTTGCAAGGACAATATCAATTCTGCTTAGCGTTTATTAAAGGGTTAGGGCCAGGGTCAGGGTCCGTTGATCGGCGGACAGAGCCGGTTTCTCACAGGTTAAGTACAGTTTTTTGTTTTACGGCGGATTTTCCCGAAGTCGCAAAAGTATGACGTCACAACATTCTGATTGGTCACTTGCAATGTTGATCCTGGAACAACATTTACTATGTTGATCTGGGAACAACACCAACACGACGATATCAGATCTTGCGTGTAAAACAGCCATAGGTTCTCTTACACTCTGTCCTCACTGAGCACTTTCCTGAAGGACTCATAGACTTCCTATACTCATTGGTTAATGTCACCAAGCTGATAACACTGAAAATGTTAAACTTAAAGCTTCATGACAGGCTTTGATAGCTAAAGCCTGATGGCCACAAGAAGCCACAAGCCTCGTGGCCAGTGTACAATGTCAGTCTCAAGCCTGGATAAATGGGGAGGATTGTATCAGGAACGGTATCTGGTGTAAAATCTTAAAATCTGTCAATTAAACCACACAAACTGGAGAAAAATTGTCCTTCTCTCACTTTGGATACTAATAATAAGACGGGATGCCAATAACTAACTACAGGTTTACACCTCATTCCATTTTCCATCAGCACAGCCTTCAGCAGCAGAAAAAAGTAGCATCCACATCAATCTCATACATACACGCAGATGCTGCTCAACACATTCCACCTGCCTCACCATGTCTGCCAAATTAATCTGTGTGAGAAGATGAGTTTGGGATGAATTCATCTCTACTGGATACGAGAGCAGATCCCATATGTTGGGCCTGCTGGGAACCTGAGAGCCGTATCCTTATTTCCCCTGAGGAGGCAGTCGGTGTAACCCAGACCGAGCCTTGGCGGCACTAAATGGAGAAGAGATAGGGGCGAGTTATCTGTAGAGACTGCTGAGAGCGCACACACACCGAGCTGAGCAGAAGTTCATATCCTTAATGTGACCTACTTTTCGTTATGCTACCCGGTGTTATGATAGCTTCTTATCGCTTATGTGCGAGACGTTGAAACATACGGGCACGATACACGGAGTCCAAAGTACCATCAGGGTGTACACCCCACCCCTGGCATCATTGCCCACCTCTCAATTTTAAATACACGTAGACATTGAGGGCTAGCAGGAGGGACCATGCGCTTACCTGCTGCTCTCTGGCAGGTAGCTCCATGCCCTCCTGGGTTTTAAATGCACCTTAGAACACACATGCATCAACATTACAATGAGCGGGTGGAGGGAGGTTCGGAGTCTTCTCTCACCCCCGTTCTCTGCGACCTGCTGGAGCAGGGGGGCTAGGACTAGGAGGAGGAGTTGGCCGTCCGACTGCGGTCTGGAGTGTGGAGCCTTCCTGCTGCTGCAGAGTCGGGGCGGTCTGCCTCCCCCCACCGCAGGGAAAAGGGAAACACCACCTGGGTCTGGGTGCAGTTCCCCCCTCCAGGTGCGGGGGCACCTAGACCCGGTTTGTAGAGTACGCTTGGGGAGTGTGATCGTGTGTACAACGTCTCTTTATGTCTGTCTCCACGTTGGTTGAGTGTGGAGTAAGTGCATATGAGAGCATGAGGATGTTTGTATCTGTGTGTGCCTGTATGTCTGTGTCTATATGTCAGGTTGGGTGTCAGGCGCCACCTCTCTGGGGACATCTCAGGCCCTCCAAGGTTTGGAGGCCTATCTCCCCCTACCACCACTTCCCCTGCCAGTGGCGGACCCCCTCAGACATCGGTGCGTTGGTGGTTCTTTGTGTCCGGGGATGGGCGTCCAGGTACACACCGGCTCACTCCTTGGCGGCCGCTTATCGGGGCCTGGAGCCTGGGGCTCGCTCGGGCCACTTCGGAGGTGGGGTGCCCCCGGCCTCTCGGCCTGGGGCTCGGTCACTCAGGCGCAGCTGGCTGCCGGCGGAGCTCACGGGCGCGTCACTGCAACTCCCCCTGGCTTCTGCTCTGCGGCTGCTGAGTGAGCCCTCATCTGGGACTCTCCTCAGCTCTTTCTGGGACAGTGGCGCGGCTGCCCCTCTGTTGGTCTTCCTTGGTCTCTTGTGTTCTGGGGGCCTCTGGATGTCTGGAGTTTTGATCTCCTCCACACCTGCTTCACGCCCTGGAGGACGGGGCTGTGGCCCCCCCACACCCTCTAGCAGATTATTACATGAAGGAACCTTTTAAAAAAACAAAAAACAAGCGCGTCCATGCTCACAGGTGTACACACGGGTGATCACACCCACAAACTACACCCTTTTTGGCTCCTACCTCAAAGCACACTGTGTTCTGTTCATCTTATGTGCTGCACAATAATGTTTAATATTTAGTATTTACTGTCATATTCCCATATATCATTGTGATGTTGTTTATTCTATTACTCTTGTTCTCTTCTGCTTGTTTTCTTTTTTCTTTCTCAGCAGGTGACCCAGGTGATCGATATATGCATTTTTTTTTTCTGCTCATTCTGTTGGTTTTTGTCTTTTGCCCTTCTCCCCCGTCCCTCTTCTCAGCTGTTTCTCTTTCCCTCTTTCTTTCTCCCCTTCTTTCCCCCAGTCAAGTCGGTCCCGTATTCAGTAAGTGAAAATAAAATAAACAATAAAAGGTGAATCAAATGGACCATTACGGCAAGGCTGGGATGGTCAATTTGGTAAAGTAAATCCGTTGGGCATCTTTCTTTGCCTTTAGACAACAATTCTGATGGCAAAAGAGCCAAACGGGACAGGCAAAAAAAAAAAAAAAAAAAAAAAAAAAAAGAAACATACGAGGGAAACTATACATCCTGCAGGTGTCGCCCTGAATGCAGATCAATAGAGGCAGAACAAAGCGGCACCCAGGTTTCAAGACAGGAGGGAAACGTGAAAAATTGTGCAGTGATATTCAAGGGTGGAGATTCTTTTAGAGGTGACAAATTCAAAACAGATATCTGTAAAGTTCAAACTGGAGCTTCAAATGATGACCTTGCAAAGTAAAAGAAATGCTCCACAGCATGAGGCTCCACTACAGTGTAGGATACATTCTCCATGTTGGTGTAACTATAAAGAAACACCAACCTGATGACTTATTGGTGAAAAATGGACAAAAACCCTTAGAATAACTATGATTCTTACAAGTGTGCTGTGTATTGTCAACGTAAAGAAAATATATAGAGATTGAAAATATCATGTCACATTTTACCTCTGACCTCTTGTTCAAGATAAAAGTATTCAAAATTTTACTCTTTTTACTGGTTAGGTTGCAGTATGGCTAATTTTGCAATGGCATGATGTAAACCATTTAATTAAGTTCCTTAAACATAACCATGAATATTTATTTCATGTTTAAAACTGTACTTAAAATCTGACTGCCTTTGTTTGGATTGGCTTAGTAAATGATACTGGCGTAAAAAACTATAAACTATGGTAAATAGCCTGTATTTGTATAGTGCAGTCCCAATGGACCCCAAAGCGCTTTACACTACATCCAGTCATCCACCCAGTCACACACACATTCACACACTGGTGATGGCAGCTACACTGTAGCCACAGCCGCCCTGGGGCGCACTGACAGAGGCGAGGCTGCCAGACACTGGCGCCACCGGGCCCTCTGACCACCACCAGTAGGCAACGGGTGAAGTGTTTTGCCCGAGGACACAACGCCCGAGACTGTCGGAGCCGGGGTTCGAACCGGCAACCTTCCGATTACAAGATGAACTTCCAACTCTTGAGTCACGATCGGCCCATATATAATAATAAATATCATGTTATAGTTTTTAAAGTTTTGACTTTTTTACGTAAACCATTTATTAAATAACAGTTCGAATACATGTACATCGAAAACTTTTTTTCACTTGCTAAACATTTAAATGATTTTTGCTAAACAACGAAATGGCCGCTACACATGTACTATACGTAAAAATTATAATCAAAATGATCAAGTATGTTAATAAGAACAAATAACAAAAGCTTGCACTTTGCACTTGTTAATCCTGCGGTACAAACTTCTTTAGTATGTTTAAGCAGGTTTTAAAAAGAACAAAAATGCCCCAAATCAATAAATAAACAGGCAATACTGCTCCCTCAAATGTAAACACCTGAACGTCAGCAAGACCAAGGAGCTGGTGGTGGACTTCAGAAGGGGTCAGCACAGAGACTACAAGCCCATTATCATCAATGGAGCTCCAGTGGAGAGGGTGCAGTCCTTCAAGTATCTTGGTGTCCACATCTCCTCAGACCTGACATGGGCTGCCCACATTCAGGTCCAGACCAAAAAGGCTAGGCAGCGCCTGTATCACCTACGACAACTGAGGAAGTTCAGGGTCTCTCCAAAGATCCTCAGGATTTTCTATACAGGCGCTGTGGAGAGCATCCTCACACAGAACATGACATCGTGGTTCGGGAACAGCTGTGTGAAGGACCAAAAAGCTCTCCAGAGAGTGATCCGTACAGCAGAACGCTGCTGCAGGATTGCTCTCCCCCCGCTTCAGGACACCTACACCAGGAGATGCCGGACTAGAGCAGCGCAGATACTGAAGGACCCGTCCCATCCTGGCAACAAACTGTTCCAACTTCTGCAATCTGGTAGAACGTTCCGCATCTTCCGGGCAAGGACAGAGAGACTCAAGAGGAGCTTCTATCCCCAAGCCATCCGTGCCCTAAACACACACATCTCACATCATCTATAATTGACTGAGACAGGACTCTCTTCCAAACACTCTAAACCAAGGCACAATGTACATTTCAAATTCATTTAATTTTAAATATGTTTATATTGTCTATCCTGTAAAATAGTCAGATGTCTATTCATATTAATGTACAGAATTCACCCGCTTGCTGCTACTACTGCACATTCACCCAGTGTATATAATATATATATATATATATATATAATGTTCTTCCTCTACACCCCCCCCCCCCCCCCCCCCATTTTTGCACATGTCGAGGAGCGAGTCAGGCTACATTTCACTGTGTGTTATACTTGTATAACTATGCATGTGACAAATAAAGAACCTTGAACCTTGAACACCGGCCTGTGAGTGAGGTCAGTAGCTTTAATCGGCCGAGAAATGGCAGTTATTGAGTCAATAAAAAATTATTGAACTGCTTAAAACACTAAATAACTATACATAGACTGCTTGTTTAATTACATCCATTACCACTAACACTGGATTTAATCACAAGAAAACAAAAAAACTATTTTCAACCTTTGATGGTCAGCTTTGAATTGAACTTTGTAAATAACAGTACAATGTAGTAGACCAGCGGTCCCCAACCCCCGGGCCACTGACTAGTACCTGTCTGGGTTTTTATTGTTTTTTATCGTTAACTCGGTTTCCCTGGATTTATTCCCATGAAATAAAATAAATCTTCTTTTATTTGGTATTTGGTTTATTTGGTTTTATTTTGTTGTATTTATCTGCGGACATAAACCGGTCCATGGCGCAAAAAACGTTGGGGACTGCTGTGGTAGACATTCATGCTCACCTGAAAAGAAACGATGAAATTACAACTGAAGCTTGAAGTAGGATCTTTAAAATATTAAAAGTGAGAGTATGGAATGAGTTAGATTGATGTTATAATGTGGAAATTTAAGAGAAATGCATCCATCACCCAGTACAACCCATTCTTTTTACTTCTTTGAACATTTGCCACATATTTCACAAACGTGAGTTCTTGCTTGTGTGTGTGTGTGTGTGTGTGTGTGTGTGTGTGTGTGTGTGTGTGTGTGTGTGTGTGTGTGTGTGTGTGTGTGTGTGTGTCCTGGCCACTGATATCATTTGTTATATTAATGATCTGAGGAAAAATTATAAATGGATTTGTCAGCCTACCAAAACACAGGGAGAGATTCAACCTTTGCCTTGTTCTCCACCAGCAAACATAAGAAAGAGCCGCCATACTGGCCCTCATATAATATACTAAACACATCCACGTCTGGATATGCTCAGCTTCTTTTGTAATGCTCGAGCTGTATAACATCACAGTACCATATGGAACACATCACACATCCAAAGCCAGATTTTAAGTTTCTCTGAATTATGTCCCAACATAATTTCCGGTTAATCTTTCCCCTCATATTACATCCTGTAATGACTTTGATCACAGAACCATCTTCTAATTATTTCAGAATGATATATTAAAATTTCCTGGATCGTCGACCAGTTTCGAAGCATGAAATAAACCCTCAGCCTCGACCCCGATCACAAGGACACATGCCCATATATGACTTGCTGTAGACAGTCATAACTTGCACTTGCCAAACTATGATGGGGGAAAACACTGCATTAAGATATACATCAGAGCACAGACTAAACACAGCCTAACGATTTATCATGTAAATATTATGGCACAGCTGGAGCAAGGCTAATTCCTTTATGAGGAACTGGGAAGTTGTGGCACAGCGGTGCATAAATCAACACTGGACAATCATTCTGCTTCCCCTGCATAGCGTAAGTCTATATGAAAATCCAATACAGCTCAAAATTCTGATAGCCATCAAATAGACGGGAAATTAGATGTATGAGTTTGGTTCCAAACTAAGCAAAAGCCACAAGGGAAAAGAAAGAAAGAAAGAAAGAAAGAAAGAAAGAAAGAAAGAAAGAAAGAAAGAAAGAAAGAAAGAAAGAAAGAAAGAAAGAAAGAAAGAAAGAAAGAAAGAAAGAAAACAAACAAACAAACAGGCCTGTTTGGCCCATTTGTTTGGTCATCTTAGAGTCATTTGAGCTCTGCTAGTGCGTCTGCAGTCCGTAGGACAGAAAAATGAAAACACGAGTGCAGATATGCAGCAGACGTTCAGCACAGACGCAAACTAGCTCACAAACCAACACAGCGGCTGGAGTATGATGAATGATGTTGAGCTCGGGAGGTTGCACTTCATTAGGGAGGAGGACAAATTTTGTGCCAAGCACAGTGGACTGTTTATCCTTCCTGGTCTCAGACGAGCCCGGCGGAGACAGTGGGAAACAATGCTCAGTGTCAGTCACAGGGGTGCATAACACATCCAGAAGCTCGTCACTGTATTGTATGTCACCCACACGGGTCCGTGAAAGTTAGATGGTCAGCACGGTGATGATGGATTACCTATAAGGACTGGAAGTCAAGCTGGGTCTCGTGTTTCCTCCTGTGTCGCGTGTTTATTATTACACGCTGTGTGGAGTCATCTGTCAGCAGAGCTGCCTCGGGCAATGTTACAGATACAGGGAGCTAGCACCGGCAGTGTTTGACTAATCAGATGCATCGGGGATTATGGTGATTATTATTGCTGTGCATGGAGCAAATATAGCTGCTGCTTATGCAGCTCTGTGCTACAAGTTGGCATGGGACCAGCACAAATATAAAGTCTTGCTCATTCCCTTATCATACAGTACGTGTCCCAGATTGATTAAAATGCACAAGGACGCCTGCATATAGCATGTAGATTGATTATAAATGACTATATGTGTCCTTGCTCCTCTAGCATCCTCTAGTTTCTTTGAGGACGCTGTGATGGATCAGTGCTAGAGATGGTAGAATGAAGGCTTGTTCACACTTGCATTTAACACCGGGGAAATAGATGCATCCTACTTGAACTACTTGAACTGTCACATTTAGTGAATTCACATATGTGCGCACTATAAATCCATGACTTTTTAAGTGGTGTAGGTGCCTTGACATGCAGGCGGGATGTGGTTAATTAGGTTTAGGTTCTATAATTTTCTGGATTCAAATATGAGCACATTCAAATCTAAACACATAAAACTTAACAAAGGTCAGAAGGGAAACAAACTGTCTAGCAGGAAAATACAGAGAGGCTCAGAGGCTTGTGTGACAAGGCCTGTTGTTTAAATTTTACTCGTCAGCATCTACCATCTTCCCTGTAAATGAGGTCCAATGACCTACCGATGATCTTTCTAGCTGAAATATCTTAATATAACTGGATGGATTCGTGTGGGCAAAAGAAAGTAAACTTCCCTTTCTGTGAGAAGTGTAACAGAGCCTTGTCTCCTTGGGCTTTGCTTGCTTGCTAGGTGGTTTGGCAGCACATTATACTTCTGTTCCCCCCGTAGCAGCCACAACACGAATTATGCGTATAGTGAAACAGGTTTTTTCCGAGCCAGTGTTGCTGTGGAGCACAGTATCATTGAGAGAACAACAATGGCATGCAAAGTGGAAGTGCTTGTTCCCCTGACAGTGAACTGAAAAATGAAACATTTGCTCCATTGTTTGGTTTTCTCCACACAAAGAAGGAGGAGGAGGGGGCAGTGAAATGAGATGTTGGGAAGCACAGCCAACACGGTGTCTCTTGTCCCTTTAATGTCAACTGGCGAAAAGCATCTCAGGCCACTGTGGTTGGCGGATGATTACGAGCGAGTCTCAGCAAACACTGTGTGACAGGGTGTTCTGGGATTGATGGCTGATGTTCTCACTGACCTCTCGCTGACGTTCAGAGTTGCCAAATTTTGAAAATGTTGTTCAGGTTTGAACTTGTTACTTTTCTGCATGGACAAAGTAATTTATGAATGGCTACACGTCTACACAGATGCATGTTTTTACTCTAGGTACTCACGCACTCTTGCCTGTGTGTGCGTGTGCATGCTGTGTTTGTGTGCAGCTCTCAATTTAAATGATGACCGAAGACATACTGGCCTTGGAGGCAGAGCAGCGATCACGCCCCAGCAGCTTGTCCGAATGGGAGGTCACAGGAAGTGTGTGTTATATTTAAGGACCTGTCAGCTGCTTTCCTGGTGACACCTCCTGCGGCAACGGTGTCACCGCACCTAATGAGTCCTCTGGCCCCCTGGGACGTTTTCACAGGGTTTAGTCCAAATAGCGGAAATGACTTGGCTGAGACCCTCTTCCCCTGTACCTTGTGAGGGCAAACAGGAGGCTGCACAGACTCAGCAAATCTTTCAAACACTCACGACAGAAAATGTGAATTCCCCCATGTTAGAATAATGGTCTCTGTGAAAGTGAGGTGACTTTGTGAATGTCTCAAAAAGTTTTGCACTTTCTGCCAAGAGCTATCAGCAGATGTCACTTGAGGCCATCTTGTAATAGGAGTTCTCAAACCTTCCCTCGTTTTACATGTGAAGTATATAAGGTGCAACGTTTGTACAGCTGTGATGTTCACAAAATCTGTGAACCTACAAACAGAGTGTAAAGACCTGTGAAAATACATAAAACTGCCTAAACAGGCTTTTGTTATATTAGTTTCTTGCACATTTCCATGTTCCTGGCTGCACTCCAGAGAATCTATAGAGACTCTTCTGCTGTTTGAGATTCACACAGCAACTATGCTGCTCTTATGAACTGAAAGAAACTCATGTAATTACATTTGTACATTTCATAACGACTGATAACTTTTCGTCTGTGGTTTTGCCTGTAGTGATGAGGCCTTAGAGAATTATCATGTAGCCCTGGTGTCCTCCTCAGAGTGTTTACAGCTTCATTTAGCAAACTGTTTTGATCTTACAGCCCCAGTAAACTTTTCTAAGCTCTGTGTCAAAGGTCTTGTAAGCCAGCCAGCAAATAGAAAGGGATACTATCAGGTTATTGATGTTATCAAAACACATCAACAGCAGCACGAAAGTGAATATGTGACTTGCATTTGTGAACTCGACAAATGCAGGGTAATGTTACAGCATGACTACTGGATATTTAACTAGGCAACTGTGAACAAACAAGTTAAATTTCATATTTCATAATTACTTCCCGCAGTGCTATTTACAACAGTGTGGCTGCATAAAGGTTGGTGCTAACCACGATACATTTGTCAAAAAACTAGAAGAAGTGGGACACAAACTTGAAATAACGTTTTTAACTCATGCCTGAAGGCTACAGCGAACAACTTTCAAAGGTGCAGCTTTTACTTTGAAGGCGACGGTCTCCATTTCAGGTTCGTGTCTCACTTTTCACCATTTCAGTCTTTGTGTTTCATGCAAACTATGGAGATGGCAATCTGCTAGTGACCAAAGCAATCACAGGTTTTTTGGCAACTAAGTCAAGCATACAAATTTTCCCTGGTGACCAGTGGTTGCCAGATGGTCACGGACTGGTCTATGGGTCTCTGGAGTCTTATTTACTTGGCTCGTCACTTGGCCTGTGGTTAACATTTTTTTGACCCACATCCATTTTCACAGCTTGACTCGTGTGATTAGGTAGTGGATCAGTAGGGGTCCTTGACCCTCCCATTGGGTTAAAATCTGGGACTTTCCACCAGTTGCTCTTAGAACTGAAGTGGCTTCTCAGATTAGAGGTGAAACGTCTTCAAGAAACTTAAAGAAGTCCTGAAACGTTTCTTTCCAAGCTCCTTAGACTACGATGGCCTGGATGACTGAGAACCTTCACAGACATTCTGCCTCTTGAACTCTTTCAGCGTCATGGTATCTGGTCTCGTAGTTCTTTCTTTTACCGGCACTCCATAAATCGTGCATGCTGCACTGAAAGGACGCTTGGTGATGGTGAGTCCAGAATGTCTGGCACAACGGACATTTTCTGCACAAACTCTTTAAAATTTTATGTTCTACCATAAGATGAACAGCAATCAAAGTGAATGCTCTGTAATTGTGCTCTGTATATAAACATGAATCACTGGATGAATAAATCTGAATGTCTGGAAGAGTAAGCTATTTTTACACGTAGAGGAGGAAATGGGTTTTTAAAAGAAATATCTATCAGAATAAAGTTTACAAAAAGAAAAATGCCCCAGTAAAAACAAACAGACTCAGCTGCTGATTTTCTACACCAATGTCACCGGGACATATTCTTTCACAATTATCATCCATAGAAGAGATTCTCACTGAGATGAATTGCTTTTATTTGACAAGTGGGAGAAACGGCAGCTACAGCGGGGACGCGTATCTCAAAAAGCACAAGTTGCGGCAGCAACGCCACAGCTCCCCCGCTAATGTCGGCCTTTCATCTACCATCTTTGCTGATAGGAATATTTCACCACCTTGGCGGGTAGACTTAGACATAAAAGTAATGACTGGAGCAGTAATTACCTGATGCAATCTGAATCCAGGCCTGTTTTCATTGCATCCAGCGTGATGCATGTTCACCAATACCGCCATGATGTTTTTGTTTCGCTCGGACGAGATGAAAAGGGGGAGCGTTCAGATACGATCAAAGGGAAAACAACGCAGGTCATTTAGTGTGATATTCTCATTGACTGGTCTTGTTTTAGAATCACTAAACCCAGACCGAGAGGTCGTTTCAGTTTAGGATGACCAGAACTGTTGTTTTTCATCTGAGACTGTGAGAAGATGCCAGATTGTTGAGGCAGGTCACTCGAGGTCTACAGATCCTCAGCAATATTAGTGTTCTTGAAGGTCTCTGTTTGTCTCCGCTGATGCGTGAAATATAGAGTTGTCCTTTAGTGACATTCTTATCTGGCCATTTGAAAAAGGAACGCAAATGAAATCAACAGACATTTCATTTTCTCCCTTTATCTTGTCTGTCACTTTGAAAAAGTAGCATGCGCTGACAGAGTGACCTTAATGGCTGCCCCGTCAAGTCGAAAAACAAATGAAATGAAACGGCAACACAAGGCAGGAGGAATTACAGTTAATAATTCTTTAGATGAGCTGGTGTTGAAAGACACAAACAAGCTGAGATGTGACTAATGACTCGCTGGTGGTCTGTGCTCAGCCTAAAAAAGCTGAGCGCAGAAGTTTAGTTTCTCTGATGCCCCGGCGTCTCACAGCAGTGATGAATGGTTTCTGTCTGGATAATGTATGTTGAGGGGTTGTTGTCAGAAGTGGGATCTGCTAGAATGACGTCATCCAATAAACAGTAAATTAGAGTTTGGCAGGGAAAGGTCCAGTGTTTCTACGAACGTTGCAACATCTGGCTTCTTCTTGAATCAAAAGCAGCATGTGTGCGTATGTGCTGACATCTGTGTGTCCTGCAAGAGGTCATGGCTTAAAATCAGCTTTTTTTTTTTGCTTTGTGTCATAACAATAAGATGGTGCTTTACTTGAAGTGCAGAAATACAGAACCAATGGGATATTTAGACCCCAAGAGACAGTGCAGTGGGGAAGCAGGTGGCTTCTCCTTTATTCATAAGATATCGATACATATAAAAAAAAAAACACACGTTAGGTTAAACAAACCATATCCAGTAATCGTTTTTATACCACACTGTCTGCCACAGCCATAGAGACATCATGTCTTCATATTGTAACTATGGCCGTCCATCCATCCCATTGTAATGATGGAAGTATCTCCCAGAGGAAATGCATTCATATTTGGCACAATCCTCAACTTGGACTCGAGGATGAACTCATCAAACATCAAGGTCACAGCAACAAAAATGTTTTTTTCATTCGTCATGAATTCATTATGTTAATTATAACAGTATTTCACGCTAATATCCAATAGGTTAACACTATGTTCGAGACAAATTACCACAAAGAAGTGGGACATGGTGTATATTATAAGTTGTTCTCCGTTAGTGTTTTACCCGAGTCCATTATGAGTTTTGGTTTAAATAGAGTTTAATAACTGAGAAATCAGAAATAATTTTCTTGTTATTAAAACTGAAGTACAATTTCACCAACTCGTTTGTTTAAGATACAGCAGCCGTGGCAGTTGTTTGACTCCACATTGCAACTTTTTCTCAAAGTTTTAGTTTAATTTTTAGTTTAATATCAAGATTTTGACTTTATTATCAAAATGAAACAATAAAATTTGGGGTTTTTATCAATTCACAAGCTCATTTGCCCTGTTTAGTAAATCTAGCCATAAGAGTTCAAATTTACTCTCTACCAGTTTGTAAAAGGCTTAATTCATTAGGATGGAAATAGAAAATAGAAAATTTTACCATTGTCTAGCAGTGCGATGTTTGAGGTGTGGACCCAAAAGGAGACACGGGAGAGAAAACAAAGTATAATAGACAGCAAGCCGTTTATGGTGGCTGGTATCACAAACAGAAAACCAGCCAAGGCGAGCTGGGAAAAACGAAAGTAAAACCTAAACTGGGGTAAACTAAAACTAATCATAAAAACAATGACATGGAACATGAACATCAACCTGAACAGGACCATAAAAACAATCCTGAGATTTCAATGGCATGAGACAAACAGACGACCCAACACTGAACACAGGGAGACAGAAGGGTAATGAGGGAAACACAGCTGACACAAATGAACCAGACACCACAGGGAGAGTAAAACTAAACACACTGAACATGCAAACATCAGACCCTTCAAAATAAAAGAGGAAAAATAATGGAACATAGACATGACAACACTAGCTTGACAACGTGGACACAGACATGAAACACATGACAGGCCTGGGATACACGGAACACAAGGAGAGACACATGGGAACAGATAAGGGACACGAAAGCACTGACATAACTAAAAGTAAAACACAGAAGACAGGAAAAATAGAAGAAACACGAACTAGACTAAAACCCAAATAAGACAAACTAATAATAATACTAGAACTTAACATTATGTCATTATATGATAAGCAATCAAAATACAAAATAACTCAAAAATGCTGGGTGACAGAGCCAGCCCCTGACATGAGGTGAACATTCTTCCTCTTACTTTGATTTTTTTTTTTTTTGTTTCATCTGATTTGAATTTAGGAAACTCTTTACCAGGAAGTACAACCGCACACCACTTTGAAGTGGGACTATATTACTAAATCCATTCGACAAAATGAGGAGTACACGTGTGTAATTACACTGCAATCTATTTTTGCTTTGTTTTACAATCATTATCTTTTTGATGGTTTTTGCTTTGTGTTGTGTAAAAGCACCACCGTCAACCACCACCCCTCACTGGGCCGACACACAAACAAGCACAAACTGTTAAAGACTATTGTGCTGCTTTTTTCAGGTGTGTGCTCTTCTTCTTCTTCTTCTTTGCATTTTTTGCAATCACCAAACATCACTGTTAAGCACAATGTTCATCTGTAAGTTCCTAAACATGCTTTTCAGTGATCAGCAGCTCACTTCCACCTTAAACACCGGTCATTTAAAGCTTTACCACATGCATCCACACACAAAGATTTGTGATGTTTCTTCACTCACATGACTCTAGTTTTAACCAAGAATCGCTCATGCTCAAGTTATTTAGAGTTGGGCTGCATTTCTGACAGAAATCGACTGCCGTTTGATATTAACTTTAAGCAGACCATCACTCCGAGCAATTACACGCCTGCCAGACGATTATGGACCTCACACTAAACATTCACTGCCCAAGTTCAGTGCCAGTGTAGGTAATGTAGGACGGGGGGTGGGCGATTCCACCACTGGCATCCAAGTAACACTGGCCTTTTTATCAACTGCATCATTACTCATTGTATTAAAGCTGCACATAGCCAAGTTCATTTTTACTTCTTGGTTTGCAAACTCAAAGGAATACCCTTGTTATCTAGGGCGAGTTACCAGCCATTTTCTGCGGTTCACATTCAGTATTGTTTACACTGATAAAATTTGCCCACAGACCGCCAAACTCCTTCACACTGCCTTTGTGTTACTTAATGCTGGTGCCCCTTGGACCGCACATGCATACGTAGACTCACATAGTGTGGAAACAATACCAGCCGGGGTTAGCAATTATTGGATCTGACCTGTGAAATGACCAAAAATAATCAAATTGCTTCAGACCTGCTGTGCAGTTTATACTCATACGTCAGAGTAATATCAGCTATTTTATCGGGCAGCAAGAAACCTAAATGTCATGTTTATGTTATTTTGATACAGCAAAACAAGATTGATGAAGCTATATAATGTCTGTTCAAATGAATACGACTAATTGAGGAGCAAAATAAGAAGGCTTTTAAGACCATTGTTTAATATTAAAGAAGCTAAAGTGTGACTTTAAAAAGTAAAGTCACACTTTAGCGGTTCTAGGATTAAATTAATTAAAATGTAATACTGTACATGTATATGTACACACACACACACACGTTTTCATATACATATATATATATACATATACATATACATATATATATATATATATATATATATATATATATATATATATACACACACATATACATGTATATATAGGAAGGGGGGAACAAAAACAACAGTAAAAGGCAGACTCATTGTGTACAGCAAGACGGTGTATATACATCAGTGCAGTGCTATAACTTCAAATGTGTCCTAGGCACGTAGCTTGGATTAAAATTATAGGAAACAAATAACCCATCTTGGAGTTTATTAGAGACAAGCAGACACCCCGAATGATTTGGCTATGGAAACAAATCAAGTGATCGATGTGCATTTTGTTTGTATGAATATAAACCACCGCACGCTGGCGGGCCAGTCAGACAGCTTTGGATTAAAGTTAGAGAATGCATGCTGTGCACTCATTATCTACATTACAAGACATATTCGCATGCACAAATGAAGTGACACCTGCATGCACACACAAACACCCACAAATCAGGAGAATGACAGATACACTACCGGTGTATGGCTCACTGGAAAAATACAGAGGGAGTTCAAGCATGAGCCTTTTATTGGGTTTATTAGATTGCACCTCATGGCAGGGGTTCCAAAAATAAATATTCATAAATTAATTAAAAGGTTTTTAACTACGAGGTGTTTTTAAGTAAATGTTTTGGTATCACACTTTATTTCACTGGACCATTTTAAAAGTAAGGAAACCTTGTCTAAAAGTACAAGCAAGGAAAAAGTAACCATCTACCATTGCAAAGTTTACAAAAGGAAGCTGTGCCACTGGAATTTATATAAAAATCTCTTTTTTTTTTCTTTTTGTATGGATATTATACGGAATTTGAGGTTGCTTCTGTGTTGTGTCTGCTTTTATCTGCTCACTCCCAGTTCAGCTCTACCCTTTCCCACTTACTGGGATGCTGGATGCTTTTCCATTGGACTAGACCATCCACAAACATGCACATACCAAAAAGCCCCAAGGAGTCCAAGTTTAGGTTGTCGATGGTGCAAGTGCTGATGTCCCAAAATTGCAGCAGAGATTACTGAGCACCATAGACAAACTGTAATTCACAGGATGGGTTCACCCACTTTTTCTCTCCTCAAATCCTATATTAAGTCTATTTTTAGGGTTGCCAGAGAACAGTCCTGGGATTTACTTAAAATAGTGCTGTTGCATTCACAGCGTTTGGCTATGATGGAATAAAACCACATTGGTTCAGCTAGTAGATTTTCCAATATTCAAATGTAACGAGTATAAGTGCTAAACCTGCAACCTGCAATGTTCTTGTTTGAGAGAATTTGAATATGTTGGGGGGGGGGGGGGTTTAAAAAAAAGGCTCTTAATTGGTGGCTAAACATAAAACCTATTTGACAACTGTTTTTTTTTTTTGCAACTTGCATAAATGCGAAGATGAGCTCAGAACGGTTTTAGAAACGGGCAGTGACGAGAGAAGATGTTTCCAGAATGACAAGTGCAAACTTCAGAATGCAAAGACAGGCCTAGCAACGGGTTCAACAATACTCAGGTAGGCTGTTGCATTTAAATGACACTCAGCTGTTACTAAAGGGCCCAAAATGTGCCAGGAAAATATCCCCACACCGTTAAACCACCAACAACAACCTAAAACACTGATACAAGGTAGGTTGGACAATGCTTTCATGTTCTTTATTCCTAATTCTGACACTGCAATCTGAATGTTGCAGCAGAAATCGAGACTTTTCAGACCAGTTTTTCTACTCTTCTAATGTCCAATTTTGGTAAGGCTGAGGGAACTGCCCTGGTCTTCTGTTCAGGACAGGAGTTACAGGAGTGGTGGTGCTTCTGCTGCTGTAGCCCATCTGCCTCAAGGTTTGATGTGCTGTGCATGCTCTTCAGCACAGCTTGGTTGTAACGAGTGGTTATTTGAGTCGATGTTGCCTTCCTATCAGCTCAATGCAGTCTGGCTATTCTCCTCTGACATCTGATGTCAACAAGACATTTTCTCACAGAAAACTGCCGCTCACTGGATATTTTCACTTTTTGGAAAATTCTCTGTAAACCCTACATGAAGCTGTGTGGGAAAATCCCAGATCAGCAGTTTCTGAAATATTCAGAGCAGCCTATCTGGTGGCAACAACCACACCATGTTCAAAGCCATTTAAATGACCTTAATGCTTGAGTTCATTTTGAGTTGATGCCAGTTGATTGGCTGATGAGATATTTGCAATAAATTAAATTACAAAATAATTAAAAAAGAATAGAAGTGGTATATAATTAGCCTGATATGGCTTTATAAAAGCTCTGGCATAGCTATGGCTTTGAAATCGAGTCTTATGCTGTGCAGGAAAAACACTTCAAGCCTAAACACTCATTCCTGCAGAGTCAGCCCTCACAAGATGGTGTAACTCTCTTGGACTGTTGCCTCTTTCCTGAGACATGTGACATGAAAACCTAGATGATTGCAGTGATTAAGGAGCGCTCAAAAGATTTAGTTACTCTTTTCCATCAACCTCTGACAGAACTATAGTCATGGATAGGTGGAGAGCACAAACACCAGACTGTGAGGAAGTCCAGCAGCTGGGCTCTGACTTTTCTGGCAAGCACAATTGAATTAACCTTCAGTCTACTTTTGCACACAAAGATGGATCACCAGAAAAAGCTCCTGACTTAAAAGCCTGATATAATTTTTTCTTTTTTTCACGGTTCTGTCCAATTAATTTTTGGAATTCATTACAGCTACTAGGAGTTGTGTTTTAGAGACTGCTTAATAAAGTCTGTATCCTTCATGAAATTACTCTATTTGTTTTTTACATCGGCTCACCTGCCAATTCTTCATCCTGGCGTCTTGTCCATCATCCTGTCCTACCAGTTTGCCAATCTGTCCGTCTGTCTGTTAGTCTGTCATGATCACAAACAGCTGTACAAACACAATGTCGTGCAATCATGGGACTCTAAAGGGATTGCACTGGACCGATTAGCATCCATAATGAATTTTCTTCCCTAAGTCAGGATTTGAGCCATGGCTGCAATGAAGCATAGCACACATTGGTGTAATCATCTTGGGAAACTGGCAAAATCCCAACACACATCTAAAATGACGCAACCACAAACAGGAAATGGAGGGAGAGCTGAAAAGGAGCGAACGTGGTTTAGTAGAAGAGAACAGGACCTGCTGGAGGGGAATGAGTAATGAGTAAGCTGACGATCCAAACAAGTCGCCATTTGTCTACGCTTTAGACCACACATTGTGATCCAGGCTTCACACATATTCACAAACCAGGTATGTGGTGTACAAAGGTGAGGCAAGTTTAACTCAAACAGATTAGAACCTTTCAGGATTTTTCTTGTCAAAAGTCAATGAATCCCGACAGCAGAAGCCGTTACCAAACAGTATCTGTTAAAAGAGTATCTGTTCTATATTCTCACTGCTGCTCCCAGTTGCTGCTGGATAACTATAAACACATAACTATATAGAGTTATTTGATGCCCTGCCGAATTTGTAACTTCCAAACAAATGAACGGGGCCTATACATGTGCCTCTTTAGCAGGGGGATCTTGTGGGTTCAGTAAAACCTCAGTCATTTATGACATATTGTGTTACCATTGCTGTTCTTGGTGACTGTGTGTCCCAACCAGAGCGTTCTCACTCCCGAGGCGTAACATGTCGACGTTTTGTCACGTCCCGCGGCGTTCCTGGGGAACGCGAAAGGAGACCTTCGGCATTCTTATGGTACGCGGCGGGTTATGGCTGGAATCCAGTGAATGACACTCCCGCGGTAATAGACGTTCCAGCCCTGTATTCCAGCCCTAAACCTAACCTTATCCCTAGCCCTAACCATAACCTTATTCCTGACCTTAACCAGGTCTTTAATGATGTTAAATAGCGTGTTTCTAAGCGATTTGAAGAAAAAGAGCGAACATGTGTAGATTCAGTCCAGATGGTTCTCATATGTCCTCTTTTTTCCGAGGTCGTCATTTAGGAACGTGGTGGGTAGCCGAAAACGTAATATGGTGACGATTTGTCACCTAGCGTAAAATGTTACGCTTTGGGAGTGAGAACGGGTTGTCCCAACTGCCTGCAGATCATTAACAACCTCCTTCAGTATAGTTGTGGACGGATCCACCACCTTTCTTATGATCATACTCGCCCAGCGAGTTTGATTTTCTCCATTTCTGAATACTCACACAAACAGTTGTCACCTTCTCACCAAGTTTCTTCCTTTCAGCCTTGTGCAGATCTGCACTCTTGTCCCTGACATCTTTTGAGAGTGCTTTGGTCATGACGATGGTGGTGGAAGAAACTGGTTCTTTGGACAGGTGCTACACAAAACGAGTTGACATCAGGTGAGTATCTGTGCTTGATTGGTTTTAACCGATTCTTTTCTGTTTCCTCGTTCTCACAACCAGTCGTACCAGATAACTGCCGCTCCCTGAGCATGGTTTATCCTTTTAACTGGGAGTTTTGCCTCCCCACTGTTGTCAAAGTGCTTGCTTAAAGGGAGTCATCTGATTGTTGGGTTTTTGTGTGCATTATTAAAATTTATTGTGAAAATCACGAAAATCATGATTTAGAAGATGTGTATGAAGTCTCACACGAACTCATGTATCAAATACAAGTTTATACTGAATCTGTGAACACAAACATCCGCACATTATGTAATCATGTTGACACGCTGACCCAAGAAAATTACATCTAATGAAAGCTAGCTTTCTGCAGGGTTTACATGGACAACATCAAACTCAATGCAATGCTGTAGTTAACAGGAGAATACTGCAAGGACTTTAACGCTGTCATTATTTATAATGGCTATTCAGCTTTCTACAGAAGCCCATCTAATTGGACATTGGTCCTCATGACCCTACTTGAGACTGAGCACCAGCACTTGAGCACCATGCTGATAATGATCAGTCAAAAATGTTACAAGGCGGTGCTGGATGGCACTCTCTGACTGTTTACTTAATCTTTTTTTTGGCCACCTGAAATAAAATAGGCTTGTTCCAGATGCTTTTCTGTGGCCTATTTTGATAGATGAAGCAGAGTCAGAGAAAAGCAGGATATGTCAACAAGTATGAACTAGAGTGCGAAAAGCTGTAGTGTTAAACTGAACCATTCCGTTTCAAACCACTGTTAATGACAAGTGATGGAGCGTAGATGTTTTCAGGGGAGCTAATGTTATTCCTAAATTCCCATCAGCATCATTATCCTGGAAACACATGTATGTTAGCATTACCCCTTGAGGATGCGTAGACAGTATAATAGATGGACGTAGCCTCCAGCTTTAAAAACTGAAGCCAGTGCAGAGTTTGAAATGTGCACACTTCTAATGGCTGAAGAAAAGACTTCACTGCTGATCTGATTTTTTTTTTTGTACTTTAGTAAATATTCATTGCCCTGACTTTCATTAACAAATTATGTTTTTTTGTCAAGTCTGTCCCGTATTCAGTCAAGTCTGTCCCGTATTCAGTAAGTGAAAATAAAATAAACAATAAAAGGTGAATCAAATGGACCATTACGGCAAGGCTGGGATGGTCAATTTGGTAAAGTAAATCCGTTGGGCATCTTTCTTTGCCTTTAGACAACAATTCTGATGGCAAAAGAGCCAAACGGGACAGGCAAAAAAAAAAAAAAAAAAAATTATGTTTTGTGGAAAATACATGATAGACATTATTATTATTATTATTTTTATTATCAGTGAGTCACAGCCCATCAGTCAGATTACAGATTAAATAGCAGTGAACTTGTTTTTTGGATGCTATTCATGTTTTATTCTTAACTCTAGGACTGGATCTGTGTTTCAGACCCATATGGAAAAGATATATATAAATCTTATAAAGTTTTTATCTGTCTTGTATGAAACTTGTATGAAAAGCATACAAGAGTGAAAGCATATAAGATCCCTTGAAAAATTAGATAATGAAATTTGTATGTTTTGTATACTTACTAAAAAAAATATGAAAGTAATGAGAAAGTGGCCACTTTCATGAGTAAATCATATATGTTTTTACTATTTCTTTTCCATATGGGGATTTAGTAACACTGTGTGATTCATTTGAAATCCTAGTAATTTTTTTAACATTGCCACTAGAGTTATTATAGCTAACAACTCCCACTGCTTCACTCTTCTGTTCTAATTCATTTTCCAAACAACAAGTTGGTACAAGGTGGCAGTAGCCAATTGGCCAAGTCCCAGGATTAAAAAACAATAGTCTACAAGGTGCTTCATGGAGCCTAGAGCTATCTTTCATATACAGTTAGTGTGAATCTCCTAAAATGAGCTCCAAAAATTGCTGTAGAGCTCAGAAATTTCTGCATAAAGCGTTTGAGTAGGGTTTTGCAAATACAGTCCTGTGAAAAAGAGATTTCACAGGACTTTATGCAGTCTTGAGAAGCAGAGTACACTCTACATACTGATTTCATAGGAATTAAGAGGCTAAGTAGCAGCCAGGTGCAGCTAATCAAAGGCACTTGACTTATTGATAATCAGCACGTGTTTTATTAGTTTGCTGGTCTGAACCATTCAAGTGTGTATTAACAAACTGACCACAAGGTCAGACTATGCAATGCTCAGAGAAATGCAAAAGACCCAAGAGCTACATCTCAGATGCTACACAGGCTCAGTTACTTTGTTAAATGTATAAGTTTGTGACAGTACGATTAGGAAAAGACCAGAAGAGTTGCCAGCAGAAAGACTTTTTTCTCTATAAACAAAATATCAGCATGGATAAGGTTTGCAAAGTTGCACTTGTACAAACAAACTGATTTCTGAAGCAATGTCCTTTGGACAAACAAGACCAAAGAGGATTTTTGGTCTAATGTATAGTGTTACGACCCACTGCACCCTGCTATCCTTTTGGGCTACTTGTGTCTTGTTTTCAGGCATTGGAGAGGTGGCGTTCCTGTTCACAAATAGTGACACTGGCAACACTTGGGACCAGTGTGCCAGGGCCCCATTAAAAACCTTTAGGGCCTAGCTGTGCACAGACTCATTCCCCCGATACACCCTGTTGGACTCTGGTTGCTTTTGGTTTGGTTCTTTCATTTACTAAATACACACACGCCATATTTTTTGCTTTTGACAATAGGTTTCTTTTTTCTGATTTATTTACCTAAAATATAACAGTTCGGAAGACATTCCTATGCATCTCTGGGTCTTTGTCATGGCCCTGCAGCCTGTTTTGTGACAATAGCGGTTAGGGATGGGTATTGATAAGATTTTCACGATTCCGATTCCATTTTCGATTCTGTTTAACGATTCGATTCTTTATCGATTCTCTTATCGATTCTCTTTAAAAAAGGAGAACACTAAGGTCGATTAGCTTAGAACTTTGTTTTATATCTTCTCTTTGAACAAGATAGAAATTTAGGAGTAACATGGCCTTACAAACCCAACAGTGAGATCTTAAGAGATCCACAGCCTACGGCTCTTCAATGGGGTGTCACAGGGCCCCCAGGAAAAAAAATTGTAAATGTAAAATAATAAAATAAATATTCTTCTGTAGCAATAACAAAGTATAACATAAATTATTCTGTAGCAATTACACAAGAATATCCAGTAATGTCCCTGCCTACAATTAAACACATTCACTCAAAATCGGGGGCATCTTCTGTGGCAAATGGGTGCAAGCCTTTGACCACAAACTCAGTCACTGCTCGGTGACATTCGTCTATCCTGGCCTGAAAGGAGACGCTACCGGTAGACTGCAGCGAGAGCTGCCAGCATCTGAGCCAGACTCTGTCTCTCTCATCATGATCACCTAAATGCACAGTAATGGCAGGTTTTGTAATAAGGCAGATCGCGCTAACATAATATGCACTGTTAGTTGACCGCATTAACGGGAGAGGACGTGCAAACGTTACCGCTGCTGCTGGGTTGAGATTCACGAGTCCGGAGCGGAATTAAAAACACGACATTCATTTAAGGTCATCGCGTGTTTTGTGAGCAAATGCTTTTGCATATTCGTAGTGTTTCCTCCCTTAAATGAAATATCTACTTTGCAAGTATTGCAAGTTGCCCTGTTGTCATCCGTTCTCATAAAGTATAACCAAACTTTTGAGCGTTTGAGCCGCCATGTTTCCTGCCAGGTAAATGATGCTCCGCAACGTGATGACGTCATTCGGGGCGACTGGAATCGATAAGGGAATCGTTTGCAAAAATGGCAAACAATTCCAAGGAATTGAAACAGTGGGAACCGGTTCTCAACAAGAACCGGTTTTCGATACCCATCCCTAATAGCGGTATATTTTTTAAAAACCAAACACATCATATCAGAAAAATCAGTTCCTATCAAGTGCCAAGCACAGTGGTGGAGGGGTTATGAGTTGGGCTTATTTTGCAGCCACAGGTCCGGGGCACCTTTCAGTCGAAACTCAATGACTCCTCTATGAACTCAGTCAAAGTCCAAACCTCAGTGTGGTTAAAATGCTGTGACAGGACTGTGCAAACCCCAATGAACTGAAGCACAGTTGTAAAGAAGAGTGGGTCAAAATTCCTCCACTGCAATGTGAGAGTCTCATAAAGTCAAATAAAAAAATGTTTACTTCAACTTGCTGCTGAATGTGTTTCTAGAAACAAATCATGGGGTTTACTTAATTTTTCACAGCAGTCCTGTAAAAACTGTATCTGTGTCTGTTTGTGAATGAGGTCCGTTCTTTAAAACAGATGGGAACCTTTTTCTCAGCACAGACACTAAACGGTGTATATGCCGGGGGCTATTTTTAGCTTTGGATTAATTCACATTTACTGTTAAGTATTTCCAGGAGCAGGAAGGTGTTTGTGGCATTCATTCAAAATAAACTGATGAAGATAATAGAGCCATATGACACAGAGTACAACAGTGTAGTTCGCTGATGTGTATTTAATAGTTTGTGGATGATAAAGGAGCTCTATGGCACACAAGAATAAACTGTAGCGGGGTCTGGCTTCATAAACAACACTGTAGGATCTGTTCACTGTTGGGTTTGGGCTTTTAATGGGATTTGTTGATGGCATCTGGTTTTACTGAGTTCGTGATGACTCCCATAAACACGCTCTCTGAACTCCCCTATTTATTTTCAGCACCATTCAGCATAATTAACACTGACAACTGCTGATTACCTATTGTTCACAAAACCCATATTCGGCTTTAATTAATCTCGCCAACAAATAAATTGCAGAAATTTCAGTTCACCGCACACGTAATTTGCTGCCAGAGGTGCATTCATCCCCTGTGACCCGAGAGAAGGGATATACGGTGAATAGCTGTTATTCCTTCTTTGTTATGAGGAAAATAGAGCTGAACGTGGGAAGTAGCCAGATCACAGTTCACTGATGTTCTTTGTGATCATCGCATTACTGTAGAAAAAAAAAATTAATCTGTGACTTGTTGCTCTTTGAAAATTTGAAACTGATTATATTTTTACTGCATTTGTTCATCCTCGATTCTCAGTCTTCCTGCGGACTTCTTATATGTGCTATTTTTTCTCAGCAGCAGCTATGGAAATGTTCTTCATTGTCATGTAAATTGTGACAAATCCTAGCAATGCACACAATGCCCGTAGCTCCCCTATGGCCGAAGCAACGGTGTCAAGGCAGACATCCTGCTCCCGCTGAGTCCAGGCATCTCATATGACATGTTATCTAATCCTGACAGCAGTGTTTTCCTTTATGATGCCGATAAACACCTGCATATCACTCATGTGCAACTGTCAAAGCTCAAGAAAGAAAAATACAACAACGGGAAGTTTTGGCAGCTCCACAACGATCATCCCCATCGTGGAAACTACAAATGAAACCTGAAGAAGAATAAAAGTGTGAACTATTTAAAATGATGGCAGATGTAACAGCACAGCAAAGGCGTTAAAAAAATAAAATGATCACCTCAGAAACAAAAGTGATGCTTTATGTTTCTATGAGGGTATTTATACATAATCACAAAGATATTTGCATTCGATGTACTTTATGTAATAAGTGGATAAATTATTTGCTAACATTAGGCAGCAGTGGGATCGCATTTAAATTCTGCTGTATGACTAAAATGCATAATTAGAATTAATGTAGCCAAATAATATAGCCCCTGTTACTTTTGTTTAGCGGTGTTATGATGAGGGAATTGTGAATCCAGCAAACAGATTAAGTGAAGTATTTCTCGATCGCCCGGGGCTTGTTGTGTTACTGCTGAATATGTGCATCATTTTAATAACAATAATGCACTTTTTTTTCAAATGTTTAAGATTTGTGTTAAGAGGGGGAAATATTCAGATTCCACAGATGTTAGGATGTTAAGAGATGTGTCTGTGAAGAGGCTCATTTCTAATACATGTGTCTTTCTCTAGTGTAACATCCAAATTATTAGGGGAGAGCGGGGTAAGTTGTCACACGGCTAAGTTGTCACACTGTTCATAACTCCAACACTAGAGGCTCTATCTCAAAAATGAAATAGCCACTTTGTGTGACTTCTTCTTCTATAGTCAACCTCCTGTTCACATGTAGTCAAGACTGCTCTAATCTGAGGTGAGCACATCTTTTTTATTTTTTTGACCTAAAAGGAAAAATAAATCACTTTAAATTTTCGTCAGTACAACTTTGTTAGGTATAGATGTTACAAATTATTATTTTACACAAAATAGAGGAGACATTAACGTGTCTTTTGATACTTCAGCTGATGTGCTATGTTGAGCTAACCCTGACATTTAGCCAAAATTAGCATAAATGTCAGTTTGGGGCAAGTTGTCTCATTAACTTTGGGGCAAGTCGTCACATGTGACAACTTGCCCCAGTACAAATAAATGCTCCAAAAAATTGATATTGTAATTCATTTGTATTTGTAATAAGGTTTTTGAAGAAAGGAAGGAGAGGCAGGAATTAAGGAAGGAAGGAAGAAAGTAAGATGGTTCGAAATTATCAACGAAAGACAGAGCATGGCAGAACACCACCTGACATTATGTTAAAGGCAGTCAGGCAGGTAAAGATGCAGAACAAATCAATCAGAAGTACAGCAAAGGATTTTGACATAAATTACCGTACTCTAACTCGGTATTGTCAAAAGATTACCAGAGAAGAAATTGAAAGTCAGACAGCCATGCCAACAACAATGGTTGGTTATACAACGCCAAGGAAGATTTTTTCCCCTGATTTGGAAAAGCAGCTTGTTGAATATATTACTAGGTCAGCTGACATTTATTTTGGTCTGTCACCAAGTGAGGTCAGAAAGCTTGCCTACCAGTTTGCTGTGGCACACGAACTGAAGTTTGTGCCTTTGTGGGCAGAAAAAGAAAAGGCCAGCAAAGAGTGGTTTACAGGCTTTTTAAAGCAGCATACAACATTGTCACTGAGAAAGCCAGAAGCAACTAGCCTTGCCAGGGCAAGTAGCTTCAACAGAGAGAATGTCAATGCTTTCTTTGACAACTTAGAGAAAGTGTTATGCAAATATGAGTTTGGACCAGGAGACATTTGGAATGTTGATGAAACTGGGGTCACCACTGTACATAAACCAGACAAAGTGTTGGCCAGACGTGGATTCAAACAAGTAGGGTCATTGACTTCTGCTGAAAGGGGAACCCTTGTCACACTGGCCTGTGCTGTCTCAGCCATAGGGAATAGTTTACCTCCATACTTTATTTTCCCACGTGTCCACTTCCATGACCATTTCCTGATCAACGGGCCACCCGGCAGCAAAGGAGGGGCAAATTCCTCTGGATGGATGAAAGACACACACTTTGTTGACTTCCTGCAACATTTCAATGAACATACAAAGTGTTCAAAGGAGAAGCCCTGTTTACTCCTTTTGGACAACCACGAGTCTCATCTGTCCATTGATGGACTCAATTATGCCAAAGAAAATGGCATAATCATGCTGTCATTCCCACCGCACTGCTCACATCGGCTCCAACCATTAGACAGGTCTGTCTACGGGCCACTAAAGAGGCACATCAACAGCACGTGTGATGCCTGGATGAGGAACAACCCTGGGAAGACAATGTCCATTTATGACATTCCTGGGATTGTGGCAATTGCATATCCTCTGGCTGCAACCCCATTGAACATTCAGGCTGGTTTTAGGGTGGCTGGGATTCAACCTTACAACAGAAATGTATTTCTGGAAGCCGAGTTTGCACCATCCTACATCACAGATCGCCCTATTCCGGACCCTGCCCTGCCAGGCTCCAGCACCAACTCTGCACTGCCAGGCCCCAGCACCAACTCTGCACTGCCAGGCCCCAGCACCACCTCTGCACTGCCAGGCCCCAGCACCAACTCTGCACTGCCAGGCCCCAGCACCAACTCTGCACTGCCAGGCCCCAGCACCAACTCTGCACTGCCAGGCCCCAGCACCAACTCTGAACTGCCAAGCTCCAGCACCATCTCTATCACGAGCTCACCCTTACCCAGCACTGCAATTACTGACAGCGGACTACCAACTCCAGAGGACATCCGGCCATATCCAAAAGCTGGCCGCCGAAAACCATCCAGCAAAGGAAGAAAACAACGCAAATCAGCAATTCTAACCGACACGCCAGTGAAGCAGCAACTAGAAAAAGAAAAGAATAAGGCTGAATCTAGCAAAAAGCTGTTTCAAAAGAGAGGGACGCGAGGGGGGAAAACATCTGGACCTATGAAGAACAACGCAGCTAAAAGAAGAAAAATAATTCAAGAGTCATCATCAGATGATGAAGAGTGCTTCTGCCTTGTCTGTGTGGAGCCATTTTCAAACAGTTGTCCAAAAGAGACCTGGGTAAAATGCGTAAAATGCAACTAATGGGCCCATGATGCTTGCACCTCAGGCCAGGCAATTTATGTGTGCCAGAATTGTGACTCTGAAGTTGAGTCTGATTAATCAGAAATAGGGCATCTGTTTTGTTCAGAGGATAAACATGTTAAGTAAAGCAAGTTATTTGCAGCATTCCATTCATTTATGATGGATTTATGTGCAAGCCAGAGAACATTTGAGTTTAAAGTTCAAACTAAAGTTTTCTTTCTACTTAATGTTTTGATTAAAATGTGTATTGGATTGAAATAATTGTTTTTTTCCAAATTCTCTTGGCATAATTGTTCAAATTTCCAGTTTTGGTTTGAATTTAACAATTAAAATCAATAATCACAATTAAGTATTTGTGTTCTTATTTTAAGATAATCTAGTGTGACAACTTACCTGCCGATGGGGCAAATTGTCACAAGTACACATTCTCCATTCAACAGTCTACAACTCCGTAATGAGATAAGATATGAAAATGTAATGAATACATCATATGTGCCCGAGACTTCCTTCTTTCATTTGGTGAAACATTTATTACGTTGTGATGTATGGTGCTCAGTAAGAGTTAGTCAGTGTGAAAAGTGTGACAACTTACCCCGCTCTCCCCTAACAAGTAAAAAACAATTTTCTAATTACTGTAAGAATTTCTATTTTAGTCACTGTCTTAGAATGACTCTGGTTTGTTAAAGTCCATTTATGAGTTCTAGAGTGGTGGACCTGTGGTGAACAGCAGAAAATGACTGCTTGCTTTTTAGGGCAGCATTGCTTCACAGCACGAAGGTCTTGAGTTCAATTCCACCATCAGGCACATGCTCCTCATGTTTACACGCTGTCTCCCCAGGTACCCCCACTTCCTCCCACAGTCCAAAGACATGCAGTTAGTGGAGTTAGTTTGAAATCTTGTCTGTCTCTATGTGTCAGACCTGTGCTAGACTGGCAACCTGTCCAGGGTGTAACCTGCCTCTCACCCTAAGACAGCTGGGATAGGCTCCAGCCCTCCCGCAACCCTGACATGGATAAGTGGAAGAGAACTGATAGACAGATGGAAAATTCGTGCACTTTTTTTAGTGCTGTCAGCGTTAATCTCGTTAAAATCCGCAGATCGCCCCTTGCTCGGCGTTAACGAGCTAACAGCGCTAACGCATTGACACTGTGCAGCCCTACGCACAGGGCGATCCGCGCTAACTCGCTAATCGAGATTTGCAGTGTTAATGCGGTTATAGCATTTTAACAAGATTAACGCTGACAGCACTAATTTTTTAATGTCTTTGTTGATTATTCTCTGCCACACATTTCAGTCCTGATACATGCTAGCCTTACTGTTGCTGCAATTAGCTTGTCTTTAAACTGTAATTGGACACATATGTCATTAGTGCCATCGGTTCTGATAGATAGAAGTTAATCCACAAGCTCTAGCAAAGTATGTTGGGCAATTTTCAGCAAACTATCTATGTAGCACATCAAAGGAAGTGAAACAAAATGAGTGATCCCAATTATTGATCCCAATAATATATAAACAACCTCAGATTTGCATGTTTAACTCGCAGAGATCCTTAAATGCTAAATATCACAGTGAGTGTTATCTTCAACCAGGGTCAGCTGTGCTTTTTTAATATGACACTCCTTTTCCACTTCCACAGATTTAGTGAATGCTTCTGGCCTAAATCTATTAAAAATGCACAGCGTGGAGTTTTGATAGGAAGTACTCTACAGTGAGCTTTAGCACACATGCCTGTGGACACAGGTTAAGGTTCAGGTCACCTGACAGGAAACTCTTTGGCAAGCATGATGCCCCTGTAAGATTTTTGTATTTTAAATAATTTGTTACTTTTTTTTAGGTTTTAACTTCATTTAAATCACCTTTAATGTATACCTTTCACTCAGTAGTAATAAAATAATATAAAAAAAAATAGTTGCTTAGCTGGTTCCAGATTATATTCATGTAATTAATTATCCATCCTTTTCTGTTTTTCCAATTCAGCATTAGGAGCTAGACTCTGTCCAGGGTCAGCCCTGAGACAGTCCAGGAGGATGTACCCTGCATCTAACAGCTAGGTAATTAATTATATGACCTGATATTTCTGTCTAGTATTTAGAAAATTGGCTTAGCAAAGCCAGAGGCTGCTGGTTAAATTCAAGCTGATGGCACAAGTCGCCTTTGGGGCAACTGGCATAAAGCTGTGTCAAATCAAACATGCAGAGCTACCTGCTGGTGACTCCTTGTGACAAGGGAGCAATTGAAAGTATCTCCTTACACCATCCATCCTCGAGGATCAGGGTGAGAGCCTATCCCAACTGCCATAGGGCAAGAGGTGGGGTACCAGTATGTCACAGGGCTAACACAGAAAGACAGACTACCAATCGGCAATTAAGAAACACTTAAATTAACCTAACTCCACTAACTACATGTCTGAATGGGAGGAAGCTGCACAGACATGGAGAAAACATGCAAACCTCTCACAGAAAGGTCCTGGTCAGATGGTGGATTTGAACCCATTTGAACCGCTTGCTATGAGGCAACAGAGCTAACTACTGTGTCACCATACTACCCGTTTAGCTCTCTGCTGTTGTCTATAAATCACTGTAGTTTATTTCATCACTGATGAAATGCTCTGTCCAGATATTCTGAACATGAGGTCCTGCAAAAAGTATTAACTGAAATCTATGTGGTGGAAAACCCCTTTTAATTATACATCTGAGTCTTTTTGCTGTTTATTACATTAGCCACTCTGCACAGAAGCATCAGCTAACCACCCAAAAATGTAAATTTAAAGATGTCTGCTGGCAGTCAGTCTCAGATACACAGCATCAGTGACACAAACACTGCCTCAGTGTTTACGTTTAGGCGAAATAGTCACTTGTTTAGCGCTGCCTGCTCCTCCTAATCCCCCGTTTGTTCTTTTTCCTCTTACATTTGCATCCATTTGAATCACACACACTGTAATATATTTCTGTGTCACATCCCAACATCGCTGTAAGAAATGGAGGAATCTGCTGGAGCTGTGTGGCTCCCTATTAAAGCAAAGGCAGCATTGAGTAATGCGTGGTTACTCCGTGATTTCATGCCGTATGAAACAATTCCCATGACCGGAGTTTAATTTTTATTGCGGGCACCATGAAAAACAGTGCTGACAGATGAACTGAAATGAAAGACTCCTTTAGTGCACAGTCGCTGCTCATTGTTGGTAATAGTGTACAGTTTTCTATAATGCAGCTATAACACTACATTTTGTTTCTTGCATGACTTAACACACATTCTGCACCTGTCCTTATAATAGCGTTTGGCACTGGTGTCCCTTCAGCTGAATCCCTTTTCCATTGCAGTCACCCATCTGCTCTGTCCTGTTTCTGTGTTTGCACTCCACATCCTGTACGAACTAATGAGCCTGAGACGCAGATTCCATCGTCTGTTGCGATCTGCCACCAGAGCACTAGAAGAAGAAAAAACGTTAGCCACTGTAGGCAAAAACAGGGCATCTGCTGTGCACATAATCAGTTTGGTGTCAGTTGTGGAACAAACAGAAGGGAATTTCATCAGGGCCTGATGTCTTTGTGGTGCAGCTGATATGTCTACTGACATAATGGAGGAATTCTAGTGGTGATGGGATGACTGAGTGCAGTGTCAACAAACCAAGGAGTGACTTTCAGAAAAGTAGTGTTTTTTTGGAATTTAATCCCTTACTTCTTTGTGTTTTGTTTCTTTTTGTTCTTTAGAGGGACAGTAACATAACAAAAGAGTGTACAGCGGTTTAAATCTTTATTTCTTGACCTCCGCTAACTCCCTCAACAGAAAGCATCACAACAACATAGATCACTTGGATAAATCTCAGCGACACAAAAGCAAAAAGAAGGCAAGAAAGTAGAGACTCTGAGGAGCGATATGTGCTGCAGTGACAGTTAAAAGTCGTGCTCATTTACAGTGAAGCCTCTACCAGCTCTCGGATGGGTGTTTTTCTAAACTTATCTCTTCGTGGCCCGGGGTGTCACAAACAGGAAGCCTGACCTGCAGGGTGAATGTGCTCCTGTGAGTGTGGTTTGTGTGAAAGCTGTGCTGTGAGCAAAGCTTTAGCAAGTCTAACATCCATGTCACATGATGGATTCAGATGAGTCCAGGCAGAGTTAAGAGCAGGTAACTGGTTGTTGTGGCTGGAATTAGCTTCTTACTTCTAAATCCAGAGAGAACGAAAATGGGAGCTTACCTTCATTCACTGAGTTTAAACATCACTCTGCAGTCTTGGCTAGCTTAGCATTAGCATGCTTATGGTGGTTGCAAAGAGCTAAAGTTGTGCTAGCAGCATAACACAGTTATTTCTGTCCTGAATGCAGTTTCCACTTTCCCGCCGTGCTCTCATCCTTTTGTGTAATAAAAATAAAACTAATGTCCGTATCTTCACTCCTGAAAAGCTGTAGCCTGCTCTACCATTTTCCTCCTCATGCACACAAGTTGAAGATCTGCCCAGAGATAACTGAAGAACCTCTTTAACGCAAGCAACAACATAACCATAACTGTCATGTAATTACTATATTTAGTATGGCGACAAGTTACATTACTGTGTTACTGAAAGATGCGATTACACCCAACACCTGTCCTTAAATACAGGTGAATATTTTACATGTGTTGGCTGAAAACTGGAACAGGAGACACTGCCAGCAAGTGGAGACCAGGGCAAACCCAGAGCACCTTTACCTGGAAAGCAGTGTGAGTAAAGCACAAAGAAAGGCTGTGCCCTGCACAGGGCTAAGACAGACTAAGGTCAGTCAACAGCCATTCTGGTCAAATTCAGCTCAAATGAATCAACAGAGCTAAAACACAGACTTTAGTGTTGATTTTGTATTAAATTCTGTCATTTCCACCTTATCGACAATAAAGGGTAATCGTGGATCTTTGAGCTCCCATGCAAACGATATAAGCTAAACTTTTTAATACAGGGATGTAATATGTGAATTTCAAATTAAAAACAGGTGAAAGACGATGGTTGTCTCTGTTAGATTGGGTCATCCACCATCACAAGCAGCACAGATCCAGCTCTTGTTAATTCTGTATATGCTAATATATGTAACTATTATCGTTCATTCACAGTGAGCTTAAGTTTGAAATGATCTTCTCGCAACACTAAGCAAATCTCTTCCATGTGTCTGAGCGCATGGTTCCAACCAATCCTTCCACTGTGGCTTGTGAAACTCGAGAGTTATTTTCTAGTCCTGCTGAATTACATAAAAGAGCTTTAAGCAATGCTGTGAAAAGTTTGAACGTTGTGGTCGACTCGAACGTGAAAGACAATATGGAGAAACACACTGCTCAGGAAATGAACACTTGGTTACCTGATGGTATTATAGCAGCGAGAATCGAGTTTGTAAACCGTGTCCTCGAGACATCTGCTACCTTCAGGCTGCAGGCGTGAGGCAACCTGCCAGTGTTAAACCATGTGTGCGAGCGAGAGTTTAATACACCTGCCTTTTTCTTATGTATGTCTCCTCTGTTCTAATAGTAATATTTCCATAAATTTGAAATATGTCTGCATCGTTCGTGGGACTTGTTGGCCTCATTTTCATGCACTGTACCCAGGACTCAGTTTGCTAAAAACTGAGTGGTGGTCTGAATGAAACAATAATAACAGGGACAACATTAGTTTGGTGCATTTTCCTGAAAAAAAAGATGTTACTGAATTTGTGCACGAAGCTTTGTCTCCATGTTCCAAACGTTCCAATTTTGTCTTCTCTGTCTCCACTCCAACAAGGCAAGGAGAAGCCCCAGTAGGAAAGGCCCAACAAGGGCTCTTTAGACTCAGTGACAAGGGTGAGAGTTAAGTCCTTCTTTGGTATAATTAGGAAATACTGTATGTTATAAAGTGCAGATGCGTTTTTGTGTAATTAGATCGAGTTATCCATGCAGATTTCATGTCTCACCAGTCCAGACAAAATATCATGACAGTGTAGTGAAAATTGCAAGCTTGCATGTGCTCTGGAGCCCTGAAACTGGCATCTGTGATTGACACCAGGCTGATGGGGTGAAGCTAACACCAATGTTTTCGCTGGTTTGTAGTGGCAGCTGAGGCGATTGCTGTCTAAGTGTGCTGCATGTGTACAATTCTCTGCTGGCTGTCTCTGTGACACTCTGTCAGCCTTGTGCGTAAATGTACAGATATCTTTTTAAGATCAACACCAAATAAATAAATAAACTTTCGTCCAACTCATTGATTGTCTAGTTATGAGGAAGAGGAGGGCTAATAAATGGCAAACTATCTTCTCCAAAAGCCCAGTAATAGGCAGTTATTACCCTGTTTGAGTCTTTCATTGACAGTACTGAGGCTAGAGCTGTAATCAGTCCATAAGGCAGTGTGGAGCCCTGGCACATACAGCAACAGTGGAAAAAGATGGAGGGAGGAAAAAGACAGCTGAGACTCAGGCTGATGCCAGATGCCAACAACGCATAGGTTTTAAGAGGAAGTTAATTCATTCCCAGAGGATGTATCACGTAACGTCAGCACACACTGCTGTAAACCACTGATAGCTCAGTGGGACGGATGCAGAACGGCCCATAAAATGTCGGGGAATTTAGGCTTCAACACCTGCAATCCTTCAGATTGATGCCATAATGCTGAGCTGTCCCGTTCAATTTAAAAACGCTGCAACGGGACGGCGAGCTCGAGCCTGGACTCGGCGCTCAGAGGATTAAGGCAGGAGGCCTGGCAACACAATTAGATCTCTGACTGGATCGCCGCTCTTTACGTGTAAGCCGCCAGGACGGACAGATTAAAAATATCCGTGCGTACAGCGGACCTGGTTTGAGCCTCCGTTTGAGGTGGAGAAATCCAGCGAATCCAAATCAAACAAAGCGTGTGGCGCTCCAGGTGTGTGCTGTGTATACAGGTGTGTGCGGGTTCGGTGAATAAAAACCAAGAAGAAACCAAAAAGACACTGATGGATTAACGCGATTGATCTAGATATGAGACAAAATATTCCAATAGAGTGTCCGGTGTCAAAATATCCCACTGCATTTTACTCCAGGAACGTCTGCTCTAGTTTGGAAGCGTGGGAAAGCAAAGCCTTTGTCTGAATCAGGCCAGACGAGTCAAAGGGCCTGCAAGGCTTGTTTCTGTGTGTGTGTGTGTGTGTGTGTGTGTGTGTGTGTGTGTGTGTGTGTGTGTGTGTGTGTGTGTCCTGCAGCTGTAGCATCACAGACAGTCAAGCCTGAACATCCAGTGATGTCATCCAGAGTTATAAAAACAAGAGCTGTGTTCCAAACTACTGTGTGTGTGTGTGTGTGTGTGTGTGTGTGTGTGTGTGTGTGTGTGTGTGTGTGTGTGTGTGTGTGCTCATTATAAAGCTCTGTAGATGAGCTCATACTGTAGCTTTCTACCTGCTGTCACCGTGGACTTGAGCCCGCTGACTGAAGCCTCTCAGTAACAAAAGCTCTCTGATTCCTGTGTGAAACCTCTCATAAAGCATCAATACTTCATTAAGACAATCCTGTGCCGCTGCTTGATTGCTAATGGCTGGTATGACAGGAAATGAGTTCCAGCTGATTCGGCTTTGCTGCTGTTGTAAACGGAAAACACCGTGCAAAATGCAAATGTGGCCGAAATTAGTTTTACACTGCTTTACACACACACACACACACACACACACAAAATAGACAATTTTCTCTCAAAGTTAAGTCAAAACTGCCAAAACATAACTGGCACCAGCATCATCTGTTCTATATTCAACAGAACGCTGCTTTTGATTTTCAGTGTAACTTATTTGAAATGACGTAAAAATGGCAAATTTATTACTATTGTGTAGATGTACATGTCATTTTTCTGTAGCTCTTACAGAAGTACCCACGCTTTCAATGGGTGGCTTGTCTCTTCTTCAGCTCTATTAGCCTCAGATTTGATGGGAGCCTTTCCACCCAGCTGGAATTTAAGCTCTTCTCACAGATGTTCAGTTGTATTAATTTCAACACTCAAATGAGTCAGAAAAGTCCAGTGTTTTCTTCTCGACTGTGTTTTTTGTGCTTTTGGATGCAGTTTTGGGCTCATTATCCATTTGGAAGAGCTGGTGACTGACACAGTGCTTTCTAACACCAAGACTGTTGTTTTGGCTTGGAAATCTTCAGATTTCACAATCCCAGAAGTATTACATTTTGTCAGTATTCAGTAGATTGTGTAAGGTTTTCCTGGTTTTCCTTTGAGCATTCTGAAAATGAGCTATATTGTTGACTAGGAATCGACTTGGAGGTCAGCTATGGTCTTCTCCAGTCATTTTGATTTTTCTATCCACTACAGGGTCAATTTTGCCCTTTTGCAGCTACAGCCATTGACCAGAGCTATGGATTTTAAGCTACTAAATAAAAAGCCGTGGCCGTACAGTAAGTACATCAAGCTGCTGCCTGGATATGGTTTTGCAGCTTCAACTTGACCATGATCGACCTTTTTTTTACTCTCTCTCTTTAGACAGCTCTCTTTTTCTTTTTCTTTTTTCCTTTTTCTTTTTTAGTGTTTCTTCAGTCTTGCTCTGCAGATGGACTCCAGCTTCAGTGTCTTCGACTGCTGCTGGCAACGATCGCCGGCAGTCTAATCAATCATTGGGTCTTCCTCGTTCTGCTCTGCAACACGTGAACTAGTATCCCACCTCCTGTAGACTGGTTGGATTGGGCCTTCAATCCTGAGAGGAGCTCCTGGAGAGCAGAGCAAAGGCTACCGGCACCAGCTGCAGTCTAAAAACAGTGGAGCTGGAGTGTGTCCAACTCAGCTGGAGATTTCTGCTGAATGCCAGTGGCAGTTATTTGTCACCACTTCTAAAGGTTATTTATTGTTTTTAAGTATAGAAAAGCAGAAATGTGTGTCTTTTCACAGCTTTGTTGGTAAGCCTAAGGTATGTAGATACTCATAGCAAAATAACTGTCTCCATAAAGCATTTCAATTTCTCTTTGATGGTGTTTCCTTAAGTCATGGTGTGTTTGACCTCTCAGCCTGATCATCATCATTAAACTCATTCCTTTATATTGTTCTTTTTAAACGTAAAAAATCACAGCTGGCTTCAAAAAAAAGGTTTGAATTCACTTTATAACTCCTTATTTTGACTGTAGACAGATGACTGCTTCTGCAAGCCTCATAAATAAAAACACTAAACTATGATTTTGATTTTGGAGTTACGATGAGTGTGTGTCTCACACGCAGATGCACACATTCACACAGATTAATACACACAGATATAACAAAAGAACATCCAGATCAGTGTGCTTGTAAAATCTGAAGCACAAGGAAGGGTTCACTTTGTGCCTGAGGGGAAACTCTAGCAGTCCAAGAGGTGAGAAATGACATAACACACAATTACACACACACTTCACTCACACTGTTATCTTTTGTTGCATACAAATGAGAGGAAATGATTAAGACAGAGATAGCTTAATTTGGTGTGTGTGTGTGTGTGTGTGTGTGTGTGTGTGTGTGTGTGTGTGTGTGTGTGTGTGTGTGTGTGAGAGAGAGAGAGAGAGAGAGAGAGAGAGAGAGAGAGAGAGAGGGGGTTGTAGAGTCCAATCAAGAGATCTATGGAAAGATACTTGCATATTTTTGTGGTAAATGTAATCATCACCTCCCAAAAACACACGTTGCTGTGATCTCAGTCATGAGCACTCATATAGCCAAACTAGAGGTGTTCTGGGGGCTGGTTGATCTGCTGAAGCAGGACGAACACGGCATAGATCATCCGCTCTTACTTTTGAAGAGTTTGGAACACATCAGTGACATTACAGCATCATTCAGAAACAGGTCTGAGGTGTCCATGGTGCTGTGTGATAATGCAAATTTTGGTATCCAGCTGATATCAAGTAAACACACAAACACACAGTATTTTAATACTGATACCAATAGTTTTAACCTGTAAACGCAGCTTAAGTAGGGGAGAGTAGTGTTGCATGATTTATGAGATGAATCATCATCAATTTTTAAATTCTGAACACATTTTAATGAACACTAAATCACTTTGATTTTTACTTTCCACAGTAATTAGTTAACAAAACAAAACACACCCTTCAGCTTTTCATGTATTTTGAAACTGAGTTTTTTGGAGACGTGGAATGTAAGTGTGCCAGTCTCTACAGGACTTTGGGTCAACTTCTGTGAAATGTGCTACAGGCTACATATAAATAATGAAAAGGTTCAAACATTTTTCAAAGAGCATGTTTGAGCTATATTATTCTTCTCCAAAAACATAATTCAATACTCAACTTAGAGGACAGAAACAAAGTATCCATCCTATCATGCTAGTATTGAGTCGATAACGGTATCTTTGGTATCCATACTATTGATATTTTGATTGATATCCCCAGCTCTACCATTCAGACAGGAAGTGTTTTCCTGTCATGTGGCAACCAGAGACCATAGAAAGTTAGAAAAAGAGAAATAACTACTGGTGACAGCAAAGTGGGAGGGTCCCGAGTCAAACTTCCCTTAAGTGTACAGACTCTCAGTGTGAGTAAGCGACACAGTTGATTTACATATGGCAGGGTGGTAAACACATTAAAGGGCTACCAGTCAACCAGACCCTGGAAGGCCCAACAAAGACAAACTAATGCATTACAGCACTTGGAAGTGCATCATGGGTCCAGAAGTATCCCAACCATCGTGTTCTCTGACCACAACGCTCATGTGCAGGTCTTTGTTGCTTCAACATTTTATAACCGAAATCCTTTAAACAAAGACTTGGAGAACATCGTGGCTTTATGTTCTTGAATCAAACATTTGTAAATGGGCAAAATGCTTGATTTTTGGGGTGGAGGGACGTTATCATGATCCCTGATATATATGATATCGGTTTATATTTATGTTTCCTTCTCCTCAACTGAGTGCATGTGCGTGTTTGTTTGATGAAATGAGACAGGCTGATTCCAGTCACTGGCGAATTTAATGAAGTTGCTGTCTTTGGATCAGCAGCCACTTAAAAACGTCCAGCTGACATTCACCGTCTCCTCGCCGCTTCTGCATCCAGAAAGAGTTTTATGTATGTGGCATGACTGAAAATAGTTACGAGTTTGAGAGTTGAGATTGTGCTACCTGTGCAGTTTGCCGTGAGCTACTTGAAAAAGTTATTTGTAAATGGTAAATGAGATATATTGATTATGCTGGGCATTTAATTTCAGATTATTAGGAATGAGAAACTCTTATCTGTTTTTGAACATCTAGGTTAGAGACAAACACATATTGTCATTTGTTTGCCTTGTTGGGGAGAATAGGGTTCTTTGGAGGCTTTTGTTTGTTGTTTTGGGCATGACTCATCTCTGACGCAAATAAACTGCTGCTCAATATCTTGAATTGTTGTCTGCTGCTGTTCCCCTCTTGGGAGTGGGAAGAGTAGCATAACAAAGCATGTTACATTACGTGGGCCGTAACAATGTGACACACTCACTGCGTAATCTTTAAATGCTGATTTTTGTTTCTGTCCTTTATATTCAGATTTTCAATGGAATTTGATACATAAAAAAAAAATCAACACAAAGCAGGAAAATACGCTCATGTGAAAACTCTGTGCAGCTGTGGAAAACTAAGTACAGCGTTACCGTTTCCATAGCGGTAAGTAACAGCGAGAGAAGCAGCCAGGTGCTGCAAATCAAATACACTTGATTAACTGATCGTCAGCAAGTCTGAGCTCCGCTACAAAAGCAGAGCTTTCAGTGTTTTGCTGGTTTGGAGCATTAAAGTGTGCGTTAACACAATGAACACAATCTTCCCAGAAGAGAACTTCCCAGAAAATTCACCCAAAGGTCAGACCGTGCGATACTCAAAGAAATGTCAAATAACAAAGAGCTACAAACAGACATGTTGAAGTTCACAGCAGTATAGTTAGAAAAAAGGCATCTGGAAAGTATTCACGTCTACATTTTTCATGTTACAGTCTCAGTCCAAAACAGTTTAAATTAATTTCTTACCTCAGAATACTACATATAATAGCACCATAAAGACAAAGTGAAAAAATGGGCTTTAAACTCCTGCAAATTCACTAAAAATGTAAGAAGAAAAAAACAATGCTCAATACTGTGGCACACTCAGGTGAAAGAGGGATGGAGATGGTGGCCCACTGGCAGACGCACGCCAAGTTGTAGAAACATCTCACAGTGGAAACAGGATGCACCCAAGTTTAGTGTCATGGCAACGGCTGTGAATACTTATGTGCACGTCATATATTTGCTTTTTGTTTTTAATGCATTTGCGTGAATTTAAAGGGAACTATTTTCACTTTGCCATTTTGAGGTGAAAATGAATGTAATGTAACATCTGTAACATGTGGAAATGTGAAATAAGGGAACAACTGATGAAGTGTGTGGGTAGTTGGGATGGACTGCCAGAAGAAAGCATCTTCCCTCTGCAAAGAATATCTTAAAACAGGTTAGGTGAACAGACCTTTTTGGAACATATCTGAGCAAATAAGACTAAAGTGGAGAAGTTTGGCACAACACCTTGTTTGGCAAAAAAAAGAAAGAATGGTAAATCAGTTAGTTTTGCAACTACAAGACCTGGACACTGGTTATTGAGTCTACCATTAATTCCTCTGTACTAAGGTATTGCAAACCTCAATGAAATGAAGCAATGTTGTAAAGTTCTTCCTTAAATATGTGAGAGGCTGATAAAGTCATGCAATGGCAATGATTTAAACACTGTCAGCAAGCAGATAACGACTTGCTGGTTTGGGCAGTGTGGGACGGCTCAATCCAGTTTATTTCTTTCACCTAACTTTTTTTTTGTAAGGCAGAAAATCCAAATCATGAAATCCAAAGTGCGGCAAATACTGTCAAGAATCAGGAAGACAAGCGGAGAGTGAGTCATAATGTTCTAGCTGAATGTCAGCACTCAGGGGTTTTTTTATGGTATACCCATCACTGAAACGCCATCAATCATTTCAAGTATGATTTCAGTGCAGTTTCTATTCAGCTTTTGTTATCCTCCTCTGGACAATTAATGCACCTGCTTTCACCGAGATAAAAGCCATGCAAGAGGCTTATCTCAGAGAAGAATAATTACGCCAGAGTCTCTGCCTGAAAATATAAAAACAGGAAAGAAATTGTGGTATTGCACATCTTTGTTTGTCCTGGCTTTTAAACATTTGTCCTGTCCTCTCTGCATAATATAACCAGTACTGGTATTCTATCCTAACTTATTCAACCATTATTCTCTGATTGCAACCTATTGACATTTTAACCTTTAGACACAGTTTGTTTTTTTCCCCTCAGATTGGTTCTTACGTAAGACATGTTTCTAATCATTAAGCGGCTACAATATACAAGTGATTATCAGCTCTGACAAACAGAAAGCAATTTTGGGAATGTGAGAAAGAGAGAATGGCTCATATCAAAGCAGAGACAGTCCCGAGATGACAAATGAAAATCCAGTGAGCGTTGTCGGCTCTGCTTTGACACTCTGTGATGATGACAAATTGATTCATAAATCAAACCTGGTTTCCAACAATGTCTTCAGCGGTCAATCTAATAGAAGTATTTTCATTTTCAGCTGACTTTCAGCATGTCTCAGCAGGACACTTTATTTTCACCCCCATGTGGAAGCTATTCGTCTAAAAAGGAAGAACGATAATGATTTTTATCTCTGGAAGAAAGCTGTCATGTCATGAATTAAGATGTGGACCTATAACCAGAATGTGAAGGTTGGGGTGGTCAAACAACTTTGTGTGGAACTGAGATCACACTGTGTGGATTAAGATGGATTTTAACTCCAGATTGTTCACCAAGACCCTGCACTGGTTCAAAATGATCACATTTATGTGTGCTGCTGACTGCTTAATACCAAAGTAGCTATGAGTAATGACTCCGCTCACTGGTTACTGTGGAGTTTGCATGTTCTCTTCATGTCTGCATGGGTACTCCAGCTTCCTCCCACAGTGCAAACACATCCACATTAGGTTAATAGGTGATGCTAAATTGACAATAGGTGTGAATGTAAGTGTGAATGCTCATCCGTCTCTCTGCATTAGCCCTGTAATAGATTGTGGAACTGTCAAGGGTGTATCCCAGCTGCCACCCTATGACAGCCGGGATAGGCAGCAGCTCTAAATTGGACAAGCAGAAGAAGACAGATGGATATTTGTCTACAATGATATATATATATTTTTTAAAACTAAATAGGAGCTGCTAACTCTGACCAATGGATCATGTCGCTCTTATTAATTACAGGCTATGTGTTGCTGATTTAGCGCAGTGGTTTCCATATAGCCTATAATTTAATCAACAACGTTAATTGTAGGTTAGAACAAAGACTCCCCAATGGAAGAGTAACCTTCCCAGCCTGATCATTGCTGCGCATTCAGTCATTTCATTTATACCAGTGTGAACACAAAACAATCCTGTTCAGGGAAAGCTTCAGTTTCCATTGTAAATGACTGTTATTAAGAACCCCAAATCCCACCCCATTCCTACCTACATTCATGCTCTGCTATAGCTGCTATCACATCTCATTTTGATATATTTAATGGTGTGGCTTTGACGATGCCAGATCTAAAGAACAGATTATAGGCTATGCATTTGTCCAGTTAAATTTTTACACCAATCTCAAGGCTCTTTATATTAGAAGGTACAGAGCATACAGTATCAGAGGGAGAACCCTAACAACAAAATGATCCCCTGTAAGCAAACACTTGGTGGGGAGGAAGAACTCCCTTTTAAGAGTGAGACACCTCTGGCAGAACCAGGCTCAAGTGAAGCTGCTACCTGTTGCAGCCTTTTGTGGGGCGAGAGGGAAAAGAAGAGAGAAAAGACGAGACCCCTGCCATTTCTAGTTCAAGGGTCTTCACGCACCCCAGCTTGGGCATAAAAAATAGAGGGTCCATCAGGTTCTGTCTGGTCCCCACTACAAGTACTCAACAAGCTTGGATCTAAAGTTACAGTATCTGCTGCTGGCCTCTGTTTTATTTAACTTTAAGTAGAATGTAAAGCAAGCACTACAAAAGCAAATCAGAAGAAATTTCCAGTCTTATAAGAAGCTAGTTGATGCTGCTTCAGCAGTGACAACTTGTTTCAGAGGCTAAGTGGCTGACAGTTTTTTCAAGTAGCAGAATTCCCTGTGGTGGCCTCTCTCATGTCTTGTCATTCCTCTCCTACTTCCTGCCCACCCATCCTCTCAATTTCTCCCTTTCCTCCCCCCTTTGCTCTCTCTGTCTTTCCCCTCCTGTATCTTCTTCTCGTTTTCTGTCCACATCGTCTTTCCTCGCGCTTTCATCACGTTCCAGGGGGTTTAATTTGCCAGAGTCTACATGGGGAACGAGCTCTTCAGCTAAGGAGCAGAGGAGTTGTGGAGTGCAGCGAGTGAATTGTAAATGGGTGGATGGATAGAGACTGAATAATTAAAAGAAGCTAAGGCAGACGGGAGTGCTTTTAAGCAATCTGACAGCTCTCAAGTTCAGTTCATTTTATAGTAAGTGTGATTCAGGGATTCAGGTTGGTATAACCTGCCATACGTAAATGCTTGAGTGAATTTCCATACATATGGATTACTGTGTGCACTCAAACATCCATGTCTAATTATTGTCCAGGCGTCAATGGGCAGGCAGATTCTCCCCGTTTGTTTTCCTCCTGCGTTCCTGCAGCTAAATTTGATAGACACAGACAAAACTGCCTGCTTGCTTGATGTATTCAAATGGCTTTGGTGAATTGAATGAATAATAGATGGTGATTGTATGGGGGGGGCGGGATGGCGGGGTGGGTTGTTTCTTCAGGATGATAGGGATTGGTGACAGGAAATGGGGCTGTCTAAAGCAATAACATCAAAGCTCATTTTGACTGGACAGTAGTTATGAAAAAAGAAAAGAAAAATGGTAATCTTCAACTCCTCACTGCAGGCATGTCATGTGCCTGCCTGCTTCAAGTCCTCTACCATAATCCCTGTCCCCAAGAAACCTAGGATCACTGGACTAAATGACTACAGACCCGTGGCTCTGACATCTGTGGTCATGAAGTCATTTGAGCGCCTAGTTCTCTCCCATCTCAAGACCCTCACGGCCCCCCTCCTGGACCCCCTGCAGTTTGCATATAGAGCCAACAGGTCTGTAGACGACGCCATCAACATGGCCCTACACTTCATCCTGCAGCATCTGGACTCCCCAGGAACCTACGCCAGGATCCTGTTTGTGGACTTCAGCTCTGCCTTCAACACCATCCTTCCAGACCATCTCCGAGGCAAGCTTTCCCAGATGAATGTGCCTGATCCCATCTGCCGGTGGATCACTGACTTCCTGACGGACAGGAAGCAGCACGTGAGGCTGGGAAAGAATGTCTCGGACTCCCGGACCATCAGCACCGGCTCCCCTCAGGGCTGTGTTCTTTCTCCTCTGCTCTTCTCCCTGTACACCAACTGCTGCACCTCCACCCACCAGTCTGTCAAGCTAATCAAGTTCGCAGATGACACCACCGTCATTGGGCTCATCTCTGACGGGGACGAGTCTGCCTACAGGAGGGAGGTTGAACGTCTGGTGTCTTGGTGCAGCCACAACAACCTGGTGCTGAATGCCCAGAAGACAGTGGAGATTATTGTGGACTTCAGGAAGCACACAGCCCCACTCCCCCCCATCATCCTGACTGACACCCCCATCACCTCTGTGGACTCATTCCGCTTCCTGGGTACCACCATCACCCAGGACCTGAAGTGGGAGCCCACCATCACCTCCGTCATCAAGAAAGCCCAGCAGAGGATGTACTTCCTGAGGCAGCTGAAGAAATTCAACCTGCCAACACGGACGATGATGCAATTCTACACTGCAATCATCGAGTCCATCCTCACCTCCTCCATCACCGTGTGGTACGCTGGAGCCACTATCAGGGACAAACAGAGACTGCAGCGTGTTGTGCGCTCTGCTGAGAAGGTGATTGGCTGCAGACTCCCATCTCTGCAGGACCTGTACACCTCCAGGACACTGCGGCGTGCAGCCCGGATCTCAGCTGACCCTTCTCACCCTGGACACAGTCTGTTTGACCTGCTCCCCTCAGGCAGGAGGCTCCGGTCCATTCGCACCAGAACCTCTCGCCACAAGAACAGTTTCTTCCCCTCTGCTGTTGGACACATGAACAATAACCACATGACTGTCCCCGCCACTAACACATGACCCTACACTGTGTCACTGCATCATTTCATGTCTGGCACTGATCACCACCTGCACTCATGTATATATCTTTCTACGTAGCACTCTTAATTCTTATTCTCATGTATATATGTTTGGCACTGATCACCACCTGCACTCATGTATATATCTTTCTACGTAGCACTCATAATTCTTATTCTCATGTATATATGTTTGGCACTGATCACCACCTGCACTCATGTATATATCTTTCTACGTAGCACTCATAATTCTTATTCTCATGTATATATCTCATGTATATCTCATGCACATATCTTTCTTTCTACATAGCACTTTAATTCTTATTGTCTGCACTGAAGCACCGCAGCAATTTCCTAATGTTGTAAACCTCAACATCTGGCAATAAACCCATTCTGATTCTGATTCTGATTCTGATTCTAAAAGACTTGTAGCTGTCAACATGCCAGCCTGTCTCACTGTTACCTGCATTAATGAAAGGCTGACCAGCTCTGTAACTGTCTCTTTATGGCAACTTTAAGGCAACAACATGCTTAAATAAGAGACATAAAATCAAATTAATATCCTGAGGTTAGAAATTGTTTTTATAAAAGTTAAAGAAAACGATTTATAAAAGAGTTGCCATAATCAGCTGCCATACTTTAACAATGTTTGACAGTGCACACAGAAACGCCTGACAGAACCAGGGTGAGGGGAGGGAGACGGGACAAAAGACACTTTGAACCCTCAGGTTTGGGACTGTGGTCTTCTCCACAATGGTGGTCTTTGTTTCTTAGGGATTGATATCGATATTTACTACAAAAAACACAGTTATTTTAAAGAGGATCAGCGGTGATGAGGAAGGGGTGAATTTACAGTGCTTAACAAAATTAGACCACCACCCAATATAAGGTTCATGCCACAGCTGGTTTAAATTATGAATTACCAAAATGATTTATATATTTCTGTAATAGTAAATCCACCAGTGTGCACAAGCTGTTTAAATTTTAATGATAATACATTTTAAACATAGTAAACATACAATGTTTACTATTTTTTTTATAAAGCAGGAAAATTGTATTTAATTAAACAGCACATAATTGTTTTTTATTAAGATGCCAATTTTTGTAAACAGAAAAATTAGTTTTATTGGTTGGGTGTCATGCTTGAATAATTTCTGACTTCTCAGATGAGTTCAGATGGTAACTTTGTGTTTGCACTGCTTGTATGTGCAGGGTAAGAACATTGCTATGCATATGATGCCCAATGACTGTATGCATAGGAGTTGTTAATTGGTCAAATGGTATAAAATCAAACTTTTAGTTGAAGATAATGCAAGGAATACAATCATAGCAGATGTAACCCTGAGATCAGCCAACTGTGAAGTACACTGACATCATAAGGACAAAGACACAAAGAGAAAAGCAGTGTTCATGGTTTCTGTGCAGACAATAAAGACATGTGTAGTAATCAAAAAGAAAATGGGTGACATGCCCCACGCTCTGCCAAGAACCTGCTTTCCCTCCACTACACCAAACTGCTCTCAGGGATTTCTGCGAAAGCAACACATCCTGTGCTGGAGGACGTTTTCTGAGGTCACATGATTGAATTCAATTTGATCATATTGCAACCTGCAAGTTTGAACTTTACTGGGAAAAGTCACAAGAACCTGCTGTTATTTTCTTTTTTTTCTGTGTGCGTGTGTGTGTGTTTGAGTTGTGCCACAAGATACAGCAGTGATGATGATGGGGTAATCAGGTTGCTGCCTGCTTGCAGAATAGGTCAGAGACATCAATCATAGAAACGTTCACAATGCAGGCCTGCCGGGAGACCGTCGATTCTGTGTGTTTATGTGCACACGTCTCAGAGCGACAGGCGCAGATGTTTTTGTGTACGCCTTTTGCATCCACTCATACGGGTGGGGCTCGCTGTCTAATTACAGAAATCTGTCCAGTTGAAAAACATATTCACGATGCGCCAAAGAGCAGCATCACACATGCAGATAGCTGAACCAGAATTGTAGCATCATATGTTAAAACTTGAAACTAATTTTGTATTTTGTATATATTTTCTTTACTTTGATCTTCCTTTAAGAGGTTTGTAGTGCAATGTGTGTGTAACAGTCCAATACAACTACAATACAAACAATGGCAGTAAGAATCATAGTCTTAAATAGCTCTAATATAGCATCATTATCACTTTGACCTTCAGATCAATCTACTGTCCATAAAGTACAGGTCAGAGGTCAGATGTCACATGATATTTAAAATCTTTATGCAGCACTTTCTATTCATTGACAATACACAGCACACTTGTAAGAATCGTAGTTTCTAAGTTATGAGGCTTTTTGTCAGTTTTCGACCAATAAATCATGAAGTTGACCTTGACCTCAAAGTCTGATCAGAATCACTGAGTTATTGTGTTTACAGACTGAGTGGCACACATGCACAGATGCATGCACTAAAACATAACCTCCTTGGCACAGTTCAAAAACATCAGTTAATATCAATTTGGCACTGATGCAAGCCAACAAGATAAATGCACCATATTTGTCCCTAGTGTGATGCTCTCACATGCTCACAGTTTCACTTCTGCCTGTTCAAAGATTAAACTTGGGTTAAAAGCTCTTTGCATCAAACTTCTAACAAGTCGTTAACAACACAGAGATTTTAACCCAAAGCATAACCTTGGTACTTCTTGTGCCTAAATCTAACCAAACACAAAAGTATTTTTGAAATCTATTCGTCCACTTTCTGCTACTTAACCATGTCCTGGTCATGGTTTCAGCAGTCCTAACAAACCAGACTTCCATCTCTTGCCACCACCTCCGGATTCTTTAAGAGAACTTCAAGGCATTCCCGAGCCAGCTGGACCACAGCGTGATTATATCTAAGTTCAGGACTTTTTGGGTGGGCAGAGATGTTAATCTGAGCAGTAAGAAGAAATGTGGAAGAATTTCAGTAGTTTTGACTGAAAACTGGTGTATCTCAGGCATGTTTTTAAGAATGGAGCATTTCTATGGGTTGAATATTGGTTTGACCTGTTAGCTGTTGGAATGCATGCTTATTACTTACCAAGGGAATTTGTCTATGATGTGGATTGTTAATAGATCCAGCCTCTGAACCTCTTATTGGCCACGCAGCTGAATACTTTCTCCAACATATTCAAGTTCCACTGCCACAAGGACACAGAAAATCCTCCCCACCTCTTACCGCATTCATTTTACATTTAACCTCCTCATATCATATTAGATGTTGATTCATGGAGGTCTTCACTTTTCACTTTTTTGTATTTTCAGTGTTATTGGCTGCTGCACTACAGTCACTTCCCAATTATATTTCCTATCTTATCCCTTTGATAGACTGTGCTGATCAGTGGAGACGTGGTTAGTACCATCACCTCATTAAAAAGGTCCTGGGTTCAAATGCAGTCCGGGGAGTTTGCTTCTTCTCCCCATGTCTGTGTGGGTTTTCTCTGGGTATTTGAGCAATAGGTGTGAATGGTTGTCTCCCTCTCTGTTAGCCCTCTCACCTCATGTCAGATGGGGCAGGTTGAAGGGATTAACATGAAGGGTGTCATCCAGCAAGAGTATGCCCTCAGCTTGCCTGGTGCATTGCCAGATTACAATCAATTACATCAGTCATTGACTTTGCTCAAATTATATGCCATGAGCTTGACTTTTTTTCCTTTAATGAAGCCCTTAGCATCAGTGGAGGAAGAACAGGAACACTTTATTCAGCCTCATTATCTGTTTGAACACAGATTTAATATGGCAGTTTATATTCAATATGGTAAAGCAGGATTTAAAGGCAAGCATGCATGGTCCGCCGATAATGAATCCTCCAACACTGAGGACCTCTGTCCTCTCTTACCAAGTCATGCATGGTTTTCGCTGAGCTCTGTCTCATAGCTTCCAGCTTGTTTCAAAGGTTCAGGGCTATATGAGCTCAAAGAGCGTCTATGCTAAATCAGTGCTTGCACATCTAGTCCCAGTGATGCCAACAGGGAATCAGCAGCCTGTGTTATCTGCATTTGATTTCCTCTCATGGCGCTATTGCTTTTGTAAGCATAAGGTAATAATTAGTTTATGGTTATTGCACCTCATATGAATAGGATGAGCTCAGTCTGTCAGTTTGTCACATTGCAGCCAATGTAAATGGCATTATGCTGAGCAGTGCTGTTTGAATCTATTTAAACCATATTTATTGTAAAGATTTTCCTTTCTTCTGAAAGATGAAACACATGAGTTGTTTTGTGACCACATGGTGGAAATGTAATGTATGCCATGGATATTTATTCTTGCTTTCATACTGATCTGAACAAAGTTGATTAAGCATGACTTAACCAGGAGTGTGTACCTGGAAGCACAGGGCTAATGTAACCTTACCTGTATGGTGAACAGTATAGTATATAAGACAGACACAGAGTTGCTACAATTCTAACAAGTTTAAAAGTCAGCTTTTGATATGACCACCTTTATTCTTCATCACAGTCTGAACTCTCTTAGGAAGCTTTCTTGTTATGTCTTTAAGTAGTCTTCAGGAATAGTTCTCCAGGCTTATTAAGAATGCCTTCCTGAAACTCTTCCACTAAGATGAGGCTAGAGCGAAAGAGAAAGAGAAAGCCCAGATGTATCTATATGGTCCTGCGTGAGGTCTTTGCTGGATTTTTTTCCTAATTTTTTATGGACACAACTTTCAGATACTTTTTTGGGCTTTTCAGATTTCCCACTTGGCTAAAGAAAATAAACTGGGCAGGAACATGGGCTGGACTGTTAATAATTGAAAAAGCAGCTAATGTACAAAGAAAAACAGTGATAGACCTTCAAAAAGCCTGGATGACTATTACTCAAGATTATTTTAAAAATACAAGAAAGTCTGGCAGCTTGGAAATAAAATACACAACAATGAAGTATGGCTCAAGAGTTTTGCACATTACTGTAAAAATTTAAAAAGAATATGTAAAGTCAACAAAGTACACAAAATAAATGCCCGTCACGCTCCTTGAACTGTAGAAAGACTCCTCACTAATTAGATCTGGGATCCTCAATCTTCATTTACTGACCTTGTTTCCTTCCAAACCTTTTACTGCTGTTGTCTTTGGTCTTCACCCTCGACCTGCAGATAATTAAATGTGCTTCCTCTCAGGCTGTTACAGGCATCACAAGCCTTGTGATACTTTACTAGTAATGTGTTAGAAAGAGGGCTTGGCTCTGTATTGCAGACTTGACCTATAAAGTAGACCTCCTACGTGCATCTGGAGACTGAGAGCTGTCATGACACCCTGACTGTGGACAGAATTATTTACCATTCATCTTCCAATAACCTTCAATCTAAAGATGTTTTTAATAAGCCATAGAGTCAAGAGTCTTGTTTGCAACTTCAGGGAGGATATACAGCAGTGCTCAAGAGTCAACAGACTCACAACAACATATTAAAATTATTATTTTAAGCTAGCTTCATCAATAGGTGATTATTTTAATTTGTTAATGGAAACAATTATCCCTCTGCTCTAACACCACCACCTCAAATCTATTATCTATTTTTGATGCAGACATCGAGTTAGATCAAAATATTGCTGCAACTATTTAGCAATTAAAGCTATTTTCAGAGTTAGACAAGCAGCTACGTTGCCAGGCAAGGTTGCTAACCACATGAAAAGTTAAACAGATCAGAGATTTGGAGTCGATTCCAAGCGTTGAAATAGAAACTGTTAGCTGTTCATTGGTACATTGAGGTCTAACAATATGTTGGTTCGTCGAAGGAGCAAATCAGGAGTTGCCAAATCAACAATCCAGTACATTCCTGAAAAGAATGAATGGACTGGCCAGCTCAGCAACACCACTAGGCCTGAAAGACCAGAGAAGAGAAATGAAGATCACAAAATCCTTTCCTTGGCTAACAAAAACAACCTCACAACATCTAATCAAGTCAAGAACAGTCTCAAGGAGATAGGAGCATCATTATCAAAGTCTACAATCAAGACTTCTCTTCCTGAATGGCAATACAGGGGGTTACAACAGTGTAAACCTCTGCTTCCACTGAAGCAAGACCAGATTGACTGGAGGGGCAAAGTATAGAGAAGTACAGAAACAGCTCGTGATCATCTGTCAGAGTGACGACAGTATTATGACATAGGCACCTATTGCTGTTAGTGCAGCCATCGTAGTGTCCTGTGTTTATTGATGATGAGACTGCTGATAGAAGCGGCAGGCAGAATTGTGAAGTGTACTAGGCTATGCTCTCTGCTCGGATTCAGCCCAACACTGCAGACGTGATCACACAGAGCTTCAGTGAAAATGGATAATGACCCAAAGCAAAGTGCAAAAGCTACCCAAGAGTTTCTCACAGCAAAAAAGTGGAATATTCTTCAACAGCCAAGTCGGTCACTTAATCTCAGTCCAGTAGAGCAAACTGAAGGCAGAGAGACCCACAAACAAGCTGCAGTAAAGGTTTAGCAGTACTTCTTGAGGGAGGAAACAGCATTTGGTGATGACCATGTATAAAAATGCTAAACAGTTAATGTGATACTTGGAATATGGAACATGGAATACCTTAAATTAACTGAAAGTCTGCAGTTAAACACACCTTGGTTGCAATTATCCAAAAACCATGGACCTAACAGTAAAATTTTAGATGAACTTTCTGCATTAATAATGTAGTGTCCCATTCAAACAAACCTCTTATTAAATAAGAGTATGATCAGAACTCAATAAGCCAAACTACACTGGCTTATTTAGTATGCGCGGAACTGTGAACATGCAAATTAGACCCACTTCCACTCTCAGCTGCTTGCTTGCAGACTGCAACTCTTCCTGTATAAGTTCTTTTGCTTTATGGAGTTAGACACAGCACCAGTAAATATTGCAGAAGTGTGAGTTTACATAGATATTGTTTAGTTTGTACATCAAGCAGTTGCGAATACAGAGATGGTGCTGAGGCACCTGGTCACATCCAATAACCACACAGCCTGGATGTAATACAAGCTTTTGCAGTTTGCCTACTAATTGCCATTCATACTACACTAAAGTAATTAACCTCCAGATTTCTGTCTTTTAAACATTTAATTACAACTTACAATTTAAACCCAGAGAGTCAGTTTTAGGGGTTTTTCTTACTCATACTTGAAAGCAAGGTTGTCTTTCTATAGCAAAACAACGCTAGTGACCTCTTCTAGCTCAATATGTGTTTTTGAAAATACTTCAAGTAAGTGCTCCACAGCTTAGCGAAGAAATAAAGCTCTAAAATAGCAAAGCTATGTATTTCTTAAAGCCCCAAGGTTAGGCCGTGAGGAGCAGAGGTGGGACCAAGTCATTGTTTTGCAAGTCTCAAGTAAGTCTCAAGTCTTTATCCTCAAGTCTCAAGTCAAGTCTCAAGTAATGTCAGGCAAGTCAGAGTCGAGTCTCAAGTCACTGGTGTAAAAGTCCGAGTCAAGTCACAAGTCTGAAACTTTGAATTTCAAGTCCTTTCGAGTCTTTAAAAAAAAAAACGAAAAAATAATGTTGCAGTTATGCTAAATGTAAATATTAGACCATGTAATTTTAAAATCTGTGTTTTTCTCAACACATGACAAAATAGTGAACTTAGAAAATATACACAAATTGTGAAATTGCACCTCTTTAAAATGCAGCTCAATTAAACCTAGCTCCAAGAATAATTTTCACCAACAGTTCTGAGATAAGCTGCATGTTATTCTTGGATGCGGTTTTAGGACCAGCTTTAAAATCGCATGACAAAAATATCATACACATTAAAAAAAACTGTATCACCAACGTAGCCTGGACAACATTTGCTAGTTAGATGAAGTCAGCTATCTCATCCTAGCATATTTATATGCATATTTATAATCATACGGTTCTTGGAGTGAGTGCATACACTCATGAAGTTTAGTAACTTCAGGTCACTGCAACAAGCCCAGGTACAGTTTACCGACGGATGGGTGCAGGACCTTGAAATGCACCGTGTAGAACGAAAGACCATCGTACGTATCATAAGTTTACCAGTCTCACAAATTGTCGTCATAAATACACATTCGTTAACCGTTTATTAATAGGACCTTTGAGCTCAACGGTAATTAATTAGCAGTGGAAATAATTTCTGGTAGCATTACAGAAATGTAGCAGTGACAATAATACTGTATGCTGTAATCGCACTGGACAATTAGTGATACAAAACAACTGTTTTATCCTGTGAATAAAAGTATATGTTTTTGTCAATGTACCAAAATAACAGAAGCGAAACGCAATATTGTGTCAGGACAATTCACTATTTATGCACAATAAATAAAGGAGCATAGCGCCACAATTTCTGTTCAGCGCCAGACTTGCTTGTAACCTATATCACTAATTATGTTATGAAAATGACGTATTAACTACTAAAAAACACTGACCTTCGTGTAAATGCTTGGAGCAGACTAACCTGTGAGCTGGAGTGTTCTGGGACGTTATATTTGATCTTTGAATGGCTGCAATCCAGGCCATCCGTCGCGTCTTTGTTACTTCGGAAACATGGCTCGAACAATTTCTCTTCAACGACGTAATCCGATAACAACCGATCTCTTTACCCGTCGGCTTCCCGTGGCTGTCATGCGACCGGCTATTGCAGTTAATAATACAACAGCTTCTTGACATTTTTGTGTTTCTTTTTATCGCTGTGTGACTGATTTCAATTGAAAGCCTGCGTGCGTTAGTACCGCTTGCCACGAGTTCCCAGAATCCTTTGCGGTTCTACCCGTGAATGACGTCACATTTTCAATCTCTATATAATATGCATGTTAAATTTTATATTTGGGGTAAAATATCAAGTCTTTTCAAGTAAACCGGTTCAAGTCCAATTCAAGTCCCAGGTCATTGGTGTAAAAGTCCAAGTCAAGTCACAAGTCTTAGAACATTTTTTAAGGTCAGGTCTAAAGTCATAAAATTAATGACTCGAGTCTGACTCGAGTCCAAGTCATGTGACTCGAGTCTACACCTCTGGTGAGGAGTGCTGGGTCTTTATCCTGCTTTCACAGTAAACAAACATCTTTAATTAATTCAGGCTTGAACTGCTATTTTCATGCAACACATGGTGACACTAATCATAAATGATAATAGTAACCGCTCCCGCTAATCCTTCCATACATTTGTAATTAACTGGGGGAAAGTTTATCTTCATGAGTACAGGAACGACTTGAATTATTCCTAGGGAACAGAAAAAAGAAACATTTTCTGCAGTGTCGAGAATTTGTAGCTCTGTGACACGCACATGCACGTAGAGACACACACTCACACAAACACATGCACAGACACACAGAGCTGAACAGTCAGAAAAGGGACAGTTGTGTAGGCAGGGTGGCAGATTAATTTGTGGAGTGGATGGTGTTGTGTGTGTGTGTCAGGGGTTGGAAAGAGAGAGTAATAGAACAGACAAACAGACTGACAGCCCCCTGTGCCAATGGAGGAGTCGGCTATGTGCAGCAGCAGCTCGGTGCTGTGGAGCTTCTGTTGATGCTGTACTCCCGACTTTTCCACTCAAGGGAAACACGGCTGTAAAGAAACAATATAGAGCGAAAGATCGATACACTAGCAAATGCTGACACAGTGGATGGACTAGTCTATCAACTTTCTTGCTGTCATTTCTCTTCATCTTGCACTCCCTGCCTTTGACAGTCTGTTTTAGTTGATGGGAAAATGGACACATAAGTCCGTCCACTGCCTACAGGCCAGGAGCTTTCAACAAAGCTGATAAACCAGTGTTTGGCTGATGTAATGGGACATGACTGCTTAAATAGAAATGACAGAACAAGAACACAACCAAAAATAAGCCATGTGCAGTGACAGTGTTGCAATTTCCATCTCTGTCTTTTCGAGTCACATTCAGGGTTCACCAGTACAAGTCTGCTGTGTGTACATGGAGCTACGGTTACAAGGAATATAAAGGCTGGAAGTAATAAATACATGAACAAGTTTTTCAGCATCGCTCTGAAACAGGATACTAATTTTAGAGATATCCCCACACACTACACACCATGCTCTCATACTGTTTAAGGAAAATTCTGACCCCACCATCCGAATGTTGCAGCAGAATTCAAGACTCATCAGACAACCTAATGCTTTTTCTTTTGTTGTCTCATTTTGGCGAGCACCGTGTGAACTGTAGCTTCAGTTTTTTGTTCTTAGCTTAAAGGAGGCTCAGTCGGTGTGGTCCTCTGCTCCTGTAGCCCATCTGCTTTAAGGTTCAACAAGGAAATGCGCTTCTGCATACACTGATTGTAACGAGTGGTTATCCGAGTTACTGCTGCTTTTCTATCAGTTCAAAGCAGTCTGGCCATTCTCTTTTGACCTCTGGCATCAACAAGTAATTTTCACCTAGAGAGCTGCTGCTCACTGGATTTCTTTTCCTCTATTTCAGACTATTCTCTGTAAACCCTGGAGATGGCCGTGGGGGGAAATCCCAGTAGATCAGCAGTTTCTGAAATCCTCAGACCTCACTCTGTCTGGCACTAATAACCATGCCAACTTCAAAGTCACTTAAATCACCTTTCTCCTTCCGCTGTGATGCTTGATTTAAACTTCAGCAAACAGTCTTGTCTACATGTCTAAATTGCTGAAATGTGATTTATTAATTAGATGTTTATATTAACTTACCTAACAAAATCGCCAGTGAGTATATTTTTATACTGATGTGGCTTAACATGCACCGCCCCTGTTAACTAAACCGAAAATATAATAAAACAGACACACATTCTAGGGGTTTCTAAATTCATAGGCTGCATCCTCCTGAGGACCCGGCCTTCGCGGTCTCCGTGGGCCGGGTCCTCTGAAGGTCGGGTAGACCGGAAGTGAGCGGCTGTGAAATTGGACGGTCTAGCCTTCAGTTTTGCATCACCAGCTGTCTCAGTGGAGTTTAATAAACTCGGCCGTCTGCTCCTTGCTATGTAACATATAACAGGACACTGTAAATTCGTAAATTCTCGATCAACTCAAACTTCTGTTTAATCAGTTTTCTGTTTGACGTTTATTCAGCTGTGAGAAAACTGTAACTTTAATCTCAGCCAAAGTGATTTATTCAGATATTTGAAGTTTACACAGCCACATTCTTGCCTGAAAATATCTTGAAAGTTTACTTTGTGACCCAGAAAAAGTAATAAGTAATATTAAATTAAGTAGCTGCCGCCATTGTTAGAAACTGGAACTGGCTGGGCCGCCCTTTGAATTCTGGGATATGGTGGGCCACGAAGGATACACCCGACCCATCCTTCAAATCTGGGGAAAAACAGGACGCATTTGTCGGCTGCATTCGGAGGACTCTATGAATTTGGACAGCCTTCGTGGGGTCACTGTAACGTAATTGGTCTACAAATGCAACCTCAGGAATATGCAGCCTATGAATTTGGACTCCCCCATTAGCACTATAGCCACACTCTGACACTATGTAGCCAGTTAGCTCTGGCTATGTACCAGTTAGTCTAGTAATTGTGCTTGTTGGCTTGTTAAAACTACTTTTCTGAATTTTTTATTTGGGTTTGTTGACCATGCCTGATTTGTTTTAGCGGTAAAACTTTGAGGCCAACTCTTTCTTTCAGTCCCTCGTTAGCTAATGCTAAGTTGGCATCTAACTGTAGACACTAGGCTATTGTCTTGACAACCAGGAGATTAATCAGCTCTCCGATTAATCTCTTTTTTTAATTCTTTCTCTGCTAGTTCTCCATATAAGAATTTATATTAGTTTTTGCCTAAATTGACCTCTAAACAACATCTTTAGATTATATATTAGTACAACATGAGAGAATCAAAGTAGCAATAGCCATATAAGACCCTGGATGACTGGGTGTGTATACCCTTTAAGTCACTCCCTTGCGACTTAAGAAGATAATACCTCTGTGGATCTGCAGTCACAGTCAGTGAAAAACCCTGCATCACAATGATTATCAGTGCAGCTTTTGAACCATCTCTGATAAATGCATGTGTGGTGTACAAATCAAAACCATTTCTCTTGAAAAGCGATGAGATCCATTCGTGTAAAAGACAAATGCAAAGAGAAAGGAAACTGAATAGCTCCCTCGTTGTCATCAAAGTCAGAGAAGCAACTCAAAACAAAGCTACATAATTCTCATGAAAGAGCTCGAGCTGTAGGGACACATCTTTCTAAGGCTCCACGGATAAAAAGCTTGCCGTATAATTGGGGATAATCAAATTCTCTGGAGTTCTGGCTGTGTGTTGGTGGCCTCACTGTTTGTAAAGATTACAGTCCTTCGTCATCACTCTGTCATCATTAATAATTGCAGTGATGTTGATTCCACCTCTGCACAGTCTGCTGCTACAGCATTCTCTCATCACGCATTTTCACAACCAACAATCTGGGTGTTGAGGCATGGATCAGATTAGTTAGTTTGAAAAGATACCTGCTGTCAGTGATCCGAAAGAGCCACTCACCTTTGGCTCTCAGAAAACTGTAACTGCTGTTATCACACAGCCTCAGTCTGGACTCTGACTCTTTATAGCTGGCCACCAAATACCCTTCTTTTTTCTCTTCCTCTAGTGGATGTGGCAGCAGAAAATAGCAGCTAAAGCAAAGTTGGCCAGTGACATAAATCACTGGGATGAGGCACCATTGATAAGACCGTTCTATCTGAAAGTTAGGGACCAAACAGCTCCACTGATGAGACAGTGGAAGGACGGGGATGATGGCTAAAAAAAACAAAAGTAAGGTACTGAACTTAATTCTAAAATAACGTATCACCTTCTCTCAGTGATAACATCCTCAGGTGCTGACTGATTACATGTTTTCGTTGCACCTTTGTCCTTCCTTTGCTGCACTTTTTCGTCAAGAGGAAAAGAGCTTGAAAGGGTGAAAGGTCAGTCCCAAGGAAGAAGGCACGCTGGTTAAATTTCAATTTTCAGCCAGCAGAAGGGGATTGCAGAGGCAGCCACAGAATGGTTGTGTCTTTAGGGAATTGTGGGGCAATGAGATTCCTACTGAAGCCATTTAGAGTTGTATCGGGACTAGCCAATCACTGTGGCCACTGTGGAGCACTGAGGACTATCCATCACAGCGAAGGGAGCAGGGCCTGGGATGCCTCTGTCACTAGATAATGCATAGTGAGGAGGAGAGAGGGGAAAATGTCTCAAGAGGAGGGTGAATGTCCTCCACCGTCCTTAAAGGATGAGTCTTATTTCAGCCTGATGTAGTCTTTTACTGTAGGCGGGACCTGGATGGTGAAGCCAAGACAGAGACAAATTGAAAAATTGTCCATAAAAAAGGGGCAAAAGAAAGAACTTTAACAGATACCTCAAACCTTCCCACACTTGAGCAGTCGTGTTTTTCTTGAGGACTCAGCCAAACACCAGCAGCACCAGCAAGGCCCAATCACTGTGAGCCAGAAGGCTCAGTGTCCACCATCATCACCCAGGCTGGAACAGGTCCCAACACCCAGCCACTGGAACACTGGGTTTGATTAATGCCCTCACTACTCCGACTGTTAGCATCTGAGTGAAATGGAAAATCTGGGGATGAAAACAACCAGGACAAAAAAGAAGTAAATGAGCAAAGAATGGGTGTTTAGAAGAATTGTTTTCTCATGGGGATTTCCCAGCAGCAGGAGCAGCTGTCTTTAAACTGAAAGAGAGACCTGGCAGTGGGATGTGAGGTTACGTCCCATCTCTGCCAGAAAGAGTTGTCTCGACAGAAAAAATATCCACCACAGAGATTAAAGTGATAATATTTCAGCTGAAATGGGGCTCTGCAGCAGCCAATCTGAGTCCCAGCGAGAGATCGGAGAGAAAGGGAGAAAGAAGCACATGATGAGGGTGGGGTTTTTTTTTGTGAGTCCAATATGAGCTCGATCAAGTCTATTATATTACCTAACAGTCAGAGTATATTTTATTTTATTATTGGCAATAACATCTTCCCCTATATAAGATGATAAAAGCAGAAAAAATCTAAGCCCTCTTTAATAAAAGTGTCTTTCAGGTAGGTGTCTCTTTTGTGTTTGTAAAGGGAGATAACACAGAAAACAATTGATAATATAAAATAATATAACAGAGAAATTGGTACTTGTGTCCATGCCTAGAAATCTAAATAAAATCCAAAACCAAATCTTAACATAGAACAGCTAGGAGACAATATAAAACACTAAATGTGCATTTTTATTTATTTAATTATTTATATGTAGTGATTATCATAGCATATTAGGTATAAAAGAAATATGGAAAACATTTCTTTAGGATTGGTACTTATGATAAATATTAAAGTCTTTAAACCTAGGCTAACGTTTTGGAAGAGGTGTAAAGGTTGGCCTGTGTTAAACGTCTGTGTCCAACTTGGCCCTGGTAAGTGTTCAAAAGTGGAATAAGCCTTTCTCCAACTTTCAGACGGAACATCATCAACATCAGTCTCCAAACGGGAAGATCTGGATTTGATAGTGGAAAGAGCCAGGTGAAATTTTCAGCCAAGAAAAATACCAGGTTCAGCTGCCTTTTCAAATTTAATAAAATATACTTTTCAGTTTTTCTTTTTCAATCAAACAACAAGCAACGGATCATTGTTAAAAATGTTTTGCCATCAGTTACTCATATTTTATTGATGCCAATATGCTCTCCAAACCTATTGTTGGTGAAAATATTACCATTAATCATTATATCTGAACAATCCCTCTCACCTCTGAACAGTGGACACAAAAAACCGATGCCTCCATAGCTGCTTGTGTTGTGCAGTTTTTGTTTTTCTGGTGTTGCTTGGGCAGTACGCATAGATTGCATAATAAATATTCAGGTAGCAGCCATGATGCCACCATTAGTTTATGATATGCTCACCCACATCCACCCATCCACATTAAGGGGACGGCTGTGGAGCGTGTGAGCAGCTTCAAGTTCCTGGGAGTCCACATCTCCGAGGATCTCACCTGGACGACCAACTGCTCCAAGCTGGTCAAGAAGGCTCACCAGCGCCTCTTCTTCTTGAGGACTCTGAGGAAGAACCACCTGTCCTCAGACATCCTGGTGAACTTCTATCGCTGCACCATCGAGAGCATCCTGACCAATTGTATAACAGTCTGGTACGGGAACTGCTCTGCCTCGGACCGGAAGGCGTTGCAGAGGGTCGTGAAAACTGCCCAGCGCATCGCCGGAGCACCACTTCCTGCCATAAAAGACATCTACAGGAAGCGGTGTCTGAAAAGGGCTGGGAAAATCATCAAAGACCCCAGTCACCCATCACATGGACTCTTCACCCTCCTGCCCTCTGGGAGGCGCTACAGGAGCCTCCGGACTAAGACCACCAGGTACCGGAACAGCTTCTTCCCCACAGCTGTCAGACTCCTGAACTCTGCCTCCTGACATCTGACCCACGTTAAACTCATGGACTGAACATACACACACCCACAATGGACAACTGTACCCTCAAACACACAATAATAACATGGACTGAACCACCACTCACAACCACTAGCACTTTATATAGCCTCTGTAGAAACTATCTACACCCTCACTTATCTTAACTGCACTACTGTATAGCTCTGTGTAAATAATCATTCTGTACATTCGATAATCTTTAATCCTACAACTGTTTACAACTTGCATAGTTCCCATTTCTGTATAGCTGTATATCCCAGATTCTGTAAAGTTATTTATTTCATATTCTGTATAGTTTTTCATATTTATATCCTGTTCATATCCTGTACATAGCTTGTACTCACTACAGCCTGTACATACTTATAGTTATAGAATATTCACAACATACTTCATACCGTGTACATTATAACATACCATAATAGACCCATTTCTGTAATATACTCACATATCTATATTATTGCTAATATATATTGTAATATATCTATATCACTAAAGCACTTCTGGATGGATGCAAACTGCATTTCGTTGCCCTGTACCTGTGCATGTGCAATGACAATAAAGTTGAATTCTATTCTATTCTATTCTATTCTATATACCTTGTTGAAGCCTCGAGTTTTTGGCTTTCACCTTTTTTTGGCACCAGAAAGGATTATATTTGGAAGAGCAGCGTAGTGCTGATTACTGCTGCCATATAAATATAACAGTGCTTGAATTTCGCTTATCAGAAAATCTTGAGCACAAACGTCTTACATGGTCTGTAAAAATAAAATGAACTGCACAATAATCCACATCATTTGTCAGATTTAGCATTAAAAGTGCTCCAGAAAGTACAAACAATACAGATGCAGTATTGTTTGTACTTTGTTGCTAGCTCAAGCCTAGCAGACAGCTAGCTTATAAAGATGCCTGTCTTAATGCATATTTTAAATGTAATGCCTAAAGTCTTAATACAATTTAAACCAACAAAAAAAGAAAATAAACAAATCAACTCCACACACGAGAAGAGAATTAGTTACTTACCTTAGCTAGCTAAGCTGGCTAAAACTGTTTTATCTTCCAAGCCATAAACATATAGAGCCTATGAAAACTGATTTGCTTTAGGGTTCAGCACAAAGTGGCCATTCAGAACTACAAATTTCAGAAACTAGAAGTATAGTGCAAAATGTATTAACTGCATTATGGCATTAATGTTCTGTTACTACTTTTTTTTTGGCACAGATGTTAATTTGTGATGTGCTAGCTTTTAACACTGTTGAACAGTCATCTTGCTTTAAAACTGCAGCATTATCTTGTACACGGGGATGTTTCTACATTCATATGATTTATTATTATAGGAAAGATGGACTTTACTAGCCATGGCTGTGAACGAGATTATAAGATTTCCCGCTTGTCCTCCAAGCCAAAGCTTATGTATTCCTACTGAACATACATGATCTGTGTGTGCCACATATTAAAATAAGAAAAAATGTGCAGCACTCGCTTTGGGTTGCGACTCCAGGTGATGGTGACTGTGCTGAATCTTATTTTACTTGTCCTAAAAAAAATTTCCTTGCCCAATTTCTCTCTTTTCTTAGGTGACTGAGTTGATCTGTAATTTTCCGTGCCCTCGGGAACTTTCAGTCTGTCATGTTTCACCACCAAACTGGATGCACTCCATGGGCAATTGCAAGGGTGAGGAGTTCATGCGCTGGTAATGAATGATCCTTGGGCTTTTTTACTCGGTACTGTAATCACTGCCTAGCCCAGAAAAGTGAAATACAACAGCATTTCTTGCCTGGCAGTATATATACTGTGTAGGATTTCCATGCACCTGACTAGTTCTGAAAGACGCTCTACCTCAGCTGACCCTCAGAGTGGGATGGAAAGGAAAAGTCATTTAGTGTTGCGGCGCTCCTCAGGATGACTCATTCCTCCTCTGCCAGAACCAGATGAGAGGGGAACTTCCCTCCTTTCTTCCTTCAGCAGCTCATGTCTGTCCACTCTTTCCTCGGTGTTGACGTTTCCACAGCACGATGAGCGCTTGGGTTATATTTATGTCCTGCTTCTTTTCCTTTTCCCAGCAGTGTGTCAGACAAATTAAAATTTTAAAAAGGGGTGGGTATAAAATGAAGCAAGAGGGTAAAAATAATGGGGGGAAAGTAATCTGGAGGGAAATTGTATTTCCAGCACTGTACGACTGCAGGATTATTTTATCGTTGGATGTGCCTCGGTGCTACAAAGCTGCTTCCAAGCACCTGTCTCATATTGGAGAGTGACGCTCTGCCTCCCAGTGTTTTACATTTCATCATTCCTGTGGCAAGCAAAGTGCTGGCAGAGACTTTTACAGCTATCTGTTCCATCTCCTGAGCTGGCACAGCTCCTAAACACATCCTCTCCAATGCATATACTGCTACATTTAAACCATGTTTCTACTACATCTGAGCCTAGCAAGGACAGCTGTGTTTGTGACTATCATGCCGGGTGCGAAAACATCATCTGTTCAACAGTGTCTTGATATACGGTGAATTATGAAAACACTTCATTTCCTTGGTTTGATTCATGTAACATCCCTTCTTTGCAAGGCTGCGGTTCAGCAGAGAGAAGGATGGTTAAATCATTTGCTCATGAGACAGGACATCAGTCCCACCCAGAGTTCTGGCCTCACATCTTTGGGTGTTTACAATCTCTATAAAATACTTCAACATACCCCTTTGTCATGTAGGTGTCTGGTTTCGGGAGAAAAAAATAACGATAATAAAAAAGTGATCGCCGCAAAGAGGCAAAGGAAAGACGAGATCTGGAAATGCAATGATACTGGTGAAAAGAAATCGCATAGCATGAAATGAGCAGAGAGGACCATACGGCTGATTTCGCTGTACACAGTAAAATCTGGCTGTAGGAAATTCTGGCTAGAAATTGAAATTTTCTTTTCAAACCACTGGATTGATCGTTGTTGGTGGTGGTGTTAGGGGGTGGGACAGATGCATGTTGTTTTGTCAGGTACGCATCTGTCACGGTGCGCAGCTGCTGGCCTTAGCTAATAGATAGATTGCTAGCTTTGCAGCATAGTCATTTTATCCTTGTGATTTTAAGCTGGAGTCAGACAACAGACATTAAACAATTACCAATTCTCATTCTCTGATCTCACTCAAATACTAAAGCATTAAACATGAAGGTTGTGAGAACATCGTATTACAGACAAGTTAGCTTACTGTGTGGTTTTTTTTTTTGGTTACTATGCTGATACACAAACCTCTGCAAAGTTTACTCTCGACTCTTTACTTGTCCATTTAAAAAAGATATACAGCTATGATGGCAAGGGATGGGATAAAATGAAGTAAGAGCCGGTGTCTCCTTCCCCTCACCTCTAACAGATGGCCACACCTGCCCAAAGGTGCTTCTGATGGAGGTTTCTTCCTGTTGAAAAGGAGCTTTTCCTTCCCACTTTCACCCAGTGCTTACCCATAGGTGGCCTTCTGATTGTTGGGATTTCTCTATATTATTTTAGGTTCTTAATCTTACAACATAAAGCACCTTGATGTGACCTTTGTGATTTCATAAGTAAAACTAAATTGAACTGAAATCTTAAAGCAAAGTAACAGTTCAGTACATTTACTCTTACTAAAGGTAACAGTTACTATTATATATGTGTGAGTACATAGTTAAAAATACATCCCAACTACAACCTTATGCTAAACAAAAAAATGGAACAATATAGTATTGACTTGACCTGTAGGCTTATGTTTAAGTTTAAGCAGAGATGCTCCTCTCCTCAGCCTCCTCCTTGAAAGGCGAAATCTCTCACTACACAAATATTTCCTTTTCTTTCTCACTACACAAATGGTAGTTGTATTTCATCAACAGCACCTTCTTCTGTACCTGAAGCTCTCGCCTGGCCTTGGAAGTCATCTATCACTTCAGACAATGCTCTTGTTTTAATAGTTTTTATCTTGTCTGGCTTGATGTGCTGAGCCGTCATTCTTGATTTGACTCTGGTAACAATGTCACTCATGTCATCAATGACTTTGTCTGCATATTTTTCATCAAGGTATACCAGAATCTACAAACTACGGCCTAATAATTCACGCTTAGACTCTGGGACATCGGTGTGCTTCAACGCTGGCACCACATGTCTGTGTTTCTGTCCAAAGCCATGTCTTGACAAATAGTCTTTTGTTCTTCCAGCACTCTTGCCACTTCTTTTGGGATGAGCCCGATGTTGCTGGTCACTCTGTAACAAGCTGGCATTTGGGGAAATACGGTTGTTCCTGAGGTGCCATCAGGTCTCTGTCTTTTTTCCTTTTTTTTTAAACCAGTGTTAATAAAAGCTGCCATCACTGTCACAGATGCCAGCAGACCCACGCTTCCACCGTTCAGTGCCACACTAAAAAATTAAAAAGAAATAAGCCAATAAAGGAAGATGGTATGTTCAATCGTCGCAGTTAAGACACGCAAGCTTTACAAAATCTTTTTATTTTCATTCTCTACAGTCCATTGAAAATGACACTTAAAAATAATTTAATGTGATTTTGAACAACTTCGTTTTTTTAATCTATTTCAGTTTTTACCAGTTTGTATATTTTATTGCTGAAATTTACACTCCAAAAGCTCGCAAATGTGTCACGTTCTGTTTGTCTTCATTGTGTAACCGTGTGTGAAAATTGTGTTTTTATTGTAACTAATCCAGCCCAAGTATCTGTCAGTGGATGACTTTAAAGCTACTGAAAGCCAAAGCTACTCACCAGTCGCTACAGTGTTTTGGCCACCGCTTGCACTCAGCTATAAGACCAGCTGTTAAGTGAAGTGGCTTTCACTGTACTCGCCCTGCTGTCAGTGGTGATGCATACTTGATTGTTTTCATTCAGACCCCTTTAGTCCAGTGCATCAGTCAAGCCTCGTGCAATCAGTTCTGCCTGTGTGGTCCGCTGGAAAATGTGCTCTTTCCCACCATCTATGAACGCAGTACTCACATGTGCAGAGATTTTGGAGGAATGACCAATGACAGCTCTTTTTTTCTATAGATTCAATGCAGCCAGAATAAAGTTGCCAGTCAGCAGGAGGTCAGCCATAATCAGAGGGTGTTCAAGGGTTTGCCAGACTTTTCAGCTATGCACTGTTTGGGTGTTCATCGTGCAGCATTACACGAATGCTTGCACAAATGTACACAAGGTGGTACAGTTCAGCAGTTAACATCCAGTCATGCTCAGTGGTATGTACAGTGCTGAGCAGACTCTACGTGATTCTGATTTTATACCAAGATTACAAGAAGAAAAAACAACAAACAGAAAGGTGGGTTCACTGTTGGATGAACAGCTTCACGAAGAACAGTGACCAAAGTGTCATCATAGTGTCAGATATTTTGGACGACAGCCCATATTTAATGACTGAAACGCATCTGTGCATGAGTGTGAAGTCTAGAAAAAAAGCTAATGACCAACACTTCTTCAGGTGACTGAAAATGTTGTAAACCAACAGTGTCGGCAAGAACAGGCTGGGAGACAGGAAAGACAAGTGCACATTTGAGAGTTCAGTCGCGCTGGTCTGCAGTGATGTGGAATTAAAGTTAGATGCTCACTTGAGTCGTCCTTCCCTAGATCCCTATGTTCCTGACAAGCGGACAAGCACATGTGTGGCATACACTGAGAGAACGCTCCAGATCTGAACCTCCACTGTGAGCAGATGTATCTGCTCTTGGGTCATTTTGCTGCTTGTATAGTTTATGTCTGCTAATCCTGTTATAGGGCAGGGTCACTGCAAATCAATACAGAATTGTGTTGAATCATTGCCTTTATATTTCTGTCCTCATGGGAGTCACTGAATGGTCTGATGAGTGTGAAAATGATGTAAACAACATCGCTATGGCCTTCACGGTCACCACATCCCGACCCAGTTAAACACGATTGGAGAATTCAGAGCAAATTCTTAGAAAACAACAGACTAACAATTTGAGGAATGACAGGTGTTACAAAAACTAATATCCCGAGCCATAATACTATAAAACTATCTGTTCCGATATTTCATATCTGAGGCTCGGACACAGCTCCTGCCTGTTCACAGGACAGCGCTGCAGCCATCGGGTTACGCTGGCACAGTCAATGAGCTGTTAGGACATGAGTCACTGTCTGATGCTTCAGGACTTGCTGCATATTGATCACAGCTCCTAGTTTAGTAGACAAACACAGACACAAAGCCAGAGCAGGCTTGCTATCAAATTTCCATTTCCACTCTAACATGATGGTGCCTATTGATTGCGCTCGTCTCTATGGCTGCTAATAAATACCTTGTTGCTTGAGCTCCTGCAGTTTTCCCTGAGCTTGCATCTCTCCAATATGGATCCCCAGCGCTGCGTAAATCCCCCATTTGCTCTTGGTCAGACCACTTGCCATTACTTTCTAGTAATGATGGAACATATAGGAGGAGTTAAGATCTTCGGATAATGGTGTTGAGGTCAATAGATGGATAATGATAATAGGCGACTTTAAGAAGAGCAGAGCTGTCGGCTTAGCAGGGAGAACAGCAGGAGAATAGTTTTGGTAAGTGTGTGTGTGTGTGTGTGTGTGTGTGTGTGTGTGTGTGTGTGTGTGTGTGTGTGTGTGTGTGTGTGTGTGTGTGTGTGTGTGTGTGTGTGCATGAGAACATATGTGACCATGCTTGTCTTCCCTGTCAGTATTTACAGTGTTCAGCACACAGACATTTCCTTTGTTTCCTCTCTTAACCATGCAACAGGTCTTCACTCATTCAGATTGTTGTGACACTCAGCAGCAGCATCCAGGCAACAGAGTCGAGGCTGAGCTGCTCACTTCTCTGTCCTCTCCGTTAGCCTCTCCACGGTCCCTTTGGTGAGGCATCAGCATCAGTGAGGTCACATCAGTCGTGATGATCAGACCAGAGTAACAGAGAGCATAATATTCCTATTCTGACATGGGAAGTAGACATTTTTCTCTAGTTGTAGCAGCGAAAGAAATATTTCAGGTATTTGATGGGATGCTATGACATTTTCTGACATTTATTTGTGAGCTTAAGATATCCAGCAAATGCATCTTGCTGCAGTAAACCAAGACACTGAAGATAAATGTTAATGCATCACTGTGCCATTAGGATGGATTGGATTACTGTTATTTTTCATTATTGTTTTTTATACATGTTTCAAAGTATGTTGCTTTTTAAAAAAAAAAAATTAGGCAGTTACATCATATGTCACATATGTTAAATTTCATGTGTCTGAGAACGGTATACTGATGGTTGGGGCAAAGACTGAGCTCTAAGCAGCTGTGATGGTGATGCAGTCCTGCATGGTAACACCATGAGGACCGGTTGACAGGAGAACTGCAGTGGTAGCATTACTGAACCAGGCTACAGAGGGAGTTGGCTGCACCAGCACCTGACTTGTCAGGTGGAGGAAAAGGTGCTTGATCATGAATTCGATTAAACATTTTCCTAACAGATTCTGGATTTTCAGATACATGATCAGTCTGTCACTTATGGCACTGAATCAAAACAAGGAGTCTAGCAGTTTTACTTGATTAAAAACTTTTCTAAAGATCACCAGAGCAACGTCAATGTATCAGGTCACTGTGTCAAACATAAGCCCCCGGGGCCAGAATCAACCCACCTGAGACTCCAGTCCGGCCCACTGGATGGCTTTGGAAGATCTGATGTAGATTTGGTGTAGTGGGTCATACTACACCAAAGTAACTAAGTGATAGATAAATAATGAAATGACAGAAAAGTTCCTGTTTTTTCACTAGAGCATTGCTACTTTTTCTGTAATTTCACACACCAGTGGTGCTGACACATTTCTACCATTTACTACAGCAACCTGAGATTCCAAAGAGTACAGTAACAAAGTATTTGTACTTTGTTACCTCCCACCTATGTCCATGACCAGCTGGCCACAATAAAACTCTCTGTCCACTAAGCATCATTTCACCAGCTGTGACACGTCATATCAATATTTAACACAGCCCAAAAGCTACAGTAAACAGTCGGCTTTGATGAAAGATTTTTTCTGCTTTCCTGCTGAACATTGCGTCACTTTTAAAAACTATATTTGCTAATATCTGTAAAGGGAAGGAGGCATTTCTTTCCATTTACTGAGATCAACATTAGACTTTCTGAGTTTGATGAATATGTAAACCTTTCCGTAACACGTCTCATAGCATCATGGGCCACAGTTTCTAATGTTGCAGTGGCACGTTTGTGTCCAGAGCCTGTAGTCACGATAATCTGTCTCGATATTTACAACGGCTGGTGCTCACTTGTTTTCACCACCATGGCTACCGAGAGACAAATGGAGAAACATGCCCAGCAAATGACTTACCTTTTCAAACACTCCAGTGTTGTGCATGTTAGGTTAATTTATGACTCTACACTGGCCGTATATCTGAATGTGAGTGGCTCTGTTATCCAGAATGGATCCCAAAGTCTTCTGGGATAGGCTCCATCGAGTTCTTGCACTGCTACACTTATAAATGAAGATTAATTTGTCGAGCATTTTCTGAGATTTCTTTTTATTTATGTTCCTTGACAAGACCTTGAACACAGTGAATGGACTGTCCTTGTGCATTTGAAGGAGTTGGTATTTGTGAACTCATGAGTGAAAATAGTGGTAAAACTGATTTACAGCTTTTGAAGGTTACTCAGACACATTGAGCTTGGCCAAGGTAGTAACCAAAGAAAAGACAGCAGAGGAAGAAACAATGACATTTCTCCAAGTAGCCTGTCCATCTACTACCCTGATATTAGACTGAAAGACCAAATGAAACAGAGGGAAAAAAGAGAGTGTGGGAAGAAAGAGAGAGCTGATTCATAAAGAAACATAAATAGACAGAATCAGAAGGGAAACTGTGTGAAAGCGCAGACAAAGCAGATGGAGTCCTGTCTTCCTTCAGAAAACAAGCCGTGAGTTCCGCTGAGCTCACACACCAAGGCTTTTGTCCCCTGGCATTTACCCATAAGCACTGCGGCTGGACACCCGTCCCATCCTGTCCCAGAAAAGACGCATCGCCCGACATGGCTGAGGTGGAGGGGCAGGTGCTGCGTCCCAGCAGGAGGACGGTGGGGAGGGACAATGTATGCAATTCCTGTCTGGCACACAGTCAGGCTCTCACGGGAACAGGAAAAAGAGAGAGAGAGAGTGTGTGTGTGTGTGTGTGTGTGTGTGTGTGTGTGTGTGTGTGTGTGTGTGTGTGTGTGTGTGTGTGTGTACATGCCACTATTTGGACTCCATGCCTCTCTGAAAGTAAAAATCTGGTGAGGCAGCAGGCATAGGTGGAAAAAAAACTGCATTGTACTTGGAAGTGATATAAGGTCAGCAGTACTGCATGTGCACACACACTCACAGACACACACACATATACACACATCTTAAATGCCTTTCAGCAGGTCTGCTGTAAAAGTCAAGTGATCAATTTGGGCCACATTATCTCCAAATTCCCTCTCTGCCTTGCATGAAACACATTGATCCAAAAATTCTGCAGACTTGCTTATTTGAAATCATAAAATCCATTAAAATTATATTCAGATTTTTGGTCAGCATACGTTTCTATGCCTGTGTGGTTTTCCTCCAGTATTATTCTGCACTCCACAGGCATGGGGGTAAGGTCAAATGGAGACTTTAAATTGCCTGTGGGTGTATATAAATGTGATATGTGGTAGTGTTATAAGAATGTCCAGCTGCACGATTTCTGGGCTCCAGGAAAAGTGGGTACACAAAATGTGCTTGTTCATAGTGTTCATAATACACAGTATGCACACACGTCGAGGTAATAAGTGTCCTAAAATCCTTAGAAATTAGTCTTCTATGTTTAAATCTTTTATTTATTCATTTATCTATTTTCATTAAATTCTGTCGGTAAGTATTCCTCAAAGACACAGGCAGTCTTTGTCTCATCTTTGCTCAGAAAACAGAGTTTGAAATGATCCTCTGTGGTGCTGTGGGCTAAGTAGGAGCCAAAGTGTGGGCGTAGGGTGGAGGACGGACAGTGGAAGAAGATCTGATTTGTCCCAAGAGTGAGGGGAAGAGGAAGCTTTGACTAAGGGTGTTGCAGGGAAACCCTTTACCTTTAACAGCTTTATAAGCAGAGGTTTTGGCATTTTGCTGGTCTCAAGCTTGTGTTCAGGTTTGTGTTAACACAATGCCCCAGTCTTCCCAGAAGTGGGTAGATGTGTGCTGCTCTCTGCTGCTGTACAACACCCATGTAAGCTTTCGCATTTGTTACTAACCATAGTTGGTTTTTATGACAGACCATCGCTCACAGGAAGGGATGTGTTTACAGCTTTTGTTTCATTTGAAATAAACAGACAAAAAAAGTACATCTGGCAGTTATCATGAGACAATAAACAGCAACAATAAAACCACCTACACTACCCCAAACTACATCTTCAGAAATTCCCAAAAGGCGTTGATTTAATTGTTCGACTAGGGTTTCGTTTGAGAGGAGCATTACAAACAAGCAAAATGAGATCAGTCTGAGAAATGAAACTGACAGATTACTAAGTTTAAAGGACAACACTAACGTTTCAGTCTTTCTCTCCTTCATAATTTTGCTGTTGCCGTCTGCCGACCTCCAGCCTCCAATGCGAGTGTCAAACACTGCAGTTCCTTAAACGGCCACTTGAGGGGAGTCAATCAAATCCCATTCATCCATCCTCTTCCGCTTCATCGGGGTTGTGGGGAAGCTGGAGCTTATCCCAGCTACCATACAGTAAGTCCGGGGTGGGAGGGGCTTAAAGAAAACTTTAAGAAACCTTGAAGAAATATATTAAATTACATGTAAGGTATGTACACAAATCTACACAGATTGATTTCATTTCCAGTTTCATATCCAGTTCATTTAATGTAGTTTTCCTGACAAAAATAAATAAATAAAAGATAATGAATGAAAATTCAGTAAAATAAAAACACTTTTGCTGACATACATGTCTGTATGACATCCACAGGGTTCCAAGGGTAAAGCCTTCTTGTCACTTTTAAGTACAAGGTTTGTTTTTTTGCTGTAAACATACGACATATTCAGCTGAGGTCAGCTTGTATTTGCTATTTTAGGATATTACTGTTACATTACTTATCATTTCCAGTATTCCAGGCCTATGCAGACTGTCCTACATTGCTCACAAATAGCACACTTGTATACACACACGTGCACAGATTACAGCTGGTATTTGTAGCCTAGATATGAAGATAGTTGGTTCTATAACTTTTATCCAGAGGAAGTGGTGCTCTGCAGGGAGGCAGCTGGAGGCCAAAATGCAGCCTGGTGCTCAGAGAGGAAAGGGAGGATATAATCAGTGTCTCCATCTGTGGAGGGTGGCATAAGACAAGACGGGAGACACGCCTTTAATTAACCTTCACCTTCCTCTGCTTGTTCTCACATGTGCATGCCCGTGTTTGCGTTTGTGTGATTAGATGCCAGATAAAACACGGTCAGAGTGGTGCTGTTAAACTTACAGAGAATAAAATAGATGGAAACCAAGTCACAACATCCAAGGCTGAAAAGTGTATTTCTGTGTTAAACTGTCACTTCCTTTTTTACAACCTGGTCCAAAAACCAGCTTTGATGTTTTGTTATTATTTTCTGTCTTCATCGGGACCCTTTTTAAAAACTCATCCAACCATCATTTGTTAAGACTCATCTGTTAAAGCTTAAAAAGAGAGGAGAGGAGGTGGCTTTGATTGACATGCGCGCCACCCAGTGTTGGGGTCATTACTCAAAAAAAATAATGAACTACTCATACATGTGCGTATGCATTACTGGTGCTAACACAGGGGCGCTGTATGCTTCATCTCCACTAATTCAATTCACTAACTGCATCTCTTGACTGTGTGGGCACTGTTGGTTTCATTTGGGTCATTTTTGATGGAATTATCCAAAAAATGTTTGACATGTGGCACAGACCATCAAAGAAGTACTGTATGTGTTTCTATTTTTTATTCTGTTAGGCCTCAGTCACACAGACCTAGGGACAGCTTTGAGATCCCTGCAGTCACCTGGCACTGGCTGTCATTGGGTGAAATCATTGACAAAGCGGTGCCGCAACAAAAAACTCCATGTGATTGGCTGATTGGTCACTGGTAGTTTGTAGGGAATACGTCTGTAAACATTCGAAATGTACTCACCGAGTGGTAGTGGAACTTGTGCAGTGCAAACCAGTTTGTGTTGCACATTTCACAGTTTCAGTCCTGTTTAGTGAGCAGGTGTTTTTTCCACACCAACTTTCCAAAGCAATCAAAGCATTTACAAGGAGATTTTTGACTACAGCTTACTTAGTGTTGTCATGCAAACAGGACCACTACTGGCTCCAAAAAGTGACCTGCACCCAATATACCAATGATAAACTTCAAAATGCAGATCAGGAAACTCAGCTGTATATGACGCATCACCTCGTCTGTACAATTTTAAAGTGGGAGCTGAATTTTTGACCCTTATCCTTGTAAGTCAAGTCAAGATTTAATATTATATACTTGTGCATGAGTTTGCCTTTGCACCATTTATGGTAACACTGAGTCCTAAGACAAAGAAGAAAACTTTAACATAGTGAGCTAACACAGAGAGGAAAACACACATAATTGTTTTTTACTGGAAGATATATGGACTGTAACGGTTTCTTGGCAAACAGGGGCACCGTGGCTTCCTGGAGTCTCTGCTGGCGTCTTGGAAACCTCATGGTGACAAGAAAACTCCAGGAAGCTGTGGCCTTTAGCATGTTACAGTTTTTAAATATAAGAATGGTAAGACTCTAACTGGCATCTGAAATGTCAACTTTTCTTCCTTCTTCTTTTTTGCTGTCCTTTAATTCACTCATTTATTGATTCACCTTAATTGGATTCGGTAGTGCGGACATTTAGGATGTAGTTCAACTAATCCTCGAGTCGTTTGCCGCTATAATGTCCACACTGACAAGAAACATCAGAGCTTCATCTGGCTGTATGTGTCACTGTCACTGTAACTAATTCAGAAAGTGTTGACCCAGGGAGTAATACTTTTCAGCAACAGTTGACCTTTGTCAGGCTCAGAGTGTTATGGTGAGGAGACCTGTAGCTTAACGCTGACTGACAGCCTTGTCATGTAAGATTTGATTGGTGCCAAGGGGTGTGTGAGACAGTGATGTAAAAAAAGAGGAAAAAAAGATATGGGGCTGTCAACATTCATGAGAAATGATCACGGTGTCAAAGGGAAAGCATCCACTTGTCATTTCTCAGACCGCTCTGTTCTGTTCCACTCACCATCTTTCTTCCATTCATCTTTCTGATGCAAATCTATCTTGTTTTCTTCCTTCCTTCCTTCCTTCCTTCCCATCCTTTCCTCTTTGTTTTCCTTCACTCTCTCCATTCTGCCAATCAGAGATGGGCAGTAACGCGTTACTGTAATCCGATTACTTTTTCAAGTTACGAGTAAAGTAAGGGATTACTATTGCAAAAACGGTAATTAGATTACCGTTACTTTCCCGTAGGAACGCTGTGTTACTGCGTTACTAAAACCGTGATTTTTTTGCGAGAATGTCTCATGACAGTGACGTAAGCGAGTGCGCCATTCGTGACAACAGCTGTGTGCAGATCAACAGTGGATCATATATCGAGTGAGGAGAGAGTATGAGCGTGCAGCGTTTAAAGCGTGGAAGTACTGACTTTACTTTAAGTTTGATTCCATAAAAAGTGACAAAAACATTAGCGTCCATTAGCGTTGTGCGTGGGAAGAAAACTTCTTTTTACAGCGAAAAAAACCCCTAAACTTCCAAGCAATCCTTCGCTGCTGCACACCTGCACCAGGATAAACCTCCGCCTACCCTACTCCTGCTTTACAGGTGAAAATAGAGCAACAGGACCGCTAGTCTTTGACTTTATTTATTTTCTGCTGTGTTTTACTTGCATCTATTTGAAAGAGTGAGTGTAAACACAAAAAATAATTTATTTTATGTGCTGGAATGTGCAGAAAATAGGTTTTAATGTTAAACTAATTTATTCAAGTCAGAGAATGTTGCATATAATTACATTTTTGCTTGATGCATAAAGTTAAAAGATTCAAACTAATAAAACAAGTTTTAAAAAGAGACTTTTCCATTTGATTACATTTTGTATGATGGATTATGCAGAAAATGAAGAATTGGGCTGAAAGATCTATCGCTTTATCACCTATTGAGGTTGTAAATCGTGTTTTTAAAAAGTAACAAAGTAACTAAGTAATTAATTACTTTTGAAAATAAGTCATCAGTAAAGTAATGGGATTACTTTTTGGGGGAAGTAATCAGTCATTAGTTACTGATTACTTTTTTCAAGTAACTTGACCAACACTGCTGCCAATCCTTCGTCTCTCCCTTTCTGTTCTTTCCTTTACTTCCCCTTGTTTACTTCCTCCCTTTCCTCCCCTCCTCTTATTCTCTTATCCTTTGCATCTTTTCCTTATTCTAAAACTGTCCAGCTTACAACCAATTCAAGCACCATAATCTAACTCTAATTGTAAATGGACTGGTTTCTACTCTACCTGACCTCTCAAAGCACTTTGAGTGTGTAATCAGCCAGATACACAAAACAAATACTTTTATTGAAGCTCTTGATCCATAAATATCAATTATCACGCTGTCATTGCTGGATATTGATAAAAGACCTGAGGAGCTCAGACATTTTTGTGCAATCAGTCTTTGACTGAAGATGCCACTCTTGATTAACTCCAGAGCATGTGGGTGTTGGGAGAATCCAAATACAACAATGCAAACACATATCGAGGCACGAGATGTTAGAGACTGATGTGAAATGGTGTTAGCACATCGTTGTTTAATAAGCAACCATCCACACAGCTCCCTGTGTTTGCTGGACAACCACTGAATGCACCTGAGCTGCTGGTCCAGCCCCACGGTTGTGACAGTGAGAAACATGTGACTGTAAGCTTTAATGGGCAGTCTAAAATCTCAGGCCTGTCACTTTGTGCCTTCATTCAGATTAATGTGCACACCGAGCGGCTGGGCATTAAGCCCCACAGGCCCTCTCAATGACACACTTCAGTGCTCTGTGGCTCACTGCTGTACACCTGGAAACACATACCAATATCCTGCATGGAGGCTTGTCATGGTCACTCAGGAGGATGTGCACTCAGAACACAAACACTCACTTCCCCGAGAAAAGCCCAAGAAAGGTTTATTTCAACTCCAATTCTTTATAATAAACAAATTACTGAATAAAATCCAACGATGGCATCACTGTGCCTGTTTTACAGAAGGTCTTAAAGACTCATATGTGTTATGTTTTCCACTTCTAAGCTTTGGTAACAAATAAGAAGAAGAAACTGTACTCAAAGAACGTCAACATATTAAAAAGGTTTCTTAATGTTAATGAAGAATGATACATTTTTCCTGTGAAGTGTATAAATTCATTTTAATATTAAAGTTACTCATTGCCCCCCAAAATACTTCATCTATAAGAATCAGATGTTAATTATTATTTCCTTGGGATTTGGGATTTGACAGTAAATTAATGACTCTTTATTTTCTTGGGGCAAGTTCTGTAGTGGCACCAGATGTTGCTGTCTTTAAAATGCTCATAAGTCATGCTGGTGTCTATCTTTTTTTTCTCTTGGAGCTTGGAGTAATTCTCAACAGCATCTGGCTAATTCTAATGAAAATTTTTTCATCATCTGTTGGAGAGAGGAGGCAAGAGGAGATACAAAGTGTTGCTCTGCCCCCATTTGGTAGCAGACAGAAAGGCAGGAGAGCATATTCAGGACTGATAGCTTATAAAGCACCAACACTCAGTAACTAGATATTTAAAGATAAATTTTGTACTACTCCCAAGGTACGCTAAACACCGACATATAATTTAGATGCAGGCGATTAAACCCTCCACTCCCAGGCAGATTGCATAGTACAGGCGGCAGAGGAATGCTCAAAAAGCACTTATTACAGTGGAATTAAAACCACTTTCCTGCTTGTAAATTCAACAATATATTATACAAAGCGTGTGCACTCACTACAGAGACGGTGTGTCATACTGTGCAAAAGTATATGTGCACTGTGAAGACCTAAAGACTGCATCGGGTCATAAGCTGCTACTTTTTTCCCACACTGTGAACACTGCAGCTTATACAGACATGCGGCTAATGCATATTTTTTTCATGCGGCCAAAAACGTTTTGCCTGGTAACAGTAGGCCAATAAAATTGATAAGTAGTATATATACGGTATATATTTTTACCGGTTGTTAAGAGCTGTTGTAATGTTGTTTGTGCACTGTTCCGTAAAAAAACCATAAGCAACGTAATTTGTGTGTTACTGATACGTACGTATACTTAAAGGTAGCCGTGTTACAGGCGCTGTTCGAAGAAAAAAAGCATTTGCAGTATGTATTTTTGTATGTTTATGTTACCATGTTTATGTTACCGTACGAATTAAATTAAACGTTAAAAATCCTCATGTGTAATGTTTCTGTGTAAATATCTCATATTACAAGTGAAACGCATACGGCTTAAAATCCGGTGCAGCCTGTACAAGTACAAAATTGATTTTCTTTCTAAAATTAGAGCATGTGGCTTTTAATCAGGTGCGCTCTGTAGTCTGGGATTTACGGTAATATGTGCTGATGCAGCATTCATTTTCCAAAAGCGTTGTGCAGTGAATAAAGAGACAAAGAAAGTCAAACTTTGTCAAAGCAAAACAGGAAAACTACCCACTATGAGTATATACACCAAAACACCCCCAATTTGAACCCTACATACAGGTAGAAATTAAAACTTTCTCAACCTGTAGTGATACATTAGGTGGTGGACTAATGAGGCTATGGAGAATCTGCAGGCGTGTCTGGACTGCACTGACTGGGAAGTTTGGATGAGTATACAGATGCTGTGACGCCATCGGCTCTTGTGAGGACAGCTGCACACTATCTCCCACCACGCTGAGTTATAACAATGACAAGCTCACAGCTAAGGTAAGGAGGCTAAGGTTGGATGAGGAGGAAGCATTTTGGAGTGTGGACAGAGTCACTAGATGATGTTAAAGAGCAGATTTATCAAGATGGTGACAGAGGCCGTCAACTGTACTAAAGAAACCAGTTTCCAGCTAATGACTGCGTCTGTCTGAAAATTCAATTAAATTTTATTTATATACTCAGTGTTGGGAAGGTTACTTTTAAAATGTATTCCACTACAGATTACAGAATATATGCCCCAAAATGTTTTGTACCGTATTCCGTAACGTTACTCAATGAGAGTAACATATATTGAATACTTTGGATTACTTAATGGTGATGGTAAGCTACATTGTAGCCACAGCCACCCTGGGGCGCACTGACAGAGGCATTGATTACAGTTGGATTACAGTTACTGTAATGGATTACAGTTACTCATATTTTGTATTTTAAATATGTAATGGCGGTACATTTATTCCGTTACTCCCCAACACTGTATATACTTATTTACTAAATCACGACAGCAGTCACCTCAAGGCACTTAAAGGGCAAATGGCAAGTTAGATATTTCTATTTATCGTTTTAATAATGTATTTATTTCTCAGTATTTATTTTAACAGCCATCAAACTGGCTGAGCCTTCCAAAATAAGAGACTTCTGGGCTGTTGAAATCCTAGCAATGGTAGTATTTGGCATTAGTGAATGCTAGCTAAACACAGACAGTTAGCTTACCTAGCAGTGACTCCTGCAACATCCACTACCAAAACTGGGTTTGGGGGGAGTTTAATCATGCATTAGATCCTGAGAGTCCAAATACACCTATGGTCGACATGTGGGCACTTTGGAAAACAAAGATGCAGAATAGAATAGAATAGAATAGAATTACTGTCATTGTACATGTACAATGACATGGTGCAAGAATAAAATATAAATAGTAGAGAGCAGGAATCAGTGGCAAACAAGAGAAGTATATATAAAACCAAGAGAAAGGCACACATTAGAGAACATTAGCATATTACGTTAGTTGAGTGGCTTCATTAGCAGGTCATGCTGACTACTGATACTCACTTAATGAAGTACAAGCCTAAAGCCCCTCACCTCACCTACAATTCACACCTAGCCAACGGCCTGAACAGCTTCTACTATTGCTTCGACAAGCGGTGGAACAGAGCTGTTATCCCCCCCACACCTCTCTCCATACTTGAGACCGAGATAAACCCTGTCAAAGCACGTGGACCAGATTTGGTGTTTCCATCCACCTTGAAGCAACTGTGCTGATCAACTGTCTCCACAATTCACTGACATCTGCAACACATCACTGGAGACATGTCATTTGACAGCCTGCTTCAAGGCCTCTAACAATATTCCTGTTTCCACAAAAACAAGGCTCACAAGCTGTGCTATATAAATAAATTTTGATTTGATTTGATTTAATGGCTACAGACGCATCTCATTGACCTCTGTAGTTATGGAAATAACTGAAAGCTTGACAGCTTTGTGCTGTCCCATCCCCAATCAAGCACAGCTCGGAGCTGATTGTGAACAGGACATACAAAACCTCACAGGACCTCGTCTTCCTGCATAACTCTCCAGTGGACACTGTGTAGTCCTTACATTTCCTGAAAAATATGAACAAGGACCTACTTCCTGCGGCAGCTGAAGAAGTTCAAGCTACCAAAGTCAGTGATGGTGAAGTTCCACTCCTCCACTATGTCCTCATCAGTGTCTAGTACACTGCTGCCAAAAAATTCTGAAGACCATATGTAAATATGTGTACATTTTTTGTATTACCAGTGTATTCCACTACAGATTACAGAATACATGGCCCAAAATCTGGTTTGTAACATATTCTGTTAGGTTACTCAATGTGAGTAAGGTATTCTGAATACTATTATAATTACTGAAGGCTACTCGCCACTGAGCTAACATTGTTAGCTGGCGTTAGCTGAGATTAGTTAATAGACCGCAGACTGTTAGACTTGATGGACAGCATTAACAACCTGCTAGCTGCAAATAATCATGTGCAGTTCTGAAAGCAATACCAACTAGATTTTTAAATCTTAATATAAAATGAGTCACAGTAGGCTGGACATTAGGTAAGGCTGCAATTTTTGCAGTGGTTTGGCATAGAAAACTATTTCTTTATCAGTAATATGTTTTCATTCTATCTGCTTTCAGAACTGCACGTGATTATTTGCAGCTAGCAGGTTGTAATGCAGCCTTCATTAATAGTAATAAATCACACAGCAATAGTACATCGAAGATGCTGAAGTGGCACATAACCCAGGTTGCTACCACAACTAAAACAAGGTAGTTGTTGAATGCAGGGAGCGGGACCACACCTCCATACACATCCCTTCCGGTTCTGTCTATGTATGACACCCCCTTCAAGAAATGCTGTCAAACCTAAAATAAGGGTGTGGTCCCAGCTAGTCAATGTTAGCTACATCTTTATATAGCAAAGTGCATGTGGGCAAACTAAATTTATATATGTTCAACAATATTCCTCCACCCCAGCACTGCTGTACCTAATGACTTTTTTGGTGATTTGAGGCATTGAGGCGATCGTGGCTCAAGAGTTGGGAGTTCGCCTTGTAATCGGAAGGTTGCCGGTTCGAGCCCCGGCTTCGACAGTCTCGGTTGTTGTGTCCTTGGGCAAGACACTTCACCCGTTGCCTACTGGTGGTGGTCAGAGGGCCCGGTGGCGCCAGTGTCCGGCAACCTCGCCTCTGTCAGTGCGCCCCAGGGCGGCTGTGGCTACAATGTAGCTTGCCATCACCAGTGTGTGAATGGGTGGATGACTGGGTATGTAAAGCACTTTGGGGTCCTTAGGGACTAGGAAAGCGCTATATAAATACAGGCCATTTACCATTGATTGCTTATATCACAATGCATTTAATTTTTAAGGAAAACACATTTGAAATATTTAAATGAATAAAATAAATCTACTTGGTTGCCTCTGCTGTATGTACGTATAAGTATTCCGCACCCTCTCTCTGTGTATTTCTATTAATTTTCCATGTCATCAGGTAAATCAGTAACACAACATCTCTACTACTTTAGACAGTGGAATAAGTTTTTTTTCATTAACTTGAAGCAGTCTTTTAAACAGCTTCGTTCGCTGGAACAAATTGTTGCCTTATTGTCTCCTACTGAATGGAGGCCCCTCACGTAGTAGCCAAACAGATTTTATGGCATTGATAAAGGAGTAATCATGATGGCATTTCTCACAGTGATTATTCTCTGAACTAGCCTCCCTCAGTTAGGCCTTCTTATCATTTCTAGACCCCCCTTTTGAGAGCTGTTCTGTATTACACCAATTAGCACAGTGAGCAACTCAGCCGCTTCCACTCTGTGCTATAAATTTATTTCTAGCTGTTTCACTGACAAGGTATGCTGTCACTGTGCTGCTGACTGACAGGAGTAAATGTGTGTTTGTGTGTTGGATGGTTCAGCCTGGCATTTTATTGCACTATTAAACGTTATTAAACATCCTTTTTTTGTTGTATTTTACTGTGTTTTAAGGATAATGCCCTTGAATTAAAAAAAAATACAATGTTAAGGGCTAAAGGCCCAACTCTCTTGGTTTAATGGAAAAGGAGCAGATACCAATACCCATCTCCCTGTATAAATGGACAGTAGAGGGCATGAAAACGTCATCTACACCTTCCTGAACTCCAAATCCTCTCGTGTACCTCAAACGAAGTCGATGGTCCTTCAGACCGCTCAGAGATACATTGCACAAAGCCCGTGACTGAGTCAAGCCACCATCTGCATCACGCTGGCATTTTGTGGGTCATTCCTCAGCGTGACAACAGGCATAGAAAAGCATAATATGAGCTGAGTGGGTGATAGTGCTGCAATTCTACTCTTAATGACAACTGAGAGTGTGTATGTTTCATTGTGATAAGGGCTAAATGAAAACAGGAAAGCATGAAAGAAAATGACAATGACAATAAAGTGAGATCTGTGGGTGAAAATAACCATATTTCTGCAGGTTCCAAAAAGGTGCCACAGTGACTATGAAATCAGCTTAATGCATTTAGGATGGCCCCAGTGTTCCGATGAGCAGGTCCCTATTAGGAAGGTAATTGGTTTGGCGGATTACTCAAAAAGTTATGGACTGATTTGCATGAAAATTTACCAGAGGTCAGCCTTGGCCCAACTTCAATGCGATTAACTTTGGAATAAAATATAGTTTCAGATCTGGACTGAGTATTTTTGTGAGATAAAACTAAATTGGACATTTTGCATGATGTCTTCACATAAAATGTGGAGGAAATCTTTTTTAAAAATTGAGTATGTGGAAATAGAAATGTTAAGAAGTTCACGCCTCTGAGTTTATCCTTCTTGCATCCCATCAGGAAGTTACAAGAAGCCTAAACACATGTCTTTAGCATGGCCTCGAATAACACAGAGACTTTATGTTTGGGTTAAAGTTAAAGATAGGTTTGCTCTCTTAAATCAGGCTGGTGGCTGCTGAACCAGAGGCATTCTGGTTATAGCTGAGGCAGATTCTCATTACTGCAACAAAAATATAATGGAACGACTCAGTTAGTATGACTGTACAAGACATTTGCAGTGGATTTAATGTTTTAGGTCTCATAGTACTGCCATCTGTAGGCCAGGTGAGGAAGTGCGTCTATTTCAGCTTTAATTCAGTTTTTCAATTCAATTTTATTTCTACAGCATCAAATCACAACAACAGTTGCCTCAATTTATATTACAATAATACATACAGAGGAAAAAACCCAACAATCACATGACCTATGAGCAAGCACTTTGGTGACAATGGGAAGGAAAAACTCCCTTTTAACAGGAAGAAACCTCTGGCAGAATTACTCCAGATGTAACGGGACTCAAACCTTCCTCAGTAGATAATGGTTCTCACTGTGGTTCATGAGTCCTAATGCCTTGGAATTGGCTCTGTGATCCTTTCCAGACTGATAGATATCGGTGACTCAGCTGTTTCTTTAGATCGTGGTGTGGTGCGCTACATTTAGAGATCTTTTAGCCTTCTTTACTTTGTCTGACAGGTTCTGTTTAAGTGATTTGCTAATTCACCAACTCAGAGTGCTATTGAAACAAAACTCAGCTTTCCAAAAAATGTGAATAATCACAGTTAATGTTTAATTTAAAAAGAGAGGAAGTTGCTTTTTCACACAATGACAGGTAGGTTTGGGTGGCTTTTCCCTCTTTGTCTAATATTAAAGTTTGATGATCTGGAACATGTGTGAAAAATATCCACAAAAAAACCTAAGAAATCAGGAAGGGGAAAGAAAAATACTTTTTCACAGCACTGTAGCTCTGAAGTATGAACCATTATAATTATGGTTATCTGTAACATTTAGCTCTAAATGTGAAAGAAAAAGACTTCAGAGTGGCACAGTTACAAACCAGCGCCATCATACACTTACAATCATTTTCTGTTTTTACTTTGAAGTGTCTTTTCAGTCTTGCTGTGACTGACGTAAGCTGTTAAACAGTGGACCTCTCATCATGTTGAAAGTTTAGCTGTGAAAGAATATGAATGAATTCCTCATAGCCAGAGTGAAGACAACAGCATCACGATCACTGCTTCGTTTTGCTGAATGCTATGAATAGTTTGACCCTGCAGCCAACATGCAAGCTGCAGTGCTGCTGCCGTTGGCCATCTGCAGGTATCTGTTTAGAGAGATTAGTAAAAGTGCTGATGATGCGAGAGCTGTGCCTTGCACTCCCGACTGCACACTAAACAACAACTCCCAGACTAAATTAAACACACACTTAGCCCAGAGAAGCTCTCAACAACTTTTAGTTTTGTTTTTAGCTCTAAAAATGTTTCCCAGGTCCACACGTAAGCCATCTCCAAACTGGCCATGAACATGAGCTGATTACCTGCACTGAGACCGCGGCAAGACTGGAGTTGGTTGTATGAGAAGCAGATCAGCCTGTTTGATTCCCTCCTGCCCTGCTTCAGACAGCAAAGTACTACAGTGAGTAAATGAGAGCAGCGGGCATGACGCACTCATGACCACATTTTAACTCAGTGAAAGGACACAAGGACAGAGTCACTTTGACCTCTCAGTGAGCTGGTGTATATCTAGTTGGGTCATTCAAACCCACTATGTGGACTTTGTTTGATCACTGTCTTCCATCCTTTTACAATGATACATTCAACGGGAATGGCAGTTTTTTAAAGTGTATCATGACTCGAGAGTGTGTCACTTACAATAAGAAGAATGACAGTGTGCTCCACAGACATTCGCACGCATGCTAAGCAGCCCTCCCTGCTTTAGTGGTCACCCCTAAGCCAATTGAGGGATGGGCTGACATGTCACTGCTGATGGTGGGGGCTATGCTCAGTGCAAGAGTATTAGTCCTGCTAAATACAGTAATGCAATTAGGGTCAATTTGGTTATGAGGACACGCTGAATTAAAACAGGTGGAGAAGAAAAGGTAGGCGGAGTGAAGGGGATCAGGCTAGTTGAGGGATCGTTTTGATCCTTGCCTCCCGCCACACTCCCCTCATACAAGCAGCAGGCAGGACGGCTGATGCACTTGTAGGTTTTTAGACATGTTTGCAAAGTTGAAGGATCTCTTTAGCAGCCCGCAGGTGCCAGAGGGCTCTGGGACTACTAGCAAAGCCCCTGACCCAGCTCCACCTCCACCTCCACCTCCAGCCAAGGTATGTGTTCCGCCTGTATATTCAGTTATTAGACTAACTATAATAAATCGTTATTGTCAACCAGATTTTTGACTGGTTACAGACATGAGCAGTGGCGTCTCATCTGCCTCTATCATTCAACCAGCTGCTCTGTACCCTGGCAGCAAAACAGAAAAAAACCCCAAATAAAATTGTTTCACTACCTCATTGAAATCACTCATTACCCAAACGGGCACTTTGAAATTTGTTTCATCATGAACGCAGCCTGTTTTTAAAAGTGTCCATCAGGGGAGGCAGTCATTTGTCAAACGCTGAATTCACCATTCTTTAAAACTGCCACTGAAATTAAAGCGTCACTCTTAATGGCCACTGTTTGACAAATGGAGCCAGGCGTCAGATTTTGTGAAGAAAAAAAATGTTGATTTGTCGTGTAGGAGGAGAAGCCAGCTGAGAAGGAGAATGAAGACAAGAAAGTGGACAAACCACAGGGTGAGTCATTCTAACGGCTGAAAAGTTTACCCAGTTCCTTTTTTTTGTCCCATCCTGTGAAATTAAAACAAGACTGACTGTTAATATGTTGGGAACATGAGAAAATATGGATTATTTTAAATTTCGCTTCATTTTGGTTTGCCTCTTTATTTGTCAGGGACTGTGTACAAAAACTATTCATCTAACATGACAGTTTGTTGTCCCTGCACAGGTCATCGAGCAAATAGAAACATATGCATCATCATTTTTTTTAAAAGACATACTAATACAAATGCAACTGACAAATCAACGTAATAGGCCAAACACCCACATCTAAATCCACCAATATCCATCCACATAAATACAACACTTGTTTATGCCATTACAAGGGAAATAAGTATGTAACGTTTTACTGTATAATAAGCTTCTTTACAAATGTATTTGCTAATTAGATACTGCAGTGAAACACAGTGTTACTGAAACACCTCCACACTTCAGTCAGCCTCGTGTATTATTCTGTTTATTCTTGTTATTTGTATAAAGCTGTAGTTATAATAGTTATAGTCATAGTTATAAAGCGCAAACAGTCAAACGAGTGACAAAAAGGGACCAAAATAAGAGAAAGCCTTTGGACAAATGTCCAATATGAAACGTTCAGCCTTGGACGACTTCTCTCGCGCCTGCTGACCGTTTCCATTTTAGTTGAGTTTCCTCGACTGCTGAGCTCGACAAGAAATGGAATTTCACTGATTTGTTGATTGTGTTGCTGAAAGTTTGAATGGCCTTTTGGAGCCGGAGTGAATAACATCAGGTTTGTCTCCATCATCCATCCAGGTTCTGTTACTTCATTCTGCTGATCCCACGGTTGCCTAATGTGTCTGAAAGCCGGACAGAAACACGGCCAGCTAATAATCAACCCCTCAAATGTCATATTCAGCGTCTTGTCTCTCTCTTTTACAGATGTTACAGGAATCTTTAATAGATGATGAACTAAATAAAAATGGTTTCACATAACCAGTGCAGCAAAGATGCCAAAAAAAGGATGAACACATTTACAGTTCGTAGTTGCTTCACAGATGGATGACATGCAGTTATAAGACTAAAGGGACTATAAGGAAAACACATAATACAATGATGAGGAAATTAGCAATTAAAAGAAATAAATGGGAAAACAGAAACCATTATAAATATAAAACTTAATCTAATGTATTGTTACGGTTATATTTCTAAATGTGTAATATTTTTATAAAGATGTCTAAAAGAAATGCTTTACAGGAAAACAAACGATGCAAAATAAATAATTAGGTAAGATCAAACATTTTTTTATTCTTCTTCCAGGAGGTGAGGACCATTTCTAACAATCTTGAAAAGCCAAAATAAACGTAGGATTTTTTTCCCCTTTCTTAGAATCAGCTCCATCACCGGCACCACCCCCAGCCCCTGAACCAGCACCATCAGCGGCCCCGGCACCAGCTTCGGCACCAGCTCCTGCCCCAGCTCCAGCCGCGGCTCCAGCTCCTCCACCAAACCCCGATCAAGCTGGAGCTGAGGGGTAAGACATGCGCTTGCAGTGTTGTTTCTTCTACCTAATTTTTTCCAGGTACATTTCATTTGAAAGCGGGTGCACCGACAGTCAAAAGCGTTTACAGAGAGTAGTTACAGTGTGTTTATCCTCAGAATATCAGCCCAGCCTCCAAACTCCACTTTAGCTCACTGCAAACACACACCTGCCAAGTGACACCACAAACCTATATCAAAGTAATCACCCCAAGGACGCTAATTAATCAGATTCCCTGGCAAGAGGGCGGAGAGGGAGGGAGGGTGCCCGGGGAGATAAGCGCAGCATGTGAGATCTTTACCCGCTGGAGCAACATGCATATTAAAAGAGGGATGGCCTGAAAGTGGATTAAAAGATTTTCAGTTCTTTAGGTTTTAAGGAGCTCACCAGAGCTGCTTCTGGTCCCTCAATAAACACTATGAAGGCGACAGGTAGAGGCAGCAACGGCTGATCCTCGTAGTTCTAAGCACAGGTTGGATTTCAACGAGGATATGATATATATGACACAACAATGGTGGCAAGAGCCAGAGGCTCCAGGTGGAGGACAGGTAGCGTGCGTGTGTGTGTGTGTGTGTGTGTGTGTGTGTGTGTGTGTGTGTGTGGTGGTGGTGGGGTCAGTGTCAGCCAGCAGCTTAAGTAATGTGTGGAATAAATAGTGTCAGAGCTCAGAGGGGATCCTGAGGTACTCTACAGAAGAGCTAGACTGGGAGTTTTTACTGCCAGTGCTACACAAAACCTGAAGTGTGTGTGGTTTACTCTGTGTCCTTCTCATATATAAACCGCCCAAGTATGTGTCCTTCTTCTTTTATGAGGCATATTAGTGAGATGAAATGCTGCATCGCCTTTAGGGTTGATTAAGTCTGCAAAGGCTTCCTACCAGAACCGGTGTCACCACGGCGTTGGCTCACTTTCTTTAACTTTCTTTCATTTAGTTTCCACAAACCAGGGGCGGTACTCCAACCCAGCACAGTGTACCATTTACACACTGAAAACAATGAAAGAAACGATGGAAAAACAACCTGACAATTAAGTGTGAAAATGTACTGACTTTAATTTGACTGCAGGGCCTGATCTCAGCATGTTGGATGTGTCAGTTTAAACATGGTGTATTGTTCTGTCAAAGGCACTACAGAATTTTATCCACTAGGGGGAGAGCATCCATCATTCTCACAGCTCGGGCCGAAGTGGAAGACCGCTATTGGCCTAGCCTGGCCTGACCTCTAGATCTGTCCTCCCTGACCCAAAGTGCCCTAACCTTAACCACAAACAGGTGAAGCTGGACTCCATCCATTTGGCTCTGCAGTGAGCACCACTTGGCTGATTGCATTTATCCGTGTAATGTGATCCTTCTTATGTCACAAGTTATTTCTCTCTGTGATTCACTCTTTTTAGCATTTCAAATCACAGGTACTGAGCTGGGTCCTGAATGAAAAGGGAACGATTGTAAACTGAAATAAACACTGAGGATGGTCGCAATGCACTGAATCAAATATTTCTACATTTATATACCTTAAATGTGTATTATACTTTATCAGTGATGGCAATAACGGAGTTACAAGTAACGGCGTTACTTTTTTCAGTAACGAGTAATCTAACTAATTACTATTCCTATCGTTACAACGCAGTTACTGTTACTACTTTAAGGGGCGACCGTGGCTCAGGGGGTTGGGAAGCATATCTGTAACCGGAAGGTTGCCGATTCGATCCCTGGGCTCTCTGTCCTGGTTGTTGTGTCCTTGGGCAAGACACTTTACCCTACCGCCTACTGGTGTTGGCCAGAGGGGCCGATGGCGCGATATGGCAGCCTCGCTTCTGTCAGTCTGCCCCAGGGCAGCTGTGGCTACAACTGTAGCTGCCTCCACCAGTGTGTGAATGTGAGAGTGAATGAATAGTGGTATTGTAAAGCGCTTTGGGTGCCTTGAAAAGCGCTATATAAATCCAATCCATTATTATTACTAACAAGAAAATGCGGCGCGGATGCGTTACTATTTTTCAACAAACAGACAGTTGAAGCTGTGTTCAGTTTACTGCACCTTATATCAGTTGCACGGAAGTAGCTGTCTACGTAAGTAATCTGGGCGCTACAGCTTTAAGCAGCTGCGAGCGCTCTCGCGGACGGCAATCACTTTTTGGCACAACACCTGGAGCTCAGGGGGGCAAAACAATTGCATGAGTGCTGCTGTTTGACTGAGGAAGAATAAAGTAGTCGTGGTAAGTTAATCACGTGACCACTTAAAGATGACAAAGCAACAGGGTGATATATACCAGTTTTTAAATTGTGCAGATAGGCCACGTAAAACCAGAATCCTGATAAACAATATATACACTGCGTTTTTTCCTGAATAGTTTCGTCACGTTAACGTCTAAGGACAGCGCTAGCAAGCACTCTCTGCTTATGACAAAAAATTAAAAAACTAAACAAAAAACAGCCCGTTCGTGTTGGTGGAAAAATGTACCATGCTGACCAATCAAAAAATTATATTTGTTTAGGAAGAGGGTGAAGTTTTAGGAGTGACAGCAAGAGAGAGAGAGAGAAAGAGAGAAAGAAAGACAGCAGAAAAAGAGAGAGAGAGCGTGTAGTTAATGTGTTGTCTTCAGTGTTGGTCAAGTTACTTGAAAAAGTAATCAGTAATTAGTTACTGATTACTTCCCCCCAAAAGTAATCCCGTTACTTTACTAATTACTTATTTATGAAAGTAATTAGTTACTTATTTACTTTTTAAAAACATAATTTATCCCCTAAATAGGTAATAAAGCAATAGATCTTTCAGCCCAATTCTACTTTTTCTGCATCATCCATTATATAAAATGTAATCAAATGAAAAAGTCTCTTTTTAAAACTTGTTTTATTAGTTTTAATCTTTTAACTTTATGCATCAACCAAAAATTAAAGTATATGCAACATTCTCTGACTGGAAAAAAATTGTTTAACATTTAAACCTATTTTCTGCACATTCCAGCACATAAAATAAAATAGGTTTTTATGTTTACACTCACTCTTTCAAATAGATGCAAGTAAAACACAGCAGAAAATAAATAAAATCAAAAACTCAGCGGCCCTGTTGCTCTATTTTCACCTGTTTAGCAGGAGTGGGGCAGGCGGAGGTTTGCTCTGGTGCAGGTGTGCCGCAGCCGTCATGTCAGTGGAAGGATCCAGCAGTTTCTCTGTGAATTTCACATTCCTGTGGCAGCGCACTCGGCGCTTGCTCGGAAGTTTAGGGTTTTTTTCACTGTAAAAAGAAGTTTTCTTCCCACGCAGTGAACAGCAGACCCTAATGTTTTTGTCACTTTTTACAGAATCAAACTCAAAGTAAGGTCAGTACTTACACGCTTTAAACGCTGCACGGTCATATTACAGGGAGTGCAGAATTATTAGGCAAGTTGTATTTTTGAGGAATAATTTTATTATTGAACAACAACCATGTTCTCAATGAACCCAAAAAACTCATTAATATCAAAGTTGAATGTTTTTGGAAGTAGTTTTTAGTTTGTTTTTAGTTTTAGCTATTTTAGGGGGATATCTGTGTGTGCAGGTGACTATTACTGTGCGTAATTATTAGGCAACTTAACAAAAAACAAATGTATACCCATTTCAATTATTTATTTTTACCAGTGAAACCAATATAACATCTCCACATTCACAAATATACATTTCTGACATTCAAAAACAAAACAAAAACAAATCAGCGACCAATATAGCCACCTTTCATTGCAAGGACACTCAAAAGCCTGCCATCCATGGATTCTGTCAGTGTTTTGATCTGTTCACCATCAACATTGCGTGCAGCAGCAACCACAGCCTCCCAGACACTGTTCAGAGAGGTGTACTGTTTTCCCTCCTTGTAAATCTCACATTTGATGATGGACCACAGGTTCTCAATGGGGTTCAGATCAGGTGAACAAGGAGGCCATGTCATTAGTTTTTCTTCTTTTATACCCTTTCTTGCCAGCCACGCTGTGGAGTACTTGGACGCGTGTGATGGAGCATTGTCCTGCATGAAAATCATGTTTTTCTTGAAGGATGCAGACTTCTTCCTGTACCACTGCTTGAAGAAGGTGTCTTCCAGAAACTGGCAGTAGGACTGGGAGTTGAGCTTGACTCCATCCTCAACCCGAAAAGGCCCCACAAGCTCATCTTTGATGATACCAGCCCAAACCAGTACTCCACCTCCACCTTGCTGGCGTCTGAGTCGGACTGGAGCTCTCTGCCCTTTACCAATCCAGCCACGGGCCCATCCATCTGGCCCATCAAGACTCACTCTCATTTCATCAGTCCATAAAACCTTAGAAAAACCAGTCTTGAGATATTTCTTGGCCCAGTCTTGACGTTTCAGCTTGTGTGTCTTGTTCAGTGGTGGTCGTCTTTCAGCCTTTCTTACCTTGGCCATGTCTCTGAGTATTGCACACCTTGTGCTTTTGGGCACTCCAGTGATGTTGCAGCTCTGAAATATGGCCAAACTGGTGGCAAGTGGCATCTTGGCAGCTGCACACTTGACTTTTCTCAGTTCATGGGCAGTTATTTTGCGCCTTGGTTTTTCCACACGCTTCTTGCGACCCTGTTGACTATTTTGAATGAAACGCTTGATTGTTCGATGATCACGCTTCAGAAGCTTTGCAATTTTGAGACTGCTGCATCCCTCTGCAAGATATCTCACTATTTTTGACTTTTCTGAGCCTGTCAAGTCCTTCTTTTGACCCATTTTGCCAAAGGAAAGGAAGTTGCCTAATAATTATGCACACCTGATATAGGGTGTTGATGTCATTAGACCACACCCCTTCTCATTACAGAGATGCACATCACCTAATATGCTTAATTGGTAGTAGGCTTTCGAGCCTATACAGCTTGGAGTAAGACAACATGCATGAAGAGGATGATGTGGACAAAATACTCATTTGCCTAATAATTCTGCACTCCCTGTACTCTCTGTCACCACCCGATCCGTACTGGAAACCCGATCGGTACCCCGCATGCGCAAAAGGTGTCTACTTCCGGTCGAAGCATTTTATGATAGCATTTTACGGGTCAGAGTATCTGTTAAGCGCCGTAAAATAAGAAGAATAGCGCCTAATTACAGAGTTAATAATACAGACTTTGTAATATGTCACATGTAGATTCATCAGCCAGATGAACTGCTTACTAACAATTGACAATGATAGCAGACATCATCATCGCTATTCCAATCAATCCTCTCCACACAGACAAGCATAAACACACTCAACTATCACTAAATCAAATTTAACACACGTTTGTAATGACGTTAAATCAGTTTACAATAGGGTTCATTCGCTCAGTCAGCAGGTGGCAGTATCCTCTTACACTGGGGAGTAAACTGCCATCATACGAACAGAAGAAGAAGAAAACCCCTGCACATGCGCGGTACGGATCAGGTAGACCCGATTTGTATGGTCCGACTTTGCACATGCGTAGTAAGGATCGGGGAGTCCTGATCCGTAACTATCTTTTTATTTTCCGTTTTTGTCTACATTGTACTGAAATGCTTCATTACTGGAAACATTTTAAGAGATACTTATTATTCCTAACATCTTAACAGATACTCTGACCCGTAACTATCGTAAAACGCTTCGACCGGAAGTAGACACCTTTTCAATTCAATTCAATTCAATTCAATTTTATTTATATAGCGCCAAATCACAACAAAAGTCGCCTCAAGGCGCTTCATGCGCATGCGGGGTACCGATCGGATTTCCAGTACGGATCGAGTAGTGACAGGGTCGGGTGTGTCCTTCATGGCCCACCATATCCCAGAATTCATAGCACGGCCCAGCCAATTTCAGTTTCCAACACTACTACTAAGCCACTACTAAGTTTTAAAATTACTCTTATTAATCTTTCTGGGTCACAAAATAAACTTTTAACATATTTTCAGGCGAGAAAGTAGCTGTGTACATTTCAAATATCTGCTTGGTTTATCAAGACATCGCATATTTGCAAAAGTGCGCCGGTCGAGCCGGTGAGAGCAGCGGACTCCCGGCTTCATCGTTTTCAGACCCCCGCTCTTTCGCTACTCGGGTTAAACATAATATGTAAGTCACTCGGATAACTTAAAAATGTAATTGTTTGCCTTTTTTCTGTGTTTTATTTGTTCCGGAGTAAATCGGTTTGGCTGAGATCAAAGTTATTAGATTATTAGATTAAATAAAACTTTATTAATCCATCGGGTGGGTTCCTCCGGGATTTTCACACTGCTGAATAAACGTCATAAAAAGAAGTGTGAGACAGTCGAGAATTTACGCCAGTGTCCTGTTATATTTTAGATAGCAAGGAGCAGACGGCCGAGTTTGTTAAACTCCACCGACAAAGACGAAAATCTGAAGGCTAGACCGTCCTATTTCACAGCCTCGCACTTCCAGCCTTCTCGGTCTTCGGAGGACCCGGCCCACGTAGACTGCGAAAGCCGGGTCCTCCGAAGGATGCAGCCGACGTTTTGGGATACAGCTATTATCCATTGTTGATCTGCACACAGCTGTTGCCACAAACGTCGCACTCACTTACGTCATTGTCATGAGACACTCTTGCAAAAAAAAAATCACGGTTTTAGTAACGCAATAACGCAGCATGCTCACAGGAAAGTAACAGTAATCTAATTACCTTTTTTGCAATAGTAATCCCTTACTTTACTTGTTACTTGAAAAAAGTAATCGGATTACATCTCTGGTTGTCTTGTGTAGTAGTGTGTAGTGTTGTGGATAGTTTTGTGTTGTGTGTCAGTACAATGTGACTGCTACATGACCAGAAAACCTCTTAATGCATGTTAAAGTAAAGTTCCAGATTTTTCAGAGTAAAATCTTACCTCTAGGCAACTTTAAATGCTGGAGTAGAACAGGTGTTGAATCATTAATGCCGAGTGGAGTCTCTGATTATTACACAACTTTTCCTGATTTGTTCCTTTTTTTTAATTGGTTGAAATTCCTCATTCACATCAGGAATTTTTAGGAGTTTTTATGATTTTTCTATCCTCGCTACATCAGAAACTCACTCACTGCCAATAACAGCGCAACTTTCTTATTTTGCTTCCTCAGAGAGGAGGGAGTCCCCCCTCCACCTCCCCCCATAGTCATCAACAAGTACTCAGATGAGCACCTCAGAGCCATAATCATGAAGATGAGAGAAAGAAAGCAGCTCTTCAAGGAGAAAGTGACTGATCAGTATGCTTCATCCCCTGAGATAACCCCTCCTGTCAGTGAGTGCCAACACAAAACCATTCAGTGCTGCAGATTTTCTAATATTTCTAATATCTGTGGATGTATCTAATATTTCTAATATCTGTGGTGTAGTTCATTTTCCTTGTTTAAAAACATGTTTAAAAATAGAGTATTAGAAAAATATATAAATCAAGAATGAAAAGAGCAAAAAGGAGAAAAAAAATAACCTCTTGATTCTTTTGCTTTGATGTAGTTACTTATCTAAGGTGGAAAGTTTTTTTTCTTTGGGTTTTTTTTGTTGTTGTTTGTTTGTTTGGTTGGTTTTTGCTTTGTTTTATTATTTTCTTCAAGCCCTATGTACAGGAGCTGCATACAAAAAGATATTTTGTGAAAAGGGTTGGCGTAATAAGCAAATGCTTCAGCCAATACCTTTTGATTAGCCTTGTCTCATGCTTTCTTTCTTTATGGTAGATTTTTGTTCTATTTTCACTGTTTTTTTTTTTTTCACTGTTTTCACTGAGATTTGAATTTGAATGCTAATCAATAAAATCAAAAATAAAATAAAAAATGTTATTGTTTTCATGGGGCAGTAAGGAAACTAATTCTTAATATTTAACTGTTGCTCACTCAGCCCCTTTATCCTTTCAGCGCCACTGCTACGCAAAGACGACTACAACAGAGTCATAGAGGAAAGGAGACAACAGGCAGAGGAGGCACGGATAAAGAAGGAGGAGGCAGACAAGAAGAAAAAAGAGGAGCAGGAGAAGAAGAAAAAGGAGGATGAGCAAAAGAAAGCAGAACAAAAGGCAGCAGAGGCCAAACAGCAGGAGGAGAAGAAGAGTATAAGAACCAGGATATCCGAGGCAATGTGGTCAGTGGTGGACACTGTGTTGAAGCCACTCGAGGACCTGATGGACTCTGTGTTTGGGCAATCCATAGACCCTTTCACGGACCGTCGCTACATTGCATGGCTAAGCTTGGTGACTGTGGCCTTTAACTACAACACGTGGTTCATCACGGCCCGCCTGTGCTTCCCCTACCACACTGAGATCTCCATCCCTTACTGGTTCACCCTGGATGTGTTGGCTGACATCATCTACCTGGTGGACTCTGTCATCTCCCAACCCCGCAAACAGTTCGTCAAAGGAGGAGACATCATTGTAAGTGGGAAATGATCCTGACTGCTGACAGAGAAAAACACTGGCCTGAATGACAAAGTCACTTTTATTCCCTTGCAGAAAGACAGAGTGATGACAAAGAAGCACTACAGAGATTCAGAGAGATTCCTGGTATGATCACTTAAATCCCTTGAGCTTTGAAGTTATGTACTTAATTAGAGTCAGCGACCTTACAGCTGTCTGTCTCTTTCACAGGCAGACGTGGTGTCAGTCTTTCCATTTGACTTGTTGTACATCCAATTTGGATTCAAATCTGCCTTCAGACTCAATCGTCTACTGAAGGTAAATCTACTTAAATAATGTTTAGATGAATGAGACAATAAACAACGCCTATTAAATGTACTTTGGCTCTCATCTGGCTCACATTTCCTCACCTGTTTTCAAGATGGACACATTTTTTGAGTTCAGTGATCGTCTAGAGAGCATCATGGCCAAGGCTTACATCTGGAGGTAAGACCATCCATCCATGCATCCATCCACCCACCAATCCATCCATCATCCATCCACCCACCGATCCATCCATCCACCCACCAACCCATCCATCCATCCACCAACCCATCCATCCATCCACCCACCGATCCATCCATCCATCCATCCACCCACCCACCGATCCATCCATCCATCCACCGATCCATCCATCCATCCATCCATCCATCCACCAACCCATCCGTCCATTCATCCACCGATCCATCCATCCATCCATCCATCCATCCATCCACCGATCCATCCATCCACCCACCAACCCATCCATCCATCCATCCACCAACCCATCCATCCATCCATCCATCCATCCATCCATCCACCAACCCATCCGTCCATCCACCCACCGATCCATCCATCATCCATCCACCCACCGATCCATCCATCCATCCATCCACCAACCCATCCATCCACCGATCCGTCCATCCATTCATCCATCCACCGATCCATCCATCCATCCACCGATCCATCCATCCATCCATCCATCCATCCATCCACCAACCCATCCATCCATCCATCCATCCACCAACCCATCCATCCATCCATCCATCCATCCACCAACCCATCCGTCCATCCACCCACTGATCCATCCATCCACCGATCCATCCATCATCCATCCACCCACCGATCCATCCATCCATCCATCCATCCATCCATCCATCCACCAACCCATCCATCCATCCACCGATCCGTCCATCCATCCATCCATCCATCCATCCATCCACCCACTGATCCATCCATCCATTCATCCATCCACCGATCCATCCATCCATCCACCGATCCATCCATCCATCCATCCACCAACCCATCTATCCATCCACCGATCCGTCCGTCCATCCATCCATCCATCCATCCACCAACCCATCCGTCCATCCACCGATCCGTCCATCCATCCACCCACTGATCCATCCAGTATACAATGCAATTAACTGAGATAGCAAAAATGTCAAAATGTGGCCATATCAATAACTCTCTTTATTACCCCTCTTAGAGTGATTCGCACAATTGGTTATCTGCTCTTCGTGCTCCACCTTAATGCCTGCTTCTACTACGTGGCCTCAGAATATCAGGGCATTGGTAAAACTAAATGGGTCTACTCCGGCGTAGGCAGCGCGTAAGTACAGCACTTCTATACAGCCACTTGTGTTTGAGTTGGAGGGATTTTCTCATCTTTTTTTCTGCCAACTCTTGATGTGGACCTAGCATGCTCATACTGTATTCTGAGACTCTGCTAGAGCAGCTTTTGCACGAGCAGTGTTGGGAAGGTTACTTTTAAAATGTATTCCACTACAGATTACAGAATACATGCCCCAAAATGTTTTTGTAACGTATTCCGTTACATTACTCAATGAGAGTAACGTATTCTGAATACTTTGGATTACTTAATATATTATCATGCTTTTTTACAACTACATGAATGTACTATTGCTGTGTGATTTATTACTATTACTGAAGGTTACTCGCCATACCAATACCAACTAGATTTTTAAATCTAAATATAAAATGAGTAACAGGGAGGGTGGACATTAGGTAACTGCGCTTTTTGCAGCGATCTCGTATAGAAAACTATTCCGCGTATATAAAACAGGTCCGCGGCTCTGAACCGTAAAGGCGTAAAACCATAAAGGGACCTCTGGCTAATACGTTGGGTTCGTGTTGTGCTCGTAGTTGAAAACTGGCTTTACTTTGTTGTCTGGGTCAACGTTGCTAGCGAGAGACAGAGAGAGGCGTTGAAAGGCTGCTCCAACCCAATTTATTGTTTCGGAGGAAAACACGAACACAGTGTACAGTCGAGTCTTAATAGCTTACTTACAACTGGGCTCGCCAGGCTCTCTTCTTGGCTGCAGTGGTTATTATTATATTTACATGCTTCCAGCTCCCGTTTCTGCTCGATGACATCTTGTACTTTTCCTTTTTCTCCCTCCCTCGCTCACAGACACATAACGGGTATGGCAGTCCATTCTCCCTGCAGCACGGACTGCACTGCCCATCAGGCTACATTCTTTAGGGCTATGCCTGTAGCATTCTGCCTATTGCCTTCATATTAAATCATTTTTTTAAATATTTCTTCACATCATTATGAGACGCGAGATTGAGACACAGGCATTTGAGCCTCTTAATGCGTGTTTTGTTTGGGTTTCCACCGGCAGGGAAACCCAAAATAGAGAGAGCATAGGCGAACATATCAAACAGGAAAATACCGCCGTGTAATCCCTTTATTTCAGCAAAGTAACTGTATTCTGAATACCACCTTTTTAAACGGTAACTGTAATGGAATACAGCTACTCATATTTTGTATTTTAAATACGTAACGGCGGTACATGTATTCTGTTACTCCCCAACACTGTGCACGAGTCACAGTTACAACAAACTGTTTTTTCTTCCCTCCCTCTGTGCAACTTTCTAATGATTGGCTGATGGTTTGAAAACAGTGGCTAGGGGAACATCTGTACTCACAAATGACCATATTAAACATGTTCACTCACCAACATGATACAGAAAGGTAGAAAATGAGCACATAGGGGGATAATGTTAGCAATGCATAACAAAAGGTTATAGCAGAGAAACAAAATTACCTAAAAAAAAGTCTCTGGTTTATCGCACAGAGTTATGAGTTCCAGCTCACAAAGCATCCAGTCAAAATCTTTCATATGTCCCATGTTTGCTGCTGACGCTGTGGCTGCAGTTACCTCAGCTGCTTCTTCTATGCCGAGAAGTCCCTGCTACTGATCGCCGAGTTACCAACTCCTGACACCACATTCGGGCTGATCTTTCAGATGACCAACTACCTTTTCGGGGCATTCTTTATGTCCACCATGCTTGGCCAGGTAGCTTCTTTCTCGTAGCATTTTTGTTATTTTACTTTCTCTTTTCTTTTAATATTTTTTTCTCTTTAGGAAGCTAAAGCAATTTCAGCAAGACATCAAGGAAATCGCTCAAACGTGCCCAGAACCCACCACTGCCATTTTATGCAAAACAAAGAAACAAACTCCATTTTCCCCCACACGACCCCAAAACATCCAATACAGTTTATGACACCCCTCTCTGACACCCCCCCCCCCCCCCCCCCAAAACTCTCCACAGGTACCTGCGTTCTTACTACTTTGCTGTCCGCAGTCTGATCAACATCGGGGGTCTTAATGAACCCGAAACCGTCTTTGAGATTACCTTTCAGATGACTAATTTTTTCTTGGGCGTCTTTGTGTTCTCCAGTTTGATTGGACAGGTAATACAGAGGACACTCTGCCCCATAGCATGAGTCACAGCCCCCAGCATCCTTACTTCATCTGGAGTCCTGATTAGCATCCTTTTAGCATCATTAACTGCAAGTAGTACTAGTAGTAGTAAACGATTGTCTCTTATTCTCCCCCACTTGTCCTGTTTATGTAGATAGATGAATAAACCTGCAATACTCCAGTATCCGTTACTCTGTCTATAGTATTTCACTGGTTCCCTGTGATGTCTTGACTGTCAAAAACAACAAAAGCACATTCATTCTACTGTCTAAGTGAGAGGAGTATTTATTTAGTTTAAACAAAGGTTTTCTTCTTACCATCATAATGTCTCAGATGAGAGATGTCATTGGTGCAGCGACAGCAGGACAGACTTACTTCCGTTCTTCCATGGACAACACTGTGGAGTACATGGTGACCAATCACATCCCGTCTTTGATACAGAACCGAGTCCGCACCTGGTACACCTACACCTGGGACGCTCAGGGCATGCTGGGTCAGTAGTCACTGGATAAAATCTTCATTTCAGTCTTTAAGAGTGTGTGAGAAACGCTTTAATTATAGGACACAAATCAGACGTCAGTCCTACTATTGTGCCAGGTGCAGAAAGTTTTAACACTGAATTAAATAATAATTCTTCATCTCCGTGTTTTCAGATGAGTCCGAGCTGCTGGACAAGATGCCTCTAGTGATGAGAACAGCCATTGCTGTGGACATCAACCTGGCGACCTTCCAGAAGATTGATCTTTTCAAGGTGCACACTCATTAGAAAAAATAAATATATAGCCCAGACAGTAACTGGGAGACTGGGAGATGGTTGGTCAGTTAAATATCTTCATATGTTTCCACAGGGCTGTGACCAGCAGATGTTAGTGGACATGTTGCTGAGGCTCAAGTCGATCATTTATCTGCCCGGAGACTTTGTTGTGAAGAAGGTGTGTTAAGTCTTACACAATCATCGTCAACTTCAAATGTGAATGAAACACAACAAATTACTTAATTTTTTAAAAGTTTATCATCATTTTATGCCAACAATTGAGGGACATTAAATACAAAAAAGTAAAAATGTGCTGGGGAGGATAAACTGATGTTGTGTAATCAAACTTGGCAATAAGGAGATACTCATTTTAGCCCTGATTCACCATATGATGACAAGCATACAGACTGTAAAGAGGCAGAGGAAAACACACTTATTTCATTGTGATGACAGATTTTTACATTAGTTACAACTGCATATCCTCCATTGTCGAGTACATTTTTAGCTAACTTATTTTTTTACCACTTGAACGTCAAAAATATCCAAGTTTTGTTTCTCTAAAATTCATAATTATGATAAAACCTCAGACAGCGTTGCATATTTTACTTTTAAATTTGGAAAAATGACTTTATAATCTTATAAAATAGTTCATTGTCAGGGTCTGCGCTGGCAGACCGCGTGGTGACAGTAGGATGACCCAAATGCAGACACTTGGAGCAAAACTATCCGGTTGTTCAGTCTGACGTCACTAGCCGTGTCTGGGTCTAAACTCCGCTGCAGGTCCACATATCAAACGATCACTATGGCATTACTGAGAGTTGAAAAACTGTCTAAAGTCTTTCATCTTTAATAAAATGATCAGCGTTCTGCTCTACCAGGTGTAACAATTGAGTTTAACATCCAGGCATCCATGAAAACGGACATTTATGACATTTAACGGAGTTAGAAGTTAGCAGGAAGTTAGCTCGCTAGCTTCTATCTAAATACAATATAGCATGTCCTGACTGCGGGTTTTGGAAACAAATTAAAACGTACAGCTCTGTTATCACTTCCAACATAAATGAAGACAGAAAACTAAACAGCAGTGACGTTTGTAGGGTCACTGAAGTTTGGCTAGCTGGTATATAATGATGTGCTACGTGACCGCTAGCGACACAGCTATGTTAGCATAATATGAACAAGCTAACTTTTTTTCCACTCGATAAAAGTTAACATGAGTGTTTTCGGTGGTCAGGAACAAATGTAATCGCATGGCAGGATGCTGTAAAAGGACCAAACTTCAGCCAGGAGAACAACTGAGATAATGCAGCCACAATACGAGGTTAGTCATTCATATACTGCTGCATGGGCTGGGCTGTAGTTACATCCTAAGGTTTTAAAAACTGAGCTTAAATAAATGATTAGCGGTAATAAAAGCCGAGGGAGGTCAACAGTGATCACTGACTGTTTTAGGAGCTTTTTGAGATTAAATAGAAGAAAATACATAACATTAAACATGTTAACAACACAAAAGCCATATTAAACGCAGACTACTTTAGGCCCGGAAGTAGGATTCGTCGCGTCATCACTGAACAACCGGATAGGGAAACAGAGCTCAATATCAGCAGAACTGGATGAAGCCTAAACTGCACAAACAAGAACATCATAATACAAAAAGGAATGAAACTCAAAATGCAGGATAATAAGTTTTCTTCGTCCCACTCCTTTTTCAGGCAAGTTTTGTTTTTTGTTTTGTGTATTTTATGTTCAATATAGGTATTTGTTGTGCCTGAAAATGAATAAATAATTGAAATGAATGAAATGAAATGAAGGATCAAAGGAAACAGCCCATGACAGTGATTTTTTATTAGGTTAATACTTTTTTTTTCCTCCAAAATTTACAACTTCTAATGTCCGAGTTCTTGTAGGTCTGAATTTATGACTTTAATCTCAGAAGTTCTGTGTATATAAAAGGCCACCACAGGCTTCTTTTAAAGCTAAAATGCCCTTTATAAGCACATACACATAAAACATCCCTTCAGTAATTTATTTGTGTAAATTATTTGTAGGGTGACATCGGTAAAGAGATGTACATCATCAAAGGTGGAGCGGTGCAGGTGGTGGGAGGACCCGACAACAGCATTGTGTTTGTGACACTAAAAGCTGGTTGTGTTTTTGGGGAAATCAGGTGAGTTCAGATACACGCGCACAAATATATACTGATAATTAATCAACATCAGAGGCAATTAATCACAATCAGTGAACAGTGAAATGTTTTCTCTTTCTGTTTCTTAGTCTCTTGCAGTCCTCCAAAGATGGAGGGAACAGGCGCACAGCTAATGTCAAAGCATACGGCTTCGCCAACCTCTTTGTCCTGGAGAAGAAAGACCTGTTTGATATTTTGGTTCATTACCCGGAGTCGCAGAAAGTGTTGGCCAGAAAGGGCAAGTGAGTCAAAGGATTTGACTCAATATTTGCTGCTGATTTCACGAAATAACTTCTGTACTTGGTGGTTTATTTACTGGAAACCAATGATACACTATCTGTGAGGGGGGAAGTATGTGAACATGTATAAATGGCAGCGATTTTTAAGATAAAATTCCAGTCAGGTAGTTTTACACACAAGGAAAACAATCACATGTTAGTGGGTGGACCTATTTTTATTTTCAAGGCCTGATCTTTAAAACAGCACGATTACAAACAAAGCGAAAAGAAAAGTGTTATGTGGACGTCAGAAAAAGGGCTGTTGGTGATGTTCATCAGGCTGGGACACCTTTGAACAGTGAGCTTCCCCTTCCTGTCAGTGTGACGCATAAGTACACATGTAATCCCTGAGATATGAAGTTTCCACATGATAATAATAAATGCTGCTGTAGTAAACAAACCTCTGTACCTCTGTAGGAAACTAATGAAGGCCAAAGGTCCAGCAGCAGCTAAAGTTGAAGAAGAGAAGAAAAAAGGACTGGCGCTGTTCGGACCCAAACCCCCCACACCCAAACTGCTGCGCGCTTGCGGCGGGACCATTAACAAAACGTTTATCGACAAAATGAAGGTAACTACACCGTTCTGTCCTAATAAATGCACCCCAAGTGATTATTACATGAAAGTCATTGTGCTTGTCTTTTATTTTTTCCCCAGGCTTCCAGTACCAACTAATAAGGAGCATGGAAAGTTTTTTTTTTAATAACCCCTTTTTTGGAGTGAAGAAAATGTATCTCTCATGGAAATGAACTCATTTCTGTTGAAAGCACCTTTCAGATGATAGTTTTACTGCTCTGTGTGTCATTCTGTCTAATTTAATAATAACAACAAGCCAAGACCATGTGTACCTCAACTACTGCCCCTAGTGGACACTGCTATGTATGTACTTCGTTCATATGGTTTTTATACAGTATAATCGGTCATTTTTCCCACTGTAGGCGTGGAAGCCTGCCTGAGATTATCAGTCAGTAAGAAGCATGGTGACAATAATGTTGACAGTTTATATTATTTGACTGAGTTTTAATAAATAAATATGTTTGAACTGCATTAAGTGTATTTCTCTGTTAGCCTTGTGTTTGTGAGAGCAGGAGGTCACATCCAGGCTAATCCTCACCTGCCAGTGACAGTACGAGGGCCGATTAATTCAGCTGCCTCTGTTTTTGTGAGCCCCACAGACTTAAAATAAACCAAGCATTACACCAGCTACTTTCATCGTAGCACCGATGGTTACTGCAGTGAATTTAATGTTATCCATGATACAGGATATTCAGAAACTGATTATACTCTTTTTACCTGCCGTCTCCTCCAGCTTACGTTGATCAGGTATAGGTTTTTATATAAATTCGCTAACATATTAAAAAAATAGCACTGGTGCTTTTTGGTAAAAGTCTTCTTTCTGGGCTGTGCTCACAACTCCAGGAGACCCATTATTTCTGCTGGCAGTGATTGTCGGCTCAGCTCGTTGAGCTGCTGTTGGCTCCTGGAGAAAGGGGAGTGCCTAGAGGGACTTACTGATTCCTAGAATTTTATTTGCTTCAGTCTGCTGTTCAGGTTTGAGGTAAAGACTCCACAACAAGCAGTTCAGGTACTCTTTCAAAGACCTAACATCTAAAAAAAAGAAGTTTGCAGAAGAAGCAGTGGAAAGGTCAGACTCTTTTCTGTCTGGCCATGTTCAGCAGGTTAAAGAAGCTGATCGGGGCTCCTGAGCCTCGTCCTGCCCAGGCTGCTGCCGCTCCGCCTTCTGCCCCGGCTCCACCGGCTACGGTAAGAGCTTAAATCTCCCTTTATTTTAATTTGACAAACACTGTGTTCATCCAGTGGACACACCATTCAAATTAAACATTAATCAGGTTCATTGGCTTCTCCAAGCTTGTCAGACTGAGTTGTATTAAAATACACAACAGGAGGTGAAAGCCTCTGAGGCAGCTTGACACTAATATGGACAGGAGCTGTCACTGGTTCTTCAAAACATAGGCTCAGGTTGATACTACACTGGCAGGCTAATCACTGCTATTTGTTCTCTTCCCTCTGCCTGTGTTTTAAATTTACAGCAAGAAACGCCGCCAGAAAAGAAAGAAGAAAAAGAAGATCAGCCCACGAAAGAGGAGGAAAAGAAAGAAGAAGAAAAGAAAGAGGAGGAAAAGAAAGAGGAGGAAAAGAAAAAGGAGGAGAAGAAAGAAGAAGAGCCAAAAACAGGTGAGATGCGTGTTTATCTGAGCTGAGTTCCACATTCAGTTACATTGTTATTAGGGTGATGGTCAAGTGGTTTGAAGGGAATGTTTTTTGGTCAGTATGTACCATCGTCCACAGATGTGAGAGGTGTTGGTTCGCTCTGTTATATGTCACACTCTCTGGCCTTGCTGTAGATTCACTAAATGTGTCTTTTAGTGGATTGTTAGACTGTCCATCTGCTCCCTGTTTCTCTGTGAATCACAGACAAAGGGATTGGTGTCATCTGGCTGATCCTGTATCACAAACAGTGAGCACTGTCTTGGGAAAGTTTAGGTTCCCACTGCTGTACTAAAGTAAGCAATAAGAAACAGCCTTCCTTCATGCTGTGGTGATCTTTTCCTCGTGTACCAGTGGTTTAAAATACGAACAGCATCCCTCGGGATATGTAAGAATAGAGGGCTGAATGTCAAATAAGCATGCGGTGCATGATGCTGCTCTGGTTGTTGAACTTTGCACTTGAATTGTTTTTTAAATATCTTTCTACAGTATAGAATCTGAAGGTTTTCAGTGGGGGTTCTGTAACAGTCATAGAAATGAAAAGCTAAAGAATGATGTTATATTTTTCTTCCAGCTCCTGCGCAGGCACCTGCTGCTCCCGCTCCCACTGCTGCTCCTGCCAATCCAGAGGACATTGAAGGGTAAGAATTCATCATGCTTGTACTCCTTTTTCGGCTTATTTAAGGGCATTAGCAATTATTACGTTATTAGTTTTGTAATTACAGCCATTTTTATACATAACCCTCCATCATTAGAATCACAAATGTAATTGGACAATTGACTGGCAAGCAGTTTCATGGCCAGATGAGCTCAGCTCCATTATTTCGTGACAAATTGAGCAGATCAAATATCTAGAGTTAATTAATTAAGTGTTGAGCTTGTATTTGGTAGCTGAACCAGAATGATAGGAAGTGAAAAGTATGGAGAAAGAAAGAAGCAACTCATGTACGGCTAGCAGTGGAACTGGGCTGCTAGTGTTTATTTGCGATGAGGCTGCTGATAGAAGTAGCAGGATGAAGTGTTCAGAGCTATACTCTCTGCACAAATGGATGATGACCCACAGCACACTGCAAAAGACACCCAAGAGCTTCTCAAGGTAAAGAAATGAGCTATTCTTCAACTCCCAAGTGAGTCCCCTGATCTCAACCCAAGCATGCTTTTCAGTTCTTAAATACAAACCTGAATACAGAGAGAGACACAAACAAGCAACAGCTGCCGTAAAAGCAACTCAAGGGCAAAAACAAGGTATTTGACGACATCCAGACCAGTCTTAGAAACAAAACTATTTTAAAATTATGGTTAACTGATTACTTCTAAGCATCTGAAAATGGGAGACTATAGAAAAAATTTGCTGCAACTCCTAAACAGTTAGTGTAATACTTTTGTTAAACCCCCTGAATTACAGATGAAAGTAAATCAAACACATCCTGAGTGTTTTAAAGCTGGTTTCATTCTCCAAACACCCTCTAACATCATGTGCGTGTCTGTTAGTATTCACAGCAACCAGTTGCCTACATTTGAGGCATTTAGGGGCATCTGTAGAACAACCCAGTTTACGCTGTCCCTGTACGGGCACTGCACCAGGACACGTTAACTGTACTAAGAATAACTTGGCTCTCCTTTAGCTCTGCTGTTTTCATGAACTCTGAGCCGCTTGAGGACAAGAATAGTTACAGGTATATCTAACAGGTATCTAACAGTAAGGACTGATGACTCCACAAAGTCCCCACCCCCTCCCCAATGAGAGAGGTCTCTGGAGACCTTCAACACTTACTTTTCAAGATGTGATAACACTGTGACTTGCAGCATGTGACACATAAAGGAGGAAAGAAGATTAGGAGCTTATAGTGGTATTTGTGACTGAGATTGATCTGCCTGTGTTCTCATGCAAGCTGGAGTTGCTTCAATAGAATTTTAAGGGAATGTTGAGGAAATATATTAATGTCATAGAAATGTAACAAATGCCTGTTTAACAAGTGGAAAAGCAGCGCTGCTGTCGTCTCTCCCGGTGTCTACCTAAAGCTATGAGTTGCGTGTTTTATTCTAATTTATCTGTTTTTAGTGAAGAAGCGCCTCCTCCACCTGTTGTCTACTCCCGCTACACAGACGACACCATCCGATTTTTAGCCAAGAAGTTAAAAGAACGCACAGAGATACTCAAAGAGAAGGCCATAGACCCTTACGCCACATCTCCAGAAGTCACACCACCTGTCAGTAAGTGTGGTCAAAAACAAGCCAGCATGCTTAGAGAGAAAAACAACAACATGCAAACTAATGTCTTAAGTCATCGTATGCTTCTTTTTTTGCCTTTTAGCACCTATTCTGAGAAAGGATGACTACATCCGACTGAAGGAAGAGGAGCGCATAGCCAAGGAAGAAGCAGAAAAGAAGAAGGCGGAGGAAGCGGCCAAAAAGGCAGAAGAGAAGAAGAAAAAAGATGAGGAGAAAAGGTTGGAGGCCGAGAAGAAAGCCGAGGAGGAGAGACTGGCAGAGGAGGCCAAGAAGAAAGAAAGGATCCTCCCACAAATCAGCTGCTCCTGCTTTGACGTCCTCTTCCATCCAGTGGAGGAAAAAATGGATGTCATCTTGGGGACCACCATTGATCCTTTCACAGGTAAGCATCACACCTAAGCTCAATGAATTTTTTGTATTTGCCTTTAAATACTTGACAGACATTTCTGTCATTCTCTCTCCAGATCGTCGGTACATTTCCTGGTTGAGCTTCGTGGCATTGGCGTACAATTACAACGTCTGGTTTTGCTCCGCCAGGCTGGCTTTCCCTTACCACAGTGAAACTGCCAACCGCTACTGGATATTCCTCGACATTCTTAGCGACATTGTAAATATAATAGACATCATTGTTTGGCAGCCTCGCCTTCAGTTTGTCAAAGCTGGAGACATCATTGTAAGTCACAAACCACTCAGTCACATGTACCTGATAACATTTTAATAGTCTAATTGACTTTCGCACTTCTGTTGCTTGCAGAAAGACAGAGCTTTGACTAAGCTACATTATCGAAAATCACATCAATTTAAGGTGAGAACATGTGTCCAGTGGTGTAAAGTAACTAAATACATTTACTTAAGTACTCCAGTTAAGTACAGTTTTGTTCAACAACTGAAAAATAACACAATTAACATAATGTCAGGAATTGTGGTACTTGCTTATTTCAGCAAGATAAAGCCAAACTACACATATTCCAAATCCAAGACTCCATAAATGAGTGCCTTAATGTCCAAAACAACAAGCACTGGCACTGGCATGAAATGAGCATATATTAGAAATAAATAAATAAAATCCTATTTATTAAATGGTTTGAATTAAATTAAACACTTTATAACACTAAAGGCGACTAAAGATGTATTATTTGGTATTACGTTGTAATTAAATGTACCTACAAATATTGACAGGTAGGCACACTAGAACAAGAAAGTTAAAACTAAAGTGTTTGCAGGAAATAAAGAAATGATTGTAGTTTAAGTAAATATAAGTACTGCATAAGCAGTTTTAAGTTGTGTCCAATTTCATGGTAAGTTTTCAGAAAACGTTTTTTCTACATCATACAAACGCTGTAGTTTTTGGGGCGTGGGTCGTATTATAGAGTGGATTAATCTTACCTTTTTACATCTTTATTCAATATTCATTATGTTGCTGTGCACGATCGATGTTCTGTTTTTCACGTGTCCTTTTATCTTACTAATATATGTGTGATAAAGACTGTAAAGTGCTCTTGCAATGTAAGAATGGGAAATGTTGTTTGTTTTTCTGCAATATTACTAAGAAATTACATAATACATAAAAATAACTTACAGAATATTTTATGTCTCCTTTCCAGTAAAATACCTGAAGTCATGCAAAACTTTCTTAAAATGACTCACCAGTACTTACACTTACTTACAATCTAGTTATTTCATTGTTTTCTCTACTCTCTCTTTTTTGCAGACCGTATTATAAAGTGGTACAACATTAAATATATAGATATGGATAGATGGATAGATGGTGACACTGCATTTGTTTTTTATCCACATTTTTGCAGTTAGAAGTTTGCATTGTTATATTTATATTTTTACTGAACCAGTTTTTATTCTTCTTTCATATCTGTGAGCTTTGCAGCAAAATCCAAAGTTTAACAAATGTTTGTATTCTGTTCCGTGTAGACTGATATAATCAGCATCCTCCCCTTCGACCTGCTCTGCCTGTACTTTGAATTCTCCTCGTTTTACCGACTGAACCGCTTCATCAGGGTAGGCAGGAGGATGCTAACTTCTTTTTATTGTACTTTTTTTCCATTACATTTTCTGATAAGTTCCTTTACTTTTCCCCCTGTGTGTTTTAGATTGGTTCCTTCTTTGAGTTCAGTGATCGACTTGAGAGTGTCATGGCCAAAGCTTACATCTGGAGGTGACTGCTCGTGAATCGCATGGTGTCACTGTTTTGTAGCTTTAGCGTCACCATTTCTGTCTTTCTGACACAGAGTTGCCCGCACCACAGGCTACCTGCTCTTCATGCTTCACCTCAACGCCTGTGCTTACTACGTCGCCTCAGTGCACCAGGGTCTTGCCACAACTACATGGGTGTATGACGGGAATGGCACAGCGTATGTACACCAGTTTGGGACCTAAAGTTCTACACTGTACTCTGGAGTTCACCGTGGAACTGAAACATGTCATTTCAAAAGAAAATATTTCATTTTTCCTTTTAATGAAACAATTTAAAACTCAGAGAGAGATGTGTATAAATAATCTCAAACAACAAAAAGCAGAAAGCAGGGGTTCTCTATTTAAAGGAAAGCTTAACAAGGCCAAGTCAAGCTGTGTCTATGTAGCGATGTTGTGACACGGTGAAACAAAAGTTTCATCATTACCAAGAATATTATAACTTGGTGTTTCCAAAACCAAATCTATTTCATTATTTAATGACACATATGCACATGTTTTTTGCTTGCTGGTATGCAGTATGCAGATGAAGATGATTATTTACCGTGCTGCGTGTGCTTGGGGAGATCAGCAGCGCCCTCTGTTGTATCCTAACGTGCACAGCATGCTCCGTGATTTTTGTAAGAGTACCTCCTGAACAAAGACCAGCTCTGCTTTATCCTTTTTTTTAAATATTAATTAAGAATTGTGTTTTGGCATTCATCTTAGCTGGGAGCTACAAATCTAAATAATGTCCATTAATTAACTGCAGATTGATTAAACTCTCTGATATTAATAATTATTTTCAGCGTTATGCAAATCAAATGCGGCGCTCCTGAGGACGTTTAACCATACTGATGCTGACAGAGTGACTTGCTCTTGACTTTTTGTTCACTGAGTGACGTCGGCTGACTTACACAGAGTCCTGACTGACATCGCTCACTTTTGAATTCAGTTTAAAGAACTCGTATTGTTCTGTTTTAATACTCCTGTATTTAAAAATGTTTATATTTTATGTTCATCTGTGGTAACGCCGTTCTTTAACCCTTTCATGCATAGTGGTCACTACAGTGGACACAGCTATTCAAAGGCTGTTTTCTTGTATTGGTGTCAGTGTTGATGGTATACTTGCACATAAACATTGGACACTGATGTGTCACTACATACTCTGCCACCCACTGGTCAGCCAGTTGTCCACCTTAGTGGACACGTAAAAAACTACATGTTTAAAAAAAATGAAGTTCAAAAATATTTTTTTCATACCTAAAGATGAATAAAAATACTTGTGAAAACAATCCTGATTGAAGTTGTTATAATTCATGCATGAAAGGGTTAAAGTTCTTGGCCTGTCTCTTAGGACCATGTTAGAGCTTTACACAGCATAAAGGCGTACCATGCTCCTGTTGATCCCAGTAAACTAAAAGATTTACGACATGCCGTCTGTAGCTGTGGATAACTCCTGTCTTCTCACTCCTGTCCCTGCGCAGGTACCTGCGTTGCTACTACTTTGCAGTTCGCAGTCTGATCAACATCGGGGGTTTACCGGAACCTGTAACCACCTTTGAGATTTCCTTTCAGATGGCTAACTTCTTTATTGGTGTCTTTGTGTTCTCGAGTTTGATCGGACAGGTAGGAGGATATTCTTCAATGTTAATATTCCACCTGTTAATATCTATGACTTCTCTGTGACACTTTACATTTCTGCCTTTCTTTCAGATGAGAGATGTCATAGGAGCAGCTACAGCAGCTCAGACATACTTCCGGGCGTCAATGGACGGATGTGTTTCCTACATGAACACCTATACGATCCCCAAGCTAGTCCAGAACAGAGTCCGCACCTGGTACAACTACACCTGGGCAGCTCAGGGAATGCTGGGTGAGAAATGTATACCTCTCAGTTGTGTCCTCACCGGAAGAAGCTGATGAGTTTAAATGGGGAACAGGGAATATTCATCCACACAAATACATTTCTATATAAAAACAAACAAACAAAAGAAAACGAGTCGTGGCCACTGATCCTGGTTCTGCTGGAGATTTCTTCCTGTTAAAAGGAAGCTTTTACTTCCCACTGTCACCAAGGGCTTGCTCATAGGGTGTTTGATTGTTAAGAATTTTCTCTGTATTATTGTGAGGTTTTTACCTTACAATATAAAGCATCTTGAGACAGCAGCTGTTATGATTTGGTGCTATATAACAAAATGCAGCTGAAATGAATTGACGTTACAGCTGAGGTAATGAAAAAGATTCAAGCATGACTAATAATGAGCCGCAAAAATGCACAGACTAAAAATCTGGAATGTGCTCACATGGAATCACACTGTCTGTCCTTCTCAGATGAGTCCGAGCTCCTGGACAAGATGCCTCTGGTGATGAGAATTGCCATTGCTGTGGACATCAACCTTGCCACATTCCAGAAGATTGCATTGTTCCAGGTGAGGCTGCTTAAGCTTCAGCGCTCTAGTACCATAGAAAGTGTATTAGAGAAAGGGCGTGTGAGTGGACGGATAATGAACTGTAGTGAAGTGTAATGAAGTTATGCTGGCTGCTTTCAGAGATGAGTAAAGCAAAGCAGAGCTTCTGTGATTCAGTGAAAGTCAGTACTCACTACACTCTGTCCTTCAGGGCTGTGACCAGCAGATGTTAGTGGACATGTTACTGAGGCTCAAGTCAATCATTTATCTACCCGGAGACTTTGTTGTGAAGAAGGTTGGTGCATACATATGTGTATACATGTCTGTAGGTAACGACACGGCTACAAAGTAGCAAGCAACATATTTCTGAACTGTGCTGATCATCATGAAGCAACAAGGTGACCTGAGCTGAGTGTCACTGCGCTGATCTGTCCTCTGCAGGGTGACATCGGTAAAGAGATGTACATCATCAAAAGTGGAGCGGTGCAGGTGGTGGGAGGACCCGACAACAGCATTGTGTTTGTGACGCTGAAGGCCGGCTCCGTGTTTGGGGAAATCAGGCAAGTCTGCAGCATCAGGAAGGACAGCTGATGCTGTGAAACCTTTGTTACGATGATGTCACGTTAACTTTGGGTGGAGATAATCTAAGAAGAAAAAAAAAAAAATCCTAGCAGTTTTTATCACGTCTTTAATGCTGCTTTTGTGAAGTTGTGTACATTGCGCAGTGGTTGTGTTGCTTTATTTTGGCCATAGTAGTAGGCCATATTGTTTTTTGTCTGCTTATCCAACCACAGTTTACTGCAGTCTGCTAAAGATGGAGGAAACAGGCGCACAGCCAATGTAAAAGCTCACGGCTTCGCTAACCTTTTTGTGCTGGAGAAGAAAGACCTGTTTGATATCCTCGTCCACTACCCGGAGTCTGAGAAGGTGCTGGCCAGGAAGGGCAGGTGAGCCGCTTATTAGTGCTTCAGGAACCGTATTTTCATTCAAATTTAAAAGTATCATATACCCTCCAAACCTCCATCCAAATCATTACGTTAAATGAAATTTAAATATGCATCCTTTTAAGAAATATGTGGTGTTTTTTTTTGTCACTGTGAAGGAAACTAGTCAAAGCCAAAGGAGCTGTACCTGCTAAAGGTAATGAGGAGAAGCAGAAAGGACTGGCTCTGTTTGGACCAAAGCCACCAACGCCCAAGCTACTCAGAGCTTTTGCAAATATGAAAAAACTCAAGGTAAACGTGATGTGGGGAAGCGTGTTCTGCTGTAGGCTGTTTAAAAGCACTGATGGCTAAAGTATTTGTGATGTTGGGTCCTGTCATCACTTTGTCTTCTTGTCCACAGAAAATGGAAGAGACGAAATAGGAAGTGGATGTGGAGTGTTATTGAGAGTGTCTTCTACTTTTCCATTGCTACCAAAAGACCCATAATGGAACCGGTCTACAGCGACCAGAAGAGCTGTTGTGATTCAGAGGTTTATGTGACCTGATACTCTTCAGTTCAAACGTCTGCTGGAAGCAGCAAAGTGCTATGATTGGAAAGCACTAATAATCTCCCCCACACTCTTTGCAGATTCATCAATATACACAGAACCGTCTGTAACAGGAGAGGACAACTGTTTGAAATTTGTGTCATGCAAATGATCGACTTTATATATTAAAAAAAGAAAAAGGCAAAAATTATCCTCAGTTTCATTATTAGGTGTTCAGGGTGATGCGAAGCTCTTCCATCCCTGACTGGAATTCTCTCTGTGCAAAGAGCACAACCTAGTGGCTGAGTGACCTTTAAACTGTTAACTGAGCTGCTGGACTTTTAGTCTATTTGAATTTTGACCAAGAGGTGTAACCAAGAGTATCAAATATCAATATAGAAATGGTTCTGTTTGTTACTGGGTAGTCTGGGTTTAGCCCCAGTGTTTGTTGGATGTCCAAACATCACTGACACTGTAAATAACCAAAATACCTCTGATATATTGATTAAAGTTGTCTTTCCTCTTGACATGAAATCCAAAAGCATGAGCATTTACTAAACTTTTACTTTTTTTTGTTGTGGAAATATTGCAAAATACAGGATGATCCGTAGGAGACGTTTTAGAGGCAACCATGATTTATTAATAAAACCTGAGCACCATAAAGCTCTGACAGACACTGTAAATCCACTGCAAAATTAAAATTCACATAAAGCTACTGAAACATGATTGCTTATTTAAAAACAAGGTACAATCCATCCACCAACTACACCTGCTTTATCCTTTAGGGAGCTGTGGAGGGAGGTTAGGAAGAGATTAGCTACGTGATGTTTAACAGTTAATAAATTTAGGCAAAGTCCACATGTATGTATGTATGCATGTATAACAGGCTAAAAACTGAAGTGAAAAATCAGGCACGTACACTTCTGCTTCCGTCTCTCATGCACGAAACTGTAAGTAGACATTTTCTCCCAAGATGCAGACATCAATGAAAACTAAGACGACCGCGTGTGGCCTGTTGCTTGGTTTTGGATTAAAAACAGTTCAGCGCCAACTCCTCTGAGATGCTGCACATTTAGAGTATGTTTTCAGCATGTCTCAAGTCCTTTGTGAGTCTCTTTCAAAGGCAGTCAGCAGGATACTTGGCCTGTGTTGTCCAGGATATTGCACTGGGAGTCTTTATCTCCCCAACAGAGACGGAACTTTAACTCTGGAGCTTCCAGAAGATCATCTGTCGGTCCTCTCCACCTGTGATCACTGTGGTGCACAGCTCACTCATCCACATGGCTGTGACAGCACCTGTGTGTACATGGATTTATGTATAATATTCCTTAGCTTATATTGTTATTAATTGATACATTTATTATAACGCATGTACATTTTAAGGTTTTACTACATTAGTGGCACAAACATATTAGCCAAATTAGCATCCAGTGACATCTTCTGAATCAAATATTACAGATTTAGTGGAAATTAGTGAACTGTGTGTTTTTTATTCTGTGCAAGTTTCACAGAAATCTGACCAATACTTTAGAGACAGGGGTGTCAAACATAAGGCCCGGGGGCCAGAATCGACCAGCAAAGGCTCCAATCCGGCCCACCATTTTCTGTTATTTACTAACAACTTTATGTTATGATTCAGGGTCATTCAGGACAATGAATTAGCAGAAGTTCCTGGTAAATTTGTCTATTCATTCCTGCCAATTCGTTCAACTGGCAGTAAATAAAATCACAAATGTAGCAGATTTTCTTTCCTTCTTGTTGCTGGTTTTACAGCCAATAAACAAAGCAGCAGCAGAAGTTTGAAAACGGGGGTAAAAACTCCACCCAATGATTACTGAAGATGAGCTCTACCTGAGTGTGCAGGGATCCTCTTGGTAACTGTGTTGGTAAGAAGGTCCCACAGGAGGAGGTCACCAGACTGGCCACCACACAGCACCCAGTTTCCATCCCAGCAGAAACACCTGCACACACAAACATGCTGCTAAATGCTTTGAACATAGCACAAAGAAACAAGTGAAATACAAAGTTCTGGATTGCTAGGAAAACCTCTGCTCCTCTTCAGCTTTCACAGAGGAGATCACCATTCCCGTCTGGACGTCGATAACCTTCATGCAGGAGTCGGCTCCAACGCTGAGAACGTGTCGGCTATCTGAGAATGCAAAAGTGGTATAATCACACACATGTCTTTGGATAATACATATGAGTCTGGGAGTTGTAATTTCTCAACAGAAATTCTTCCTGCTCAGCAGTAAAGGGTTGTTTGATTCACACAGAAGAATCAAGCAGCCAACAGCCGCTTCAAAGAAAGCTGAAGAAGTGCTCTCCACATGCACTTTAACTGTACTGAGACAAACATTAAGCTTAAGGGAATTATTTACTCAACGCTTCCACGAGCAGATCTGAATTTTATGTTTAACATTTTAGGTGATCAAAAGTTCCACGTTCACACAAACCAGGACTGAAGTCCGTCTGGTGGATGGTCCCACTGTGGCAGTGGATCTGCTGCAGAGTCCTTTGGCTGCTGTGGTCCCAGATGGTGACGGCCCCATCTTTACATCCAGACACCAGCAAAGTCCCAGCTGGGTTCAGACTGACTGTGTTCACCTGAATTTGAATGTTAGAGAGCAAACATGTTTTTATTACGTATGTTTTTAACGCTGCTAAAATGTCTCAGTGTTTGACAAATATGAACATTTTATTTGTCAGAGTCTTTCCAACAATAACACATGCACACAGCGTTACTATGATGCATTTAAATCCACATGAAGTTTGTAAGATCTTGATGAAACCTGTGGCTGCGGTTTTGTCACTCACCCCAGCATCATGTTCCAACTCACCCAGCAAATTAAACTGGGATCTCTTGTGAGTGGAAAAGCTGTCAGAGTTGCATTCCCACACCTGTGAAGGTCACACAGAAAACAACGCTAAAGGTTCATCCTCTCTCTGACATGGAGTCCTTAGTCTTCCTCAGTCTGCTGGCACTGAAACAAGCCGGCTTCTTTTCAGAACGAGCACCCAGGTTTAGCTTCATGCAGCCTGACCAGGCCGGACTCTCAGCTGTCATCACAGCACGAGTGCGAGCTACGATGCAATAACAGTATTCTCATTCCTGTCCAGGGAAAGCTTTCAGGATATCATTTTACCGTTTGTGTGAGTCTGATGTGTCTACGATGTTGCCTCCTTATTTATTAGTAAAGGGACCTCGTGTGTTATTCATCATGTGATGTACTGTCCAATCTGGTCCATATGACAAATACTGCATAGCTCTCTCCCTTCAGTAAATTCATTAGTCCAGCACTGTAACATGTCCCATGTCTGAAAAGGGTTATAGAGACAATACTTTACCTTAACAGTGGAATCCCAGGATGCTGTGTAGAGTTTGTCCTCAAACCAGCACATTTTACTGACAGCGTCATCGTGACCCATCAGCGTATCCTGCCGCCTGCCATACGGGACGGAGTAGAAATACCTGAGAGAGAGGAGCGTGCAGGTCAGCGAGAAGCCGTCAAAACTCTCTGAAAACCACGTTAAATATAATGAATAAACAGTCCGTACACATTGTTGTCCCACGAAGAGCACACCACCGTTTTACTGTCCGCCAGTATCAAACACGATGACAAGGCCTGAAAAACAGTCGAGCGGTTTACTGTTTACAGAGAAATGGAACAGATTGCTAGAAGAGATCCGAGGAAGGAGATGCTGAACGGGCGAGCGTACCATGTTAGAGAACGACATGCTTCTCTGGAACTCCTTCAGCTCTTTGGAAAACATTTTAAGTGTCGAGTCTGTAATAAAGAGCGAGAGGCGTCAGCGTGAAACACGTCTCCACTGACAGAACGGAGCAAACCGTAATTCATCCTTCTCTTAATCCTTTTAGCTCAACGGCTTTTTAATTAAAGAGAAAACAAAATGAGTTTCCAAGTAGATCTGAGTAGTCTACATTTCTTCTCAGTCTAGACATTTTCCAAACCTTTAGATGTGGAGAAAACAGCCGATCCACCTCGAGACACAGCAATGCCTGTCACAGCTCTGCACATACAGCAGAAACAAAGTTACTTAAAAAACATAAATATACACGTATATAAAAAAACACATGAAATGAAGAATTTGTTTAGAATAACACAGCAGTCTGTTATTGAAGGAAGTAGTCCTGAAACTAGTATTAAGTTTCTGAAGGGGTGTGGAGCTCCTGCAGCTGCCTGCTACCTGCTTTCTTTGAATTCACTTCCTCATTTTTGAGGCAGGGCTTTCACTTTTGCTGTATGTGGTTACATTTGTACTCTGCTGTAACTGCAGCCCACCGAGCAGCTCCTGACTCACTCTTTATGGATCTTGTGGCTGGAAACGGGCTTCAGACTTTCCATGTTTGCCCAGGCCAACCTCCTGCTCTCCTCGGTGAGATCTTCGAAAGACGAGTCCTCGCCCTGAGAGGCTGCAAAACAACACAGGGATCCGGCCTACATGTTAACTTATTATGGTTATGAAAAACATTTTATATATCAAAACACATTAAAATGCAGTTAATATAGCTGAAAGTGCATAAATGAAACTTTTTTTCTTCAGTAAAACCAGAAAAAAAAAAAAAAAAAAAAACAGGAGTAAATTAATAATTCATCGTTTTGTGACTCTTTTTAATCTTGAGTTTGTGTTGATTGGCTTCACTCACTGAGACATGCACCATCCTCCCAGAGAGGAGTAGTGAAGCACATAACTGTGTGGGCTTTAGAAACACTGCTCAGCTCTCACAGCTGCCGTTGCATCGTGTTATTAGCTACTTAAGCCTGAACAATGAAAGAAAGCTCTGCAGCTGCAGGGCTCTCACACACTTCCCGTGCTGTGCGGTGTTACCTGGAGATAGCTCAGCGTCGGGTGAGTTGATGCTCGAGCTTCGCGTAATGTTCTGAAACCTCGGGGTGATCCTCTGAGGGTGAGGGCTGGTGAACAGCTGTTTGGGCGTCTGGCCAAACTCCAGGATCTGTGTCAGCATGGCGATTCTCTGATCGGTGTCCTCAATGCTTGCCAAACAGACAGAGGGGAAACGTTAGGCCAACGAGGCGGGATGAGCATTTGGAAATATTCTCGTTGGATTTTCTTTTCTGTACCTGTCACAGTCGATCCCGCCCTCATAGGTCAGTGGGTGAAACACTTAGAAAGGAAAACGATGAGATGAATATTAATCGTTGGCATGTTTTCGTGCCTCTTGTACTGAGAGTAGCTGTTGGTCATGTTACCGTTGTGAGCCGCCACAGCTTCACTGCCCCTCTGCTTGAAGCCAAACACCAAGTCAATCCACTCATGAAGGTGTTCGGACACATACTGACTCTCCAGGGCGGCTTTGTGCTTTTGAAGAAAATCACTGGAATCTGGAGGAAGAAACAGCAACCCTTACTTCCTCACGTGACTCCTAATATTACAGAGACACACAGACAGCCGGTCGACAGGAAGTTCACCTGTGGCCCACGGCGGAAGAACGACATCACCAACTAAACTTCCGTTCTGCCGTCTGCCCAAATCCAGACTCAGTCTGTTTTCCAGGAAGCTGGGGTCTGTCCCATAAAACTCTGGGATCAACTGCAAACATACGAGGAAAAGCAACATGTCAAGAAAGACATTCCTCGACAGAAACAGCATCAACACCAGATAATAGACGAATAGCTTTACCTCCTTGAAGTCAGTAGCTCCCTCCAAGCAGTTTTTCCACGTCTCACCTATGCTGTAAGAAACCACAACACGTCACCAAACACGTCTTCAAAGTGTGAAATACAACATTCACATCTTCACCAGAAAACACTGTACGTGTTCAAACTTGTTTCCACAGTATTCACAAACTGCAAACTCTGCTTGCATGCTGTTCCTGTACAACAGTGCATGTAAATGTGAGCATGAATGACTGTTTCTCTCTGTTTGCCCTGTGATAGGCTGGACACCTATCCAGGATCCATTCCTCCCACATGATTAAACTGGATCAGTGTGCACAGATAAATGTACATCTATGTGTCAAACTTCTTTGATTAGCACTATTTTAGTCAGAGTTAGGATGAGCTTAACTTCTCAGCTCTGTTTACATTTACCTGCTAGTATAAAGTAGCTTGTAGGTAAACCTGCACCAATGTCAGCTGGTAATTCTCAGTGTTGTTCTCACATGAAATAAATGTTTTGTACATCGTCCCTTAGAAATGCATAAATAATTATTAATGAGGAAAAAGTAATTGCCCCATAAATCTAATAACTGGTTACCACGTTTGGCAACAAGAACAGCAATCAAGCTTTTGTGACAACTGGCAACGAGTCTTTCACTGTGGAGGAACTTCGGTTTGCTCTTCTTTGCAGAATTGTTTTAATTCAGCCACATTTGAGGGTTTTTGAGCATGAAGGTCACGCTGAGCATCTCGATCAATGTGAGCCATTCAGAGGGGGACTTGTTGGTGTGTTTCAGATCATAACCCAAGTGCTCTTGAGCTTCGGAGCACAAACTGATGACTGGACATTCTCCTTCAGTTTCTGGTAGAGAGCTGAAGTCATGGTTACAGCAAATCACTGTACCACCACCGTGTCTGACTGTTGCCACGGTGTTGTCTTTATGAAATGCTGTGTTAGTTTTAGATCAGATGTAATGAGACTCAAACCTTTCAAAAAGAGTTAAGCTTTTGTCTTGGAGATAATCACAATGTTATTTGTCAAAAAACAAACAAAGAAACAAAAATAAACCCCTCTAAACCTGTGTCCTTGATCCAACACAGCTGATTTAAATGGCTAAACGACCTCCTCAACACGTTCTCCAGAAGGCCTGGTAATGAACTAATCATTTGATTCAGGTGTGTTGACCCAGGGTGAGATCTAAAACCTGCAGGACACCGGCCCTCGAGGCCTGGAGTTTGACACCCTGATCTAAAACATGCAAGTATGACAAAGAAATCAGCCAGTGGGCAAATTTCTGTACTTTACCATTATAACGTTTAAAACAACGGGGGAAATAATTTACCTATTGAACATTCGGTCAGCGTGGTCATAGCGGCCATTCTGGAGACACAGCATGTGCTCTGGAGCTGCAGTTAGAGGACAGCAAATGAATTTAAAAGATCAGAAATCATTATATCATTACTGTTACTTCAAAAAGCATTAGCAAATATAATCAGGAGAACAGAATTATGTGTCGCCAAAATGTCAGTGTGCAGTTTCTGAAGGCCGTGAGTCACAATGTGAGTCACAGTTACTGTGACAATTTTGCATTTGACTGATCTTTAAACTTCTGCTTGACTCGCACAAGCATCATCAAGATGAAGACTGAAAGTGTTGTGCTGTGCTTTTAACTGTAGTGTTATATTTGACTGTTGTGTCACCTAGGTGACCAGCAGGCTAAACCTCAGAGTTATAAAACATACAAAAATAACATCTGTTGGTTCCACACGTCCTGTAGATGATAAGTAATGTTAACTGTGTGACATACCAACTCTGACCAGGTAAAAAAGGACGTAGCCTGGAGATGAGTAATGGCTGCCGTACATGAAGCTAGGTTCGGGCATGCCTCTGTATCGAGCCTGTGGAGAAGAGGGGAGCTCTGTGGTTAATAAGGAACTTGTCAGCAAAAACAAACAGTACGATCAGGCAGTCGTCTCACCAGGAGCCTGTCCAGTCGCTCTTTGTTCAGGGCTCCCACAGGTTTGCTCAAGTCTCTGAATGTGGCAGCATTTGTCATGTCTGAGAAACAAAGCGAAGTACCGACAGTGAGAAACTACAGCATCTTTACAAAGATGCAAGACCCAAAATCTCAGCCACCATCACTCTGACAGGAGAAAGCGGCAAAGGTCTGCGGACCCACCTAACCGCGGGCTGGTGTAGTCAGCGATGACCCATGGGAAGACTGGGTACTGCGAGAGGTCGTTGCAGCTGCGGTCAGCCAGGTTGTTGAGGTGGAGGAGATACTGGTAGTTGCTGAGATGACCACGCTGCCACTGCAACATGTAGCTCTCTGCTGTGTGCTCTATCGCGTGGTTTTCTAAGCGAGAAAGGCGAAAACAGCACAGGTATGTGGTTCCGTTAATCACCGAGAATGAAGCATCAGCGGCACTGCTTTATAAAGACAACAGCAGTTTTACATATGTTGCTTCTGCGTCACACAGAAACCAGGTTTACTTGCAGCTCTGTATTGAAGATTTTCAGAAGTAACGTGTCTGTCTTGGACAAACTCCACTTGGTTTAGATTTATTGGGTTCACAATACGGACGAGAATTAATACGAGTTTAACAATTCTAAATCCTTATCCATTCTCATTGGCTCTGCTTTGAGAGTCACCCCCATCTCAGTGCAGCGTATCAAAGACATTCGTGCAAATTAATTGCATGTTGTGTGGTCAATTTTTTGTGCATGTATGAGTCCCGCACACCAACAAATCCGTATCCTAATGGGTACACATTCGATCTTTCTTAGGATTTAGGTATGAACACAAAACAAAAGAAGAAAAAGATCCTAAAGAGATTTTAAAGCAATTTGTTGTGTATTCTTGACAGAAACAGCTCAGGAGTACAGCACATGTGTGAAAACAGCACCCAGAGGCCACAAATTCAGGCTTTTAGAGCAAAATATATTTTAAAGAAGTGATAAAATAAATCAGACATTTATTAATAGGCTTGTATCGTCTCACCCAGGAAAGTTGCGATGTAGTAGTAGACTTCATCTCTGTCGGTCGTGCTGTAAAACTTCAGGTATATGTCTGAACAGAAGTCATTCTCAGAACAGAATACCTCCAGACCCTGAGCAGGGAGACCGAACACATGAACCCATGAGATCATCCAAATAAACTGCAGTAAAGAAAGATACTAAAGCTACCTTTAGTAGCACTTGCGACTCACCAGGGGTCTAAGACCAAGCCGTCTTTTGTAGATTCTCCTGACGTTGTGCAGCTTTATCTGAATCACATTTTCCTGAAGGGAGAGGACGTGCACACCAATTACAATTCATTTGTTTGGGAAACATTACTGGTGTTCAGCATCTGAACACACAGCCACACCAACACCATTCCCACTGCCTGCTTTGTCATCTCACCGGATAGCCATTGAGAGGCTGGAAGTAGAGGTTTTTATCTGTTACGCAGACATGGCCTGGATTGCACACCAGAGGCATGACCATCTCCACTGCACACTCCATGTGAGGGTTTTCAGCAACACTCTGAAAGCTTCACAGCACATTAAAACCACAGTCCTGTCTGGCTGCACGCTCTAGTACATCTAAACCTTATTTAATAATCACTATATTAAGTTTAAGTCACGCATAACACAAACCCAATGAGGCTTAAAAATAAAGTTAGGAAAAAGCATATAAAGACTCATCTGATTGACATCTACATACCAGTTTTTGTCAAACGATGACCTCGCCATTCGGGATTGTAGATTGGCAGCAATCTAGAAATAAAGGAAATGTGGGTTTGGTCTTTGGTTACGCAATGGTTACTTACAATTTTAAACTAATTAAAGGTCATAAAGAGGAAGGAGTAAGAGGGGACAAATACAGGAAGTGCAACAGACTTTCACTGTTTCATTGCATTTGTTTTTCATCGTTTCCTCATCTTCAGGGTTTTGAGGAATGGTCTACAAATGGGAGATGGACCACACTGTTGTGGCATGAAGCCACTACAAATTGGACCTTTATTTAGATTTTATGATGTGGATTTTTGTCAGTGTGTGAAGTGGGGCATTGCTTTCGAGGCTTACTGTGGACTGAGAGTAATGATTGACTTACCATTGCAGTCTGGTCTCCAAGTTTTTCCAGACAGGAGGCCCTGTGGAGCTGCAAAATTTAACAGATTTTAAAGGGAATGAAAGCAGCTCACACCGCGCACGTGACACAAAACTCCCCCCCACAGTATTTTGTTTTGTACCAGCGACATACCTGAAGTAACGTCTGGACAACATCCTCTGTTTTACTGCAGAATTCTAACTGAAAGGTCAGCGTCTTTTCTTCCTGTGATCAGACAAGTTTATTCAAAAACAAAAGAAAGTTTCTTGTGAATAAAATGACACACTGGTTTTATGATCTTGTCCTAAAAATGTACTTCAGTGTTTTTAGACAATCATTCCAGAATTTTACACTGGTCATTATATAGCATAGTGTTCAAATGGATCCAACAAATGCACATGAGTCCAGAGGCTGTGATCTTTGGGCTCTGACTCATCGTAAGAAAGTTTTACCTTCCGTTTTCACCCTTTCATAATAAAAGAAAAAGCCAGCAGCAGTTATTGTGAGACAGTGACATTCCAGATTTTAAGCACAAACAAGTCTCTGAATACACAACAGAAGACACTCATGCTGAGCTGACTCACCCACCCTTTCATTTCTGTAAGGCGCAATAACGTTGCTTTCTTTGATGTATATCACCTGAAAACGAAAGAGTGGATTTACTTAGGCTTCGTTCACACTGCAGGTCTTGAAGCGCAATTCCGATTTTTTGATCAAATCCGTTTTTGTCGTCTGCTTGTTCACACTACAAATAAAATATGACAGCAAACGTGCTCTAGTGTGAACGCTCAAAGCGGCCCGCATGCGCAAAAGAAGACGTCACACACAACGCGCTCTGTTTAGACCCAGAGCAACAGTATTGTTTGAATGACGGCCCTTAATATAAAGACTTCGGACTTTACGTTTCCCAATTTTTGCTTGAAGTTATTTTATATTTACATAATAATGTAAATAACCTAATAATGATCCTTATTGCTGTTTTAGAGAGGAGCGGTGCTTCAAAGGATAGTTGCAGATTTCTGTCAGAATCTGCAGATTATACAGTACAAATAAAATGTTCACGCTGTCTTCCCAACAGTTTGACTAACATCTACACTGGATGGCCAGGAAGCGTTCGCGATGTCTTCGCCGGCACTGATAATTGGTGTCTGTCTTGTGTCAGTGACGTAAAAGACGGATTTAACGCGACATGACCATTCAAACAGCAGTCGCTTCTAAAACATCGGATATATATCGGATTCAGAACCACATAGGAAAGTGACCCAGATCGGATTTGTGCCGTTCACACTGGCATACCATGTTCGGATATGGGTCGCATAGGGTCAAACAAAAACGGATTTGATGCGCTTTCGCCTGCAGTGTGAACGTAGCCTTAGACAAAAAAGACAGGATGAAAGTAAAGAGGATCAACCTGAACAATCAAATACCATATATTACAGAGAAAAAGCTGCGAGGGCTGGTGCCTCTCTGAAGAACAATATGTTTACAAAAGTAATAACTCCATAACTCACCTGCTTGGAGAGAATAGATATGGCTGATGGTCCGGGTCTGTGAGCACATGCACAAATCAGATAGTAAATAATAAGAATTATGACATCAAAACTATAATTACTTTTAAGATTAATAAAACAGAATAATCACCATTAGCATGTGCCGCATCCAAAGTAGTAGTGCACACGTTTTTATTTTTCAAAAAAAATCACATGAAGCCCAATCATTTGCAGATGCTACTTACAAAACTGCTTTTCAAGTACAGCTGGGCTACATTTGCACTCCAAGTAAACAAACCGGTTTGTCAAACTGAGTAAAGATGAGCATGTGACTTGCACATGCAACGCCAAAGATATTACTGTGCTCACTTGTTAAAAGAATTCTTCTCTTCCTCCACAAACTCAATCTTCTTGCAATCTCGCAGAGGAATCTGAAAGCAGAGTGAGCAGTTATGATTAAAGACGCAACTACAAAATCCATGATTCATAGATTTTGTACACAAAAAACAAACAATGTACAATACAAGGCTGTCTCCATTATATCCAGCCTGCCTACATAATGGTAACTGTATCTCCCAGCAAAGATAAGACAGGCCTGTGACACCAATGTATATTTTTTAATGTTAAAATTCACAATTTTAAATTTAGCTAGCAGCATTACCACAATGTTTATTGGTTGTAGTTTTATTTTTGTTTTTTTAAAGAATGTTATAAAAACAAACCTTTATAATTGGTTCTGCAAGCTCCTCTGGATCAAATATGATCGATTTGGAACAAATCTTGAATGAACCTCTGATTTTTCTGGAAAGAAAAAAGCTGATGTTAGCTTGTTAAGTAATAGCTAGCCCCACCCCCCAAAAAACAAACAAACAAAACAACACACAAAAACCTGGCAAAACAAACAAGAGTAAATATTTTGCACAAAAAAGTCAATAGACATTTATAAAACTAAAAAAAAAAAATCTTGAAATGTTAGGAGAAATATGCTAATTACAGGCTAGCAACCTCTATCAATTTTCCTTCCCAGGTTTCCCCCCCCCCCCCCCAATCGGCCGTGTTTTGGGGGGGGGGGGGACAAAACCGGAAATGAATTCAAACAACAGATTACTTTTTCTTTGAATTGATGGGTCTCAAGGCTAATGTTACAGAGCAGAGCTACAGTGTAAAGTCGTCCCACATGGCAATAAACGTTTAGCCTAAACAACAGAATTTGACTCACATCCAGCCTAGAGCCAGCGTTAGCCCCACAGCTCGATCACATATTTGCCAAATATAAACCAAATGAAAACAGCTACATGGCACAAATGTTGTCCAAATGGCCTGAAGGACAGAAATCTTCAAAATGAGACAAAGAAAGCAAAGGTGGTGTTTTGTGTATTTACTGTTCACTCCTTTTTCAGTAGGTAGGTAACAGGACATGATTATCACTGAAAAGTTCACAATGTTTGATCAAAAAAAAAGGTTTACACAAGCCTTCATCACAGAACTAAATGGTGTTTGAACAGTTGTTCCTCAGAAGGCAGAGCAACTACCATCAACCTAGAGCTGGGCGATAGAACGATAACGATATGTATCCTCCTTTAGAGGAAAGTGAAGGCACGGTTTGTACTCAAGCTTATAAAGTACTTCCATGGTGCAGCGATTTAAGGTGTTAGATGCTGATGAAGCGTTGCCTTTAATTATCCAACTTACCTCTGCTTTTTTAAAGTGCTTGTCACATGGTACGCGGTGTGCTGTTCAAAATAATATTCCTCCAAATCCAGCAGCAAGAGGGAAAACCTGGAAAGGAGCAAACAGCTGCTTGAGAAAACATCAGAGCAATGGTGGGGTTAGACTGGTGGGGTCAAATCACCAGATTTTTAAAAAAAGTACTGTATTAATAAATTAACAATAAACAACACATTATTAATGTACATAAAGGGGAAAATGTGGCTCTTTAACACATAAGTGTGACTCCAGGCAATGATGCATCCTGCTGAAAACTTTCTTTGGTGCACTTTTTAAACATTTAGAATCTTAGAATCAGCAAGTTTCTGCAGATTCTGGTCAGTGCTGATGCATCATGTTATGATTGCGTTCTGTCAGGATTACACACATTAAATAATCTAAGAAAATGTAAATAAAGTCACTTTGTAGGCTAGAATTGTGACCACTAAAAGAGAGAGAGCCTCATAGTTGATTATTCAGCTGTGAGCAATGTTGCAGCTTAAGTGTGTAATATTTCTGCTTACTGCTGCACTGACAATCAATACATTAAACCACTGTGAGCAGTAATGTGGATTTAGAAACCGTGGCATGCACTTCCTTTGCTCAACTTGCATTAACATGTTTAAAAGTATTGAAAGGAGTTAACTGCTGACATATTTAAGAAGCTACTTCATGCCAGAGCAATGTTTTAGCGCGCATATATATATATATATATTTTTTTTTTTCTTCCAACTGATATTTCACAACAAATCCAATAAAGACATTTCAAAAACATCAGCTTGGTAATTGGACCTACAGGAACTAGAAACAGTCCGGTGCAGCTCACAGTCTTCTACATACGCAGCTTTAACAAACCCGACAAAGGGTATTGAAAGGTTTTATGTGGAACTGCTGCTTGTTGAAAGCAAAAGTTATCAGATTAGGCAGAAGGATGTGTCACTAAAAAAGGAAGTGATTTGCTTAAATTCAGTGGCCACTTTGTTAGGTACACCTGTTTATTGCTCGTTAACACAAATGTCTAATTAACAAATCCCATTTCAGCAATTTGGTGGACGAGGACATGGTCACGACTATCTGCTCAAGTTCAAACTGAGCATCGCAATGGGAGAAAAAGAGCGACTTTGAGTGCTGCATGATTGTTGGTGCCAAATGACCTCATTTACTCTCCTGGCATCTGCCCCAATCTAGAAACATCTGCAGGGTTTGCAGATAATGGTCTGAAAGCGACAAACTATCCAGTGAGCAGCAGTTGTCTGGCTGATAATGCCTAGTTGATGCCAGATGTCAGGGGAGAATGGTCAGACTGCTCTGAAGGCAACAATAATGCAAATGACTGCTCATTACAACCAAGGTGTGCAGAAGAGCATCTCTGAACACACAGCACGCCACACCTTGAAGCAGAAGACCACACTGGGTGCCACTCCTGTCAACTAAGAACAGGAAACTGAGGCTACAATTTACACAAGAGCTGCAAACTCTCCATGCATGGATGAATGCTTGTATGAATAGTTTAGTCTGCTGGTGGTGGTGCAATGGTTTAGGGCACAGGTGTCGAACTCCAGGCCTCGAGGGCCGGTGTCCTGCAGGTTTTAGATGTGTCCTTGAACCAACACAGCTGATTGAAATGCCTAAATGACCTCAACATGTCTTGAAGTTCTCCAGAGACTGGTAATGAAATAATCATTTGATTCAGGTGTGATGACCCAGGGTGAGATCTAAAACCTGCAGGACACCGGCCCTCGAGGCCTGGAGTTCGACACCCCTGGTTTAGGGGGATATTTCCTTGGCACACTTTGGTCTCCTTAGTGTCACTGAACATGATTTAAATTGCCACATCCTACCTGACTTTTAAGTACAGAAGAATGCTTTCTATGTTAACCAGACTGTTAGAAGAAAGCTTATTTTTGATGAAATTGGATCCTGACTGATGTAATTGTTTGTATTCATCTCCCTGACCGAACATAACACATTAGAAGCAGAGGCCTGTGGTAGCTTGAGGTCCAAAACTCCAGTATCAGACAGGCTCTAATGAGTCACCAGTGCGTACAAAGCACTTCTTCACACTCGCTGAAGAAACTGTTCATCCTGTATTGTTCAGAGGTGACCTCATCCTTTTCCTGCCCAGCATGCTGAGTATCAAAGTGCACTGTGGAAATTCAATGCCCTGCTCTAGACTGAAACGATCTCCTGCGTGGTCCCAAAGCTTTTAAGAGCTCACTCTGGTGGTCAGTTTGAAGCATAGATCATGTGCTAAGGTCTGCCGCTTCCATTAGGAGGCTCAGAATTGGAATTGCTGGAAAAAGCAGCTGCTTTAGTTTAAAGCTCTGTCACAGTCTTTTATATCCTCCACACTCTCACTTAAGCGTCATTTTGTTGTACTGCCCTCTAGACACGGGACCTTCTGGGTAAAAGTAACCGGTCTGCACCGCAGACCAGAGCCCACTTCAATAATCAGACCGCATCCCCCAGCTGACAGTGGAGCTCTGCCTCATTAGCTAAGCAGCCCTGCCTCACGCTGCAATGACACGCGGCCACAGTCGGGGAAAAACAGCCCGCTGCTGCCGCTCAGCTCCCAACAAAACCACGCAGGGAAATAACCACCCGCTAACAGAAGGTGGAAGAACACCAACCTTTCTTTAGTTCGTTCCTGCGCCAGAAAAAACGCCATGACCGCACAGCATCCTCTTCAGAAACTGAATACCGACAAGCCACAACAGCCCGAGCTTTGTAAACACGGAAACTTGGTGGAAACCACGTGACCCACTCCAAGACAGACGGTGAGCGGTGTGCACAGAGCAGCGGAGAGAGACGTCACTCTGCTGGCACGTTCAAGGACCAACACTGCGTCTGCATCAGTGCCCTATAAATAAAAATGAATATGTTTGTTTTGTCGGTACAAATATTTTGTCATTTTAACCACAAACAGAGTAATTTAACTTTCACTGCTATAATAGTGGGAGTTTTGATGTTTGTTTTTTTTTAATCAGAAAACCAAGAAACAAATGCACTTGAAAATTGGTTAAAAGTTAAATTAGTGGATTACACAAAACCGCTAAAAAAAGAGCACAGCACATCACCAGAGACTGTCATCATCCAGGTCACACCCTCAAACCAAAACAATCAACATACAGCATGCACCGTCTTTCCTGCCGCAATCAGACCGATTGCAAAATAAGGACAAAGTAAGACACACACAAAATAGAATTTATCCCAAATCCAAAAGGACAGACTAAATAAACAATAGTATCTTATCAGTGTACATGTGGTGGTACACTTGCTGTGTGTGGGACACACAGACAGCGCAGTGAACCATCTTCCCACGCATAGACGATCTCGGTGTGCCTGCGTCTTGACGCGTCATGTGTGGTGACAGTGAGGGAAGTTTCCGATCCTGAGAGGTCTTCAGTTTCAAAAACGAGCCGCTGTATTAAAAGCTTTATTATTTTTGTTGGTACTTCTCATCATGTCCCAGCTGCAGCGTGTCTGCAGACCATCATGCAGTGGAGGAGACACGTCACCGGCCTCGCTTTTAGCCTTGTTTTTGTTGTGTCATATTTCACGAACAAGGTAGGTACTAGCGAGGATACGAGTCAAAAACTTTAGTTTGAAAAGGAGGTTACTGATTTAGAGATTCCGCGGAGATGCTTTGAGTAATCCCATGTGAATCCATCCAGACATCAGCTGTGTAAAGGGTAATATTAGCGCTTGGTATCAGGGAGTAGAAATAAGTGCAGGAAGTGTACAAAGACCAAGTGTGAATAGGATCCACAGTTATGCCGAATTGAAAACTCGATTATATCACATAGTTAGAGTCGTGTTGTATCCCGTACAGATTTATAGAGACAGCTGTACAAACCTAATTGGCAGACTTTTAAATGGGTTTTGGCGGGAGTAATGAAGCATCTCTAGGGAAATTATTAATACCACACTGCCTGCATATGAAATGAGCTCACTGTCTTCTCTTTTTTTTTAGTTTGTCCTGTCAGTGTTAAACTTCACCTATCCAACCTTATTTCAAGGGTGAGTAACTGAAAATAAATATTGAATATGTATCTAGTGAAGTGACTCTTCTTTGAGTAGAATACATTTCAATAAATCTAAAGAAGTAAAAGGAATTATTCATTAGTTTAATTATGCACCCTGTTGTGTGATACCTGAATAACCTCGTGTTTGTTCTCACTAACACGACCAAACTGCACATTTCCAGATGGCAGACATTTATTGGAGCTATCCTGCTTCTAGTGTCTGGAAAGCTGGGATGGGTGGAAATAAACCGCATCACCAGGTACTGTCACCGCACTGCATTCTGCTGGGTTTGATATTATACTGCCGCGTGGGAGATTTCCACACGATCCACGTGCTCTAATATTGCATTACAGATCTGCGGCTCTGTCCTGGCTTCCGGGCTCCCTCCTATTTGTGGGGAACATTTACGCTGGTTCCCGGGCATTATCACGTTTAGTAAGTGCACAGTTCACTTAAAATAACATCGCAGTGCATTCATGTGCTGATTTTTCTTGCTACTGTGACAATCTTGTTATGAGTGTGTCTCCTCCACGCAGGACATTCCCTTCTTCTTCACTCTTCAGAACTGCTCTCATCCCTTTAGCTACGTGATCTTCAAGGTCATGCGCAGAGAGGTAAGTGCGCTCACCGCCTGCTGTAAACTGATCTGTTCAGTCATGTGCTTCACACTCCTGCTCCTAATGTGCTCTCTCTGCTTTTTGTTTTTTAGCAGAAGACACAGTGGCTGAAATTTATCAGGTATGGATGTTTTTTTTATTATTTTTTTAAAAAGAGATTCACACATTTCACACATTAAACGTCCCTCCTTCTCTTCCAGCCTATGCCTCATGCTGCTTTCAGCCATCAACCTTCCCTTTTATGACCCTCAGGTAATAACAATCCTGGCTCACTTATTGCCGGTGCCGTAGATCAAGTTAGTTAGCATGTGTCCTTGCCGTGCAGGTGGACCACAGCGGTTACCTGTGGGCCGTCTGCCATCTCGCCTGTGTTGGTAAGTCTAATATCGTAATATGACTTTAAAAACACTTTTAACTGTGAGAAGAATGATGATGAAGATGTCTGAGCCTTGATAAGGCCGAGGGTTTGAGGTGATGTTGTGTTTGAGCTGATCGATTTTGCCCTAAGGCTTAAATCTTTTGATGGCAATAAGCGACTGCAACAGCAGCAGAAATTGAAACAACAACACTGCTTTGCAGGTGCATATAGAGTCTTTCAAGTTCACCACAAGTCCGTCAACCTGAGGTGAGTGAAAGCCTTTGGTGGGCGCACATGAGCGCCTTCCTAGTCTAGCATGCGGTGCAGTTTCTCAGCTTCAGCTTGCTCTGCTGCACATCAGAGGCTGAAGACGCTGCTTTTGTGATTTGATTGCAGTGATCTTGAGCAGCAGTGCATTAACTACCTGTTCAGGTAAGATTCAAGTCTAAATTGTTTGATCTGAGGCTGAACCTTCAATCTTCTAACGTGAGAGTATTAATTTACTTAAACTACATGTAAACAATTGTGATAAACCCAAGTGTTGATGCGTTAGACATGATCCAAAAAAGCTTATTCGTTTCCTTATTCGACTGCCATTCATAAGTCTTAAAATTAAGGGTCAATATACGGGATAGTGATGTCTAAGTTATTCAGTCGGATTCATTTCAAAACTTTAACCTTTCACGTTAAGCAGATTTAGATATTATCAGTGCCTAATAACAGCTTCCCCCCTTTGAACAACAGCGTGCTGCTGCTGGCTGTTGCTGCTCACCCGACAGGTACGACTGACCTCACATAGATTCTGCAAATATTCTCACAAAAACTTCTGTTATTGCTCATTTTGCAGCTCCTCTTCTACTTCTTTAGGAGCCAGCACAGCAGACCCTCCACCTCTGTCACACCACCCCCCTGCATGTCCTCTTTCACTACATCCATGGATCTCCTCTGAGGTCTTCCTCTTTTCCTCCTGCCTGGCATCTCCACTTTAAAAACTCCTTTGTCCAATTTGTCCACTGTCTCTTCTCTCCAAACCGCTCAACCTGAGCTGTAACTCTGCTGTCCTAGTTTAACATCTTCAACCTCCACTTCCAGCTCTGCCTCCTCTCTTTCTGTTACTACCACTGTCTCCAGCTCATTTTCACATATATATGTGTGTGTGTGTGTATATAAAATTTATGCCTCTTGTCCCTGTGCAGGTGACCTCACAGGTGCCTTGGAGTTCCCGTCCCTGCAGTCGCACACATTTCACTGTGGCTGCTGTGCCAGGTGAAAACGTCAGTTTTCTCTAATATTGATTGCATCGATGTTGGTTAGCCGTGAAAACAAGCTGTCGCCCTTTGAGTTCATATCAAACTGAAGCCTTCAGAGTCCGTTCTAATTATACTTGGATATAAAATAAGTAGATCTTTGTTAGAAAGTTTTAAATAACGGCATATTTAGTGTGTTTATGTACAAGGACTCCTGTTCCAGTTCTGTAAAAGGTTTAATAGGACAGAGGAAGGTTTGTGGCCTTCTTACTGGTTGTGTGTCTCACTTCACAGCGCTCTGCTGGGCTTTTTGCTGCGGTTGGCTACAGTCAAATTAAAAAGCGGACTGTCCTTTGAACACTTTGGGGTCTGGATCTTTTTATCTAAGGTGACTTCAGATATGTTAAACTCATGTAACACACAGTTCATCGCACACACACGTGTTGATCGTCAAAGTCAAACTGATGCGATTTACTTGTTGGATTATGTCCTGTCAGGTTACTGCCATGCTCCTGTCTCCATTTATTTTCTCTGTGAACTCTAATGCTTCGTCTCTTTTGTGGTAGGTACCAAACTTTTGTTTCCAGCTCATTTCAGCACAAAAACAAATGTTCATTTTCCATGCTTCAGATTTCTGCATCCGTCTTATTTGTTCTAACATGTTTGTGAACGTTTGTATGTGAATTCTTGTCAGTTGTGGTTTTAAAAAGTTGCAGGTTTATGTCCAACTTTTAATGCTTTTTGTTTTCCAGTTTAATACACGTTAATCTCGTGACGCTGGATTTTTGATGAAAGCCCTGATCTGTTTTTGATTGCAGTGTGGTCGTCAGTCACGTCGGAGAGGCTCTGCTGATCTATTCTGAGAGGGATACTCACGTGTGACGAATTTCAGCACTTTAGACGAGTTCACCTCAAATGACTTTCTTTATTAACTGGGGATGCAGATTCTATTTTTCTACATTCATTTTATAACTTTGTCTATTATCTGATCTCCTGACCAAATAAAAGTTTGGTACAAACTGTCCTCACTGCACTGGGTCAGAATTTAAAGGTCTGCATATTATTACTTACTTATTTGTAGATGAACTGTGACAATCCCAACACTCCATAGAAACAATTATTTATTCATCCAAACTATCCGCACAAAAAACATTTAAAAAAAACAAAACACAAGTCAGAACGACTGAAGGGGAGAAAGGAAACAACGGCAACCTTCTTCACAACATCAGTTCTTTTACAGATGGACATTTTTATTTCTCCTCCTTGTTTCGCTTCGGTGAGAATAGAGCATTTAATGGCTGCCTCCTCCGTAAGCGCGCCTCAGGATTCTTCTCTTCTTTGATGTAACCTACAACAGAGGACACATCCTAGTATTAAAGACAGTACAATCCTCTCTCGTGCACTGAAAAGCATGACAGGATGAAGAATGGTCCTGCTGAGAAATGGGTTCAAATGTTTTGCCCTTACTGCTTTAATCTACAGTGCATAACTGTTAAATTACCTCTCTCAATGCATGTTTGCGTTGATGGGAATCCAACTTCCCAGAAGTTTTCAGGTGTGCATGGAGGAACGTACAGGAAACGATGCCTTGAGCAAGCAGACAGCTTTTTCTGTTTTTCCTCCTCTGGCAGATGGGCGTAATACTGCAGGTAAACAATTATTTAAAATAGGATCAGTGTAAGCAGTGTGTCAGTTTTATTAAACTCAGGTACTCAGAATACTTACAATTTCACATTCCTTGCAGGTAGTGCCCTTCAGTTTTCTTCTCTCATCCTTTTTGCGAACGACTGCTACATGTGCAAACGCTGGGTGTCTAATCCAGAGACAGATCTAGGTTATGGAAAACTGACAATGACCAGCAAACATGATCATCTTCAGATAAACACCTGAAAAGGTTGATCAGTTTCTTACCGTGCTTTAGACTGGCATGCACTGTCTTCAGGAGGATCTCCTTATTTGGAGAATTTAGGGGGGGGGGAAAAAACACAGGGTTTACCTTACGAATAGATATCTGAAAATACTGATCTAGATTGCACACATTTTCTTTCAATCTGAAAGCTCACCAATGGCCTCCTCTTCATCATCATCACGGTCACAGGGCTGGCTCTGGCCTAGATGTGAACTGTTGCAAGATTTGTACTCCCCGTAAGCCGTTGTGTCGAACATCATATCCAAGCTGTCATTTGCTTTTTCACCGAGTCCTTGAAGTAGGGACAGTTGAGATTACTAACAGTTTAAATCAACATATTTTAAATATTTTAGAAAAAAAGTGTTGCCGTGTATATTCACCGAACACACTGTCTCCTCTGTCTCGGTCCTTCTCTCTTTGACGCTGAAGTAAGCTGTGACTGACCCAGGTGCAGTCTGTATCTGCCATCTCCACATGATGCTGCCGCTCATCAATTTCCTGGAACGCACAAAACCTGTGTTAGACTCTCACAACGACGTGTGCAATGAATAGATTTAGTTTAAATAATGTTAAAATGATGAACGCTCACATTAAATAGGGACACAGTTTAAAATAATGAGGTCAGTATATGTACAAGTAAAACTCAGGCTTCAGATCAACCTCAGCACTCGCATTTCTACTCCCAGGTCTGGATGATGTTAATAAGAGAGGATATTCCTAATATGGCCAAGCCCAAAGGCCCCGAGCCAGCTTACAGTATAGTGCATGCTGAGGGTGAAGGTTGTTCAGCAGAGCAGATCACGTGACTATACCTCGTCTCCTTTCCACTCGCTGTCGTACATGGAGAGAGCGAGCGCAGGATCGACGCTCCATGTAGGCTCCACTGTGTGCTTCCTATCAGCTGGAACACACAGCCACATTCAAGTTAACTGAATATTATTGAGGAGCATTTCAAACTGTACAACAATCAGAAATATCCGCATGTCCTTCAAGTGACTTTGCTGAAGAGAAATCACCATCTTTAGCTTCACGCTGGCCTTGTGAAGCATTCAGATCCTGCACAGGGGTTCTTTTCTTCCCGTCTGCATCCAGTTTAACCTTCATTTTTGGCTTCTTGAAAGCAGGACTGCTACAAGAAGTGCTTGGCTTTTGGCTGGTGCTCATATTATGTCCTGACTGTACCTGTGTGATATAAAAAGCACCTTGAAACTCTATATTTCTGTCTTACATTTAATTAAACAGCCTGGACACTAAACGTGGTTAAAATTTGACAATGATGTTACTGCCTTCTCTTGCCTTCCTATCTAGTTGCTCCTTCTTGATGCTTGGATTGCTCACAGATATGGCAGTCTGGCTGATCTGTTCACGCTGTAGGTGTTCGCCTTCCTCCTGGTTGTCCGCGTCTTCTTGGAGTCCTCGTTGACTGCGTTCCTGTACCTCTGGACTTCCCTCCTTCACCCGTTTTGCCCTGCAAACACTGCCGCCTTCTGCAAACCGTTTGATGCGTGGGAGAAGAGATGGGGACCCTTTAGATGTTGAGTCTGGACTGTGCATCAGTGTGGATGAAGAGGACAAGAAGCAAGGCCTTGAAGAGGGAAACAAGTATAACTGTAGCACCGAACTGTTATTTTTTTTTCTCTTTTCCACATGGAGGTGTCTGCCACAGCAGAAGATGATGTCTCAATGCTTACTTTAAACGAACGTCCTGCTTCCAGAGAGTGCTGAAGCTTCTTTGCTGGCTTGGGGCTTTCCTGAGATTCTAAGGTGAGAAAGAGAGCTAATCTGTTTGATCACACCTAAGATTCGTTTTTATTAAAGCCTGATCACATTACATTTTTATTAGATCATCATTTGTTTCAAATCCTGCTTATACACACCATCTGCTGCTTTTCAATAAGTTCAAGGCCACAAGTTTCTGCAATTGCTGCCTCTTCTTCATCTTCAGTCACATCATCTGAAAATGGAAACAGACATGTTAACAGCAACACGCTCATGATCGCATCTACGGAAGACCAATAATGGATGAAGTCACACTTGAGATCTGCGACGCGTCCATTTCACAGGTGTTAGGGACGAGCACTTCTGCTCTTCCAGGATTCTTTGTGGCACCCTCAGGATCTTTGTATAAAAAAGAATTTAGATTAGAAAACTGGTTTGTGTCTTCAGACAGGTGACGAAGAGGAAGCTACTTTAAAGAGGACTGACCATTGAAGAGCGAATTGTTAGACTGTGGTAGAGGCACCTCTGCATAGCGCACACGCTTCATTTGGTCGTTGTTTTTCTGTTTCTTCAATCTGTTTACCACGGGCAGTGAGCTGGGCAAGATCGGGGAGTCTGGAATAACGCCCTCTTCCTGTTCTGCGGGTGAGGCCTCCTTGGATTCAGACCTGAAAAGAAAAGCACACGTGTAGTGCTTCACTGGAAACTGAAACTTTAAAACTTACCGAACCTGAACCTACAAGCCTACTGAGGGGGGAAATTTATTTTCCCAAGGGGCCACAGAAGAAACTGGGACTGTTAGCACCAAAAAGCTTATAAACACATAAAAATAAGAATACTGAGTAGCAGCTTGGGATAATGTATTGTTCACTCCTGAAATGTCTGACCAATGTAGGTGATACACATTTTTATAGAAGCTTTAATTCAAGAGGTTTAACAAAAGTATTGCACTGTTTACAGCTATTTGCAGGAATCATGACACAGTCCCCCATTTTAAATATTTAAAATCTATTAAGTATCTTTTCACTGGAACTTTTAATATGAGGTTAAAAAATTAATTAATTAAAATCTGGGCGCAAACGGAAGAAGCCATAAAACCAAAATAAACCTATCGGAGCAGTAGAATAAACTTGCATTTGTAAAAAGAATAAATGCACAAACCAGGCTCAGCAACACCAAAACACATGAAAGACAACTGAAGACATCTTAAGTACATGAGCGCAGTGGATGATTGGCTAAGAAAAACCCGTTCACAATATCTAACCAAATGAAGAACAGTCTCTGTGAGACAGATGTATCAATGTCAAGAGACACCTTGATGAGTAGACTGCGCAATGCTCAGAAACTGTAAAAAGAAATACAATAAAATAAGAAAGCAGGGGTTACATCTCAGACTCTACAGGTCTCAGTGTGTAAATGTTAAAGTTCATGACAGCACAGTCAGAAAACGATGAACAGGGATGGCTTATTTTCAGGAGAAAGCTGCTTCTCTCTAAAAAGAACATGAAGGCAAAGCTTAGGCTCACAAACAAACCACAAGACTACTGGAACAGACGAGACCAAACTGAAGACGTGTACGTATAATGCAGAGGGGTGTGTTTGGCAAAACCCAAATACATCACCACAAAGCACGGTGGTGGAGTGGTGATGATTTGATGTGTCTGAGTCATCCAAGAACTCCCATATATACCAAAGTATTCCAAGTCATCCGTCTGACGGTTAAAGCTTGGCAATAACAGGCTCATGCAACAAGACAATGATCTGAATCAAAGCAGCAAATCTACATTCAACAGAATGGCTGAAAAACAGAAGAGTCAGGGTGTTGTGCAATGGCCCAGTCAAAATCCAGACCTCAATGAACTGAAGCAAGTCTGTAAAGAGTCAAACTTCCTCCATGATGCGAGATACTGATAAACTTCAAAGTACTTCAAGTTATTGCTTTAACTTTTTAAAACATTTCTCATATTTTTCTCGTGAACAAAAACATTAATGCGACACAGCTTACCGAGAACTCTTCAGTTTTTGCAGCTCAGCTCGCAGCTTATTGTTTTCATCCTCCAGCAGGTTTCTTTCATTTTCTGAGGAACAAAGGTTTGCAAAGAACATGTTTTTCTCTGTTCTTAAACAAACTGAGAATCTTAAAGAATTTTTAGGGTTTTTTCACATTTATTCTAGTATATTACTCGTCATATTATATAACATACTACTGTTGTGAAAGATTGCATCTGCATATGTGTATGCACATCAGAGAGGGCTATTAATGGCTGTTGGACACCGAAATGAAAACACTCACTTAGTTTCTCGATAAGACGCAGATTCTGCTGCTGACCGTTTTTCATGTTCTCCTCTAAGATGGAGCATCGATCACACTCTGCTGCTCGAAGCCTGGAAAGGGAAAGCACTGCTGGCAATCTTTATGTTTCACACCGTTTTAATGCAACACATTAAATCTTGTTAACTTTCAGTCTGCGGGGGAATCTGAAGCACCCATACAATGAATCAGAAAAGGTTATTCTTGTCTTTGGTATCATGTTGCTCCAGTTAATTAGAAATCCCACATCAGTGCCAAACTGCAGCTCTCCCATCCTAAGTTATAGTTAGAATTTAACAGAGGTTCAACGAGACACATATATTCCAAACAAACAAACAAGCATTTGCTACAAAGGGAATAACAGTGGAGTGCACGTGCATTCATCTTTGGGTAAATTACCTTTCCTCCAGGAGAGCCATGGCATCCTGCAGGTTTTTATTTTGCTCCTTGAGCTGCTGGTTTCGACTGTAAAACACTTCAAGCCTCTGCGCATCTCTGTAGAGGACAAACACATCACTTTACCCTTCATACATAACTTACTAAGACTCAAGTGTCTTTCTCATTAAACGCAAAATGACACAACATACTCACAGGCAACGTTCCTTTTTCAGCTTGCTTACTTTTGCTTCCAATTCTAGAAACAGCAACAAGTGCAATGATGACATGTGTTTTCATTTAGCTTCTGAACTTCATATTATAGATATGAAAGCCAGCATGAACGTGGTGAGATCAAACTGTCAGTTACCCTGAAGTGCATTTTGGTGACACTCTCCAAGTTGCCTCCACAAGTCTTGAAAGCGATCAGCTGATTTGGCTGTCCCGCTGCTCCTGTCGTTTCCAAAACTATCTACAAGCGTATCTCTGCTCGCTTCCTGCCAACGCAAATCAACCGTGTTTGCCTCACAACAATAAATTAATTCTTTCAGCTCATTTTAGTGTTGCTTAATGTTAATTCGCACTTGTCAATGTAAGCCTACTTTAGCTTTGCTACATGGCGCGCGCAGACGAGCGCATAAACTTAGTGCTAATTAGCTAAATAATAATAATAATAACTTTCACCCCCTCAACACTCACGTGTTTACTACTTATTGTTTATTGGCTTTCAGAACAAGCATTAATAAAACTTCACCTCTGTCTTTTAGCTTGTTCTCCCAATAACCACTTAGACTACAATTAAGAAATAAATGCAAAGTTTAGACTTAATGACACGAGCTCACGAGAAAACAGCCGCAAACAGACTCAGACTTACACCGACACGTCTAAAGAATAAAAACTAGGATATTCTGTCAAAGAGAAAAATGGTTAGAGTAACGTTTAACAGTACAGTACCATGTTTGAGCCATACAGGCTACGGCTTGACCATAACAAAATCCAAATTCGCGCGCCGAACTGCAAGCTGGGAAATCTTCTTCTTCGTTTTCCAATTGACGTAGGAAAGCTTTGACGCCATCCTCTGTTAAACAGCAGCCAGTGGTTTATGCTACTACTTCTCTCCAAACAACAATAATAATGATAATACTTAAAATATTGTTTTATGAAATTAAGTTACAGAAAGTTGTTTGACTTGACCTCAATTACCAATGAGTAGCTTTAAGAATAAAATGTCTAAAATCTATAATATAGAACAGAGCCATGGGGACTACAGTACAATATCATAATCAGAACTGTGTAAAAGTCCTGAGTCGGCCCTTGTTTCTTTATATTTTGAGTTCCAGGTTTAAAATACAAATTCCCAAAGAGCCATTACCTGAAAATGTGGCATGTCATGTGGTCATAAAAAAAATTGTCATACCAAATATTGCCTTTCAAACCAGTTTGAATCGTCCAGCATATATTTTGTTTCATGTTCTTCTTTATTTTGTCATCATTTCTGGCTGCCCCAACACACCCAGTGAGAAGACATGCACAACACAGGTTATTCTTATATTTGTTTTTATTTTTGGTCTTTCTTTAGAATACAAAACAGCAACCAAAGTCACAAAAATAACATTTACAAAACATGTTTAACTGAGGTGACCGAGGCAACATAGAAAAGCATGTCTGAAACAGTGACATTGGTGGATTTTTAGCCTGGAGACTTGAGGTAAGACAGCGAGCGATGTCGGAAAAAGTCAAATATCTTTTACAAACCGTTTGGAATTAGTGCCTTCATTCAGTAGTGCTATTCACAAATGGAGTTTAATATCATTACGGTGCCCTAACATGTCCACGTTGAGCGGTGATTTAATGATGTAGTGCTTCAAATCTGCCTAAGAGTAAATTCATTAGAGTGACATGTAAGTCTAAAATTCTAAGCATGTTGCACTGTATGGCACCATTCAGAATGGTTTCCGTTCGAGTCCCGCTTTCACACACATGCACACACACACACACACACACACACACTTCCTGCTCATCCACTCTTATTAAATGGGTGCAATTGACTTCTAATAACTTCCTATACTTGTTCCCCACCAAGAACACTTCTGGCTAAAATAAGTGAATACATCATATATCACCCAAGCAGGAGCAGCTTCAGACTTTTGGGGGAAAAAAAAGAAACTGAAACACCATTTGTTTAAAAGAAAAAGAAGAAAGTTTAACAGGCCAGAAAAAGTAAAAGAGTTGGAATGGCCACCAGTCACAGAGGCACAAACTCAAAGTCCCATCTTTTGTTCCTACAATACAAAAATGGTAAGACATTATGCAAACACTGCATCACTGAAAGAAAACGATAAAAACCACTTACCTAAACACAAAGCGGTGAAAAATAGTACAGTTTGGCCCGTGATGGACGGCGCAGGTATGTTTTTGCATGAATAAACGTTTCTCGTCTGTTTTTTTTCTTTCACATTTAAGACATAGTCACTGGTGATTCAGCATTGCAGATTATTACTCTTTTTTTTTTTCTTCTTAGTTCCTTTGGATTTGTGCCTTTTATTGAATTTGCATCTGTCACAGCAGGGAGAATTGAGCTAGCATTACTTTGTAAATCTATATATACACATGCATTCAACATCATATTTAATCCCCCAAATTAAAGAGAAAAAAACTATTCCAAACTCCTTTTTCACTACATACGAATTTAAGCTATAAAAACCTGCATGAGAGTCCACATAGAGTTTGCATGGAGGCTTTGCAGTTTGATGTGAGATATGCAGCAGGTTTGTAGAGGTGCTGGCGTTGAGGGGGTGGGGGTGTGGGGGTATGGAATGCAGCCTTATTCCATTAATAGGGGTTGTGGGGATGGGCCTATTTGTCACCCCCTGCTTATCCAAATGGGACTCTATGTAGTTGGGTTTTAGATTCACATTATGCTGGAAGAAGAAGAATTGGTAGCGGACGCTGCCAGGGCGGGGCAGGTCGTCACCACGAGAGAAAAACACTGGAGTGTGAATGCATATCTACCATCTTCCGGACCTGCAGAGAGAACACCGGGTGTAAACATAAACCTTTAATCTGCACCTTTGACCAAACTTGTGATGCTTTTAAAACATACTCACACTTCTCTCTCTTCACCACTGCGGGGGCACGTAGCTGTAGCTGGGTGTGCCAGGAGGCCGATATGTGGGCATCGTGACTGGGTGGGGAGCGACGGGCGCTGGTGATGGAGTTGTCAACAAAGTTCCTGAGGAGTGAAAGCCACAGGTAAAACTACAAATCGAACACATTTGTATCCTGGATAAGATTCAATAAACTGCTGCAGCTCACCAGCTGACATGGCCATAGTGGTGCCGGCTACCATGCCCATGGCGACACCGTTGTTGCGGGGAGGAGGGATAGGCGGGGCATACATCGCTGCAGGCATCCCATTGGGCTGGACCACTGTCGTGTGATGGATGACATGAGGCGGTGGAGCATACAGAGCCTGTGTGTAGTAAGGGCCTTGTTGTTGTGAAGGTATTAGTGCCTGGTGGACAAACAACCACACGTTACAGCTCAAGCACTGAGACTGGATGAAGAGGGGCAGCGTGTTATTAAAAATATACACATACAGCAAGGACTGACCTGTGCATAGGGGTTCTGTTGGGGGTAGGTGCTCCTGACAGGGTACACAGCAGTTGGGTAGGGGTTTGGGGAGGATGAGTACGGTGGGACGGTCCCTGTGCTGGGAGAGCAGGACACTTTGAAGGGAGCACTTTGAGCATAGCCTGGAGAGGGAGGAAGACGGCTCATATTAGGGCCGTTTGTTCTGGGACAAAATAGCTGAAGCTTGGAAGAAACACTGGCTGTGCAGCTCAGTAAAACAGGACCCTCATAGAAGAGAAGCGCACACACTTTTTAGGGTTATTAAGAGTCTCTTTGGAACTTTTATTCTTTATTACGTTATGTTTATAATTAATTCAAATCAAGAAGTCAGATGGAACAATTTGACTCTTTTGAAGTGCATCAGGAAGATGTGTTTCAAGATCTATCAGATAAACTCGGGCAGATTTCATCGTTACTTTCTTCTCACCGTTAGGGAAGCCTGGGTTTGCTCCTGCGTAGATGTTGGGAGTGTACATTGGAGCAGCCGCTGCGTATCCTAGAGGAAATCCAGCTGCCAAAACCAGAAACAAAACAAGAATATAATAGTATTCTCAATGCTGGGAGATATTTTCTTGTAATTATGCTTGTTTCTTAAACCACTATGCTTCAGGTTACCTGGATAACCTATACCCTTAGTGTTGGTAAAGGGGACCCCTGTTGGTGCAGGGCTGTATACTGGGTTCATTGTGGCTGTCTACTTGCAGATGCTGTAAATAAGAGAAGCACAGACAGGTTGGAATGATGCAATCATGCATGGAAACCAACTGCTGATCTGTGTGCCAGCAGAGCTCTTGTGGAAAGGATGGACATGAGAATATGAAGCTTTCTGTTGCTGTCGATTGTGACCCTGTTGTTCCAAAAACAGCACAGTGATTGTGAAAAGATTCCTCAGAATGTTTAAACAAAACCTTCAGTTCTGCTTTCAGAAACCTTAAGCATGTCGACTGGTTTGGTGTGCTTTCTTTAGAGCTTAGACTTTGACATACTCTCCATTTATTAGACTGCTGTTACTGTAGCTTTCCCATTCGTCACATTTCATTACGTTTATATGTCATGGCATGTGCACAAACTACTACTTTTACCCAACGACACAGCTGACTGACAGCGGTCTGCATGATATGACCTTGCAAGGTCACGGTAACAAAAAAGCGAAGACTAGACTAATAAGCATTTCCTGACATTGTGTGCTGACGTGCACCTATTACAGTTGTATTGGCATTACTATATATTCTGTTTGATAATAAACATAACGCAGAGAAGGTGCTTGCGCTATTTTTAAAAATGGTGTCAACATGGTTCCTAATGCTCTCAGCACTGTCTAAAGCAGAAAGACATGAGCGCAACTAGTCATTGTACAATGTTCGTGAGCAGTTTGTAAAAGACATTTTTGGAAAATTAATACACTCAGCTAGACCTTTCATTTTGCATTTTTTGATGCCATTCTGTTGTTCGGGTCAAACCTTAAATTTAACAAGGTGCTATAAACATTCCTCAGAGATGTTACTCCACGTTAACACGATGCTATCTCCTCCTCTTCCTTCTACCATGGGGTCTCGATCATGAGTTGGCTCTGCTCTCGGCCTCTAGAATTCCCTCCCAGCAAATATCCATATCACTAACTCCCTCTCGCATCAGAACATCTCTTTAAACCGTGTGTAAGGTGACCTTGAGTGTTTTGAAAGGCGCCTGAAACAAAATGCATCACTATTGTTATTACATTTTACAGCTTTCTTTGCGCATTTCCCGAAGAAACCATGACTTTTGCTTCCCATGACGGTCTCTGGGTTGATTTTAATGCATCTGTGCTTCCACCTAGCGGTAGCTAAAATAAAAACTTAAGCATGAAAAACAAAAACACAAAAAACCTTTCCACCTCGTTACAAGGTGCTCATTCAAAGTGAATGGACTCTGGTAAATATAAATTCACAATTACACTTACTCGGGTTGCTATAAGCACAGTCACGCTACAATTGAATCCAGATTTAACTCCAGTTTATTTGATAGGCTGACTCTATAGGAAACTGAAATTAATCAAAACTTCAAATTTTCAAAGAGAGAGAGAGGAACAACATAATTTAGCAATTCGGCTTTATTTGTGTTACTTTAACTATACTCTTTCACCCAAACACAGCGGACGACAGGGGCGAGAGAGGTGTGAAGCTATGCGTTTCTGTTTGTTTGGTGTTTTTTTTTTTTTTTCCTGGATGTTTTCTTAGACTAAAATCTAAATATGTGCTGCTCATCGGTAAGTCTTAAAGGCTGCTTTCGCCTTCCAAGCACAAACCCTCGGCAGTAACATGTGCCCTCTCAAAACATGACGTTCGATACGTCGCCTGCAAAAATTAAGATGGCAACCTGAAGTAGAAGAATTTGGAAAGGTGAACGCAGCGGGGCTTTGTTACCATCAGCTAGCTTAGCTCACAAGCTTCACGATCTCCACCACCTGCAGTTAGCCTAGCCTGTTTGGCGCCGTAGGTGAGCGTTGCTTTACACGCTGACCCGCTAATCACCTGTCTGACCGCGCGAAGCCGCCGGAGTGTCCCCGGACAGCAGACAGATGGGGGACAGCTCGTCAAGCAGGCCGCATAGCACAGGAGGCAGGCAGCCAGACAGCTGTGTCAAGCGGTGCAGCCTGTCCCGTTACCAGATAACACGCATATCTTTATGTCCCGATAACAAAAACCCACAACAACTTACTGTTAGCTGCTTTGACCGTCAGTTAGTCACCTTCTCCGGTCTTGTGGGTTAAAATGAAATAAAGCTAACTGCTGTTTTGCTCCCAGATGCTTTGCTTAACTCTTTTGAGCACCCCGCGTCACTTCCGTGGTGTCACGTGGTATACAAATTAAAAAATAAAATAATATAGTCTACTTTATATAAGATGCCGGTTTTGTTTTCTTTCAACAACGTGTTAAACAATGAAAACACCAGTAGTTCTTTTTAAACTATTATCATTAGTTTTCCGTCAAACACGATCTGAAAATAATTATCAAATCCAACCAACATGACGTAACAGGTCAGATAACGCCTTTTATTGGTAAACAACTGCATCGTCTTTTAATACGGTTCGTATTTTTTGCGACACAATCACAACACTTTTGACGTTGCAGCGGTGTAACGTCCAGTATCGCAACACTGCAACAGTACTGTGTAGCAACCCTCCTTGAACTCATTATGTCGGCTCTGCGGTCCTTGCAGGCGGTAAAATTTATTTGACTCGAGCGTGACTGTTGCTTTATCTAATATCTCGTCGTCTCCGGACTCGGGAGACTTTGCTTACTTCTTAAACTGACCACTGTTTCTTCCGAAATAATTTTCGCGTTTCTGTGACAACGGGACAATTAGTGCTTCGTGCCCTTTGAGGACCTTGACGCATCGTTTCCATTCAGCCATTGAAGTGGGAAGAGTCGGGTCCGTATACTGTTGTGGTTTTAGCGCGAGCTACGTGTGGGTTTTTCACAGGTTAAAAATGTTGCTGCCGAGCTCATATTAGGAACCGTCTTGCGGTGTACGGTGAAACTACTCGCTCAGCTGGCGTCGTCGGTGAAGAGCAGGAGCATAATGTCTGGAGCGGCGGGTGGGGGAGGAGGCTCCTCCTGCTTGGGCGCAGCAGCGGCAGCCAGTTGCAGCTCCACCGGCTCTCCATATGCGGCTGCAGCCGGAGGAGGCGCAGGGGTGGCGGGGAGGCTACCAGCGAGGGTTTTGGAGCATGTTTTCTCCTACCTGGAGCTGACTGACCTGATGCGGTGTTCGCTGGTCTGCTGGCACTGGAACAATATCCTGGCGGATGAAAACAGCGAGGTGTGGCGCAGCCTCTGCAGCCGGACTCTGAGCGACGAGGCTCTGCGGTCTGACATCCTTTGTAACCTGCCCACCTACAAGGGCAAAGTAGGTTTACCAGTACACATCCCTCTATCCTGGGGTTACCTGTTTGATTATGCCTTTACACAAAGGGACAATGTAGCCATAAACATTACTGAATGTCAGCGTAATCTAGTGCTTTTTAACGTATTCAATGAAATATAAGACATAAACGGGCATAAAACTGAATCCTGCTTGTTGTATTATTGTCTTTCAGTTGGTGATCACACTGAGCAGGTGTAGAGCAGATGTTTTGTTGCCATTGGGCTTATCACTGGAGTCCATATTGAATTGACTCTCCAGTCTATAGTTGCATAATAGAACAAAACCTGTTCTAAGCAGTCTGTGTATGGAGACTGTTTATAGGAGTGTTGATGGCATGAAAGTAAGGTTTGAATGAGAACAACTTGTCTGTGTCCAATGTCAATCTAAGGACGCTCATTCATTTGTTCCAAAGTGTTTTTAGAAACACGACCTACATTCTTATGAAAAATATTTGAGCTCTGCACCTCTGAATGGTGCAATGAGCGTCCTGCGAGATGGAAAGTGGAGTAGCATGTCTCTTCTTCTGTATGCATGCTTCACAGAACTTTTTTCCCCTTACAAATATTTAGATTTCCCAGCAAGTGTCTGTGATTTTGTTAACTGTAACTGTCTTCCTGTGCAGCTCAAGGCCTTTCAGCATGCTTTGAGCTCCCACGACTGCTCCCGCAACGTTTACGTGAAGAAGAACGGCTTCACTCTGCACCGCAACCCTATTGCCCAGAGCACAGACGGCGCGCGGGGCAAAATCGGCTTTTCGGAAGGGCGACATGCCTGGGAAATCTGGTGGGAGGGCCCCCTGGGCACCGTGGCAGTGATAGGTATCGCTACGAAGCGGGCGCAGATGCAGTGCCAGGGCTACGTAGCCCTCTTGGGCAGCGATGACCAGAGCTGGGGCTGGAACCTGGTCGACAATAACCTGCTTCACAACGGAGAAGTCAACGGGAATTTCCCCCAGTGTAACAATGCACCTAAATATCAGGTAGGAGTCGAGATTTGAAATGACGTTTTAAAAGGAAATTGTGTAAAGAGTACAAGTGAAAACATGATTATAACTCCTGATGTGACCGTGCCTGTCCACAGATCGGGGAGAGAATACGAGTGATTCTAGACATGGATGACAAGACGTTAGCCTTTGAGAGAGGTTTTGAGTTTCTCGGAGTGGCTTTCCGTGGACTGCCCAAAACCTGCCTGTTCCCTGCTGTGTCTGCAGTATACGGCAACACTGAAGTCACCATGGTGTACCTGGGAAAACCTCTGGACGGCTAGATGCAGATCAGCCTGTGCCACCCTGAAATCATACATGTTCCTGTCAAGTGCAGACAGACTGCTGATTCCCTCCCTATTGTAGTGTTTTAAGGTTTGGAGGGTAAGTGGTCACATTTCTTCCAAACACAGTAACCTTATTTCCATAAGCACACAGAGAACAATCTGCAATCTACTTCGACTCACCAAAAAAAAGCGAAGGTTTTTTTTTTTCCCAAACTGGACAAACAACAGGGGGAAAGGAATGTGCAGGGACTGTTTGTGTATCTACGTGGAGAAGTCCACTTTTACAGTTTAGCTGCTGAACTCTATTATTCACCTTACAGGGGAAACTTAATTTAATGTCACGCATTTTGGACTCGTGCTGAAGATTTACTTGAGATTTTGTCTGCTTGAAGGAGGCCTAAGCTACTCTAAACCAAGTGGCGAATGCTTTAACGCAACATTTTTAACATGTGACACAGTCGTTAACATGTGAGTTAATGGACAAACGCATTGTGGAATGACTGCATTACAGTGAAATGAAACATGTGAGATGTATTGTAACATTCTGGCGTAGGTAAACCTCAAGGACACATGGGCCACGTCCATGGCACGTGTGTGGCAGTCCATGCATGCGCACTGTTGTGCTGCGTATGCACTGAAACATCTCCCCCTTTCAAGTACTTACTCAGTAACGGTGGAAACTAAACCTGTAACATGAAATGTGTCTTTTTAATGTGCTACTGTAGTATTACAATTTATTTATTTCCTGGTTTTATCTATGGTACTATAGATACTGTGTGATTTTAAAGCCTGAAAATAAAGTCTACATGGTGCCACTCCTACAGTAAAGACGGTTTGATGTTTGTTTGCATAAGTGAAGAGAATGCAGGTGGTCTGAAAGATCGACCATCACCACACTGTCAGCTATTGATCAACTGGTAATGGTAAATGGACTGATTCTTATATAGCGCTTTTCTACTCTCCCGGAGTACTCAAAGCGCTGTATAATTGTTGGCCTTTTTTTTTTTTTTTTTTTTTTTAAGGGAACTTGGACAAGAGGATCTTGCTCATGCTGCCAAGCTCAGCCATGAACTGTATGATTATGATGCACAGACTAGCATATCTAGGCTATTCCATTAAAAAACAAACATTTCTCTTAGAATCAGCTTTTTAGAACAATAACTTATATATTTAAAGAAGCTATACTAATATTGCTTGAAGAAAAAGTGGATTTTCATTCATGGTTTAGAAGATAAGCCTGGTATCAAAACATGGGAAAAGGGAAACCTTTCATGTACTATTAAGTTGTTTTTAACCAACCACACATGGAGATATGAACCCAAACTTGAGTTTCTATCTAGCGACTCGTCAAAAAAACAAAATAGATCAATCATCCACAGTAACTTGGCACGTGCCCTGTTCCAGTTACTTTGCATCACAGACATTAAACCTGAGCAGTTTTGCTACTGAAATGATAATATACTGTGATGCTGGGCTATATACTTTGATGAAAGTAAAATTTTCCAAGGCTTCATTAAATGTGCTAAAGTAACTGTTTAAATAAAATCTGCTGGTTCGCTCTGGAAATCCTTTTGTCAGATTTCTTGGATTTTTATACGAAAGACTCAGCTGCTAACAATAAACAACAATACATTTGAATTATTTAGTTTGATTGCTTTATTACCATTGGACTATTTCACAAAGTGTTGTTGCAAATCTAAAAACTTGGCTCTTCTTCTGTTTTTTTAACAAGAGCCAGGTAATTACCATAACAACTGTATTATTGATTAGTATGTGGTACAAGCTGCAAAGACAATATCCAGTATACAAGATCAACCATTATAAATACAAAACATTTTACCAGGATTAATGACTTAGTTATGCAATAAATTATTAGCAAAATAAGAAAAACAAAACATAAAATCATGTGGGGACACAAAACTCCACATGGCTATATCCATTCCTGTGAAAAACTAGGACTATCCTAACTGCTTCTACAGGAATCGGGGAGGTAAGTATTAGCTAGGTGACGCTAATCAAATGCACTCTTTTAGCTGATCATCAGTGATCAGTACGTATGAGCAGCTCTATAAAAACAGAAGTTTTAGTGGTTTGCATGTCTGGACTATTTAGGTGTAGTCCAATCTTCCCAGGAGTTGACCTGTCAGCCAGTTCACCTAAAGAGCAGACCGTGCAATGTGCAGTGAAACTGCAAAAAAACATAAGAGTTAGATTTCAGACTTTACAGGACTCAGCTTGCATGTTAACTGTTAAAGTTCATGACAGTACAATTAGAAAAAGACTGAACATGTATGGCTTTTTGGAAGGCTTGCCAGGAAATAGCCTCTTCTCTGAAAAGAACATAGCAGCATGGCTTCCAACGTTGCATCTGAACAAACCACAAGACCCGTGGAACAATGTCCTTTGGACAGACAAGACCAACGTGGAGATGGTTTGCCTCTAATCCACAGCAGCACATTTGGAGAAAACCAAACGCAGCATATCTGCACAAACACCTCACACCAACTGTCAAGCACGGCGGTGGAGGAGTGAAGATTTGGGTTTGTTTTGCACCCACAGGACCTGAGCACATTGCTGTCATTGTGTCAACCATGAACACCTCGAGGGGTCAAAGTGTTCTAGAGTCAAACATGAAACAAGATGAGACAAAAACACAATGTTTTATAGCACAGCAGCAAATCTACTCCAGAATGGCAGCAAAAGAATAAAAAGTCCAGACCTCAACTTGATTGAAATGCTGTGGTGGGATCTCAAGAGAAGTGTGTGAGTAATGTCTTAAACATGTTGATTTACTTTGAGGCACCACTTTGGTCTTGTCTGTCTAGCTAGTGAGTGAACAACATGCACATTTCAAATTTCAACATGCAAAAGGCCTCAGACAAACAGCAACATATCCAAGGGAAAGTTGGGATTTGGAGATTATGTATCGGAATTTCAGGAGCGGGACCACGCCTCCAAACACGCTCTTTCCGGTTGTCATCTATATAAGTTCCCCCCAGTTCTGCAAACTGTTCATTCTCGTTTACGTGCCCCACCCTCCCTCCTTGTTCTCAATTCTATAACTTCTTCATTCCTATTTAGTACACGGGGATCTGCCAGGCCCGGGAGCCGTCGCCAGTCCCCTTCGAGGCCTTCCCCAAACCGCAGCTCAATTCATGTCCAAGCATTCACCTAATATCTACTAAAACGCCATCAAAACTAAAATGAGGACATGGGCCCGGCTAGTGAAATATCTTTAAAGACCACAATGCACTGCTCATAACCTCAGCTAACCTCCTCTGAGAGTTTCATCCAAAACAAAACCTTTCAAGCTTGACTTTTCTCTTTTTTGTAAATGTAAAGGTGTGAAATGCTGTTTTCACATCGCTAACATACCTGACATGACAGCGATGTCGAGTTCTGCCTTCCTGCTCTCTGTCAGTATTTATTTAAAGGCAACTCTGCAATAAAAGATACATTTTACATCTCAAAAAGTGCCAACAGAAATTGTTTTGAAATGCTCTAAAATCAGCTCAGCTTGACTCAGGGAAAAAGCCTCTCAGTGCTGGACAGCGTCTCAGCAGTGAAGGAGAGAATTCATTGAATGATTGACTGTCTATGTAATGCCAAGGCAAAGAGATTGGCTGCTTCGCGTCTGCCAATTTGTGGCTCCAGTTTACAGCTTGCCTGTTAGAGTACCTGCTAATACTCCCCACTTTCTGTTCTGTCCTTGAATGTCTGTTTGCCGGACTGTCTATCAAAGTCACTTTCTCCATCCTTGATACTTTTACTTTGCATGTCTCACTGTCTGTATCCAGGGCTGCTATCCTCCCGTTCACCATCAAACCTGCTGTATAACTGCTTAACCTTGGTTTTGTCCACACATAACGATCTAATAGGGAATCTGAAAAAGGATACTGACTATATATAATTTATTTTTAATTCATTTTTAAATCTTTATTTAGTTGCTGCTTATTGACTGTACAGCCATTAACATAATAATGAAATACTGGAATTTCAGTCACTAAAATGAATGCATAGACGTGTCTGTACTACACCTTTCCATTTGTCAAATATTTCCTTTAAAACATCTCCAAAACTTAAAAGTCAAGGTTATCATCGTTAACTAAAACTAAACTACAAACTGAAACTAGATGTGAAAAAACATAAACATTTGAATGAACTTAAATGTCAAAATAAAAGTTGGACTTCTGAACTAAATTAAAGTGGGAATGATTTTGTGAGAATGAAAACCTTTAAAATCAGTTCAACAATAGAAATTAAATCCTGGTGGATGCCAGTGCCTCACTTTGATGTAAATCTATGTTTCCCTTGGTTTAAGGAAAGTTGCATTTACACGTATGACTTAGCAATATGAGTAACATCTACACCTTCTCAAAGGTTTCTAAATCCCTCCGATGCAATGTTTGACTGGTGGGAGACCTCGACAGAGCCGAGATTTAAGGGCCCACGAAAACGCCGCTGATCCTCGAGATGTTTCCACAAGAGGGCAGTGACGGTTTTTTGCATGCAATGCAAATATCGTCCCACCACAGAGAAAGCCTGATGATGTGGAGCAAAGCCTCTCGAGAGGATACAGGTTTCCCACATTAGTGTAACGTCAACTGTTGTTGCTGCTTGTATCTGTTCTCACAACCTACAGCCTTAAACAGAAGACTGAGGTGCGCTGATGTATGCGCCGTATGCTCTGAAGGCGTTAACAGGAAGACGGGAATTGTGTGAATATTTATAGAAGCTGTTTTTAATATCTAAAGAAATTAAGCAAAGAAACAAAAGAAACAAAAACTTTCTCAAAAACTAAGAAAGTGTTCTAGTGTTTACATTTAAGTCTCCATCCCGTTTGTTTCGTCAAATAGCAACTGCCCACATCCCCCCTCTACCCTGCCCCACACACACACACACACACTCACACCCACACACACACTCGTGGGACTTTTTTTTTACACCACCGCTGCTAGAACCCTTTCGCAGCTCTCAAAAATAGAATGCAAATATCAGTAGTGTGCCATGTCTTAAAATGGCTTCAGCTGCTGAAACAGACAAAAAAACCAGTGCTCACACACTGCACTGCACGTGTTCACAACACTGTGTGAGTGTAGTGCAGGAGCTGCTCTCACCCAGTGTGCTTAGACTGACACACACTGCCTCACACTGCACGCTGCTACAACTGAACGTGAGCAAGGCCACATGTAAAGATGCACCTAAAGCCACTGTAGGTCACGTCGGTAACAGGTGAACACACATGCCATTTCATTAGGTACACCTGTGCAGATATCTTATTAGTCAATTGCAGCAGCAACTCGGTGCACGCAGGGATTCGGACACGGTCAAGACGAGCTGCCGAAGTTCACTGAGCTCAACTCAGTTCAACTGAGCATCGCCATGGAGAACAAAGGCTGTTTTAGTGACTTTGAAGCCGGTATGGTTGTTGGTGGCTGATTATCAACTGGGATTTTCCCACACAACAATCTCTAGGGTTTATAGAGTTTGCAGAGATGCTACACTGCTTCAAGCCGATAGGAAGGTGTTGTTACAACCAAGGTATGCAGAAGAGCATCTCTGAACGCACAGCACCTTTAACCTTGAAGCAAATAGGTTACAGCAGCAGAAGACCACACTGGGTGTCACTCCTCACAGCTAAGAACAGAAAACTGAGGCTACAATTCACACGGGTTCCCCAAAATCAGACAACTTGGGCCCCTTACTGTCAGTTGAGCATGGTTTGACTGTCACAGCCTTTTTGAATATTGCTGCTGACCATGTGACCTTTGTGACCACGTCACAAAGGTCAAATCATCTCAAACTGCTTTCTTGAACATAACAGTGAGTACAATGTACTCAAATGACTTCCACAGTCACCAGATCTCAGTTCAACCAAGCACCTTTGGGATTCACATCATGGATGTGCAGCAACAGTGTGATGAAGAATTAACGCTGCACTGCAGGCACCAACGCAGCACTAGCAAGCTGTACCTAATGAAATGGCCAGTGAATGTATAATAGATTTCATCTCAACTGCAAAGGCGTTTCTGTAGTAAGAACAACAAGTCTTAAATCTCTTTTTTTATGTATCACATGTAACTTTTAAAGGTGCCCTGTGGGAGCTTCTCGTAGTTCATAAGCAGCCACCTTATTCGATTTTACGAGTGTCAAACAAACAACAAAGTCAGCACCCACACATACTCATATGGATCAGAAAATCTTGTTGCCACCCAACCTTGCAACAGAGTCAGAAGTGAGACGTCCTGTGTGAAAACAGGAAGGAATGCCTGACCAATCAACTCTCCACAGAAGGCACCATCACTTCCTGATTCCTAATTCCCCATTCTTGCACCCACTCATCATTACAAATAAGATACAAGCTAACAGCTGGAGTTTCACAAATGTTGAAAGCGACCTTAGTACATTTATTAGCTGGAGAATGAAAATAAAATCAGTAAAGCCAAACAGAGTAGATTGCTTAGTTTCTGCAGTTATGCTCTGAGCCCTTGTGCCTTATCTGACTCAGAATCCCTGTAACTGTTGAAGGTATGTTTTTATAAAGAGCGCTAAATGTCCGTTTATGTGTGTGTGTAGATATATATATACACATATATTTACATATACATATATATGTGTGTGTGTGTGTGTGTTTTGTCTGTTGCAGTGACAGGCCGAAAATAAGGCAGGAAGGGTGTGTGCATTGAGTGGTTTCCTCTTGAGAGCTTGGCTGATCAGCACGAGCAGAGGGTGTGAAGGGTGTGTTCTCATTGGGTTTTTGTGGTAGCAGTTGTGCTACCAGTATCAGTTGTCTGAATAATAACGCTATTCTGCTGTGAAGCTGTGAAGCAGAAAAAGAAAAAAAAAAGAAGAGAAAGAAAACACTTGCGCAGTGGTGGTTAAGAGCTGTTGAGCCTGCACTCGCCTTCCTGTGGCCCCGAGCTTGAGAACCTGCCTGATTGCAGCTTGTCCATGTGACTCGGTTTCCGTTGCCTGCCTACTTCCGTGAATAGTAAAGAAGGGGCATCTGTGCTTCAGTCAGTGCAGGGGAGAGCAGCTGAACTTGACACACATGTGAACGCACTCTGCAACAGCGAATCAACCAGCGATATGGTCAGGGGAGCAACCGTCAGTGGCTTGGCAAATCCACACCTAACCACCAGTGTAAGTAAATGAACTCTGTACTGCACGGTGTTCTGCTGCATGAAGCAAAGCGCATCGCCTAAATGAGAAATTCCTAATTTAAGGTCATTTTGCAGTCGGTGCATTTGAGCAAGATACTTTAACGATCATCTGTTTCTGAATACGCTCCATTTTCTGAGTGTTATGTGTGCATACACCAGCGCACCGCTTTGACAAACGAATGTGAGCGCAGCATAACAGCTTTCAGACCATGTTTGAGTCATTTAGATGTTGCCTGATGAATGTAAACATATAGTGCGCATAAATGCAAGCGCAAAGTAAGTGTGCGTGTCTTTTTAACACAGTGCACGGTCTTATTAATAAAAAAAAAATAGGCTGCATCAGATAGAGAAAGCAAGATTCTGCAAATATATGTTCTTCCATGAGCTTAACTTCTTCCCCAGGAACATAGTTTAGAAATCATAATGAAAGCGGTGGCACAGTTACTCAATGTGAGCTACGCAGATGCAAAATAAAAATGGTAATAAATCGGTTAGACGAATAAAGAAACATAAAAAATGTTCAAGAAAACCTTTGTGTTCTTTAGAAGCCATGCTTGCGTTATAATGGATAGGCCAACAACACATGCAAGCCAAAAAGAAACGCACGGCCTCATCATGCAGTGAGTCACGCAGTGGTCTGATTTGAAATCTGGGAAATTTTTGCAAAATGTACACAGCAGATGTTTTCAGGATAAAATACGCCATCACTTCCAACATCTGGAGACAGGCTGTAAGTCAAAAATTAAAAATCTGAGTTATTCACATATAATAAAAATGAAACCGAGTACATGACGTTGACGTAAACTCTGTAAGGATTATATTACTGTACTTACTATTTACAGAAATTTTCATTTAGATATGAGTAGATTGTAAAAAATGATGAGCTCCACTCTCACCTGAGACAGTCAAATATAGTCTTATAGACTTTTACACTATCAAAGCTTTTCAAATAATTGTGAAAATGAATCTCGGCTATTAAAGTTGAATTTGTAAACTCCCCGTCTGCTCTCTGACCTTCTGTCTGCTTCAGCATTTTAATGTCAAGCTGCTTTCGTCCATTTTCAGACACAAATATTCATTTTAAGACAAAGTTTATAAAGACACATTTTTTTCATACAAGGTTTTTCACCATATACAAATAGTAATAACTATAGTTTAAAACAGAGGAAGATCACAGCTCATTGTCAGGCCTATATCGAACAACCAGCTCCTGCTCACTTCAGCAAAGGGGAAAAAATCTAAAAGTATGTGACACAAACAGGCTCACGCGTTTCTTCTTCTTCTGTGTTCTCAACAGTAAGGATGAGAAAATGCCAGTCCACAGGCTCACACCCATCCTTCTCTGCTTGTTGCACATGTGGAGAACGCTGACGCCAGTCTCGAGTCATCCGCAGCACCGTCGATGTCAGTTGGTAAGACGCTCTTCTTTCATTTAGCTTTTCCCGAGCAAGTTTCAGGAATATTGAGGAAATTTCACAATGTATCACATGGAAAAGGCCAAACGATTTCATGTTTGGCTTAGTTAAAACTAAAAAGTGACTTCGGTAAGACACTACAAAGCTAAAATTTCTAAAAAAAAAAAAGTTATTCCTAAGGCACTCAAACATAAATGTGTAAACAAGAAAAGCATCAAGTAATGATACTGAAATATGGAAAGTTCTGTATTATTACCAAAGATCCAGTCCCTAATAGGACCCACCTTCTAAAAGCACGCTGTATATGTGGTTTATAACTTTAGTTAGATCAAAATCCATCCAGATTGGCACATTCCTACACTGTATTAATGATTTAATGACTTTTCAATAAGCCACAAAAAGTCTAAACTTGTGAATATTAATATCTGATGCAGGGTTTTGGAAGCGGATGTCGATTATGAGAAAGAAATTAAATCTCTCTTGTTGAGTGTTTATCAGTCATATAAATTAATATAAATATGAATGATTCTAGAAATGAAACATCTAAAGCAATAAAACCAATAAAACTCCTAGAGGGGAAAAATGATAAGTTATTTAAACTGAAAACTTCAATTTTTTTTTTTAAAGCCGTATCGCCAGAAAGTATTTTTAGAGTGGTCCAGTGACTCAGAATGCTAATGGAAAAGTGATCTGTCAAGGAAATAATGAAGTTTTGGTAAGCTGTGGTATGACCTACCAGAATAAGAAACTACAGCCCACCATGTTTTTCTGTGAGCCTGTACAGTGGGTAAGAGTACTTTCAGTTAAATCCCAAAACACAGGAAGGCTAAAATGCTTCCACTAACAGTAAGACGCTAATGTACTGCAGGCAATGCTCATTAGCTTAGTTTAGCATGCTAGCATAGTTTACAAATAACCACACGAGAAGTAATTTAAGAGGGTAATCTTCCCACAATAAAATTTTTTAAGTGCACATGGATATTATTCATGACGATCTTAAAATGTATCTGCTGTGCAAGAAAGAAATCCAGCTTCCGCCAGAATTTTAAAAAGCCGAAACACTGCAAAGTGGCAACCAGTATGCAAGTGTTAAATCATGTGCTTTTTTACCTCCTCTGCAGATACAACAAACGGCTTGCTGCAATAATGGTCAGCTCACATCTGTGCCTGAAGGACTTCCAGAAAACATCGAAGAGCTTCAGCTCAACTACAACCTCTTTGAAACACTACAGAATGCTTCTCTTCTCAGTTACCCTTCACTAACCGCCCTGAGCTTAGCTTGCAACAATTTGAGTAAAATAGAATTGAACACTTTTCAAGACTCAAAACTTTTAAAAAGCCTCAATCTAGCAAACAACAGTCTTTATAACAGCTACGAAGAAACCAGCCTTGCATTAAGAAAGCTATCAGGTCTTATAGCGCTAGATCTTTCTGAGAATAAGCTTACAGATGAAATGGCTGCCTTGCTTCTTCAAAATCTCACGTCACTAGAGTACCTCAATCTTTCTGGGAATCTTTTGTTGAGAGTGGATGAGGCCTCATTCAGGGATCTGCACCAGCTTAAAGAACTTGACCTACAAAGGAATTTGATTTTTGAGATTGATAATGCTTTTGACAGCAGTCCAAAGCTACAGCGACTCAACTTGGCCTTTAACTATCTGCCCTGTCTCACTGACTTCCACATGATTCAGCTGGAAGTCCTCAATGTCAGCCACAACTTCATTGAGTGGTTCATCTCAAGGCAAGACCTCAACGACACTTTCCAGCTAGAGACTCTCGATTTATCAGACAACAAACTCCTTTTCTTTCCTTTCCTGCCCAACCAGAGTAATTTAAGGTACCTTTACTTGTCTCACAACGCCATTAAATTCTACGAACACTTAGCAGACAACGATATGTTCCCAAACTCAACAAAAACTGTGGAATTCTACAACTTTAACAAGGAGATCAATAATGTGACCGCTCAGTTGTGGGACGAAAACCTTCACGGTGATATATCCTCTCTAGAGACTTTAGATCTGATAGGGAACTCTGTGGAGTATTTCCCTAAAGGATTCATCCAGAAAATGCCCACCCTGTCTAGACTTCAAATGCACACAAACTGCCTGAGAACCTTAAATCTAACATCTGAGCAGTTCTCTCGTAGCTTGTATGAGCTGGATGTTAGCAACAATGAACTAAGCCAGATCTCAGCTGATAAAGCTACTCTGACCACTCTTGGCAATTTGACATACTTTAACCTGAGCCTGAATGGTCTTAAGTGGGTACCCATGGGATTATTTTCCTCACTGCAAAGCATCCGGTCGGTGGATCTCAGCTACAACAACATTGACATTTGCCTTTCTGAGGAAGCTGAGATCAGTATGCACACTAATTCAACTTGCATGAATTGGAAGAATGTTATGTCCCTGAGACAGCTTTACCTTAAGGGATGCAACCTTAAAATAATTCCAAACACTGCATTTGCGGGGTTGTCGCTAACGCACTTGGAGCTATCCGATAACCCCGGAGTAACCATCCATCAATCAATACAAAGTCTTAGCACAACATTACAGCATCTAGGTTTAGGGAACACTCACATACAAGACATTGACTTCTCCCATTTCCAGAGTCTGAAGTCTTTAAACATTTCAAAGAACTTTCTGCTACATCTTCCCCATTCACTTCAAAACCTCAACCTGAAAGTGCTTGATCTGAGGGACAACAGACTTTCTACCATCCCCTCTGGTCAGGCTAATGCATTAGCCCCAAAGCTGCAGACTATTTTCCTCACAGGAAATCAATTCAACTGTTGCCAGACCGAATGGTTCAGGACATTTGAAGCAACAAACACCATCCACATGGTCGAACAGTCAGCCATCACATGCAAGGATCTCTTCCTAAGGACACACAGAGTGGAGAATCCACAGTCGTTTTTGTGCTTTGATGACGGGGAGTCGATCTTTTGGTACATTCTGCTGTTTGTCCCCGTCTTTCTTTTTTTCACAGGAGTCTCTATCATTGTTCTCCTCACCTTTAAGCCCACACTGCTACAAAAGTCCATCAAAAAGAAGTGTTTGAAGCCAACGTCTTACTGATGTCACCATAACTGTATTTTGTCCAGTACATTATTTAGAAATGTAGCCGAATACATATCTGAAATAAATACATTTACCGAAAAGGTGTGTGAGTATATGAAGTATCTAAAAAAGAAAAAGGTCAGTTGTTGTTTTTTTTAGATTGCTCGGTTCAGTGAAGTGTGGTTTAAAACAAGGCCCTCATCCTGATAACCCAATGTAAAAAATGTGGCTGCGCTCTGGGACTTGACTTGGTGAGTGTGTGAGCGTGTGTGGGCGTATATGTGTATGTGTGTTTGTATGTGAAGATATGCAGAAGTACTGTGATGCAAGCTGTTGCTATAAGCAGCAGAGGAAACATGAAATTTCCTGTTTTGCTAAGATGTGCAGCAACTGCCCAGTTTTGTATCTCAAAGAGGAGGGGTTTGAGGTTTCCTTCCTATCAGTGAGACCAAGAAGCATCATCAGTGTGAAATTCCAGTAAGTCAGGAAATGATTTGGACCCCCCCAAAAATGATTGATTCACACGACTGATTCAGTTTACTGTGCTGGGAGCACGTACACACACGAACAAACACACACATATACAAATGGGTGCACACAAACACACAAACATGCATACGCCTTCACAGACACACGCACATTCACACATATTTATATATATACGTGCAATGCATTTAACGCATTTTCTTCGAGTTTTATGTAAGTACTCAGGGGCGTAGGAGTGGGAAGGCTGGTAGATTACTGTGTAGCTGTACAGCGTGCTGGAGGCCTAACCAGAAAGTAACCAAAATACCGCTGTGGTGATGCTCAGGGTCATGGTGGTTGGAACGTAAGAAGAGAAACCAGAGTAAAGCCTTGTCAAAGCCTCGAAATGTTATTAATATTGACATATCTTCTACGATATGAAGTTGCCAGTAAATCAGTTGCAGAGAAACTGAATGAAGTTTTTATTTCCTTTGTTGTTCATTTGAATTGATGAAAACTGGTTTAAAATATGCAAAGCTTTAAGAACTGAAGTCGTTGATGAGAGATTCATTACTCGAAGGCTTTTCATTTGAATGTCATTAGGTCACAGATAATGGTTGGGAACAACGACTTGTCTTGGATTTCCAAACTAATTTCCCCAGGTATCTGGAACTCAAAACTGACAGATACTTTAGGGATGCCAATTAAACCTATATATTTCCCGTATAGCGGTGATGTATCACCTCTATGGAAGCAGGAAGTAGACCTTCCTGCTTCTATGATGAAGTGGTTAAACTGGGCTGACAAAATGGCTTAAGGGCTGGATTACACTGAAAAATACATTTGAGGAAGGCACTTTGGCACTGGTTGCAGATTGCTGACCAAGAGGAACTTTATTTGATTACTCAGCTATAACAGTTTAAAAGTTAAAGGACAGGAAAAAAAAGGGGGTTAAAGGGGGCATTCACAAACGCAGCTAGACTCAGTTTTCTAAGACATGTTCAGACCACATATACAGTATATGAAATCAGGTTAGCCACAGGCATGTACCATACTACAAAGCTGCCAAACACGCATTCATGCAGCTGCATTTTCTTTGCAAAACAGCTCAGCTGTGGTTACGGGGTCCATAGTCGAGGTAAGTTGCCAAATGTACGTCACACGGGCAAGCAAGTGTGAATTAGTGAAAGTGCCGTGTGTTTATTTCTTCTCTCATAGTCATAGTTTCTTGCAGATTAATCAATGGAAATGTGAAAAGAGAAGTGACATGTGACTGGATTGGTCTAATGCAGGTGTGCACACTGTCACATATAGGTATAGCATTTTGAGTTAAAGGCTTCACATCTTTAGCCTGTTTAGCATGCTAAACAAATAGCAAGCTGACTTTAGCATGTTTGGCGCGCTTTTAGCAAGTGTGCTAAACATATAGTATGCATATAGATTTGGGGGTTTTGTTTTTTAGATTTAGCAGGCCAACAGAAGCAGAGAAACTATTATAAGAGAGGGAATATCAAATAATCCTTTGATATTCTTCATTGTTGTTGAGTTGTTGCAGAAATAACACTGCAAAAAAAGTTACAAAAAAACAAAAAAACAAAACCAAGCAGTTCTTTCCAGTTGTTAACTGCCACACAAATCATGAAACAATTCAAATGTCACAGATAAGTTGAGCAAGTAAACAGTACAAACAGAATTTAAGCCAAAGTCATATAGATCAGTCTTCCCAGATGAATAATTCAATGTGCCCCATCAAAATTTCCTTCCCTATAACTGCTGCTTTAATTGCCTTTTACCACTTTTTGTACTCTTAATCTGAACTTGATACAGCTTGATACAATAGTTGATACAAAACTCTAATACTTAATACTTTTAACACTTATCTGTGTTGGGCAAAGGTAATGTAAAATGTCCCATAATTGCATCATCAATAGGAATCGATAGGCACCAAGGTGGGATTTGTCTGTCTCTCTCTCCAAAGGCTGAACCAGCAATCAACATTCAAATAGAAAATTATCTGCCTCTTTATTAGGTACGCCTTGGCAGTACGGGGTTGCACCTCCTTTTGCCTCAAGGCTTTATTGCACAGATTCAACAAAGTGCAGGAAAAAGTGATACCAAGCAAGATGATGATCTATGCTTACATGTTGTTTACAGCAATTCCAAACCTACTATCTGTATGTCTCAACAGACCAGGCAACATTTTTCCAGTCTTTTGTTTTCTAATTTTGCGAGAATTGTAGCCTCTGTTTTCTGTTCTCAGCAGAGCAGCACCAGCTGGGGTCATCTGCTTGTGTAACCCATCTGCTTCGAGGTTCACCGTGTTGTGCTTTCAGATAAGTTCTTCTTCATACAAGTAAGGAGTGATTAGTTGAGTTACTGTTGCAGTTTATCAATTCTACAACCCCTGATGTATCCATTAGAGGACGGATGTGTGTTAGAAGCTTTCTTTTAGCTAGTTTACCATTTGTATACCATTTTATTAACTCGTGACCAATTACAGTTATGTCTCTATCACATTTCATTTATATACAGGTTTCAAAGGTAATGCCCAGAGAAATTACCAGGATGCCCCGAGTGGCAAGACTTCCTTGGCAACTGACAGTAAGGTTGTTTTCAGGTCTTTGGTTAATTAAAACAATGAGCATTTGACCTGGTGTGGCACCAGAAGAAACCTTTAAGAATCACCACAGACATTTCCATTTTATCCAGAAAACAAAAATTTGCGTCACATTTGACTGTAATCTATTCAGTATCTGCAGCTATTGTCACTCAAAGTCATAAATGTCAGCAGCAAAAGTAGATAAGATATAACCTTTGTACATATTTTTGCTCTGACACATCCAGGAGAGATCTCATGAAGGTTCGTGCACTTGACTTGCCCTTCTAATCTGTATAATTTAGCTGCTGCGTGGCAAAAACATGTGGCCAAGACGTTGCCATATCTGAACTGGCTTATTCAGCAGATGTACCAGATGAGCATCGGTACATTTCAGGTTATCACACTTCACATTTTCACCCTGATTTTTCCTGCGCCATCCTTTGCCGATAAAAACGGACAAATACGTGACTTTTTGCACTTTGAAAAACATTGTTGCCCCTATACAGGATATTGTCGAGGCATCTGTCAAAAAGATGAAACCGTCTGATGTCAAGCTGAGATCCACTGCTGAAATGGCAGATGTTAACAAGTGCTTTTAGTGCAGCATCTGAAAGTCAATAAGGACGGATGAAAGAGGAAATGCCTCTTCTCTGACAGGCTATCACTCATCTGATCATCTGCATGAAGTGTGTGGGTTATTTTTAGAAAGGCAACAATATGAATTGTGAAAGATCTGGAAAAACATAAATGCAGAGTTAGGGAGTACTGAGCGCTGCGCAACCGACGAGTTAATGTAACTGCTGTGGTTTTACTGGGGCCAGTGAGTCACTGTCAGGCTGCTGCTTCATTTCAGAGTTCACATGATTCAACGGATCTTATTCTTACTGTCAGAAGATTTTCTCTTTCACCGTTTAAGTAATTCGTGTTAACAATACACTCAAAAAACCCTTTCGGTAAGTGCTACTGAAGGCTGCTGAGGCCAAAGGGAAGCAGTTAATGTCTGAAGTTTCGCTGATGAGTGCATGCTGGAAAATGAAAATATTGCCCTGTGTATATTAATGTTGAGGCAACTTCTTAGTCAACAGGCAGTTTGCAAAATTCCACTTCCTCTTAACCCTTCCTGCTCCTCTGAAAGGCCAGGATGAGGCCCCTTTGTGCTGGACTTACTGTTGAGCTAGAAAAGAGCTTTCTTGATTATCTGGCTAACAGAAGCTAGAGACAACTTTACAGGCTCATTTAATGAAATTACTGTGACATGTTAAGGTCAAAAAAGGCAAAAACTACTACACAGATTAATGTACACAGACCAAGAGGATTTAGCTAACCCTTTAAATCATCTTCAGATAAAGATATTATGTTCAGCTGGGTCAGTTATTATCTGGGGATTTGTGGTCCACAGCTGCTAGCGCTGCAGCATGAGGCTCTTCTGGGAGATGTGGAAGTCACCGGAGAATAGGTCAGGAGAGAGCCCAAACACCGGGGTAAAGATAGTATGCTATATTTTCAAATTAAAGTAGCCTGAGAATCAGTGGGGTCAGTTTTACATTAACAAAATCTCTGCAGTGATCGAAGCAGCTGGCTCTAAAGTATAGTGGACATTATGAATTTATTTTAGTCCTCGGGTTCAACCTCTCCTCCCAGTTGTGGCCCAGTAACTGCCTTGTAAATACTGTTGCGGTAGCACGTGTTCAAACCAAAGAACGCTTTTGAAATAAGTCTTCCGATGTCTGAATTTTTACTTCAACAAAAATCTGTTTAGTATGTTCTTCTGCACATAAAAGAAGGAAGCAGTTGCTACAAATGTATCATCCAGCTGATTCGAGACTGTGTGTGTTCCCTGCTTGTCCTGCCCTCTGGTGGTTCCATCAGTGAACATGAACACTCGAGAGTGAGGGGAGCAAATTTACACGCATCCAGTCTCTAAACACTTTATTTTATGCATCTTATTGGGGTTTTTTCTTCTTTTTACAACTGTGTCATCTTATCAGTTACACGCACAAAACAAAAAAGCAGCCGAGGGATAGCATACTGAAATCTCCCAGAATGTAACAAAATATTTTGGAGAAATTGTCTACATAATAGTTTGAAATGAATGTTTATGGGAAACTGATGAGGGATGTTAGTAATGGAAAAAAGGTAGATTAAATGTTAAATGTTTTCTTTCAGGCCTTTAAATAAAAATAAAAAAATCAAACACCAAGCTGACCAAAATCACCAATGTGTCAAACGCAGTCGCTGTTTGTGGATGATAAATATTCGACCTAAATTGTGCATGAGCCGAGTACAAATATCAGGATTGAACACTTGTAGAGGAGGCTTATCTGACAGCCTCAATACTGCTGGTTTAGCTGCAAAAAGGCACTGACTGTGAGAGGGCACATGTTGTCTCGAGGCTCCGTGTGAGTAAAGCTGACTGACAACACTGTTACAAACAATTCATATTCAGGCTAAACCACAACAGCTGCTACTGCATCACAAGATCATTTATAAAATAAGACTTTTAGAAGATCAGCATCACTTCAAACTGAAGTGCTTTTTTTTTTTTTTCACCAAATTAAAAGTCTTCTCTGTATCACTACTTACACACAAGAACAAAAATGCAAGGGAAAAACATGACGGTCACCATCTGAGATATATATATATGCTGTAAACAAAGTTTGTTTTTCCAAAGTTACAGTTTGGGAGATGTTCTGGCACATGTTTCAGGTCGTATGGCATCAAAGAGAAAAAAAGGCAAGGAAGCAGGTTTTACAAATGTATGGCATACACATGAGAGGATGGGTCAGTTTGCTTTCCCTTCTCTCCATTTTATTCATCCCAATTCATGTCTGCAACAAGTGGCACGCCTCCTTCCTGCAAATAAAACTCATTCTAAACGGCTGAATGGAGGAGAAAGTGACGCCTGCCCCTGCATATAAATATGAGATCACAGCTGGTTACTGAGGGCTGGACAGATAGAGGGGCAGAGAGAGAGAGAGAGAAGGGACTGTGGGTCTCAGTTAAGCAGCTCCAGGTAGGTGATTGGCACTTTGCCTTTCTGGTTGCCTCGCTCGCCCATGAGCCAGTCTGAATCCATGCCTGGGACGCTGCTGACTACAATCACCTGGAAGCACAAATGCAAAACTGCATTAAATGATCACATCTGTTTTTCTATTACAGGCACTCTCTGAGATGCACATTTGTTATAGATAGTGCTATTTTCAGGCGGCTCAGGCTGCAACGTTAGCTCACAATTGCAGCGTCAGACTGGGGTTTTTTCTGAATGTAAAATAAGGTAAACTTGCTTCATGGTTACTCAACCGCAAGGAAGAGGAGTGGCCTATGTTCTGCTGAATAGAGGTTATGATAGAGGAACTGCTACAGGACCATGCGGTTAAAGACACGTGAAGAAAATGACAAAAATAGGCTTCTCAATCTTCTGGATTCTTGCATGAAGTTAAACTGAGAAGGAACAGTGAATATTTCATCCTCACCTCATCAGCCAGCAGGGAAAGCTCACTGCTGTTGCCAGCATCGTAGTCATAAAGGACCCGGGCTTTCCGGCTGCCGTTGGAGCTGCGCAATTCACTGAATCCACCTGAAGCCGAGGAGCTGCTGCGGCCTGCAGACACACTGGGCAGGGAGGCGGACATTGGTATGGTGGGCACTGAGATGCTGGCCCCGCCCGACACTGACGATTGGTTGTTGTTAGAGAATGATGTGGGGAAACTGGAGGGAGGAGGAGACGATAAGCAACTGTGGACTGCTGGGGAACTCCAGAACCACAATGAGTGTTTGAGTTCAAGTTCAGTGTTATCTCTCTCTCAATTAAATTTGTCAGCATTACTCTTTCATTTTTTTACAGTTCAAAGGGAGGAAATTTTTTGCAACCCCTCCTCAGACTTGCTAACTTAGATATTAACAAACACAAATGACAAAAACATCGTTAAAACACTTTTGTTTGACGAGTCAGGCTCTAAAAGTGAATAACATCAAAATGATAAGGAGTAGAATGACTCATCTTCTTTACAGTCAGAGTACATTAAAACTATTATGAGTAATAACAAAACACAGGTTCTGTTTGAAAAATACTGATGAGGATTGCTTGTGCACTTTTCACAGATGCTCCAGTCGTGTGGTTCAGAACAGCTACGTATCATCGCTGATATCAAAAACCTCATGTTTTCTAACAGCAGAGTAAGATATATTCTTGACATAAGGAATGAAACGTAGCAGTAGTATTTCACCTGCCAAGCTGCTTTTGGAGATCCACCATGTAATGGTAACACTGTGCGTAGTAAGTAGTCTCGGCCTCCACAAAGTCATTCAAGCAGCGTAGGTGGTGTGCCTAGAGGTGAGACGGCATTAGTGAAACATCAATAAGAGGAAAACAAGAGTGCAGTCCTCCCAGTGTTAAACAATGTTTTATTTACTTGGTTTCATTTTTCAGACAGGCAGCAGCACAGAAAGCAGCACTATAACACAGTAACAGTGTTAGCTGGGCTACATATTAGGGCCGTACGCCACACGTCGACTAATCGTTGCCATTCTTACTAGTAGGTACCACATGTACTAGTCGTGTAATCTAATTGTTAACATTTTAAATGAAGCCCAATGCTGGTAAATTGTTGTGTCTTCCACAAGATGGAGCTGCAGCCTCCACATGTTGTAGGAAAAAAAAACACCATAAATATTTGTTAAGCCTATTATTGTTAGTTATTTTGAACGCAAATAAATGAGATCATGATACAAGCGGTGGAAACGAGCTTCCTCCTAAAGGTGGCTGGCCTCTGCCTTAGAGATAAGCTGAGGAACTCAGTCATTTGGGAGGGGCTCAGAGTACAGTTGCTGCTCCTCTACATTGAAAGGAGCCAGTTGAGGTGGTTTCCTCCTGGGGTAGAACCAGGACACGCTGCAGAAAACACATCTCTCAGCTGGCCTGGGAACGCCTCTGTGTTCCCCCCAGATAAGCTGGAGGAGATGGCTGTAGAGAGCGAGGTCTGGGCTTCATATAATGTTTAATATCAGTTTTTTTTTCCTTCTTCATCGTCTGTGTGAAATGTTCACAATGTGCAACGTTCCTTATGCACAGTATGAGGTGCCACATAGTGTACCGGCACTGAAACTAGGATTCATTACTGAAGAATGTGGTTAATGGTTTCAAATGGATTTGTTTAGACAGACATTGTACATGAAAGGATCCTGAAACCTAACTTGATATCTGAGTGTTTGTAGACTAACTAGTCAGTCAGTTTAATTAAGAACTAAGAAATCAGTCACCAGGAACATCCTTACTACATACATGGGTGCTGCTGACGCCTTCTAACAGCAGTCTGGTGATTTCTGCCTGCCGGTCGAACTCGCTCTGGGTCATCTTGAGTTCCTGCTCTGCCTGTGAATGAAGAAAGGAAACTATAATTTACAGAAAAACCTCATTTCAAAACTTTCAAGGCTATGGATGACAAAGATGACACAGATAAGGAAAAGCGTAGGCGAGGCTAAAGGAAATATGATTTAAAGATGAAAAAAAAGAAGATGGGTTTAGTTGGCAGAGTGTGGATCTGTGCTTTTCATAATATACGACTTTTATGGAATGAGTCAGATGTCTTTAAAAAAAGGAAAAATAACACGATTTGCAGTATGGATAAACAGGGACAAAGACACAGCTGAACATGACGTTTCCTTTTCCGTATACTGAGCAAGCCAATTCAATATGAGGTCTGCTGGGATGGCTAAGAGGTCCAATAAACATGTGGACAATGGCCTCGCTGTCCTGCGCGCGCCACAGCCTACTTCACAGGCTGAGGGAGAGCTGTGGAGGATGGAAGCTTCTGCAGTGTTTGGTCCCTGTCAGGTTTGTCTGCAAGGATTTCATTTCCATGAGGTATCACAGCATGTGTGATGGAGGAGATGGAGAAATCGACAGCAGCTGTTGACACTACTACCAGGAGGCTTGGTCTGTGCGTGTGTGTTCAGTTCAAAGATGGCTCCAACATTCCACTCACCTCTGTCACTTCCTCTGCTCACATCTGCTGCTTTGCGTTTTAAAAACAGTGACACAGTAGTTAGAGCTCCAGCTGCTGCACAGCCACAGCCAACACAAAACAAGCGTACACACTGCGTTTGTGCGAAAGTGCAACAGTGGCATGCTCTGACAAAACCGCACCGTGATCATGTAGCACATCAACTGTTTCTCCTCAGACGCCCGCTGATCTGTGTGCTACCCTCCTTATGTCACACCATGATTCAGCTTAAGATTAGAGAAACGACTATTTACGTCTCACATGTTTAGTTTACAGTGTTCTCACTCATGACTGAACATGTTTACTCAGATAATGTGGATACAAAAAGCTGTTTTTAGAGATTTAACACACAATTAAAGCAACAGTACTCACTAGACTGTGCTGTTTGAAAATGCTACATTAAAACACTTTAAATATCCTACAAGAGATAATAGAACAGACGATCATAAGGAGGAGGAAGTTATGCTCACTCTGTTTCAGTGAGATTGTTTCTTCCCAAGGGAAACTGTGAGCAAAAGATACGAATGTTTTCTGGAAACACTGAAGACTGGGACTGCTGGGATACTGTCATCTACGGCTCTTACATGATACTGTACTGCTTCTGTTCAGTATTTGTACAGCAACACCGGCTCAGACACATCTAACCTATTTCCTTACTGACAACCTGAATGCTTTAGATGTAAGCTGAAAATAATTCAAGCCTAAGATGATAAAAAAAACTGAGGTCATTAGTGAGACCATCTTCAGACAGTCTTAGCTGTGAGAGTCATATCCCCTTAAACAAAATCAAAGCACATAAATACCCATTAACATTACAGAAAACTCTTTTTGCTTGTAGACAAAAACAGTTGAGCACTACACATTATGCACGTAGATTAAAAATGAATACATACCATTATATTTAGCACTTAATAACTTAAATGTTTAAACAACTTTCTGAGCTCAGTTTGAGTGGGAGAGCAGAGAAAAATAGGGGCAGCTTTGAATTTGTAGTAATACACACATTACAAGACATTACAGCCAAATATGCACTCCTCATATACGGTTTAATGTTATATTGTTAATTGGCAATTATGTGACAACAGTGGAGAAGAACACAAGAGTTTCTACTAAGAGCGAATATGTAATAAAATATTTTTAAACACGTCACCACTTATATTTCATTCATTGGACAGTTTATTAGGTTCAACCACTCATTAACACAAACCTAAATCAGCCAATCACATAGCTGATGGCTTACAGCCTTGCTGAAGTTCAAACAGAGCATTAAAATGAGCATTAAAACTATTCAGTGACCTTTTTTAACATGGCTCAGGATAACGTACCATATCTCACACAGAGTTATCAGATGTCAATCCAAACTAGCATCCTTGGGATGTTGTGGATTTGCATTATAGACCAAAATCTCTGAAGATTGTTTCCAGCTCCTTGTTTTATGCTTGCCAGGAAGAATTAAGGAGATTATGATGGCAGAAGAAGGTCCAACCTAATAGTAACAACGTGTACCTAATCAATTGGCCAGTGAGCTTACATATTAAACAAGGCTTTTACGTGCAAACTGTGGCACACCATGTGGTACAAGGACAAATACATGCTCCTCACACCCACACACACCTACACCCACACACCTGGCCACCTCACAACCAGAATAAGGACATGCTTTGTTGCCACACTTGGTTTAATCAAGAGTTTCAACAGTCTGTCTGAAGAACATGAACACAAAGCATGAGATTAAATTAAGAAAAGGGAACTCTAAAACTTCCCATGGTGGCTCATGTGACTCTTTGCATGTCACAAGAAATAAAATGGTCAGCCTTGTGTTGTGTAACATAGTGTGTCAGGCAGTACTTGTGTGACTTCAGACAGAGTGACAGTGGGACACGCCCAATAGATTTTCTTCCCCAGCGAAGACGTTAGCCAGTGAAAGCTGTTCTATCAGCGTGTGTGTGTGTCCTTACTGCAGCTCTTGCATCAGCCATCCTGGCTTTCTTTAGTCTGGTTTTGGCTGCATCCAGATCCAGGCGTTTAACCTGCAGCAGCTTCCTCTCTTTCTGGACACAAATCACAACACAAAAGTCTCACAGATAAACGACACATGGACACAGCACAGTGTAAACAAGGCTTCTACTTCATTCATCAGGTGTTTACTTTAGATTATAACACGATTATAAGGGCTTGTTTTCTATAATCACAGTGTGGGTTTGCACACACCTGACAGTCTGAACACTAGACTCTAAACTGAAGTGAGCATAAAGTACAGACTTCAACAGGATCTTTCACTACTTTGTAAAATAATGGCTATAATCATTAAAGCTATACTCGTTGACCCTCTGCAGCCGTCACTGTTGTGAATGAGATCCAGATTTAAAGGTCAAAGTCCGGGAAAAAGCGAAAGTGATTCAGGACAGGTAGCCTGCGGGTCCAACTCACCAGAATAGTTTTGAAGTCGCCCTCTAAAAAGTTTCTGAACGGTGTCAGGAAGTTGATGGCGGCACTCTGGATGAACTCCCGTTCTGCCCCACCAATCTGCTTCTCCGTCTCTCCACATTTTATCAGAGCGTTTCCTACAATGGTCAGCAGCAAAAGGAAAGTTTAGTGCCAGCAGAAAACCTGGGAGGGAGAATGGTGATATTGTTTCAGCTTGACACTGATAAAGGGCCTGGCTGGGACTGAAAATAGCAGAAGATGGTTCTCAAATCATCAAAATGTTCTTTAAAGCAAACAAACCAGAGTTTAACTCTGTTTTACACGTCTTCATGAGACAGAATACTGGAATACCAAACAAGCTGATGATGTTTTGAGAAATATTTAGAGATTTTTAAGATTAGGCTTAAAAATCTTTCCTTCTGATAAAGCTTATAGTTAGGGCTGGACCAGGTGACTGGATCCTTAGTGATGCTGCAACAGACCTAGGCTACTGGGAGCGACCCATGATGCACTGCATTTCCTCTTTGTTCACACCACCCTGCATGTAACCAGTAGTTATTATTAATCTCTGGCTCTCTTCCACAGTGTGTCTTTTGTCCTGTCTCCCTCCCCTCCCTGCTAACCAAGTAACTGCCTCCCCCTGAGCCTGGTTCTGTGGGATGTTTCTTCCTGTTAAAAGGGTGTTTTTCCTTCCCACTGTCAATCATGCATTTATATTCTATTAACAACTGAACATCTAGAGCGACCGTAATTTCTTTTAGTCTTTTGTCCATTGTGTAATGTCAGGAGGCTTGCTAATGATCAAACAGCTACTCTGACCTGAGTTGCTATAAGGCCTCTTTTAGTTGCCTTTGTAGGGTTTAAACTAATTTTTTGTTAAAGATTCAAATCAGCGAAATAAAGACCACAAAGTTTCAGCTCAGCTGGTGCTCCCAGTAGGACTGGGGTTATCTCAGGTTGATTGCTCCGACTGTGCAAATTCTCATTAAACTCACAACAACATTACTTTAAGAAGGACAACAAAAAAAATCTCCATCAATAGTAGCTAATTATTTCTGGAAAAGGAACAGACTACCTGGGAAAACTGGGGCATGATTTAGGTTTTTCTGCCAGATTTGCTGTTTGATGTATGAAGCTTTGTGAGTGAACAAATCAAAGCCAGAGTAGCTTTGGTCTATCGGCTTTCTAACGGCAGATGCATCCAGCCACAGCTGAGACAGGCCTATTAGCATTATTCAGATATCATGAGCCTATGTGCAAGTGCAGAGTACCTGGCTCAAAGTCTTTTCCCATTTTAATACAAAAAACAAAGTGAAAATCATTAAATATGGTGCAAATATTAGGTTTTTATGCGTATTTATAATTCATGCAGTCTAACTGGGCTAGCCGCTCTGTAGCTGATTTATTTAATCTGGAGGTAATGTGCAGACTTTCTTTCCCTGAGCAAAGACAGTCTTTGATCGACTACAGCCCCAGTACTTGTCAGTGTTTCACCGTGGCACTCACCATAGGCAGTTCCAGGACCAAATTCATTCCCTGATTCAATCATGGACTGTCCCAGCAGCTCATGATTGTTCATACGTGTGGGGACCTTCTTCTCCAGTTTCTCATAAACAAATTCTTCTAGCCGGACATCTGCAGAGCGCAAGGAGAAAACTCAATTACAAAGTCACAGGACTACAGTGAGCGAGCCAAATGCAGGGAGTGACTTTAGTATGCTTCAGACAGCCCGACTTAAAGACCCACACTGAAAGCTTTCATTGTGACAGCTATGACAAACTACAAGCCAGCGTCTCTCGGAAACCGCTGTAATTTGTTTCATGTTACTACATCACGTGAAAGATTATCTGTGCTGTGTTTAACGTGAACACAGTAAAATCCCGTTTCTATGACTGTTGCACAAGACTGCAACCGCCAGATGGTCGGTCTGTGTTTGTTGTGCCTATGCTGGTGTTCGGCTGCAGAGATGCAACATCATGGTGTGAAGTGAGGAGGATGCACAGCTGAGTTTACAGACTTCACAGGCACCCTACATACCCGTGGAAGTCAAACACCCTCTCTGAGAAGTAAAGCTTTTAATGTGAGCCTTAGTGGCAGCGACAAATCTTTCATCTTTATTGAGCTGCTCTTCAGGGAATTCCTGATTCCTGAATATCAGGTTGCAGGTCTATAAGAACATTGTGTGGGTGGGTGCCCTGTGCTGCTTAGAGATGTCAGTGTCAGTCCTTCGAAAGTCAAAAAGAGTGATCTTACTGGGGTTGGGCTGTAGTAAGACTTCTGTCTGCTTCATAATCTTTTCTGTCCATTGCTTGGTGCTCTCAGCTCTGATCAAAAGTTTCTCCAAATGGGCATCCAATTCTGTCTTTTCAGCCTGACCAAGCTTCTCTTCTGTAAACTGAAAAATTAAAAAATATGCGTTTACATTGCGCATGCGAGTTGTAGCTTTCACAGATGTATTCAAAGATACACACAAGACGACTGAGAGTAAAGAGCTAAGCAACGTTATTAAGCTCGGAAAATAAAGGTTAGCGCTATCTGCCAGCTGCTGTTGATAGCTTCATGTGACGGTGTTGAGGCCTTCAATGATAGTTAAGTTGAACAAATAGCTTAGTGTTAACACAACCTGGGTGACGCACGTGCTTTTTAAATACATCCTACAATGCAAATTATAGAAATTAAGTTACAATTAGGTGTAACTGCTAAGCTACAAAGTAACAATCACGGTAACGTTAGCTCTTTAGCAAGGAAGCTAAGGCTACCTCACAGTGGCTAACATTGGCTAGCAACAATTCCTATGAACTAAATGAGTAGACTTACTTGTACCGCTCGGCTCAGAAAAGTACCGGCGTCTGCGGCTAGCCGTTTTACATTAAAATCCATGGCACAGCAGCGAAAATAAACACTTAATGTTAACAACTGGCTTGTCTCGCCCTCAAAGAGCCATCACTATACAAAATGTCATTGAAGCAACTTTTTTTTGTCCAAGTTCCACCCAGCTGTTGAGCCAGGCAAAGATAGTATAGTGACAAGATTGTTCCCTTCCATCCATCCATCCATTCGCTTCCGCTTATCCTTTTCAGGGTCGCGGGGGGCGCTGGAGCCTATCCCAGCTGTCATAGGGCGAGAGGCGGGCTACACCCTGGACAGGTCGCCAGTCTGTCGCAGGGCCCTTCTATAACTTGTCAGTGGATATTGCCAATGCGCATAATAATATACGACGATGGGTGGGGACGTTGAAAATGCAGTTTAGATGATGCGAGGGACAGCACTTGCCTGAAATTATATGCAACTGCTGAAGCAAGTGATTTTTGTTCTAACAGCCAAACAGTACCCTGAATATTCAAAGGTCGCCGTATGACCAAAGGAATACAGTAGCGAGTAGGAGATTTCTCTCTTGCTTTACAAGTAATCTTTGGATGCATTCACGTCACACGGAAACATTAGCCGCCATTGTATTTATTTTGATTTTGTACTTCTTAAAAAAAAGCGAATTTTAAATTTTTTGTCTTTTTTTTTTAATTCTGCTTTTTAATTTAACTGAGCCCGATTTCCTTTTATTTTATTTACTTATTCTAATTTTCTCCTGCAACACAGGAATGTCCCAGCCTTTGGGAAAAATAAACTATTTTTTATCTTCTAAACTATAACAACTTTTTCATTTTATACTTCTCACTCATTCTGTAAACATTTCAATATAAGCTAGACATGGGGGGAATTCAGTTTTAACGAGGGCAAGTTTTTATCAGGGTGCTAACAGTAAAAAAACAAAAAAAAATTTTTTTCTTTTTTAAGTCACGTTAAGTTTCTTTTTTAAGGCCTTTGCCATTTACTTTCTCATGTGCCTTTGGTAACTGTGTGAAACTATTCTGTGAATCTTTCGTTATTATACCATAAATACAAATACAAAAGATTGTTGTTAATAATAATAATAATAATAATAATAATAATAATAATAATTCTTATTATTATTATTATTATTATTATTATTATTATTATTATTATTATTATTTAAGGATACATTATTTCTATGTTTGACATCAACAGGAGGAGGTGGTGTTGGTTGGGTTTGTGGAGGCTCATTTGCCTCCTATAAATTAATTTGCAATTCCACTGAAAGTAAAGTGCACATTAGTGCACACACAGAACTGTTAAGTACACTTTTTCCATAAAATCTGCTGACACATGTGCTGTACCCCATCAGTAACACAATATCTTTTGCAAACATCAGCCCTTTCTCCAAAAACATCTTAACAAAAGCAGAATTTGGAATAACAAAAACACTCTTCAGGTCTGGATGTGATTATGCCAAAGTGAGCCTGTTACCTGCTGTGTGGGAGGAAGTCAGGCAGAGGGAGACATCAAATGACTTCCCCTTGCAGGCTACCAATGCACAGTCAGCCTCAACCTTTCCACTCACCAAAGCCTTGGCTCTGAGATTTCTTCATCCAAACATTAGTGCAGTCAGTGTTTAGGAAACATAGCTTAAATTCACACATAGCTCCCTTTATTTCTTTGCTAAGATAACAAACAGTACCAGTTTAAATACATTGACTGACTGCGTTAACCAGTCAATCTCTGCATGTAAAACTTTGACTGGAAAAGCAACCCAGAGTCTCCAACGGCAGCCTTTTTTCTTAACTAAACTCACCCCATGTCAAAGATATCAAGGATTTGGCACTGCCTTATGTTTGGCTAACTTTCAGAAGTGTTGGGGCGGGTGCATTAAACATGTGAATATTAATGTCAGCACTTTCAGGAAGGCAGAACAGCTCCTGTGAGAGAGAAATAAGTGGCAGTCTCTGCGTGTTCCAGTAGTAAGTAAAGTGTATCTGCTCTTTCACTTCACAATAACAGAAAGTTCTCAAAGGAGTAAGAAGACAGAAACCCACTTAATGGTTCAGCAAAACTACTCTCTCTCATCAGACATGCTTCCTGAGATTAGGAAATCCCTACTTTCCACTCCGCAGGAAAGCAAACAGCAGACAAATACAAACGTCTCAGTAACACAAGTTTTTATTTGAGAATAGGTTATACAACGTTATTATTTAATTTCATTTTTTTTACATGATGCAGCTTCGACCGAGCAAATAGATTCGAGTTTCATTCAGCGCAAGACTTTAGAATGCAACTGTCATGGATGGCTGTGCCAAAGTACATCTGCAACTTGAGAAAGTCTCTTAAAATGCAATTATCCACAAATTCTACATAGATGATGAATTTATGGGGGCAAAAAAATTAAAACTGAACTATGATTACTGAATCTTTTTGAGCACTTTTTCAGCTAGCTCCAACAGCAGAGGGTATCTGAGCGTCCTCTTCCTCCAAGACTCTGGGATTCCCCGGAGGCCGGTCTGAAAGCACATCAAGATGACAGCTGAAAGTATCAAGCAAGCACAAAGCTCTCCGAATATCTGAGCTCACTGTGAAACTCATCAAAGGAGCTCCAGGAGTGCACAGAACAACATGCAAAAAAGGATGGATTTTCATGTCTCTTGCAGAGTAGATACATTTGGACTGGATTGTGCTTGATGGCAATAAATAAGTAGAATATTTTCTCCCATTAGTGCTGTATACCTCACATCTGTGCTGGAAGCTTGTGGCTATTCTGACGCTGGTGATATCCCACCTACAGCTGTGCAAATATTGGTATTGATGCAATGTCGTCTGGCTGACGAGCTCGCAGTTGAATGTCTTCACATTCTGGTGGTGTCACAGCTGTATGAGGTGCCGTTAATGTCTTTTCCCGATTCTGACTTTGCTGATTTTGTTTGTACAAAAGTAGCAACAGTATCCACTTACTCCATGTTGCCTTATCTTTTCAATGAGCAACATGTAAAAAGTGTCAGTGTTGAATGTAAACACTTTTTTTCTAGTCATACACTAATTTGGATAAGTGACCCATGGCTCTTTTTACATATCCAACAACCATGTTCCTACAGTACCTGTGCCCCAAAACAGGCTCCAATGAAGGAGGCTCGACTGGCGGTGCATCCCCCGCAGCGCATGGTGTCTCTGACTGCTTCGTCCAGCTGGTTGAGTGTCAGGACTCCATGAAGCGCTCCCTGGAACGCACCGGGCAAAGCTGGAAACAGATCCAGTATGAATGGCACATGGTTGTATCCACGTTACTGGGCTCTTTAATGTTTTTACTCTTCCTTATGACGCCACACTATGCTGTAATTCAGTTCAAATTAGTTTCATTTATATAGTGCCAATTCCCATCAGCCAGTCAACACAAGATGCTTTATATTGTAAAGTAAAGACAATATAACAATGCAATATTAGATAGAACCCCATTGGACGACCCCTGTGCGCAAGCACTTGGCAACAGTGGGAAGGAAAAACTATGTTTTAACAGGATGAAACCTCTGGTAGAACCAGAAGGGAGGGAAAAGAGAGCAGAGAGAGAGACAGGACAAAAGGCACAGTATGGAAGAAAGAGACAGAGTTTGATAATAGTAAGTACAGCAGTGGTATAAAAGCACACAGGAAGTGAAGAAGAAAAGCTCGGTGCATCGTGGGAAGCCTCCAGCAGCGTAACTAAGGGAGGGTTTAACTGTAAAAGCTCTATCACAAAAGTAGAGACAGAGTTTGTTTCCTGACTCCAAACTGGGAGCTGGTTCCAAAGAGAAAGGCTCTGAAAGCTGAAGGTTCTCCCTCCCAGTCTACTTTTAAATACCCTAGGAACCACAAGTTAGCCTGCAGTCTGAGAGTGAAGTGCCCTGTTAGCATATTAAGATACTATGAGGTCTTTAGTGGCTTTACAGTATACTTAAAATGTACATTATATTAATGGTGTGAACTGGCAAGCAGAACTTTCCACGTGTACATTAAGTATCTGAACCCTTTTAGCCCTGTAAAACCTGAGACACTCAACTCAGCGGGAACGGGAGAATGAAAAGCCAGGAGGAGGGAGATCATTAGTCAGGAGATCAAAGACTGGAGCGCTACACTGACAGGAAGGGTCCTGCTGCTGCCTGCTAGCTTACCTCATGTGTTTGTGAACACGGCAGGTATGAGCTGTTGGGATGTCTTGGTGAGGTTGTCCTTCACCTGGCTGATATGAGCTTGAGTGGAGACACGGGAACAGAGATGAGATTTTTGTTTGTTATTGTTTTTCTTGTAACAAATGACTTTTGACTCTGAAATACAAACTGCCAATTTTAAATGTAACCGTGTCCTGGTATGCAATATCTTCAAGTCTTAAACGAAAAGTTGATTTCTGTCGACATGCTTATTTAAAGGACATAATGGAGAAGTAATGCAAAGAGAACCACCAATATGCAGCTTTTTTGTAACAAAACCTACGATAGTGCCTTACATGGACTGTATGTACAGGTATGCAATGTACAGGCTTCAGTCAGCTGTGACCTTGGACTTGTTCATGGCTACAGATCACACCACATAGCAGCGTGTTGCCTCCTTCCTGACCATGTCTATACTGTCCTACCAAATCATATCTATAAAAGATAAATGCAGCTTATGTCAAGATAGTGGTGGACTGTGACCAATGCTACAATTAATCACTGCACTTAAGTGCAAACTTAAGGTTTGATTTAATGCAGTTTTATCACTCTTTTCATGCCATTTCTGCCCAGTGCAAGCTGGATATTTCCAAATGCGGTGATTATGAATGTTTGTGATAAACTGGATCATTTGGTGCTTTTTCATGGGTTTGGAAACTTAAGTTAAACAAAATATTTCATAACCCCTTGGATTAGCTGCAAAATGCGATAAAGCTGAAGCAAGACTTTTTATTTTTTGAGCTCATGGAAGCTGACTTTATAGGAATGTGGTTCTCACAGTTAAAGCAGTTAAAACATCTGTAAACATAAATAAAGCAGTCAAATACAACAAAACCATGAATGCAGCATACTTTCAATTCACATGCTAATAATGTTTTCTACTTTTTCCTGTTAAGTTTGTGAATGCAATTATTGTAAAGTATGATTAAAGTGAGGCATAAGCACTTTTGCTGTAGTAAAGGATTTAAAGACAGTCCATCCTGTGTGTTAATATTAGTAGTTAAGACAGATGCACCAGTTAGCATAAACTAACAGATGCACCAGTTAGCATAAACTAACAGATGCACCAGTAAGCTTAAGCTAACTGGTACATATGGACAAAAAGCTTAATATCTTTATCCTTTTTCTAGCTTCTGAGTTAAAGCTAGCTTGACATTTTGTGATTTTCTATGAGTAAATATGCTACTACCTTTTCATTTTATTGTGAAATGTTAACTGTCAAATAGAAAAGTGATGCCACTCAAACATTTGTTGATTGAATCTAAAGCTATGAAGCTAGAAACTGCTAACCTTGGTTTAACATAAAGGCTTAAAGGGAAACTTTAGACAGTATCAAAGATGGACTTAGCTTTCTAGTCAGAAAAATGAAGCCAATGCATTCTATGTAAAGGCCACCAGATGGCGATATGCTTTGGTGGCAAAAACGTCCTATAGAAATCTATGGGAAATTGCTTTGTGTCTCGCTCTCTGTGAACACTTTTTGGATGATTTCCCTGGCTCAGTCACTCAATTTAAGCTATGCTAAGTAAAAATTGAACAAATCTAAGTTATACTTTGTTTTGAAATATGGTATGAAACTACACACTAGTTGGCTAAGAATTTAGTCATTAGCCAATGTTTACAGTCAAAATTTATAGCCAGATCCTCCTCTCACTGTTACATTCCTTTTTTTTCCCTTTTGTGCAACAAAGATGAAACACTTATCTCGAGGCTTCAAAGCAGGACTTGGAAACTAATGGCTGATTTTGCTGTAGCTCTTTTATACTGTCTCTGTCCAAGGGTTAAAAACATCGGCTAATCAGCAGCTCTATAGCTCATTAGTTGTTTGTTTAAACTGCTCACTCTTGGGCTATTTATAAGATTTAGTGAGAGTTGAGCTAGCCATTTCCCTCATATGCCAAACCAAAGCAGGCTAATCAAACTTTGGTTCTAGCTTTATATTTATATCCGTCTGTTTTCACGGCTGCTTCTCCTGTTCAAGAGTAACCTGCAGCCTATCACAGCTGTCACTGGGGAAGAGCCTATCACATGGTTAACAAGGACGGTCATTCAGAGCTAAGGCCATTTAGACTCACGAGTCAACCAGAAACACTCATATAGGTACTGGGAGAACATGCTAAAATCCACCCAGAAAGGTTCACCCAGAACATTCTTGTTTTTTATAGTGATCCTTCTATTTAAGAGTAGCATCAATCTTCTCCTGTATTCTTCTTGCATTATTCCTTTAAATTCCATATTGAATGAGTCTTCAAACCCTTACCAATGACAGCCTTGTCCAGCTCTTGAGGATTCGGTCTATCGGGGTCATTCAGCTGAGCCAGAACTGCATCCAGAGCGTTGGGATCTGGACCATTCACAATGAAATGCTCCAAAAACCTAATGTTGCACAAACAAAGTCAGACAGATGGATAGAGGCTTGCAATTCCCTAGCCTGCCATGACGTATCCACTTACCTCGCTGCAGCCAGTGTGACAGCCACACACATGTCATTATTCTGGGTCACGCGAATGGCTTTTTCCACTTTCTCCAGCATCTCAGGTCGCCCGGCGTACATAGCCACCACAGGAGCGATTTTAGTGACACCGTCTATCTGACAGTCCACGTCACAGCCTCAAAGACAAAACACATGAAGATCACAACCTTGCAAATCAGGGCATGGAAAAGTCTTTGTGCAGTTGTGATATTTACCAGTTTCTTCTTTGCCAGCATCGACATTTCTGATGAAAGCCTTCAGGCTCGCATTCCTCCATGGGCCATCGATGGGGAGAATTGCCTTAGGGCCTATCAAATGCAACAAACAGCTGCTTTATGAGGGAGGGAAGAATTGGTAGATATACAGCAGGAAGAAGAGGAAAAGAAACATTCCCTTGGATGTCCTGATGGAGCTGTTTAAGTTTCTGCAGGTGGAGCTCTGTTCTCTGTTCAGTCATGATGGCTATCGCTGATGACACAGCTCTTCTTATACTATTCCAAGAAGACATAAAACCATCTGCAGTTCATTGTACCCAAAGTGCCCCGTGGTGCTGTGGCAATTTACTGCACAACAATATTTATACGACACCCTGACAGCAGAAAAAACAGCCAATATTCAAAGTGCTGGACAAAAACCAACTAAAGAAGAAAAAAGGAAGTCTGACTGTGGAACATTTTCATGGAAAGGGAATGCCCCCATCAGCAGGAGGAAAAACAGCACGCACAGAGTTATCATGCAGAAACACAGGCTCCCACAAAGTTAATCACCACCTGTTAAGCTGGTGATTAACTCATGGAAATTGCAAAATTGATAGATGGCAGCCACACAAGCACAGTACCTCCTTTCTTTCTGTATGGATCATTCAGGGGCAGATCGTAGACCGTTCCCGGTCCAAAGAACTCATGAAAGCGCTTGGTCAAGTCTTCCACATTAACGCCTGTCGAAACGGGGCAATACTCTGCGTCAGTGTAAGTGGTTGTCACAGGCTGCACGTTAAAAGGTCATGGTTTAACAATGTTATAATCTAATAATATAAATGTTGGGTAACACTTTATAACACAGCTGATGACTGAGGGCACAATTCCCCAATAATTAAAAGGAATTTAAATGTATTTGCAATTATGTTACCTATAAATACTTAAAGGTAGGCACACTAGACAAGGAGGGTAACAAAGACATAATTACACTGTGAGGAAAACCTAAGTAGTATGTAAGTCATTTTTGTTTAAGTAGTAGTACATGACTTTTGGGTTTTTACAAGAAAGGGGCAGAAATATATTATTTAAGTAATCTTAAATGCTGCATAATTTCCTCGTAAAATTTCCCCATATGACATCATAAGTATGCTAAATTTTCATATCATGGTTTACCTCGTCTAAATTGCAGGTGTTTTACAGGAAAGGAGACTTTCAAGTTATGCAGAACTTAAAATTACCCATACACTATATAAAATTATTTATGATCACTTAAAAGTATTTGCACACTACCTAAATTTACTTACAGTAAAAATGTGATTTGTTACCATCTTATTCTAAATTCTAAATTAAACACGCTGGCAGGTGTATGACACACAGTTGCCGCCTGTCTGAGCGACTTTCACTACCTCCACACCGACTCAGCGACTCCAGCAGGACGTATGCCTGGTCTCCATAGCAGGTCTGCTCGCCCGTCGTCCTGCGGTAGAACGGATTCGCTGACTGAGGCCGAAACTCTGGACAGGGCTCCAGATCACGGAGCACTTCTTTCAGTTTGTCCAGGTCGTAGATCCAGTGCATGGGCTGGGCTGTATGTGTGTGGAACATTCAGTAATGGATATATTATTTCCCAGAGTTATTGAAAATACAGACATCCTAATGCATTACAATAACAAGCATGTTTTAACAATGGCAAACGGCAGTATGTGGTGTTTGGTTGCTATGCAGAAACTCTGGTTCCATAACATCATGGGTGAAGATGACATCCAGGCACCACCCCTGTGCTTTATCAGTCAATACAGATGCTGCTTAATTGTACTGAACACCAAACAAGGGAGAAAATGTGACGTATAAAGGCTTCTCAGTTTTACTCTAAGAAATAAACATGAATTCAACATGAACCCTGTGAAAGTATCAGGCCTATGAATTATTAGGATTCGGGGGACTAAAAGAGAAAGATCTGCAATATGTAAAACTCTGTTGCTAATTAACTCACTATCTGCACTCGGTTTATCTTACCTGCTGCATCTGCCACTGCTGCCCCGATAATGGCCCCAATGGCTCTGTCTGCAACACTCGAGGACATCTGCTTTCATTACAGCCAAACAGCAGTATAAACAGGAAATGCTGCATTCTTATATAAAATGGTTATTCTTATGATAATAAAGCATAAGCCATAAAAAGCAACTCTTGTCTGAAATGTCTGTAATTTTCATTAAAGAAACAGGAATGTTTCTCCGTGACGTTGGAAATGCTTTTATGTTGCCAGCAACTAAAATGCTTTGACATGTTTAATTTTAATTCCCTGCTTTCGGTGGGTAATGCTGCTATTGAAAATCCAGATGCACAAATAGATCTTTTATAATGGGATCAAACTTGCCTTCATGGACTTAAATGCCACCTATTTTGACAAGAAAAAGACGTTTCCATGTAAACTTACACAACACAGCTTTGACTATATGTGATTATGTAACGTCTGGTGAAAAGATTAGAGGTATTCATGTCTATTCCAGATTTTATATCTATAGGGAGAGCATGCATTTACTGTATATGGTGCATCATAAAGTATAACTTCTGTTAATAACAAGAAAATGTTTTATTGGTTCCTACCTTACGTCCAGTCTTCTCCCTTTGCCATACCGCTTTAAGTGCTCTTGTGTCACTGACAGTTTAGGATAAGGGGAGGGCAATGATAAGCGCACGGCAACTCAAGAAAAATGGAGGCCAACTGGACGTTGAAATGCAAAGAAAAGTATAAACGGAATACACGGGGAGGCTGATGATAATGTCATCAGTTCTAATGACATTATCAAATGAGATGAGAGTCTAAGATAGCCATTTAATAAGATTGCTGTAAAACATCCAGCCATTATAGATAGACAGACTGATTTCTCACAGAACCACACGAATGTCGAGTTTATGGTACATATAGTGAGAATCACTAAACTACAAATATCTCCAGCAAGCCATCCAGTTACTACACAAAATTATAAACTAGACAACCTTGAATAATTTGAGTTCATCTCAGGAGTCCATGGTCATTTTGTATTTAAGGAGAAGTGAGAGTACACTTTCAGAGGAAGGAAACACACATTTCACATTCTGCAGACCTAACACTGGGGGTCACACCCTTCATCGTCTCAGTCTGGCTCTTTTATCACGCATAGAGTTTCCTCATTTGACTGCATGTGTTTAAACTCAAAACTGTTTGAATAACCTCTTTTTTTTTCTTTTTGGTTAACTTGCACTTAATAAACTCTACTCCAATACCGCCTGGCAAATTGCTCCCTGCAGAAAATAGCCCTCATAGACTCTCTTTGTCACTTTGATTTGGTATGCTCTTTTTCTATGTATCTTCCACTCCATTGCCTCCATTCTGACACTTTCCCAGCTGATCCTCTCCGCTGCACTGCTGCAGTAAAGCCTGGCCGGTCTCCATTTATCCCAGACCTCTCATGGGTATCCCAGGGCATTGATTTCTCTTCTGGCCTCCTAAAACAGCAAAATAGAGTACTAAGGGTAAGGTCAGACAATCAATACCAGTTACAGTTGCCGCCGTTGTTACAGTCGCCTTCAGTGTTACCTCTGGGTTATACAACCCCAATTCCAAAAGAGCTGGGACGCTGTGTAAAATGTAATCGCAATAGAATAGAGAAACCATATGAAATGTCTCAGAGAACTTGGGATGGGGCCATGTTTACCACTGTGTAGCGTCCCCTCTTCTTTTTTTAAAAGCAGTCCGTGAGCATCTGGGAACTGAGGAGACCAGCTGCTGGATATTTTGGATATTAGTGTTCTTGTTCTTGCTGCTCCGTAGTCCTGGGTCTTCTTTGTTATAGTTTTTCATTTCATGATGTGCCAGATGTTTTTAGTTGCTCCGGACTGCAGACAGGCCAGTTCAGCAACGGGACTCTTCTACTACAAAGGTTTTCAATTCAACTCAGTTTTATTTATATATATTATATATCATCAAATATTTTCATGAAATTGTGAAATATCTCATTTTCACCATTACAACACAACATCTGTGTAATAGTGGGAGCTTATAAGATTTGGAAATCATTGAAGTAAGTTTTAAATGTACCTTTTATACAGTGAATGAAATGAGGAATTGCATATAGTAAAACATTCACTCAGATAAGAGGCTTCAAACAAGGGCGGTTTAATGAACACATACAGCCCGTTTGAATTCATGTAAATATATTGAGCCACAGATAGATCAATATTCAGAAGGCAAATGGAGAGCATTCGCTTTCTCTGTCAGGGAGCTAGCACACCTTTCACAGAGGGGATGCAAGAGCTGCACATAACAGATCACATGCTGTCACTAGATCAAGTGACACAGTGAGAGGGCTGAAGCGCCATAATTTACAGGCGGACAAGATGATATTGATAGAGTGTGAACAACGCTGCAACGCCCGCATGCTCGGGGGACTGCTAAAGCTTGGGTGCTCTGATCATCTAGCAAGACAGTGGGGAGTGGAGGAGATGCCACTCAGTTAGCAGATGTCAATATTAGCTAAGTGTCAATGTGTAAGGGGTGTGAATGCTGACAGCACGGAGTAACACATACAGGATGGCTAAAACAGGAGTAGTTAATTTAGGTTTGGGTCTCTTTTCTGTGTCATAAAGTAGCATAAGAGTGAATACAAATGTACCTCAGGCACCACTTCGAGTTAAACAGGTACAGGTGGTTAATGTGGTGACAGGGCCACTTCCATATCCACAGGTCAAAAGGAGAAATATTATGTAAACCATGCTGTGTGAAACATTAGATTCTTGTATGAGAGTGAAAAAGGAAGTTTTTACAGGATTCTGTGCAGTCCTGTAAAAAACTACCAGTACCTTTAGCCTCAATAACTGGTTTCTGTTTGACTTTATCAGTCTGTTGTGTCAGTGTGGCCCAATCTTCCTTTTAACAGTGCTTCAGGTCTTTGAGGTTTGTAGGAATTCATTCATGCACAGCTCTCCTAAGGTCCTGCTACAGTCGGATTGAAGTCTGGACATTGACAGGACCATTGCAACTTCTTGATTCTTTTCTTGTTCTAGCGTTGATGCTGCACTTCAGATCTTTGTCCTGTTGGATGACCCAATTTCAATATAACCAATATAAACATATTTTTCTTGTCATTTTTCTCTGGTTGACTGCATCTAAACAGCTGTATTACTTTAAATTATATAAGGGTCTTTGATAGTTTTACAGCAGTAAGATAATCCAAATCATCATGGTTATTTGTAGAAAAAGCTCAGCTAGTAAAACATTTTAAACACCCAATGAAGCAGGAGGAAAAACCAAGTTGATCTCTGGTGAAGAGGAGTCTTCTTATAATATCCTTTTTGTTCCTGAGATTTATTCAGCTCAGTCTTTTATCTTCTTTTTCTGCCATATTTTTGGTTTTGCTTCTCCTCAGTAGCTCAGTGAACCTTACAGCTCGTTGACTTGATTGTTGACTTTAATTATGTGCTGTGACAAGACAAGAAAATTAAAAAAAATCCTGGCACTGAGATCACATCTGCCATATGTGCCCAGACATTATCATGTTGTTTCTTGGACGCTCAAATGGTTAGTCATTACCTTTCAGTTCTAAGCAGCAAAATAACCCAGAAACACTCAGATCAGTTGTTTGTGCAATAAGGGAAAATCGAAGGCAGTAATACCACGGTTTGGTGCATTTACTTCAGATCACTGGGTTTTTGCATCTCTGTGTAGCTGCGATTTGAGCTGAATATAACATTTTTATGAAAAAGGCTGAAAATGCATGGCAGAAAATCCTCCATTACACTTTAAACTCTTGTGTGTTTACCCACAGTCCCCATGGACACTAATCAGAGGTATGCTGATAATTGTCATGGCTGTCCACTCTGGGAGAGGAAGCTGAAACAGGAGAAGGGTGCAGAGAGGTCCGCCAGCATCCGGCTGCTAGCCATCTCTCCGGTCATCTGTGCTATGCCAGCCATGGCATCCAGAGTGAAGCCTGTGGAAGACAAAGCTGGATGCTCACAACCAAACCGCACAACCTCCCTCCATATTTAATCACACTAAATCTAAATCCAATGTGGATAAACAAACGAGCAGGCATTCCTGTTCCAACCCTGACATTCATCCAAGTCCAAATCTGCACAAATAAGAGGAGAAGAAGCGGAGATGAGGAGATGAGGAGCTGAGATGCGGGGTGGGGATCACAGAAGTGTTTACAACCGCAAAATGCTGGAGACTAATCTTCACAGCACTGTTTGCACGGACCCCATGTGTTCAGTCATTTCATGGAAATAGACTCGGCAGTATTCATCTGCACGCATTCTTTGCATTGCATTTATATATATATATACATATATATTTATGAGTGGTTATCTGCTTTAGTGCACTGAGAATCTTACTGAAAACGAAATTAAACTGGAAGACGTGCGTCTCATCTCTTCTCATCTTCTCTAATTTCTGGGCCCACTCTGAGAGCAGCCTCATGTAGCCCTGTTAATGAGATTACCAGCACTTTCTTCTTAGGGGATTGTATTAACTTTCACATGCTGGACTCTCACATTCCAGTCGCTGTTATGTAATTCATACAGTTTTTGCAATGGGCAGGTAGATCGCTCCACTTTTTAAATCTTTCTGTAGCAGTATATAGTTCTGCTATTAACTTTTCAGGCTTTTTTTGTCTCCTCTGCAGACTTTCTGTTGTGTATTGTTTTTTATTGTGCTAGCACACCAACAGGAATCAATAAAAGTAGTCTAATTTCTCACACAGGTGCACTCTCCTGCTCCACATTCATGCCTGGAGCTTAATTGCATTGCTCAACAACATCATGCCAGCCACATGGGATGGAGTCTAGTTGTGTGTTGGGCCAAATAACTGTGTAAGGCTACCCAATAATCTCACACATGGTAAAAGATGAAAAGGCAGCTCGCACGTGCTGTACTACCCCACATCCTTTCCATTTCCATTACCAAGCAGTTCAGTACACTTGATCTGATGCATGTAAGTCTGAAGAGTCAGCGACTAGCGTTCTAGTCTAAATCTAGTCAATTTTTCTTTCTTTCCCCACACAGAACCAATAAAAAATGAATCCATCTTCAGATAGAACCATGTGTTGGCTCAGTCATGCCACTCTTTTGGAAGAAATAGCAGACTGCAGCATACATTCGCCTTTTCCACTATTATATCAAAATGATCATTAAACATGAACTCTAAAAACAAGCCAATCTGTACTGTTTTATGGTAAAGATCACTGGGTTGTTCAGTTGTTTATGGTGTTTATTTAGTGACTGTTTGAAGCTTTATTAGGATGGAAGTAGATGCAAAAACAGAAGTATTTGTTTCATAATCAGGTAATGCAGGTTCCATAATAATTCATGTTCCTGGAATGGTTTCATCTGATAAGGAATAAATAACAAAAACATAAGAAAATACTTTCCAGGATGACAAAGTCAGACAAAAAGCGTGAGTTCTCCTTTCCTACAGATGACAAATCAGCGGCAGCGCCGTTGAAATCTTCCTGGTTAAAAGTTGAGTGCGCAGCTTGTCTCCAGCATATTGAACATCAGCAAATAAGGCACATCTGCCTTCTTGTGCATTCACTCATGCAGGATTTCTTCTTCAAACGCCCTCGATGCATCACTGAACAGGAGCGTGTGGCCACCCTTGACTGCAGAAAATACAAAGCAGACACATGCAGACAAAATGCTTCAGTTCAATACTGTCCTGGCGTGGAAGGTGATGGGAAAGGATCAGCAGGGGCGCACCACATAGTAGTACACCACATACTTAATGCAACAGATATAACTGCTGTAAAACACTCCACTGTGGCTTATCTCAAAAGAGGGTACAAATAGATATTAAGCAAAAAAAGTATTTAAATAATATCACATTTTATGGGAAGCAAAAATGCATGTGTGCTAAGTGGAATGAAAGTGGGTTCCGTGTCTCACGCAGATATTCATTTAGTGTGTGTAATCATTAAAGCATTTAAGCAGCACCTCCCATTACTCTGTCTGTGCAGCTGGAATATTTGCAGTTTGTAGTTCTGATACTTGACGGTGAACAGGAGTTTAAAATGCTTTAGCGCCTGTGTGTATTTAGTGTAAGTGTTACTGTATGCTTTATGTGGTTATTTCTTGCATTGCAATAGACGCATCTCCACGAGCCTATGGGTGGCAAGCGGAAGAGGTGAAGAGCTGGGTGAGGGGGAGGGAAGAGAGTCATAGAGAGATGGAGAGAGAGCGTGAGTGAGTGAGAGAGGGAGCGAGGGAGGGAGAGAGAGAGATAGGAAGGGTGCAGGGTGCGCTCCATCCACAGCCTCTCTCACTGTGTCGGACTGTCATCCCTGGAGCAGTCGCCTGAATCTCCGCCACCCTGTGCAGCGGTCCTCCTCAGCTTTCATCGGGTTTTTAGAGTTGTAGCATGGATACGATTTAGGCTAACGCGTAAGACACCACCTAACAGTCATTAGTTTCATTTAAAGAAACCTCCTGAAGCTCTCCCGGCCGAAGTCACAATAATGATGGAGTACTGGAGGCAATGCGCGCTGTGGCTGATAAACTGCAAGGTGCTCCCAGCTAACCACCGGGTTACGTGGGACTCTGCTCAGGTATTTGACTTGGCTCAAACCCTCCGGGATGGAGTCCTCCTGTGCCATCTGCTCAACAACCTCAGACCCCAGACCATCAACCTGAAGGAGATCAACCTCCGGCCGCAAATGTCACAGGTAAGAAGCGGACAGCAGACACCCCCCTATTGTCCGTTCCTCCCTTTCGTCGCCGAAACTTGGTCCCGGTTGAGAGGGCCAGACTCCGTTAGAACTGAGCGTCTTTAAAGTTTCACTGCTTTTCGGTAAAAAATGAACTTCTGCTACAACACCATCAAATCTTAACTCGACTGCAGAGCCTTCATTTGTAATTCGGCACAACGTGGTTCACAAATAAAGGCACGGTTTCAACAAATGTCGAACTTTTCCAAAGATCTTGGTTGCCGCCGATCCCCAAACTGTGAGGTTCAGCGGCGGAAAGCGGCACAAAAGCGAGGGTGTCAGCTCACGTTTGTTGCCGTGTCGTCAACTTGAGGGCCTTGTCCCTGTGCGAAACGTATGCCGAAGAAAAAAACGTGCTCCTTTCCATTTCAGAGAGCTCATATTCGCTGTTTTACGGAGTGAACAGGTTTGACAGACGGAGGGGGAAATCGCTAAAATATAGGAAAAAATGGACGGACTTTGGTAGCCAACTTTGCGCTGCATGAAAGTTGTAGCGTGAGCGAAAACGACCACAAGCTGACTTTCTCAAATTCTGTCACTTCACTTAGTAGCTGGTGGTTGGTGGTTGCTCTACAAGAGACAGGTCAGAAAATAAACATGGGCTCTTCAGCAGGCCTTTTGCGCATGATGTTTGTACACAGGGCATAAGATTAAGCCGTTCTTGTAAACGATGCTAATTAGAGAATTGTTTTTTGTTTTAAAGAAAAGATGATTCAAGATGACAGATAGGAGTGCAGTGCTTTAAAAAAGAAAAGAAAAGAGAAACCAAGCAAAAATGGCTTGTTTGGCTTGCCTAAGGAAGAGTAAGAGTTAACAAAGGCAACCATATAATCTCCTTAGTTTATGGGATAGATAGATAGACAGATAGATGTGGCCATGTGGCTCTACTTTTATTTTGGTACCATCTGCTTCAATGACAGGACAGCTTGAACCAGGACCAGATTAATATTCACCTTCATAACAGTGAATCTGGGCGTCTGGCGTGGTGACAGCACACACAGTGACATAGCCACTCACCTACTGAGTCTGCAGGCCTGTTGTAGGAGTATTAAGCTGCCTGAATAACACACACAGCCGTGCACACACATTACCGTGTGTTACCTGTAATCGATGCTCTAATGCTCTCATCCACTCCAAACAGGTGATTAAGGTATGATATCTGTACCGTGATGTACTGCACGTCTAAAGGAGAGGAGGGGATTAGGCTTGTTTCCTGGAAAAAAGGCACAGTCGATATGATATGCAGTTACCGCTCGTTCACAATTGAATTGGGAATCCGCTGTTTGAGCTCTGCGTCCGGGTCAAGTGGCCGTTTTAAGAAAGCCTAGAAGATTTTAATGTTATCAGGGGCAGTGGAAGTAATCCTTTTCAAGGATCTGCTTACACAGTCAGTTGTGTAAACCTGATCGGGGCTGTAAGAGAAGCCTATTAGTCCATTTACTGGCAGATGCTACGTTTGAATCAATGTCACTGCTCTAACACAGAGTTATCAGTAGTTGAGTGTTGTCTGTCAGCCGTGACATAATGACATGCTGTGTGTGGAAAGGTTATGAACTGCATTTACGCTCAGTGCCCGGCCTGGCCCGGCCTAGACTAGCTTATTTATAGACAGACTGTGTTTTATGCACGGTTGGATGGCTTACACAAACCGAGTCAGTGATGAAGCCACACTCAAAGGCAAATGAGCATTAGTAGTAGGCTTGAGCACGATCCCATACGTTTACAAAGTCCATTCGGTGATGTTGCCACTGTGTTTTTGTATTTCCCAAATTCAAGTTAAACAGTGTGAAATGGCTTTCTCTGTTAAGTCCGAGGTTTCTAGGTGGGTGTTATTCTGTTGTAATTGCTAACGCAACACACATATTGTAGTTCACCTTTTGTTTTTTGCAGTAGGGTGTGAAGTGCATTACTTCCCATTGGCTGAACAGAATATCTACGAGATCATAGCAGCAGTTATACACCTTTACGACCTCTTTATAGGTTCAGGTACTCGAAGCTTTGGTTCTGCTTACAAGGTATTACCATGAGCAGCGAGTATTTGTTCTCAGGCTGGCATGTCAGTAAAACCATAACTCATAGCTTTTCCTTTCAAGCACATTCACACCACATGAGGCTGGATATAAGCACCCCCAACTCCTCCTACATGCACATAATTGTAAAAAAAAAGGGTGACAGAAGTCCCCCTACAACTTTCCTCCCTCTGTCTCCTCTAAGTTAAATTTATGAAACTGAGGGTGGAGCTGCTTCCCTCTTTCACCCTGCATAATTCATGAGGACCGTGGCAGCTACTTTATCATTGGCCAATAATAACACATGGGACGCCACTGTGGCCTCACCCATGGGACCTACGAGAGGGAAAGACAAAGGCAGTGGTAGGACAGGGCTACAAAGGGCCTGTCTAGCCTCCACAGAGGCATCTCAGAGGACATAATGGGACCTGCAGGGCTAGCCTGCTGCGTTGAGGTTGGCTGCTTTAATTAATGTATGATGCTTCAGAATCTCTGGAGAGCTCATGTGCATGATGTCGAAATCAGGGCTGCTTCTCTCTCTGCACCATTAATTGTGTTTAGGTTATTGGTAAGGTCTATATTGTGTTTCATTTCTGTTAGGAAATGGACCATGTCAGGCCATCAGAGACCCAGTAGGTCACTCGGATGTTGGATGAAAAAGCTGTGAAATGATCAAATAAAGTACCTGATGTCTGTATATTTTTTATTTATATAGCACCAAATAACAACAATAGTTGACCAAGATCTTACAATAATGCAGAGAAAACAGCAGCAATCAGACGACTATGATCAAGCATTTGGCGACAGTGGGAAGGAAAAACGTCCTTTTAATAGGAAGAAATTTCTGGCAGACTTAGGGAGGGGCAACAATCTATTGGGGATTCTCAGCTCATACTAATGAAATGAGTTGATGTGTACTGTAGCTTTTTTTCTGGTGAAGGCTACTTTTTTAAAGCTTTGAGTTTAGCATTTTTTCTGTTGCTCTTGGTTCTTGGAGCCTGAAGTGGCCATATTTGGCTAAGAAGTTGGAGGGCTAAGTTAACGCTAATGCTTACTTGGTTAGCAAAGTGCATCCATCAGTTATAGGGAACACAGTCATATATGCATGTTATCAACCTCTTAGGTGGTCTATTGCTACCAACTGGACAGCAAAGAATACTTTTTTATCAGGTAAAGATTCCCGACACAGTGAAAACACCACAAACACGATTATGAGGTCTAGTTCACTGACTCCAGTTAGCTACGGTGAAGCTTTGAAGACAACTGTTGTCTTTGTGGCTGATGTCTCATGTATTTAGGCTTCAATACAATATAAATAAATGAGGTATGTAAAAATGCACCTCTGCTGCAGTTGTCATTAAAGGGAAGTTGTCCAAAAAGAGAGTAAACATGCTTATTTCTTAAGCGACGTTGGGCAATGGAAGAGTCTGTGGGGGATGACTTGTTTTTAAGCCTTCTAGAAAACTGCAGTTTATGTTTTGGCACTGGTGTGTAGGCATCATTTTTCAAACTAAGAGGTTGCCCTTTGGTGAAAGGAAAAAAAAAAGATGTCAGTACAATGAACAAAGACTGGTTAAGTAGACATTCGTCTGTTTGTGTGTCTGGAATTGTGCAAACGGCACAGCATTTGCTTTTACCTAGCATCAGTATATCAGTATCAGGACCTAGTGTCAATATAAAGCAAGTTTTTGACCCATTTTGATCAGAGCTTTTACATTGCAGGGACGACCATAATTGTAGTCTAGACACAGCTCAACCACAGCCCAAGCAGCATTCTGGTTTTCTACCCAACAAAGACCACATAATCAGTAGTTGTTTTTGACTCAGTGGAATTCAGGCTTTAGCTTTAAGAGGAACCGTGGATTGCTTGTCATGGTGCAACCAGCAAACCCTCCCTGTGTGAGCTGGTTGCATTTGTCTGAGTGTCTGTCACAGAATGTACTAAAAACACAATAGTGAAAGGATAGGGTAAAGGACAACCAGTGACTGGCTGTGAATTTGCAAAGAACGCCATGAAATTGTTACTGCGTTGGGTTTAAAAGCATATAATTATATCATTTGATTGAAGTTGAAATCTGTCCTTGTGCCCCAAACTTGTCTAGCCTGCTGTTGCGTTCCATGACACAGGATTTTAAACTGCAGCTTCAGAGTGAGCACGCTGCCGCAAAACCAACCAGCTGCTAAAAGTCTGTCAGTCAGAGCGGCCGTGAGCTTCAACGTGCACAGGAAATCAGGAAATGGAATAGAGGAAGGAAGTGAAACTAAACATGCCCTCGATCAAGCTCAGACCAAAGAACGCAATTAAGAGAAAAGAAACTTCTCTCTTCACAGTGCACGAAAGAAGAAGAAGAAGAAAAAAAGAATTGTTCTTTATAGAATTGTCTTCAAAGATGTCAAGGCCGAGTCTTCATTTTTGGAAAGCGAAAGTGAGAGAATGACGGCGTGTGAATGACAGTCTGGTCTAATTTTAACACGCCTCAAACAGCAGAGAGGTTTTCAGAGAGCACTGAAGCTGATTAACAGTCAAAAAAAGCAACAGAGGATGCTTTCTTAATTTTTGCGCAGATACCAGCGAAGACCCGATTAACACATTTATGAATTCTATTAATGCGATGCAGACTAGTGTGATGTAATCTATCCATTATACTCTTTAAAACAACTAATAAACAGCAAATGTATTTATTTTTGATCATTTTCCATAATACATTTTGACAGGTGTGTGGTTTCACCTGACCTGGATCTGACTCTTTAAAGGTCTTGTACACATGGTGCGCTTAGAGAATGGTATTATACGCTATACATGGCACAAATGTATATTTTATTGGACTCAGACCAAAGTTCTGTGATGCAAATCAAAGAAGCCACTTTCCCACTGTGAGCTCTGTGTACAGCAGGCTTCAAAGACTCAGAGGCTCGCGCTTCAGTTGCAGAACAAAAGTCAGATACAGAGATTTGAGTGGGAGAATGAGAAAGACAGAGAGAGGATGTCTTCATTTTCTTTTCAGTGCCTGTGCAATGAGGCAAGTCATATAAGCTGAGCAAAAGGGGCCTGCATCTACACAACAGATTGCGATCCTGTTTAAAGACGTGTAAGAGGTGCCTCAGATGTCAGCATCTAAATTTGCATTTGCAGGAATGTTTAGAGTAGCAAAGTTGAGGGTTTGGTGTGAAGTATCAGAGTGCAATTACAATGTGTTTATAGAGGAATAAAGCTTAGTGAATGGAATATCTAATGTAGTTTTTAATAAAAAGCAAGGGTATAGACAGGAAGGATGGGGGGAAATGGAGACAGGACAGAATAGTGATATTTCACATAGTGACCTTACATTGATATTGAGACACCAAATATTGATATTTTACTGTGAAAATACTATGAAGAAAAGGGCTAATCTTATGCACTGCAATCCTGAGATAATGTTAGCCAAGCAAACTTAAATCATCTCAACCGAAAAACAAAAGGCTGGACTGCTTACCTGGACAAAGCTTTGTCCTAATCCAGAGCAAGCCAAAAGACTCAGTCACACGAGTAAAAATTGAACAAAAAAACTCACTGACAATAGTGTGACATCGGACTGATATCAGACCAATAGATTATTGATATCAGATCGACAGCAGACTAACTCTGCCTTATGACAACATTTATGGCAGGTTTTAGTGACAGTGTTGTGTATGTGTGCTTGACAATTTTATCTTTTTTGACACCGATATTGTACATCAGACAGATATTGACAAAACTGAACTCTGAGGACATTATTTCCAGTAATGAAAAGGTTATAAAATACAACATGTGCTGTTGCAATACTCAGCATATCACAAAATGTTAAATAGTAGCTGTTAGATTCAATGTAAATGCTTTATTTGTGCGTCACAGACTCGCATCTCACAAAGACCTGCTCTGTGGGTTATATGGACACTATGAAGTGTGCTTTTCTTGTTATAACAAGTCTGAAAAGAACTTCTAATGTTTTTGTGGGAGTAAGAAGCTGAAGTTGAGTCTTCTTGCTTATCAAGCACAATGAGGTTTGTGGAGTTTTATACATAGAATCAGAAAGTGTGAGTTTTATATCTGAAAGGATTTAACCTTCTCAGCCAGCTTCCAGTGACGTCACTTTGCTTCTCTGGTATCATATCTCATTAAGGTTTTGCACTGAAGTGTACTTTTTCAGCTTTTCTTCTTCTTTCTGTTGTTATGCAGAAAATTAGCACCAGTGACCGTCCTTAATACTTAATATTCTCATCCTTATTGTATGCGCACTCACACCTGTGAGTCCGCGTTGCATGCTAATTTTGCACACGCGACTAAGCGCATGCTATTAGTATGCAGTATGCAAGGGTTCAGAGACAGCTCATGAGTCCCATGATGACTCCATCTGAGCTGCTGGAGCTCGACTGCCCTCGTTGGTTCATTTTGAAGCAAAGATTGCACCTGTCAGAGTGTAAACACCACATTACTGTGCTCATGCACGCCACGTTGTTGCAAGGCTCCACGACCTTCAATTTACAATTCCGGTGCAGTCGCGTTAGTTTGTTCCAGCGTGTCACCCCGATGACGTGCACGTACATGTGCGGCTTTATGTACAGTGACATGGATGTAGACATTTGCAAAGACGCCATTGCGTTGCATCGCACTTGTGCACAGAGCAAACTGACCTTTCTTCCTGTCACCAAGGTAACAAGCCGAACCACAGCCAACCGGTAAAGGCTACGCTCCACGTTAAAACTATATGTAATGTATATGCTGATTTAATTAGGAGCTATTCGCTGGTGGAGAATGTACTTGCAATCAATATTTATTATGTTACTCAGTTGTGGTGCTTTGGATTCAGTTAATCACTGTTGAGTGCTCTGAGAGCTTTAAGAAAGTCAATACTGTCTGTTGTCTTTACTGGCAAACAATCATCATCACAAGTGGCATTCAGTTTTCAAGGAGACCCTCAGCGTACACTATGATTATGAACATTTAAAGAGGCGCATTAGTAAACAACAACTGCAGTTTAACCTTTTTTCCAAGCTCGGAAATGTCAGGATACTATTTGGAAGATAGTCTGGAGCTGCAGATGTACACATTGATGATACCAGCGTACAACCACCAACCACGCTCATAACCTTTTACTGACAGGTTTACTGTTGTAGGAAGCCTGGAGCTGGGAGAGATGGGTGGAAATGAATGGAGCTGCATATATCTGTTGTGCACATGAGGGAGATACATTTTCGTACAAGTGTATGGACCCGGAATAGAAAAACCGTCTGCAGTTCACGAGATTATTGTCTTTTCCTGCAGGGACAGTAATGTGTAAGGTGCCCTGTGCTGACAGTGCGGAGGTGATGGATGGCCTTTGTCTGTCGGAAATGGGAATGTCTGCATTTGTGTAATGGAGACAGAGAGGGGGTGAGTCCCTGAAATAGATTAGGAGCTGTTGTGACTCAATACATGTATAACACAGCACATGCAGGTGATGAGGACAAGGGACAAGGTCAATTAAAGGCCTGAAAGGTCGAATTAAAGGCTCTAATTTGCCAGAAATAAACCTTTGTGGAAGGTGTAAACGGAAAAACGTTCAGTTTATCCTTCTAAATGCGCGTCTTTTCGCAGCGTGGTTCCAAAAATAGGCCCTGCACAAACCCATATCAGTCAAAGCCCACTCGCCTGAATGGGCAGCGGCACACACGCATGCACACGCACGGGTCAGATAGCCATTGACCTCGCTCTGTCAAGTAACACGGCAGAGTTGTTCACATTTTTGAACACAATCTTCCAAGAGGCAGAAAATAAGGGAGAGGAGGAAAGAGGAGGAGAAGGAGGAGGGATGCTGTCTGCTCACCATTCACGCTTCAGTGTTTGCTCATTCAGTGTGTACGTTTTATTTAGCGCTTGACACAGTTTATATGACATTCAACTCTCCACTTTCCACAACCCTGACTCCTTTTAATCCTGCCGAGCCGGTCACAGTTGAGTTGAAACTGCTTGACCTGCGTTGCCGCAGCCACGAGGGTTCATATCTCACACAGTAACACTAATTCACTCGGCTTATCGTCAGGGGTGGGGGCAGGGGTAAGCTTTGTGTACATGTGGGGGTCATCTGGGTTCAAACCAGGATTTAATGGAAAATGGCTTCCGAGTCACGTACTGGTGTTGTGGGGGAGGTAGCAGGGTTTTTCCCCTTTTGCCTCTTTGTTGCCACAGAGAGGCTCGGGGAGCTGTACTGTAAGCGTGCGCCTGGCTCTTTTGTGTGGATGTCAGAAATGTCACGAGAAAGACTTCCTGTCATCTTCACTTCTTCCTGTGATTTCTCACTTTAAGAATCGGGGGAGCTGAGCGTGCAGTTTAGAGTGCCATTCATCTTCATGTATGTAAATGTCATCAGGTGACGCTGATGACATTTACATACATGAATTTCAAAACTCTGCCTGGGCAACATGATGGTATTTGAATTACTGATCGTTCTGGCCTTTATTTTTAGGAAACTTTAATGCAATTGTGTGGTTTGGAGCACCTCTTATAAAAATGAAAGACTTGTGGACTTAAGCTTGAATCATTTGTTGTTTAGTTGCACAAAATCCAAAGAGGGCATCAACCATTTGTTTCATAATCTTGGTTGACTGTTTAGTACCAACTCAAAAACACTACAGCAAAGAGTGGAGTTACAGTTACGTCTGTGGCACAAACTCGGTTATTGCGATCAAATACAATGAATTTTCGATCTCACATGTCTTTGAATCAAAGACAGGATCAAGGTCTGCAACCACTTGGAGACCACTTGCAGTCTGCAGAATGACTTTGGTGGTAAAAGGGCAATAAGATGGAGTCAGTCTGATACGAGTTTGTTATTGAATGGGTTGACAACTGCATAAAGCAGCAATTAACAGTGAATAATCCAAAAATTAAAGCCTGTATGTATAAATTCGATGGTTTGCAGTTGCTTGCAAACCTTTGCCAGTCCCTCTGACAGTCTTTACAGTATGTCAAAATTGGACCGTGATTGTTTGGAAATAGATTACCTCCCACAAAGCGACCTGTGCAATCACCTTGCAGTTGAAACTGGTCATCCAGACGAGTGTGTTGCACGCTCCACCTCTGTTTGCTGCAACTACTTGTAATCAGGTGCTGAAATGTGAAGAAAAGTAAATCATCAGCCAACCACCGATTTCTTTTGTAGTTTCTTGGGTGGTTGTGGACCTATTTTTACTCTAGTGTGACTGAGGTTTGACTCAGTGATGCTTACTATTCTGTATATTTACAATGAAACATTAACGTTAACATGGCAACTTTTTCTCATAAACAGCTCTTTGGCCGTTTATGAGACATGTACCTAATTTTTCTGTATTTTTTTGCTGTTAGGAAGGTTGTATATGATGCAGAACATCTGCATTGAAAATAACTGGCTGCTTCATCTGTGATTCAGGCTGATCAGATCAATGATCCTAAACAGTCAGCTGAAAGAACCTGTAGAGTGACGGGGGTGTCAATAAAGTGATGTGGTGATCAGAGACTATAGAAAACCAACGACATTCACGAACTTTTAACAGTTTATTTTACCAGATAAACTTTTTTCAATTTTGAGGGAAGGGAGTGAAGTGACTACCAATGAGAGCGAAGGATGTAGTTGATTAGATATGACAGGGTGGTAAAAACATTAGTGGGTTACCTAGGCGACGGGAACATGGACCATCTGCTCGTGACCAACCATCATCGACAGAGTGATTAATAATGACAAAGGTTCATGTTTCTGCCATCATAAATTACCCTTTTTAAATTACACACTTTTCCATTCTTAGTTCAAAATGAGTGTTTAGCTTGAGTCATTCAGCTGGGAAAAACCTGCACATTCTCATTTTCTCTCACTCTCGTTGATACCATAATGCTTGTCCGTCACAATTACTCTGCATACTGAATGGAAGGATTAGCTGGAGCACCACGTAGAGCTCCTGGACACACAGATGACTTTTAAAGCTCGCCACGTCCAAAGGGAGTGGGAACCAATGAGCCTAGTCACATATGAAAAAAAAAAAAGCTGTTGATGAAGAGGTGGTAAAGAAGTTGTCGTTAACTAGCAGGGAATATTCAGAGTCACGAGTGAATGGGAGAATAATGGGGAATGAGACACTGCGTTGAATTTTATTGTAAAGCAAAAGCTGTGCAGTTTTAGTGCACTTTAAAAAACGGGGTTATTGCTTTACACCAGAAAGAAAAGCTGCTGAATGCTCGCTGATAATATTCTGTGAGGCTGAGTAAGATGATGAGCGTCTGGCTGGCTAGGCTGCCTGTTGTGATGATCCCAAGCCCAGGCGGAGAGAGAAAGGAGTGTTTTTGACAGTGTCAGCAGACCTCTGCCTGCCTCCCACCTCCCGTTTCCTGGTTACACAGCTGACAAAAGCTCCTACATGACATGGATGTGACCCGAGCGCTTGGATAGTGATATCTCACCCACCGGTTATGACTTAAGAGTCTTGGCAAAAGAGCTCCACAGATCAGGCCTGCGCACATGATGTAATTCACACCGGATACAATATCTGAGTGATGGAAAGTGGCAAGACAGTCAAACACAATACACCTAATGTATATATCTCCTCTACATTTCATGGTTTCCTCTTTGTTGTCCCATTTTGCTGTCAGCAAGCAGATGACATTTGGGGAGCTCTTACCTGAGAATTTGAATTCTTTGCACAAAGCTTTGGGTCCCTCTGCAAAATATGCTTTGTAATTAATTGATCATAAACAAGGTTCATGTGGGGCGATGGCCAAACGTCTGGCTGTATTTCATTGTGTATATCTATGAGAGAATGAGACCAGGATTTCATTAAGCAACACAATCCACACAGGGCCCATAAAAGGCTCCGGCTTGTTGCTATGGAACTTAGGCTTGTATCAAGGAATACATGAGCAGAAACTGGAGACTTACTGTGGATACAGGGACAGGGGACAAAAACACTACATTGATATACAGGATTTTTTCTCTTTGACTTCCACATGGTTGGTCTCAGAAATGAAATGCACTTGTAAGATTTTAAGCCCACCATACATCAGTCTTGTACTGTATAAACTATGCATTTTATCCAAACCTAACTGGCGCGTGTTTGGAGCTCCCTGCTGAGACTTCACAGCCTAATCTGTCTTTAAATCCTTGTTCTCCACAATGAAGCTGTTTGCTGTTTTCACTGAAGTACAGAAATAGGTGCATGAACATCGTTGGATGCATCTGCCTTGGATGCTGTGCAGTTTCAGTAGGAACATATTTGAATTGAAGGCTTTTAAATAAAGCTACTGCTCGTCCTATTTCGTAAATACACGACAAAAACAAGCGTGTTTGATAAGGGTCGCTGCAGGGGACACCGTGTCACAACGTCACGTCATAAGTTTTACTTGCAAAATAGAGTAAAATCTGTTTTTGGGACTGGATGTGAGAGACATAAAACCCCAAAGATACTGCAAATGTTAACCCTGTTTTAACAGCATTTTAAAGACGTTTTCAGTTCAACCAGGCTTAGTTGGGGTCTGAAAAGGAAAAGACATAAAAGAAAAGCATCAAATAAATAAGACAAAGTACAAACTTCGAACGAGCCCTTATTTAGACTTATTTAGCAGGAAATCTTTGTAGAGCCTAGAACGTAATCTACACAAGTGGTCGACATCGTTGCTTTAATCTTTTGGCGGTGCATTATTTGTTAATTACCTTGTACTCCTGTCCTGGTGTTTTATATGCAGTACCAGCCAAAAGTAACAATCAACCTGCTGGGATTTTTAAAAAGCCTTTGTTGTAGTCAGTTTTTTTAGAGGCTAACATATTTCATCCTCAAGGTTTTTCACTTTGTACATTACCTCAATTGATACAAGACAGACTAGTGACAATTGTAAAGTCACAATCGAACAGGACATTGACGATAGTTGCGGACTGTAGCGTCCTGATGTGTAGTTACATTGCACATAGTTTACGCTGTAGGTTGCGGTAAAGGTTTTCAGAGTTTTACGGTCTAGATATAGCTAGCAACGATCTAGCTTTCCAGCCAGAGGATCGATCCCCAGTGAGTGTAGTAGTAAAGGAAGTCTGTAATCTCAGGGGACTCTGATTACTTAAACTATTTAATTCTTGGATCTTTCTGAAACATCTTTTTAGTTCATCTTCTCTACGCACTTAGCTTCCACCTGCAAGCTAATGTTAGCTTGCGTGTGGGTTAGCCACAGATGCTAAAACCACTTTAAACTGGGATATTCTGAAGCTCTAAGTTTTTTTGGACTTCATGGGTTGAGCTGCTGATTTGTGAATCTTTTCTCACATTAGGGATTTTGGCCATGCAATTGTCTCCAGCTCTCAAGTCTGTTTTTTGAGCTGTTTTGACGTTATGGCAAGGCACAATCTCTCCTTGTGCTTGCTGGATGAGGCTGCTGCCACTGGGAAATGCAGTTTGGTTGATGTTCTTGGTGTCTAAGGTTTAAGTGGGTCGCCTCGTCATGTTAACATCCGCGTGAATGCGGAAGATCGCACTGAAACATGACTGATGTTATTCACCCCACCTGTCAGTGGTCTTAATGTTATGGCTGACTGGTGAATATCAGACTTTCTCTTAATGGCAAATTCAGATTTTTTGAAATTTTCTTTTAGAACTCACTCTCTCATTGGCCTGGACATGGAGTCTGGATTCATATGTACGCACACACACGCATGCACACACTTACACATAAGGCCCTTCGATTCTTGCGCCCCAGAGAGTCACTATTGCAGAACAAAAGCTGCCAGTGGAACAGTTAGCGGTTGCCTCATCCTGCTCCACTCTTGTTAATACAATTCCCTCTTTGCTGTCTTCGGCTCAGTGCAGTAGAGAAGCTGTCTTTCATATAGCATGTCCTCTGTGAAGCTGCTTCCCTTAGATAATATAGTGAGGTCCTTTGGGACTCTCCAGAGACTCCAGGCAGACAAGATGTGCTTGTCTGATAAAAGAAAGTGATGTGTACAAGTGTAAACATTCAATATTATTCACTCAGTGCTTGCTTGCTGCTCTACTCTTATCTGGAGCTCGCTGGCTGGGGGCTTTTCTTTCTCCTGTGAAGCCATCTGTAAAGTGTAATTCAGTTGCGGCAGAGAGGCATTTTATATTTGATGCGTGGACATGCTCCGCACAGACAAATCTGATTCTGCGTCGTACCATGAGAGGGAAGGTGTGTCACGCATAACAGAGTAACTCTGGGCTGCTTTGCATCCTTTCCCGTGCTCCTAGTTTTCTGAGGTGACACTGACTCAATTAGTTTACCAAAAGTTGCCATACATGATTGCAGTCAGGCCTAAAGGTATGGACTCATATATGTGGTCTGTTTAGCAAGCAGGAAACAGCGAATGAAATCTGTTTCCTGCGAACTTGTTACCCAAGAAGAAAAAGAAGAAGACAGTCTCTTTTAAGATACTCAAATAAAAAACTAAAAAAAAGGACCTATAGAAAGATCGTGGCCTTTAGAAAAACAAGCTGTATTTCTCCTAAAATGCTTCCACGCAATTAAACATGGCTGTCACCTAAAGTAACCGAGTGTTTCTGCCCCTAATTCAGATGCTCCTGAGATTTTTCAGACATTTTACAAAGCTGACGGTGCTGATGGGCAATGAAGTTAGTCTATCTTACTTCACAGCTGCTGATATATACACAGCAGTGCAGTGCTTTCAGTTGTCTACATTCATTGTAGACTCTGATCCCTTTGTCCTGGTTTGACCATAAGTCGTCACTGCTCAAATGCACAAGCTGAAACCACACAGCCGTTCCTGTTGTGACTCTGTGTTGGCTGTGATATTGTGTTGTCTTAGTACCTGACGTGTAAGTATTGATTTACTGATAGTTCCATCACGTAAGTGTCATTTTGTCATGTAACACGTCTAATAATGCTCGGATGTAAAACAAACAAACAACCAAAAAAGTGTTCCCAGCAATTTGGTGCATAGTGGTGTGGCCAAAACCAGTACAAAATCAGAACTTTCGGAAACATCTCTTACATCAGCATCCTTTTTTTGTCTTCCATCCTGTATTAACTACGGGAAGGCTAAGTCGCGGATGCTGCATGCTGGTTAAGCCCTGTGTGTTGACATCACCCCCCTTCACTCACTTAGTGCCAGCAGTTCTACGAAAACAGTGTTAAACATCTTTTACTTAATACTTTAGACCTTTCCCCCCCCCACCCGTGTTTTTCAGTGGTTCCACATAATATGGATAAACAGTTTCTGGGCTGAACTCCATTAAGATCATTAGCAAAAGTTTCAAGCTGCAGATGAAGCAAAACACTTGCACGCTCAGTAAATGACCTTGTTTATTAGTAGAGTTACTTATTGATCATTTGATTCAATTTTCACGTGTCAACGTGCACCCTCAGCTGTAATTAAGCTCTAAGGCTCAGAAAGAGTTTCTTTTCATCTTCATTAGTGTATTTGCATTGTGCTGCTTGCCTGCTAATAACCTTGTTGCCTAGTATGGAAAATAGACGTCTGTGCTCAGCAGAAAAATTACTATAGTGGCAGATTTTGAGGTGAAATCCTCAGATCCTCAGTTTGGTCCTCGGAAGAGACAAATCTCCATTAGGCTGCATCATTAAGAGCCAAATCAAACACGCTATGGTTACACCTTGTGAATAAAAGAGCAGCTGAAAGTAGCTTTAGAGTATTCACATTCAGTCTGTGGTCAGACCAAATCAGCTATTTGCTAATCTGTCATTATCAGACTGAAATATTCAATAAACAAAAGGGTAAAAAAGAGACGGAAGAAACACCCTTCATCCATCTAACTAGTGTTGATTTTGCATAATTTGTCCTCAAGAGGGCACTCCACAGTCTCCCTGTTGGCAACACAACAATGAAACAATGGCGTCAGATGTTACAGATGTCTGTTATGCGTACCGGTGGTGAGGTTTAAAACAACACTTTGTCCATACCTAGTAGAGCCCAACAGATATAGGATTTTTAAGAACAATACCGATATTTGTTGATTTTACAATGTGATATATCGATATATGAGCCAATAATTCTTTTCCATACACATGATACATAAACAGATTTCCTTAACATTTACTATGTACGATTATTTACTTGTTCACACTCTATCTGACTCTGTTTGAATCAGCTGGTTGTTGTATTTGTGGCGTTCCAAACACGTGTTGCCAACTGGGAAATTGCCCTCTAGTGGACAAAATATACGTATATATATATATATATATATATACGTATATAAACTACCCAAAATATGTTGACAGAGGCATTTCAGGGATTTTGAATCAATCTGAGATCCAGATGGGTTAATTGTTAATCACGTTAGCCATGATGACGCCGTTAACGCCACATTAACTTGTTATCGCCGAGTAACCCCTTACACGGATTGATCTGCTTGTAACGCGGATTAGCCCATTTTAATGCATTAACGCGGATCAGTCTGCGTCAATGCTGACTAATATATATATAGAGAGATAAATTTATATAGATAAATCTATTGGACAATATAAATGCTGATACTGATAGATTGGCAAATAGCGAATATTAGCTGATAATATTTAAATATTATCTGGCTCCAATAGCTAGTGCCAATACCAATAAATGCTTCTGTTTTCTTCAGTTTTTGTACTTATTTACTTCCAACTTTATATCAGGGACACAATAAACCTTCAGTTTAAAAATAAATAACGCTAGTGTAACGTCTTTCAGCTCTTTCTCAAACTATCTTTCAACATTTAGCCACTTTGAAAGTGATTTAACGCAGCACATTGTCCAAAGCTGAAATGGAGGCTGAACATAAACACACCACAACAGTATATATACAGATGTACTTGCCTGTGCGCCCAATATTATCAAATGTACAAGAGTTATGTAGCTATGCATTAATGTTAGTAATGTACTTTTGAATTTGGAAATGCAGCAACTATAACCAGCCAGCTTATATGTTTGGTGATTGTTAATGAGCTGTGTTTGAAGCATTGCTTTTTAAATTGTATTTGAAATAACCAATTTCTCTTGGGATTTTAGCTTTTAATTTGCTCTTGTGCAGCAATTTGCTGAAGATAAACATCACAATCATAACTTTATGGAGGTTTTGACTCAGTTTAGACTGTGAGATCCAGATAATGCAATGACATAATTAGTGTATACACGTGGCATGTGCAGTTAGCCAACTATTCAACTGATAAGTCAATAATAAGGACGTTTCTTAAAATTTCTGTTTCGTTTACATGACGATAGCAGAGACGATGTACTGTATGGGGAGGAGTAACCAAGATCTCGGCCTTTCTCTCCCTGCTCTGTTGAATTATCTTTTCCTTTATTATGTAGTACTTATTTCAACAGCAGATACATCATATTAGTGAAACACGACGCCTTTAAGCACAGCTTCCCCCCTCTCTCAGAGCTGCGGCCCTCCATTGTCTTAAACTGCGTGGCCTGATTTGACAGCGAGAGTGAAAGCTGTCAAGCACTATCCAAAAAGCAGAAACTGTACGGTGATGTCATAAAGACACGCGCACAGACACGCAGCCATTTGGAAAGAAAAGTGAAACATCACAATACTGCCTGTAAATTTACCGTCCTGCCACTGACACATGAACCTTTTCTGTCTCCCCGACACAGTTCCTGTGCCTGAAGAACATCAGGACTTTCCTGGCAGCGTGCAGCGACGTCTTTGGCATGAAGAAAAGCGAGCTCTTTGAGGCCTTTGACCTCTTTGACGTCAGGGACTTTGGAAAGGTAAGGCACGACTGCTACAGGCCCGATAAAGAACGTGACGGAGGCTTTGGCATCGGCAGCCTGCATCCACCCTCGCTGTGTGCGCCAGCTGTCCCCAAAGACTGTTCTGAATTAGTCAAATGTGCTGTTACACCCACTTTTGCCTTTGTCTTTAAGTCACGCAACTTGGAGCTACATTTTTATTAGTCTTTCAGTGATTTCTTTCTTAAAAGGCAGACTTGGTCTTTGTGAGAGCATCTGAAGTGTAATTAGAAGACACCGGTTTTCCCATCACAGGTGCTAATAAATGCAGTCTGAGGCCACAGTTTGGCTTGCTTCACACTCCCAAATCACGAGTAAAGCTGAAGTCAGCAACATGACCCAGCACTTTAATCGCTTCCTCTCATTAAAGTAAAAAAGTCAGCGTGCAGACGTTAAACGGGGGGGTTAAACGTCTGGCCTCCGGTTCGTTACTTTGATAGGGCTCTCAGTCTTCACTCGCAGGGCTGTGGAAGCGTCTGCGGCTCTCCGGCAGCCCTCGGGAAGTCCCCAGGAGGTTAATTTAGAAATACCAGGCTTGAGCAGAAAGAGGGTGCTGCTGCATTTTGGTGCACACGATGTGTTTACAAGATGACAGGGTCATAAATCCAGAGCTTAAAATGTGTGTATGTGAGAGCGAAAGACTGAAAAGCATCGATAGGAATGAAAAGTTACTCTGAAACACTAACTACTGGAGCACTGCGAGCTCACCGGTCAGGTGGCAACACTTGAGAGGAAAAAGTTAAAATGGGGTACTTCAGAAGAGCACAGCAACAACACTCAGTGCTCACCTTGTGTTAGAGTTCAACTCTGTGTTTCAGCTACACTTTCACAGCTCGCTTTGAATTATTGGAACATAATGAAGATCTTCTCCATCTTCTCTCTAGCTTTTGTTTTTAAACTGGTGTACTAAACTGAATTAAGTAGCTGAGAAAATTAAGCCAACCATTCATTAAGTCAGTTATAATTAAAAGATATTTGGACTGAGGCATGTTCCTTTCTTTATTTCCTGGTAGAGCGAAATACAAATACAAATCTGTATCCTTGCTTCTCAGAAACAAACAAATGTTAAGGTTGATTTATGCTTGTAATTGTACATTCTCATATTTTACTATTCAATTGTTAACTCCTGTCCTTCCAATAGGATAAACACAGATTTGTACAGGGCTTCAGTTCTGTGTTAACCAGATACGATTTGGTGGCAGGTCCATGCTAGCTGTTTTGTTTCTAGTCTTTATCCTGGGTTAGCTAGCTACAGCAATGTGAAAGAGAACAGTTTCACAGGATTGTATAAGGTCCTGTGTACCCTTACTGACTCCATAGGAATTAAGAGGTTAAGTAGCAGTCGGGGGCTTCTAATGGACTCGATTAACTGATCATCAGTGAGTGTGAGCACCTCTATAAAGCGGTCTTGGCAGTTTGTTGGTCTGAAGCATTCATACCAAATCATCACCCCTCATTGTGTGTGTTAACACAGTGTCACAATCTTTACAGGAATGGACGTCCCAGTAGAGTCAGAGCCTCATGTTCGTGACAGTACAGTTAGAAAAAGACCGAACAGGGATGGCTTGCTTTGAAAGATGACCAAGAAAAAGCCTCTTCACTCTATAAAGAACATGGCAGCGCAGCTTATGTTTGCAAATCAAAATCTGAACAAGCCTCATGACTTCTGTAACAACATCCTTTGTACGGATGAGACTGAAGTGGCGATATCTGGCCATGATGATGTACAGTGGGGCAAAAAAGTATTTAGTCAGCCACCGATTGTGCAAGTTCCCCCACCTAAAATGATGACAGAGGTCAGTAATTTGCACCAGAGGTACACTTCAACTGTGAGAGACAGAATGTGAAAAAAAAATCCATGAATCCACATGGTAGGATTTGTAAAGAATTTATTCGTAAATCAGGGTAGAAAATAAGTATTTGGTCAATAACAAAAATACAACTCAATACTTTGTAACATAACCTTTGTTGGCAATAACAGAGGTCAAACGTTTACTATAGGTCTTTACCAGGTTTGCACACACAGTAGCTGGTATTTTGGCCCATTCCTCCATGCAGATCTTCTCGAGAGCAGTGATGTTTTGGGGCTGTCGCCGAGCAACACGGACTTTCAACTCCCGCCACAGATTTTCTATGGGGTTGAGGTCTGGAGACTGGCTAGGCCACTCCAGGACTTTCAAATGCTTCTTACGGAGCCACTCCTTTGTTGCCCGGGCGGTGTGTTTTGGATCATTGTCATGTTGGAAGACCCAGCTTCGTTTCATCTTCAAAGTTCTCACTGATGGAAGGAGGTTTTGGCTCAAAATCTCACGATACATGGCCCCATTCATTCTGTCCTTAACACGGATCAGTCGTCCTGTCCCCTTGGCAGAAAAACAGCCCCATAGCATGATGTTTCCACCCCCATGCTTCACAGTAGGTATGGTGTTCTTGGGATGCAACTCAGTATTCTTCTTCCTCCAAACACGACGAGTTGAGTTTATACCAAAAAGTTCTACTTTGGTTTCATCTGACCACATGACATTCTCCCAATCCTCTGCTGTATCATCCATGTGCTCTCTGGCAAACTTCAGACGGGCCTGGACATGCACTGGCTTCAGCAGCGGAACACGTCTGGCACTGCGGGATTTGATTCCCTGCCGTTGTAGTGTGTTACTGATGGTGACCTTTGTTACTTTGGTCCCAGCTCTCTGCAGGTCATTCACCAGGTCCCCCCGTGTGGTTCTGGGATCTTTGCTCACCGTTCTCATGATCATTTTGACCCCACGGGATGAGATCTTGCGTGGAGCCCCAGATCGAGGGAGATTATCAGTGGTCTTGTATGTCTTCCATTTTCTGATGATTGCTCCCACAGTTGATTTTTTCACACCAAGCTGCTTGCCTATTGTAGATTCACTCTTCCCAGTCTGGTGCAGGTCTACAATACTTTTCCTGGTGTCCTTCGAAAGCTCTTTGGTCTTGGCCATGGCGGAGTTTGGAGTCTGACTGTTTGAGGCTGTGGACAGGTGTCTTTTATACAGATGATGAGTTCAAACAGGTGCCATTCATACAGGTAACGAGTGGGGGACAGAAAAGCTTCTTACAGAAGACGTTACAGGTCTGTGAGAGCCAGAGATTTTCCTTGTTTGAGGTGACCAAATACTTATTTTCTACCCTGATTTACGAATAAATTCTTTACAAATCCTACCATGTGGATTCATGGATTTTTTTTTCACATTCTGTCTCTCACAGTTGAAGTGTACCTCTGGTGCAAATTACTGACCTCTGTCATCATTTTAAGTGGGGGAACTTGCACAATCGGTGGCTGACTAAATACTTTTTTGCCCCACTGTACAAGCACCACATATGGTAAATGAATGGCCTCAAACCTCAATGAGCCGAGGCGATGCTGTAACGAGTGGGTTGTGTTCCCTCTAGGATGATGTACAAATTCATGTAGAAAACGTCTTGCTACTAAAGGTGGTTCTACCAGCTATTGAATCATGGGATGTTGTTTTTTACAGTACTGTAGAGAGTCCTGTGACTATATTTCACATGACTATATTTGGTTCGAAGCTTTCAAACAGGAAATTAAAATGTTCTCACATAGAAGGATTTACATAGAATTTGCTTTTTTGATATTGGCCACATTAACCCGCTGCTACTATTTATTTGGAAGTAGTACATGAGGTAGAGCTTTTTTTGGTGCATGGTTACAGTTTCAATGGCTTACAGAACCTGTCAGTGAGAGACTGATAGAGTCAGACAGAAAACAATAAGTTCAGGGTGTTGCTGCTGAAGAATCATTCTGGTGTCTGATTTTGGCCGGATTTTTCTCCACTGGTTTCAGTTGGTGGAGGGAGAACTTCGATGATTCTTGAGTGAATCCCACTTTGCCATGAGTGACTCTACCATCTCTGAAATTAGACTGGAAGCTGGTTGGTAATCCTCGCTCGGCTGGCTCCGCAGAGGCTAATGGAGCGAGGCGGGCAGGCGATGAGCGAAGCTGCCATTTACGTGACTTTTTCAGTTTTTTTTATTTTATTTTATTTTTTTTGTTGTTTTAAAAATAGCTGCCGGCCTGCTTCTGAATAAAACATCAGCTGGCCTGTTTATTTGAGAGTTTATAGACTTAGATATAGAGTCTGTGCTGGGAATATCTCTGTCTGCTTCAGCAGTCGCACTGTGTAATCTGAAAGGTATTAAAGTCCTTGACTCTGCTACTTTAGAAGCTGGGAAGGAGCATTAAAGGGAGAAATCCTTAGAAAACATGACCAGACTAGGAAAATCAAGGGCGCGTTTAATTTGTAAAACTGGTAAAGGCTTTGTGTGTTAGGCTGCTGTTCGGTATTGAGGTTACCTGGGCGTTTAAACATGGCAGGTATTTTTAGGCCACTGCCGACACCGGGCCAGCCAGAGAGCATGTGAAGCTAAGCCACCGCGGTCAGGAAAGACGACAGAGACTGAAGCGAAGGACTGAAAACCTCCCTCCTCCCCTCTCTGCCCTACATTCTGACAGATTTTCTTCTTACCCCTGCTTCAATATGGACTGTTTCGCTACCTGGAATTACTGACCCACATCACAGTGTGGCTAAATGCTACAGATGCATTTGAGGGCATTTTTGTTATTTTCTTTTTTCCATTCTTAAGACAATGACGTAAATGTTTGGTTTAACTGTTATTTCGAGCAGTAATGGACTACATTTCATCGGCGGGGATTGCTTCAGTTTTTGACATTAGTTTAGTGTCTTTTCCAACACAAAAATCCAAAAATTCCAAGACAAAATCCAGATTTCTTGTAATGTTACTGTTCCATCTCTTTTGATCTCATCACTCCGTAGATACAGTTACATTTGTGCAAACTGCCATATCAGACCTTACTGTACCCACATACACATCTGTCTGACTGCTTTTGAAATTTGAACGCGCCTCGGCACAGCGCCGTGATATCAGCCAGTCACAGAGACAAAAGCAGCAGGTCTGTCTGCAGACCTTTCTGTTCGGTGCAAGAACATCTGGTTTGAACATCTGTCTTGTAGACACATGAGGGCTTGTGGGTTCTGCAGGGAGAACAGAAACTTGGATGTGCAGGCCGTGCACACACTGACACACACCTGGCTGACAGAGAGGAAGAGCGAGAGGGCTCCAGAGTTGATCTGTGTGCGATATTTAGGGCAATAGAGCTGCGATATATCCCCTCACTGTTATATCTGTGGAAGTGTTTGGCAGCGTGGGCGAAGAATCCACAACGTGTGTTTCACTGTAAGGGTTACAGTCATTTTACCATACTGTGTGTCCACTGAATGTATAATAATACAATGCGTAGCTATTACATGGGTGTAATCAGTGTACTGTCTACATCCTGAAGCTTATGTGCCCCAGATGACATCACTAGCCTGATTGTGTTGCACACACACTGAAACAATATTGTTTTGTCTCCAAGCTCTTTTGTGTGCTAAGATGTGCACAAAATGCATGAGCTTTTAAAAAGACCTTTTCCTTACATATCATAGGAAAAATGTGCCATCTTGTGCTTAGTGTGAAAGTTTTACATGTTAGGAAAGTTTTAATGAATGAAAACACATACTGCCATCATCATCTCTGTCAGTGACTAATTGTCTCATTTCTATTTTATTGCTAATTCCAACTTGTGTTTTTTAAATAGAATCAAAGTGCTGACGGGATCTTTCCATGCTCACACAGTCACATGGTGGGCAGTTTATCCTGGAAACAATGACTCGCTTTTTTTTTTCTCAGCTTCAGTTTTTACACTTCAAGGAAACAAGATCGTGCAACAACCGGTAGCTTAAGAAGTGCTGGCTAGTTGATTTTTGTTTCCAGTCTTTAAAGAGTATTGCGCTGACCAAGCTTTTTTGGTTCTGTGGTCATCTGGATGACTGGTGGATGCTCAGGCCTCCACCCCTGTATAGTAACCCTCCATTATGTACTGTATCCCATTTTCTACAGCTTTGCATGTGCCAGAAGATGCTACACCTGCATATTGTTAGCTGTGTGTCATGTAAATCATCTGGTAATGAGTGACTACTCTTGCATGCTGTTGTTTTCGCAGCTGCGCCCGACTCATTCATCTGCTTCCAGATCCCTGCGTTTTCATTACGCGTTCTAGTTTCATTAATCAGGCAAGGGTTTCCAGGTTTCCACAGTCCTACGGTTACAGTTTGATTTCGTCTTCATATAATATCAGCAAGAGGTTACAACGGAGCAGGTATCCAGTCAGGAATCAACCTCTAACACAGCAATCCCCAACCCCCGGGTCACGGACCCGTTTGGTACCAGGCCGTGAGAGTTGAGGCTCGGGTGTGAAATTTATGGTTTTCAGGGTTTTTATTGTCATTTTTTATCGCTAACCCGGTTTCCCTTCTCCCGTGTGTTATGAATAAATCTTTTTTTTTTGGTACGGGTTTTATTTTGTTGTATTTATCCACGACACCTTAAAGGCCGGTCGGTGAAAATATTGTCAGGCATAAACCGGTCCGTGGCGCAGAAAAGGTTGAGGTCCGTTGCTCTAACAGTGGCTTTCTAGCTTTTCTTTCTTTTTTAAATATAATATGATGCAGGTTGTTTTGGGTTATTTCTTTTTTTTGTTCTTTATGTTTTGGATGGGGTGTCTAAAAGAGGTCTGGACCCTTGAAAGCAACTGTCCTTCTTGGAGGACAGCAGGGAGATAGGGGTTATTGATTGCTGTCTTCCTCCTCAGTTGACTGTGATAAATTTAACTGTGGAAATCCACTAAAGCCTGATGCATCTCCTGACCAGCCACCCCCCCATCATTTCTCCCTCTCTGTCTATTTCCTTTGTCCTTCAGCTGTACTGCTGATCACTGTGGTCAGATATCATATGTCTAATGGATCCTCGGGTTGTATCTCTGCACCACAGGGCTGAGCTGCAGGAACAGTGAGTCGCAACTGCTTCGGAGGCACATTTTAAAGGCTACAATTAGGTTATGATCAGAGTAATTGCTGGTCATTATTTTGTTCTCCGCCCCAGATATGGTAGAGATACCTCACGGGTTGTTGCTAACATCTTTCCAGCATGGCGTTGGAGGTTGGTGGTGTCGTAGGTGTCAGTCGATTAAACCTGCAATTAAACTCTCAGCCTCGCGGAGCAGTGAACCCACCTACAACAGACTAATTAGTCTGGCTTTGAAAGTGTAGCCTTCTCTCCCATCATGGCGTAATGACTTTTCTGCTTTGTGACAACACAACAAAAGGTTACAAAGATGTCAGTAACACAGAAAGGAGCTCGGTTTATGGCTGTTTTGTGTGGTTTTTTTAATGCTAAATGAGGCCTTCAGAGAGAGAAGCCAGTCCAAACCTCTGCAAAAGCAATTAATCAGATTTTATTGGCAGGCGGCTCGAGACCACAGCTTTCTCTGGTGGACATTTCAACGTACAGAATGCATGTGCAAGCCTTAACTTTAAAAATCACTGCATTCCAGTTGCATTGTGCATGCTGGCTGACTGGCACATCTACTTTTAATGGAGCTGCAAAATTTATACTCCTTCCGCTCTTGGTGTGCTGCAGTGACTTTGTGCATGAAGAGAATCTGTTCTTCATCCTCAATCCATAGATCTGTGTACGTCGCTCGCTGTAATTAGCTCAGAGATGCAAGGGTGTCATCCACAAATATCTGAAACTTCACACAGGTGAATGGCTCAAGGACTCTAACATTTTAACCACGAAGGATGCTATCATATCCTACATCCCTTTGAGTTCAGTAGGTGTTCCAGAGAATTCTCCACAGTCTTGTTACCAGAGAAATGTTGGCCATTCAGTGCTTTTTGTAGACCTTGAGTTCCAGCGTGTGTGAAAAAGCTTCCTTGGTTCACTTGCTGTGCACTTGGGCTTAAAGTCAATCCCAAAACAATTTGACAGAACCTGCTGAAAGCTCTGTGGATAATTCATGGACTCCTGGTGACTGACTGCACGGCAGCTGATTTCACTGGAAACACACTTCTCATAACAACTGGCTTCTTCAAGCATGAGCGCGTGCACTCGTGCAAAAAACAGAAAACCCATCACGCACACACACACACACACACCAACTGCCCGAGCCCAGTCGTGTCTTTCTGAAGACCTTCCAACCCCCCCCCCCCCCCCCCCCCCCCCCCCCGCAGCTCTGCTTGCCGGCTGCAGGAATGGATTGTCTCTTTGATTGTTTCAGAGTGTGAAAGAAAAAAACTTGATGATTGTGGACATCTGTTGGAGCTCTCCGTGTGTGCTGAGTTGAAGCCTAGCTTGTGGCAACCATCACCTTACTCTGTGCACACACAAACGGAGCTGAAGAGTAGGCTGTCATGGGAACTCGGGATCTTTTGGTTATGGATGTGTGAGCTGAAGACAACATATGCTTAATTTCTTGCTCTGTCCAATTTCTGCATTGCAAATTTTTCCTTGGATTACATTTTTCATTTAGTCAACTCACAGGTGACAAAACATACACAGATTTCTCCAACAACCCTTTCTTTGCTTTTGGTTATACTCCATCCACTATGATCATATTTGACTTTCTTTTAAATATATCAGGGAGGCAACTGAATGTCTGCAATTAAGCTGATTAAGAGAAGAATGGAAGCACGAGGCTCACTGTAATAGCTTTTGTGGACAATTAGATGAAACCGGGGAAGGCCGGCACTCACATGGCCAGAGTGAGGCAGAAGCTAAGACTCATCACCACGGCTACCAGCGTCCTCAAAGAAAAGCTAAAACTTGCCCTCAAACAATAATTCTGTGACATTTGAAAAGCCTCACTGGCCTTCTAACGTTGAATTAGGGAAAAACTTGCCTGATAGTGTAGGTTGTAGTGTTTGCATATGAGTGTGTGAGAGTGCCTCTATATTTGCGTGCATGCTACAGTGACTCCTCCGAAGACTGATTCATCTCAAGTCTCAGTAAGCAGCAGGAAACAGGAAGAGGAAACGGTCACCACAGAACCCCTCTGGGGTTGTTTCTATATTCAAATTTGCCTTCAGGTGTAAGGGTGCATGTGCACTGCTATCTGTCTGCATGTGCTGCATTTTGACTCATGCCTTTAAAATCCAAACCACCCATGGTGGCCCCATGGTGCCAACCAGCCTGTCGAGGCCTACAGTATATTTTGTGTAAGTGTGCTCTGGTGAGCCAGGCCTAGACAATTGGACTCCTCCCCACCACCCCCACCACCACTCTCCACCTCCTCAGTCTTGTTCTGCCACAGGCTCTATCAAGCCCGCACTCTTCCTGTGACCGGGCTCCGGCCCTGGAAGTGGAAGTGTGTGTGTGAATGTGGGAGAGTTTATGACACAGAGAGGAAAAAGAGTGTGCTCTGACTGGAAAACTGGGTGGAAGGGGAATTTATATTTATATTCTTGCCACTTTTGGTCAGTGGTGTGTGTGTGTATCTTTGTGTAAAGACATTGTGTTGTATGTCCCTGCCCCATACCAGTTCAAAAGGGAGCCTCCCGTTGAGCATGAAACACATTAACCCTTCAGGTAGTGCTACTGTAAAAAGATTTAAAAGGAGCTCACTACTAAACCGATCCTTCAGTGAAGGTTTTTTTTTACTTATAAAAGCAACACCGTCATTCTAATTCTTTGCGTTTGCATCTCAAATGAGAGTTGTGGCCTTCTTGTCATGTCGATTGACATCAGGAAACAGTAAGAGGCCAACGGCGGTTGTGCTTGCAGCGTTCTTATGTAGAAAACGTCTTGCTACTAAAGGTGGTTCTACCAGCTATTGAATCATGGGATGTTGTTTTTTACAGTACTGTAGAGAGTCCTGTGACTATATTTCACATGACTATATTTGGTTCGAAGCTTTCAAACAGGAAATTAAAATGTTCTCACATAGAAGGATTTACATAGAATTTGCTTTTTTGATATTGGCCACATTAACCCGCTGCTACTATTTATTTGGAAGTAGTACATGAGGTAGAGCTTTTTTTGGTGCATGGTTACAGTTTCAATGGCTTACAGAACCTGTCAGTGAGAGACTGATAGAGTCAGACAGAAAACAATAAGTTCAGGGTGTTGCTGCTGAAGAATCATTCTGGTGTCTGATTTTGGCCGGATTTTTCTCCACTGGTTTCAGTTGGTGGAGGGAGAACTTCGATGATTCTTGAGTGAATCCCACTTTGCCATGAGTGACTCTACCATCTCTGAAATTAGACTGGAAGCTGGTTGGTAATCCTCGCTCGGCTGGCTCCGCAGAGGCTAATGGAGCGAGGCGGGCAGGCGATGAGCGAAGCTGCCATTTACGTGACTTTTTCAGTTTTTTTTATTTTATTTTATTTTTTTTGTTGTTTTAAAAATAGCTGCCGGCCTGCTTCTGAATAAAACATCAGCTGGCCTGTTTATTTGAGAGTTTATAGACTTAGATATAGAGTCTGTGCTGGGAATATCTCTGTCTGCTTCAGCAGTCGCACTGTGTAATCTGAAAGGTATTAAAGTCCTTGACTCTGCTACTTTAGAAGCTGGGAAGGAGCATTAAAGGGAGAAATCCTTAGAAAACATGACCAGACTAGGAAAATCAAGGGCGCGTTTAATTTGTAAAACTGGTAAAGGCTTTGTGTGTTAGGCTGCTGTTCGGTATTGAGGTTACCTGGGCGTTTAAACATGGCAGGTATTTTTAGGCCACTGCCGACACCGGGCCAGCCAGAGAGCATGTGAAGCTAAGCCACCGCGGTCAGGAAAGACGACAGAGACTGAAGCGAAGGACTGAAAACCTCCCTCCTCCCCTCTCTGCCCTACATTCTGACAGATTTTCTTCTTACCCCTGCTTCAATATGGACTGTTTCGCTACCTGGAATTACTGACCCACATCACAGTGTGGCTAAATGCTACAGATGCATTTGAGGGCATTTTTGTTATTTTCTTTTTTCCATTCTTAAGACAATGACGTAAATGTTTGGTTTAACTGTTATTTCGAGCAGTAATGGACTACATTTCATCGGCGGGGATTGCTTCAGTTTTTGACATTAGTTTAGTGTCTTTTCCAACCTTACAAGCAACTTCCATTATCTCTTGTTTTGCGTGAATACCTGTTGGGACCTGGAAATTGTAGCTGGAGATCTGCTCTTAAAATTTGTAGTGGGACGATTGTTGCTTGTACAAACTGGATAATGAGGAGTCTTTTCATCCGGCTGTGAAGGCAACAAAAAACTTGATCTTTCTCTGTTACGTAAAAGTTCATACAATTCATGCAAAATCAAAGATGCTCACATTTTTAAAACAACACATTTTGCTGTTAGATGTCTTAAGCGTGTGGCTCGAGTTCCTGAAGTCTTGTTGCAATACGATTTGTAAGCAACCCCTGGAGACTCAAGAACAGTCAAATTTTGAACAGGACGTCTTATTTTTGCAGTTTGCTAAAAAAAAAGAAGACAAAATCCAGATTTCTTGTAATGTTACTGTTCCATCTCTTTTGATCTCATCACTCCGTAGATACAGTTACATTTGTGCAAACTGCCATATCAGACCTTACTGTACCCACATACAGTAAGGTCTGATAGTGGGTCTCAGGATTTCATTCAGCAGTCGGGGTGATGTCGGCCACCACACTGAGGTCAGTGAGACCCTCCAAACCAGTCATTGTGAATGATGCTTCAGGCAGACGTCTCCAGACTCTTTCACGCCTGTCACATTTCCTCAGTGTGAATCTGCTGCCATCAGTGAAAACAACAAGGTGGTGGATCTCCCAGTTCTGGTGTTCCCCGAAAAATGCCAGTTGAGCCATGCAATGCTGGACTGTAAGCACCGATCGCACTTAAACTTACAGTTTGGTGAAAACAAGCATATGAGTGGCCCTGAAGGTCATTTTGTAGGTTTCCTGGCGGACTTCTCCCATTCCAAATACCAGATATACCAGTTCCACTTCTAAGTTAATGCTTCTATCCAGCTCTCCTCATGTAGTGGGTGATCTGGGTATCTCCACGTATGTGCCATCCTGAAGAAGTTGGACTGTCTGTGCCACATGAATGGGCTGCAGGTGTCATCTTAAGCTACCAGCAGTATCAAGGACATTAGTAACAATACAAAAAAGTACTAGGAGGTATCAGTCAGGAGGGAGAAAGAGAGAGCAGCAGTCCTTGGCCACCATATGCAAATCTGTTTCCTTTTTGGAGCTTGTCTAGTTTTTGCCTCTCAGGTGCACCTGTTGTCAGTTAAATGTGCGTCAAAGGAGTTAAAATTGATTCACAAAGGTTGATATTTCCTAACTGGGTAGATATCCAACTGATCAACTGATTAACTGATTAACTGATTAACTGATCAAGCACACACATCCATACATATGCAATAATACTAAGTGCAATAATCCTTTCTGTCATCGTTGTATTTTTACTCAGTTGTATATAGTATTTGTATTTGTATTCTATTTTTATCTTATTGTATATTTATTTTATTTTATTCTACTGTATATAGTATTTTATTTTATTCTATTCTGTACAGTTGTGTACTGTATTTATTCTTATTGTATTCTAATTTTTGCCTCATAACTTTTGCACTGTCCACTTCCTGCTGTGACAAAACAAATTTCCCACGTGTGGGACTAATAAAGGTTATCTTATCTTATCTTATCCTTGCAGTTTAGCTGACCTGGTGCCATACTGTGAGTTTCATGTGTTAATTGACACGAAACTCCACTTTTTTTCAAGTTTTCTGACACAATAAACTCAGATTTCTCCATACTAGCCGTATTTATACACACTATTCATAGACGAAACACCCAAACTCCACTGTGCTGCTTACAGATGAGCGTTGGAGGTGAATTTATTCAGAACGTGAGTTGCCTGTGGTCAGTGTTCTCTTCTAGATGAGCAGCGATTCACCGAGAATGTTTAGATTCTGCATGTTTATTTCGCTCTCTTCAATCCACTTTCTCCCCGCTGTGCAGCCAGTTACCCCTGGGCGCCCGCTAGCTTCATCTGAAAGGAGATGAATGAGGGAGATTTTGTTTTCAACAAGGGCAATCCCTCGCTGACACATCTTTAAAAACTTTCACCAAAAACCTGTCAAGAGGTGCCGGAGGCAGCATCTGTCATCTCTGCGTCAGAGCTAACGGCACTGAATCACAGGGACGTTTACGTGCTTCTGATTTCGCCGAGATGCTTTTCTGTAATGTAAAGATTGTGCAGAATCGTTGCAGAGGACTGTGTGCGTGTCAACAAAGCTTTTTCCAGATGCAACTGTGGAGAAGGAAGGGGGGGTTGGGGTCTTTTCCTCTTTGTGTTGCTTCGGAGTGGTGGAGGTGGAGTGGGTGGATGCGCTGTCATTCAAAAGTGGGGGCGATTCTAAATAGCTAATCTCCATCCTCCACGCTCTTTGAACTCTATCCCATCGTAGCAACTGCTCCGAGTTATATAATATCCAAAAAAGAGGCAGTTTTGATGAGCTCACATGGGGAGAAGTTTGCGCAGTAAATGAAATAATGCATGAAGGCAGCCGTGTGATTCATCTTACATGAAAAGCTGCAGTTTGGGTTTCTGGGTGAACGTGGTCAAGATTCTGATGGGGATTATAGTAATATAATATTAATCACTGTGTGGTTATTTGATGAGATTTAATCCATAAATCCATCAAAACAATATCCACGAAACAAGAGAAGCAGCTAAAATTGCTTTTGTTGGACATAAGACAGTTTAAGAAACGATGATTTTGGCTTGACTTTAGCGGCAGACATGCAACAGAGGAGTATTCCTTTTGTTTAAACACAATGAAGCGCCCTCATTTAATTAGGAAACGTGTGTTTACTTCAATTAAAATCCTAATAGGATTCAGTAAATTCAACAACAGCCTCCAAATGGACAGTTTTTCATTAGTTTCTAGGGACATGTCATCATAAAAAGAAGCATGATGGAAGATGGCGTGCGTGATGCATTGCAGATCGTGTCTTCGGGGAGGTGTTAATCAATGGAGTCTGATGTGTGCGATTTCTCAAACGGTGCAGCTGTTTTATGTGCACTCGCTTTCTTAGGTTTGACTGTTTAAGCTTCTACTTGTAACACGGAAGCAGCTCGAAAAATATCCAGTGAGCAGCAGTTCTCTGGGGGAAAATCCCATGTTGTTGCCAGAGGTTAGAGGAGAATGGACAGACTGGAAATGATGGGAAGGGAACAGTAACTTCAACCCAAGATATGCAGATGACCATCTCTGAACGCACACCATGTCAGACTTGAGGCGGATGGGCCAGAGCAGCAGAAGACCACAGCGAGTGTAACTCCTGTCAGCTAAGAACGGGAACACGAGGCTGTGATTGCTGAGTGAGTTCTCAAAGGTTGCCTGGTCTGACGTTTGGAGGGTAGAGTCAGAATTTGGCATAAACAGATTACACCCTACTATCATTTACTTTCCATTTAAATTCTCAGCCTGGCTTTTGTTCTTGCTCTTTTTTGCATTTCTTTATTCATTTCTCATTTTTCTTCTGCTTTTTTCCACTCAAAACTATGTATAAAATTGAATGTTAACTGCAAATATATGATGAGACCCTAAAAATAACCCTCTACAAACAAGTTTATTAGAGTTGATGTACTCATCAGAAAGCTGCTTTTCTGTAGCTGAGTTCCTCTAAGCCTTCGTAATTGACAGATGAGTGATGTATTTTCCTTTATGGCGTTTAATTATTCAAGCAAAAGTAAAACATCATAACAAGATTGCACACAGCTGCATGACTAATGCGCAGAATCTGCACAGGCTGATTGAAACAGTGCCTTTTTAAGCACTCGTGATTATGATGGTAACTCCTCGGGGTATGCTAAATGATGCTAACCCACTTATGCCATATAGATCTGACAAGCTGGCTATTTGCGGCCAGCGCGTTAGCAACACAGATCCAGAAGTGCCGACACGTTTGTTGCATTATAGAGGATACGAATGTATTTGGTTATTCAGTCTGGCCTTTTTTTGGCTGCAGTTTCAGAGTCAGTTTACGATTTCATCAGTTGGTTTGATGTGTCATGTTATGTACATCAAGAAGAGCTTCCACATTACCATAACTTACATCAGAATTAACTCGGGCTGCTTTCGCAGCTCTACTTTTTCATCTGCACAGGTCTGTCGAACTCATTTTAGTCTGTGAACCACATATAGTTTTGATAACAAATGTGGGCTGAACCAATAATGCGATTACATAACTTCCCTTCTTTGCATACAGAAAAATTACCAATCATATTTTCACAACAATTTTCAAAACATTTGGTGTAGGACAGTGGTGTCCAAATCCAGGCCTCAAAGGCTGCTGTCCTGCAAGTTTTAGATGTGTCCTTGATCCATCACAGCTGATTTAAATGGCTAAATTACCTCCTCAACATGTCTTGAAGTTCTCCAGAGGCCTGGTGATGAACTTATCATTTGATTCAGGTGTGTAGACTCAGGGTGAGACCTGAGGTTTGCCAAGCCTGGCCGAGGAGGCAGCATCGGCCCGCCAAAGGCTCCAATCTGGCCCCTTGGAAGGTTTTGGAGAATGTGAAGGAGGAAATAAACGGCCATTCATATCACACCTAAATAAAAAAGTAATGGATCAACAATTAAATAACAGAACTATCTAGTCTAGTGATTTATGATTTTTACACTGGGTTTTCAGTGCAATGAGCTGTAATTTTACACATGTATTTTTTACAATTTAAGCCCAAAGCAGCATTTCTTTATTATGTGGAAAAACTATAGCACGCCTTAAATGTGTAGTAAAACGTCTTTACACTCTCAGAAAGGGAAGTTTCACTTTACAGGCCTCCTTCATTGCACAGTTTAATTTGACAATCCTGGATGAGATGATTAGCTTTAATCCAGCTTGTTGAATCTTGTATACACTACCCTTGATAATAAGATGACCAATAAAAGGTGGTATATTAATATACGCTTCTGGCCTGACATGAGGAAAGTCTGCATTTACTTTGCTTTTATTGTCTGGAGCCAATATGAAAGGCGTTATTACTTTATACCACCGAGATTTGGATTTATGGTAACATTTCATTGAGGATTTAGCTCATGCCGCTCGACAGTCGACAGTATAATCCGGCGATGACGAAAAGAGGTCGTAAAATACCTGACATGTAAACTAGCACGATGAATAGCTCTGCGAAGTGCAACAAGATTGATAACCCTGATTCAGTCTTTGTTTACCTACATTCAGAGCGGCTGTAAATCAAGAAAAAAGCAGAGCGAAGGATGTGTCTTCTGAAGCTCCCGGCTCTATGTTTCTTCTCTGAACTGGGCGACAGTTTCCTCTTCTGAGTGGCTCCTAAGACTCGGCTCTCTGGTGCACCACAGATCTGTCGACTTTTCTGACCTTCCAGCTCTTAATTACATTCTCCTGGTGTCCCCGGTGGATTCAGCCCCCAATTAAACGACTGAAGTAAAAGCGAATAAAAGTTTGAGTTTTAAATTCAAGTCAATTTGGCCAATGCTGTTAAAAAACAACCCAGCTATTTTATATAAAGCGGTTTACATGTTTCTTTGTTAGTCTGCCAGCTGTGGAGAATCTTTAGCGAGTAACGATCGTTGCTGTTGTCATTCATCAGCGCTCCCGTCGTGCTTCTGCAGTTTGTCAGCCTACATAAAAGCAGCAGACATTCGAGGACGTGTTTGTGTCCCAGTCCTGACCCAAACAGATCTCAAACTTGTTTTCTAATTAATTTGCCTGTGATTCCATTTTCACAGCACTCACTCACATCCCCCGTTTGGGTTCATAATATCCTGTGGGGTGAGACGGGGCAGACTAAAACTGAGGCGCATGCTGAAGCTCTTTGAAGGACGCTGCAGGATCAAAGGCTCTCAAAAAAAAAAAATTGCAGAGGAATGTCCATATGGATTTTCACTGACCGCCTTAGGACGTCGTTTTCAGCACAGACATCCCACTCGAGCTTGCTCTTACACTTTGTTATGGTTTCTGGCAGTCTTTCAAGTCTCTGCTCGCCAAATGATCCCAACTAGGAGCTGAAATGTGCAGCCTTTAAACACTGTCCTTGTAGCTTCACTTAAAGAAAAGCACTACTAAAACCAGTTTGTATTTTCCCCTCAAAGAGGCTTTGGGGGGATTGTTTTCCCCTCGTTTGCTTCATTTCATCCCCAGTTAACTGCGAGATAGTATTTCAGCAGCGAGGGACTGATATTGTCATGTCAACGTGATGAAACAATGGAGATTGTGCTGCAGATTGGCTCAGGAGTGGGTGGAAGAGATGAGGTTATGTCTTTAGCACGGCTGCTGCAATGAAGTCAATGATAATACCAGCAGTGAACACAATAGCAAGAAGCTCTGGCTTGTGTCGTACTAACTTCGAGTGGGGGGTCCTCCATGAAGGATTCATCTCTGTATGTAGGATCTTAGCCTGCAAGGACTGCTGAGAATCTTTTGTGTAAACACTTTTGTTGAGCATAAAAGTGGATTAAAAAAATAGAGTGGAAATGTAGCCATAAAATATCAAAATGTACCACAGTTTCGCTGCTCAAGGACAGCAAGGACAACCTTAAGACCTCGACACAGTTGACCTGTAAAATCTGCACGAATTATCTGAATGTTAAAAGCATTTTTTAGACTCGCCTGTTCTTTTTTGGCCTTTTTCAACTTCATTCAATCCGGTTGTTCAGTGATGACGCGACGAATCCTACTTCCGGGTCTAAAGTAGTCTGCGTTTAATATGGCTTTTATGTTGTTAACATGTTTAATGCTATGTATTTTCTTCTATTTGATCTCAAAAAGCTCCTAAAACAGTCAGTGATCCCTGTTGACCTCCCTCGGCTTTTATTACCGCTAATCATTTATTTAAGCTCAGTTTTTAAAACCTTAGGATGTAACTACAGCCCAGCCCATGCAGCAGTATATGAATGACTAACTTTGTATTGTAGATGAATTATCTCAGTTGTTCTCCTGGCTGAAGTTTGGTCCTTTTACAGCATCCTGCCATGCGATTACATTTGTTTCTGACCACCGAGAAAACTCACGTTAACTTTTATCGAGTGGAAAAAAAGTTAGCTTGTTTATATTATGCTAACATAGCTATGTCGCTAGCGGTCACGTAGCACATCATTATATACCAGGGCCCTGTTTCAGGAAGCCGGTTTAGTGGAAAAACTGAGTAAGTATACCCTGAGTTAACGAAAACTCTGGGTTTTCGGTTTCACAAAGCGAGTTCAGCTGCAGCCTGAGTGAGTCACTATGACGACACACTCCGTGAAGCTAACCTGCCCCCTAACAGGTTTACCACAACTAACCCTGACTGTCTCCGCCCCTTTGTCGGAAACCTGACAGTAGGAAGTGTCGGACATGGCGTGCCACTTCCTTGAAGAGCCAGTAGATCGTGAAGCCCAAATTCTCCGCAGAGCTCTCCGCCGGGAGAGAGTGATCAGAGCGCGTTTGGACATTTTATCATTTCCTGATGATTTTCTGTGCGAACGTTACCGTTTCTCAGCACAATCTATAATTTATTTGGATAACATCCTCAGGCCATATATTACGCATGTGACACATCGCGGACATGCTCTCAGTTCATTGCATATTATTTGTATTGCACTTCGGTTTCTTGCAAACGGGAGCTTTCTGTATAATATTGGTGACGCTGAGCACGTTTCCAAGGCTACCGTCTGTCGGGCAGTCAGGAATGTTACAGTTGCACTGAAACGTCTCCTGTACTCGTCTGTGGTGTTCCCCGGTCATAGACCCACAAGATTTATCAAAGAGGGATGCCACAAAATTGCAGGTATCAGGATGACCAAAACTTAATGTATGATGTGGTGATACTTGGACTACTACTTAAATTGCACATTTATTTTCAGGGTTCCCAGGCGTGATTGGCTGTACAGATGGCACTCACATTCCAATCATTGCTCCTTCAGTAAATGAAGGAGACTATGTGAACAGGAAGTCTTTCCACAGCATTAATGTACAGGTACATAGTTCCCTGTAGCATGTCAAACTAACAAATTATTTCATTATAGTAATGGATGCTAATTTGTGTTCTCTGCACTGTGAAGATCATATGTGATGCTGCCAACATTATCACAAATGTGGAAGCCAAGCGGCCAGGCTCTGTCCATGACTCACAAATATTCCGTGAATGTACACTGAGCACAAAATTTGGACATGGTGAGTTGAGAATACTTTAAAATATATAAAGACCAATTGCTTCAGGGACATTTGAACTGAAGTGTACCCTTCTGTCTTAGGAGAGTTCACTGGCTACTTGCTTGGTGATAGGGGGTATCCATGTTTACCCTATTTGCTTACCCCTTACCCTGACCCTGAACCGGGCCCACAGCAGCAATATAATCTGGCTAATTGCAGGACAAGAGCCAGAATTGAAATGACTATCGGAATGCTTAAGGCCCGGTTCCAGTGCCTGCAAAGACTCAGGGTCACCCCAGAAAGGGCATGTGACATTATTGTGGCATGTGTGATTCTTCACAACATTGCCACAATTAGAGGAGAACACTGTCCTTCTGAACCAAACATCAGCAGTGATCCAAACCATGAACATCCTGACCCTCCCACGGACATACAAGATGGAAGAGCAGTCAGAGACACCATATGTCACAATCATTTCTTTTGACCCATCACCTCAACATGTTGAAAGAAGAATAAACAGATTTTTTGTTCAACTGGCTTTATTGGTCGCCTGTATTTCCTGTACACAAAGTATTAAAAGATGTAAACCTCATAAAGTGTCTCTGTTGCTTCCTCCTCTGTAACAGCTGTCAATGTTTCTTCATTATTTTCCTGTAGTAAAGAAATAAACAACATTGCTGTTCTACTGTAAACTCATATAATCTGTGGAGTATTACTCACAACTGCATGTTGGTCTGGCTCAACAGGAGGCTGCACCAGATGCAGTACACCATCACCATCAACTGATAGAATATGAGGTTTATACAGGTCACTTATAACTTACAAGGGACCAAATGGCAATTAACAAACATACCAATCACCTTACACTTCATTGTCATTATGCTCTCAAAGACAACCAAGACTGAGGGAAGGCAAAATCAGTAGGAACATAACTTCACTACAAAATAATCCATTATGGTAAAGAGTTTATCAAATGAATGTGTCGCACTGCAAAGGTGACTGTGAAGAAAGGATGTACGCACATCATGTATTATTTTGAATTTACCCCCTATGTAGGCACTTGTGTCTTGCGGGGTTATTGACTCAGAGGATGTCCCCGCAGAGATGCCTTCGGCCACAGGGCGCCCACTGTTTTGGCTGAGGGCCAACTGCTCAGCCTCTGTGAGTGGTGGTGGTGGAGGACCCCCACCTGTTTTTCGGGCCTCCGCTTTTTTTCTGTTGGCTATAACGGGCCACATTTGAGCATACAGAGTAAGCAAATATGTACTTGTAATGTGCTCAGATAATTTCAATAAGTGCTTACAGAAAGAAAACTAATGTAGCCTCTAACTGCAATTGATTTACATCGGACAAACAGACCAAGCACTATGGCTCATAATACAATTACACCTCACCTGTTTGGACTATATTTTTATATTTCATTTTTACTTGCTGCCAGGCACGTTTGGGGCCTGTTGGGTTGCACCTGCGCTCACATCACATCACAAAATAAAATGTATAAAATAACAAATAAAATAACATATGACAAAATAACGTGTTAAATGGGTGGAAATCCCTCGATCAATGTTTAAATTAACACTCACGCATTGACTCTGTCGGCTATGTTTTGCCATGCATGCTTTTGCAGCTGTGGCTGTGTTACTTTTTTCCGCGGAATTTGCATGTTATCGGCATATGCTGCCATCAGAATTTCGGCCTCAAGCGCTGTGAAATACATTGACCGCGCCTTCTTTCCCTCCGTCTCCATGGTGACTCGCTTAATCTGTGCTCCGCTTATCAGGGCTTTATGTATCCTCGTCCGCGCGCTTCACTTGGGGTTAAAGCAACTCCGCGTTGACTGAACTAATTGTTATCAGCCTTTCTGAAACGGAATATTCCGAGTTGGACAGTTCGGGGTTACTCAACCGTGAGTGTCGTTTTTCACTCTGAGTTTTCCAAACCGGCTTCCTGAAACAGGGCCCAGCTAGCCAAACTTCAGTAACCCTACAAACGTTACTGCTGTTTAGTTTTCTGTCTTCATTTATGCTGGAAGTGATAAGAAAGCTGTATGTTTTAATTTGTTTCCAAAACCCCGCAGTCAGGACATGCTATATTGTATTTAGATAGAAGCTAGCGAGCTAACTCCCTGCTAACTTCTAACTCCGTTAAATGTCATAAATTCCGTTTTCATGGATGCCTGGATGCTAAACTCAATTGTTACACCTGGTAGAGCAGAACGCTGATCATTTTATTAAAGATGAAAGACTTTAGACAGTTTTTCAACTCTCAGTAATGCCACAGTGATCGTTTGATATATGGACCTGCAGCGGAGTTTAGACCCAGACACGGCTAGTGACGTCAGACTGAACAACCGGATAGACACAATGAAGAGAGGACAGGAAAGCAGGGGCAAAGACAGAAGACACGCGGCGAAGGACGCAGATTGGACTCGAACCCGGCCTGGCTGCTCTCAGCCCTTTGGCATGTGATCACCCGCTCAACGCATTGAGCTAAGCTGGCGCCCAGGTTTGCTGCTTTTTAATGCAGCTGTTCACACTTTTTTTTTTTTTACTTTTTGGAACTTTTTGGTGCTTTTTCCGAACATCCAATCTGACCAATCAAATGCTGCATTTGGCAATAAGTTTGCTGTGTCTCAAAACACAGAGCAGTACTGAATATCTAATGATGTGGAAATAGTAAAATAAAACTATTTTACCTCAGGCGCACAGCTAGACGCCGCTCCTGGTCAATCAGATCTCTGAAATGATTCCTCTGCCCGCGCAGATGTGGTCCCAGCTCTGCCAGCAAGAACTCAAGCTGCCCCGCTGACATCCTGAAATATGTATGAAAGTTTTCAGTTTTTTGTGGTCAGTTTGTAGTCAGGTTTGTATTCACCGAACACCTTTGAACAGGCTTTGGATGCATGCAGGTAAAGTGTCTTTAGAGCTAAAGGGAAACGGGATGTGAACATATCTGACAAACATTTAGCTTTTTGTTAGCTTTTAAAATAATTTGCACGAATAAACAATGACAGATGCAAAGATTTCTGCTTGCTCTACTAGAAGCCTGAAAAAACTGGTGCTTGCTCTCAAGACATCAGACTGGATAAAATGCTAAAGACTGTCCAAAGAAACGACATTGAACTAGCATTCATATACAGAGATGTGAATCGTTAACAAGATGAAAGACATGAGCAATATTGGCAATATTGATTCTAAATGAGCAAAAACCTTTATTAGTTATATTTATGTACAAAAACATAAAATTTATGACAGAGCCCAGGTTTTAGATGTGCACAGGGGTTTCACTGCATGGCAGGTATTCCCTAAAGAAGAAAGCCAAGGTGTTTCAGTCTTCCACCACGTCATGTTCACTTATGAGGTCTTCCTTGATTTCACGGCGCTCTCTATGTGCATGTATGTGCTGGCGCGTCTGCTTACTGCTGGCCAGTTGTGAGCAGCCTGCTGATTCAGGCACTGTGAAGCTCAGCTGGAGTTAAATAATCTGCCAGAAAAGTGAGGATTTGGCAGATCAGATGTGTGTATTTGGGAACATCACTTGTTTTGTGTTTTTTCACGTTGTGTGAAAACCATGCAAATGTGTGATCACATGTGAAAAACGCTCCCCCACTGATGTGAATGTCAACCATTCAGAGAGGCTGAAGACAAGCATGTGTGTGAGTGAAGGATCTGCTTGTGAGGCTGGGACTACATGTGTGAGCGACTGTGTGTGTGTGTCCTGAGGGGCTGCGGTCCGTGGAGGTTGATGTGATTTACCTGGACAGTGAGGATGACCTTACTTCTAACCTTACTCTGCTGAGAAAAAGAAATGAAGGCAAAACTCAGACGCTTGTTGTTTGTTGTGAATATTTGCTCTAGGATTACACAGAGACTGATGAGCTCAAATTAAGACATGGAGTGAAGCTGCGATGTTAAATTAGCTGTCAGCTATCACACTAATTTCATGCTGGAATACAAGTTCTTGAGCATCAAACAGCCCTCAAACTTACAGATAATTAGTTAATTAGTTATTAATAGCACTTTCAAAATCTTGTTTTGGTAAGGAAAATCCCTGCTTGTTTCCAGTTATCAGCACATCTGTTATTAATTGGAATAGATAGAAACCAAAGCTGTTTTTACTTGGCTAGGCTGTGGGACATTTTCACGATAGATGGAAATAACTAATATGCGAGCATAGGGAGAAACGAGAGAGAAATGCAAGCAAGCTGGTTTAAAAGCTACCACATAGGTACATTACACACACGCACAGAGATACACGCTAAGTGCTAAGTAACTTGATCGACCTCTGTCAGTCAAAGTGGCCATGTCCTCGAGTCCAGTATGAAGGTGGATGAGATAAAAAAAAGCTCTGTTGAGTTGAGCCTAGTCTATAGTGCTCCTCTTGGAAAAACAAATGTGTTTGGCACAATAAAACACCGGGAGAGGTTTAGTAAAGATAAAAAGATTTTTAAAAAGTTACTTTATACCTATTCTGTAAATGTGTTTTGTGATCATCAATGGTATAAAATGTGGATGTAGCATCTGAAGGCCACCAGGTGGCGATAGCTGTGTTTGCAAAAACACTTCCAGTCCTGTGGACGTCAGTGAGAAAACCGCTTCCTGTCTCGACCTAATGAGTTTATGGGCTCAGTCACTCATGTCGGGTCACACTGAGTAACGTCCATGCTGTGTTTCAAATTGGAAGATGATCTAATAATGTGCTAACGGCTAACAACTTGTCAACCACAAGTCTTTTAATAGTGAGCTCGCTGTTTCACGCCCCCTTCTGGCCACACCCACTGCTCATCAAAATAGCACCTTAGAAACCTGTTAGTGACATCACGGCAGCTATGTCCATGTTTTTAATGTTATGAAGTCAGGAGTGTGCGGGGACTGACTCGCTTTTGGAGCCAGTCTCTAGTGACCACTGTCAAACCTGCAGTTATTTAAGAGATCTGATTTTTTGAACTTTTGAGCTAAACTGGTTCCCTGGTTCATTTTTAAGTCCTTGAGTCTGACACTTGATTAAACCTGAAAGTCCCTGCGGTTTGACTCAGAAGCCGTCTCAAAGAGCTGAAGAGGAGGAACTCTGCAGTCTCTGAGGTTTCTGAGACTGCCTCTTGTTGTCATTTAAAAGAAGTTGTTTTTGCCATAGAAATAATGGAAAGCAGTGTTAGCTTGATGCAGAGAATGGCTGTCTAAATGACGCAGGCAGCAAAACACAGGGAAATGGCCGACGTGTGCTGCATTCCAATCAGCTATACATCTGTATATCCAAACACACTAATGATGTATTATGGGCCTTAATGAGCCGTGGCACTGATTGTCAAACACGCTCTCGCTCTCTCTTTCTGTGCCAATCAGGTTTTTATTCTCCCCTTTATATCTGGATTAGATTTTATGCACCAGCTGCATCCGTCAACTGGATGTACTCCCAAACAAGCATACACCCACATCCACGTGTGTGTGTGTGTGTAGACACAAATAACAATAATAAATCTCACGCCCAACAGCACAGTCACAAAACACAAGAAGCAAACTGAGATCAATTAGTCTAAGTAACACGTGTACTCCACCCCCCATGTCTCACTTACACCTACACCCGATATAAACCAGAGTGCATCGTGTTCACTCTCTCTGTGGTGCCGTTTGATGGCTTTTTCTTCTACATTGTTCCACTTTAACAGTAAATGTTTGATGGGAAAAGCAGTTGAACTGGAAGAGCTTTTTGGTTTTTCTTGCTGAAAATACAAACAAGATTTTTTTTTGGACGTACTGAAAGTTTCTTGCTTTCATTAAAGTTTCATCAAGCGCGGCCTCTGACAGAGGCAGTGGAGAAAAAGCAAACAAAGCGACCGATTGATATGAAAAAAAGACATTTGTAGATGAGACTAACAGAACTTTATAATATTGTTTTGCATGTTTTAGCAGAGCTAGTTAGTTTTTTTGTTTGGGCCAAAAGATAAATCGGAGCTTTAAGTTTCTCCTCTGCTGCAGCGACTCACACACAGAGCATCCTTCACTTTAACACCCTCAAACTCATCCTCTTAGACACAGTCTTTGTGCAGAGAGCAAACCCAAGCTGTTCCAAACACAGGCGGCTTCAAGACAGCGAGCGTCGCAATCGTTGAAATAACTGCTACAGCAGCGAGAGAAGAATGCAGCCGACGCCAACACGCTGCAAGATGCTTTCACACCTGTTTGTTTGGTGTGGTTTAAACTGGCCCCTCAAGTGTTACACCTCTGGTTTGTTTTACACAAGAAAAATCTTAAATGTGGAGTTTGCCAGACAGCTGATCGTGTAGATGGAAGTCTATATGCAAAGCATGTAATATGATGAGCTTCATGTGTTCCACAGTGGTGCCTATTTTTAGCTGGCAATCGGTGATTTAGAAATAAAGAAAAGGAGAAACAGAAAGGAGGAGTAAAAGCAGAGAGCAGGAAACTGGGACAGCGTGCTGGGCTGTGTGTGAAACCAATAAAGCTGTTGACATGTTATACGTTCACAATGCATCAACCATTTGCTTGATCTGCTCTCCGCCACGAGAGGAAGGAAAGGATGAGCGAGGATAAACAAAGAAGAGGCCGTCGATGGAGATCAGAAATAGGCTCCGATTGATCTCCAGGACAGATATATGGGTTACTATTGATCTTCCTCTAAATAGAGCAAACATGGCACTCGTGTCATTACAATCCAACCAGTGGCGTCGCTGTGTGAGCCTTCATCATCTGCTGCTGCAGTACAGTACGTGTCTGCTGCTGAGCCCGTGACCTCTGGACACCAAATCTAACGCTTGATCTTCTGTGTGTGTGTGTGTTTTTAACTTTGAGTTCTTACAGTAGATGCTGCTTTCACGTAGGATTTCGATGTGTGTTACAGTCTTACATAACATCTTTACTTTGCTGACCAATTAAGTTTTGCACCAAAATCATGCCGTCTTGTAAAAAGTCCCATTTCATTTATGGACATTTTCCTGACATTTCTATTATTAGCGGCGCGACTGCAGATGGATGTAATGCTGGCGAGCCTTCCAAAAGTCTTGTGCAGATGGTCAGTTTAGTTGCGTGTGACTCATGTAGTCAGCGGAGCCAAAACAGCACAGCGCTTCGCAGAACTCGTCCCCTAAAATCGCCTGCCAGCTACAGCTGGAGGGCCTCCAGAAGCTCGGGGCCGAGTCGCAGCATTTGAACATGTTGTACCTGCCAACACGCTCTCCGGATGTCAAGCCCTTCATTCATTATTAGAGAGAAAGAGAGAGCGCTACATCAGCTTTGTCTAATAACTGTACGCATGTCGCCAGCTCTTTATTATCTCATTCGCGGCTCTGTTTAGATCGCAATACCAACATGCATGCCCATTTCTGTATTCATAAAACAAGCAAGAGCACTGCCTAGACTGCATTAAAGCATTAGTGCTGTCTAAAGTCTGAATCCTTATTATCATCCTTCTTTGCTTGATAAAGGGCTAATTATTGTCTAACCTTCACGTACCTGCTTCAGGACTTGCGTCTTCTGTGTGACAACTCTACATCCAGTGTGTGTGTGTGTTTGGATTTTGCCACTAAATTAGTTTTATTAGTGTTCTACCTGTCCAAACCAAATAAAAGAGCGTCTGACAAAAACATGTGTCAGTGCCCTCAGAGCAGTGATCTTAAATAGCTGCGCGGTGCTTGACATACTCTTTTTTTCTTTTTGTGTTTTGCCTGGATTTTGTCTGTCAAGCTGTCATAGCTTATTTGTGAAGGTTGAGGTGGCTTGCAGGTGTACTTGTAAACAACAACAATAGCACATTCTACACGCATGTTTAGGGTGTGAGGGATTTAGAAGCACCAAGTAGCCCAACAAGCCATTTAATCCCCCCTGACACACACATAAAGACCCCAGTCCTTCACTGGGCAGCTACTTCAGTACTACTGGTTTGATTTGAAATGCCTCCTTTGCATCCTCCCACTCTTTATTTTGCGCATTCTCAATGTGTTGCTGCTCGTGACGCATCAGGATTTCACAAGATTTCCATCATCACGTGAAAATGATAAGCAGCAGACGACTCATCTATCAGACATCCTTTCCAGCTGATACTGGTATTAAAAACAACCCACAGTTCTGCACATATGTCACACTCTCTGTCTGTCCTCTCTGTGTGCCTCTTAGAGGTGGGCCGATCGATCCAGATATCGATAGTATTGATACTGACGCTGGTATCGGTCTCAGATCGATACTAGCGTGATGAGATGGATTCATTGTTTCTGTCCTCCAAGTTCACTCTGTAGCCTGCTGATTTATGTTAAACTAATTTTTGGGAAATCAAAAAATATACCTCAAACATGCACTATGAAAAATGTGTTGACTGTCACATTTATTTTATTTATAGACTATAGCACATTTAAACAACAGAAGTTGAGCCAAAGTGCCGTAGAGACGCCCACATTTATATTCCAGGTCCCCAAAACCCCAGACACGAAAAGCTGATGTAGCTGAAAGATGTGTTTTTTTTGTGTAAAGTAATTGTGGAAAAAAAATCACAGTGATTCGGTGTCCATTAAAATTAGATCAAATTTTGAAAATCAGTGATGATTCATCACATAAGTCATACCACACTGCTCTACCCTACATGAACTGCCTTGATAGAGTAAAAGTACCGGTATTGTATCGGCAGTACTGGCCCTATGTTTACTTGGTATCGGACTGATACCGAAATCTGCAGTATCGCGCAGCACTAGTGCCTCTGTTTTCAGGAGGGGGGAAGGGAGCCGTGTGATCAGTATTGATCTCAGAAAGCTCCCAGGCAAATTTATCTGTATTATATCTGTGATGTGTTAGCGTGAGTGCAGGCTTGGCCTCAAAAAGGAGGTTTGTGGGCCGTTTGGCAGGTTTCAAAAACGGAGAATAAACAGAGTTCCCCTGTTGAGTTTTGACTCACATAACATATCTACATTCAGCCAGCTGAGTTCAGTGGTAATTAGTCAATCTGGTCTCACACACACACACACACACACACACACACACACACACACACACACACACACGCACACAGGTAGAGATGTTTAAACACACTGGAAGCAGCTTTAAATGACATATCACACTAACAGCCTCAGCTGACACACAGTTTACATCACACCTACTGACAGTAGGTCATGTGACACTGCTTTGTTGTTGGTGTACTGCTGCAGCTGTTGACTGGGAGCCAAAGCAATATTTTTTTGTGTGTATTACACTTCTCTTCTCTCTTTCTGTTCCTTGTTTCTTTTCTATTTGATTTAAATATAAAGTGAGTATTTTAGGAGGCAACGCAGTACAAAAATAATTCCACATGAAGATGTAAAAACAACACAGCATATGAACGTGTTCCTGTAAAATATGCCCCAGTTTGTTTGTTGAGCAACACAGAAGTGTTTGAAAATGCTGCCCTCGTGTGTCTGTTATCAGAAATGCACCTTTGTGATGTCCTGAAACGTGTTTTATGTTTCAGGTTATGGACACACTTTCTAAACTCTCCCACACTGTGATTGTACAACAGACTGGAATCAGGTATGTGGAAGTGAAATGTTTTAATACAAAACAATGCATTTCTTTCATTGCATCTTGTGATCTTAGTAGTGAACAATAAAATCTAATGTAATGGATGCATTATACTGCCACTGGAAGCTTGTGAGGTATTTTAATCCTAAAACACGGACTGCTTTCTCCTCTCAGGCCCTTTCCAACAGAGGACAGTGTTGAAGATGAGGACATCTACAACCACCTGGAGGACCTCATAGAGTATGCTCTCCACCCTTTTGTTTCCAGCCATATCCTTAAGAACATTTTAAGATGGATTTCTAATACACATGTTACATTTTAAAAAGTCAGCAACCTTGTGAGTCTTTATGTGCACATGTGTGTGTCATTATGGCACGCTGAGTAAATGTAAAATGAGCATACTCCAACAAAAAGGGGTTTCTGAGCTCTTTTGCAGATGTTTACACGTCTTTCCGGATGTGTGCAGACAGCTTTTGTCAGCATAGCTGCACAAGATGCAGTCATTAAACCTTTCACATGTCAAGATGCAGTCTGGGGTCTGACAGCTCACCGCTGTGATCCCATTGCACCGCAGTCTCTCTACTTTAGTGTTCGGCTTCCTCTTAAAACTCTCCACGCCTGTGAGGATAAAGCTGCCATTTGTTCCCTGGGTGTTGTCTGGAAGGCAGCCATTTTCAGCATCAACTCGCCCCGCTCTTTTCCTTAGTTAGCTACAAGTGGGGTGTGTGGGACTGTGAATTAATCATTTGTTGTTCAAGCCCTGCTCTGCAGACACCTGTTAGCTTAGCAGATTTAAATGACAGATTTTTCTGTCTAAAAATACCCTTTAAAGTTCATAGAGAGGGTGTTAGCTATACTGCGTGCAACCAATGTAGGTCGGTCGGTGTTCGATACCAACTAAAACCAACCTTTTTTTCACCTTTGGAAATAAAGCAGGGACAAAATAATAACATGACATAATCCTCCTCCGTTGCAGACAGAATGTCTGGCACAGTCCCATTCACAGGCCTTCCTCTAAATGCAGCTGTAGGACTATTGACTCTGGCCTATCTGATATGGATTTTTGAATGCATTTTTGTTTAGACTGAATGCGTCAGATGCCAATTCATGGACAGATTTTTTGTCCCTTCTCTGTTTTTCCAGTTCATAGCTCATAACACTGCAGTTTCCTGTCTGTTTCTGATCAGAAATACTGGCACTTGCATGGTAATTGAAGTCAGCAGAGAGCCATAATCCTACAGCAGAAATGCTGTTGGAAACCTTTACAGTGACACAGTGGTTTGGCCCGTGTTTAACGCTGACAGCTCCTACAGAAGGAAGCGGCACACTAAGAGTAGTGACAGCAAAACAGTGGCTTGATAGCAGCCAGCACGGGAGGTTTGATGTGTCAGCCTGGATCTCACTGAACTGAGCCACATTCTCCCATCTGCTCAGCGTTTAGCAGCCATATAACGGACACAACAGAAACACGCGCACGCCGTTCCACACAACAAGAGGTTTCATTTCATTTGGGTTTTTTTAGCCAAGCATACAATGTTGTTGCCCATCTAGAACCAAAATAAAGCTTTATATGTGCAAAGCATTTAGGATTAAGAGCAAATTCTTCTCTCTCATCACTGGAGATTTCATCTGTTCTAATCTGTTTTAATGTGCAAGGCTAACAAAGTGTTTAAATTCACTGCACTAATTTTTGAAGAGATAGTATAAGTTAAAAGTAATAGTTAAGGGCATTATTTCTCTGTATTCTAGATATCTAGTAATGCCCACTAAAACACTAAAATTGAAATAGACTAGCTTGGCTATTAGCTATGAAGCTTTATGCTAGGCTGTTAGCTATGAGGCCTTATGCTAGGCTGTTGGCTATCAGTCTTTGTACTAGACTATTAACCAAACCTAGCATGAAAAAAATAGTTGTTTTTTTTTTACTACTACTTACTACTGTTTCTTAACAAAAGTAACAAAATCCCTCACACAAAAGCTGCTTATAAAACAGGAAGTGCAGCTTAGCATTTACATATTTTGTTTATGATAAAGATGAATTAAAGTAGATTAGATTATTTCTACCTATATCTTCTTTTTACGATAACGTCAAGCTAAGCTGTCTTTCTCTATCATATTGAGACTGAGAAATAGTCTCTCACTCAGAGAAACAAGGTTACAACGTAACCTTATGTTCTGTAGCTCCTTTGTTAGCTTACAGAGGCCCACTTTACCCTCAAGTCCTAAATGAATTTTGACACATTGTCTCGTCTCTGTTTGAGTTATTGCCCTTTACTATAAGACATGACAATAATACATTAGACATGACAATAATACATTAGACATGACAATAATACATTAGGTGAAACAGAGCAGCAAACCACAGAGAGAAATTTTTTTTTTCCTTTATGGTCCACCACCTATGCTGTAGATCTCTTATCCTTGACCTCACCTCCTGCTCCTTACCCTAATAAAACATGCTAATTGTTTACGTCCAATTATCCCCTTAGGTTTCTTTGAACTTGGGAACATTTGGTTCTAAAATAAATGTATGAAAAGTAAAGAAGACGCACACAAACACTGAGTCACATCATGTTAGCCCACCTGCTAAGGCTGCAGTAATTGGCTCCGATGTGAGCAGTCAGAACAGGCTGGTGGCGTCACACATAAAAGTCTTTTCTTGTCTGCGTGTTCCTCAGCCACTTTCACAGCAAGGGATTAAGTTTTGTCCCCTTCTAACAAGATTTGTAGTGTGGTATTAAAATCCACATCTGTAAAACCAGAACCGTGTGTGCTTGTCAAGAGAAGTGAAAACCATTTCATCCCACTCACTCAGGATCAAACAGCAGCGTGATGTAATGCAGTGTCACTGCCTTATTCTTTCATTTGTCCTGCAGTGAGAATGGAGTGGAGGATGAGGAGGACCTTTATGACTGTGTGTACGATGACGAAGAAGGCGGCGAGATCTACGAGGACCTGATGAAGACAGAAGCTGTCCCTCCTCCGGTTTGTCCACCTCTGTAACTTCACTTGAAAATGTGTTTTTTTGTTCTTGTTGTCAAAGACTGCAAAGAAAGACTGGTGAAAGAAGTGATGCTACCATCATATCTGACGTCTTAGGCCAGGGGTGAGGAACTCCAGGGCTCAAGGGCAGGTTTTAGATATCACCCTGGGTCAACACACCCTAATCAAATGACTAGTTCATTACCAGGCCTCTGGAAAACTTCAAGACATGTTGAGGACGTAGTGTAGCAATTTAAATCAGCTGTGTTGGATCAAGGACTCATCTAAAACCTGCAGGAGACCAGTCCTTGAGGCCTGGAGTTCCCCCACCCCTGTCTTAGGTGATGGGATCAGACATGGATGGCACTTCCCTACTTGTGTCTCCAAGTGTTCAGCTGACCACATCTTATTTTAAGCTCAATAAATCTTTTATGGGCAGTTTCAGGCAAAATGTAATGCAATGTGTGGTTTGTAAAAGCATTGGGGACAGTATGGAAAAATAACACCACATCCTGCACCGATGGCATATTTTTTTGTAGGTTCTTGTTTGGAAACCATTTAAAACATTAGTCATTGCAATAAAAATGAAATGCTCAGAATGTGGTATCTGTTTGAGAAAATATAGTTTGAGAAATTGAACTTTTTTGAATTCTGAATGGACGTTTGATTATGTGGAGCTGGTCTTCATTGCTTTGTGGTTTCCATGAAACTTGGAATTGAAAATTTACAAAATAAAAATTGGCCTTCTTTTATCTTTCCATCTGAAATATCCTTCAAAAGAGTTCTTCTGAAACTTGGCAAACTTGAACAAAAGCACTGAAAGAAAGTCAGATGAACCTTGGTGCCAAAGCAGATTCTGAATGCCTTTAAAATGCTGTTTAAATTTCAAATATACATTTTTTAAATTTAAGTGATTATTTATCAATGTATCTATTCAAGTGTATAATGTGTGCGTGTGTGCGTAGGCGTTCCAGAAGCAAGCAGAGACTGACATCAGGAGTTGCTGCTTGACAGAGATCAAGCAGACAGAGGAGAAATACACTGAGACCCTGGAGTCTATAGAGAAGGTACACACTGGCTGACTGGTGGTTGTCATTGTGCAGCCCAGGCTTCCTCACATTGCTACGTGCTGACTGAAATTTTAAGCAGGTAATCTCATCTGCATCCCATGCTGAGTTTGTACGCTGGCGATACTTGGAAACATCGTCTCGTTGAAGTAATCAGAATTATAACTGCCAGTTATTGTGATTTGGTTACATCTCAGAAGTAAAAAAGCGGCCCCCGATCACAGGTTTAATGTGACATGACTGAATTAGTTTGAAGCTGCGGGCCCTCCAGAGTTCTCTGTTAAACCTGCTGAGCGAGTGTGTCTCAGTTAGCTTGAGTGACGAGTACTTACCCACAAAGCTGTTGTGAAAGAACATAGGATGAAGCGCTTTTGGACATCTTTCACTAATATCCAGGTTGCCAGCACTGTTTCATAAATTGGTGTCAGTCTAACTAACTTTATTTCATTAGGTGGAAGTATTATCGCTCTGTTTCCCTTTACGAAGGATGACTGGAAATCAATTTGGCCTCTTTATCACCTTCAATATGAGAAACTGTGAAACTGTAATGTCCTCTTTTCGGGTGTAATGGAAACAAAAAAAAGCGGTGTAACACTCCGCACACCCAGAGAAAGAAGCGAGGTGAAGGATGTATTTATATTTTTGAAATTAGCCGTGAGTAAAATGTAATCCCAGCACTCCTTCCAACAAACGCCCTAACAGAGAGCTCTGAGAGCAGCCGCTCGCCTGTGGATGTGTTCCACCTTACCCGGCACTTTTTACAGGACTGTCTTGGACTACTTGTCTTCTACCTCTTGTGTACGTTCACGTCTGCTAAAAGACCTCGCCTGATTTCCCAGAGGAGCGCCTCAGTAGATGACTTTCGATATGAAGTGGATGGTGGAATTTAGTTTGTGCTCGCCCGCTCCTTTGAAATGTAGAGGTGACTACACTGTGGGAGTTTTCTGAGAGGAAATCATTAAATTGCAAACTCTGAAAATGAGATTATTGTCGTGACCCAGACGCTCCTGCTTGTTTTCGCTGACTGCAGCTCTTTGCAACTTAGCCCTATAATATAATAGCGTCTCACGCAAAATGACTTTCCCACTCTTACTCTAGAGGAACGAGGCTCTTTGTCTTCATTCATTCCCTCTCTGTGTTTCTCTCCTGCAGCACTTTATGATTCCCCTCAACACGTTCTTGTCCCCAGCTGAGATGGAGAAGGTGTTTGTGAATATTCCGGTAAGTCAACGCCTTTGGAAGCGGTCATTGTTGAGGGGGTTGCAAAATTCTCCTTTAAATGGTCTTTTCCCCCACCGACTGTCACAATAGGAGGAATGTAGAAGTGTAAATAATGAAAGGAATGATGGCTTAGCTTCACACCTACATGGCAAAATTCAATAAAAAAAAGATTTTAAACCTTTTTTAAATGTGCATTAAATTAACATTACAAAGAGACTACTACTACTATTTAAGAGCCTTAACTGTCCAAAAACAGGTCATTGTTTTGTGTTGCATGCTAACATGCCAACATACTGACATCAAATATGCTGACTGATTGATTTACGTTCACTGTTTGACTGTGAAATGCTAACAGTGACCAGAAAGTAGCAAGAACACCTCAAGATAATAGCAGTGTCTTTAGTTTTTAGGTAGGTTTGCAAAGGCAACATGATATCAGTTTTGCTGCAGGCCTATACAATAAAAAAAAAAGGGTTTTTTTTAACCTCAATAAACATGAAGCATGAAAATTAAATGAATATAGTTAAAGTCAGAATTTTGGTCAAAGATTCTTATTGTGTGTTGACATATTTGAGGGCGGTACCTCAACATTTAGTGAGCTGTGATGAGCATTTCTAATGATTTTCTTAGTCATAGATCATTAATGGAGTTCTTGGAATGATCTGTAGCTTAGGGGAAAGAAATTGTTAGATGCAGGAGTTTAATGATCAGCACTGAAGATTTGCTCTTGTTGTTGTTCAGGACCTGGTTAAAGTCCACAAGTGTTTACTGCTGGAAATCCAAGATTCAGTCCACCACAGAAGTGCCCAGAACCTTTACCAGATCTTCATCACTTTCAAAGAGAGGTGCACACGGGGAACTTTATCTAAAAACATTGTAGTTTATTGTATTTAGTGTTTTATGTAATCCTTTAACAGTTCTGTAAAGCTCTTATAATTCTTTCTGTACATCCAAGAAGCTGCAAACTTTTATGTATATGCTGTGTTATGACAGGTTTCTGTGTGTTGTGTAAACAGTGTGTAGGTGTGAACCTATGTATCGCACCTAAGATCATCACTGTGAAGACTGAGAAAACATTTAAAGTCCTACATGTTGTGTTTAGACTTCTTTCCAGTCCTGCTGTAGTTTCTTCACTTGTCAAATCTACCCCAGGTTGTTGATCTATGGGAAATACTGCAGCCATGTGGAGACAGCCATCGCCACCCTCGATGACATCAGCAAAAACAGAGAAGACGTACGCATGAAGCTAGAGGTAAATAGTTTTGTGCTCTTCTTAAAGAAGGATGAGTGAGTGGTTATTGTGCACTGCAGTGGAAGCTGTTTGCTTCCACAGCTTCTCAGGATGGTCAGACTACGCCCTCAAGTGTCTACCTGAGACATTGCCGGTGATGACACTGCAGCTGGAAGCAGAAATTACTCTAAAAAGCTGTGATGCTCGAGTTTGCTTGCATTTACTTCTAGAAAGTAAAATAAAACCATTTTTTCAAAGTGAATTTAGTATTTTATTGATCCTTGTCTTTGTGCAGGAATGCTCAAAAAGAGCCAACTATGGCAAGTTCACACTGAGAGATCTGCTAGTGGTTCCTATGCAGCGAGTCTTGAAGTACCACCTCCTCCTGCAGGTACTGTACTCCGTCCTAGTGCATCCTCGCTTGTAAATCTCAGCCCAAGTTTTCTTGAACAAACCTTTGAACCCTTTGCAGTAAACATTTATAGTGTTTAAAATATGTTTTATTTTTGTATCACGTAGATGACATCAGGCCCTCACACAGCATCTTGCTGTCTGTAGACCATCAGAGTTAATATTTTTTAAACCTGGACTGGCCTATAAATACATTTTAAATGTGTATCCCTGGAGATTAAGATACTTTTCTATGTCTGTGTCATCTTTGCTTTGTGTCACTCACTTTGTTAAATAGGCAGAATGATAAGGCGAGGATGCAGTTTGTGGTATAATGTATGGGATAAAAAAGACATGAAAAGATGCTATAACTCACAAATGATTGCGGATTGTCTAATTGAGCGTCCTCTTATTTCTACCTAAGCTCCTGCTTCACAGCTGCACAGTTACTGTTCTCGTGGATGTCTTTGTAAGTGACAGGGAGCTCACCGAGTTTACAGCTGCATCCCTGTGACCGAGAGAGAGAGAAGTTTGTTTCCTTCTCGATTATAAAATCAGTTTATAAGCAAGTGGACTCCCTGACACTACTCCTTGCAACCACCAGAGGCAGTGTTGACCACATTTTCTCTTTTGCTCCCCTCCTCTTTGCCTTCACTGCTCAGGCTCCGGGGCTCTTCTCTGCTCCTGTAGCTCCTTGATGACTGCGAGTCTCAAACGACCCGCACGTAATTGTCATCTGATGGAGACAATCAAGGAGGCGGTGAGAGAAAATAGATAAAGTGAAGTAGGGACTGAAAGGGAGAGCGGCAGACAGAACAAGATAAATAAGCAGCGAGACGAACAAACAGAAAGGGGAAGTATTATTTTGAACCGCTGGAAGCTCGGCCAGAGTCAGCGACAAGTTACTAATGTGTCACCGAAAACGAAAACATTCCCCATTTGGGCCTTTTTAATCATCCAAAACCTTGCCATCCTTGTCTTTTATAATACATTTTGAATGGACCACATATAATGGCCTGTTGAGTTTTTCAATTATTTTCATTTGGACATATTTGACACATTTCACACAATCCCAGAGACAAACCAGTTGTGTTGCAGGGAAGAGTATGCATAAATGTGTGACAGTTAACAATGTCTCCATCATGCTTTCTCCTCTCTTCATGATAGCTGTGTGTGTGCACGTGTTGAATCTATGAGGAGGGTTTATATAGAAAAGCAATTAATATTATAGTCATCTGTGCGTCTGCAGCTGGATGACAGCAAAGTCGACGCGTGCGCTGCTTCTTTCACTTCGAAGCGCTCATTTACTCCTTTTTTCAGGCAGAAATGTGCTTATTCCAACAGGGTTCCATAAAAAGCAACAAGAAAGTAGCGCCAAAAATATCTGTAGGAACAAAGTGATTCTGTTTGTGTCAACATGGGCTGAGATCCCCTCGGAACAGCCGGGTAATAGCTAGCTGCAGCGAATAAAGCATCCGCTGAGTTACTTTCCCACACGGTGACAGCCAGAATCTGTACAACTAATGTCTTGTCACTTCCTCTCGCTCCCCGAGTACCTCTCTTAGCTGGTTTCTTTCTCTCTTTTTTTCTCATCAATCTCTTGCTCTTTCATCTTCGCTGCCTCCGCTCATCACGGGCCCCCTCCCGCTGTACCTGCAGCGACACGATTCCCTGAATGAGTCCATCGTGCACGGGCCCCCGATATCAGTGTGACCACACCCTTACTGTGTATCTCGGGGGCTGCGTGGAGGTGGGAGCAAGCCTTGATAAATAGGCCTCTGTCGTCTTGCTAGTGATAATAATGCCCAGGTCGAGCTTGACTGACACCGGGGATTTCAGCAGCGCCGAGCGGACACATATATCTCCCTTAGCGGCTCAGTGTGTGTGGACACAGTGGGTGTGCGCCCGTGTGAAGGACATGCATGGCATCCTTCCTTATCCTCTGCCGCCGAGGTCTAGATGTCTTGTTTACGCTGCGGCGAGGCACCGCCAAGCAATTTCAGATACTTACTTGCGCACACACTCCTGCAATAGATGAGTGCACACATACGCAGTATCTGATTCACTTCCACAGCGGCCGTTTTCCTGTCGTATCTGGAAAGCTAAAGCCTCCAGTCCACGCGTGGCTTGTGGCATGTGTATATCTCATGTAACCCTTGTTTTATGATTCACAGCCTTTCCCTCCTTTTCACATTTTATCTACTTTGTGTTTGTGGTTTGTTTTTTTTGTCCAACAGGAGCTTGTGAAACACACCCACGATGGCACTGAGAAGACGAATTTACGGACCGCCTTAGATGCAATGAAGGTACGTTTTCTTTTCATATGCTCTTATCCTTGGGTGCACTGAAGGTCCAGAACAGGGCCATTCACCCAAAACGTACAAAAACTAATCCTGAAAATGAAAGAGAAATAAGAGTTTTAAAAAGGTAAGTGCAGACAAAGCTACATGGGCTCTTTTGATGAGAAACGATGAGGCTTCAGTATAAGCCTGAACAGTAGGTGGATGAACTGAAGGACCAGATATCTGGTCCTTCAGTTCATCTGCTGTTTCCACTTTCAAAGTAAATGACAATCGGAAGCAGATTGGCTCAAGACTCAAGCCCAGTACTGAATGCAGATGAAGAAATACATACCCCCAACACTAGTTTCACAGAACAACCCATCAAGAGCTAATAAAATGTACAAAAAAAACAGCTCATATCAGAAAATGTTATTTTGATTTTACTTCACATTGTACTCAAAATTCCTTCTGGTAAGAAACACAGTGCGTTCATGTTTGTTTAGGGTACCTGACATGATAATTGTGTTTTGAGAGCTGAAGGTGGTCGTTAGAAACATGAAGAAAAACATTTCAGAATATAATTGCCTAGTTTGTTCATGTGTTTTGGGGACTCTGGTTCCATTGTAAACAATAAACGCAGCTTTGTTTTGTGTGTTTTGTACCTCAGGGGTCACCATATAATATCTAATAAAGTTACCATAAAAAGTTCCACTTCATTTCACTTGCTCGACTTTTTGTAACTGCAGATAAATAAAGAAGCCTTCAGTGAATGCAGTGTTTAGTCCTGATTTTGTAACCCTGAAAATCTGTTCAGTAAAGCTGAACGCTCAGCTTAATTAAAGTCAAGTTTATTTCATTGCACAAGATCTTTTTGGAACAGAGAGACATAAAACTGCACATAAAAGAAACAAACTCCTCGGCACAGCTGGATACTCTGTACCGTATGTAAGTAAGTTAAAAGATGCTTCTTTGTTTTCCTTTGTGTGTGCATGTGTGTGTGTGTGTGTGTGTGTGTGTGTGTGTGTGTGTGTGTGTGTGTGTGTGTGCATGTGTGTGTGTGCGTGTGTGTGTGTGCGTGTGTGTGTGTGTGTGTGTGTGTGTGCATGTGTGTGTGTGCGTGTGTGTGTGTGCGTGTGTGTGTGTGTGTGTGTGTGTGTAGGATTTGGCGCAGTATGTTAACGAAGTCAAGAGGGACAACGAGACATTGCGAGAAATAGATCAGTACCAGAAATCCATTGAAAATCTGGTAGGGTACAGCTTTCTTTGAGATAATGACTGACAGCTTTTCAGAATGTCTTTCCTCCAGATAACCTTCATTTTTCTCGCCTGCAGAATCAGCGTCTGAGTAACTACGGGAGACCCAAAGTTGACGGGGAAGTACGGGTGGCCTCGGTGGACAAACGAGCCAAGCAGGACAGGTGAGATGCCGCGAATGGCTGGATGACTGCAGTCGAAATGGAATCAGGTGTTACGCTTGTTGTTTCAGACTAAACCTGTGAGATTTGTGCAAACTGAAGCCAGTGAAGTATTATTACTCAGTTAATACAAAGCACATGCTATGAGCATTTAGCTTATGCTGTTGTTCTTTAGGAGCTTAACAATAACATTGAACCAGTCATATAGATGAAACTGGGCTGGGCGTCTTTTTCCATTAGAGAGATTTTGTATTGTTAGCTACGCCTTGAAACTTAAATTTGCCTGTTAAAATAACAGCCAGCCTGAGAGTCTCTGCAAAGCCATTACAGGAACTGCAGAAGCCGGCTGCTTCCAAATGCACTACTTTACAAAAGTCTCGTGTCACCCCTCATTTCTTTATATTTTGCTTCCAAGGAGCCAGACTTTCTTTTGTCTTGAGTAATAGTTCTCCAGGCCTTGTCACTCAGTCCAGTCCTTGTACCTGAACATTTTCACAGGAATGTTTTTTTGCTTTATTTGTTAAACCACTTAACACTGACCTGCGAACAATTCAAGCATAAAAAGGGCACTTCACCCAAGAGATGAACCAGCGTTGTGTCAACACAAAGCAGACACCCTAGCAAAGAACCAGTTTTAAAAACATGGATTTTTTTCTGATTTCTTTAGTTGATACTGTGAATCAGTTGAGTTGGTCTGACAGACATGAAATAGTATTTCAGTGGCAACAAACTGACTCCCAAAGAGTTGTTAGCTAAAAAGGTGGCATACCTCAGCATGATGTGCAGCATGTCTTTAAAAATAGAGTGGTACCTGCACAAACTACTACCTACAGCACATGAACCGTATCTGAAAATCTTGCAAAAATCTAGAAAGTAAAGGCCTGACACCAGACCTGAAGGATATATCCGGTCCTTTGTCTCATCAGAAATGGTCTCAGTGAAAGGGTGGCTGTCAAGAAGCCATTCTTAAGGAGGAGAAACAGGGAGAAGAGGCTGAGATATGCCAGAATACACATATGTCTGTGAAGGTTCTCAGTCATCCAGGTCATCGTAGTCTAAGGAGCTTGGAAAGAAAAGCGTCTGGACTTCTTTAAGTTGCTTGAAGACGTTTCACCTCTCATCCGAGAAGCTTCTTCAGTTCTAATTCACCTGTTTTCACACCTTGGCTCATGTGATTAGGTAGAAGATCATCAAAGAGAGTTCAGTCTGTGTTGAAGAATAAAGGTGGTCATACCAAATATTGACCTTCAAGCTTGTTAGAATCATAAAAATCACTTTTTGCCTTAAATACTGAATTTGACATAACTCCTCGGTGTGAATAACATGAACTATTAAGTGAGATGTACTTGAATTTACTGGAACATTTTTGGATTGCAGGCACATCTTCCTGTTTGACGCTGCGGTCATTGTTTGTAAGCGGCGAGGAGACAACTACGAGATGAAAGAAGTGATCGACTTGCACCTCTTCAAAGTCACCAACAATCCCACGTCGGACAAAGAGAACCGAAAGGTCTGTGCACACACAGACACGAACAGCCAATAAATATGTCTAAGATGCATTTACTGAATTTGTATCATTATTAAATAGTAAACAATCGTGCTTTAGCTTTAGCTTCTTACTTTAGCTTTGCTGTTGGTGTGAGTGTGTTCACACACACACTGGCATGTCACGTGTAGCTGACAGCAGACAGGTGTAGTGAATCGATATTAATCGAGTTGATGACAAACGTTATGTTACTGCAGGTGTAATAAAAGCTTCCCATGTGTTACACCAAACAAAACAAGAGAGAGAGAGGCCAATAGGGAAATCATTAGAGCTTTCAAATCTTGTCAACTTGCTTGACCACAGCGTGCGCTTAAATGAAAAACTACCGCAAACATATGAAGGAGAACCATTGGTATCGTAGGTGTGAAAATGCCTCCAAACCACAAACCCCTTAATGTTACCTCGCTATGTGAGCTCTCCCACTAACACATGGTGCATTGCTGCTTAGCAAACACAGAATACAGAACTGACGAATAGATCGGCCCCCTTGTGTCAGAGACTGTATCAAGCTTTGTGAGTCTGGACTGAACCAGTATCTGATCCAAATATTGAATTGGTAAATCACTAGCAATGAGCTGAACCTGGATCTATATGGGCATCTGCTGCAGGCGCAACACAGTCACAAAGTGCAGAAATTACAGCTCGTAAAGCAGTGTGGCTCTAATGATTTCAAGAAATCTGAATAAGAAAAGCTTTCACAGAGTGGAAAGCTGAAGGGCCCATAAAGAGCTGATGTGGGATCCTAGTCTAGCTGTCACAGGGCAAGAGGCAGGGTGCACACTGGACAGGTCACCACTCTGTCAAAGGGTAACGCAGAGAGCGAGGCAGCTGCATGCTCACATGCACAACCTTGCACTGTTTCATGTTAAAAGGGTGTTTTTCCTTCCCACTGTCACCAAGTACCTGCTCACAGGGGGTCATCTGATTATTGTAGGTTCTTTACCTTACAAAATAAAGTGTCTTGAGGCAACTGCTGAACTAAATTGAATGAATAGTGTTGGATGAAGGCACAGAGCGAACATGCAAACTTCACACAGAAAGGCTCCAGCCAGTGGATTCAAACCCAGGCCCTTCTTGGGCATCAGCCATACTTTTCTAAAATCTTTGAACAATAATAATAAAAGTATGTGGTTATAAATAGGGACAAGAGGTAAACGTGATTTTAAATGAGGTTTTTGCAGAGCCAAAATAACACCGGGCTGTTTTGTTGCAGACATTCGGATTTGTCATGTCTCAATAAAACACAGGTAACTGAGAATCTTTGTACGCATGACTCTATACTACATAATGTTAATTAATACTATTAGATGTTAGGTGTACTTATGTTTGACAGGCGTTCAGTGTAAGAAAGAGCTGGCTGTTGAATGACCTCCAGCAGTGTTTAATGGTATTTGAGAAGCAGTTCAATATCAGGTCAGGGAACTGGGAAAGTGAACAAATACATAGAAGAACTGTGCATCACATCACATATACCAATCACTCAGGAGTAATACAGTAAACACAATGGTGCATCAATATTGAGAAGATGTGTTCAGATTTTATTATGTAAAGACATGAGGAATTTGGCCAGGCGAGGACCCCCCCACACTGCTCATGAATAAGTCTCTCAGGTGAATTCAGCTAGCATGTACCTGCCAAGGAACATGCTTTTCTACTTTCAGGAAAGATATTGGCATTTCTCAGTCCTTTTTTTCTTTTTGTTTTATCTTTCTTTGGTTCCAAAAGAAGTAACTCTATTCCACTTTTGGCAAGGCCACAGTGGTGATGTTGTACCACAGACACGCGGAAACATTAGCCACAATTCAATCAAGCTGTCAAAAATGAACCAACGCTGGCATTTTATGTCTCTACCAGCCGCACAGGGTTTATTCCTCACAGCTGCACAAAAACAAGCGTGTTAAGCGCTTTAAAAACTGGTTGATTAGGCTGGAGACTGACTTGTGGAAGAAAATGTCAGTCAACTTCTTTGACCTGACACATCACAGCTGACAGAGAAGTATGATTGTGACTAAGTCCCGTTGAAGCCGCACTGATCCGCTTCATTAACTGAATAAGAAAATATGCCCTGAACATTTAGCTTTTAATTTTATGGCGTGTTATCATCTTTCAGAAAGCAATAACCCACTTTAAGCTGTGAGTTACAGTGATTTTATAACAGCTAAAAAGAGCTTTAGATGACATTTAATTTCACCCAGGGCTCCGTGCCATCGAGTCTGTCCTAGCTCGACTTCATTCTACATTGTGGCTTTTCTGCTGCTGTAATAGACGATGTGAAAAAGTAATAAAATAATAACAAAACTTGCTTATTATTGTGCTGTAAAACAAAACAGAACAAAACAACAATCTGATATAACAACCAGTCAGCTATAATGGAGGCAAGTCTTGCACTGTTGAGCCCATTATCGCCTCTTTACAACTGAGTCAGCAAAGCTCCGAAACCGCGTTGGACTCCTGACAAACCAATTAACAGCGCTAGTTCTGCATAATGAGGCGCCATAACAATTTATCAGTTAAATGCGAGTTCACGAAATTGACTCAACTTGCTTCTTCACAGCTATTTTCTAACCACCTGTAACAGCAACCTCTCCGCCCCGGTGCTGCCGTCTGTGCCGCGAGTCCCTGAATGTGCTGCTTAAATAGGTTCTGTGAAAAAAATCTTTCCAGCTCGCGACATAAACAATGAAATAATCAGCTGCAAAGAATCTTTCTTAAATAATTTGGTGCACGCTTATTCCAGCACATGTTTTACATTGTCTTGTTCATTTGCAAGGATCACACTGACACAGTGTCGGACTACAACAGTCTGCCTCCTCCCAGATGGTGTTATCATTAAACCTCGCTTTGGGCCTGACTACACACAAACACACGGTGAATACTAAATGCCAAGTGGGGGAAATATTGCCAATCATAATGAGGAATGATATCTAAGGCGTTCCAAGAAACAGTGATTTGGGTAATAATGATGCTGTAAATAGCAGACATTAGGAAGCTTAGACCCATATGGGTTTATATGGTTATATTTTATGAAACTTACAGCCAACTCTGCGTCATTCACCTCTGACTTGATGGATATAAAGCAGTTTGTTTGATTACATATTTATGTTTGAGATGATGGAGGTGACAGTGGTGTCTGAGGGAAGTGGCAATAAGAACCTCCATCAAACCAGCGGCATTTATGTGCAAGTCATCTGGAGGTAAAAGAGTCTTAAACTCCTTTAACTCATAAGCCAAATGCAAACAACAATAAGAAAACTTTTGCCAAATTACCGTCATTGTGTGAAAGCCAACTTCTCAATGCTATAGCCTACGGTTTTGTAGCAAATAATCAAAGCTCAAATAATTACATGCAGGGCGTCACAAACATTCACAACAACTGTCGCCTCAAGGTGCTTTATATTGTAAGGTAAAGACCATCGATAATACAGAGAAAACCCCAACAACTTGACCACCCCCTGTGAGCAAGTGCTGGGCGACAGTGGAAAGGAAAAACTCCCTTTTAACAGGAAGAAACCTCAAGCTAAACCAGGATCAGGGAGTGACCTGTTGGGGGTGGGAAGGACAAAAGATGATCAGGAGGGGGAGCTGGGGTTCAGGAGGCAGCACGGAACTAAAGGGTCGGTTATTTGATCCCTGGCTACGACTAACTGCATCGCTTCCAGTAGATCCAACACGTGTGAATCTTAGACAGAGCACATAAAAAGGCTCTGTGATTGGATTTGTAGCCACAATTTCTTGAGTGCTCAGCTAAAATCAAAAAGTGCTACATTAATACCAGACTAGTACAGAGTTCAAATTAGGCTGGATTATATCTCAAAAAGGTAAATGCTAATGCTACTGCTAATGACGCTTAGCATCTTCTGAGTGTGTAAACAGCTAGTTGTAAGGAAAGATTACTGCTTTACTGTCAACATTACTGTTGGACAATATTCCCTCAATATTGTATCAAGATGTTTTTTAATGAAATTTGCAATACTGCAATTTTTGATAATACAGAAGGTTTTTGTAGTTGCTCCCTTTCTAGATGCTAAATTGTTGTGAGGCTGGGATGCAGCTCTCACTCTCAGACATGTTTGGGCTTGTCTCGTTGTATAAACATGTGAGTGGCTATATCATTAATATCACAGTGTTACATCTTTTTGTCACATAAAAATGCCCAAAACACTGTCAAATAATACAGTATATTGCTTTTCGCAAAAAAATTGCCTATTACATGTTTAATTATAAGTCAGTGTGTTGTAGCTGGCACTTTGCTAATTATCATAGGTGTTTCTGTCTTCAATGGAGTGTTTCCGGGAGTACGGGGGAAAAAATAAAGAGTGAATTTTGAATATGTTTCATGAGTATCGAGTAGATCTACTCATGTATTAATGTAGCAATGACTTTTGAGTACTCATGGGTCTGAACTCCACCACCAGTTAGTCTCTAGCATTTTATAATCTTTCTGAAATACCACAGTTCACTCTCGACATTGATTCACATGACAAAGATATAAGCATGGGTCAAAATAATTGATATTTTGGCAAGATCCACAAAGAAATATTTGACATTATAAGCCTTGGTGTGTAATCCTTTTGAATGCCAAGCAAAAGCATAGGAACTGACAGAAAGACAGACAAGCACCTCCTGCTTCTCTTTACAAATTGGTAGCTAGATGATATCTTTGCTGAGTGCAAGCGTTGGTGTCCACTGGGAATGCTTCTGTAGAGCGCTGCTTTCCTTTTCTCTTTTCATTCAATAGAGAAGATGAGCCGCTGTGCTTCGCTGACAGCGCTGTGAGTTTGGCTTGTTTTTAGCTTTCAGAACTGAGTGCTACAAGTTCAAAACCACAACTGCGAGTCATAAAAAGTGCATCTCTCGAGCATCTGTCTTGTAATGTTGTCTAAAAAAACCCCAGATGCCTGTGTTGACACAGAGGCTAATGGACTAATATTTAGCCTTTGAAGTGGATAATGGTAACAGATTACAGGCCTGTTCACTACTTGGGTCTGTGCATGCAGTCTGATGCCTAGCAGTTATATGGCACAGCCACCTCGCACTCATTTTCTCCTTCACGCTCTGCCTCGATGTTTTGTCTCTTTCTGTCATTTCTTCTGCCCTCCAACCCTTCAGCCTTTGTGTTTGCTCTCCCTGAGGCATCCCTCTTTCATTTTGCATCTCTTTGTCTCCATCTGTCTCCCTGCATCCTGTCTCATTCGGCTCTCTCCCGCTCTGTTCGTCTTTCTCCGAAACCCTCCGTTTTTTTATTTGGCATTGTTGCACCTTGTGAGTCAAGTGTTTTTCTTTTTCTCTGTTGCAGTGGTCCTACGGATTCTACCTCACTCATAACCAGGGCCAGAGCGGCTTTGAGTTCTTTTTCAAGACCAAAGACCTGAAAAAGAAGTGGTTGGAACAGTTCAGCATGGCCATGTGAGTGAGCAGCTGCGTCACAACAATGTCAGGACATCAAAATGCCGAGCGCTTTTAGTCCTGTTATTCAAGTTAGGCCACTTGATTTATGAGGAACTTTGTCTCCATCTCCATTTATGAGGAACTTGACACCGTGACACAAAGATGAACAGACGATAGTGTGCGCTAACACGAAACTTTATACTCAGAAAGCTTAACTTGGATGCGTTTCATTAAAACATCAGGTGTCAACCGCATCAACCACCCTTCACCCTGAAATGCATTCATATTTACCCAAAGTGGCAAACTGGTTCCAAGAAAGTCAAACTAGTGCTTCACTTGTAGAGCCAAGAAAGAAGACGCAACCAGCTGTATTCTCTGACTCACAATTAGATAATATACTAGGAAGGGCAGTATTACATTATTACATGAAGAAGCAGACTTTATTTTCATATGGAGTCTTATCCCATCACACAGTACACACAGTTACTTTCATATTTCATTATAATCATTGAAATGCAGCCACACAAGGACACTAGCTGCTGCATACTTCAGTCTAAGTGAAGATGGTTAGGGAGGACTGTGAAGCCCACGTGAAACACGAGTTACAGTAATCTGTATGTAGACCTCTGCATCATTAGTGTAAAAAATGAACAATACATTTAAAATAATAAATTGCACAAAGTGTCAGATATAGCAAAAATTATTAAAACTTACAATTAAAACCCACATGTGCAAATTAATATTTAATTTAATTTAATTTTTTTAGTTTGTCAGAAGGTTAAATAAACAGTTGACATTTAAAAAACAAAGAATTTTATGACATTTACAGTATTTCGTGATTCAGACTTTAAAGTGGGTGTAATAAAATCTCCAATTGGCTGATTCAGATTTTTTGCAGCTTCTCAGATGTAAGATACAGGACTGGATGGATTCAGAGATGTTATGTTTAAAATTCAAATGCTGTTAAACAATAATACCAAGATTGTTAGTAGAAGATGTGATTCGGGGCCGACACAAGAATATCAGATGCAGAGGTGCCGAAAGTACAGATAGCTCTGTACTTAAGTAGAAGTACAGATGCTACTATTGGAAAATACTCCACTAAAATTTGAAGTACTGATTCAACTTCTTTACTCAAGTAAAAGTGAAAACTTTGAGTATTTTCTCTGCAATCAAAGTAAGAAAGTAAAAAGTAGCTCTTTCGAGGACATTTATACCTGATGTGTTTGTGCAAGGCTAACTGAACCTTGTGGTATATTGATGTAATAATAAATAATATTAGTAGATACATTTCAATTCTAATAAATGTACTCGGCTTGAATCAGTTAAGTAGAAAATGAACAGAGAAAAGGAAAGAAAGTCAAAAATAGCTCTATTTTCTGTTGTGTACTTGCATGTCTTTATCTGTAAACAGGAAAATGAGTAAATCTGGTGATTCATACACAAACAGGATTGCCTGTCATGTGTTACTGTTTAGGCTCAAATCCATTTAATAATGACTCCCCTCAATGTCAAAGCAAAAGTAACGAGCCCGTTTTGAAAATGTAAGGAGTAGAAGTACAGTTATTTGCTTCAAAATGTAGGGAGTGAAAGTAAAAGTACAGACACCTGATCATTCTCCTGAAGTACAATAATGAAGTATTTGTACTTTGTTACTTCCCACCTCTGCTGAGATGGAGTAAAAGTTGAAATCTGTAATTATTCCAATTATTATTCCAATCTGTTATAAAAACTTTTTTTTAAATCACTGAGGTTGTTGTGATTGTTTTGATCGTCAGAACAGCAAAATTAGGCGGTGCCACTGCTGTTAGGTAGATGGGAGACTGCATATAGGAGAGGAGCTGGTGAAGACAGGTAGTTATTGTTATATATTATGACGTGTCTGTCACATAAGTATGATGACAATCTACAGTGACAACTTCACACACTGACTCTTGGCCAAGAACCCCGTCTCAGCATACTTAAACACAAGCAGAACCCCTGCACAGTGATGTGCCTTTTTAGGGCCGATTTTCATTGTGTGAAAGAATAAAATAGAAAAATCCTGCAGAAATCTTCTTGGTATCACTTGACCTTTACTGTTTTATCTGACTTTTCCTTTTTTGTTGCATTTGGGACTCCAGTTGAACTCTGTTGGAGTCACTGCACGCTGACAAACGATGCTAAAAGGGCCTACCCAGTGCCTTACAATGTGAAACCTGCAGGTCCTGACCAAGCATGAGTGATAGTCCTGCACAATGATGCGATAATGCACAGTGTAACAGCACGGGGCTCAAACATGAAATAAAGCTGTGATTCTGTTAATCAGGATTATTGTAATTTTATTTGTCGAGACCAAGAGGTGCACCAGAATCCCTCTTTCAAAACGGAGAAAGAAAAACACTGAGGGCAGAGGCTTAGACAGGGAAGTATTACAGTGCAGGACAGTGTTATATTTAGTGAAGTTTTGGGCACCAACACTGATGAAATGAATATGACATCTACAGAGCCACAGAGGAGATTATACAGATGTTTTCACACACTAACTGGTTTTCCTCCAGCTGAGTAAACATGTGTAAATATATTACATAAATATACGAAGTATTTGATCAGTGTTAGTGGTGCTGACTTTATGTGAGTATTTATCTGCCAAATCAGACATGCGGCGCTACCTGCTGTGGTGACCCCTTGTGAATAAGTGAGCAGCTGAAAGTGGCTTTAAAGTGTAAAAGACCAACACCCCCTCAGAAGTGTGGAGGGCCACGAGTGCCAAAATGAATTAACTAAATACATAATTAAATATAATTAAATATGTAATTAATTAATTAATTAATTAATTAATATAGTAATTAATAGTAGCAGAGATGACAAAAGTACAGACATTTTCCTCTGTAGGACAGATGCCAACAACTTATGGACACCTCAGTCCTGTTGTTGTGCCAATAAAACAAACAAAGAAAAAATCCTGCCCATGTTAACTCCTGACTATGGCGCATGGTTTTGCCTCTTTTATCTCTTTTTATGCGACATGCTCTGGTGAGTAATACACGAACAGGATTTCCTTTCATGTGTTACTAAATGCTCATAGTGACGTGAAATAATAACTCCCCTCAAACACGTCATGGCCATTGATCAAAGACCACTGATCAATGGCCATGAGTACCATGTCAGTCACAGCATTGTAAGATGGTGAAAGACGTACCCTTAGGCCCCCTCCTCGATTCAGAGGTGGTCTTTCCCTTTTCACATAAATAGCCTCGTTGACTCCGTGCTCAAGCCAGTGTTCCTCCCTGTCCAGGATGTGTACATCCTTGTCACTGAAAGAGTGTCCACTGGTCTGTAGGTGTAAATCACCTTTTGGGAATTACTTACCTGGATGACTGAGCATGCATCAAGACATTTAAATAATAATATATGTATTTATCTCTAATTAATTATTGACAGATTTTAATTTTTTTTGATTTTTTTTTTTTTAATTTACTTCATTTTGGCACTCTTGGCCCTTCATACAGAAGCAGTATCAGTTTTATTATCATTAAATAAACATTAGTGTCATTAAATCTGTGGATTACTACATTTTCCTATAGATCGATGGCATAGGGCAGCTGTTGTATTAGTTTGTTGTTACACTTCTCACTGTAGTGAGTTGACAACAGTCTGCTTCTCCTGCAGGCTCTGCCTCAATTAAAACATAAAAATAAAAAAAAAAACAGACAACAATAGGACAAAATCTGTGAAATAACATCTTCAAGAAGGTATCAGGAAGTGAGGATCAAAAACATGAAGTGATGTGAAACTGAGAAAACTGGAGCTTTGGTTGATTAATATTTGGGGCTCAGCTAACGAGCTATGAGACTTGAGAGGCGTTGCCAAACAGCGACGCGCTCCCACGGCGATGCTTAATAGATGATCTGTGAACAGTTGTTTTCTTACTCGCTGCCTTTGTGTCCAAACCACCCAGAATTTACTGCTTGACTAAGATTTAGCAGCCACGAGAGGTGGTCACACCGTGTATGTACCGAAGCAGGGAAATGAAAATTCAACATAAACCTTTGCTTGAACAGCACACAGTAAGGGCTCTATCCTTGAAGATAAATTCAAATGAAGTCACACTGTGAGTTTATAAGTCTTTAAAATCGAGGCTCAATTTCAATTACGCTGCACAATGTTGCACTGGATAGCTTTACAAGCTTCGAATCGAAGAAAAAATGAAGCTGTGCAAATGTTTTTACAATGACACAGTTACAAATTTCATCTATTTTAAATTCTGTATTTTTCAAGCAGACCTCCTTCTTCTGGTACACAATTTCTAGCCAGTGACAGTGTTGACCTCAAAGCTGATGTCTTGGTTGACCCGGGTACAGAAGAGAAGACAGCACTGAAATTCCCCTTTCTGCTATTTTATTCGGTCTCAGCCCTGTTTGTCCTGTTTTCCACTGAGCATGTTGTAGCCCATTACCTTAGTCTGAGATTAAGCACTTGTACATAAAAACCTAAATTCTTATGTAAACACTTATGCCGAAAACAAAGAGATGACCTCTGGAAGATAAATATATGGACAAAGCTGAGACATGTCTTTCTTTTCTTGTTTCCTTTTTGCTTTCCTCCGTACTCCCACCCATGCAACCATGTCCCAAGGGGCCGAGTACACCTCCCGTGTTCACTCCTAGTAGACCTTGGCTGTGTGCTTGCAATTCTCTCCTTCCCACTTCAAAGAAGCGTGTCAGGGAAATGTTGCTGTAGCCATGGAGGAGTTTGTTGGCTGCAATTATAAGTGGGGGGAAAAAATGTACTTTTTTGTTCTTTGAAATTGACATTTTCATCAAAGAGCGCAGCTGATTGGAAAGTGTAACAAATAGGGGAGCAAGCAAGAATTAATTTTCATTCACTAATTGACTGAAGAGTGGTCATTGTATATTATAGTTTGATTTTTGCTAATCAGGTACATCCATAACTTGTAGGCTTAGAGTTAAACAAAAGTTTGTTGTGCAGTACTGTGCAAAAGTCTTGAGCTACCCCTCTTTTTTTAATTCCATGGAGTCGCACTTCTTTATTATTATTTTTTTAAATTGTGATTCCAGACACTTCAGCAAATAATCAATTTTAATGGTATCTTTAGCACTTTGTAACTAGCCTCCTACACGTAACTTGTTCCCATTTTTTTGTTGAATCTATGAAAAATGCCAAAGATTACACAGTTTGACAGGAATAAAACGGTAATTTTGTAACAACAAGCTAATTCCCAAAGAGCTATTAGCCAAAGACTTGCATCTCTGCATGGTGTGCAGTCTACCCTCAAAAAAGTTGAGGAAATTAGACAAGTGGAGAACAAAAAATTAGAGATAGAGGTCTTCCACTTCAGTAGCAAACAGTATCTAAAGAAACAGATAAATAATGTTTAGAAATGTGGAAAAAAACTGAAGTAGGCTGCGCTATGCCAAATTTGATAAGAACATGACTGAAAATCTTTTGCAAAAGATCTTAATTTGAAACTTTTGGTTCAAACTATTGAATGTATGGAGGAGGTCAGTAGTGAGGTACAATAGTTAGTATCTAGAACAATCTGTAGCAATCTGGTGGACGCTCTGTCATGGGTTGAGGCTGTATTCAGGCAGTGGCGCTGGAGGTCTTTCAAAATTGATAGAATTTTGAACTCAGTATTTTCAGATTTTGATCCACCAATACAATACAATGACATCTGGAGAGCCTCTGATTGGCAGTGGCTCAGTTTTTCAGCATAGCAATGATCCCAAACACACTGCCAATACAGTAAAAACATACCAAGATAGAAAAAACACACATAATTGGACACTATCAGCCTTTATACATGTTCGTCCTGACCCAGGGTAACATTTATAAAGAAAAAAGAATGGGTTTAGGATTGAGCCCTGGGGGACTCCACGTATGAAGGGGTGCAGATGAGGTTGTTAATATGAATTCTAAGTAAGTGCAATGTATAATGAAAACCAGTGATGCCATCTCATTTCTGTAATCTGTTAGTAAGAACGGAATGATCAGTGGTGTCAAAAGCTGCAGTTTAGCATTACATTAGTGCCCGATGTGCCTGGTTTATACGGAGTAAATTGAGATGTCTGTGAATCTAGTATTTATCGTGCATTGTATCTCTTTTAGATCCAACATTCGGCCAGAGAATGCGACCAACAACCACCATGAATTTCGTATGCACACCTTTGAAAGAATCACCTCCTGCAATTCTTGCCACATGCTGCTTAGGTAAGAGATTGCTATCCCACACACACACACACACACACACACACACACACACACACACACACACACACACTGTACAAGCAGAACAAAATCTGCTTTGAGGCTATTGGCAGACATAAAGACTGAGGCGCTGTGGACCCTTTCCCTTCAGACAACTGTCAGGATTCCTTTGAAAGACCTCGGCTCTTCCTGTTCCTCTCCAGTGTACCCTAACAATCTATTCGTCACTTTGCCTTTGCCCCTCTTCTTCTCTGCACATGTGCCTTGGCTACACAAAGTTCCTTTTGAATTCACTGAATGGTATCGGCACCCAAAGGACCGCGGCTCATGGTCTCTCTCACAGTGGGAACGACTGAGTGGTCTCACCTTCCACAGACGGTGAAGAAAAATGTCTGTCACACTTCAGCACTTCTTCAAGGCAATGGATGGGGAACGGGGACAAGATTATTGCACTGTGAATATACAGAGCCATGCAGCAGATTCACCAACAGAATAATAAAAATGTCTGAAGTGTATCTTTTCTTTTTTAGGACGCTGGACTGCATCTTTTATCATACCTCAAGTTTTTCCTCTAATAGTTATTCTTCCTTTAGAGTATTGTGTTACGGCTATTGTTCCAGAGCTCTTCATTTATCTCTAGCTGTGTGTATGCATTTGAATGGAGTCACTGAGAAGTCACGTTTATCCTGTGACTGTAAGATTATTTTCTAAAACTTTAAAGTATTTCTTAAACAAGACTGGGATCTACTTTACCTTGTGTAGGGGAGAGTGTGGGTAATTGTAACACACCAAATTCCTCAAAGCAGAAAGAAGCCAGAGTGATTACACTTATTCTGCACATGCTCATTTGCATTCTGTGTCTGCCTGTGGAAGATACAGAGATTACTTTGGCAGAAATTCTCAGGGCCGAAACAAAATTTTGATGTAAGAAAGTCCATTTTTGGATCGACAGCATTTCTCTTCTGCTGCCTAATGTTTAGATGATTGTGAATTTAACCTTGCATCAATTTTATCTGTAGGTTAACGTGAGAGCAGGGGAGCTATTGTAACACTCTGGCTTCTTTCTGCGACAGACAAAGCGTGATCTCCTCGTGTTTTAATGCTTTACATCTCAGATGTCCCTGGACTGGGACCATGGTGTACCTGTTATTATTGTAGCTGCCACCATTTGTCAAAGGCTGTCACCTTTAGTGAAAAGGCCACCAAACACTAGTTTGATTCAAGTGGGTTTGGTGTTAAAAGAGTTGAAATAATGTTGGTGTTTGCTGAGTTGCTCTTATTTGCTCTCCAAATACAAAGTTGCTTTTAAATTTCTCTTTGGTCCAGTGATGAGGATAAGAAGGCTTATTGTATTTCAGAATTTAATTTAAATGTTACTCGCAGAGCTCAAGGTTGTTTATTTTTGTCTTTGCTTTCATCTCGTTATGTTTTTTAGAGTTGTCCTTCCATCCTATTCCCATTAACAGTGTGCAGCAGAAACACAGTGAAAAACGTTAGCTTGGACTCAAGCTTAAGGATAAGCACACTTGATTTTAATGATTAAAGGTCAAAGGTCAGGGTGGCCATGAAAATTCTACACCGTGTTTTAGGAACTTGTAAAAAGATAAAATGATACTTTACATCTAAAATGGTCACGAGGAGACCGTGATCATGGTTGGTTGAATGCTGAAGTATCATAGAGCTTAGTAGCTTCTTTGTAGCAACATTTACATTCAAGGCCTTGTCTACTGTTAATGCTTCGTGTCAGATCAACCATGTGACCACACACATAAGATCAGCGACTGTTTTATCTGTATATCTCGATGTCCCTCTGGTGGCTTAGCCATCTGCTGAGCAATTGGCATCCTCAATCCATGGACGCTTAAAATAGGTGAGGAAGAAGTTAGTAATTGTAACAAATTTGAAACAATCTGCCCTTCAACTAAACTGGCAACTCCCCCCCAATTGTTTATGAGGCATTTCACTCAACACCCCAAATGTCACAAGTCATGTCGGTGCAAATGGAGTAAGGTGATCGCCACAGTCCTCAGGGTTACACTATCAAGCTGCCATAAATGTCAAACTTCGCAGCACCCCTAAATGAAATGGAAAGGCAGTGCTGCAGCGTCAGTCAGTATAAATTATTTGCACAGGTCGCTTTGCAAACTATACAAACTGACAGAAAAAAAGGCAGCGAACTTTTCCACATGACACTGAATCCTTTGACCGCCTGCAAACACGCAGCTCCGATTATTTTGTTCCTCCACAGGCATTACTGCCCCTGTTTGTGACTGCCATGTATTCTTATGATGAACTTTCCTGTGTCTGCAGGGGCGTCTTTTACCAGGGCTACTGGTGCTCCAAGTGTGGTCTAGGTGCCCATAAAGAATGCCTGGGCCGTTTCGGCTGCTGTGGAAAAACAGGTAAGTTTATTGCACGACCCCAGATCGAGTCTGCAAAACTTCTGCACCACGCGACTCACAGCTGCACGTCACCGAGTGAAATGTTTTTAAGAGGAGACAGTAAATCTAATTGCACGAATAGCACTGCACCTTTATGGCCGCATTAACACGATGACAGATGACGCAAAGTGGCGCATAAAACCTGATGTACGAGTGTCTTGTGACAACTTATGGGCATGGGTGGGATTTGTTGCGGTGCGATTTGAAAAAAGAAAGCGCTGCACTGTGGCATTCTAAACAGGACGAGGGTTTGTTACTTTGCACGTGTCCTTGCGCCTCTGCACCAAGGTCATCCACGTATTCGATCGCTACTGCAGTCGCTCATTCTGAAGCTCCCTCGCTTCCCTGGCTGGTTTTGACACTTCAGAGCACCTTAAAGGCAATGTCACTGTGTGTCATTGCACATATTCCCCAAACCTAATAGTAGTTTTACTGAGGAGTTTAAGAAACTCCTGACTTTGTTATTATGCCCCTGTTGTGTATCTGTCACTCAGCTCCCTGTGCAGAAGCGCTGACAGCTCTGAGAGACATGGAGGGAAAACTTCAGACATGTGGAATCAAACAAAGGCCTTCAGAAACCCAACATGTTGTCCTTTGCGTGCGTGAGTGAGTGCGTGCGTGTCTATGCGTGTGTGTTTGTCTCAAAGTGAGCGCGAAGGGGCGAAAAACTAAATTCACTTTGTTTAAGTTTCTTTTTTAGGTTTTGAGAGTGCACGAAAAAAACTCTGCACAATATTTTTACAAGCAATTTTTACAGCCTGAAACAGCCTGTTGCAATTGCATGAGGGTGTGTTTGTATTCCCCGTGGCAAGCTGCCAGCTCCTGTTGGACCTGGCATCTGTCATGGTGCTATCAGGTCGCAGAGGCAATAACGCCACTGCCAGGCCCACCTGGGCACACTGTGTACCTGAGTAGATTGGGGCGACACCAGTGGCTGGGATGTTGGCTTGAATTCGCCCTCTCATTACTCCACACAGTATTCAACCTCTGCCGGTGCAGGGAATATATGCAGGGCTGTGGACCAGCATTTCATAGCACACTTATATCAAAATATTGTAAGAGATGTGGAACTTTCCTTGCAGAGGATAACTATAAGAAGAAGTGGTCCACTTCTTCTTATAGTTATCCTATATATTAGCTAGCTCTTTATTCTATTTATTTATTTATATCAATACACCAGAGGTTTTGCTACGTGTGCAAACACGCAATCACAGTGAACGAACGTTTTTGTGCTGCCTGAGTGTATCTGTCTGTGCGTGCAAGAGGGAGAGAGATAAGCCATTGTTTACTTGCATTTGTCCCTGTTATCAGCTCACTCGCTGTGATTTTGCATAACAGGTCATAGTTCACTTTAGGAACTGAGGGAGGCGTGCGTATGTGTAAACCCTGCTTGCATGTGCGCAGGTGCTTTAGGTACAGAGCGTATATTTGTGGCTTTCTGCCAGTTAGCCCGCCTGTGGAGGTATGCAATAGTTCTGTTTGCACAGGTACCAAAGTGTGTTTGCGTGTGTGCACAGGCATGCGGTTGTGTGCATGCACAGAGGAGTGTAACCCATCCCAGAGGGAGCCAATGAAAGAAACTGGTGGAGCAAAACCCACAGGTCTACCCCCCCACCCACCACACCCCACCTCCTTGCTTGCTCGCTCGCTCCTTCCCTCCCCACCCCCTGCTTCGTTACCTCCTTTATTCTGGCTGTCAGGTAGTGGCAGCGCAGCAAAACAAAGTGAGCCGCGGTCAGACATGAGCGTCCGCCTTCTCCACTAATGAGGGAGTGTTGCCTTGTACCGATGAGTGTGTGCAAGTGTTTGCGTGCACCCGCTAACCCGTCATTCACTATGCCTGTTCTCAAACTTCTTTCAGATTCCGGCTCCGTCAGAACTCAGGTGAGCTTCTGCTATGTGTGTGTGTGTGTGTGTCTGCTGTTTGTCTCCTCTCCAAAGCTTTGCTGCACTTTGAAAACTGCTCTCTCCTGCAGCTATTTGCCAAGGAGACTCCAATTGACTTTAGTTGTTGCAGCCCTGCCTGATGCCAAACTAGAATGTTTGGGGAGATTTTTTTTCGAGTTGTGTGTGCTGCTTCTGAAACTGTTTTGCACTTTACTGCTACAATGCTTACAAGTAACCCCAAGCAGGAAATTAAACTGCTTGCAGCACTTTACTTTAGTAGTATGACAGCAACTGTGGCTGTGGCTGAAACTGTACTTTGTGGCTAAGAGTTTTGTGCACTTTTGAAGTTTGTTTATATCTGGTTCTGATTCAGAAATGCTCTTAAGCACAGGTTTAATTATTTCTGCAACTTTAAAACTTGCTCCTGGAGTCATGAGACATGAGCCTATGCCAGTCTAACCATATAAGGTCTGTATGTGGGGGTTAGCAGGCCAGATTCAATGCAACTTCACACTTAATGTGTAAAGTAGTAAGTTTCATAACTGATTTATTTTTGAAGCGTGTACAAAATGATGCAGGTTGCTTGTTTAGGTGCTTGAGATGGAGAAACTGATGAACTTTGACCCAAAATGCATTTAATGAATACAAAAAAAATGTTGTTAGTCCGTCCCTGTAAGTCTATGTCTAACGATGTTTCTGTATGTTTACAGGGCAAAGATCGAGATCCAGGTAAGAAAATTTCACATCTCCCAACATCCCACTACCTCGCATATGCCATCTGTCCTTACTCAGGAGGGAAATTATTCATCTTAGACAGCTATTGAGATGCACTAATACTGTCTGTCAGCCTGCTGTATACTGTAGGCTGTATAGGCTGAACAAGCTTTGTTTACTAATGTTTCACTTGATGGGTGTCACAACAGTCAAGCTATTGTTGTCGATCTATGTCAACAGTATGATGAACATAAAAAGACCCTTTAAACGCAGACTTTTAGGACTTCACATAACAATCTTTTAAACTTTTGTACTGATGTGAAGATATTTTTCCAACAAACCTATTAATGGATTAGGTAAAAAAGTACAAGAGAAAACAAAAACAAGGAAAAACAAAAAATGCCTGAAAGACAAACACTAAAAATGACTTTGGCATTGTGAAAACAAAACCAAGAACAAAAACAAATGTGTTGCATTTTCATGTATTTGAAGGTACATGTGATAGTGACAAAACCAATGTCAGATACATTTTTGGCGAAAAGACACCAGATTGAAGAGAGGATAAAAGGAGAACAGACAACATAAACAGCATCAGTTGAAATTAAAAAATTGCTAGTTCACAGAATATCCAGATAACACTGTTTAATAGCATTTTCCCGATATTATTTTTAGCACCACACAAGTTATCGACTTTTACTAAGATCAACCATGTCACTTCAGTTCCTGTGAGTCCGGACACAACAACTTGTTTTCTCAATAAGGTGACACAGAGTCATCTGAGCACCAGAAATAACATATTCATCCCAGTCCACCACGTAACTGTGCAGAACGTAGCGGGAAAAGAGATGTTATTGACTCGTAAATGTTCTCTAACCAATCAGAGGAGGGATCATTTTACAAAGTAGCTATGTATCAAAATAAGAGATGAATAAGATACTTTGTAACCGTGCAATCATCACACCACACTAAAAATAAAAGATAACCCGTCGGGCTTCAAATAAAACGTCGTAAATGTGAACTATTAGACTACATGCTGGATTAAGATGAGTAAAGGCAGAAAGTGTTCTTGCATCTTCACCAATGTTTCCATCAACGTTTAAACCCAGCATCGTTTGTAGTTCCAGTGTAATTGTAGTTCTGACTGTCATTCACGTCTTGTTCCTTTAGCGTCCCGACCGAGTTGCCATATAAACAAAGACAAAAACAAAAACAACCACGTCGTGTCCTCGTGAGGTTATTTTTAGTCCGTGCTGGGCTTCCTCGTGATTGCGTTCTCCCCCGACTTTACATAACGAGATCACCCAGAAAATATTTCTTAATAATTAAGTGGTTCATCAGGATTGGCAGTTGGTTTGCGTGAAATGCCGCTGGCGTGGTGTCAGCTTGTGTTTTTCCTCGAAGTAGAGGCAACCTTGCTTAGTGAAAGAAGAAGGTGCGCCAGGCAGCTGTTAAGTGGTTTTGCCATTGCAGCTCAGTCTTAATCTATAACTAAAAGAGCCTTGTTAAACTGAAGAAGACCAAACCCAGAATGCATAACTTAGCTAGCAAAGTTACTCCTGCACCTACAGTAAATGTAGCCATTGCACATATGCCTGTCTCCCTCTTTTTGATTTCTGTCTCTCAATCTTTCTGCAAAAGAACATGACTAACAACTGCACCAAGGGGCTCTAATCTCTTATAAACCTGGCTTCAACACTCATTTTTCCACCCCTCCATCCATTATGCTGCAGAAAATCATTTCTGACTGAAGACGCATTAAAATCAATAGGCGTTTGATTGCCCCAGCCCTCGGCGTTTCATAATATTTCAATGCTCCTCTCTTTGTCTATTTTCAAAGGTGCACTAACACGCTGTCCTTGTGTGGATAGGAATGCAATTCATGCCCCCGAGACTCAATTCTCCATGGCCCTGTGTCTTTAGAAGTCCTATTCAGGCAAGATCGCACATGTCAGGCTGCCAGCCACAGTGCTACAGCACTGGAACAGATCCTGAAAGAGAAGCACAACAGATAGAGATGTACAGTATTAGCTTTCAATACAATGTTGTTGACTTCTCTGTTGTTTGCCTGTAGCCCTACGTCTTTCTTCGTGCTATCGCTTTATTATTAATTTATTTTTCTTTATCATAATACTCCAGAACATTATCACCTGATAAGGCAAAGAAAGAAATGCACAGTTCATTTGATTGTGTTGGAAATGATACGAACCTGGGATTTGTTTGCTTGGCATGGGCGGATGCTTCATAATGACAAATTATTCAGTCTCAGTGGATAATAGGATTAATAAGGTATTGAAATCAAATAGTGCCTGCTGACAGCAAATCCAGCTTGATTGTGATGTACTCCACTTTTTAGTGCACGAGTAAACCTTACTGCTGTATATTGGAGTAAATATCTCACCCTGGACTGGTGCAGTTTAATCGAAGAAAAATGTGCGCTCTACATGATTGAATATAGTCGGGAAAATAAGGAAGTGGTTTTTTGTTTTTTTTTGAGCGGTGTTACTGTATTAGTCACATCAAATTACTTTTCATCACATCTCATTAATGCGACAAGATGTGTCTGACTGGAATTCAGTGAAAACTAGCAGAAAACATCATTAAGCAGTAAACAGGGCTCATTGCTGCTTATCTTTTATCTGAGGGCTCGATAGCCTGCCATGCTCCATGGTGTACTGTTGCTTATCTGGAATATGATAATGAATAATGGGTCGAGATGATTTGCAAGGGCAGTGCACTGCTGACAAGAGCTGCATCTGTGTGTGTGTGTGTGTGTGTGTGTGTGTGTGTGTGTGTGTGTGTGTACAAATGTATACTCCTCTCATTACCACCTGTAATGGGGCCATGAATAGTTTAGTAGAACAAAGACTCACTCAGACTCTCAGACTTGAGGTCACGGCATTACTTTTGATCAATTAATTTGTTTGTGTTACATAAAAGTTTCATAAAAATGATCTCACTTTAAAACAGTTGTACCTTGGTCTACAGGATTAATTATAGATCAGTCAGTATAATCAGTATTTTGTTTCCATGACGGCTAATATTTAGGTTTCCAGACTAATTTACCAGACATAGAAATGACCGTCGCTCCCTCTCAGGTTCCAACCACTAATCTGTAGACCTGTATCTAATTCCTATAATATATCGAAAGACACGTTTGTTCACATTTTTCAGACAGTAGTTTCACTCATGCTGTCCATCTTGCAGGTCTGCCCAAGATGCTGGTAATCAGGAACTACTTTGGATCGCCAAGCCCCGCTTCAGGTCCAGCGCTCCACATCCAGACGGGTGACATCATTGAATTAATCTGCGCCGACATTCACAGCCCCTGGTGGCAGGTCAGAGGTCACGCTATCTCTTAATCACTCATTTTGCAGAACTGTAAAATGGACGCGCTGTGTTTAAATCTTCAATTTCCCCCCCCTACTGTCGCTCCATCTAACCTTTATCCCCGCCTAATATTTCATAATGGTTTTAGAATAATATATGATAAGACACAGTTTGTAGCTACGTCCTGTTCATCTACTTCCTCATCGGTCAAATATATGTTTGTGGACGTTTCATGAGTTATACCTGCGCTTTGCTTTTCCTTTTAGCAAATTCCATTTCTTGCTCAGGCAAGCTGTTTGTGTGCGGAGAATTCTTGCTAACAAGCTTCATGGAAAAGTGAAATTCTAAGAAAGACGAAAACACCCACAAGCAATTATTCACACAACGCGGAACTTCTCATAAGGAAGCGACACTCCCACACAGTTGTTTTAAGCAAGCAATTATTATTATGCGAAAGCAGCACATGCGATTTAAGCCTCGCAAGAGGAGGGAAGATAAACAGTTTCTTGAAAAGTCGCAGCAGCGCCATGTAGCAGTCACTTACTCTGTCCACGTGAAGCTGAATAAAAGTCATCATAATAATTATACAAGATGTAAGATTTTTACCTGAGGCGCTCAAAAGGGCGTCTTATTGATGCAAACTATTATTGTATTATAATCAGTTTGGAATCCAACAACTCTTACTGCGGTTCATACAAAACAGACAAAATAGATAAAGAATTCAATTAACTGTGTGTAAAAAGGCTTACCGGAGGCAGCTACGGCCTGGCAGCCAGTATGCATTCAATATCCATCACCTTTGTGGCAAACAGACCGTAATCATTTCTGTTCTGGGCTTGTGTGACAAATAGAATCGATCCCTGTAATTTCATTTCATTCAATAGCAACCATCTGTTTACTCTGTCAATGTTACCGGCTCTAAACATTATCAAACTCTTAGCAGCCATGCAGCAGAAAGCACTGCTTTATGCAAGAGCTGATACAACGTCCTGAGGTGGCAGCGATGTGACAGGCGATGACCAGAGCATTGAAAAAAATAGACTTCGCTGCTAGTCTGCCTCCAAGGTGGGCCGCCTCAGACACCTAATTAACACCTAGGACACCCCTAAAACATCAAACTCTGATTGGTGGGGGTGACAGTCAGGAGGCAGCTGATATACAGCTTAGTGGTGCTAAAGCTGTTGGCTTGGTCATTCTTCTGCATCTATATAAATATAATGCGTTCTTCTCCGTAAGAGAGCCGAATTCGTGCATTTATGCTTTACATAGGCAGGTGGATATGCAAAATATCAACGAATGCTTCAGGTACTATAATTATTATAAGCCTCTGTGTCGCACACAGTAAAGTGACAACGCCGCGTGCACTTTTTTTTTGTTTTCTGCACGCCTGCCTTTTTAGCACACGGCGTCACGACTGCGCTGTGTGAGGGAGACGGATGCACTCTGGCTTCCACAAAACTCGTGTTTATTTGGACTGCATCTCCCCACTGTTAGTAAATCAAGGCGCTGAGCTTTAAGAGTCTTCGCCATGGGAGGAATAAGGAAGTCATCCTGTTTTATTCCTCATGCCAGGAATTATTTAAATAATAGATAACTGCTGGTGTAAATTTGCACCGCTGCGTTGCAAGGCTAATTGTTCCTGAATTATAGAGATGCAGTCAGCCAGATGTATGTAACGCAATTATCTCTGTGTGGTTTCAGGGCAAAATCCTGTCAACGAAAGAGGTTGGCTTCTTTCCAAGCGATGCTGTGAAGCCTTGCCCCTGCGTAAGTAGCATTTCCTTCCAGTCCTCTTGTAGTTCTAACTCACATTTGGCTACATTTATTCACCAGGCGTGTGGAGATAATTGGGAATTACGCTTATTTTACCTGGCAAAAGTAGAAAAACAACCCACAAGCTTCTATATTTAAAGCACGAGGAGTCCGGGTTGTTTTATGAGACACGAGCAGTTCACCACTTAATTTAAGCAAAGTACAAAATGATCTTTTAAGGAACAAGCAATGCTTCATGTTGTTCAGACTAATCCGGAGAAGGAAGGAAGGAAAAATTCCATGCATCTTCACCGACACGAGGGAATTATGAATTGTTTTGCTGGACTGTCATGTTCTGTTTGATAAAATGAAAATCAGACTCTGTCCCAGCTGCCTTAGGAACATGAGGCCTCCAGTAAATAACAAACTGTTATCACCTTATCTCACTGTTGTAAAGTTAAGAAGTGCATTAAGCTGTGTTATTGAGGTTGCACAGTGGAAAAGCTTGTGTTTTATAGAGGAGCGATGCACTCGCTTTTAAACAGGCACCAAGATTTTATTGGAGTGGTTTGTCTGCGTTGTGTCTGATAAGTGTCAGCATCGTGAGAATAACAAAAACACGTGTTCGTGGTTTTTTTCAGGTCCCGAAGCCCGTCGATTATTCCTCTCAACCTTGGTAGGTTCACCAAACAGCCCTCCCACTTTGTGCTGTTTTCACCTTCTTTTATCCACATGTAGTCGGAGTTTTAGTCTTTTTTACAACTGGACCTGTTTGGCTGCTGTGCTGTAGGTTTGCAGGCCCTATGGAGAGGCTGCAGGCAGAGGCGGAGCTTATCAACAGAGTCAACAGCACTTATCTGGTGCGCCATCGCAGCAGAGAGTACACAGAGTACGCCATCAGCATTAAGTAAGTCTGCTACTCTGTGCCACTAATAAAAGTTGCTACCTCAGATGCAGATTTGTGACAGAGGACAGTCAAGACTTGATTCTTGGCCCTCAAATATCAAATATCAGATCAAAGCTTTTATTTCCATTAATTTTAATACATTTTAATGTTGAGCTTGTGCAACAAATTACGTGTAATCAGAGTATGTAAAGTCAGCTGGGTATAAAACATTATTTGACTATAGTGCCGAAACCTCGATTAATTGCTTGAATTTTACATCTTTGTATTAAATGTTGTCGCTTATGAAAGCAGCTTCTAAAAATAGTATCCACAAAAGTAAAAAACAAATAATTCCTTCATATTTTTCTGCAATTTTTGAGTGGGGAGCTTTGTAGTATATAGATTTTATTGTCTTTGTTTTACATGGCAGTGTTTCTTGCCCCACTGTTGTTAGATTCCTCTGATGATGCCTTAAGCCAAACCACAGTATTGACCAATTGAACTCCCAGCTTTGCTCCATAAGTTGACAGATCGATTTATAGTCCTTTGTAAGGATGATGGGCTTTTCCTCTGAGGTTGAGTCTGTGGTTAACCACAGTGATATGTGTGAGATTTACCAAACCAGATGCCTATCATGGAGCAGCTTCTGGCTTAAGGCACATGTAATAGTATTCATTATGGTTTGACCTAAAACCCACAAAACAGCCTCAGTGGTTTATAATTAGAAGCATACAGCCATTTTAATCTTGGTAATGAGGAATTAACAAAGCCTTAGGGTGCTGGTGACCGTACTGATCTCTGTAACGTATCTCCGTGCTGTGAAAAGAGTCCCGTCATGTCCTCCTGTGGAGCCTCTGAGCTGGAATGCTTTCCTTAACAAGGAGTAAGCATGCTTCTCAGCAAGCAGTGGACACTACTTTGGACTTAATTTGAGTTTTTTTCCCCTCAAAGAAAGGAGCGCTTTCATGTTCCTTTTACGCTGAAGTCTTAATTGCATGTATGCACACAGACACTGAGCTCTGAGTAGCACAGAAAATGAATAAGACTGTTCAAGGTCATTAAAACCTCCCCATGGAGAGAGGCAGGATATAAAGAGGCACGTGTGGCTATGTGGCAATGACCACTGGAAATTATTACTCTCAAATGAAAATGCCCTCTGCTGCATTTCCTGTTTGTCATAGCAGAGCTGGCACAGGATTGTTTTTGATGATTTTGTCCAAATCGCCATGAGGCCTCGGTTACGTTTGAATTAGGCTGTAGCATTGTACCCTCTTATATTCTCCAGAAATAACACACAGTTCTGCCCGCGGAGAAGAGGGTTGGGTTTTTATTTAGCTCTGTATATAAATCATAAACAAGTATTATATTGCTAAAATCTTAAAATCCATAACCACATAATTTCCTCAGGGATTAATAGTTTCCTGTTTCTGATTCTAAAATTTCTGAGCACATTTTCAAACTGTTACAGGGTTATTTTTTTAACACTAACAGCTAGTACGATTGAAAATGTTTAGCTCTAGTGTGTCACTGTTTGATTTCATTGGATTTCAATTGAATTTTCATGGTTTGACAAAGACATTGAATTGTTATGTTGCTGAGACTAAGATGAAAAGCCCAATATTGTTGACGACTGCGCGCTACACATGTAGCTAAAGCTGAGCACGTTAGCCTAGCTTAGCACAGGCTAGCATAGGATGTGTACCAGTGCTGTGTCACACTCCAGTAAGTGCGCTAAATACAGCAAATCCACCATAAATAGTTACTACACAACTTCAAGTCTTTGGTGTTAGCGTAGCTTTAATAAAAGATGATACAGCAGGTTAATTATTAAGATTTGCTCTCTCTACGGTTTCATCAGTTTATAGAATAAAGTCACTCTTTAAGTTTTGCTGTTTCATCTGTGTTTGCACCAAAAAAGACAATTCTAAAAATACTGAAAGAATCGCATAACCTGAAACAACCGTCATCTGATTTCATGCATTTATGCACAAAAATGTTAAATGGAGTAAAAAATCCCTGATATTGTTGTCAAAGCACCTCTAAAAATGTTTTTTTATTCCTGCAGCCTTAGACCCCTATCAGCCACCCTGTTAATGCAAACACAAACATGCAGCTTTCAGTTACACACATGCGCACACTCGCTCCTGACCACCCATCATTCACATGTCACAAACCTTTGGGATCCTATGCATTACTGCGACGGCCCGGCTCTCCACGGGGGCTAGATGCCGGCCACCGATCGATGGCGGTGATCAGAGAGGGAAATTACACTCATAACTTATTCAATGGCCCACAGGTACAACAACGATGTGAAGCACATAAAGATCCTGACCAAGGAGGGCTCCTTCTACATTGCAGAGAACAAAAAGTTCAGGAGCATAGTAGTGAGTATTTTTCAGTCTTTTATTTTTTTTTTAAACTTCCACCACTGCAGTTCATAAATAAATAATCCTGTTCACTTAATGAAGTGTCAAAAACCTGAATTTTATTTCAGCAATGTGCACAAAAATAGCTATGATTAGAGCCGTGTTTATACTGACCCGAGGGCTTCAGCCTTATAGAGTCCAGAGCATATTGGAAAGGTTTACCATTTATGTGCCAGTTACTGAGGTTTTCAATATAATATTAAGATACTGGTTGCAAAACCAAATTTAAAAGGATATGGTTAAAGGCAACTTTTATTTGCTATAACTGGGGGAAAATAAGAATCCTCTTAAGGACATAAATGTGTTGATATGATTTCAAAATACTTGGATGTGTGTTTGAATGTGTTCAGGAGCTGATTGAGTACTACAAACATCACTCCCTGAGAGAAGGCTTTAGGAGTCTAGACACCACGCTGCAGTTTCCTTACCGAGAAACGGAGAACGCTGCTATGCACCGCTTCAACCGATCCGGTGGCAACAGTGAGTATACCGAGAATGACCTAGAATGGAAATAACGCAATAAACTAAAACACCACATTTTTTCAAATGAAAGCAGTGCGACTGGACCCCAATACATCCTTCATGTTAAAGGCCATCGCAGTCAGAGAGGAGCTAAAGTAAAAATATGATAGTTGTTTGCTTTTGTTTGTCCAGTGGAGACTCCCTCTCAATCGGAGCCTAGTGGCTCTCAGTGTTTTCATTAGCAGATTGTCTATGGATCTTTAATTTCCATGCATTTGAGGGACGACAGCAACCATCATACTAAACACAGCAAACATGGCCATGAATGGTAAATACACTGATTCTTATAGAGCGCTTTTCTACTCTCCCGGAGTACTCAAAGCATTCTATACAACATGCCTCATTCAGCCATTCACACCCACTCATACAAGCACTTCTAAACTCAAGTGCAACCTAAACTACATTCACACACATTCATACTCCGATGAACGCATTGGAGGGCAACTCGGGGTTAGTATCTTGCCCAAGGATATTTGGCATGCAGACTGGGGAAGCCAAGGATCGAACCACCAACCTTCCGATCAGTAGCTGATCTGCTCCACCACCTGAGCCACAGCCACCCAGAAGCAATGGTTGCCTAGTTTTTGCGTCAAAGCAGACTTTAACAGTTGGTTAACCAAAATAGTTAGCAATTAAGTAATTTCATGTGCAGCCATGACTTTTTAAGCCTGAGACATCTGACGGCAGTACATGCCGTCAGCTCACCAGCATCAGTGGACTCACACTGAAGCCAGTCATTCTTTTGATTGTTAAGTTTTTGTTTCATCCGGCAACACGCTGCTATTGCTGTTTCTGCCGATTTCCCGCCATCTCTGCTCTTGTTTTCTCTTCTATTTTCTCATCTGTCATCCTTCACAGCTCTGTTACACACTGCTTCAATTCACACAGGAGGATCTTTTAAGCCCTGAAAGAACTGGATGGCTCTTTAACAACTGTTATAAACAGCCCAGCCTCCTGACTTTAATTGTTTTTGACTCGGCTGTCAAACGGTGGTTGGCGAGTCTACTAAGCATGTCATTAGATTTGATAACAGTCTCTGGCCGATTGCTGAAGATCAAATCAATTTGAATGCCAGGGGAAAAGGGGGGAAACCAGTTAGAACTCTAAATAAGTTTGCACTATTAATCTGACTTAAGTTTAAATGGAATCTATTTCTCGTCACTTTTTAAATCTGTGTTATTTTGGATGATCTATTTAAGAAAAATTTAAATTCAGTACAATTCAGTTTTGATTATCTAGCACCAAATCACAGGTGTAAGGTCAAATATAACCTCAATATAAGAAAGCACTTGGCAATGGCGGGAAGGAAGAACTCCCTTTTAGCAGGAAGAAACGCGCAGCAGAACAAGGCTTATGGAGGGGCGGCCATCAGAGGGGAAAGATGAGAGAAAAAGGAGAGCACAGGGAAACAGGACAAAACAAAAACTACAGGAGAAAAATTTTATCACATGCTGGCGGTGATGAATAAACACTAGGGGAGTGAACAGAGGCGAGTGGAAAGGAGAGACTCGGTTTATCAAAGGAAGTCCTGCAGCAGTCTGAGCATCATAACTAAGAGAGGGTTCAGGGTCACCTGAGCCAGCCTTAACTATAAGCTTTATCAAAAAGGAAACTTTTAAGTCTAATCATAAAAGTAGAGAGTGTCTGTCTCTTGAATCCAAACTAGGAAGCTGAAGTCTCTGCCTCTACCTTTACTTTAAGAACTCTGGAAACTCTACAAACCACAAGTTAAGCCTGTAGTCTGAGAGCAAAGTGGTACTATGAGGTCATCAAGACATAAAATGTTGCAGAAGTTAAAACAGTGTCAGTATAGATGCTAATTTTAGTCCACGAAGGACTTCTGTAGCTGATTCTGTATATTTTTTTAAACAATTTGAACATGTAACATGCGTTATATAATATGATATAATATTAGGACTTTTATTTTTATTATTTTTATTAATTTTTACCCTAATCTATTCGTTATTTTAAGAGTAAAAAAGATTTTTAAAAAATGCTGATAATAAGATAGCATTTCACATGGGAGTAATTGTATCGAATGTGGGATATTTCACATCATTTCACATGCCAGACAGCTGGAAACCTTTAAGCATCCTCACCGGTGACGATTTAAGCAGCAGGATTTCTTTTTCTACCCGTGTCATAATGAAAAAACGTGTGACATCTCAAGACAAAGCAGCTGTTGACAGCAACACTTCTGATAGGTTTGGGGGCTGTACAAGAACACAGTGATGATTAAGATTATTTATGTATCCAGCCGCTGCTTTGATTTATAATGAATGAATAAAGGAGAATGCAGTATCCAATAACACGGTTTCTTCTTTGTAATTGAACAATTCGGTTCGACTCAGTTTTATTTATATAGAGCCAATTCACAGCAACAGCGCCTTTATATTGTAAGGTAAAGGTCACACAACATTAGAAAGAAACCCCATCATATGGCCTCCTATGAGCAAGCACTTGGCAACAGTGGTAAGGAAAAACTCCCTTTAAACAGGAAGAAACTTCAAGCAGGCGTGGGGTTTGTAACTGTGAAGAAATGTGTTTTTAGACAAAGACAAACAAAAACAAACAAGCTTTTGTTGTGGGAAAAGCTGGCATGCATAAATCCCTTTATCTTTGACTAGAAATGGAAAAAATTCATTATCTGGGGTTTAAATCCACTCAGTTAACTGTTTGCAATCTTCAAACTGAAGTAGAGAGGGATCCTTGCCTTAAAAACCATAAATGTTTACCCCACGCAAGAAGAAACATAAATATTAAGCTCAGCCCGCCAGGCAAAGCACTACTGCCCATTGACTGCTAATTGGAAAATCAACCAAGTGATCACAGTCAGTGGTAAAATGATGATTTCATTTGATGCCTGCATGCCGCTGCGTGCTTTGGAGAAGTCCCTGGCTTGCAGACGATCACGTTTCAAGCGGCAGAAATGTGAACAGATTGTACTGAGCTGTTTGCTTGTTCTAAAGCGGGGCCTGTTGTTCAAACTCAGCATCAAGACACAAGTTGAGACAGCTCCAATCCAAATTTGTTTTGGAGGGTTGTTGTGGTGTGCCCCTCTGTCTTGTAGGCAGCCTGCATTTTTCTCGCTTTCACTTTTAAACGACTCGTGTTTTGATTTCTACTTTCCCAAAGCACTGCTGGAAATCTCCCAATTAACGTTTGTGCTTTGTTTTTGTCGACTGCTTCGTAGTTAGAGAAACTGATTGATTGATATTTCCTTTTTTGCCCATCGTTACAAAGGAAGAAATACTGGCGTTTAGTTAGCTGAAATGTATCCGTGGTGTGCAGGTTTCTAACTCTCGTCCTCATCTTGTGGGAAGCCGCAGCGTGTATGTGTGAGTGTGTGTGTGTGTGTGTGAGTGCGCTGTCGGTCTTCCTCCCCTCTATTATTCACCCGGCTCACATTGTGCATTCCGGTGTGGTCCACAAATCAGATTGTGCAAAAATGAAGCATGTAAGATGCAGCTGGTGTTTCGGTGGCTGTTTGAAGTGGAGCGCGATCCCTCTTCATATTGCTCGTACCTAGACACCATTAGGGGTTGCTGAGCTGTCTCTCAGTGCGCTGATTAGTATTCATTTTAAAAACCACTAGAGCCCTGCTCCTCTTACAGCATATCAATAACCCAGGCCAGTTAACTTGCCAGCAGTATTGTTGGGAGCGGCACATTTTTCATAAAGTTTGGGCATTTATCAGTCATTGCGGGGATTAGATTTTCTATTCCCACTGGCTGAAATGTAGGCTCCTGTGCAGAGGTGGCTTTAGAAACCCGAATGAGGGGTAGACTGGGGGCACGCTTTTAAAAGAACGGCAGCAGATTTGAAAAATGAGCAGAAGACTTGAATTTAAAGTGCTCGTTCTGTTCTCGGAAATAATGAACTGTGCATTAGTCATAATTACTTACTGTATGACATGCACTATATTGCCAAAAGCATTCACTCCCCCAACCAAATCACTGAATTCAGGTATTCCAGTCACCTCCATGGACACAGATGTATAAATTCAGGCATGCAGACTGCTTCTACAAACATTTGTGAAAGAGTGGGTCTCTCTCAGGAGCTCAGAGAATTCCAGGATGGCCAGTCATAATATTTCATCACTACTAAATATTCCACAGTCAGCTGTTAGTGGTATTATAACAACTCAGCCGTGAAAGTGGTAGGCCATGTAACATCACAGAGCAGGGTGAGTGGATGCTGAGGCGCGTGGTGGACAGAGGTCACCAACGTTCTGCAGACCTCCAAACGTCATGAGGCCTTCAGATTAGCTCAAGAACAGTGCATAGAGAGCTTCAGTGCAGAAGTGCTTTCTGGATGCATCAGAGAGCAACTTGGGGTGGTTGGTCTCTTACCCAAGGATATTTGGCATGCAGAAAAGGCAGCCAGGAATTGAACCACCAACCTTCCGATCAGTACACCTGCTCTACAGCCACCCCGCTCATAAGAGTATGACACAGCTCCATTTAGGCGAGGTTTGTGTCATTTCAGGATTCATGTATGATCATTTTGGTTGTTCTGGATGTTGTTGAATTGCAACACTGCACTCTGCATACTATATGTATGTGGAATACGTTTTCCATGATCCTTTCTTTTTTGGTTGTTTTGTTCACCACAGTTTAACTTTTCTGGACTAAAATAATCACTGGCATCTGTTTAAGTCGACTACATTTATTCTCTGCGGTCTGTTTCTGTACTTTAGCAACACAACTGAGCAAAAAAGAACCCTTTTCATTGTTAGCATTTTACCCTGACTGTTCTCATGCCAAACTTTCTCTGCTTCTTTAGTTACGTTCCAAAAAAACCCCACGAACACCAAGGTGCTAATACTGTCAGGGTTAGAGGTTCTATTTCCCACAGCAAGGCAGTGACACTGCCAACTCTCAGACGTTACTGGAACAGGATCAGTTTCTGTAGCTGCCTCCTCTGCCAATAGGAGACAGACTGGAAGACAGACGGAAATACAAATGCAGTGGTTCTCTGGTGGGTTGTTTTTCAAGCTGTACGCCGAGATAAAGGCACAGTTAGTCTTTGTAAAGAAGAATCTGCGACATTTTCAGGTTCAGAAACAGCCTGCACAAAAGCAATTAGAGCACCCTCGAAAAATCCTGTAATAGTGGAATGTGAAATAAAGAAACGGGGTACATTACCGTGTTTTTTGAGCATCTGCAAGTTGGGGAGAATATTACAGCTACGTCTCCAACTGTGCAAAAATCCCCCTTCGCGCTGTAATTGTGAGTAGACTGCATGTTCTTCTCAATTAAATGCAATAAAGCGAAGATGTCATCCCTCATTAGCGAGGCAGGAGTCCTTTTAGCAAAGTGGAACAAGATATGTCATCGCTTTGTGTCTCAACAACATTTTAGGAGCAGTGCACATTTTTAGGACCTTCAGTGTTTCCTTTAATTCAGCGATGGCAATTAGACAAAGACCCTCTTCTCGCTTTTGCACATTTATAACGGCCGTTTGATAGCTTGTTACTGTGTTTTCTATTCCATATCAAGTGACTGTAGAAGATTTTTGAACGTGAGAGGCTTTTAGAATTCAAAATTCTCACCTTTAGTCATCGACAAATTGCTGCAAGTTTTGATAAATGTTATGGTTTGATCTCATATTTGAGTTTGGGAGAAAAAAGATTAGAATTATAATTATAGTTCCAAAAACACAGTAAATACTTTTAGGGGCACAAATTAATTAACCACCGAACATCAGTGAAAGAGCTGCTTCCAGTGGCTGTGTAGATAAGTCTCACTGGCTCTCCCCCTGTGCCTGTCATCATTTATTTTTCATCAAACTGCGACTGTGTGGTTTTTTTTTAAATACCTCTGAAAAAGAAAGATCAAATTTTTTTTACAAAACATGCTTTTTTTTCCCTTCTCCTTTGCTTCTCTCTCCTTCCATCCCTACCCATTCCTGCCCTCCTCTACCCCGTCTTGCATCTCTCCACCCCCCTGCCTGGCCTGCACTGCCTCCGCCCTGCCATAGCCCCATTGCTCTGCGGCCTCTCTCTTCTAACTCCTGCCGGCTACAGCTTTGTACCTCCTTCCTCTGCTCCCTTCTGGTCAGGTACAGGTATTGGTTCTCTCTCTCTCTCCCTGTCTTTGCCTGTCACTTTAACACTGGGTCTCTTTCTCTCTTCACCTCGCCTGTTGATGGCTGCTCGGGAACGCTGGCTGTCCGTTTGCGTCACTGCATGAAAATCTGGGCCTTTTCCATCTTTCATGTAGCTTCTCATTGAACCGTCTCACCTCTTGTGTAGTTTTGCACTCATACATGCCATTCTGTACAAATTGCATGTTTGTACGATGTGTGTCCACATTTTTGCATGTGCCTGCTTGTGTGTGTGTGTGTGAGGTGCACCTTTAAGAAAAAGAGTAGAGTGTGTGAGATGTTTTCCACAGTTGGTATGTGGCTGGGTTTTGTGTGTGCTTGTCCAGGTCTGTCTGTCAAAGTAAAGGTGGAAGTGTCCAAATACACAGAGCTCCTCTATATTAGATATTCTATCCCTACGGCCAGCTTGTAGAGGTCTGACATTCCATTTCCACATGTCAGCTTTGCCCAGTCGGACCACCGGTCAGCGTCTGAAAGGGAAGAGAGCCGGCAGGGTGGGATGGAGCTAGCTAGCCGGCTCCACATGTGTCTCTCACACCGCTGTCTGCTCAGCAGGAGACATGTAGTCTAACACAGACTGCTGTCAGAACCCTGCTAAAGCTAAAGCTATGACTCTAAAGCTATGCACAGCTCTTACACTCAGAGTAGTGAGTTTGTACAAAGTCGCCAGAAGTCAAATTACCTGGCTGAAATTCCAGCTTGATGTACAAAATTGGCAGTTTTTTACATAAAATAGTTCCTTTTGTTCATACTAGATTCTAGCTAGTTTTATGAAGAACAGCTGGCTGAATTTGGCTGTGTAATTAAAACTTTTCCTTCATTATATTTGCTCTGTGGTTTTATTTTCTTGAATACTTTAGATGAAAGGATCAGAGACGCTGGAATTTTATTGACGCTGTGGGGGAGGGGCGGTGAAGGTCCTTTCTATCTTTGTGTGAAAGGAAGAAAAATAAAATTGGTGACCAAAAAGAAACCTGTAGTTGTCAAAGTTAGACGTGTGTAACTCCAGGCCTCTCCACCTCTCTGTCTGTATGAGCGTCTACATGTTGCAACCGATGTGTTTGAACTCGTCGTCAGCAAAAACCATGGATGAGCACATTCTCTCTTTTTCGTCCTGTTTTGCATCCCCCTCATTTTCTTTTCTCTTCCTGCAGTGTTTACCCCCAAAGTGATTGGTGTGGCAATAGCGCGGTACGACTTCAGCTCACGCGACACCCGGGAGCTCTCTCTGCAGGAGGGAGACGTGGTTAAGATCTACACCAAGTCGGGAGCTAATGGCTGGTGGAGGGGCGAGGTCAACGGCAGGGTGAGTGGAAACCTTAAGGTGCTCAATGGCAAATTGTGGGAGGGGGGGCTTGGTTTTGCCTTCCAGGATATCATCTTTTTCTAAAATTCCCAAAAATCCCCATGTTGGTGGGCAGCATGCCATTATTCTCCTTTAAAAACAATCAACCTTGATATAAAGTATGTATCTGTCAGTATTGTTTAATCAAGGCACAGAAGTTTGTATTAGCAGTCTTCACTCTGAAATGATTCTAGCTGCTAAATTCTTAAATCCAATTTTGGGTAGCAGTAAAAGCGGGCGTTTTGCAGAAGAAAAATTTGGCAGATATTTTTGTCTGTGGCTACCTGGAAGGGGCTGTTCAGACTCAGTCTATTTTTTCATTAGTCAGTTGTGTGCAGTATTTATGTTTCCACATATCCTGTTGGAAGGATTCATTTGCTGCTCTTACATCACTTAAATGCATACGTTTTTCCAATGCCAGGAGCGCTCTCTAATCAGGTGTTAAATTCTGAGCGAAAAGGCAGGAAATCTGTGCGTCGACTCCCACTCGTGGCTGGAGTTTAGGTCGGCGGCGAGCGGCGGACTGAGTGCGTGCTTGTGTGTAAATAATGTGTTTGTGCTGCGAGTGTGAAGTGAACAGCTGCAGTAAATGGAGCTTTTCACTTTTACTAAGCCTGATGTGTGCACTGATGCCACTCTTAAAAAAACTAAGGAGGGGGAGAAGAGTCTGTGAAGTGCTGCTAGTGTCTCTTTAGGGCAAGCAGCCAGTAAAAACAGTTGGTATTACTTTTGTTGGCTCTTTCTATTTAAAATTCCAATATATCAGTACAATGATATCACATCATTAAAGCAATACAACAGTTTTTTTTTATTTTACCAAGTTGCTATTGGCCAATCAGTATCTGCATGTATCTCGTCTGGTATGTGCTGATTTAAACAATTTTTCTGAGCATAATGCAGATAAATATGCTATATAGTTTCTTTAAAGTCAGTTACCCCATTATTTTTTCCCTTTGCCACTGACCCACTGTAGACAGATATGTAAAATAATCAGTTGATTATGTGTGGTTTTATGACATGTCATGGGCGTTGACTCACAGTTTAACTACACTTCTCAAAAAATGAAGGAAACCATCACAATAGCACTAAAACAGGAGGATGTAAACACAGACCAGACCTGTGGCGTTTAAAGACGAGGATGACCGTGACAGAAACACTTGATCAGCTCAGTATAACACAAGGCCAAGTGAACACAGCTGCACTGGAGAGGAAACGCCCAAAAAAGGGAATGGTTTTGGAAGTGGTGACGACAAACCGGGGCTTTGTCCTTATCCCTTCTGACTGTTTTTCCCTAGTTTTGCTTTTTGTTAGATTCGTAGCTGCTGACGGCGTTTGATGGTACTTGCAAACCATTCAGGTTGTACTGGTAGTCCAGCTCCTCCAAGATGGCGCATCTATATGTGCTTTTGTTAAAAATGTTTGCTGTGCTTTCCAGCACACACTCATCAGCATGGAGGAGATACCAGGAGGTGAGCTTTAAATGAGGAGAGCTGGACAGGGCAGTAGAAAGGCATCAAAGCAGCAGCAACAGCTCTTTACTGGGTCCTGGTTACATCTGCAAAGTGTCTGAAGTAGCAACAGCTGAAGCAGACTGAGAAAATGATGACTGATGGCGACATTCGACCCCTGTCTGGTTACTAATCTCAGTCTCTTTTCCCCCCTCAGGTGGGCTGGTTTCCATCCACATACGTTGAAGAGTGCGAGGAGTGAAAGGGCCCGCGTGAGGGAAAAAAGAGGAAGATAAAAGAAGAAGGGCAGCGGTGGAGTAAGCAAACCGATCTCATGACAGTGACTGAGTGAGCTTTTGCACCCCCGTCTGCTCCCGCGTTACTTTTCAGAGTGAAGCAGACGGCTTCGCTCACCTCCACGGTGCCCTGTTGCCTAAAACCATCCCGGAAGCCTTTGGGAGAGGAAAGGACTATAGTACGCTGCAGATGCAGAGATGCACAGTCATTTCTGCTTGACTCTGTGTGGCTAAGCGACTCCACCGACTAGCAGCTTGCCTGTCAGCAGGGCACAGGTCTTCGCCAGACACCCCCAACCCACCCCCTCGCCCTCCTCCTCTCCCCCTCACTTCATCCGTCCATCCATAATTCATCCTCCACTTCCTTCCTCCCTGCCCTAGCCAGCCGCAGCGCCACAACTCCCACCTGTTTCCGCTTGCCAAGTCGGCCGTTGCCTGAACTGTCAGCAGCAGATACTCAAACGCCGCTCTTCCATTCATCCGCTCATCCATTCATCCATCTACACCCCCCCTTATCGCTCTGTGTGGGAATAGAGTCATCTGAGAGTTGGGAGACACTTCAGTTTTCCTTTTTTTCCCCTTTCATCCTCATGTCTGAAGGGATTTCAGTCAGTTTTGACCTTGCCTGCCTGTTTTTTTCCACTAATGCAGGTGGATATTGATGACTTGATGACCCAGATTCATACACACATACGCGCGCGTGTACCACCCACCTCTCCTCTCCCTTCAGATTATTATCGCCGCACACTTGCACACGCACTCTTCCAGGAGATGTAAGAGAGGGATGGTGTCGGATAGCATCGCTGCACAGTGCCAGCAATTGATCGCTGTTGTTCCTATTTTCCTTCCACCTCCTACATTCTTTATCTCCAGACCAGCCTCTCATGCTTTTTAGTTGTCTTGGCCGTTAGCGATCCCCACGCTCTTATCGGTGGCAGCTCTGTCAACAAGAGCCCATCCGCCAAGGGTTTATCTTATTGGAGGCATTAGCGGCTCGTCGGGGGTGGTGGTGGCGGTGGAAGGGGGAGGGGACAAACCACGCTACCTGGAAGCCACCTGCTACCTTAGCACTGAACGGCAGAAAAGAAAAGCACATACACAGCCCCAGCCTTGTTCTTCCCCAGTTTATCGTCTCATCGTTTCTTAGCATGTTTTGAGCTGTTGTTCCAGTTTCATCGTGTGCAGGTTTGATAAACACGGCTGATTACGTTCCAGAGGCTGCACTGGTCGACCAGGAGAGGCTATACTAACACCGACACCTGTCTCACAGAAATGGACTAGAAAAAAAATATAAAAAAAATATATTTTAAGTAGTCTAGAAGGACTAACGTCATCTTTTAGAAACCTTTCTGTCACGCTTATATCTGCCTTCCCCCACCGCCCTCACCCCGGTTGTGCACATGCTTCCTTAGTAAGAGTAAAAGCGGATTTTCCCACATTTGAAGGAATAAAAACCTTCACAGAGACGCAAGCTGTGCACGCTTTTAATGTTAACATCAACGGCAGAAAGGAGAAAGGTGCCAGAGGACACAGATCCAACATAGTGATCATGCACGCTGGACATGGAGGACTCCTCAGTAGCTGGCTTTGTGTAGCTTTGTTTAGCAATGAAATATTTGTTGGCTGTAACCTCAAATCATGTCTTTTTTCTATTTTTCAATGTGTACATACTGAAACTTTTATTTAATCGATGGTTGGTGATGTCTTTCCTCACAGTCGCCCTGTCATAGAGCAGTCCACATCGCATGTATTATGTAAGGATGGTCAAAACACTACTTTGAACTAGTCCTTTAATGTCTAGTAAGTTGTTGTTTGTCTGCATTTCTTCATTTTTCCTTCTTTTTTTTTTAACCATGCAGTTCAGCTAAAATATGATCGCATTTGTCATTGGAGCACACTGCAGGGAAGCTTAAGGAGCAGCTTAAGTGGAAACTATGGTGAAATTCTCTTGTAGACGTTGAGTTTTCAGAGTTTGTATTGATTTGACGAGATGAAAGAAACCATCGCTCTTCAGCTAACTCGAGAATCAGCCCGCAGGGCAATCCTTCCAGTCAGAGCTAGCCCTTCCACTGTCACGTCTGCACTGCGGTGATGCCACTGAGTATCACATTTTCTGAATTTAAGTAACGATTTATTATGAAGCAAGCCATTTATATACGCTTAATGGAGCCATTATAGTTGAAAGTCATTAATAACTCCTTGTCAGCGCCGTCTCTCCACGCCTTTTGTGATATGTAGGAGAAATGTGTTTTATATGCAGACGTTTTCTTAAAGAACTAGACCGAAGGATCGCGTTGTCATATGTTTGTGCCGTCTCCCTGCCTACCCGACACACTTTCCTCTGCTCATCAACAGTGTCGTTAAGTGACCACTAGATGGAAGCATTTTAAACACAGCCTAGCAGCCACTTCTCACTCTGCAAAAGTTTGGGCATGACATCATCTGATTAGGAGGTGAACGATATTAAAGGAAACAGCTGGCAGCAGGCTCAGACGTGCTGCTGCGAGCGTGAGAAACAGAGGAAGCTGTGAAAGACAAGCCCAGAGTATCAAAGTACAAAAGGAGGGTTGTTTAAACTGCTCCTTGGGCAGATACCACCATGACTTTTATTTTTTATTTTTTTGACGTGTATTGATCATTTCTGATGTTCGAGAAACTTCTCATCAAGTAAGAGCCTTCAGGACCTCCTGCTCTCCAGCACGACTGCTGTCTCCGAACAGTCAAACATGAGATTTGAGAGTGAGAGAGAGTTGTGCTGCAGAAGGAGCACACCTCTCTCCCGTCTGGGGAGAACTGGAGAGCTGGAGTGGGCTCCTCTAATCGCAGACTCTGGTAATCCACTCCTGCTCTCCCTCCTCCACCCAGATGAACTCTGACAGCGGGGCCATTTACAGCTGCAGGCAAGTGTGCCTCCAGATTTTTTCTTTTCTTTTTTTTTGTGGGCAGGAGGGACGGGAGGAAGGCTCAAGGGTATCTGTGATCTAATCATTACACCATCTCCTCACCTCAGCGACCCTGCTGCATCCATCTCTCTGTCGGCTCCCCTCTCTCTTGCTCTATCTCACCGTGTCACTCCCCTCCTCTCTCTCCCACTCGCTCTTTACTGCTCTCTTTCCCCATCTATCTTTCATCCAATCTCCGTCTCCTCTGTTTCTCTCTGTATTCCGTCCCTCAACCCGACGCTCTGTAGGCTGTGACCGCCGCTGTGTGTTGGTGGGAGGAGAATCGGAGATTCTGTATTACGAGGAGGCAGAGAGGCTCAATTGGAAAACAAGCCCAGCAAAATGAGGACTAGTTTAATTTTACCGCAAATTAATAGGCCGGGAGAAATGATGCCAGTTAGAGAATGAATTAGAATTTACTCTCGCTATTGTGATCCCCTTGGTGTATGCACAGATTATTTCCATATGCACAGGCACATCCCACGTGGGAAAATCATTTTGACTGAATTCAGGGCTGTGTTGTTGTATTAACCTGAAACACAACTCAAATATGAAGAAAACATGGATTTTTTTTTTCTTCCTTCTGTTTTTTTTTTTTTTTTTAGTCAGTACTTCCTGTGGACTAAAGTTTGCATTGTCTGTGTTCATGCTTTTGTTATTTCAATGAAGCCAAAGATGTATGCTGTACTTACTGTTATGTCTCATAACCACGGTACCCAACCGCTGTGGCCTAACTCTAAAACTGTGCAATCCTGAGTGTGTAGCATATCCCTGTATTGTTGCTGTACTATACTGTAAATGATGTACATAGCACATAATAAAGATATACAGTACACAGCTTCTTCTGATGCACTTGTATTTCATGTCTTTTTTTAATAGATTTTTCTTAATTTTGAGAGATTGTAGTTTGAGTGTCAAGCCCTGGAGCTGAAACAACACAAATGCCAAAAATGTCAGTTCCTCAAATGTCCACATGAGGCTGACTCCAAACGTGAGTCAAATCCAATTGATCCCCACTGTTAAAATGCACATTTTTACAGCACAAATAAAGATGTTTAAAGTCTGATTAAAAATATATTTTTATATCTATTGCATATTTACACCATGACAGCTTTATAGGGGTTGAATTTTTATATATGTCACTCTATATTTAATTTGAATTAAAGTATGCATTATGTGGGGCGTGGTTTCTTTGTATGACAGGTGGATGTCAATCCGGTTGTTCGGTCTGACGTCACTAGCCGTGTCTGGGTCTAAACTCTGCTGCAGGTCCATATATCAAACGATCAGTATGGCATTAGTGAGAGTTGAAAAACTGTCTAAAGTCTTTCATCTTTAATAAAATGATCAGCGTTCTGCTCTACCAGGTGTAACAATTGAGTTTAGCATCCAGGCATCCATGAAAACGGAATTTATGACATTTAACGGAGTTAGAAGTTAGCAGGGAGTTAGCTCGCTAGCTTCTATCTAAATACAATATAGCATGTCCTGACTGCGGGGTTTTGGAAACAAATTAAAACGTACAGCTCTGTTATCACTTCCAACATAACTGAAGACAGGAAACTAAACAGCAGTGACGTTTGTAGGGTTACTGAAGTTGGGCTAGCTGGTACATAATGATGTGCTACCGCTAGCGACACAGCTATGTTAGCATAATATAAACAAGCTAACTTTTTTTCCACTCGATAAAAGTTACCGTGAGTGTTCTCGGTGGTCAGGAACAAATGTAATCACATGGCAGGATGCTGTAAAAGGACCAAACTTCAGCCAGGAGAACAACTGAGATAATCCATCCACAATACGAGGTTAGTCATTCATATACTGCTGCATGGGCTGGGCTGTAGTTACATCCTAAGGTTTTAAAAACTGAGCTTAAATAAATGATTAGCGGTGATAAAAGCCGAGGGAGGTCAACAGTGATCACTGACTGTTTTAGGAGCTTTTTGGGATTAAATAGAAGAAAATACATAACATTAAACATGTTAACAACACAAAAGCCATATTAAACGCAGACTACTTTATACCCGGAAGTAGGATTCGTCGCGTCATCACTGAACAACCGGATGCTGCTACCTCTTGATCATGCTTTTTATTTTGTGCATTTTCCCAACTGTAGGACTGATAAACACTATTTTAGCTTCGCTTAGGTTAGCTAAACGTATGTATATTGACGTCAGTAAATTTGTGTTTACAGTACTTTAGGATATAGTTAGCTCTACAGACTGGGAGTGAGTATGAACATTATAACCTGTTTTGAAGTGGTAGGTCGTTTAAAATGCAGTCTAACAAGTGCAACCAAACATCAGGTGTTTCTGTGCAGCTTTGATCGCAGTCCGTCTGCTAGCTACAAATGTCGTGCAGTGTGTATTTTTTAGAGTGGGGAAAAGTACATATGTGACAAGTTCAGAGATGAAAGACGTGAAAAATGGCAGGAGAGGTTATTATTGTTTTTAAAGGTTATTTTTAAAAGTAGGGACTGAATAGCAAGTGACATTTGATAAAATGGAAATCCAAAGCTACATGTAACATACTAATCCACGCTGGAATTTTTGTAATCAGATGGTGGGTCTGTACATGAAGCATTGCTAAAATCATCTGCTAATGCATTTTTAAAAATCTTGAAAAACAAATTATGGTAAGAGTATTAGAAGACTGGACAGTGTAGTGACGGTAGTACTGCCTACAGTAACAGGTGATGTTAGATAGGAGTAGAGCAGCCTGGTGTTCATGGGTAACTGTAAACTTAGGTATAATTAGGAAAAATACCTTTTTTTTCCCCGCGTTAGCCAAATTTCACCGTCATACTACTGTAGCCTTGCACTCACTAAAGGTTGGAAGCAGCCATGAAAGCTCATGTAACATCATATTTAGGAGCTATTACTATCTGTGTGATGCACTCATACAGTCTGGATGCACATATCTATTGACGCTTGCTAGCACTAGCTGATAACTTAGCACTCCACCTTTTTTTTGGCTCCAAAGAAACAACATGACGCTGGCAAAAACTGGCAAAACTTAAGTCTTCAACACAGGAGTTCACAGAGCGACGGGTGACATCACACTAGCTTTGCCCATCCTTTGTACACAGTCTGCTTTGCCTAATTTAGCAACATAAGTCACAGCCGTGTTGAAAAAGTGTTAAAAGTTGTAAGTTCCTACATGATTCTCAATCATACTGCTGCACTGGAACTGAAGTATTTTTACTGAAGTATTTCCATCGAAAATAATATACACAAATCAAACCTTCTGTATATTACCACTTCTACTAATGCAAGCTTTTTTGGCGGACTTTCTCTCGTTTTCCATCGTGATATTTGTACATTAACAGGCAACCTCATGGCCACATACAAGCAAATAAAAGCAAAGAAGGCTGAGCAAACATAAAACCTGCATGAGTTATATTTATTAAATGAAAAAAGTGAATCATGTTGGTTGAATATATTTTTATCATACCTAAGAAGCACAATTATAGACATAACTTTTAATGAAGACTTGGATGAATAATTTGGAGTTGGTGAATTTTCAGATAAATTGGACCCTGAAAAAAATATTCAAGGTTAAGGCACACATTACAATTGTGAATATTGGTGTTATTAGTGGGAAACTGCTTAACTACGTGCTGGGTCACACTGTGCTCATTAGCTGACACGTTTAACTCTTTTAATCTTGCAAAATAATGAATAAACGAGGACATGAAACATCCTGTGAACTTCACTATGGTCAGTTTCATCTTTGTTAACTCAGTCAGCCTGGAAGTGACTTTTTTCTTGAAATTAGGAGCTTAAATTGCGCAGCTCCCATGCTGTCACTGACGCATTCTGTTGCTGTTTCCTCCACAGGACTTAAATAACCTGCAGCCAGTGGGGTGCTGTTTCTCACCAGCGTATTGGCTAATAAGTGTGAATGAATGTGGGGATAAACAGTGGGTCTTGTTGCTGTGATCATGCTGATAATTATGAACCGACTTCTAAAGTCTCTACTTCTAAAAATAGTAATAAATGAATACAAAAAAGGTAAACACTACCAGTACTGTGACTGTGCAAAAACACGCAGTGAATAGTTGTATTGGTGTCAAAAACAACAAAAAAAATGTGTACAAAAGTTGTGTGTACAAGCCACAGACCATATGCTTGCTGTGGCTTCTATGTAAAAGTGATCTGAATCAGGTCTTGTTTATTTGGTTGTGCATATGTGGGTGCCCGTGTGTGGGCGGTGGTCTCTTTGGCCATCTGGTGCCTGGTTACCTGCCACTGCTGCTCGGTCTCCAAATGGATCAATAGTGGCGGGCTGTAACAGCCAGTGCCCTTGGCACTGCAGGGGTGGAGAGTGAAGCTGTACTAAATGCCCACCAGGTGGGCTTCGCCTTGGCTGGGCCAGTCTGGATCACGCCGGTCCACTTCCAGCTGAGGTTTAGACCACCAGTGTGACAGATGGCTGCATGACATCACCCTTCTTCGCCACTCTGAAAGAATGTTAGGCCCAACTCTTGGACTGCTGTAGTCGTGCTTGATATGAGATTTTAACGATGAGCAAATATTTGTTTTATGTGCTGCAGGAAACAGGGTGGACTCATTTCTGTCAAAGATAAGACCCAAAGATGCCTGCTCAGTGGAAGTCCATCTTATCCTTTAGAGAGAAATGTTACTTCTCATTTATAATATTAATCCTTTTTGCTGTGTTAGGTTAACACAATGAGGACCAGCCATTCAAAACTCTGCTCAACTACCTGAACTGGTTTCACTTTAGCACTGCAGCCATTTTTCTTTTCTTTTCTTTTTTCAAATCCTTCATAAGAGCTGCCGTGTTTTGACTTCTTCGACTGCACTCCACATATCCCGCTCTATTTCTCACTCTGCCTCGCTCATGCTTTCTCTGGGTTTATTGCTGTCTTTTGGGGCCATGAGGGAGCCATCATCATTGCCAGACGGTATGGCTGCTGTGTATAAATATCAAGCAGCACTCTTTCCCCAATGTTTTCCTGGAGACTATCAGCACTGCATAAACATTGAGGTGCTGTCTACAGAACACACTCAGACAGCTCATCACCATAAAACCACACATACACCTGTCCATTCAGAAAAAAACAGAGCCACACAAACACACGCACGCTTGCTTTCCTTACTGGTTGGAGCCAGTACATTATTGTAGCCTCTAGCTTATTTTCTTACAAATGTTATGTATGCAGTGTTTTTTAAGGAAACATATGTCTGCTGTAGCCCTGCTTGCATGTTAACATGGCTCGGCATTGCTCAGAAACAAAAGCGATTGCATTTATTCCATCTGACACCTGCACGAAATACACTCATGCATACTGTAGTGCACTTTTCAGAGCCTCACTTCTCAGTCTTCGCTGTTATTCACACATGCAATCACAAACAATCTATAGCGCGTGTCCCCCAACGCACACGGCGGTGACAGATGGTAGCGAAAAACTGCCTTCAATAATAACCGCCGTTACAAAACGGTTAAAAATGTATCCTTTCGTCAGCTCAGAGACTCCCTCCAAAATGTATTCGCCACATTACACTTGCTGCATTTAACAGGTTCAGCTCTTTTCTTCTCCGAGCCTCCTTAGAGTCGTAGAGGTGTTTGTCCTTCCAGATCCACGTTCAAGGTCAACCTGAAAGCTTCCCGCGTAGCCGGGAGTGTGGATGTAAATGTACTGAAACACAAATACGAACCTGATAATAAGAATCTTAAGTTGATGCATGCCGTTATATTCTAATACATGTGTCATCACACTCAAGTATTTACAGTGTGATGACGCCCTTTAGTTCGTTCTCCAACATTTCTTTTTCATTGCAAGAAAAACAAGATGAAAACAAGAAAAGCCTGGGATGATTGTGTGTTTGTGTCTGCATATGCACATGCATCACACCTGTGACCTATTCATGCTGTCTGGAGGTTGCTGTAATACAGAGGCAGAAGGTTATATATGATTATATATAGTCGCCTTGAGGTGACTGCTGTCATTGTTGGTCTTGTGCTGTATAAACAAACCTGAACTCAGTTGAATATTGGCCTTCTGTATTATTACAGTTAAAGTTATACTAACTCATTCCAGTGTGTTACCATGGCTACATGACAGCAAATTACCACAGAAAAGCACAATGCTTTTAAAAATATATAAATGAAAAATAAATAATACATGCATGCACTATGCATTTGTGTAAAATGTACTCGTGCACATTCTTGCAGAATACAATCGTTCTCGCCTCAGATCAGAGCAGATTCAGATACAGTCGTGAAAAAGTTTGGAGACTCTCAGCAACAGTACCCTGACTATTGTCAGTGGTCAGAATGTGTAGACACTTCCTGCAAAAAGAAGACATTGATGCCATTGACCGGCCCTTACATTCTCAGACCTGAATCCAATTGCGAACCTCTGGGACATTGCATATAACTGCATTTGACATCCCCTAATAGCACCACAGACTGTCCAGCAGCTCACTAATGATCTGATCTAGATCTGAGAGGAGATTCCTTCATCTACTTCCCTACTGTTTCATGCTATTAGTAGTAATAAGGACACTAGCAAAAAAAAAGCAAAACTCGAGAAAAATCGGTCTGGTGGGATAAGTAGAATTCAATTCAATGTATTTATATAGCACCAAATCACGACAACAGTTGCCTCAAGGCACTTGCTACTGTACAGTAAAGACCCTACAATAATACAGAGAAAACCCCAACAATCAAATGACCTGCTGTGAGGAAGCACTTGGCAATAAAGGGAAGAAAAAACTTCTTTTTAGCAGGAAGAAACGTCCAGCAGAATCAGGCTCAGGGAGGGGCGGCAATCTGTCGCAACTGGCTGGGGCTGAGGGCAAGAAGAGGGGATGGTCTGTGGTCACCACCTGCAAAACCATTCAGTTATGAGGCTTTATGTGGCCTGCTGTCACTTTATTTAACGCTGAAGCCGATAATATAATTTCACAATGGTTTATGCTTCCTAACTGGACTGAATGATATCCCTGAAGTTTCACTGATTGTGCTAAACTGTGATGATCAAGTCATGTTTTAATGGGTTTTTTGAGCAGTGGATTACATTTTTCTCAGAAAAAGGCGAGCACATCCTGGATGAGCTGTAACACAGAGGACGTCAAGAAGTACAGTTTGGTGTCTTAAGAAGAAATTAGCTATAGAGAAATTAAATGTTTTTATGCCACGGTGTAAACGTGTAAATTTCACTATCAGAAATGGGTATTTTAGCATCTTTAAGGGTTGACTCAATTTGGAGGAAGCCTCTAGTGGCCATTTGTGTCCCTGCAGTTTTTGGAAGCGCTTTGCAACCTGACATCATTTCTTTCAATCATATAGTGCAACCTAACGTGTATGCAGAAAAATTGAGAATAAAATTGTAGTTTGGGTGGATTATATTCATGAAATTCCATTTTAATTATATATTTACAGTGACTGACTCATTTTTATTTGTACGTGATTTTAGAATTTTCTCATGCGATCACCTTTTGACCTTAGCACTTTCACTTACAACAATATAAGATCCCCTAAAACCGAAAACTTTCATATAATTTAGATGAGTAAGAACTTTATTTAAACTTTTATTAGGCTTTCAAAAGTTTTCAAAAATATCAAATAAAAATGTGGATTAAAGGGCAAATATAATTCAGTGCCTCATGCAGTGGCACTGACATAAAAAAAAACATGGGTGTCTTAGATTGGAATATTTACCTCACTACAAATGTGCTATTGCTTCAAGGCACCGCTGGGACACGCAGATACAGAATATATATGTGATGTTAGTTAACAGGCTAGAAAGGGTTGAAGCCGCCTCAGGGCGAATATAAGAGAAATATTAGGAACATTAATTTTAAAGTGTGTAAATGAACTCCAAGTAGCCTTTTATTTTCACTCCAGCGGATTTAAATTTTAAATCAGTGTTTTGACTCATGCACAAGTGCAAGTTCATCACAGCAGAGGTCTCCGGGAGATCCTGGAATTCTTCCGTCCCCTGTGATTTGTACCGGGAGGCTGGAGCTCACAATGATCCACTCCAATTTGGCAGAGGAGATGAGGGAAGGTCTCACTCTGCGTGGTAAGCTACTGTCTCGGTTACATTTCATTTGCCCCTGTCTTCCAACTGCATTAGCCCATCACGCCTTGTAATATTGAAGTGGGACTGGAAGGATTTTCCGGCAGCGTATAACTTGAGTTACAGGATCCTCACCGCTGTAATGAACGCTGCAGACGGGCAGTATGACATGCCATTTGCCTGACATCAATTATCTACATGACTATCACATTTCTAATTTGACATGTTAACCACTTGATTGCATTTACTCCACCGAGATGTTTGGTTCTGAGCAAGTGTGCTGTTTTAATGTGGGGACATTATGGCAGTATCATGAATAAATGTTCAGTTTTTTCCCCCTCCCTATGATTTAGATGCTGCAGAGACACAATTTACTGCTACACTTAGCTAATACCTTAATTCTGTAATGTACTTCTTCAATTACAGGGAAGAAGAAAGAGGATGAATTCAGCTATTTATAGTTGTGTTGTTTTTTTTTAATATGAAAAGCACAGAGCCCTGGAGGCCAAAACACTGTTAAAAACATGCTGGTTAACACTTGACACACAAACGCAGCACAAAGCCATCTGTTTCAAGTCACAGATATTTCAATCAACGCTTAAGAATAAGACGATGGGGAAAAAAAGTGATATGGGAGCAAAAAAGAAGTTTTCTGTACTTGAGATCCTCATACTGCAGCCGGTGCACCCAGTTCGATCTCTGATAACAAGAAGTCCCTGTTAGGGCTTTACTTTAGCAACGTTTCACATCTGTGCTGCTGCAAATAATGAAAGGACTCAAAAGCCAGGGAAGAAGGAGAAAAATCGTTTATTGAAAACAAATGTGGCTAATCAGCTAACATTAGAGAGCCGCTTTACATCAATCCATCAGATCATCTTATAACATCATACCAATCAAAGCCTACTTCTAGTGTCCGTTTAAACAGGAGTCGCTGTTGAGAAGAAGGGATTGGCTGCTGGGCTTGCACATGCAGCTCTTTGCTTTGCTAGACGTTCATGAATGCAGCGTCAATACTGCTAATAAAATATTAAAAAGACATATAAGCCCTTATTAAAGTTTTTAATTTGGTAAAACAGAAAAAAAAACCTTTAAATATGCATCTTAGTTTTGTTTACGTGTATTTTGGCTTATATGACACAGCAGATAGTGAATATATTATAGCATATCTCTCTCAGATTGACTTCTCTTTTTATTGGCTCACTGTTATATCCAGAATTGAATTTAAAATTCTTCTTCTCACATACCAGGGCTTGAGTAATCAGACCACATTTCTTCTTAAACACCTCATAGTGACAGTTCCTATGGTTTAAAAGTAGAATTGGAGGCCGAGTCTTCAGCTTTTAGGCCCCTTTTCTGAGAAACAAGCTCCCAGTTTAGATTTAGGAGACAGACTACTTTTCTACTCATAAGATTAGCTCTAAAACTTTCCTTTTTGATAAAGTCTGTCGCTGGGGCTGGATCAGGTGACTCTGAATCCTCCCTCAGTTATGCTGCAATAGCTTTCTGGGAGGTGCTGCGCCCCCGCTACCCGGCCCTGGATAAGCGGAAGAAGATGGATGTATGGTGTTTATACACCACTCTGCATTTCATCATTAGTTATTATTAATCTCTGGCTCTCTCTCCCACAGTGTATTTTGTCTTGTCTCCCTCCCTTCACCCCCAGCTGGTTGTGACAGATGGCCGCCCTGGAACAGGAAAAAGAAAAACTCCCTCTTCCTGTCAAAAGGGAGTTTTTCCTTCACATTGTCGCCAAGGGCTTGCTCAGAAGGAATGTTGAATTGAACTATAGCATAAAGAAACATGAAAGTCTGAGGATCCTTGATGTTAGATGTAACTTTTAAATGCTCTTTGAGAATCAGTGAGGATGCGTCTTGTCTGACACGCGACTGTGGTTCAGGGTTGTTGATATGATGCACTTACACTTGGTAAGTATATATGTATGCAGACCCCTACCCCCACCTCCCCCACCCCCAAGCCCGTGTGGCAGAGGGATGATGGAGATGTGAGAGGCAGCGCTTCTATTTTGGGGTCTTTGAGTCTAGCTCACGCTTCGCTCTGCCTCTCTCCTTCCCCCCAAACCTCAACTGGCAATTGTGCCATTCACAGCGCACCCATTCCCCAGTGTCCCCTGAAGCACCTCCAGTTGTATTCAGCTCCCATTTGTCATTCCTAGGAATGTGGTGGCGTCAGCAGTTATGCCCCAACCTCAACTGACGGTACCACACCAACAGAACGGGAAAATTTCAGCCCCTGCCTAAGGTCACCCTACTCCCTTATTACAGTTTTATATCTTCAGAGTGATGGATAATGATGATGTTGTTGCCCTATTTCATCTGCTGTGGTAACCAAGCTCACGCGTGAATTGCTCATTCAGTTGCATTTCATTTATGCGCTGGCTCACTGCTCACAGATGTGTTAGCTCCAGCGGTACATTTAAAAGCAGACCCAAACTCTGCTTCATACCAATGTGGTTCTGCTAATTGTATGCAAATGTCAGGGCTACCGTCCGTGCATAATTTAAGACGTTTTGTGCACTACAGAGTTTTTAGCAGAAGACTTCTGAGTTAAAAATAGTACAGGTGTAATTAATAACAAGCTGTTTTAGTGAGGCAGCTAAATGGACACCCTACTCATTCAGTTTCTTTCTTCTTGAACTGAGACATGCATTCATTTGTTACTATAAAAATAAAAATGTTGATTAGATTAGGGGTAGACACATTGTAGTATATAATGTGCTTTGATATTGTATGTGTTTATTGTACAAGCTCTGATTGTAACAGGGGTGCAAGAACAGGAGGAAAAGCCAGTTAAGAAAAAATAAAAACAACAACTGCAGCAAAAAATGAGTCCAGACTAGAACAAAGAAAACAAAGTGGCTTTAGTTTAAATTAGAAAAACTATCTTCCTAATTACAAATATATAATAAGCAAAGCACTTAAAGAAAACACAGTTTAAAAGATCTGACAGCAGGCACTGCTTTGTGTACCAACACGGAGCCTCATGCGGCAAACTAAAGAGCTGTGGGAAAAAAAAGCTTAATATCTCAACATTTAGATATTGTTGTTGTAAGCAGGGAGCAGAAAATGGAAAAGCGGCTCAGATGGTCTGTGATAGGCTGCGCGATCCCAGATTCACCTGCCAACTGCATGAGGTAGGAGGATGACCTATAACTAGTGCCCACAGAGCCTGAGCAAGCACAGAGGAACAGAGCAGGGCGATGAAGTCATTTTGGCCTGTTGTAGCCACACATGGTATACGCCGTTTGCTCACCATTTTCTTTCTTTTTTTTCACCCCCTATTTTTTGCCAAGCATTTGCCTCACTACACTAAATCCTCTTAAACACAACAGTGGGCGAGCGTGCCATCATTCATAACGCCCAGCCCTGATTCAGAGCGTTTCGAGCCCAAGCTGCCACATTTAGTTGAACTGTACGAAAACAGCCTATTAAAGAGCTGAAGCTCACAAGTTTGGCTGCAGATTTGGATGATAATTCTCTTGGTCCATCACAATGAGAGGCCCAAATTAGCATCTAATAAACAACAATCCTCCATCCATCTTTTCTATTTATCCAGGTCAGGGTCACAGGCGGGCTGGAGCCTGTCATATGGTGGTATAACCTGGACAGGTCACCAGTCTGTTGAAGGCTAAGATGGAAATGCAGACAATCATGCCTAACTCATTATGATTAAAGGAGGAACCCAGAGTTCCTGGAGAGAATTCAGTTACTTTTTATTGTCTCTATATTGTGCTAGATCACAGCAACAGTTGCCTCAATACTTTAAATATGGTAAGGTAAAGACTCTACAGCATTACAGAGAAAACACCAGCAATCAGACAGCACCCTATGAGCAAGCACTTGGCGACATGGAGGAGGAAAAACTCCCTTTTAACAGGAAGAACCCTCCAGCATCACAGATAGGTGTCCATCTTCTGTGATGGGTTGGGGGTGAGGGGAGGGAAGTAAGACCAAAGACACGATGTGGGGAAGAGCGAGAGATTAATAATAACAAATAATTAAAATGCACACAATATCTGCACAGGCTATTTAAACCCAGGTACTTCTTGCTGTGAGGCAGCGGCACTAATCGGCTCACCACCCTAAGCAACAACCAGATATGTTGAAAATTCACACACGAGAAGACGTTTTCCTTAACTGATTAGATTCTGCACACAAACAGTTAGACGTGAGGATCTCTGAATAATGGATCACGGTGGCTACAGAGACAAGATGTTGAGGCCTCCAGTAACTTGTTGAGCAGCTAACGGCGGCCCTCATTTAAAAGGTTGACAGCTCTGCTCTCATCCCTCGCAGCTACAGCGTTCACCTACAGAAACACAAAGGCCCAGCAGCAGCAGCACACACTGTCGACAATCTAATAAATTAAACTCAATTAATTACCGTATTTAGCATAACTCTGGAGTTTAACAAAGGTCTTTGTGGTAGATGTATACATTATAACAATTGTTCATTTTGATGAGCAGGGATTATAAATGAGGCAATTAACGTGCTGTCAGATCGGAGGGGAAAGGGCCTCGCTGCTCATTCTCTGAATCCTTCATTTTTTTTGCATGTAAACTTCAGCCTAGAGTGCAGCGGCGCCAGGCTGTCAGATGGGGGGACAAGGTGGGGCGAGGGGTCAGCCGGGCGCTGGAGTGACCGGGACAGCAGTGGACGGTTGACCCCATCAGCTGAGATGCTTCGTCCTTCCATCTTCTCATGTTAACCTGATTTAACTGAACGACGCGCACACACTCACACACACACTCGCACACACACTCGCACACACACACGCGCGCGCGCATGCAGGCTGCCAGCGAGTTAGGTCCCCAGGCGAGAACTGGGGCTGCAGAGAGGGGGAACACATTAGCCTAATAAGGGCCATCTGGTGGCCATTCATTAACTTGACCATCCTTGAAGTCCCCGACCCAAAATGTCATTTTTCACTTTGCAGAGAAATCCGTTAGGTGACAAGAAAGAACTTGGGCCAAATTACCGGAGATGGAAAACAGTAAGACAGAGAGCAGAAAAAGAGGTGGGACTGAGGAAGAGCGGCGGAGCCAGCCAGAGTTTGTGGGTAAAAAGAGAGTGACGGGGAGTGGGAGCTCAAGTGAGGCCAGAAAGGGAGGTTAATTAGCAGATACTGTGTACACTGTGGACTCATCCAAAGCATAGCATTAGTGGCACAGTGAAACACTTTCACACCATTAGCCGACTCTTTATTTTTATACATCCATTCAACCGTGCGGGTCTGAGCGGTCGACTTTTTTCTATACAAAAACACAGCGAAATGTACCAGTGAAAATAACACCATGTGAGATCCTGTGAAAAACAGCTTCTGGTGGAAATGTGTCTTTTTGTGGAAGGATTAATGTAAAGACACTGTGACAGATGACTTTGTAGTGTATCTCAGACCTTGACTGACACTCATTTGCTATGATAAGTGATTTTTAAATGAGTGTACGCTCGCACTCGCGAGACGCAACGCCCTCGTGCAACGGGGGGTCTGCGCGGGTTTAATCAAGCTGTCTGAGTCGATGCCTGCGCGGAGAAGCGCCATTCATTCTCAAAGCAAAACATTCTGCAAGGTCATATGCAAATGCTCTTATTATTTCTCACATCTTAAAATGTTTTCAAGTGGTAACGTGAGTCATCTGTATCTTTTTTTTCTTTCCTTTTTAATCCACGGCGTTAGGCGGTCATTTCTTTTCTCTGCATTTCCCAGAGCAGATGCGTGTATTTATGTTCAAGGTTGTTGTTGGTCCTGCAGGTAATATTATGTTTGTAGTGGGACAGTTTCATTAGAGCACACCGAGAGCCTTATTGGAGTAAAGTGTTACACATCTCTTCTCTGAGACCTTCCCAGCATGCAAGGACACACAATCTGTCTGTTCAAAATGTCCTTACTGAATCATAATCTCAACACAACTGATGTTTACAGTAACAAATGGTGGGGAGGATAACATTACCCATCCCCGCTCAGCGCTGCTGTCAATACTCTATTATTACATTGTTGTGTACTTGAATGGTTGCTTGAGAGTCAGCTCTTTCTCTTGGCGATCATTATCTAACATTTCTTTAGTTCATGTTCTCAGTAACAGTCGAGCCTTCGCCCTTTTCCTCTGTGCATGTGTAGTGCACTTGTGGCTCCTGTATGCCACACATGTATGTATGAGTTTTGCTGAGGTCTGTATGGACTAGAGTTGTTACGGGCATCAATTAGCTTGTTAACAAGATCAGTACCACAACTTTCTTGACAATATAAAAGCAAATCAAGAAAGTTATCACAATGTGTCAGTAAGGAAGCATCAATGTGTGGTATTGCCAAATACAAAGACAGTGGGAAAGTATGTCAAATTAATTTAAAGGTCTGCGACAGCCTGGCAGCCCATCCAGCAGCCTCTCGCCCTGTGGCAGCTGGGATACGCTGCAGCCCTCTGCACTGGATAAACAGAATAAAATGAATGCATAGTTTAAAGTTTTGGAAACTCCAGGACAGTGCGTTGTCAGAAACAAAGTAACACATTACTGTAATCACATTACATTTTCCAGTGATGTGGTAATGTAACACATTACTGTACTGAATTCAGTAACAGTGTCCAACAAACATGTTTTCCCCCACACGTCACACACTGATAATCAGCTGATTTCAGTTCCAGTTTGGGAGGAGGAAAATGGTGGAGCGATACAGATTTAGAGGAGGGACATATGGACGTTACTTTTATTTTATTTATTTTTTTATTTTTACTGCACAAAAGGACAAGAGCACAATCAGGACAGAAACAGTTGCATTTCTCTGCTAACACAACTTCAGGTCTTTGAAAGCATCTGCACAGACAGCATGCTAACATAGTGAATTACTTTTAGGAAAAGTAATTTCTCTGTGAATTTCATATTCCCGTGGCAGCATGCTAGGTGCTTGCTCAGATTTGAAGTTTAATTTTTGACTATAGAAACAAGTTTTCGTCCCACACAGAGTGTTCAGCGGATGCTAATGTTTTTGTCACTTTTTAGGGACTCAAACTCAAAGTAATGTCAGTACTTCCAAGCTTTAAACCAGGGGTGGGGAACTCCAGGCCTCAAGGGCCGGTGTCCTGCAAGGTTTTAGATCTCACTCTGGGTCAACACACCTGATTCAAATGCTTAGTTGGTTGCCAGGCCTCTGGAGAACTTCAAGACATTTTGAGATGGTAATTTAGGCATTTAAATCACCCCCACTTTAAACGCTGCATGGTCGCACTCTCTCCCTCACTCCATATTATCCATTGTTGATCAACACACGTCTGTTGCTACCACGGACATCGCGTGCTTGTACGTCATTGTCATGAGACACTCTCACAACCAAAATCGCATTTAGTAACGTAGCAACATAGCGTACTAACAGGAAAGGAACAGTAATCTAATTACATTTTTTGCAACAGTAATCCCTTACTTTACTTGTTACCAGAGATGGGCAGTAACACGTGACTTGTAACGTGATACTGCCCATCTCTGGTAATGTCCCCAGCACTAAATATGATAAACACAGCTAGTATGTTAGCAGTTTAACCCTTTAAGACCTACCATAGAACCAAGTCCGCCAGAGCTTATATTATATTTTTACCTGCTGTGGAGCCATTTTTGGGAGCATTTCAAGTTGCTATACATCAATACAACCATTATAGCCCAGATTTTAATAATATGTATTCATTAAGTGCATAGTAATTACATAAATTGCAAAAACGTGCAATAAACTACAAAAAAAATTGAAAATCGTTTTTGTTTTTTAACATATATTTCTAGTTAGAGAAATTTAAGAGGCTTATCCCTCAAAACTGTAAATACAAAAAAGTTGCACAAAATAGTTTCCCACCACAGGAAATTTATTTTGAGTGTCTTCATAGTTTTATTTTTGAAATACACCAATTTTTATACACTGCAGGAAAAACGAAAATAAATATTATACTGCAAATTTGCAAAAAAGCAGCATATGCATCAAACTAAACTATTTCCAGCAGTGCAATATGAGTCCTAAGCATCCCAGAAACGACACAGAAAGTCATAAAGTCAAAGATAACTTTTAAAAAGACGAGTATAGGCTCTGAGGGCCTGATAGTAAAAAAGACTACATTTCCGCGAAAATGACGTCACTTCCGGTTTCGGGCAGGTAATGGCGGAAATGCAAAAGTTCGCGCTGACGTCTAGTCCAACGTAGGAAGTGTTATGAACAGCTGATCGGACCGGCACAGCGTGTTTCTGGAATATTATGTTTTTGTTCCTGAAAGCGCTTTTTATGCAGTTTTTGCAAAGCTTTATGTGGAAGGAAACCGTGACCTAGGACAAGCTGATGGCATAAGATGTGAGTACAACTCCTCCGGTTTCATATGCAAAAAAAATTTTTGCGCTAGCTTACGTGGTTGCAGTGCTACTGGGATTTAAAAATAGTTACGCAAAACAGAGCGTGCCCGCTCCGATCGGCTGTAAAGGGTTAAAGGTCTAGCAACCCATCCAGGGTGCAGCCCGTCTTGTGCCATATGATGACATGACATTGGTACCTGATTGGTGAGTTAGTTGATTATATAGTAATAAGTAGGGGTGCAACGATACACAAAATTCACGGTTCAGTTCGGTTCGATACTTTGGTGTCACGGTTCGATATTTTTTCGATACAAAAAAAAATGTTCATGCCTTTTTAATTTGTCATTTATTAAAATTATAAATATATATTTTGACTCAAAAGTACAGTTTTTAAATTTAATGTTGCTGAAACAACAAAGTAATAAAAAAAAAAATCTATCTGATCGAGAAATCGCTCATCTTTGGAAAAGAGAGTTTATTACAGAGAAATGGCTCTTTCCAAAATAAAAGCTATACTATCCGCTTCTTCTGGGCTATATTCTCAGCAGCATATTAAACATACCAGGTCCCCATAAGGAGAATCATGTGCTAACGGCTGTCTAAATGACTCGGGTAAAGTTTGTAGCATGCGTGCTTGTTGTTTTTGTCTGCTTCCACTTGTCTTTGCACTAGGATGATGTCGGAGTAAATGTGCAGTCATATTTGTTGTGTTCCCACTAGTGCTGTCAGCGTTAATCTCGTTGAAATGACGTTAACGCCACAACACGGCAAATCTCCGTTAACGAGCTACCGCGGATCGCCCCGTGCGTGGGGCTGGACGGCCAACACGTTAACGAGCTAACTGCGCTAACGCACTAGTTCCCACTAATGTAATTGAGCATTGCGTGGCACATCCGACATACTGTTTTACTTTTGTCCATGACGCACTTACCTTCAGGGTCATACGTCACATGAAAACCAAAATAGTTCCAAACGCCAGATCTCAATGAGGGTGGGGGAGGTTCAATTTGCCATGTTGCAAGGAGAGCTTAACTTCTGTCTCGCTAGCTTGCCCTGCGCTCAGTGAATCTGCGTTCGACTGCTCCGCCTAGGCTGCACTATCGAGCGCAGATCCACTGAGCGCTCAACACAGACAGCATCGTCAGAAGGAAAGTTGATAAAATAAATTAAAAAGTTTGTATTGTTCGATACATATGCGTACCAAACCGAAAGCACTGTATCGAACGGTCGTTGCACCCCTAGTAATAAGGTATAGAGTCAAACTATACCCATATATATAAAACACACCCAGCACGCCCCTGCGGGCGGTTTATCCTTCAAGCTCGGGTCCTCTACCAGAGGCCTGGGAGCTTGAGGGTCCTGCGCAGTATCTTAGCTGTTCCCAGGACTGCGCTCTTCTGGACAGAGATCTCCGATGTTGTTCCCGGGATCTGCTGGAGCCACTCGCCTAGCTTGGGAGTCACCGCACCTAGTGCTCCGATTACCACTGGGACCACCGTCACCTTCACCCTCCACATCTTCTCGAGCTCTTCTCTGAGCCCTTGGTATTTCTCGAGCTTCTTGTGTTCCTGATGTTGCTGTCATTCCGAACCGCTACATCGATCACTACGGCCGTCTTCCTCTGTTTGTCTACCACCAGTATGTCCGGTTGGTTAGCCACCACCATTTTGTCTGTATCTGGAAGTCCCACAGGATCTTAGCACCACCACCCTTGGGGGCAGCTTTTGGGCATGTTTTGTTTTTCAGCAGGGCACTAATGTCATACCAAACAGGGAAGACTTCAGTGCAAACTTGCCATGTGTGCCATTATTTCACTCATATGTTTGTGTCCTTGGGGATAAAAAACAGGAAAAAGGTATGTTCTGTTGCTTGCTAATGAAGCTCTTCCTAGGCAACAATCTCAGTTACTGAGTGCATTTGCTCATCAGTGAAACTTGACAAAGGAAAGATTCTCAGCTGGCTGGACACAACTTTTAGGTAACTGCAAGAAAAGGAAGCAAGTAAGATGTTTTCCATGAACTTTAAATGAATTTTAAAGATCACAGTGTCCCTCTTATTCATGCTTCTCTGTCACCCGCCTAAACCTTTCAGTTTTCACCACCTACAACCTGCATTCATGGAAACATTTATCTCATATTTTTGCAGAAGTGTCCTGACTTTATTTTGAGCTGCACAGCCTAGTCCGTCATGTGAACACAGAGCAGATCCACTAAGGTTAGTGGGTTGCTCAAGGGCACTTTAATTCCAGTGGATGTGAAGCAGAGAGGGATGTTTTCATTTACTTTCCCTGGTTGTAGCAGCTGAGCTGCCAAATAACACACTGTACTATCCAAACCCTGGAGGTTGCCCAGCAGTCCAGTTGCCAGGCCAAGGGACCTTTAGCTATGTTTGTGTCTTTACCATCCAATAACCTGATTTTGTTTGTTTCATTGCCAGAACCTTTGCACGGATACTCCCATCTGTAATGCTGGACCACAATACAGATGATTATGCCATCCTTATTAAAGCTGCAGGGATGCCGACGGTGGAGCAAACTGTATTTACAGCCTCAGAGATGCTATTTTGCTCTCCCAGTAAAAAGAGGATACAGAAATGTTGCCTAATGATGGCACAGATGACCATCTTGGCCCTTATTTATGGTTATCAAGCTCCATGAGGCAACAATCTCTCCCTCAGATCGTTACCTTTTTACTCCCATCTTCCACTACATGGTGTACCTGCAGGAACATCAAAGATAGCTGGAATTAGCCCGCCTCTTTGAAGGCGAACAATACTACAGTCATGTTAATTCTCCTACCCCTGTCTCTTCTCTTTAAAGTGAAAGAAACTTCAGATAGAAATATCAGGATCTGTCAAGCATGGCCTCATTTTTCTCAGGTGCCAGAGAGGAGATAACTGAGCAAGCATGAACTTACATAAGGCATGAAAACATCAAGCCATGGCTGACAATTTCATTCACAAATTGAAACAAACTAAGAAGCAAACAAACACCCCCCCCCCCCCCCCCCCCCCCCCCCCCCACAAAAACAAATAGCCGGTTCCGACACTTCTTTCTTTTTCCCAGCCAGTTTTCTCTTTCCCACTGTGGGATGTTAAAGCCAAAGCTGTGAGTCTCACATGTCTCAAAGTGTCTGCACATCAGGTGTCTTGCCATGAGCATGGCGCCGAATCAGTTCTATTTCTGATGAGACAGATGTCTCTGATCTTATTAGTGTGACACAGACAACACAGAACTCTGACATAACTGGCTTTAAGAGAAGACGTGAATAATGCCGGTTGCACTGACAAATTACTGTCAAAACAAACCCACACTGAGTGACAGTAATATGACAAATGGCTTTTCACTTACATCTCTGATTCATTTACTTAGTTAGCTATTACACCCAACGATTCTTCTTCGTACGTATCGAGACAAAGATAAAAAAAATACAAACCGGCATGTGGGCTTTGTGACTTTCTGTTTGACCCCGCATTTGTTCAGTCTATCAGTATACATATATAGTGTTGATGCAGTGGTCGCACTTGCGACCACTTGTTTATCCACGGCACACACTACATCTGTGGAAAACAGCCAGTGTGTACTCAGGTTGATACTATACACACTGCAGGGAAGAGCATGACACAGAAAACAAACACAATCTGTTACGTCAAATCTCCGCACTTCTGTATTCAGTCATGTGCTTTATTTTTGACTTTGACACGAGGATACAGCTTAGTGAAGTGGGATGTGAGACTTTGCACTCAAAAGACCTTATGTAAGTATTTGTAGGGGAGTTGTACGACTCCTAAAAACATACAGTGATAATGACGCGTGCTTCTCTCAGTATGGCTGAAGAAATGTAATGTTTTTCAAAAAACATTCACAGGACAAACGTCTGTTTTATTTTATTTTTTTCTTTTATTGCAGTGGGTTGGGACAGTATTCACAGTGGTCACAACTGAAGAAAGAGTCAAGCTAAGAATCTAGGTGAAAAATAATAAAAATAACTGGGAATATCAAACTAACCTTCATATTTGCGGAAACATCGCTGCACTGGGCTATACCCTATTTTAGTTTGGCCCCTGGCAATACAGCTAGCTTAGCCTGCGTTTCATTGTGTTGCCCAAAACACAGTGAAACTTCAAAAGAGCTGCAGCTGCTGCCCAGAGTCAGTTGCTCCTTACACTACAGGAAACAACAATTAAGCACTAAAGTGATTTACAGCAATCCATAGTATTTTACTCCAAAGACAACGATAACAACAGAAAAGACAGTGAACTTGATCTCAAACAGTTTACAATCAGCACACTCTCCAAACATCAGAAAAAAGTCCCCATCCTTCATACCACACTTGGTACATCCCCCCAGGAACTGAGCTATAAAAGGAGCCCAAAATGGCCTGGACTGGTCTGGCACTTCCTGTGTCCAAACCAAAAAAAGGCTGTGGGTCCAACTGAAAAGCCGCTGTTTCCCAAGCTTCCTTTAACTTGACATGAATGGAAAATGTATTTAATTTAAGGAAATTTGTGAAAGAGATTTTTACAAGGTGAATTGTGACTGTGGGTATTTGCTGTATCGAAAACTCCATACCCCTGGATGCAGAAACGATACCAATAAATACTAAAACTACCATGACAGACATAATGATTGCAAGCTGAATCATGGTCAACTTTGATCGTTAAATCTTTTTTTAAGTTTTTACAAAACCCAACACCTTAACAAGAAGCAGATTTTATCACAGCAGCCTAACCTTCACTGCTCAGCTGAGGATTTACTCTAACAAAGCCTGTTGTTGAAGATTCAAAGCATATCAGCAGGTTGTGTCATCAAATGAGACACTCATTAATGAATATTCACATGCGCTTTGTTGATTGTTTTCAATGACGCCTGGATATCATAGTTCTTTCCTCGTCTCTTCTCCTTTGATAAAGGATGGTCTTATTACAGCTGTCTCACTGATACACTATATGAAGAAAGATGCAAATATTCGTGACAGAATGGGTCGCTCTGAAGAGTTCCACGAGTTCCAGCACCAGGCTGTAACCGACTGTAATTGCTGCTTCAAGTCATTGTACTGAAAAGTGGAAGCGATCATTTAAAGTTAGAAAGCAAATTCACAGAGTGCAAAAAAAGTCACCAGTGACTCAAAATGTGCAGAGCAAACCTCCTCTGGCATTAACATCAGCACAGCACTGTGTGCCAGGAGCGTCATGGCACTGTTTTTAATGGCTGAGCACCTCCTGTAGTTGTAATGTGTAGTGGCCCAGTACTTTTGTCTGTATCCACGTACTTCTGAGTCACTTCACTTAGTTGTGAACCATCCTAAACAAGTGTGACTGTTCGACCGCACCCTAAGAGCAGTCACTACATCTCTACTAAGAGATAACAAGCACAGACAATGTATAGGTGTCTGCAGCACTGCCTACTCTACCTTTATTTCCATTCATGCCCAAGGTGCCGAAATGACATAAACAGCCTCAGTGTGCGTAAAATAAAGTCCTTCTTGTGTCTTTTTTAATGTACAACTAATATGCAGAAAAAATTACACATTACTGTGATTTGGATTTTTGTGTCTCCTCTCATCATAATGTGTACGTGTACTTTAGAATTATTGGTTTCTAGAAATTGAACCGCATTTACCATAATACTCCAGTCTTCATTAATATTCATTTAAAATGAGCCCCAGGCATTCTGTGTTGCCCTCTGATTTTTTTTTTTTTTTTTTTTTTTTTTGCCTGTCCCGTTTGGCTCTTTTGCCATCAGAATTGTTGTCTAAAGGCAAAGAAAGATGCCCAACGGATTTACTTTACCAAATTGACCATCCCAGCCTTGCCGTAATGGTCCATTTGATTCACCTTTTATTGTTTATTTTATTTTCACTTACTGAATACGGGACAGACTTGACTGGGGGAAAGAAGGGGAGAAAGAAAGAGGGAAAGAGAAACAGCTGAGAAGAGGGACGGGGGAGAGGGGCAAAAGACAAAAACCAACAGAATGAGCAGAAAAAAAAAAGAAATAAAAAATGCATATATCAATCACCTGGATCACCTGCTGAGAAAGAAAAAAGAAAACAAGCAGAAGAGAACAAGAGTAATAGAATAAACAGCATCACAATGATATATGGGAATATGACAGTAAATACTAAATATTAAACATTATTGTGCAGCACATAAGATCAACAGAACACAGTGTGCTTTGAGGTAGGAGCCAAAAAGGGTGTAGTTTGTGGGTGTGATCACCCGTGTGTACACCTGTGAGCATGGACGCGCTTGTTTTTTTAAAAGGTTCCTTCATGTAATGATCTGCTAGAGGGTGTGGGGGGGCCACAGCCCCGTCCTCCAGGGCATGAAGCAGGTATGGAGGAGATCAAAACTCCAGACATCCAGAGGCCCCCAGAACACAAGAGACCAAGGAAGACCAACAGAGGGGCAGCTGCGCCACTGTCCCAGAAAGAGCTGAGGAGAGTCCCAGATGAGGGCTCACTCAGCAGCCGCGGAGCAGAAGCCAAGGGGAGTTGCAGTGACGCGCCCGTGAGCTCCGCCGGCAGCCAGCTGTGCCTGAGTGACCGAGCCCCAGGCCGAGAGGCCGGGGGCACCCCACCTCCGAAGTGGCCCGAGCGAGCCCCAGGCTCCAGGCCCCGATAAGCAGCCGCCAAGGAGTGAGCCGGTGTGCACCTGGACGCCCATCCCCGGACACAAAGAACCACCAACGCACCCTCTGATATTTGTATATGCACCCATAACATTAGCGAGGCATTTCCGGCAGATCCGGGTACATACAGACGATTATTCCTTAGGTGTATTGGAATTCCATTCATGGAATCCCAAGCTATATCTGGCTGTGGTTTCCATTTCCAGGTGCAACCATTCACAGTGCAGAAGAAGCCTGTCACTGCAACATCAAACCTGCTCTAACCATGTGATGGTGGCTTGTGTCACTTCCCCTTCACTCCAGACTCTCCCTGCCATTAGAGCCGTATTTGACATCCATCAACTGTGTTGAGCCACAATGGGAATTCACTCTTTACATTTCAAACACTTCCCCGCGAAAACACATCAGGGGTGTCAAGAATTTTAAAGTTGTGGGAAAAAGTATGAAAAAATAAAAAGTTCCAACCCCGATGGCTTTTCTCCATGCAAAATTCTCACTGCAAGTCGCAATCTCACTTCTCAGTGACTTTGTGTAACATGTGCTGTGTCCCTTTCACAATGAGGGGCCCAAACTAAATTAACTGAGTGGACTGACTGCATATAATTCACAAGACAATGAAGTGAATAACTTTCTTTTTTAGAAGTGCAAAGTGACTTAGTTGTGTTCCTATTGTAGCAAGGGATAAAAATCAGTAAAGCACAATACCACAGATACTAAGACTATACTAATTCAAAACCAGGCTTTTGGTACTGCTGGTTGCACTGGTTCAAAAATATCACTGAATGTGTCGTTCCTCAATCTCTGGCACTCTTCCACAGTGTGTCTTTGACCTGTCTTCCCCCAACTGGTTGTGGCAGATGGCTTCCACTTCCTAAGCTTGGTTTGGTCAGAGGTTTTTCCTGTTAAAAGGGAGTTTTTCCTTCACTGTCACCAAGGCGCTTGCTCAAAGGGGTAAGTTGACTGTTGGGGTTTTGCCTGTTTGTATCTGGGTCTTCAGCTTGCAATATAAAGCACGTCGAGACAACTCTCGTTATGATTTGGTGATATATCAATAAAATTGAATTGAATGGAATTATGACAGTAAAACATTTCCCCGAAGAAAAAAATGGACACAACACTAATACACTGCAGCTATTAAAAATCCTAGATGTGTAACACTTAATCACCAGAAGGGAGACATATTGCTGTGGTAACATCACCGTGGAAACTCTCAGGTGCCCTGGCCTCCAAAGGCATCTGTAGCTTTGAAAAATGGAGCCTTGAAAGTATTCATTAGTCAGCCAAGCAGTGAGATTACCCTGCTAATGCCAGTGTGATTCAGAAATAAATTAAAAAAAAAGATGTGGGACAAAGAAAAAAAAGTTTTCAGTTGTTCAAAAGAATTATTTCTAAAGGAAAATATGGGTATGGAAGACTTTCAGTCCCGTTCTGCAAAGGCCTCCAGCTGAGTAGCAGCTTAGTATCCATTAATGGTCTCACTGTGGAGAAAACCGGGCAATGGAAAAAAAGCAGCGGCCACTCAGCACCCACACTGTAGAAAAAAGAAACACTGATCAATAAGTGCTGCGTGCGGTTCGATAAGTGCATTGATCATCGCGCAAACAAACACATCACAACCATAGCGGGAATAATAGTGCTGGGGCAAAGTAAATTCTTTTCAGCCCGACCTAATGTGAGTGTACTTAGGCTTGTGTTCACCCGCCCTCCAAGCATCAGTCAATGAACATTTGAAGTACAGACACTGATGCTAAAATACACTGAAAAGAAACCAGTTTGACATGTGTGATGTTTCTGTTGATGCCTGCAGGTACTATTCTTTTATCTTAAACAATGTCACGATGCAGTGTTTTTTCTTTTACTGTTAGAAGTCTGCTAGCTAGAGAAACATGCACAGTGCAGTAGTCTCTATGATTATTGTCTAAATATGAATGAATACAAGGTTCTCAGACCTGAGCAACACTTTTTGCTCATTATCTTGGCTCGGCCTTCAGCTTTGGTTTTGTTCAGTCTTACTGCTCTGCAGTTTGCAGCTTTGCATTTCTAAAAACTGACTGTAGGCTGTACTGCTTATCCAACTCCAAACAGCAGAGAAGTTAACAACTAGCTTTAAAACATTGCAAAGCTTTTAGGATTTAATGCATTTTCCTGAAGAATTGGGCCAAAATCCAAAGGAAAACAGCATTTTTTTCTGGCCACATGCTACTTTATGAATGGATGTTCAAAGCTACAAGCTATGGCTTGCTGCAGCTCGGGAGGACAAGCGGGTTATCTGCTAATTTGGAGGCTGGCAGTTTGATTCTTCGTTACTCCAGTTGCATGCCAAAGGAACCCCCAAGTTGCTCCCCGATGCATCCAATGGAGGGTGAATATGTGCAAATGTTAGATAAAAAAGTGCATGGGTGAATCAGACATGTTGTATAAAGCGCATTGAGTGCTCCAGTAGTGTAGAAAAGTGCTGTTTAAGAACCAGTAAATTTATAATGTTTGCTGTATTGTTTTAAAAGGAGTAGTATGGTTGTACAGGAAATACAGTTAAATGCATAATTATCTGGACAATTTTCAGAGGTTTTAAAGAAAAGACAACATAGGATTTGATTTTCAAACTGATATATATTATGATGTAATCAATGCAACGGTGTGGTGTTTACTAAAACTCTCGGATGAGTTTGAAGCTTTGTGATTTACACCTCAAGGTCAAGGTCAGAGGTCAGAAGTCAGGTTTTCTGAAAATCGTGTGAATGCAATAACTTGAGGATGAAGTCACCTAGGATTTTCAAGTTGATACCAAAATCTCAGATTAGTTTAAAAGTCTGTGACATTGACTGCAAGGCCAGAAGTCAGAGTTCAAGTTTTCTGAAAATACATTTTTTTCAGAGGATCAAAGGTACTTGGACACACTTTCTGTAATTTCAAATATATATATAAATCGTTTTTAATACATTAAAATCTTTTGTTAGTTAGCTATTGAGATGCTCGGCCTGGGCTTTACTTCTACCTTCAGGTGCTGCTTGTGTGGGGCTCTCTCTGCATTTGGTTTTACTTTACTGGGTTGAGATCAGAGACTAAGGCACTGAAGAATATCTGATTTCTTTGAGTCTGCCTTGTTGCACCGAGACACCTTGAAAAGTCCTTGAAGTTTTGATTTGACACTCACCTTTTTATCTTCGAAAATGTGACAAAAAGGCTCGTCCCCTCTGAGCGTCGGTGGCCTGTGAGTGACACCAGTGGATGTTATATGACAGGAGAATTCTACCTAATTACAGCACTTTCAAAGACATCTATTGCTGTTGCAGCTGAAATGCCTTCGCTGAGTCACAGATTCCCCATAGATAAATTCCACGCTGTTTTTGCTACAGGGCAGAAATAAAAAAAATAACACACCTGTGGCCCCTTTAAACACGTTTTACCAGTCGTTTCCACAAAGCACGTTACAGGGAGAGATAATCCAGTGGCGGTAGATGGCTCGCTTCGAGGTATTTCGGCGATGCTTCATGGTTGGGTCAGGCAACAGCTGCTGGAGGTGAGATATCTAGGATGAAGTCCTCTCCCCAAACGACATCAACTCTATTTTAATTCTCCACGCAGCATGGTGCATTGACACCTGGGCTGAACACATGGTTAAAATTAGGGCCGCTGTAGGAGACCTTGACAAACAAGTGACTTTGACTGAATTCATCAGGGCATCCCTGGAGTCACAAAAGTGTTTTAGGAAAGTTGTATTAGTTTTAATTGTCCATATGGCCTTATTTCAGTTTTTCAGATTTCCCTAAAATGGTCTTCCTCATTGTCACATATTGTGCCATCTATAGCGTATTTTATGGTAGCGTCATTGTCTCTAATGTGTTAAACTGAGCTAGATTTGTCTGTGTCTGGAAGGAGCTCAGTGTTTTTAAAAATTCATGCTTTGGAAAAGTAAAATATCACAGCTTAAATAGTGTCTTTTTTATTATATTTTCACAAAGAAATCCCAGCACCCGAACGTAAAAGTTAAAAAAGGCATAAAAGGCTTCACTTTTTCATTTCACTAGATAAAACCACGTTTCGCAGAATAAAAGGTTGTGAATGGAATTTATTCTTGGGATTTGGATGTGAGTTGGTGGCTGTGAGCAAAATCGGAATCAATTAATCGGGCATATACGAGCCAACTTGCCAGGAAGCAAGTATCTGTTGTTTTTGTTATTGATGCATTAGCAGAACAATCAGTGGCCCTAAGTTCTTTTCCTCCCTTTGAGTTAAACTTGGAAAAGAAAAGGAAAGCAAAAAAAAAAAAAAAGCTGGAGCAATGGCTTGAATATTTTAGGTTATGGATGAACTGTCGAGTGTCTGACAAGACCCACTATATAAACTTTGAACACAGGCTCTCCGGGACACATCGATAGTTGTAAATATTTAATTTGGTGCCTCCGACAATGCATGCCCACTGAAACAAATCTTTACCAGATTGAATTCAAGATAAATAGCACGGAAATATCGCAAAAGCTGATACACAGACTTTTATGCTATCATTTTGTCAGGTTTGCCTCTTTGGGGCTTTCGCTTCACGTATCGCATATTAATTTATTTGAAGTGTCAGCAATTTTAAGAAGTAACAGAAGCTGCGTGCCCCTTTATACTGCGTGTGCAGTTCTAATTAAGATGGGAATGCATTCATGGACATCATAAACACATATTTCTAGTGGTTAAGTTTGACTTTATTTGTATATTACAAAAAGGCAGATTAGTGCGAGACTGTGAATGCATGGATTATAAAAGCAGCCATTATAAAGTACATGAAAGCTTTAAGTGAAAGGCATGATCTATTGTCATGATATCTTTTTGGATTATAAGGCATTTGTGCATGAATAGGTTCTAATCGAACAGCTGCTTTTGTGAAAAAGCAGAACTACACAATATTACTATGTATGCTATATGTACACATCCACACAAACATGTCTCTGTGCAGATTATTATACAGTTATTCTATGCAGGCTGTGCTCTCTTGCAGTCTGGACTGAAATGACTTTACTGCATTTTATTGAAATGTTAATGTAGTCTCAGTATGATTTTTCCAGCTATAATAGAAATTGTGTTTTCTAAAGACCTTCTTTTTAATATATACAGACATCATTTATAGCGAAAAAATAAGAAAACTTGCATATTCCATTTGTCACTTTGATAAAGTCATTAAAGCTAAAATTGTTGTGTTTGTTTGCCGATATTTCTACAATGTGGTTAATTGTCATTATTTCAATTTCCAAACAGCTACTAAATTTGAATGGATGATTTCTGCAGCGATGCTCTTATGATGTGGAAAAAAACAGCGATCGCATCTTTTCTTTCTTAGCATGAACAAAAGATCAACACGGGCTTAATTTTTTAACCTTTTATTCATTTAAATTCTCAAGTGTTAAAGCAAGAACAAAACATTTATAATGTCCTTTGGTGGGATTTTATTACACTTTATTAATACTGTATATGTAAACTGATATTCTTTGATGCCAGCACGTTGCCAATACAAAGGAAAATCAACTGCACAACGAAAAGTAATAAACAGAAAAGGTGAAAAAGGAAGTGAAAATAAAAGAGAAAGAGAGAGAAAAAACAACCCAACTGCTTCTGCATTTGAATGACTTAAATAGATACAGGTTGCCTTTTTTTCAATCACAGTTCGGCAAAGATACAAAAGGACTACATGACTCTCTTTTTTTGTTGTTTTTTTGTTGTTTTGTTTGATCTGTCGAGAAAAGAACTTGCAAATACACTGATGGTTTTCTATGCACTTCTCGTCTGCTCAGGTGAATACTATCCCCTGACCATGACAGTAGGGAGAGTGGTGGCTCTAAGATAGAAAAAGAATCAGACAGCTTCACTGGAGTATCTTTTCGGAAGAGAGGAAAGGGGGACGAGGGATGGGACGGGGGATTCTTACATGTGCATCACTAACATTGGACAAAAGAATCTTTCAACCAACAAGGGTTTTACAGAGTAACGTTCACGAAAGCACAGGTCAGTGGCGGCGTCTGGGGGTGGAACTAGGATCGGAGGGAAGGGAGGGGGATGAACGAGAGGATGAGGCCGAGCTCGAAGGAGAGACAGAAAGATAGAGACAGAGAGGGATCAACGTGGGCAAGATTTTGTGTCACAATGTGGCAGTCCGGACAGATTTCCTTCTATCCACAATGCACTGACAGCAAAGAATGCGTCCTGGGGTTTTTCACCTCTTTCTGTTTGTTATCACGCTGAAGTGTAACGGGTTTGTTTCTGAGGCCAGTCTTTGCCATTCAGCGGGGACAAGTTTGCTTTTTTTTGTTGTTGTTGTTTGTTTTTTTTTTCTTCGGCATCAGTCCAGCCAACATTAACAACGCACAGAAGCATCCCAAAGGGGTCGGCGGCCACCGTCGGCTTGTGCGAGAGCTGATTGGTCGCAGCTGTTGTTGCCGTGGCAATATGAGAAGAAGTGAACGAGTCTGTCATCTTTAGTTATCTCCTCTCAAAATCGAAGGGGGCTCGTGTACTGTACCTGGTATGGCTTTTGGGGGGAGGGAGAGAGGTAGGGTAGGGGTCGGGGTGGGACTCACCATTCTCTGCTCATTTTACTTTTGTTAGGCAAACCCTCAGTTACTCATATTTCTAATAATATCTGTATTTTTTTTTAGAAGTATAGTTTTTCTTTTTAATTATTTCTATATATTCTTTGAAATTAAATGAAAAGCTTCTGCACTCATTTGACTGGCACATTCCCTTTATTGTCAGTGCGAGTGTCCATTGAGTCTGGAGGCGGAGAAGCTCAGAACATTACAGTCCAGAAAGCTCATGGTTGTTCTTTTTTAAATGGTTGTTGATTATCTGAAAGGGGAGGGGGATGAGCTTGGGTTAAGGTGGAGAAGGTGGGAAGTGTGCGACTCCCACCAGGTAATGGGTCACTTTAGAGCACAGCGGGCCGGCAGGAGACCCCTCTCAGCAGAACCGAGCCTAGCAGCAGGAGCAGCAGCAGCCTGGAGGTGGATGGAGGTGTCAGGTGAGCCTGGCCTGAATCTGGGCCCCCACAGCCTCCCAGCTCTGACTCGCAGCGGCGCTTCTCACACAGCAAACCCGTATAGCCCGTTGGACAGCTGCAGCGGACGTTGCTGATACACGTCCCACCATTTTGGCAGCGCAGGAGTTCGTTGTCACACACCCGGGCTGCGGTGGAAGCAATGTAAAGACAGGAAAGACGTGTGAGAATTTAACACACAAACACGTGTTTGGGTGACACTTTACTTGAAGTGTGTTCTGGTGCATGAAGGAGATTCTCTTCTCATTAGCTCCCATTATCAAACATCACAGCAGAAGCTTTAAAGATGGCCAATTATGGAATCAAAGACTGACAAAAAGTGTTCTTCAAGTAAAGCGTTGCCACATTTTATTCCATTTTTGATGTCTATGAAATCTTAAATTTGAAAATATGCTTATTTATGGTCTTGATAGTTACAGTACAGTAAATATGGAGACAAGGCTTAGCCCAAAGACTGGGAATTGGGTTATACTGTCCTAATTGTGTAGTCTATAATTTCATGGGTGGTTATTTGCCCATAATCTATACACCAACACATGCTGCCATTAAATTACAGTAAAGTAAATGTAGTTAGATTCGGTAGCCTAAAACCATTAATCTTCCATGTAGCTAGCATGATCTACAACAGTGTACCTATATGAAACTGCATTCCTCATGAGGGGCTTGGTCTTTATAGCCTCACATATCTAACCCACATTTAAGTTCTTGTTTTATACGGGAACGCTGCCGTATTAAGCATTTTGAGAACCATGCTAGCTGCTGTGCTGGTGGCTACTGCACGGCTAAAACTCATCACTGTTCTTGACAACAAAAACAAGTCTAAAAGCAACCTAACAGAATTTACAATCAGTACACTGCTGAATTAATCACTAACTCATCAACATCCCCTCAAGTCTTTGCATAAGAGAAACTACTGACAATCTGTGCAACCAAATAGTTTTTAAGCTAACTGCGTACTAAATGAAGTAGGGCAACATAACTTCCCTTAATGAATTGTGGGTCGACTCAAGCAAAAGAGTCAGATTTCTTCCACTATGGCCACTCAGACACTAAACATCTCTCACAATGGCCTCCATCTACATTTGCATGTACCAAATCCTGACACTACATGACCCCACACTGGCAAAGCGTGTAGTTTTAGGGAAATGGCTTCTATAACAACTGAAATGCATAATAATTTTAAGTTGTAACATCACCCCTTAATAAGTAAGTTTCATGGGTGCTGGTGGGCAATGCTCTTTGTCTTTGAAACCTTTGAGCACATTCAGATTAGCTGGCACAGCCTGGTTTTGATCTATTTAATGTGCAGAGGCTTAGATCTCTTAATAAACTCAAGAAACCAAATAAGCATATTTTCCAACATGTTCAAGTATTGCTTCAACATTTGGCACATTTTGGATTGTAAAATGCATGAAATATAGATTATATGTCATATCTAATAATTAAATCTAGTAAAATTATAAAATTAAATTAAAGTATTAAATGAAATTGACTATTTTATATAGGAAAATAATTAAATGTGATGTAAAATTTGAACAAAACACGTTTGTAAGACAGCGAAAATGTTGTGTAATGTTGTTGCTTCGAGCTGTGGTAAAGATGTACTGTACACAGAGGCTGAGATTAATCTTAGGCGCTATACAAGTGCTATTAAACTCTAATGAATATATACACATGTAATTAAAAGGTGGTGAACACTGGCTTTATCTTTTAATCACCTCTTAAAGAGTATAATGCCACTCGAAATTAATTTCACAGTCTTTTTTCATCATTATTACTTAAATGACTCTGAAACATTTCATATATTCCCCATCAGTTTAACTTTACAGCCTCTAATCTTTAAATAACACCAAATTTCAGATTTCAGGACATTTTTTCAGCATCTAAAAAGACGCGTCTATTTGTTTAATACCAAAACCTTATTCAAGCCCCATCAAATCAGCTACGTTACAGCACAGAAATCCACACTTTCCTCAAAGCCTGCGAGGCTTTCCCCAAACACCACTGACTTTAGACAAACTGAACGTCAGGTGAAAATTGGTGTATATTTAGAGCTGGGACACCGAGGCCACTCTATTCCCAGCGGAGGCAAGCTGTCAAACAAGCTGGAGGCAAACAAAGCTGCGCTGCACAAACTAATAAACCAACAGAGACTGATAAACACAGGGGCCACTTCTGCCCATTTCAGTCCTTTATAGGAGTGGAAAACAATGCGGTGAGCAATCTATGAACTCTATGGGACATAAATATCACAAACAAATATAAGACCTCTCTCCTAATAATCAGGATTGGATGCATGCTGTCTCACAGGAATAGCCAAATAGAGCTTTGATGGGAGCCTTGTTAAGAAACATTGACTGTGCGAATCCTATTTGTGTTTCGTGGGAGAGAAGAGAGCTGCTGTTTGGCTCAGTAAGTTTTGCTCCAGGCCACAGCTCACCAATTACCATGCACAACTACATCCAAATAAGACATCTGAACTCTATCTTTGTTCCCCCTGTTTTGTTTTTTTCATCTGACATATCAATTGCATGACCACCTCAACCACTCAGGAGAAACTACAGTAATGAGTCAATATGAGACTGCAAAACAGACTCTATGGAAAGCCTTTGTTCACTTTGATTGCTCTCTGTGATGAGGCAGCGGCTAAACTTGGTAATTAGATTGTCTCCTCGAGATGACAAGGAAGAGCGATCAAATGTATTAATTAAAGAATCATGAGGCCTTGATATGATCAGTACACAGGAGAGACTCCTTTAATTAGACAATAACCTTTCGTCTCGTCTATCTTATCCTTCCTTGCTGTCACAATAGAATGATAACGTGAATTTCTAAGAATATTCAGACTGGCTTTTATTCAGAATGTGCTCTAAATTGATTAGAAAAATAATTGGAAAAAAGACGTCGGACACGGTTGTGAATGCCCACTTTTTTGGACTAAAAATCTCAAACTATCCTAGTCTGATAAGATATGATCACGTCTTTAAAAAGGCACATCTTTAAGGCCAAATCAGACTTGCTATTTGATATAAGCAACGTCGGATTTAGTCTATGTTCAGGAAAGTAATCCATACTTACAGACAACCACTTCCTAACTTGTTGATTAAAGCTTGGAACATTTTGAAGGTGAGATTCGATTAATTTGTCTAAATTTGAGGTAAAAACTACATTTTCAGCAATTTGATTGGTTGTTGATAGGTTAGGCTTCAGTCACACTGGACTTTAGACTAGTCAGTGACCCCCATTGGAAAAATGTGTATCCCTGCTCCAATCAACATGTTTGAAAACATACAGCGTTTACTTACTAAGACAAACAGTCTCTGATTTCACTGTTTCAATTCAGTGTAATTCAGTTGTATTTTTATAGCTTCAAATCACAACAGCAGTTACCTCAAGGTGCTTTATATTGTAAGGAAAAGACCCTATCACCATATAGAGAAAGCCCCCAAAATCAGATGATCGCCCATGAGCAAGGTGACAGTGGGAAGGAAACATTCCCAGGCTCAAGGATGGGAAGTCATCTGCAGCTGCCAGCTGGGGGTGAATGGAAAGGAGGACAGCAGAAAGACTGCTTAGCAAGAAGCTGGCAAGTGTTTGCAGACACCTTTCTCACTCATGTGTTAATAGACCTCTCTGCATTGAATTGTACTTGTTATTAATCTCTGGCTCTCTTCCACAGCTTGTCTTTATCCTGTCTCATGTCTTCCTTCTCTCACCCCAACCGGTTGCGGCAGATGGCCCCACCCCTTCCTGAGCCTGGTTCTTCTGGAGGTTTCTTCCTGTTAAAAGGGAGTTTTTCCTTCCCACTGTCGCCAAAGTGCTTGCTCATAGGGGGTCATGTGATTGGATTGTTGTTTTTTTCTCTGGATGCATTATTGTAGATTCTACCTTACAATATAAAGCGCTTTGAGGCGACTGTTGTTGTGATTGAAAAATTGAATCCAAAACTGAAAATATCATATAGAAGTGCAGCACTGTATACCTCTTTGTGACTGATTTGCGACAGCCAGCAACCTCCCTCACCAACAGGCTGACAAATACATATTGTTGCCTAGCAACCAGCTGGGTACAGAGGGGGAGGCCTGCCTGAATGGGGTTTTTTACAGCAACTACCACCAACCTCCAGCAACCACAAATTTCTCCATAGTGACTGGTGGTTGCTAAGTGTTTTTTTTCTTATTTTCAGAATAATCCCATTAAAATAATTTTAAAAATCTTTCTGTTCAAAGGAAATTTTAGTTCATTCTAAAGGAAATTTTAGGTCATGGCTATTCCCTGGAAGCAGAGTGATTCATCAGCTGAAGGGACTATAAAGACAAACAGATAGTGATGACTTAAAAAAAAACAAAAAAAGGAAAAAAGATCAATAAAATCATCAAGATATAAAAAAAATAATGACAAACAAGAACGATCACGTTCAGTGTTGTAAGATTGAAAACACAGCAGAAGTAGGAACTTCTTGTCCCGCACCTTTATCTGATTTCATTTTCTCACATTAACCATTTTGCATTACTGCACATAAACAGAGCCGGCACAGGCAGTAAAAGACAAGATTTGTTGTGTTTGCTTTTGATATGAGTGATAATATTTAGAGAAGGGGCCGCTGAACTAGGTGCGCCTGTCTGGGAAAGTGATGTGTTTGACGAGAGATTTAAGTTTTAATTGCATTTTTTTCCCCGCTCTGCATGCAGACAGCGTCTCGTCAACGCACAGAACTCCTGCAGCAGCAGCGGGGATGCAGAAGAAGGTCGAGTTTTCCCATTTCAGCCATAGAATCACTCAGTGGTTTTGGACTGACATTATTCTGGGGGTTTCTCGTTCTCTTTCCTACTTTAGAGGACATTTTGTGAAGTGAAAGCACTGCTATGGGTGCTTTTGTGGCTCATTTGTTGTTGGGGCGATGAATCAAACTCCAGTGAAAAACTTCACATTTGTGTTACTGCCAGAGCAGCAGAGCCTGGAATTTTTTTCAGTGACCAAACAAACAAACAAACAAACAAACAAACAAACAAACAAACAAACAAACAAACAAAACAAACAACCCAAAAAAGAAGAAGATGAAGAAGAAAAATCAATCTCTAGGGGAAAAAATCTGTAGTCAGGAATATAGCAATACTATGCTATTCTTTTTCTCGATATGAGCATACTAATACAGCCTCTATGACATTTACAGCTAAAAGATCCCCCTTCTTTGGATGTTGCATTCTTTGAAATGCCACCAATACTTTGATCAATGTAGAAAAGTCAGTGCACAAGCATTAAATTACAACCTCAATACAAAGGAACCTCTTTGCCTTTTATTTGTAGGCAAAAGATATTAAAGCAATCAAAGTATGTTTGTGCTGAAAACATTGAGATATTTGACCTTTTCGGAGACTGTCTTCAAATTCATGTGATGAGAATGTCTCTGAGCTGTTGTTTGAGTGATGTAGGAGAAATTTTATACCAAGTAGTTAAATCTTAAAGACCAAAAAATATTTACATGTTAAGACATTCTGGATTTTTTTGTGTTACTATTTTAATCAGGGAGAAGGTGTAGATGTAATTGAACTTCTTTTCAGACCCACATTACTATGCAAATCCCAGTATTATACCTTTCATCGTGTCTGGAGCGGATCTTTAACTTTAGCAGCTTTTTAAGTGAAGTATTACTCAGACCTCTTGGATATAGAGTTTGAAGTTTTGAGAGCATACAAACACTTCAAACAGTAATGTTTGTGGATTTTCTGATCACTGCTTCATCTGACAAATACAAACTGATCTGCTCCGTGCTCACTCCCGCTGTGTGTGGCTTCCCATCTGTTTACCTTGGCGCCGCCTCTCTACGAAAAACATTCTTTCGCCGTTTTAAACATTTTCACGTTAATTGCTTTTTTCTGCTTTTGTACCACTCAGCGTTCTCGGTACATCATTAGGTTCGGGTTGTGCGCCTCACGTTGCAGGTCATGCTAGGACGCCTGTCTCTCACCTTTTGTTTGAAGCAGATTTTTTCATGCTGACAGTGCCTTTGCGCTGTACACACAGAATATATTAGTACAGTCACAAAAAACAGCGAATTTTAATGAATGTCTTTCTGTGTCGAGAACTACTAAAAAAAGCAAGTGACTCATTTTACACTGAATTTAAATCACAATGCAGCAGACTTTAAAGCATTCGTTTTCTTAAGTTGGATGCTAACAAACACAGTATAAGCAGCGGGGGTGTCGCTAATTCGCTGTATACTCAATGGGAAACGCTTCTATCTGCTCGTGTTGTATTGATACAGTTCGCATAATGAAATCGTGAAACTTAGTGCATCTCAGAAAGTCGTGACGAGTGCTGTAAGTGGCTCCTTCGGTGAAGCCCTTTACTTTAACCAATCTCATCTCCGTCCACAGCACCACAGATAAAACAGAACATACTGAGCGCACATTGCCTGCCTTGCATGTTGAGTTTGCTGTTGTGAAAAAAGTGATACTTTTCCTTATATGGAATCGATTTTTCTCTGTGCTGTTTCAGTTACTCTAACAATATTGTAGGGTCTTTACTTTACAATATGAAGCACCTTGAGGTAACTGTTGTTGTAATGTGAATATTAAGCCATGTGTTTTAAACATGTTCACAATGATATACCTTCTTTTGTTTTTTCACAAAGTTTACACTGTTTATTTATTGGGTGTTTCCCAATAAATTCACTAATTGATAACACGAGATTACACTCTACTTATGCTGATGATCACTTAATATCCACATGAAGAAGCACAGGAATCAGCTTCAGGTCATAAATGTTTTTTTCCCCTGCACTTTAATGTTTTAGAATGATATATATTCAGAGATTGACACTTAAACTTTCTAAAATAGTGAAACTATAGTTTCTTATATTTTTCTCTCCAGTCAGTAAAACTCAGACATCAGCCAATCCTAGTCCAAATATTTCGGATACACGAGAATGATGTTGAAACCTGAAGCAAACAGTGGCAATGTAATTCACAGAATTAATATCTAGCGATCAAACTTGTCTAAAAAAGAAAGCTAGAATAAATTACACTACCAAAAATTAATTCTTTAAATTAAAATTTTCCCTTTTTTTGGCTTTTCTGTAGGATGTAATAAAAGTGTGGAGTCGCTGTTTAATCTCAAAATCACGTCCTCGTACTCTATTGAAGTGCCTCGTTTAGGACGCCTTTGTTAGTCGGGACAGAGATTAATGTTGAGCTGCAGGAGGCGGGCAAATAGATGTCACTGTCGTGTTGAAAAGGCCTATTAATCTGAGGTAACTTGATACAAAGATGGGTCGCGGTGGGTGAGCGCCAATTAGAAGCAATTATCACCTGTTCTGACAAAAAAAATTGACGCGAGCCTTTTTAAACCAGCGCTCGACTAGTCAGATAGATCCAAAGAGGCCTAGTAATGCGTGCCTGGAGCATAAACAGTGTTAGCAATGATGTTTTCAGTCTTTAAAGTTCTTTGTCAGAGAGTTAAAATCCATCATCCTGAAGTGTTTACTCTATTTTGTCTACCTCTTGCAGGTTTGTCACTGAGATTTGACTTGAAGGAAACTATGAAAAATTGGTGACATTTGAAAAAAAAAAAATACATAGGGCATGCACTGCAAAATGAGCAGGGGAAATATAAAGTGTAGACAGTAATAAATGGGCTGGAACTCAAAACGACCTGCATTCCCCTTTAAAAGAAAATGTTGATGTTGGATGACATTGTCCTGTTGTGGACTGTGAAGGGGTGATGGCTACTCAAACAGATCACAGGCAGCCTGTCAAGCAGTCAATATTGACTCAGCTGTTGTGTTGCTGGTGTGCGACACGCTTGAATAACTGAGTTACCGAGCAGCATGCATCCCGTCATTCCACTGCTTTCTCTCTATTTGAGCCATAAACGGCGCCTGCTGATTCGACGCTGGTAATGCAGCCACAGCGAGTGTGAAATGCAGGTACAGGCTATGAAAGGAATGGCTTCGTATATATCGGGTTAGGTGGTGTTATGTGTTAGCTCTGTGTTTGTCAAGGCAGCTGGGCAGTCTTGCACGTGTGCAGTGTTTTTTTTTTGTTTCTTTTTCTTCCAGCCAAAGCTTCAGGAATCACGCAGAGAGAAAAGACATCAGAGAGAGAATAGAAGAGAAAGACACAGCTGAGGGGGAGAACAGTCAGGAGCTGCACGGGGAGGGTTACGGTTCTACTTACATTTGCAGCCATTGTCCCACAAATAGCCGGGCAGACACTCCTGACACTTAGGCCCTGTAGTGCCCTCCTTACATATACAAAATCCTGTGCCATTACAGCGATCATTGACTGAGCCATAGGGATTACAATTACATTCTGGAAAAACAAAACACACATACACACACAGGCTGGAGAAAAAAAGGGTAGTGCTTTGACTTCCCAGCACAAGTCTAGGATTTTCACAGCGTGGTCTGCGGTCCTCGAGCTCTAGCTTAAGAAGGTGCTTGATTATTATAACTGGTAAAAGAATGGGAATAGATTTAAAGACTCATACAGGGAAAAATGCTACCATTTCAACTGTAATGGAGACAGAATGAGTGAGAATGAAGCTGGCTCTAGATACATGAACATTTTCTATTCATTACAACATACTTGTAATTAATATAGCATTAATTTGGCTGTTTTAAAGAACACAGCGTGCAATGAGCAGATATGCAAAGCACTATCAGTAGCTTTGATTTTTTCTTTTTAGATGGACAAAGTGAGCCTATCTGAACATGCTCTTCCAAAATCTGAGTCATTCAAACAGGTAGAGGTAGCAAAAGATGGCAAGAGAAGACAGGAAATGTGATGAGAAGGTAGAGATGGATAATGATATGAAACAAAGATAAAGACTGAATGTTCCAGAGGAATGAGAGAGTACATTGAAATGGGCATTGTAGTAATATGTTCTTTAATTCCCTCTAATTTTTAAATGGCTTTGTAGACTTATTGTTATCCTTTGATAAGAATTTGGCTTCATCTTTAATTGCCTATTACAAACAGAAGACAGCGGTGCTCTGGCTGCAATTTGAACATAAAGCGCTTCATGAAAGCAACACGCCCAGTCTCTAGTGCCTCACACTCAACTGACCTTCCCACTTTTCAGAGCACCTGGAACACTCTGCAGTCAAAGTGACACTTATTTTGACAGTCCCTGACCATCACATTGCACCTTCTGTGTCTGTGCTGGCTGCACGCGGCTGCGCCTGAGTGAAATCCAAGGGTCAGGCAAGAGGAGAGAGGTGACAGCAAGTGACAAAGTGGGGGGTCAGCGAGAGAGAGGCAGGGTGACGGCGAGTTTGGCACGCAGTAACGCCTCGGCGACTTTTAATGCCTTGTGACAGGTTTCAGCTGCTGCTCCTGAGGCCATTTCATGTATATGACATATGCACTTGTGTGGCACCTCTGACTGGCGGTGTGACTTCGCTGCAACATTTCCCTCAGAACTCTTGTTGCTTGTCAGAATCCCCCCTCAGGACTCACAAATGCACCTGGCACTGAGCGCTGTGAATTCACACTACATGTGCTAGCTAAAAAATTCAACGGGGAACCGAGATACTGCCCTAGGAACCGTAGGAAACGCAATTTTTACACATAGACAAAGTAGATAATGCATTTTATGAATGCCTGCGTAAAAGTCATGAACAAAATAACAGGAACACCAAGTGGAAATGGCCTTTTACCTCAGACATAACCATAAAGGTGGCATTTGCTTCACCAGCAAGTATTTTGGCAATACTGAATACATTTGCTTGTAAGTTCCACCACCAATTTTATGTAGCCTACAGTACTGTGCGAAAGTCACAAGTCACCTCCAAATTTTTTTAATATTTTGCTAGGAAAATGGAGAATAGGTGCAGTGATTATTCAAACATGTAATCATACATGGGAATGAGTATATGGTATAACCATCTTTATTCTTCAACACAGCCTGAACTCTGTTCAGCAATAGTTCTCCAGACTTCCTGAAGGAAATTCAAAGCTCTTCTTTGGAAGTTTGCTAACTTCTATTTCCTTCTCTGCCAAGATGATCCCACGCTGCTTCAATAATGTTGACGTCCGGGGAGGCCAATCCATGACTGATAGCCTCCCACTGCGTGCTTTTTCTATCCAGGCATGCTGTCAGTGTGTTTGGGATCATTGTCATGCTGGAAATTCTTTCTTTCCAGATGCTATTGCATGATGGATCAAAATCTGCTGGAACTTTTCTGCAATTTTTTCAAGATCCCAAACACCACTGGCTGAAATGCAGCTCCAAACCACGACAGAGCTTCTACCATGTTCACAGATGGCTGTAGACATTCAATTTTGTACCACACTCCTGGCCTCCTTCATACATATTGATGATGTCCAAAATTTTTAATTTGGATTCAAGACTGCATCCAACCTGTAGCCACTGATTTTCCGTCCAGTTCTTGTATAATTTGGCAGAACCTCAGCTCCCCCCTTATTATTTACCTTGCTTGATAATGACTTGTTGACAGCCACTTTTCCACTAAGACAAGTTGCGGGTTTGGTCATCAGCAGATCAACTAAAGAGCCAAATCTATCTCTCAGGTCCTGTGTCAGGTGTTTGCTGGAATTGTTTCTTATTTCCTAAGGACATGACTTTCAGATACTGTTCATCTGCTGCAAATAGTTTTTTTGTAAGTTCTGCCGCTTCTTATATTGTCCTGCTTTCCTAAGATTTTATAAGGGTACACATGATGCACAGACATGCCAAGCTTTTAGCTAATAGCTCTTTGAGAATCTACCTGTTGGTGCAAAAATACTATTTGATATCTGTTAAATTATGTTGTCCTTGGCATTTTATTTGATTTTTTTGTAGATTCCACAACTGGCATCTACTAAGAAAGTGCCTAAAACACAATTTAAATTTGGTTCTTTCCCATTTGTCTGTAATGTTGGACACAACAGTGATTCATCCCGTAGGTTAGGTGCCTTTGAGTGATTCACATGTGTTAAGTGGCTTAACAAAAAAACACTCCTGTGTTTTGCTCACTATTGCTCAAGACCACTTTAAACATAATAAAATCTGACTCCTGGGAAGCAAAATATTAAAAAATGAGGGGTCACTCAACACTTTGTGGTCTATATGTCATGTCATACAAGGTTTCGAAGGTTACCTTTGGACAAAGCAAGACTAAATGTTATCCTTAATCTATAATGTCCTAAGCTAAGGCAACATGCTTCTGTCTGTACCTTAATAATAAACATAAAGACATAACAGTGCTCTCAGTTTTCTTATCTAACTCAGCTATATCCTAACATTTGAACTGTTTCTCCTTAATGACAGAATTTGTACAGAAAATTGTGACAAGGCACAAACCTGCTAACGTTTCAGATGTAGCTGTTGTGACCATTTCACACTAACCAGTTTCTAATCACCATGCAGCTATTCAGGAGGACATTTATTCCTCAAATTATAGTTTTCTCACCTCGCCCACATGCTAAACCTTGAGAATAGGATCATTTTGGCTTCAATATACACCTTTCAAATAAAACCTAGCTAGCAGCAAGAGATTACAATAAAACACAATATATGAGAGCTAGTAGGTAAAAATAAAGGTATATTTAATAAATGGTAAACTGCTAATTTTAATATGATGCTAAAGACTCCCTTAAGCATCACCTGCTAACACCCAGGCTAACAAGGAGATTTATGAGCAACAACCTTGTGTGAAAGCAGAAGAAGCAAAAGAGGAAGATGACTGGACATGGAAACAGGAGAGTGTATGAGTGATGACGTGTTGGGGATGAAACTGACAATTTCTCTAATGAGGAGTCAGAGACAGGAGGTGAGGTGAAGAGAGTGTGAAAGCGTGGTGGTGGTGAAGGGGCCCGGATGGGGGACTGACCTATGCACACATTTTCATCGTCCAGTTCTGCTGAGGCATTGCGGTAGTAGCCCAGCTTGCATAGCTGGCAGTGCTGGCCCCTAGTGTTGTGCTTACAGCTCACGCAAATGACGGTGTTTAGCAGCTCGATATAGCTGCATCGGTTGGAGTGGCCGAAGCATTCGCAGTCTTGCAAAGAGAGAGCAAGTGTGAAGTGAGGAGAGGGGAGGAGGAGAGAAAAGAAGGAGAAAGAGACGCGGGCGAGAGCGTTGGAATTGTTGCTTTTGCAGCGAGTGCTACGGCGGTGGGGTTAGCAAGTCTGATGGAGGCTCCGTGGCATGCGAGGTTAAAAATGGAGATGGTTTGAGGAGAAGATGTTGGGGGGAATGACAGGTAAGGTTGGTCGTGATTAGTCTCGCATGGGCATGGCCAGAGTTAGAAAAAAACAGAAGTTTCACATAAAACACCACGGCGTTAGTAGAGAGGTCACATCACTTCAAGCACACCACAGCACGAGGCGACAAAGGCTCTGAAATGACAGCACAGAGACACGATCACATCAGGAGCACCGCGCAGCATGAGGCAGGTCAAACCATGAATGAAATGGATGTCTCAGCCGCTGAGAAAGGCGTGTGAGGGAATTTAGAGGTTTTTGTGTAAGTCTTAATGTCAGCGGTTATCTGGTCTGAAGAGAGGATGAGATGAAACCTTTGTGTTTTCTTTTAAAACCCTTTGCAATGACTGATGTATTACTTATCTTTAAAACCCTTAATTCATCCAACAAACATTTCTTTAGTTGTTTTTTAGTCCGACCCAACTGAGTTTTCAACAAGCAATCAGCGAGGCAAGTGAGTGTGTGGTGAATTGCAGCTGGGTGGGAAAGTGACATTGCCTACTATGCAGTCATGCTTAATTAGATAAAGCTATATTGAGTCGAAGCTGCTACAATCCATGATACTCACTGGCAGTCCTGCCCTAAGGCTTGCAGGATGGGGCGTGTCCGGCCCCAGCTCTGTTCCAGTGAGGATCAGCCCGTCACTCCGAGTGACCACTGACACCATGTGTCACAGCACAGACAGATGTGACCCTTAAGCCACACTGGCAGCTGCTTGGACAGAATGCCCACTCACAGCTCCACGATAAAGTGGTTAGTGCAGGAGGCTTTTGTCCAAGGGATTGTGTTTATTAAGAATCTGTATTGAGGTCAGTTCTCTCTGTCCAGACACTAATAAACTCGGCACGTCTCGGAAACGAAGGTACAGCAAGTCCAGTTCACACTACCTTTCACCTAAATCAGCAAGTCTTATCCAAATGTAAGCTAAGGTCCTCTACGTTAGATGCCTCCCTCTTGCAGGCATACTCTCAGAAGACAAATAATCTCTCCTTTCTAGAAATAGGCTAAGGTTATAAATCATGCACGGCGCGCACAGGGAATAAAAAGTCTCAGGTACATGTTCCCCCCCAAAATAGTTGTAGCCTCAAACACCCACTTTATTTTCAGTGAAAAAAGAAATGATTCCAAGGGACTTTTATAGTGTTTAGAATACGATTCCATAGATGAATGAGTCGTCCAGTGAAAGCCATCAGTCTAGCTCTGAGCTGGAGATACGGATACAGAGTGCTCTAGCACTGGGGTAGTGTCACAAGGGTTGGGGAGGGTTGGCGGGGGGGGGGGGGGGGGGGGGGGTAGCTCACAGGTTAGCAGAAACATCAGTTCATACAGGAAGAAGGCTTTGGGTGTCATCTGGGATTGGGTGGGGACAATGTGGGAATTCCAGAGCTCCTACCTCGCTTGCTGTTTGCAACGTGGACAGAAGGGGCAGTGGACAATGCAACTTGAGGAGCTACTAGACAAATTAAAAGAAACAAACAAACAAACAAACAAAAAAAACCCATGATATTGCAATTCAACATAACACATGTAATGCCAGAGAATTAAGGATACCAAGCATCACGCCTAATAAAAATATAACAATAAAAGAAAAGAAAAGAAAGGAAACATACGCAATAAAGATGAATGATGGCATTGAGAAATAAGGAGTGACATTGCCAAGTGAAGCTGGCTGCGTGTAGCAGCATCTGTTACAAATGCCTTCGATTCAACAATTCAAATATTATGGACCCTCTTTTACGCTTCATTTCATTAACAAGTGCTTAGTATAATTCAAAACTGTCTGTGTATGTTTCCCCAGACAGAAACTATACCCTGACAAACTACTCTCCACCTCGGTGGAGGCCAGCCAAGAATTTTCACACTATAAATTTGTGCACAGCTGCGTGGGTAAGGAAACTGGCTAGCAGTGAACACATCAATCCCTCCATTCTTTTACGGCTATAAAGCAAACAGTGGGGAAAAGGAAATAATGGGCCCGGCCTCTGCCATTGTACCAGGTGACATAAGCCCTTGCCACATACATTGTGAGCGCTTGGCTGCAGTCATGGAAACACAGAGCTGAGCGGTTGTGCGCTAGTTGTGAGGTGGCTGAACACGGCATCTACATGATGGATTAAGCTAAGTTGAGCCCAACACTTTCAAAAAAAGACAAAAGTGAAACCTCTCCTGCTTTTCTATCTAATGAGCTAACACGGTGCTGAGAGCTGAGCACCTAACTGAAACAGTGTTAATGTATAAATCAGAGCTGCAGCAACCTCTTGAGCCTCCAGGGTGCGACAGGCTGACTTATAATGTTTTTGGGCTTTTCAAGAAGCCAGGAAAAAGGGAAGGATAGTTTGGGCTACCAAAGAGTCATTTTTGACAACTATACAAACACCTGAAGTAAATGAATCTGCAAAACAAAAACATAATTGTTGCATAATCTTAGATGCCTACCTTCTTTTCGGTTAGCGACACCTAGGGATGACACATTCGGCCGAACTGCGTGCAATTGAGAGAAATCAGGAGTTAATGATGTGTCCTCGTGGGATGCACTTTACAGATCATCTAAAGAGGGGAGACTATGTGGTAGTGGACACAGACAACTGGAGATATGAACATGTCCAGCATGACTCAGATCTGTAAATCAGGAAACAGCACGATGGGGCAGGGCTGACATGGACGGGCAGAGAATGCATCCAAAGAGCCATTAAAAGGACGTCGGAGAGACGTTGTATGTAATTTGTGTGACGTCCATTACCTTGCTGTGCAACTGTATGTTTATGGCAATGGCAATGATGAGTGGGAAAAAAAACTGAAGACAAAAGATCAAGAAAAAAACCCAAACTCAGTTAAACTTAGTATTTAGCTCATGATTTATGCAAGGGACTCTATGTATAGCAAATGAAGACGTTAGGGGGCATTTTGTTTAATTCATCACATTGACTGAGTAATCAATATCTAATTACAGTGTATTTCTGGTGGAGGAATAACAATGAATAAATAATGGCAGGTGTTGGGACTTGGAATGACGGACTGCTGTGGGTAGCATAACCTCATAATTACATACAAGTCAGTATTTCCGTGTCAGGGAAATACTTTGCGGTTGGAAATGGAGAGGACTCAAGCAAAGGGAGGAATACGGATAAGTTTCCTCATCGTGCCCCTTCATCTCTTCACTTGATCTTTCTGTCCTTTCGCTATTGACTCCATGAATCATGCAATCTTGGGTAATTAACATCCAGCGGTGTCTTGGCAAGAAGCCACTTACTCTAACTATGTGTGAATAGAGAATATGACTGCTGTTCACCAAGTGCAATCTTTTAAATAATGACTTTTTTCCCTTGTGAAATAATGGTTTCGAATCTTTTTTCTTTTTTTTTGTAAGTGGGCTGGATTTCAATAAAACATTAGTTTTGAGGTTTGTATGTCTTTACAGAGTGACAGTCGCTTTAAATACCCTCAGTGCTGATTTCAAAACTGCTCGAACAAAAGAAGAATTTGATTCTTCGTGGGGATTCTGGCATCGGTGACGACTTTGACGTCTCCGCTGGGTCTGAGTCACACGAGTCACAGAATGAAATGCTGTTTGAAAATGAGATATTAACAAATAAAGAGCTTTTAAAAAAAAGCTCTTTTTTGAAATCTACTTTGAAATACTTTGTTCGTGTGATAATCACTTAGCAGTGAAACCGTTTGGTCAAAACAGCTGCAAAAAAAAGGCTCTGCCAGGAACATTTGGAGGGGAAAAAAGGTGAGAACGCTGCACTGTCTAGATCTGTCGAACAGCTGATCTAATTGCTAAAGTATGATGATATTTAATCACAACCTGTTTCCAAAAAAAGTTGTGGTGCTGTGTGAAATGTGTTTCAACATAAAGCACAATCCTTGTCAAATCGTTTACCTGAAAACGGCACAAAGACATTAAAAAAAAATCCAGGTTTGATCATTTTAAATTTGCTGCCAGCATCAAGTAAAGAAGGCTGAGTAAACAAAAGCCTGGAACCTGTGTAGCATCAAAAATAAAACAAAGTAAGACAAAAATATTAAACAACTGTTGAAACATCTCCTAACTAATTGGTTATATTAGCATAAGGTCAGTAACACGACCGATTATCAAAAAGAGCAAGAAAGCCTCTCAGAGGTAGTGATGGAGAGGCGTCTGCTCCTCTGTGTATTACTGGGTGTGCAAACAGTTCAACAACGATTCTCTGTGCTAAATTTGAAAGGGATTTAATAATACACGGTACATAATATCATCAGTAGATTCAGAGAATATTGAGACATCTCTTTACATAATGAACAAGGCTGCGATCTTCTTGGGCCTTCGAACGGCACATTTGGTTCTGGAAATCACTGCATGAGCTCAGGAACACTCAGCAAACACAGTTCAAAGCTGCAAATACAAAAGAGCCACGCTAAAGGAGAAGACAACAAGAAGTAAAGAAAACTGCCCTTTTCTGAACCTGAGCTCATTTAAGATGAGCTGAGGTCAGGCATTTAATGTTATCTGTGCACAGTCCAAAATCCAGCCTTCATGCTGGTAAATGGCTGCTTTGGTGTACACTGGGTACTTTGCAAATTTATAAAGTAATGCTATAAATGTTAAACAATACATATAGGTTCTTAAGCAACAATGCTGGCATTTTTTTTTCTTTAGAGAAGGTTTTGCTCATTTCATGAAGGTAATACAGCTGCAGAAAGTCTCAATGTATTGTCTTTGTACCACTTTCAGTGAAATACAGTTTCAAATCATAACAATAATTTTATTTTCATTTTACACATTTCCCAAACTTGCATTCTTTTGGAAACAGGGTTTCTGTGTTGGCAACTGACGGGATGTAATGCACATCTAGGTTCCATTAATTATTTTGTTATGGGGAATATTCAGGAGTGAAATGAGTGGTGACGGATTTTAATCAATGCCATACTTATAATGAAATGCAATCTTGCAGAGCCAGAATTGTTTTTTAAAATATTAATTTCACTTTAATGGTCTGCATTAGGCAATTCTGCCTGGCTTAATAAACTTGAAATAGAATTGAGGAAAGTCAATAAGGAATTCAATTACCTTCAAAAAACAACATAAAAAGTGCAGGGCTTTGTTTTTTCTCCCCCAAACAGTAGCTTTGTTTCCAATCCTTAAAAAAACAAACCTCAAGGACATCATAACCTTTTCCCCCCTTAGCCTGTTCTTACTTTATTAATAATGCGACTTAACGTTGGTTTGTGTTTGCGCTGAAAATGGCCTCATCCTCTTCAGTGTGCTTAAAAAATAAGACAGTCAGCATGTTTCATTTTTTTGTGTTTTGTTGGTTCTGTGGAAGGCTGCTGCAACAAGACAGCCACTCGTGAGAAATCTAAATCCCCGTGGGCCAATCTGGATGAGAAACGAAGACTTTGGTTTGTCAGAGTGTCCTTTCTACATCGCCCATCCTCCCTCCCCAAAACACACACACGTACACACACACGCACTTATCAGCATGCACACCCGCCCTGTAAAGGATTTGAGGACAGCCGTTGGACATGGTCTGGCCTGGCATTTTGGAAGGGACGGAGAGGATGGATGTGCAGCAGTGAATATGTACGTGTACACAGCATGTATGAAGAGCATGCCCACACACACTAAGCACTAATAATGCCGTGCATGAAGACGAAGCACAATTCGGAGGCAAGCAGTGGAAGACTGTAGTTGGGTTAGGGGGGGGGTGAAATTGGTCGTCTTGGCCACATGTCCATTTCTGACTCATGACGTCATAGCATCAGACTTTATAACAAGTGTTCACTTACTGAGTAAGCTACCACACTAAAGCCTGATTAATAACCACCCGGGAACAATCCCTACGTCGCTCGCAGCACGTTTTAGGAAACTTGCCCAGAAGTCGTCTTAGCCTTTAAATGATAAAAACAAGACAAGCACGCATGTGTCCTTTGGGGAACCTTGGGTTGGCTTGAGCACACAATTGGATATTAAATGAAAACAATTTACTACTGAGCTTAAAAAGAGCTCACAAATAATTGGAAATATTGAAAAACGCTGTTGATCTTAATTTAACAGGTAACTTCATCAGGAGGAAGCAATTTATTAATCGATCCACTGCCCCGGGAATAGAGGATACTCATGAAGAACAGGGCGATGGGGAAAAAAAAGAAAAAAGATTAAGGCGAACTGAGCCAGGCTGTGAATGCACTTTGACTTGTTCAATACAGTCCTATGTTTCCTGCATCACACAGCCTTCCAGGCAGCGGTAACTTGAGACATGGCACCTCTCTTCCTCCTCCTCCTCCTCCTGAGGGGCTACTGTTTGACGAAGATAATACCAGCCGAGGCGCTTGCGGCTTATATTAAAATGACCTCCTGTGACATTACACTGTCAGAGAGGTCTTGGCACTTTAATAAAGTCTAGATGCCATTTATTTATAATGCATGGGAGAGAAGGAGGGGGGAAAAAAAACAAATGACATTTGCCATGCAGAGCCAGGCAAGTATTATCTGGTCGAGTTGAATCAGGATAAAGTAAATTAATATGCCCACATTATGACAATATAGCCCCCAGCTATGGCTTATCCCTCCCCCTAACCAAAAAAAAAAGGTTAGTCGACAATTGCTGAGTGATTTTTCATAAGATTGGAATCAGAAATGAACACCTGGCAATGGGTTTAGGGGTGTACGGTGAAGAGTGGGACAGTAGGCAAAGCAAAGCATCAAGCAGTCATATTGTTTACTTGTAACTGTTTACTTACTAACTGGACCAATGTTACTAGGAATACCTGCAAGAGAGGAAGAGAAAACAACAATGAATATTAAGGCACATAACACAGACATTAGAAAAAGTTACTTTTGCCATCCGTCCTCACGGGGGACTGACTTCCAGCAGCAACATCCGTGATTCATGCTGCTGAACTCTACCCCTGAAACCACGACATCTAAAGCAATGCCAGCAGTGTGCACCGTGATTTAACGGCATTGCCCGTACCCGTTTATCCTTACGTCTGCTTGGTGTCTCGTGGTTTTCCTCTGTTATTTGTCTTTTGATGTCTTCTGCTGTTGGCAGTGTCAGATAAGGTCACTGCTGCCCTCTCCCACAGCTAAAGGTGCACACCCCTAAATGTCACAAAAATCACTGGAAAACTCATGTCAGGCTCATGACAGTCATGGGATACTTTTGTGATTAGTGAACAGTGCCTGTTTTCATGAGAATTAAGTTGTCAGCACGTATTCCAACACACGCAAATATCAAATGGCATCAACTCAGTCTCTGACACCAAAGGAGGACATATCTTATCCTGTTGCCTAACCGCCCATCCCTCCGCCGAGCAATCTCTTGAGCCAGGCGGCCGCTGAGCAGATAATACAGTCTGTCTCATGCCCACGGTGACCAGATCTCTCCCACACCAGGACACTGGCTGGCTGTGGATCTGAGCACGCTAAGACGTTCACAGGCTTCTTCCGCCGAACCAGCCGCTATCATCTTGGTTTGGGTTTTAATTAGGACCTCAGGACCGAGTGACGCACATTTGTGGCCGCATCAGACAGCACGAAGCAAAGATGATGTCAGACAAAGTGCCGAGGACTCTGCCACGTTTCTCAGTTTGCATCGGTATTCCTCAAAGGCACGTGAATGCACCGGCTGTGTATTTTTGGTCAGCGTTTGTCTTCAGAGGAATTTGCTCTCAACTCTACTTTTTCTAATCATCCCTTTAAGGCGAGGCCCTCCCTCCCATTCGCTCTACCCCCTGCCCTCATTAAGGCAGTCTACCCACCAAAACAAACAACCTGCTCGCCATGAAAAGAGAAGCATGCTGTGCAAGAGTACCCATACTTCTTCTAAACAGTAGAAACACACCAGGACACTGGCTGGCTGTGGATCTGAGCACGCTAAGACGTTCACAGGCTTCTTCCGCCGAACCAGCCGCTATCATCTTGGTTTGGGTTTTAATTAGGACCTCAGGACCGAGTGACGCACATTTGTGGCCGCATCAGACAGCACGAAGCAAAGATGATGTCAGACAAAGTGCCGAGGACTCTGCCACGTTTCTCAGTTTGCATCGGTATTCCTCAAAGGCACGTGAATGCACCGGCTGTGTATTTTTGGTCAGCGTTTGTCTTCAGAGGAATTTGCTCTCAACTCTACTTTTTCTAATCATCCCTTTAAGGCGAGGCCCTCCCTCCCATTCGCTCTACCCCCTGCCCTCATTAAGGCAGTCTACCCACCAAAACAAACAACCTGCTCGCCATGAAAAGAGAAGCATGCTGTGCAAGAGTACCCATACTTCTTCTAAACAGTAGAAACAGAAATGAAATAAGAAGAGATCTCACTCTCCCTCCAGCTCACATCTCTCCTATCATTCACTCGCTATCACACCTGCTGCTGAAGAAGCTGAGAAGGCACATGTGCAGGATTTTTGGTGGGGTCTTTCATCTAATGGAGCCGTCACGAAATATCTCCAAGTACTCAGGGGAAACGAGGGTTTCCCGAGTGTGTGTGTTTGTGTTCGTGCACTTTGATCAAACTGCTGTCATTCAATCACTCTTCCTCTGATCTCTGCCTGCCGGTTGTATTTAGGAGCCAAAGCTATGACCTGCTTGATAACCGTGAAGTACAAAAGTCTATGCTGACACATGGAGACAGAGTGTAATGGGTGTCAGACCTCAAGGGGGTGGACAGATGCTAACCCTGAGACAGGAAGGATGAGGCAGAAACCATCAGGATCCCAGTCATTTTCATTGTCACACTCGGATTTGGGAAGTTGGGCTGGATATAATCATTTGCAAATGAAAGCTGCCACCTCACAAAACACAGTGCAACAGAAAAAAATAGTTTTTTTTGTTTTTGTTTTTGTTTTTCCTAAATAGAGGCCAACAAGTATGAAAAAATTGTTGGGAGACGGGCATGCCAGAGGCAGTGTTTCATTAGTCTTCTTTTCACACAGGTCCTGGTTGATCGCTAATCAAAGCCACAGAGAGCAACAGATATGCTGCACATATGTTCATGATACCTAATGTGCAGTGCATGAACAGAGAGCATCACAATGAAGTTATCATATTTTTTTGTACATAGAGATATCCATTAAAATCCACTGCCCCTGTGAAATAAATGTGCATGTAATGAAACCGGATATTCACGAAGAATTTTAGGTCCTTAACTGAACTGTAAAAAAAAAAAAAAAGGGGGGGGGGGGGGGGGGCTGGTTAAGTAGCTGACAGAGCAATAATACACAAACGTTATCTGCATCTAGTGTGAAAGATTAGCAGGGGGACCCACTATGTTTAATGGAAAAGGATATAAATAAAGAAGCAGAGCTGGTGTGTGTGTGTGTGTGTGTGTGTGTGTGTGAGAGAGAGAGAGAGAGAGAGAGAGAGAGAGAGATCACTAGGTCTTGTTATTACTGTACAGACTTTCATTAGAGTGCACCACAGAAAGTTTACAATTTAAGTAGAGATATTCTTCATAACAGAGAAAATATTCACTATGAGCTCCACTGTACCAGCTACACAAATGCCAAACAGATCACAGCGGTCTAAAAGCCATGTGTTCATTATGCAGCGTGGTCTGTCCTCCACCCATCCTCAGGTTAAATGTATCTATAAAAACTGTATAAATCATGTTTCGTACAAAGACGTGGTTCACAGTGATCACTCATTTGACAAATTACACTTTGCCACTTCACTGGGCTCAAGGCCATAGAACTTTTTCTCTCAGGTCATAATCTCAGACACCAGTGGCCCGTCATTACAATTATTCAGTGCTTTAGGCACAGCCTGTGGGGTCCTAGCAGATCCATGGATCTGAAGTCAGGTCACTGAAATGATTTTTAACCGCCATCGTTTCCAATTCCCCTTCACCTGCCCGGCCTCGCCATTATGGGCCACTGGCTCCAATCTAATTTTGTCTTATCGCACAGGAAGAGCATTAGGAGCCGCATTTGTTGACTCCATTGATTTTTATGTGTTGCGCAGAGATCGCAGTTCTGAGCTGCTAGGCTGGTGAACATGATCTCCTCGGGCCGTGTGATTCACCGCACATTTGGGGTCAGCACATGTGACGCATGTGCAGATCGGTGCATTACAATACAGTGCAGGCCGACTCATGTGGGGCATCAACCGATTTGCAACAAATCTCACTTCACAGTGTGGTTAGAAGTCTCATTGCTTGATGTTTACTCTATATCGGATGGTTTCCAGCTATGCTGTCAAGCATCCAAGATCTCACTAATGGATTATCAGAAACCCATAATAAAATGTTCTCCCATGGATATTCAGCCTTTAAATCTTTGGCATGCATTCTGTTGCATCACTGAACTGGCTCGTCTGTCATTTATTCAGTGTGTCTGCACATGTGCAGAAAGGGCACTCATCTTAGGAAAATTTCTGCATGCTTTCTAGATTTTACTGTCAAGAGCGTTCGTTAGCATGGGGCTCAGCTGGTGTGTGCTTGCGCGTGTATGACCGTGCGTGTCGCTGTGTTGTTTCTGTCTGTATCACTTCTGTTCTGACCTTCAATGTGTCTCACCTGTTTGCTTTGGCAATACCTGGACTTCCCTGGAAAGGCGCTTATCAGCTGAATTTCCACCGCAGGCAAAGTTGGTAATTACTTTCCGAGGCTGCCATCGTTTTATAGCAATCCATCATCATCTAGAGCTCTTTGGCTATATAGAGCTCAGTGGTGGTGACAGGCATTGCTAACTGGTTAGCAGCGGAAAGACTGCCAAAACACAAGCATACAGCATGCAAGCTGATTGAATTCTTCAGGAGCAAAATTACGTCTTGCTCGGCTTCCCTGCTACGTCTTAAAGCCTTGAAGTCCCCAAGAGCCAAGATGGACAAAGCACAGTTAAGATTTCAGGGATGGAACGAGGTGTGCATCAGTGGCAGCACGAAAAGTGAGAAGGAGGGGGGGAAATCTGGAGATGGAAGAAACAAATATTTGAAAGAAAGATTACCGTCACAGCTGCACAGAGCCGAGATGTGGAAAAGACAGAGTAAACAAGCTTGGTCTCTGGGGTGGTTGGGGGTGTTGTGGGGGAGAAAAAGAAAGAAAGGGAGAAAGACAGAGTGAGCATGAAACAAAAGAAAGAGATGGAGCGAGCACAGGCAGAGGCAAGAAGAAGAAGGAGGAGAGAAAAAGGTAGCGGGGAAGATGGGCAGCAGGAGAAGCAGAATGACAGGATGCAAAACAACAGCCAATAAGTTTTAAAGAGAACAAAGAAGGAGAATGGGGGTAAAATGAAAATTCAAATGAGTGGGTGTTATACATGAGAGCAAAGCTCCTGAATGAATGTGTGTAGATGCATAAACATATGACACTAATTGAAATCACAGTAGAGCTCAGAGATGATGAAAAACCCACATTTAAAACATTTATTGGACCTCACTTAAATTCAAAAGGAAATGACAGACCTTCCTTTTTATCGAGCCACGAAGCTAAACAAAAGAAGAAAACACTAAGCGCTAATTTTCTTTAAATGATATCTTTAACAAATGTACTGTGTGGATTGGTTAGTAAAGCAAAGTCTTACTACTGCAGTTGGTAAAACATCACACAGGATTCATTTTAATGCTTTTTGCAAAAGAACCATTTTTTAAGACGGGTGTTTATATCTGCCCAAATCTGCCCAAGTACAGTAATTGTAAGAAAGAGTGAGCTTTATTCCACGGTGGCACCATCAGTTCCTGAGGGATTTGGTCTTGCTGCTGAAACACATAAATCTCACAAAAGGAGGAAGATCGATCAGGCAACCTAAATATGTGTGTGCGCGTGTGTGTGTTTGTTCACATTCCTATGATCAGCTCCCTCAAGTTGGCACTCATTATAGAAAAACCACACAAGGAAAAAATTAACATGCTATGTGTAAGTCCAATGAAATAATACTTGATATTGTCACTGCCGGCTCCAGATATCACAGCGCTTCTCATCATGCTAATGTGGAACGTGGGAGAGGCAAGGTGTTCTGCGTGAGTGGGATGCTGAGGGTTGGGGGTGGATCTTCTCTTCCAGCTGGGGGTGGGGAATGAATCCTGCTGGAGAAATCCACTGCATGTTCGCGCCTTTCACTGCTTTGATCAAAGGGGATCCATAAACTCCGAGGCTGGCTTTAGCTAAATCTGAACAAGTGCCTCTTAATCCTTCTCTGATAAGCCAATCTATTCATTCATTCATTCAGAGAGCAGAATGAACAAATCGGGACTTAATTAATCTGAACGTTAGGCGTCGTTGGATGAAAATAACATTCTCTGAGTGCAAGGAAGTTGCAAAAGTTTAAAAGAAAAGAAGAAAAACTATATCATTTCCTCCTTAATACGGCCATTAAAATGTCTAGACACTCGCACCAAAGACTTTCAATTAGCAGTGTCAGTCAAACACATCACACGATGAAAAACCTGCACGCCGGCCCCTCGATAAACCAAAGCTTACATGTGTGCCGTGCAACAGTGTGATCGTCATAAAAAGGTAATAGCTACAGGTGACTGGTAGGATATGTTATTATGGCTGCCATAACAGCTATCATCAAACTCAATGACTGAACTTTTACAAGGCTGTCACAGTGCAGCAGAGCCATGCTCCCCTCATAACTTCACTGCTTACATCCCCGTGCTGACACTGGTCACAACCTTCAAAAGCCTTTCTCTTTCCTGTCCCACCAGCTTGTCTTTCACTGGTGATGTTCATCGTTTCTTCCATCTGCATTCGATGAAGACAGAATACACCTATACATGCATGAGTGCATATACTGTAAGGAGATATGAAAGCAATTTGAAATGGATTTGAAGGCAGTGTGAGTAGTGACGCACAAGTACAAAGCTGGTCTTATTTTAAATCTTAAGGAAATTCATATTTGTTTGTGCGACTTCACAGACTACCCGCTTCCTATTGTTCTACTTCCCCATGCTGTCTGCAACAGCTCATTCACTGCTGAACATGTAGCAGCTAAGGATGTATGCTTTTATTTTTAAAAGTGGTTTAGTAATATCCTAAAACAGGTCAGCACTGCAGCCTATCCCAGCTCGTATGTTGTTTCTCTCCAAGTTAAAACTGAGATTAAAACATCTCTTTTTCCAAGCGTGACTTGACCAAGAGAGCAGAAAATATTTTTTTACAGATACAGACACAAACAATATAAGGAGACAAATACAAAACTCACAGCTGCCAGAACTTCCTTCCTGTTAAAAGGGAGTTTTTCCTTCCCACATTCACCATGTGCTTGCTCATAGAGGGTCGTGTTACTGTTGGGGCTTTAACTTAGAATAGAAAATTTGGCGCTATATAAATAAAAATGAATTGAACTGATTTGGAGTATAAATGAGTGTTTAGGTGTTAGTTTAGCTACTGAGAAGAAAATATTGATCACTAAACATATTAACTCAGTTTCTCTTAACTTTCTTTTCACACATGCACAGCTTTGTTTTAATCTAACCACATATATGGATATGTGAGCTTCATGTTAGTTACTTTTAAAAAGTCAGGTCAACAAGCAGTCTTACTAGGTTGGACCTACAGCATGCAGAGTGCACCCAGCCCCATTAGGGTAGACAGAAGGTGACTACTGCACATCTCTCTCATGTGTCTTTGTGAGTTGCTTAGCTCACCGAAAGGGACGGATGTACTGAAGAAATTGCTCAATTATGCATTTTTGCAAATGAGATCGCTCCTTCTCTCCCACTTTGTGCCTATGTGTGATGGGTGGGGGCAGCTGTCTTTCTCACCGTGCAGCACACTTGCACACAGAGAAGCCGTGCTCTTAGCGACATCGGTAGAGTGAACTAAATGTTCAAAAGTGCGATTACACTTCGCTAAAGCTGACGTGCAAGAAGTGCTTTACACATATGGTAAAAGTCACATGTGCACCATGGATCTCTCCATCACTGCTGTGGGTGCGTCTGAATGAAGTGCTGAGGAGCATTAACTGAAAAGTGAGTTACATCAGAATAACAGACTGCTGCCACTTTAACAGACTGATGAAGTCAGGAATGTTACCTACAGATGACCCTGAAACCCTGAAAGTATTTTTTAAACAGAGCAAGGTATTTTCAACATAGAAGTTCTAAACATGCCAATTTCCTTTAGAGATCATAAATCATATCATAAAATTCGCACACAATAACAGAATAATAAAAAAAATTGACCAGGTTCGATGTTATTAGCCTACTGAAAACAGATCTTTTTGTAGACCGATAGCACAAACCAGTGCTGTGAAAACATGTGTTTTAACTTTGTAATGCTTGAAGCTGGTAAAACTGAGGGTTATCTTCCCATTTACATACAGTACAAAAACTTAAGCAGGGGTTTGAGCTGACACTGTCACTGAGAAAGCATTATGCCAATAACTAAAGTTGGGAATTGTAGTCTCAAAGAAGACAGTCACTGGGACCCTGCACGGGAATGAACTGCGAGGTTGCAGACCAAGAAAAACTTCACCTCTGCAGAAAAGTTGCCTTCAAGCCAGACTCAAGCAAGCTAATGACAACCTGCAGACAGATTATGCATACTGAGATGAAACCGTTTGGAGAAAGAAGGGAGAGGCATACAACCCAAAGAACAACATACCCACAGTGAAGCATGGTGGTGGGAGTATTTTGCTGTGGGGATGCTTCAGTATATCTGGAACTGGGAATCATCAAGACCGAAGAAATTACAAAAAAGAATATGTGAAGATTTTGAAAGGAAACCTCAAGCACTCAACAGCAAAATGGTTCTGTCTCATCACTTCCAATGCGACAGCGACCCAAAACATAGATCGGTCCTGGCAAAGTACTACCTTCAGAAGACCAAAGCAAACATTATTGACTGGCCTCCCAAAACCCTGACTTGAATCACAATGAAAATCTTTGGGGTGAACTGTAGGCCAAGATCCAAGCCAGAAGACCATCAAATCTGAGGGAGATTAAGAGATTTGCCAGAGAAGAAAGGGCTGAGGTTGCTCAGGAGACGTGTGTGAGACTTACCGAAGTCTGCAACAATGACTGCAGGCTGCTATCCAGCAAACAGGATACACAGTTTACTATTAACATCAGGGAGGCTAATAATTCTATCCATCTGTATTCCATGTGTGAAAAGAAGTTATCAGGTTTATGTGTTTCTTTCAAAAAAAATTCGAAAAACTTGTATTTTTGACTTCTCAAGTTTATCTTAGATGCATGTACTTTCTCACTGTTTCCCAATATTGTACATACTCTGTATCATACGTTCTCTAAATCAAGAGATCCAGTCTGTAAAGTGACAACAAAATGTGAAGAGTTTTGAAGAAGATGATGCTTCATGAGCATAGAACCATATCACCCCATGAGAGCACTTCGCTCTCACATGCACTAAAGCATATAGTTAGGGCTGGATCAGGTGACCCTGAATCCTCCCTTAGTTATGCTGCAATAGGTGTAGGCTGCTGGGCGATTGCCATGATGCATTGAGTTTTTCCTTTTCAGTCACCTTTCTCACTCACTATGTGTTAATAGACCTCTGCACTGAATCACACGCTCTCTTCCACAGCATGTGTTTATCCTGTCTTCCTTCTCAAACCCCAGCCAGTCTTGGCAGATGGCCCCGTCCCTTCCTGATCCTGGTTCTGCCGGAGGTTTCTTCCTGTTTAAAGAGAGCTTTTCCTTCCCACTGTTGCCAAAGTGCTTCCTCATAGGGGGGTCATGTGATTGTTGGGTTTTTCTCTGTATGTATTATTGTAGGCTCTACCTTACAATATAAAGCGCTCTGAGGCAACTGTTGTTGTGATTTGGCGCTGTATCATTTTTTTTATTGAACCGAATTGAAATTGAATGAATGGATCTTTGCATACTGACATCATACACATGCAGTACTTGAACTAACTCATTTCTTTAGCACACAAACTGCACAGAGAAACATGGGTTCTCTAAATCAAGTCATCCATTTGAAGTGCATACACAGATTCTGGGTTTAATATAACACAGAGGATATATTTTTACAATCTGAATTCAACTTTTCAGAGGCCACCAGTTTTCTGCCCCCTCCACCGCCAGCTTCTATTTCCCTCAGTGTCCTCAGCCCTACAGTGAAATGAACTGCCATGGTTAATTCTCCAACTGATCTCTCTCCTTCTGTCTCCACAGAGGAAGGAAGCAAGAATGAGTGAGGATGAGAGAAGCATGGGTGGGGTGGCTGGGTGGGTGGGTGTGTGTGAGGGGCTGAGGGGGTGAGAGACGCAGATGAAAAGAGCGAGAAAGACAGAGCCACCCCAGAAGGCTGAGTTAGCTGTGACAGAGAGCGATGCCCACTTCCCCTCCTTCTATCCTTGCCATTCCTTTTTTCATCACTTTCTAAATCCCGCTCTTCTTCTGCGCTCTCAACACAGAGCCATTGTAAGACGACATATCAACGACCCCCCAACCCCACCACCCACACACACACACTGCACCCCTCCCCACACCCAGACTCCACACCCTCTCTGAATGATGATTCATCGAGCTCCTTATCGCATCAGACTACTTGATGGGCATAGTAAAAAGAAATTAAATCTTAATTAAATTTTCATCTTTGACAAATTTGTCTCTGCAGAGCTGCCATATGCTCGCTGGGTTTGGGGGAAAACATTGAGAGGGAAGGAGACTTTTGGAATTGGTGTTGAATGGGCTTGAAAATTACAAAACAGCACAAGGTGCATTTTTCTGTCAGCCTTGAGCATTTTCTTTTCTATTCAGGAGGGATAACCTTGCATTCCTATAGATTTTTCACAGCGTTATTACATTATGGATTTTTCTTCCTCCAAGACAAAGTATAATAACGCACTTTATACTCGGACTGTTTTTCATCACTTGCAGGGCAAAGGGAGCATGTGTGCGTGAGTGTGTCCTTGTGTAGTTATGAATGTGTGTATGTTTGTGTGCATGCAGGCCTGGATGATCACCTGTGTGTGTGTGAGTGTCACCTTTTTTAATAATGTGCTGTCAATCTGGGCTCTGGGAATGGGCATTTCACTAACCCTCCCTAAGTCTCATAACGTGGATCCTCTGGGAGGTAGAATAAGTCATCAGTGGCCGGCGGCCGGGAGCCCTCGAGCGCCGCAGAGAAAGGCAGAAATCACAGCGGATGCAATAAGGAGACAGGGTGGAATAAAAGTTGGGCTTTCATATTAATGCCACGGCACTCAAAGTTATAGCCCTGCTGCTCATCACTCTTTCTGGAAATGATGTAAGGGAGTAGTAGTGGCTGCTCTGGAGCCTGTGTTCACGAGGGGCAGTTGATACTCACTGTTTTTGTGCTAATTGTTTTGTTAAATACACTCACAGATCCATCGCCTATTTACACACTGAAGTCTGCTAACAGCAGAAAGTCTAAAGGTGAGACGCAGTACCCGGATCATCTCCCAGCCCCACATTTCAATGACACTAAACTGCTGTATGAACAGAGTACTTCCCATATTGTGTGTGTACCCCAGGAAGAACACACATTCCTGCCTTTCAGTTTAGGAACAAAATAAACAGCGAGCAGTAAAAGTCTGGGGGGAAAGAGGCCATGAAATGATAATATATTCCATATTTCTCAAGCTCATAGACTGCTGTATTTCTCCTTCTTGGCAAGGGAAGTTTTACTGTAAATTCCAATATTACAAACAGTTGCCTTCATGCAGTTGTATACTTCTTTCCCTGAGGTTTGCTCAGGGCTGCAAGTGAGATTCAACAAACTTTCTTAAACTCACATTTTTAAAATCAATTAATTATGATTAATGTGATGAAGGTGATGATGATCATTTGGCTGCTGGGGGGCAGCGGGAGCAAGCTGAGAACAAAGCATTTTCATTTCATCACCTTACACAGCAAGGAGAGCTTTCAAATGAAGTCATGACTCTGGCCACCTGGTGAACCCAGGACTAATTTTCACTCCTCATTGTTATTTTGTTCCCTTGTCTGCACTGTGGTTTGTTACCAACTGCCGAGGTTTGATGTCAGTTCACTAGTTGAACTCTCTCTGCTTGGTTCATCCACAAAACTGCATTTGAAAAGCAAAACAAAAAGTATTCAAAAGTGTAAAACAAAGAATTCCTTGTTGTCCTTGCATTAAGTCAGATATAAAACATGGGTCCACACCAGCAAATGTTCTTCAGGCTCTGTGAGAAGAAGATGTGATGTGACGTCATGCCAACGCATTAGACAAAAGGAGGTTGGCCCACTTACTTCAGCTCGAGCAGGAGTAATTGCCTCTGTTCTACATTAGCATCGCAGCTGCAGCTTAACAACATTATTTATTAACTGTAATCTGTGTTGTTTATTAGTGGAAAGCTCGAGCCCACTTCAAAATATAACAATATGAGATTATGCAGTCTGGATGCACAATTTCCCCATTGGCAACATTTGTTAGCATTCTACTTTTTAATTGTGACATTCCTTTGTGTTTCCGAAAACACCTCGGGATCAAAAGTAGAGAAGCCTTCTGCTAAATGCGCATTTCAAAATCGCAGAGAGCTGCCCCAACCTTCGTCCCCCTGACCAACGCCTCCAGCGCTTCCGGTGGATAGCGAGGTTTTCCCAACCCGTTTGAGAGTCACAGTCTCTCCAGCGTATCCTCAGTCTGCTCAAAACATCTCACCTTTGAGACGCCCAGGAGGCATCCCTAGCGAGACGCATTAAAAGTAGCCAGTGGCTACCCCATTGGCTACTTTTAATGCAGAGCAGCAGCGGCTTTACTCTGAGCTCCCCATGAATGACTAAGCTCCTCATCCAATCTCCAAAAATTCCTACCTTACAATGGTGAAGAGGTCTGTATGCCTGAGTGATCCCAGGAGCTGTGCTGTCAGGTCCAACTGGGCCCTACAGTCCTGGTTAAAGGGCCAAACTAATGCGGTCCTACTGACCACTATGAACTCCTTGCATCTTTTGAGCAGGACTGAACAACACAATGCAGCCAAGATGTAATTTTTCAAAAGCATGAAAAAGTAAAGGAGCACACGTGTGTGTTGGTTTGTATTTAGCCTAACGTTACATAACTTTGTAAGCAGCCTGTTCTATTGCAACTTCTCGAAATTCCTGTTTAGTAGAAATAAAAGTTTATAACTAATAAAGTTGTAATGCAGTTTAGAATTTTAAGCAAAATAATCATGTGGTTGCTGAACCTCCCACAGATTTATATAATCAAGAAAAATCAATTTTGCCTGAAGGATGGAAAGAAGTATGAAAAAGGGCACACACTGTTAACGGGAAAACTACAGGCCCGTAAGTCTGACATCTACAGAGGCGATGCAAAACCTCATCAGTACCTTTATTGTTGACAATGCGCCACGTAGAATTTCATCAGCGAGCAGGTGCATTTAGTTTCTTAGGTACACCTGTTTACCTGACAGTAAATCTCTAATTAGCCAATCACATGGTAGCGATTGAGTGCAAGCAGACATGGTCAAATATCAAACTGAGCGTTGGGAATATTGAAGAAAGGTGATTTAAGTGTCTCTGAAAGTGACAGGTTTTTTACTTACCGCCCTGGGCTGGTTGCTAGTTTAGTTTCGTTCTTAAATTAAAGCAAAAAAAGTGATAGAAAACGAGTTTACACAAGAGCTACTAAACTAATCCAAGTGTCAAAGGGCTGTCACCTGTGGACAGGTTAAGAAAGGTTCACAGATACCAGATGATACCACAGTTAAACCTGTGATCCTCTTTTGGAACAACATAGAAGATTTAACATCCTTTAAATAAATTCCACTAATATTGTCCAGTAGTACTTAATAATATGGCCCACGACTAAGAGTGCTGTAATTACATGAAATTTCAATGTATTTTATTGGAAATTACATTGTAATTAATTTACGCGTGGATAGTTAAAGGTAGGCACACTAGAATAAGGAGATAATAAGAAATAATTGCACTGTTAATATTTTATTAGTAATTTTAGGTAGTGCATGAGTAGTTTTAAGTACTGGAACTTCAAGTTTTTTGGGGGGGTTGTTTTTTTGTTTTGTTTTGTTTTTGTTTTTGTTTTTTACAAAAAAGGAGACACAAATTACTCTATAAGTAATTTTAAGTGCTGCATAATTTGTTTGGAGTGACTTAACTTTGCTTAAACTTCCAGGTATTTTACAGGAAAGCAGACAATACTTCCCTCAACACTGCTTTTCAAAGTTATGCTTGGACAGTGATGATAAAAGACAACAAAGTTGACTCCATCATTTAAAGATCACACAGTCCTGCAAAGTCTGTTTGTTGTTGCTTTCTTTTTCTTGTAAGTTAGTAAGGGAAAACGGCCCTTATCACATTTATGTGGTAAAATACAAGTTAAATAATAGAGCACCATCATGCATAATGAATATTATATAAAGATGTATACATATTCAAAAAACATACTTGTTAAGTGTTGAGTGTGCTTGCAATATAAGCTGGAGAAATACTGTTTGTTTCTCTGCAAAATTACCAAGAAACTACACAGTACTTCAATTTACTTAAGCAGTAGTTAAACAGTATCATTTGTGTCTCCTGTGAAGCTGGCAGAATTATTGGAACAAGTCTGCCAGAGATCAGTAACATCTTCCCCACTCGCTGTCTGAGGAGGGTGCACAGTATCCTGCGGGACCAACATCACCCTGCGCGCCACCTTTTCCATCTGCTGCCCTCAGGGAGAAGGTACAGGTCTATACAGGCCAGAACATCCAGACTGGCCAACAGCCTGTATCCACAGGCTGTGAGGCTCCTGAACTCTCTGCCCCCCTCTCACGGACAATAACCATATCCAACTTCTTAATAGCAATGAACTGGTCTGCATTGGTGCATCATATCTTTATTCTCTTCCCCCTCCTGCCCCCCCCCCCCCCCCCCCCCCCCCCTCTTTCTTAAATAGATAACTATCATATCTGATATCATATCTCACAGTACAATAATATTGAATGGGTTGCATTGTTGTATTTTGTCATGTTTCTCAGGTCTTTGTCTGAATTTCTACGAACATTATTGCTAAGGATTGTCTTATTGCATTGGAGTCACACTGGGTTAAATATGTACACTTGGGTTTTAAGGGGTATTTATTATTTTCTTCTTTTTTTTGGGTTGTATGGAAGCCCCAAACGCAATTTCATTGTTCTTGACAATGACAATAAATAAATAAATACTTAAATACTTAAATACTCCTTTCCTGTAAAATACCTAAAGTTACACACTACTTATATTTACCTACAGTATAATTATTTCTTTGTTTCCTGTAAAAACCTGACTTATTATTCCCTTGTTCTAATGTACCTAGCTTTAAATATCTGTAGGTAACTAAAATTACATTGTAATTTCAAGTGTTAATTACAGGGGACTTACACTAGTTTGCTAAAGTGCTACCCACGTTTCTCTATAAAAAGGGAGAAAAATGATTCTTTTTTTGCACAGGCTGCATCAGCGTATAACGAGCTTCCAGAGGACGTAGTGCAGGTTCTTTCACTTCACTCTAATTAGAGTGGTCGAGAAAAGGACATTTTCTAGAATACAGAGCTGTAGAAGAGAGAACAACATCCTATTTACACTGTGGTCTTTTAACTAGACTGCACTCTGGTCTGGAAACATTTGCTTCAACATAACATCACTAATCATACACACATCTTTTTTGCATGCTGTTAATTGCTTCACTTTGCTTTGAAACGCCACAGCTCAGCATCTCTGAATGCAACGACCGTCTGAACTCTCTAAAAGGACACACAGGATACTGATAATTAGGACTGGACTTTTATCACTTGTCGCTGTAGATGCATTTTTTTAAAAAACAAATTCAACAAATTTTCCATTATTTTGTTGAGATCTATAAGACCTCCTGAAAGTCCTACACTGCCATGTCATCCATCTTTTTAATTAGCCAACACGTCAGAGGTGTGCTTGTGTTCGAGTGTGCGTGTACTCACAGATATTTGCGGTGCCCTTGGGTATGGGCAGGTATGAGCCAGCACTCCACGCTCGCCCCTGGTAGTTCCTCTTACAGCGGCCGCAGTCGGGCCCAGTGGTGTTGTGTTCACACTCACAGCTCAACTTCTCTTTGTCATACACGCAGCTGTTGGCGTGAAGATTGCACTTGCACCTGTCAAAGCAGAGGAGGGGCAGGGTTGAAAGAGGACAGGCACGTCAACATGAGTGAATTTTCCGGTGCTGAATAGAGAACAGACGGCTTTTATTTTGTTGGACAATGCTGCTGAAGGGCAGCGTGTCCTTGAATAGCAGTGGCACTGGAACACAGGCAGAGCTGCTAAAACAGTCGCCTTCTCAACTTCAAGAACTGCTAGTTCAAAGAAGGCAGGCGACTGCACGAATGAATCCGGCATCATTATTTCCTCCGCTTTTTTTCTCCCCCTCTCCACTCGGGAAGGTAGCTCGGTTTTAATTGTCCCACTGGAGGATGCGTAATTGTTGTAAGGTCACAGCTGATGGACACGAGAAGATCGAGAGGGAGAGGGGGACAAAGAGGTGCAGGGAGGGCCGAGGAAAACAAGCTAAGTTAAATTGCGAAACAAGCACTTGGAGATTGAAGACGTCGAAAGGCTCACAGCTCCGAAAGATGACGAATACCGAGGAGTTAGCCAGAGGGCGGCGTGGAGCAACAGTATGACTACCTTCTCCATGACAAATTAATATGAGATGAGATCTCAGAAGCACATTTTCAGTTTGGAAAGAGGGACTCCCTCAAGGTGCACTAAATCCTCACTCACATCCTGCTCACTAGAACATCCATTTAACAATAAACTCAGCAGATTCATTTTCTGCTGTGGCTAGATGAGTATTGGGGGGGGGGGGGGGGGGGGGGGGGGGTGTATCTGTTAACTTAATTTATGAGCTTCAGTCAAGCACTTTGAATTTTTAGACCTTTGCTGCAGACAACAACATGACTGAATGTTTCCACATTTCTCAGAGATGAACTGTGAAAATTTGGTGACAATGCATTCTAACATAGTCTGATTTAAACATGAAGTAGGAGTAGGAGAATATTCCCTGCCCACAAGTAGATTAAAGGATTAAAAAAAATCTTTTATACTCAATGGCTGTCTACATTTCTACTTTCAGGTTCCGCCAGTGTTATGTCGGTTGTTTTGTTATTTTGTCCATTTTCTTTATAGAATCACTACTTTTATTTTGACAGCTAATGCTGAAAAAGGTGGCGCGACACACTCCCCAAAATCATCACCGTCAAGCATAACCGTGTTGTTTTTAAAGAGTACCTGCCATGATCCCGAGACACTGCCTGCACTGGCTGAAACAGGCATGACTCACCATAGATTAATGGTGTTGTATTTGTTTAGTTTGAGAGAGGAGGAAAAATGCTGAGAGTCAGGTAAAATGCCACTGTTCAAGCCTGTCTCAATCATTTTAAAGTGCAGTTTCATTCAGCATACTGGGAGTGCCTTACAAATGTCTTTTCTTTCTTCTTAAATCAAAGGAAATGTACACAAAAAGAAAGAAAATTTGTGTTTGGTCGATTATTCCTTTGTTGTAAGAACGCTTCTTGGTAATCAATCTTTTACTGTTGGAAAGCCTATTTATTGCTGTGAATGACCACAGCAGACCCGGTGACATCAACATGCTTTGCAGCATTCTTTATTAGCACACACGGTTGCTGTTCACAATGCACACAGTGCTGCAGCTCTCCCGCTGCTCAACATTACCACAACAACCCCAACCACAGGAGACAGTACAATATTTAAGTCGACGGGGCGTGATTGCAGATGCCGTACAGGTGCGTCCGCCTTCCCTGCACGGTACCGCAGGCCCTGCCCGACACAATTGCCCTTTACATGTTATCACATTTGTAAGGAAAATGCATTTGTGGGTTGAGCAACAGAGTTGAGTCGATGAGTTGTACCCATGAAAAACTTGCAAAATCTTCTCTGTCAATGCCAAACAACTTATTCTGATGTAGATGCTTGTTTGGTGTCATTTATTGGATGTCTGGATGATTGAAAGCTGATGAAACAGAGTGGCAGTTTAACAGCTTACTCATTTAATAAAGAGGGGCCTCAGTAACATGTGGAAGAACCACTAAATGCCCACAACAGCCTGGCGCCTCCTCTGCATGCTGGTCACACATTGCTGTGCGGTGGCCAGTGTTGGGAAGGTTACTTTTAAAATGTATTCCATTACAGATTACAGAATATATGCCCCAAAATGTATTCTGTAACGTATTCCGTTACGTTACTCAATGACAGTAACGTATTCTGAATACTTTGGATTACTTAATATATTATCATGCTTTTTACAACAACGTGAATGTACTATTGCTGTGATTTATTACTATTACTGAAGGTCCGCGACTCCGAACTGTAGTAAAGGGACCTCTGACTAATACGGCGGGGTCCCTGTCGGCTCGTAGTCGAAAAATAGCTTTACTTTGTTGTGTGGGTCAACTTTTCTTGCGAGAGACAGAGAGAGGCGTTGAAAGGCTGCTCCAACGGAACTTATTGTTTTCGGAGGAAAACACGAACACGGTGTACAGTCGAGTCTTAATAGCTTACTTACAACTGGGCTCGTCAGGCACTCTTCTTGGCTGCAGTGGTTATTATTATATTTACATGCTTCCAGCTCCCGTTTTTCCTCGATGACAACTCGTACCTTTCCACTCCCCTTTTTCTCCCTCCTCGCGCTCACAGACCCATAACGTGTATGGCAGTCCATTCTCCCTGCAACACGGACTACACTGCCCATGATGCTACATTCTTTAGAGCTATGCTTGTAGCATTCTGCCTGTTAGCTTAGCACAACAACAACAACAACAACGAAAAGGCGCTCTCTCACCCAGGAAACACACAGTTGCAGAGAGAGAGAGAGTCGCCCTGTAACCATGGCAACCGTAACGCTGCCGCCTGGAACAACAGAACGTAGCTGTCAAACAAAACCCAAACAGTCCTGACCCGTGACAATATGAAACAGGAAAGTACCGCAGTGTAATCCATTTATTTCAACAAAGTAACTGTATTCTGAAGACCACCTTTTTAAATGGTAACTGTAACGGAATACAGTTATTCATATTTTGTATTTTAAATACATAACGGCGGTACATGTATTCCGTTACTCCCCAACACTGGCGGTGGCATTACATTCTTCAACCAGCATTTGTTGCAAGTGATGTGGTTGTGTTGGTCACACAATAAGCTGTTTGGCATTGGCAGAGAAGATCTAGCATGTTTTTTAATGGGTACCACTCATCGACTCAACTCTGCTGCTCAACATACTAAAACATTTTCCTTACAAATGTGGCAAAATTTAAGGGGAAATAAACTGGCCTTTTATCTGTTAGTGAGAAACGTCAGTACCAGCTGGCCTCTCTCACCCTGCCCATCCTGCTTTGCCACATCATGACTCATAAATAAACACAATAACTCCTAAAAGTTTTAAATCACACACTGTCTCTGACCCTGGAAATACACCAACCTGCTGTTCACACCCCTAAATGAAATGCTGCAGAGCTAATGAAGGTATTTAAGACAAACTGCCAAGAACCCCGCGTTTCACTTATAAATGTCACCAGCTGCAAATTATATCATTTACAGCTAATTACCATGAAGTCTGTAAATAATAAGCCAGCATTGTTATTTGGCTATTTTGTTTTTTTGGGGGTTTTTTGTGGCTAGCTCGCTTCACTTTTTAACACCATTCCAAGAACACGAGGAGCACACTGTGTGCTTTTGTAATTTAGCAACACTAGCGTAGTCACATTCATTTCAAATATTCCATGCATATCGTATCATTTTAAATCACACAAAAGTTCTGATGTGGGACATCTGTTGTTTTGAGCAAGTGGCACAGAAACTAAAAGGTGTGAAAAAGCTTTCTCGATAAGTAATGCTACGGCTTTTATTTCTCGTGATGTCAGGCATATTTTTAATAAGCCGCTGCTACCTTATGCTGGTTGTCTCATTTTCAGGTTACACTGTAGCAAAAGGCTGTGCATAATAATTAGGCTGACACCTACAACTTTAGTGTTTCTAAGACAACAAAAGCTTATTTCATGGATCTCCCTATACTTTTTTTTAAACTACAAATGTGAAAGCTCATCCAAAATGGATATGATTAACTGGAAGCATTCAGATCTGACATGCATTACAACCACGTGAAATGAGTCTATTTATTTCCGCCTGATAAATGGGTGCACAATACTATTAATGCTATTAACCCAGGAGTCACCCCTACTGGTGTGCCTAATATAAACCTTCTCGACTTTACTTTCAATCCAGAGGAGTGGTGGCTTCATTCTGACCTTTTCTGGAAAAACTAAGCTCCTCATCATGTCTCCAAAATCATGATCACACAATGATGGAGGTGAAAGGACTATCGAGTCAGGAAAAAGTAAATAAGATATCCAGCTAACTCACCACGAGCAGTGATACCAAACTCCTCAATGCATTTAGAGCCCCAGTGGGGAATAAGCTGCATGAGGAACAGTGGGGGTCTATTGCTTTGTGGACTGGGAAACAATGGCTTGGTGTTGGCACGCTTTTCTTAGTTTTTGTGATATTTTCCTGAATTTTTACTCATGCAATGCATCTGTCAGAAAGCTTTCTGTTGTCTCGGTTCTGTGTTACAGATTAAAAAAGCGTTAAAAAAGAAATAAGAGCAGAAACTCTGTCATTTCACAGTCACCATGTGAGGCCCGTCTAAGAGTCCACTTTGAGCTTTGAGCTTGACTGGGAAATTCTTTTGTTACACTGGCTTAAACGTATCACAGCGTTACCCGGTCGACACTGAGACGTAGCAAAATTGATTGAGAAAAAGTGCCTCGAGTTGAGTTGACGTGCACGCGCAGCTAAAAATCAAGACAAGATCAGAATCGGGTCTCACGGAGTGTCGCTCAGCGCAGCTGCTCCCCACTCTGTTATAAAAATCAGATTTTTACAGTGCGTGTATGTGGAGTGGATAGGCAATGTGGTGTGAAATGACTTCACACAGAGCCCTTTGCGGTTTAACCTTCAGCTTCTTTTAACATCTGCAACATTTTAATCAGCGTCCAGAAGTGATAGTGCCGTCGGCATAATGATGGAGGCCGCCAGTGAGGCCCTGCGGGCCTCATACCCGCCAGTGCTGTTGTGCTTCCAATCAAGATCGGCTCCTGAATGCGAACACCAGGGGACTCTCCCTCACTGCTGCACTAGCAACAACATCTTCAGAGAAAGAGCCAAGTAAAATTGTATTTAACAGCAATTTAATAGCAAATCTCCTCCAGGGTTTCCCACGAGTTCGATGTTGTGTCTTCGTTTCCTGTTGGCCCCGCTTTACTTTGAAAGCTCTGTGGCATGTTTTCTCCTACCTTATCATTCTCCTCATTTCTCTCTCCTCCCTCCACCTATTAGTCTGTCATTTTTTTACTTAGCTCCAGTCTCCCCCAATAATAAATATTCATGGACCTAAGGCATCTTTGTTTTTGTGTGGTGCTCTCAAAGTGATATTGCTCAAGGCATTATTGAGTGTACCAGCCACCTGTGAGCTAAAGGTCCTGATATGTATTCACGAAATAACCCATGAGGCTGTGAGCTCAAATTGCTGGACTGGCAAAAAAGAAGAAGAAAAAAAAACAGGATGGAAAAAAACTTTGACGTTTTGATTCCATTTTGTCCAAGAGAAAGGAGCGAGCATATTCTATCTGAGCAGGGTTTAAAGTTTTCCTTGAAATGTTGGAAATAGAAGATACTGTTGGGCACAAATGTATTTTTTCCCCTTTATTCCGGTGCAGCAGAGCAGCCCGCTGAGACTTAACTTACCTGCAGCAGCTTGTCCATGACCTCTGCAGTAATGGGATTCTGATTGACACTGGGGGTGCCGACGACATATTGGAGCCTTTCCATTGATGACAGCAGCAACAACAAACATAAACAAGGCAACACAAAGCTGTTGTTTTCAGGAAAAACACCCTTATCCCTTCCATTGGTTCAGCCACTATCCGCGTAATTCCTTTTAGCCGAGTTCATTCCCAGCCATCGCTCCATTTTGCTCGTTGCGGCATCAAAGCCAAAAGTATCAGCCACTAATTAATAGTAATTATCCACAATCCAAGCAACAACATCCCTGATGCACAAAGCTGCTGATCCCAACAAATTGAGCAGACTAAACTCAACACGGTCCTTAAGTGGGTTAACTAAGTGAAGCAATTAAATTTCAATCAAACGGCCAGGTGTTTTCATACTCAAGCCAACTGGGTCAAATGCTCGGTTAATAAATGCTTCTTTTAGCGCGTCTGCATTCAGTGTCTGCTGTACATGAGCGACAACACACCAGGGGTCGTAGGGGGGCAGGCGATAGGGTGAGGGGCAGCTGGATCAGAGAACAGTACAGCTTAATGATGTGTGATCAGAATGGAATTGAAAAACAGGAATGGCTGGGAGAAAAGGTCTTGGGGTGTGTGCTTAAGTGTGATTGGTAAATTGTACAATATATTTGTCCCGCATGATCTCATCCCACACACACACACACACACACACACACACACACACACACACACACACACACACACACACACACACACACGTGCATCTATCGTAATATCCTGCATTGACATGTAAGCTTGCAGCTGCTGTCTGTAGTAAGTTAAAATGGATCAGCCTGCCTGCTAACGTGTTACCTGCTAATTGCCTCTTCTACCTCTTGCCCCCCTGTTCCCGGCCTGCGGTGCATTGTGGGAAGTAGAAGAAGTGAGATTTCAGCAACAGCTCTCCTGGGATGGACCTCAGCCCCCAACCTTCCCCCTAATTATATCCGCCTTCCCCATCGCTCCCTCTCTTCTCACTAGAAAGCAGACGGTTAGAGAAAAGTGCAGGCTGTGAGAAAAATCACGGCAGATTCACCGAACTCCTCGCCTCTTTCGGGTTTAACTTGCACGAGAGAATACATTTACACAGCCGATGAACGAGCAGACCTTACAGATCTGTTAAGTGAATACGTTCGCAGTTTAACCTTACAGGAGCGATGCTGAACATAAAATGCCTTCACACGTCGATTTGAATTCCTCAACACAATACCCAGCTTTAAACAACCCGAGTGCTTGTGACCTCCACCTTTGGATTTGGTGGAAATCTTTTTATTCTTATTTTCTAACATATTAAACATTTATTTCTGTTACCTTCTAGTCTGCTTTTAATTTATTCGCACAGCTGGCAGCAGGAGAGAGCAGGAGACAAAATATCAGTTTCAGAAAATGATGTGAGGCCAGAACGGGCAGTGCAAGCTACAGTCATAACAGCGAGTTGCACTGGCTGGCTGCGCGCCTTACGATAATAAATACTGGACAAGTGATACGCTTAAGGAGGCAATTAAGTCTTGAAGTGGCACACACAGTGGGGAGCCTGTGAACTTAAAATTTGCAGGACTTTTAATTATTTCAGTGCTTGTTTTGGTGAGTGGATGAGCAACTCTTGCTTTCTGTTGCGTAATACTCTCAACATTATTCACTCTAAATATGAAAAAACAACAAGATCTTGCCAGACTAACATAACCTTGACAATAAATACTTCTTTAAACCACTCAATCTATTACAATCCATATGACGCCTAGAAAACTTTACAGTATATTTTACAATTGCTGTGCAAACGTGGTTCTCCTTTTGTCTCATCCACTGAAAATGCAGAAAAGTGTAAATGCGGAGCCTGCCTGCATCAATCAGCCCGAGTCATCCATCTATCGAATCCTCAGCATTACTAATGTATGGGGTTGGACATGCTATCCAAGCAGGAGTCAATCAAGAGGTCTTTACTGCCTGTGACACGCCAGGCCAGTTCAATAGAATCGACATGCTGGGCCTCAGTGATACTGCGCTCAGCTAAAGACTACTGGCTGTGGACCCAGCGACAGCAAACGCACCGCAGAGGCATGAGAAAGCTCCATCATAGGGAAGACACACAGTTTGAGGTGAGGCCAGGTGGAGAAGCGACATTAGCTGATCCTATCATTTCATTGGAGACACTGAAGCCCTGGACAGAAATAACTCCCTAAAGACGCTGCAGCATTGATCAGTTTGGGTCCGCAGACTGCGAGGGGTGACTGCTTTTGTTTGTGTGTGTGTGTGTGTCAGAGAGAGAGAAAGAGAGAGACAGAGAGGAAGCAAGCATTTGTAACGATGATTTGTAGTGATATAGAGTCAATCTGCAACCATACAACTAAAAAAAAAGCATCAAAAAATAATAAAACACCCCACTTTTCCTTGTTTAGTCTTATCTCACTGCTTCCTACTAACATCACTATCCATTAAACTTTGGCAACACTCTTCTTTGTTATTTAATCCCGGTGTCTGGAGCAGACACTTCACACGGCTACACCCACTAGGGGCCATAATCTGAAACCAGGGTAAGACCCAAAGAGCAGGTGTAATTACAGAAAATGTTGACAGTTTTCCAGAGGGGTTAAGTCTTAGTACACTTTGCTCCTTATCCGGGGTGAGGGTCATTAGTAGCTCAGGTGGTTACTATGTTCGCTTCTTAAAAAAGAAAATCCCCTGAAAGACCTGTAGCGCAATCATCTACAGTGAGCGAAATGAGGGATCGCAGGGCTTCCCGAATGAGCCGGAAGTATAAGAACAAAGTGGGTGTGAGGAGGAGATAATTTGAGCCATACATCAAAATATAACTATCTGACTGACTCTGCTTTGTGATTGCAAATCTACACACAAGGACACTGTATTAGAAGGTATTTCTAGATAAAACTAAAAAAGAAATGAAAGTAGAAAGGGACATTTTTACAAACAACAGCTGAACAGCACAAGCAAAATGCTATTAGGATCACTTTATGGGAGCTGTCCGTTCAGCACCACAGACACACAACCAATGACAACATGAGCTGAAATCTGTAATCGCTCTTTGGTCAGTGGAAATCATGCCAAAGTCGGACTCGAAAAAAATACTCAGAATATTCACAAAAATCTTGCACAATATTATTGTTATAACTATTAGTATTTATTTATTTATTTAGGATTTTTTTTTCTGATAATAATTAATTTACATGGAAAAAATGTGCAGAAATGTATAAAATTAGATCCAAAAGTAAAAAAACAACAACACCTTTTTTTTTGTCATTTTGCCTCTGTACATTGCACTTGGAATTGTGAGCTGTTTCTCTCCTTCTCCATACTTTATTCTTTCCATCATTCCCATCAACCAGGTTCATCTAGGTTTCATATGTCCAAAGAATCTTTCTCAGAGCTGTGGAGGCTCTTTTAGGTGTCGAACCTTGAGTGTAACCACTGGTCTCCACCTTGTTGTAAACCATCTGTACAGTATTTACATTCATGAAGAAATCGCTTGATACACCTACCACATGAAGGACGTTGATTGCATTGGTGTGGTCTGACCTTCTTTTTTATTTGGGAGGCATGGTGTGGCTAGTACACCTTCCCACTGTGTGCTGTCCACACTTCCATGTGTGTGCGTGCAGAGTTGGAAGTGGGGAAAGCAGCCACAAACCCCAGCACGGAACAGATTCGGCACCAGTGACAATAGATAGGGCATCTATTAAGCCAGACATGATTGAAAAAGCTAGAATGGAAGTGGGTTGCAAAGTGGCTTGTAGATGTGTTGACACTGTGGGCAGTCTAATGTAGCTTAAACAGCTATTGGTTTGCCAATGGTGTACTTGCTGGTGTGGGCTGGCACTGATATAAGAGACCTGCTGGGACTTGGACTACTTGAACTATCTATTAACTACAGTAGCAATCTTGGTTTTCTTTAATTCTGTTATATTTGAAATCTATAAATGGTTTTCACATTCAGATATCCAATCAACCAGTTCTTAAACACACACAATAAATACAGTATATGTTTATAACTTTAAACAGCATATTGCAAAGTGTTAATTATTATTCATTTCCAAATTATCTCAACTGCTCTAAAAGCGAAATCATTTACCAGAGATAAAAGAATATTTATGCTGCCATGGTGGTAATCAGCTGAGAAATAAAATATAAAATATGCTTTGTCTCTAACCCCCATCACCTAACATCACAGTCACCTTCAATCACAGCTGTTAGCCCATCACTCAGTCATTACCTTGCAAAAAGTTACAGTACCTTCCTAAAGAACTGAAATCTGGAACTTTCCATATGACACTTTTTCTTTGTTTGAATGCATTCTCCTCCTCCTTTGTTAGTTGCAGCTCTATTGTGCATTCCCATTCTGCTTGAAGGCTAAAGCACCATCAGATGGCAATACATAATGAGCACCTACATTCACTGGCCTCCGCAAGAGATAACTCGCTCAGAATGGCTTTTCATGTTTCAATGATCCCATTATCAGGCAGTTTTTATTCATCACTCCCTGTCGTCTTCAGATCAGAATCAAATATCTTGCTCGGGGAGGTTTTGGATCTTACCACAGAAATGCACACGCCGCTGTTGCTGTGTGTATTTATTTGCGATCGAGGTGATTTTGACAAACAGAAACAGTATGACGACGCTTGTGAGGGGGAAATACAGCCATATGGTGTTTTCTTCACTGACGAGGCTCTCTTCTCATGTCGCCTATGCCGATATGGCTAGCTCGGTGGGAGGTCTGACTGATAAAATGAAGCAAAACTCTTTTTGCTATTTCAGATTATGTACCACTGTAGAACTAATCATCACATTCTTTCAATGAGGTCATAATGAGCGTCTCAGTCGCCTTTAAGTTCTTAGTTTATTAGCATGTTTGTTGCAAAGTCTCACATTTGCTATTTTCAAGTCAGAAAGTCATTATAAGAATAACTCTGAGAGACTATTTGGGACTGTCATGTAGCTGTAAGTAGGCGCTGTCTTACAATGATGTGTGGATACTGTTTAAAAGTGCTGCTTTGTGAGCCAACCCTACCAGACAAAACAGTATCTTAGTCCATCCACTTACACCCTGAAAAAAATGTTTTTTGAAATACTTTATTTTTTTAATGTCTTCTGGAAGGATTTTAAAATTCAATACATGCTGCCACTGCATGCATGCGGCATCCCTGCTGCTTGGCCAATCACGCACTAAACATTACTGTTGAGCAGCAACTCAGGTAACGCATCGAGTCGATATGAATGTATTTCCTAGAGATATGGGGATAAACTGAGATGGGGACGGGGATAAATGGAAACAGGGTGAATTTAATTCAGTGCCAATGAAATTAATTTTTGCAGAGTCGCTTGCAGATAGTGGGAGGAATGGCATAAAAAATAACCTCTAACACATTCACGTTAAAGCAACACAGTGAGTGTTACGAAGCACAAACGGTCAAGGGCTGTGGTTTTAAGTTTTAGACTTGATGGCCCAGCACAGGCCTTTATAACACATAAAATCTGGTCACATCAAATCTAAATTAATTTTTTAAACCATCTAACACAACTACATTTTCTGCACATGCCTGCATGATGATTTACAGTTAAACACAGAAGTGTATTTAAACTTGCCCTTTATTTTTTTCCGAATGTTTTTCCTGATGCAAGTGTCAATAACTGCCCTGTCAATAGCTTCAAAGCGGTTACTGAATCATCAGTGTGGTGGAGGTGGCTGCGAGTGAACGAGAGGTCAATGAGCAGATTAGTCATGAAACCCCGACAGGAGGGCCGATTATGAGGACGACTGCAGCCGAAGAAGAAGGGGAGGAGACATGGTGAAAAAGGCTCTCTCCATTAATGAAATGGGTCACCGCATGAATGTTGAATGCGCTCGGTGGACGGTGTGGAAGAGAAAAATGTCTCTGATATGCCTGGTTTCTGCACTAAGATCCCTTTTCTAGGAAAAAAAACCTGGCTTGAGGATAAGATGGTTTTATGAGAAATCAGATTGAAAAATGTCTGACTGCACACTCAATGACAGTGTCGAGATTTTAATGTAACGCCCGTAAACCCTTTGAGTTTATCATCTGTATGGGAGTATTTATATTTATTCATCAGGCTGGGATTAAAAAATGACTGCATTATCTCTCTTGATATGTGTGCGTGTGTGTATGTGTGCGAATTAGGTAAAATTCCCATTGAACTAGATTTGGATTTACGCAGAACAATAACGGAGAGCTATTGCCTGGCACATTTGCTCACACAAATGCACACGCATATGTATGAAAGACACACCTGGTCTTAATAGTAGAAATCCTGCAAGTGCTGCAATATAAAGAGTACACTATTTGTAAAGACATATATTTTTCAGTCAAAAAAAATCAGTTTTATATATACGCACGGAAATTAACACACGATCCATTTTGTATGACGTGTTAATGTCATCTTTCAAAGTAAAAAAATGAATGTGGCTGCATCCCTGAGAACGAGAAAAGGATTTGTCGAGGCGAGGTGCCTCCTGTCCTCTGTTCTGCTGATATAATCTTTCATGTCACTTGTCGCTTTGCTCCTCATATCTGTGGACTTGGTTGATTTCTCTGGCCTGTGATAAAAAGAACGGATTGGCTCGTGCACCTTCTGTGGGTTCAGTGTCAGTGAAACGGTGGCTTAGCTCTTGATTTTTTTGTGCAAGAAGCTTTGAGTGTACTTCATCCTGTAGTTGGACAGAACTGTGCTCTGCTATTAAATCCGTTGTTTCTACAATTTGTTTTGGTATGCATATAGTAAATATGAGCATCAGCTGTTTTTAGTAAGAAAGAGAATATGTTGATATACACTCACGGGACAATTCATTAAGTGCACCATGCTAAAAGGGGATGGACCCCCTTTTGCTTCATGGCAAACAGATTGAACAAAGTCCTGGAAACAATGAGAGATTTTGGTCCATACTGACTGAAATGAGCACAGAGGTTGCACTGATCATGTCTACATGACTAAATGAACTGACTTGCTGCCATGTGATTGGCTGGTAAGAAATTCATATTAATGAGTGGTCGGACACGTGTACCTAATGAAGTGGTCATTGTGCATATGTTCTAATTCTGACCACTGTGGAAGCTAAATAAGCTAAAAGCTGACTTGACTAAAATGAAATATAATTATCATAAGAAACTGTTTTGCAAAAGTAATGCACTCCCCATGACTGTTCAGAGGTTTGAATGATGTCCTTTGTAGTTTGTTTAAAACCTGAATTACATTTTATGCTTGTGTATTTTATGTATGTCACTACCAGCTGACCTGGGAAAGATTTTTTCATTATAGCAATCCGCTTCAAACATCAGCAATAATTTGAAAGCACTATCTCAAAAGCAAAGATTGCACTTTCACCTGACTGACTCTCCTCACACAAACTACACCTACAGAGATTTCTATAGGCTGCCCTCTTTTTAAATTCTGCTTAAGCTGCAACAACTTCAGATGGGGAACAACAGAAGGCAAACACTTTGCTGTTTGTGTTATTAAAAAAATAAAATAAAAAAGGGGTCTTATGAAAGTCCAGTACAATAGGTTTAAGCTGGATTGTCTTTGGAAAGGGGCTATTCAGCAAACAGAGACTAAGCAGTCAAAATCCATCCTTCTTTCATCCAGTTATTTGTATGTGCAAGTGGTAGGCACTGAAGGGAGAAGACAGAGGAGGTTTGAAAGGGAGTGAAAAGAAGCTGTACTTGGTAAAAGACACTTTACACGTGGAAATGTTGTGGTCCCACCTGTGCTCCTGATGTCCCAGTGTTTCTGCGGTTTTACCTTTCACTGTGTTTCTTCTCGGTCGCCCGTTTGTCCGCTCTCTCACGGCCCCCCATTTCTCTCCTGCTCCCGACTCACCTGCACACCTGTGACTCATCTACCAGTCAGGCTCCTGCAGTACATATATCACAACTCCACACTCTATTTTCCACCCCATTGTTCAATCGTCCACGTGTTCCTAATGGCCAAACTGTGACTTTTGTTCAGTCTCGCCTCAGATTGTTTAAGCTATGCTGTGCTTACATGTGCTGTATGCCCAGTCTCCCAGTGTTCCCCGTGTCCTGTCTCAACCTGTGAGCTCTAGGCTTCCCCATACCACCCTCCTTTCATTCACAAACAAAACTGTATTAAAGTGTTTTCAAATTTTGCCCGAATGCTGCTTTTAACCCCAAAAGTGTACATACACACAATAGATACAGTTTTTCCTTTTTTCACTTTTCAAGGTCTTTGTAACTGATGTGATTTTTCTGGACTAAGGGATCCAGCAAAAAAAAAAAAAAAAATATATATATATATATATAGAAAGAAAACCAGTAACTGCTTCAGTAAGGTGATATGGTGGTATTCAGGGTGGGGCATCTTACTAGCATGGTTTAAAGGAATGACAGCTGTAAATCATTAGAAAGATCACCTTTTTGGAGGACGACAAAGCCCCTGTCCTCAGGGCACTGAATGGTTTGATGAGTATGAAAATTATATGGATATGGCCTTCATACTCACCATCGGTCCCTGGGTGGACAGCTCAAACACTTGGTGCCTGCATAATGTAAAACCTTACTGCTCGGTGTGTTTATCAGAGTGTGTGGAGCCTGTGCCAGTGTTGATCCTTTTTTAAATCTAGTGTTTCATTGGAGGACTGTATTCGTGATTTGATCTCTTTGTTACTCAAATAGTAAATCTGGTGATCTGTGTTGTTGTTGAGTTTTTCCTCCCTGTGTGCTTTGACATTGGTCTGCAGTCTAATCCTCAGTCTGTCCTCTCCTGAGGGGTGTAGCATGAGCTTTAGTGAGAGATACTGAGTCTAAGAGTGTGCAGTGTTATAAAGGTGCCCCCTTATTTTTAATTTGTAATTTTTAAGTTGGATGGAAGAGTCATCTTTTCACTTCACTGTCATCTTTATTTACAGCCCACTTCAAGTTCACCATTTAGGAAATTTGTATGAACCAAATCTATATAAACATATCTAGGTTTATCTAGGTAACTTATTAAGCTGTACATCAGCTCTAAAATTACAACAGCATAAAATGCATGTAGTGCATTGTCACTGGAATTTGCACTCAGCTGATTGTGTAAGAAATGTAAAAATGTCATCTTGCTTATTTCTAATCTGCTTTAAATACTTTTTTTTTCACACTGCTGGTATTGCAGCTACATGGACACAGATTAGAAAATTGATCAGCTACATTTCTCTGCTATTTATCACTGAGAATACCTCGTCAATCAATAAAATTAATTCCACTTTGATCTCGTGACAACCTAAAGCGATTCCCGCGCCTCCTTCGTTACTCTGTGGGGCAGTGTCAGAGCTGAACATTGTGTCTAACCTTTAACATATCAGGACAAGGATACAGGGCTGTGTGCACCTGTCATGTTAGAAATGCACTGAAATAAATCTGTGAATATGAGTTAGGGTATTTATTTTTCTCCTTTTGAAGGCAGACTCTCAAGATTCGGTGGTCAGTTGAATCATTTTGTGCTGAAAGAAAAGACTCAAAAGATGTCAAATCCCCCCTTTTGCGTAAGTGTGCAGTGATCCTGCAGCAGAAAGCCCGAGTTCACAGGAAGTTAATAACCACTGTTTTGATACCTGTTATCTCAGAATTGGGGGTTTCGGTGGTTTTAGGTTACATCCTAAACGTCTTAAATAGGTGAATATGAATGGAATGAGCATGTAATGCTAAAGGTTTTATTCATGGGAAAAATGACTGCTTTGGTAGAGACAAGGTGTTTCATTAAATGCTGCGCTATAGTTCAGATAACATGACATTACTCTCATTAGAAAAATGTATTTTTTAATAATTACATTTACCTTGTAACTGTTATATTGTTACACTTGTTACATTGTAACTGACGTCTTTATTGTAAAGGCAGCAGCTTCCTTTGTCGCCTCCAGAGTTCTGTGACTTGCAGTAATCATCCATCCTTGCTCTCACTAACAGTAACTACAGGTGTCAACAAATCAACCAGGAATGAATTCCTTAAAAAAAACTGAAAATAAGTTAAAATAAAAAAGAATAAAAATGAAAAATGTACCAAGTGCCTTTTATAGCAGTTAATTAAGGCAGCCTTGATTGACGGGGTACATTACTGCTCACAACACTTTGGTCTCACCATCCAAGAATAATCTCCATTTTTGTCCACTGTCACAGAGAACACAGATGTGGTGACACTTTGCCACTAGCTGTATACAGATGACTTCACACAGCTGTGGCCTCTAAATACGATGCACTATGCTCTGCTGTTGCTGCCGCGATATGTTTTCTTCCTGTGGCCTGTGCACTGCCGAATCCTTCAAACTTGCTCTTTCCCTTCTCTGTTTTACCTTCACGGTTCATATGTGTAGTGTTTGGGCAAGTTTTTGCATTTGGGAATATCAGATTAATTGGATGGGAGGTAACTTTCTATATTAATAGTGCTCACAGGGGAACACACCAACGACAGCTGGCTTCAGACTGGTACATGTTAGGTACTGGACCGTCAATACTAAATGCTCCACTCAAGTAGTATTGCTTTCATTACTGACGTTAACAAGAGGTTTAAAAATGGAGATGTCACAGCATGAGCTGCAAGAGAAGAAGACGAGGAATCTGTTGAGTTTTTAAATACTTTACAGGGACAGGTGGCACTAATAAATCATACCAGGATTTAGTTTGTGCAGGCGTATGTGAGTGTTTGCCTGCTTGCCTCCACCTCTCTGCAGCTGCAGGTTGGTACCAAAGACTCAGATGCTCTTGTCCAAACAACCTTACATCTAGTATGCACAATTTTCAAAGCTCTTACAGCCTTCTGAAGCAGATTCTTCCAGCACAGTAAAGTTTCTGCTCCAACTGATAAAAATTTCTTTTGAGCTCCTCAACCTGGCAATGTCAAGCTGGGAGGGTGTCAGCTAGAGATGAACTAAAGGAGGAGGATCAAAGACACGGAGGTAAAGAAATGGCTAAGACATGAAGTCTGGAGCAACAGGTGATTTGGTGTTGATGGACGGAGGAAGCGAGAGACATAAAGAGGCAACGACGGCTGTGTGGTAGCTGGCTGAGGGAACACAGATGCGAGATAATAATGTGAGCGAAAGAGGCTTTCTGAGATAAATGAAGGCCCATCAAAAGCATAGCATTTCCTCATGGCTGTCAACCAAGATGTCAATATCTATTTTCCTTTAAGCTATGAAGTGGATCTCAGTCCTCACACCAGAAGTAAACTCGTTGTACTGTAGAGCCATTTAAAGCAGGCTAAAGCTGGGCCAAATAGAAAAAACAAAAACGTCTCCAGAGTGGTGACTATGAACTATCGAGAAGAGGTATGAGTTCATCTGAAAACTTGGGGTCAGTAGGTCAATATTTTACTAGTTACTTTTCAGATTATTTCGACCCCTTAACTCTGTTAAAATAAACCATCTCATAAGTCATTACTTTTTTGTGCTGTCTCCTCCCTTCACCCTCAGCCAGTTGCATCTGGTTTTGTCAGAGGTTTCTTCCTGGTAAAAGGGAGTTTTTTCCTTCCCACTGTCACCAAGTGCTTGCTTAAAGGTCATCTGATTGTTGGGGTTTTCTCCATATTATTGTACCGTCTCTAACTTACATATAAAGCACCTTGAGGTGACTGTTGTTGTGATATGTTGTTTGATAAATCAAACCTAATTTAACTGAATTCTATTGAACTTTTCCTATAATGTGTTTATTCATCATATAAGGAATTCGCCAGTGTGTGGGATAAAAAAATCTGTGGCATGCTTGGTTTCCTAGCAACATGTATCTGTTATACACATTTTTATTATGTAGTGTGCCACAGCTAGGGAGGTGCGATTGGTAGATGAATATATAGGAGACTGCAGTTAGATAAAAAAATGAATAATTACTGCAGGGCTGAGTGGGTCATGGATGGATGTTGTGGGTCAGGGTGGGTCAGTGTGTGATGGAAGGTGTGGAGAACTGGCGTGTTGCTGGCTGTGTTGTTGGCACAGGAAGTGTAGCTGAACTGAACACAGAGTCCAGAGTGTGGTGAACAAATAAAGAGTGAAATCTGGAGCAGAGTAGCCAGATTTTACAGTATTTCAGGCGTGAGGAGCAGAGGAGGTGGAGGGCTGGAGACTGAGGCAGGGCAGTGTGGACGGTGGATGAGAGAGACTGCAGGTCTTCTACAATAATTAAATTATTACAATGTGTTGTGCTCTCTTGTATCGTTCTACCCATTGTTTATTAGTGTATTTTAAAATATATTTTACCCTTACAATGAACAATGAAAATATCTAAGTTATTTGTAGGACTAATAAAACCACTAATGCCTCATCTTTAATGCTTACTTTGTTAAATCTTTCTTTCAAAATGCCCCCAACTATTAAAGATTTTTTTTTCTGATAAAAAAATATTTTTCTCTCATGCCTTGATGAAGGTCAATAGGACATGTTTGTTGTTAACATGGTTGCAATAAATTGATGAACCTGAGATGTGTCAATTTTTTCTGAATGTGTTTTTTGTGTGCTATTTATTTACTTTTGTGTATTTAACAATAAAAATGAGACTTCTTCCAAAAACTCTTCTTCTTTGTTTCCTTTATTCTGCTTCTTTTTTATTTCAGATTAAATCGAAACACCTCAAATGTATCTTGTGAGTACAACACTGTATATGAAACAGTTAAACTGAGCCGCATCCCAAGCTGCTGCAAGAGTCTGCATTAATATGCTGCAGATTAGTTGAAAATAAAAATAATCAATAGCTTGGAATGAATGAGATGGGCCTATATGTGGAAATAATTTAAATTTAGACACCACAGTATCTTGTAAATGTAACTGAATTGGGTCTATGATTACACTATTTTCTCAGCTCTGGCCTTTGAGTGACAGCCACATCATACTTCCTTTGTCTCTCTTTGATGAGTCTCCCTCCACCGTCATGGACAGAGACATACTCGTACACTAGATATTTTGTCTTACAGCCTCATTACCTCTTGAAATGGCTCACTTAACACATCGTTCTCAACCAACAAAAGGCCGTTGGGTCATTTGATTGCAGCCATCAAACTAACATGTGGTGTGATTTTTTAACAGATGGTGCAAAGTTATCTGGTCCAGTCTCTTGGCCTGTCCTACAAACATGGCATTCTCCCACACAGTGACTAATGTAGAATGCTGGTAAAAAAAAAAAAATGGATGAAATGCAGAGCACAGCTAGATGTAAATAGATGCTCATGGCGGCAGAGAGTGAGGAAAAGAGACAGAGAGAGACTAAAGAGGGTAGACAAGTGAAATGACTTATTTAAGGGGGAAGTGGGCAGTAAGAAACATGAAATTAGCACAAATAGATTATCTGTCGACTACAGGCAGGCCTAAGAGCAAGCCAAGCACTGTGGAGGGAGAAGGAGCGAGAGAGAGAGCGAAAAAAAAAAAAGCAGATCGACTTCTTGTTTATTCCTGCCTCAGGGGAGTTTCGATGGAGCCATCACTCACCAAATTGCTGATCTGTAGTTGGAACAGCTGTATCCATAGCACACACGGACTGAACTATACTGCAATTATAATGCAGCAATAGTGCGACCTATGGTCTGTAGGAGAGATGAAGTGTTTAATCCCTTACAGATGGTGTGTTTCTGCATTCCACAGATGAAAAGCTTTCCTTTCATTGCCATTTTTTTTGTAGTATTGTGGATTTGAGCCAAAAAGATAATACAGTAATGACACCGCTATAGCAGCGACAACTCACTCTAAGTGATGTACAATTATTGCAAAACGTGCAGCAATGCAGATTTACAGTGGTTTCAAAGCAATTCATCAAACACAAACAATGCCAAAAACACACACATATTCCTTTGGGTGGGTGGGAATGAAGACTAAATTGTGAAGGCATGATGACGTGATTATATTCTGTGGGCAGTGAGAATGGGCACAGTAATACGATTGCTACAGATCAATTTCATGCCAGTTTTGTTAAAAAAAAAATCTATTTTCAGATATGATTTAACCCTTGTGTGGTGTTCATATTTTTGTTACTCAGCCAGTGTTCATGGGTCTGGTGGACCCGCTAGAGTTTTGGCTTTTGAAATGAACACTATCAAACAATTTTATGTTAAATTACTCAACAGATGTTCACTTCATCCCAATTACAAACCATATGAACAGCAAACATGGTTAATTTTTTCCCTTTACCTTTGTTAGATCATATTTATGAATTAATGTGCTTCTCGTTTTTTGTTTTTTTTATAAAATGTTATAAAAAAAATCAGTTATAATCAAGTGGAGTGAGTGGAAAGACACAACACATTTACACGTGAAGCAATATGTTTCACAACTAAATGGGATCAGCTGTTCATCAATGGTGACATTAGGCCCAGGGTAAAAAACAGGGGGAGGTGGCGCACACACTTATCCCACACTGTCCAAGCAGCTAGCTTGTCTCTCTGCCGTCGAGCTAGTCTGTCGTCTCGGTTATCAAAACAGATAATCCAGGAAATTTTGTGGAAGTTTTCCAGAGACATTGATGCACGGAAAGGTTCGTGCCGGTTTCTGCATCCCACAGGGATTCTGTCGATTCCCCTTTGGACCTGAAAACTCCTGCAAGGATAAGAACCCCAAAGTAGGCCTTTGGGGTTCTTAGATGAATTTGGTCCATCTCCTTCCTTCTTTCCAAAAACACACCTTCCTTCTAGATTACTGCAATCCAGAATAATTTTCTGGATGGAATCTGGGATGAAAAGCTCAAATGAAGACTTGATGTCCTGCACATGAGTAACTGTCAGCCGTGTTGGCCCTGGCTTATCACAGTAACAGCTCTGCATTTCTTGGGCAAGAAGACCATCCAATTTCACCAGTTATTGACATCCATATTTCTTCACTTGCTGACTGGTGGGCTTGTTCTGGTCCTGGAGCTGGCTGCAGATGGGGTACTCGTCTTCGTTTTATTACTAAATGGTGCTCAACCTCATCCTCTTCTTCAAAGTCACTGTCAGACTCTGAATTTTCAGAAATGTGAAATATTCTGAAACCTCTTTGTCAACATCCGAAGCTCCTCTCTCTTCCAAAATCAATTGGATGGCCCTCGCAGCAGATAATCTTTTGCCATCTTGATCAGTTGTGATAAAGAACCACACTGGCAAAGTCTTATTTATAGTATTATGCCCTTAATTAGCAGGAGGGACAAGGAATGAGAAAATAAAATTTGGATCCCTCAAGAAAGAGGGTAAAATGTGCGGGAATGTCAGAGCAGACGGTGTTGATAGTTGAATTTTCAACAATGTTGCAACTTTGTGCGAGAGCAGGAGGGGAAGAAAACACTATCAGCAGCACCAGAAAGGAGGAAGACAGAGTGTGGGAACACAGGACCTTCACTTTCAACACTTTTATTAGACCTGGGTCCAGTGGACCCGAACACCTTGTATGTAATGTAAATGCGTGGGGGGAGGTACAGTATGAGGTCATTGAAAATTAGTTCGGATTTATGTTCTTCACAGAAAATAAGCCAAAGCCAATGAATTTCAGGTTGAAAAAATAATTAATTGTTTCATTTTTCTTTTGAAAAAAAGTGAAAACGGGTCTCACAGACCCGAACACCATACAAGGGTTAATATAAGATCAGAAATGATTATAATCCAAATTTTCTTTATTTGGAGTGGAGTGTATTCTTTGCTTATTAATGTAAACTTAAGAATGAACAACCTATTTTTTTAACCCAGGTAAATGAAATGAGAAAATAGCACAAGTGTAAAGGACACAGTATACATTAGCCTAATGACTCATACACAGAGCTGAAATGAGACTGTGCTGTTATTTTACAAAGTTTGGATCTGTAATTAATGTCGGCAGACACCCAAAACAATAATATCAATATTGTGTTGAAGCTAAAAGTTGGATCATTGCATCACAAGAAATAATCTTTATCAAAAATATCTTCAGTAGACTTAGTTTATGCAGTATTTGTTTTGAATAGCACTATGTAAATTAGTATACTCACTTACTTATTCACTGATTGTTTACTTGTTACCTTTATTACATGGTGACAGTGTAAGATGGCAGGTGAATTTCAAACTGCAGCATGTATTTGATGTGGTCATGTGGTTTGTTCATCAACAGTACCGCACGGCTATCAGTTTGCTCGTTGTAGTGATTTATTCAAATTGAATGACTCACTGCAGTAAAATCTAACTATTTCCCAAATGCTGCTTAATTTTGGAGAGAGAAGAGAGAGAAGGATCTACTCCGGCTTCCTCCCACAGTCCAAAGACATGCAGTTAGTGGGGATAGGGTAATTGGTTACTCTAAATTGCCCATAGGTGTGAATGTGAGTGTGAATGGTTGCCTGTCTCTATGTATTAGCCCTGCGGCAGACTGGCGACCTGTCCAGGGTGTACTCTGCCTAATCGCCCTAAGACAGCTGGGATAGGCTATAGCCCCCTCGCAACTCTGACAAGGATAAGTGGAAGAGAATGGATGGATGGATGTTTAATTTTGGACACCGAAACCAAATGTTGGTTGTCCAAACTATTGGTCCGTCCCCTGAGCAATCCCACCCAATTCTTCCCAGGTGAATCTCTCAAGGTCTTTCAGAGTTGATGATCTTCTGGCGTGAAATCCTGGTCCTCAGTTCACTTCACAGAATTTCATTGTGATTTAAGTGAGGGCTCCGTGCAGGTCAGTCATGTTTGGTCTTTTGGAGGTAGTTCTTCACCAGGAATGATGTGTGTTTTGGTTCGCTGTAGTGTTGGGAGACTCAGGATGACCTGGATCCAGTGTTGTTGCTGACTGCTTGAGGTTTACTTTTAATATCTTCCCATATCCTTCTTCCTTTGGTGATTCCTTCCATCTTGACGAGATTCCCAGTTCCAGACGTCATGAAGCATAATACTCCCACCACCATGTTTTACGAGGCGGTGTTTTCTGGGTTGTATGCCTCTCCTGTGTCTCTCCAAACAGCATCTCTGTGGCTATAGAGTTTTAGTTTAGTCTCATCTATTCTAAGGATGCACTTCCCTCACCATACCTCTTTATAATTCTTGATAATACTTCAGTCCTGTTGATGACACTGTGACATCTGAAAAGCTGTAATAAATTTATATATCCATGTCCTGCTTTATGAGCATCAAAACTGATTTCTTTAGTTTTTAGCTTGATCCCTTCTTAAGTGACAACTCAAAGCCTAAGCCAATTTATTTATAGTGTGTAAATTAGAAGATAAACCTCACTTTTGGTGCGATTTTACAAGCTTTGAACAAGTTAAAGCAGGTCATTGCACAGGAGTGGTTTGTGCTATGGGTCACTGAAAAATATCAGATTTTCAGTAAGCTAATAATATTGACCCCGCGTTTTTTTTTCCTTAATTAATTCTGAATAATGAATGATTTGTAAAGAAAACTAAACTAATATGTTTAAAAATTCAAGGTTCTACTGTTAAAAAATCCTTTTGTCCTTATTTTAACTGAACATATTCATCAATAAGTGTACAATGAAAATGATTTTTAGGTAATTCATAGTTTAGGGTCATATGTTAAATGGTTTAAAAAGTAAAAACAAATATATTAAAAATGTAAAAAATCCAATGATCCATGATATTTCCATTTCTGCACATATATGCCAGGGCTCTAGACTAACTTTTTGACATGGGCGCACCGGTACGCCTAACTTTAAAAATTTAGGCGTACCGGCACAAAAGTTAGGCGCACTCAAATTTTTCAACCGCATCGCTTAACACCGCAGTTTTACATGTGCACTTTCTTTGGGGGGGGGGGGGGAAGTCCATACAGACAATATTAATTTCTAAATTATTAACTAACAAACTTGTGCTTAAAGTGCTTTGTCAATATTGTAGAAAATGTTAAAAACGTAATCATCATCTTGGCCTCCTCTGACGACCTGTTTGCTGCTGTCTGCTGCTGAAAGGCCGTGGGGAGAGGGGACACTTGGGCAGTGCATTTACTGCAGCATATAATGTGTTTTCTGGATACACTGTGCTTTTTCAGCATTCAAATATTGATGGCACCGTGTCAGAGCACTGGCTATGAATTTCAGACAGATCAGGCCTTAACTTAACAAAAAAGTTATCAATAGTTCTTTTCATCTTTTCTTATTACCCACAGCTACAGTACATCCACTTCTCTCAGGCCTAGGCTGCTCACTAGGGCTGAGTATCATCACTGATTTCTATAATCCATTCAATTCCGGTTCTCAAAGTCCTGATTTGATTCAATTTAGCCTCAGACAGTCAGAAATATTATAATTCTGATCATTTATCAGTACTGATACACATGAGACTTCATCAGAATTGTGAAAATCACAGCAGATGCCTTTGTGTGAAAGTAACTGAGAATAAAACACAGGAAAACATGAAGGAGATTTTCCTGGTCTGGCTTTGTATAGCAGATAACCTTAAAAATATTCTGCAATTTTGCATAATTTTAAGAAATTTAAATTTCTTCAGTATTGAACAGCAGAAATTAGGCTTTCTTGTCCGAGGTCATTTAAGTGAAAAAAGAAAAAGCGCTGTAAACAACGCTAGACTGGTGGGTAATAAGCAAATGAATAATGCAGAAAACAGATTTGAGACGGGAAACTGTTCCTGAAGTACAGAGAGAGAGAGAGCTGTGCAGGAAGTGTGATTTTTATCGTGGTGGAAGCAAAACAGCAAAAGTCAGAGGGAATTCATGACGACATTGATCAAATGTGAAGCGCAGTTTGCTGCTTCTTTTGCTGCAGGCTCGGTGAATTTTGGTTGGAGAGAGGCAAAACCTGCAGCTCAGAATCAGCGCAAAAAGACGTAAACACAGCGCGGACCCGAAGAATCGCTAAGCTCCGACAGCGTGTCCGTGTTCAGGCCGTCGGGTGAGAAAGCCGAGAAAGACGAAGCTGATTCTGATGTGTTGGGTCCGCTCCGTGTTTAGGTCTTTGTGTGGAATCCGTTAATGAATTGATATCGCTTTATTCAAGCTACTCACCTCTCTCTTCCACCTGCACTTTCAACTGGACCACGGCCAATCAGAGAGGTCCCGCCCCTGACTATCTCTGATTGGTTTAGTCCACGATAGGGGCATAATGTGTGTCTGTTGTTGACCACACGGAGAGTTACAGAGATTTTTTTTTTGTTACCGGAACAGTTGGTCGCACCTGTGCGACCAAATATTTATTTTTAGTCGCACCACTGAAAAATTTGGTCGCATTTGCGACCAAATTGGTCGCACTCTAGAGCCCTGTATGCTCTGGAAATTGAATCACAACTTCCAGGCAGAGGGATAAATTGTTAAAACAAACTTTCTCTTCACTTATCAAATCATTTGCTTAACACAAGCAGGTTGGAAACAGGCTGGAAAAGTAGTTCATGATGGTTCTTAAATGATATTTTATGCACTGACAGTGGGAAAAAGGTTTGTAACAATCTGTTGCCAGATTGGGAGGTTATTTAAATCTCTGGCCTAAAAGGATTGTCCTGGTAGATTTTGGCAATTAAAAACCGTGACGGTGATTAAAAAGAGAAGTGCCAGAAATCCCACCTACAGTTCTTCCTATTAGCTGTATTTTTCTTGATTTGATAGTGGGAAGTGCTTTTGTGGGTATGTGATTGGCACACACACACAAACACACACAAATATATATAAAACTGTTTGATGTATACAGGCCTGAAACAGAAAAACCGATAGCCAGAAAGAGATCTTTTAGTAGCCTGAATCTTCTCCAGCTTTAATTACACTATATTGATCAGAAGCAGGAGGAAGGAAAAGGAAGGGGAGATCGAGTGAAGAGAGGGAGACAGTTGGTGAAACTGTCTCTCTGGCTACGGCTGTAGTTACTGTAAAGCTTGTAAAAAAAGGAGGGGGGCAGGGTGTTTGAGCAATTACTCCAAAGTCATACAGTAGATAATTAGAAAATTCCCCCTAACCCACCACAGTGTCTCTCTGCATACATCCATTTAGCTTAGCTGATACAATGAAACAGTGAGGGTGTCAAATTCATTTAAGTCACCAGCCAAAATGCATTGTTCACATCCATCTCGCAGCTTCATGCTTGGTTTGATTTGAAATTCTCAGCATTGATTTTTCGGTCCCTTGTGCCTTTGGTCTGTTTCTTTCTTGTAATCAGCTATAATAGAATGGTCATGCATGACACTCCTGGCTTCCCTGTACCAACTTTAGCTATATGTTAAAGATGCAAAGAGGACTGCTTCTGCAAAACTGCGCTTCTTCTCTCATTTTTAGGTTGACCTACTTTGGCAAAGAGCTTAGGTTCCTTCCTTTGTTTCTCGCACTGTTGTGGCAAGGGCAGAAAATCTGCAAACTCTCCTACTGTATTTTCCTCCACACCCACTCCTGCTTCTGATCCAGGCGGATGGTAGATGAGTCCAGCACAGTAAAATATGCCAGATTCAACCTCACTGCCCCAGCGAAAACTTTCCTGGTGCGTCTCACAGAACTGTATTCTGGGGGTTAAGGAGCTTATGTCTAGTATACGGCGCATGGAGAAAGGAGCTGAGCAGTGATTCGCCATGGGGGGGGGGCGAGCAGAGTGAAGCCTCTCTGTGTAGAGTGTATCTCATTATGGCTGAACTGTGTGTTACCTTTGGTAAACAGTGGGGAATATTTCTTAGTCGAGCGTCACTCTAAAAGCAGCAGGCTGGTAAACGACCACGGCCCAACAGTGCCGCAATGCCATTGCTCAAATATACAGCCCCATAGCGATGTATGAGTTCAGTCATGATTAGTCAGATAGAATAAATAATCTGCTCTTATGACAGCCCTCTTCATTTCACCGTGTGTTAAATGGATGCCACGTCCAACTCTTTTGTGTTAGTAAATTCCCTCCAGTTATTTTTGCTGAATGACCTTCTCAATCACGAGAAAAGTCAAAAATTCAATTTCTGAGAGAAGCATTCATTATCATAGCCTTTGTGCTGAAGGGTACCTGCCCATTTACTGTGCATTAGAGCGATCCATAGTATATTTGTAGGCAATTTCAATAGCATATTAAGCAAATCAACAAATTAGAGAATCATAAGGCATTTGGCAATATAACGTGAATACTATCAGAGCCACACAAACATGCAATGCCACGAGTATGATGAGAATGACGCCATTTCTAAATTCCTATCAAGTGTTGATGCTCATATTCAGAACTTTTGATTTACTTTTCCCCAACAACTACACTGGCTCAAACAATTATTTGATGAGACTGAACAGGACACTGCTGATGTTTATATTTCTAGTCCTCTTTCCAAGTCTGTCTTGAGGCTGAGAAAAGCTGCAACACACGCACTGCTGTGTGCCAGCCCGACTTCAACACTTCCACATATTTCCTCGAATTGTTGTGACGTTCTGCACACTGTGCTTCTGTACAGCTGAGTCTCTCACATGTGAAGAGCAAAACATGAGTAATTAAATCTTCATTCCTCCACCCACACTACCGCATTCACGTCTGTTAAATTGAAAAACTACACGGTGTAAAACAGATCCACTTAAGTCGACGCCTCACTGACTCTTGTAGTATAGCGTCACGAAGCGGGGGAAGCTTTCGTTAACCTTTGCGCTAACACTACAGCGGAGTCTTGTTTTGATGTTATATGACCCTCCAGAGACTTTGTAAATCAAACACTAATTACAGCGTACAGTGACCTGATGGCTGAAATGTTACATCTGATGTGCTCCGTGGGCTAAAAGACAGCTGAGTGAATTCTTGTCTAAAGTAGAGTGCTTCAGCAAACTGTAAGCTGCTTGATTAATTAAGACATGCTGACAACTGGTGAACTCTGCACAACATTATAGATCCACTGCCTAATTGGAAAGAATGGACAACAGTCAACACATTTTCTTCACTTCTTGGCAGCTGCACTGTAGTTGTAATAATGAATATAGAAAATATAGAAAAAAAATGAAACAGTCGATTCTAAAAGGATCCTTACAATGAATGAGTCAACTCATTGTTAGATTAACCTATATGGGCACCTTTTTTGTTACGCCCCTGCTGGCCGATAACTGATTCACTGCCAATTTATATGAAAATTTGAACTGACTCACTTATCAAAGTTAAGACAAACACTGGACCTAGCTTTTTTAAAGTCCCTTGCAGTCTGAGGCTCATGGGTTGGAACCCCCTTTTCGTTTTTGGTAATCCAGCCTTGAGTCCATCAAACAGTATTTGTACAGATTATTTTATGTCTTACCTGCCCTGAACTTTGATGTCAGAAATGGCATAGAAGTATCTGGACAGGTTGTTCTCGTCCACCATCGTTGCTCCTGTGGCAGGCCGGAGCAGGCGGATTCTCAGATCAGTAATGGTAAAGAAGTCCCTCAGCTTCTTGGTCGTGTCTAGCTGGCCGTAAAGTGAGGCCATGTTGTGGAGCCGGGGTCCAGCAAACAGTGCAAATCGGTCCTTGATCTCAAAGCGTACAGTTTTGTCGTTCTTCCACACGTACCCTCGTGAGTAGTCCTCGGTGCAGATAATGTCCAGCAGGGTATGCTGAGTTAGGTCTTGTACCGTCTTGGGCTCCATGGTGAAGGCGTCCAAGCAATCAGTGGCGTAGAACTGGTAGGGCTGCCAGGTTCGTCCATAATCTAGTGATTTTTCTAGGACCATCTGTTCGGGTCGGCCTGACTCAAAGGTGAGGACAATGTCTTCAGTCAGCTCAATGGTTTTGTTCCAAGATAGAGTGATGTTGACCAGTAGGGGTTTTGGGTACTTCTTCCAGGAGGTGGACTGCCAGAAGGTTGTGGGGTTGCGGCCCTCAGTGTCGAACATCAGCCCTGGGGGGTGGGCGAGCTCTTCAGTGGTGGCGTCACATTCATTGTTACACATGTAAGGGTTTTCCTACATAAGGGTAACAGAGGAAGCAAAGAGCAGAAGAGAAAGCAATAAAAATGTTGCTCACAACAACAACTAACAAGAACAAATCAGGCCATTGTCAGAGTTGATTATTCAGAAAACTTTATATAATAGTTGAATTGTAAATGTCATGCAACACCAAGATATTTGGCGATTTTTGAAGACATGAGCTATTCATGAAAGGCAAGCAGGAAAAGAGTGAGGTTGTCTCAGTAGTGGGCATACAATTAGAAGCAGTCAAAGACACACTGCACTGATTTGTGTTGCACATTTATCATTTAAGAGTCTGCCAACAACCTATTGCCAGGTGGAACAAAGAGGTGGCCACTAAAATTTGATCACTTGGCAAACCAAATTGTGAAGCTTGTGTAAATAATTAGGTGCATCAAGTAACTACTATTTTTCTCACTGAACCCTTACTATGGCCATTGTTCCCACACAAATATTTAAACATTAAAAAAACACATCCCTTTAATGACATTATGGGCAAAAACAAAAACTATAGCAAGGATTCTAGACTATTTTCCTCAAATAAGGATTTAAGTCCCTGAAGCATGCTTATCAGGGGTTAAAGCAACCCGATATCATGCAAAGTGTATAACAGGCACGCTGGTCCACCGTGTCCATCACGCTATGCCTCTACAAAACGTGAAATGTCCCGCTTGCAGAAGTTGCAGTAAGGTGCAGTAACAGCAGAGGGAAATATTTTAATTCAAGCCAACACGAAAATAATCAAAGGAAAGCATTTAAACAGACATTACATGTATATATATGTATATATTAGGGGTGCAACGATATTCGTATCGATATTGAACCGTTCGATACAGTGCTTTCGGTTCGGTATGCATATGTATCAAACAATACAAAATTTGTAATTTATTTTATCAACTTTCCTTCTGACGATGCTGTCTGTGTTGAGCGCTCAGTGAATCTGCGTTCGACTACTCTGCCTAGGCTGCACTGTCGAGCGCAGATCCACTGAGCGCTCAACACAGACAGCATAGTCAGAAGGAAGAGCGCAGGGCAAGCTAGCGAGACAGAAGTTAAGCTCTCCTTGCAACATGGCAAATTGAACCTCCCCCACCCTCATTCAGATGTGGCGTTTGGAACTATTTTGGTTTTCATGTGACGTATGACCCTGAAGGTAAGCGCGTCATGGACAAAAGTAAAACAGTATGTTGGATGTGCCACGCAATGCTCAATTACATGGGTGGGAACTAGTGTGTTAGCGCAGTTAGATCGTTAACGTGTTGGCCGTCTAGCCCCATGCACAGGGCGATCAGGGGTAGCTCGTTAATGGAGATTTGCCGTGTTGTGGCGTTAAGGTCATTTCAACGAGATTAACCTGAAAGCACTAGTGGGAACACAACGAATATGACTGCACATTTACGCCGACATCATCCTAGTGCAAAGACAAGTGGAAGCAGACAAAAACGACAAGCATGCTACAAACTTTACCCGAGTCATTTAGACAGCCGTTAGCACATGATTCTCCTTATGGGGACCTGATATGTTTAATATGCTGCTGAGAATATAGCCCAGAAGAAGCGTATAGTATAGCTTTTATTTTGGAAAGAGACATTTCTCTGTAATAAACTCTCTTTTCCAAAGATGAGTGATTCCTCAATCAGATACAGGGCTCGCAATATCGCTAGCCCGACGTCCTGGGGATAGCGATTTTTCCAGTCGGGCTACCAAAATCTATCTCTGCCCTGCCCTTCGGGCTATTGTAGGAAGGAAAAATATATGTCAATGCTTTTGCATTCTTTCGGAAATGTAGCTGGGTAATTATGTCATTGGCATCGGTGAGCCACTGTCAATATGTGGCATATTGAAATCGCGTTTGAATTTGCGCTTGTTTTTTGCTTTCACTTTGCAATCGCGCGAACTGTGTATAGAGAGCGACAGCACTGATTGGTGAGTGATGATAATTTGCGCACCAATTCCTCTGACATCGTCTTATCAATCGTTAGCTTACTATGCAAACATGACAAGTGAAATCTCCCGCAGCAAGCTTAAACATGTAAGAGGATGCAGAGAATCGCTGAGCGTTATGTGAGTGCGTGTGTAAAAGCAGCAGGATATATATTTGACTACGATGACCTGGATGACTGAGAACCTTCACAGACAGATATATATTTTTGTTCTGCTGAGCCAAATAAGACAGGTCAGGGTGAAGAAGTGACAGCCAAAGAAAAGCTTACCACAAAACGGAAAAGTTATGACAAATCAGACTATAAGGCAAAAAGAAAGTGCAGCTTTATGGTTTCATGGACAAAAGAATTTCTGTGGCTGCGATATGATGAGCTAAATAACCAGGGCTGCACATAAGTGGTCCGCAGGTGCGCATTCGCTGTCAAAATAAAAAACACGCACAAGGGTTAGGGTTAAATTTAAAAACTGTACTTTTGAGTTAAAATATATATTTATAATTTTAATAAATGACAAATTAAAAAGGTATGAACATTTTTTTTTGTATCGAAAAAATATCGAACCGTGACACCAAAGTATCGAACCGAACCGTGAATTTTGTGTATCGTTGCACCCCTAGTATATATATATATATATATATATATATATATATATATATATATATATATATATATATATGCCTAGCCTGCCTAGCTTAATCGTTTCCAGCAATTAAGGACCCTGCAATGTATTTCATACATTTTCTGCACTTCAGCTTCTTGGCTTTAAATATATTATCTCCTTCTGCCGGTAATGCAACTTCTGCATGGGTGTACATTTCAAATTTTGAATAGCCAAATGGACAAGTGACATGAACACGGTGGACTGGCGTGTCTATACACATCTGTACACAGTATGTTGTGATACTGGGTTGGTTAATGTGGACCAGAATTATCCAGAACAGCACCTTTGATTAATTGGTAACAAAATTTCATTAAGCTAGCTAACCTAGCTTAATACATAGTACTGTAAAGAGAGTTCATTTTTTGAGTGCTGCTGTCTGGCATTGTTTCCAGTTGATGTCATGGAGATACTTGCATAGTACTAAGTATGACAACCCATGCTTTTCTTTTGTTTTTGTTTTTTTTGTCACTGTGATTTCATGATTTCATGTCAATAAAGTTGTACTTGTGGAACTTTGTCCTTTAGCTGAGGGCTTTGGCTAACACTAGATCAGCAAGCATATCTGAGAAACATTTAAATTGGCAGGTAACTATAAATTTTTCAAACAACTCAACAAATACTTCTAAACACCAAATGTTTCTGTGCAGTCTGGACCACAGTGTGTCTGCAAACACTGTATTTCCCAGGGAGAAAACAAAATAACAATGTGTGATCAGTTCAGTCTAAGAGATGGAGAAAGACGTCAGTAAGAGAGGACAGGAGAGGAAGAAGAGATTATTTTCAAAGATAAAAACAGCACAGTGACATTTGATAAGTCAGACAGCGTCTATGATGTTTTGCAGAAGTTATATTTTTTTACATTCTGAAAAAACTTGAAAGATAAATTGAAGGGTCCTTGAGTACTCCTTGATGGAGGCTAAATTAATTCGTTTGCAGTACTGTGTAAGGTTTACAATGCTGGGTTGGAGTGGTGCAGAGCAGGCTGTGGTGTTCATGGTCAATGTTATGTTATATTGAAAGCAGCAGACATTTAAGTTTGATCTGATTGGGCTGCTTATATATGTCAGTTAATTCAATTAAATCTACAAGAAGCAGGAGACTTTAGAGCAGCAGCATCCAAGGTCAGCTGATCACATCCTGTATGCAAAGAAAACAAATCTACTTGGAGTTCACTATGCAAATTTGCATTTTTATTCCCTATGTGATTCTTTTCCCTGTGCTGCACCACCACATGGCTATAGCAGATCTTAGGATTCTCCCTGGCAAATGCCACTTTAACCCCTGCTTATATATGGCAGCCATGCCTGGATAAGCTAATGATAAGCTGGGCCATGAAAAATTATTCTTCAGTCTGTAGTGATATGTGGGGAAAATGATCTTGTTCTGTTTTTAACATATAAGAGTTTATGTAAAGATAACAAAATTATATGATAAAAGAAATATCTCCTAAAAAGTGACTTTCTTTTCAGTTTCCTTTGGCCTTCATATTTGTCTGACTTTATTTTTCATTTTCTTTAAAAGATTCATTAAAATCTTGTGGGCAGTTGAATCACTTTTATCAACTTCATTCAAAAAAAAAAAAAAATTATGCACACATAACATATAATTTTCACATCAGAAATTTCTCTTGAGGTTTCCAGAGTTTCTTCACATTCTTTAAATTCATCAAGCTCCTTGCTTGAAAGAGGTCTCTCCAAAAACATTTGTCCGATTTACCACAAATCATTACCAGGCAATGTTCTCTCTCCTTGCTCCCTGGGGGCTCGATCTAGCTGTCAGGGGGAGGAGGCACTCTTCCAAGAGGACCTTTCAAGTGTTACAAGCTCCAATTTATCAGGACAAGATAATCCACTACTTGATTAGGTGGGAGATGTCACCCTGTGTGTGTGAGTGCGTGTGGAAGTGAGTGTGGCGATGTGGTGAGGAAACAGGGACAGGAGCGGGTCTCTGATGTAAGACAGTCTAATGAAGCGGCGAGGCAGAGATCGAGTAAGTTAGAGTGAGAAACAGCTCTATTCACCTAATAAGCTTTGCAAGTTTTTCCTCGTCCTCCAAGGCAAGGTGACAATGAAACAGGGCTCTGTCAGGCCTTCTGACTTTTGGAGGGACCCATTAATATCCTGTCTGGGCTATCCCCTACAGGCTTCTCCCAGTACTGGACAGCGGTGACAGAGGAAGGCAGGCTGGCAGTGGAAAATTCCACTTGGGTTTTATTATACCGACTTAATGGCGTAGGTTAGGTGTGGCATTAACTGCAGCATCTGGTGCACCGTGCAGCCACAGACAGATGTGTAATAAGTCACATGTGACAGTTATGCATGATTAGGGGGTGGGGGAAGTCTCTAAAAACATACTTGGCATGCAGAATAGCTGTGTTTCTATGGCTTGTTGGGAATGTGTATTTATTGAGAGAGACCTAAAACTGAGCTCATATAAGATTCAAGAAGGAAGAAAATTTGGATTTATTGTTGTAGATTTTCCCGCTGTTTCTAACATAGCAACTAAACTATTTATGCTATTTCCTATTAAATTATGTTTTTAGTTATAATGAATGCTGCTGTTGACATCATACTATGCATTCTTACACTGAGTCATTATCTACTTGCTTTCCTGCAGAATTTAGTTTTTTAATTAGCTCATTGTAGTAAATAGACTCCATCAGACGTGAATGTCATTCTGAACCGAATTCAACACATCAGTCAAGTAAAGACATATTATCAGCAGGATTTTGTACTGAATCTCATCCACGCTACGTCACTTTTTAAACCTTTCACATTGACATTACCTTATAGCCAATCCTTTCTCCTTTTTTCTAAGTGCTCACATAAATAATAATGAATTAATTTGAATTGAATCTATGTAGATATGAGGGTGAAGTGTTCAGCACGGTGGATCTCCAGACACTATGGTGGTCTGGACACTAGAAAAGACCTGAGCATAGACTTCTTGGATGGTCTGTTAGCAAAATTAAGTATGAAGCAAGCCATCATGACTAATCAGTGACTCAAGTCAACTTAGATGAATTGTGTGGCTCATTGCGACCACCCAGTAACAATGGTTATATTTGAGTGTTAGTGGAGATCAAACAGCTATAGAGACCAAAAATGCTGGTTGGCTGTGAATTTGTTCATTTCTGGCATCTGCTCAGTAATGAACTCTGGCTTTGGCACTTTTACATTGGAGTTTGAGGTTTTTGGGGGTGTTTTTCAGCCCCAAAGCTGCCAGTTGATCTTCCCTAGTGTACCAAAATGGCTAGAGCAGGATTTGGCTTTAATACGTCTGAAGAAGCAAATTTCTCATGAATGCCCATCAGCTTATAGTATGCCATGCTATACAAAGTTGAAAGGCACTTGTTTTGGGGTCACATCTGTGACTTACTTGCTTAGGCCAGTGGCTGAAGTAAACAGTCTTAGGATGTCTCTGTGGGAGCAACTATATCATCTCTGAGGTCAACCCTATTTATTCCTTTAAGTCTAAATAATGCTGATCCAATGATCAGCTATTACTGTAACATCCAAACACACACACACCCAGGCTACTCACACAAAGTGCCGGTACATCACAGTAATCAGACAAAGATGTATCCCTATCGATCCCTGTGGCCGTGCAGCTGAAAATCTGCTGCATGTAGCACCTTGCAGCCCTGACCAGTGGTCCTGCGATCCCCTGAACACGCAGGTTAAAAACCTTTCATTACTGTCTCCTCCGCTTCTCGCCTAACGACAAAATACTGCCTTTATGAAGATCAATAACCACACTGGTCTGCCAGAGAAGAGCAAGGAGATAAAATGCTGAGTATACGCCTTTATGAAGATCAATACTAGATTTCTGTGTTTTACTGTGGGGTAGTGCTAAGGCCTTTACTAGTGAATTAATGGTTTGGCACGCGTTTAACCATCTGACAGGACCCGGCACGACAACAGCAGCATTTTTGTAATTACAAAAGATGTTTCTATTAATCCCAGTGTGATGATAAGTGGCCAAGATGGGGGGCAGCCAGCGGAGATTACAAAGCCAGCGCTGAGATAGCAAGAGCGGAAAGGTCATGCCAAATTGGCACTAATAGAGATGCAGTCAACCCACCCAAAACACACTGGATTATTAGCACTGTGATGCAGTGATATAGTGTGAGAGAGCAGTGGTGTGCATGTGAGTGTGTTTGTGTTTGCAGGTGGGTGTTCATATACCACCAAGTATGTGGTTGTGGGTGGATAATATCAGGAAGCTGCTCTAAATTCCTTTGGTGTTGTCCCCATTATAGTCAAACTGTTCAGGCTAATTTAACCAACCGGCTAGAGGAATAAAAATCAGCAGTGCTGCAACACAGTGGGTAATGAATTAGACTCATCTCATTCAGCTGCACTCAACAGACCAGCGTTATTTGTAGCGTTTAGGTCACAGGGAAGTGTTTGCCTATTTGTTTACAGGCTAAAGGCTTTTAGATATGTTTAAGCAATTTGCCTGTTGTACTCACAGAAGTAACACAAGACACCATTTTGGCTTCAAATTACAGATCCTGGATCTTTTATTGTGACTCGGTAACTGCTACGATTTAGTGAACAATCATCAGGAATTTAAGCAGCTGCAGTTAAAACGTCCTATTAAACTTAACAAAACCAATTATCCTAGAAAAAATAAATATATTCTTAGTTTTATGCAAATTCTCCATGTGTATCTATGCTGTACTATAGTGGAAAAAACAGCATGCTGTTATGATCTCCTGTTAGCATTTTCTCATCACCTGTACAACAAAGGGTCGCATTAACCTTATTTCAAAGGGATCTTTGACCCAAACAGTTGGATACGGAGGCTTCAGCGGATGCATGATGAGCAGACGGGCGAATTCATACACAAAAGAAGAGAAGAGCAGATAAGTTACTGAGGTTTAAAATAAGATATGACCATGCTGGCTGACAGCCTTGGCCTGGCCACACAGTAACCACTGATGGAGGATGGGACCTGAGGGAATATAAATTTACTAACTGCAGACAAGCCATCTTGATAGATGGGCTCACACCAATCAAACCAATCCGCTTGTGTGACAGATGTCTTGGACGTGCAACCCAGATAGCAAATTGAATTCACACTCCATCGATTCGTCTTTCTAACTCGCTCCCTTTTTCTTTTGCTTCCTGTTCTTTGTTTCATGTTCTAAGAAATCTCATTTCAGAGTGGGATCAGTGTTTAAATATAAGAGAAATAAATCAATTTTAATATGTGGCCTGATCTTTTTTTTCTTACTCTTTTAAGAGGAACTTACTGGAGCAGGACCTGTACTACTTCATTAGAAGTAGTACAGAAAAATAAAGCATATTAAATCGATGGGGGGACTTTTCATCAGGTGATCACTGCATATCAGTGTTATTAATCAGTGAATATCTTACAGTTTAGGCGGTACACCTCCAGTGACCTTGCTGATGAAATCACTCCACTCTGAAACCATGCTCTGGTGTGGATACTGTGTCACAGACTTCACGCATCATATCAGTGTAATATCCATGTGTAATTTAGTGTTATAGATGATGGCGGATATGGCAGACATCTATCTAACCAAAACACACGAGCAATCCTTCCTTGCGGGTTCTTGTAACAAACAACAGAGACAAAGACAGATGATGAGTGGCTGCAGTTTATCACTAAGCACACATCAATACCACATCTTCAGAACGCCTGTTTATTTCACTGACCCGCCCTCCAGCCTCTGCAGATTTGATCAAAGGAACCAAAAATGATTTGAAACATTTCTGGACATTAACCATCCATCTGTGGTTTGTATTAGAAAACAGGATATTATATAGCAACGGGATAGTCAAAAACAGTATTGGTGTGGTTGTACTGCCATTTTTCAAGGAATCTAAACATTGTTCTTCTGCATATTCTGCAAAAAATCATGCGGAAATGGAAAAGATGCACCATCATTCTGTATGTGGCAATAAATCTACAATAAAACAAGTAGAGTGGGGCATCAGTTTTACATGAATCAAGAAGCTCCTGTGATTTCTGTGTTAAATGTCTCTAACTTTGTACCATTTGTGGAAATCTTTTTTTTTTTGTTGACAGTGTAGAATTCCTCCCACCTCCGCTGCAGAAATCTATAATCCCTTCCTTATATATATATAAATCTATTTCTCTTCCATGTTTGTACCTCTCTCTCCTCAGCCAGGTGTGTGTATAAGTGTGTATGTGCATGTGTGTAGGATGTGGGGGTTGGGGGTTAAAGCTATCCCTGCTGCATTAATGAGACCTTGTGTTCCACAATAGATTTCTTCACCCCAACCCAGTGGCTTGATTGAAGCATTGCTCTCTCAATTTCAGTCTCTTTCGCTCGCTCTCTCTCGCTTTCTCTCGCTCTCTCTAGTCATGCCAACACCTTCAGTGGATCCCTCCTCTCCCTCTCCCCGTCTCCCATGGTGATGGGTGGTGCAGACAGAAAGAGGAGCTTAACCTGGACGTGGAATGAATATTGGATGCCAGTGTGACAGATTACAGTGGTAATAGACACCCTGGTCAAATCCTCACAAGGATTACAATCATATTTTCAAATGGCTCAGGGTCGGCCGGAGGTCGTCCAGCCTGGACTGTGCTCAACAACCCAGAGGGAGCCCTAAAATCCCACACTTACACATGCTGAGACAGGTTCCTCTGCCAATTGTGTGTGTAAAGCATGGTTTTGCATATAATGTTAGCTCTGATGTTAATATAAACACTTTTTACTAAACCAGTGCAGCTACTGGTCATTAATCATGCAAAACAAGGAAGATGAAGGCCTTAAACTCTGGAACAATTAAGGAAAATAAAATAATACATCATAAAGTTTTAGAATAATATATCAAAGCAATAATAGTCAATACACTTCTCGCTTATTTGCTCTTTTTGCTGAGACACTTTTTGGAGTTGGAGCTAGCCGCCGGTTAGCTAAGTTGACCGTAAAGACTGTCAAAATGTGTCTATATGAACCACTAACCTGTATGTGACTATCATATACAACCATCATATACCAGCATACTGAGCTTAGACTCAGCATGAAATGTGCTGAAGCCCTACACAAGCACTGACTGCAGACCACCAGCTCAAAGGGTCCGATAGATGAAATGTGCTGTTTTGTAGCACCACTGGGGGAAATCCAATAGTGATCCAAAAGGCAGTGAGCTGCACCATTCAGCCACCTTAAGCACCACAGCATGGGCCGTCCAGTCGACTGTGGAGGGGTTATGAGGTGAGACGATGTGTAAATGTTCTCCTGTTTCATTCATCGTGATCACTGGCAGCGATTTAGAAGATTCATGAGCCTTAAAACAATAGCGGGGAAAGCCTTCAGCATGCGGCCTCTGCACATTCAGAGGATATAAAAACAATTTTATATTCCATTATCTTTTATATGGCAATGCGGGCCCTACAGGGTGCCACTGCGATATGGTTTGGAGGACAGGACAACACCTCCTGCTTAAAAGATGTTATATTTGTGAGAGCGAGGTAAGTACACCCATTGAGAGCAAGAGCCAAGGAGTGTTTGATGGCTGTAGGTGTACCTTTAACAGAGACAGGTTAATGGCCCGCTACAGTATATTGGCATTGTATTCTGGCACATTTAACACCAAATTAAGAAAATTTATTCATGCAGCACATGAATGTATAGTTCACTGCTTCCTTCCTGTACAGTGAACATGCATTTGAGGAAATTAAGAAGTTGTGCAACATGCAAAAACCAGTTTGCATGTTGCAAAGACAGTTTGTCTCCAGTGCACACGAGGTTACCCCAGGAGTAGCCAACAGTTGCTCCAGCAGGAAACCACTTATGTAGAAGACTTTTAGAATAATTACATATCTGTGAGGTCTTTTCAAAGAGGACCCAGTGGTAACGGCTGTGTGCTGAAATGTAAAAAGAAAAAAGTATGCATCATTTCAAAGCCTAAGCCTTTTCCCCCCAAGTCTATAAAGTGTAATGGAGCATTAATAATGCACAAGTAACTTAACCAAAAATAAGTTTCAAACTTTTTCTGTTTAACTTCTGTCTGGAGCTGGTTAGATTTTATAGATTATATATTATTCCTGGCATATCAAAGTGTGGCTCATGGAGGGAAAACTCTATACAGTGCTGTAGATTTGGTTCTTTTGTAGTAAAAAACTACTAAAAAAATGTTTTGGATGACTGCATTGCTGCCTGCACCAAATCGCAAATGGAGGAAGGTTATTTTTCACTGTCATTCTCGTCTCTTCTTTCATTAAGATGACATTTCTGCAGTGAACTAATACACGAGGGTATAATCGATCCGCTGGCTGCTGCAGTGCTACATCTCTCAATCAAACTGTCTTGTCAGATAAAACGAAGACTTTGGAATTTTTCACGACACATTAGGACCAGAAACCTGTAGACATGATCACCCCTTAACTTCTAGCTGTGAAATCCCTCACGGCTTGACAACACAAAGCTGAGGCTACATCAAAAGCTGTCTACCCCACTCCATCGCCTGTCGCCATTCTTTCTCTCTTGCCATCTCTCAATCTACTGGTATTTTTAGTGTTATAATAGTGCTACACATCCTACATGGAGGCCCTCCAGAGAGACATGGATCACTGTCACCTTGACCAAGCTAAGAGTCTAAAGCCCAGCACAGGGAGCTGCCCTGGCTTCCTCCCCGTGGACACGAACCCTGCCTGACTGCAACAATAAGCCTACCTTACAAATTAATTCCAGATCATTTGCCAAAGGCGAATGAGTGGAAAACACAAAGGAATATTTGAGCTATATAGAAAGGCACTGACGTCAGTTACTATTGGTATGGCAAAGAAAAGCATGGGAATTTAGTTTTTGCATCAGCAAATTGTATCACAATGTGTGCTTTAAGTGCATTATTTTAAAGTACACAGAGCTTTTACAGCCATGGAGAAAGTTTAGTAGGATGTGCTACGACGTGATAAGATGAAGTAATTCTTTCATCTTATCGATAAATTGTAGCAGAATTTAGACAACAAACAGAGCACATATAGGTAAAATCCACTCAGAACCAGGAGGTTAAAGAGACGTAAAGCCTCACATCAGGGCCTCGTGTGCACAGTGCGGCCAATTCAATTAACTGACGCGCCACGACAGGAAATAAAAACCTCACGCAAGCTCTGATCTTCCTCCACCACTGCTGCTGTGGCGCTCCTGCTCAGTCCCCGGTCGAGGTGTGTTGCGTGGGTTGCAGCTTAATGCTGTTGCTTTGTTTGCCCATCCAGATTGCAGACTTTTAAATACATTTCAGACCAATGCTTTCCGCCTGCTCCCCTGCTGCTCTGTTAATATGCCCTCAGAGGAAGCTTAAAGGTACAGAAGCTGGTGGGTGACATTGCTGTTTGAAGCAAGTTTCCTGCTGGAGATAATCACTGTGTAATTTCGGAACAGTCCCTGCCAAGCCAGAACACTCACACAAGATTGTGTGAGCGTTTGGGGCTCTCAAGGTATCCTCTTTACGAGAGTTGACTTAATATTGTTAGAAAAAAATGTGACAACCGTAGCCGGTCCTTTTATGGAAGAGATTTCCTTTGCTGCTTTGTTAGCCTGTCATTCAGTTTTCTCTCAGTTTTATTGTGCTACATAGTGTTTTTGTCGCTACTCCCACGTTACTCTTTGACACTAAGTTGGTTGCGTCTGTAATTCTTAATTACTGTGTAATTACTAACCGGGAGGTGCTATTTACACAATATCATTGTAATCTACTGTAGTTCTTGTTTTCAGTTCACTTTCAGTACAATTCTCGATGTTTTTCGTTCATATATTTTACTTCTGTCCTTTAAGTTTTTTTCATGTAGACAATTTATGGTTTCATTTCCCTTTTTTAACATCAAATTAAGTGAAGCGTTACGCTTGTTTGGTTTCTCTTGCCTGTGTTGGGGGAACCCTCCTGTGTATTTTTGTGTGGTTGCTTGGTTGATTGTAAGACCTGCAAAACGACCTGGTCAAGCCCTTTTGCCAGCAAAGTCGCACAATTATTAGCAATAAAATGGAGCAGAAAAAAGGTTACCAGAGCAATACGATCACAGTTGTGGTCAGAAGTTTACATACACTCATCATGGAGATGAATGTCACTGTAATTTGGGGCTTTTAATTAATTCTTTGTTCTTTTGTAAGGTGGGATGATTGCACAGGATACATCTTTAACAGCTACTTCACAAGTTAATCTTTTAATAAGTAGTGCTTAAGGTTCTATAATGTGTTTTAAATTGACAAGACTCAACTTATGAACTTCTCAGTCATGATCATGATCAACTGGTACATATAGGATTTGTCTGATAGCACGCATTGGATTGATCAGTACTTAAAAATTGAAAAAGTGCAATATCGCTTTAAGCTTCTGGAATGACCTTCCTGACCTCAACCCTGTTGAGAACTTGTGGTCTATGTTTAAAAGGCCGGTTTGTGATAAGATAACAAGAAATTTAAATAAACTTTGTCTGTTTTGTCAAGAAAAGTGGTCAAATACAGTGGGGCAAAAAAGTATTTAGTCAGCCACCGATTGTGCAAGTTCCCCCACTTAAAATGATGACAGAGGTCAGTAATTTGCACCAGAGGTACACTTCAACTGTGAGAGACAGAATGTGAAAAAAAAAAATCCATGAATTCACATGGTAGGATTTGTAAAGAATTTATACCTAAATTAGGGTGGAAAATAAGTATTTGGTCACCTCAAACAAGGAAAATCTCTGGCTCTCACAGACCTGTAACGTCTTCTGTAAGAAGCTTTTCTGTCCCCCACTCGTTACCTGTATGAATGGCACCTGTTTGAACTCATCTGTATAAAAGACACCTGTCCACAGCCTCAAACAGTCAGACTCCAAACTCCGCCATGGCCAAGACCAAAGAGCTTTCGAAGGACACCAGGAAAAGTATTGTAGACCTGCACCAGACTGGGAAGAGTGAATCTACAATAGGCAAGCAGCTTGGTGTGAAAAAATCAACTGTGGGAGCAATCATCAGAAAATGGAAGACATACAAGACCACTGATAATCTCCCTCGATCTGGGGCTCCACGCAAGATCTCATCCCGTGGGGTCAAAATGATCATGAGAACGGTGAGCAAAGATCCCAGAACCACACGGGGGGACCTGGTGAATGACCTGCAGAGAGCTGGGACCAAAGTAACAAAGGTCACCATCAGTAACACACTACAACGGCAGGGAATCAAATCCCGCAGTGCCAGACGTGTTCCGCTGCTGAAGCCAGTGCATGTCCAGGCCCGTCTGAAGTTTGCCAGAGAGCACATGGATGATACAGCAGAGGATTGGGAGAATGTCATGTGGTCAGATGAAACCAAAGTAGAACTTTTTGGTATAAACTCAACTCGTCGTGTTTGGAGGAAGAAGAATACTGAGTTGCATCCCAAGAACACCATACCTACTGTGAAGCATGGGGGTGGAAACATCATGCTATGGGGCTGTTTTTCTGCCAAGGGGACAGGACGACTGATCCGTGTTAAGGACAGAATGAATGGGGCCATGTATCGTGAGATTTTGAGCCAAAACCTCCTTCCATCAGTGAGAACTTTGAAGATGAAACGAGGCTGGGTCTTCCAACATGACAATGATCCAAAACACACCGCCCGGGCAACAAAGGAGTGGCTCCGTAAGAAGCATTTGAAAGTCCTGGAGTGGCCTAGCCAGTCTCCAGACCTCAACCCCATAGAAAATCTGTGGCGGGAGTTGAAAGTCCGTGTTGCTCGGCGACAGCCCCAAAACATCACTGCTCTCGAGAAGATCTGCATGGAGGAATGGGCCAAAATACCAGCTACTGTGTGTGCAAACCTGGTAAAGACCTATAGTAAACGTTTGACCTCTGTTATTGCCAACAAAGGTTATGTTACAAAGTATTGAGTTGTATTTTTGTTATTGACCAAATACTTATTTTCCACCCTGATTTACGAATAAATTCTTTACAAATCCTACCATGTGGATTCATGGATTTTTTTTTCACATTCTGTCTCTCACAGTTGAAGTGTACCTCTGGTGCAAATTACTGACCTCTGTCATCATTTTAGGTGGGGGAACTTGCACAATCGGTGGCTGACTAAATACTTTTTTGCCCCACTGTATCCACCCAGAATCATGCCAGAATCTTGTTGATGGATATCAAAATGTGTGGTCGAAGTGCAAATCTGCTAAAAGACATTTAAGAAAACAATAGTGGGGTGTATATATACATATCTGAGCCATTAGAGAAAATTAACCAAATTCTTGCTTTTTAAAGCCATTAAAGAAGTTTGCTGTACAGTCATTCTTCAATAAAAAAATTCAAAGAAATGATTAAAAGCCCAAAATCACGGTGACATCACGCTGATAACAAGGTATGAAAACTTCTGACCACAGCGTGTGCGTGTGCTTTTTTCTCCCATTGAGTATAAATGTTGTAGAACAAATGTTTACTGTTCTATCATGTGATTAAAAATGACCAGGCTATTGTGTTTACATCGCTATATTTATTTTACCTTTATAGTTCATTCATGCTATCACTGATTTCTACCACTTTAGTCCAGCATAAAATATTTCCACAACTCCTAAATGAAAGGTCACGACACTGTGGCCAGTTGTGACCTTCATATGATGATGGATGCCTAATGGCTATAGGCCGATCTCTGACTTTTGCATCCAGCATCACTATTTATTTTCTTTCACTTATCCAGTAAAAATATGTCCACCTCGACTAGACAGACTGCTACAAACATACATTTGCAGTTACTAGATTATGAATTTGGAGCAGCCCATGTTTTCCTCTGGTGACATTTGAGTCAATGACCTTTGGAAAATTTTGTACCGACACAGATGTGTATGTCAGGATAACCTTTTTGATCTCTGCTTTGAAAATTTGTGTTTACTGTTTCACCGTATTTGTGCAAGGAAATATTTAAGCATAACATATACATACCATAGCACATTGGTATATATTTGGTGAGAGTATTTCCTTATATTTTTCTTGTCACGGCGTGTGACTTGCTTCCAGATGTGGCAAATGGAGAGGTAGAATTTTAACGTGAAGTGTTTACATGATGTTACATACACATGCTTCTTAATGTTTCTGAGCTGACTCAACCAGTAATACAGAGTCGTGTGAACCTTACAGTAAGCTAAGCTAATTTATTAAAGAGTTACTGAGAATAAGTCATTTGTTGTAACGACCTGCCCCTTGGCTGTACCGACTAATTTACGAGGCTTTAACAAGGTTAAAATCATGGCTATCTGATAGATCATGATTGTTTACACAAAAGCAACCAACATATTTTAGCAAATCATTGGGCAGTTCATAATCGTCTCTAATGGAATTAATAGCTCACTGTTTAATGAGTGCAGATAAACTCTGATCCAAACACTGAGTGACACAAATCAGTAACTTCTAATCAATTACTGATTACTTACCCTGTAGTTGCTTTCCCTTTAACTTTAGGATCACGTCACCATTCACTACTGCGTCTGTGTCCAATCAAGTAAAGTAAACCATCAAAACCGCTATTTGCTCAGTAGCTCCTTTTAAGCATATTGATACTTTGCTATTGCTTACCATTAATAATGTCCTGGATGAGTAATTATTAGTTTCTGATAAATGACTCATTAACTGTTCGGCTGCTTCTGATTTATTTTACATTAATTTTCTATTAGCCAAGCAAGTCCCTGTGTCTGTAAGTGTAAGGTATTGTAAAGTCACATTGGTTATGGATAGAAATAAGTTATGATAATGTAAATGATATGAGTTATTAACATGTTAGCATTGTTTTTAGTCTATTAAGAGGTTTGGAGTCTTGTGTGGCATACAGAGGTTTTTCACTGACACACCTCGTGACGTTGGGTTAAAAGACTGTAAGAAAATCAGGGTTTGGAGTGTTTTCAATTAATTGATATTTGATTCCCCTGCAAATGGCTGCTCTGACCCTCAGACCAAAAACAAGATATTGGCTCTTGGATATATGCCAGAGTTCCCCCCCAGTTCTGTTTTGGAAGTGTTGAAAAAAAAAACATTTTCTCCTTATAAAGCTCAAAAACACGAGCGGTGATGAAAACGAACACTGTCAGGGGAAATAGCTTCGCGTCTGGCTTGCTGCCATCGAAGAATAAGCAGAGCAGCGTATTGTCCGTCACATGATTTTTGCTCTGAAAGCTCTTACAGTCGTATAAGTGCCATCACATTTCACTTCTAGTGGAGGCTTTTCAATCAAGCTTCACCCCTCATTAGTGGCTCTACAGACAGCCACGAGAACGTCAAGAATCTATTCCCCTTAATGAGCACTTCTGTGACTCGGTCAGCAGCGGCCAGAGCAGGAGGTAAATTTAGGTCCTTATAATTATCTCAAAAGTGGTCTGAGAATGTTCGAGATGTCAAAAATATTTCAATCAGTCATCATCTTACGGATTCACAAGATCTCTTTTCCATTTCTTTCTTTTTTTGCTCAGGCCTTTAGGGTCTCCTATTTTATTTATTTCTTAAAAGTCTGAGCTTTTAAAAGGATGATTAAAATCAATAGCGTGGTAAAGCTCAGCATTCCCAGCGCGGATATTTAACTGTGCAGAGCAGAGCGTAGTTGGGATGCAGCTCCAGGCCTGTGTGTCAGATCACTGAAGGTCTATTTAGTCATTCTACGGGGATACTTTCTTCTTTTTCTTTTCCCCCTTTATTCTCCTTTCTCAGTCTCTTACCCTTCCCGCCATTTTTTTTCTTACCGCAGAATCTCAGAAAATGATTGGCAGATGACTCTTGGGAAAAAGAACTTGGGCCTTTTCCTCTCTCACGGCTCACAGGATCACGACACTCAAACGCACTGACAGGCAAAGTGCGTACACACACACACATGCGCGCGCACACACACAAACGCGCTCTTTTTGAAGGCAAGTCACACAGAACATTGCAGAAAAAAGTAGTGACACACATAAGCACACAGTGGAATTGACTTGGCACTATTCCTATGATCTTTGACAGCTTAGGATATTTGCAAATATGAAAGAAAGTCTTACACTAGACTAAGAATTAATATTTCTGGACAAATCATTTTTATCCTTAATCACAAATTAGTGTGAGCAGTTGTAACCACTAAAAATGTCCGTGCCCCTTTGTAGTCAGCACTTTCAACTTTTGCCATGGGGCTGTTTTTGTAGATGTGGTCTCAGTAGTATGCTATCATGACAAATTCCTCTTTCACAACTATAGAAAACAGCTGTGAACTGTCAACAATAAAAAAGACAGCCACCAGAAACCCCATAAATAACAAATCAAACACCAAAACATGTAGTTGTCCATCATCATACATCATTAAAACAAAATTAAAAGAACCCTTCAGTACTACAAGCAGCAGTGCACCCATGCAAAAGGATTAAGTCTCTAGAAACTTTGCCATACAGAAGTATGGCTCCCTCATCACCATATGAGCTAATAAAAGGCAGCAGTCCATAAAATAAATACATTTAAAAAGTTGAAGGAGAAATGTGAAGGCGTGCAGCCAGCAACAATGAAACACGAGTGTATCCACTTAATTCCACGACCGCAACTTCAAGCACCCATCGCCATTGTAATCACAACCATCAAAAAGGAGTCAAGGGTGCTCTGCCTGCTGATTGTCTCTGAGCTCCTGATGAGCTGCCATTATAAAAGATGAGAGAGACGCTGCAGTGGGTGGAGGGTAGCAGGGTAAGAAAAAAAATCAGAAAAGGAAATCAAAAACTTGAGGGAAATACTACACTAATCAACTCCACTCTGCTGAAATTATAGATGAATTAAGCTCTCTACTAGTGATTAATTAAACCAAGAGATTCAAACTAATGAGACCATACAGAGATATGGGTGTGCTGCATGCATGCTTGTGTGTCTGTAACTGGTGGTATGGCTGGGTGAGGGGGGGGTGGCCTGTTAAATTTTCTTGTGTACATTTCTGGTACCAAACACTGCAGAAGCACACAGGTTTCAGGCTGCAACCCACTTTGAAGAGGGATTAGCTGCAGTGGCTGATCTTGTGATCGCTGCACACAGGGTGTGCTCATTAAGTAGCCAAAAAACAGGCTTAGAAATATCTGAGAGAAAGGGATATCTGCAAGTAGTGTTTGGGCTTCAGGGAGGAGAAACTCTTTGTTTACACTCAGAGGACATTAAAATGTAAATCTGCTGTATTTTAACAAAAGATTCCTCATAAACGCAAATATTTACTGTTCATGTTGTCCCTAAAAAAGGAAAGAGATTTGATTGAAGAGTAAATTATGTGGTTAGCAGAAGGGGCAATTTCATTTTTTTATGTGAATTGATGGGAAAGCTTTTATATTGATGGCATTTCTTGCATTACATGATAAAAATGTTAAATACTAAACGCACATTTGGGGTGTAATGCAATCCTTCTAGTGGTTAAGTAAATTTAGCAATTATGCATAAACTTATGCGACAGTATCTAACTTCAGCTCATTAGTTTCTCATTTGCTGTCAAGTCCTAGATTAAGGGAGGATAAGTAAATGGAAAAAAAAAACACCTTTGCAAAACAGCTCAGGCTTAAACCCCCGCTGCCCATCAAATCAATGATCCATAATGACCTCCACAAAAGTCTGAGTGTTAAATTTAATGGTTTTTTTCTGATCTCTCGTCTAAAAAAATTTAAAAATCGGAAAAAAACTTTACCATCTGTAGGTGTTGATGTCCAAATAACGTATTCGTATTCATTTAAATATCAAAAAGTTAAAACTGAACATTGACAGGCGTTTTGCTTCTGCTTCTTCTGAGGTGCTTTTTTAAACTTAGCACAAGTGGAGTATAAGCAGCTTCTCCGCTAATGAGCTGCTTCTCTGATTGGCAGCCCTACAGGGGACGAGTCACACTAAGTTAGAGCTGATTGGTAGACTTCAGACAAGTCTACTGTCTGACAGATGCTAGAACAAAGTCAAAGTATGTGTATTTATTTAGTACGTGTGTGTGTCTGTCTGTGTGTGCATGTGTTTTAATATAATCCCTAACTCTGTGGGAATTGTGTAACAAACACCATTCAGATTTTCACTAACTGTCCTGGGAATCTGTCACCATCAGCTTTTAGTCCATTTCTTTAGCTCTTTTAAATACAGTAACTGCTAAATTCTTACAGTGTACAATCTGATCTGGGACATAGAATAAAGTAATCTCCCCCAGCTCTACCGTTCCTTGTTTGTAAAGGTGTTAGAAGCAGGTTTTTGTAGACTGGGGTTGTAATATGAAAGAACAGTGCTGACTGCAGGCTCCCATGCCCTATTTTGGTCCTTGACTATTTATGAAATCCTACAGAAATGTAAGCAATCAAAACTGCATTTGTGCAACCACAGACAGATTTCAACGTATATTTTTAAATTCTGAGGATGCCCATTAAAGAAGATGCCGAGGAAATATTTGTGCTGCAGGAATATTTCTTTACTTGGGTTAGAAACACATATGTTGATGTTAAGAAGTTGGATTCCTACATGCACAATATGGCATTTTACCCAAAGCACCACACGTGTGCATTTGCAAGTGACTCATAAATTACTAGGCACAGCCACAAAGAGGGTCATTAATTAATGAAATCAAGCGTATGTGAATGACAGCCTCGAACCTCACATATAATTCATGTGCGCAATTACTTCTAGCATGGGCTTTGATTTATACATTTCTCCTGTGCGTCACAGTGTGTGTACACCAACAAACCCTGGTGGTGCACAGGTGTAATCACAGGTAACACAGAACACCCCAAACCCTTTCTCTCCAAACAAAATAAGCCCTCGATTAACTGCATAACTGAACACCTGTAGCTACAAGTAAAAGATCAAGAGGATCTGTAAATGACTTTCAAATTCTAATAAAGGTTCATTGTATTGTTCTGTCGAGTTAAGTCACACACGAATATTTTGCTATGCTTAATTAAAAAGCTAATTTGTATTTTATGAGCTACACTTGACAGATTGTGTGCCCGGTGTCTATGACTTGACTGTCACTAGAATGAAATCCCAATACAGTGATGATCTCCAGGTCTCAGCTACTGACCATATATTACCATCTGTGGTGTTCTATGTGTAAATGAGGCTGTCTGTGTAGAATAACATGGATGGTGAGATGAACAGGTGAGGTTTATTTTGATAAATACTACAAAACTATCAAATATAGGCGTGCTTCAATGCTGAAATCCTCTTGCTCATCATGGGGAGAAGTAGATTTTCAGAATCAATGTTCTACTTCAGCCCACAGGCTCTATGCTTCCTTATTTTTCTCTGTTCTCCAAAGAAGCCAGGATGGAGACAAATATATGTGGTCTTTGTGGGAACCGACTGCAAGGCATTCTAGTTGGGGGATTTTTCTCCTTTTGAGCAATAAGGGCTAACAAGGTCCTTTTCCTCTGTTTTTGCTGTTTACCTGTTTTAACAATAACTGTGCATTTCCAGCACACAGACAGCAAACTTTTGTAACACACCTCAGTGGTCTGCTATTTTCATTCAGGACAGTATCTATAAACACCGTGGTTGTTTAATTCCCATGCACTTAACGCACAACCACCGTTTCCCTTCTCAGTGTGCTTTTCCTGTTTATTCTCACCCTTGGATTCCTGTTCAGGTATTCTGCACTTCCCTCTACGTCCACACACACCCGGGGCACAAGTAAGATTTTATTTTATTTTTTGCTTGTGACTGACAACAATAATAATACATAGTGAAACTGGGGTGCAGTGTTTTCATCGCCAGCATCTCCTCGCTAAGCAGAAAAATATCCTGCTCTGACTCCTCTATGTGCCTCCTCCCTTTCCCTCCTCCACCACCTCTTATTTTACCTCTCTCCTCTCTGAAAGTTGATTTCATCTGACGTGACAGAGTTGTGGAAGCCATGGGCGGAGGTGTTACAAATGCTCTGTCACAACGCTAAACATGGCAGGAAGCGAACGCCTCGACAGCTCTCGGATGCAACTTGGGAAACAAGCGACGATGCTCTGCCTTGCCACCGCCTGTTTGACTTCAGCCTTTATCTCTCATTTCAACTACACCGGCAAACTGCTCTGTGCCTACTCTCTTCAGCTGGCCTAGTTTTGTTACTGGCGAGGGAGAACATGCTGGCAGGGAAGAGGTGGCAATGAAAAAGGCAATGGATGCCGAAGGGAAAAATTCCTAGTTCAAATGATGCATACAAGAAGTAAACATAGTTTACTATTAGGCTGAACAGACTTCAAGCTTTCCTCTGACTCAACAGTATTGATGGGAATGAGCGCTGGCTGTAATTCAGCCTTCCCTATGGATTTAATCTCTTGGGCGCTGTCATCCCACTGCCTGGATGTGTGGGTTTGTAGATTTGGTGTACTGTGTGTACTCACATCAATAATGAGTCAGATTTGGTGATACTGATGATGATATGTAAGTTCCTATTATATCACATTATCATCAGCTGGGGCTAGTGTAAAACCTTTACACACATTTGTATGTGGACATATGATGTTAATGTCCATATGGTCATATATATATATATATGGAGAAATCTTTTGGCTGGATTTACTAAACAGGGCAAATTAGCATGTGGGTACAATCTTGCTGATTACAGGTGACTAACAAATATTTTGCTGTTTTTTAAACAAAGGTGCAGTCAGTTCATTTCAATGTCACGAGTCCAACCTGCCAACAGTTATGCAATTTTGAGCAAGGTCACAGAGTAAGCGGTGGTGCCTCCAGAATTTTTTCATATGGGTGGCCATATGGGAACTACTGAAAATATTGGGGTGACACACCAACAGAACAAAAACAGAATTTTTTCTTTTATTGTGCTGTTGTCAAATATAGATTACTTGAAAAATATGTCAAAAAGAAAGAGAGAAAAGAATTATATGTCTAAATAATTCCCTGCTAGTTAATATCACTGAAAATAGGTACATATGAAAACCAAATACATTTTGAAATCCATAATAATCTGTTTTAAGCAGGAATAAATATCAAGTTTGTGTTTCAACTCGATGCCTTCCACAGTCTTGTGCTCACATCTATTTGGATTATTTCCAACATAGGACAGTCTTGTTGGGGGGAGGGCCAGAGGGCCAGTGCCCCCTCTGGCCCTCCCCTTGGTGGAATATCAAAGATGATATTCAGCTGTTGTTTTTTTAAGGTATGCTAACAGGATAGGCACAGTGTGAATTATAATTAGAAAAGCATAAAAATGTAGGCCATAGATGTATATGTTAAATGTAGTCATGTGGCAGTGACAGACAGAGTAGTTATAATGAAAACAGGCTTCAGTAATTAACAGCCTCTGATCTACGTCTGACTGTGAACCATGCAGAGTCTGTAGCAGTCTTGTATTAAGACAACTATAATCCCTTTAAGGGGAAAAAACAGAAACAAAACATACATGCCTGATTGACAAAAGTTTATTTCTACACTCTGCGGCTGGTGGTGTTAACAGTGTGTGTGTGTGTGTGTGTGTGTGTGTGTGTGTGTGTGTGTGTGTGTGTGTGTGTGTGTGTGATCTAACATACTGCATGCAGCTGAATATGTGTAGGTCCACCAGTTGAAACCTGTTATGTGCTACAGCACAACTCATGGCATCACAATGAAACCCACATGCTCTGTCCATGGTCCTAAAACTATAACAGTCTAATTAGTTCAATATTTCACAGTTAATTTGAGTGTAATAGAATGTTATGAAGGAAAAAAATATGCACTCAACTATAAGAAAGCCTTTTTTTTCTTCTTTCAACCAGACAGTGACACTCTGCTCAAAGTAAGGGCCACAAAGGCATTTCTCTCCAGTGGAGAATCATCTGGCAGAGTTAGGCCTAAAGGTCTGATCACATATCAGACCTTTAGGCCTATCACATGTGATGCTCTGTTCTGATCCGCACAACCCTGCATGCAAGCTGACAGGTTGCTGCTTTGCAGTAGGATAATGTGACATATTTTTGGACAGTGTGTTTCACTATTCCCACAGGCACGCTAATAAAATCTCCTCAGTCAAACATGAACAAAGGTAACCTGTGGCCTTCAAACCTACAGGGGCAAACTGAACACTCAGTGAAATAATAATAATAATACTAATAAAAATAAAAAATGTTTCATTTCAATTTTCTTAGGGAAGTTTACACACATCAAAATACTTTGAGCATTTGGTGACATTTACATAGAAGCTTCCAAAGCCAACACCCAGACCTTCTCATTTTAGGCACGTTATCATTGCCAACAGGTTTTCAGTATTATGTAAACTCAGTGACTGTGGAGCACAAAATCAAATTTGTCTTGTAGCATTTGGATGAAGATACAAAATAACAAAAAACAAATCACTGACAGCTAGCAGAAATCTTGGTGTTTTCATATATTACTTAATCCACAAAAAGAAGCCACAGCACACGAGGCTACTTGCACTGACACGCACACTGAAAGCTGTTTCGTTTCACTGGCTCTGCACTGTGTTTCAGTGTGTGTGTCTGCCTGCAGTTCCAGACTGAAACCCTTGGAGAGAGTCTGTTGGCAGCTAGAATGAACGGCCAAGCCAAACCTCCTCCCAAATTTAACTTCTTAATAGGAACGTGGCAGCCAATCTATGTGAATTAATAAATCTCCCAAATATCAAGAAAGTCTTGAAAATTAGCCGTGGCACGTGGAAAGAAATGAAAACTGAACTGTTCATGTTCTGGCAGGGGACGTCAACGCATACTGTAGGATCTCCAAGTGGGCAACACAGTTTTCCATAGATCCAACTTTCTCCCAACAATGAAACCCTTTATTTACACTGAATGACCAAAGAATTATCAAATAAAAACATACAAATTTCAAGTCTGATATTTTTGGATTGTAAACTTTCAAAAACTCAAACACTTGGTGACGTTTTTACACTTTACAGGTTCATGAATTGGATGTTTTAAGTGTAAGAGTTTATTCTGATGCTTAACAGACTAGAAGATGGAAAACTATGCTGAGCTGTGCAGAAGCATAGAAAGCAGGCATGCAAAGGATGCTCTATAGAAGTGGTGTGCAGTCCATATATAATACACAGTCAGTGCCATTTACAAAAAGCTTAATGTGCAGTCTCCACACAGATCTATGTGTATGCTAAGTGCTGCCTTTTTTGTTGGATTTTTGTGTATTTTCAGATTAGAAACAAGCTTTTTTTAATAAACCAAAATCAAAGACAATTGGGAAACACACTTTTTTCATTTGCAGGACGTGTAATACACATTTATTGCCACAAAAATAAATCTAAAATCTAATCCTAAAATATGATCAGTTTAATGACAAGACATACAGTTAGCAATGCAGACAATGCACATGACAATACAAAATGTTGATAATTTTGTTCTTTCTTTTTGTTTTCCTCAGTGATGCTGACACAAGCTGGAGAGACCGGACAGATGGCCTGATTCTTAACCCTCGCTCTCCTGCGAGGGATGCTGAGTTATTCATCCAGATATTCAGATGTGGAGTAAAAAAAGAAAGACTTGTGGCTTTATTTTGTGAATTCTGTTACTAAAGGTTTGCAGTTTGTACATCACAGCCTTGATTCAGACATATGTGAGGCTGCATTAAATGAGCTGGAAGCACAGACTCCATTGTAAATCAGGTAAGGAAGAGAAAAAAATGTTTTGTAAAGCAGATGTTTGCAAGAAAAAAGAAAAAGATTAAAATTGTGAATAAAATCAAAAGAGTCTAACAGCTTTATTAAGGAAAGACGAACCAGTGAACAAAAACGACACAGTGAAAGAGAGCGATGAAGAGGAGCGCTACAGAGAAATCCTGGTGTTTTTACCCAAACCTGTAGCTCCTCACAGCAGGATCTCTCTACCAGGGGAGTAGGAAGGGTGTGATCAGCAGCCAGGCTGGCTGTCAATAATTCAGGGTAGTCTGCTCCTCACCTCAGCGTGCTTCACACGAGCCAACTCACATCCAGATCTCAGCTTTAGATCTCTACCTTCAAGAGACTCTGTGAAATTGAGTACATCTATTTAGCCCTCAGCACAGGACCTCTGCACACATCCAAAACACAAGGCACAGGTCACGAACACTGGTTCATCTACTGCAGGTATGGTCTATGGCTAATGGGAGAGTCCAGTGTTTACAGGTTGGTCTGCCTCAGCCCTCCACGTCTTTCAGCAGAATAAAATATTAGTTTGTCTGTTTCAGAACATTAGCTGATAACTCCACAGGCTCCACTTACGCTGCGTTTTATGGCCAACAATGAGCCTAAATCACTGCCGTAATGCTGGTGTGATTTAACATAATGATTCTTTTGCTATTTTGCATGCAGCTGAGGTCTACAAGCGTTTTGATGCTTAACAGAAATTGATATGACACCCAGCAGCTATGCTGACAGCTCAACTAAGTCCAAATTACTGCATAGTTGTCTTCGCCTTTTTTTAAACTCTGAATGCAAAACCACACCTGTTAGTCATTTAAATGACTGCAAAGCTACAAATCAAACTTTCCTTTGTTAGATATTTCACTGAGCTGTCAAACGGTTCAAAAATATAACTTTATCTGGAGTGTTTTTTCAAAGTTTTGGTCCCCTGTACTCATCTAGCTTGTCCTGACTACTAAGTGGGCAGTGCTTATGCGGGAGATCAAGGCTTCATCATTTCTATAATGAAGAAGATTAAAGCACATATGGTAGAAGACAGTTTGCACCATATACAGTACAAAAGAAAGAGATTAAGCACTGTTCATACGCAGCAAATCCAAACCGAAATACTCAGAACTTTGTTAATGGTGGCAGTAAACTGCTGCAAATGTCAAATCAAACTGCCTGTCAATTTTCAGCAACGCGAACACAACTCGCACCATGCCTGGCTGCATTCCCTCAGGGTGTACTTTTTTCTTTTTCAGCAGAGGAAAAACAAAGACCATTGTGAGAATATCCACTCGCTAATTTAAAAAGCGAACTAAACAGTGAACATGGCTGACTTGATGACAGCTGTCAGCACGACAAGAGGTATTATCAGGTGGGATTTAAATTGTTGTGCTGGAGGCAGCCAGGCGGTGTCCAGAAGGGATTTGTTTGGGGTGTTTAGTGGCTGTCACTCAAACCTATATCATACTTCTACTAGCCCTTCAAGTAAAAGTTTCTCTTCTGAATATTCATAAAAAAATTATTTTATCATCCATCAAAACTGCTAAAGAAAACACAAAAACCATGCTACAACAAAGTCAACACTGGATTGGTGAAAACTAGCCAAAAATAGAGTAAAGTTTAGTTTTCATGTGTACTGTAATTCTTTCAGGTAGCATTCATGGTGGTCACAGAGGGTTAACTAGATTTGTTATGTTAGTTTAACATGTTAAAGTGTAAAGGCGACAACTGGGATCCTCTACCCATAGCACCAAAAAGTGTTGTTTTTAAGTGGAACTAGCAGTTAGAAAGGTGTGCTGTAGCAACATTTGGACAAAGTGATGAAAAATAAAAACCACTAAGGAGTATGTGAGTAGCTGCGGGGCTGCTGCACACTGCTGGAGTAGCTTCAGTGTGCTGGCAGTGAGTCTAAGGCTCTCCTGGTTGAGACATCATGCCGCCAAAACAACATTCCCTTATTTGGTGTTTTGATGATGGTTGTGAAGAGCTCTGGAAACCCCAGCATATGGGTTACATCATTTTCACACTTCATAATTCAGCGACTTAGGAAATTTGGCATCTAAAATCTAAAAGGCAAAGACACCAAAACGCAGACAAGACTGCACTAAATCACATAAAGGCAACATTTCCTGTTAACCAATCACCCCTTTTCTTCAATTAGACAGCTCCTCCTTTTCTCCAGCTATATCCAGATACACCCATTAATCCAGCTGGTAACCCTTAATATAGAAGAAGTCTATATTTAGCAAATGAAAGATTAGTCTAAAAATATTGGAATTAATTGCTGGATAATTTTGGTAAATGACTGGCATGACACTGCGTGCTCACTGACCCTGCTGCCTAACAATATAAGAACCTGAAAATGATCTCAGTTCTGCACACACGAAACAAGCTAAAAAGGCGGCCTAACAAGGGTAAGCACTGGTGAGCACCATCAACCATATGCCAGCTTCCACCTCGACTTCCCAGCAGGCACTCCCCTCTTGTTGCCGACCCGTTTGCTGACTGCTGCCAACATTTCACTGGCAGAAATCTTCTGCAAGGCATGCATCCAGTCAGCACAACAGTCTAACACCTTTACTTCAGGAGCCAGTCTCCCCCTTTTTCCCCTCTCTGTACTGATCTAAAATAACAGATTAAACAGTATCTATCACACGGCCGAGCTGGAATGAAATAAGGTGCTTAGGTTTAAAGTACTTTCATAATTAAAACAATTAGACCTACCTATTACACGCTAATATCCCAAACCGCCATGTGAAGCTGTCCTCGATGCACAATGATTTAACAACCCTACCATTTCTTGCCATGGCAGGATTTAACTGCTTTTTTAACTGCTCTCAAGTGCTTTGTCATTGATAATGTATTTCAAATAGCTTCTTGCGCTGAACATATACAGTACATAAAGTCAATATGGCACTCTGCAAGAACTGTCACATTAGAAATAGAGCAGCCCTACAACTTCCAACAAAGAAGATTCAGAGGTGAAATCCAGTAGGCTGGCGCAGCAAGCAGCTTACCTTGTGTTCTTATCTCTTGGCAGAGCAAAGCCGAGTCGCTCAGTGCCACATGGCACCCGGATACACAGTGAGACGCAGCCACACACATCAACAAACACACAAACACACGTTGGCTTTTATGATCTATTCCCCCAAAGCACTTCCGCAGGTTCAAAAGCATCGCTAGCAATAAATCAGGAGCTTGAGCCAGGTTTTGCTTAGTTATATCATTAACATGAGGAGAAAAGCTGTAAATATGGATGTCTTGGTTTTTTGTTTCACCATCAGTTGTGCTTCTTCTTTGTGAGGATCATTTTGATACTTCCTCAACTTAATCATTATTCTATTTCTAGCTCAGACTTAAGACAATGAAGTACTATGATGGATTTAATTTCTCACGACAGCTGCTAAAATTTGGCAACAATAATGTTGCAGAAGAATTCTTGGGCAAAGCTCAAAATACAGGAACCCATACTCACGGCCAATCTTCCATACACTGCCTGATACCGATCCTGATTATAAATCAAATGTTTGCTGTTTAGGAAATTTGGCATCTAAAATCTAAAATGTAAGCAATATTCTCCTAAGGGTTAACGGCTATTAATACCTTGTCTCCAATAATCAAGCAAAAACTGCTTGGTCTTAAACTGGTTTGGGTTAGACTACTTAAGGATGATAAAATACCAACAACAGAATGTAAAATCCTGTATGGTTATCATGTAATATTTGCTAGTTATTGATAAGCACAAAGTCTGGTGGAATTACATGTATTTGCATGTATTTTTCCAGAAACCAAAAATACTGATAAAGTTTTTTTTAAAACTAAAAGATCAATACACTCTTTCAGTTTTTCATTATGGACCTGAATAGATGCACCACATTATCCACAAATTAATATAGTAGTTATAGTATTAGTAGTATATAGAAGAGAATTAAGTCACAACCACAAACCTCCAAATCGCATGGTGGCACCAGATCACAGGTACGGCCTGCAGAACATGCATGCCAGAGGGGCGAGTTAGGCTGCCCACCGTTTGGCAGTGCAAAATGTGAAAAGTAATTATTATTACTAAATATAAAATATCTGGATACATTTTTATAATCATACAATGTAAGTTGTTTACTTATAAAAATGTTACATTTGCTGTTTGTCAAAATTGCAAGATATCTCATGCTGTTCATCATCTGGTTTGTAAACAGGTTAAATTAAATGCTACTTTTCACACAGTTTATTACACCATAGATTTACTGGTCCAGCCTGTCTGAGATCAATTTGAGCTGTACGTCTCCCATGAGCTATGAGTTTCACAACTCTGCACAACACAAGAAGTCAAAGGTTCACCAATATCACTTTCCTCTGCTGCAAACTATTGTGGTGCAGCTCTAACTCAAGGCAATCCATCAAGGCAAACTAAAGTCACACAGCATTTCTGCAAGTGCATATTTACTGTTCACAAACATAATATAATAATAAACGGTAAAACTATATCTCATTTTGTGAGGTAAAATAAGGTTATAAAGTTCTTATTGTGCTAAATACGAGTTTCAACAGCAACACTTTTACCTCTTGTAGTGGCTGAAACTCTTCATCAGGCAGACAGATTAGAGGTAGTGGCTGAATAGGTTCCAACCTCAATTGCACACCAGAGGGAGTATTTAGAGGAGTGTGTAGGGTGGGCGGGGGTACATTAGGGGAGCTAATTAGGATTATTAGCACGGACGTATTTTATTCAGCTGGGACTAAAACAAATTGCTCAGTCGTTGCAGAGCTAAATTGAAAATGACTTCAGAATTACTGACAGCCAAAGTGCACACTCAATTTTTAGAAAAAGAGGGGGGGAAAAGCCACAGTGTGAGACACAATGTTGCTACACGCCTGACATGGTGGGAATCGGTGACACTAGCGATGCCATGTGTTAGTCAAAGTGACTGTTATGAAGTCTAGTCAGCAGCTCTAACATGAAAAACAATGATCTTCCAATGAATAAAACATTTTGTGGGACTCCACTAGTGTCGCCCTTATTTAACTTAAACTGACCTCACAATTCATCCACCATCTGAAATGAGCTGTTGTAACTCCTCTCCCTTTCCAAGTCCAGTTTCTACTGACCGGTTTCCAGTTTTTAAGCTAAGCTAAGCTAACCTATGTAGAGCTGTGGAAGTTAAGCACACAGATATGGGAGGTTTCATTCTTATCTATCATGAAATGTAGAGTTTAATCAAAGTTGTCATTTGGCTCAAGCAGTTTATGAAGACATTGTTCAATTAAAATTCTCTAGGATCAGAAAAGGCAAATATGCATGTATGCTAACTCAGTGACGCTAGAGTTAGCATACAGTCAGCAATGCAGTAACGTAAGAAGGAAAACAGATCTTGTAACTACATAGAAAAAAAATATTAATGTACTGAAAACTAATTTGTAATTGTCTACTTCTCAGTATCTTTTTACTCTCTAAAGTGACAATGGTGATGGCAAGCCAGAAAGCCAGCTAATAATACAGGTAGAAGAAAACCCTTGATGAAATCCAAGGGAATTCAGGCAAGGAGGGGTACTGCAGTCATATCAAACACCAATGCGCCCCGCCACTGTGTTTGCAGCTTGGCGTATTGCCTTCGTGTTTACGGTGGGGGAATAATCTGAAGCGGCGCTGACTGTCGTTGAAAGAGAGCCTTCAATGTGACAACAATGTGTGTCCCAGAGTAACAGTTAATGGCTGGCACCTCTAACTGAATCATTTCATTTAGAGCCTCTGATGTGCAGACAGAGGGGATGTAAAATGCATTTCCATGCCAGCCACTCAATCGCTCACTATCCTTGTGAACATAATGAACAGATTACCGTTTGCACCCTTGTCACATCATGCCTCTGTGACAAGTGTCTGACACCTTGAGGGAGATGCTTTGAATGCATGTCCTCGCAATGCAGATGGCAAGGCCTGAAAAAAAAAAAGTCAGGAAACTAGTTTGGTAGCCACAGGAAATAAAACAACTTGCTAATTAGAGGAGCAATGGACTGAGGCAGACGGTATTGCCTGAGTTTGAGATGGCTTGGGAGATGGATAGGGTGAAATACCAAGTGTCTATATCCCAGCACCCTTAGGCCAAAGTCCTAGAGACAGCGCAAGTCTACACCCAATTTACCACTTGCTCTCTCTGTCCTGACTCGGGTTAATAAAATGCTAACCATCTCAATATCCGTGACGACATTTTGCTAACTACGTCCCCTCTAGTTAAATTCAGCCTCTCTTGTCCTTTTCTCTCCCACAGAAATATACTCCTGCCTGGGCTTAATCAGGAGGATTGCTTATTAAGGAAAAGCTCTCGGGTACTTCCTAAATTGGGGAGAGAACAGTCTCGCCAGTGCGATAACTGCAGATTTATGTCAGAATTAGGTGTAAATAGCTGCACTGGTTATTCCCCTTCTTTAATTAAGCAAGCACATTTTCCAGGTCTTTGTCTTGTGCGCTGACCACTCCAGTTCCCTCTGCGGGGCAGATGCTAGCTTACAAAGCAACTCGGTCATGTGTAGGAGAGTGCACAGACAAGCCATTATAATGTGCTCCCAAAAGTTCAAATGGCTAAAAACTCCATGACAGCTCATATAGTTTCTTTTTTGGTATTTTTTTTATCATTCTTATATATGTGCTTTTATGGGTCTGATAAGAGAGTTCATAGCCCAGTCGTCACTTCATGTTTCTTACTTTGTTCTCTGTCGTGGTTTCGAACTAGTACTCCAGCCTGATTGAAACTACCAACGGGTAGTTATCCAAAATGATACATGGCGGTAACTGTCAAATTACTTTTCGGAGTCAGATCAAGCTGAGTGCACAAGAAAATAAGGTGAGTGGAATAACACTTTAAAAGACTGCCGACTCTGTACTTTGAAAACAATTCCATCCATTGCTGCTCATCTCTCTGAGTTCTATCTTTATGCTCCACTCTTAATATATGTTCCAACAACCTTTACACTTTCTCTTAGCTGCGACTGTGCTCACATCTGCCAGGGAGAAATATAACTGAGACGAGCACTGGAAAAATGCTCTTATGCAGTTCATGAGGGGGTACTCATCGTTCAGATTCCGCATTCAATTTCCATCACTGATAGTGTTGCTATTGATCTAGAGTTTGCCCTGTGCTCAGTGCGGGCCAGACATAACAGATTTTATGGTTTGGGATCTGTCACTCGATGTAATCCAGGGGTCTTTTTCAAAGCCTGTCCAGGGTGAAGTGCACCGACTCACATTTCCCTCGAACAAGGAGAATGACACTGTTGGCCTAAAAGCTGTCTGAGAAGAGAGAAGTGTTTCATAGGGCGAGTCTAAACAAGCAAGTAGAACTTTGAAAGTGCATAAAATATATCCCCCTTCTTTTTTCTGAGTTAAACAATAACGAATTCTCTTTAATGCATTTTGACTAGATGATGTTATATCAGCCCCTTGTGTTAGCAGATGACTCGGCTTCAATATGCTTTACAACTCCTTATTGCATGTGTTTATACTACAGCTACACTTTGCATGGTTTCTATCCCCATCCATCCATCCATCCATCCATCCATCCATCCATCCATCCATCCATCCATCCATCCATCCATTTCCTTCTTGTATCATAAGGAAATTATTGAGAGTTAAGTTTTCAGAATGAATGAGTGACCTGTATTATTTCAGATGTGCATCTCTTATATTACATTTCCATTAAAATAAACCGTGACACCAAATACAGGACATTGCACCTCAATTTCATTTTTGTGTTAACACAGCGAGAAAACGTTAATCCCCATCTTTTCACCAGTCATTAGTCCAATTAAGAATGAAACAGTGTGGTTTACTAAGGTGTGGTGACAGTATGCCCTCCATCAACTCCATCCACCTCCAAATGACTCTGAGACATGTCCTAATACACAGTAGTGCATTATAGAAAAGACATTACAAGCCAATAAAGGTTAAATAAACACCTACATAACTGAGGATATAACTTTTAGATTGTGCAACTAAACTACAATCAGTGTTGCTATGATGATGCTAATGGTGTTAGTGCAATGGTAGCATAGGAATTTGGCTGAGGGACAAAATTATGTTGCATATAGGTGGAAATTAATCATTTCTGACATGTTGCAGACATGTTGTGCTGCTTTTTTAAAACACATATCACTTTGCATTAGTATAGTATACAGCAGCATACATCCCAAAATAGATAGAAAAGCCTTCTGAAATAGTACAATGTGAACTGCAGTTCAAAATTTAGCAAAGTGTGTCTGTACGTACAGACACAAATAGAAGCAAAGTGGCACACACACATACACTAGTCACACAACACAAGGTATTCATTGTGCTGATAAGGGATGGGAGGCCCTGCTGCTTTGAAATGCTGAGTAGAGGAGGGAGAGCGTCTGCCACAACTGTAGGAAGATCTGACCCCCCACGACGGGTAAAAATGAGGGATGGGATCACTGGGACTGCTCTATTCAGAACACACCCCCTTATCTGCTGCAATTAACATTAAACCCCCCCGAACACAGCTAAATGAAAACATGAGTGCCTCAAAATATGAATGCTACCATATGCCATGCTCGGGGCTCTGTAAACTTCTCTCTATCGGCCTGTGCTCGTGAATGCCATTTGTTATTCAGTTCCCAAAGAGGGAAGGGGGATATTTAGAAAATCAGTGTTCAACCAAGTGAGCTCCGAGGGGAAAGCCACACTAGAGGGTCAAAGAGTCATTTAAAGTCAACGGATCTCTGCAGAAGCCAACCACTGTATCTCCATATATATTCTCCAACCCCTCGCGCACAAAGGAGGAGGAAGAACAGGGACGGCTATAGGACAGGAGGGGGTGTGTGGGTGTTCCAGACCATAATTTTCCTCAACTGATGAACTGTGAAATGCAACAAAAGCCCCCATTACCACAAGAGGGATTTTGAGTCCATGGAGCTATAGGAGAGAAAAGAGGGTTAAAAAAAATGCCTTTGTTAAATAAAATACACGGAGAAAGAAAAGAAAAACGTTCCCGTGTAGCAGAAATCAGACTGTGAGGGCCAACATGGTTGGTATATATTATTTGTGAGGTCTCCGGTCCCTAGAGTATGGTGACCACTTAACTGTGAGAAAACGTGATATTTCTGGGTGACTTGTAGTCAATAGCAAGAACTTTTAAAGATATTCAGAGGCTAAATCTGAGCTATGAGAGATCATCCCTTCCTTGACTTATATTCAATAGCAATTTTCTCGGAATATATCATTTCAGTATCTGGAAACCAAAGCTGAACGAGAGGGAAATATAATGTTTTTGCTTCCCGGGATGAAACGTTAGCCCTTTTCCTATTGACTTTGTTTTATACATGTAAGAGAATATGTTCTGATTTGCTCTTTCACAGTCCAACATGTGAGTTCACATTTAAACACAATAACGATCCTTCAGCTTCTCCGAGGTTCCTCGCCATAGTTTATGGTGAAGGAGGAAATGTTCTGCTTCAAATTTAAAATAAAAAAATCTACAGAAAACCCTGTGGGAGGCTGGAGCCGAGGGGGCCACCCGTCATCCTGTGATGGCAGTGTAAATGGTGAAGCAACACCGAACGCCTTGATGGAGCCCAGATATACAAGTCATACACTCACACAGCACAACATCACAGAGCAACACCTGATGTTTTCTGCATACCAACTTTTCGCTAACTTCACTTTGCCAAACTTTTTTCCCCCCTCTCTGGGAGTAGACATTTCCTCCTCTTCACACTTTCAAAAAGTCCTCCCATTTCATTCATGTACAACCAAAAGAAACAAAAACAAAAATAAACAATGACACATTGTAATGATAGGAGGTGGTGTAATATGCCATTGCTCACATTGATCACTAAACCACACCCCCTCAAGTGTTGCTACATCTGCAAAGTTTTCCATTTTCCTATGACACATGCTCAGTTTGTAATAATATTTGCAGCTCTGCTACTTAAAATTCTTGGTAAACAAAACAAAGTCTTTCATTTATTGCGGGTGGCCGTTGTTATGCCTGCTGAAAGTAAAAATATTTTCCGCATACCATGAGGTGGTTTACAACGCAGTATCCAGCGGACTCATTAAAAGGAAAAAAAAATCATTATTTTCTGTCACATGAATTATTCTGCAGTAGTAGACGCTCATAGTAAACATCGCAAAAGTTTTTGAGTAATGGGTGCGTGTACGTGCAATCCAAACGCTCTGGCTTCTGTTTGCTCTAAATACTCAGTTTCAAATAGCTTTTTTTTTTATACTCTTGGCTTTGATGATGTCAACAAGAGCAGATCTCCCTATTATGGTCATGTCATGCTCACAGCTCTGGCTGTGAGCTCAGGAGCCTTGCCCACCTGCTGTCCCCACCTTCTGTTCGTTAGAGGCAGCCAATCAGAAAAATGTGGGCTTAGAGGGAGGAGGAAGAAGCTTATTTTAGATGGAGGATGAACTGAGCAGCTGCACTGAGGGCCAGGATTATTTTCAAGTGTGAATCATGCAAAGCTCCTCTAGCAGAGCTCCAGATCAAAAATATGTTAGTAGAAATGAGGATAATAGGTCCCATTTAATATTTCCAAGTGAATGACTGTGAAACAATTTGAGAGTCTGATCAAAGACTGTATCCATAATCAAACCTGGTGCACCTTCCATTGTGTTTTAGTGTCTGCTAGAAAGTACATGAAAATATTCACAATGAAAGAATATATAATAACTATAATAACTTAAAACTAGGTTTGAAAACTCCAAAGATGTTTTTCCATAGCAACTCTGAATTTCTGCTATCAACAGTATCTCCCATTTCAAACATGTCAACTCAGTTTGCAGAACGGCTGGAAATGCACCTCTTCAGGGAATTACAGCATAATAAAATCAACGCTAATCCAATTGATTTGGAAATATTACAGAAGGTACTGTTTGTGTTGTATGTGCGGTTTCACTTGGCAACAAACTCAAACAAATGCATAGCACAACAAAGTAAGTGAATTTAGGCTCTGTATCCAGTGTGAATACAAGGTTCGCACTGCGGTTAACTGGTTACATCAGAAAATTAGCTGTTCTTATTCTTTTGCTAGCCTGCTGTTTCCTGACTCTAGTAATTGCTACTTACATGAGAGGAAACACACTTTGCTGTTGTGTCTTTGTGTCTGGATCCTTGATCATAGCACAAAGATGATGTGGCAACCATACACTCAAAACTCCATGAATTCATATCAGAAACTGAAATTTAAAACAAAAGTACTGCTATACAAGGCTGAGCCACAACATGCCCATAACAGGAAGTGGGATTTTCTGCCAACACCTGTTTAATGGACTTCTCTTGAGCCTGGTCTGGGCTGGCTGACAAGCCCATGTTCATATTGGTGCTCGAAGGCTCGGGAGAAGGAGCGCTTGGAAATAAGAAAATGATAAAAATTCAGCCGGTGCCCGACGCTCATGCAAAGTTTATAGCACAGGATGTGTCGGACAGAATATGATGAGATCCTCCCCTCACTGCGGTATCTGTAACCTTCACACTGGTCAGCTACAGTGTGGGTGTCTAACAGTTATCTGCTGTCTTAGACAATATTAGATCTATTCTCGCCGTGCCGGCAGTTGAATTCATCAAGCTACAAAATTAAAGATTGAAAGGTTCATATTTGGAGAACACGGGGGAAAAGTGTGCAGGCTGTAGGTTTCAACTCATTAAATATGAATGTTAACACTACATGACTGACATTATAGAAACCCATCTGTTAGTCTGTATAATAACTAAACAGTTCTGTTTACTTAATATCACCCTTTGTAAATAAGGAAGCAGCCAAAAGCAGCTTCTTCATTAGTAAATCCAATTTGTATTTTTCATTATTTATTTATTTATTTTTTAATTATTGTTGCCAGAGAGTCTGGACCGTGCAGCGATTTTGCACTCTGGTCACAGTGGCGGCTCAAATCCTTAAAAAAGGAAAACAAAATAATTTTCTCACAAAAATAAAATACAGTAAAATTTAAAATTTCCTGATTTCTCTGCATAATTGGAGAAATTAGCAATTTTGTCTTTTTCTATGCTCAGACAATGTGAAATCACACAAAGCAGAGATGCTGACAGTCCAAAAGCTTTAAGAAGGGAACAAAAAGTAGGGAACTAAACAAACAAATGTATTTAACACAGTAGTAGTGTTGCAGCTTTAAGGCAGGGATGACTCCTGGAGTTGCTTTCTCACTGTATCTGCTTTATTTCACAATCCGATCATCACAAAAACATACAGCAGCTCCTCTCCGACTCCTAGCCCTTTGCTGCGGTGGAAAAAGAACCACTCCAAAACCCCTTCCAGGAACATATGTACAAAAGAGTTTTCCTAACACACCAATGGGGCGTTCAATGCCATCTGGTTAATATGAGTACTCTGGCAGAATAACAGTTCAAATGAAAAATATACCAGAACAAACAAGCAACCAAAAAAGAAGTGTGGGGTACCTTTGAACCAATGAACAAAGTATAACCATTTATACTTTTTAACATAACCCGGCCCCGTCGATATGTGTATCTCTCACACTCTCCCCCACTCGAGAAATGTCGTCCCGACATAAATGTACCTTATAATCGACAATCCATAGAGAACAATAGAATGGCATGGACTATGTACCAGGTTACATTACACCCTTCTTTTTTTTTTTTTAAGTTACCCAAACTACCGTGCACTGTAGTTGTGTATACTCCTGATATAATCAGTTCAGCTTTTTTTTTTTTTTGTCCACAATTCAATCTATCAAATTACCATGCTATTTGTACTCTCCTGTAAAGGCATTAACTTTGTCCACATCTCATCTGAACACTAAGCATCTTCCCTTTACTCATACACATGTTCGGCCTGCAATCCATGTGTCACAATATTTCAATCAACATAGGTACATTTGTTACAATCTGAAATAGTGGTACCAAGTGTAAACATTATATCTTCCCCTTTTACCAAGGTCGCCAGTAACCTTGAATATTCACACATTTGGTGGCCACTATTCTTTCTTCAAGACTTGGTTGTCCAAGTTTACTATAGGTCAAAGTCTGTGGTCTCCTCCTTTCTCTCTTTGGGTATGGACTTGGCTGGTCTGTTTCCAAAGCCTCTTCGACATCAGAGCTGCTGTCCACCTCCCCTGCCCCCACAATAGCCACATCCTCTGGTTCCCTATTGTCCATTTTCTCCTCATCAGCTTGGCTGGGGTCCCCCTGGCCATCTCCTGACATGTGAGGAAGCTCATCTGGCTCACCCCCGTCCCTTAGTGGCATAAACTCTGCCGCTGTGGGGTCCAATGTAGGTGAACACTGAGGCTCAGGATAAGGCCAGGTGAAAACCGCATCAGAAAACTCATCTGTGTCCTCCTCCTCCTCACTCCCCACTTGTGTCGGAGTCATGCATGTTTGTTTCCGTTTGTTATAATGTCTTTTCCTTGTTTTAGTACTAGTTACAGTTGCCTCCTTATCTGCTGGGAGCGGAAGAAAATCGCAAGGCAACAACATATTCCTGTGCAAAATCCTTGTCCTGCCTTTACCATTCTCTGGCTCTAACTCAAACACAGGACTGTCCTCTCCCTTTTGTCTTTTAATGATGTAGATGTTGTCTTCCCAATAGGAGCGGATTTTACCTGGCCCACCCCTCTCCACAACATTTCTAACAAGGACACGACTCCCTATTTGAAGTGGTGGACCATGCACACTTTTGTTGTACTGCCTTTTACCTCGGTCAGCTGACTTAGCTGCATTTTTGGAGGCGACAGTGTAAGCTTCAGCCATTCTCCTTCTCCATCTGTCCACATAGTCCTGGTAGGAGCCTGAACTGTCCTCCTGCTCAATGCCAAAGAGAAGGTCAACTGGTAACCGTGGTGACCTACCAAACATTAGGAGAAAAGGAGGGTAGCCAGTGGCCTCATTAACAGTACAATTGTAGGCATGTACAACTTTATGGAGGTGGCTTTTCCAGTCTCTTTTCTGTTCCTCTGTTAGTGTTCTTAACATCGAGAGCAAGGTCCTGTTGAATCTTTCGGTCTGCCCATTTCCTTGTGGGTGATAAGGAGTAGTGTGTGACCCTTTAACACCAGCCAGTTCTTTTAAATGGTGCAATAGTCTATTCTCAAACTCTCGCCCCAAATCGTGGTGTAGTTTTTCTGGAAAACCAAACCTGAGACAATAATCATTGAATAGTTTTTCTGCTACAGTCTTAGCTGTCTTATTTGTAGTTGCGTAGGCCTGAGCGAAGCGGGTGTAGTGGTCCATAACTACAAGTATGTATTCACACCCCCCCTTGCATTGCTCCAGGTGCAAAAAGTCAACTGAAACCAACTGAAATGGATGAGTGGTCTCTATGCTCAACATAGGTGCCCGTGCCTGTCTGTTTGGCTTCCTCTGTTTGAGACACTCACAAACATTACTGACAAAGTGTTCAATGTCTCTTTGCATCTTAGGCCAGAAGAAACGATCCCTAATTAAATTTAGGGTCCTTTCTGATCCCAAGTGGCCCATCTGTTGGTGTAGTTCTTTGAGCACTAGTGGGTGGTAAACTGAGGGGAGAACTAGTTGTTTTTTGTGTCGAGTCTCTCTGAACATAGTTCCATCCTCTCTGATTTTCAGTTTGCTCCACTCTCTAGCCAATGCTTTAAACTCAGTGCTCTCAGTCTTAATTTCCTGTGTGGTGGGCCTTTTGTTTTGCACTACAGACTCGTACATTTTACCTATCACGGGGTCTTGCCGCTGTGCTGCACAGATTTCCTCTCTCGGTATTGGCTGAATCATGTCCAGCAGTTCCTCTGCTTGTGTTTGATGCTGAAGGGTGTGGAAGGAGACAGCGTTAAACATTAGAGCTTCTGTTTGCTGCACTAATATGCCCTGCTGTGAGGCTACAACCACGTCCTGGCTAACCGTCTGTGTACAGCAGTTCATATAGTCCTCAAAATCGAGGGGCATCCTGGATAAAAAATCTGCATCTGCATTTGTTTTTCCTGGCCTGTATTTTATCGTAAAGTTGAAATCTGCGAGCTCAGCCACCCAACGCTGACCTGATGCATTCAACTTTGCTGTCGTTAACACATAGGTGAGTGGATTATTATCTGTATAAACCACAAACGATGGCGCATGCAGCAAATAATCTCTGAAGCGCTCACAGACAGCCCATTTGAGAGCTAAAAACTCCAGTTTGCCAGCATGCATATGGTAATTTTTTTCTGGCGGCGTTAACGTTCTAGATCCATAAGCTATGACTCTTAACTTGCCATTACTGCGCTGGTAGAGCACTGCTCCTAACCCTGCTTGAGAAGCATCAGTATGAAGCACAAATGGTTGGTCTAGATCAGGGTAGCCTAGGATCGGAGGACTGGCCAGTTTATTGACTAAGTAAGACAAAACCTGATGGTGTGACTCTGTCCATTTCACAGGGGCTGATGAAGGCAACTGTCCTTTAGCCTGTTTGTTTTTCTCCTTCCTTCTCTTGTTCTGTGTTTTTAAGTCCTGTGGGCTACTTTTAGCATTTGTTTGGGCTGCTAGCAGTTCATACAAAGGTTTGGCGATACGTGAAAAGTCCTGTATATAGGCTCTATAATAAGATAGGAAGCCCAAAATCTGTCTCACTTCCCCCACTGTACTAGGGTGTTTCTCTTTAAGTGACATCACGGAGGCGACTTCTGCTGGATCCATACTATGGCCATCTTTTGACACCACTCTACCCAAAAACCTGACCTTAGGCTTGAACAGTTCACATTTCTTAGCAGTAAGTTTGACCCCATGTCTCTGATACCTTTGTAGCACGGCTCTTACATGCTCAACATGGTCCTCAAAAGATTTACTGTGGACCAAATTGTCATCAAGGTACGGTAGACAGATATCATCACGCAGACCCCAAAGACACTCCTCCATGCTCCTCTGGAACTCTGCTGGGGCGGAGCTGAGTCCAAATGGGATTCTAACCCACTGGTATAAACCCCAGGGGGTGATGAATGCAGTGAGTGGCTGACTGTCTTCGTCTAGGAATCCTTGATGATAAGCCTTTCCCTGGTCTAGTACTGTAAACCAGGAGATACCAGTGAGGCTGTCCAACATGTCCTGTATCCTGGGAATAGGATGTCTGTCAGGCACCGATTTGCGATTAAGTTCTCGATAATCCACACAAAGTCTGAGGTCACCGGACTTTTTCCTAACACAGACTATCGGTGACGAATAAGGCGACTTGGATTTTGTAACCCACCCCCTATTGATCAAGTCTTGCAGGTAAGCTTTTACTTCCTGATGCAGAGGTTTAGGCACACTGTTGTAAGTCTTTTGAACTGGTGTTTGGTCGTTGAGGGTGATGTGCATCCGAAGGCTAGGAATGCAGCCTACATCATTTTCATCTTTTGCAAAAGCTTTGCATTCCTCCCTAAGCATCATCCTCACCGCCGACTGTTGGCCACTCGTTAGATGGTCTAGAACTACAGGGGGATCCCAAACACCACTTGTCTCACCTGTGGGGGCTAATGGGACTTCGACACCTGCATCGTCTGCTGTTTTAGTTGTTGGAGTTTCTACAGGTTTTAGGGCAGCTGGGTATATTGCTTTTACGCCCTCAATGTGCCCCAGGACCACACGCGGATCTACAGTAATATTATGGCATGTGGTATTTGTGACAGATACTGGGACCATGGCTGAGTTGCCCCTTTTTACTTTAAACAATACTTCCTGCAAATGAAGCCCCTCAGGCAGGCTGGGGTTCAGAACAGGACAAAATAACATTACAGTGTCCTCGTCAGCCTGTATGCGTGTGCGACAGCGAATGGTAGTAGCTTCACTAGGGCCTAAAACAACTTTACTCCGCCCTGTCTTGACTTGGATCTCTTCTGCAGCTGTTCGATGTGTCTCTATCAACTGGATAAAAGTCTTAGCAGATCCGACGTCAATACCAAAAGCACTACTCACAATATTTGCAGCACAGTCACTGTTTTTAACACCCTGTTGTTTAAGTTGCTCGTTGATGATCTCTTCTATAACATTGTATCCAATAATGGGATCCTGAGCTACATTTGGGTCACTAGAGACCAATACGGGCACTAGGAGACTCGAGCTGGTCGTCTCCACCCCCGTCAGTCTAAACTCTACAGGGACCCACCCCATAAATGGTATCTCTGTCTGATTAGCTGCGAGCCCATTTAATGGTTCTGAACCTAAGAGTTCATCTATCCCCCTGATAGTGGTGTGAGGTAAGTGCTCGACTCTCCAGTTCTCATTTATTACGGTAGCCTGTGCACCCGTGTCCCACAATGCGGTGACTGGTACATTGTCAAAGGTGCATCTCACCATTTTTCGTCTACCAATCAGCTTCACTAATTTTTGTCCTTGCTTATCTGATAGAAGGTCAGAATATCCCATGTATGACAACCACCCCTTTTTCTCTCTTTCCCTCAAATGTTGTTCAACTAGCCTCACCGCTTTACATACATGTTTGTGATGGTGCCAGTGTTGTCCCTGACAGGCTTTAGAACAGTAACTGACAGATGAGCAGCCTGCACACCTCTGGAGTGGGGTGCTGACCGACTCTCTCTGGTGGCAGCAACCACAGCGGCGGGACTCCTGATGTGGCGGTGGGGTCACTGCTGGTCCCGTGGCAGTGGCCCTCTGGCGTTTCCCTGCAGCTGAAGTGGAGCTCGGCATCCTCTGGAGATGTGGCCAGGCTGGCCACACTTAAAGCAGTGGGTGCAGTTGTCTCCCTCTCCGTTGCTCTGGCAGGTCCTGCAGCCTTTCTTCCTCCAGGTACCCGCGGCAGCATCTGATGTCCTCTTTGTAGTCTGCGACTTGCCAGCGTTCAGGGAAGCAAGAACCATCTGCCTCACCTCTGCAACCTCGTTCCTCAGCTCTTTCACCAGGTCGTGCATTTCGGGTGGAGGATGATTTTTCTTGTCTTCCTTGGTGGCGGGGATCTGTGAGCTGCTGCGTGGTTCATCCCTAGTATGTAGCTCATTGATTCTTGGTGGTTTTGTATTGTTCCTCTTTAACTTGTTCAGTCTTTCTGTCTCGAGATTGGCAGCTTCATTTAGTTTCTCAATCAGCATTTCATCAGTCACATCTGGGTTGTCAAGAAGGGCTTTAATCTGGAACTTTATGTTGTCATTTTGCAGCCCAGTACCCACTGATCTCAAAAACTTCCCTTTTACCAGGTCCCGACTGTAGTGTTCTGCTTCTTTGTCCTTGGATGCGTACAGGAGGCGATCTTTAAGCTCAATGGCTCTGAATAAAAAGTCTTGAGCTGACTCTTTTGGATCTTGGGAAATATTTATCAGTTTTTGGTACAAATCAGATGTGTCATCTTCTCGGTAATGTCCTTTTAATATTGTCTTTAACTGTGTGAGTGTCAAATCAGTCTTTATTTCAAGCATATCACGCAGTTTGAGACCTGGATTGATGGCTCTTATCACTGCTTCAATAACTTCTGACTCACTGTGGCCTTTGCGGAGTCCATTTTCCATCTGATGCAGCAGGTTGGTATAGGACAGCCGATCGCGCTGCCCTCCCTCACCTATTTGGCCACAGATGCGAAACTCCCTGCGAATTGTCACCTCTGGTACTTTAGAAGACAGCAGGTTCGGGGCAGCGTCCGCCATCTTGAGTTTCTGCCCTATCGCTCTAACTTCTTCCTGCAGCTCGTCATACTTGTCTCTTGCGTCTGAAGGGCGGGAAAAATCACTCTCGGCCGTATTGTCTTTAGCTTTATATTCGCCCAAAAACGATAAAAGTTCTTTCACAAACTGTACAGCATCGTCTGGTGTATAACTGTTTTCCACCTCGTCCAGTTTATGTTCTATAACTTTCATCAGTTGGCGTCTGGAAGTGTCTTTTGTAGGCTCATTTAGCGGTGTAGCAAAGCCTTTCACCTTATAACCCACTTCTATGAGCTGATCACGACTTAGCTGGCAGAGTGTGGCGGTGATCTTATCTCGTCGGGCTTCTATCTCCATTGTGGGTACTCACAAGCTTGTCTTTAGTCCGTCAGATTTCAGGTCCGGTGCTTGGAGAAAGGTTTTTCTTCAGCCGTGCGGTAGCGCTAACGTTAGCCGCTAATGGCGCTAACCAGGCTTCTGCTTCACTCTCGTGCGGGAAGTTCTTCAAACCTTCCTCCTGGCTGGCTCGCCATGATATGTTGCAGCTTTAAGGCAGGGATGACTCCTGGAGTTGCTTTCTCACTGTATCTGCTTTATTTCACAATCCGATCATCACAAAAACATACAGCAGCTCCTCTCCGACTCCTAGCCCTTTGCTGCGGTGGAAAAAGAACCACTCCAAAACCCCTTCCAGGAACATATGTACAAAAGAGTTTTCCTAACACACCAATGGGGCGTTCAATGCCATCTGGTTAATATGAGTACTCTGGCAGAATAACAGTTCAAATGAAAAATATACCAGAACAAACAAGCAACCAAAAAAGAAGTGTGGGGTACCTTTGAACCAATGAACAAAGTATAACCATTTATACTTTTTAACATAACCCGGCCCCGTCGATATGTGTATCTCTCACAGTAGCTTGATGGTTTGTTTGAGTTATTCTGGGTTTGACAGTTTCAATATACAATGTATGAAATTATATATTCAAATAAATATGTGTTTTGTTAAACACATGTCTGCCAAAGAGTAATCAAGCTGTGTCATTAAAGTTACAGTGTTAAACAGTAGCCCGGTGTTGTTAAAATCAGTGTGCATGACATTATGTTGCTGATAGAATAATTCAGTTTTTTTAAAATAATGAATGACCTCATGTTATGAGTGTAAAATATTTTTATAGTAACTTTTGGAAGCCTGGCCCACTTGTTATGGAGGATATATCGAGTACATACTTACATACATAAGTATTACTTTACCTACTGATTATATAGAGAATTTCATCTATTTTTTTAGTTGCAGATAAAACAAAAAACTAAATTGAAAAAATATCAAATCTGGTGATTTTCAGTTTACAATGCATCAGTTCATCATATTTCATTAAAGCAATAAATCTAAGCATCAAAATTGATGCAAATGGACTAATTAAAGCACAGTGTATTTAGCAGGCATGTCTGTGGGAATGTGGCTTCAGCTTGTAGCTTGTTGAAACAATAAAGTAAATTTTATGGCTCTTATGTGATGAAAACCGCTCTGCCCATAAAGGAGAGTGTTTGAAGTGTGTCACGTTAAGAAAAAAAATGAATACGCACTATACTGAGTACAACCTTCGCCTCAACTTGTTTGCTGAGGGTTGATTAGGCTAATTAAATCACAGAAAAGAGACAGAATTCCCTTGAGCGCAGATTAAAATCAGCTGTGAAAAATTCTGCTTAAACATCGCCTGCTGGGTAATTATACAAAAATAATAACTCTTTGTTTGCCACTCCAGATAGCTATCAGTAATCAAACAATGAAACAAAAAGCTATGCTGAAAGAATCTGTGGATTATCCACAGATTTTTTTTTACTCCTATTAGCTTGTTTTGGCAAAAAATTCAAAAAATGCAATAAATGTTTGCCCCTGTTTGGCAAAGATGAAAGACAATACATAAAGTGGATCACACTGATTTAGTCCTCCAGTGTTAAACAGTTCTACTGAATAGAAAATGTTTTTTTATTGGTGTTTAATTGTAACAATGTTCCTGATATCTGACCTTTTTTATACCAATCAGTGCATCTGAAATTCCATCTTTGTGCTTGTTTTTGCAATCTCACCTCACAAAAAAATCCAATATAAACTGTTTATGAGACAGACACAGACAACACTGTAGCCCTGTGAAAAAGCAGCTGTCTCTTTTCTCTCGATATCATCCTCCTCTAACCCTTGCATTGAGCGTTGCAGTATGAAATGAGACATATTGCTGCTGACAGCGCACTCGTTTTCTCAAGGAAATGTCAACGTGGAGCCCGTTGGCGGAGTGGGATGGTTGAGGCATGGGAGAGTTAAAACGCTTTGGCTGTCTCAAACCTTTAATCGGGATCAGCTTAGGAAGAGGGGAGATTTGTATACCTCTGAGTAAATCTATGGGGGCTCACAACAACCTTGCCTCCCATTCACTGGTTAATACATCTAGAAAACCTCATCTAAAAGGATGACCAAGATGCAACATCGAATAGCAGGTTATAATGGGAAAAAAAGAGTCGTTGTTACAGAAAAATGAAAGCCTTCCTAGTACTGGCTATAAGCACAAACAAATACTCCTAAGCAGGTTTTGTTCAAGATAACAAATCAATAAGTATAAAAGCACCAACTACTGACCAATCAATTCTCTTGGAAATTGGCAGCGCCATTTGTAGAAGATGTTGCAACGCTCGGTGTTCGGATCATGAGGGTCTCTTAGGAGGGCAAGAGTGTTCAGAGAAGGTCTAAACCCTCTGGCTTTCCCTGATGAGCATCAATAAGAGAGCTATAGATTCTCAGCAGAGGGAATTGCCTTTTCATTGTTCTGTAGGTCTTTGTATAGCAATATAATCCTACAACAGAGACTGATTAAAGTACTAGTAAAGTCTTGTATTTTATGTCCTTGAGAGTAAGCCTACTAACCGGGTTGAATTATGTGTTTATATATGCTCTTTTTTTTACTGGGATTTAAACATGTACACAATAAGTCAAACTTTGATTAAAAAAAATAAATATATATCTTGCATATTTGCAGCTTAAGGGGGAAAAAATAAAATACGACATGCTATGAAAAGCTTGATATGGGTATGTTTGCAGGCTTAGAAATGGCAATGGTTAACAAAGTTCACATTTTAAAGCCTATATTAGTTTCTAATGAATTATCCAAATTAGTTACAACGCCATGTGTGGTATACTGTCCTCTGACACAGCATTACAGTCCTTTGATTGAGGCTGAAATGGGGTAAAAAGGCACACACTGCACCACCTCCTAACAATCCCCATAGCTTCCTCATTTAGATGTGATTGGCTATGAAATGTACTGGCCTGCAGGACTCAGGTTTCAGCATTCATCAGCACTTCCTGGTTGTAAATTGATGGCACCGAGAGAAGCATCCAGTACTTGCACGGGAATGCAGAAGGACATCAATGCATGCAAGAGCATGGTTTCCAAACACAGTTTAATTTATATATCCACACCTACTGAGTAGACTCATTTATGTTTAATGCCACGTGCATCAAAGAAGAACAAAACTGTGCGTTACGCTGAACGATCATTTTATAGCCCAAAAAGCTCTGCGGCGAGGTAAATGAAACGCTGATAATTCCCTTGAGTGCTCTTGACTGTGATGCGGCGGCTAGACATAGAGGAAACGCAGCTACTTCTCGGTTTAATCAACCTGTACTGGGAAACAAAGACGTGTCTAAATGCAACATAATTACTTCCATTGGTTTTATAAATATGCAGCTTTTTTATGTTTTTAAGGTTTTCCAAATACACAATCATCAAAGTTAATTGTTTTGCACAAGAACTGGCTTTTTTGGAGATTGCACATTAATTTTGTATGAGCTCAAAGATGCCCTCGTGAACGCTGCACAAACCCGACCATCAGGCTGAGGCTGTGGGAGCCGTCCAGGCTTTTAAAGGCCAGTCTGAGTCTAACTGGAGGGGACCGTGAAAACTCATATGATGGCAGATTCATGTGCCGGAGTTCAGTGAATGCCAGCTTATTGCTAAGGAAAAGGTCACTGGGCTAGAAGGAGAATTAAAAAGTCTTTACTGGGGAGGGTGGTGTGTGTGATGTTGTCTTCCCTTATCTGTGACCCTGGGATGAAAGCCGCAACCCGAGATAACCACGCTCATATAAGCAGCACGCCCTCAAGCTACTGCATCTCTTTCCGTCTCGGTCTCCTCTCGTCAGGCTTCGGTGTCTGTTACCTTCAGCACTCCAGGAAGCAGACACAACGCTTTAAAATACACCCGCCTCTACGAGCGCAAAATCAATTACCAGAGAGATGGAATTCTCCGATAATGCAGCATAATGATAATTGCCCTGGATCTGCCGTGATTTGACTTATGATACAAACCACTATTGGCATTGTAGCAGCGTATTGGCAGCCAGAGTAGCTGAAATATCAATGATAATTGTTCCAATGTTGATTCGGAGCCACGTTACTGCCTGGGGTAAACATAAACCAATTGCACAGAATTGGACTCCATGGTAAGCAGCAGGGGTCATATTTCATTGATGTTTGTGTGATTTGCGATCAGCACAGTGCAGCAAGAGAGAGGAAATGGTTATGTGGGAGCTAACCGCTGCCTGTTTAATTGAAGCACTCCTATCACATCGACTGCCGGAGACACGAGGGCGACAGCGCGGCACAAACTCGCGCTAATTCAATAAGCAATAATCACACTGTTGTTAAGAGGCTGGCATTAATAATCACAAACTCCCTCTCAGTGAGTCTAGAAATAGAACATAGATCAAAAACGGATGGCTGCTCGTCCAGGATTCAGCCAGTTTATCCACAGCATAGCCGCGGCAGGCCGCACAGATACTACGACGCGCTTCAGACTCAGATGTGGATCGCTCGGAGGTCAGGGAGTCACCCGGAGGGGAAAGAAAAGCAGAGGGTGGCTGCATTTTGACAATGACCTCGCAGATATGGAATCCCATGCCCTCTAACTCACTTTGCCTTCAACCAACCTTGGAGTCAGCCAATCACAGGAGTCAGCATTTTTCAAAAGTGCCTCAGAGATGTCGGGCTGAATAATGTGTCCTATGAATAAAACACATTAGCTACAAAACATGCTGAATTATTCACATTTCAGAGCCTCCTTGCCTCCCTACACTCGAGATATTAGTTCTTCAGTCATCATATGCTTCGCACACGGTCCTCGGAGTCTCTGTCTCCCTCACGTTCACTCCTTCTCACTTCTCCGTTGATCATTCTCACTGCCTTTGTCATCTGTGTTTTGTTAATCCCTCTCTGTTTCTCTGTCTCTCCCCTCAGCTGACGTTCTGCTGATGGCGAGTGTCTATTTATACTCCCAAAGTTACTACTTTTCCTGGAACATCTCACTATTTATCTAAAGAGCTCTTGAAGCCGTTGAGGAGTACATTTGTTCTGAGAGAATCTTTGATGATTTGGTAACACACGGTGGCCCAAAATGGATTCATCATTCAGCGCTAATCTGAGGCGACCAGCTGTGAGCTTCAGAGCTAAAAGGACCTGAAATAAGGAGGAGGGTGTTTTGCTAATTAAATACTTGACCTAATATGCATCTTTTGCTCATTTCACTTTCAGCTCCATCAGGAATTTGTAATTTTCATGATTGCGATATAATTTGCAGAATCAACACCATCGCTGACACTTGAAAGGGTAAACCAATCAACCAGTCGCTGCTTTGAATTTTGCTTTTTTAAATCAGTCTGATCCCGCAAAACATCCCCATCATTTGCTGGGTAGTTCCTTGTTGAATTTGTTGTGATATTAAATGCTCGTTGGATAATTTTCTAAAATGTGTTTAATTATTTTATTTATTCCAACTCCACTTTAAAGTGTTTTTTGATCATAAAACTGAAAATAAATACAGTAAGAAATCCTGCTGATGCGTACAGTTTGGCCCTGCAGGTCACAGCATTAAAATGTTTATATATGAGAAAATATTTTCCTCACAGAAGAACATCTAACATCTTTTTTCAGAGCTTCCCAAAAAAATAACAAAAGAATAATAAGGAATGCTGTGTGACTGATTAATATGTCTGAACACTGCATGGGTAAAAACATTGTGCATATACCATCATGCACCACACTGTTATATTTTTAGTCCACCTGTGCACTATTTCACCCACCCAGAAACTGTTTGAATTTTTAAGCCACTCACTCATCCACAAACATGGGTGCAACAGCAAAGCTGTGCTGGGACGTCTCTTTACTCTGAAAGCAGAACGACTGAGGAAGCTGTATTTCTATATGAGGCTTTTGTGTGTGCAGAGAAAGAGGTGAGCGCTTGTGTTTTCATTGAAAAGTCACATTATACTGTGTTTTCTGCCGTGTCAACAGCACATCAGACAGTGTTTGCAGTGCACACCAAGAAGCAGCTCTCTAAACAGCAGAACATGACGTCAATGGGCACAAGCCTCTATTTCTTCAGCCACAGTAAGGTATCTGAGTCACACAGGCTTTTGAAAGTGTCTGTCATGGCTGTGGGGTTGAACAAGCCGAGAAGCAACTTGATACACAGGAACAGATAAGAAAGACGCCTTAGGTTGTCTTTTTTTCCCCTACTAGGTGTACAACTTAAAAAAAAAAGTTTCACTTTTCAGCGTACTCACCAGGGCACAGTACGTCTCTGGAGGGTCTCCACAAGTGATGTTGGGAGGATCTAGAGTCACCTTTAGGTACTGGGTCATATCTGCTGCCTCGGGTTGGCAGGCCATGTAGTCCCAGGTTAAGCCTTCATCTGAATAAACCTGGGACTTGCACACATCGTAATGTCCCCATGCTGCAGCAGGGTAGTGCTGCATGGCTGCCTGGCAAACACCAGTCCACAGTGCCTGCAGCGTCAGCGCAAAGTGGAAACGCATGACTGGCCCTTTCTCAGCTCCTTGTTAAGGAGCCGTATCTCCTTCTGAAGGGTGTACAAACAAGGGATCGCTCTTCGACTTCCACTTACTAAAATTCACTCAAGAAGAGTGAGGAGGCATGCCAAACTCCCTTTCGGTGGAGCACGGGTTGCTTTACGAGTGTTTTTCAGTACAATTTCTGTCTCTTTCAGGTTTTCGAGGGGCGGTGGATGATTTGAGGGATGGTGAGGCTACCAGCCCATTGAGAAGATAAGACAGGACCGAGGGAGGGAGGAGGATGGTGGAGGAGAGAAGGAAGAGGAAGAGGGGGGAGGCAAGACGGAGATAGCCCTCTGACACGCTGATAGGAAGATGAGTGACGGGTCTCCTCAGCTTGCCTGGCTGTCAATCATGGTACTCGTCCTGCGTGACGATCTGGCACTGCAGAGAAACAGGAGAAGGAGAAGAAGAGGCGGGGTGAATATACCTCACTTATGGGAATAGGATTTGACAGTGAGAGAACATTAGCTGGGGCCACGTCATGAGTAAAAGGTGTATGTGTGAAAAGAAAGTTGGATGGGTGCGAGAAAAAGGTGCCGTGCTGGTGTTGGTTGTCGATCAAAACACAGAAAATCAGTAAGCGAGGCCACCGGAGTAAACTGGATCCTGCTGCTTTCACGCCAAACCCTCATCACACTCAGCGGTATTAAGCCTACAGTGTTACAGCTTTCCCACAACCACACTCACCTTACACCTCAGTCAACTCAAACACCATACAATGCATGGGAAAAAAGGACAAATAGCATGCAGAACATAACAAAATTTCATGTGTTGTTCATTCATGGAAACCATTCACCTCAGTGCTGCTTTAATCATAAATACTGGACAGTACTCTAAATGGCTGCTTAATGGTTTAAGCTAAATGCAAATTTCAGCTTCTCTTTTTGGTTAGCGCCACTTTGTATCAGTGCTTTATGGGATAATACAGCAAAAAATCAAGTTACAGCAGGGAAAATGTGCAAAAACCTCACATCTATAAAACACAGACATGCGTGTGCACTTTTGTATTGGTGCATATACATGTGCAAACACACCAAAGTTCATATGAAAACAAAAATACCAATAAGTACCAATCGGTTCAGTGTATTAATGCTAAATTTGATCTTACAGATAAAACATTTTGTCCGAGGTATCAAGGACTTGTACTGTGTCAGCTGCACAGGGGGATGGAAAAAATGATATTGTACAGTTGAAATCAATTGTGTAGTGAAAAACCCTGAAGTAGTTCAAAAATAAAAGTTGGCAACATCGGGAGTATTATGATACTTTAACAGCTATCATGAGCACTGGAGTCGATGATCCAACAGGGAGTCATGGGAGGCTTTTATGTCCGTGTTGTCATTAATAATATATAAATATTGTTTTTTTCCAGTTCAAGTTTAAGTTCTTGATTAAATGTACTCAAACAGAGATTGATTGATTTTTTTTTTCACTTGCAGGCAATGGTAAGACACATTTTGACTCCCTGATAAAGCTGATGTAACATTTGTAGAAACTGTGAAGGGTGTGAAGGACACAGAGAATAAAGAGGTAATATTATTTATTATCTACCTGATTAATGAAAATCCATTAAAGAAAAAACAAAGAGCCCCATCAAATGCTCCATTAAATGCTCCACTATCTTCACCTGGGAGAGCTCTCCTAGTTGTTACAATCGAGCATAGCATCCGGGGGTCCATAAAAAGCTAGCTCGTCCGGCCCACCATCCATCACTATTCAAAGGTTAGTGTAATGTGTGAAGTACGTGGGAACATTTTCTTGACAATAGCTGGCTGCACTGCACAAACGAATGAGAATTAAAAATCCACTGAAAAAAGGTAAAAGTGACCTTGACCTTGAGCACAATTTGGATGAAGACCCATTGTGTGTAACTTTGATTAAATTCTGATTGGAGCAGCAATTCTTTCAAATTATGGAGAGATGGGCAGACGACAGACATCTCACCACCCTGTAAGCTCATCTGACTGATGCAGCAGAGTTAGAGGTAAAACGGTACGCTTTCTAGCTAGTGCTAAGTCTAAGTATACTACTGTATATGTAAGAATTCTGGGTAATTTGTACGCAGAACATTGCACTCTCTGTTACTACGTTTTTTGTTTGTGGAAGTTTGTTAGCAGATATACCAACTTGTGACCGATCATTAGAAGCCACCGCAATACAAAAACACTATAGGAAGTTAAAATGTTCTCAGTAAAGGTGCAGCCCCTGTGTGTGTGATCCAATAATTCCAAACATCCTATGGCAAGAATAAAGAGACAAAACTGTTTTCAACATTACAGGTTAGTAATTAATGATGACTGGATAATGAGTCATGGAGCTCCAAAATACTGTATTCATGACATATCACACTTAATCAAGACAACATCCTCAGCCAGGTAGTAGAGGCTTTGACCCAGAAACAGGGTTGCTAAATCTTTATGTAACAAGTGCACAGATGAAAAGATGAGATGAAGAGATACTCATGAGATTTGTGAGAATGAATCAAAGCAGTGAAATCAAGACAATGAGCGGAAAGACAGTGAAATACTCATGTGTACTCCAAATTCCTTTCTATGGGTTTGTCTATGCAACCAGAATATTACAAATAAATGTAACAGTTATCTGATCCATACTGATATAAACCAAGTGATTAAAGCTGCCTTAAATGAAGGACGGAGTGAACCGTACTCCACAAAAATGAAGTGGCCACTTTTGAGATTGTCCCACATTTCAGCATTACTAGTTCATGACTGTTCACAAGTTTTAAAGGAGTCTCGCAGATGGTGGATTGTCCATTGCAGGAGCCACAGTCCTATATCACATACAGTGATTTACTTCATAGCGTCTATAGGATCCATTTATAACTGCCAACCATTGTGGGCTATGGCCTCGTTTTTTCTTTTGTCTTCAGCCTTCTCTTATTTATTTTTTTCCACATACGCTTTTTATTCCAGTTTTTGTGAATTTAGGTTTCTTTTTTACTTATTTAAAACATCTTTGAAGTAAAGATGTCTCCGACCCACATTTATCTTTATATTTCAAAAAGCAAGCCAGATGACCAAGGTCGTAGGTTATGTGAACATTTCCTGCTTCCTGCCTTCAAGCAGCAGCCCAACTGAGAGTGATTGATGGAGAGCAGACTTGGAGACTGAAGGCTCCTTCTCTGGTCTCTGTTGTGCTGCTTTTTTGCAGTATGTGTGCAGCAACAAAACACAGTTTGTAGTCATGCCTGATCACTTTCACCTAACAGACACTAAATTAGGTCTAAGCGATCTCTGATGTTCACTGATGGTGTAGTATTGTTTTAATTGCTAACTTTAATTGCAATTAATTGCAATTAACACAGCCATGTTTAATAAACCCTAAGGGCAATACTATGGGTAAAATTGGATCATGTTATCATACTACAGACACACACACACACACATATAGATACACATATATATTTATTTATTTATTTAAGGAGAAGTTGAATAAAAACTAAAGCTCAGAATTATCAAAATGTGCTAAGAAGCAGCTGAGCACAAGCTGTGACAGGATTATAAAAGGAAGTGTAGTGTGAGAGTGTGAGAAAGTCAGTATGTGGAAAGAAATAATACACTTCTATAGAAGCTGAAGTCACATTTAATGGTCTACCTGAAGCCTAAAGATGTGTTCAAATGAGTAGATGAGCATAAGCATAATAGAGACGGAGATGAATGCCCAGATGAAGGGAGTCCACTAAGGACAATGTAAAGACATATTTAGTTCTATTTCACATGCAAATGTAGCAATAAGGCTATTTTTATTTGCCTCTTAAAATGTAAATTGGACGCATTGTACCAAAGTAGGGTAGATATGTGATGCTTCTGTGTTTCACACTGTGGCATTTGGAGTCATTTCAATCCGACTGAATGTAAATCATAATTTTTAGAAACAGTCAAGGTCAGGGGCAAAGACTCAGTAGCATATAAATACACTGTGCAAAGCAGCAGAGGCACAAAGTGGGAAAACATCCATTAATAATGTTGGAAGCCAGATGATATAAGCAGAAATGCAAGGTACCTAAAAACAGGGCAAGATAAGATGAAAAAAATAACTCCAATTGATCACTAAAGCACATATCCCGAGCTTTAGCATTCATTCTAAAAAAAAAAAAAAAAATCCATTCAAGAATCCAAGAATTAGTGGAAAGAATTTAATTTTGCAGGTAAAATAAGCGAGAAATACAATGTGAAATATAGAGTAAAGTATTGCAGGTCAGTGGGCAGAGGAGGGAGGAAGAGATTTGGGGGCAGGTGGGGGGGGCAGAACTGAAGCACCTTAAATGTAAAATGTAAGAATGTCAATGGGGGAGATGTCAGCAGGTGAGGAAGCAGCCAATTATCCAGACGAACTCTTGGCACAGAGCTCCCTGTTCCCATTAAGAGACATAATATTACCGTGTTAAGAAGGAGACTAAAGAGATGGCTGGAAAGTGTCCGTGTGTGTAATAGCGTGTGTGTAATAGCGTGTGTGTAATAGCGTGTGTGTAATAGCGTGTGTGTAATAGCGTGTGCGCACGCCTCACGTGCAACCTCTGGATAAAAAGTGGTTCGAGTCATGGGTAATGAGACAACAAGCACGGGCGAGGGGTTCGATAACAAGCAATAGAGATCACAAAAGCTGGGTCATTATTACTCCACTAGCCTGGACACAGCAGCCCCTTCCTCTCATTACTCCCTGCTTATAACCCTCTGTCGCTCCAAGCAGACGAGGTGAGAGCGAGAAAAGGAGAGCAGATGGAAGAAGTGTGGATGTGCATCTTAAGTGAGAAAATGGTTTATTTTAGGGCAGGCTGCTTCCTCCAACCATCGATCAAGGTCTAAGGACATCAGAGGAGGTGCGCTCGGAGGAAGCCTGAAAATTCTTCCACGTATAGGAATATATACTGCATCGTATGCACACGGCAAGTAACAGTGGGAGGTCGCTGAATATGAGAGAGGAGCAGACGTAGAAAAAAAAAGTATTATTTTAAAACTCTTTAAAAAATAGCTTTTCTCTTTCAACAGAACTGCATATTGCTCAATTGCCTAGTCATTCAGAAATATGGGATTTAACTACTTTTTAAAAATGTTATTACACTGATGTATTAAGTTGTAATGTACGTTAAAAAAACAATCAAGTCATTAGAAAAAGTTTAAATACGTCACAAGACCTGTCCCAGTTGATGAAAAAATATATTCAGTATGATAAAGAAAAGCCCCACAGCATTTCTTCTGTTAGACGTGGAAACACAAACAGATATGTTATAAATGAGGCTATAACTAATAAAAGTTTGGATCTCACATCTTTATCCTGTTAACAAATGTCTGAAACAATGATCATTTTTAAGGTTTTCAGTCATTAATCGTTACTTTTTATTTTCAGTCACAAAAAATACAGTCATGGAAATATAAATTCCTATGATCTCATATTGGGAAGAAAGAGTTGCTTTAATTTTTTATTGATTTAATTATGATATTTCTAATTATTAGAGTATTATAAAACCTTTAAATGCAGCTTCATGGAAAAATGGTAAGAACTACAGCTCCATGTCTGTGGGTGCCCCTCAGGTTGCTATGGTATTTATGGGTATGCCTATTTTTATATTATTATCTTTGACATGTATTTTATGTCTATTCTGTGTCATAAAAACAAATATCATATTTTCTATTCAAAAATGTCAAGTGGATGCTGATGTTTACCAAAATAAGATAAAAAAATCTCCACAGTCTGCGATGGGAGTTTACAAACAAAAAATCAACTGAAAAGATAAAAAGGGAAAGATTACAACCAAAAAAATGGAATAACAGGCACTTCAGGTAAGTTTGGACAAGTACTGAAAATAAACCAGTGCACACTGGCTGTAGGGATACAAAGCTACCAACAGAGCACCTTCACACGCTGTAGATGTGCGACACCAAATATGTGCATCATGTTCTTTTCTAGGCTTGAGAGGCAATGCTGAATTCACAGAGTGAATTGGTTTTGGAGTTTTAAACATTTAAACAATCGCACTAATTAGCTTTACCTCCAGATCCTTGACTCTGGCATTGTTGTGACTGAAGGCAAATCGGATTTGTTTCTCAGATCAGGTCTTAAGGGCAGACTGCTGACTTTCGTATTTGCCAGTGATCGGATCAGATTTGCGTATCCAGACAGTACCAGAACCAATCTGCATGAGCTGCTGCGGTAACAACACAAGTGTCAGTAACTGCATTGCTCCACTTGTGACGCAGCTTTCTAAGAAGCCTTCCCTAACAAAGTAGCAGCATATAATTTGCTTTGGCATCTGTTATTCTCCATGTTGCTCTCTATAGCGCTCTGCAAGTGGCAGCATGAATTACACTCAAACTTACATTTCTCATAATTTTTTTTATTTTTTTCCACAATTCCTAAAATCAATCCAAATAAAATAAAATCTCGATATGGCGAGAAACAGATTTGGGCTGACAAGTCTGACAGTTACGTAGTTGCACATACTTGTATCGCACATTTCTTTTTTTCGTCTAGATTTGTGTCACATTATCATTTTAAACACATTATTAGCTGATCGGAATACAATTCTACGCAAACCCAAACTCCATCTACATCTCTCATTATTTCTTTCTGCTCTGGAAAACCTTTTTTTAGAATGTATTGTCCTTTCATCGTTCTGGTCATTAAGAGCATACATTTTTAAAACTTTAATCATAGGAAACCATATTTCCACGAGTGCTTTTGCTTTTTTAAAGTTAAGAAACCCTGCCACTGTAGCCTCGCACTTTTCATCAGTGTGAAAGAATTGATCAAATTCCAGCATCAACATAAATGGGTTAAACCGAGTTGAAATGAGCATAAAGAAACTTTCAAAAGGTAAAAATATAAACAGCACACACACACACGCACGCACTGTGAAATATACTGAAGGCCAAACATCCTAGTAAAGCAGTGACAAATGGAGCACGTTTTGAATAGCAGTAAGCTTAAAAACATGAACATTAGATTGAGAAATTGAATTATTAAGATTTTTACACATACAGCCATACATTATTTTGCTTCTGCTCTGTTTTGTTAAGTTAAAATAACTGTTTCTTTGTTTCTTCAGCAGGGACGTTGTTTCGATATGACTGTATGTGCAAAAGACCTACTGTGTGGGTCGGAGTGGAGTTGCCATTTAGACTGAAGGTAGACTTTTTAGTGAACATGAGGGGTTTAGGGCAGACCGTGCAAAATAATAAGTCTCAAAAATCTTACATAAGGATTTAAAGAAGTTTTCATTTTCTGAAAAGCAGATTTGTACGGGAGAATGACGCAAAGACCCCAGTAGACTGGAGAGCACAAGTCTGGGAGCTGAACAGATCTTAATTTGCATGCTGAAGAAAAACCCTTTATGACTGTGCAGTTAGTCAAGAAGGTACTCCAGCATGTGTGTGCACAGGTTGCAGTGTCAACAATCAAGAGAAGACTTCTTGCAGATGCTCAGAGGACCTGCTGCAAGATGCAAAACCACGGTAAGCCTCAAAAGCAGAAAGGCCACCTGCAGCTCACATAAACATCCAAAAAGAAAGTTTTGGAGCACAAGCGTATGAAATGAGGGAGCAAGTTTTGTCTAAACGTAGAAAGAAGAAAGACAGGAAAACTAAAAAAATAAGCAGCTCCACCCAGAGCATCAAACATGGAAGTTGCAGCTATTTTGTCTTAAAATGCTTACGGTGGAACGGATTGTTTCACACATGACACGATGCAGAGGTGCACAAATTCAACTGATGGGTTAAACCTAACTGGAAAATTTGTCATCATCCAGCAAGACTGTTTTCCTAAACAACCAAAGAACATTTTAGAGTAAAGACGAGGTATTTCCTCCACTGGCTGAGAGCAGACACCCCACAGAACCCACGAGCTCAAGGAGATTACAGTGAAGCCCGGAGAGAGCATCAAGCATCTGCTGATATCTGCGAGACAAAGACTTCAGGCCATCATTTACTGCAAAAGTTTTCACCAAAATGTTATATGTGAGGATTTGCTTTGTCCAAATGAATCCCTGCGCTGTGTCTCCACTCAGTTGTTTCCATAATGACACAAACCCGATGAAATTAAACATATTTAAGGTGTTGGTGCTTTAATGCACAGTTACTATATGTCAACCTGAATGGGTTGAACACAGAGCCTGGAGAACAACAGATGCTTACAACTGGATTGTAAAGAAAAATTACTTCAAGACGTTAAAGCAGTGATTTTAAGGTGGGGCAGAGGAAATAAAAAGCAGCTTTAACTTCTATTAAAGGTCTTTACAGAAGTGTGAGTGTGATTAAAAAAAAATCTTAGAAACAAAAAGTGTTAGTCACTCCGGGGAAAATAGCAACGTATTCAAGAGCCTTGTTCAGGCAGTGTCATAAACCACATACAGTAGAGCAGTTCCTCACAGCCTGTCTGAAACATCAGGGGACTGTAGACATCAACCCGCCAGGCTGCAACCTGCAAGCTTTTATATTTAGACACATGAATCTTTCACAAGGCCCCGTAGAACTGGGATGGGGTTGTTCGGTTGGTGAGGTCACCACCCATCAAAAGCAGCCTTTTCACCCAACTGAACACCTCTCTCTGGGGCTGAGAAACGGCCCTCTGCGTCCTCTTCCATTTCATCCCAGAGGAGCACATGAGCACTGACTGTTTATCCTCATCACAAGGAAAAAGTTACGTGCATGTCCCCAGAGCTGCACTTCACTACTAGTGGGAGTAACTTGTAAACCATGCACATTGTCAAATAAACTAATGAAAGGACGACTCCTTATCAGTTTGTAGTTCTTCCTTTTTTCTCACTCTAGCCCTAAATGTGTACGTCTGAATCTAAATCCAGTGCTTTTGTCCCACTTTAATTCCCCATTCTTCCGCTTTCTAATTTCTGTTTATATTGAAAATTCATTTCTGTTGACCAGTGGTTTGTGTGGGTTCAGCATTTTCTCCTGCGATTGACTGCCAACATTCTCCACTGCTTCGGACAGCATTTCTTTTATTTTTTTTAGTCCGCCTGTGAACAAAAGAGGCCATTTTGTCACCCAACCAAAAAGAACTATCAGGTCATAATCGCTTCCAAACCATCTACAATGGCCCACAGGGGGCAGTACTTACACACCTGCCACATTATAAAGCAATTTGATGAGTAATAATGTCCCAAAATGTAAAAAGTGTCCACTTTAGCTCTAAAGGGTGCACTCAGGTCAAGGTGCGGTGGAAAAATTACGAGCTTACAGCTGATATTTGAGCTATTTTCCTGCCTTTCATTTTTAATTTCACACATTTTATGCACTTTCAAGGGCAATTTCTGACCCTGCTTCTGTCCTGTCGCTACCTGCTTTCATCTTTTCTGACTCCACCTGTTTCATATTCCCTACCAGTGCCTTACTATAAGAGAAACAAGAACGCAGGAGTGAGAAGGGGAGAAAGACAGGATGGCAGACAGTCGGAAACAGATGAAAGATAGATAAAGATAGAAGCTGGCTAGGCTTCAGGAAAGAAAAAACCCTCCTGCCTGCTCTCTGCGCGCCGCTCACCAGATTTCTCTGCCTGCTTTTTTTCAGAATCCCTAATCTTGCCTGTTAACAACCTGCCAATAGGGCCGCTGTCCTCATGAATAAACATACGGAGAGTGGAGCATGGCCCTGAAAACATGACAACCAGCGCTCATGTGAGCACGCCTATAATGCGAGTGAGCTTGCCTGCGACTCAGTCCATCACTTAGCACTTTTTTTCCACTTCTGAAAATGTCGCCACCTTCAATTGGCAGGCTTATGATCTTTTAATAATGATGACAGGTAGCAAATGGGTGGAGTGCTGAAAGCTATGAAGAGACTGTGTGGTGGAGATGAGTGGGCTGACTCACAAGAGCTCAGAGTTAAAGCTCCGCTGCGGGGTTAGACAAATAATTTGCCTGTTTTTGTTAACTGGGCTTGCACTGGCCCTTGTTTTCCTCTCCTGGTGTGATAAATGTCTGACGGAACCAGATGCAATAAAAGAACAGAGCCACGAGTTCTGTCAACCTGATGTTCATTCGTTAAGAATTTCAGTTGCTCTTCTCCGAGAAGCTTTCCCACCCTCAGGATAAAAAAAGTGAAAAATGGACAAGATAATAGGCAGTGAAAACTGGATAGTGCTGGCTATCAAAAAGCCATGCTGGAACTCTAAGGTAATCATTCCTTAAACAGGATGTGGCTGCAGTCTGTCTTTGAATCAAGCATCTACTGGAGCCAGACAGGTCAGGCCTCTGAAGGCGCACAAATCCCTGACGGCCAAAGAAGACGTGCTTCACTTGCCTCCACCAGCTGTATCCGCCACCGTCCTCCATCACTCCCTCTTTCCATCCACCCCCACCCCTTCCTCTGAGCTGCTCAAGCTGCCTTGTGTGCTCTGTGTGTGCGGGAGCAGCACTTTTGACAGGGTGACTGTGGCGATGCTGACCCAAGTCGAGCTGAACGCCCTCGGGCGTCAGTTACTCCAGCTGCACATATAGAGCAGCGCGTGGGGCACCCGATGAGACAGTGAGACAAGATCACTCCTACTTGCTCCCTCCCTCCCTCCTCCTTTTTTCTGCTTCCCCTCGCCACCGAGCATGCTTCTCTTTGCGACACAGGAACACCTTATGCATTATTAAAGACACTTTTCCTAAAAAGGCTGCTAGCACATTATTCTGCAACCACAGTGACATGTCTCGATGCTCAAAATGTCCACTTTAGCTCTGAAGAATGTGCTCACCCAGGTAGCTCTCTCAAGCTGACAGTATTGTGAAAAGGTTGGAATAGTCACACAGTTTAAAGCGACAGACGCTTGGAGCACACAAATGATGGCTCAGTGTTACCTACGAGTTTTTGATAGCATTAGATATAAATGACAAAGCACATAAAGCACAAAGTGACTTCAAATCTGATATCAGTCACTCATTTATGCCAAAAACAAGTGTAGCTGATGCTGTGTATGAAGTGTAAACTAAATCCAGAAACCCTCCAATGCACACTGTGATCCTCCAGTCAGAATTTGGATGGAGCCTGAACCAAAGAGCGCTCATGTTTAATGATAATGGTTAAAGGCATCTGCTTAAAACAGCAAGGGTTTTTTTTTAGACTAATTCAAGGTGAAGCCATTCTAGTCTTGAAGATTATAACTATTATTTTAAAAAAAAATAGCATAACTGTACTGCCACATACTGCTTTGTGACAGACCTGGTGTCACTCATTGGGCTAGGAAGCATCTTTAAATCACACCAGGAGCTACCAAATGTGCAAAAGTGACCAACACCTAAACCAAATATACCAAAAAAGCTTCTAAATGCAAGAGACAACACAAGGATGCATTAAAGGTGGAGTAACTGCTTGCAGCGTGACACTAATATAATTATACATGGCAGTGAAGCAAGGACGTTGTAATAAGTTCCACAAGGGGGCGCCTCTAAAAAATGACCTGAGGAAATTGTGTCATGTTTTTGGATGAATTCAAGGGCACCTTATTTCTACATGTTAACACGTCTTCTTTGCTTTAAACTTTGTCAAGCTGTCCAGAAACCAAAGCCCAACAGCTGCCTGCCCCATCCTTAGCTGTTTATTGCTGGAGATAAATGCATATAAACCAGACTCACCAACTTCCAGCAATGTTAGAATTTATTAACCGGAGTGTAAAAATTATTCCTCAACGCACAAAAGAAAAAGTAAACTTCACAAGCAAATGGAAAACTCACATTTCTTTGAGTGCCTCTCTGGGAGTCCCGCTGCTCTTTAACGCCGCTCAACAAGTTCAGAGCAGCAGAATGAACATGAACGAAGAATGAAGCTCTTTAAGACGCGCTCCTTAACGGGAACGTGATGAGTACGCACGTCAGTCTCCGAGGAATCGCTGCGCGCACCATCTCTCGCTCTTGTTTCAATCAAGAGGAGGATTTTCCTGCCACTTCAAAACAAATGACTGATCACCGTCCTGAGGGCTCGGTCAGCACCGCGCCTGCTGGAAACGCGGGGGATCTCTGAGCAAGACTCCGGTGCCAAAGTGTCCATCATCCTCTTTTCTGGTGTCATTCCATCACGGTGTCAAACCTGAAGCACAATGATGTCCACGGAAAAGGGAACCCCCCACCCCATCCCATACACACAAACGCACACACACGCAGTACCGCGAAAGAAACTTTGACCTGCTGGCGCGCTTTCCTCCTCTCTGCGATCTGCTTCCTATATTTCCAAAGACTGCTGAGAGCGGATCTCTGCGCGGATCCCGTCCCCACTCTCCCCTTTCTCTCCTTCTCCCTGGCTATGAATAGGTTTCAGCCACTCAACAGGGACATGAATCACAGACAATTAGTCTCGGCTGCTGAGAATATCCGCTCGCATCAACGCATCTTCTCCTGGCCGTTTCCCCAGCAAGGCGCAGCACCAACCGCACAGACGGAGATGACGGGGAAGATAATGCGTTCCGAGGCTCTATTAGATGAGACGCACACTCAGCGTGTTTCCCCCCCACACACACGCATACCTATGGTTTTTCTCCACACCCCTCCAGCCCTTCTCCACTTCGACATACTCCTCCACCCCCCACCCACACCCCTTCTTCACAGACATCAACACGCACAATCCTCTTTCGGGACCCGTTAGAAACTCAGAAGGGAGGGGGATTGTCTGTAGTTGAACCTTGTTTGGTTGAGTTCACACGAGTCGGCTGATCGAGTTAAATTATCCAACAAATGTGGGCGTGAATATAGTCTCAAAGGAATGATTGCATCCGGGCAAAATAGAGGGGGGGATCATACTCTTGGTGATTACTACTTAACAGCCATCCGAGCATGTGAGAGGAAAAAAATAGAAGAAAAAAACAATATTTGTGCTTTTGATTTCACATGCAAAGCCATTGTGAAGTGTGAACGTGTTGAAATGCCAGGATCTTATTTATAATTAGATTTATTAGCTATAGTTCTAGTAAAGCGAATTTAATGTGTGTTGTAACTATTCAAAATGGTGCGTAATTGCTCCAAAATCCCTCTGACGCAAATAAAAACAGTGGTACCATACGTTCACTGGTCCCGCCTCGTTAAACGGGCTGTTTTAATTCCAAATACGTGTAAATTGGGACAGATTAGCATAATATAACCAAGACTGAAAAAAAATGGAAATGAACAAATAAGGGAGAAGGCTCCACTGAAAGTGTCTATTTTAAAATTTTAAAACTCAGTTACTGTGGGTGAATACGTCCGTGGGATTACTTAGATATAAATAATACAAAAATCTGTTTATCAGAGTTTAACATTCGAAGTTTAACACCTGTGGGTGAAGAAGCAACGTTGTTTATATTAATTTAAGGATCTCATAACCTACTTTTTAAAAATAATAATAATAATAATTATTATTATTTAGTTAGCGCCCAGTGTGTTCTGTATTATCACCCCTTAACACAAGGAGCAAGAGAAGACGGGATGTTAAGGAGTCAGGTCATGACACTTGGCGCGCAGGTTAACCTCACAGTAGCTTGACAGCCTTACAGTTGAACGAGTGTCTACAGTCTATCTAGTCTCTAAAGGCCAAGACAGGCCCCTAGTCACCCCCTACCCGAAACCAACCTGTGTTAAGGCTGGTGATGTTCAAGGATGTGGTTAAAAGGAAAGAACAGACACACAGACTTCATAGAAAACGTTCGTTGGGCTTTTTTCTTCTTTTTTAAAATATCGATCAAAGAGCCTGAGAGAAAAAAAAAAGTATTTGATGACAAGTGTCTGCCAAGCGTTATTGTAATTTTTAGTTTGACTTTAAAGTGGGAATATCGGCACGCAGCAGTGCTGATTCGTTTCGAGTTAGACGTGGAAATGCTTCCTGCTTTGGTTCTGTGCACCTACAGCGCATCCACGTGTCCTTTAAACAACGTATACAAGTGATTTGGAGCAAGATTTTAAGATAAATCTTTCTGTTCAAAGAAAGTGTGAAACAGCACTTTCTTAGTAGGACAGCGGCATTCAGGCTACACCTGATCTCATACTGGATGTACCACAGAAAAGGTACCGCTTTTTATTAGAGCATCTCTCCGCACGGGAGAGTGTGGTGCCGAATGAAAGCACAGCAAAGAGAACCTGAAAGGTAAAAAAAAAAAATAGCATGTGATCTCAAAATAGTCGCCTTACTTTCTCTTATCACGACGCACCTTTTGGTTGCCCACTTGGCGCGCGTCGTAGCGAAGCTTCAAAAGTTTATGCGCCCCTCCATCCAGCTGGACATCAATTAAAGAAATAAATCGGCTGCCTGAGCCTCTCACCTTGGGCTTCGGTGGTTCATTCCGTCGGTAGCAGCCGGTAATGTAGCCTGTTGCAGACAAATAAATCCGCTTTAAAACGGGACATCTTAGCACGGCGCGAGAACGGCACACTCCGCGACCCGCTTGTCTCTGCCGCTCCCGGGGAATGGAGAGGAGCTCCCTGCACCGACGCAACGTCACTTAGACCTGGACACACAGGTGGAGATTTTTCCAGGAGAAAATCCCACAAAGTAATTGTATCTTTAAATCGTTTGGTTATAAAAAAAAAAAAAAGAAAAAGAAAGAAAGAAAGATTTAAAAAAAAAAAAAAAAAGGAGAGACACAGAGATACCTCGAGTGGCCCCTTAAAAAAAGAAAGAAAAAAAAAGAAGATCCTCGGAGACGGCAGAGTGGCCAGACCCACTGCTCTCAGACACAATGAGGTGGTGAGGCTTTGACAACTGGCTTTCACCTGAAGTTTAATTCTACTGAGTGCAACCATGAACAGAAATATACATATTCTTTAATTTTTAATTTTCTTTTTAATTTTTTTTTTTTTTACAATTATATGGCTTTAAGTAGGAAATGCACTGTCTAAATATGTGACAGCATTAAAACTTTGGAAACAGGAGCATCGCTACTGAGTGGGAAAAGAAAAAAGCTCTATGGAAAAACGGCTGGCAGTAATTCTGTTAGTCTTCATTTCGAGCAGCTGCTTCCAGAGAGGTGTTTTGTTTGCTTAAAGTCACGTTGTTAAAAGTCAAAGGTGTACCGTCTGAGTAGACAAACATGTAAAACTTATACTGCTATGCAAAGAGCTGGAACAATGGATTATATAAGCTGTGAATGACAACATATTGCAACACTAGAGGGGTTAAGCAAGTCAATCAACTGATAAATCAAACAGAAGCATGCCCGATTCTGTCTTTTATTCAAGGCCTAAAAACACTAAGCTCACGCAGACTGGGTTTGAACAGGGATTCTGTAAATGAAGCCATTCGCCAATAAAAGGCTAAAGTACCTGAATACTAAGAGATAACCCCGTGTATGTTAACATGTTAAGGTAAGGCTGTGACGAACAAGACGCACTAAAGGTCAGCAAGGGAAATGAAAGGAGGGTGTGTTTGAATGTGGAGGAGTATTATTATTCAAGGACAAAATGACCATGTGCCATCAAATCCATCAGTGGGTTCAATAGATGGCTCTTTACTTAAGAGACCAATAATCACGAGGCCCACTCTTCCAGTATCTCACCACTTCACTTATGTGCTGTTAAGTTTTGTTTTCCTTTTCCTCTTCTTCTTCTTCATGATGGTTATTAGTAAATTGATGAGTTACGCTGTTTTTGCACATCCCTGTCTGGCGGATGCCAGGGACGGATGTATTGAATTTTTTGCACCTGTTGAATGGACGGTAATGTTGCCGGTATCCAGAAGAGTCTGTCCGTTAGTCAATGGGGTGGAAGGAGGAGAGGAAGGCAGGTTATTAATACAGGAATAGTGCAAGTAATAGTAAAAGTTAAAGAGAGGGCATGCTAGGGCAGAAAGTAAACCAAAGGGTTAAATAATCAGTAACCCAGAAGCACAAGGAGATCACAGAGGGTATGCACAGGGAGGCCAAACAGAAACATAACAATGCAGCTGACAAACAGTCTGACAAGGACAAAGAGGAAGAAGGGACTATTTAAACACACTGGGCAGGTTGGGAGCACAAAAGAGGGGGGAATGAGACACAGGTGCAATGAAATTACACACAGGTGAAAACAATCAGGATAATCACACAGCAGCAAGTAAAACTAACACAAGATGTGAAAGAAATCACACCTTCAAAGTAAAACAGGAAACAAACCAAATGCAAATGGTTAACACAGAAGCAAAAAGACTTGCGCTACATATGACAGAGACAGTGGAACAATGCTAACAGATGAGACAGAGCAGAAACATAAAACTGCAACTAATAAAAACAAGACTAAAAATTAATTTAGAATACAAAATCCTCAAAATGACACAAACTAGTCAAATTGTGTCAGAAAGATAGTGGCAGAAGTATTCTGAACATGAACAAGAATGAAAACATCTTACACACTTTTCTGCAATTCATACTTACAGACACTGAAAGCGCTGTCGTAGATTGTGCCACTGACAAATACATGAGGTGCTACAATGTTTTTAAATGCAATAACGGCAGTGGGTAAAGTACCAAAGCTGATTAATGTTTAACTCAACACAACACTGTTGCATTGCTTTAAATATCACAAATCTCCACATTCCTTCAGAGTTGTGTGGAGACTGGGTGAGTTCATATTGTTTGGTTATAAAACATTCAAAAAGTTGAGGAAGGAAATTTAGGGAATCTCATTTTAATCACTATTATTCAAGTTTTAATCACCTTTTAGTGATGACAGGGAGTCATAGCTTGCTATGTAAAGCATCTATGTGTCTCTTTGGAGGTGAGACAGTGAGTAAGTGTCAGGACCAACACAGGGCTCACGTCACCGGGTGGGATGCGTTTGGAAAAGACTGAATCAGGTCAGCCTCACCACTATTATGCACCTGCTCCATTCGGACTTTGTGTCAAACGTTTATCGTGCTCCTTTCAGTCGGGCACTAACCCTCCGCTCCAATCTGCTGCCTGCAGACCTCTGCTGCTTATCCAATCCTGCACGGTGTCCTAAACCCATAACCCAACTCACCCAAATTGAAATATCATATTAAGTTATAAAACAATACCTGAGAAGAATTACAGAAAAGCATAATCCAAAAAGTGCATGATTGAAAACGGATTAGTGGGGAACAAGAGGGGGAGGAGGATGTGGCCACACAGTTTGGTGGATTTGTACTTTGCTCACAGGCAAAGAGCTGCCTGCCTCGGGCTGATTGTGAATCAGGGCCATCCCGTTCAGATTTACGTGCCCCTGCGAGTGATTTGGGATTTACTTTCTTAACAGGCGCCATCCAGATCTGTCCTTGTTGTGCGGTGTGTGTCCGTCCATGAAGTCATGCCTCAGTGCCTACAGCTGGATGCTTTTCTGATAGGCAGTCGCTTTCTCTGCTGAGATTTGCAGCTCAGGGGCAGAATAAATACTGTTTCTCATTTAAATAAGTCTACGGTTTTATTACTGTTGAGGAAAAAAATATGTGGACGTGGAACAGCACAGTTATTTTGGGGTTTAGCAGTAGGCACATGGGTCAACGACCCCAGAAAAATGTGGCAGGGGATCAATCACATTACCAACTACAGAAGCAATAACCAGGCAACATCTAGGACTGATGCCTCACTGGCTGAGGATCTAAACCGTTTCTTCGCCCGCTTTGAGACGATCAAGCCCTCAGCTGCCACACCACTTCCACCCGCCCCCAGCACTGGCACACTAACACTTAGGGAGCACCAAGTGAGGTGTGTTCTAAGGTCAGTGAATCCCAGGAAGGCGGCAGGTCCTGATGGAATACATGGAAAGGTTCTCAGAGCATGTGCTGACGAACTGACCGGAGTCTTCACTAAAATCTTCAACCTTTCCTTGTCATCAAACACCGTCCCGCCCTGCCTCAAAACCTCCACCATCATCCCCATCGCCAAGAAGACAGCTGTGGCCAGCCCAAATGACTACAGGCCTGTTGCACTTACGCCTGTAGTGATGAAGTGCTTTGAGAGACTGGTCTGTCAGCACATCAGGGCCGGTCTGCCTCCCACTCTGGACCCCCACCAATTTGCCTACAGGACAAATCGTTCCACCGAGGACGCTATCACCATAGCGCTCCACACTGCGCTGAGTCACCTGGAGCACCGAGGAAGCTATGTGAGAATGCTCTTTCTGGACTTTAGCTCAGCATTCAATCATATCATCCCGGAGATCCTGGTCCAGAAACTGTCTCACCTGGGACTCTCCACCCCCATCTGCCTCTGGATCAAGGACTTCCTGACAAATAGACCACAGTCTGTCAGACTCGGCCCCCACCGGTCCAGCACCATCACACTCAGCACCGGGTCTCCACAAGGATGTGTTTTGAGTCCCCTCCTGTTTACGCTCTACACATCCGACTGCTCCCCTACCCATCTCTCAAACACCATCATAAAGTTCACGGATGACACCACAGTGGTTGGACTCATCTCAAGGGGGGATGAGTCGGACTACAGAGATGAGGTCAACAGACTGACTGAGTGGTGTTCAGTTAACAACCTCCAACTGAACACCACGAAAACTAAAGAACTTATCTTGGACTTCAGGAAGTGCAGAGCAGACCCGGCCCCACTTTACATTCACGGGAGCTGTGTGGAGAGGGTACACTCCATGAGGTTTCTGGGCGTGCAGATATCTGATGACCTCTCCTGGACTGCAAATACTACAGCGGTGGTTAAAAAGGCCCAGCAGCGTCTCCACTTTCTGAGAGTGCTCAGGAGGAACAACCTGGAGGAGAGGCTGCTGGTGACATTTTACAGAGCCACCATAGAGAGCATCCTAACGTACGGCATAACAACATGGTATGCAGGGTGCTCAGCTGCAGACAGGAAAGTACTGCAGAGGGTCATCAACACAGCCCAGAAGATCACTGGCTGCTCTCTGCCCAGCCTGGAGGTCACTGCAAACTCTCGGTACCTCAGCAGAGCTGGCAATATCATCAAGGACCACTCTCACCCCAGCAACCAACTGTTTGAACTATTACCGTCAGGCCGACGGTACAGGTCACATAAAACCAGGACAAACAGATTCAGGGATAGCTTCTTTCCCAGAGCTATCACCGTAGTAAATAAGCACAAAAACAATTGAACCTATTCCATACCGTCACTGTCATTATATTATGCTGCTATTCATACTGTCATTATATTAATGCTGCTATCCTGTATATATTGTACATACTATTGTTTGAGTACTTACGATTGTTTTTTTTTTGTACTTTTTATATTTTATATTTATATTTATTATTGAAACTTGCACCAAGGGAGTGGCACTCCAATTTTGTTGTACTCTGTAGAATGACAATAAAGGCTATTCTATTCTATTCTATTCTATTCTATTCTATTCTATTCTATTCTATTCTATTCAGTTCCTGTTGCTAATGATAATGATGACAAATGGTCTGGCCTGCTGGGCCCCAGAGAAATGAAGTCCACCACTCTGAGGGCTCTTGCACCAAATTAGCTTTTGTCAATACCATGCTCCCAATTTGTCCTCACAGGATATGCTGACAGAAATATTGGTTACAGTAACCGACTGTGGGAATCGAATCCCATTGGCTTATTCACGGTGTCATTAGCATATCAGGATGAATGAGCAGCTACAATAAGATATCGTGTGCCACCAGAATCCAGCTCTGAAATACACAGTCAGTGATTTTCCACTTTTTATAGGATTAAATGTAGGATCCACGCTGAACTATAAAGAGTGTTTTGATATGCATGTTAATCTGATCATTAAAAACATCAACAGGGAAAAATTACTTTCTTCCAACACTGACAATTATCTCGAATCAAACCAGATTACTTTACGCAGATTTACATTTTTCTATTTAAGTTTCAAAATGCATAATTCATACTTGTTGATCTCTCAGAGTCGCAGTGAAATGTTGAATATGGAGGTGAGCTATTGCCTAGCTTAAGATCCATCACATTTCGAATAGTATTTTATAAAGTGTGAACTGGTTTTACAGATTTCCATTGCGGGTTCTGGTGAAAAGCCTTTTTTATCAAAGTTATTCTGTACGGTTAGGTTAGGTTTCTTTCTTCAGCTGGATTGCTGTTAATACAGATGTCAAACAAAATATATTAATTTTCAGGGTAATAACAGCATTGTAAACTGAGCTGAGTGGCTCAGATGTGAGGAACTGTACACTGTGTTCTTTCTACAGGCTGACAACTCAAGGACAAAGCCACCATATCACCATAATAACATGTAACATGAAAACCCGTTATATATAATGGGTTCATATATATATATATGTATATATATATATATATATATATATAGCCTACTATGCTCTCTTCTACCTCTATATATTTTAAACTTACAATCTAGCAGGGTAGTTTTGCATGATTCACTGTTCAAAAATGTAATAATGCATCATGTGTTGGACCTTAGTGGAACCTCAGTTTATTGCCTCTCCCTTTAAGGTTACAGCTCCAAATAGGTCCATTTTTGTGCGATTGGCTGCCCCTCACAAACAGCTGGTCCGAGGGCCTGCTGAGCTCGCAACCACAACTCTGTACCTGAGGACCATCGTAAAGGATATCCTCTCTGTATGACATCAGAAAGAGGCAAAGACAGAAAAAAACAACAACTTTAGAACTTGAATTTTTAAAGCAGTCTGAAGCCTGAGATTTTGGCACTGTTAGACAGTAGAAAGGCATAATAGTTCCACTTATACAAGATGGTATACTGCATGAGTGCTCTGCATCATGAATCAATTCATGACATGTCCTCAACGGTAGTGGCTACTGGAGTCTATTAAAAAGTATTGAAGGTGTTTAAATCATCAAATATTTCCAGAATTCCCTTTTTGATGATGCACTATATATGTTTTTAACTAATATCATACATTTGTTGCACTAATTACAGAGTATAAGTCTAATTGTACGTCCTTTCCCCGTCTCTTTCTACCCTCACCCCCAAACTATAGAGACATTTGAAAACTGTATATTCATAGTCTGTAGGAACACAGTTGGCTTTGACATTAATACACTGAGGGTTTCTTTGCAAACTGTAGACACAGTCAGGAAAGATTCAATAAAGGACCATTTGCTGACAACAGTCAGAGTTTGTTAAAAGGCAGATAGAGGAAACACAATTTTCATCTAATTTTATGGAGAGATGAAATCAAAAATAGACTTGCAAGTTTCAGTGTCGGCGGCATCATAGCACGACACAGGACAGCTCTTTGGCATGAACTGGGAGAGTTTTGGCAACAGAGGAAAGAAGGAACTGAAGCTGCTGGAGAATGCCAAAAAGCTCAGACTGGGTGTTAGAACACGACCTGGGGCATAGAGGCCGGCCAAATCAGCTTTGGAAAAGCTACAAAACAAGAATGAGGATATCTTGCTTGAATCATACAGAAAGATTAGCCGTGATAAATTGTTGTTGATCACAGATGTTTTCTGTCCAACTGTCCAATCCAATTGCAGGGTTGGGAGAAAATCCCAAAATTTCTAATCTGTGTGCCAAACTATTAAATTTGGCTTCTAATAGAGCCAGTGAGTTAATAAAATATATTTCTGGTCTTTTTTGAATCCATATGTAAAAGGCTGTCAGCGTTCTTAGTTTTGTGTTGGGACATTTTGTTTAAAGCAGTACATTTCAATATTATGACCTCACTGTTTGAACTCTGCACAGTGATTCAACATGGTTTAAGTCTTTTAGATTAAAATAAAGACAGAATTTTTATACTGTGAAATTTTATTATTACAAGAAATAAATCTGTACTAGATTCCTGCATTTTCATTTGCTCATCTTTACAGTGAATAACTGTATCCTGCATTTTAGTAGTACTGATGATTTTGCTACAAAAGTAAACATTTTCATTTCAACACAAATAATTTTGAATACACAGTAATATAATGCTATACGCTAATAACATCACATTTATAGTTAGATAAAATTAAATCTAAAGATGGCTTCATGTTGTGATTCCAGTTCAGCAAGTCCCACTCTGTCCTGTCTCCGTCTCACTCGCCAGACCTCCAGTGAACAATGAGTCTTGAAATCTGTTAGATTAAGCACATTGTCTATTGATTGGCTCCTAAATTGCTGTGCGATGCAACCCAAATAATCCCATTTCGAGTTTCAACACTTGTTTCTAATGGTTTCCAAATCATTTCAGGCAGGAATAGATCACAATTAGTTTAGCATTTAGCAGCCGAGAGTGGCCGTGCATGCAAGAGTGCGATTCTGGGCTTAACGGCGGCTGCCTGCGCTGCATTTGACATTTCTATTCTCTGGACACCCTCCTTTGTTCTGCCTCAGGGCTTTTTTTTCAGCTACCTGTGGAAGTCAAGAAGAGAGTGAGTCTCTGTGGGTGTGCATTAGGACAGGTGCAAAAGAAGAATTAAATTTGTGTGGAAAGTGTATGGACACAAATGTAGTTTTTGTGCTGCAAAACGACTCACAAAGACCCACCCAGCTCGCTACCTGTGGTAGAACACAGCCCGTCACAGTGGAAACCCCATCTGACATTTGACTACAATGACCTGATGTGGTCATAACTAAGCCCGCATTTTCTGAAACCAATTTAAGTATAAAATATTACATTTTATACTTAAAATTCTATAAATTAACAGAATCAGATTAGGCTGAATTTTAATTTAAAGAGACTATACAAGACAACAAAGTGTACAAACTTGAGATAGTATCCATCCATCCATCTTCTTGAACAATTCTTTTAAAAATTGCACCACTGCCCATCGCATTTCACCGTGTTTTGTTTCTGATTGCAAACAACCCTTTTGTGACCCTTTTATAGCAGTAATATAAAAGTTTGCCAGTAAAGCAAATGACTGATAAAAGAGCTTAACCAGGTTTGGCCCAGCTCCTATCCACAGACATCAATTTACAACTACAGTATAAAAACTATTTCTTTGCCTGGTTCTGCTTGTAAAGCACATTTGGCAGTAAATACAAATATTAATTCTAATTCTGGATATCTATTTATTAAAGTGCCGTTGCACACTTCATCTTTAGACTTTAACTGACACGGCTTGTTTTTATAAAGCTCGTACATCTAACTGACCATAAGCTCAGTATGTTACCTTAGTTACATTTCAAGCTGCTCATATCAGTAACTGGATATTATAAATGATGTTTCTGCATCTGCTTCTCCTTTTGTAAAACACACTAAGCAGTCGATTGGAGAAATGATTGAATGTCAGTAAGTTGTCAGACAGAAGATTTTTCCATTGTTATAAAACTGCATATAAGTTTGGCCCAAAATGGGTTGCAAAGAAGAACTGCATATAGCAATATATACAAGATATTAAAATATAAATACAAAAGGACAGCAGGTATTTAGCTACAGCGATTCGGCCTTTTCACTTCTTTTTGAATTGATACACAATGGGATTGATTTGCAGACACTACAGCTCATGATTAATTTTACATACGCTCATTAGACAATGGGTAATGTTTGTATTGATGATGCAGAAACACATGAATGCCAGGTGATAATAGGGCCTGAAAGAACAATCATCAGTGAACACTGTCAGGAATCTGTATTTAACTGTTGCATCAGAGAGGCTGCATGCTCTTACTCCACAAGCTTTGGCTTTAAGTCTTTACAAAAGGTTTAATCAACACATTGTCTCTGATTCAAAGCACCTACAGAAACAGCAGCTCGCCTTTCCAATAATGAGTAGGTGTCATTCCTGCTCCTTGGGCACAGAACCTCTGCCTGTGTCCACTGGTGTCTGGCATGGAGCAGTCTGCATTCATTTGGGAACTTTGGGATATGGATGCAACATGTCCCAGCATCTCCTGTAGAGTTCTGATCGGATGGGGATACGGGAGGTTTAAAAGTCAAGCCAATGCTTTGGGGTCTTTGTCGTGTCTCGCGAGGAGGTATTTTTTCTCTTTAGCACAGCAGCGGGGCACTTTGTTCTGCTGAAGGGAGCTACCCCATTCTGGAGTGTCGTTGCTAAGAACTGCCGTTGTTCAGCAGTGTTAAGGTGAGTGGTGTGTGTCGTGATTGAATGCAATAAAGTTTTTGAAAAAGGACTGAGACCCACAAATTAAGAACAAATGAATCTTTTCTCTAAATCTGATTCTGGCCCACTAATCAAAGTTTTGCATTATACCTGAAAACAAGCACTGCAAACTCCGACATAAACAGATGACTTTTTTCTTTCTTCAGTCAATAAATAAGTTACTTTTTGAAACTCCTGCCTGGTAAAGTTTATAAAACTATCATTTCAAACTGTTCAAAAACAGGTATACTGGCAAGATATCTTGTGCTTTTTTATGTAGAATGCTTTAGTAGAATTATAAGTTTTTATTAGGCTGGTGTTTTCTATCAACAGATGACAGTGCAGCCTAGTTTTAAACCAAAATAATGAGCCAATTTGGTACTTCATTAAAAAGTAACTGAACAGCAGCCAAAGTCATGTAGGATGCAGCCTCCTGCCTGACTGCAGCTAGTCCAAGTCAATATATTGGTCTGATGCTCATTTGAATGCAGAATTTTGATGAGATTCCACACAATATAAATGGCCGAGTTTATCAGAATATCAGATGCCTGCAGCATGGTGTTGAATTTAACATTTTATAAACCTGCCTCAGAGCGACTGATTACAAGCAGCTACAAATTCACCTCAAACTCTTCTTTTAGCCAGACTTTCTGAAGGTTTCTTCCTAGTACACACTGATGTATCAAAACTTTTAAATCATCTTAAACATATTGATAAACAACTAATTTTTGAAGGTGTTTTCTACTAAGACAAGAAAAACAAGACATTTGAAGATGTGGGCATAAACAGGCTGTTTTCCTTTTGTATTTCAGGGGCTATTTCATGAATGATTCAATCAATTAATGAATTGTAAAAGAACTAATCAAACATACAAAATTAAAACCCAAACACTAAATAAAGAAAATGTGCTTTTACTTTTTAGACATGCACATGCACAAAAAGGTTAAATTCCTTGGCCAATCTTTATTCTGTGTCTTAATCTGCAGCTGTCCATTCATTTGCTGGGGAGGCCTACTGTGATATTATATTTTTGCCAATATATTATAAAGTGACACCACTGCCTCATTTTCCCAGGAATTTTAAGATCCATGGATAACCATGACACAATAAGAGGACTCGGGCATACAGGTGTGACACATGGTGAATGAAGTGCATTTTGGTGTTGATGGCACGCTATGGCTGAGCCTCAGAGCTCCAATCAGGGATGGAAAAAGTCTTGGACTGTCGCTTCTGCTCTCCTATAGAGTAGTCCACGTGAATACATATATGCCTGGCGTTTTCCTCTGAGGGATACATTCTAACTTCTCCAGTAATCGGTGTGTCCTGCACCACTTCCACCGGAGCGTCCAGGTACAGCACCGCTTGCTTCCAGTGTGTCTCTGGTTTGCACGGAGACGTGGAGAGAACGAGGGGAGCCGTGCTATCCGGGCACGGGAAAGTCACCGTGAAATAAACACAGAATGCGTTCACTGCCGACGAGCCGAACGACTCGCACCTGAACTGGCCCTTCACGGACCGCAGCTCCTCCGGGGTGACCGAGTGCAGGTCGAGCTCGGCGAAGCGGGCCGGGTGGGAGAGTACATCCTCGCAGGTCACAGAGCTAACAGTGATGTCTGAGTTCATGATACATTTCCGGGCGAAGCCGGACATGCAGGACATGTCCACTCCATACTGGTCTTTGACTGTGTACCAGAAGTGCAGGCGGTCCTCCACCACCGGGTCAATAACAGGTGTGATGTAGAGTTCGGCTTTGCTCGGCAGAATGATGCCGCCCGGCTTCAGCCACTTGTCGCGTGCATAGAGGACCGAGTTGAGCATGGACTCGTGCAGAAGGGCATAACCCATCCACTCGCTCACTATCACGTCCACGGTCTCCGGCAGGTCCACCGTCTCCACTGTTCCTCGAATGACTTCAATTCTGTCCTCCATGTTGTTGTGTTTGACTGTTATCTGGGCTTGCTCCGCTATTGAGCAGGCCTCCACGGCGTACACCTTTTTAGCTCCAGCCTGAGCACAGAAGATGCTCAAAACGCCGGTTCCTGCCCCGACGTCCAGAACAACTTTACCCCGAACTGACTCACTGTTCTTCAGTATCGCCGTCCGGTACGTGTTGGTTCGGACGTGGTCTGCTATCATTTCCTCGTGGATAGTCACATCGGAATAGCTGTCAAAATAAAGCCTATCCTGTCGGATTTCGTCCAGTTTTCTCTTTTTAACAACACGCGACATCTTCTCTGCCGTGTTGTGCTGTAGCCTAGCCGTGTTTTGTCTCGCTATTTCCGCCTTAAACAATCTGGGACTTGTAGTTTCGCCTGGCACGTCACAACGAAGGGCTCAAGCAAATCAGACTACAATTCCCACAAGCAAACCTCGGCCATGCCGTGTTGCCTTCGCTGTCAGGTGAAAGGTGGTACACGTGAGCTTCTAAAAACTAAAGTGTCGGAGAGAGAAACAGCGCCTTCTGCACTGTCATATCTGCACGCGTTAGTGATATTTCCATGGCACTGACTAGTATAATAATTATGAGGGTTATCAACATTTTAACCATGTGCAACATACAATTAACTGCTTCATTTTGACTGTATGATTATTTCTGGAGAAAATGTTAGTTTTTCCTTTCTTATAAAGGACAAGATAAAGACATAAGGAATAACTCCAGTCCAGGTGATACCTGACAGTGGATACTTATATAGATGTTGCAGTTTTTTGATAAAACTATTTACTGTGTCAGTTAAAACGTTACTGTTTGGATTATGAAAATGCTTCGATACAGTAAAAGTAACAGTAGTATGACTGTAATACTACATTTCAAATGAAAAAAAAATGCTGCTGATTTCAGTACAACTAATAGTTTAGTTAGATGTATTTGCAGGAGGAGGACGGAGCACTACTGGATGATTTTGAGGAGCGGTCTGGAAGAACTCCTCTGTTTCTTAAAACCAGAGAGATGTTGATCGAGTTGAGAAGGAAGAGGACAGCTACATGCTGAGCTAGGATGTTGATGTGGTGGTGGAGTACAAATACCTGGTTGTCTGCACAGCAGGCTGAACTGAGAGATCAACATACAAGAAGAGGATGGGCAGATTCTCTTTTTTACTAAAGAAGATGGAATACTTCAGTGTGTTTGCAGTTAAATGTTAAACGTTTTCTAGTGGTCATTTGTGAGTGCAGTGTGCTTTGCTGGGTCTGCTGGGGGAGCAGCAGTGTGTTGTGACACCAACAGACTGAATAAAATGAAGGCTGGCTCTGTGATTGGCTGCAGACGGGACACATGTGAAGTTTTGGTGAAGAGAAAGTCACTGAACAAACTGTTATGCATCATGAATAATCCTGACCACCCTCTATACCACTTACCGGACAGGTAGTGGAGCACCTTCTCAAAAAGACTGATTCAGCTCAGCTGTACAAGAACAGAAAGAGGAAATCTTTCATACCAAATACTATATTTTGCTAAACTATTATGTATCTAGTAGAAAGGCCTCTGCCACATATTATTATTATTTCATCATCATTTCAACAGCTGTGACAAAAGAGCCTCCTAAATATGGGATGATAAAGTATTTATCATCTCATCACCATCATCATCACATAAATCATGTGACAAATGACTAGCATTATTCAACACATCATTTGACCGTGCTGTATCAATCTGGACTCTCATGTTCCTGAAACAAAAGTGTAAAATTCTTATAATTTATTTTACACTTTGTCAAATTAAGGGTAGCTTTATTTTGGTACCATCATCATCATGGTGCCTCGGTCAGGATTACAGCAGATAAGTCCTCCTCAGTCTGTTCAGAAATCCTACAAAGGGGTTTGCTTGATGGCAAGCCCCCTTATGATACAGTGGTTTCAGTTAGTATAAGCCACCACATGTTTTCAGTCATAACATAGATGGTTGTTTGTAATTATTAATTACAAGCATTTCTGTTCAGGAAGCTGAAGTCATGTGAAGCCTAGCAATAACCTAATAATTTGGGCTTACCGATACACAAACTACTTTTATGTGTATCAGGCTGTGTAGCTTTAAGGTTAGAGAGACCATATAAACACAGTACGCCGCAAGACGTCTAAGAAGCATGATAACATTCTTTAGGTAGCTTCTTCTCGTCATATTGCCTTTGCAGGGTTTTACAATCAAAGCAATAAATTGCTGGCAGCATTTCACTGTTTATAATTAGTACAGAGCCTAATCTTCTATAGCACATCTACAGTGTCTGCAGAATACAGCGTGGCCATTACCACTTCAGAGCCTTCCCCAAAGTTATGGCAGGCAGAGTATACCTGCTTTTGGCTGAGCTCTTCTCTCTTCTAGACAGTCCTGTGGGACCCTCTCCACTCTGTTTCAGAGATCTTTGGCAAAAAGATGCTGGACAAATGAGCAGGAGCTGTATCCCATTTCACAAAGATGAAAAGCAAGAGAAGGAAGCTGTGGTTTGTGCACAGCAAGATGTCGGGTAGTTTGTTGTTTTCAAGACAGCACATTGTAATGCAGGAATGGGGAAATAATAGCATCGCAACATAAGAAAAAAATACATTATATGGGAATTTGTGTGTGCATGCGTGTGGGTAGATCGGTGGGTGTTTGTGCGTGCAGGCACATTTAAAAGCTTCTTCTAAATTTATATCCAGTGCTGTTTTTAAAGCACAGATGCTCATGGGGAAATGTGTGCATTTAATTATTCAATCTTTTCAAAAGTATATGAAGAATAAATCAAGGAAAGGATTCTACATTAAATTATATGTTTGCAGCTTATATCAAGGGGAAGTAAGACCCATCTTTGGAGTAAACACTGATTTTATATTCAGAGCTGCAGTTCGTCTTCGTGGGTGCCTTTATGATAAATCACAAACAAAATTAACACTAAATATTTACTTGTAGTGTAAGCCTTAACTAATCCAACTATAGAGGCTGGCCTCCCACATCTGACTGGTCAGATTCAAAGTTGGACGAGGCGCAAAGGAGGAATGGCAGTAAACAATAGGATAGATTACTGGACTGTGAAATACAGACTGAAGCATTCAGACTGTGATTCTACATACTTGGCAGGCAAGTTTGCATGCGTTGTCGCGGGTAGACAGAACAGACAGACAAGCAGCTGCTGGATGTGTTCTGCTCTCAAGCTTTAGGTAGAAGCACTGCCAGGTCCAGACACAGCCAACACCTAGCGCCCAAGGAAATGGCTACCGTGGTTTACCTTTATCCTTAAAGTAAGTGTCTATATTGTGCAGGATGTATTCAGGCCCACAGAAGTTTGTTGCCGTCTCAGTATTTGGGTCACAAATGGTAAGGTCGTACTGTGACTGTGTTAGAGCCACCTTGTAAGATCATACACTGTGAGAAACCACATTAATATGTCTTTTTTTTTCCCATCCAGTTTCTGTATTAAGAATATATATGCTTTTTCCATTTCTTTTGCCTACTGCTCTGCTTACTAGTATGTATGTTTTGGGCCTGCAAAAGCATTTAGTTTTAATGAGAAAAAAATAAATACATTTTGATTTACATTTTTTAAACAATCAAATGACACCATATTAAGTAAAGGTAAATCTGGTTAGGAGTCATTTGTATCGGCCAACAAATTGTTTTAATTACAAGCAGGCTTGTTATGTCTTTCATCTATGGTGTGATCCTATCCACGGAAGAAAAATCAAAAACTTGAACTGATTTAACTTCTTCCTCACCCTTTAAAGTTATCTCTGGACCTCTACACTGAGATGATTTTTAGATTCTTCCATGCAAGTCCCACTCCATCCCCTTGTGTTGGTGCCTTCTTGATGCATGCTAGATCACCTCCATTGTGTCAAAACAGGGAAAATTGAACGTGAATGTTGGGGAAGTAGACCAAGTTGGAAAAGACAAATCTGGGAAGTAGGGTGGGTGGTGAGCGACAGTTATGTTGGTATGCCTGCTGCCTTTTGAATGTGCTGTGTGCAAGCATGCATTTGCACACTGGCATGAGCAGCAGTTTGGCTATTTCTGTTGAATGTTCTCCCTCAGATGCCACAGAGCATTACACTGTAAAACTGACAGTCTGAACTTTACATTCCCAGTGCAAAGACCTTGTGAATGTACAAAGAAATGACCAGCATGCTCCTGGTTGCTTGGTGACAATGTGTAATATAATGCCACCTCCATTATTATTAATACTAGCAAACACCAGGACTGTGGCGCTTTTTCAGCTTCTTTATCCTGTATTTAGTGGTGATATGATAAAAATTCCTTCACTGATACGAATTTTGGTGACTGCGAAGTTATGTACGCACAATGTGGGATGAGCATGACAAGTGAAATAAATACTAATGGAAAATGTAACATCGCATTCACAGGAAGATGAGAAATATGAAAATCAGAAGAATTCAGATTTATAATAAATCTTCTTTCAAAACAGATAAATGTTAATAATCATGGAGCCTTCAGCTCCACATACAACTGTGTATGGGGAGCAATAAAAGGAGATCCACTAAGACTGAGAGGAGGAGAGAAACTAGTATTACTGTAAAAAACATCAATATTCAACAACCTATGACTTTCATGCTGAACTGACAGGAATGAAGAGTTCAGATAATGTATAGGCTATATTAAGAAATACAAATTTGCAAACACATAGACATACACAGGCCAGTCCTACCAGTGGCTGGATGAAGCTGGAGTGGAGGGTGAAGGCAACAGTGTTCCCAGTGCTAATCAGAGCACTGGGGGAGTGGCTGCAGCCTAGGAATATCATCAGAGATCTCTGTCCAGAAGAGCACAGTCCTAGGAACAACAGAGATATTGTGCAGCACCCTCCCAGGCCTCTCTTGAAGGATAAAGATATTAGAGATTAGCCCAAGAACAGTGTGTCGAGAGCTTCATGGAATGGATTTCCACGGCCAAGCAGCTGCATCTGAGCCTTACATCACCAAGCACAATGCAAAGCATCAGAGGCAGTGGTTTAAAGTACTCTAGCTGAAGCTGTCACTCAAGTTCATATGAGTGTGAAGGTAGACGAGCAAATACTTATGGCAACATAGTGAATAAAGATGAAACTGACTGTTTCTGAATAATGTTTGATCTGATACAATTTCTGATAAAGTTATGAAGCACAATTACGGTATGCTGAGTTAAGCATTTTCAGTAGATCTTTATTTCAGAATTTTTCAAAATTTGAAATTTTCAAAGGCTAAAATACCTGGGGTAGCAGCTCAGGAAGTAAAACAGGTCTGTTAATTGGAAGGTTGGTGGTTCAATCCCTGGCTGACCCAGTCTGCATCACAAAGTATCCGTGGGCAAATGGGTGAATGAGACGTGTATAAAGCGCTTTTAATGGTCAAGTAGAATAGATGCGCTATATAAGATTCAGTTTATGTATTAATTTTATTTTTTTCATATTATAATGAAAAAGGTCCAGCAAAATGCATTATTACATGAGAACAGCAAAATAAATCCTTTGTAATGTCACTGATTTACATTTTGACAGTAGAATGAAAGTCATGATTTTACAAACCTTGGATTATGTCCACTGTAGACACCTTAAAAAAAATATTGCTTCCCATTAAAGCAATTACAAATTAAATAGCCAAGATGCAACAGTCTGGGTTGATAAATGAAACCAAATAATTACAACAGCAGACTGTTCAGAAAGTCTGTGCATTTTACTCTTCATATATTAGCTAGCAAGCTGGATCACTCTATTACAAACCCTTCACTCTTACCTTAATTCAAACCCAAGTCAAATCTTCTAAATCAAGGCTATTTGTGTCTAACACTGGCAGTCAGTCAAGACGTCAGTCACTCTGTGCAATACAGCCAAACGGTCCATGAATGCAGCTTGATAACGAAGCTTGCTAGCATTAGCTGATGAATTAGCAATTTAGCTTTTCATGCAGAAATCTTAATGTCTGGCTCCAAAAACCTGATGCTTCAAAACAAAACCTCACCAATGTTGTATCTCTTCACTGGCTGTAATACACTGTTCATTTGCATTTGACCATTTATGAGTTATACACTTGAAAAACAACTCAAATATGGACACACACTTTCACAGATGCATGTAAACCTTATACTACTGATCAGTTTTAAACTCTAACTATAAAACCATTCTGCCTAGCATTCACTTCTTTTCTCAAATGAGTGCAGCATCCTAAAAACACACATATTTGCAGAGACATGCAACATTATCCTCTTAATTAAACTGGGCCAAGTCCTGTTTGCACACCTAGTCCCACATACAACTGACTGAGCAGGTGTAAGAAAAGGCAGAGCATTTATATTGTATGCACTCTTTGTGACTTAAACATTTTCAGAAAATCCAGGGAGGAGATGCTGGGAAAGACCGAGTTGGTCAAGCATGGTGGTGCCAATGGCAGATCACTTTGGACAATGAGGGGTGTCGTGGAAAAATCAATAACTGGCTTTCTGTCTCCCCTGTTCTTCTCCTTCCTCAGGCTTCAGCTGTGTGTTGTTGTGTGTGGAGAATCACAGAATTCATTGCATGTGTATGAGTGTGTGTCACTTCAGTTTATAGACAGAATGTTTTTACATCAAGAAAAAGCAAACTACCATTTTGCTTTTTAATGAAATTCAAATAAACAATTAGTAAAAGAGTAAGTGAACATATAAATAAAGAAGGATGGAGAGATAAAAGGCGAGGCTCAGTGTGGGCTCTTTGTACTGGTAGCTCATCAGCAGCTGTTCTTTTTCTCGACCAGCTGCTGTCAGCATGCACGGCCTCGTGGGAGTTGCCTGCATCCTGTCACTATTACAGGACCTGTCAGCTTCTGCAGTAAACACACACGTGCAATGAAACAACATGCCACATCCAGGTATGTACACACTCATACACAGAAAGCATAACAAAGCTGCTTTAAAACTATCCCACAGTAAACTTGTACACATGAACACTGAATATATACAAGCATCCACACACAGCCATCAGTTGTGGTGTCATGATCACAGATTTTAGAGGAAGGCAGACTGCTGAGCAACAAATACTAAGGTGCAATGGCTTCATATTGATTGTTCCCAGGAATCAATACCAAGCTACTTTGATATCTCACTCTCAGAGAAAGAGCCCCACCATCTGTAAATGCTGGTGTGTCATAACACATCTCTTCTTCAACTCTTTATTCACCCGTTTCTTACAGCAAACATAATTCATCTCACCCAAAAGACTGTTTCACGCATGAATCCTTCTGGATGCCTTTTCCAAGTGTGTGTTATCTAGTTCCATGCTTTGACATCTCCCTATACGGACACAGTGCGCCAGTACTTATCAGTGGAAAAGTTATAACCCCAGGCATTTTCATTCCTCGTGTTTGTACAGTCCACAAATCATCACACGTACACACACGATTCCCCAGCTTGCCTCCTTTCTATACCTCCAACCAATCACTTTGCAGGACCTCGGCCTGTCAACACAGAACACCGGTAATCAACTCATTAATTACGTCCGTGTTTTGTGGAGACTCACTTCCTTTGTGCCACACTGGTATCAGTTACATTACACTGCAATTATATTGAATTACTAAGCACAATCTGCATGCGACAGCTGTTATGGCTAAATTATGCTGACTCCAAGACAAACCCTCTGTGCAATTTGGAAAATGGAAATATTGTCTGTTTGTTAATGGGGGTTATTTGATAAGAAAATGAGGAAGCACTGCATTAGTCCTGTTAGTACTCTTCAAAACATTCAGAGATTATACCACTTAAAAATATGATTTTTTTTTCAATAGTCTACATTAAAAAACTGTGCTGATAGTCAATAGTTCAAGAGTTTGACATTTAGGAAAATGCACTGAAACACTTTGGATGTGTTGGATGTATTATGACTATTAATATATGAAATATAACACAGATCACATGTATGTGTGTTGAATCTACACACACCGGGGGAAAAAGACAAAACTTAGACTAAATGTTACATTTTTATATACCAATAAGACTTACTGACATATCAGTGTCTGGCAAGATAACAGAAAGAACTAAACATCAACATAAAATGTTATGTTTGACAATAAATCAAGAAAATGAATACTTCTATGGATAAATTACAGTAAGAGAGTTAAAAGTCTTAATTTCCTTACATGGATACACAGAGTAGGTGGCTGATAATAATGTAAAAACAATGGAAACAGCCAAGTTAGATATATCACCTGCTTCCAGTCTTTATAATAATCTATCATTTGATAGCCAGCTTCACTTTTTCTTTTCAAATTTTTAATCATGTTCATTTTCTATTTTTTGTTTTTAATTTTCTGTAATTTTTTTCATTTAAATTTGTTTTTACATATTTATTCTTCTGTGCAGCTCATTGGTTCATTGTGGTTGTTTTTAAAGTGTTTTACACATTAGGCTGGTATGGTATGCTAACAGTATTACTTCCCAATCTGTGAGTAGATTGGGAGGTAATCTATAGTTTTATAGTCTAGTACTATAAATAGTGCTTGAAAAGCAATATCTTAGAAGCAGTTGTGGAATTTTTCATGATTTATCTGCTTTTTCCAGGTTTTAAGACAACTACAGCAACTACCGTGATGCTGCAGTCACTCGTTATAATTGTAAAGATTCTCAATAACTCGTGCATTTAAACAAAGTACAGACAAAAATTTTCACCTGATGGTGTCACGAGAATTATCAGGGAAAATCTGTATGGTTCAGTCATGAAAGCCTGTCATGGCAATTATGCCTCCTTTAAGGACAATAATCAACTGAAGTAAGTTTATAAATTCAGTAGTAACAACAAAAATCTCTGCTCATACAAATCTCCTGAGTCATCACTTTTACAACTTTTTCATTTGAAGTGAATTATAATCCGATATGAGGCCAAAAATAGACAAATGAGACTCTGGTGGGACTAATGCATTCACACAGGTTTGTGGTTAAATGTGGGGCCATTGCTAAACTGCAACTAGTGTTCTGTGAACAGCAGGGTTACCCGATAACCTTGCCTTACACATGAGACGTGGAGTTTGATGTTATACTGCCACAGTAACATCAGGACCAGCACTATAAATCACCACTGATCCCAAACCATATACAAACCACGAAAAATCAATTCAGCCTTCACTCCTTTGCCAAGAAGCCTATAATTCACTTGTGATGCAAAACAAGCACGCGAGGCAAAGGGTAGAGGAAGAGTTGAGAATACTGTTAACTACATGCAAATGCATGCTGCGTTTGCCATGATAGGATCAACCCACTTGGGAAGAGCGGATGACATACTGCATAATGCTAGCTGCTTTCACATGATTACACATGATATGAAAAATTTCAAGTTGTAAAGGCCCTTTGTTGTCACAGTGGTGAGAGCAGATGAAAACACCCAATAGTGTCAAACTCCCAGGGGGATTAACAGTTATGGTTATTAAGAGATTTTTACCAGTAACTCCATTAGAGAAATAGTTTGACAAATTATGAATGCCTTCTTTTAGCTGCCTCACTGATTTTGATGAGACAATGTGAGTACAGAAAACACAAAGCCTCTGTTAACAATTTGAAAGAGTGAGGTATATTAGCAAAGCCGAGCTCTGTGCAGTGACATCTTGGATTGTCGTTGCAGTGATAAAAGAACATTACATTACTTTTAAGTATATCCAGACCAGCTTTTCCCCCTTGATTGTGTTTATATGCTAAACTAAGCTGGCTGCTGCCTGCAGTACACACACCATACTGGTATCACGCATCTGCAAAAAAGCAACTAGGCATATTTTACAAAACACCAACTATTACTTTTATGACCTACTCTAGATGTACTTTGCAACAAAGTACTGTAGAGTGTATCTCCAGTTTAGATTTATTTAATTCCTCCATCATTTACTATGTGTGTGGAAAAAAACCCATAACATGGATTTTGGGGATTCTACTCACGCACCACGAGCACATTAATAACTTGACTTACTGAAATGAAAGAATAAAGCTGATTGATAGTAATAAAGACGCATTTGGATGTGTCATGGGGGATTTCCAAAAAAAACCCAACCCAGCCCTGGAATGAGAGTGTTTGTGTTTGGAAAATGTGCCTTCTTCATTTAGTCTTTGATGGAGCCATACCTGCTGTGTTGTGCTGTCAGGTCTAGTTCTTCTCATGCATTTTGAGCCAGGTTTAAGTCATTCACTGGGAAAGAATTAATTTGAAAGCGCCGTCATCTGCAATGATTAGTCCCATTACTTGTTTTCTGCCTCCGAGGCTACGCATGTCTTGTCTTTTGCAGTTAAAGTATGATATCCCAAACACCCAAGAAAATGCTAAAGACACAGAGCAAGATCTGAAATGTTCCAACACTTCGAACTTTAAACACCTCAAAGTTGAAACATTGCTGTATTTGTACATGCAAGGTCAAAGTAAGTCAGCCAGCTGTGTTCTCAACTTCATTTGTGTGCATTTTCCCTTCAATAAATAGACCGAGAGGAAGGCCTGTACTTCTAAGGTGATAAGATCCTCCCAGCTTGTTCTTCACGCTGACCTTGGGTGCCGCAAAGTAAAAATCAATGCTTTTTTTTCCCAGAAGGACAGAAGGCAGTATTCACTTTCTGGTAAGGTACTGTGCATCTTCCATGCAAGACCAAACAGTGGACGAGAGAACCTGTTAGTCAGTGCAAGAGTGTGGAGTGTTTATTTAAACAGGCAGATGCACACACACATGCATGCACACACACACACGGTAGTATAGGTATTAAGCGATAAGGTAAGACTATAAGTCACCAATAGCGGCGTATTAGGTTTACATTATATCAAATCAGCCTCCAGAAGCCACTCACACATATGAAATTCCTTTCATAGCACACTTTTAAAGCTGCTAAAATTGATATTCTTATAATACTAATGATCATATGATCAAATATGCATGGTATTAAATTGACTAATGATTTTAATTAAATGATAAACATTTCTCTGCAAGCAGAAGTAAAAAAATGTGCTTTCATCTTTCTTTTTTATGCAGTATCATGACAGAAGGAGCTGTATCAACCGCACTGGAGAGCTACACAGATACTTCTAAAAGGAAACTTTCGTTGTGTTGTTATTCTTGTTGTGATTAATAATACAGTAACTGATAAATGCTGAATGTTCTGTTTTTGTCATGATCCTCTCAAAAGTTCTAGAAAAATGCATCACTTGACCTGCTATAGCCGTCCTAAATCAGGACGTGACACACCGTCTGTACGCTCACCGTAAATGACTCTGGTACCTCAAATATAATTCCGTTGACCATCTGTATGCTTTCAGGAAGCAAAGCATTAAACTATACTCCCATCCCAGCAGTGTATTTGTCTCTGTTGTGCCTTTTGTATTGTGCGGTAATCGGTAATCACAAAGTGGTACTGTTAGTGGACACAAGTGTGTTATATGCAGCTTGATGACTGACGCATGAACGATACAAAAAAGACTCGGGAACACTATTTGAGGAATTCAGCCTTCACTGCAAAAATAGTTTTTCCATTAAAATGCTGTGAAAAATGTAAAATCCACCTTTGCGTTTAGAGATACAATCATTTCTGGAGAGAGGTAAGAGGTACAGGTGCTTCACTCTTCTCTGACTGTATACTGTCAGGGGCATGCTGACTGGGGACAGATAGCCAAAGATTTAGCTGTACCGTATTGCTTTCCTCCAACCAAATCGGAAAATCCATTCAAGCACATTAGCACTACTGCTAATTGCTGGGCTGTGTGTGTCTAATTGCACACATTGATCTGTTCGCAACCTCCCTCAGTTGAAATGGAATTGTGAAATTAAAGACCTTAAGTGGACAGAAAGCACTGTGCGCCACATTCAGACATATGATTCAGATATTTTGGATAAAAGTGTTTGTTATGAGTATGTTTTGTGCATGTACAGTGGTGGATTGGAGCAGCTGCGTTCAGGCTTCTTTAGCTGAGAATGACACGTCTAAGACTTTATTATGCCCGCACAAAACACTGCACAGCAAACATAATAAGTAATGCAATATGCAAGTGGTATTTTGAACATCCTGTTCTGTAACCTTGCTGAAATAAAGTAGAAGCCACTGTCCACAAGCCCAAAATAACCTGGAACAAATCAGTTAATTCAGCATGACTGATCCCCTTTTTACATTTGCTTTTCAAATTCAGCACAAACTGTTTGGAAATGTATGGTAAATGTTGCTATATCACTGCACTGCCTAAACAAGTCCAGTCAGCTCGGTGAATGTCCCGTCAGTGAGTGTGTCCAGTGACACCAAAACTACAAATTTAATCAGCATGTGAGAAGTCAGTCATCATATTTGATTTTAGCAGATAGTTTGACTACAGGACACATTTCAACCTCAAGCATGAAGCTGAAATAGAGAGTAAAAGCGTACATTTAAAAAACAAACCCCTTTAAAGGAATAAAAACTCAACAAAAATGAACAATACACAAGAAATACAATTTATGAATGAAAATGCAAAACCACCACAGCATCACTCTGCTGAATCAAACAGTATTATCAAATGAGAGTCAAATCATTTTGGAAGTTACACCAGCAGCATTGCTGCATTGCTATCGATTCACTGATCCACACTACCAGGCTATACAGCAATGACATTGGAATGTCGTTCGGACTGGAGAAGTGTAGTCGGATGGTAAAAAAGAGAGGGAAGGTAGTCAGAACTGAGGGGATTGAACTACCAGAAGGCAACATTGCAGACATAGAGGACAGTTACAAGTACCTGGGGATCCCGCAGGCAAATGGGAACCATGAAGAGGCTGCTAGAAAGGCTGCAACCACCAAGTACCTGCAGAGGGTCAGGCAAGTCCTGAGGAGTCAGCTGAATGGTAAGAACAAGATCCGGGCCATCAACACGTACGCCCTGCCCGTGATCAGGTACCCTGCTGGGGTAATAGGCTGGCCAAAGGAGGAGATAGAAGCCACTGACATAAAGACAAGAAAGCTCCTTACCATGCATGGAGGGTTTCACCCCAAGTCCAGCACCCTGAGGCTGTACGCTAAGCGGAAGGAAGGGGGCCGGGGACTGGTGAGTGTCAGCACCACAGTCCAGGATGAGACAAGGAACATCCAAGAATACATTGGGAAGATGGCCCCAACTGACCGAGTGCTCAGTGAATACCTCAGGCAGCAGAAACCCAAGAAAGAGGAGGGAGACGAGGAACCATCATGGAAGGACAGGCCCCTGCACGGTATATTACCACCGGCAGATAGAGGAGGTGGCTAATATCCAGAAATCCTACCAGTGGCTGGACAAAGCTGGACTGAAAGACAGCACAGAGGCACTAATCATGGCAGCACAAGAACAAGCTCTGAGTACAAGATCCATAGAGGCTGGGGTCTATCACACCAGGCAAGACCCCAGGTGCAGGCTGTGTAAAGATGCCCCAGAGACAATCCAGCACATAACCGCAGGGTGCAAGATGCTAGCAGGCAAGGCATACATGGAACGCCATAACATCTGTGCCGAGTATAACCTGGAAGTCCCGAGGTCAAAATGGGAGATGCCCCCAAGGGTGGTGGAGAATGACCGAGCTAAGATCCTGTGGGACTTCCAGATACAGACGGACAAAATGGTGGTGGCTAACCAACCGGACATAGTGGTGGTAGACAAACAGAAGCAGACGGCCGTCGTGATCGATGTAGCGGTTCCGAATGACAGCAATATCAGGAAGAAGGAACACGAGAAGCTGGAGAAATACCAAGGGCTCAGAGAAGAGCTCGAGAGGATGTGGAGGGTGAAGGTAACGGTGGTCCCCGTGGTAATCGGAGCACTAGGTGCGGTGACTCCCAAGCTAGGCGAGTGGCTCCAGCAGATCCCGGGAATAACATCGGAGATCTCTGTACAGAAGAGCGCAGTCCTGGGAACAGCTAAGATACTGCGCAGGACCCTCAAGCTCCCAGGCCTCTGGTAGAGGACCCGAGCTTGAAGGATAAACCGCCCGCAGGGGCGTGCTGGGTGTTTTTTATATACACATATATGTAGATATATATATATGTAGATATATATAGATATAGGTATTTGTTTTTACCTTGCACTTCCATACGGTGGCCCCTAGAGACAAAGCATGTATAAACTCCAAAACACTTACAAATTCCAAATAGCACGCACAAACTCCTCAACACATACAAAATCCAAAACACATGCAAACTCCAAAACACATGCAAAATCCAAAACACGTACAAAATCCAAGACACGTACAAGCTCCAAAACACATACAAAATCCAAAACACGTACAAAATCCAAAACACGTGCAAAATCCAAAACACGTGCAAAATCCAAAACACGTGCAAACTCCAAAACACGTGCAAACTCCAAAACACATACAAAATCCAAAACACGTGCAAAATCCAAAACACGTGCAAAATTCAAAACACGTGCAAACTCCAAAACACATACAAAATCCAAAACACGTACAAAATTCAAAACACGTGCAAACTCCAAAACACATACAAAATCCAAAACACGTGCAAAATCCAAAACACGTACAAAATCCAAAACACATACAAAATCCAAAACACGTGCAAAATCCAAAACACGTACAAAATTCAAAACACGTGCAAACTCCAAAACACGTACAAAATTCAAAACACGTACAAAATTCAAAACACATGCAAACTCCAAAACACATACAAAATCCAAAACACATGCAAAATCCAAAACACGTGCAAAATCCAAAACACGTGCAAAATCCAAAACACGTGCAAAATCCAAAACACATGCAAAATTCAAAACACATGCAAAATACAAAACACGTACAAAATCCAAAACACGTACAAAATCCAAAACACATGCAAAATCCAAAACACGTACAAAATCCAAAACACGTGCAAAATCCAAAACACGTACAAAATTCAAAACACATGCAAACTCCAAATCACAACGGAAGTGCTCCAGGACGCTAGGGGCAGTGTTGAGCTCGATTTGTAAAATAAACGGCAAGTTTGTTGCAAACACATGGGCTCTAGTCTCCGTTGCGCTTCCCAGGTTGCCTAGCAACTATGATACTAACAGCTGGAAACGTGTCATACAACTTTTTTTGACAGAAATGAAGGAGAACATATTTTTTTTCATTTGTTTGTTTGTTTCTACAAGAGCTTTGTGTGATTTGATAAGTATCTGAGGCTGAGACCACAGGACAGTAAAACATGATTTTTGGGCTTCATTTCTGTACTGAACAGTCATTTAAGATTAGCTAGTAAATAACAATTAGCTAATGTTGTTCATGAGACTAAAGTCATATCACTTTGGTAATGTAAATATAATATGGACAATATTATGGTTATTATATTAGTCATTATTAGGTATTACAGCAGTGAACATGAACTCTTTGTCAAATACTGAGCTTCAGTACAGATTCAAGTTGCAGTTATTTACATGTCTTACCACCTTAAATCTTCACTCAAAGACAAGTATATAGGAATGACTGCCAAATTTATTTGCCACTGAAGCCGAAGGATGGCATCTGAATAAAACCTCTCTTGACATGCCTAGTAGATGACATTAAAGCTTGGTTGGCTCTAAACTTTTTAAATTTGAATGAAAAGAAAACAGATTTGTTGGTGTTTGGACCCAGTGGCCCCTGTGAGTCCTCTTCTTTTCATTTGGAACCCCTGGAGGTTTATTTTAAACCTGTTGTTACTGCCCTTGGTTTTAAGTTGGACCAGTCCATTTTTATCATTTAAGGCGACTGGCAAGAGTGAAATCGTTTCTTTCTAGGCAGCACTTTGAAACCGTGATCCATGCTTTTATTTCTTCCCCTGTGGACTACTGTAACGCACTTTATGTGGGGGTCAGTCAGTTGTTACTCTGACATCTGCAGCTGGTTCAAAATGTATATTGACAGTGCATATATAGGTGTATCATATATAAGAGACAAATGTTGTTCCTTCAGTATGTTGGCATTACTAAATTTGGCTCAAATGCTTACATACATGTGTAAAAAGAAAATGTACAAGCTGTGAGCTGTTTCAAATCAAATCACTTTTATTGTCACATCACATGTGCAGGTACATTGGTACAGCACATGTGAGTGAAATTCTTGTGTGCGAGCTTCACAAGCAACAGAGTTGTGCAAAATACAATAATGTAAACAAGCAAAATACAAGAATGGCTACATCTGAAACTAATAAATATATGTACAATATATAATAGTATATATATGTTTCTGATAAAATGAAGAGTAGACTGATGTATTAAATATTCCTTTATTGGGTGAGAAAATCAGACCATGTCATAACTGCTTTAAGTCATACAGAATAGATATCAGAGCTTTAAACAGGCTGACGTCTGCTAAATGGGTCAAACTGGGCAGAAAGTATACAAACACATAACATCCTTATAGAATATGATGTAACACTATAGATCAACTTACCTCAGAATATATAAAGCATATAAACAATTACAGCAATATGATGCAACAAACACAGCAGTGCTACTGATCCAAAATACTCAAAGCTTCATAGAACTGAAACAAACATTTATTTTTAGTTCCATTCTGCTGCTGATACAGACTTTAGGTTTCTGAACATTAAACTTGTTGCTGCCTTTCATAGTGCGTAACTTGAAGGCCCTGAGTACTTTCTCCCACACTGGAAACACTGGAATGATAAAATTATTTGAACATTACCTAATAAGACTGATTCAGGACAGACAATTAGTTATTTTAAACTTTTCTAGCAGTCCTTCACAAACAGGGAACAGTCTGTCTATTCTCTCCATCTGTCAGCTGCTGCTGGCTCTTCCTCCTCCTCTTCCTCACATACTGCTGAGATTGTCCTGGTGGATCATCAGGGGTGCAAAGCCTCACAGATGATGTAATGCAGTGGGTCCCTCAGTCTGTTCTCACTCTGGACACTTGCAGGTGTCACACATAGAAATCAAATGTGTGATAAGCTGCAGGATTCAAACACAAGTGTGACTTATAAATACATGTTCATACTTTTATTCCACAATCAGAGAGAAAGAAACAGAGAGAGAGTGCAGGACAGACAGACAGGTGACAGTCTCAGGTGTACACACTGCTACAAAACAGCACCAGAGAAGGAGGATTTAGTGTTTGTGTCATTACGAGTGCTAAACAAGAAGAGTTCCCAGATGGTACAGTGGACACATGTGTGACTCCTGTGATTAAAGCATCTTTCTTTCAGCTTAAGGAGTGAACCGTCAGCTGACTGACATGACTGACTTTAATTACGCATAAAATCATCACATTCTCTGTAAGATTAAAGTCAGCTATTGAACGGCGAATATTTTGAAGTGAAGGCTTTAAAACCAAGTTAGTACAAACGTCGCTAATGTCACATAACTTTCCCGACATGTTGCCAACAGTAATGTTTTAATGTTCTTCATTATAAAAACATTTGCGCATAAATAAGTGACATAATATTCAGTACTTACTTCTGGAAGTTTACTCTTCGTCCGCTCCGCTTCTGCCGTTTTTTTTCGGCAAAATTATCCAAACCACCGCCGCGCTATGAAGTCTGGGATATGTTGGGCCATGAAGGCTACACAGACCCATCCTTAAAATTCAGGGAAATTAAGGACGCATTTGAGGGCCGCATTTCGAGCAGCCTTTGAATTGGGACAGTCTTTGTCGTGTCGCTGTGACATAATCGGCCTTAAAATGCGGCCTTTAAGGCTGCAGACCCCAAATCCTGTCATTGGTACTTCCTGGCTTGTGTAGTTACTAGGTAACAAAAGCTCAACATTGCCCCTAGCGTCCTGGAGCACTTCCGTTGTGTTTTGGATTTTGCATGTGTTTTGGAGTTTGCGCGTGTTTTGGGGTTTGCACGTGTTTTGGATTTTGCACGTGTTTTGTATTTTGCACGTGTTTTGTATTTTGCACGTGTTTTGGATTTTGCACGTGTTTTGTATTTTGCATGTGTTTTGGATTTTGCATGTGTTTTGGAGTTTGCGCGTGTTTTGGATTTTGCACGTGTTTTGTATTTTGCACGTGTTTTGGATTTTGTACGTGTTTTGTATTTTGCATGTGTTTTGTATTTTGCACGTGTTTTGTATTTTGCATGTGTTTTGTATTTTGCATGTGTTTTGGAGTTTGCACGTGTTTTGTATTTTGTACGTGTTTTGGATTTTGCACGCGTTTTGTATTTTGTACGTGTTTTGTATTTTGCACGTGTTTTGTATTTTGCATGTGTTTTGGATTTTGCATGTGTTTTGTATTTTGCACGTGTTTTGTATTTTGTACGTGTTTTGAATTTTGCATGTGTTTTGTATTTTGTACGTGTTTTGTATTTTGTACGTGTTTTGTATTTTGCATGTGTTTTGTATTTTGCATGTGTTTTGGATTTTGCATGTGTTTTGTATTTTGCACGTGTTTTGTATTTTGTACGTGTTTTGAATTTTGCATGTGTTTTGTATTTTGTAAGTGTTTTGGAGTTTGCACGTGTTTTGTATTTTGCACGTGTTTTGTATATTGTACGTGTTTTGTATTTTGTACGTGTTTTGTATTTTGCATGTGTTTTGTATTTTGTACGTGTTTTGGAGTTTGCATGTGTTTTGTATTTTGTACGTGTTTTGGAGTTTGCACGTGTTTTGGATTTTGTAAGTGCTTTGGAGTTTGCACGTGTTTTGTATTTTGTACGTGTTTTGTATTTTGCATGTTTTTTGTATTTTGTACGTGTTTTGTCTTTTGCATGTGTTTTTTATTTTGTAAGTGTTTTGGAGCTTGCATGTGTTTTGGATTTTGCACGTGTTTTGGATTTTGTAAGTGTTTTGGAGTTTGTACGTGCTTTGTCTCTAGGGGCCACCGTACTTCCACTGAGCCATACCTCATCATTGTGGTCTGTGCTCATCCCCAAACAATGACATCATATATCTAAAGCAATGCTCTGTCCAAGTACCTCTATTCTCTATTCTGACCTCTAATTGGGGAGGTAGTATGTGCCAGAGGGAGCGTTCCACTGCATTCCTAAATGGCTACACTGGGCCACTGAACAGGACATTTAGTTAAAGTTGGTCATTCTCCATCCCTTGAGAGCCAGTAAAGAGTTTGCCACATTGCCTGGAAGAAAAGTGCAAAGACATACAATGTGCTGTAGATGACAGGTTTCTGCTGTGGGATCCCCAGATAGGAGTCAAGTTGGCAGGCCACACAGCATGGAACTAAGTAATGCCCCACTGTATCCTGCTAATAAGCTTTAAATAACCATCTGAGTCTCACTCTGCTCTTTTTTTTTTATCTGTATTCTTTCTAATATAACAAGAACACATTCAGTTGGATCAAGCTTTTTTTAAAGGCACTGGGAAACGGTTCCCTCTGGAGTATCCCTTGTTTTCCAGCATTACCTTGGCAAAACATGGATGCAATTTACAGACAGGACTCGAACACACTCCCTATGAACCTTTGTTTTATGCAAGACATCAATGTGAACTCATGCTGGCATTTTCTTTTCAAAAACATTGTAATTGGATTTTTTTCCATCTTCCTGCCTTGCCTGTGATGCAAGTCCATATAGAATATTTTCATTCAATTATTTCATTCAATATGTGGGGAAAAAAAGAGGCTTTAATAACAGGGAACGCATTGTGTTTTCAATGTTATTGTCCTGAAACGGGTACACTAATTAGGAAGGAAAGCCAAACCAAAAAATATTAAGAATTAAAAGGGAAAAAAAAGTGTTAATCAGTGATAATGGCCTTCTTTGTCAGTCTCACTAGTATGGTAGAGGGACTGTAGCCTGTTATAAGTGCAAAGTGTTTGTTGAAAACAGAAATGTGAAGCATTTCCTAAATTAAACACCACAGGCTAAAGCTTTTGTTGTCTTCACTATGTTTTTAAGATAATTATTGTGCACTGTAGAGTGGGGATAGGAGCCAATGGTGTTTGATTTAAAATGCTCACACCATATGCAAACATCTACCGGCCTGGGTCATTAAAAGCAGTTTAGTAGCTGGTAACTTAACCCTAACTTTTCGGGACTCATGGCTAAAAAACTTTCTAGTTTTGATATTCATATTCAGCAGTTATGGATCTGGACAAACAAGCTGCATCATGATCACGCTAGACGGGGTTGTGTGAGTTGCAGAAGGTGTAGCTGCATTTATCTTATGGGAGTTATTCTGGGAATGAAATGTCACATACAGACATCACACAGTGGCTCCGGAAAAGGAAAGACTTTTATCCCTGTCAAAAATGGGACATTTATTTTCCTTTAGTTGAGAAGTTGATTCTCTTTGGGCTTCTCCTTTGAATATTCACCATAAAATGCCTTACCCTAGTGTATCACTGTAACCTTTGTGCTATTAATTCTTGTGTTATTCTCTTTACAGATGAAAGGGATAGCAAAAGTTAATAATTCTCATAAACACTTATTTGATTTCAGTCTCATTTGTCTTTTGTTTTCCAGTTTGCATGCTCTCACTGGGTGATTTTTTAGCATGCACAGGTTGAACGAAAGGCAGAGATATAGAAATAAAACAGTTTTTTAATTGTTTATTGTACTTTTTCTTCCTTACCACAACAGATTTCATCAAAGTTTACAACTGACATCGGCATGTGACTCCTGATTTTCCTGTTATCTTTGCTCTGCCGGACACTGGAACCACTGGTTGTGTTTGACTAATTGTGATACTGTAACATTAAAGTAGCCTAATACTGTAATGCAGCCAAAAACCCAACTATGTTTTTCATAGGAGAACATGATGTGTCAATATGTCTATCCATTTAAACATGGTCAGATAAATGCTGCTAGACCATTAAGGGAAACAGTGTCCAGTAGGGACTAAGACTCCATGCTCTTTGGTTTAAGTGTGCAACAAGAAGTGGACAAATCTCTGCACCAGCATCTAGAAGTTTTGGGGTGGACGCTAAGATTATGTGGTCACAAGTAGAACGAGTTTGTGGCATTTAAAGATGCAAAATTATTTGATAATATTATCACAGCAGCCGCTTATTATGGGAAATTAGAAGAAAATAGTTCCCCCAAAATTGCAGTTTTCTTTCAATATATAGAGCATTTTGGGCTTCCTTTAGCACAGGGTTAACTTTACAGTCACCAATGTGATGGTTTCATTTGCTCACACTGTGCAGGATGACTTCAGTATGAATTCGAATAAAAAAAACAACAACTAGCTGATAAATGCAGAGGGCATTTAGCAATGATCATATATTTTGACATTTCCCTCTACAAATGGTAAAGGCTAAAAACAAAAATATGAAGGAGGTAAGAGTTCAAGAGATACAATTATAATATAGGAAAAACAGGAAAAGGGAAGGCAGCACCAGTGAATAATGGGTCCCAGCTAATTAACTCACAAAACAGTACACAGGGTGGACTATTATGGCATTTAATGAGATGTCACATCATTTGAATATTTACACATTTAAAAAACCTACAACAAAAAATAATTTGTTGTTGTTAAATGTTAATAACAAACATGCGCCATTTCATGGTCGTATTTATTTGTTAAAACCTTTATTTGTCTGTTTTCTGAGATTTTACAAAGAGGTTTGTACATAACTCAAAGCCTGCTTCATCCAAAACAGCCAAAAACTTTCACTCCAATATATCAACTGAATGAAACGAGAATTTTAGATCTGTTGTCATCCAATATTCAGAGCTGTATTCAAATTACAGATAATGACTCATTTCCATATTTAAAACTTGTAGCACAAAAATGATATTTATAATATAAGTCATCAACTGCAAATTTCATGATAATAATATCTTTAGATTTTTGTGATGGAATCCTCTCAGTTTTTAATGAGAAAAGCTCAAATTTTCACCTCAAATACACCAGAAAATACAAACAATGTTACATCCAAACCTCAACAAATACTTTATATCACATTAGTAAGTTGCATTATTGTAAAAACTTTACATTTTCAAAGAAAATCAATGTACAATTTTGAGGAACTCAATATTGTTAATAAATTTTAGTTCAAATTACAATTTTTCCATTCACAAAAAGACACTCTGTTTCCACAAGTTGCAGATAAAGATTTTTTTGCAGATGTTAGATCAGCTCTTTATTTATTATGTGTTATTTCAACCCCCCTGCAGTGTGCGACAAGTGCAAACACAATGGGCGCCTTCATCAGTAAAGCGTCCCTTGTTACCTGACATAATGAAACCTCACTAAAAACCGAATGAAGTGCTCATCTAATGAATCCTGAAACTGAAAAGACCCAGCGGCACCTACAATAGGAACAAATATACCAGACGTGACCTTTTCAACCCCTCACATATATATTTCCCCTCTGTATATTTTTTCTACAATACCATAGACAAGACCTTTAAGATGAGATTGCACAGGATTGTCTGCAAATTGAATGCTATCGCTATTAAAAGATGTTCAAAATGATCCAATCTCAAAAAGTGCCAGACTCATACTTTGCATTCTCTTCACTGTGTAGAAAGTATGAAGGATCACAGGCTCCGCAGAATTTCCTGCAGCGCTTGACAGTGATGTGTGAAATGGAACAAAAGAGTAGTTACATTTTCTTTAAGTTCCCCGCTGTTTTGTTGTCTACTTCTAAATGTAAACCAAAGCCTGTATTAATCATTTTAATCCTTTTTATTGTCATGGCCTAATTACACTTCTTAATTAGCAATTAAGCACCTCCTCCTCCTGTACTACACAACACATCTGTTCAAGGGTCTCTGCTTTTCTTCAAGGTGACTAATTTAATTTCCCTGATTTGACTGACCTTTGCCAGAGTTGTTTTGATGGCAATGATTTCCTGTCCCTTTGCTTCGGTTGCTGCAGCAAACAGAGCAAGTGTAACAGTCTGGTTTATGTTCCTGGCTCTCGGATTAAATGTGAAGTGAGCTGTAAAGAGATCCTTGTGTGGGACTGAGGGTCAATATGCAGAAACAAGTGAAGCTAAATAGCTTTTGAGACAATACATTAAACTGCCGCAAATTGCTTGTGTCAATGGGTTTGGTAATTGTGTGAAATTTTACAGAGATAATAAAAACTTTAAGAGATGTATTAAAAGGGTAATTCTTGATTTTGTTTGAAAAAAGTGTGACAGAAAAAATTAGAAACCAGCGTCAGGCACAACTAAAGTATATTTAAGAATTATGGATATCTAAATTCTTCAGTGTGTGGCTTCAAAATGAGAAGTCAAGCAATTACACACTGAAATAAAAATTAGACCGATGTCCTGCATGCATTGTGCACTTCATCTAACCTCATCTTACCTATACAGTCTGTCAGTACTGTTGAATGTAAGCAGTATACAGATAACCAGCACCACCCTTATTTCAGATTGTTAATGAAAAGGAGTTACGGAGTCAGAAAGCTATAACCAGTAACCAAGAAGTGGCTGCAAAGTAGTCCCATGGGGCAAATGTTGGGGTCAAAGTTTTTGCCACATACAAGCTAAAACAATTTTTCTTTTGATAATTTCTTGGGATCTTTGTTTAATGTTATCATACTCAGCTTCTGGGTGCACTGACATCAGGTCGACAAATAATTTTAGCCAAAGAGGAACTCCATTCTGTCTGCAGACACATTTGAAGTACTTCTTCTATTTTCTAGAAAAAAAAGCTCTGTGCTATCAGATTTCTTCCCACTTTTGACAGCCATAAATAGCTGCTATGGCATGCAGTCAGCATGGTCATTGCAAACACAATGGGCTACTGGGCACTGCACATGGACAGGAGTGCTTCCATCCATTCAGAGCACAATTAGCCACGACTTTATTGTGTCCCTGCTCCTTCACTTTGTGAAGTGAAGCGTGCCATTTGCCATTGTGTTGCCACAATTCAGAAACGCACGACAACAAACCGCTGGTTTTTTGATCTTTCAGGTAAACTTCCCGTACTCCATCGACTCCACTCCTCCCCAGACAGCTTTATTCAACTTTTCATTCATGTTTACACCGATGTTTTCCTGCAATAAACTCACTCCCAGCATGATTTCAGAGCCAAACCTCTCTTTGAGGGAGACTTCTGTTACATGTTAGACAACTCTATCTCTGCAGGGATCCTTTTCATGAAGCTATCAGACACTTATAATAATCTGAGCCCACGAGAGGCAAAAACAAGCACTTTTATGAAGATAATTTCCTTGTGGGATTACATTGCAGCCATTCCACAGTTGCTATTTGAAGATCAGCTTTTTTGGTATTTTGAGCCTTTATTTGATACATACCCTCATGGTATGCTCCCTAATCAGTTGGCTATTGAATCAACCAGGGGTTATGTGATCTCACTAAGTAGTAGGCCATTTCAAACCCTTTGTTCCCATTTTGTGTAACCTCATAATTATATAAAGCATACGATGATACTTCTGTAACTTAGTACTGGAGTAAGTGAGCAGTCACTCACAAAGGCAATATTAAATTCCTGAAAGCTGTTATTTATTTATTTTTCACAGGAATCTTGCGAATGCAAAAGAGGCTTATTAACAAAGAAAAATGGCAGCTTACAGTTCTTTGTTGCACTTTCCTTTGCATTCAGTAAGATTCCTTCGGGCCTTGTTTAAGTGTACTACCCAAGGGAAGGGGGTCTTTAACAAAAGGTCTGTTTGTGACAATGGTCTGCATGGCAAGCAAGCTTATTTTTTTGCATTCGGAAAGGATTGGGATTTTAATGTCTGACAGCCTTCATATAAAACTCTAAACTATATCCATATGTACTTCTATCTGCCTTTTTTACTGATCTGAATCCACAACAGATAATAGTGACAGATGTTACTATTTGCTGGGCTTTAGCTCATTGGTGCCAAGTTGCTTCAGTTTTATATTTTCCCTCATGCGCTGCATAGCATCATGAGTCTGTAAATGTAGTATGTCCCATATATTGTAATGGTACATTGTCATTGACATCTTTAAGGATTTAAGACAGAATAATACAATCTGCTCCAAGTGAACCAACATTACTTTAACTAAAATGGAAATAGATGGAAGTAAAGACTGTTGACATAATGGAAACACTAGTATTAAATTGCAAATCCAGCAAATCCTCTGGAAGTATGATTGCAGAGTTTTAAATGGTACTTCTATGCATGTCAAAAGCTAAATCATCTTTCGCTGTGTATTACAGCTAATGGGCCATTTGTTTTGACAGTATAGTTTATTTGGATAATTATTTGGGCCAGTTATTTTGTGTATGATTTGTGCAGAGGAGAGGTAAGTTTTAAAACAGTTTGCATTTTTTTAATCTACACAAATGTAACTAATTACAGTTATTCACAACCAGCTTGGTTGAGCTGTCAAACTATTTAATTGGGGGAAAGCCATTGTTTACTGTCTGGAATATGACTTGGTCGGATGAGACAGTTATGTCTCATGGTAAAATGTTGGATGTCTCATTATTGTAATATGCACTGTCTCCTAATATTTTCTTCCAGTGTCGTATTCTTTTTAAGATCAGGTACTCCATCCCTGTAGGCTTTAAATGTAGGCGTAACAGTTATCTGCTGACGTGAATTTAGTCTCCATAAAGATTGAAACTTTAAACTTGAATCGTGTGAAAATTCAATGCGAAGAACAGAAGATTTGCTTTTTTACTATACCTGCAAAAAGCTGTAGGAATTTAAATAACTTTTATTTGTCTTGTTCAGTTTTGATCAGTTTTTTACACTGTCAACTCTCTGAACTTTCGCAGCTTAGTCAACTATAAATGCAAAATGGAAATACTCTAATTCTGAGTGACATTATGTAACTCTGAGCATAACTCCACCCAATGATGAGTTAATTACTTTGATCTAAATGTTTAGAGAAATTAAGAACATCAGTGAAAGTGATAGAATGAAAACTGAGCACCCGGACTACCTACCACAGGGACATGTGAGACATCCAAGTGTCTAGTCATGCATGGACATTGGAGTTCTTGATTGCATGGCTTTATCCGTAGTCCTAAGTGGAAAGTTCTAGTAAGATTTGTTGCCACACTAAATGCATAAATCCTTTACAAGGGAGAGGTTTACCACACAGGCCAGTGTTACAGCTGCACCTATAATATTAAAGCTTGTGTATCTATCTGCCTTTAAACTGCCAGTAGCATATTCTCTTAGCAGGACAAAACCTGTGAGTGACAGCTAAGTACATTATATTTTATGACCGGGCAGTGGAAACAGGGAGCGATAGGGCTCTAATTGGGGACAGGCAGTGGCATTCTTTTACATGGCGAGGAGCTGAGTCAATACAGGGATGCGCTGATAGCCATAATCTTTAATGGGGGGCATTTATTTCCAAGCTCCACTGGCCACAGCTGCAACAGTTATTCATCTGGATAGTGATAAAGAGGCAGCAGCAAGGGGCGGTGAACCAATTTTAGAGGGTCGACACGGGTTAGGAAAGGCAAACTGAAAACAATATCTTTGCTCCTGTTATACAGGTCTGCAGACCATTAGGTCACTGTGCATGAAAGGACCAGCAAGTCTCAGGACACTACTTGCCTGGAGACTCAACATATCAGACTGCTTACCAGCATATTTAAAAATCTGATGCAGTTGCTGTTGCTTGTTTCATTGATGTACAGAAGAATACCTCCAGCGTTCTGGGGGGTGGCCTTTAGCAAAAGTAAAAAGTTTCCCAACAACACGAAATGGAAATGGGCCGTAAAAGTTGAGTGAATAGAAGTACAGTTGCTGATAAACCTGAATACTTCAAATGCTCTCTCCACACGGAGATATCTAATGTATCTAATGTGTCCCACTCATGAGATGCATAGCACCAGGTAATTTCCTTGCAGGATTTGCAGTCCTTGCTTCTACGCATCCAGCCTATCTCTGCATGCAATTAGGTGAGCTACCGCTTGATTTCTTCCATCTCCCTTAATGTTAGTTGCAGCGCCTTTAACAGTGCCGCTGCACTCTTATTGCCCTGACTCAAGTAATAAAGGGCTTTCTGATACTTTCAGCTGACTTAAATGTAGATTTACTATTTTATTTATCGCCCCCCATCACGAGATTGGTTTTGCTTGAGGCTATTATCACTGTGCGTGAACACCGATATAAAACGTTGAGGCTATCCTTCACTTAAATAAACTAGTTTAAGATTTACCACACAGCCTGATAATTTAAAGCGTAACAGAGCTGTTAATCGAAAGCCCGCATTTATTGTTTGTAGCTGCATATTACATTCCACAGAACACTGGCTCTCTTAACTCAGCTGTCATCTGCAGGAACTTTGACATCTAATTTAAAATCTTGTGATTTCACTTTAGCTGCGCTGTTTCTGCTGCTTTTTTCAGAACCACCTAGCACACCTACTTGTCAAGGTGAGTGAGGTTCTTCCCAAAGAGTTGCGCTCAAGTCCCTGGGAGTGTCAGTCGGCAGCTTATTAAAGCACTGTCAGACTGGAGGTTTCAGCCAGAGAGCTCATACCATTATGAGTTGCCCATGGCCCTGTGAATGGCTTAACCCAGTTGCCACAGAACGCCAGGTGATTTAATAAGACCTGAAGAAAGTGAGTGTTTATGGATAATCCTCCCTCGCTCACATGCATCAGTAGCTTCTCTGGATTTTTTTATGCTCTTAGCCTTCATTCGCTCAGCTGTTAGAGGGGTGGACTTCTGTTGGAAGAGTCAGTCTAGTGGCAACAGAAAAAGGGGCTTTAGTATGGATTTTTTCTCCTATCAGTGAGGCGTTGAAGCTAATATATTTATTTCATCAGTGGTTCTTGAGAAGCGAATACACTCAAAACACTTTAAATGGAAGGATATGTATGTGATGGCTTAGTGCTGTACACGGGAAAAAAATAAACATAAAATAAATACTGGATATCAGTCGGTGATCATCAAATATGACGAAGGCGAGTTTCTGATTTTCCTCAGCAGCTCCAGGGTTGTCAATAGTAAACATGTCCCTGTCTGTCCCCTGGGGGATTGCTGAGATAACAGGCCAAAGATTTCAGCCACAGCATGAACTGCAGCATCCCACTGGGCTGGGTCACATATGACCTCTCCGATGCTCTCCATCACAGTTCAAAAAACGTACATCTCTAAAATGTGACAGCATATTTATGCTCATGACCTGATAGCTGCAGTATGTGTTGTGATTTCCTCAGCAAGGTCTGGAACAATACTCTCTGCTTCAAGACTTCAAGATTTCAATGCTATGCTGTGAGGAGACAGATTATTGCAGGCACCTTTCATCCTCAACAAGGACTTTTAATTCTGTATAATATGATACAATAAAATTCCTTCACCTCTGGCATTTTTTAAAGTGTGGATTTTTTCTTCTTCTGCATTTATTGTACATTGCAGTGTAGAAATGAAATCGCCACAAAGAGCTAAAGCATCTTCACACTTGCAGAATGTACTTGGGAACAGTCAAGAAAGTAATCATTTTGTTTAAAAAAAAAAGTTTAAATCTTGGAAGCCAAGTGCCTCAGACGGGGAACATGAAGAATCAGCGTCCGAGGCACTTAAAGCTGCTATTATGATCTGATTCTGCTGGGTCCAGCAAGCCGGCAGGCTTTGGGACTCAGTCAGACTTTTGGCCTATGATCAGAGTTTTCCCTTAAGGGGCAGAGGAAGATAGATTTTAGTACTGAAAATGGGCAGAACTGTCCATTAAGGAACAACCAAAGAAGAATTTAATTAGTTTCAGTGGAGAATTTGACTGTCACATCTTGGTCTACATGCTGTCTTAGAGGCTTTTTAAGAATGCCAAGAATAGAAATCAGGGAGGGAGAGTCCTTGAAAGCAACTGCCAGTTTTTTGGCTAACAAATAACAACTAACTGTTTTACAAAAGCTTCAGTTTAAAGAGTTTCTGGTGTTTGAACTCCAGTTTCCCTCATAAAGCTGTAACCACTGCACAGATTGGTGATTGAACAGGGAATTCTACAAACATTAGAGAATGATGTGGAATTTAAGCCGAGGTGTAGCTTAACATGAGCACACTTCAAATATTGAAATCCCATGGGTGTAGTCGACGCATCCAAACAAAGTGACTTATAGTGAATTGTCAACAGAAACACTTGCAGTGATCAAAGCTCTGACCTCGTGGCTAAATAACAGCTTCGGTAAATGCAAGTTCACTTTGCCAACCAATTTGACTGAAATTATACAAAAAAGCCTGTGGGCCTGAGTGTGACTGTGAATATAAATCAAGAACATGCTTACATGAAGTCAGTCTCATGCTGCTGAATAGTAGCAGGCTGTTTATGCGTCCCTTATTAAATTGACATGGTGTGTGGACATAGGCAGGTGCTGCCAGCGGGACGAGCGTGTATAAATAGGGAAGAGAAGTCATTCAGAATGGCAAAAAGGTCTCAGGAACATGACTTGGCATCACATTCAATTCTCCTGTTAGGAATCTCCATCTAATAATACATTGCAAACCAGAAGTATCTTGAAGTGGGTTTGTGTCTGAATACTTATTTGTCTCGTTTCACTCCTCCTAACATCATCAGTACTTTTTCCACTTGTTTTGCAACTGATTTTGTAAAGGCATGTATATTACAGACAATATTGCCAGTACTCCTAAAAGCAAACTGCTTCCTTGATTTTAATTATATTAAAAAAAAAAATATATATATATATAAAACATGGACATTCTCAAATAACACAATATCAGATACAATTCTACTCGCACCCCAGTAAAAAAAAGTTAGATATACCACTTTAAAGATAGTGGGACTCTTTAAAATCAGCATGACCAGCCTCACTCCATCCTTCTTTACCCATGTATATATACAGTGTATGTACAACTTGCAGTCTTAATAATTAAAACGCTGTCTAAAATACATCTTTAGACTAATTGCAGCAGAGGAGTAAAAATTCAGGAACTTGCCAGTACCGGATGTTTCGCTGTCTTTCCCTTCAAACGATAATGGGTTTTCCTAAAAGCAGACCCTTTATCAGTCAGATGCAGACGGGGTGAACAGAGAGATGGCAAGGCACAAGGTGAAAAAGGCCAGAAACCTACACATTTTTGTTTTAGAACTGAACCTAAATAGGGCCGATATTCTGCTTAAACACCCTATGGTTCATTTTTTTTAAAACTAAACACTATTTACAAAATGTAATGTGGGTCTACTCGAGACACAATGTTTCAATATGTTAAAGGTGGCAATCCAGCTGCCTTGGCCTGAAAAGAATATAAGTTGAATTACATCTGGCTGGCTAGTTTAATCATTTCCTCATTGTTTTTTCTTTGTATTTGTGTTGATAGTGCAAAAAGCGAAACGAATCCCTTTTGAATTACTATAAAGTCTGGTTTATGCTGTTAATTCACTCCTATTTTCTGTATATGTGATATGGATGACTCGGGAAGAGAAATTACAGAAAGGTTTTATTTTCATCAGCTGCTTGTTTTTCACACTTCATATTCAGAGCAGAGGGTTGTCAGCACAAATCTGCTCCTGTACAGTTTGTCAAAGGATATCAATCATAAGCCTGATCTTTAATATCTATAAATAAATTGTTTCAAATGTAGGAACTGTCACTGTTCCTGATCATGGCAACCCCGATTCCTCAGAGGACCCCCTACATTACAAATCCCAGCATATCGCCTGGATATAACCAAGATAAGACTATAACAAGGCAACAAGTGTGTATGTTAACATAAGCACTGACATACTAGGGCAGGAGTTTTAGACCTTTTCCACTGACAAGTAGTTTTACAAAATAAATGTCAGTAAGAGCAACCCAGTCTTTACATATTCTATCAAAAAGAAAAAGAAAAGAAAATTCAGAATCTAATTTACTGGTTCAACTCATGTTCATTCATATGATGTTAATGTCAGAAAAAGCTAGACCCAAACAGAGCACAGCGTTTGAGGGTGCTTCGATACTTTTCATCAAATTTCAGAAATTCTTATGAAGTTATGCATTTTAAATTTTGCCTGGGTATTGAATCTGCACATTGTTTCTGAGCATTATAAAGTTTACGTCCTCAGGAGTGTCACTGTCACCTGCTCTGACAATAATAATGGATTGCATTTATATAGCGCTTTTGAGACCCTCAAAGCGCTTTACAATTCCACTATTCATTCACACAGTGGCGGAGGCAAGCTACAGTTGTAGCCACAGCTGCCCTGGGGCAGACTGACAGAAGTGAGGCTGCCATATCGCACCATCGGCCCCTCTGGCCAACACCAGTAGGCGGCAGGTGAAGTGTCTTGCCCAAGGACACAACGACCGAGACTGTCCGAGCCGGGGCTCGAACCGGCAACCTTTCAATCATAAGACGAACTGCCAACTCTTGAGCAACGATCGCCTGCTCTGACAACTCTCTATTGTCGAATGCAGCGGGCAACATGGCATCCTAACAATACAACATAAAACTGTCACTACATGCTGTTCTTTCCAGAAACCACTTCTTCAGCTCTGATAGTTCCTGCTTTTTATTTGCTCACCTCTCATGTGTGGTCACTACAGTTCTGGGTGCAGGATCATCAATAAACTAGATTAACGTGCCGCAAACATCACTGCACTTCATCAGCACCGTGACTAAAGAAAATAAACTTGACAGCAGAGTAGCTCATTTTTCTGACACCTGATTGGCAAATAATGTTTAGGTGTTCGAGGTGGTTGAACTGTCCTTCTTGATTAGGCTGTAATCACAACAGACTGACAGAGTGAAGCTGTGTCGGTTTATGTTTGTATCATGTATGCACAGTTTGTAATCTTTGGAACTTAAAAACATGTGGTAAATTACTACTATGCCAATCCTTTGAAGAAATAAGATCACAGACTGTCCATTTATAGTATACCACTACTAACAGCAGCTGTTTCCCAGCAGGGAATGTAAATGAATATACACAGACACATTTGCCAATAAATTAAGGATAAACATGTCACTCGCCACCTCCACAGAGCAATCTCGTCTAAGGAAACATGCTGCTTCTGTAGTCATGTTTTCGAGGCTTTCCACGGCCTATATTTGACAGCTGTGACAGACCTGTCATATAAACAACTCTATATGATATAGTGGAACCAATGTGTTTTATAGCCAGTGGGTGATTACTTCAGTCTTATTAAGGACAGGTAAATGATTTCTTCTTTTCATTTCTCATAGAATGTGCAGTCAAGAAGCAGGAGGGCTTTAATCTGCACTAATTAGCTGTCATCCGCATTCATCTCAACAAGTCATTGTAGGGCTTAATATACTTAATAAGATTCAAGCTAAAGGTGAGTGAAATGTAAAGGAACTATGATCCTAGCAGAGTGAATTGAACATTGATTTGAGCACATTTAAAAGCATAAAGTGACCAGTTGCAATACTCCAACTTCTTCATGTGTCTCTAGTACATACTTTACAACGCATCTGCTCAGAGACACAGAGGAGTATCAAAGCTGTAAGGCGACAGGTTCAGAATGTTTTACAGTCACCTGTATGCCATTGAAAACACAGAATCAATCATAACAACTGAACTTATGAGCAAGGTTTCAAACAAAACAGCTGAATGCAACCTTTGCTACACATTGTCTTGTTTTTCCACGGATTAGAAAGCGCTCACAGTTAAGCACCCGATTCATTTTATGCTGAATTGTCAAAGTGAACCAAAGGGCAAAGGGAGCAACGGGAAACATGTTCATTTTGTAAAACCACATGTGAGCGCTGTGGGCACCAGCAGCCCCATTACAAGCTTATGTGAAGTATATTAAATCTGGTTAGAGGGTATTCTAAAGCAACTATAGAAGACACATAATTACTGTTCTGCTCTTGCAGACGTCCTCCAACAAATCTCATAAAACACTTTCCATTTAAACCATGTGATTTATGAACCTGTTGATTTTTCCCCTTTCTTTTCTGAAGCAAATTCATTGCAAATGTTTGAAGCTTTGTTATTTTGCTTTGCACTTCAGCACTGGCACTTCATGTTCTATTAATGCGGTCTTCAGTGTCACCTCATGCTTTCATAGTTCCTGACTTGATGATGTTACATCCTCAAATGAAAAAAAAAATGTCTAGCATCCTTGGCAGCTGAGGTTTACAAGCAAAAGTAAAACTGGTCATGAACTGGTTGTGAACTGAATTCCTGTTGTGTCAGTCAACAACAAGTGGCAGAAAAATGAACATTTCTGAAGATAAAAAATGCAGACCTTTTCTCAATGCGGAGCCGCTTTCAAGTACAGGCTAAAAATGCAAGACTATAAAAAAGAAACGCTGCATTTTTAAAGGCAACACACTCAACAACTAAAGCTGTATGCTCTAAAGTGACATTTTTTTTCTATAGTATTTTCATGCCTGCAAGTAATCAAGTGCATTCCAACATGTAAGGAAAGAGCTTTGGCTCTGACTGCAAAGAAGGTCGTCTCTATCTCCCCTTTCTGTGTATAAGCCACATAAATCATGTATGCACACACCCAGTTGAGCCCTGGCTCACCTGCACTGCACCCTAACACCAACCCCCCATGCAGCGGCCGAGATAAACACAGGCACAGATGAACTCTCCAGGTTATCCTCCTGATTCCCTTGGGTACACGTCAAGGAGATTAAACCATCAATGAATATGCAAACAGGGTCCAGGGAAAAGCGACAGGAATGTAGGAATGTACAGATAGCGAAGACTCGGCTAATATTTCAGCCCATAATGATGTCATCCCCATTGTTGATCACTTAACAAGTAGTTGCTGTTTATCTTTCCATTGAGGTCACATGCAATGGAACAGAAAGTGCAACACTGTTTGAATGGATTGTGGGGGAAAAAATCAAGACAAAGGATAGAGCAACCACTTAGAATAACTAACAAGTGAGTCTTTTAACTCTTCATTTAAAAGCCTCACAACTGTGATTGGACTGGTGCGGGTTAGGAGAGCTGGCAGGATAGACTACACAAACGAGTGCAGTGACGCCTAAGTACACCACTTCCAGTCTATACAGAGCCAAGGCATTGATCAAGCTCATGTCTGAATGAAGTGAAGGGAAGGCGACAGAGGTATCGCCTTTCTTCTCCAGAGTTAGACATAGACTCTAGACTCGTTGCTGTCTGTAGCTGCAAGGTCCTAACAGCAAGGGGGCTGGCTAATGGTAAAGATCCTACCCAGCACAGTTCCCTTCATCTGCTGCATGAAAACACCAAACACCACATGCTTCAGCAGCTGAACTCTACTGTATACTTTAATAGTATCAGGAAATTCTGATGCAGTGACTTTATGCAGCTCTTAAGTGGCATTAAGAATTGTAAACAGTAAACACTAAGGCTGAAAAACACAGCTACATTTCTCGTGAAAAATAATGTTTGTTTGCCTTTAATACTCCAAACCTACAGAAGGACATCTGCTGAAGTGATCACAGTTTCTTTGGCCTTGTGTATTAACCCTCTACACCCTGCTAATGCCTACCAAACATATGTGACCTGTCGCTAAGATAGATTCCCTCCATGATTAATCTGCACCCCTTGTCTTCTGGATTAGGAATCCAAAGGCCGTAGCGCTAACCATTATCCCCGGGCCATGTTCTAATATTGGACACTGAAAAATAGTTTTACTCAAATATTCTGCCTTTCTGTCTATTTCCCTTTATCTCTTGTACATAGACATATGCATACATCTACTGCATCTCTGTAAGGATATTGAGACCTAATCATAACTGCAAACTAACTCAGAAAATCTTATAGCAGTATTCTGGAAATCTAGTTATAATACTATACTGTACTGCTAGCAAATCTACTATAAAAATAAGTTTAAACCCTGATATTATTTGATTTTTACACTAGCCTTTTAAAGAGACAAGTTGATAGACGATAATGATGGAAAAGAAAAATATGCTCTTTAGTCATGGTGCTTAGTAATCTATTGTAGATATCCTGTATTATCAGAAGGGTATTCAATAAGATTTAACCATGTTTAGCTCAAAGATGTCTCAGATTAGTCTGACAAATATCAGTTTTGCTTCATAATTGGCATTTATTCATAGATATGTAAAATATGGAGGTTATTGAGAGGAAAATGGAGAATGCTGCCCTAATGCCTAATGCTTTTCTGATGCTTTTCTGTTCCATTGGGGATATTTAGAAAATCTATAAGGTTCAATAATTGTTGTGAGTTTTGCCATTTTTGTGTGAAGAACTGTGAAGAACTGTTGTGATGTGAACAGTTCTTCACCTATACTCCTGGTCAATGGTGAATGATATTTTCAACTATGTTAGCAACTCTGAATTTAATGAACATCATATTAGCAAGCTAACGTGCTAGCAATGATAAGGCTAAAGCTGGTGTTGTGGCCAAGCAGCGATAGCACGTTTACTGTCCGCTCCAATCCAGGGATGGCCACAGCACTACACTCAGTCTGTGGACCACTGCTGCTTATACTGTTGTTGTTCAGTCAGCTGCAGAGAAAAGTGACATTCTAACACACAAAGAGCTGAAGTCAAACCGAGTGCTAAAAACAATGAAAAATGTTCACTGCAACGACTCTCTGTGGTCTTCATGCCGTGTTTTTTTTTTGTTTTTTTTTTTATCTCTGAAGTTTTTTTCGTGGTTCTTCTGTTCTGGTGAACTCCAACTGTCATTTGACAGTTGCTTAGATCATCCACTTCCACCCCAGACACACAGGTCCACAGTCCAAGCTTCTGACTGTGCATCGGTGTGTCTGGAGTGGGTGAATACCCCTCTCCGTCCTCTTAACGAACGGAATTCTGTACGTGGAAAGACACAATTGCAGGATTTTAAAACCAGCTTAACACGCTGATGTTTATAAAGTATATTGTTTTCTCTGTTAACTTGTATTTAGGTTAGCATATTAGCAGGCTAGACTTATTAAATAGGGGTATGCACAAGATCACTGAGGTGAAAGGGAATGTCATTATATTTTGGTTTTTGTCATAAACCAAAGCGATGGAGAATTTTTACCAAGGGCATTAGCAGTCATTAGAAATTACCTTCTAAAATATGTATGTTTGCACCATATTTAATCACCTTCCATTACATCTCGACATTTTATTCTACACCAATCAGTCAACCAGCTCGCGCTTGTGCAGGTTTAGTTGGGGCATCTACTCAGTTATAAAAATTTGTCATCTGGGAACCACAAATGTCTTTGTGTTAATATACCTCATGATAAACATTCCATATGGTCAGTATTATTTTGAAAACAGGAAAGTCATTAGGGTTTATTTATTCATAGGGTCATAAATGTTACACACATACACTTGTAAATATTAAAATTGCTGAGCTTTGCAAGTGCTAGAGCCACTGACCAATTCCATTATATTGTTGCAAAAGATGTGACAGTGAGTACAATGTTTTTGTTATACATCAATTTAGCATTCTAGTCACAGTGGATATGACTTTACTGAAGTTGCAAAATACATTTTTATGCATTTGTTATTTTTTAGTTTCTTCTACTACTACTACTACTCAAGTGGCACACTGTAACTTTTGTAATCCTCTATGGTGTCTGCAAAAAATACTAGTTGTGGTTATTTGTTCGGCCTCTTGTCTTGCCTGAAAATGGAGACCCAGAAATGGAGAGAAAGTCAGAAGAGACTTCTGTCATTGTATCCGCTGGGTCCACCACCCTTCATCGACATTATATTGAAATATCAAAGGTGAGGCAGATCTGCACCGACATATTGTAAAGAGCACTGAAGTGAGTGGAGGAACGAGGGGAAGAGCAAGAGGAAGCAGAAAACTGTGGGGTATAGACAGACAAAGCAAAGGAGGCAAGGGACCTGATGCTAAAATAGAAGTGTGTGTAGGTGACTGAAAGGCAGTGGCTGGCAAAGTCATAGTACAACAGGCAATCATAATTTCTAAGCCACTAGTGAGAGAAGCTGGAGAGCAGGACAAGTGGAAGGAAATCTTATTCACACAGGGCTGAGGCAAAGAATGTTGGGAACATATGTGCTGAGAGAGGCTGCGAACTCAAGAAAGGATGTTAAAAACACCAGCAAACTATAAAGGCCCCAAACATGGTCAATAGTTACTTTGGGACTGGATACACCATTGACCACCACTGTCTTGATTCATGCTCAATCATCCACCTAAGGAAATCCAAAAAAGTTGATTCTGTTCATCTGGATGTAGTGTTTTCAGTGGGCGCCGACTCCTTGCAACTTCAAAAGATTTCCAATTTGGGGACTAATTGCAAGTGGTTGCAATAACTTGTTTTGATGGCAAGGTCACCTGGTGGGAGGCAACACATCCAAAGGGTCATGTGCTGACTGACTGCAAATACTCTCAGACACATTGGCGAAGATGTACCATCTAATTTATAAAACAAGACAGATTATTAGAACTTTGCGATGATTAGTGCAACTCATCTGTGATGCATCACTTTCGGAGACTTAACTCAGCTATATTCCTATATAAACCCAAGGCTGGTTAATGCCTTTAATTTGCAGTTAAATGGCCGTCGTGTGGTATCTTCAAATCTATAATTTCAAATCTGTGATGTCCTGGCTGGACACTGAATGTAACCCAGAATTAGTAAATTGGTATATTTAGTATGCAAACAGAAGTATAGATTATTTGTAATTGAGTTTCATAATATGTGCTACAGTCATTTAGTTTTACCGTGATACCTCCAAAATATAAACGTGATGTTTCCTGTCATCATAAGAATCCTTGTGATGAAGCATCCAAACTGAATATGACTGAGGTTGTTTGAACCAAGATTTAACCTCTTTACAGTTGTATTCAAAATCACCCCCAAAGCCAATTTTTTGCAAATAACCTATAAACTCTTCATAGCCATGTATATCCAAAGAAGACAAATGACAACGACACCTCCCTTGAATGATAAACACATTCATGATTAGGCAGATACATCTCTAATTTTGTGTCAATATAGTCACATAAGAAAACAACTTTGAGTTCTTTTATGTAACAACAGCTATTTCTACAGTTATTTATGGAAACTACAGTTTGTTTTAATTCAAATTATTTTAAGACTTCAGTTTTTTAATATAAATTAAATAACTTTAAATAGCTTTGAGTGACCGGTGTGTGGTTCTTTTGTCTTGTTAAAAGTGTTTGTCCAGAATAACACCCTAAGGACTCAGCTCTTCAGTCTTACAGGTGTGTATGTGTTATATTTTAAGCTTCTTTAAGTTAGCTAAATTTGTCATCCTATTTAACCTCCTAAGACCCGAACTCTTCCACGGCATGCATTTTTAATTTCTCTTTGATATTTGGGCTGATTGGGGCCCGATGAATGTAAAAACAAAGAATTACCAGATTTTTTTTTTACATTGTTTTTGTTTGTAAGACAAATAAGAGCCACATATGAGGATATTCGTTTAAAATTTTGATAGAACAGTAGCAGTATAATGTCCTCGTAAGTGGATATCAGGCCCTTGTAGAGCATAATTGAGTATTTTGGGCTAAATAACCCAAAACGTGATGTCCACATATGTGGACGCCAGGTCCTAGGAGGTTAATGACCTTTGCTAATCACACTAATCAGTCATTGTTGGGCTCAAGACAATCCAAATATAATGTTTTTTAAAAATACTTAAAATACTTTCTAAATGTGCCATAAACATATCTGGAGAAGCACACACTATCACATCTCAGCTGTTATGAAGGCATGAGGTCTCCTCTGCTACTATATTGCCCTTTAGAACTGTAACATTATTGCTTCTAATTGTGCTAACACCGCAGTGTTCTGACATTCAAGAGCAACATTATTACCCCATCGTCAGAATCTAGCTGCATCATGTTACATAAAAAATGAGGGTTTACAGATAAGTCAGCTTTAAATTTCCTGAGAATACAGTTTAGAATATACAGAGCTGATGATACATCTATGAAGCAGCTTTCAACAGATTCCAGTATTCTTTAAGACTGCTGTTGTACAAGAGGTTCATTTTGTCAGACTTCACATTCACCATAGCAGCTTTCCTCATATTACCAAGATTTGTGGTGTCGGATGTTTTGTAGTTTATTTTAAAAACTGCATCTGGTCATTACTATTAAAAGTAACTTAGTAAATATTTAATGATTTTCTAGTGCTATTGGCATAGTATATATAATATGGTTAAAGGTAGGGCAATGCCAGTCAGTTAGTTACACCGTCAAACTGAAATATTTCAACATTTGTTGGATAGATTATAACAAAAGGTAATCTCAGTATTCCAATCTATAATTACTGTGTACTTTTTATTAAGTGCTAAAAAGAAATTATTAGGGTTGTGGTAAATATTTTGTCAGTGCTGGCTTTTATTTCGAATGATCATTATAAAATGCTATCTTACATAGGCATTAAACAGAGGAAGAAATATGCCAGAGCATAGCAGCTATTAATGCTGTCATTTAATAGAAAAATTTTGAAACTTTGCAGAACTACATTTCTTCTATAATATGCTTAATAAAGTAGAAAAAAATGGAATACAATCTTAAAAATCTTAGGCCAATAAATCCTAAATAGGTTCAATAGAGTTTGTGACTGTCACATTTAGACACTGAGCTCATGATAAATGTAAAGCAGAGCTGGTCAAACGGCTATTTGAGCACCTGAAGTTGGTCTTGATCTGTCCAGCAGCTTGGCTCATACAGTAGCATGCAAACTGTGGCCGCTCAGCATAATAAGCACAGTTAACAATGAATCTACAGAGTAGCTGAGGTGAATAATTGGAACGGAGGCTTTTTGTGTGTATATGTAGAACTGTATATATATCTGAAAGATGGTCCTTTTGAAATGTTCTTTTATTAAGAGCATGCAAAACTAATTTCAAGTATTCATATCTTAGTGCTTTAAGTTTCTTTTTTCTACAAATTTTTATAAACAAATAGAGCTAAAATGAAGCTGACTGAGCAGTTCAGAATGTAAGATGTGTGGTGTAACTCAAGCTTATGAGGTGTATTTAATTATACAAAAATATTACTGGATAATTATTGAGGCAAGCACAGATCATTCATAATTTAGAGAGTGCAAATGAACTTTTATTGATTATGGCTGTATACATGTCGGACGTATTAGTTAATCAATATCTTAATACTGTTGTGGATAGTAGTTTAAAATGTGGCTAATTAAGTTCATTAAATGTGACTAGCTAATTAGCTTTCTGAGAGAAGTTCAGGGTGGGTTTGAGAGAAATATCACTTCCTTTTGGTTTAATTGCTTTTTGAAAACTTGGGCTACCTGACCATGATGTAGTCACAAGTTAGCCCTTGAAATACTGTCAGTATATATATATATATATATATATATATATATATATATATATATATATATATTTGTGATTCAAGCTGCAATGGTTGCACGATATATATATATAAGATAAGATAAGATAAGATAAGATAAGATAAGATAAGATAAGATAACCTTTATTAGTCCCACACGTGGGAAATTTGTTTTGTCACAGCAGGAAGTGGACAGTGCAAAAGTTATGAGGCAAAAATTAGAATACAATAAGAATAAATACAGTACACAACTGTACAGAATAGAATAAAATAAAATACTATATACAGTAGAATAAAATAAAATAAATATACAATAAGATAAAAATAGAATACAAATACAAATACTATATACAACTGAGTAAAAATACAACGATGACAGAAAGGATTATTGCACTTAGTATTATTGCATATGTATGGATGTGTGTGCTTGATCAGTTAAAGTCTTTATTATGGAGTCTGACAGCAGTGGGGAGGAAAGACCTGCGAAATCTCTCCGTCCCACACCGTGGGTGCCGCAGTCTCCCACTGAAGGAGCTGCTCAGTGCTGTCACAGTCTGCTGCATGGGGTGGGAGATGTTGTCCATCAGGGATGACAGCTTAGCCGCCGTTCTCCTGTCACTCACCACCTCCACTGGGTCCAGAGGGCATCCTAGAACAGAGCTGGCCCTTCGGATCACCCTGTTCAGTCTCTTCCTGTCCCCAGCAGATACATATATATATATACTGGCTGAAGAAGCTGACTGCACTCCACGAGCGTCTGGCAGCACAAATGAACCAGCTGCTAGTTAACGAGAGACACCCGGAATGGCTAACTGAAGGCCGGACGGTCCTGATCCCCAAGGACCCCAAGAAGGGACCGGTCCCCTCCAACTACCGACCAATAACCTGCCTCAGTACTACATGGAAGCTCCTGTCAGGCATCATATCGGCTAAGATGAACAGGCACATGGGTCAATACATGAGCGGGACACAGAAAGGAATTGGCAAGAATACCAGAGGCGCAAAACACCAGCTACTGGTAGACAGAACAATCAGCCGAGACTGCAAGACCAGACTGACCAACCTGTGCACTGCCTGGATTGATTACAAGAAGGCCTATGACTCAATGCCCCACAGCTGGATACTGGAATGCCTAGAATTGTACAAGATCAATGGGACCCTAAGAGCCTTCATCAGGAACTCAATGGGGATGTGGCGTACAACACTAGAGGCCAACTCCAAGCCCATAGCACAAGTCACCATCAAGTGCGGGATCTACCAAGGAGATGCTCTGTCCCCACTGCTGTTCTGCATAGGCCTGAACCCCCTCAGTGAGATCATTAACAAGACTGGCTACGGATACCGACTACGGAACGGAGCAGTTGTCAGCCACCTCCTGTACATGGATGACATCAAGCTGTATGCCAAGAGTGAACGAGACATCGATTCACTGATCCACACTACCAGGCTATACAGCAATGACATTGGAATGTTGTTCGGACTGGAGAAGTGTAGTCGGATGGTAACAAAGAGAGGGAAGGTAGTCAGAACTGAGGGGATTGAACTACCAGAAGGCAACATTGCAGACATAGAGGACAGTTACAAGTACTTGGGGATCCCGCAGGCGAATGGGAACCATGAAGAGGCCGCTAGAAAAGCTGCAACCACCAAGTACCTGCAGAGGGTCAGGCAAGTCCTGAGGAGTCAGCTGAATGGTAAGAACAAGATCCGGGCCATCAACACGTACGCCCTGCCCGTGATCAGGTACCCTGCTGGGGTAATAGGCTGGCCAAAGGAGGAGATAGAAGCCACTGACATAAAGACAAGAAAGCTCCTTACCATGCATGGAGGGTTTCACCCCAAGTCCAGCACCCTGAGGCTGTACGCTAAGCGGAAGGAAGGGGGCCGGGGACTGGTGAGTGTCAGCACCACAGTCCAGGATGAGACAAGGAACATCCAAGAATACATTGGGAAGATGGCCCCAACTGACCGAGTGCTCAGTGAATACCTCAGGCAGCAGAAACCCAAGAAAGAGGAGGGAGACGAGGAACCATCATGGAAGGACAGGCCCCTGCACGGTATGTACCACCGGCAGATAGAGGAGGTGGCTGATATCCAGAAATCCTACCAGTGGCTGGACAAAGCTGGACTGAAAGACAGCACAGAGGCACTAATCATGGCAGCACAAGAACAAGCTCTGAGCACAAGATCCATAGAGGCTGGGGTCTATCACACCAGGCAAGACCCCAGGTGCAGGCTGTGTAAAGATGCCCCAGAGACAATCCAGCACATAACAGCAGGGTGCAAGATGCTAGCAGGCAAGGCATACATGGAACGCCATAACCAAGTGGCCGGCATAGTGTACAGGAACATCTGTGCCGAGTATAACCTGGAAGTCCCGAGGTCAAAATGGGAGATGCCCCCAAGGGTGGTGGAGAATGACCGAGCTAAGATCCTGTGGGACTTCCAGATACAGACGGACAAAATGGTGGTGGCTAACCAACCGGACATGGTGGTGGTAGACAAACAGAAGAAGACGGCCGTAGTGATCGATGTAGCGGTTCCGAATGACAGCAATATCAGGAAGAAGGAACACGAGAAGCTGGAGAAATACCAAGGGCTCAGAGAAGAGCTCGAGAGGATGTGGAGGGTGAAGGTAACAGTGGTCCCCGTGGTAATCGGAGCACTAGGTGCGGTGACTCCCAAGCTAGGCGAGTGGCTCCAGCAGATCCCGGGAACAACATCGGAGATCTCTGTCCAGAAGAGCGCAGTCCTGGGAACAGCTAAGATACTGCGCAGGACCCTCAAGCTCCCAGGCCTCTGGTAGAGGACCCGAGCTTGAAGGATAAACCGCCCGCAGGGGCGTGCTGGGTGTTTTTTTTATATTTATTTATTTATTTATTTATTTTACTTAATGATGATATGGTAAACCAGCAGCAGTAGCTTATGAGAACATGATCACATCTTATGAATTTTTTTTGGTACCACTTTACAATAAGGCTCCCCTTATAGATGCTAATAAATAGTTTATAGCTATATTATTAATTAATTTGTAAATGCTTTATAAACCATTATTAATGGTTTATTATGCATTAGTTAAGGGTGAGAAAGAGGAAAAAAACTGACCGGTTTCTTGCCAAATAGTGAGCCAAATGTGTTCACCTATATATTTCATCTAGAGTTGCTATATTAAACATTTCAGACTAAGTTACTATCCTGTAAGCACAATCAGCATTTGTAAACATATTTTTTATCATATAAAATTGTACTTCAGAAATGCATTATAAATATCCACAACTATCAATCGGAGCTTTGTAGTAAAGTGTAAAGCATAAAACCATTTATTAATCACTAATAAACATTTATAAATGACAAAAGATAGCTTTGTCGTAAAGTTTAAAACATGTCAACATTTATTAAGGACTAATAAACATTTATAAATGCCAAATGGGAGCCTTATTGTAAAGTGTAAAGCATAACACCATTTATTAATCACTAATAAACATTTATAAATGACAAAAGATAGCTTTCTCGTAAAGTTTAAAACATGTCAACATTTATTAATCACTAATAAACATTTATAATTGCCAAAAGTGAGTCTTAAATGTATAATGTCACCATTTATAACACTTAGACCTAAATTACAATCAGTGCTTGAAATAACATTTAACTACTGTCAAAAATGGCAATGTATTGTAAGTGTCACGGCGAGTGAGGTGAGCCGTGTGGAGGCAATGAAGGAGGATCCAAACGCAGGCAGTCGTGGTTTATTGAGCATGAAAGTAAATACAAACGGCAAAGGGAGCTATGACTAACTAGACTGGGAACAAACTAACTACAGAACACGAACCTGAACATGAGCAGAAACACTTGGCGGTTGACAGCAGGGAAACACACAGATGACGCAGGGTGGAATACACAGACGGACCAGCAACTACAATGACGGCAGACATGACTTAAATACACGGAGAATCACAGGGGAATTACACACAGGTGGTGGACACAGCTGGGAATGATCAACAAGACGAGACAAAGGTAAAACTGAACACACTCACATGAGACGCAGACCATCACAATAAAACAGGAACAAGAAACCATCACACTAAGACACAAACTCGACAGAGAGACAGACAGACAATGGCACATGGAGCTAGACAAATACTAAGCAGACACAACCGAAGAACAAATCCTAAACACCACAGAAACATGAAACTCAAATAATAAACATCATCATCATCAACACTACAAGAGAACAAGAAAACAATCCCTGATGCAAACTAAAACATAATAAAACTCAAACTACTGGGTCCAACGGACCCAGAACCGTGACAGTAAGAGTAACACATGTAACATTAAATGTGTTTTTTAAAGATCGAGCTGAGTCAAGTTAAGCCAAGCTAGGTAGGTGCAAGTGGAAAAGGACTATTAGAGATCAAAAAGTCTGATCGAAATTGAGGCCATTCAATTTCGGTGTAAAGACGTTAAACTACATATGTGAAGGTCTCATAATGGTTTGACTTCTGCTGATAATTACCCACACCTTTTTTCCACCCCTTGGCTCATGTGATGTGTTTCATAGTTGGTCAACGACCCTGGTAAAGACAACCCGCTCTGGGTTTTAAATACCTGGGACTCTCCAACGTTTAGTTTTAGATCTAACGAAGGTTCTCAGAGGAGAGGTGAAAGGTCTTCAATGCACTTAGAGAATTCCAGCTGCTTTCTTTCAAAGCTCATCAGACTACCATGACGTGGATGACTGGGAACCCTTTTTTCTCATTTACTGTGTGCAGTCCCTCTGGAGTCATCCCTGTTGGAGCTTGTCAGTAGCAAAGTCCTGAAAGTACAAAAAGGAATACTGAAGAGAGCTTAACACCATTCCTGCTTGAATTTGAAGGCCGATTTAAGTCTATCCTTTCAGAGTTGAAGAGTTAAGGACATGCTACCTGTGGATCGTTGTTCTAGGCGTATGATTCTCGCTTTGGGTGCGAGAGGTCCCGGGTTTAAATCCCGGACGAGCCCCCTTAAAATCACAGACTCTTACCTTCATGGAATTCTTTGGTAAGACACATTCCTTCTGGGGCATTGTAAATGTGTTGGGTGCCAAACCATTCAATGTGATCTGTGACACCAATTTGTCCTTCTAAAATAACGTTTTTGATTTTGTGAAAGAGTAACTCTCATGACTCATTGAGTGATGCCATTGACTGCACAGTCCCTGCCACGCAATCTGTATATGTCACATTTTGAGATTGCCTTGGAAACCTTACTGGGCAGGTACTAAAAAAATACCTGTAACCAGGTACTATCACCTAATGGAAACTTTAAAGATCGAGCTGAGTCAAGTTAAGCCAAGCTAGGTAGGTGCAAGTGGAAAAGGGCTATTAGAGATCACAAAGTCTGATCGAAATTGAGGCCATTCAATTTCGGTGTAAAGACGTTAAACTACATATGTGAAGGTCTCATAATGGTTTGACTTCTGCTGATAATTACCCACACCTTTTTTCCACCCCTTGGCTCATGTGATGTGTTTCATAGTTGGTCAACGACCCTGGTAAAGACAACCCGCTCTGGGTTTTAAATACCTGGGACTCTCCAACGTTTAGTTTTAGATCTAACGAAGGTTCTCAGAGGAGAGGTGAAAGGTCTTCAATGCACTTAGAGAATTCCAGCTGCTTTCTTTCAAAGCTCATCAGACTACCATGACGTGGATGACTGGGAACCCTTTTTTCTCATTTACTGTGTGCAGTCCCTCTGGAGTCATCCCTGTTGGAGCTTGTCAGTAGCAAAGTCCTGAAAGTACAAAAAGGAATACTGAAGAGAGCTTAACACCATTCCTGCTTGAATTTGAAGGCCGATTTAAGTCTATCCTTTCAGAGTTGAAGAGTTAAGGACATGCTACCTGTGGATCGTTGTTCTAGGCGTATGATTCTCGCTTTGGGTGCGAGAGGTCCCGGGTTTAAATCCCGGACGAGCCCCCTTAAAATCACAGACTCTTACCTTCATGGAATTCTTTGGTAAGACACATTCCTTCTGGGGCATTGTAAATGTGTTGGGTGCCAAACCATTCAATGTGATCTGTGACACCAATTTGTCCTTCTAAAATAACGTTTTTGATTTTGTGAAAGAGTAACTCTCATGACTCATTGAGTGATGCCATTGACTGCACAGTCCCTGCCACGCAATCTGTATATGTCACATTTTGAGATTGCCTTGGAAACCTTACTGGGCAGGTACTAAAAAAATACCTGTAACCAGGTACTATCACCTAATGGAAACTTTAAAGATCGAGCTGAGTCAAGTTAAGCCAAGCTAGGTAGGTGCAAGTGGAAAAGGGCTATTAGAGATCACAAAGTCTGATCGAAATTGAGGCCATTCAATTTCGGTGTAAAGACGTTAAACTACATATGTGAAGGTCTCATAATGGTTTCACCTCTGCTGATAATTACCCACACCTTTTTTCCACCCCTTGGCTCATGTGATGTGTTTCATAGTTGGTCAACGACCCTGGTAAAGACAACCCCCTCTGGGGTTTAAATACCTGGGACTCTCCAACATTTAGTTTTAGATCTAACGAAGGTTCTCAGAGGAGAGGTGAAAGGTCTTCAAGGCACTTAGAGAATTCCAGCTGCTTTCTTTCAAAGCTCATCAGACTACCATGACGTGGATGACTGGGAACCCTTTTTTCTCATTCACTGTGTGCAGTCCCTCTGGAGTCATCCCTGTTGGAGCTTGTCAGTAGCAAAGGCCTGAAGGTACAAAAATGAATACTGAAGAGAGCTTAACACCATTCCTGCTTGAAATTAGTATTTAGTATTTATTTATTTATTGTCATTGTCAAGAACAATGAAATTGCGTTTGGGGCTTCCATACAACCCAAAAAAAGAAGAAAATAATAAATACCCCTTAAAACCCAAGTGTACATATTTAACCCAGTGTGACTCCAATGCAATAAGACAATCCTTAGCAATAATGTTCGTAGAAATTCAGACAAAGACCTGAGAAACATGACAAAATACAACAATGCAACCCATTCAATATTATTGTACTGTGAGATATGATATCAGATATGATAGTTATCTATTTAAGAAAGAGGGGGGGGGGGGGCAGGAGGGGGAAGAGAATAAAGATATGATGCACCAATGCAGACCAGTTCATTGCTATTAAGAAGTTGGATATGGTTATTGTCCGTGAGAGGGGGGCAGAGAGTTCAGGAGCCTCACAGCCTGTGGATACAGGCTGTTGGCCAGTCTGGATGTTCTGGCCTGTATAGACCTGTACCTTCTCCCTGAGGGCAGCAGATGGAAAAGGTGGCGCGCAGGGTGATGTTGGTCCCGCAGGATACTGTGCACCCTCCTCAGACAGCGAGTGGGGAAGATATTACTGATCTCTGGCAGACTTGTTCCAATAATTCTGCCAGCTTCTTTCACCACCCGCTGGAGTGCTTGCTGATCGGCCTTGGTGCAGCTGGGGAACCACACTAGAAATCCATACGTCAGAACGCTGCTGATGGCACAGTTATAGAAGTTCAACATCAGAGATCTGGGAATGTGTGCGCTCCGCAGTCTCCTCAGGTAGTAGAGGCGCTGTTGGGCCTTCCGTACAACTGAGGTGATATGGTTGCCCCAGGACAGGTCCTCGGTCACAGTTACCCCCAAGAATTTAAAACTGCTCACCCTCTCCACCGCCTCACTGCCAATGAAGAGAGGCAGATGGTTGTTATGACCCCTCTTCCGGAAATCTACAATGATCTCCTTGGTCTTTTTGGTGTTTAAGACCAAGTTATTGTCGTGGCACCATGACTCTAGTTGTTGCACCTCTGTCCTATAGTTTGTCTCATCATTGTTGGATATAAGTCCGAGCACTGTAGTGTCATCTGCAAACTTAACAATGAGATTGGACGCGCAGGAGGAAATACAGTCATGGGTGAAGAGAGTGTATAGCAGAGGGCTCAGAACACACCCCTGAGGGGCACCGGTGTTGACCACAAGGGTGGAAGAGGTGTTCTTACCCACTCTGACACTCTGTCTACGGTTAGTGAGGAAGTCCACAATCCAGTTGCACAGAGAGGAGTTAAGTCCCAGTTGGTGGAGTTTGGGACGGAGTTTGTATGGCCGGATGGTATTAAAAGCCGAACTGTAGTCTACAAAGAGGAGCCGTGCATAGGTGTTCCTGTGTTCCAAGTGCTTCAGTAATGTGTGCAGCACTGTGGCGATCGCATCCTCGGTTGACCGGTTCTCCCTGTATGCAAACTGGTGCGAGTCCAGGGATGGTGGAAAAGCAGCTCTGATGTGTTTAATGACCAGTCTCTCCAGGCATTTGGCGGGAATGGGGGTGAGTGCCACAGGTCTGAAATCGTTCAGACATGTGACATTGAAGGCCGATATAAGTCTATCCTTTCAGAGTTGCAGACTTAAACGCAGGCTTCCTGTGGCTCGTTGGTCTAGGCGTATGATTCTCGCTTTGGGTGCGAGAGGTCCCGGGTTCAAATCCCGGACGAGCCCCCTTAAAATCACAGGCTCTTAGCTTCATGGAATTCTTTGGTAAGACACATTCCTTCTGGGGCACTGTAAATGTGTTGGGTGCCAAACCATTCAATGTGATGTCTGACACCAATTTGTCTTTCTAAAATAACGTTTTTGATTTTGTGAAAGAGTCACTCTCATGACTCATTGAGTGATGCCATTGACTGCCCAGTCCCTGCCACGCAATCTGTATATGTCACATTTTGAGATTGCCTTGGAAACCTTACTGGGCAGGTACTAAAAAAATACCTGTAACCAGGTACTATCACCTAATGGAAACTTTAAAACACCAAACAGTCACCCACTCCAAAAAAAGTTCATGCCAGACTGGTTCAAACTGGAAATATTTTTTGTATGTCCTTAAATAAGCGTCCCAGTGGTCCATCAGGGTGTCGCGCTCCAGTTCCTCCTTAAGAAAAGTCAGTTTCTCTCGCTCCTTGTTAAGAAGGGCAGTTGCAGTAGGGGCAGGATTAGAAGAAGAATCTAAAGAACAAACAATTATTAAATTACAATACTAAAATAATTTATAATCTAAACTTGGGAAACTCAAATAAAATATTGATTAAAAACGGTTACAACTTGAATTTATAAAAAGCCACTTTGTAAAAATTATGTTATATACACATGTGGTGGTTCAGACATTTCTAAAACAAGGCAAATAATTCTTATGTGTACTGCCTTACCAGGGTGTTTAATATAAATTTAATGATGCACATAAACAAAACTAAAAATATACAACTAAGTGATATCAATCGTTTGGAATAACCAATAGTAATAGAGCTATTCACATGTTATGTGATGTTAGTTAGCCACTGTAGCTAGCAGCCAAATGGCTCGGTAGCTAGCTAGCTAGCATTATACTCACCTTCATGTCTAACTGCTGACGTCGTTGGCTTAGTGCAATCTAGATCATCCAGTCTCTGCTTTTTGTATCTCTTCGAACGTGTGCTAACTGTGTAAGTCGCAGACGCACACAAATTTTTATCTTCTGCTCCATCCATGGCGCAGCAACTTGAACGAGCGCCTTCAGTGTGTCTGTTCGTGCCCCTTTGGCTTGACCTTCCAGAGCGCTCCACTGCCTGTCACGCTCTGAGAGGAGGGGCTTTCCTTAATAAAGTTAACTGTGATTGGATGGTTGTATAAGCTCCTGTGGCGAGACGAGGTTGGGATATAAAGTAAATACTCTTCAGTTTTAAAGAACGACAACGCCACCCTGGGAATTTCACCCAGAGAATACTGGAAATGACACTAAATCACCAAAAAGGCACTTAGGTTCGCTATACTCAATCCAGAGACGAGGTTCAATAATAAACAAATTGACAATTTATTGGTAATTATTTAAAACACCGAATAAAAACATAATCATAAATATTCAAATACAAATATGCTTAAAAAGGTATTCAGAGCTGAGGCTTACCAGTGGAGGGGCAGGGATGCCACACACACAACTAAAGAAAGAAAACACACCAAAACACAAGTGCAACACACTATCACACACTCACACTAATAAACTAGACAAGGCAGGTGTGTACACTCAAGGGATCCCACCACCAAGGCACCCTAGTCTCCTCCACGTCGGCACTCCGCATCTGAATAAAAGAAACAAAGAAAATGTTAATATATTACAACAAACTAATGTGTAGCACCGGGGGATAACCCAACTGCAGGACCACACTGGTGATCTACAGCTAGAAAAAGGGCCTCCCACCAGTGGTGTAACAGAAAATCCAAACTACAAATCAAAAAGCAATAAAACAACATACAATCTGAATAAAACTCTAAAATCTGGAGCAAACGGAATCGCCGTACTGCTCCAACTTGCCGTCCACACGACGATAAGTTAACAGTCAATCAATATGCACGCCAGCTGACTCCGATAACCGGCATGCATATGGCCGTTGTCCACGCCGACGTCCACTGTAAAAGCTGACAGCAGCAGGGAAAGAATTCTCACAACGGGAACAGACGGTAAAAGCACAGCAAGGCAAAACAGCAGCACTTCAGTTCGCGTAGCTTGGCGCAAAACTAAGGCCCACACTTCCTGCGAAACATAATAAATAATTACTATAAAAGAACAATAGAAGGCAGAGAGCGTAACAAAAGTTGATTACGTACCAAATAAGCCGGGTCACAGAACGTAAGCAGAATAGCTCAGAGGAGGCTTCTATAGCTACGACCAGCCGCGATGGGGGCTTCAGAAGAATAACCCGCAAATGATCTCCACCACACCGAGGGGAAGTCAGGTGACCAAAAAGGAGATCACAGGCAAGCGACGCAGAGACACTCAAATGGCCACTATTTATACCAGCGCCCCCTAATGGGCCAGGCTGAAAGTGGGTTGGACCGAAGGATAACATTCATCCTGCCACATTCTACCCCTCCTTCTTGCATCGTCGCCCCGACGATGAAAAGACACCCAGATTAGTCCCAAGGCCTAAAAAATGCAGAGACAGCATGTACCCTAAGCTCAGAAATAGAATCAGCAGCCCCTTGTGCCACCTCCCCTGTTGGTCTTGGGAGATGATGGATGTTTGAATGCTGGCCAGCTGTGGACCGGGTTGTTTTTCGCACCACCACATTTCTTGTATCAGAACTCGTAGAGGGAGCAGGAAGAGAGCTAGATGGAACTGGTGCTACACTCGGAGTAACTGTACAAGTGGCTGGGACATCGGAAGTTCGGTCTTCTGGCCGGAGCAACAACTCAGGGCTACGTGGAATCACTGCCACTGGGCTGTAAGATGGTGAAACATTTACTTGAGGAGCTCCTACGCTCAGGAATAACAGGTCACTGTCACTTGATGAGTCATGTCCCGGTTCTGGGGAGGATATTTCTGGGCCACGTGGGCTACTGCTTGGAGCAGGCCCTTCTGATGGTGTGGCTGCCGTTATCACAGCCTTCAACAAGGTACGATGAACATGCTTCACGCTGCTGGGATCATCTGCAGGTGCGATGGTATATACTACCCCACCTCCTTTAGGTGCCTTCAGGATTCTATATACCGCTGGTTTCCATCGATCTTGGATTTTACATCTCCCTCTTCCACTCAAATCGCGCAGGAACACCAACTGGCCGTCATTCAATGGTGCCTCTTTCACCTTTTTGTCATGGTGCCTCTTTCTGCGGTCGGCAGCCAATTGCAATCGTTCCTTGGCTCCTTCATGTACAACCTGTAGCCGGGCTTGATGCTCCTGAATCCACTCGTGCACATCTCCACTGATGGGGTCCGGTACTCTGCCCAACAGAAAGTCCACTGGCAACCTGGGTTCTTGCCCAAACATCAATAAAAATGGAGTTTCCCCAGTAGCCTGATGGGGAGTGGTATTATAACAGTAGAGTAACTGGGGCAAACATACATTCCAGTCTCTTTTTCTGGACACTGGCAGGGTCCGCAACAAATTGTGCAAAGTCCTATTAAAACATTCACACTGACCATTTCCAGCCGGATGATAAGGAGTAGTGTGGGACTTCTCGATACCATAAAACCTGCAGAGCTGCTGGATCAGGGAGCTTTCAAAGTTACGACCCTGATCGGAATGGATACGCGCTGGTACACCAAACTTCGAAAACCACTCAGTCACGAGAACCTGGGCCACTGTAGCAGCACATTGGTCACGAGTGGGGACAGCCAATGTATACTTGCTGAAAACATCAGTCATCACCAAAACGTTCTCCAGCCCATTCCGGGAAGGTTCGAGCAAGGTGTAATCAATGGCCAAGATTTCATTTGGTCGAGAAGCCAACAAATGTCCCATGAAACTTTGAGCTGCTGGTTGGGTGTCTTTTGCAACTTGGCAACGTTCGCATCTCTGACACCAACGAGCTACCTCAGCAGACATACCTGGCCAGTAGCACCGTGAGCGGAGAAGCGCTAGGGTCCTTTCCACACCTTGATGGCCGTGCTCCTGATGAACATGAGTCAACACCTGCTCAATTAGTGCACTAGGCAGCAAAAGCTGAAGTACCACCTCGGCACCGTCAGGGAGATGAACCTGACGATACAGAACTCCTTCCCTTTCAATCAGATGATCCCATTGTCGTAGCAGCACCAGAGCAAGTGGAGCAAGCTGCTGCCGCTCCTCAAAGCTGGGTCGCTGCTTCCGTCTCCAGAACACCAAGATCTCCTTTATCACTGGGTCGACCTGTTGGAGGGCATGAAGATCAGGAGTAGTGAGATGGGGCAAAACCGTAATGGCAGCTTGTGATACCTCAGCTGGTCCCAGCCGCAAGGCTTGTTGAAGAGGTCCAGGCAAGGCTGTACCAGGAACCATGGCTTTAATCTCCTGAGGATCAGGTGGATGCTGGCGAGATAAAGCGTCTGCGTTCTTATTACTCCTTCCTGACCTGTACTTTAAGTCGAAGTCGAACTAAGCGAGCTGAGCTGCCCAGCGCTGTTCAGTAGCCCCAAGTTTAGCAGAAGACAAGTGACTAAGAGGATTGTTGTCGGTGTAAACAATACACTTATGGCCCAACAAGTACTCTCTAAATTTCTCAGTCATGGCCCACTTAAGTGCCAAAAACTCCAGCTTCATTGAGCTATAATTTAGCATATTGCGCTCAGTGGGCCTCAAACCCCGACTGGCATAGGCTATTGGCCTCACCTTACCTCCCTGCTCCTGGGAAAGCACTGCCCCTAGGCCGGCATGGCTGGCATCCACTTCTAAAATAAAAGGCAAAGAGAAATCTGCATAAGCGAGCACTGGTGCTGTTGTCAGTTTAGTCTTTAATGCCTCAAAACTTTGAGCACACTCTGCAGTCCAGTTCTCCACGACACCATGCTCTGACCTCTTCTTTGATTTTCTGCCTCCCCACTCTGCCACCAGTCTATGCAGAGGTGCCGCCAACTTGGCAAAACCCTCCACAAAACGGCGATAATAGCTGGCAAACCCAAGGAAGGAGCGTAGTTCCGAAACAGTCTTAGGAGGCTGCCAGTTAGCCACCACTTCCACCTTGCTAGGGTCCGTAGAGACACCTTGATCGGAGATGACATGGCCTAGGTAGCGAACCTCCCGCTGGAAAAAGGCACATTTGGCAAGCTTGGCTTTTAAACCTTCCTGCTGAAGCCGACCTAGCACCACATCCAGCCGCTCAAGATGTTGCGATACTGTTGATGAAAAGATTACAATGTCATCAAGATAGAGAAGCAGAGACTGGCACTGTTGATCACCGAAAAGGCGTTGCATTAGTCTCTGGAAGGTGCTAGGGGCATTACAGAGCCCAAATGGCATTCGGTTCCATTCAAATAGGCCGAAAGGAGTACAGAAGGCAGTCTTGGGCCTATCCTCTTCCGTAACTGGGACCTGATTATAGCCACTTGCTAAATCCATGGTGGAAAACCAACGGGCACCAGTCAGCGCATCTAAGGATTCTTCAATGCGCGGCAGGGGGAATGCATCTTTCCTTGTCTTGTTGTTCAGTTGCCGATAATCAACCACATGCGCGGGCTGCCATCCTTCTTCTTAACGAGCACAATGGGAGAAGCATAGGGGCTGCTACTCTCTCTAATCACCTTGGCCCCTAACAACTGGTTAATATGCTCTTTCACAACCTCGTACTCTGAAGGGGGGATGCGCCTGTAACGCTGCCGCACGGGGATATCGTCTAAGAGTGGAATGTCATGGGAGATCAAGTTAGTGCAACCCAAATCAGTATCATGAGCAGAAAAGACAGAGCTGTATTTCTTAAGGAGAGACCTCACCCGTCCCTGTTCCTCTGCTGACAGTTTAGACAAATCAATCCCTTCCATCTGATCCTGCACAGTAGGAGTGGCGGTGTGAGATGCCATTGTGGCTACGTTAGGGGGTATTTCTGTCACACCAGCGGGCAAACTGACCACATGAACATCTTCCAGGGTCCCTATAACGGTCCTAGGGTAAAGCAAGACCGCCGTAGTCCCTACATTAACAACTGGTATGTATGCAGTACCTCTAACCACTCGAACCAATGCAGGGGACGCTAAAAGTCCAGCAGGCAAGTTAACATCAGTAGGTTCAAATAACACAGTGGCACCTGAATATTGCTCAGAACAGGTGGCGGCCACTACTTTCATTACACCACCCGGAATGCAACATGCTCGCTTACCCCTCACTCTCACATGGCCAGACAAATCCAGTGGGGCTCTTATACTAACGTCATGGCACTTTTGCAGCGCCTGCACAAGGGGTTTAGGGGCCTCGGTGACAAAGCCCAAACTAAACAATGCTTCACCGTGTTGCCCAAAGAGCTCGTGGTAACACTTCCGAATGACATTCATCCCCAATACACCCGGAACCGTGGAAGGTCCTGCACCTGGAGGATCTTTAACGACCAACACGCCACACTGTGGAAGAAACTTGTCACAGAGCTCTACACTTAGCTCGATATAGCCAAGGTAAGGAATGGACAACCCATTAGCCGCTTTAAGCTGCAACCAATGACAAGCTTGGAGACGCTCTTGACCCCAGGACTCAAAATGCTGGCGGAAAAAACTTTCAGTAATGGTAGAGACCATGGACCCCGTATCAACCAAACAAGGTACTTTTATACCGCCCATGTCCACATCTATATGAGGACAGGATGAAATTAATTTCGAGACTGCCTCTGGACCATTAGAAACAACCCTTGAGCCAATAGACACCCCACCCGAACTGTGGCTCGGCAATACGGAGGGTGCTAGTTTTCCGAAGCCGTATTTAAAGGAGAGTGCCTGCGATTATGCAGAGGGGCCTGCGAAGGAGGCCGGGAACGAGGAACGCGTTCCCCATCACACTCCCGAGCAACATGTCCAGGTTGCTGACAACGACGGCATATAATGGAGTCGCCCCGTCCTGAGCGAGGCATTCGATGGGGGCCCTGCAATCGAGCAATGCTCTGAGTGAGCTGATTAAGTTGCTCCTGCTGGCGCTTTAACAATTCCTTCATCTCGCTCATCTCAGACAAATGGGTAGACTGAGCTATTCCTGAGGGACCGCTATGGACCCCATACTGAATGCCATAAACAGAAGGGACAGAACTGCTTCTATGCCTAACGCCACTAGGCAACCCTTCACGTTCCCACCTAATAGCTTCCCCGCTAATCTCCAGCAATGTCAGTGTGGGCTGCCTCCTTACTAACTGCTTTAACTCCCGCCGCAAGGTACTATCTAAGACCTGTTCAACAAATTGATCTCTTAATAAAACGTCAGCATTGGGCATGCCATTGGGGGCACTCGATTTAACTTTCTCCATAAGACCCAAGAGAGCGAGGGAAAACTCTTGCAGTGTCTCACTTTCCTGCTGTTTTCTAGAGAAGAAAGCTTCCTGCAATGCTACATAGGATTCTGAACAGCCATAAAGTTCTTGCAATATAGTAATTATCTTAGCAGGATCAGTCCTCTCTGCACTAGAGCGATATTTAATCTCCTCACGTGCTTCTCCTTCTAGGTGGTCAAACAGGAAAAATGCTTTATCAGCCAAAGACAAATGACGTGCTCTAGCACAACCTTCTAATTCCTCCAACCATTCATTCAACCCTATACCTGATTTTCCTCTAAACATAGGGCATTTTCTGTCACGGGGCACAAAAACTAGTCTCTCTGCTACAGAGACACCAGCCGTTGGGGGGTTCACAGATGATGCAGTTGAAGTAGAAGGTGTAGCACTAGTACCTGACCCAACAGCCCTCTCCTGACGCAGCCTCTCGTTGTCTGCTTTCAGCTGCGCGATCAAGTCCCTGAGTTCCTGTAACTCTTCCTCCATCTCTGTAACACAGCTGTGAAATCCCACACCAAAGTAGCTGCTGCTTTGCCTTTATTCTGTACAAAATAATATAAAAAAACTATTTACGTTACACCAAACAAAAAAAGAAGAACACACGTCTCTGTTTTAAAGAGTATATTCTGTCGACAACGCCAAGTTTGTGGCGAGACGAGGTTGGGATATAAAGTAAATACTCTTCAGTTTTAAAGAACGACAACGCCACCCTGGGAATTTCACCCAGAGAATACTGGAAATGACACTAAATCACCAAAAAGGCACTTAGGTTCGCTATACTCAATCCAGAGACGAGGTTCAATAATAAACAAATTGACAATTTATTGGTAATTATTTAAAACACCGAATAAAAACATAATCATAAATATTCAAATACAAATATGCTTAAAAAGGTATTCAGAGCTGAGGCTTACCAGTGGAGGGGCAGGGATGCCACACACACAACTAAAGAAAGAAAACACACCAAAACACAAGTGCAACACACTATCACACACTCACACTAATAAACTAGACAAGGCAGGTGTGTACACTCAAGGGATCCCACCACCAAGGCACCCTAGTCTCCTCCACGTCGGCACTCCGCATCTGAATAAAAGAAACAAAGAAAATGTTAATATATTACAACAAACTAATGTGTAGCACCAGGGGATAACCCAACTGCAGGACCACACTGGTGATCTACAGCTAGAAAAAGGGCCTCCCACCAGTGGTGTAACAGAAAATCCAAACTACAAATCAAAAAGCAATAAAACAACATACAATCTGAATAAAACTCTAAAATCTGGAGCAAACGGAATCGCCGTACTGCTCCAACTTGCCGTCCACACGACGATAAGTTAACAGTCAATCAATATGCACGCCAGCTGACTCCGATAACCGGCATGCATATGGCCGTTGTCCACGCCGACGTCCACTGTAAAAGCTGACAGCAGCAGGGAAAGAATTCTCACAACGGGAACAGACGGTAAAAGCACAGCAAGGCAAAACAGCAGCACTTCAGTTCGCGTAGCTTGGCGCAAAACTAAGGCCCACACTTCCTGCGAAACATAATAAATAATTACTATAAAAGAACAATAGAAGGCAGAGAGCGTAACAAAAGTTGATTACGTACCAAATAAGCCGGGTCACAGAACGTAAGCAGAATAGCTCAGAGGAGGCTTCTATAGCTACGACCAGCCGCGATGGGGGCTTCAGAAGAATAACCCGCAAATGATCTCCACCACACCGAGGGGAAGTCAGGTGACCAAAAAGGAGATCACAGGCAAGCGACGCAGAGACACTCAAATGGCCACTATTTATACCAGCGCCCCCTAATGGGCCAGGCTGAAAGTGGGTTGGACCGAAGGATAACATTCATCCTGCCACACTCCTCTGCGTTTAAATTAAATTTGTTTTCCCTCCCTTTGGCAGCAGAACATATTTTTTTAGCATGAATCCAGCGGGTTAGATCTACATAACAAAGTCGGAGATACATTATAACAGGTGAGACAATCCTCTTTTTTGCGTGGGACTATTTTTGATTATAGGGCTTGTTTTATATAGCATGTGAAGTTCTTTAACTCTGAACCGATTTGCACTAGACTCCCATAGAGTATTTTACGGTGTTTCGAGGTGATAATAAAATAAATTACTCATTTTTTTCCACCAGAATGTCTTTGGGAATGAGATTGCGCACCAGAATAGAAGGAAAACAAACTAAATATAAGGCACTAAGGCTCATTAAATGGCTGCAGAAGAAACACCTGCTAAAAAAGAAGCTTAGATGTCCTGTTTGTCACCATAAGATGAAAATGATTTCCGTGGTGAAGAAAGACCAATATATGTGGTATGTATAATGCATGATAATGTAGTGCATGTAGTAAATATAACAAAATATTTCGGTTATCAATGCAAGAGGGAGCATTAACCTCTTTTCATTATTATTTTCTTCATACTTAATTTTGTGATTATCTTTTCAATTAATGCTCTTGTTTAAGGGTCCATTTCTTTACTTAACTCATTGATATGTTCTCAGGTGCTGCAAAAGAGCAAGTCATAGGAGAGTTTCCAGAACAATTAGAACTGGCTCCCTCTTTGAGAAATCAAAAACATCTCTTTTCAGTTGGATGAAGTTCATTTACAGGTATATGTAGATGTAGAGATTAATAGCAATGCACCTTTCATAATTGAACACCAATACGAGACTTGTGAAATAAAATTAGGGCCTCAGTAAGTAATAATTGCCTCAATTTCTATCACAGATTTTCACAAGGGCTCAGGCTCAGACAAGTAGATATGATCGATGATGAAGTGGCTGGCAGCTCCAGAACACTAAGTAGCATGGCAAGACACATTCGACATGTTTGTATACGTGCAATTAAAAGACACAGAATAAACAATGGACACCGTCTTGGTGGTGACAGAGAATTTGTGGTTATAGATGAAAGCTGTCTCCGTCATCAGCGAAAGGTTGGTAAACTGTCAGACAGGTTTGTTAGAATCAATGCAGATCTGACTGTGTCCTCTAAACATGGAAACCTTTACCATAAGTAAAAAAAATTAGTAGAAGCAACCATCTTTTTGAATGTTTCTTTGTAGATATTTAATTTTATTCTTTTTCATTTTAATTCTGTTTAATTTTATTCTTTTTGTTTTCAGTATGCACGTGGACGCTTTGGAAATGCATGGAAAAGGAAGAAATGGGTATTTGGAATGATGGGAATTAAAGACAAAAGGCGAAGGCTCGTGTTAAAACTTGTTGAAAAACGATCAAGGCGCCACCTTGTTCCTCTGATCAGACAGCATGTTAAGTTGGGTAGTGCCATTATCAGTGATGAGTGGAGAGCCTAGAAAAATGTTTTGACAAACATAGGGTACAGACATTACACTGTAAATCACAGCAGGTGGTTTGTAGATCCTCAATCTGGCAGTCATACACAGCATATCGAAAGGGCTTGGATGACCATCAAAGGACATGTCCGTAGACTAAGAGGAAATCGCACTGAGAAGTTGCTGGAGGAACACCTGATGGTTCTTGAGTGGTCATCTTGGCTTGGTTCGCGACACCCTGATGGACCACTGGGACGCTTATTTAAGGACATACAAAAAATATTTCCAGTTTGAACCAGTCTGGCATGAACTTTTTTTGGAGTGGGTGACTGTTTGGTGTTTTAAAAAACACATTTAATGTTACATGTGTTACTCTTACAATACATTGCCATTTTTGACAGTAGTTAAATGTTATTTCAAGCACTGATTGTAATTTAGGTCTAAGTGTTATAAATGGTGACATTATACATTTAAGACTCACTTTTGGCAATTATAAATGTTTATTAGTGATTAATAAATGTTGACATGTTTTAAACTTTACGACAAAGCTATCTTTTGTCATTTATAAATGTTTATTAGTGATTAATAAATGTTGACATGTTTTAAACTTTACGACAAAGCTATCTTTTGTCATTTATAAATGTTTATTAGTGATTAATAAATGGTGTTATGCTTTACACTTTACAATAAGGCTCCCATTTGGCATTTATAAATGTTTATTAGTCCTTAATAAATGTTGACATGTTTTAAACTTTACAACAAAACTCTCTTTTGTCATTTATAATGTTTAGTAGTCATTAATAAATGGTGTTATGCTTTACACTTTACAATAAGGCTCCCATTTGGCATTTATAAATGTTTATTAGTCCTTAATAAATGTTGACATGTTTTAAACTTTACAACAAAACTCTCTTTTGTCATTTATGTTTAGTAGTCATTAATAAATGGTGTTATGCTTTACACTTTACAATAAGGCTCCCGTTTGGCATTTATAAATGTTTATTAGTCATAAATAAATGGTGTCATGCTTTACACTTTACAATAAAGCTCCCATTTGGCATTTATAAATGTTTATTAGTCATACATAAATGGTGTCATGCTTTACACTTTACAATAAGGCTCCCATTTGGCATTTATAAATATTTATTATTCATTAATAAATGGTTTTATGCTTTACACTTTACAACAAAGCTCCGATTGATAGTTGTGGATATTTATAATGCATTTCTGAAGTACAATTTTATATGATAAAAAATATGTTTACAAATGCTGATTGTGCTTACAGGATAGTAACTTAGTCTGAAATGTTTAATATAGCAACTCTAGATGAAATATATAGGTGAACACATTTGGCTCACTATTTGGCAAGAAACCGGTCAGTTTTTTTCCTCTTTCTCACCCTTAACTAATGCATAATAAACCATTAATAATGGTTTATAAAGCATTTACAAATTAATTAATAATATAGCTATAAACTATTTATTAGCATCTATAAGGGGAGCCTTATTGTAAAGTGGTACCTTTTTTTTTTTTTTTACTTTCCCCCTTTTCTTGCTGTTCCCCTTTGTTGGCACCTCAGAACAGCAGTAACATGGCTTTACTTCTGCAGCTTAAATAACACAAGCCAAATCATCATGGCTCAGACGGATTGTAAATAGTCGAGGGGGCGATAAATTTGTCACCGCTTGGACGGAGATAGGGCACATTACCTTCAGAGGAAGCATATTTCACCTTTCCCTGGGGCTGATGAAATGCGGAGCACAGGGGCAACACAGCATCTGTAAGTGAGGCTTTCTTTATGGCCTGATTAAGTCATCTGATGCTAGCTATATCCAGCTGTACAGCTTTATTTCACCTCCCACTGTGGCACTATTGTAATCATCCAGGAGGACTACAGAGGTAAAACACCATCGGAATAGCTCTTGTAATATGATGAGGACTCTCATTTCCCTTCTAGTTTTATGTCAGCTATTGTAATGTCTTATAAATTAATACTGCTTAGTAAGAGCATTTTCTCTGATTGTGTAAATGCTTAGCACTGCTGTGATTGCAGATTTGTAAATGTGTACAATGTTTAATTTATCTTTACTGGGGAACCATACAGTATCCTTAATTAAAAATGTGGCATTGAAGTGGAATTATATGGATGATAAAATGCTGTGCTGCTTTTTTTCTTTTAAGCAGAACTGCAGAAATTCTGACCCACTCTGACACATGAATGAAGTTTCATCTTTTGGCAAAGCTTTTCTGGAAAACAAAAGTTATGTTAGTGCTTTTCAATGAACTGCAATGTTTTTTTCCCCCTTGAGGCTTAATAAAAGTGTCAAGTGCATTTTCTGCCTTAGAAGTCGTGGGGAGCTTAATATTTTAGTATTTCAAAAACTGCATGCACTTGTTGATTTCACTAAAATATCTGCATTTGGATTAAAACCAGAATGGGGTGTTACTTATGGCAGACGTTCTGAAACCTGTTGCTTCTCCTCGTGCATGCGAACAAATTAAAATGCCAAAAAAATATGCATTTGCTGTTATTCATTCATACTTCCAAAGCTACATGTAGAACCTTAAATAAAACCCTTGAAATAATTACCTTTGAAGTTGTACGCTCAGAGTAAGCAGAAACTTAAATGATTACAGAGTTATCTGCAACCATTTATTATAGTGCTCAGATTAGCAGGCATCATATTACTATAATGCACCTTCCTTTTATGAAACGTTAAAAATCAATAGTTTTTGAATGATACTGTGAGAGATATCGGGTTCTCCCACTGTACTCTACACAGTGTATGTGACCAAATCCGAGTGCACTTTACGTGCCACAGGGTTTTGCGAAAGAAATGTCTCTTTTAGAGAGAGAAGGTGTGTATGTGTGTGTAGGTGTGCACACATGTGTGTCCAAGCAGCATTAGCCAGCCAGTAGCACTTTGGGCTTCAGTCTCTGTGTCCAGACTCACAGGCTCCGGACAAGAAGGGGCCAGAGGGTGTATGATGCAAAAATACCAGCAAAGTATTTAGAGAGCATGCACTGTTAACCCTTTACTCAATGGTAATAATACAGCATGTGAAACACAGAACTGTCAAGGTTTAAATAAAAATACAGCCTATGTATTCCCTGATTTAACTCTTAGGATAAAGTCGCTAGGAGCCAATGCAGTTGACGTTGCAATAAACATCACAGTCATCTATTTTCTCTCTCTATAGACATCCATAGCCAGTGTCCCTATTATACTAAGAATGTATGAAGAATGCAAGTTATTACAGTGACATACACTTAAAGCTTGCTGTCTACATCATCTATGACATGCTTTAATAATCTGTAACAGCTCTAGATAGCAGACCTGCAAAAAAAGCAGCACAGGCCATCACCACAAAACAGTTATTAAGCTATTTTGACTGTTTCTAAGGTGATGCTAACTGCTTAAGGGCTGGTTTTGCTAGTGGCTAGGTCCGCAGCACAGAGACTAGCCCAAAGTAGACATTGGGAAACAAAGCAATGCATTTTAAGGTATGGTCTTTAATATGTAAGAAAGGTTCAGGAACAGTGAGGGATTATTAAAACGAAGCCGTAGAAAATGATTCAAACTGGAGAACAGGACAAGTAGTTGTAAGACTGTTTTAAAGGGGGAATCACTTGACACAGACACCATAGCTTCTGATGCTAACATGTGCTATTTATACGTTCAGACACTCTTCCTGCTGTGTGACAATTATCTTTGCAACAGGTGATCGCTGTAACTTCAGCGCGTCTAAATCTTGCTCAGTTGTGATCTCATAGATGAAAAGCAAGTCTGTAATGAAGTGTGCAAACCTGGGATGACCCAACCATCATCTGGAGGTTTCAGTGGTAGTCACAGCTGGGTCAACAACTATAACCCAGAAACCAAACAGCAGTCTTTGCTGTGGAACAGCCAACAGTCTCAAAGTCCAAAGAAGGGAAATCATTTTTGGAGTGTAATTATCTTTAACACCAAATTTTCCAAAGCGAATTAGACTTCCAAGCAGTTTTCCATGTGTTGGCAGTCTGCTATGCTATTAATTCCACTTTCAAAGAATATCTCTATTTCCTTTCTTTTCTTTTTTTGGCATTGTCAAAAATGGAAAATTGTACTTTATATTTATTGATGTAGTTAGTGTTTGTGTACCAGACTGACTTATATTTAAAAGCATTACCAAATATTGAATCTGTCTAGGGATGTTCAGATGGTAGGGTTATGTACTCATTTTAAGAACATAAACACTGCAACAATGTTTCCTAACTACATCACATCAAAAAGGGTTACACAGAAAAATATTGTTCAAATACATTTTTTTTTTTTACACAATTGATTTTACTTGATGTGCCCGGACATGTTTGTTTCCACATGTGCAGCTACCACCAAACTTTCTAAGGCCAATAATATTTCTGGATCAGAAATCTATTTATGTTCAAAAAGGTGAAGCATCGCTTGTACATTTTGGCAGGAGAGAACAGATGGTGAGGCAGAGCCATCTGACAGACCTGTTTGTGTTTTTCAAATCAGGAAATTCTATATAGCATGTCCCTTAATCATTTTATAACCGCCCCCTCTCTGTTTTCATCTGTTTTTGTCTCTCTCTTTTTCTCTCTCCATTCTCGCTCTCTCCCCTCACTTTCCAGCCTTGCTTATTATCATCTCAGTATGTGCCAGACTTTATCTAATCCTCGTGCCTCTCTTCTCTTTCCTTGTTTTAGCCCTCAATGAGCGGTGCTGTTTTCTCATGACACCTCAAATATGGAGGAAGAGAAGTTGGTTTTATATGCAATAACTGAGTGTATTTTACCCTGAACCACAACACGCTTTACGCCATTTTGTGGGGGTTTAACAGGGTAAGAGTCCAAGAGAATGTTTTAGAAAGATCCATCATGTTGCAGGCAAGTATTATCAGACGGTATCGTCGCTGTCCGGAAACACTATGTGTTTCGTATCCACGAGTTGAGAAATTTCTCCACACTGTTATGGTGGAGTCGATCCATAATCCTGCTTCTCGTGATTACTTTTATTCTTAAAAATATGAAGTGACAATGGACAGAAAAATCTCCTTAATCACCTCTCAATATTGGTGGGCTAATTGCTTTGCCAGTTTCCTGATTAGGTGAAGCAATTCTTGCCAGCAAATTTATCAGCTATTGCAATGAAGTGATAAAAGATATCAAAGACCGGTGCTATACTGTGTGTGATGGCAAATTAGTACCCTGCTGGTTGCCAATTTTCTGCTTTCAGGAACTTTTATAGTCGTGTGAATGTTATTAAACCACTGTTTGGTAGGTATTCTTGTAAAATTCCCAATAATAGAAGAATATTTGTCTTAAATGTTTCAGGTCTCCAGTAAATATTGTTTTGATGTACCACGTGGAAATACAATCTACTTTATTAAAAGTCATGTTACAAGCTTGATAAACAAAAATCAGAAAAACTGACAGAGACTGCAACGATAACATGAAGTCATGTGACTCAATATGATTCATATAGCAATTCAGAAATCATAATCTGAATTTCTTTTCTCAAATGTCCTTCATCTGCTGACAACAGCTTCTCCTGTACTTTCTCCAGACAATTTAACTTGACAAGAGGTAGAGAAATAGCAAATTGAAGCATAATCAAACAGAAAAAGAAATGTAAGCATCATGTTTTCAAGCGACAATATTAGGAAAATAAGAATAATGCTCTCAAGGTGGTGTACGTTCAAAGTTGTGGAAGTTTCAACACACCAGAGGAATCTTTGATATGATGGATGTTAAATATTGTGCCTAGTAAATTCATGGCCAATAAAAAAGTGAAGGGATTAAAATAGCTTTATTGATTCTTAAGTTATTATTTTATATTGTAGCTATGCTCAAGATTTGCCTTTGGTAACTGTCAGTCCTGTTGATGATCTGAGTGCATGAAGTCACAAGTTTTTGTGAGTTTTGTCAGTTGGTGGTGCAGCCACAACAACCTGGTGCTGAATGCCCAGAAGACAGTGGAGATTATTGTGGACTTCAGGAAGCACACAGCCCCACTCCCCCCCATCATCCTGACTGACACCCCCATCACCTCTGTGGACTCATTCCGCTTCCTGGGTACCACCATCACCCAGGACCTGAAGTGGGAGCCCACCATCACCTCCGTCATCAAGAAAGCCCAGCAGAGGATGTACTTCCTGAGGCAGCTGAAGAAATTCAACCTGCCAACACGGACGATGATGCAGTTCTACACTGCAATCATCGAGTCCATCCTCACCTCCTCCATCACCGTGTGGTACGCTGGAGCCACTATCAGGGACAAACAGAGACTGCAGCGTGTTGTGCGCTCTGCTGAGAAGGTGATTGGCTGCAGACTCCCATCTCTGCAGGACCTGTACACCTCCAGGACATTGCGGCGTGCAGCTCGGATCTCAGCTGACCCTTCTCACCCTGGACACAGTCTGTTTGACCTGCTCCCCTTGTTAGGAGGTGGTGGGTAGGTGTACTGTTGTTGTTTGGGTTTTGTTTTCCTTTTGGTTATAGGTAGGCGAGGCGGGGCTTGATGGCATTCCAACACACCTGCGACGCATCGGACGTCATCAGTGAGCGCTTTTAGGGAGCAGAGTCACGGACGTCTGGTGTCGGAGTATTATCGCTGTCACAAGTGGTAACGAGTTAGCACAGGCTGCATCTGTTGATTTTACGCTGTGGAGCTGTATGTTTTAAAAGATCCACGTTTCGCCTACTTTTCTTTGTCTTAGCCTGTTCCATCGCCTGCCCGCCTACCTAGGATTTTGTGTTGGCTATTCTGGATCCGCGACGGAGTGCTACGTACCATCAGGCGGCGATCACCGCAGCGGCTGTGGTTTGGGTGGTCAAGTAAGCTCTCCAACTCTCTCCGTCCACTTGTGTTTAACGTTCGGCTATCAACGGTATGCCATAAACCCTGTTTTGTTCCCTGTTGTCAGGTAGCTCCGGTGCGTCTGCTACCTACCTGTATGCTTCGGCTCCATCTCATCGCCTCGGTGTTTTCCTGCTGGCACATTTTTATTTATCACTGTATATAGCCCCTTTCCCTTGTAAATATTCCCCCTTACTTGTGTATATATAAAACTTGCATCACCAACTATTCTGCGTCCGTGTGTGTTTCTGCCACGTAATCCATCTGTGTAATCCAGCTAACCTAACACCCCTCAGGCAGGAGGCTCCGGTCCATTCGCACCAGAACCTCTCGCCATAAGAACAGTTTCTTCCCCTCTGCTGTTGGACACATGAACAATTACCATATGACTGTCCCCGCCACTAACACATGACCCTACGCTGTGTTCACTGCATCATTCCATGTTTGGCACTGATCACCACCTGCACTCATGTATATATCTTTCAACGTAGCACTCTTAATTCTTATTCTCATGTATATATCTCATGTATATCTCATGCACATATCTTTCTACGTAGCACTTTTAATTCTTATCCCTACTTTTATTTTTTCATGTCTATTTAAGTGCTATTTATGACACTATGTTTGCACTGAAGCACCGCAGCAATTTCCTAATGTTGTAAACCTGCTCAACATTTGGCAATAAACCCCTTTCTGATTCTGATTCTGATTCTGAGCTTAAGCACAACAAAACAAAACTGCATCTATTATGGACGTGACATCTGACAAAGCCAGCCAAATCATGTGGGGGGACAAATAACAGATGTGTGAAAAATATTGTTTTTTCTTAAATCACATTTTTCGTGAACTACCCTTTCAGAGGAAAGCAATAACAGAAGCACTAGGAGCTCCAGATTTGTATGCTTAGCAATGCTTATTTCTCGCAGATGCAATGCCGTATTAATGTCTTTGGCCTATGTTGCCATATCACAGTGAGCAGGAAATCTTTCCCTATTGCCTCTCCCCTGGTGGCCTGGTTGGCGGTTTAATTTTGTTGAAGTCTTGGCAGATTACCGCTACCTCGGTGCTGCTGTCATGGAGAATGCGGCCCAGGCAGGCAGTGAGCGGGAAGCCGGCACATTGATAAGGACAGCTGTTCTTGGGAGATTTCCCCGGGGAGAACAGTGAGACAGGGCCAGCAAAGACACGTTGGACGTCAGGTGAAAACACCAGGACCACCCTCATTGCAGCATACCGGCTGGTATTCAAGTCCTGCTTATTATCTGATAGGCAGCTTACAAGGTGGGAGACCATCAACTTTAGATGGTGGAATCAAGGGGCTTAAGGCTTGTATTCTGATTGGATTCACTGGCCCAGATGCAAAAAGATCAGAAAGCAGATTGATGAAAGAAAAAAAAGCACTTCCTCCACACAGTGGTTTTATTACAGGAACTATTTGAAGAAATTGTTCCCATTTCTCAGCAGCTTCTGAACTTCAAAAGGAAGGCAACAGGAACAACAGAACAAAAAGTTATTGACAACAATAAGCCTTTAGGATCAGCTTTACATGAGAAAACACATGTTTTAATGGGCTCATCAGGGAACGGTTTGTTCTTCAAATAAGGTGGTAAAAACTGCATTTATTTCACCAGGTTTGCTATTGAAAAAACTCCCTGAGGCACAGTGAATAGCTCCCACCATTTATCTTAAATTCTCATTCCATCTAAGTCCCTTTTTGTTTATTCAGGACAAAGACCTTAAAACAAAATGGAATTTCAATAAAACAGTGAGAAAGCCACTGTCCAGATGTTTGGTTTTTACAGCCAGGCAGCAACACAAACTTTCATTTGAGAGCCCTGCCGTTACTTTCTCCCAGGATCCCAATAGGTTACCTTTAAAGAAGTGTAGCGAGGAGTGACTTTGATGAGAAATGCTTTCCTGTCTAGGTGGGTGCTCAGAGGCAGTAGAATCACAATTGAATGTTTGTGTGCATGCACATAGAATATGTCAGTCTGAGGATGCACATTTCTAAACAGGCTGTCATTGAAAGATCGGTTCTGTCGTGAATGCTAACCATCTGCTTCGTTTTCTGATGTTTGAATAGGAGTGCGTGGGAATGCTGATGAAAACCTTTCACTTACATTCATGTACTGTGAACCTTCATATACTGTGATAATGACACGTGTGTGTTGTAACTGGTTGGTACTTAAAAAGAACAAATAGATAATTTCAGAGCAGCTGCTCTGTTTACTGGAGTAGTGACACACCCCTGAGCTTCCTCTCTGGCTTGGCTTGTCAAGCCCCCATTTAACTGACTGAAAAAAATGTTTGGTCCATGACTATTGCTCAGTAAATCTGCATTTGTGTGACATGAAGGAAAGTCACAAGACAGGTGTAATCAGTTTAAGCCGATTTGTTTTGAGCTTTGTGTAACAAATAGGATACCTGCATTCTGCTAATGAAAGATCAGCATCCTTTATGAATGAGCCATTATCATCAGACCATTTTAGAATCATTTGCGATGATCTTATGATTCAGTTTTATATATCAGGGCCCAGGTAAACTTTACAATTCCATTTAAAATGGGTCTGTCAACCAATGTTACTAATACTGATTATAAAATGAAACATATAATAAAATTGTTACCAAGTGCAGAAATTAATCATTAATTCTAGAGAAGAAAAGCATGTCTGTTGTCTACCAAGTGGGACAGAATGCACAAGAAGTTGTTAGACACTAGAGAAAAGCTGCTAGAGGGGTTAATGGAGCATCACCTGCTAGAAGTCTCAAAGCACCCACTTGTGTCAAAGTCAGAACAGCTGTTTGACATAGGACTAGGTGCAGCGCTCTCTGCTTCAGACTTTATATATACTGCTGGCAGTGCAAGGAGAAAGAAAGAGAAGTTTACGATTTAGTCGACCATAACTGAAGAACATGTCATCAAGTATCAGCTCAGCAACTAAAGGCAAACATAGAGGAAATATTAGTTTATATTCCAATTTCCAATGGTTGGATTCTGCCTGGGTCTTTTTGAATGAATACTGGAACATTATATTTGCCCAGTTTTCACAACCCTAATATGAAATAGCAAGCAATCTCCTTTTAGTTTCCCCCTTTTCAGAATCAAAGTTGTTTTGTATGATCAACCCCTGATCTGTCTTTCAGCATTTTCACATAATAATACTGATTACCTGTGGTAATAAATAGGTTATAACAGACACTCTATATGTAGGAGGAAACAGAGACATTATCTGGATGAAGAACAGAAATGGCAAATAAAGAATCCCGAACTCACAATAGCAAAGATGGAGATAGAAAGTGCAATATCAAAAATTTGGTTGCCACCATGTTGCTTTTTTGAAGTCATTAATCACCTGGGTGGAGCGCTAATTTATTAAATGGCTAAGTTGGTTAACAAGCCTGATTGTTCATAAACTGTATAGCCGCAATGTAGAGCTATACATATCAGCTAATTAATGCTAAGAAACTAACAGTAAACTAGACTATAACTCCACAAAACTTAAGCAAAAACTTCTGGGATGTTCTGCCATAATACTGACCATATAATTCTTTAAAAAATACTCAAAAAGCCATGTCATATGCAAGCAGTGATTGGAACTACAATTTTGGCCACTTCCTGTTTGGGACAAGCTATATAGATATAAATAATTTTGTTTACAGAAACAATAAAAATCTTAACACCCTTTTGTAATTCAGTTCAGTTCAGTCCTTGGTAGGTGATTACATATTAACCCTGCCTCGGGATCCAAGCTCCTACTGTGTTAATTAAGGCTGTGGACTTTTTTAAGTGTTGTATTGGGTTTTATTTAATGTAAACAGCTCTCAAAATACTCTGGGGTTATTATCAGCCTTTGTAGCTTTTTATTAGCATTGTTAATGTGCAGGACATTGTTAAGCTTTAGGACGCATCAGAAATAAACCACTCTGAGGTTAACTAAGATTTTTTTGAGGAAAAAATGTAATACTCATCCTCCATCCTGCTGTGCCAGTGTTTTGTATTATCCTAGCCATAGCTCTGTAGCTAGCCACCAGGTACCACACCATTATATGCCATCTAGCCCAACTTCACTAACGTTACAAACACTGATGCTGTTTTCTGTCTTTATTTATGCTCAAAGTGATAGTAGAACTGTTTCAGCTTTTTAGAATTCCCTCAGTCAGAACATGGTGTATCATCTCTACATGGAAACTAGAAAGCTAACTTCATAAATCCTCTTTTTCATGAATGAATAGGTGTTAAATGTTATTGTAACACCTGGGAGAGCAGCCACACACACTGAGTTTGGAAACTGAAGAATAGCTTGACGTGGAAATGGCCAATGATGTCAGAGTTATCATTACAACAACTGTCGCCTCAAGGTGCTAGAACAAAGACCCCTATAATAATAAAGAGAAAACATCAACAATTAGATGAACCCTTATGATCAAGCACTTGGTAAAAGTGTGAAGAAAAACAGGAACAGGAAGAAACCTCTGAACCAAGCTCTGAAGGGGAAAGAGAAGAGAGCAGAGAGAAACTGGACAAAAGACACAGTTTAAAGAGTTTATGACCGAAGAAAAAGCACTGAGTGTGTATCATGGGAAGCTCCCACCAGTCTAGGGCTGAACTGAACTAAGCATTGTTTCAGGGTCACCTGATCCATCCCTGACTGGGGAAGTTGTAAGCCTAATCTTAAAAGTAGAGAGGGTTTCTGTTTCCAAAAGCCAAACTGGGAGCTGGTTCCACAGAAGATGGGACTGAAGGCTCTGCTTCCCATTCTACTCTTACAAGCTCTACAAACCTGTGGTAGCCAAACTGAACAAACCGTCTTCACAAACCCTTAACTTGAAGTACCATGACACCATATTTCTAAAATGTTTAAGGCCAGGAACAATTACCTCAATTCGTCTACATTTAGAAGCCTGAAATTAGAGGTCATCCAGGCCTTTGTGTCTTTAAGACACGCCTGTAGTTTAAGTAGTAGATTTGTGTCACCTGGCTTAGAACTGTAGTTCTGTTTTCATGAACAAATTAAAGTCTGTTAGAGAGATGTGATTCAAAGCACAGTTTCTTTATTACCTACATGTATGTTCTAATCTCTGTAGTGAAATATTGCGGTCAACAATAACAAGTGCTATACTGAGGTCTAAATAAAAGGCACATATTATCTTATCTTAGAAGGATACTTTAAATGATTAAAAAAAACCAAATAACTTCCCTGAAGTTAAAGACCAAATTGCTGGAGCTCGTGATTTAAATAGAGCCAATAAGAACAGAATTCAGCCCGTAACACCTGAGATTCATTCATAGCTCATGCTGATGAGCGGTCATCCACCAGCAGCAAACCAACTTGCAGGAATAATCATCCTGCTGGCTTTCTTACAGTGATGAATGACTGCTCATTAGTGTCAGCCACCCTCTGAAAGGTTGGGCTGACATGATGAGTCTTTTACATGCAGAAGAAGCTTTCTGACAGGCTGAACATTATATTTCTGGATCTTAGTTGATGGTCTTATCTAAAGCATTTATAAACTAGTTGAATGTGCTTCTCCTGTCATGTCATTTGCTCAGGGGTTCCCAAACTTTCACATATGACTGTATGTAAGTAGGTGAGGTTGTGCTCTATGTATCTTAATTGATATGGCTGTAATTTCTAATCCTGTAGCTTCTGAGGTCATTACAGCTGATTTGTGATGTTTTTATCCTTCCAGCCTTAAATCAGGCAAGCTTGTTTGGTATTCATGTAGGTATTCCATGGACAGTCTATTGAGTAATCAGATTTTATCATACTCTGTACTGTAAAAAGGAAATAACAGTGTGTTGTTTCCATTTTTCATGTTAGTTAGTATGTCTCCCCTTTAGGATTTGATTTTCACACTATTCTCCCTTGGGCTGACATGAAAGACCATTATCATAGCCTTATGTGACAGCATTTGCAAAATCCATTCAGCTGAGAGCCAAGTCTGTACTGTGGTCTGAATGGATCAAAACCCCAGGTTGTGTCTAGTGGTGCAAGTTTGATGTATTGCCAGCAGTGCAGAGTCCTTTTAATATCCCATGTCTAGTATTGGTGTGATGCATCACTATCACAGACTCAGTTCCTTTGGCAACTGCCCGCCGGTGTTTCGGCGCCCACACATCACAACAGCATGATCACTTCCATGGCAATACTGTGCAAACAGCTCAGCATGTTCTGTCATCTCCAGTAAACACGCCTTCATGTACACATTCTTTATGCCAAAACACCTTTGAAGGTCACAAAATAAAGCATGATATTGAGAGTGAAAGCACTGCCACACAATATTTTGTACTAGCACAGAATAAAGATGTAAAGGTGGTTCAAAATCAAGCTCGTGGCTATGTTTGACATACTTTGTCCTTGTACAATTAATGGTGGAGAATTGTATCCACATTGATAAAATATTTGACCTGCGTGCCAAAAAATTCTGTATGACTATCTGAATATCTATTACCGGTATCATATAAAGTGTAGTTACAGTGCAAGTAAGCTTGGCCTGCAGGTAACCAAAGAACACATTCGAAACATTGTTTGTCTAAAAGCCATTTGCTTTCCAACATTAGTAAATAAATATTGAATCATCTTTCAATGCTGGTATATTACACGCATGTTACAGAGGTTATTTTAGTCCTCCCCATTTGACACTGATCTGGGGCGTTTTTCCAAGAGCACAGGAGAGAATGGAGACATTAATGGGTGCTGTAATTGCACGGCAAGGCCAAAATAGAAAGTTGAGTGAAAAAAGATAAAATCAGAAAAAAAGTAAAGTGCTGCTGTAAAAGATACTTAAGGAGAACCTGAATACATTTCAGCACAAAATGTTGGATAAATTGCAGCCTTGACAATCTATCCACAGCAGCATTTTGAGAAGAATAGTTCTGTGCTGTTTTTTGCCATCACTTGCTCCAATGTCTTTATGGTGACAATGAGCACTTCAGTTTTTTTCCCCTTTTTTTCTCTTTAAGCCAGGAGTAATATTAGGCGGTAGAGCAGGTCATCTACTGATCGGAAGGTTGGTGGTTCGATTCCTGGCTTCCCCTAGTCTGCATGCCAAATATCCTTGGGCAAGATATTAACCGATGCATTCATCGGAGTATGAATGTGTGTGAATGCTACTTAGAACAATGTGCACAAGTTGTGTAAAGCGCTTTGAGTGCTCAGAAGAGTATAAAAGCACTATATAAGAACCAGTCCATTTACCATAACCAAAGTCAAAGATCACAAACTTGCAAATCCTTCAGTTGTGTGTGAAGATCCAATAGCTTCAGAATCAGAGATGGGCAGTAACGCGTTACTGTAATCCGATTACTTTTTTTGAGTAAAGTAAGGGATTACTATTGCAAAAACGGTAATTAGATTACCGTTACTTTCCCGTAGGAACGCTGCATTACTGCGTTACTAAAACCGTGATTTTTTTGCGAGAATGTCTCATGACAGTGACGTAAGCGAGTGCGATGTTCGTGACAACAGCTGTCTGCAGATCAACAGTGGATCATATATCGAGTGCGGAGAGAGTATGAGCGTGCAGCGTTTAAAGCGTGGCAGTACTGACCTTACTTTAAGTTTGATTCCGTAAAAAGTGACAAAAACATTAGCGTCCATTAGCATTGTGCGTGGGAAGAAAACTTTTCTTTTACAGCAAAAAAACCCCTAAACTTCCAAGCAAGCACCGAGTGCGCTACGACGTAATGGGAAATTCACAGAGAAACTTGCGGATTCTTCCACTGACCGCAGCGGCACACCTGCACCAGGGAAAACCTCCGCCTACGCCACTCCTGCTTTACAGGTGAAACTAGAGCAAAAGGACCGCTAGTCTGACTTTATTTATTTTCTGCTGTGTTTTACTTGCATCTATTTGAAAGAGTGAGTGTAAACACAAAAAAAAATATTTTATGTGCTGGAATGTGCAGAAAATAGTTTTAAGTATTAAACAAATTTCTTCCAGTCAGAGAATGTTGCATATAATTAAATGTTTGCTTGATGCATAAAGTTAAAAGACTAAAACTAATAAAACAAGTTTTAAAAACAGACTTTTCCATTTGATTACATTTTGTATGATGGATTATGCAGAAAAAGTAGAATTGGGCTGAAAGAGCTATTTATCACCTATTCAGGTTGTAAATTGTGTTTTTAAAAAGTAACTAAGTAACTAAGTAATTAATTACTTTTGAAAATAAGTAATCAGTAAAGTAACGGGATTACTTTTTTGGGAAGTAATCAATAATTAGTTACTGATTACTTTTTTCAAGTAACTTGACCAACACTGTTCAGAATACAACGAGGCAGTAAGCTACACTACACCATAATTGTGCATTTTTACTCATAAGTCTATGACAAAGAGAGTAAAACCATGACTGGTGACTATACCCTGACTTTTCATTATCTGCTGTAATAAGATGAGATGTTTTTGTTTTTATGAACATTTTTTTGTTTGTTTGTTTTGTTTTGGGCACTATGGGTATGCTAACTGTGTTTCCTAGTTGTTAGCAACAGCATACTGACCCAGTGGGACTGAATATTAAACATCATCATCTGCCAGCTCCCTACCACAAAGCTTGTGTGATAACAGATTGCATTGATGTGAGAATACTGCAGGTGTGAACTCACAGTGAGTGATGGGTTGTCCTGTGTCCTGCCTCCTGCGCGCTCTCCTAGACGCCGCCCGTGCCAAAATCAGACAGATCGTTTCCAGTAGCGAGGACGCCTTTGAAGGGGACCATCCCCTGCTCTGCACTTGTGAGAAAGGGCAGTTTAAGAAAATCTGATTCTCCTCAAGTCTTGTCAGTTATTTAACTTTGTCATGTAGTGAAAAGTAATTTTAACAAAATATCTTCCTTTCTTTTCTCTTGGATCTGTCTGTCAAAGAATTAAATGACCTTAGCCCGTTTACTGATGCAGTAAAGAGCAACAGAGTTTTACATTTTGAAGACTTTTTTTTAAATGCCAATCAAAATACACAATCTTACTTTTTAACAGTATCCAGTGTTAAATAGTTATAGTTTCCCTTCAGCAATGAGTTGAAGGGAGAATATAAAGCTGCACTGCTTATGTTGACCTGTTAAGTAAAGATGGTAACATGTATCATATCAGTCAGTAAAGGCAAATGAGGTCTATTGGCGCTCCATTAACCTATTTAAAGTAGTTTGCTTTGGATTTTGTGGACATCAAAGAGACTGGCTTTGAGAGACAGCTTCAAAGCCATCGCCCCTCCATAATGGGCATGGTCATTGTCTGAGAAAAATCATGATGCTGGCTATCTTTCAGATGTTAGAATTAAATTAGATTAGTCAAATACAAATGGTTAACTGGTGTAACACAGCCAACCGCTAACTACAGAGAGTGAAATTCTAATAATTTTGGTTCTCTCTCCAGAAATGTACACCTTCACTGTAAATTTGAATGTATGCAATGAAAACCAAAATAGAAAACTGCATAAGAGAGCCCAGAGCAGGGGTGTCCAACTCCACGCCTCAAGGGCCAGTGTCCTCCAGGTTTTAGATATCACCCTGGGTCAACACACCTGAATCAAATGATCAGTTCATCATCAGGCCTCTGGTGAACTTCAAGACATACTGAGGAGGTAATCTAACCATTTAAATCAGCTGTGTTGGATCAAGGACACATCTAAAACCTGCAGGACACCAGCCCCTGAGGCCTGGAGTTGGACACCCCTGGCCCAGAGTAATATTTACTTACTTTGCTTATTTGCTTTCCTTACTGGATTCCTAACTATAGCCTGAGCCGATATGAATGAACAACAATTCAGTTCAACGGTTACATAGATTTTATATTTGGAGATATCTAATCAGTGAGGGGTGTCTAGCATATTGGCGTGGTACTGAAACACTCACATGTTGCAGTTACACCATGAAAGGCAGTAGAACAACATCAGGTTAACATTGTACAGGAACATTTCATTTCTATAAGTGATTTACAAGGAGTGGATCAGAAGAAGCAAAGCCCAACCATCAGATCAGAGGCACATCCCACCCGCAGATTGGACTGCTAATGATAATAATTTGAATGGCCCTCAGTGACAAATTATCTGCCCTTATTGGATGGATAAGTCCTGATGCACCTTAAATATACACTGGCTCTTATCAAGAAAAAAATAATCTACTGTTGGTGTGAAGAGCTCATCTGCCCGCTTTTCTCCTCACTCACTTTTTTTTACAGTATTACTGTGGTTTCTTGTTATTTGTTTAAAAACATCTGTGAATAAGAGTGAAATTTTTTTTGTTATAATCTTGAAAATTCTATTTTCAAATAACAAATTCATATTTGTAACACTGTAATACTATCATGCTATTTTTACCTATATTCATATTGCATGTGAAATTGGACAAAGAAAAACAGAGTTGAAAGCCACACATCAGAGCTGGTGCAGTGCAGTCGGTAACAAGCCTCATGACGATATTGTTAAATCACTCCAGCAGCTGAAAATAAATCAGTCTTATCCAGCTGTATGTAGTGAGTTGGTTCATTCACTGAGAAAACACCAGCTTGCTACTATTAATGTGCAACAAAGCTTACAAACGCTGCACACTCACAGATCTTGTCAGGTATAGAGCACAATGTAGAGGCCTCATTTTAACAATTCCCCTTGAATTAGATTTCACTCTTGACTTAATCTCTTTATTCGTGTGGAGAGGCTTTTTTTTGTCAAGGAGGTTGTGCATGATGTGGCTTAATCCTTCTGCCTGCATGGGCACAGACAGGCCTTTGATCAGCTCCTGTTTGATGAGAGATATCGACAGACCTCATCTGACACAGCGGACAGCAACCCTCCCTGCCCCCTCCTCCTGCACTTGTTGAGGTTGATGAGATTAAAAGGGGAGAAGATGGAAGCGTCAAATGTCGGGAAACATGGTAGTGGAAAAAAAAAATTGCGGTGGCACCAGCAACTGGCTGGACCTTGACTTGATTTATGAGCGTACTCTATTTCTTTTTATTTCTGTCTCTCCATCTCTCTCTCTTTCTGGGTGTTCCCCTTCACTCGCTTCCTATCTCATTGTGCATACACATGAGCAACACAAAATCAGAAATATGAGAGCACACATGCAAACAGGGAAAAATGCACACTCCACAGCCTGCCATCCTTTTGCAGAAGGTTAATAATGATCTCCTGTGTGACTTTCTGAGAGGTCACAATGGACTCTGAACAAAATAAGAGTTTGGCTTGTACATGAAGGCTTTTCCCCTATAGTTCAGTGTCCCCTTCGTGGCTGTGTGACATTTAGAAACACCAATAATGTGCTAATGATGCAGTATTTTCACAGAGCTGCCCCATGTCACCAGGTACTGCAGCTTTCTCTTGTTTGCCCTCTGAAAGAGTCAAACACTTAATTAATGTCTAATTTAACCTGAGACAAAAGGTGACAGAGGATGTGCTCATTTGATTTGATATACAGCGCGTTCCTCTTGTCACTATGGTGCCAAACGACTGACTGAAGAAGCAACTAAATGGTACATCCATTTTACTGAGAAATCCTGACTTCATTGCCAGTGAAAGATAATGATTATCATTCCGACTTTTACATGCTTGGGTTTTGAGTTAGCCTACTGAAAATGTTTACCCTATATATTTTATATTTAGATTCTCAGAAGAGTATGTATCTTCAAATTACAGACAGTTAAAAGGCAAATGAAGGAACACATGAGCAAATACTGAAAACCACACTGGAGTCAAAGCACCAGCTGCTGGTTTATAGAGCAATCACACAACTATTTAAGACTAGACAGTACAACCTGTCCACTGTAGGAATTCACTAGAAGAAAGGCTATAATTCTGTGGCACATACACTATAGTACATGGTGGTGTACAAGGCCTCAAAAGAACGTTATACAGAAATCAACACTCAAAGTCAACAACAAGGCCACTGTGCATGTTACCGTTAAGCAACATATGCCAAAGTGATGGAGTATCCATCTGTTTGTTCTCTCTGTGTAAAGCTCATGCCTTTATGTTTTTCAGTCATTGTTCCTCACTTCCTGTTTCGGTTTGGTACTCATTTGTCTTTATTTATTTCAGCTGTGCTTCATGTCCTCCAGCTGTGTCCACTTCCCTTCATTATTTTGTGTGTGTGGGGGTATTTATAGACCCTCTTAGGCCTGTTAGCTTTGTTAGCTTATCTTGTGTGTTTCCAGCCTGTTTCTACAAACTCAGTGCATTTGATTTACTTTCCTTCTGATGGATTTGTGTTTTATATCAGCTTGAATTAAATGTATGTTAACTTAACTTTTACTCCTTTTTGGAGGCCTTGTATTTAGATTAGATTAGATCAGTGCTTCCCAAACTTTTTCCAGCCACGTACCCCTTGAGACATGTCACCCTCAGCCGCATACCCCCTACTACGAACGACTCTTAATTAGTGTCTATAAATACATTGCAATATCGCATGCGTAAAGATAAATACTGCACAGTCGATTATTTCTCACCACCAAATGAATTTATCAATATTTTTTAGTAATGACAGAGTTTTAATAACAAACTTTACTACTTAATACTAGCAGTGTATCAAAGGATTTATTAGAATTCACTTTTTTGTCGAGAGCATAAAGGCCATGAACTTTCATTAAACAGAACTTTATTTAATGTGATGGATGTGCTTGAGCAGAGGCACACAGCTCTTCAATGTTTGGCTCAATTTGGGAAAGGCTGAGTCTTAAATCGTTTTCCACACAAAGTCTTGCTCTGTATTTTGTTTTCATGTTTGTTAAAGCAGAAAATCCCTTTTAGCATAAGTATGTGGTGGCGAAAGGCATCAGAGTCTTGACAGCGCGCTTAGCCAGCGCGGGCTGTTCAGTGCGCAGCCCTATCCAGAAATCCGCCAGGTTCTTTTGAGCGTGTTCAACTTTTAGAGATCCATCTGTGGCGATTTCAATTAGGCTCTCCTGGTCAGACGGTGATAACGAAGTAGGCACGGCGGTGAACGGGTGACGTATCCAATCATTTGAGCCGTCCGTCTCTGGGAAGTATCGGCGTAACTGCACCGCCAGCTCCTCAAGGTGCACGTTACATTCGCGCTTTACACTTTTAGATAGTGTGAGATCATTAGAGCACAGAAAATCATGCAGCACAGGAAAGACTTCAGTGTTGTTTGTATCCAAGCAGTTCTTCCAAAGGTTTAACTTCTTTATCATGGCCTCAACTTTATCTTGAACATTGAATATAGTTGCAGAAACGCCTTGTAATCCGAGATTGAGCTCGTTCAGACGAGAAAATATATCACACAGATAAGCCAGGCAGGTAAGGTACTCTTCATCATGCAAATGTTCAGACAGCTCAAAGGGATGGTTACTGAAGAAAACTTTAAGTTCATCCCTCAACTCAAAGAAACGGGTCAGCACTTTCCCTCTAGATAGCCAGCGAACCTCTGTGTGGAGTAATAATGTCTCATGCTCGCTGCCCATCTCATTGCACAACGCAGCAAATAAGCGGGAGTTCAGCGGCCTGGCTTTCACAAAGTTAACCATTTTTACACTCGTGTCCAAAACATGTTTCAAACGGACAGGTATTCCCTTTGCAGCAAGAGCCTCTCGGTGGATGCTGCAGTGTACCCAGGAGGCATCTGGCGCGACTGCTTGCACACGCGAAACCACACCTCCGTGTCTCCCAGTCATGGCCCGTGCGCCATCAGTACAGATGCCAACACATCTGTCCCACACGAGTCCATGTGTGTTCATGAATGTGTCCAGCTTTTGAAAAATATCTGCGGCAGTTGTCCTTTGTTCCAGCGGTTTACAGAACAGCATGTCCTCCTTGATGGTTCCTTCATGAATGTAGCGCACATATACGAGAAGATGCGCCAGGCCAGCCACATCCGTGGACTCATCTAGCTGTATTGCATAACATTCACTGTGGCGTATGCGCAGAAGTAGCTGCTGTAAAACATTTTCTGACATTGCATTGATGCGCCGTAAGACAGTATTGTTTGATGATGGAATGGACTGTATCGTCTTTTTTGCCTTTTCCCCCAACATTGTCCCTACCATATCTAAAGCAGCAGGGAGAATGAGGTCCTCCACAATAGTGTGGGGTTTGTTGTTTTTAGCCACTCTGTAACTGACCATGTAAGATGCTTGTAGTCTGTTTTTATTCATAAGATCTGGCACCTGAATGCAGGTTTTACTTGTTGAAAGTGATTTTAGCTGTCGCTCAAAATATTCCCTTGGTTTATTTTTCAAATGGGGATGATTTGTCTCTAAATGTCTGCGCAAAAGTGAAGGTTTCATTGAGTTCTGAGACAATACTTTTGCACAAATAACACACTGTGGCCGGGGAAATCCACCAATATTTATACACGTAAACCCCAGCGAAATATAATTGTCATCATATTTGCGCTTCTTTGATGAGGTTGTGTTACAGTCCGTGCTGTCATGCTTTCTCCCACTTTGACGCTCCGCATCAGACACTTCATCACTTTCCACATGGCTGGCTCCAGCTATGCTAGCCACTTGGCTAGTAACCACAGATACATCCCTGCTAGCACTGCTAGCATCCAAATCTGACGAACACATTGTTGTTGAACAATCACCTGTGCGGTCACTGGAAAATGCATCTTCAGATATGAGCTTATTGGTTGTTGTGGCCGGTGTCTCTGTGGTAGGGCCTTTTTTTTCTTGTTAACCACTTGTCCATTTTCGCGCTGCACTGAATGCTTGGAGGCAACTTCAACTGTTAGGTGTCAGTCATTTGGGCAAATCACGCCCATGTATTTTGTCAGAGCTATTTTTTTGCTGAACACCAGAGGGTGGTATATAGTCATGTATTTGACAGGCAAAAAAAACTGCATTAGCGCAAATTTCGGCTTTTAAAACTTTTGATCCCCACTCCAACCTCAACCCACGCGTACCCCCTACAGCCACTTGCGTACCCCCGAGGGTACGCGTACGGTAGTTTGGGAACTACTGGATTAGATAAAACTTTATTAATCCCTCGGGCAGGTTCCTCCGGGAAATTCTGTAAAGAAAAAAAGCTTCACATGCACTGCGAGCAGGGTTTGAACCTGCGCGGGGAAACCCTATTGGATTTCAAGCCCAACACTTTAACCACTCGGCCATCACAGCAGAGCACTGGCTTGTTACAAAATTTTTAAAAAAGCAGGAAATTGCCAGTTGCAGCCCTTTTATGACGTGTAATACAAGACAGAATCAGTCTGAGTGTGATGAACAACGACAGTACATTTAATTATAAATAAAAACTAAAAAAAGGATTTTTTGTGCCAAAAATTAATATTTTCACCGTGTGCCGTTGTAATCATTAGAAGTGCTTCTCTTTGAGTCTGATGCACAGAACACACATTGTGGCAAAAGTGAGAGAGGCTGATGTGTTGTCAGAGCAAAATGCCCTCTGCTGAGAAAATAACCCTGCTTGAACCTCTCCTCACACACAGGAATGAAAGTGTAGTTGAAAGCTATTTTTTCCCAATTTGCTTCTGTTTAAGCAGATTGTCAACTGCTGAATACCAAAGCCTGGCTGCCCCTGACATTATTCATAGAGCAGTGGACCAGACTCACAGACTGCAGGAATTAGAAAATACTGAAAGAAATTCTATACAAAGAGCACTTCAGCCACGATCTACAAGGGCTGAAGGCCCTGGATGTTTTTTTTTGTCCTCTTTCTCTTTAAGCCAGGAGTAATATTATGGGTGCAATTTAATATCTGAGAGGAGGGAGGGATCTGGATTTTCATAATCTTATGATAAGGAAAGGGATTAAGAATAAAGAAGGGATTAATTCGCTTGATCTGCCAATATGGTGGACCAACAATTCCCCCCCGATCCCGCCCCAGGAAGTGATATGTTCTCCCCTTGTACAAACCTAAGTATAACCCAGTTACTATTCTCTGAAGAAACTTAATTTGGACACATCAGATTTTCATAACTGGACCTTGTAACCTGGTAATATTCCAATACAATATTCACATAAGATATACTGTGGTCATGTGATACAGAACAGTTTACAAAACACAAGTACAGTAAGTTAGTATTAATCAGTGAACTGAGTGACACACTATTTATGTGGATATGTAATTATGTGTAAGTACAACCCAGTGATCCATCACAGCAGTTAGTGATATGGGATTTTTACCATAACGGCAGAAAACCTGAATGCAAGATCATAAGTAAGCTGTGTGTAGAAGTGCAAACAGCCACATGTAATTATCTCGTTTTGAACATAAATTTTTATCTAATCAGCTAGGCACAGCTGGTCTTGTCATGTGTTTCTCTACCTGCAGGCCTCTCTTGGACTGAAGCTGTCATCACATGCAGATTTTATGGCATATTTCTTCTCCTCTGCAGCTTTTGTGAGGTTTCTGTGAATTTAGCAGAACATGAACCAGTCATCCTCCTGCGGCAGGTTCTGGTTGAAGTGCCTCTCAAGCTTACAGTAGATCTCCCAGAGAGCAGAGCAATAACTTTGGGAATAATTACAACTAATAATAGTGCCATTGATGGGACGAGAACGTCAGAGAAGAATATGAATGGCAACAAAGGCCGCTACAACAATAACAACCTGACTGGCTTATATTCATGCTCCTGCCAGTACAGCCCAGTTTCTCAGCAATTTGTGATATAGTCCCAAACTTCAATCTTTTGATTTGTGTTGCTGGATGCAATATTTCATCAGTCTACTCTCATATATAAGCTGCAGATTAAAAAGCATAGAAGTCGGCATAAGGGGATTGGAGAGGTAGCGAAAGAGTACTTTATTGACACAAACCCAAGTGTGAGTTATGTATGTCACAGTTTTTCACATATATGTTATTCATTATAAATATGTCGCTTGGTTAAATGTGCACATTAAAAACCAATGGGTGCATTACTTTCAATTCATGTTGATAAACAGGAAAAAATAAACTACATTATGAACCGCCATTAGACTGGGACTGAAAAGATGTAAGTGAGATAGGTAGATCGCTTACTACTGATCAGAGATGGCAGCTAATGTTGTGATGAATTATTAAATTGGCAAAATTGGCAATCAATCATAGATAACAAGTCAGAAATGACTAAATGACTTATTTTTAAGATGCAGAGTTTAGTGAAACTGCAAGATAGAACATGTAAGGATATTATTGCAGTGCAATATTCAATACTAACCAAAACTTCATGCTTTATAAGTTTGTTTGCAGAAGATGAGATGCCAAAACTATTTATTTGCACGTATCACAGAGACATGGCTCAGTGGCTCAGAATGCCTGACCGAGTCCCAGTCAGAAGGCCTGAACGCACGCTTCAAGTTGTTTATACTCACCATCATATTTTCAGAAAATGTCAGGGAACTTCAGGGAGCATCAATGCCTGTGAGAGTAAAGCGACAGTTGTTTGTGTTCATATGGATCACGCCCTCCTAATAACACCTCATTGTTTAGCTTCTCTGTGTAGGCCATTGTGCTGCTGATCTTCTCAGTGGTCAGTTTTGTGCCATCCAGCCTCTTCTACTCATTCTGATGACATCTTCTCCTGGCATCCACATAAATCAACAGTCCTATCTGCAACTATCACAACCACATTAGCCAAAAAATAAGACATGCTTTTTTTCAATTCAGTGCAATTTCCAGTAAACTGCATGTGCAAACCATAGTGAGCCAAGATTACATGATTCACGTCAGTTTTGCAGTGTTGCTACCATTACATTAAGGCCAGCCAGAAACATACCTGTGTCCATGCCTTTCAGTTATTACACTCACATTTTGCATCTTTAGTAAATGTCAACAGTAGTCTTTTTTAACCCCTAAAGATGCTTTAGTGCTGGCGCAGACAGTCAGGAAATTTGGTCCCAAGTCACAAAGCAGTGTTTTCTACAATATGTATAAACCATTCTGTACAGGGAGACAATCTTCTTAAAGCCTGGTACTTTATGAGCTTTATAATGGGCACTGATCTCGATCTGCAGTGGGGAGGGAAGATGAAGGTGATTAGAAGTTGATGCTCCCTCAGGCTTGGGATTATGGTAAATATACTGCCTGTCTTTGGGGATCATTAAAAAGAGCTTCCTCATCCCCTCCAAGTGACTGCTTATGTTACTGGACCCTTGGAGAAATAGCAAAACCAGTCACCACTGCTATCCAGTTTGAGGGAAATGGAGTGTATGATGCATCAAAGTGCTGTTTTTAAATATCTATAAATGCTTGAGGCCGTATAAAATATGGGGAATTCATTGATATTTCATAGAAAAGCAGATATTTATTGTAAGGTTTTTTTCTCCAAATATTCCTTAAATAAAATAGATAAGTTATAATCCATCTGCAACTAAATATGGCTCGTTAAAAAATGAGTCATCATAAACCATTCCTACATGTGAAGAAGCTTGTGTTTACTTAGTCAGTCTGCTGGCAGAGAGACTTTAAGCCTCTCCGTTCAAAATCAACATGTTAAAGCCCTCTGAGATATACAGGGTCAATAAGCGGACTCCTGCACTTACTGCAGCGGCAGTGAAGCTCCGTCACCCAGCACCACGGTTTGCCCTTTGGGAGGTCCAGGCGGAGGCTGTGCCAGCCTTCAAGTTTTTACATACTTCTCACCTTCAAGAGAGAAACTGCTGGAAAGGGTCTGACATGAGACAAAAAAAAGAAAAAAATATATATATATGATGTGTCATCAGTAAACTCTTCTCACCAAGCCCTTTTGATGACATGCAGGAAGGTAAATATAAGACCAATTAAACTTTAATGAGCAGAAAACTCATATTCAGATGTCACTGATAAATATTCTGAAATATCTCATTGACAATTTGCTCCTTCAGTTGCTAATATCAAGCTTTTCATGGTGACATTTTTTGTGCAGCACAGAAGCTTGCTGGTTTTAAAAATTTAACTAAAAGACTGTTGTTGGCAAATTTTAACATTTGCTAGTTTCACTAACACCAGCTTTATACGGTGCTTAAAATTAAATTGATAATTATTCTGTATATAATAATAATAATTCTCCAATAAGAACATCTTACTTCTTGTTAGTTCTGAGGGTTAACTCAGTACTATGGTGCATCTGGAAGAAGACAAACGTCACCCTCGTCACCAAAATCCACCTGTACTGCACACTGGTATTGCCCATTCTTCTCTAAGGATCTGAGACCTGGGTCATCCTCAAGTACCACCTCAACAAGCTCGAGGTCTTCCAAATGCCCTTTTTGTGTCAGATTGTCCGAGTGTCCCTCTGTGACAGTCTCAGCAACGGCGTGATACCTTGTCAATGTTACCAGCAGCCCTCGATGAAAGAGCTGACTCAGAAGCTGCAATGGTTTGGCGACATCTGCCGCATGAGCAACCATCGCCTGCCATATTGCCTTCTGCTGCAGCACCCAAGAAGACTTTGATCAACCAAATTGAAGGTGATCTTAAACAACGATATCTAACCCTTGAGCAAGCAAAGGTCAAGGCAAAAGATCGCAAGGCCTGGAAATGCATTCTTATTCTCTTGTTCACCAAGATGGAAACCCCACGGCACCCACAGAGACGTATTGGCTTCGTGGACGACCTCCCCTGCCAACCGCCAGCTATGGAAAAAAGAAGAAGAAGAAAGAACTCAGTACTAAAGTAATGAAAGTAGTAAAGTAATGTGTGAGCTGTACTATTTAAATAGGGAACATCACATGGACTTCTGTGAAAAAATATTGGCCGCCTTGTTCTCGTTTTTTTTTTTTACATATTTGTCACACTTACGTGTTTTAGATCAACAAACTAATTTTGATATTGGACAAAGAGATCCACAGAAAATACAAAATGCAGTTTTTAATGGGGATTTTGTTTTTTAAAAGAAAAAAGCAATCCAAACCCATCTGACTCTAATGACAATTAGCACTGACAACTCATCCAGGAGGTCCAAAACAACATCTAAATAACTTTTGGGAAGGTTTAAGTCCCAATATACCTGCCATGAAGCTAACACAGCATTTCATGCAACAGTTAAACATGGTGGTGGCAGTGTAATGATCTGGGTCTACAGCAGGACCTGGACAACTTGCCGTAATCAATAGAACCTTGAACTTTGCACTGTGCCAGAAAATCCTAAAGGACAATGTCTGTCCATCAGCTGGTGCCCTGAAGCTCGAGCACACTTTGGTTATGAAACAGGAACATGATTCAAAGCACACCAGCAAGTCCATCTCTGGATGGCTAAAAACAAAAGATAGTCTGGACTTGATATGACCTTAAACGGGTCATTCAGTCTCGAAAACCTTCTAGTATGGCTGAGTTAAAATAATACTATGAAGAAAAGTGGGCCAAAATTTCTTCCACAGCAATATGAAAGACTCCTTGGTAATTATTGCATCATCCTTGTTTGTATTTGATGATCTGAAACATGTGTGACAAATATACAAAAATAAATTAATTACTGTTTCAGTGTTTTCTCAAATACTAAATAAATTATTTATAATCTGTATAATGTTTATTTGTTCTTTAGTCATCACCTTGGATTGAACTCTTGATATTTATTTTTCACAGGAAAACCTTAGAAGTATTTTAGCTCGTCAGAAGCTTTAGAACCTGGACTTTCAGCTGGAACACTTTGTATCTTTGCGTTTATGCAAATGAGTCTATAAGAGTTTCGTAAAACCAAGGGTGCTTCTTTTTTCCATCCCATATAGAAGGGGTTACAGTGTTGTATCTAAGTTTTCTAGCTGAAACTTTTCAGCGCTGCTGCACCCATTTCTGTTCTGGCTTGGTACAGAACAAGGCAAAAATAATCTTGAGAACATATGGGAAGATTATGGGCAGATGCAGGTGTAAACAGAACAGATACGCCCAGTCGCAAAGCTTGCCTTACATAACAGCACCCGTACACTTGTGTATGTATGCCACGCTCTGCATGTCCTTCTCACAAACACAGAGAGAGCTGAAAGGAGAAGATGAGAGATCCATCTATCTTTTAACAGATGTGATGAATATCAGTGCATGACCCACGCTCCTTCCTTGATACATCACTGCAGTGTGCTTGTCATCTTTGTTTTTCGCTTATTATTCTCGGAGAGAGAATCCACAGATTTGCCTCAGGTGCATTTTTCATTCTCCATTTCATTATTTGCTCAGATTAATACGAGCAATGGTATCAGCGGTGGCGTGGTCGGCTAAGCTGTGTCTAATAGGCTAGAGTCTAGACATACCCATACCAATTATCCACTTTAAATAGAATCCACGCTTTGGCTCAAGGCTTTGTTTATTCAATTCTATTCACTTCATATCCGCATGATTATAATTAAAGAAAATAAACACCTGCTTAGAAGGTAAAGGCTCAGAAATGTGCCGTCATTAGTGCAACCCCATGTAGGTGTGCACTAGTATATCAACTGTGGTAAATGTAAAGGTATACTTATGGAGCCATTATGTTGATATACAGTGAAAAGCAGCATCTTAATCACAAAAGTATGTTTAGTCATTTCAATACTGTATCCTTGGAAGTGCTCTGGTTTCATAAGCACATGTCTTAAGACGGATATTCAACAATAAAATCATTTTTATGCTTTTTGCAGGACATTATCTCTTAATGTCCTGCCAAAGATCTGGAGCATTGCTACACCTTTGGAACCACTGGCCTGATGCATGATCCAAATTAAACCAAGTTTTAACTGTCAGGGAGATGGAATTGGTTGACTGGTAAGTTAACCAAAATCATCACTGCGCCACCAATGTGCATGACAGTTGGTATGAGATGTTTACAGGATACAGTAAAATACAATTGTTACTGCTTTTTGTGGATTTAGACACAAATAGCTAATTTCCAACCCCCCTAGTACAAAAGACATAATTCAAAACTAACTAGTTTAGTTTGCTTTTCTTACATCTTTCTCACTGTTGCACATTGACTTTTTTTCTCTCCCTGGGAAATACAGAAACGGTATATTCCTCTTACAGACACATTTTGTGACAAACTGGACAGAAGTATTTTGCGTGTTTAGTGATTATTTGTTCAGCTTTTTTGAAAAGGTTCATTTGAAATGACCTACCACTTAAAAAATGTATGTATAAATATGTTTGCTCTTCTTCGACAGGTAGCTAGGTGCTGCAGTAATGCAACCACAACTTTCTGTCTGCACCATGAACACATCACAGGAATAAGAAAGAAATTGTTTAGGTGGCTGTGGGATGTCATTATTTCCTTATTACTGAGCAAATAACTCCGTGCCATCACTGGAAGCAGCACCAGGCTGCAGCATATGAAAAAATTTGCCTATTCAAAAGAAATAACCTGCCTATCAGATTTAATCACTCATTAACTGAAGGTGCTGGAAACCATTTGAGGTTTGTGTTGATATGCAGTTTGTTTTTTGCCAAACCTGGTGCTGTTTCCAGTGATGACATCAAGCTATTGGACAAACATCTCTGTTTTGGTCTTGTCTGCCCAAAGGACATGGTTGCAGAAGTCTTGTGGTTTGTTGCAAGATGCAACTTCACAAAACTAAACCAAGCTGTCATGTTCTTTTTATAGAGAAGAGGCCTTCTCCTGACAAACGTTCCACACAAGCCATATTTGTTCAGTAATTTGTGTAATTGCCCTGTCATGAACTTTTAACATTTAACATGCTAAGCATGGCACGGCTGCTTTGTTCAGAAGACGAATTTGTTCAGAAGACGAATTTGTTCGGACATCCATTTCTGGGAAGAACGTTGTATGGTGCTAACACACACCCAAATACTCTAAAACCGCAGAACCTGGCTGGTACTTACAATCCTAATTCCTCATAAACAGTAAGAGTGTAAAACAGTCCGGATTTACATGATTGTAGCTCTAGTATATGCATTTTATGTATTCTATAGTACAGGTTATGAAAAATGTAATTGGAAATCAATAAGATCTAGACACTGAAATAAGTCCAATACAGTATATTTTTTATTCATGATCAAAAATCATAGAATTAGAGTTCAACAACAAAATAACAACAAAAATGCTTCTTTGAGGGAATGTGTCACCTGTGAAATAAGTTTATCTTAACCCAGTCCATTCTCTTTTTAAGTAAAAGGTAATGAAAATACAACTCCAAGATAAAAGTAGCCAAATAAAATAGCCTTTTGTAGGATTTGAAGTTTAGTCTCTTGAGCTTTATTCTCTAAGTACCTGGATTAAACAGTCAGGTATTTATACCACTGCCAACCTTCTTCCCTCCTAATGAGAACTTTATTGCTCCATTAAACTGGAAGCACTGTAAAAACAACACAGGTCAATAGATACAATATTGTTACAATTTCACAAACTACTGTCAAACTGGGTAACAGGAGTTGTTCATATGAATGCACACACAGGTACCCACACACTCACATAACACATATTCATGAAAACATGTCAGTGGATTATGTTTTCAGGCCAAACCGTGAGATAATTTTTGCAATAGTGCTCTGAGAGGTTATTTTTGCCTTTTAACGTTAAGTATGAGGAGGACATTTTTTCATCAAGCAGCTTTAGTGATCAAAAAAAGCTCTAAAATAGGATTTTTTGATGCTTTGTTTTAAGTTTCACTAGTAAAACACAATTAAAACAATACTTAATGTTAAAAAAGAACAAATAAATTAACCTTAATTTGATGTCCAGTCATTATCTTAGGTCAACCCTCTGGCAGTGCTGATTGTTTGATGAGAGGACTAGTTTTCTAATAGACTGATTTAAGAAAATTAATCATACCTTAGTCAGTTACAACTTAAGATCCCAAAATATTAATTATGAGACGGTACACAGCTGTCAGAATCCAAAAATGAGTTACAGACTTTTTAAGACAATGCAGCTGTGCGTGACAGACATACCTTCACCTTGTCATGTCGTCATGCTCGCCCACTGGTGTAACAAGACATTTGCTTACCACGCAAAAAAGAAAGAAGTCGGAAGTACTCAGCCACCAACTTGAAGTCATCACTGGCGCAGCGGTACATCGCAAGTGACACAAAGTCAGAACTTAAAATCTCAGTATAGACAGGGCTAAATCTTTCATGAATTTATCATGTCTTATTCATTACAACTCTCTATCTACCGTTTTTTTTAACGGATCTGCAACTGACGCGAGAGGTCCTTGGTGTGTGACCTTGTGGATGGAGGTAAAGTTTGAAAGTGCAGAGCTTACTCACCGGTGCTGTTGACTGGATTTTCCTACAACACGCCACACTAGCCTTCCATTAACACTTAAACCCCCACGGATCGCCATTTGGCGTTTTCTACCTTTAAAACCCGGAGAGCAGCCAAATGGCTTTTAGCTAGGCTTTAGCTTCAGCCAAGTGGAAGCTAAATTGGCTAATCATTCATATGTAAATTGGGTTGTTATCTGGGAATTCTGGAGGGAGGGGAGTGGGGGTGTGTGATTGAGGGCGTGGGGGAGCTGCTAAAAGCTGTGCACTTCCTTTTGTGTTTCATCTTGATGCATTCTCAATCATCCAGGGAAATAAATCTCCAAAAGTCACCAACTTGGAGTGTTTCAGTTTGCCATCTTAGGGAGAAATCAACACACATGGGTGTATGTCCTTTGTTGCTGAGATTTATTGATAAAAACAGTACAAAAAACCAACCATTTGTACACATATTTACAAATGGCCTGCTGAGTGGTGCATGGAGCATGTTCATTGGTTCATGGACCTCCCTGAACTAATGGCATTTATTGCAATTGTCATCTTGCGGGGGATTAACAGGGTTCCATCTCTAAATGACTGCTGGTGGGCAAACCTGGGAAACCCACAGATAATTGGAACTATGGCACGAATCATGTTATAAAACACGGCGACTGGCCAGCGCCGTGTTCCTCTGCGGACAGTGTACTCCCGAACCATCTGGTCCATCACATCCACGCCACACTTTGTTTTGTTGTAAAGGGAGACAGTGTTTGGCTTCCTTTTGGTAGTGTTATCAGTCTGAACCACGCTGTGCATGCTGCTAAGAATATAGACTGTCTTCTTCCGTTTGGCCGCATACGCCGTCAGCGTGGCAGCAGAGGTTGAAAACACCTAAGAAATAAGATAAATTGTTATTTCCATAGCCCTTTTACACACGATTAAACACATAAACATAGAACCACAAAAGACCTGTAACATACCTGAGTGGTGAATTCATTGCGATCTGTCTGTCTAGTGGATTGAGGAATTTCCCTGCGAATCCTGTTGACTGTGCCGAGGATGGTGGTTTTCCGTCTAAGAAGTTTTTGTGCAAGTGAAAGCGATGTGAAAAAATTGTCCGTGGTAACATTTCTGCCCTTGTCTAGGAATGGTTCCATCAGCCTCATTACTACATTTTCAGAAAGTCTCTCCCCAGTGGGACGATTGGGGTCCTTGCCAAGATATGGGAAGACATTGCAAATGTACTTGGATTTTAGGTCGCAAGCCACCCAAAACTTGATCCCAAACTTGTCAGGTTTACTTGCAATATACTGCAGGAAACAGCACCGAGTCTTTGATGGGAAAAGCTGTTCATCAACGGTGATATGTAGACCAGGGTTGTAGCACGTGATGCAGTTGGTGACAAATGATCCCCACACACTGGAAATTGCAGCAAACTTGTCAGTCTTTGCTCGATCACAGCGGGTGGACTTGTCATCAAAGCGTAGGTGTTGCATGATGTCTTGGAAGCGGTTTCGTGCCATAGTTCCAATTATCTGTGGGTTTCCCAGGTTTGCTGACCAGCAGTCATTTACAGATGGAACCCTGTAAACCCCCCGCAAGATCACAATTGCAATAAATGCCATTAGTTCAGGGAGGTCCATGAACCAATGAACATGCTCCGTTTGCTGTGCATGTTGAATAGTCCATTCTTGAATGCTACGAAGCATGTCAAGAGTGATGAAACACAGGAAGCTCTGAAGGCAACTCGAGATACTTCTCCTGGCCTTAGCCGTTGGCTCTCCATCTGCAGCGTACGCTTCTATTGGGGTGAAAGGGAGACAGGTCCCCACATGTTCTTCACGCCACACTGTGCCATCTTTCGGTGTCTCAGTCCCCAAACAAGCTCTCTTTTTCGGTGGAGAAGCAGTCTCCTCATCTGCAGTGTGAACAAATTCAAATTGTGAGCAAAATGGGAAGGTCAAACAAAATCACAAATGCATGCATAGATACTAATTATAATTCCAGTATCTCCTCCTCTGTATCAGAATAATGTCTGAAATATCTTACTTACTAACTACATCCACTTACTTGTTTGAAATGAAAAAGGAAATAACATGAAATGAAACTAACCGGAAGACTGATCAGACAGCTCTGAGTCCGAATCCGGCTGAACTTCTAGGTCTTCTCCATCCGAAAAAGTAGTAGAAACTGCTAGTTCATAACATTTTCAAGCGACAGTGTGTAACAGCCTATATGGCAGTTTGTGATATAATCTATTGATTCATGCAGCTGGATACAGAAATGTTCAACTTCTTCTAGTTCTTCAACATGAATCCCCCAACAACATTTACATAAAGGAACAAGTTGCATTCAGTTTTGTGCTGGAAACATTATCAACTCCAACATGTCACACATCATTTATTGACACTCTGAAGCACAGTATAGTACAGCTGAAGTGTTCAATGAAGAGTTCCCCCTTTCTGCTTGGGGTGGAACAGCAAGCTCAACCTTTGTGTGGGTTCTTTGTTGTTAAGGTTTTTTAGCTTGCCACAATATATTAAATACATTACTTGCAGATTTGAACATAATGAAACAAAGTAATTTTGCTGTGTCCTTAAACATGTGAAGAAAAAAGATGTTTTTCATGACTATTTCACAAATTGTTATGAGACTGGGCTGATTTTAGGTTTGCAAGACTCTCTGCCCTTTGAGTCAATGACTTATCCCTTTTTATTTTATTTAGTTTTAACTTTAAAAAAAACAGCTCTCTTTCACCCAGTTAAATTGATTCCTTTCTTGTGCGACGCCTCGAAGTCAAGCCTCTAGCAAAAGACAGTAAGGGCCAAACATATCCAGCGTGATCACAAAGGCACACGTGACTGTCACCGAACACTAAATATTTCTTCACCAGTGTTTTTCAGAATGCAAACAAATGCTTTAAATTCCTCCTTTGAAAACGTCTGAGTGAAGCACTGCCGCATTGAGAGCTGCACCCTGCGTGGGCCTTTCACTTATTCTCACTCTCTCTTTGCTACCCAGTCTTTCATTATCTATGTGAAAATGTCAAATCCCTCAGCTCTGCAGGAGGAATTTATGCCACACATGGCACCGGCTCATCAAGAATCATGACCCACGCTAAATTGTTAACCTAATTTTAGGTTCACGTTTCTAGCCATACAGGTCATTTCCACATTCTAAATAGGAAGATAAAGTAAACATTATAAACAGTGCTATCTTATTGTTATTTTGTTCTTCAGAGCTTTGCACCCTATTTCAGCTGCTGGAATCATAAACCAGGCAGGGGCAAACTTGACCTTTGGTTCTGAAATTGGAGAAGTTAGTCTATGACTACAAAGGGACCTAATTCCTCTTATTCCCTTTAATAGAGTCTGAGAGACAAAAAGTGACAAAGCCAGCTGAGCACAGACTAGAGCAAGACAAAGTTTTCTAAAGTACTGTCCTTTTCAAAGAGTCTGCTTTTACTAATATACATAAAACACATGTATTGTTAAAGAGAGCAGTATGAAAAAAAGAGACAGTGACAGTGTAATATGATGAAGACCTGTGTTATATGTCTAAATAAACTGTGGACTCAATTTAATAAACTATCAGCTCTGATCATTTTCTAATTGTGGATGTTGGTTTACGTGCCAGCAGTGCATGCACAATGCTTTTGACTTGCAGTAATTCACTTCTTCTAAGCAGTAGTTTCTTCTGTACTTAAAAATAAAATACATCACTCAGCTCAGTAAGAGTCAGTGTAATGTAGTTGTCATTTACAGTCGCACTGTCCTCGCCTCCTCAGCTCTCTGTTTCACCAATTCCTCTATTGTACGTCTATTCCAGAAATCCCACTGTGTGCACACCAGTGCTGGTCAAATTACTTGAAAAAAGTAATCAGTAACTAATTACTGATTACTTATTTTCAAAAGTAATTAATTACTTAGTTACATTTTAAAAACACAATTTACAACCTGAATAGGTGATAAATAGATCTTTCAGCCCAATTCTACTTTTTCTGCATAATCCATCATACAAAATGTAATCAAATGGAAAAGTCTCTTTTTAAAACTTGTTTTATTAGTTTTAATCTTTTAACTTTATGCATCAAGCAAACATTTAATTATATGCAACATTCTCTGACTGGAAGAAATTTGTTTAATATTTAAACCTATTTTCTGCACATTCCAGCACATAAAATATTTTTTTTGTGTGTGTTTACACTCACTCTTTTAAAGATGCAAGTAAAACACAGCAGAAAATAAATAAAATCAAAGACTAGCGGTCCTTTTGCTCTATTTTCACCTGTAAAGCAGGAGTGGGGTAGGCGGAGGTTTTCCCTGGTGCAGGTGTGCCGCGGCGGTCAGTTGAAGAATCCACGATTTTCTCTGTGAATTTCCCATTGCGTGGTAGCGCACTCGGTGCTTGCTTCGAAGTTTAGGGGATTTTTTTCGCTGTAAAAAGAAGTTTTCTTCCCACGCACAATGGACACTAATGCTTTTGTCACTTGTTATGGAATCAAGCTCAAAATAAGGTCAGTACTGCCACGCTTTAAACGCTGCACGCTCATACTCTCTCCGCACTCGATATATTATCCATTGTTGATCTGCAGACAGCTGTTGTCACGAACGTCGCACTTGCTTACGTCACTGTCATGAGACATTCTTGCAAAAAAATCACGGTTTCAGTAACGCAGTAACGCAGCGTTCCTACGGGAAAGTAACAGTAATCTAATTACCGTTTTTGCAATAGTAATCCCTTACTTTACTCGTTACTTGAAAAAAGTAATCGGATTACAGTAACGCGTTACTGCCCATCTCTGGTGCACACACAGAGCAGAGTTAAAAAGAGAAAGGCAAAGTGAGCACTACTGACATTGTCGAGACCTAGTTACATTACTGTAATTACATCAAATTGGTCTTAATCTGTCCAAAGCCAAAGATGGATAGAGGTCTCCCCCAAACTTCTAACAGGTCAAAAGATCTGTGTTTTTAAATGTACCAAACCAGAGAAAGGACAACAGAGGAGACTGCCATTGTCTGTACCCTAGACTTTGCCACTGTGTCAAGCATCTCCCTGTATAATCAGAGTAAACAATGTGATGCAATACAACATCCTTGCAGCAACTCCTGACACTTAACTGCAATTTCGCTGCTCAGGGCAGTTCACTCGTGCATGTGACAGAAATACACTCGTTGAATCACTGAAGAGATTCGTTCTTCAGAGGTGTAGTGGTCAAATTGTCCCTGTCATTAACTGCAGACACAAAGACACTAAATACACATCCCAAAAGAAACTCTTCTTAATGTTTAGAAATGATTGGAAAAGAACTCAAACGGTTGTCTGTCTTTTGTCGTGGTTATTTTTGGCATGCTCCCAGGCTTTCTCCAGACCTCTCTCATTCCAGTGTGTTCATTCTGCATCATTTGATTTCAGTGTTGTAACACTATGATGTGTCATGGCAATAATGGCTTTTCAAGTTGTCACACCTGTAAACGATCACATGGTGTTACATATAAACTGCAACCTGCAGGGTATATTTTTCTTTTAATTCATAAATAGTATTTCATGGAACTGAACATCTTAAAAGCTCATTTATGATTTTTGACAGTATGTTTTTTGAGATATATATGCTAAAGTTCTAATGAGTAAGTGTGCACTTTGTTTGTGTTCTGTGCAGTAGTAGGTGGTAGTAAGTCCTTGTGTGGTTTCACATGCTTAAGATTTGTGGGACATAAACTCCATCCAAAATGTCTGGCACTAATTTGAGAAATTAGGGTTATATTCCTGAAGATCTCTTCAGTTCTTGGGGGAAACCAGGACTGAATTTCAGGAATGTTTAGGAATACCTTTTCATATGGGTGCTGCTGGGAGCAATACTGCTTTGCTTTAATCAAATATTTTAAATACGCTACTCACCACACACCCAAGTAATGATTAGGTATAGCCTGTGGAATTTGCCTACACCTTCTCAGTGAGTCCAAAACACTGAAAGAAATCCAGTTCCATCAAAATAGTCCCTTGTCAGTTTCAGGAGCTTTCTGAGCCAACACATATGGAGCACACTGGAGACTGCTAGCAGGCATTACTGAAGCACTCTTCAGGTGCCTCTGATTGTATATAGTCCGACACATTACAGGTCATTAGGACGACCAGGAAGATGTTCAACAGGTGGCAGCTCAGAATTAGGCAACTTCTGACACTTACCATATGACACCTTTGAGCTTACTATGGTATCTTTATCAGTCTGGGAATCACGACTCACTACTTTGGTCAAGCAAAGACCTTTCAGCTTGGAGCGTGCTTGCTGCTTAAGTTTTAATTTCAATGCCTAGCAACAAGGTAGCAAGGTTGGTAGCAGAAGAAACAAAGTTTAGCCTTGGGTCTTGAACCCACAACACTCCCAACCTTCGTAACTGTTGCGCTGCTAGCTCTTCAAGGTAGAGTATGGTGAGAGGGGAGGTCATATTTTGCTGCATTTATGATGTAAGACCAGCATACTGAGTATAGCGAATCATACATTAAACAGTCTATACAAACTTACACCTATTCTTAACTACATAAAACATTACTGGCAGTTTTAGATTGCTAACAGATGCAGATACACTGCTTGGTCACGTTCTTTGGTGCTTTGGTACTCACTAGGAAATTAGTGAGTACCAAATCTCAGAAAAAGAAGTGTTCAATAACAGCTGATTCTCACATTTGTTTCTATTACTGGTTTCTTAGGTATTAATATTTTAGCAGTAAAGGACACTTTTGTTATTTCCAAAAACTGAAGAACCAACTTCACATTACTGGTCAGTAAACTAAAATTAACTAACTGGTTTGCTTCACATCATGCACTAATTTCTCATTGGTATTTCTCCTGATCCTTGTGGTCTCTTTATATTTTTGACATATTTAGAGTCTAAACTTCTGTTTGCATCTTTCTGAATGCTGATATTTTTAAACTTGTGCAAACTTTATTGCAAAAAAGACTTTTTTTTAAAATAAAAAAATTTGTTTTTGCTTCATTGCTTCAGTTTTATTGCTTCATTGTCATACGAGTTCTATCCTGCAAGCTGTAGCCAGCATCAATTTTATAATGTGAAGAGTTACTTAACCTGTTAAGCCCCCAGCGGTTTCTGAACTTCCTGCTCGAAAATGAAATGCCCAAAATAAATGGAGTATTTCTCGAGTATTTGTGTGCAATTACAAACTCTGTGTATAAATCTTGGTATTAAGATAAAGCTAACACTTGTGAGATTTCATCAGAGGTGTAAATAGTACTTTAAATGTTACTATGTCAAAGTTACTGTGACTCAAACATAGAAAAAATTAGAATTTTTATTTTCTTCGCCTAATTTTTAAAAGTATTTTATAGCATATAATGCCTTTGAAAATGCACACATTTAAATCCAGAAAACCACGTAACTGCTCTTTTAACTGTTTGATGTGTCTACTTTGTTTGGTGGTTGTAGAAATGGTTTATATGAGATTTTAGCTGAGATTCAGAGGTTTCTCTGGATACTACACGTCAGGATTTATATTTCTGACCCCGTGTTATATTTAAACATGATTTCCTCCCTTTTGTGCCCATCTTTGGGTGCGTGGATGCTTAAGAGGTTGACCCTTCACATTAAGACAGATTTTTCTTTTTTAATTTAACCAAACCATAATTTTCCTTCTACTGCTCCTGACACAAAAGCAAACCACAGTCTCCTGGATCCCAGACTTTTGTTTTCATAAAAGAGGGCTGTTATCTTCCATGTCCAATATTGCAGTAGCACAAGTGTCAAAGCAGTGACACCTTGGTCACTTCGCTGAGACGCTAGCTGTATTGGACAGAACTAAAAAAATTGACACCCTCGGATAAAAACATGTTTGTTTTTTTTCCTGTGCGTGATCTTCTCCCTGGATGTAGTCTCTGCTTGTGATCCCACACGACCTGCAGCTGGCACACCTGTTGGTTATTATTTCGACATCTCTTGCGGTAAAACAACCCCAGGGTTTCCACCAGTCTTCTCCACATCATTCACTCACCTAAAGTGGTGGCTAGCAGCTTTCAGGACAATCTTCATATTAACTTGGTCTGAACCTGCTTGTGTTATTGTTTTGTTTTCTTTCTGCATCATGCGGTAGCCAGCTTGCTTCGTTCACCACACACCAACATGTTGAGCCACACATCATTCCAAGTACCTGCTTGCCCATTCTTCAACATCTTCTGATTCATTCACTCACAGCTCACTCATTATGAGCTGCTTCCCTCCTGTTCAAGCCTACTACAGTGGCACCACCTCCTACATCCACCTTGAGCCCATCCATCACTTCAAATGATGCTAGTTTTGCAATCAATCTTTTAAATTGTCCCCCATGTCAGCGTGCAGCGTAGACGTCCAGTCATTCTTGTGCAAAAAATGTAAAAATCTGGTGGAGAGAAGGAAAAATGTTGGGAACACAGTCAAATTACTTCTGGCTTTGATGTATGTATGTGCTAACATAACGTTATAATTAGAAGTTAATCAGTGTTTTAATAATAACATTATATTTTTCACTAAAAAGAGGCTAGCTGTTGATGTTTGACGATTGTTGTCTCTTTTTTAAGTTCAAAAGATTTTTTCAGCAGCGTGTCAAGGTGTCTAACAAGACACTGTTTACCTGCCTTAAACCATGTTGCCTCTTTACTGCCTATCACAGCTGACAGAATTAAGAAATTAGTCGTCTTAGTAAAAAGAAAAAAATCTTATAGTAACTCCTTTAAACCCTGATGAAATATATCTGCTATTGCTCAGTATGGAATCCTGGTTATAGACGATAAATTGGAAATTTTATTTTTCAACATCATTATTATGCTGTTTAGTTCACTGCACTTACGCCTTGTAGATAAAAGTGTTGTCATCCAGGAAGACATTGCAATTAGTGGAGAAATGTGTCATGGGAAGAAAGTGGTAACTCAGAAACATCATGATAATGATGATCAGAATTATACCAGCATACTAAAGAGGAAGTGCATAGTCCCATGCCACATTTGTGGCAATAACCTACTGACTCAATTAATTACCATAAATCATTCGCATTTGCTATGCTGTTTCTCTTTTCCTCCTGTCACAGTTAGTTATTGACTTTTTAATGTTTGTTTTTATGAAACAAATGGAAAGCTACTACAGTGTTTAGTGCTTGTCCATATCTCAAACTCTGAGCAAAGGCCACTGGCTCAATGGCTTGTGTCTTTTGTTTGGGCCTCTAATAGATGTCAACATTTTCAATAAAAACTATTTGGTGATGCTAATGACATATGCAAGAATAGAGACACTCAAATGCATCACACTGTCTGCATGCTGTGCTTGGCACCAAACTACTATATGGTTACATTATGTTGATGAAAGGAGGGAAACATGCTTATAATTCTCTGACTATACCATTCAGTAATTCGGCTAATGAGCCACAGAACAGTGTGCCCTTTAGTGAAGCTCCACATAAAAGAAAACTCCCGCAAAAAATGAATATGCACATGACCTTTATTATTATATTCTTTTAGATTTCGTCACGTAAAAAGTGAGGTGAATCTCAGTTCAGTTTAGCTATATTTGTAAAAAAAACGATTTGCCATGTGGACATTTGCGTATGTAATGTTCATAATTTTTCTCTGCCTTATCGTCAGTGGACCTATTCATGGATTAGTTGTTGCGTTGCACAGACCTCTTTTTCATGTTCACTTGTGTTGGTGTTTAAGAATATATATAATTTAGCAGTCATTTTCCCATATAGTTTGACCTTTATGAATTATGTTTCAAGTAGACGATGGACATGGTCTTCCCATTAAGTTGGACTCCGGCCTAAGGCTGGACTGTAGCCTTGAATTTTCACACAGTCTAGTGACATTGTGCTGCTATCTACAGCACGTGTGTACCCTACGGCCTTCATGAGTGACATTCTATTGCATTTCACAAGAGTAAAATATGCCAATGTATTTGTCAGCATGTCTGTGTTTGGCCTTTTGAATAAGTCCCCTTTGTAGATACATATTTCCTAAGGATACGAGTGCTTTCATAGTCAATCAGCAATGCCCTCACTACAACAGTGTGATAGTATTCATGTGGCCATGTCCACAGTTAGTAATGGAATCAAACTAAATTAAAGTCTCAGATGAAAACAGATTTAACTCCAGTTATTTTAGATATAGAATGAAATGTGTGTTTGTGTGTGTGTGTGTGTGTGTGTGTGTGTGTGTATGCGTGTGTGTGTGTGAGAGAGAGAGAGAGAGAGAGAGAGAGAGAGAATAATATGGAAATATTTGTTTGTTTGGTTATGTTTTTTACTACATAATTATTATAATAGTTGGCAGTTTTGCATACAATATTTGGGAACTATTTGAAGGGCATCAGTGTGTGGGAACAGCAGCTCCAAAAAGACACTTTCTGAATTGAGAAACTCATATTTCTGTTGAATTTATGAATGCCAGAGTAATCTACTGCCCTCACAGATGGGCTGAGATTGCACAATACTTTAAGCTGAAAACCCTACAGGCTGACGGTTCATCAACAAAGTAGGAAGTCCTCAAACTAAGTTTGCCACTCACGGTTCAGCTAGTGTCATGGTAATCAGTTTTGTATTCTGGTGAGTGAAATATGATGTATGAGCATCTGCTTTCCAAATGAGTTTACACTGAAGTCAGGGCCTGATATCTCTGGGCAAAGATAATTATTTCTTGTTCTGTCTTTTAAGCTGTGAGATGGAAGAAGGTGCAGCAGAGGTGGGAGAGCCAGATGGATATTACGCTGACTTTTGAGGAATGGAAGGCAAACAAAAGGGTAACTGGGGATGAAAGCAAACTCAATCTTCCATTCCCGAGCTCCCCCCCCCCCCCCCCCCCCCCCCCATATCTGCCATGGCTTTCCTGTGTACTGTCCTAAAGGCAGCAGGCTGGTAAACTGAGAGGTGAAGAACAGACACTCCAGTGACATTTTTACTTACACGTGTAGTATGGCATCACGTGCAAGTTGCAAAATAGCCGTACAAAAGATGGGCAACGGATAAAGAGAGGGAGAGTCAGAAAAGTGACGTTTGTAGCACTGCTACTCTATTTATCCTTCCAAATATAGACAGCTTTGTCGAGGATGTTTGTCTGAGGCCATTCAAATGCCTGAATTGTTGTTATTCTTAAAATTGAGCTTTATTGATGTCAATTAACTCAAGTAGATGTGAGAGGGAGAAGATATACCATGTTAAAATGTCCAACTTTACAACAGAAACAAACGTGTTAACAGAACACATTTAATTTTCAAAGCCATTTCTTCCTTTAACATTTCTTTTATTAATCAGCCTTTATATAATTATACATTGATTAGATGTTTTTTTTATTAAGTAATAGTTCTTTTGACTGAGCTAACTGTGATACATACACTCATTGGATAACAACTTGGTAACCACAAGTCATTTGGTGAGCCCAGGAGCATAGTGTGCCACATCGACAAAATCTTGCTCATCTTTTATTGAATATGACCAAAAATGAGTGACTGAGTCTATAAACTCACCAGGAAAGTGTTTAAGTCAAGTCAAGGGTCAAGTCAGAGAGACATTTTTCACAGATGTCTATAGGACCAGACTTTTTGCAGACATAGAAAAAGACTTTGTCTTATTTTTGTATATATTTCTCATGTTTGCTATTTATTCCTACTGTCTACTATTTATATTTTATTCTGGCACAGCTGGTGTGGAGCTCCTAGAATTTCGTTGTACATGTGCAATGACCATAAAGTGCAATTCTATTGTATTCTGTTTTATTCTATAACTATCAGCCATGGTTGTAATTAAAAATAACTGTTAAATGTTTAAGGCCCTTTAGGTGCCAGCTTCACTTTTCAGATTAAGAAATCACATCAATGTTTTATACTGTCTGTGCTGAAAACTCCACCCTCCCATCTAAACAAAACATAATGTTCTTATGTAAGCCATATATACTTTATGGCACAAGGTTGCTTTCCATGACTGGAATGGAGGCCAAGTGTAAATAGAAAGGTTATCAAAACTGTTTCACAAAGTTCATGTAAATGAAATAGCTTAGACATCATATACATGAACTCTTCACAGACAGAGAAGTAAGAAAACAGCATAAATCTAATGTACTTTTGTTTACCTGATAGGTTTTATAGGACTGAGCAAGGCACATTTTTGTGAAATGTTTGATGTTAAGAGACAGCAAGACTTTCAAAGTTGTCTGTCTGGTCAAACTCTGTAACCAGGCAACACGGGTCTTGTGAGGGAGGTAACCAAGAACTAAGAGTCTTGTTTCTCTGCAGAGATGAAAAAAGACTTTAACAAAAACAAGCATCAATGCAGAAATTCATCAATCAGGCCTTCATTGTTCTGTGAACAGATAAAAAAAAAAAGAACATACATATGGCAGTTCTTTGGTCATTTTGCTGTTGGAAGTAAAATATTGTTTCAGTGGCAGGGGCCTTGAAAAAAAGTCAAGTATAATTTTGTCTTAAATAAAAGAGTATTCCAAAGTACACCTTATCTCAGCTTTAACAAAAACAGTTAATTTAGTATTTTCGAAAGCATCGGACAAAAGTATTGCAGCCTCCAGAGTAAGTCTGCCACTATCTCATGCACAGCCCATGTTTTATTGATCATGTGGTGGTACGCTTTGTAACAAATGCCCTGTGTGAGTTCTCTGGATACAGAAAGACTTCAGTGCTCAGTTGACTGTTTAATATTGCATTGTGATCAACCGTTTTTCAGCCACCATGATTCAAGGGACCAGCCACAATTGTGGTTAAGTTGTGAATTAATCTATTCTGCTGCCCTCAGACATGAATGCAAAATCCCATCAGTATGTGAAGTCAACTTTGTATCCATTTTCCTATTGTGGTTGTGAGAGGTCCATATGTCAGAACAACACTGCTTTCTGAAATTGGTAACACATTACAATTTTCATCATTAATAAATTGCTAACTGAATTCAGCTTTAGCAGATAATTACATTACTGTTAGGAAACATCCATCCATCCATCTTCATCCGCTTTGTCCGGGGCCGGGTCGCGGGGGCAGCAGCCTAAGCAACTGTTAGGAAACAATGGAATGATAATGTTATTTACCAATGTTTAGTCATTTAGCTTTGTTGATACATTATAACAAATAGAACTCCTACCCACTGGGTAACCTTAAATTAGTAAGTTCTTCAGTGGCACGCAATGTCAAGTTAAGTCAAGTTAAGTTTATTTATATAACAGGTTTAAAACAACCTCCATTGACCAACATGCTGTACAAGTTATACAAAATATACACTATATAATATCCATCCATCGATTCGGGTCCGCTTATCCTTTTCAGGGTCGCTGGAGCCTATCCCAGCCGTCATAGGGCGAGAGATGGGGTACACCCTGGACAGGTCGCCAGTCTGTCGCAGGGCCAACACACAGAGACAGACAACCACTTACACTCACATTCACTCGCTCATTCACACCTATGGGCAATTTGGATTAACCAATTAACCTATCCCCACTACGTGCATGTCTTTGGACAGTGGGAGGAAGCCGGAGTACCCGGAGAGAACCCACGCAAACACGGGGAGAACATACAAACTCCACACAGAAAGACCCCGGCCTGATGTTGGAATTGAACTCAGGACCTTCTTGCTGTGCGGCAACAGTGCTAACCACCGTGCCACCGTGCTGCCCACTATATAATACAAAACTTAAATTAATAATAAATATACACTAAAAATTAAATAAAACAAGTAAATAGGACAGTGATTTCGTAATAAAAACACAGGGTATTCTGCTCAACTACACACGAAAACACACAAGAACAACTAGTTTTTGAAAACTGTTTTGAAATGATTGCAAAACTGGGCAGCTCCTATGTGAAAAGTTGCTCCAAAGATTAGAAGCTGCCACTGAAAAGGCTCTATCGACTGTGCTTTTAAACCTGGATATCAGAATCTCCATTATCAGCTGTTTCATAGATCTCTGAAAAAATGTTTTGTTAAGTAAGGTGACACCAAACCACTGAGACTGTTAAAAGCGGACAATAAAATTTTAAAGAGAATCCTGAAATGGACTAGAAGGCAGTGTAAGGAGGCCAGTTTACTTGTAATGTGATTGCACCATTTCTTTTGCGTCTAAAGGCGAGCTGCTGCATTTTGAATATATTGCAGGTGATGAAGTAAGGACTGATCAGAGTCAGAGTTACAACAGTCTATATAAGTTGAAAACAAACACTATTGTGACGGTGATGTACACTGTTTTGCTGGTATATATGTATCGATCTATCAATCGTTTGTTGTAAGATTCAGTTAATTATTTTTTTAAAAGTGAGACATTTTAAATGAGAATAAGAAAGAAAAGTATTTCTTTGTGCCCCCCTTTACCTGTTAATGCCCTACCTGCCCCCCTGGCAAAACTTTGCTAGATCCGCCCCTGCACAGTTACCAGCTGTCAGCTACGTAGAAAAAGGATCCTGGTTTTATTTGTCTCTCAGAAACAGTTCATAACTTCCCTTCAACTCATTCATGTCACCTAAAAGGTAAACCTATTTCTCCATCACCTGTTCAGTTCTGATGATCCAGTAAGGACATCTCCTGGTTTCATCTTCATGTTTCCCTCTCACCAGATAACCAAACCATATCATGACCAGCAGCTTTTACAGCTGTGGCTCCAGCAAACATCAGCTGATACTAGAAAGTAATATTAAAAAAATTCTAACAACAGCTGATCAAGCTTGAACGTGCTGCTGCTGTTTAATGCGACATCCGCTGGTTTCCTCTTTCTGGCGCAAAGTAGGCGATAAATAAACAAGAGAGAAAAGCCGATCAGCTGATCATTGATCAGTTTCATGATTGAAGTAGAAACAGGAGAGGGAGGGGGAGAGAATTATTTATACCTTTTTTTCATCCAAATAAAAGTCTCACTTTTTGTTAGCATCCATCAGCTCTGTGCGTCTGCTTTTGGGTCCACACTCTCCTCACTCCCCGCCGTCTGCCTCTCTAGACGTGACAGAAGTATAATATGGTAAAAAAAAAACTAAAAACAAACAAACAAACAAACATTTAAGCAATGTAGTCTAAATGTTTAACATTGCTTTTCAGTTTTTATGCTACACTTAAGGTTTTTTACAATAAAACTTACATCATGAAAAACAGCAGATTCTACTTTCTCTTCAACTTTCCATTCCAGATTTTGTCAAAAATCCAGAAACACCCATTGTGCTGATTTCCTTATCTTGCTGTTATTGTAATGTGTAGGCAGTATTTTCATTGAGTCAAATGGCAATTGATAACAATGTAATTCAAGCAATTACTAATAAATTGCCTTCAAAATATACATTATTTGATTCTATTCAGAAACAGTTTTATCAATCCTGAAAAACTGTGTCGTGTCCTGTGATGAAATGGGGTTTGGCTTAGGTGAGTTATGGTCATATTTCTTCTCTGCTAAGTTAATCTCTCTCGGCGGATGAGAGGATAGTCAGGGCAGAAACATTTTAATTTGGAGATGGTACAGTAGCAACATTGTTTTAATGTTTTCAGGGCTTTACAGGAAAATCTTCCTCTAAGCTTCAGCCACAAAACAAAGCTATTCCTTTGATTTTGAATTACAGTAAAAGCCTTCTTCCTGTATCCCACTTTGAAGACGATTACATTTTGTCATCCTGATCAGACATGTCACCCATTCACATTATTTAAAGGTACCTCGGACAACCCTGGAGGTCTTTCAAGGTCACATTTCACTTATTCTGTATGTATCTGAATATTTGGCATCAAAGGCCATAAGCTGTATATTTGGAACTATTTGACTGGTGACCTTTTTGTGTAATATTCGCACATCAAACTGATGTCAGTGAAGTCGTGTCAAAGGGTTTGGGTTTTTTTCCAAAGCTACATACTATTAATACTACTTTTCTCTGACTTTTCTAGTAGCTCTCTCCTTATCCGACCTTCTATAATTAGATCAAGCCCTTATTGTGAACCATAGGTACACAGTGGCCCACATGTTACTCCGACCAATCAGCCCCAAACGTCCAATATACAGTGGGGCAAAAAAGTATTTAGTCAGCCACCGATTGTGCAAGTTCCCCCACCTAAAATGATGACAGAGGTCAGTAATTTGCACCAGAGGTACACTTCAACTGTGAGAGACAGAATGTGAAAAAAAAAAATCCATGAATCCACATGGTAGGATTTGTAAAGAATTTATTCGTAAATCAGGGTGGAAAATAAGTATTTGGTCAATAACAAAAATACAACTCAATACTTTGTAACATAACCTTTGTTGGCAATAACAGAGGTCAAACGTTTACTATAGGTCTTTACCAGGTTTGCACACACAGTAGCTGGTATTTTGGCCCATTCCTCCATGCAGATCTTCTCGAGAGCAGTGATGTTTTGGGGCTGTCGCCGAGCAACACGGACTTTCAACTCCCGCCACAGATTTTCTATGGGGTTGAGGTCTGGAGACTGGCTAGGCCACTCCAGGACTTTCAAATGCTTCTTACGGAGCCACTCCTTTGTTGCCCGGGCGGTGTGTTTTGGATCATTGTCATGTTGGAAGACCCAGCCTCGTTTCATCTTCAAAGTTCTCACTGATGGAAGGAGGTTTTGGCTCAAAATCTCACGATACATGGCCCCATTCATTCTGTCCTTAACACGGATCAGTCGTCCTGTCCCCTTGGCAGAAAAACAGCCCCATAGCATGATGTTTCCACCCCCATGCTTCACAGTAGGTATGGTGTTCTTGGGATGCAACTCAGTATTCTTCTTCCTCCAAACACGACGAGTTGAGTTTATACCAAAAAGTTCTACTTTGGTTTCATCTGACCACATGACATTCTCCCAATCCTCTGCCATATCATCCATGTGCTCTCTGGCAAACTTCAGACGGGCCTGGACATGCACTGGCTTCAGCAGCGGAACACGTCTGGCACTGCGGGATTTGATTCCCTGCCGTTGTAGTGTGTTACTGATGGTGACCTTTGTTACTTTGGTCCCAGCTCTCTGCAGGTCATTCACCAGGTCCCCCCGTGTGGTTCTGGGATCTTTGCTCACCGTTCGCATGATCATTCTGACCCCACGGGATGAGATCTTGCGTGGAGCCCCAGATCGTGGGAGATTATCAGTGGTCTTGTATGTCTTCCATTTTCTGATGATTGCTCCCACAGTTGATTTTTCACACCAAGCTGCTTGCCTATTGTAGATTCACTCTTCCCAGTCTGGTGCAGGTCTACAATACTTTTCCTGGTGTCCTTCGAAAGCTCTTTGGTCTTGGCCATGGCGGAGTTTGGAGTCTGACTGTTTGAGGCTGTGGACAGGTGTCTTTTATACAGATGATGAGTTCAAACAGGTGCCATTCATACAGGTAACGAGTGGGGGACAGAAAAGCGTCTTACAGAAGACGTTACAGGTCTGTGAGAGCCAGAGATTTTCCATGTTTGAGGTGACCAAATACTTATTTTCCACCCTAATTTACGAATAAATTCTTTACAAATCCTACCATGTGAATTCATGGATTGTTTTTTCCACATTCTGTCTCTCACAGTTGAAGTGTACCTCTGGTGCAAATTACTGACCTCTGTCATCATTTTAAGTGGGGGAACTTGCACAATCGGTGGCTGACTAAATACTTTTTTGCCCCACTGTAATCTTCCCACCTTTGATCATGATTTCCTCCTAATCCGGTTGAAGGTGTTAGGTGAAGACAGCCAGCGGCAATATGTCTGCTCAAGGTAGGATACCCGCATCTTCTTGTGAAGAAACAGCGTTAATTGCCTCTATTCATACACGAAAACTAACCTAAGTGACCAAAGTGAAAGTTACATCTCTCGTTGGATGAATCAGCACCACAGATGATCGAGTTCCTATTGATGTAGGCTGGGAGGCACAGCTGGAGAGGCGGTGGGAGGTCAGGCTGCATCATTTCTATTCAAACTTCATTATAACTGATTAAAGTGACTTTGCAACACTGCATCATCTGGCCACATTAGATGACTGGATTAGCAGAAGGGATATTTTTACTCATTAGAGTTTTACACAGACTGTGCTTATAATCCTCACAGCATCCATTTGACACATGAAAACACACAGACTTACATGCACACACATCCAAACCACTGTCAACTGCCATCGCATACAAAGTTCTAACCATTTGTTCTCTATTGGTTAAACTAATAACAGTAACATAATAAAAACCAGCATTGGAGTTTTATTGTGAAGCACTTTGATGTACACTAGTCTTTTAAATGTGCTATGGAAATAAACGTTGACTTGACTTGACTAATGACAGTAACATGAGAAATCATTTAAAATACTTTGTGAAACTGTTACAAAACCTTAACCCTACAGGACTGATATGATCTCTAAGGATAAATGAGCAGATAAACAGATGGAAAAAAAAAAAAAAAAAAAAAAAAAAAATATATATATATATATATATATATATATATATATATATATCTGCCCTCATGATTGTGTTATGTACTTGTACTTGTTCTATTTTTTCCTCTGATCCTGATCTTTTCCACTTGCTGTTCCACATGCTGTATGAGTGTAAAACATGTGCCCTCAAACTCCCTGCTGTCAGTTAGCCTTGTTTCTGGCTTCTTCTCAGCTGTTGCCTTTGAGACTCCACGCAGACAAGTTGGCCCCTACTAATACAACGTCTTACACAAGTATCAGTCCCAACCATATCTGACTTTTAGAGTAGCATATATTTTCAAAAACATCCAGTTTAAGAGCAAAATGGAGATAGAGATCAGCTCACAACTGTTGCCGTAAGTTTTACACACTTTAGAACACCTACTGACTCTGTTTTAAACACCCGTCTGTTCAAAAACCTCAGAAAAAAGTACGAACTGCTGACATGGCTGATTGTAGCAGGCTATTGAATTCTCCACGAAGCTAGAGAAGGTGTTCTACATGTCCACTATGTAAACCTTCGACTTGCATTGGCTGACATAAACTAGAAAGCAATGACTCTCACCTGGTGTCACAATCACATGCATGTAAGGCTAATTTTATTCAGGCTGCCCTATTAGAAAGAAATGGCAGTTTTGTGTGTGTGTGTGTGTCAAAGTTTGCTAATCTCTGAATAATAGATTGATTTCTTGATTTAGTATCCATAAAATAAAATCCAATCTTCATAAGAATACTGAGGCTCAACATATCAAAACTAATAATGCACTAATAATGAACAGCTGTACTTTTAACATACTAATTGAAAACTCTGAATTTAGTAAACCGTGAAAGTTTTGGAGGTAACATCCTCATATTATTCCTAAAGCCACTGAGGAGTCATTTTATACCATTCCCGTCTAAAAAACTCTTTAATACAGGGTTCTTGATTGATTAGCCCTCTTGTGGTTATCCCATAGCAACTAAACTCATTTTAGCTGACTAAAGACTGCAAGGTTTCCAGTCCCTGAGATAGCAAATAACCCGTAAACCATCATCCTCCCTCCACACACAGCTGAAATTATCTTTTGGAATTGGTGTGTGGTATCTTTTCTTTCCTTCAAATTGAGAATTTCTGTCATGCAGTTTCTGCTTGTACCTCATATGGCCATGGAATATTGGGAGAATATTTTGGTGAGATTAGTGAGTTTTTTTCATGGTATCATCAAGTTTTTATTCAATGCTTTTCTTAGAGTGGGCTCAAAAAAACAAACAAACAAAAGAAAAGAAAAACGAGGTTATCGAGCTCTGCAATTATATTACCATTCACCTTGAGCTCTTTTTCAGCTCTTTTAGTTCTGCACAATTTCTCCTATGGAGACGGCCAAAAGTAATGTATTATCCCCATTTTTGTTATCATGAACTAATGAATAGTCAGCTATGAATGACTAATAAATTACAGCTTGGGAAAGCTCTAGTCTAAAGCCTTCATAAAGGCCTTAAATGGGACCACACTGACCTCTGGTCTCCGAGGACATTTTAGCACTCTTTTTCCAGGTGAAAAGCTTTTTATACTACCGAATTTTACTCAGCTCATCAGGAAGAGACAGATTCTAGACTAGTCTAGTCTTGAATTTCAATATGCTGAATGACTATGTTTTATTATTTTTTGTATTTAGATATACCCTAAATTTACATGCAACAACTGACTTCAGTTCAGTAAGTTTTAGTAGCACAGAGGACATTTGCGTCTTCCAGCCTGAATTTTAAATGTTTATTCATTTACTCAATGCGTTCAATAAAGACTTGAAAAGTACAACTGTTTGTGTGTTTTCACTTTAATCAAATCGTGTTTGCTTGTAGTTGTGACTTCGATGGAGATCCGACATAATTCAATGAGTAGTCAGCACAGATTTCAGAGACTTCTTGTATCTGAATAATGTGAAATTTAGGAAGTTAGTGTTTCTCTGTCCACCTGCCTTTACTGCTTTTCAAAACGCCAGTGAGTCATTGTCAGAAATCAACATATATTATTGTCAGTTGCTCTCACGGCTAATGAGTAATTAACACTAATGATAGCAATCAGACTTAGCACAATTCTGGCATCAAGATCTCCATAATAATCACTTGTCTTGACCTTATTGCTATTTCTGGTGCAGCAAGCCACTGGCAACTTTTCCCCAAGAGCACAATATATGGTATAACATTTGATTAAAAAATACATTAAGAGTTTATTTAAGTCAATTTTTACACATATATTATCTCCCTGGGCTGCAAGGTAACTGGACAATATAACATATTCATAATTATGCCAATTATTTGTAATACTTTGATGCATAATGTTTGAAAATAATTGCTACTGTTTGAAAATTGTCTTACAAAGCAATCTGTTGCACTCAATGACCACCTGCAATCTAAAACCCATGGACACCAAATGCTGTATTTCCTCCCTTGAGATGCTCTGCTAGGTCTGTACTGTAGTGTTTGTGTTTGTTTGTGGGTCTCTCTGTCTTCAGTTTTGTGTTACAGTGAGTTAACTAAAAGCATGGTCTAAACTGAAAAGCAGGAGACTGATATTGCTAATATTCAGTTTCATTGTCTAGAGAAATTCTTTGGTTGCTCTTATATTATGCTTTATGTCAGTATCGATTTGCACTGTGTATCGCCATCTAATCTTTTTTGTAGTATTTGGCTTAATTTGAGAAGAGAGTGTAGTCCTGTACACTTCAGAATTCATTGTGCTATTTGTATTAGCAGTCACATCATCAATAAACACTAGTGCCCTGATCCCATTGGCAGCCGTGCATGCCAATGCCATAGCGCTGTCTCCATGTCTGGCAGATGATGCGGTATGCTTCAGATAATGAGCCGTTCCTTTCCTTTTCCATATTTTTCTCCTCCAGTCATTCTAGTACAAGTTAATCTTGGTTTGAACTGTCCAAGATTATGTATTTATTTATTTGGATGTCTTCTAACAAAGTCTAATCTGGCCTTGCTGCTCTTGAGTACAACCTGTATTTACAGTCAAGGCATCTCCTGAGACTTTGACAATGATAACGTCTTCAAGAGCAATGAGTAATGTTTGGGCGTGGTGAACCTGTGAGCAGTTTGGCAAGGAAATAGATGCCGCTTTATGGAGGGAATTGTGATGCTCTGGAACCCGAAGGCATGGATATGAAGCTGGAAACTGTTGCAATGTCGAATGACAAGAAGGGCAGGTTGGAGTTTTGATGCAATGAACAGAAGCTTGCTACGAGGCTATTTAAAATCGCTTCTTGGGAGATGCTGATAAGTTCTGCGATGCTGGGGTTTAGATCTCGAACGTCGTGGCTGAAAATGAAGGAAAGGGGTTTGGAGCTGCCTCTGCGTGGGGAACCAAGGCTCTGAATGTCTGGAGGGAGAGATGAGACAGGAAGTCGGCAATGGAATTGAAGTGGCCTGGAATGTGTTCCGCTCTGAATAGGAACTGATGGGTGACTGATACTGATGTTGATAATGTCGACTACAGCGAAGTTGTCGGACCAAATGAGGATAGATTTTTTTTGACCATTCGTGGCCCCACAGTAAGGCTGCGATGAGTACCGGGTAAATTTCGTAAACAGCTGATGAAGGCAGGAACTGATCGTGGATATATTTACGGAACTCGGGTGGCCAAGCTGAAGAGAACCACCCTCGGCCATAATAGCCCCCAAAGCCGGCAGAAGGGGCGGCATCTGTGAAGAGCTGAACACCATCGGGGTGGGACAGCCGATCATTGTAGAAGAAGGTGATGCCGTTCCAGTTGGCGAGCAGAAGTTGCCAGAGACGCAGTTCGGCCCTGGAAGAGCTGTCCAGCGTGATGGAGTCGAGGAGTGACGGTTTAGATGCAGCGAGTGAAAGCAAGTGAGAGATGAAGGAGCGGCCTTGAGGGATGATGCGTAGAGCGAAGTTTAAGTGTCCCAACAGGGAGAGCAGCTGTCATTTAGAGCAAGTGGGAGCAAGGAGAAAGCTTTGGAGGAGAAGGGTGATGTGATTGAGCTTTTCGGTGGGCAGGGAGGCCTGGAAACGTTCACTGTCGAGGGTTATCCCGAGGAACTCCAGGGATGTCGAAGGTCCCTCTGTTTTCTCTTCCGACAAAGGAAGGCCAAGTTCGGAGAAGACTAACCTCAGAGTGGATAACCCGTGAGCTGGTGGTGACGTGTGAGGGGAGATGAATAGGAAGTGTTTGAGGAGGTGAACCAAAAAAGGCAGCATATGGTTGTTAGAGAGGATCCAACATAGAGCTTCGGAGAGTGAATCAAACAGCTTGGGGCTGCTTTTGCAACCGAAGGTCAGTCTGACGGCGAAATAGTAGGTATCCCTCCACTTGACTCCGAACAGGTGCCAGAAGTCAGGGTGAATCGGCAAGACCTTGAAGGCCCTTGTGATGTCAGCTTTAGAGAGCCATGTGCCTCTGCCGGCGAGTTTAATGAGAGAGATGGCATGGTTCACTGTTGAGTACTTGAGAGAGTAGTCGTCGCTGGGAATGAGGCTATTTATGCTTGGAATCTGACTGCTATGGGAAGCAGAAAGATCGATGATTATGCGATTTTTTCCTGAATATTTCCTGGTGGCGATGCCCAGAGGGTTGATGCAAAAGAGAGGGAAGGGAGGTTCGGGGAAGGGTCCGATCATGAAACCCTCCCTGACTTCCTTGGCGAGCAGGCTGTCGACGGTTTCTGGGTCTTTGAGTGCTGACTGCAGGTTATTGCAAGTGCAAGAAACCAAAGGCTGGGCGATGATCCCTGGGTGGAAGCCCTCCGAGAAACCTTTTATTAAGAAGTTGACGAAGTCTGGGTTAGGGTGATTTTGTAAGGCGACTTTTAGTGCTGGAATGTGGATGGGTGTGGAGGCTGACGGAGCTAGCCATGGCTTGGTGGGGTTGTGGGGGCATGCGGGGCGGGAATGGTTACCGCCGCAAAAGGAGCAGCAGTGAAGATAGCGGCGTTGAGACAAGGAACAGCTGGAGTCGTTGAAGTTATTGCAAATGGTACGGCCTCCAAGGTGCTTGATGGGCCTGCCCCGCCTGTCTGAATCGTGAGGCAAAGGCATGCTGGGGGTGAAGATTGTGGGTTTAGAAGGTTCTGGTACGGGATCTGGGGTCAAGCGGGAGGGAACGGAAGGACGGCACAAGGGCTGCGAATCTTTTGGGCTGGGACTATGCAGGCGGAAGCGGGATGTGGCGGGGCGCCGCACAACTTGCAGGAGATGGAAGAACGGGCAGTGAAGACGTGGCAGTAGATTTCCTGATCGAGACTGCCCCAGAAGGTGTCTTGGTTAAATTGCTGAAGGCGAGCAGCTGCCTGAGAAGCTCTCTGTATAACGAGAAGGCTAGAGCAATCTCGACCGGGGTGAGCTCTTTCAACTGAGAAGGGGCTGCACCATGTATAATAATGGGACCATCGTGGCCATCTAGCACCCTAGGAAGAGCAGGTTGCGTGGGAGGAGGAAGAATGAGCTGGCGAAGGTTATCAGATACAGGAGAAGGCTTTGGGGCCAGTGGGTTGGGAGGAGGAATTGCTGTGGCCATCGAAAACTGGGTGGTGTTAGCTTGGAGAAATGGAGCCTGGGCGAAAAGGCTAGGCCAGGTGCAGCTCTGAACTTCACCGATGGGAGAAGGAAAAGCTGCTGGGTAGGAGGTAGGAGCAGTCGGACGGCTGGTTGTAGGAATGTTAGCTGAAATACAGTGGGAAGTAGCGGAGGTGAGAGGACCTGGCAACGCTGTGCAGGTGTTAGCTGTGGCATTTAAAAGAGGAGGAATGAGTGGCTGAGAACCCAGCATCCCGGTGCTGACGTTACTTGTGGTGTTTAGCAGAGGAGGAAAAGGTGGCTGAAAACTTGGCATCCCGGTGCCGAGGTTGGTGGCAGAGTTTAGCAATGGAGGAATGTGTGGCTGAGGGCCTGGCAACTCGGTGCTGAGAGGGTTTGTTGGGGCAAGCTGCGAAGGGGGGGATAGGGGCACGCAGAACTGGCAACCCTAGACGAGTGTCACGCTGAGTGGGAGGAGCAGCTGAGGAGGGAGCATGCGGAGTGGTGGCGAGCTGCGGCTGTAGCTGGCTGGGTGAGGCTGAAAGGAGCGAGGAAGCGTTGTTAATGGAAGCGCTAGCTTCGTTTGTGTCCGGAAGAGAATTAACTGCGTTCGGTGAATGACTATGAAGTTAAGAAGAAACTGAATAATGTAGCCTTGCTATCGGATCGACGAAAGTGAATGCCCCTCTCTTTCAGGGCTCGTTGGAGACGGGCGACAGTAAAGTCGGTGATATTCGTGGGCAAAGAAGCTTCGGGAGACCTCACCAGAGCATGGGAACGGCGGCGCGACGGGGAATTCATGGTGATGAGCCGAAGGGTGAGTAGGAATCAAGCTCCTAGAATTTGTGAGGTGTCTGACGACGAGGAGTGTTCGCATGAAAATGAGAACAGCGGGTATTGGAGAAGGGGAGCTTTTATAGGCTGAGGCCAGAGGGGGCGTGAAGGGGGAGTGGTCCCACTCCTGAAATTCAGATGATATCTCCACTTAACTGTTAATCATACATGTTGTGGCTGATTCCCCTGCTTATTTCATTAAAATATTTTTATCTCACTTTTAATTTAAGGAGTGATTTTGGATTAGGTTTTCTATGTGTTCCACCAAAATAGTTCTGGAATACTACATCAACCTTGTGTATGCTAACATTGCAGGTTATTTAATAAAAACATTTTAACTGTCATAAAACCAGAATCTGTGATAAAACTAACATTTGGCCACTGTAACAGTCCCATAAATATGGAACTGGTTTTGACCACTGGTAGGACCAGTTTTTGCATATTTAAATTTTGTCACTGGATTTAAATCATAGCTAAGGATTTAGCTTAAGATATATCCCATAGAGGTAGTAATCTATTACCACATAACAGGCAAAAACCTCATTCTCAACTATTACCGCCACTTAAGCCAGACAGTCTGGGACAGCAACCTCAGCATGGCAAGCTTGAGAAGGGGATCATCACAGTGTGCACCATGTTTGTAATACTTTTCTCCCTTGCCATAAACATGGTGGTAAAGGCTGCTGAGGTTGAGTGTAGAGGATCCTTTACCAGGACCCAGTGGTGACAACAACATGTGTCCCAGGACGTAGGTGGATTCTGAAGGGCCTCAAGGAGCTAATTACCTGGGCCTGCATGAGCTTCAAACCATTAAAGTCAAGATTTCTGGTGCTAAAGAAAGGCAAAACCTCCCACAAGTTCTGCTTCACACTTGGTAGCGTGCATCCAATCATAGAAAAACTGGTAAAGAGCCACGGGAAGGTACTCAACTGCAATCTGAGGGACACATCATCCATCTGAGTCACTAACCAAGATCTGGAAACCTGGCTAACTCTATTCAATAAATCAGGCCTACCTAGTAGGTTTAAGGCCTGGCTGTACCAAAATGCTATCCTCCTGAGAATTCTATGGCCTCTTTTAGTCTACAAGATCTCTACAGTTGTGGGCTTCAAGAGAAGAGTGAGCAGGTTTCTGGGACTGCCATAGAGCCTAACTAACATTGCCTTGTATGGATAGTGCAACAAAGTGAAGCTTCCCCTCAGCAGCCCGAATGAAGAGTTCAGGATGGCCCTGACAAGGGAGGTACTAAAGTACCAGGAATCTTCTGACTAAAAACTGTTCCAGGCAGACATCAAAGTCAGGACAGGCTATATGTGGAAGGCAGCAGAGGCTGTGATGCTGCGGAGTCATGGCTGATGCATCAAATCTTAATGGGAGTGGTAGCTCAAGGAAGAGCAGGTATTGGCACAAGTACATCACCTTGCTACAACAAGACACAAGGGGGTTTCCAGGTGTGTGCACCAGTGGAAAATGAGCAAATCAGCAGGGCAGTTGCAATGCGAAAGCAGGGAGCCTGGGCAAGATGGGAGCAAGCAGTGGAAGACAAGGTCTCATAGACTGCACTGTGGAAGGCTGTGCCCCAGCGCATCAAATCCTTTATCCAGGCTGTCTACGATGTTCTACCAAGGCCATTCAATTTGTTCTGCTGGGGGAAAGTGGAGTCAGGAGCTTGCCAGCTGTGCTCAGAGACAGGGACTCTTGATCACATCCTCAGCTGCTGTTTGAAAGCCCTGGGTGTGGGATGCTACCACTGGCACCATGACCAATCTTGAAGGCGAACGCAAACACAATGTGTAGTGGCATTAGCCACTCCAATTGCCTCCACCCAGAGAAGAAGACCATTGCCTTTGTCAGGGCTGATGGAAAAACTTGGCAGCAGCATTCCTTCCAGCCTGCTAGCAATGGCACAAGACTGGTAACTGAAAGTTAACCTGAAGACCATTAGCAGAAAAACGTTAAGGCCAGACATGGTACTGAGTTCAGCATTTAGAACTCATGAACTCATTTAGAACTCAGTGATGAGTACTGTTAAGTACTGTTAAAGATGGGGATTTTGAAATTCATCATTAAACAAGGGAAAACAAGGGAAACACAAGCAGATTCATTACCATTAAGATGTAAAAAAACCAAAAATGAAATCACACGTAATTTAAAACTGAAGAATTTCAAAATGAAATATCCTGTCAGTTTAAAATATTTACATGAAATATTAGTACTACTTTTTATTAAAACCACTACGTTAGGTTATTTAATTGTTCTTAATTATTGCTAAATATACAATGTATTGTGTTAGAGTTTGTATTGTTGATTGTTATTTATGCTTAGAAATATTTAACCATAGATGCTTAGAGGTGTATAATCAATTGTGTAGTGATAAGTTGTGTGATCTTTAACAGGCTACAGAGGCTTGGTGTGCATTCCACACTAGAATGCACACCTACATCCTGGGAGCACGGGAAGAGGTCACATCTTGTTTTAATTGTTTTATGGTAGGATTAACGTAGCTACGTCTGTTCTAGTCTAAGTGCTTTTCTGTTTAGATGAACTGCTGGACTTCCTCACCGGGGGGGGGGGGGGGGGGGGGGGGGGGTCTAGTCTACCCTCTTCCTGACCAAGGATGTTTGACCCTTTGATCAGCAACACACACACACACACACACACAGGCAAGGTACTCTTTGTTTGTATGTAGACGTCGTATGTTAATGAACTATGCATATTCATGTAACCTCAATAAAAGGACAGTGTTACGGGAGGACGGACGAGAGCAACTGGGGTCAAGCGAAGGGACGGCGCTCTGTCCGGTCTCTCCCGTGCACGAGTAACATGAAGAACTTTGCCTATTTGTGTCTTGCTTAGCAGTGTAATTATATTGTCTTCAACGTTCCAGCGGATGGGTTCAAGCTACAAACCTATCATTAATTGGTCCTTCGATGCCGGAGCCCTGGAATCGCATTCACCGAGGGGAGGAGAGGCACGCTGAAAGACTGACGTCAGCCAGGAAGTTCCTGTGGATTCGCGGTCTGTCTTTTCTCCTCGATGAATGACGGTCGGCGGGATTCGGGCTGATATTACACTCTAAGCAATGCCAAGTAAGTTTAAAGAGGCCGACTCTATAACCGTGTCGTTGTGCAGTCTCCGCCACTGTGTGAGGCGTTGAGAAGAGCCCGACTCTATAACCGTGTGGTTGTGCAGTCTCCGCCACTGTGTGAGGCGTTGAGAAGAGCCCGACTCTATAACCGTGTGGTTGTGCAGTCTCCGCCACTGTGTGAGGCGTTGAGAAGTTCGCTACTTTGTGGAGCGATACCCGGGTTCCTTGCTACTTTGTGGAGCAAGAGGTTCCTCGCTACTTTGTGTGGCGAGAGGTGAGTTCTCCGCCACTTTGTGGGGCGTTGAGAAGTTCCGCGGGGTCCAGATTGTGCTGGACGGTAGGCCTATTTTGTGTTGTTGTCATTGTCGTCGTCGTTGTTGTTGTTGTTGTGTGGGTGTGTGCGGAGCAGAACATGTGGTCTGTGACACCGACTGTTGTTGTTATCATGGGTTTCTAAGCAACCAAGAGTAAGTCGGAGGGAGACAGACGTTTGTGCTGGACTTTGCTCCTGGCAGCACAAAGTATTTATGTAATAAAGAGAGAGAGAGCGACGGCTCCACAGCTGCGCGGGTTCACGCGAGCGCGGTCACGCGGGTTTCACGCGGACCTGAGCCGTGCGGTTAATCGCAGGCTTATAAATGGAAGAGATTCAAATGTTAGAAGTTTTCAGAAAACACACTAGCCTTGAAGAGCGTGTGGAGACCATAGACGTAATTGAGGTGGATAGTTGTTAAAAGTAATCTATATTAAGCTTGTGGTTGCTTAAATTCAGTACGATGACATGTGAGGTGAAGTGATATAGGTAAATATTTAAACTAATGAAGTGCATAGAGGCACTTGACCTGTGTGGAAGACTTTCGTCTTATTATGAACCATTGTTGAGATGTAGAGCACACCTGTGAAAACAACTAATATGCTGAACCCTGTATGAAACATCTAAAAGTACATGATGGAGAAGCTGAGTTGAATATGAAAGTGTAAGACTTTGCCGCTGTGGGCAGAGCAACTACTGTGTGATGTTGCGTTGCAGTTTTTTTTCTGAGCTGATGAGCAAACTACACATTATCAGATCGAGAGCTGTCTGAGAACTACTCTAAGAGAGGGAAACAGCGCTATGATAACTGTGATAACTGGAGTGTGCAGCGTTTCCATGAGCAGTTTTCCTGAATCTTGACTCTTGTGTGTGGAGTGTTCATAGCATCAGCATTATGTTTTTGTTTATTTGTTTTGTTGGGTTGGAAATAATTAAATAAACGTGTGATCATGCCTATGGATCACCATGGCACATATCTCCAGCCATATGATTTATTTATGTAGCTGACAAAGTGAGTGTGAATGTGTCTGACATCACAGTGTTTTTGTGCACTGTGCAAGAGTAATTGCCTTTGATTGTGAGTGACAGCGGTGATTTTGCAGGTCGCCAGCTATTGTAAAAAAAAAAAAAAAGAGTGAATAAGAGGGAGAATTTATATTGTAAGAAAAAAATAATCATAGGAAAAAGGTTTTGTGTTGATCAACCAAAAAAACAACTATAATTTCATTTTCTGCTTTTAAGAAAGGATTGTTCACAAAAACACAGAGCGAGAGAGAGAGAGAGATATGTGTTGATTAAGCATTGATGATAATAATGAAAATGTCTTAGTTGTCACTTTCAGGTGAAAAGCAGACCTGAATCAATTTTCCACATGCAGCGGTCGGAAGAAAAGTTATAGTTTAACAATTGGAAACGTTCAAGCCAAGTTTCTGGCTGACTTATTTACAGCACGATCTGTCTCAAAACTCTCACTCTTCCCTGAAAAAACCTGATCAGCAGCGGCAGTATCGGAGCAGAGGCTGCAGAAGCAACCTAACAAAGCATCAGAGAAGAAGAAAAGCAAACCCATCTTCCTGTCTGATTGGATGAATTCCACGGAAGGGCGAGCAAGATGGCGGCGTGAAGAAGAGTTTTTGTTTGAGCGCTTAGCACGAGACACTTATTTGACGTATTTCTGGCTTTCGGGACTTTTTTGGAGATCAGCGCGCTAAGCTTGCTGGATTTGAGGCCAGGTTCTGCGGCGACAGCATGTCGAAATGCTCAGAAAGGACTGAGTGACTCGGGCAAGCCACATGCGGCTAGCATGCTGGCTAGCGACCATAGCTACATGAAAGAAATGGACCCTTCATGATGCGCTCAACGTGCCGGCGCTGTGGTGGGAAAGGCTCCATCATAAACACGCCCTGCGCCCTGTGCAGAGGTTCAGGCCAAGAAGAAGAAGACGACGACTTCCAATCCCAAGAAGGTCGGCCCCAGTGTGGGCGAGCTGATTGTGAAAGCCGTGGCCGCCCTCAAGAAGGCTCTGGCTGCCGGAGGCTACGATGTGGACAAGAACAAGGCCCGTGTCAAGACCGCCATCAAGAGTCTGGTGGCGAAGGGCACTCTGGTGCAGACCAAGGGCACCGGGGCCTCCGGATCCTTCAAGATGAACAGGGTTACTGAGACCAAAGCTAAGACGCCCGCCGCGGCCAAAGCCAAGAAACTGGCAGCAGCTGCTAAGAAGTCGCCCAAGAAGGCAGCAGCAGCACTTCAGCTACTAGACAGGACAAAGCTGAAGGAGAACTGCCGGGACTGTTGAAGTGGGAGAGGACAAAAGAGTGAGAAGACTAGGTGAGAACACATAGGAATTATTTAATGTGGGAAATCAAAATTTGGGTTAGCAAACCTGGGGAAAAGAAAACTGACTGCTTAAGTTGGAAAATTGAGACGGAGTCTGAAACATTGCGAAAATAGAAACATATACAAAATCACACACACACAAGCAGAACATGCATTAACCCTACTAACACTTCCAAACATAAAATGACTCATGAAGACTCATAGCACATTAGTTAAGAAATGATTAAATAATAGCAGAGAAGTGTGTAGGAAAGGCAGCTTTTAAGAACATGCTCTGCTGGAGATGCAGCTCCACAGACATGCATTAAACCTGCCTAATAACAAACACACATGCAATGAAAATTAGCTTGTTATCTTTCATCAGTGTTAAAATAGTGTCAATTTAGCAGACACTTGTTATTAAATACTGAATGTATCCAATGCAAAAAATTGACTCTCTGGGTTGCAGGACAACAGTTTAACCTTTGATCCTGGGTTGACCACCAACCAGTGATCAGACAATAAATTTAGTTGTTAATATAGTAAATTGGGAGAAGCTTCCTGCTTGATTAATGCAGCACAAGTGATTTACTGTATGAGGGAAATTGTCTTTTGTGATACTATTTTGAACATGCTTTTCTGTCGTCCTGTCAACTTAGTGGGTTAATAGCTGATATGCAAATTAGTTGATCGGTTTTAGATTAATGAAAGGTGACTGAATTCTAGTATGAGTGAATGAGATGTGTTGGAGTTGTTGTGTGTTGAGTGGAGACTCTAAAACACTGAGTTTCCTGCTTTGATGTGCGAGTGAATCCTGTATTTAGATACACAACTCTGAATACGTCAGAACAGACTGTTTTGTGAAGTGCATGACAGCATGTCACATGTTTTATGATGAAGGGAAAAGGAAAATTGAATAAAATAGATCTGTGACCTAAATGAGTGAAGAGCACAGACCTGGGGATTAAACTCATAGCTAATAAGGCATTAAGGTTATGTTGTTTTGTGCAGCTGATGGTTGGTTTGGAGTGAATCTAGCTGATGATTTTTCTTTTGTTGTGAAGTTGAGCCTGCCGATTAGTATGATGGTATGATGAACCATGCTAATGGTATGATTTACCCTCCTGAGATGAGGAGTTTGTGTCATGACTTAACAAGGCCTTTTTATTTTGATACTTTCACAGTGCACTGAAAGTTTTGTTTGATAATCTCTGTTCTTTAAGCAGATCTGCACGTCGGGAATTAAAAGCGCTACACGTCGTCGAGAAAATTGTGCCAAGTGAGTTCTCCACATTTAAATGGACTCTGGAGAAAGCCACTTATTTGGGACAATTATTAAATGACAGTCCCAGTCCAAAAGGATTCAGCGATGTAATCCAAACTAAAGTTCTTCTTTTTCTTTTTGAAATGACGTCATTTTGCTGAGAGTGGAAACTAAATGCAACGATAGGCTCCACTATCAGCAAAGAAAGAAAGAATGAATGCATGAATGAGTGAGTGAAAGGAAAACAAACTGACTGACTGGTAAAAGCTGACAAAAGCTGACAAGACTTTACTGATGTAACACGACTGTGTGAAGTTGACCCCCGCCTGGCAGGGGTGCAGATGAGTCTGTGTGTGCTTCCCTTTACAGAAGCAGAAAGATGACAGCAACACTCGAGGTTGCGTGATGATTTAACATTTTAAATGCCATTTTCTGTGTCTGTGAATTTACTATGTGTGTGTCATTCACTAGCTTGTGTGCTCACAGAGATAACTGTGACAAAGTATGCATACGCCTGCGCAAGCGCTAACATTTGCATTTTCGTTTTTACAGCATTACAGTTCTTCATGTGTTTGATCATGTGATTTATAGGAATACTGGCTAATGTTTCTCTACTACAAGATTTCTGGGTTTATGTGTGAAGAAAACTGTAGTTACAGGCTATATGTTGATGGAGAAATTAATATAGTTTGAGACATACTGTGATGAGACCAGTGTTACTTTTTCCAGAGCGAGTGTTAACTTTATGGTGTTTTATGGCACCTCTGGAATGTGGATGGCCGACGCCTGCCCACCAGGATGGTCAATGTGTATTGCTAATGTTTGTTTTTCTGAGACTGCATTTAGAAGATTCAGCTGAAGCGGACAAGTGACATGAGTAAAACAAATAAGAGATTACGGTAATTATGGAATAGTTTATTATGGGCTCATTTGCTGGCCACTTTTGAACCCATAATAATAATATATGAGTGGAGTGACTTTGTTTAAGAGAAGTCACTGATTACATTAATGTTAACGGAGTACATGGGATAATCCATGTCTGAGGTGAATTAGGGTAATAGTTGTAGTTACTGATTTGAGAAAACCTGCACATGACACTTGTCTTGCTGATGTTGAATGCTTATTACTCTTATGATACAATTGTTTACAGGTATGAAGTTTGATTTCACTTCCAGATTTTGCTTTCCAGGCCGTGATGGTGTGTATGCAGGCTCCTGGGAGAGCCAGGTGTTAAGCAAACTTAATATGCAACACACGCTAACATCTTTTATTGCAGGGTTACGGAGCTACTCCGGAGGAAGTGCCCTGATGTTGCCTGGGACATGATCTAGCTAATCTTTTTCTTTAAGACAGGGATCCAGGTTTGGTGAGTTGACGCATGGGAATGTCCATGCGTCAAGAGGTGGAGTGCAAGGATTAACATTAAACAATGTTTACTATTATTGTTGCAGTGATTTGTGTGATTAGCCGTTTATTTACAAGTATTAAACCTATGCAAGTGGTGCATCCATGTTCAGATGAGGCTTTGATGGCCTATAAGTGAAGTTCACTGAACTAAAGAATGTGGTTTGATGATTGTTGACATGCTCTCCACATAGAAGTCTTTCTGAAATACAGGTGCAGCAGTAATCTCCTGAGAAATCTTCAGAGGCCCAGTGAGAAGCGTGAACCATTCCAGGCATAGCTGACAGCCAGGCAGTGGTTGAGGTCAAAGGTCAAGCTGGTTGGGGCCCATCATGAGATCAGACCTTGGAGCCACAGCAAGGACCATGAAACTGCCTGCAAAATAGAGGAGAGGATCGTCCACAAGATGGGAGCTGAGGCCAGGAGAGAGGCTTCAGGAGGATCAGAGATCATCTTCAGCACAGCAGACATCACACAGAGAGCTGTGCTACTGAGTTTCCAGGAGATTTTAAATAAAATGAAAGATTCAATATTGACGCTGAGGAAGACAACTAAGGTGTACGACGTGCTCTGCCTTAAACCTTCAGCAGCGTTGGAACATGAAAACTCGTGGGATGAGGGGAGCGTGCCAAGCTCCATCGACAGCGCAGAGGGAGTTCGAGGATGACATCATGATTCTGTGGAAGCACAGGAACCAGAAGCTATGGTGGTGATGACAGCAGTTTCCTATGAACATCACCTAATGCTGTGCCACTATACTGTGCATACGATGACACTCTGAAGGCTGCTGGGATCATAACAGCAGTAAGACAACTGAACCCTGCACCCTTTCCACAGAGGTGTTTCTCTGCAGAGCGTGGACAATGAAGGAGTCATAAATATCCCCCTCGCAGGATGAAGGCCTGAAGTGAGGTGAGGGGAGGCCATAAAACTAGAGTGCTGAGAGGTCTGCAGCTTTGGAAATAGCTGAGACCCATGTTGACAAACAACAAAACTAACTGGTATGTTTGAATGTTTATTCTACATACATTTGGACTCTGGTCCTATGGACAACGAAACAACTAGAAGAGACATTCATGACGCCCTGCAGAACTCAAACCACTCTGCAGAGAGACATGTGATTTGCACACCCGGAGGAAGCACCACCAAGCTGAGATGTGTTTGAAAATGTTACTTTCTTAGTTTCACTATTAAATTAACAATTTCTTTGGTTGCTCGTAAGATGCAGTTTGCCATGAGATGAGCTCAATGAATGGGGTAACTGCTGATACATTTGTTAAACTGTGTACTTTTGCAATAATTTAGGGTAATTTGACATATGCTGAGTATAAAAATGTTTGCATTGAAACTGTCAGACATGAGGTATTCATAACTGGGAACTTTTCTAGCATAAAGGTCAAAAACGGGGGAATGTTAGAGTTTGTATTGTTGATTGTTATTTATGCTTAGAAATATTTAACCATAGATGCTTAGAGGTGTATAATCAATTGTGTAGTGATAAGTTGTGTGATCTTTAACAGGCTACAGAGGCTTGGTGTGCATTCCACACTAGAATGCACACCTACATCCTGGGAGCACGGGAAGAGGTCGCATCTTGTTTTAATTGTTTTATGGTAGGATTAACGTAGCTACGTCTGTTCTAGTCTAAGTGCTTTTCTGTTTAGATGAACTGCTGGACTTCCTCACCGGGGGGGGGGTCTAGTCTACCCTCTTCCTGACCAAGGATGTTTGACCCTTTGATCAGCAACACACACACACACACACACACACACACACACACACACACACACACACACACACACACACACACACACACACACACAGGCAAGGTACTCTTTGTTTGTATGTAGACGTCGTATGTTAATGAACCTATGCATATTCATGTAACCTCAATAAAAGGACAGTGTTACGGGAGGACGGACGAGAGCAACTGGGGTCAAGCGAAGGGACGGCGCTCTGTCCGGTCTCTCCCGTGCACGAGTAACATGAAGAACTTTGCCTATTTGTGTCTTGCTTAGCAGTGTAATTATATTGTCTTCAACGTTCCAGCGGATGGGTTCAAGCTACAAACCTATCATATTGTTCATTACCAAAAAAAGCATTACAATCCACAATCCAGTCAAGTTTAATTGTAATTAAAGTTCAACCTTTGGATAGACAAGACTGCAAGTCACATTAATGGCTCAAAAAAGTGTCTTGCTGTGTCTGCCTAGAGGTTGTCTTTGTCCTGGTCTCACTGCATCTCATTTCGACCTCTGTCAGAATGTTTTATCACTCTCTCATCATTCATCATGGCCACCTTTAAATTCTCTTCTCTCCTCATTATGTTTCACAAAGGACTATTAAAACACAGAAATAGTGATGCAACATTTCTACGATCTTTCTCAAGGACTTTTTACCAGTCCTTACTTCCTCCTTATTCCACTTCCCAGTGCCACAGAAGTACCACAGCCTTCTATCAAGGTACACACACACACGCACACACAGACACACATGCACATCACTAGACAAAGCCCCACACATGGCTGCTTGAATAAAGTGTGAAACAATATTCAGAGCTTTCTCCATTACTTTATTTTAGGTGCACACTCCCAGAACAGTTCCACTGGTGCGCTGGGTCAACCTCTTTTACTCAGCTAGCCATCCTGTGACATTTCCCTGCCTTACTAATGAGACAGGCTTGGCGAGGAAGGCCTGTGCTGACACCAGCAACCTGGCAGAGTTTGGCCCCTGGGGCCTTTCACTGGGTCTTTATTCCCATTTATCCCTGTGAAATATTCTGCTGCTGTTTTATTACATAAAACTAAAAGTCCTCACTGCTCTCACTGCAGGTTACTGGAAGAATGATTAAAAATCAACACAAAAATCAGCAATAAAGATCTGTTGGAGACCTACAAAATGAATAATTTAGTAAAACCTTAGGTCTTTTTTAAAAAAATCAACATGTCTCTATTGATTTTATGTTAGTTGAAGACTGAATACATTTTACTAGTATAACGCCTCTTAGCTCTGAAAACTTAGTGAGTGTTAGCAGTTTTCATATTTCTAAATAGGAGTTGACTTTAGCAACTAAGACAATCTGTGGATGAGCTGAGAGTGTTGAGAGGGTTGTTATTGTGGTATAAAGACTTGGGTGTTTGATGTCGACTGTAGCTACACTTCACCTCCACGGGCATCACTAAACAACAAATGGACATACATTGATGAAATTTAAGATAATTTTGAATAATATATACTTCCTCTCTGTTCTGTTTGGTTACAATGCAAAATACTACCGAGTGGATGTATATCATGCAAGAATCTTTTCTCTGGTGATAATTAGACAGCTCAGAATGTCTTGACTCTTATATTGTGTGTGAAGTATAATTAGAAATCTTTGTGTGGTTCTGCCTTTCACCCACTGGATGGTGAAGACATTTTCTTTTATAATTTATATTTCTGGCACAACTCAGAAAATCTGTACTGAAGGAAATGCAGAGACCTTAAAAACATCTGCATTTGGTGCATTGTATCCTGACATGGAATAAAACCCTTGTGTTAATAAACAGGATATTCACCATGACCTTGTTATCAGTATCTGAAACCAGGTTGGCATGTCTGCTCCTGATTCTTTGCTTTATTTAGGACATTTTGTGAAGTCTAAAAGCATTTCTGCACCTGGTGTTCTGACATTGCCTGCTCAGGGCAACACATTTTCCCTGGACACAGTGCAGCCACAGGGAGCCATTTAGAGATTTCTGGTCTCTCTCTTTCACCTACGTGTGCTGATAGCAACCTGTGTGACTAACATATTTTAACCCTCAATGTTCTCCTGTAACAGTGAGAGTTGCCAGACTTGTTGTGACTCTAATAGAAAGACCGGTAGGTAGGTTTTGACCTCTACCATGCAGTCAGGCCATTCTACCACTTCGGAGGGGGCATGTTCACCGAAAGAAAAGAAAACAGCCCATGGCACTCAAGCAGCAGGATACTTTGGAGTTGAAGCTGTGGATATAAAGGCCACAATTGATTTTTCTCCAGTCTTTCTGTAATTTTCAATTCTCATCTTACTTCATAGCTTTGTTGTGGATCTTTTTAAAGTGCAATGGCCCGTTCTCCTACCATTGTTAATATTTTCAGAAGCAGGTGTGTATGTGTTTAGTCAGTGGATGCAGGTGGTGATGGAGGGCTGGTAGTCTGGTTTCATAAGTGTTTCACCTGTAATTTATTTATTTTTTTATTTTTTTATTTTTTTATTTTTTGCCTGTCCCGTTTGGCTCTTTTGCCATCAGAATTATTGTCTAAAGGCAAAGAAAAATGCCCAACGGATTTACTTTACCAAATTGACCATCCCACCCTTGCCGTAATGGTCATTTGATTCACCTTTTATTGTTTATTTTATTTTTTATTTTCACTTGCTAGATACGGGACAGACTTGAATGAGGAAAAGAAAAGGGAGAAAGAAAGAGGAAAAAAACTGCAGAGAAGGGCAAAAAACAAAAACCAACAAAATAAGCAGACAAAAATACATATATCAATCACCTGGATCACCTGTTGAGAAAGAAAAAAGAAAACAAGCATTTAACAAGGGATAAACAACATCATGATGATCTATGGGAATATAACAGTAAATACTAAGTGTTAAACATTATTGTGCAGCACGTAAGATCGACAGCGCACAGTGTGCTTTGAGGTAGGAGCCAAAAAGGGTGTAGTTTGTGTGTGTGAGCACCCGTGTGTGAGCATGAACGCGCTTATATTTAAAAGGTTCCTTCATGTAATGATCTGCTAGGTGTGAGGAGCCACAGCCCCGTCCTCCAGGGCATGAAGCGGGTATGGAGGAGATCAAAACTCCAGACATCCAGAGGCCCCCAGAACTCAAGAGACCAAGGAAGACCAACAGAGGGGCAGCAGCGCCACTGTCCCAGAAAGAGCTGAGGAGAGTCCCAGATGAAGGGTCACTCAGCAGCCGCGGAGCAGAAGCCGGGGGGGGGGGGGGGGGGGGGGGGGGGTTGCAGTGTTGTGCCCGTGAGCTCAGCCGGCAGCCAGCTGTGCCAGAGTGACCGTAATTAATTCACCTGCAATTAAGACACTGCAGCTCAGAGAAAGTACACTGAGCTATCTTTGAATATTAATCACCATGGTATTTTTCCTCAGAAACGGTATTGCTTATCTGTGCATAGCTGATTGTGAGTCAGCGTATGATATCTACAAAAAAACCTTTCTTTTTAAAAACTTAATCTGTCCACCATCCAGGTTTTTGTTTGTGTAGGCAGATTGTTAAAAGCAGATTTTGAGGTTCTGGGAAAAAAAAAACTCTGGGAATTGGTCTTCGGCCCTACTCTCCTTCAATCTCTTATTGTTGTCTACCACTGGACTGCTTTCACCATTTGTAGTTGTTATTTTAAAGTCCATCATTGCAGGTCATGGACATCAAGCTTCTTGAAACCCAATGAGAGGATCACTGTTGTGAGAACTGGGTCGTCAGCTTGACCCATTAGACTCCATAGTTTCCAAGCCCAAAAATGGTTTTTAGGTTTTTTCTGTTAATATTCACAAGGTCTGAATTGTGAATCTTGGCACCATGTGCACGCACAGCAAACTGAAAACACCTGCCCTAGCAAGATTTACCACCCAGTGACTTTTCCCACTTCTACAAAATGAAATTTGAGGTGAAGAGCTATTGTTTTGACATAATGTTGGAAATTGAGCATGCACCTAGGCACAAGGACAATGGAGGCAGAAAAGGACTTGCAGATGTTAAAACTTCAAATTACAATTAAACTACATATCTTACAAAGTTCATTTATACCCAGTGCTAACATTATAATGCCGCATTTGCTTTGGACTTTGGATGTTTTTTCAGCTCGTTGTCTGTCGAGGCCTTGAACCTGACCGTTTGCAGATGATTAGCTTTTTTTTTTTAATTAAGCCACGTAACTAAGAAAGACTCAAATGTAAAAACAGCACCTAAATAAAGGGATGGATGAGTGTTATGTGTACACATAACAGACACCTTAACAAAGACCTAATTTTAAATAGTCTTTAACCCTTTAAGACCTACCATAGAAGCAAGTCCGGCAGAGCTTACTTTATATTTTTACATGCTGTAGTGCCATTTTTGGGAGCATTTCAAGTTGCTATACATCAATACAACTGTTATAGCCCATATTTTAATAATATGTATGCATTAAGTCCATAGTAACTACATGAATTGCAAAAAAAGTGCAATAAACTACAAAAAAATTTAAAATTAAGAGGTTTATCCCTCAAAACTTTAATACAAAAAAGTTCCAAAAAATAGTTTACAACAACAGGAAATTTAATTTGAGTGTCTTCATAGTTTTATTTTAGAGATACACCAATTTTTATATACTGCAGGAAAAACGAAAAACAATCCTATGATGCAAATTTGCAAAGACAACAGCACGTGCATCAAAAAAAACAATTTAAAGCAGTGCAATTCAAGTTCTAAGCATCCCAGAAACTATTCAGAAAAGCATAAAGGAGGAGGAATGGGAGGAATGCTGACCCACATCCACCCATCCACATTAAGGGGACGGCTGTGGAGCGTGTGAGCAGCTTCAAGTTCCTGGGAGTCCACATCTCCGAGGATCTCATCTGGACGACCAACTGCTCCAAGCTGGTCAAGAAGGCTCACCAGCGCCTCTTCTTCTTGAGGACTCTGAGGAAGAACCACCTGTCCTCAGACATCCTGGTGAACTTCTATCGCTGCACCATCGAGAGCATCCTGACCAACTGTATAACAGTCTGGTACAGGAACTGCTCTGCCTCGGACCGGAAGGCGTTGCAGAGGGTCGTGAAAACTGCCCAGCGCATCGCCGGAGCACCACTTCCTGCCATAAAGGACATCTACAGGAAGCGGTGTCTGAAAAGGGCTGGGAAAATCATCAAAGATCCCAGTCACCCATCACATGGACTCTGCACCCTCCTGCCCTCTGGGAGGCGCTACAGGAGACTAAGACCACCAGGTACCGGAACAGCTACTTCCCCACAGCCATCAGACTCCTGAACTCTGCCTCCTGACATCTGACCCACGTTAAACTCATGGACTGAACATACACACACACACAATGGACAACTGTACCCTCAAACACACAATAATAACATGGACTGAACCACCACTCACAACCACTAGCACTTTATATAGCCTCTGTAGAAACTATCCACACCCTCACTTACCTTAACTGCACTACTGTATAGCTCTGTGTAAATAATCATTCTGTACATACGATAATTTTTAACCCTACAACTGTTTACAACTTGCATAGTTCCCATTTCTGTATAGCTGTATATCTCAGATTTCTGTAAAGTTATTTATTTCATATTCTGTATAGTTTTTCATATTTATATCCTGTTCATATCCTGTACATAGCTTGTACTCACTACAGCCTGTACATACTTATAGTTATAGAATATTCACAACATACTTCATACAGTGTACATTATAACTAGAGATGGACCGATCCGATATTACGTATCGGTATCGGTCCGATACTGACCTAAATTACTGGATCGGATATCGGAGAAAAATAAAAAATGTAATCCGATCCATTAAATATCACGAAAGCACCTCACAAAACTTGCAACACGCCGTAACTCACCTCAGAACGTTAGCACGTTGGAGCAGTATGCATCACGTGATAGAGCGGCTGTGGCATGCGGGACCTGTCGGTGGTCTGGATAGCATTTGGAGCTTCGCTAGCAACCCGGCATTTCATCTCCGACAAAGTTATCCCCGAGAGAAGTAAAGCAAGTGTGTAAGTCCATCTCTGAATGTTTGTAAAGCATTCCCACGTTAAGCTTAACAAGCGACTGCCTCTCGCTCTCCGGCTGCTACTTCAATCGTGAAACTGCTTAATGATCAGCTGATCGGCTTTTCTGTCGCAACTCCGTCTCTCTTCTTTGTTTTTGGCCCACTTTGCACCAGAAAGAGGAAACCAGCGGCTGAACAACAGCAGAACGTTTAAGCTTGATAAGCTGTTGTTAGAATTTATTTAATATTACTTTCTACTCGAGGATCTTTTTCTACGTAGCTGACGGCTGGTAACTGTGCAGGGGCGGATCTAGCAAAGTTTAGCCAGGGGGGCCGATAGGGCATTAACAGGGAAAAGGGGGCACAAAGACATACTTTTCTTTCTTATTCTCATTTAAAATGTCTAGCTTTTAATAAATAATTATCTGACACCCAAAGTTTTAATTTGATGTAAAAGGAATAGAAGTCAATTACTGTATATAGTGACTATTAAGTCTAATATATATACCCTAGTAAGCTATAGTACTTTTTCCTTTGGGAAGGTACCATCTGTGCAGTCTGCAATTTTGTTGAAGAAAGATGTTGAATCTATTTAATATTTCTTGAAAAATAATTGATTTCTGTGCATTTTTTTTCACACTGCATCAAATTAAGGTTGATTACGTCGATTAAGCATCATGAGGTGGCGCGTGAGGGGTGGTTCCCTATTTTTTATTTATTTAATTTTGTTGTTGCTGGGAGTTGGAACCCTATTAGTTAGGTTGCTTAATATTTACGCTAAGTACTCTTTAAAATACCAGAATAGGGAGGATGGTGTAGGTTTAAGTTTATTAGATTGATCAGTATTGCTGAACTATGAAATATTTTTTTTGTATACAGGTATAACAGAATAGCTTTAGTGTAGTTGTTGTTTTAAACTTGAGTATGAACTTGCAGACTTGCAAAATGCAGCAAGATATTTTAAAAAACAGTTTTGTTGATTAAAAAACACTATATCGGATTCATATCGGTATCGGCAGATATCCAAATTTATGATATCGGTATCGGTATCGGACATAAAAAAGTGGTATCGTGCCATCTCTAATTATAACATACCATAATAGACCCATTTCTGTAATATACTCACATATCTATATTATTGCCAATATATATTGTAATATATCTATATCACTAAAGCACTTCTGGATGGATGCAAACTGCATTTCGTTGCCCTGTACCTGTGCATGTGCAATGACAATAAAGTTGAATTCTATTCTATTTTATTCTATTCTATAAAGTCAAACATGACTTATAAAAACACCAGTATAGGCTTTTAAGGCCTACAAGTAAAAGACTACATTTTCCGCGTCACTTCCGGTTTCAGGCAGGAAATGGCGGATATGCGATAGTTCGCGCTGACGTCTGTTTCAATGTGGGAAGTGTTACAAACAGCTGATCAGATCGGCAAAGCCTGTTTCTGGAATATTATGTTTTTGTTCCTGCAAGCACTTTTTATGCAATTTTTGGAAAGCTTTATGTGGAGGAAACTGTGACCTAGGACAAGCTGATGGTATAAGATGTAAGTACAACTCCTCCGGTTTCTTATGCAAAAAAAATTATTGCGCTAGCTTACGTGGTTCCGGTTCTACAGGGATTTAAAAATAGTTGCCCGCTCTGACCGGCTTTAAAGGGTTAAGCACTTTGTTACTATTAACCTGTTGGAAAATATAATTTGTTCCAATTCCTTGAATTTCATTCTGATAATTGAAGGACAAGAGGCCAATGGAGAGGCCTAAAATATCTATAGCATATAAACGATATCTCAAAAACATTTCTTAAAGAAATAAGAAAAATTCCAGCAAAGACCCATCACAGCATCTGCGAGACACATCTGGCCCTTCAGCTGATCCTTCTACTGTTCAACAAAGCTTCATCAGAACTGTGTCAGTAGAAGGGTGGCCATCAAGAGCCATTCTTAATGATTTGAGACGTAGAGAAAAAGTGGAGGAATGCCAGATTTCACAAGAACCGGACTGAAAATGAGTGGCTGCAGGTGTTATGGAACGATGGAGCTACATTTTACATTTTTGATTCAAATAATCATTAATCTGTATGGAGGAGATCAAGAGAGAGGTAATATAGTACAACAGTGAGTGTCTACAGCCATTTGTAAAACACTCACATAGTTTGGAGCAGTGTTGCCAACTCCTCAGTAAGGAAAATCGCTATTGGTTGTCCTAAAAGTCGCTAGAAGTCGCTAAATGACGTCATTGCCTAATTTGCATAATTGGTCATGCTAATCTAATTGTAACCTACCTTGTTGGAGAGAGAAATAACATCGTGGAAGAGACATAAAGTGAGTAACAAACATCCTAAATGCATTTAGAGTTTATTTAGAACTACAAATTAAATTTATTTTAGCAATTATTGGTTTTTTTTAATGTCACAATTCCAACCCTGCTCCTTTACCCGGGCTTGGACCGGCAAAAGTGACCCGAAATAGGCACTCTGGTGGAGTTACTTTGTGTGTGTGTTTATAAGTAGTTTTAAACCTTGTGATCCACAAAACAGCATAAGAGTAAAAGAAGAACTGACAGCGTTACAGCGCTGTAACGCAGACATCCAACATTAAAGCTGTGTTGGACACGGACAGGGATGTCTAGCGAGACATATAAGGGGATGCTGTAAACATGATCAGCTTGAAACTAACTGGGGCAGAAGCGAAAAGAAGTGACAGAGTCAAAAGTGACACCAGATTATGTACATACACAAAAGACTTAGATATGCTGTATCTTGCTTGTAAATAAACAAAAAACCCATAACTTGAAGTCATTGATTTTAGCAAGATCCCTTCCTATTTAATGCAGAAAATCTTTACTTATTGTTTTGCCTCTTGACATTGTTCCATCATCTGATCACGGGGTATAATGACACACAACTCTTCTCACTATCATTAAAAAAATCAGGCTTCAATAAGCAATGACAAAATGCGACAGAAGATTCATTTTATAACAGAACTGATGGCACTTTAACACCATGTTATGTAACACAAGGTGATCCATTGTGCACCTTTTCAGTACAGCAGGGTTTATAAACACTTAATTGAGTAATACAGATTGAGTGTGCCCCAGCTTGTCCTCACCACCAAAATACACCTGTCATCACCAGAGGCACAGCCCGGTGTTATAAAGCTAACACACACTGATAAGTAAGCTTGCGCTTTAAAACTTTTCGGCTACACTGAAAAATTCAACACAGTTTTTTAAGATTGTCAGATGCTTCATGTCATGGCTGGAACTATTTCTGCATATAAATACAATAAAACCACAAACAATCTTACATACCATGTCTACCAAATATTTAAATTTTTTTCGGTTGATAGAATAGAAAATTACTATATTGTAATGTAATGTAATCTTATGTAAGCGTCCCGTTAATGTCGGTGGCGTCAGTTACACAATGGACCCGGAGCCAGCACAACAGAACCAGCAGCGCACGGGCAGGAATGCATTTCTTACTTGGAAATTCTGACACCACTTCACATTTAAAGAAGAAAGGGATGGGCGAAATCTGACCATGCAATGCAAACTTTGTTTGCCAGCAACCAAGCTGCTCTCAGCTTCAATAGACTCCACCTCCAACCTAAAGAAACATCTGGAAGTAAGTTCTTTTTAAAAAAAACTAATGTCAGCCTACTGCAACTACCTTGTTTTAGTTGTGGTAGCTACCTGGGTTATGTGCCACTTCAGTATCTTCGATGTACTATTACTGTGTGATTTGTGAGATTTATTACTTTTAATAAAGGCTACTCGTGACTGAGCTAACATTGTTAGCTGACGTTAGCTGAGGTTAGTTCATAGACTGCCGACTGTTAGACTTGATGATAGCATTAACAACCTGCTAGCTGCAAATAATCATGCACAGTCAAAAAGAAAACATATTACTGATACAGAAATGGTTTTCTAAATGAGATAACTGCTAAAAGTGCAGCCTTACCTAATGTCCACCCTACTGTTACTCATTTTATATTAAGATTTTAAAATCTAGTTGGTATTGGTATGGCGAGTAACCTTCATTAATATTATTAAATCACACAGCAATAGTGCATTCATGTAGTTGTAAATGCATGGTAATACATTAAGTACATTTTGGGGCATGTATTCTGTAATCTGTAATGGAAAACATTTTAAAATGTAACCTTCCCAACACTGTACAGAGTGAATTAAAATTCTAATTTCTCCATGTTGTAGCTATGGCCAGAGCTGCTTTTTGGAGAAAATGACTCCAGCTGTCTGCACCAGTAAGAGGCTGACAAACAGATGTTCTTTATAATTTAAGAGCGTCTTTCCAACAAACCCAATTATGAAATGCTCACTGATCGCTACCTGTTTTCTGTCTCTGCCTCTGGCTTCTATTAGCATTTAGACTCCTCCAAGTGGGGACACATGATGTGCATTAGAGTCCAGTATCCACATTCTGATTGTGGAGTATCCCACCTCTCTGCAATAATAAGAATATGTGAAATGGATACTGTTGCTCAACAAAAGTGTTCAAAAGGCTGCTTTTCCCAGTTCTTGTGTTTTGGCCAGTATATACTGTAATCTGTGATTGAGAATGATGCTAACAGCGGAAAAATCGACAGACAAGATGTAACCAATTCAGAGTCTTCCAATTACTCCATCTAAAAATATCCACAGCTATTTAAAAAAATCTAAAGAAATAACTTATTGGTTATATCAAACCTCCACCTGTGGCTCATTTTCTTTCTCCCCAGTCAGCTTTCTTTAATCATCTTCAATCATCTACATGCATGTATATGGCAGATGTTCAATTATTTAATAGCTTGTGGGAATGGATGACAATTTAGCCAATAAATTCTCTTTGATTAATACAAATGATGGTTATAAATGACTATTAACTGCAGGTTTCACTGAAGGAGGAACTACTCTAAATCTTACAGTAGTTTAAATGCCAATAACTATTGCATAAAACAATTATTTCTAAAATTACAACTGAACCATCACACCTGAACTTTTACATATTACTGTTGTATTAAACAGCCAGTATTACAATCTGTACATCCTTACTGTTAAACTATAAGTAGCACACACAGTGATCTCTGAATTTCTTTTGGTTGTTTTTTTGCTCTTTCAGTTTGTAAAAGCCTGACGTAAGTGTCACAGGCATCCTATCATCTATATTTCCACTAAATGAACAACAATGGGGATGAGTTGAGTTGGATAGTCATCGTGACAGTGTTCCGTTTGGATAAGAGTGACCCCGAGGCCAAATCATTTTCCACTATGCGGCCTGTGTTTTGCTTGCATGATAAATACTTCATGCACTATATCATGCAAAGTCTTCTCTACTCTGGCAGACAATGAGAGGAGGACCTTTCCGCGGCATAAAAGCTCCAGTCAGCAACGTCATAATTGCTTTTCTTACGGCAAATTTGCTTTTACTTTCTCTCAGTTAATGAAATTAAACCAGAACATTCCTCCCACAATCAGCAGTGCAGTAGACCTAAATGTCAGTGGCTGCTGGATTTCTTCATTCAATTTGAGCAAACACCCAGGAGAGAGAGGGTATATGGCATGAATTGATTGACAGAGTTCCATTACAAGGGCTTATCAGACCCCTGTCTGCAATTATCCAGGTTCAGTATGGTGGCGGAATTTGATTTGTGCCGGGATTATAGTCACAAAGATGTGCACAGAAAGGGGTACTGCTCCACATTGTGACTCTTCTATAATTTGCATTAGCATGTTCCCCCCTACTAACACTCGGCATTTACAGAGCCTTGAGGTGACTGTGCTATATAGCTTATTGTCTTATTGATTTTTCAGTTGGTGTTTTTGTTTGTTTTTGTGTTTTAAGTAGATTTTAATATTTAAATCTAATCATTTCATTGGCTGTAGCCTTTGACCAATGTTGTGCAAGGCAAAAACGGCAATAGCTACTTTATTAGCTGGTGACTTTTACACCAACGCTCTACGCTTGTACAACCCACTCTGTATCGTCACATGAACTGCTACTTGTTACTTTTGTAAAATCACCACTGACAGTTGATGGAATACCAAGAAGGGGGAAATATGGGGTTACATGTTGCAACACGGATATCCTTTTACCGTACCATGCTGGGATCCAGTGAGTAGACTGCACGTCTATGTGCTTGATTTTACACACCTATGATAATGGGCCTGAAAACACCTGAATTCAAAGATGAAGACGTGCAGCCCAATACCTCTCTATGTAATTAGATTTCTTTTTGATTTATTTATTTTTTTTAATAAAAGCAATATGTTGATGAATCAAATTGCAGTAAGATGAGCTACTGATGTTTGCCCATCTCTCTCTGGAATTTTAATATTCTTAATTAATAGAGTCAAAAGACTATTTTCTTGCACAGTGTAGTAAAATGAAGCAAACACATTGTGAAGTTCAACAGAAGAAGCAGAATAGAAGCTCTTTATTCCTTTTCCAACTTCACGTGTCTCGATGTGGTTTTCTTTTCTTTTTTTTCTCGCCCTGTTTTCTTGCAGCCTGTGCATTTTTCGGCAACATGTCCTGCGGTCAGCACAATTACAACAGACTGAGGCCAGTGGATGCTTGATAGGCTGGGGAAATAAATGCTTTCAGTCACAGATGCAACCAATTGTTGAAGGACAGCCGTTCCTCACAATTCACTCAGAGGGAGCAGCATGTGGTCAGATTGGTCCATTGTGAAAAAAAGGCGAAGAAATGCGGCATCATAAAGTTTTCAGCATAAATGTGATCTATAATTATCATTCCAAAATAAGAAGAGCTAGAAGAGCTTTGTTTGTTATTTTGTGTATGCTTTTTCTTCCCTCAGGCTTTGTTCCTTGAAGTTCTTTGTTTTTCTTTTGCATTTTCTAGGTTTTTCTGACTTTGGTCATTACATATTAACTAATGATATGTGATATGTGGCTGTTTTACTCAGGCAGTAAACAGTGATGCAAAGAGCTTTCAAATGTAACTAAAAAAACAAACAAGAAAATCCTAAAAGCTGAATTGAAATATTTTCTGTTGTCAGACTTGAATACTGATATATGAAATTGTATTGCTGACAGTAACAATCATGTGAAAATACTACAAAATCCTACAGTGGATGGATAGTAAAGGAGCCGAGGTGTCAGCTATCAGAAACTGAAAATCAGCCGCAACAGGTCTCATGAAGTGATCCATACAGAGGTGGCTGTTGGTCTTGTCAAAACTGATGGAATTATGAATGCAGAAGTATCATCAGATTTTCATCAACACTGTCGGTCATGGATTGGCCTCCCCAGAGCCCGAACTTCAACATTACTGCTGCAGTGTGGGATCATCTTGACAGAGAGCAGAACAAAAAGAAATCAACGTCCAAAGAAGAGCTTTAAATGTCCTTCATGTCCTCCTAACTTCCCAGAACGATCAGTGTAACCAACCCTCAAAAATAAAAAAAAGAAACTGAGGAAATGTGAACTTTCTGCACTTTATTATTTCTATTATTTTGCTTTTGTGTCTCTTGGGTTATTCATTTATTTATTTGTCTTGAATTGTTTGCAAGTCCACATTTTTGGTGTATTTTTATTAACAGGAAAATGTAACCCTGTGGAGCAGGAAGAGGTGTGCTGAAATCGTTTGTTTAGGGCAGCGCAGGACACCAGAGCAGTACAAAATCTGACTCTTAACATAACACACTGCGTAAAAAATAAGTTATTTCGTTAAGTAAAAGAAAGAACTCACACAGCAATCTTAGTACAAACACCCAGATTCTCTGGACACGCACACCTGCAAATTCATACACAATGCTTTATTCAAGTGAAGGCGCTCCATTATATCTTTATTCATAAACGTGCATGCACAATCACATCACCACATTAAGACACACATTCACTGAAGCAAAACACTCAGCGGCTATGTACTTGCGCATGCAGTCCCAACATGCTGAGGAGATGATATAATGGCAACACGCTCATCGTAAGACACATAGACACCACGCGCACAGCACAAAGATCATCTCTAGAGGCCTCTAAACAGAGAGGAAGCAAGAAGGAATATAAAATGTAAATTTTCACCTTGCTAGATAAAAATGCAGCCAGCACAGACAAAATGTATTTCCATAATGACTCTGGCTTGGCGTGCATATGGGGCGTTAGCTTCCCCTCGGCAGGCACTGCATGTGAAATGAGCTGCTGCTCCGGCTGCCTCTTTCATGAACTCTCGGGGGTTTGTCTGTCCACTAGCTCTTGCTGTTCTGACATTAAACCCAAAAGCTCCGAGCCAGACAGGTGGGCAACTTTATTCAACATTCGTGGCGCCTGTCTGTCCAGATTTCAAGTTGACTGGGTGAGGTGTGTCGTATGCTACAACTGTTTTACATGTAAAATATTTGTGGGTGGAATGAGAGCACATGATCCATTTATGTTAATAGTGATTTGATGCTATTTGAGTCTTCAGAAATATTTAAATGATGGTGACTAGCATGAAAAGTTTGTCCTCTTATTCTCTGGTTATAGAAAGTTTGGTTTTGGGAGAGTTTAGGGCTGATTTCAAATCAGATGTCTATTTTCTGTGATGCTTAATTTAGCAAATATGCTAAGATGTAGCGTAGTATTTCCTTACTTTAACAGAATTCTGTTTATTCTTAAGTGTCCATGCTCATCTTCTCTCTTGGCTCTATTATTATTATTTTACAGATACAACATGCAGTGTGAGCTCAATCCCCAAATAACCCTCATAGGTGTTCTCAGTGTTACGAGTGATGAAGGAAAGTTCTGCTGTTTGTTGCAGTAATTAGTAGTTTCAGTCGCAAATGTAAATAAATTAATTAGCATGCTTGATTTAAATATTCTCCTTCTTATATTTTGTGAAAACAAGGAGCTCCCAAAAATACACACACTTCAGGGTCAGTTGCAAAACTCTGACCTCTCACACACCATCATGTCAATGCTTGCTCTCTTTGTAAATACTTAGAGTTGTTTTTTTACCTGGGCACAATGCCTTCAAAAATCTAGCACTACATTTTCTAATCTATAGAGATTTTTTCTGACATTTCTCAGGCATCACATACACAGGTGTCACTATGCTTATGATAAATAGTTGGGTTTTTTTGCTTTTTTAAAAAGATCTTTGTATTCAGTGTTTTGTTTTTAACAACTTATAGCTGCATGAGTTCAAGGTTTATTCATTTTTATTTGTTTATTTTGATCTTTATTTACAGTGCAATATTAAAACTGGAGGTAAATTGAGATGGGGCGGATCTCATGACTACAAGAGAAATGCTGCTTTTTAATTCATGCTTTACTGGAAAAGTCAATAGTGTTGCTCTGCTCATCAATAAAGTCATTTCCACCAGGGCAGCAGCTTTCGTTACACAGAATGGTGAATAATTATATGAGGTTGATAATATTGACAAGACGGTTGTGCTGCAGATGATGCAGAAATGAGAAAAGTGAAAGGTATTGCTTAATAACTGACAAAAATAGTTTGGATTATCATTATGTTTTTAATATTCCCTTCAAAATGCAAATACATAGTATTATTATTGAATTGTCTTTATTTTTGAAATGCTAGTTTTGCATCTTTCTTTTTTGGCGTATCTTAATTGATTCTGAGTTTGTTGCCCCTTAAACATGTTGTGTGTTTTATGGCCTTTGCAGCGACTTAACCATTTGCGCTTTGCAGTGAAACACATGGGAAATAAACAGCTCAGCAGAGCTTAGCACGAAGGTGCAAAATTTGGCTTGGGAGATAGAAGATGGGGAAAAAAAGGCTTCTTCAAATAAACCCCGCTAATGAGCTGGTGAGAGATTTACATAGCCTGATGACTAAGGATCCTGGGTAATTACCCGTGTGCAACTTCAAGGTATAAGCTGTGATGAGTGTAGGTCTGGTGACAATCCCAGCCAATCAATTGCTGCCTTGGGAGGTCAACAGGAACAGCACCTCCCCCGGTTTAACATCAGTTTATCTGTTGACTTTTGCAGTACAGCTCGAGCTCACCCGTGGCTTTATGAATAATTTCTTCATCTCTCAAGAGGACAGGAGCATTAATGCAGATGCAGACACACCTGAACTAATCCAGGATTTCAATGTGTTAAAAGCCTCAGAATGGGACATTTTTTCCCCACAAAGCGGTGGTGTATTGTTTATGACAACAGTGAAAACAAGTATTTCGTGGAAACCTTGGGTCTAAATAGAAAATGCAATCAAGCAGCAAGTTAAAGCTGAAGATGAGGTTGCATCTCAGCTAAACAATCTATTTTGTAAGATTTCTCTGAAAATAAAGGATGGGGGAAACAATGAAAATCAGCAACAATGAGAAATATGTAATGTTTCCTGAAAGCAGGATTTCACTTCAGGGGCTAAACATGCACTCAACTTCTAAACCTGCATGTTTTCCATGACATTACTAAAGCCATTCAAGGACTTGACTTCATTTTGAGTGAAAGCATGTCAGATTTGATTGATTGGAATGATATAATGCTTGCCTTGGGTACGACATGACCGTCATGGAAATAGGTTGACAGCTGGAGCAGATACTTTATCAGACTTATACAAACGGATTTATCTGTGGCGCCTTGCCCGCAATGGTATTAAAATACGTATCGAAGCTTTGAAAGAACCCAAGTGTCAGAGTGGAGGAATTTGCATTGTCTTTAACTATGACAGTGGTGGCAGGGAAATTAAGGTTCTGAAGTAGCTTGACGCACACGTTGCCTGGAGAAGTGCGTTCAAGGATTTTCTTGAGTTCAATTTAAGGCCAAAACTTAAAGTTGCAAGACGTCCTCAGCTATGTGATCATGCCTTGAAAGCAAAGGCAGATGATAAGTACTGTTCAAATGAATATTAATGCAATTTAGAACGAATGCTTAAAAGGTACTTCTCCCTAATTACTCACTGTATCAATAACTATCACAGAATACCTGTAAACTACTTAACTGCTTCTCAAGAGAAGAAGAATTTAAGGACATTAATCAAGGATGAATTCCAAGATTCACAAACAGATGTTTCCTCTTATTTACAGTATCAGTCCACAGTCTACAGCTTTTTGAGTCAAAACAAAGCTTTCACTTAGATATGTGCCTCGTACTCTGCTCACCTGACTGATTTCAATATAGATTTCTTAACAATACAAGCTGTTGAGACGGTCTTACATAAGGAAGCCAGGAAGATTTATGCTTGGTTAAAAGTACACAAAAATCCCATATTTTCCACCATGCTTACTGACATTCACTGAAACATGGCAAACAATGGCTCTAATGGCAACCTGTGGTCATTCAAAATCTCCTCTTGCACTAGATCAAATAAGAGCACGCACACAGCACTCAGAGCACTTTGAATAGTATTAGTGGTGACAGTTCTTGCCACAGAGGTAACAATTATTCTGGTTGTTCAACAGTCAATCTCTGTATAACACCACTTTTCATTCTTCGGGGGGTGGGGGGCTGCATGCTGGGCCTGTGAATCAGCCTTAAATTTGTAAATGATACTGCTATCAAGGGCTGTTTATTTTGAAGTGATTAATAAAAGGGAAGTAGTGCACCATAGGCAGATCCATTCACATGCTGGGAGACACAGCTCAGCATAAACACCAAATATTGCATTCAGCCAGCACTCCTTATCTTTCTCGAAAATAGAACATAAACACAGGCTCAGTATCACATCCTCCACCCAGCATGAGACTGCTCTGTTTTGACTCTTGCCTTCCAGTGGTGATAAAAGACCCCCATGTGATTACAATTTCACTGGTGAAAGCCTTCAATAATTCATGGTTACGCATTCGTACAACGAGTGGTGCTCTATGTCTCCACTTGTTTCCCCACAATCCCGACATCATCTACCTTCTTTCCTTCCTCCCATCCTCTGTCTGTCATGTCTACAGAACATCCATCTGTGCTCTGACCTCTGCTGTAAATCTCCACGCCCAATGCTGACACCAGGCGGTGTAGGCAGGTCACTGGGTGATGAGATCGAAATAAAACAACAGCTTTTATAGCTCTGGAGGAAGAAGTGGTAAAGCTTAGAAAGCGTTACACTTGATTGGAGTAAGTCACATTTACTGACCGCTGATCTCCCACTCCATTAGTTGCAGCACATAAATGCCATTAATCCACGGCATCTCCACCCAAGCTGCCTGAAAGTGGACAAATACAACAAACTGACTCTAGTAGACATGGGAGGAAGTTCAATATGGATAAATATAAACTGACTTACATTTTAAACTAGCTTAGTTATTATGGCTTAGATGCTGTGGCGCTGCTGCACCACAAACACACATCCACCACAGTGTGAGGTTAACCTCATTTCAATAGAGAGCCACTGTGATGCTGAACACAATAGTTCAGCGTGAAGCCTTCTGAAAATTAAGGCCTTTTCACAGCCCTCACAAGCAGTGACCTGGAAGGCTGGTATACAACGCATAAATGAAGTCATGGATATATAGTGCGTGACAAAACTCAGACAACCAAACAGATAGCAAGTCATCTATCAAATGTGCCAAATGCAAGATAAATGCCTGTGCAAGAGCCTGCCAAATACACATGATGAATCTGCATGGCATTAGCAGGAAGTATGCTTCGAACATATGCCAGACTCCAGACCAAGACTTCTTCAGTGAATGCAGCAGGAAAGTGAAACACATAGCTCTGATCTCTGCTGGGGCCACAACAAGATGAGTCTAATCTTGGTCAAGCCGAGCAGTAAGAAGGCTTTGCAAGCTAAGAAATAACAATCTACACGTGACAACAATAGGGCTTTGTAACACTTTACTTGAAATGATTTTATAATATTATATATTTATCAGACATACATGATGCAAACGAGAGTCAGAACACATCAGAAATGCCCTTAACTGTGTCTAAATATAATGCTAGAAAATACACACATGCACACATGCACAAAAACATTGCCTTAATATAACTGGAATTCAGAGTCTGCCTGCAGAACTGATCCCCAACAGGTCTTTAAAAACAGTAAGAAGGAAATGGAAGATGAAATGAAAGAAAGCTAAAGCCTGACTATACCAAAAATGTCTCTTCTTCTTGGTGCTGAATTCATGCAGCAATAAGAATGCAGCATTGTCACGATGGGCTTTTCAGGAAGTGGACATATTCTCGACTCAGCAGCGCTGAAGGCTGTGTCCTTGACAAGTACACTTAATTAAAGTCACAATCAGCTGTTGACTGCTTCCCCTGCCTCATCAATAAAGCAATTGAACCTGCATGCTGGGGCACCTGTCTCTTCACGTTAACTCCTCTCCTCCAAGCTGGATTGTCGGCTCATTTTCCTCTGAAAAACCTGAGCTTTATTAACATTACAGTCCCCTAAAAGGTAGGACCATTTCATTAAACTGGCCTGATTCTGTATTTCCAGTATTATAGGGGTATAAGAATTGCATGTTTTAAAACAAAGAGCGATGGTATTCAAATTACAACTTGTCTGCTCAGCATGTTGTCCCAGCCAGTAGAATCCATGTCTTATTGATGGCATGAATGCATTACTGCTAACACCTTAAATTACAGTTTATTAATACCACGTATTGACATTTTTTGGCAAAGCACAAAAAGTTTTTCATTTGCACATCTTCTCTCTCTGTCAGTCTCACTCAGATCAACAGCCTTCTGATGTTGATCTAGGTGTCATTCATCAAACTCCATGAGCACATATAATGGCGCAATTATATAAACAATGATTGGCAGCCTAAATAACATCATATTTGTGAAGAACCTTTCAAAAGGGTGTATATTTGCATAAGCGACACGGATTAATGCGATAGTCAAGCAGCTGCTCTCACCGGGAGGCCCGAACGATAACAACTTTCAGTGATTTGGTGTAATCAGGAAAACTTTCTGTTTTGAGGTTAAATTTGAGAGAATCTGAAAAGTGGAGAGAGCTGGTGAGCGGAAGGTGAACTCAGTCAGAAGAGACACGGATACAAATTCACACCCATTAAATTAGAAAATAAAACTATTCGAGTTGTTAGCAAACTGTATGTACTTCTAAATCCAGACACAAATCTAAACACACTACGAAATCTTAATGCATCTCAAATTTGAGGTTTTCAATCACTTAGATGACAGATGGGGCCTGTACTGAACTGCTAAATAGTTAAAACTGGTCGATTGGAGACAGAGACCTTTAGTAACAGTTGACAGAAAAAAGCAATAGCAAACACTCCAGCTGGACTTTTTTCCAGCTCCCTAGAGAACCACACACAACAGAAAGGTAAACTTAAATAGGTTTTTACCTCTGCTGTATTTTTCCACCAGACATTAGACACAGCTGGGTGAAAATGTTTTTGAGGCAAAAAGTATCGATATGACTGAGTCAAAAATGCACAACCTGATTCAATTAAAATGTGAGGATAAAAGAAACATTAAAACTTAATTTGGGGCTGTGTTTAGTATATCATTATAGATGGTTCACAGTTTAAAAGTTATTTTCATTTGATGAAACTGACTTAAATTGAATTTCTTTACTTTTTTTTACTGGCGGGAAGTTGGATATTTTGACTTTTGGTTGTCAGGCCTTAAAAGCGTCGTATATCTCTGCGTGTTTGTGTGCTCAGTGCACCTTACATCACACCCTTTGAAAGACCCTTCGACTGAAACCTCAGCCATTCTCCCTACAATAGTATTAGACCTGTAAAATGTCTGACACATTTCTATTTGACAGTTTCTTCCTTTCTTTTGGCATTTCTAATTTGAACCAACTGAAGCAGGTGTCACTCTCCACCAATCCAGACTCTCAGCCTGGCTTTTCATTACAGGGTCCTGGATTGCACTAGGGTGTGAGATAAATTGGTTATGTCTAAAGTCAAATTATATCCAGGTCTTTGCAATTCAATTCACTTATCGAAAAGAGGAGGGGGGAAAGCTGCTAAAAAGGAATGTTCCAAGTTGCTGCTTTTGTTAAAAGATGGATTCACAAAGAGTGAAACTCATGCCAGATTGCCTGCCAATTTCTGGTCTAAACATGAGCGAAGAGTTCTTTCACTGCCATTCATGTAATGCTTGACGGCAAAAGGAATGGTTTCAAAAAAGAACAGCCACATATTTTTCAGCAATTATTTGAAAACTACAAGGCTGCTTTTGAATACTTCAGACGGATATAGACTGTTGTCTAAATGTGTTTTCCATTTGTGTCATTCAAAGTGTTTGAAATTAGGCTAAATACCTGTCTCTCTCCTCAGCTTGATTATATCACACTGGAGTTCCATTTTATGCACATTTGTGTGTTTATTTAATGACCCAGATTGGATTTTAATAAGAATTTAATATTAACCTTGTAAACTTAGAAATGGCTGTTAATTTGTCAATTGGTCAACTGGAAAAGGATATTCCAGGTATCCAGCAGGCTTAGTGTATTAAAAATGCTTTAACTGCTTAAATACTGGATTGAAAGTTGTGGTGAATAAAGACTTTTTTCACATTTTTACAAGGTGGTTTACATCTAGAGATTAAAAACTGAAAGGGGATAAAGAAAGAGTTGCGGATCAGACCTCCCCGATCCTTACTGTGCATGTGCAAAGTCAGACCGTACAGATCAGGTCAGGTCGCATGTGCAGATGTTCTCTTCTTCTTCTGTTTCGTTCAATGGCAGTTTACTCCCCAGCGTCATTACAAATCGTGTTTGTGTATGAGTGTTAAATTTAATTTAGTGATAGTCGAGTGTGTTTATGATTGTCTGTGTGGAGAGGATTTATTGGTTTGCATATGACCCAGAATTTTTGCCTAGTAAGTTCGACTCGACATTCAAAACATGGGCAAATAAAGGTCTCACCACATACAGTACCTTGTTGAAAAATGGAAAAGTGATGAGTTTCCAAGACCTTAAGAAAAAGTTTGGGTTGCAAAATCAAGATCTTTTTAGATATTTGCAACTGAGGGACTTCCTGAATAAAAAGCTAAGAAATTCTCAGTTATCGACTGGGAATGAAGAGATTATAAATATATTCGAGAACGCATATAGAAATTATTTCCAAATTATATTGTTCACTGATCAATCTACGGGGTCATGATACAAGATATGTTAAAGGAAGATGGGAAACAGAGAGCAATCTATTCTTAACAGGAGAGGAATGGGATGGGATTTGTAGGCAGCAGTGGTCAGTAGCAAGCTCCCCCTCGTGGAGGGAATTCAACTGGAAGAACGTAATTCGTTATTTTATTACCCCAGCCCAAAAAAATTCAATTATTCTCAGAATACAACATGCTGGAGGCATTGTGGACATGCAACAGCAAATCATTTTCACATTTTTTGGGAATGTCCCCGTGTGGTTCCATTTTGGAAGGAAATACATAAGGTCATGGAAACAATCTTTCAAAAGAAAATACAATTTCATTTTGCATTATTGTACCTAGGCAACTTAGAGAGTCTTAATCTATGCAAACCGGATAAATATTTGTTCAGTGTGCTGTCGGTAGCTTGCAAAAAGGCCATAACTCGCCTTTGGATTAAAGAGGATATTCCTACCATAGATGAATGGATTGATGTGATATATAATATTTTTGTTATGGAAAGAATAACTTTTAGGCTAAAATGCCAGGCAGACACATTTGATGAATATTGGTTGAAATGGTTGAAATATGTACAAAATGGGAGGCCCGATTTTGTATAATGTCATTGTATTTCTTGGTTTGTTTGTTCTTGTGTTTTGTTTGGTCTTGTTTTGGTCCGTTTGTCTCTTATGTTGTTGTTCGATTTGGTTTTGCTTTCCCCCTCACGGTGATTAAATTGAATTTGTTGTATATGTTGTATAAATAAGAAAACTAATTTAAAAAAAAAGGATTTATTGGAATTGTTATGATGATGTCAGCTATCACCATCAATTGTCAGCAAACACTTAAAAACATATTACAAGCTTTTATTTTTATAGACAATAGGTTTGTATACGGAAGTAACCATTGTTTAAATGTCCCGGGCAGTTGAGAAGGAGGCAGAGCTGTCGAGAGATGCTAGGTGGATGCTAACTGTGTCATTCAAATATATTAACTGTCACAATGTTGGCAAAGAGAGGAAGTGAAGTAAGATTCGCGCATGCGTGGCACGGATCGGGCAGCGACAGTTATTGCACTGATGATTGTTGATTGGAAAATTTTTACACATCGCCCAACCTTAGGAGGGTATGGGGTTTTTCTTTCAGCAGCCCAGGGACACGGTCAGATTACGGCTAGTCATAGATGCAATTTTATTCCAGAACGTCATTCTGTGAATATTCGTGAATCTAATGCAAAATTCCATCCCTGGGAAATCACTTGGAAAAGTTAGATATCTTTTAAACAATGTCTGCCCAATATTATGTTACTGTGTCCAGAACTGGATCTGTATTATTGGTGTACTTGTGTTGGATAGAAACTAATCCTGTTGGTGCAACAAATTAAAGCAGTGAAACTGCATGGAGCAGGGAAAAGGAATTGGGAATCCTCGATAAGGGACTCTGTATTAGCCTGCAAGCAACCAGTGTGACAATGATAAATACAAGCAATCTGTAATTGTCTTGAGTGCCAAATATCAAATACAAAGGTACCATGCAGACCAGTAGAAATGCTGTCAAACAGAACACGTGCTAGTGTTTTTTTAAAGATGGAAACCTTTTACTGCTGCTGGAACATTTAGTGATAATATTATCCTGTACTACATGGCTGATGTTTTACTTTAACAGCTGCAAGGGGCGTTCCACTTCAATCATGGAAGTGACTCTCTCTAGGGCACAAGTGATAGCAAGGCTGACACTGAACTCTTATGCCACCAGTTCATGACTCATGACCCGCTCAAACTCATGGCCTTGAATGAGCTGTGGAGCTCAACGGTCCCTAAAAGGATTCAGTAAATGATGAACTCATGCCTGGGGGTTATGAACGACACAATGATAGTTTTAGTGGTGAAACTGGACCAGAATAGAACTGGGGAGCTTTCTGCACAGCTAACCCTAAGCTGTCATCTATTGTCAGTGCCAGGGTAGCTTATTGACAAGCCCATTGATTTCCTGATTAATGGACCTCTCCGCCATCTGCATTTACTGCTTCCGACATCATTTTAATGTGAGCATGATCAATACCTCCATCAACATTGAGAATATCCCACCGTCAAGCTGCGGGGGATTTGTCTGGGCATATGTTCCCGTCAGACTGATCATGGTGAGGTCCGATAGGGCATACAGTATGGGTGAAACAAAAGTCGAGTTAAATGTGAATGAGGCACATAATATTTACGAAATAACTGTGAGTATGACAGTGCATACTCAGTTTCATGTTCATAATAAAGACAAACACTTGTGAGGGATACCATGCAAGCAGTTCCACCTTAGTGGCGTGAGTTGTTTCCAGTTTAACCTGATGTTGTACACGCAATGAAATGCAAGTGTTATGAGATATAGAGAAGGTGTCAAAAGAAGCAAATCTCTATTGTAAAAGGAGATTTAATTAGATAATTTCCTCCTCTTATAAAACCCTTCTTTTAAGTTGTTGCTTACACGGATATATTACCTTATAAGCAGGCTGTTTGTGATTTGGGATTTAAGGCAATGCCCTGGGCCAGATTTACAAGGCTTGGTCAAGGCAGTAGTAATTACCTCGTTAGTCAGAGTCCACTTTTACTCACTTCTAAACACTTCATAATATTTCTGTAGAGATATAGAGCACATTTCATTGTGTCAATGTGTTGCACAAAAAAAATTGAACTATTTTTGAAACCAGGCTTTTCATTGTTTTTGACCAAAGGTGAAAAGACGTCATTAACACAAGCAGCATGCTGAAAAAGGCAAAGGAAGAAGAAGAAATTGTGATAATAATAATAATAAAAAAAACCCTCGTGGATCCTTGGACTTTATTGAGACCTGAAGGGTTTCCATCAATATTTTATGGCCAGCAGGAGCAGATCATATATTGAGAATTGCAGCTAACTTCCATTAAAGTAGGACAAACCAGAATATTCTACACTTGATAATGCTTCCTGGTGGCTGTGGTCAACCTGCTCTTCCCTCAAACTCCATAACCTGAACTCCAGTAAGCTATCAAAAAGACAAAGGCTTCTTCTGGATGACCACCGCTAACATTCAGTAACTAGTGAGAAAAAACAACACACCAACAAACTTATTTTATGACTCCCATCATTTCAGCTTCGGAAAACTTCATATGGCATTTTAAACCTCTATCATAAATATTAAAAATGTTTCTCACTGGCTCATAGCAAAAAGATTACTGTACTGACCTTCAATACTGGCTAAACTGCTTTTGGACTGCTCTAAAGTTATGAGATTCTCTCAAGGATCGTGTTTATATTGTGTGGTGCACATTCTAGTATAAATATCTGAATAAAAAAGATGTCACTGCCAGCAAAGTTTGATATGTGGTGGTAATTTAAATACATTTCATCAAACAATAATAATAGTTTAGTCGTACCTGCAATATATACTACTCTAAGGCATGGACTTAAATGTCACATTAGTTTTGCCATCTGATATAAGCCATATCTAAAGGTCTTACCATATGTTTCTTAGGAAACTCTGGCAATATTGTGTTGTACACATTAAACACATCACAACAACCTAAAATTATGTACAGCTAACAAAACTAAGAGTGTAGTGTGAGTTCTGTGAAACTGCACTGACTCATGGCCTAAAGGCTAATTTTTGCATGTTAAAGTGCTCCAGTGATAATCACAATACGTTCACCTTTTTCACACTCTTGTTTTAGCTTTACAGTAGAAACCTTTTTTAGCTATCATTTTTGTCCCATCGATGGTATTAAAAAAATCACGATAAGTAATAATTGCACCAGAGTTCGGTGATTTTTTTGATTATGCCTTCCAATCAGTGCCATTTTACCCCAATTCAAGTGCAATAGGGAAGGAACACACACAATTACATTCACATAAACAACAACACACTGAAGTTTCATGGGAAATATTGAGCTTCTGTTTTAGCATACACCTAACATTTTTAGACACTGAAGTTTCCTTCAAAGCATTTTCTCAACCCGAGCCACACATTTTCTTTACAGACTTGTGATATAAATGCAATAACATAAACTTTACATTTTAATTGTTAGGTTTTCACTGGTTGAATGACCTGTTTTTTTTTCTATTCACATCAAACAGTGTACATTTAAAATTATATCTTGAAGAGAGATCTATATTTTGTGTACACAGATGCTTATCATAGTGCCATAGATCACAAACAACATGCTAGCTTGCAATAACCCAGCAAACCCAGAGCCAGGCCACTGGGTGAAAAATGCAAGAGTGAAGAGTTTGAATGTACAGATGAATGATCCTGACGATTGCCCAGGACTGTAATAAAACACTATGTCAACTCTAATGTTGTTCATTGGTCTGCCATAAGAGGTGGTCTTTGACTTGTCTGAGTGCTTACATTAAAAAAAAAGAAATATCTGGATTCTGGTTTTAGTTTGTTCCTAAATTAAAACCAACAAGTTAAAGAAACTGAGAGCAAAGGAGGTTGTGTTACAAACCAACCTTTATTATTCTAATTTAATATGTTATTTCCATGGAAACAACAGTGTTCAAACATAGTAGGACTGAATAGGTGCAGTGTGTATCACTGAGAGTACACTTAGAGCACTGCTGTAGAAAAATAAGGCATTGTTTTAGTTATTGTTCCTAAGCTAACGCTAATATTTGAATCATTTGTAAATTCCTATTTTTATGCTAGATACAAATAATACTCCTGTAATTTTTATGTGCTTCTCTGTGTGTTGTGGTGCCTTTGTGTGTGCCGTAGTTGTCTCAAAGTTATTACCCTGTCATACATTTAAGCACCATCATCCATCAGGATAAAATTTCTAGACAGTTTCCAGGCTAATTCAAATTGTCCAATGATTTATGTGATTAAAGTGACAAATCACAACTGACAGCGAGCACATAAATACAGCAAATTTATATGTAATTTTCTAATTTCCCCCCCAAGTTATTTGTTTTGTGGTAATTCTCTGGGTTGTGTTGATGCAAAAATCCTGCACAGCACATGTTTCAGTGCACAATGCCACACAGAGATCAGTATCGTTCTGTCAAACTGTTTGCTTTCTGTCAGGCTCTGATTTGATGCAATAGGGCTTTTTCGGTCTCCCCGGAGATTCGATATAATCCCAAACTTCATTCAATTCCAAATATCAGTTGTTAAAGGCATCGAGGAATTTCACTTTTTGTCAGTTTAAATCCTACTTCTTTTCTGCACTTAATCCCAAGTGTGCTTGTGGTTCTAACCTTTCATATTGATTTTAAGCCAAATAGCTGAAAAGGTCTTTATGGAAGCTGCGTATGATGGGAAGCCAACTTGGTTCCCATTCGTAGAAAGCTTCTGAAGCACAGAGATGCTCCCTTGAAGCAGCCATGGTTGCTGAGCTGAGCATTCGTAAAGCCTTGCGCCCGAGGCCGTTCCTCTGAACAGCTCTCATCTCTGGCTTCCACAGAGAGGGGCGTGATGGAAAGCTTCATGGTGACAACTGTGGAGGAGTGGCAGAGAGAAAGAAAGTCTCACCCACCAAGACGTCTTCTTCCATTCTTAAATTGACTACTGAATTTACCACATCAAGTGGAAATGGCTGGATTTCACATACAATATGTAAAAACGGAAATATTACATTCAATAAAGTCATAATAGTGTCTTAAAATCTTTAAGGGATTGACGTGCTTGCTCCAAGTATTTTATTTTAATTAGATTAAAATAGGATTATCAACATCTTTTTTCACGTGACACCTGGCCTTATAATTTATTTGTTAGTTTTTTGTAATCATTTTGTCTTCTAAAGTTAATGGATATATAACAAATGAGATAAAACAATCACAGTGCTCAATTCCATTGATTCTGAATTTAGTTCTACAAAAAAACATAATAGCAGGCACACGTATAAAATTAGGTAAATAACATAATATAACATAAGATAAAATAATATACAATGGTTCAAAGAAATAAACATTGAAAACTATTGCCAGTAATAAGGAGAGAAAATATTTAAAAGAAGGACGATTAAACAGCAATATTAGTTAACATTACTAATTCAATGTCATCCTTGATTGTCAGTCATATTGGACTCTTCTGATCATTTATTTTGTCCATTAATCTTTTCAGTTATCTAGATATGACTTTTCTCACCAGCATTTTCTATGTGGCAGTCTATTTAGATGCCAGTTTCTTTCTACTGTCTTATTTAGATAGAAAGGAGCACTGACTCCTCTCCAAACTTCCTCCAGAGGTTTAAGCTTCTTACCACACCTCTGAGAGTAAGCACAACCACTATATAGAGGAAGCTCAAATCTCTACTCTAAGCCCACAGCCATTCGTGAGGACTGGATAATGGCTCGACTACTAAAACAAAAGCGCTGCCTTCTGGCTTAGCTTCCTTCTACCCGAAACAGTCCTATACACCATTCACATTACTAATGAGTCTGCACCAGTCCACCTGTCCATCTGCTTTACCCTCACTTATGAACAAATCCTCAAGATACTTGAACTTCATAAGGAAAATGACTCCCGGTCAGTTTTGGAGTTATTGACCATCAACACTCTTTCAACTCTATGTCTGTTTAGGCTATAAATTTTAGGCTGTTAATTTAAGTAGAATGAGCATTCCTCTCATTTCGTAAAGACACTCCCAACACCTATTGAACAGGTTCTGGCTGCGCCAAATCAAACTAAGACAAAACAAATGTATCATTTGTAATGTTAAATCAATGGGAAATAACTTACAAGGAGGACAAAACCAAGACAGTGTCTCAAACTATAGACAGGGCATCACATGGCATTGCTTCTAGCGCTAGATCAAGACACAGGGCTCCTTCAAGACCTGGCACTCTCAGAGTGCACCATCATCTCACCCTTTCATGCCAGAGTTCCAAGATGCGTATTGTGCCATTTGAATGCCTTCAAGCTGTCTGCAATCCAATTTCCTACTTTGTATTCCCAATGGAATCCAGATTGGAAGAGAATGGATACGTGCCAAATTATCGGTAAGTTTTACTGTGAGGCCTTTAAAAGCCCAGTCTTTACCTCTTAACAAGTATTTGGTACTGGTTGCCTGACTCTTAGAAATCCAAATATTGTACAAAATGTAGGTGATATACTGAACTGTCAATTCAACAGAAAGAAAATGATGAATATATCTAGCGTCATGTGGCCTTCTTTTCACAGAGTGGGTGGGGCGAGACCCCTCCTGGCTAATACCATTGTAACCCTGTTATTGTAACCTCCTCTTGGAGTAACTTCTTCCGCCTTTAGAGAATGCTTAGCTCTGTACATCCACACCAAACTTCCTCTTCAGCCTTGAATGGAACCATTCACAACCAGAACTACTGCTGCACCCTCATCATTGCCTCAGCCATTACCCCACAAGTGAGCAATAATAATAATAATAATAATAATAATAATAATAATAATGATGATGATGATGATGATGATGATGATGATGATAATAATAATGATACATCCAGCCATTCTGTCCTTATCACTGTTGCAGGAGGACTGAAGCTTCTAAAGGGTGGGAGGTACACCCTGAACAGGTCTCCAATCTGACACAGGACTAACAAAGAGAAACAGACAACCATTCACATCTAATGGAAATTTCAAATTACCAAAAAGACAAAAAAACGAAACAAAAGCAAAACAAAACAAAAAAGTAGCCACATAAGTTACAATAACCATGCAAAATCAGGTGATATAATTGTTAAAATAAAATGAACAAAATGACAGCTGTTGCAACAAGCTAGTATTTCTTAAATTGCTGTCAGTAAATGGGCATGTTCTTTCAACTCTCCTTGAATGTGCATCAAGAGAGGTGTCCTGTATAGTGTTATACTGATCCTACCTTAATATCTCACTGACTGAATACTTAAGTTGAGTTTTTAATAATATTGCACAAGAGATTTTGAATAATTGTGAGACTAATAACTTTTAAAGTTGCAACATACTTTTCAAGTGTATATTAAACCTTTTGCAATTCATGTTTTTTGCAATTCAAATCTCTGAAATGGGTGTTTGTCCTTCAGCATTTCTGCTGATACACTGAAGCACAGTAGAAGGGAAAAAGAGAGTAAACCATAGACTATATAAGGTAAATGAAGACACCATGACATCAACATTTGGTTTGGATTTGTAGCCGGTATCATATTTGGATGCGACGGTAAAGGCGCTGAGTGATAGTTGTAACCCTATCATTTCTTTAAAACATACATAGTGCCAGGATAATCCACCAATAAAATCAAAGCTTTGTTTATAGCAACAGTGTGGCTAACCAAGCTTTTCAAAGAGCTTGGTTAGCCACACTACTGTGGTGCTATTCTATCACTACAAGCAGTGCTCGCCATGCTTTCTCACCACTGCAACATCCTGAATCACACCATGGCCAACAGCACAAGCTATTATACTACCGTGAACAGTATGTGTAAATTTTTTCCTCTCAGTAGTCTGACAGTTACGTCTCACAGTCTGCCCAATTTGTTAGCATCAGGCACTTCTTCATTTTCAGGTTTCACACATTTATTTTCTGGTTTGTGCACTGTCTGCAGCATATATATATTACGACATCCCATTTACAAAGTTGAGTTAATATGAGCTGCATAAAGAATGACAATTTGTTAAAAGTCCATCTGATGTTTTACAGAGTATCTGGATGAATACAAAAGCTTTTTTTCACATTCTTCATGAGGCTCCATCTCTTCATCCTATAAGCACACTGACCAGTCACCCAGGCATAACTGAGCCAGTAATTATCACTGCTTTAAAAGGTGACACGTTACATTCTGTCAGGAGGTAATATACGCTCTTGTTGAAAGATAATGCATTGTAGTGTTCTTGAGATATGGCTATACAAATGTGTATGTTTTTCATCAATACAGCAGGGTGCAATCACCCTCATTTCATTCTCACAGGCTTTTCAGTGAGCCCTTGCTGTATTAACTAAAGGCCAACAGCAACAGCTGCACACAACTATCTCTTGCTCATTAAACTGTGTTCTTTTAGTCAGCAATTAGACATAATTGTGCATTTAAAACTCATCCTATGTCCAGAAACAGTAATTCACATAATGCAAAGGGAAGCATGGGTGGAGAGTAATCTGCTATCTACCTGCCTGTGGAAGATGCATTTCTGTCGTTGTCTGAAATGCCACACAGCATTTTTTATTTATGCATCTTGTGTTTGCATCCTCTGGGCGCTACAGTCTTCTTAGGTGAACTGGAAACTGTGAATTTCCCCTAGGTGGGGATGTGAGTGTGAATGTGAATGTCTGTGTTAGAGCTTCAATGGACTGCGGACTTGTAAAGGGTTTTTCCCTTTCTTTCACTCCTGCTGTGAAATGCTGACCCTGAAAATAATAAGTGAGTGTTGAAACCAGACGTACTGTACTCAAATTTAGTGTAGACAACAAGCTTCCATGAAGGTGTTAGTTTGTACTTCACCAGGTTGCCTGAACATGTCTTTAGACCTGCAACATACAACTTGCATAGAATAGGTCATCACTCAAAATCTTACCTAATATTTTTGATGTAATGTAATAAAAGAGTCAACAAAATGAAGAATCTTTCCAACATGAATAAGTTGTTGAGTTTTATTTTTCATTTCCTATTCTTATGTATCCATAAAACACACCTCAGAATTTATTATTTAAATCTAAAACAAACTAATCTGTGGCCCAACCGGAAACTTAGCCGTTACATACGTAACAAGGTGACGTCTTTTATAAGTAATTTTTGTATAATTTTGCTCCACTGAAGGGGATTTTGTAACACCAGGCAATGTCTTTTTTTCAACTTCTATTAAACATCTAGTGTTGACTCCGTACGACTTCTCTGTACGGGTTTTTTTATAGTCCAAATGTGGACGTTGCGGACGTCTTTGCAAGGTCAAACTTAGACTCATTATAGACATTGTTTTTATACTGCTTCTATAGGCTCAGTAGTCCCATGTTTCCAGAGGGTGGAGGGCATCTTTTCTGTACAGAAACAGTTATCTGTGAAGGAATGCAGAGTGATCAGCCGACGTCTTCAAGATGGTGTGGGCTCTTGATGCTAAAACAAAAGTGAGCAGCTGCACGGTGGATTTCGAGCAGAAATGTCACCAGCTTTTCACAGTCAGTTTGTAAAATGTGCACATTGAGAAAGGCTGTCGAGCAGATAGTCCAGTTCATACATTCACACTTGCACAAACTTCTCGTACTTTCCATCCACCTTCTCTCATAGCAGGCTAACGATCACAACCACATTTGCATCCTCTTACAACGCAATAAAACAGGATACCAACCTCGCTAAACTATATAAAGCATATGCTCTTTTAAACTTATTAAACACGTTGTACTTCTTTTAAAAGGATGTGGTATGAATAAGGTGCGGCGGGACCACAGGTTGTAATTATAAGCCATTTAATTACATCGACTGCAGCTCCCAAGCTGCCAGCCGCACATCACACCACAACACAATCACCAACCCCTGAGTCCCCGTGAGTCTGCACGGCACCGCCGACCACGCCTCACTACAAGGGAATTCCCAATTTTTTCTAAATACTTTAACCATTATTATTTTACATTTTAACATGAATTTCAACGTTCTTAATATGTCAACACATTTTAATAAATCATAGTTTTAACTTGGTTGCAAATAATAATTAGTTTGTTTATAAATAATCCTTGTTCATATGTATAATGTTGATAACAACAATGTTGATATTTGTGATTAAAACATATCAGATTTATTAATCATCTCACTGATGGAAGGAGGTTTTGGCTCAAAATCTCACGATACATGGCCCCATTCATTCTGTCCTTAACACGGATCAGTCGTCCTGTCCCCTTGGCAGAAAAACAGCCCCATAGCATGATGTTTCCACCCCCATGCTTCACAGTAGGTATGGTGTTCTTGGGATGCAACTCAGTATTCTTCTTCCTCCAAACACGACGAGTTGAGTTTATACCAAAAAGTTCTACTTTGGTTTCATCTGACCACATGACATTCTCCCAATCCTCTGCTGTATCATCCATGTGCTCTCTGGCAAACTTCAGACGGGCCTGGACATGCGCTGGCTTCAGCAGCGGAACACGTCTGGCACTGCGGGATTTGATTCCCTGCCGTTGTAGTGTGTTACTGATGGTGACCTTTGTTACTTTGGTCCCAGCTCTCTGCAGGTCATTCACCAGGTCCCCCCGTGTGGTTCTGGGATCTTTGCTCACCGTTCTCATGATCATTTTGACCCCACGGGATGAGATCTTGCGTGGAGCCCCAGATCGAGGGAGATTATCAGTGGTCTTGTATGTCTTCCATTTTCTGATGATTGCTCCCACAGTTGATTTTTTCACACCAAGCTGCTTGCCTATTGTAGATTCACTCTTCCCAGTCTGGTGCAGGTCTACAATACTTTTCCTGGTGTCCTTCGAAAGCTCTTTGGTCTTGGCCATGGCGGAGTTTGGAGTCTGACTGTTTGAGGCTGTGGACAGGTGTCTTTTATACAGATGATGAGTTCAAACAGGTGCCATTCATACAGGTAACGAGTGGGGGACAGAAAAGCTTCTTACGGAAGACGTTACAGGTCTGTGAGAGCCAGAGATTTTCCTTGTTTGAGGTGACCAAATACTTATTTTCCACCCTGATTTACGAATAAATTCTTTACAAATCCTACCATGTGGATTCATGGATTTTTTTTCACATTCTGTCTCTCACAGTTGAAGTGTACCTCTGGTGCAAATTACTGACCTCTGTCATCATTTTAAGTGGGGGAACTTGCACAATTGGTGGCTGACTAAATACTTTTTTGCCCCACTGTAAATTCCCTGCACCTATCATAGACGTTCATATGATGTATAAAAAAAAGACCCAGTCCGAATTTCAAATGTCGATCATCATATTGACGTTCATGTTTGGTCATGGTTGGACGTCCAAATTGTGGATCAAGTTCAGATGTCATATAGAAGTCCAGAATTGAGCGACGGTCCAATGGACCCAATATAGACATGGTCTGCACATCTGTTCGACAACCAATGTTTAAATGCTTTCTAAAAGACAAAGAATTTCACATTGTGCATCATTAGGCTCTCTGGGATTATTTAAAGATCATAGAAAATCAAATCTGTTGTACTGGGTTCTTTATCTTTGTCACTTGTCACCGCAACAAGCTGAAAGAATTTAGAAAGCAGAGGACAATGTTGGTCCACTTCTGAAGTTAGCAGCGCTTCATTTTACTTTGTGAATAATGTAAAAAAATGTTATAACTACTAAATTATTCACATAAACATCAATGACAGTAGTATTACAGTATAAAGTGCTGCATGAACATCCACACACAAAACTCATCCTTTTACACAAATCTCACCTTGGCTACACTCCAACATGTTGCATATTCTGCTGTTGTCAGTGACTGTCTACACAAGTGGATCTTTAAACTGTGAGCATGCAAGGAATGAGGTTGGGAAGGATCCATAGTTTCCATTAACAGTAATTTCTCGTCCAATCATTTGCTGAGTAAACATGCAACCCTTCCAAGTAGCCCATTATGAACAAAGACAATGCCAAAGTGTGTAAAATCAATTCATCAACATAGGTGAATGTTAAGTTGGTTTTATTAGCTACAAAAATGCATGGTGTGGCTTTTATTATTAAAAATGCTTAGCAGTATTCTTGGTAATAGTATTTTGGTTTAAAGAACTGCAACAACACATTTCAAGTAACTAAGGCAGATACAGAAAGTGAGGTCAGAAATGTGAGTCTACATTAAATCAAACACACAGATTTTTATTATGTATTCTGAAAATATAGATCTAAAAGCCTATGAATTGCACAGCATCACCACACTTCTCATTTATTTGCATTTTTTCTGAAAGGATAAAGTGTCTGTTACTGCTTGAAGAGTCCACTTCAAGGAAAACTGCAGTCTTTAATAAAGAGCCCTTCTATAAGTTCTCTTTGTGCACTGTTCATTACTAACTACAATGATGAAACGCTCAACAATAACAAAAGAAAAATCGATAGCTCCTTTATATTAACTTCTGCATAATAAGGCAAATGAATTCAATTCATTCTCGTCCTTGGATCAATTTACAAATGTCTTAAAAAGGGACGATAGGGTTTTGATTTTAACCTCTTCAGCGGCTTTTATAGAAACTAACAAATGTAAACAATAAAAGTCCAAAAAGAGAGCTGTGAGGTACTTCAGTATGTTAAGTACTTTAATGTGGATGAAGTTGATGAGTCTACACAAAGCGGAAGGTGGAAGAAAATGTTTTGACTATAATGCCGGTATCTTTCAGTGCCACTGATCCTCTTCTTGTTTTTCTCTTTACAGCTCAGCAGGGACACAAGCTGTGATGAAACTTTGTTCACTGCACATCATCAGGAGTTTTGATTATCTCCCTTATAAATAGTTTCAGGAGTTGCATTAAGACTGCTCTGTAACAGCTGAGTTCTGACTGTTATAAGACTGTTTTGTTTCTGCAGTGACGATGATATGACTGACTATGACTATGACACTATGAGTGTTTTAGCTACTTAGAAATCCAATGCATGTATTCAGGGCCCGGTGAATAAGGAAATTTTTGTTACATTTGGAAAGTAATGTTTCACAATAGGTGTTTCTATATTCTGGCACTGGCAGCACATAGTTATTAAAAGAGGAAATCAGAGTTACTTTTAAAAAAAGATTTGGAATTATTGTCTACTTTTAAGTATAAACAAAGTGAAGACTTGTATGTCAGCCCCGAAGGGGCTTTCAGGTAATTTCTGATGTACAACAACACAAATCCACATATACATGTTCAGTAAACATAAAACACTGAGTTCCCTAACTATGCTGAACAGGTTGTGTCCTATTTATATAACAATTGTCATTTCTTTTATTAGGCATTATTTACCAAACTGTGGAATACATCAAAGAAATTTCTCCTCTTACACTCAAGCTGAATTAAAAAGCTGTGGTTGGTTCCCACAATTAATGTCATAGCTGATTGGTTGCCAGCTATTTGGTCTAATGGCTGCATGACATGGTTTATACCCCTTAATTATAGCTAGATTATTGCCAGCCTCGGCTCTTCTGGAAAAAGCCAGGGGTGTGGATGAGCGCTGTCAGCTGTTTCTGCCCCAAGTCTCTGAATCGCAGCTTCATTGGTTGTTAAGTGTAACATATGGAATGCCTCTCCCTGCCCATGCACTTGTCCCAGATGAATAATCAAGCTATTCTCAGAAGCTCAGACTGTGGCTGCCCATCATTGTAAACTCACAGTCCATTCGCTGTCTTTCTTCCAATAGCCATTCACAGCACCACGAGTGCAATCATGGGTGACACAGAAAGATTAACAAAAATTTAAAGGTCTCTTTTAATTTTTAACAGTTAACATTAGAAATTTGTAATCTTAATTACAAGAATATTGTGTTTGTATACCACATACCTCTGACTACAAGCACTGTGGTAAATCCTTGGGTATCAGTAAATAAACTTGTTTTGTGTGTTGAATCAGTCAGAAAGTTCCAGTGAGACAATAAAAGCCAGATGAATTGGCTGTATTTCCATTTCATAGACATTATATGGCCATTGAACCTTGGCAGAGACAAGGAGGGAAAACAAGATGTGATACTCCCAGTAGCTGGCCAAAATGCCGAAAAAGGCCTTCTATGTATTCAAGGTTGATTCGTCTCCTTGGGGACCATTAGTAACAACTTTTCAGACGTACTGATTGGAAGGAGCGGTGCTCTGCATATCAACATTCCCAGAGGTTGCTAGTCTGCTTCACAAAAGGTGTAAAGGGGAGTTGACGAAGGGAGGTGGTGCAAAATAAATGAATGAGCAAAGGGAAGGGTGTAAAAAAAAAAGAAAGGGAGAAAAAACCTGGAAAAAGAACACACGTTGATGCATGGAGCATCCACAGCGGCGCAGTAATTAAGATGCATTTAAACAACTACTTAATATGTTCAAGTACTTGTGATAGTGGAGGCATATAAGCAGGAATAATTTCATACCTCTGACAAAAGAGAATCAATGCACACAACAAACAATGTAAAGCACAAGAATAGCATGCTGTATATAAATAGGTTGCTTCATTTGACTAAATACACAGGGTGAAGAAAACTTATATTAATAATATCCATATTTCAGCAAAGGTTTAATTGTATTCATGATATGGTAGTGAAAGAGTTAAAACGGTTCGTGATATTTAGATATTTTCTTCCTCCAGTGCATCAGTATGCATACTTTTAATGAAGTGGCTCTGATATTTCACTCAGCCAACAGTAGCTATTTGATCACTGTGCTTCCTCCCCCTCTCCACTGATTTCATGCAGCCCTTCAGACACAACTATGCTATGTTTTTTTTTATAGTTCAGATAGCGCGCTATTAGCTTGTCATTAAGATATGTTCGGCTCAAGTTTTCTCTGGCGCTGAAATGAAGAAGAGCTGTGGCGCAGTCTTTAGTTCAGCAGTCAAGGAAATAATAAAACACAGAGATGTATCCTAATGAAGACATCCACAGCCAGAGACCTGCACTGCTGCGCTGTGTCACGGCAAAAAGGGTGAAATATCACCCCAGCAGGAGAAAAGTGAATCAAACAGCGCACACTGCAAACCTAAAGAAGAAAGAGTTTAGAGTGTATTGGTTCATCTATCAGCACCATCTCTCTCTTCAAGGCAGTGCAGGCAGGAAAGCCATCAGTCACATTTTTAAACAATAGTCTCTCCATCTTTGTCATCCGGTGCAGGCAGAATGACATTATTTCAAATGTCTAGGGAGAAATTTGTGGATAGTGCTGGATTTTGGGGTCAATCTTAGAAAATGGCTGGACAGGCTGTTATGGAGGTTTTACTTCAAGAAACGGGTCCCTCAGTCCCCCTGCTGTGTGAAGTTAAATTCTAAGAAATGGCGGTAACTGTAACAGCCTGCACAAAGACAGCGTTAACATATTGATGGCGGCTCGCTAGAAAGCATCGATTCGAAGAGTGTGAAGATTTCTATGTGAAAAGAGCCTCTTATAAAAGTGCCATGAGTCATCGAGGTTATCTCATCCCTTTCTGTCTGTGCACACAGTCTGTTTGAGGCACAGAAAAGAATATGAATGTTACATCCAACTCTTTTATGGTGCGTTTAGAGAATGCCCGGCTATTTTCATGCAGGAATCAACTTAATTTCTATTGACATGGAAAAAATGTGGAAGTAGTATCCCATCTCCCTCAGGAGCATAAACTTTGGTTTAACCCTCCCCAGGTTAAGAGTGGTGGAAAACAACACTGCATGCGGTAAAACCTACATGTACAGCCTTTATCATCCCACTGAAATGTTTCTAGCTGCATTCATTATGCAAACAATGAATATTTCCCAAAAAGTCAATACTAGATGTGTTGGCAAAGAAAGCGCATCTAAACCAAAAAAATAAAAAATAACAAGTAAGAGCTGGTGCAAAAGACTAATCTCGTGGCTTCAGCACCCAATCTGATTGTGAAGTAGTTCCTCTATCTCTGTGCAGTGTGAGTGCCAGCTAAACTTTTGCAAAAAGTTGTTGCAACAGACAATAGCAACATCTGGCTCTTAACAACATATCACTCGGAATAGTAGAGTGACCACAATCCTCTGATTCTGGGGCAGCTGACAAAATTAGAATCGGACACATTAGAATAATGCACAAAGTAAGATTACACTGATTAGCTTATCCCTCACCCTACATGCTACGTTTTGTAGTCTTTTGTTTTCCAAGGACATGACAAAACATTTTATAGAATAGACCCTTCCACACTCATTGCACTAGTGGAGTGGTTCCAGACCTGAGGATGTGATTCCAGGCAGATACCAATGGTCAAAATTTGATTTAGAAAACAAACAAATAAAAAAATAAAATAAAAAAATAAAGCATCGATGGCAAAGTGACTAGATGTTATATCTTACATATGTATGTTCGTTATGTCTAAAGCAGTTTTAATGGAGGTTATATATGCCATTTTAAGTGAAACAACAATTTCTGACTATCAGAGACTGAAACAGCAAATCACAAATGCTCCACAGGCACCATGTTAAAAAGACACCAACCGCTTTCCCTCAGCAGTGGACAATGCAAGGGGGGCAGCTGACAGACCAGAATTAATTGACATGCCTCCGAGAGGTTGTTCTCTAATAACATATTGATCCACCAGGCCTGATATGCAAAGCATCTGCCAGCGAGTGTCGCTGCCGAGGTGAGACAAATGCCCCCAGAATACCTTTAACCAAGCTCTGTTGATTAAGAGAGGTATTAGAGCCTATGATCACATACCAGTATGTCAGGTATTCCACTTTGAACCATGTCAGAACCTGTCCTCATTAGCAGGCAACATACTAGACAAGCACTAAAAGCTGTGGCAGACTTGCATTAAATTTTCATAAATTACAAGAATTCAATGACAGGGTTTTAGATACCAGCTTTTTGTTGTGAGACTCTATTTCGAACTAAATAAAAATGATAGTTTGAAACATTCTAAAACATTTCTCACATGTTTTAAATGCTCGAGCTGCAGTATTTGGGGCCCTGTTGAAAGAAAGGCATACAATTAAATCAAGAGGTCGGAAATGCTTCATTATTATGTGAAAACTGGTTAAAAAGCAGAGTAGCACTACAGTGTGGAATAAAATGATGCGTCAAATGAACCAACAAAATGCTGAGAAAATCTGCAGTGAAGTCAGGAGAAACTAAAACATGGGAGAAAGTAGGAGTTCACAATGAATCGAATTTTTATCTCAATTATGATTTTGGCTTTCTGCGATTAAATGACCATGATCGAATGATATTTAAGATGGATGTTCTGCTATTTAAAACGCAAAGCTAAAGCAAATCAAGAACCCCCTAAATCAATGGCTGACAAACTGCCTGGACCAATCACAGCTGTTCCCTTTTTCCTGGATACATTTAAACAAGTAACATTACATTCATTAAAGGACAGATATACAACGGAAATCAAATATCTGACACAGCAGAAGGGGAGGAGCTTTACCCTTGAAGCAGATCACCACCCACTATTTAGAAATAATTTGAATTTGGCGTAATGTTACCCAAGACAAGATCAAATGCAAAGAGTGCTGTGTATCTACCCTGCAATCATCACAACTAACCAGGTTTTCAGCCACCTGAGAAGACGCTACAACCTGCAGTATAATTAATGCATGAAGGTTAAAAAAACAATGCAGTGGTTGCTAACATCTGAGCGTCTGTGTATTGATCCAGCTCGCAAAGATGCGCTGAAATAACCAATGCAATCGTATTCTGTTTGGTCAAAGATACGTGTTCACTAAACACAGTGCATAATGAATTTTTCAGGAAAAGGTCAACATACTGGACAAAAGATGTGTTTTCCCTCCTTCCAATTATTTTTCCAAAGTGGTGATACCTGTGTTGTTTGGGAAATGTTGCAGGGGGGAAATAGAGTGGGATCACACAGCTACCAAGTTCTTTGCAATGAATTTTATTCCTATCCATCGTGCAGATATAGTGAATGGAGTGAACGCTTTATAGTATTTGCAGTGTTCACTGTTTTGACACTAAAATCAACAAACAATTGTGAGAAATAATCATGATCTCAATACTAAAAAAAACAATTGTGAACCATCCATTCTCTGCCCCTTAACCTTTTCAGGGTTGCAGTTGGGCTGAAGCCTATCCCAGCTGTCTTAGGGTGAGAGGCAGGTTACACCCTGGACAGGTCGCCAGTCTGACACACAAACACAGACTCGCATTCAGACCTATGGGCAATTTCAGGTTTCCAATTAACCTCTTCCCACTAACTGAATGTCTTTGGACTGTGGGAATAAGCCAGAGTAACCGGAAAGAATCCACGCAAACACGATGAACATGCAAACTCCACACAGAAAGACTCCACCCTGATGGTGGAATTGAACTCTTGCAGTGAGGCAACAGTTCTAACCAGCATGCCACCGTGAATCATGCACCCCTTTGCAACTTTTGTTGCAAGATATATATTATTTAAATCTTAAAGACATTTGTTGAGTTTTTGTGTGTTTTCAGTGTGTATGCTCTTCATCCACCAGGAGCACAATACACCCTTTCTAACTGGCCCAAGGGAAAAAAGTGAAATACTGTACTGTAAGTGGTTCTTGAAAACTGGTATTGACAGGGACATTCTTTACTAGAGCAAGGTCCTCTCGAAAGGTCAGACAAGACACTCTACTTTAAATGAGGTTGTTGACAGTGAGGGCTCACTTAGGCAGAGATATTGTTTTGGTAAACCCGACTTCCACTGACTGATCAGCTCTGTTTTAAACGCTGCCACACTGCAGATAATAAAACGAACAAGACTGAGCAGTAAACTAGGCAATTTATGATCTGCATAATTTTTTACAGGCTTTAAAACGATTCTCAATGAGTTCAGGTGGTTTGTATGTTGCTGACTAATAACGCTGATTTATTGATGGCATTTAGAGAGCTATCGAAGCACAATAAAGAACAATTTAAATGCTTCAGTGTTTGTAAGAAGGAAGAACAGGTGTTTCGCAAAGCAGGGCAATGATGTTGCTCAAATAGTAGCGTGGAAAAACAGTTTTTGAAAAAAAAGATGGTGGTTGCTCAAAATTCTTCCTTACAGTAGCCGGTTTTTTCCAAAAAGGATTGTCCTGCCTTCTACAGCAGCTGTTTTTCATGCCTGAAGAAACTGAAGCGTGTTGTCTACATCTGTTTGAGTATAATTTGCAGTTGGGGAGAGAGTGTTCAGGGATAGTGGAAAAAGCTGTCTCTTCATGTAGTGTGAAACACAGCTCTGTAAAATACAGGACCTGAGAAAGATTTTTTGTCTTCAAATACACAGTGAAACACCATCAGTGATTACATTTCCATTTAACTTATTTTCTTGTAACTTGGCCAGTGTGTTTTTTGCTTTTATATTCCCAGCAAAGTTCTTTGAATATCTGTTTTGTCTGGTCAGTAGTTTATTTAAAGGCTTATTTAAAGTTAGGGTTAGGGTAATTTGTCCATCAAGCTTTTGCTAACTGCATCAAATTACCTATAATTCACATGGTCGTGTTTCCAGTTCTTGCTTTCTATGACTATGATGACAAGACAGAGCAAGCGGCCAATCTGCTGTTCCTGGCTGGGATACAAAGCCCACTAATTAAAAGTCTGTCCGGTGTTTAGTCCTCTCTTTGCAGACAGCTCTTATTGGATAGGAGAGCTCACAGCCCTCTGTTTTGCATTTTGATGTCTTCATCATTGTAATGGCTAGTTAAGTTGCCCTGAATTATTGATGAGCCCATACGGTAAAAACAAACCAAACAATATGCATGCTAAACAAATGCCCTCCAGTGCACAATGTTCACATGGGCTTTCACATTCTTATCGTTTTCACTTGTGATATGGTAAAGTTTGCACACCAGCTTTGGGTGTTTCATAGTTTCTGACTGGAAAATGCCCACAGGGGGATACAGGGAGGCAATTATACACTGTGACTACAACTGTGTGTGTCTGCTCCCTTTAGTGGCATAACCAAAAGGACACATGCTGTACACAATGGCTTTATCTGTGAAGGAATGCAGGACAGCTACGTCCTCTGTGATCTATTTAACATAGTTCTTTTGCATTGAGTCTTGATGTCCACCTTTAGTTTAGTCAATAAACAACTGACTGTCCCTTACATGGCTGCTGGGAAAACACTGCCACCTGAAATCATGGCAAAGTGTGTAATCGACACCCTGGTCCACCATATGCATGCCATGCTTTGCTTCTCTTAAGCTTGAAATGGACGGGCATGCTTAGAAAGCTGCAGTACCAGCAGAAGGCTAAATTTTATTTCAAGATATCCTGAAAATAATAATGGCATAGAAGGAACTTGGACTGTACTTTGCACCTTCCTTGGTCATTAGCGACTTGTTGGCTGTAAAAACGGCAACTTCTCCACATGTGTCCATTTCATGCTTTCGAGAAAGCTGTTGCCGTGATTGTAGGTCCAAAAAAAGTATGTCTAAAAAGCAAGTTATTGAGGATCATTTATGTACTTACTCTTTGAGTACTTGTAAACATGTGGCTGATGCGAGAACTGGACTTAATCATTGCCTTCCCAGAAAAATTATTACATTTACATCTCTATCAGCTTTTCCACAGACATGAGCTAAAAAAACGAGAAGAGCATTGACAGCATTTCAGTAAAACATAAGTAGACAAAAAGTCTCTTGTATATGAGTGAGCAAATGCACAGACTCACAAGTCATGACTACATTAACCTACTGTATATATATCAGCCATTACATATGAACGTCACTCCCAACCATGTGTTAGAGATTCCCTTTAATTTATAGCTCAACACATTTCTCCCCACTTTTCTTACATTTTTGAGAGGAAGAAATTTGTCATGAACTACTCTAGTATTGTGCAGGTTAATAAAAAAAAATTGTAATTGTACATGTATAAAATGCTGCTTTGAAATATAAAAGGTTATATGATGCTAGTAATCAAGTAACCCTGTGAAAAATGTAATAAGTAATCTATCTACTTTAATTACGTTAATGCACTGTAACGTATTAAATTACTTAATTTAAAAGGGTTTTTAAAGTAGCTATAATTAAATAGGAGATGTCGCCAGCATTTTCACTGCTTGTAAACCAGCTTTACTCTGTAGAGTGAGGTTGGAGCCCTTTCGTAGTTTTTTTATTTCGTGTTGTCAGCTGATCGCAGGCATGGCCGAGTCTGGTGGCAATATGCAATGATTTGACTGACAGAACGCATCAAATGTATCATATTCATCAAGAATACCAATCCATTGTCATGATTGTGTTGCGCACACATCAGTTACAAAGTGACAGTTTGAATTTCATAATTTGCATGTTAAGAGATTTAAAAATATATCTTGTGCAATGGTTTAACTAGTTCCTCCGATTAACTAGTAATCACTTTAACTTTCAAATGTGTTTTGTTTTACTATTTGTATATAATGTAAATTGTTTACTAAAGAAAAAAGTAAAGTGAATACTGCATTACTTTTACTTATTTATTGGTTTAGTTCTATTTGTTCCATTATGTTTACAGATTTATGTTCAGTAAGATACTATTTATCTTCATGTTAGCCAAGTGAAGCGCTGGTGCTGTGAGTACAGAGAAGACATCAGATGATGCCCATGAGAAGATGCTCCTGTTAACAAAGATATATATATGTATATGTACTATATATTCAGTGTCTATCTGTTATTGCTAAAAGAAACTGCTATACACAGAGTTCCACTTTGCAGCCATATTTATATGCAAGACAAAAATTGGCCTATTTGACTTGCAATAAGTGCACTACATACCTAAAAATCTGGGCCACCTACACATTACCCCATAGCAGCTGCCTGGCTATGTAAAGTTAATCCACTGAAGCTCCCAATGCAGTTTTTGTGCTGATGTTAATTCCAGGGGAGGTTTGGAGCTATCCAGCTACTGAGTCAGCAGAGTGCTGGGAACTTTTACACACTACGCTAAGCACCTGGTAAGCTCTGCTCTGTAACTTTATGTATGCTGCCATTATGTAGCAGAGTTGCTGTAGTTCCTGAAAACGTCTGCTTGTAGTTCATTGTGAAATATCTAGAAGCTGAGAAATTTTACAACATGACTTGCTAAAACCAGAATTCACTGAGCTAGTGAAATGTTTGAAAAGGGACACTGCATAGCCAAAGAACTATTTGGTAAACTAGACAATTCTTAGATCTACAGTAAATCATGCATTTATTTGTCTATTTATTGCTACATAATGTTATTAAGCAGTGTCTTCTGTTAATCTCAAAATAGACAGCATTGTGTGTCGTAAATTAATTCCTTCTTTCGGTCCTTATTTCTCCTAAAGCAGGGTTTATAAAAAATAAATAAATAAAAAAACCAGGTCAGAATTCAATAAGCTCCTAATAAGAAGATTATTTATTTCTCATGAGATAAAGAAAAAAAGCAACATTTTTTCCTCTGGTGTAGCAGGTGGGTCAGCCGGCCTTAATGAGATAAAGTAATTCCATTTGCTGAATTCAGTATCTGTGATGGTTAAAATGCTGCTAAGAGGACCTCTAACCCATCAAGAATGATCTTCTCTGGGCACATCAATGTGTACAATAACCACTGGATATGCAGCAAAAAAAAAAAAAAAAAGACGCAGTTTAAGTGTTGAAATGGATTTTAAACCACAGTGTAAGTTACTTGTCATGCATCATGCTGTGCTCTGTCTGCCAAGTCAAAATTTATTAGTCATAAAAAAGTGACAGCATGGTTCTCCAAACTGCATGAGAAACTCATATTTATGCGGAACAGTGGATTAGGGCTGATTGATAATTGTTTATGCCATTGGCAGTGGTGAATATGTGTATTTCAGGAAAATTCACCAAAGCCAGGGCTACAAAGAGAAGAAGGAGTGCTAGCCAGCGTGCAGAAGTGGGTGGTAAGTTTAGAGATGCATATGACACAGCCTGCTTAGTAAACACACTGTGCTAACTCCTTCCATTCTCTGCTTTGCAGAGATCAAGCATAGGCTGGAGTGTTACTGCTCAAACGCACTGAAATCTCAATTATATAAAATAAAAAAACATGGCACAAGCATTACCATCAGCGAAAAGACCAACCAATCTAAACCTAACACAAAAGATGAACTTGTTTATTTGTGTTTCTGTTGATTAGTGTGGTTTTCAAATCCTTTTTAAATATTTTAGGTGTAAGTAATTTCTCATTTGCATTTTAAATATATTTTTAATGTCTTTGAAGTTAAGCACCATGCTAAAACCTGCAATATCTGATCTCATCACTTCTTTCTCAATTAGCATAACTGCCTAATTTAAGAGTTATGACAGGTTTGTTAAGCAGTAGATAAGAATAATGGTTGTAGAATGACCATGAACAGTATTGTTCTGGCCATGTCTCAGTCTATTCTATTCTATTCTATTCTATTCTATTCTATTCTATTCTATTCTATTCTTGTGATCTCTTAAGTGGACAGCTCCGGGACATATCAAGCTTTGTTCTAAGCATTCCTTATACTGTGTTTACAATGGATATAGACAGAATAAAATCTTCACAGGCTGATGATTCACTTCCATTTTCTTTACTGCTTATCCACATGATAGTCGCAGGGGTACAGAGGCTGTCCCAGCTTTCATAGGATGAGATCCAGGGAACGGTTGCCCGGTTTATCACAGGGACAGACTGATCAGTCATTCAAAAATGACAACTCGCAGTGGTGAAGTAACCATATCTGTTCTTCTATCAATAACAAGGTCTAAGACCAGCCTCAAAGGTCATGAGTTGACTCGAATCATCATAGCCCCAGTGGGCCTCATAGCTCAATCTAGGCCTCTAGGAAACTGTAAACTAAGCCCTTACACTGATCAATGCCTTTTCAGTGTACCCAACCCTGCACAGAAACCACATGTGGGCATCAGATCCCTGCCCCCAATCCATATCTCTCTGTTTCTGTATTTACAGCAAATGAAACATTCAGACAGAAAGGCGGCTGACATCGATTGGCTTGTGGGTACACTTTTTTGAGTGACATTTCATAAATGGCGTCGCCTCTTGAAATAGTAATGAGCTGATGGTGATAAGCATTCAACTTTAATATGGCATGATTGATTAGATATTCAAATTTCACTTGGCCAAGGTTAAATATTGAAGGCAAGTATAAGAAAAATCCCACAAACAATACATAAACTATTGGAGGTTTTTGTTCTTTATTGGTTAATGAAAGCCATGCCATTAGCCACTGAAAAAAAGTCATCCTTTGAGAGTTTGTGCATTTCTAGTTGGTACTTTAGGTGGGAAACACAAACAACCTTTCATAGCAGTGTTGGTATTCTTTAGCACATAAGGTAATATCTGTACAAACCAATAATTTCAAATATGTACAGTAAGAGTGTAAATGTTTTCTTTTATAAAGAAAGAAGGGTTTTATATATTGATCAACTTATCTAAGGCCTATGCCGTTATATAAAAAAAAAACAAGGACACAGTATAGGGAGTGCACACTTAGTATTCCAGCCTTGTATACAGAGAGAGAGATTGCACCTGTACAAGCTCTTAGGTGATGTCTGTGTCGCTTGGACGACCACTATCTGTAGCCAAGCATTTCCTTGAGGTATGGAATTGGTTGTCTCAGGAAAATCTGATTAGTCACCGCTGACAATGCAGAGACAAGGAAATTACTTTCTTGTGCATATCATTAAAGAAAAATCAATATGACAAATGTGGTGAGGGCCAAGCCTATTTATTGTGGCTGAACTAAGGGCAAAACACGCTCTGTTTGCATTGGCCTCATTTAATTTGTTCCCAGGACAAAAACTTACCAGTTGCAGTTGGTGTTTCCTGTAGTTTCCTCTCATTAACGTATCACAGTATGCACCACCAGTATCTTCCAAAATGTCTCTTAATTGTAGTAGAATAAATAGTTTCATAGAGAAATGCAAGTAATACTTTAAAGTTCGACATCTTAATTGTTCTGAGAAGTAATATTATTACAGCGTTATTCTGTTTTTATGGCACTTCAAAGCCTTAAGAGGTGAAGTAACAAGGAAAACACTTTATAAAGAATGCATTTATAAGACGCTACAAAAGTACAATAACGTGAAGGGTCAAGAAGGTGTTTTTTATTTATTATCAGAAACACCTTTACAAATGAAAGGCTCTTTAGGACTTCTGTTTTCTAATATAATTAAAACATTTTCATTTTACTTGTGGTTTTTCATTGATATACGGGAGGACTTTTAATATTTAACAAAAATCACATTTTAATATAAAAATAACAGTGAAGTCTCAATGACATTATTTCATAGATCAGTAAATTCTGATTCTGCCTATTGTGAAATAAAAATCATCCCTATCATATTCAGTTGCCAGTTGCAACACTTTGGTTTGACAGCTTGATGTTACGATGTTGTACTTGTAGTCAGTTCTTTTCCACCTCCTACGCAGGTCAGATGTCAGATCCTTTGCATTCAATACAATGAATGGGCGGCTTTTTCCTTCGGGATATGCTTATAGGACAAATCAATAACAACAAAAAGACAAAAACAACATCAACAAAAACACATATGGGGTTTTTTTTTTGTTTGTTTGTTTGTTTTTTTTTACTTTACTGTAGTTTGTTTTGCTTTTGTTTTTGTTTTGTTTGTTTGTTTTGTTTTGTTTGGGGGGGGGGGGGGGGTTGACTAATGACAATCTACAAGGCACTAGTCAGTGAACAGGCAATGCTCTCTACAGAGAGTTTTTTCTTACCCAATCTGTGTGTGATTAGATTTCTTGCATAAATAAGAAAGATCTACAGTATGTTCCTATCTGTTCCAGCATTGCTTTTTCTTTGGACTTGTCCTGCTCTTCCACTCTATTGTTATTTCAGTTGTCTTCCCTGTCAAACTTGCCTCATCCACAGTCCTATCATCAGCCGTCTTCCCAAACTTCAGTCTGCACTTCCAATTCCTTAAAAACCAGTGCTATTATGCCAGTTTACCTTTTAGACCACTGTTTGTGCAAACCACCTCCTCCATCATCTCCGTTTCATCCTGGAACATGTCTCATCCAAGTCACTCCTTGCGATCTGTTCCACTGCCGAACTCTGCAGACTAGTAAATAATAATCTTTATTGTTAAATGATCTTAAATGATTCACCAGCAAAAAATCGAACATAAGTCAGTTTATTTATTTATTTTAGAAATCTTCAAAAACATATTATAGTTAGTGGTAATGGGTTACTGAGTGTATTCCGACTGACAAAGATAGTAATTTTATCCATGAAAAATTTAATGTATACTGCCAGATGTGTGCAAAAAGTCTTTCTGGCGTCTCAATACTGGATAATAATGGTTTTCTGACTTTCATGAGCTATAAGCCATAATCATGCAAATTACGTTTAAATTAAGTTCAGCACTATTAGCTACTCATTTGGACCATGCTTCTTATACACAGGTGAGCTATCGTAATAATAATGCTTGTGTTATTCATCATTTAATTTAAGTTGAATTTAAAATAATATTTATTGGCGTGAACATTTCATATAATCTATTAACTAATAAAGAGGTATTAACAAAAAACAATTTCTTTCCACTTAGGCGATTCTATTGGAAAACCTACAAGCGTTAAATAAAGGCAGATGTATCTTAAGCAATCTTGTAAGATTAAGATGATATCATAGACATGGCAGCGAAACACTGTCCGAAAAATGACTGACTATAATAGAGAGCTTGTTATTGGAAAAGGGAAAAAGTTCAACCTAAAGATTAATTGGTTTGAGAGAAAGTCGCCATGTTTCTAAGTTCAAGGTATGACATTTAGAGCCAACAGGGGAGTGAACTTCATTATAAAGATTTATGAAAATGATTCAGGTAGAATATTCCATTCAGCCTTCCTATTATTAATTCTATCTTAAAAAGCAAATTGAATTAAGTGGCACATTATTCTTTCTAATTATGATGTCCATATTAGTTCTTTTAAAAAGTCAACTGATGTTGAATAAAAGAGATGTGAAACACAAAGCCTCTCTAACCTGACCAAATTTAAAATGAATCAGCTTTGTTCTGGTAACTCTTTGTTGTGTGAGTAATACCACGTAATAGAAGAAGGAAGCACAGACTACAGAGTTGTCTCTCTCTCTCTGCAAAGTCTTATTTGTTTCTGTAAAGCCAGCTTTGACCATTAGTATACAGAGGAGATGAGAGGTTATTGAACCATTATTGACTGTACACTGGGAAAGTCTAGTGATTTATATATTGTCCTTTTCCAAGATAAGCAGCCAATAAGTATTCGAATGATTTAATTCCACATTTTTGTGGTTTGTTATGACAGTTTATCATTTTCTTACTTTTCTTACGCATCATACCCATCATTCCAAATGCAGAGGCTTTAATGGAAAATTGAAGCAGATGGCACTAAACAGTGGTGACTGATCAAGAAACATAGATGTGACAGACACATTTTGTTGAAAGAAATTTACTTATTCACATATATATATATTAAGTTCAGTGGATAAAACACAGTCATATTATTTGTTGCTAATTAATGTTCATTTAATGACTAAACTTAAAATCTGCTGCTGATGGTCTTTATACCTTAAAAACAATACTGTAGAGTTACAAATTATTCTTCCTGGAGTTTCAACAACTCAAATTAGGTGTGCAAATCAAGGGCAGCATTTATTGTCATAATTCAATTCACAGTTTTTCTTTGTTTAAACAACAAAGAAATAGTGTCGATCTGCAGGACAAACAAAAAAAAAAACCCTAATCCCTGATCTTATGATCCATACCCAGATAGTGCGGGGTTCTGGAGTTGATGTGGGTGAGAGGACTCCCACCTGACTGCCCCGACGTCTACCTCAGGTCACACGACAACAGGGATACTATATTACTCAGCTTCACTGGGTGCCAAAGCAGTAACTCCTGCTCTTGAGATGCAAATGGCAAGTAAGTGACAGTACATCTGAAAGGCTTTGGCAAGTTCTGAATAAAATAAAAGGAGTGTGTCAGAGTTTTATAGTTATATATATTAGGGGCCTATGAGAGCGTATGAATATGGAGACTGGGAATACGAGGAAGAGAAAATGTAATCACTATGGCAGCTTTAAGATCTGCTGCTTCTAAACAAAATCAAATAGCTTTATAAATTTTGTATGCATTTGCTTACACAAACTATAGCGCTGTTTGACCTTCACTAACCTTTAGTATGGTGCAAACACAAACCAGGTAGCTGGAAATGGGAATGTGCATGATAATGTACAAATGAATTTCAAAACCCACACACTATTCAGTGGAAGAAGCCAAAATTCATTTTGGGCCATGTTTGCCTTAATTTGCCATCTGTCCTTGTTGAGAAGAAGGTATCTGCACTTAAATGACGTTGACAAATCTTCCGCAAAGTCCTGCTTTCAAAGTGCTAGAAAGCCCAGAGAGGACTGACACGTGGATGGTTTCAATTTCCACGATTTACATTGCCACAAAAGCCAGAACATGTGCTCTAACTCTCTTTCTTTTGCATTTTTCTTTGTGTTCCCTCTCCAACTCGCTTGTAAATCCAGTAGCATTTAACATCTGAATGTAAAAATTACTTGTTAATTTTCTACCAACAGCTCTTTTTGTATCACTAAGTAATGATGTAACCAGCATACAAGAATAGACAATGCATATCACATGTACCTGAGAAAGAAATGCAGAGCACAATGACAAAAGGTCTGTGCTGAAGAACGGATTGCTTTCTATTTAGAACTTTCAAAGTGAGCACCACTGTCGTGGAGACATCAGGTTTCTTATTACTTGGCTAAGCAGACTCCCTTATTAAGGATTCTGGTTGGACGCATTTTCTCAGAGAATCCTAATTAGTGTGACTTTAACAAAAGATGTAGGATTGTGCCATCTGCCTCATATAACGAGGATTCCTCACTAATTAAAAACACCTAGGAAAGCACTTAGGAAGTAATACCTGGTTAGGTTTGAGAGGTTAGTGAGATCTAATGAACATGAAAATCAGTTTATACTGCTCCAAGTTCAAGTCGAGTCCTGCTTCTGTAATGGTAGGCATTGTCTCTTTGGGTTGGCACATCTGTGCATGACAAATGTCCCCTGCTTATGTTACAGGTTACACGCCAAAAACATATGTATAGAATAATGTTTGTAGTGCATTCATTTAGGCACAATATCACAAACATGGTTCAAGACAAGGACCTGTTCAGTAGAGGATTCAAGCACAACTTCACCTTCTTCCAAGGTGCATGCAGAAGTGGCTTTATCACTTGTTAAAGAAACAATGTGATTTATACATTACAGTGTCCATGTTATAAAATATCTATCAGAAATTTTTTCTACATTATTAATCCTTTGCTAAGCACCGAAAATTGTGCTTTTCTATTGTTTCTCTTTTTCTTGAAACATGTAAAAGCTTTCTTTACATTTGAAAACTATTTCTTGTACTGATTTTTAGATTTGCTGACTCTAAATGGAGGTTACATACATTCCTTAGGTCAAAGTAGGTGCTGCACCAAAAACCTCTTTGTGACACTTTGGTCGGTAGCATATTGTCACATTCTCCTGTAGTTTGAACCGAAGATGCCAACTTTTCTGTAAACATGCCAAACAGTTGTAAAACTTGAAAAAAGCTGGCGTCCACCAGTTCTCCTCCTCAGCCTCCTGCTAGATGCCCCATGGTTTAAATAGTCAAAACGTCTAGTTTTTGTCTTTCTCAAGTTATGTTCACAAGAATTTCAGAAATCTTCTAACCTGGACATTGAGGGTAAAGTTCCCCGAGATTCAGATTCAATTTAGACTTGTACAGAGGCAACAGGCCTCTCTTTCTGTTTTGTGTTGCATTTTTAGCAGTTTCACTGTCGCTCAGAGTACAGTTTGCAAGTGTTTTACAACTGTTCAACTAGTAAAAGTAGCAATACCAAACACTGACCACTGAAAATACTTCACTATATGTAAAATCTGTGTTAGTGACAAAATTAAAAAATTCTTTAAAGGAATTATTCTGGAGGAAAGTGTCCCCATCACTGTTATATATGGATCATTATTAATAGATAGAAAAACTGTCGACGGATATGTTTTCACCTGCAGTATTAGGTGGACCAGGACTAGACTCTCCAGGATCTTCATCACATGTGATAAGAGGGCGTCTGGTCTGTCTCCTACCTCAGACTCATTTTGGGTTTACAGACAGTTGGCTAGTCCAGGTCATCAGAAGGGCAGATACCCTCAGGGTATTCAGGATCTGCAAGCTATTCACAGTAGCTGACCAATTTTTGCATGCCACTCTAGATTACACATGCAGCCCTTCTGTGGTGAATGATTTATGCCGTATTCCTGTTAACTTCTATATTAGCTTCTATACAACTCTGAAGTGCCCCAAAAAAAGTTAATTTTCATGCATAACACTGGAGTGAACTGAAAAGTTGCATCTTAACATATGGTAAAATGTCACCTTACTGACTGTCTGTAGTCATCTGCACAATGGCATGTGCGTAAAATGTCTTTTTTTTTAATAGCAAAGTGCCGTCAAAGTGACTGAACCTGAGGAGAGGCAAAGCAAATTTCTGCAAGTCCGTAATTGATAGCTGAGGCTAAAAACTGATTCACTTGAAAAGATATTTTGGTCAAAATGAATTTGTCACAGTATTTAGTTGTCTGAGCGTGTCAAGACAAAGAGAAAAAAGGGTTCAGTAATTGTCAGGCTACAACAGCATTTAAGTTCATGCCAATTTAAGTGAAGAATAATTGAATAAAAAGAGGTGAAAATAAATCTGGCCACTGAGTATTTTGTTAGCAATTTAGGTACACATAATCATGTGTATCATGCTTTTTAAGCTCAGTACCTGTAAATTAAAGATATTTACATATTGTCATGATTATCCACAATTTTAATTGCTGTCATGTTCAAAGGAACTTTTTTTTTTATCTTTTATCCACGCCTAAAGCTACAAGAAAGGCTATTAACCAGACACACACACGCACACACACACACACACACGCACACAAATATATCATCTCCTCCATACACTGCAAATGCCCTCCAGACACAGGTTTCATTTGAGCACATTCATTACCTTTTAATTGCTTCTAAATTGCAATGTGACCCATCACATCAATAACACTATATTTGTAACAAGAGAAATAAACCTCAGCATGCTTTTGTGCATATGTATATGCATCTGTAACTGTGTGTAAATACATGTATGTGTTTTTTTTATGAACAAAGGAAAATAAAGATTGCATTACTACTACTAGCAAAAACATTTGGCAGGCCTGTGGCACACCAAAGTCTTCATTATGTATTTAGTGCTCAATCAAACACAATTCCACCATGGATACAAATTTTGGTGACATTTAGGTTACATATGGGTAATGTCCACTGAATATTAGATTTGCAGGGAAATGATGCAATAATAACATAATGCGTACAAATAAAATCTAAACAATTTGGATTTATAATAAATCTTTTGTTAAATATATAGATGTGAATAATTGCTATGCATGCAGTGTCGCTAATATTGACCCCATTAAGGGGGAGACAGGTTACGTCATTATTATAAGATGTGTCCTGTATATTACTTATACATTACCGCTGCTACATATAGTAACTTGTTTCACCATTGAATGCAAATTAAAGTCTAAAGGTTTTATGAAATGTGTGACTGAATAATACATTTCAGGCAAAAACAGGAATTCTACAGATTTACAAGTGAATTCTCGGTTCTAGGTGTGCGAGCTAATCCTGGAGAAACAGACTGAGAAAACAGCCAGGGTCATGAATCTGAGCCTCACAGAGCAGGTGGACCAAAACACACCTATACACTGACCAGAATCAAACAGTAGCAGCAAACCTTGAAAATGTGATGGCATATGGACATTAACTTCATCAGGTATTCAATTTAATTCAATTTTATTTATATAGCACCAAGTTACAACAACAATTGCCTTAAGGTATTTTATGTCATAAGGTAAAGACCCCATAGAGAGAAAACCTCAGCAATTAGACAAATCCCTATCTACAAGCACTTGGTGACCGTGGGAAGGAAAAACTCCCTTTTAACAGAAAGAAGCCTCCAGCAGAACAGTTGGTTGCCAGTGAAAGGCAACTATCTGTGATGGATGAGAGGAGGGAGACAGAACAAAAGGAAGAGAGCCAGAGTTAGCCATCATGGCACGCACCTAGCAGCCTAGACTTACTGCAGCATAACTAAGAGAGGGTTCAGCATCATTTGAACCAACCTTCAGCCTTATCAAAAAGGAAAATGATAAGCCTAGACTGAAAAGCAGGGATAGTGTCTGTCTACCAAATTCAAACTGCTAGCTGGTTCCTCAGAAGCAGGTTCTGGAAGCTGAAGGCTCTGCTTCCTACTCTACTTTTACAAACTCTAGAAACCACAAGCCTGCAGAAGCCTGCAGTCTGAGAGCAAAGTGCGCTATTAGAGTGATTTGCTACTATGAGGTCTTTAAGATAAGATGGGGCCTGATTATTCAAGACTTTTTATTTGAGGAGAAGGATTTTCAGAATCAGAATCAGAATCAGAATACTTTATTGATCCCTGGGGGAAATTATTTTTTGTTACAGTGCTCCATTTTAAACCAACATTAAGACAAGACAGACAATACGCTAACTAAGAATAGTACAATATATACATATATATACATACATACATACATAAGTCACTTATAAATAAATATTTGGAAAAGAAACATGTGTAGTTGTAGCAGCAAACAGTGTGTTAAGTGGATGCGTTGTACAGGGAGATGGCCACAGGCAGGAATGATTTCCTGTGTCGTTCAGTGGTGCTTTTCGGTAATCTCAGTCTCTCACTGAACGTGCTCCTGTGACTGACCAGCATGTCATGGAGTGGGTGGGAGGTGTTATCCAACATTGTCTTTATCTTGGACAGCATCCGCCTCTCCGACACCACCTTGAGGGAGTCCAGCTCCATCCCCACAACATTGCTGGCCTTACGGATCAGTTTATTAAGTCTGTTGGCATCTGCGACCCTCAGCCTGCTCCCCCAGCATGCAACAGCATAGAGGATCGCACTGGCCACAACAGACTCATAGAAAATCCTCAGCATTTTCTGGCAGATGTTGAAGGACCTCAGTCGCCTCAAAAAATAGAGACGACTCTGGCCCTTCCTGTAAAGTGCTGTGGTGTTTTTAGCCCAGTCCAGTTTATTGTCAATGTGTACTCCAAGGTATTTATAGTCCTCCACAATGTCAACACTGACCCCCTGGATTGAAACAGGGGTCAAGTGTTTCCTGGTCTTCCTGAAGTCCACGATCAGTTCCTTGGTCTTTGCCACGTTGAGCTGCAGATGATTCTGCTCACACCACGTGACAAAGGAGTCGACCACAGCCCGGTACTCTGTCTCATCATCCCTGCTGATGCATCCAACCACCGCAGAGTCATCAGAAAACTTCTGAAGAATTTTAAATTTGGTTTTGGATTTAACAGGAAGCCAGTGAAGAGATGCTAATAAGGAAAAATATTCTCTCTTTTCTAGTCCTCATCAGCCCTCTCACTGCAGCATTTTGGATTAACTGAAGGGTTTTCAGGGAGCTTTTAGAACAACCTGATAATAATAAATGACAATTTTCCAGTCTAGAAGCAATAAATGCATCAACCAGTTTTTCAGAGTGACTCTGAGACAGGATACCAGTTTTAGAGAAATGCAAGAAAGCAGTCCTATATTTTTTATGCACGTTGAAGAACCTGCCCTGGTTAAAAGGACGTTAAGATACCTTGGGCATAAGGAGAACAGAAATACATGTTTTTCAGTACACATGCACTTGTGTCTTGACTTAAAGGTGGTATAGAGATGTTGGTTCATTTTATACCTTGCTCTCAAAATCAATGCCCTCTGCCTCCTTCTGTTTTTATCTTGTGGGGCTGAATAATGATGTTGAGCACACTTTTGACTTTGACAATGATGAGACGCATTATCATTTCTTGTAGGATGCACAGTCTTCATATAGTGGAATATAATTTTGCCAATCAGATTAAAGTTTCTGTAGCAATGCATTTTCAGTCATCTCTATTATCGGATTAATTCACTGAATATCTCACAGTCTCATGTGGTGCTGTGAGAATATTAATCTATGTCCTGTTACTTAAATAAACAGAGAGGAAATGAATTCATAACAGACACACTGTCCAATTTATAATATCCAGTTCAGCTTTTTTGTATTTTTGTGGATATTTTTAATTCATTTTAACACTTTAAACTCTGTACATTTGTTAAGAAAAGTGTTTGTAGAGTTCATGTATTATTATAGTTCTCCTCACAGATCCAGGAACCTCGACTCTTCTAGCCAAAGGTGTCATTGACTTTCCAGTCCCTCCAGCATTACCTCAAAACAAGCTTTTGCAGAATACCACGCTAACCAGCCACTCTAAACGCAGGCTATGTTACTCATTACAGTACTGTGGACCTGTGCTGTGCATTGCATACCTGCATCGCCATTACCTTTGAGCATTGCTAGCCACAGAATTAATTAAATTCTAATATAGCCTTGTCTGGGGAAAGCAGCGGTCTGAGGCGTTGTTAAAAGCAAATCAAGACAGGAGTGCCTTCCTGGATCTGAGAAAATGACTCTTAAATGTAAGGCGCAATTAAGTGGGAGAGCAGTGTTACCTGGCATACAGGATCTGCAGGGAAATCTTCAGTTAAGCTACACTTTTCTCTTTCATTCTATCAGCACCGTCTTTCACTGAACTCATAGTTCAGTGTTTGACACAGTAGTGACAGGCAGTTGTTCAGGTGAGATTTTCAGAGAGATTGCTTGTGAGTAAAGATACTGATGCTATTATGCAATACAAAAAACAGTAACTACTTTAGCACTCTGCCAGGTCGCAGTTTTATTTCATAAATTTTATTTTGATTCTGCATTTTTGGTCAAACATTTTACCGTAGGGGGTTTCACGACATTTAGGATAGAGTCAGTTTATCACAAGCCTTATCCTTTTTCTGTGGTATTTCATGAAAACTGATTTTATGCAGTCCTGGCTCAGCAATCAGATCTTCATCTGTAAATTCTAAACAAAAACTACTTCCTACTTTACTACTTCTTTGGTTCAAGAACATGTTTTCAAGGAAAGACAGACACTAGAGGACAATTAAATTTATGTATATCTGTAAAAGTGCATGGCAAATTTATACTGTACTTTTAATTCAGTTTACACTCCTAAATAGTATTCAATTAGCACCTGATTTCCTTAGACACCAGGTGATTATGCAGTCAATATTAGATCACCATTCGGTATGTGGCCGTCATTCATCCATCCATTTTAAAGAGAAAGGATATACTGGACAGATCCACCGCAGGGCTTGCATGGAAGAAATAAAATTCACACCTAAACCCAATGTAGAATCACCAGTTAACCTAACAAGCATGACTTTGTGTGGGAGGAAGCCAGTGGACCCTGGGAGAACCCATGACAACAGAAGGAGGTAGACTATACAGATGGCCAACCCACTATCATGGCAAAGCGTGTAATGGACATGCTAGTCCACTGTGTGAATGTCACGCTTTGCCTTTACTAAGCATGAAATGGATACACCTACAGGAGTTGCAGTACCAGTAAGGGAAGATAATATATGCAAAGCAAACAAGTCGCTACTGACCAAGAAGGGTATGAAATACATTCCAAGCTCCTTCTATGCCTGGTAAGATAACGCTAGGTGGCTGATATGTAAATGTTTCTTTAAGTGTTTGTTTTCATGATGGGTTGAAATAAAATATCTCCTGCTGCTAGTACTGCAGATTACTGCAACGTATTGCAACTTCTGCATGTGTGTCCATTTCACGCTTTGGAGAGGCAAAGCGTGACATCTGCGCTTTGCCATGTTATTGAGACTGGTGTGGTATTTTCATGGTCAGTGGTTAATTGAGTTCACTTTATCTTCTTTTACAACTTTTCTTAAAATCTTATATTTTAAGTGACATTGATGCATAAAAACTCCAAAGGACTTACGAGTAGTTAAGCATACAATAAATGCCTAATATTACGCTGCAGACTATCGAAACTTCTTTAGTAATGAATAAGAACCAGTAAGTGGATCAATAAACAATATTAATTAGATTTTAGTCTTCTGCCTCCTTGTGCCATACTATACTAAATATTTTGTTTTGTATTTTGCTATGGGTTAAGGTTTTCACTGACATGAAATAGCTCTCAACTTGCTTAAACTACAGATTTTAATTTATAAATGTAACACCAACAAGCACAATATTTGTTGCACCAAATGTTTTTGGTATTTTATCACCTTTTTCTGTTATAAACACGCTACCTAATCAAAATCTGCCTAGAATAAGCATGTAGTGTGGGAAACAACATTGCCCTCATGCTAGCGACAAACCCCAAAAGGTCCATCCTATGACTATAACTGCTCTGTGCTGTCGATAAGTCATCATGGTTGATAATATGAAAAGCAGACACCCTGGACATCAGGTCATCAGTCCACTGCATGCCTACCGTGAGAGATGGAAAACTTCTGTTCACATTCAGATCTATAGCAAGTTTATCAGCAGTAGAAAGTACATGTATCTGGACTGTGCACTTACAGAGTTAGGATTGAAACTGCACATAGACAGGCCCAGTCAACCAGCCTCTACAAACCAGAAGCTTCATATTAACCACTCTATGGTACCACCATGCTCTAAAGAATTAAATCTAAATGAGCAATTTTCAAATAATAATTATAAATGGAAAAACCCAGAATCATAAAAATACTACTGAACGTGTAAATTTACCAGTCCAGAATGATTAACCTCATAATGACATGTCTTTACTTCCAATTAAGTATTAGAACCTGCGATTTTCAGATGATTCACAAGGATTAATATAAATTGGAGAGGCATCTATTATAATGAAAGGTAATACCACTTTCTTAATTTCTCAAAGAGGCAGGTGTCTTGAAATTAAAGCATCAAAAGCTAACCTGCTGGACCTCGTGTGATATGTAGAGATTTCATTCTTGAGTCAAAGACCTTCACTCAAACTATCGGAGCAAGTAAAGGCTACAGCCCAGTTGATCCATACAGAGGAGGAAATGGACTCATCAAAGCCCTCCGAACTCTTTGAAGATATTGTGTTCGGCCCATCCCAATCCCTTGCAAGATAAAGCGCTGACGACAAGATAAAAAGAAATAGTTTCCACAACCCCCACTCCGCAGTGAAAACAGTAGCAGTGGGTGTAGGCGCTATGTAGTGACAGAGGTATTCAGACTGAACAAACTAACAATATTTGATGTGATATATTTAAAAAGAATAATCAGAACAGATAATTCTTGACTATAATGTGTAACTATAGAGTGATTAGTACTGGTAGGTTTGATGGAAAGTGGAAAATTTGTGCAGCCTTCTTTAAGGATTATTGTGCAGAAAATGTCAAGAATTTAAATTTCACATTATGTCTCATGTTGAGGTGTTGAATACTTTGGCATTCACAAAGTTAACAAGGTTTTATAATCATTTACCCCTATTGCTTCAGCCACTTGTATACCTACCTTCTATACCAACCTACATATTAAAATGACTGAAATCTCAGCTTGGATACTTTTGTCTCAGCCTGATCTATACTCAGATAATTCACTGATTATTTATTGCTTACAACATGAGGCACACCAAACATGCCCTCATCATGACTAGGCAGGGAGCTTAATATATTTTTCTGTTGCAATTTTTCCTATATGTCTAAAGAGGGGTGGGGGAATCTTTAGAATCAGGATCCATCCATGATGATGAGGAAAGAGTGATAAAAAGCAAGCCATATATAGATGACGAATTAATTTCCCAGGGAAAAACAGCTTTTTGAATATTTAATGGGACAGACTTTCATTTCTCTGATGCAGAGAAAGAGGAGTTGCCGTCTTTCTTCAAGAAAAGTTTCGATATAGTTTAGTTAATCAATCTATCATCCTTGTAATGTGCATTCTATAGATCTAATAACTGAAATACAAACAGAGTGTGAGAAACCACAATGTTTTGGGGGGCGGGGGGTTAGGTAGTATGTCTGCATGTCCCTCAAGTAGATTCTTCATTTTGCAGGTTCTGTGGCAATTGCTGCGATGTGTGGCAAAACATCAAAAGTAAACAGGTGTTTATAAATCTGCTGCCTCTTGGCTCAGTGCCTAATTTCCATAAAATGATGCATTAACATTTTCACTGAATATTCAGCCCTTTCTACAAACACCCACTTGTTAGTCATTCAAATTAAATTATAAAAAATGCAGAATGGTGAGGCGTCCAAGAGACAGTGCAGTGTCCTACACATATGCAGCATATGGTTTTGGGAATACCCCTCATTCATGTGGTTGATTGATTGGCGCACTGTTGCCATCCTGGTGTCAATCAAACGTTTGCTCCATTGAATGAGACCACCAGCCTCAAAGCAACTGAAAATATAAATATTCTTAGCAGGCACGTGCTTTTTGGACATTTCTTTGCATTTGTACTGACTACCAGATTGCATGTGAATGTCACTATAACCGTGAACTACAAACCATTTCTTGTTGCTCCATTGCTAATTTTTACTGCAACACTGGCGACAACAGTTTCAAACAGTAAATTATGATCTTAGTCAAGATTTCTCTTTGTAATGTTGGTAGTATATTACAAAATATTGATACCCATGAACATATCAGATGAAAGATGCAATGAAAAGTGTTTTGCATGTTACCAAACAGTAATACATGCATAATGTGGCCTGTTAGGGGCCTCAAAGTTGAAGGCTCTTTCTCTCATTCTACTTGTAAATACTCTAGGAACCACAAGTAAGCCTGCAGTCTGAGACCAAAGAGCTCTAACGGGGTGATATGGTACTATAAGGTTATTAAGATGGGGCCTGATTATTCAAGACCTTGTATGTGAGAAGCAGGACTTTAAATTCTATTCTGGATTTGACAGGGAGCCAATGAAGAGAAGCCAGTATGGCAGAAATAAGCTCTCTCTGTCTAGTCCCTGTCAGTACTCTTCCTGCATCATTTTAGATCAGCTGAATGCTACACAGGTCCCATGATGATACAGTGCCACATTACTGCAACCCTATGTAGCCTTGTCACAATCCAGCACAACTGAAAGTTACAATAAAGGACAATTGGCATGCAAGGTCTTCTCTCATCTCCTGCCATGTTTTCTTGGTTGAACACACTGTGCATTTCACCTGGTGGGCAACAGCTGGAGGGCTGTTTGATTTAAAAAAAAAAAAACTCCCCGCTTACCAGCCCATCCTTTTGTGCTCACAGCACATGCAGGTGGAGAACATCTGAGCCACAGACTTGCTTTTATTATACAGCATGACATAACCTGTTAATGCTCACTCCCCAGTCATTCTGGAAAAATTAAAGTCACATCATATTTCACATTTTCTCTGTGTGAAATAAGATGACGGTGGAATATAAACTACGGTTTCATAAATAACGCCGAGGCCCACAAATGTGTGTGTTTCTCTGTGATTAATCGTCACTCAAGAGGCATTTATCATTATCAAAAGTAGGATTTATTGCGCCCATGGCAGCATGCAGAAACAAAACTTTAAAACGGAAGACGGTTTCTAAATGGTTAGTTTGCTATAAAAAATAAACAATATAGGTACTATACGAATAAAGGTATTTTCAGCGGATTCTTTCTCAAGGACTTTAGCATCATGCTTGTGATGCATCAAGGCCTATTTTTTTGCCAAAAAGAGGCTATGGAACATAAAAAAAAGCTCAGCCCAACCATTCAGACACCTATTCTCTGTGTTCCAGGACACCAATTCCTTTCTTGTACAGTTACATTAAAAAATGCTTTTGTAATCTTCTCAGATAACAGTGTATCGACACAAATACACCATACGTACATCTTTTTGTTCTGGAATATTTAAACTGTTGGAAAATAATGACTCGTGAATAAGCCACACAAATTTAGCCTCTCATTAATTGAAAGTAGACTGCTTGTTCAACTTGGCTGCATCACTCATCAAAGTCTTGGCTGTCTGCTTTCTGGCTGCGAATGAAAGTTGTTCATGTCTACAAATCTGAAAAGGCAAAATAACATGTAGCTCTTAAACCGAGTGTTGATAGGTCTTTAATGTCTCAAAGAGGCAGCACAATGGCATTGTTTTACAGTTCTATAAAAAAAAAGCAGGCTTTGAAATGTGCATTTTCGTTGTAGTCTGCTGCTCTGCCCCCTCGTGATGACAATGTCTGTATTTTTTTTGCTCTGCCTTTAGGTTCGGCTTTACTTATGACTTGCCAGCAGAAAAAAAAAATAGAACATTTGGATGGAAAAGTACTGTTGCCTTGAATGGTTAACATGGGAATTGCTGTGAGAGTTGTAAAGACAAATGTTATCCATCACATTGATTAAATTCCTCTTAGCTAGTGTCCTTGGCCAAGTAAGTTTGTGCGAGCGGCTGTGGTGCTAACAGCAGTCCCATGGAGAGTTAGTGGATTAATTAGAATTGTACCAAATGGCTGGTCCTGAAGTCAATCTGCTTCCAGTTATATCACTTGTCACATTTCTTCCTGTAATTGTGATGTTTTGCGACTAATGTAAAGTACATATTTGTGAACATTGTGGCGTGCTGCGCTTTCTATATTTAGGTGAATAGAATGTATGGGAAATATACCAATGGGAAATACATTGGTATATGTAAAACACATTTTGTTTTTAAATTGAAAATGAGTGCTGAAAATATCACAGAAAGATTGCTACTGGAAACTACTCTTTGGTGGTATGCAATCAGCGGCTGTGAATTCATCTTTTTCATACAGTATTCTCGAGAAAAGTTCAAAGAAAAGATTTCCTTCAAACGATTAGTCGTTTGTATTCAGGACTGTGTGTAATGTACTTTACTTTAAACATCTCTGTGAAGTCAAATACAAGACAGGACACAAAGAAAGGATCAACATCAAAGAAGACACCAGCACTTGCTTCCACCCTCATTTTGATTCATTACTGTAACAAGGAATGACTTACAGAAAAACGTGGCTAAAAGCCCTTCTCAAAAGGCTAATGCCATTAACTGCTTACAAGAAACAAATGTAGATAGATACTAACATGAACGTCAGTGTCATCTTCAGTGGCTGGATCCCTTAGCTATTTAATCAGTAGTTTGATATAAGCCTTGAAAATCTGTCAGAGTTGGTTATACTATGAGTCACTTGGACAGTCAGCATCAGTTGTTGCAGGCATTCACTGAGATTGATTCATTTTAAAGGAGGATTGGGCTCCACCAGTCACCTAATCTTGATAGATGTGACCGATTTAGGAAAGCTGAAGAAAAGGGCCCAGACAGATTAAAATGGATGATTATTTTCATGATACAGCCTTTACTGCAGACTAGCAATTGAGGCACCTACAAACATATATTTTGAGAAAACTTACTTTGTATTTGCCACAAAATGCCCCGTCTCCTTTAGCTATTCTCCTCCCCTTTGTCATTAAGCTGCCAATCAGAGTTAGGGAGAGGCTTGGGATCCAATCAATCAAGCTGATTGGGAGTGTCAGGAAGTAGCTGCTCTAAGCAGCCAGAGGTTGTGCCTGTTGCAAACATCATTTACCGACACAGCATGTTTAGGCAGCATAATAATTAGGACAATGTCCTTGCTCATCTCCCCTCTTAAGCTCAGACCAAATGTAACTCAAACTGTTAAAAGAACAGACTATGCTGTTACTAAATGTGTTAAATAATTAAAGATACTGTGCTTTGATATTTTTATTACAGCGCAAACTGAAGAGAAGTCTGGATCAGAAAATATTATTTTGGAGATTACATGCTGTGAACAGCATATGACCAAGGTTGTACATCATTGTGTTTCATTGCTTTTCCAAGTTCTTTATCAATACCCCAAAATACACAGCTATTTTCTAATTGGTGAGACTTTCTCTGCAAAAATATATCAAACTGCTCGTGCATAAGATGAATTTCTGGCTTCAATTAAACCCTTTCAAGATCACGCTTTAGTGGATGGACCAACAAACAAACTGTGTGTTTCAAATAAGCCTTCACAAACATCCTCAGGCAAAATTTAAAGATAGTATGTGTCACAACACAAAACAAATTTCCATATAAAATTTTACAATAAAGCACGCCAGCCATTACTAATAATGATTAGGATTGCCGTGAAGCTGTATGAATAAAAGATAGCTGACCACCTTAAATCTCAAGCAACACTTAATGTCAGGTCAATGTACACAAACTTTGTTTTTTATATAATGTAAAAAAAAGAATTAGGTAGTGGATTAGAAAGTAGTCCAATCCAACTACTCAGTATATTACTCAGTATAAGTCAGTATATTAAATTCAATAACAATCCAAAACTAAAATCTGTTTTACTGTAGTCCCAAGACCCAATTTGTCAATTACAGCCTTAGACCAACCAACTGGATCAGGAACAAAAACTAAATATTTAGACCAATAAAATACATATTTGATCAGAATATTTGATCAGCTGACTATAATTTAATTTTTGGTGATGCACATACATTTTACAAAATACACAATCAATGGGCTTATTCTTAACAATCTTTAAAGGAGTGGCTCTTTGCTCCTCTGAAGCTGAGTCCTTTGGTTGGGTAAATTAATGTTATTAAGCACAGGTTATACTGTTTATTTACAGAAAGCGTCAGTTCATTATCCATAACTATTTATACTTTTAGTGTTGCAGAAGGGCTAGAACCATCCCACCAATAGGGAGAGCTCCCGCTGTCTCTTGCTCCTCTGTTTAGAATGAGTATATATCCATCCATTCTCTTCTGCTCATCCTTAAGCATGAGAAATAAGTTTGGTTTGAAAATCAGTCAGATAATATATTTATACGTGGATTTATTTATTTACTTATTTTAGATAAACTATCTAGAAACTTACCCACTAACATTCAAAATTGTGATTGCTGCCAAGTGGCAGCACCTCAATGTCTGTGGAGTTGATGTAGCAATGTGTCCAAGAGTCAATGATGCCATTTCTATGTGACACAACCACACAAAAGTCAGAGATGTCATTTGTATGTGACACAAACACATCTGTAAATGAAACAAACCTTGACACAACAGAGGACGTACCTGCTGCTCGGTCTACGGCTTTTTTTCAGGGGCCATGGTTTTGTTTTTTGTAGCCATTTTCCTCGATGCCAGGTTTCAAAAATGTTTAATTTTTGTGAAGGAGTTGCTCTCATGACTCGTCAAGTGACACCACTGACTGGCCAATCAGTGCCATGCAGTCTGCTGACGCCACGTTTTCAGATTGACTCAGATTGCTTGGAACCCCAGTGGAGTACTAAACAGTACCTGGTACCTGGTACTACCAGTTAATGGAAAACTAAGCAAAGCTGTGCTGAGTAGCTACTTGTGGAAAAGGCCTATCATTTTAAATACCACAGCCTACTTGAGTATTGTATGCATCCTTTTATAGTCTACCCATCTGATGGATACTTCCAGCAGGACACCATGCCATGTCAAAAAGCAAAAAAACCATCTCAAATTATTTCTTGAGCACAACAGTGAGTTCAGTTTACTTAAATTGCTGCATGATGATATAATGTCAGTATGGACAAAAATCTCACAGAAATGTTCCCAACTGTTATTGGCTAGAGGTATTATATTTTTATAATAATTAAGGCAGTTCTGAAGTCCTAGCTGTGGACCATCCCGGCTACCATAGTCACCTTGACACTGTCACGGACCGGCTCTGGGGACTATGACGTTATTATTATTATTATTATTATTATTATTATCATCATCATTTGGTGTGTTGTCTGCACTGCCTCTGTTCACATCTGTATGTAGGCATGTGTGTGTGTTGCCTCTTTTCTGTGGCCAAGTTACAGGCACCTTCAGCCCTGGGGGCGTGGCCTGGCTTGAGGACTGGCCACACCCGAAGTCCTTGCCACACACCTGCTCCTCATCTGGGCTCGTCGGGGGAGCTATTTAGAAGAGCGATGGAGCTTCCACCGATGCTGGATTATTGCGTTTGACTTCACGTCAGTCTTATAGCATAGTCAGAAAGTCTGTGAGTGTATGCTTGCCGGGATAAGGTGTGTTAAAGGCTGCCTCTATTGTTTTCCCTCATGAGGAATGTGGGACGAGACGGTGAGCACGGGGAGTGCAGACACACTGGAGCAGAGGAGACACTGGAGCAGAGAGCACTACACTGGGACTTTTGGGAAGAAGACACGACACGGGAGTCTGGGACACTAGGGGATTTATTGTTGCTTGCTTTCACCACCTTGTAAATAAACGCACTGCTTATACACAGAGCACCGTGCCTGGATCCTCCTTTCCCCACCTCCCCACGGTCTGCCAGCCAGACCGTGACAGACAGGTCGCCATTCTCTCGCAGAGGTGCACTCACATTCACACGCATTGGCAATTTAGAATCATCAATTAAAGTTGCATGCCTTTTGACTGTATAAGGAAGCCAGAATCCCAGGAAGAACCCACGCAAACAGAGTGAAAACATGCAAACTCCACACAGAAAGGTTATTGGCAAATTTCACTTCACACCAGCCTTGGCATTGCTATGGGGGTTGCAGTTATCCTGTTATTGTACAATCTGCTCTTGAAATATCTATGTCTTTGAACAACTAGTATAGAATGCACAGAAATTAATGTACAGAGATTAACCAAACACAAATCCAAAAAATAGCTTTATAAAAATAACATCAGGATTAGCTTTGTTTTTAAACGCTGTGTCACCTGGCACTACAGGCTGAGGTCTCCTCTTATGCAGGTTAGGTTATAATTTTAGAGCAGGTACTTCCAAAAATAATATCAAACTTATGAACAGAGCTTACAGCAAAAAATGGGCTTGCATGGATTACCACAGTGGCCAGCTTCAGTAGAGAATAAGACCCGAGCCCCAAAGCCATCTCTCCATCACTCCCCCCTCCCATCTCTGCTGAACCAGTGCTGTCTGTCTCCCTGAGCTGTCAATAGAGCTGATGGCCCTTTTAGACACTTATCAATATTTAACCAGCCTCCCCCATTGACTCAGCAATTACTGCCTAATTGATCCGGGATTGATTATCATTTGCACCATAACAGCAGTGCTAGTCAGAGGCAAGAGATGATAAAAATCCTTAGTGTAAAATTAATTAACCTTTTTATGCAACCAGTGTGTGTGTGTGTGTGTGTCTGTGTGTGCATGCGTGTGTGTAAAGAATGAAAAGGGACTGTACTATATGAAGGTGGGTGCAAACTTCCATAGCTTATCTCAGCTGCTTCCAGTGAGACATCCTCTTGTTGACAACAATGAAAAGATGGCTGCAGATATGTTTTCTCCCTCAGGCTTTCTTCACAACATTGAAGCAGAAATCCAAATTTAATGACAAAATCTTGTTAGCTTATTAAAAGAGAAATCCTGCTGTCACTGTGTAATAGAACGTCATAAGGCTTGAGCATTGTACAACAAAAGAAGTTCAGAGATATTTAACCAGAAACTACTAATTTCTTTGGTAACTTAAAGCTTCTTTTCCTATACAGATTCAACTGAAAAGGTTAAGATGTTGTGGTGTTTTTGGTCGACTAGTACAAGCCCAAACAGTATTGTTTTTAGTGCTTATGCTGTTGGCAAAGTGATGTACTTAATCACAGTGAGAAAAGTATAAATAGGGTTGGCAGATATCGTTTATTTGCTAAAACAAAAAGAGGGGTGGGGGGGGGGCTTCCACTATAAATCCACTTTTGTGGCTATAAATGAGATATTGTTATTGTGAAATTAAAACGACAGGATAGGATGCTTGGATCAGATATTTTCTTATGGTACTCTAGGTATATAAAGGTTTTAAGACAGATCACGTTAGCCTGCTGCTAGGTGACTGCCAAGGAACCTTATTGGGTCTAACATATTTCATGCATAACCTCAGTTTTGTAGATAGCAATTTGATGTTTTTGTTTCAAACTAAAAAACAGTAATGCAACACTGTGCGTTGCTAAAAACTGGTCATTTCAGCCTATTACTAGGTTGTTGCTAGGCAATGTGACAACTATATGTGACAATTATATCTGCTATAGATAAGAACCTTTAATGCCTAAGATTAACTCCTGGTGGTGTATGAGTTGGAAGTTGTAAATTGTATTATAGTAAGATGAGACAGGAACATTAATTTCTTTTTCAGCACTTTAAATAATGACAACCTGTTAGGTAACCATTTTTGTCTTTTAAATACATGCTACTCAAGGAATGCAGAAAAAAAATCAATCCAACTCATATAGAACCTAACATGTTACATTACCATGACCATAGTCAATTGTCTTCCAGGGGCCAGAGCAGAGCAGAGCAGGTGACATTGAAGGAAATTTAAAACTGCTGGCTAAGGGTAAACGTAAATTCAGTAAAATCATAATTCACGTCGGCAGTAATGACACCCGGTTACGCCAATCGGAGGTCATTAAAATCAATATTGAATCGGTGTGCAACTTTGCTAAAACAATGTCGGACTCTGTAGTTTTCTCTGGTCCCCTCCCCAATCAGACCAGGAGTGACATGTTTAGCCGCATGTTCTCCTTAAATTGCTGGCTGTCTGAGTGGTGTCCCAGAAACGATGTGGGCTTCATAGATAATTGGCAACCCTTCTGGAGGAAACCTGGTCTTGTTAGGAGAGACGGCATCCATCCCACTTTGGATGGAGCAGCTCTCATTTCTAGAAATATGGACAAATTTATTAAACCCCCCAAAATATGACTATCCAGAGTTGGGACCAGGAAGCAGAGTTGCAGTCTTACACGCCTCTCTGCAGCTTCTCTCCTCCTGCTACCCCCCCAAAAACCCATCTCCATAGAGACTGTGTCAGCTCCCAAACAGACAAAAAACAAACTAAAAACCAGCAACAAACAACTTAAACATAAACAATTACAAAGAAAGAACAATACAGTATCCACATCTGAACCAAAGAGTAAAACAGTGAAATGTGGATTATTAAATATTAGGTCTCTCTCCTCCAAGTCTCTGTTAGTACATGACTTAATAATTGATCAACAAATTGATTTACTCTGCCTTACAGAAACCTGGTTGCAGCAGGATGATTATGTTAGTTTAAATGAATCAACACCCCCGAGTCATTCTAACTACCAGAAACCTCGAAGCACAGGCCGAGGGGGCGGTGTGGCAGCAATTTTTCACACCAGCCTGTTAATTAATGAAAGACCAAGACAGACTTTTAATTCATTTGAAAGCCTGATGCTTAACATTCTCCACCCCAGCTGTGAAACTCAGAAACCAGTCTTACTTGTTATCATCTATCGTCCACCTGGGCCTTACACAGAGTTTCTGTCTGATTTCTCAGACTTTATATCTAATTTAGTTCTGAGCTCAGATAAAATAATTATTGTGGGTGATTTTAACATCCATGTAGATGCTAAAAATGACAGCCTCAACATGGCATTTAATCTGTTATTAGACTCAATTGGTTTCACTCAAAATGTAAAAGAACCCACCCACCACTTTAATCACACTCTAGATCTTGTTTTAACATATGGCATAGAAACTGAACATTTAACAGTGTTTCCTAAAAACCCTCTCCTGTCTGATCATTTCCTGATAACATTTACATTTACAATAATTGATTACACAGCGGTGGAGAGTAGACTTTATCAAAGTAGATGTCTTTCTGAAAGCGCTGTAACTAAGTTTAAGAATATAATCCACCCACTGTTATCATCTTCAATGCCCTGTACCAACACAGAGCAGAGCAGCTATCTGAACGCTACCCCAACAGAGGTCGATTATCTTGTTAATAATTTCACCTCCTCACTACGTACGACTCTGGATACTGTAGCTCCTGTGAAAACTAAGGTCTCTAATCAGAAGTACCTGACTCCGTGGTATAATTCTCAAACACGTAGCCTAAAGCAGATGACTCGTAATCTGGAGAGGAAATGGCGTGTCACAAATTTAGAGGATCATCATTTAGCCTGGAGAAAAAGTTTGCTGCTTTATAAGAAAGCCCTCCGCAAAGCCAGAACATCTTACTATTCATCACTGATTGAAGAAAATAAGAACAACCCCAGGTTTCTCTTCAGCACTGTAGCCAGGCTGACAAAAAGTCAGAGCTCTTTTGAGCCAACCATCCCTTTAACGTTAACTAGTAATGACTTCATGAACTTCTTCACAAATAAAATTTTTATCATTAGAGAAAAAATTACCAGTAATCATCCCACAGATGTAATATTATCTACAGCTACTCTTAGTACCATTGATGTTAAGTTAGACTCTTTTTCTCTAATTGATCTTTCTAAGTTAACTTCAATAATTACTTCCTCCAAACCATCAACGTGTCTTTTAGACCCCATTCCTACAAAACTGCTCAAAGAAGTCCTTAATTAATTCTTCGATCTTAAATATGATCAACCTATCTCTAATAATCGGCTATGTACCACAGGCCTTCAAGCTGGCTGTAGTTAAACCTTTACTCAAAAAGCCATCTCTAGACCCAGCAGTCTTAGCTAATTATAGGCCAATCTCCAACCTTCCTTTCATATCAAAAATCCTTGAAAGAGTAGTTGTCAAACAGCTAACAGATCATCTGCAGAGGAATGGTTTATTTGAAGCGTTTCAGTCAGGTTTCAGAGCTCATCACAGCACAGAAACAGCTTTAGTGAAGGTTACAAATGATCTTCTTATGGCCTCTGACAGTGGACTCATCTCTGTGCTTGTCCTGCTAGACCTCAGTGCAGCGTTCGATACTGTTGACCATAATATCCTATTAGAGCGATTAGAACATGCTGTAGGTATTACAGGTACTGCACTGCAGTGGTTTGTATCATATCTATCTAATAGACTCCAATTTGTGCATGTAAATGGAGAGTCCTCTTCACACACTGAGGTTAATTATGGAGTTCCACAGGGTTCAGTGCTAGGACCAATTCTGTTTACATTATACATGCTTCCCTTAGGCAGCATCATTAGAAGACATAGCATACATTTTCACTGTTATGCCGATGACACCCAGCTCTATCTGTCCATGAAGCCAGATAGCACACACCAATTAGTTAGACTGCAGGAATGTCTTAAAGACATAAAGACCTGGATGGCCGCTAACTTTCTGCTTCTTAATTCAGATAAAACTGAGGTTATTGTACTCGGCCCTGAAAATCTTAGAAATATGGTATCTAACCAGATTCTTACTCTGGATGGCATTACCTTGGCCTCCAGTAACACCGTGAGGAACCTTGGAGTCATTTTTGACCAGGACATGTCCTTCAACGCACATATTAAACAAATATGTAAGACTGCTTTCTTCCATTTGCGCAACATCTCTAAAATTAGAAATATCCTGTCTCAGAGTGACGCTGAAAAACTAGTTCATGCATTTATTACTTCCAGGCTGGACTACTGTAACTCATTATTATCAGGATGTCCAAAAAACTCGCTGAAAAGCCTTCAACTAATCCAAAATGCTGCAGCAAGAGTCCTGACAGGGACTAGAAAGAGAGAGCAGATTTCTCCTGTTTTGGCTTCCCTTCATTGGCTTCCTGTTAAATCCAGAATTGAATTCAAAATCCTGCTCCTCACATACAAGGTCTTAAATAATCAGGCCCCATCTTATCTTAATGACCTTGTAGTACCATATCACCCTATTAGAGCACTTCGCTCTCGCTCTGCAGGCCTACTTGTTGTTCCTAGAGTATTTAAAAGTAGAATGGGAGGGAGAGCCTTCAGTTTTCAGGCCCCTCTTCTGTGGAACCAGCTTCCAGTTTGGATTCGGGAGACAGACACTATCTCTACTTTCAAGATTAGGCTTAAAACTTTCCTTTTTGCTAAAGCATATAGTTAGGGCTGGACCAGGTGATCCTGAATCCTCCCTTAGTTATGCTGCAATAGACTTAGGCTGCCGGGGGATTCCCATGATGCATTGAGTTTTTCCTTTCCAGTCACCTTTCTCACTCACTATGTATTAATAGACCTCTCTGCATTGAATCATATCTGTTATTAACCTCTGTCTCTCTTCCACAGCATGTCTTTTATCCTGTCTTCCTTCTCTCACCCCAACCGGTCGCAGCAGATGGCCCCGCCCCTCCCTGAGCCTGGTTCTGCCGGAGGTTTCTTCCTGTTAAAAGGGAGTTTTTCCTTCCCACTGTCGCCAAAGTGCTTGCTCATAGGGGGTCATATGATTGTTGGGTTTTTCTCTGTATCTATGAAGCGCCTTGAGGCGACTTTTGTTGTGATTTGGCACTATATAAATAAAATTGAATTGAATTGAATTGAATTAATGCAAGCTGTTAAATTATTAGCATATCTGTAATTTAGTTCTCAGGTCATACCTACTCTTAAAGGTTGACAGAGCTCTTTGCTTTATCCTTAACTTGTCTTTTCAATGTAAACTGCCACTGCATACAATGAGCAACAACCCAAATGAAGCCTCTGATCACGTTTGCCCTAGCTAACCAGTGTCAACTATTAGCTTGAAAAAGACAGTCAACTGTTACACAAATGAAGAAACTTGACAAGAGAGGCAACTAACAATAAATCACCCTTCAATTACACTGCAGTTGTTCCAAGCTTAACTTGTAATCCTCTGACTACAATACTATATACAAAAAAAAAGCAACTGTATCACCCAATGAGCTAATTAGCCGTTAATAAGCACCAAATTAAAACGGAAGTGGCCATTGCTTATGTCAGGGCAGCACTTACACAACCAGGGGAAAATTGCTCATTTATTACTTACACATTTATAGAGCATAACATCTTGTTCACTCACTTTCACTGAGCAGGAAACATAAAGTAAAGTTCTCCTCAAACTTTACTGGCAGCTGGGCTCAGGATGAGGAGATGACTTGTTGAAGCTTTGCCTTCAGTAGACATTTTAACCTATCACAGCAAGAAAAGCACAGGAGGAAATAATCAAATTAATTATACCTCAAGTACAATTGGATGTGCAATAGCATGTGTAGCTAAATGCATTTGGTGTATTCTGCAAAAAAGGTGGGGGAAAGTATTTCATTTATTCAATTAATTTGGGGCACAGTTTTATTAAATTATCCCTTTTCAATCCTGATGAGCCATTGTTTTCATACCATATTCGTGAGTCTCCTGTGGGCATTGCACAACCATCACTCATGGGTGAAGTCCCTCACGGTGCCTCCTAACCTAACCACGTGTAAAGGTGTCTGTGGAATGCCATCTTGTTATCTGGTGAAACCTCTTTTTGTGGTCTCAGTTTTGAGGGCAGTAGTAAAATGCTACTGTCTTATGCTGTCCTCAATTCCCCGATGCTCCAGTATATCTTAATTCACAGACTTTTCAATAGACTTCTTTTATTACACTGCTGTCCTAAGGCCAATTTGGGATTTTGCAGAATAGAGACTTGTTTAAGGTTTTCCCCACCTTGTGCCCCATGACAGCTGGGATCCAGCTCCTGTGACTCCAAATTGGCTAAATGCAAGGAAACGGATGTATGAATGGTTTATCTCCAACATAAGTGTCAATCCTAAATTAGCAATAGAGAAAATCACTTAAAAATTGTTTCACAAAAAGAACACTATTACCACTCATGAACTGGGCAGTTTTACAGAATAAGACAGTGCTTTACTAGTAAGTGTCCAAAAACTAACAAGAGGCAGCAGAGTGTCTTCAGTGCAAGCCCAGATGAAGTACAGGTATATATTTATCCACAGGACTCCACAAGGTTAGGAACAAAGTGAGTGCTATGTGTTGCCCCTCGTTGAACATGACAGCTTAGTAGAAGAGGGTGGTTGTGAGGACCAATACAGGTCATTAGCCTGCTGAAATACCTCTGGCTTAATTTATTTCTGAAGTGATTATGACTGCATGATAGGCTAATTACGAACTCTGCTTAACATTTTACAGAGACTGTTTGTAAAGCATTAGCTTCAACTGATTAAGTGGAATCCTTGATGAGCGCTCGCCTGTGTGTTTGACAGGAGAATTAGCACTACAGCTGCATGGAAATTCTGCATTTAGGAATTTCCTTGAAAGACGAACAGTCAAATGCGCATGATTCTGTTTACATGAAATTATTCTGCTGCATGAGGCAAATACAAACAGTTCTTCTTCACAAAATAATCAGCCATTTTGTCAAAAAACTGGAATCTGCTGTCAAAAAATGAAAGGATTTTCTTGATGTTATTTTGCTCTTTGTATCATACTTTGTCTTCAACCTTTTCTACTTAACCTATCTGCTTACACTGATTTGATTTTGTCCATTTTACCATCTCCCTCATCCTCCATCGCCGTCTTTTCCTTCCATCTTCCTACTGTCCACTTATCCGATTCTTAAAAGTCATCCCAGGTTAGGCGGAATGTCACATCACTCAAGTGTGGCCTCTGGGGCAGCTCTTGTTATTTTAAGGGGTCATGTACATTTATCCAAGCAATGAATAAAGAAGCACTCAGAGGCCCGAAGAGCCATGAATGAAAGGATGGAAAACATTTACCTTGGAGGAGCATACTTGGAGCCTTTCCAAAGGTCACAGGTCAAAGATCATTTGCCACATGTCACTGGCTAACTTTAGGCCTGGCTTAGTAGCCCATGAACTCCTGGTCGTTGAGAGGAAATATGGCAGTATACTGCAAATTTCACTGTCCATGTATAAATGTTACCACCACAAAGAACCTCTGAAACATAAGTGAGCAGCACACTGAAAGTCACATTAATGAGGTTCCTTTAGGGTCAACAGCTCCTTAAGGTGGTCTGACACCTATTCAATTAATAACCATGACTTATAAATGCAGGGTGTTTGAGTCCTTGTGTTTGTTATATATTTTGATTTTTAAAAGTATGTAAACATGTTAATTAACTCAAGAGATATTCTTATGTGCACACAGGGGGGAAAAGTCTATTTTAGGCTTTTTTTCTATTAGCTGCTGCCTGGAATGCTTGCAGTGGGTGCAGTGCTCATTAAGCAGTGATATAAAGCACAATCTCATAATGACTAAAGATCTGTTGTCTGGTAAGCACTAACAAAACGATTGATTCGTAAGCAGAGGAAGAGAGGAGGCCAGGAGGAAAGGGAGAAATTATAATGAGAGTGTGAGAGAGGGAGGGAGAAAGAGGCATTTAGTTGGCAGACAGTTTCCTGATTCAGCCAGGCTGGAGAGCAGGGGTAGCTGTCTTCTTCCATGTACCTCATCTATCACTGCCTACTTCTAGGAGACTCACCCATTTCCACTACCACACACAGATGGAAGGGAGGGAGAATTCAATCTTTCCCTGCCTCACAGTCATCTGCAGAAATGCATTCGTTCACCCTTCGCGGCAGGGCCACAAAACCTGCCAATAATCGTCCACCGGGGCGGGAAAGAATGACTGCAGGTAACTAAGCTTTTCTCACGTGATCTTTTTCCAATCTGTAAAGTCCCACCAGTAGATTAGGAACAAGTGGAAACCCGATTTGAAAATTGCACTGGCCTTTGAAAGCAGGGGTCCTGTGGCACTTGTGGAACACACATATGCACCATATCATTCAAGAGCTGAGAACCAAATTCAACAAGGAATTACTCCATTTCCTTTTCAGGAAAATTATTCGATAACATTTTCCCAGAATTTAGTGTGAGGGCAGGCTAAACCAGTGCCGACCACAATGCTTACCTGCAGTATGGTGACATGCCAAACCTGCCTCTTTAAACATGCAGCAGAAAGTAAGCAATATTATCATTCATTTGGAGTTGTGCTACTCTGCAGTTTTTATGGAAGACAAACTCCACAACAAAGTGGAAACAACACAATCTTACACAAAGTATAAGTACTGCTATAAAGGCGATATGACTAACACTAGTGAGAAATCATATCTGTGCACGTCTGGTGGAAAAGAGAAGCATCAAAAGTATTTATTTTTAGTCATTTATTTGTTCTTTGGAATGTTAAAGAATATTTTTTGTAAGAGATTCTGTTAAACTGCAAATTCTCCATTTTTATCACCAGCTACCTGCCATTCTCTCTGCCACTGAGCACTGAACAAGAAGCAAGACATTGTGGCGTAATATTATAATATGGTGTTTAGAGCACAAGTGCATCCTTTCAAACATCTGGGCATGGAAGGTCACATGTGTGCTAGAAACTGGGGAAAGCATTGTCCCAGAAGACGTGTTAATATCAGCTGTTTCATGGTAATTTAATGTCACGCTGAGAGACATTTATTATCTTAGTCTACCTAACTGTTGGTCTAAAATGCTATCTGTGGAAATATCATCAAGAGAAAAACGGAGCAGGCCCTCAGGGGACTGCCTCGATGGCAATAAACTGTTTTGTTCAGGATGTAATTTATTTATTTCATGTTTATGCGTACGTACATTTCCGATGTTGGTGCAAGCTGTTATGTCGACATCTGCTCCGCATCGGAATATTATTTATAAGGAAATTCCATATTAATATGCAGTCTGGCTCTCCCCTTGAATACAACAGGCTCATCATCAGACTGACGGGCTAAGAAATGCTTCCACGCTGAGCACCTTCAAACATAGAGACGACCTTTTCACCAGAACTATCTACATCAGGTCAGAACAAGGGGACGATGATCACAGAGTCTCAAATAAAACTATCTCCCTCTGGTGAATGCCAACACACGTTTGCTGACGTCCAGACTCTTCCTTTTCCCCCCTCTCGTTGCTCATCGCTCTTTCTTAGTTATTTGCATAATCCCTGTGACTCTCTGATTAATAACTCCTGATTTGCATATCTATGCTGAAATTTAGGACAGACATTCACAGAGTAAATACAGTCCAGCAAAGAAAAAAAAAAAACATAATAAAGTAAAATATACTGCCAAATGTGAGGGTTTTTTTATGGGATCTTCAGGGAGATGGACAAATGTAGAATGCTCTCATCTTATAACATGCACAAATGTCCAGGCATGCATGCACAGACACACATATTTTAAAGTGTGCTTTCTAACTTCACCTGCATGTCTCCTCTCTGGTCCTTGTCCCAGACACATATAGGAGGGCAGACTTAACTACTCCAGCAGTTCCTTGCAGCAGAGGAAGATACAACACCCCAAAAATGACCAAGGCATCCAAACAGACTCTGATTAAACCATTTTGACCACTGAAGGCAGATTAGGCGTTACACTTGTATTTGCTTCAACAGTGCCCCCCAGTGGGTGAAAAAAAAACGGCTCATCATCATTTCTGCTTGATTTACCATCAGATCACTGCACTCTGCAGATATCATCAACAAGTTAAAAGTCCATTAACAGTGCACTTATTGCATCACAACAGCAAATAAACTGAATATTTCCATAAATCCAACATTTTCAAACAAGACATTTATCTTTGGTTGATTTATTTACTGAAATAGGCAAAAAAAAATGTATTCACATTTAAAATGATTTGGCGTCTGTGTATTAAAAAAAGACATATCCCATGAGTTCTTCTGATTCGTGCCATTATGTTCATGTTTATGTCACAGCCTGATGAATATTTTCTGAAAACTTTACTATTATTTCACTGCCATCTGAAAATACCCATCATTTAACACATTTAATTATATAAATACATTTGATGGAACTATAATTACTCCAGTTTTCATAATGAACATTTTAATAAGAGGTTTACAAGTCTCTACAGAAGTGGCTATAAACAACGAATGTATGACTGGGCGGGTCTAGTTTTCAACTATCTGAATCCTTCTATACTAAGATGTTTTAGGAATTTGTGATGAAAGCAAGAAACTTTTGAGATTTTGTTTTATGAGCAAAACACTGAGTGTCTCACCACATGTCTGGCGGATGAGTGAGTTGTGCACACACCTTTGCACGCAAGCAAATTCTCGCTGTCCCTGGGAGACCAAAGGCTGGAAATGACAAGCCTGCAATGAGGTAATGACATTTCCTCCTGCGTAATGTGGCCAAAGGCATCTCTTTCTCTCTTGGGCGACCCGACGGAGATATCTGGCCAGCTCCTGTGACAAGCCCTGCTCTAATCAGCAGGTACAGCTTTCACTGCAGCTCAGGACCGAGCCACAGAGTAGCAGCTAAATAATTGAACAGGTGCAATATGTTAAGGCAGGGCGGGGGGGGGTTGGTAGTGTGTGGGGTGTGGGAGGGGTCAACCAAAATGTCTGCAGTGTCCTATGCTTGGGGTAAAATTCATCAAGTGTTGGTTTGGGGAAAATGTCAGAGTACTTGCCTCATCCTGTTTGGTCCACAAACATGCTCCCGTCCACTTTATTCCCCCAAGGGCATTAGCTGTCAGCAGCTATTTTTTTTTTTTTTTTTTTTTTTTAGCTTTCAATTCTCAGATTCTCCAACACATTGTCCCTTCATACCAGATGTTGGTAAAACACATGATTTATTATCACGTCTTTTTGCTTTCAGTTCTTATATCAGGTGTTCAGGTTGCCATGACAAAAAATTGGGATGTCATGCTAGCATTTCACCCTGATCTTGCCTCATGCGAGCAACGACTTCTTGGCCATACTGATTTCTGATTTCATGGAAAAGGTTGTCAGCGGTGGGAAGTGAGGGGGAATAAGTGTGGGGTTGTGTGTGTGTGTCAGGTTGACTGACCTTGGGAGACTGTCCCTGTGCAGGGTATAGGGAGAGGGAGGAATGGATTCAGCTGAAGCAGGTACATAGTCTCCCAGCCACACATGGCAAGTGCCACAGCTGCAGTCAGCTGAAACAGAAGTGGCCTCTTTGTGAAGGCAAGGCGCTGCCCTCTGACACAAACAACAACAGTCCAGTGTACAAGTTTGGGTACATGAGCAGACAGTATATTAGTTAAAAGGTTCAAATATAAAAGGCTCAGGAAACTTAAAAGAGGCTTAGTCAAAGGGAAGAATGATAAAATGACTAAAACTAAAAGAATTTAATAAGGTAAAATTTCATTTCCTATGGCCCACTTTATACTTGCCCTGCAACTGTTTCCAGCCTGTAACTATGTCATATTTAAAGATGTATGGCAAACTAACCTAGCAATTAATCTATGTACAGGCAGCTTTTGCTTTAGTCTGTCCTAATTTATTATCATTAATTACCATGACAAGCTGCTGTGTTTATATAAAACAAACCGGTGGCGGATGAGAGCTGCTAAAAAGTGAACTTTTATGTGTCTAATGGGTGGTTCGATAAAAGAGTTTTTCAACTCCACGTACACTAACAAGTGTCTAGTATTTCAACTACTAACAAAAAAGTCATATTACTCTTACCTTCATGTCTGCATTATCAAGCATATGGTTGAAAAAAAATGCGTAAGCTGAATTTGTTTGTAATACGTACTATATATTGTTCCTAAATACATTTTATAGTTTGCACACATCCAGCTGAACATGCATACAAAGGGAGTTTACATGCACTCATCATGGGCATGAACGTCATGGTAATTTTGGGCTTTTAATCATTTCTTTCAACTGTTTGAACTTTTCCCAGTAATTTGAATGACTGTGAGTTTACATCTTATATGACTTGAAAAAAAGTGTGAATTTATGTTGGATTTTCTCAAATCTTCACATCAAAATTAAATATATAAGCTTAAATACAAACATACACCCCACCTTGATGTTAGCCTGTTCTATTCATTACAAAACCAGCTGTGATGTGTTGTGTGCTTGGGATCACTGCCCTGCATCCAATAGTTTCAATCCTCTAGCTGTTGATTTGAGGAAATGTTTAAGAATTTGAAGGTAGGCCTTATTCTTCATTATGCTATCCACATTGCGCAAAGTACACCATGATCTCAGAGCATCATGGTACCACCACCATGCTTTACAGTCGGTACGGTGTTTTTAGGTTTGAAACCCTCACATTCACTCCTCCAAACATACACATTGTCGTTGTGGTCAATTTTTGTTGACAAAGGCATTTGATTTGTCCATGTAGGGAGCTGAAATTTCAGTAAGCAGGGCCTTCTTTCTTGGTCAGCGCACTCTTTCTCCATGGTTACATAAACTCATTTCACTGTGAACAGGGGCTCTGGTGTTGCAGCAGTTTCCAGTTCATGCTGGGCTTGAGACCCGGTTGTTCCTGCGTTGTCCTCAAACATCCTAACCAATTTCCTCTCATCAGAGGGTGACAGGTCTTCTTTCAGATGCTGGCAAAGTGGGACACATGTGAATAACTTGTACTTATGTACAGTTGTTTGAATTGGAATCTGCAGTTATTTAGAAATGGATCAAAGATACTTTCCAACTTTTTGTATGTAAAACTTAATATTCAGGCATGTAGTTTAAAATTTGCCAAAAGCCTTTGACCATTATTTAAAGAATAAGCCTTTGCAAATGAATGATTCTTTTTTATACACCCTGAATTTTGGGCAGTATGACAGAGTCCATCATCTTTTGCTTCCTCTTCCTACACTCTTGATGTGTAATATGAATTGGTTAATGTAACGATTCAGACTTCATCACCTAAGTGTTGGGAATTAAGTTTTGGTGGGAGCAGCTTGAGTAAGGCTTTGAATCACACATTCAGCATTCATAAAGTTTCAGTGGGACTCCTTAAAAAATAATTATGTGTCAAAGTCTTCTATGGAAGCTTTCACTCTTATAAGTTTGACTGTGCCAATCAATCAAATTGGCGTTTTAGGAGAATAATATGTGTTTTCTCTCAAGAATGCCCGTCAAAGAGGTATTGTGGTTGAAACCTCTTCTGGACCCACAAAGGTGTCACAGTAAGCAAGGGTTGTCAGAGGCTTGTCACTGCTGGGTGGTTTGAAAGCATGAAAAATGCCCTCTCTGGGGATGGAAGGACAAGTGCTGAGGAAAGAGGGAATGTGTTGGTGTGTGTGTGCATGTGTGAAGACCTTAACTTGATTTAGCCTGTTGCATCAACCCTTGTCAATCCTCTAGACAATAGGTCTCCATCCATGCAGCGGACCTTTTTCACCTTCAAGGGTGATGGCTATATTATTCAGCTTGACAAGCACTGCCACAGAGAGATCAAAATCTTTGCCTAATTGAATGCTGACAGTTTAAGTTCACTCACACTCAGGGCTGTATGGAGACTGATTATTTGACTGAATTTGATTATTATGGGGTAAAGATTCCATCAAAAAGTAATTTTGGCATTCAGCATTACTTATCTCTGACAGCAAAGCACCTTTGACACAGCTGACAGCTATGTCCTAAAAACAATATCCATCTCACAGAAGATTTATCCTGGGTGCCATCTACATTTTTCAGTGGCTTCGCTTCAAATAGATGACTGGTAACAATTTCTGGGTTTTAAACATTTATATGTAAACACTGCCCAACAATCATTAAATGTACCGTGTACTCTTCCTGTGCCACATACTCTTGGAATACTGTTGAGTTCAGCTACACTCCAACAAATTCAGTTTCAATCAATTTTTGAACGTATTTTTGTCTATCAGCCGGTATTGATGCTTCTGAATTAGTACAATCTGTGTGACTATAATTGATGATTCTGACTCTGCTATGTTTGTTCGACAACGTCAGTGGATAAGCCGCTGTGTTTGTACATGCTGTAAAAGCTTCCACCCGCAAAATCTCATACGTCCAACTTGTAATTATGATACCATGACTGAATGCAGCAGTCCCAGGCAGCAAATCTTCAGCTAATGCAGCTCAAAATAGCAAGTCTGCAGTCAGTACGTGGATGCATTATAGTATATGATAAAGAAAAAGTTGGTAACAGGTTTAGCTGCAAACTAAAGGTAACAGCATCATTGACGTAAGGGATTTTATTAAAATAACAAATGACCTTAACAACCAGTCCTTTAGAACTGAGTCAGTTCTGTTAAATTTAAACTAGTCACATTAATGCAACTCCTCTGTATTTTCTTACATACTTACTCACAGTGGTTTTTAAACTACAATATCTCCCGAACCACAAAATATTTTTTTGGTTCAGTAAGGGTTATCTGTTATTAGTCTGGGTGCCGTGCTCCTCTTGATGACGCATTCTTAATTAATTTCTTTGCCCCCTGCAGACTTCATTTTAATCCATTATTTGTTATCACAAACAGCTGCTCCTTTTATAAGATATCTGAACTGGAGCCCAAACAATAAATCGGTCCACACTGGTCTATCACAGATATGACTGACAGCATGTAAGCATCTGATAAGTAGTGTATAAGGTGTATGATATAAAAACTGTCAAAGAACAATATGGCTGGGGTAATTCATCCCAGTCTGTATTAGCATCGGCCCCAAACACTCGAGTATGTGTCAGGCTCTAGTGCAGCCACTTTCACTGCAACTTTTGAAACATAAATTTGGCCTTTTAGGATACATCTATATGCACCATCTTTATGCAGCATAAGTATTATTTAGCTTATAAAAAACCCAGAGCAAACAATACAATCTGATTCTGAAATTCTGAGCAGAGAATGAAAGCTAATTAATTATAACATATATAGTTATTGTGTACCAAAAGACAATGTAATCTAAAAAGGAAATCATCGTCCTTGAGCTAAACGTCCTATTTTGGTGTGCTTCTTTTTTCATGTCAGTTGTGATAAGAGACAAGTAGAATGGATTATGCTTTTCCGGGGTCTCTGGGGATTGGCTTGGCTCTGGTTAGAATTCATTTAGTCAGATAGCCTCTGTGGATTATCCCTGTTTTTCAAAAGCTTGCATTTCTGACAGGTCATTATTGTACATCACACTGGGACCTACTGCAGAGAGCATCACACAGAAAGCCCCACCAAGCAGCTGAAGTTCTGTTCTGTACAGCAGGTTCTATGTGCCCACATATTTTAGAATATGCAAATAAATAAATAAAACTTGCTCATCTGATACTCTGAAAGTTTAGTGGTGGACCTCATAGATCCTGTGCTCTGGCTCTTTATCATCAGTAGTGTTGGTATACATAACCGGGGCCATGGAGAGGACTCATATGTACAAGCAATGAAGAGAATGCCTGGTGGGAAGACCTGAAGCCTTCATTTAAATAATGGAGATAGGAGTTGGTATTGACACCTCTGTATATCATGCATATGAAAGACAAAAGTGTCAATGTACTTGCATAAACATGCTTTCAGTACTTTAAGTCAAAGATAAGCAGGTAATTCTAGGGTTGCTGTCAATGAATCTAAATGAAATTGAAAGAAATGCACTATTAAGTGTCGATAGATGCTACAATCACACATTCTGCTTTCTGCAATGGTCACAGAAAACAGAAAAAAAAATCTTTGTGCTGCAGATACACCTATTTTATTTTATTTATTTTTTTTACTGTTTTTGATAATATGAGAAACCAGCTATGAAACATTTGTTTGTTTGTTTTACTGAAATGAAAAACATTAGATACACAGAAAACAATTTCTGGGCTAACATCTACCGAATAATCATGTCTGAGCAGTGTTTAGTCTATGATCCATTGAGTGCCCAGAAACATGAATATATTGGGCAATAAATAATATCTCATACTGAAACTTTATGAAATGGCGCCTCTGAGAATCAGCCAAATGGGAATGTGTTTACTTTTCTGCAAAATGAATCGCCATTACCCCTGGAGAGGCAGGCAAGAGGGGCTTGAAATTCAGCCAAACATGACTCCACTTGACCTCTAATAAACACAAATGATTGAGGCTCTGTCAAAGACCTGACCTGGCTGTCTGACAGTTGACTGACAGTTGGACTTTGCTGGAGAGTATGCTTTATCTCCCCAAACTGAGGCAGGCTCAAGAACAAGAGCAGACGGCTCATCATATCCCCTAAGAAATATGCAACTGGTCCTCAACATACAGTGCCTTGGTTTGCTGGCTTAACTCCCAAATTTAAAAAAAATGTGCAAAAATAATAATAATAGGAATTTCTGTGCAGGTTCAATGGGATTTCATATGAATAAGGCCTTGCAATCTGCCATAGTAGTGTTAACAAGTGACCTGACAACCATTAATGAGAATTAGAAGAAAATTTCCAGTACCACACACAGCTAATATTCACAGCTAATTAGTGAGTGTTAGCTGCCTGTCTATCAAAACCGTGACAACAGAGAAGAATTACAATGAGCTGCTATGGGAATGAGTGGATATCTAGATGGGATTAATGTAAACAAGTGAGAAATTGTTTATGATGAGGTTCCTGCCCGTCGAGGGACCGTTCCTGGAGTGTAGCTCAAAGAATTAAGCAGCGAGGAACTATACTGTCCCACTGAAAATGTGTCACTGAGTACACATCCAGGAACCAGGGCGCCTGTTGAATGCTAAAACGAGTAAAGACAATCAACCAGCAACTCGGCAAGGTCACTGTTTCTGAATCTTCCTTGTAATTATTCTTGATACAAGGATTAATATCTAATTCCAAGCGAAGGCCTGGATGACTCTTTTGTTATTAACTTTGGTACAGTGGGGGAACCTTACAGGATTATTTCAATTCAGTGATTACTTTGGGCCTAGCAGCTGATTGCAGACTGTGCTGGTAGGTTTACTCACCACATTGATTTCCTTGCCAATATTGAGGGTAGAGCTCCCAAGACATATCACCCTGGTCTCTCTACTATACTTTCTGTAAATCTTATTAGAGATGGAAGCTGATAGAAGCGCCTTCCCTGCACGATACTGAGAAGAGTACAAGGTTAAAGAAAGAGACAAGTTTGACTGAGGTTGAAAAGATGTTGTCTCCAACTTACAGTGCTTCTGTCATAAAAGAGATTAACACACGTGTGTGTTTACTGCGGGAATGCCTGCCTGCCTTTCTTCTGCTGAATGATAGTGAATTTCTGTACTGCTTATGTAGCCCAGGATGTATGTTATAGTGAGTGTCACTGAAAAATATTTAAAAGTTACATTAACAGCAAATTTGTTCCCCCTGCATCGGCCATCATTTATGCAAATTTTGAAAGGTACTATAATTTGTTGCACACGTTATTATCGATAATACCTATTTTTGTTCCCTTTGTTTGAGTCCTTTGTTCCACACTGTTTGGATGTTTACAGGAATAATACCCATATCTCCACCAATATCCATTACCGTTTACAAAGGGACAGGAAAACAATCCCGCCAATCCAACATGGCTAATTAAAAAAAAAAAGACTCAATATGACAAATGCATTTATACGCTTTTTTTCTGGAAGTCAAACAAACATGCTAACACAGAGAAAAGACCCATTACTGTAGGTCATAAATGTAAATATAGCTATGTCAAGTCAGTGAGAAGGCAGGAAACCATGCAGTCATAAACATTTTTACAAGCCAATGATATGCAGCAACTGTTTATGTCAGCTTATTCTGCTGTTGTCCTGTAGCTGTTAGCAGTTAAGACAAGTGCAGAACAATTATGTGCATAAATAACTACAAATATCTGGAAACGGCTACCGATAACCAGAAATTCTTAGAATAGTGAGATGCATTAATGTAGACAGGATCTTGATGGTATTGCCCTATAAATCCTGCATCGATGTCAGGAAATGAATCAGTGTGTTTCTCCATAATCTGATGGTTTGGTAATCTCAGTGTTGCAATCAAATTTCCTGTAAGGGATCATAATAAAGATTGAGCTTTAGTCCCACTTACTGTGAAAGTAACTGGCTTCTACATACTGCACATACTATGCTTGTTACACTTTTTTTTCATAACGAGCTATAGCTTTCACTATAACTACTCCCTCCCAAGGACGGAGTGCGTGATACACAAATAAACCCCACACACATGCATACACACACACACACACACACACCCCTACGAAAAGTTGCTGAGTCAGACCCCTGTTGGGTGTTAGCTAATGATACCAGCTCACGGTAGATGGATAGCCAGGCGGCGTTTCACTTTAGAGGCGAAGGCCAGCTTAGCCGCATTAAAAGCACAACAGTGTCGCCATAGCACTGTTTGGCATGCTGCTCGGCCTCTGTGTGTTACTCACATAGAGTCACCCGGGGAATACTTTCCACCTCTACTGATCACCGGCCCGCACCTCCTGGCCCTGAGAAATCAACAGCCAGGATTTATAGATTTACCTTAGATTGGCTGTCCCGCATTTGTACCCCCATAAATACTTTTACAGCTTTGCTAATGCCACTGTTGGGAATAAACAAGGTTACAGCGGACAAGATGAGGCTGAGATTTAGTTGGCAACTCGGACAGCGCAGGGCAGAGCAATGAGGAAAGAGGTGTTATGTCAGAAAAAAAAGGAGGCAGCTCACATTGGGGATGAGCAGTTTATAGCATGCAGTCTGCACTTTTACATACCGACAGAGGCTTTATAGGGCTATGCAATAACCAGCCGAGAGCTTACGTTCACTGCATAACTTCGGAATGAAGTTCTTGCGTTCTTTGGAAAAGTTGAGCCATTATTAGCTATTTTTTTCTGTCACTCATCATATAAAAAAGAAGAAGTCCATCCATAAGGTTCCGAACATAAACAAGCTAAATATGCAATTAAGATGAATAAATAAGCTTCTTGGCATAAATAAAACTGATGACCTTGGTTGTACTTCTCATCAAAGACATTATAGATTAATTATTCAAGCACATTACTTCACTTCAGTTTTAAATGCTACTCATTCGGACAACTTCATGAAATTTGCAAGGATTAAAAGCATGAAATATGAATGGTCAAGCCATCGCTCTCTTCATAATGAATTAGCATACCTTAGAATTGACACGTTCACTCTTGGAAAGACTTGTAAGACTGATGACATACATAGACTCTTGAGTTGACTAAGCAGTGCGTGCCTTCCTGCTATTTGCTCCGTCAAAGTCAGCAAAAGCTCACGGTTAAGTTGATCGAGGCAGGAAGAAAATTCAATGATGGACATCAATTGTTTATAATGGTTTCGGTTCAAAAAGAGGTCAAGAGGGACAAAGTGATTAATGCAGCTCGGCAGACAGCTTGTTCTGTCTGCATAGATTTAATTTAGTCTCCTGAAAATATAAACATGATAGACTAAAAAATAAGCAGTTAGAAAACATTAAAGGTCAAACAAACCTGCTGTGAAATAGAAATACAATGACAAAATGATGGAAACACATAAAACCCATGACCCTTTCAGTAAGGGCATTTGGTGGCTGTGTTATGCTGTCAGGAGCATTTCACTGGAATTTTTTGGGCCCACTTGTCTTCTTGAACAGAAGGGCCATTGCAAACCAAGACATGTGTGCTCTGAACAACTATTTCTGTCTTTCAGAGCCACATTTTTACCCTGATGAGAAAGTGACCTCTTCAAGACTGACAATGCCTTCATTCACAGGGCATCACGGGTCACTGATGGTGCTGATGGTTTGATGAGCAACTACGAAGCTACTGCAGTTAGCACAGCTCAGCATGAAGATTAGGTACGGTAAAGAGCTAGCTTGGTTATACTGAAAACTTGTAATGTTTTAAAGCCCAATAATTAGCATAATTGCCATTATAGTGTTAGCATTATATAGTGTGTATACACTTGTTTTGCACTTTATTTGAATATATGTCGTCGTCTCTGGATTGAGTGCTAGCAGTTTAACGTTTTTCTGCTAAGCATCACTTTCATCACTTCAGGACTGACAATGCCCTCATTCATCATGAGCATGAAAATGATCTCAATCAAACACTGTGGTCTTTATAATCCTTACACAAAGGCAAGTTGCTCTGTTTTGTCCCTTTAATTTGTCACCATCTTGTATGTAAAATTCCTTTTAGTGCAACATCTTGTCAGTCACCTCAAAATGAACCCTTGTGGTGCGCCAATGTAACCAGTGACTGACAGTCTGTTAGAAATGTTCTTCATGTTAAGTGAACATTCACAATGATGTTCTTTTTATTGATATGTCAGTTTATAAAGCTGGAAGCTTTCAGGGTCAAAGAAGCAGTTTTTTCTTTTAAAGAGAATACACTTTGAATGTTTTTCCACCTACACTGAATGGGTGTATATAAATCTACTGCAGAAGGCTACTTCACTTTCAAGGCAGCTGAAGGTAATACAGTCATTAAACACTGAGACCATGACGATCATAATCTCGGGGGAAGAAGCCCAGTTTAGGTAATCCCTGCTAAAGAATACAAACAAACAAACAAAAAAAAAAAAACCCCACTAGCAATTAGTGAAATAGGATTCAGCTGCTACATCTATACATTAACTATGAAGCCACTGCAGTTAGCACAGCTTAGCATGAAGATTAGGCACAGCAAAGAGCTAGCTTGGTTATACTGAAAAATAATATTGTTTTAAAGGCCAATAATTAGCATAATTACCATTATGGTGTTAGCATTATATAGTGTTATTTAATCTACAACACTGGTTTTGCACTTTATTTGATATTTGTAGTCATCTTTAGATGGCGCGCTAGCAGTTTAACATTTTCCTGGTAAGCATCACTTTCAAATAAATATTCTGAACTTTTATTTATTTTTATTTATTATGAGCCTTATTTATTATTTCCCTTGCTGAGTCAACGCAACTGTAGATATGATTTATTGTCTGATCCTCTGTTGTGTTTGCCTGTTTCCAGAAGTGAGTAAGGGTTTGATGGGTTAACAATTCTGTCTGATATCAAGTTTCTTTTATGTCTTGTAACCTTTTGAAATGTGCATGTGTTACCTGTATCTGTATCGAGGCATGTAACACTTCTTTGGTAACACTGATGTGGAATTAAATGTAGGTTTCATCTCAACTTTATGTAAGATTAATTAGCAAACTAGAAAAAAACAGCTTAGAAACCCAAAAATTGTACTGTCAAGATTTACTTTAACAATCTTTTTATGGTTATTAAGCAGTCTGTTTTTTTCACAGTGCCAGAGAACCTGCAGACTGAGATCGCTGTGTATATTGGAGATGATTACAGTACTTGTGTGGACTCATAATTTCTGAAATCTACAATTTTTGCCACATAGGTGTACAGGTAAACATCTGAAACTTGACATAAAGGAAGAAGAGTGAAAACTGGAAGAGGAACAACAGAACCAAGAAAAACAAGAGATGAAGTAAAACCAGAAGAGGAATGAGCAACAGTATAACTGATGAAATTACGCTTGTTACAGCATTAGGAGGCTGGGAAAGTGGTTTGACCAATTGTGAACCAATGCATCCAATATGAGAGGGTATTTCCTACTTCAGTTTAATTTATTGAATTGGATTTATTCAATTTGTTTGCTGGAATTTGGGCTGCTCAAATTTATGATTTAGATGATTTAATATAAGCTTTTTGGTCAGTGTTGTGAGGTTTGCAAAGGTAGTCTCTAAGCAGTCAGAAAAACATGTAAGTCATATTCTAAATTAGCAACATCGTGTGAAGATGATAAACTAAGAACGAGACATCGAAATCAAAATTGCTGATGCATACCTTAGCATTTTTAAGTGTGCATACTGAGTGCAGGTTTCATGTATTTTCTATACACATCAGTTGGTGTGTGTGATGAGAGCCGCAATGAATACTGTGGGGGAAGAGGAAGGCAGAAACCTTAGGGCTGTTACACACTGTGTTGAAAAAGAAGATGCAAAGAAAAGATGACACAGAGTATGCACCACACAAGGAGACACAGCTGAGAGTTAACATCTATAAGAAACTTTAAATCAAGAATTTGCAAGTACATGCTGTAGGTGTTAGTTTTGTCTCTGCTTTGCCGTCAGCTCAGAGAAGTATCGACAACAACAGCTCATTATGTGTATCCCTGCTGCTCTTTTACCTCGTGTTTTTATTTTTGAAAATCTCAAAAAAGGATAGCACGGAGGTATAATTTTCACCAGACTGAAATGCTGCGGGTGATGTGTATTAAGGAATATTGAAGTAACTTTGATCAAGATACAGTACATCTCTATTAGAGTGTGTCGTTCGCCATTTAATTGGTTAAAACCCGACAAGTTTAACTCCCCGCATTTACTCAGATATGTATGCAAATGAAGCTGTGGCCGATGAGAGGCCCGTGCACCCCAACAGCTCCAGGCTATGACTCGTTGGCTGTGAATTCTACAGTTATTCGCTAACATCAATTCACTCAGGGAAGGCAATGCCTCATAATGTTGGTTCACTGTCAGGTTGAATGTTATCCAACAGCTGGTTTCCCAGTACCGATATACTGACAGAAAAATGCATGTATTCTCTTTGAACCATGCCTTTCTAAAAGTTTCCATTTAAATGCCAGCACAAATAAATCAAACTATTTTAAAATATTCTGTCTGTCTTTTTTTGTTTTTATACATATTAATTCTAAATTGAAAATGACATTTCAGTGTCACTGGTGGCAACGCCTTATTTAATACCCCCTCCTTTGGTCCACGGTTCTTTACAGTATTGCTTCAGTTCATTAAGGTTTGGGTATTTTCATTTATGGACACATTTCAATCAGGTTTACTAAATTAAATAACGCACACTACAACATTACAAAATAGCTCTAATAAATACAAATAGCTCTAACTGTGAATATCCCAGTATATTAAACAAAATTACATATCTCTGGTTGACATTGAGGTGCATACTGTCGTACTGTACTTTGTTATTTTCTCTGTAAAGGATGTGCAGATAGTAATGTTGTGCAACTATTGCATTGTGTACGTGTGCGTTAGATGGAGGAGTTGTCCAGGAATGATTTCCTGTGTCATTCAATGTTGCATTTAGGTAATCTCAGTCTATCACAGAGCATCCTCCTATGACTGGCCAGCACGTTATGGAGTGGATAGGAAGTTTTGTCCAGCATTGTCCTTATCTTGGACAACAAGGCGCCCAGGTCCTATGGCTTGATAGGCTGTCTTTGTTTTTCATTAAAACATGGAACACATGTGTACTATGCCCAAACACCTCGATTTTGGTCTCCTCTGTCCAAAGGACATTGTTCCAGAAGTTTTGTGGTTTGTTGAGATGCAATTCTGAAAACCTAAGATGTGTTGCCATGTTCATTTTAGAGACAAGGGGCTTTCTCCTGGAAACCCTCCCAAAAAGCTACACATGCTTTGTCTTTATCTAATTGTACTGCTGTGAACTTTAACATTTAACATGCTAACTGAGGCCTGTTGCTCCTGGGTTTTTTGCAATGTCTCTATGCACTGCAGTCTGACCTTGAGGCCAGTTTTCTGTGACATTCATTCCTGAGAAGTTTTATGACATTTTGTTAAAACATGCTTGAACGGCTGAATCCAGACTAGCAAACTGCAAAAACGTGTAGATTATATCCACAATAGAGTGCATGCTGTATCTACTCAATAAACAATAAATCTAATTTTGTGTTAATGCCCAATTGCATTAAAACTATTTTACTAAATATGGTTAAAACACTGACAGACAATATAAATATATTTTTGGGATAAATTCCACCCTGTAAAATTGTTGATGAATTACATAGTTTTTTCATAGACTTCATACAATTTCTCCACCATGAAGTACAAAACGAATTGATGAGCAAAATGCTTTTTGGCTTCACTTTAAGCCAGCAAAGTGCTGATTGTGGACATTTCTTTAATTTTCCTCTGTCATTAATTCCCCTTGACACATAATTTTTTGATAAACTGCATTCAAGCACAGGACCTTACCTTAATCATCTGATTAACATCAGCTGTTTTATTCACGCTTCACAATCACTGTGTCATTCACAGCTGACACCCAACACTCAGTTATATTGATTCAGGTATAGGTATTATAATCTGACAGCACAAATGGATCCCTTACATGCCAACAGCTCTTAATGTATTACCTCCTCCCACCACCCCAACGTTGTAGTTTCATTCAGTTTTAGCCTGAACGGAACATTTAAGAAGTGCTTATAAAGCCAAATCTTCTCTGCTGCTTTGGTTCCGTCAAAGAGCATCGCCTCCCTCCAAATCTATCAGTTTAACTCTTAGCTTTTGTGTCTGATTAAACCTTCATGTAGCAAACCAGTTCTTTACTGGTATTAATAATTTTATGAGCACTGCATTCAGACTGTACTGGGGATATCCAGTACACAACCACAAAGGCTGAAAGCCTGTTGATTCATACAACTGTGATCAGTGACCAGAACAGGTACTTGCAGGCATCCAACTTAGCAACATATAATGCCCACTTGTGGACACACATTCAGCAATCCAAAGGCTTGGCTAGACTCAGTAAGTAGATTGCACACCTGGTTGAACCCAAAATATGAAACATTATCACGATATTACTTCTGGGTAGTTGCAGTAGGTATTAAACAAAGACAGAGCCCGTTTAGAGGAAAGGAAGAACATACATCTTTATCAGCGTCCACTTACAAAAGGTTATCTTCCCTATTGCTCAAATGTTACCTGATAAATGTCCTGGTAACTCTCAATATTTTCACTGCGGGTGGCACATTTGTCATCGTTGAGGTGGCGGGCAGAGTAGGGCACAGATGGGAACTACTCCTACACACTGGCGTTGACATATGAGCAGCGGGTCGGACCAGACAAGCACGTGTTTGATTGATAACCCCTCGTGCGTACATCTTAACTACCGAGAAGCTGAACTCATGTGCAACGCTGGAATGTAATGAACTACAAGAAGCTTCATAGGTAAAGTTATACAAAAAGTAAGATTACCCCGCATTACTTGGGTAAAACTGTTGCAACGGCAACCACTCTCTCTGCCAACTTTAAATCATACCTCCAAGCTGGTATATGAAGCCTTTTGTGCTTACACGCGGGGGGGGGGGGAGGGAGATAACTCAATGAAACAGCATTGTGTGATGTAGCAGATAGCACATTCCTGATTTGTGGTAGAGTATCAGCTACTTGAAGGTAGTATGCCCACTTTAAAATCAACTTGTCAAATGTGACAAGGAAGATCCAGTAATTAGTACATATTGTCATTCCCTGAAAATAGATGTATTCAGACAACTCGTACCTATACTGATCTGCACATTCATCACGACCCATTTAAATCTATTCTTTGTTGTATGCTTTTTTTATTGCCGTTTTGGAACCCTTCCACAGGCTGCACTGTACACTTGTCATGTGTGCATTCAAATTTATTAAAAACCTGTAAGATAGAACAGTAGGTGTATGTGAAGGGTACATCCGTGTGCTTTCAGAAAGAAAAACACCACCACCAGTTTACGGGAGGCTCGCATGTTACTGTGTGTGGGCAAGCTGAGAAGAACGGCTCGAGCGAATACAAGAAAAGATACAATGCAACCCTTGTATGGATCTGACGCATTGTAAAAAGGTGTCCCTCGGCTGCTCTGCATCTACTTTTAAAGCGCTCCAAGTTGGGGAAAGCTTAACATAAGGACAATCTTCTCACATCATCAGATTAACGTTTTCTCTTCTTTTGATGCCTAAATATCAGCGACATCACAAACTTTACTTTGTGATTGACGTGAGCCAAAGCACACTTCCAGTATTGCTCATACCTAGAGGACAAAAAAAAAATTTTTATTTCCAAATCTTTAGATATGATGGCTGCTGAGGGGAGAAGTTCACCCTCCAAGGTTTACTCTCTATAATCACACAGATGGAGCCAGCCAGGGATTGTAAAGGTAAGCTAACCCAGTCCCAGCAATTTTTCCACACACAGCAATCTGTTTGGTTTGTTTGCTGTCTCTTCAGGACTGTGGGTTTTTTTTCCCCCCCACTGTTTTGACAGCCTACCATCTGCTTCAGAGCCAATCTCGATCTCATATACCTTCCCCAGTCTGTATTTACTCGGCTGACAGGACTTCAAGTTTGGGACTAAAGATAATCAGTAATGATAGTTTGACTGAAGTGTACGCGCAAATGCTGACACGTGTTTGAGGCGATGATTGGAATAAACCACGACAAAAATAATTTTAATAAAATATTGTATTTAATGGCAGAAAGGAAGAAAACATGCTCTGATGACCTCCACCTGAAATTCAGTCAAAAAGGGCAGAAATCAATGAAGAAGTTTAAGATTCAAAAATAGCTTATGGTTACAAAGTCAGTGCTAAAAAAAGACATAAGATACAATAGGCTAGAAAAAGAAAAGAAACCAAAAAAAGCTATACTATAATAATATATTTGTGCTACAATATCTGCAGTTAAACCGCTCCACCCTCATTTTTTCCCCAAAGGATATGACACAATAAGGATACAAATGGTTCTGCTGGGCCACAATATCAAGCCTTGGTATCTTGAATAGATAAAGTGTAAACATAATTGTGAAGCGAAAACACCATTGCAATAAACATAAGGCTTGTTCTATATATGCACAGTGGCATCATGAGAAAAGGCAAATCATTTCCATATTATCATTTCATCACCATATCATCGCTCACCTGCTGACTTCACCTCTGTTTTGGCCCTCTCTTGGTAGCTGTGTTGTCTTGTTTCGGTCTTGCAGATCGAGCAAATTGCTGAGAATTGTAGAGTTAAGGTCTGGGGCAGCAAATATTTTCAATTCTATGTACTACTGCAATCTATAATTCATTAATTATCTCACAGCCATGGAGTGTCATTTATTTCTGAACTTGCACAGAGCAGCTTTAGGCCACATCGGCCTTCTTCCTTGTGACACTCACTGCCTCATGAATTTAATCTGAGTAAAGGTCTCAGCTATTTGTTCATAAATGCCAGAAGACTTCTGGCCAAAATTGACCTTATAAGAGTTTGGGTCTCTTGGTTTCCTGAGGTTACCTCACTTACTCAGTGACATAACCATAATCATACAGACTGATAAACAGTTCACCTCACGTAGCAGGTTAAATAAAGAGAAGAGATCCAAATGTGTGGAAGACTGTGACCGGAGTGTTTTTGCTAACAAACCTCAGACTAAAACATATGAGGATTTTATGCCGGGTTTTCTTCAAGCTTACTAATTTTTGCAGCTCTTGGTAAGTGCCATACTGCAGTCTCAGGCAAACTGAAAAAAATCATGACAGGGAATTCAAACTGGGACTGGCTGTCCTCTGCCTAAAGATATCTGTACCTGAATGAACCTCTGTTCACTTTCTGATACTGCAAACAGACTAGAAAAATATCACATTTAAGCTATGAGTACATGCTTATTTCATTTTACAACAAACGTACGCAAACAAGCCAATCCAGGAAACATTTCTCAGAATAAAGGACTAATTATACAATAATAATTGTAGCGTATAACTTAATATCCAGAGCAAAATTTGGGATTAAAAATCTTAACATTTTTACAGTAGCAGTAATTATATAAATAATTTTTGGGAAAACTTAATTTTTTGCTCAGAGTTGGATGAGAACGTTGACACCAAGCTTATCAGTGTAGCCAGCAGCCACTGTGAATGGTGCAATAGCAAGTGGCACAGCTGTTTGTTATTACCTGGTTGGCCCTTGCTTTATGCTAAGCTAATCTTACTGGCAGCCTCCATCAAATTAGTTTTTAATCAAACAGACTTGAAAAGGCACAGCATTACACACAAGAGGAACCAATAAATGCAATCTCAAAGAGTCAAGCAGCTGAGATTGACACAGAGATCAGAAATGAAGGTGAAAGGTAACAAAGTTAACATGTCAACTTCAGGTCAGCCTGCCAAGTGAGCTTCTCCCAACACTGCTGTTGCTGCTTGGACTGCTCCATCAACTGAGAAGACTTCTTTTAATCTTTTATTGCATTATATTCAGATTTTAATTTATTTAGATTGAATTTTTTTTAATTTCCTATTTATTTAGCTCCCACTGAATGTTTTTTTTAAGTTTTCTGAGCTACTTTGTATTTGGATATGTAGCAAGGTCAGTTCTCCTGCTTTGGAATAACGTCCAAACTTTTGGAATAAATAAAGTGCATTCCCATACTGATATCTTCTGACATAAAAAATACCGGCAACCAAAAAAAAAAGACCATCCCACATTTTACTAATCACATAGTGGCTAAAATATTATAAATATGAATAAAACTGAATTGATACTGAGAGACAAATTTTATCCTCTTTTTTATTTTTCCTGCAACACAGCTGAATGCAGGACAACACCTGAAGTAAATTATGCTGCAGACATCTCTGTTCACTCTTTGAGCTGAAAGACTAATATGCTGTCGACAAGCTAATTGGGTGCAGGATGCACATTAAAACACTATCAAAGTCAATAGCCTTGTTCCATTAAACAAGTTCAAATGTTGATGCATGGTTATCTCTGGAAAGAGGAAGAAAAACAGGTGGTGGTTCAGAGCTGCCAGATATTAGACCATATCCTCCTGAAGGTACCGAGGACCAAAGCCAAAAGCACATCTGTGAAAGCAAGTGCCCACTTGATAAATCATCTCTCAACTACCCCTTGATGTCTGTACCATTTTCTGCACGTTCACTTACATGTCATAGCCACTTAGATCACTTCCTTCTGTTTACCATGTTTTTACCTGCACTGTATTGTTATGCTAAATAATGCACACTAATGGTTACGTTTTTAAATCCAAACAAATATCAGTGCAACCTGAATTCACACGTTGTCTTTGTTTCATCTGACAGAAAGGATACAACAACCAGAGGTTTGTCATAAAGTACGTAGCCGTTGGTTTCCTTCAGGGCTTTCTCTGCACTCTGCACACTGGGGAGTCCGACGAAGGCCTGCCCTTTCATCCGCCCCTCCTTCATTAACACAATGTCAAACCTATGGAACAGGAATAAAGACACATCATTATCATTCAAAGCTTGTGGCCTGGTCGACTCAACGTTAAGCTCTGGCTTTTCAGCGTTACAAAAGGAAAATGTTATCTGCTCCTGCGAGCTCATAAAACAGCGGCTGTCGGTCATGCGTTAGTGAGACCCAGCAACCTGCAGGTTTTTATTCCAATTAATTGATTCAACTGAGTCGATATTTAGCTGGTAGAATAATTGAAACTCTGTATTAAAGTGCAGTCTACTACCAAAACATTAGGCATGTCTAACTACACTGAACACAACATGTCTATCCAGCACACAGTGAAACCTGAAACACTGAATCTCTCTTCTTCATTTCTAATCATTTGGCAACATCAGGTAAGCAGATGGACAGAAAAAGGTAGCTGACTAAATCATTATTTTAAGGTTGACTTCATCAATATAAGTACATGTTAATGACAAACAGCTGTGTAATCACACACATTAACAATTTAAAACTGTGATGACAAAGAAATTTAGAGACGACAGAAAGCTGTCTTTAATTTTGCTGCTGCACAGCTGACTATGAGTGAGCAGCTGCAGACAGCTGGTTAAGTTATCAAGTGACAACATTCACTCACGTTCACCTTAGTTCTCTTAGGACCAGCTTTTCTGTGCTACAGTTTATTTGAATTCACTAAAGACAAGCTGTCATTTGCACAAATCATCAATTCCCCAAAAACCTGAGATGCTGTTGAAAATACAATTAAAAACAAAAATCTCCCAATTTTCAAAACCCCCATAGTTAACTTAAAACAGGATATTAAAAAATCATATATAATATTTGAAGGTAAAAAATGTACCATTTTAAGAAAAACATTAGCTCATTTTGAATCTCCCCCCATTTATGAACGAGACCCAGAGACACTTGAACTTGACCCAGAGTGGGCACTTCACCCTCTTCTGGAACCATGGCCACAGACTTGGAGGTGCTAATTGTTATTCCCACCACTTTGCACTCAGCTGTGAATGTCTCCAGCGCAAGCGGCAGGTCACCATTTTTGGAAAACATGCACCCTGCATACCCCATATATGCATATATAAAGGTTTTAGAGCAACAGAGCTCTCATACAGACAACAACATATTTTGCATATTTCAGCAATACGATGCTAAACTGCATCCTGCACAAACATCTTTGTAGATTACTTCAGACCTTTCCCCAACTGGAAACATTTTGCAGATCATAAAATTAAAAAACATGAAAGCCAACAGGAAAATATGAAAGTTCAGGACTGTTGAGCAGCTAGAATTCTAAATCAGACAATAATGGGGCAACATTCCTCTCCCAGCAGACCAACAGCTGGTCTCCTCAGTTCCCAGATGTTTGCAGATTGTTGTTAAAGAAGAGTGAATGCGACACCATGTTAAACATGGCCCCACAACAACTTTCTTATACATGTTGCTGCCTTCAAATTCCAAAGGACTCATTTTTTTCCCCTTGAAATTGAACATTTTCGCAGTTTAAACACTCAAAATGTTTTCACTGTTGCAAAAAAAGCTGGTGTTCAGAACTCTTTTTCAAAAGTGTTGAGGTCACTAATTGTTGTAAACGCCAAAGAAAAAAGAAAAAAGCCAAGCAGGTCACTAAAGTGAGAAACTGATTGGCTCGCAGAGTTGCAGTTTCCTTTTTATCACCTGAATCTGTGTTCAGAGTCCGTCCTCAACATAAGCTCGGTTTGATGACTCAGGTGGAATATTCATTTGAAGTAGTGCTGATGCACAAACATAAAAACATCCCTCATGATCTCTACATCAGTTTAGGTACTTATTAATAACACAAGACAGTGTCAGCATGAATAAGTAAAAACTCTCAAGAGAAAGTGACAAATTGCTAGAGTCAAAAAATAGCTCATGAAGAGAAACTTGGGGGGGGGGGGGGGGGGGGGGAGTGAATCACAAGTTGTGTTAATATGAAGTAAAGACATGATACGGAGGATTGATGTTAACATACATGTTTCTCTCCTCTTCTGACGAGAGGTTAATGTATCTCCCGTAGATGTACTTCAGCTCCTGAAGACAAATAATAAACATTAGCAGCAAAAATGATTAGGATTTTATTTATTTTTTGTGATGCATCATTACAAAATTGAATAAATATTAACCCAAAATGTTGATGACACATTTGCTTCGCACTTAATTGAGTCTCTCTGCGAACTAGAAGGCAACAAAGTAGCTTATTGGATAAATCAGCTCGACACAGCCGGGAGGTTAACGGTGGAGATTAAGGCAGCCTGACCTTCAGGTGAGCCCAGAGACGCCCACACAGAGAACACTTTCGCTGCCACCTTTTTTCTCACCTTCACCAGGGCCGTTACTCACAGCTGTGAGCTACGGCTAAGAAGGCCTGCGAATTCACTGAACAGCTTCCGTATCAAATGTAAGGAAAGAAATATCACCATTTTCCCAGGAAGCATAGGGTCAAACAGTAGTAATGTATGACATCATCCTGATATAATGCATTGCAAGAACACCTTTTATGAGGTAGTGGCACCTGTTATATGCTTTATGCAATAGCAGTTATCATCAAGCTTCTAAAACAAGACATTTTTAAAGATAACTGATGCTATGCCAATTTAATATATAGGACGATGATCCCAGACTCTCACGAAACAACTCCAGTGAACCAAACAACCGCATAAAAGTGGATCAAAGAGCTAAAATTGGACCTACCTTCTCTTCCACTTGCTTTGCAATGTTCTTCACGTATAGTCTGCAGGTCGGCTCGCCAGGTTCATAATTTTTAAACACAGACATCCTTTTTATCTCTGTTTTAAAAGAGAGAAGGAGGGGGTGCCTTGATGCAAGGTGAATTTCAAAAAAAACAGGTACAAAGGATCACAGGGCTGCCTATACCAAAAAATTTAAATAAATTCAAAGTCGTTGCAACTCAATACCATCCGCTCAATGTTTTATTTAAGACAGGATTGAGAAAGAACTAGGCTTAGAAGCTCCATGACTTTAAAGCAATGATTACATGTATGAACTTGTTTTTCAGTGTAATTGGGCATATCGTGTGTTAGCTGGTGTATACGTGCTTCTAAAAACACGGCGTCAGAGAACGTGAGACAAAGTATTGGTTGGATAGCCCAACTATTTAATAAAGGTCTACCTTTCTGTCAAATTTGCTCTCATGCCAGGGAGAAACAAAACAAGTTGTATAAAATGGTTTAAATATACATGAAAATGTGCATTTTTCCACATTTAAACCTATGTAAATGGACAGCAGAGCCAGAGGAATGTCAGTGTTTATTTGGAGGTGTGTTTTCACCTATTCAACTAAACAGCAGGATTTGAAAGCAGCTCTGCCCTGAAGCTGAATTTAAGCTAACCTGCCCTGCAAAGCCGAGTAGACCTGTAAATGATAATTCTGTCTGTGAGTCACTGGATAAATTGTAAATAATTACGATAACGGAATCTTAAAATCACAACCTCATTAGAGAAAATGACTTGTAATCATCATCATCCCTACAATCCTGCTAATGTCAGTAATGTTGATCATTTTTGGCCTTCCTGAGTAATGGAAGTTTCAAAGTTTTATATAACACACCCCAACAGCTAGACAGACAAAAGCACTGGGCCACCTACCAGATCAGTCTTTGAGCTGATGTCTTATGAGTCAGCAGAGCGTTGGTGACTTTTAGCCACTATACGCCTCAGCACGCAGCGCCACCGTTCTGTAAATTTATGTGGCTGCCACTTTGTTGCCGACACGCTGTGGTTCCTAACCGCTTCCACTTTGCAATAATACCACTTACAGCTGATTGTAGAGTATCTAGGAAGGAACTGATCGGCGGCAACAAGTATTACAGTCAAGCTACTTTCGACTGCTCGCTTGTCACAAGGGGCTGCCGCAGTGGGAAGCTCTGCATGTTTGATGTGGCAGCTTTACGGCAGACGCTCTTCCCAACGCAACCCACAAAGGGTCTGGAATTACCTTCTGGTGGTAAACTCGGGCTGGAATTGAACCAGTGACCTTTTGCCTGCCAATCAAACATGTGAACCACTAAAGGTAGACTGCACGGCTAGGTTGTTGATTCTACACAGGGAGAACGATGTTACTTTACTCCCTTATCTCGTCTTAAAATGTTTCAGATTAACAATATGCTGACGCTGAATGCTTTGATATTTTGCACTCAAAAAAAGGTGAGTGTAATATTAGACAGTCACAGTCAGTAGAAGCTAATTAGAAGCAGGGTTTTGCAATGCCAAAAGAAAATTCTGTTCCATATTTACCACCAACTCCTGTTTCTGTGAAGGATTTCTTTCAAGGCAGATTTTCCACAATTTGCACTTCTTTTTTGTTTTAGCCATGATGCCTCTCAGCTAACTGGCAGTTTACGCTAATATGCATTTCAAAGTATCTACTGCTTCTACTCTACTCGCATCTAAACAAAGGAGGGAATCAGAATATATTACAGCTCCTTGAAATGGAAAGCAAGGACTTTTGGAAACTGACACAGCAGCTGATGCACAATAAACTGGACCAACAGAACAACAGTTCCATGAAAAAGTGACTACTGTAATCACATAGCTAACCTAAAACTGCATTTTTGGATCGTTTCTTACTGATTGATTAATCTGGTAAGCATGAAAATGATGTGACTCAGATCCTGTGGCCTTTGCAGTGACTAGATCACACCCTGCATCACACTATGCATTTTATCCTTACAAAGACTTTGAATTGATGACATGCTGATAGCACGAGGTGGCCCAACCCCTTTACTAAGAGACTTTGTTGCCTTTTCCTTTAATCTGTCACATTTCTGTGCGTTACATTTACCATCTCTTGACAGCCGTCCTTTCTCCAGCTCCTTCCTCGAGATGACATCTGAGACGAGATCCTGCTCGTTGTCACTGTGCTCCTCCTGCTGCTTTGATGCCTGCGTGCTGAAGTAAAGCTTCCCAAAACCTTTAGCCTCTGCTTCCTCCTCATTGCTGCTGGGCTTGATCTCGCTCTGATCCACTTGAATGGACGATGCTAAGGGAGAAAAGTGTAAGCGTGCTAAAACCTGTGTATCACATTGTTACATTAATTATGCACGTATTTCTCATGTGCAACTAGGTTAGATCTGCTCAACCGCTTTATGGTATCAAAAACAGGAGGATGACACTCTCCCTCTAGCACAGTTGAGGTTTTCAAAGTGTTTACCAGTAGCAGATGGTGAAATAATCACTTCCAAAATGTTTATCCTCTTCAGTAAACAACACCAGCTCTGGATGGGGATGGGAGGGTGGAAGCAAATCCTCTTGGTCACAATTAGTTTAACATATTGATATTTAAATTTCTAACTGTGGCATCAGTATAATCCGAGTTGGAAATAATGATTTCTTTGTCGGGATTAATACAACAGGGTTTCATAAGGCAAAGAAATAATGAAAAAGGTGGAAGGTTAAACTTGGTGGCGCTGACTACTGGAAGACGAGCAAACATAAGCACATTCAGTCTCTGTGAAATAAAGAACTGTAATCAAAATTCCCTCCTATTTTGCAAACATGAGTTTGAAAGGCGGTGGAAGGATAACTCTTTTGAGGAGCACATGAATATGCACACACACACACACACACACACACACACACACACACACACACACACACACACACACACACACACACACACGTTGTAGATGGAATTACTAAGAGCAGTGAGCCTCTACAAATCCGAGGAGGGTGGGGGGAGTTGTCACCCACGCAAGGTGTATGTGTGTGTGCACTGGAGCAAGCAGCGTTGGGGAGCTTTTCTGATACACTCTCTGCAGAGAACTAGATCGCTGCTTTCAAAATTATCCTTCTCCTTATCTACCCCCACCTCCCCTTTTCATTTAAATAGCTTGTTTATCGGATCCCACACCTCCACTTCCCCAAAACAAGACTAATCCAAAAAGCCACCTGTCATAGTTTATCTTTCCCCTGCCTTTAGGAAATCTTTTGTGTTTGACTTTGAGATCTATTTTACTTCGCAGGGACTTGCCAGAGAGTGAAGTTGTAGCTAGAGAGCAGGGAGATAAGGCAAACAGGGAACTGCACAGCTGACAAGTAACACAGACTGTGCCCTCAATGACATTTGCTCATACAGATAATGGTTAAACCTTTTTGGTGGCAGTTTCTACCGTGATATACTACTGTGTAACACTTGGCTGCGACTTCGTCCATGGTGCGGGCTTTAACTTATGTCAATAGGAACATCAAAACACCTCCTGCATCAATGTGATAATAAACATGATGTATAGTAATAACTAAATCCCTACACTGCCTCAGCTGCACAGAAGGACATAAGCAAACCCATCTTTAAACTTTTGCGATATATTTGGAGACTGCAGCATTGGTCTGATTTATCTTAACGGTAACTATAAAAGTAGCTTTTTGCATGTCTTAATACAACTTAGCCTTTGTTTCTCACATGCTAGAGATTTAACAATTTTCCACATCTGTCGCTCAGTACACATGTGGATTTTTTTTTTTTTTTTTTTTTTATAAATAGAGGGGGAAAAGCAAACTTCGGGTGGGTCATCCACATAAAGAACGCCGGTGGGTTGATCCCTGACTTCTCCAATCCACATGCTGAAATATCCGTGGCCAGGACATGGACAATACATCCATCAGCATGTGTCAATGACAGAAAGTGCTTGAAAGCTATGTGTGATCATGGTTAACTAGCACAATCAACATTGGAAACTGACTAATTAACATTGCATCATTACATAGTTGTCATGGCTGCCACTTCTCATTTCTTAATGATGTCATATTTTAACACTGCTTATGCTAATTTAAAACACGCGGTAAATGTCTGGAGCTTTTCTACTCTACCTGAACACTCAAAGCACTTTACACAACTTTCATCATTCACTTTTATTCATGCACGTGCTCTCTGTCGAACATGCACACACATTCATTGGTGCACTGGAGAGCAGCTCTGGGTTAGGATCTTGATCAGAGGTATTTGACATGCAGACTGGAAGCAGCCTGGGATCAAAGAATCAACCTTCCGATTAGTAGATGACCTGTCCTACCTCCTTCTACAGTTTCTGCTCTTCACCTTTACCACATTTCTACATCCTCATAAAGTTTATTAGTAACTCACTGAGAGCTCTATAGCTCTGGCAGCAGGTTGGAAGAAGCAAATTATAGAGATCATATTTTATTGTTGGAAGTAGGGCTGCTCAATTAATCGAATTTTAATCATGATTACGATCTGGGCTTTCAACGATCATTAAAAATGACTGAGCCGATTATTAGCCCCTCCCTCATTTATCCGCGACACCTTAAAGGCCGGTCCGTGAAAATATTGTCGGGCATAAACCGGTCCGTGGCGCAAAAAAGGTTGGAGACCGCTGATTAAGAGGACCCGAGGGAAGCTCGGAAAGCTAAGCAGAAGTTATTTGGAGAGTGACTGCCGTTGGTTGAAAAGAGTTTAAAAAAAAAAACTTCAGTGGTGTTGCACACTATTTTATATTATTTTTTAAAAGTCATTGTTAACCCTTTAAAGCCGGTCAGAGCAGCACGCTCCGTTTTGCGTAACTATTTTTAAATCCCTGTAGAACCTGGACCATGTAAGCTAGCGCAATAATTTGTTTTGCATATGAAACCAGAGGAGTTGTACTTACATCTGATGCCATCAGCTTGTCCTCGGTCACGGTTTCGTTCCACATATAGCTTTGCAAAAATTGCATAAAAAGCGCTTGCAGGAACAAAAACATAATATTCCAGAAACACGCTTTGCCGTTCCTATCAGCTGTTCGTAACACTTCCCACAGTGAAATGATGCACAGGCTGTTTTCTTTGCAAATTTGCATCATAGGATTGTTTTTTGTTTTTCCTGCAGTATATAAAAATTGCTGTATCTCCAAAATAAAACTATGAAGACACTCAAAATAAATTTCCTGTGGTGGGAAACTATTTTTTGCAACTTTTTTTGTATTTAAAGTTTTGAGGGATAAACCTCTTAAACTTCTCCAAGTAGAAATATATGTAAACAAAACAAAAGCGATTTTCAATTTTTTTTTGTAGTTTATTGCACTTTTTTGCAATTTATGTAATTACTATGGACTTAATGCATACATATTATTAAAATATGGGCTATAACAGTTGTATTGATGTATAGCAACTTGAAATGCTCCCACAAATGGCACTACAGCATGTAAAATAAATAAATAATATAAGCTCTGGTGGACTTGGTTCTATAGTAGGTCTTAAAGGGTTAAATAAATATCGTCAAATAATCGTGATCTCAATTTCAGTGAAAATAATCGTGATTATCATTTTTGCCATAATCGAGCAGCCCTAGTTGGAAGTATTAAATCCACCTTTAGCAAAGGTCTGTATATCCCTCTTTGGAGTCGCACTAAAAGTTAAGCAGCGATTAAAAGTAAAAATGAATAAATATCTTGTGATAATTAAGCACAAGCATTTGGATGGTACCTTAAAATGTAAATAAATTAAAAACAGATAATTTACTGTGAAATGATCCTTGTCATTCTGTAATCCTTTAATCATATTATGTTACATTGATCATCGTCTGTGCCTCAAGCTTTCATGTCTTGTGCATAACTAAACACAAACAAATTACGGTCTTGCAAAGCCACCTGTGGTTGATGGACGACTTCTTCTATCTCAATTTCCTTTTCAAACAGTAACTCTGGCTGAACTGTATCTTTCCAGCGTCATCAGTACAACTTAAATAAGTTCAGTCAAGAGAAGGACCAACAATAACTTTGATAACTGGGACAAAAAGTCTCAATTTCATTTTTGTACCTTTTTTGTTACCATTTCTGTGAAACAGTTATTTTTACCCTTCAACAATGGCAGGCTCCTTTATCTCAGCTCTGTTTGTCCTTTTCAAAAAAAACAAAACAAAAAAAACCCATCATGAATTTCTACAACTGATTAACTACTCTAAACTTCCTCCTGCTTTCCTCTTTATATTACTCGAAACTGAATATCTCTCGATCTTCAGTTTCAGAGGCATCAGCTTGGAAACTGTCATGACTCAACAAAAAAGCTCAATCCAGTAAAACTAGCCAACATAATTGACAGCAGAAATTGTGGGAGGGAGGATTACCTTTGCCTTCGTCGTCTTCAGGCTGAGCTGGCCTACTTCCTTCAACAGCAGCTGCTACATCCGGAGCTGAAATGCGGAACTCAATTTTCCTCGGACCGGCGGCGTGGGGCTGCTCAAACACATCCGAGGGCTGCAGAGTCGCAGCACTGAGGACAACAAAGACAATCACTGCTACCCTCTACTGCAATCTCTAAAAATAACCTACAATAAAACTGAGCTTCTGAGCCCCTTACGGTTCAGGATATTTTGTTCTGGTCAACCTGAGATATTTCCCAGTCCACAAACATGTGGCCAGGAGACTGTGTGTTTGTGTATATTTATAGTTTAGTAACAGAGTTTGTGGCCTGTCATTAAGGGAGTGTGTGAGTGTGTGATGCTGAAACAACAAGTCTCCAAGCCGCACGAGGCTGTGTTTATGAGGAAGACTTATTATCTGGAGGTTTTTGCCCTCTCTCTTTAGCTGCCTGTGAATACTGTCCTGAGATGAGCTATGCGTGAGGACTGTGACATGCATGAGTGCCTTTGGTCTACCTCTGAGAGTCTGGCTTGGGAGCATAGAGTAGATCCTTGATCCTGGGCTTCTTTCGTTTTGAAGCTGTTTTTGGTCTCAAGGGTCGCTTGCATGCTTGGTTGACCAGGCCCATCAGACGAACAATCCTGAAATAAACCAAGCATAGGGAATAAGGGGGAAATCGTCCAACTTGGTCCAAAAAATAAAAAATAAAAAAATCTATGAAGCTAGTACTGTAATCACACATTTGCAAATGTATATGGATAGTTAAATATCTGCTGTAATCAGATTTAGAAATGTATAAAAAAAAAAAATTCTCTAAATTTATATTCTGATTTGTAAATGTGCAGAAGGATCATTGATTTTCCAGGTCTCTGGAGCTCAGCTGGAGGGCTGGGACATCACTTTGGTGATTATCTTCTATAACACGTCAGTCTAAAATCATCCATAGGTGGTCAACTAGGGAGGAGACCTGGTGACCTGGTGACCGCAAAGACAATAGTATATGATTCACACTAGTTTTTTTTTTACTCATCAGACCATTCAGCATCCTCAGACCCTAACACTGGAGGCACAGCCGTTCTGGAAGATACCACTCCCATCAGGACAGGAATGTTTCATCACACCATAAAGGTGATCACTCAGAGCAACTTCATATCGATTGGCAGTGACCCAAACCATGCCAGTATCATTCCACTGACAGCCAGCCAACGCCGTCGATGTAAGGTTCAAAGATTCATATTTGCCCTTTAGTTTGTCACCTGCTGCTAAAGTGGAGCAAAAGTCAGACACGAAAATCTTTGCATTTACACAATTGTGGATCTACACGAGCTTTCTGCATATTTAGAAAATATGACAGGGAGTGAGATACAGATGTGAAAGTCTCCACACACGTTTGCAACTAATCTTTTCTCTAGAAAGATTAATACTGATGAATAATATGTTAATACGCCGGCATGACCGTTAGCTATGATGAGGTGCAAAACTATCTGAAAGCCAGTCTGACTGTCTCAAACAGTGTTTGTGCTGCACTCTGTCGTCGCCTCACCTCTCTTTGTCTTCGTCGTCTCCACTCTCATACTCGGATTCTTCCTCGCTGCTCATTTCCATCTCCTCCTCTGGTAAAGGGGGATAATCGGGAGGGAAGGGAGGAGGCATGGGGATGGGTGGAGCAGGAGGCAGGAGTTCAAACTGCGGGAAAGAAAATTACATGGCTTAGCATACAAATGGGAGAAGCGATGGCTGATTTTGATTTTAAATTAAATACAGATATTTTAAATTCGACAACAGTCAAAGGAGACGACTTTACGGTACTAAAAACAACAATTATTTTTGCAGTTGAGCAACCTGACGACCAGCTTCTAATAACTAATAAAATGTAAGAAAATGAGCGCACAATAGAACCAACGTGTCAGAGGAAAAAAGGAAACTCCTAGCACAGCTGGACACAGCATTCCCGGACATTTTGCATGAGAGAGGATCTCTCCCTTCACATCCTATCAATTGTTTTTTTTGTCTATGACTTTGACATTTTGAACATTGGAATTTCCTTGAATATTGAGCATCATTGCTCTGCTTCTGAACCACCATGTCAGTTACATACAGTTAAATGTAAAGTTTCTGTTGTATTCTCTGTCTCTGCTGTTTTTGCTGCTTGCATGTGTACAGTATATGAACCCTTTTGTAATCACTAAGGCTGGAAAAGACGAGTGAAAGCCTGACTTTAATAATTAACGGACCCTCTAATAGCAGCAGCCTCCATCAGACCTTGGCTGTAGCTGCTTCTGACACTTCCAAATGGTTTTTGGCATCTTTTTGGACCGCTCCTCTTTACAAAGCTGTTTCAGTCCATCAATATTTCTGGGATGTTTTGATTAAACACAATTCCTCAGGTCATGCCACAGAATGAAAACCGAGTTAAGGTCAGGTCTCTGTCTTGCGAGTTTCATCCTTTTAACCATCCTTCTGTTGATCTACTCGTGTGCTTTTTGTCACTGCCCTGTTGCATCACCCAACCTCCCCTGAACTTCAGGGCATGGACTTCTTGCCTGCATTTCTCCTGTAAAATTCATTATTCCTTCAATGATAGCAAAGGAAAGTGTTTTGGGACAGGCGGTTGATTTTCTTTTCTCTTTTCCTATTTTGCAAACCTTTTTTGTGGACTGTAGCGCTTTGGGGTGTCCTTCCATTAACACAATTCTTTCTCAGCGCTTTTCTAACAGTTGAGACATCAAAAAGGATTTCACAAGTTTACCAAGAGATTTCTGCAGGTACTTTTATGTTACCCTCGGGTTGTTTTTTCACTTCTTGCAGGACTGCACACTGTGTTCTTGTGTGATCTTTGCCCACTCCACTTCAGCTAAAGTAGCAACCTGTCCTGAATTTGTCCTATTTGTATGCACTTTGCAGACTGATGAGCACTCAGGTCTTTAGAACGGCCGTTGCAGCCTTCTCCAGCTTTGGGTATAAAGCCTGCTGTGATTTTGTTGAGGTATGGTTCATGCCAACCAATCATTTGAGGGAAGAGCAGCACCTGCATCTGCTTTACTGAAACACCAAACTCAAAGTAGTTTTTGGAGAAGTTCTGAATGTGAATATTTACTCATTAGTTTTCCCTGTTTGTGTATTATTAGTTTACTCAGACTGTGTCTGAATAAAGTACTCATAAAATACCTTTTATGAGTACTCAGTGTAGAAATACTGATCATACTAAAGTGTTCCTGCATCTGAAAGTGTGACGTGAACACATGAAAGTTCTGATGATTAATAAACAAGCTAACTAGTACATTTGTATATTTATATGTGCATTTTGACAAAAAAAAGAATATGAACTATGAATGAAAAGAAAGTAGGAATATTTTGGCTGATCTGGGAAAAGTGCTCACATTTACTGCTCAAACATGTTCTTTTTACATTTAAGAACTTTCAGTCTCCGTATTTGGGAGAGTCAAAAAGTTAAGGAAAGGTAGGGATCTATAGTTCTGCTCATCAACCTAAAGACACACAGCTGAGTGTTACTGCCTTAACAAGCTGTCTAACTCTCAGAAGTACATTTTGTGAAACATAACACCTGCTTTTATAAAAACATTTACACACTTGGAAAGAGCTTTACATTCAGTGATGGTGTACAGAAGCTTACCATGGGTGGTCTGGCTGTGATTGGGCCAAAAGGACATGGCAAATTCATCTTGTTCATCAGATGAAGTACCTGTATAGTTTGAGATACGAGTTTGAGAACAGTGAAAATTCATAGCACAGGCTGGGGGGAGAGAGCAGGTAATATAAATATATATTGCCGCTCTCAAACAGGCAGCCGGAAACTCGGGCTCCATATGTAAAACAGATTTCCAGGCTTTCGCATACAAATACGAGGATCAAGGTGAGATTGAGGCTCGAGTGAGATGCCTACAATGAGGCAGAGCACCGGGAGAGCTTCTCCGAAACACACTAGCACCACCAAGCTGCTGACACGGGGAACAGCAGCAATTAAAATCCAGGCAGCGCGGCTCCCAGGGAAATGTTAAACCCATAACTCATGCCGCCCACTTATGGTTTATTATTAATACTTGCTTCCCAAATTGAGATTTAAAAAGGCAAATGTTTGCTGTTTGATCTTTAAGAGCCTGGATGCAGTTCAAAAACCTCTGGGACACTTATTCCAGAATCATATTCCTATTTTACAATATAAATGTAGGGACTCGAAATGCTGTCACATTAGCTTGAGTTTTTTCTTTCCTGCACTAATTCCCACTTACCAAAAATGAACACAGGGACATCATTATTATGGCCAGCATCTGCGCATCAAGGTAAAATAACAAATAAAACCACACAAAGGAAGCTGTGTTTACTCACTTGAACATAAAACTTTGGCACGCTCATGAGGGCGTGTGTTATATTTGTCAGAATGCCATTAGAGGGTGGTGGATATAAATATTTCAAAGTGGGATTTGATTGAAACTTCAACCTGTAGGAGACAAAGAGAGGGGGAAAAAAAAGAGTGTTAGTTTAAACCTGCAACTCTCTGCCTTAAACACAATAAAGCCTTCACTGAAAAACAGTCACGAGAAAAAAAAAAAAAGTATGGAAATTAGCGTGGAAACAACTGACGTTTTGAATACATCTGAAGGAGCAAACACTCGATCCATTTCAAATGAGTGCATACAGATGAAGGTGATGTACTCTAAACAAATTCAGTCATTTTCTCAATTTCTATACACAAAGCAGTCAAACGGGAACGAAGCATGTACACTTCTATATTTATCTCCTTCACCTTCAAATCTAAAATTGGAATCCAGATTAAAGCACAAGTGATCCGAGTCTGCTCTGGGGAACGACAGGCGGAAACGGTCTGAAGCCAAGAAATCCTAAAAAGGACTAAACCACGCTTGGCCGGTGACCAGACAGGAAAACACCCAACCTTTAGGAATAATGTGCTCTGTACTAGCAAATCAAAAACAGTGTTTTGGGGTTACGCTGTTAGTTTATGGCTTTACGGAGCATGTCCCTTGCAGTCTCTGATTCAACTGTAAAGTCTGCATCACACCAAGGACTGCTTGAAGATCATTTTAGGCCATCTGCTCCAAGAATTAATGCTGAACCAGAAGTGACTTTTGAAGAGGATAATGATCCTAAGAACAGCAGCAAATCCACCAAAAAATGGTTTCGGCATGAGAAACGGAGAGGTAGAGGAGAAGGAACGGTCTCGTCAAAGCTCAGATGTAATCCCACTGAAATCATGGGATTAAATCATGCAAGAAAACCCTCAAACATCCTGAGAATGAATGAATATTGCATATAAATTGGTCAAAAGTTAAAGCAAGATGATGTCAGAGACTGGCAGACAATTATGTAACACGTCCCTGTTTTGTTTTTTGTTCTTTTTATAAGCACTGTTCAAAGATAATCACGCGTTTGCTTTCTCAAATACTTTTTATGGGATAAACTTCTTCACATGACTATATGTCAAAACAGTCACACATCAGTGTGTGGCCCAGGCAGTGGCCCTACCTCTTGCTAGGAGGCCTGTCATTAAGATTAAAAGCACAAGCCATGCCGTGTCAGCACAGCAAGGTTGGTCCTCGGGAAATAGATTTCTTAAGGTGCCAATCTACACAGCATGGGACAACAAATTCACCTACACTCAAGACTAATGAGCAAAGACTGAAGGTAGGAGAGAGTTATTTAATTTGCCACTAGAAACAGCAGTTAAAGGTGCGGAGGCCTGGTAAATGGTGCCTTAACAGCACTCCAACTCACCTTCGTCATCATTTGATTTAGTGAATATAGATTCTGTTGTGTTGCGGCTTGAAGCCACGTCATCAGCAAGATGTTTTTCCCCACAAACATTTCTCCTTTGTTCCAGCGCTCAACCACAACTTCTCCAATTAGAATGAAAGCAAGCTGAAGTTAAGGACTTAACCACAGAGCCTGACCGATACTGATATTTAAGGATTTTAAAAAGTCATTCTGATCTTTTGAACCACTGTTTTTTTTTTTTTAGATTTTCCAAACATTTGCAACATGTAGTCATTTATTTACCCGACTTGACTGGATCAGCTGGTTGTTGTGCTTGTGGTTCCAAACACGTGCTTCTTGTGTTTAAAATTGAAAAACAGGGATGTTGCAAAGCGCCCTCTGGTGGGCAAACTATGAAACATCAACACTCATAATATAGTTGAAGGGTGTTTCTCCCATTTCCTCTTTACTTTTAAAACGTTCCCTTACCGACCATTATGAATGCAGCTAATATTATTGGTCGCTAGCAGCAAACAGCTAGTAGGGGTCGCCGATAAAGTCGGACTGTGGTTGTATGCCTCTCCCAGCTCAGTTTTTTCCAGTTTGCATCAATGTGAAATTTGCAAGATGATTAAAATCTCCCCTTCTGCTCTTTAATTATTAATGGCCAGGAAAAAAAATACATGTTTTGCAACGCATCAGCATATGAGTCTGTCTGATTTGCACCTACTCAAACAGACTTTACTTATTTCTTCTAAAGAAAACAACGTAAAATTGTTTTCTTAATTATTAGCATATAATTTGCCACAGAACAAATTGCAAAAATGTAAATGTGTACAAAATGCAGTTCTAGCCTTTCTGCTTATACAATGATTGAATTAAGAAAATGAGCATAGCTGACCACTATTTTAGAGTCCCCTTTTTTTAAAAGCACAGATTAATGTATTTTAAATTCACTTAATATCCCTCAATGTATTATTTAGTCCATAAAAGGAACCAAAGACTAGTGAAAAACAGTGAAAAACATCAGAGTTCTCCTTCTGCAATCACATTTTTGCTGTACAGGAGATTTAAAATACGCCGTCATTGGTGAACTCAAGCTCAAAATAACCAGCAAGTGCAGCTAGCAGGACATCTCAATTTGTCCCTAATCCAACCTTTCTACAAGCTCTAACACACCTAAATGCAATATACTCGTCTAACCAGACAGCACATTCTCTCAGTTTGTGCAGACTAGTATTAGAATATGGAGCTCTTAAGTCTGGGTTGCTGTAGCAGCAGCAGCAAGACAAACTGTCAGAAATGGAGTGAAAGGTATCAAAGACCACCTGGTCCCACCAACTGGCAGGACAGACGGCCTGTCAGGCGCTCAGTGGCAGCCTGGCTATCTAATTGGACACAAGGCGTTTGACAGCTCCCAACTACAGCTCTCAGATTCTCATCCAGGTTTACTGTCAGCCAGCCTCCAGGCAGTTTCTGCATAGCCAAACTGGCAACACTCTGACCGCAGTTTGGAGAACATGTGTCACACATGCATATTTAATCGAATAAGACAGAGTTTGGGCAGGTAATGACTCACAAACTCTGGGTAATGGGAGACAGGGCCTGTCACCAAAAGGCAGAATGCAATATAGTGTTTTTGTTTTCTTTTTTTAACCCCACAAAATGGCAAAAAGAACAAAGACTAGAAATCTACAAGGTATCTAATGAATAATGCACTAGAGAATAACATCAGCCAAAAAAATAAAAATAAAATAAAAAACAAAACAAGTGATAAAAATAAAATGTTTCCTTCCCTCATGTCACACCAGCTTCATGATGACATGCTTTCATTCTTACCCGAGACTCGGTGCAACGCCCGTCTCTATGATGGGAATATTTGGCTTTTTACTCTCCTGCTTCTTCTGCTCTTGTTTGACATTTTCACCGCTACAGAAAGGCAGAGGGGAGGTTCAGACCACTACAAGGGATGCAATCATCTGCTGTTAACTGACAGAGGCATTAACAGTCCATCAATTTACATAAGAATGAAGGTCTGTGCAGCCCGGGGTTATTCAGACAGCTCACCTTTCTGACACAGGCGGGTCCTTTAGCACTGTTATGTGATCTTGGCCTTTTGCAAACTCCACAATGAGTGTCTGATCAAGAACCTCTAACTGATGGAGTCTGCTTAGAGCCTATAAAAAAAAAAAAAAAGATGTTAAGGGGACTGAAAAAGACCATACAGGACAAAGTGAGAGAAAAACCAGAGGAAGTCTCAAACAAAACGCTTACCCTTGCCGCTGACTTTTCACTCCTAAACGTTGCAAAGGCTGCATGTTTCTGTGGAAATGGACAAACATGTTCAGACTGCCTGGCAACTCAAATGAATGTCAGGATGTGAGATACAGCTCATGGGATAATCGGTGAGGAGAAACGTACCAAGCGGCCCCTGTTTGAGAAGACTCTGACTGACTCAGCTCCGAAATACTTCAGGAGGTCTTCCTTCTCTTCCTCGCTGAGCTCAGCTGGTAAGTGGTGGACAAGCAGTGTTTTACTGCAGTTTGTTTGGACTGGGTCTTCATTCATTTTGCTGCAGGACAGCAGTAAGAGAAATGGCAGCAAGAGAAATGGCAGCAAGTTAAGCTCACAAACCTCCAACAGTGAGCAGCACTCACCTCCTGTGTCCAGTGATAACCACTACCTAATAAGCAACCTTTCACCTAAAAGAGCAATTTCACAGGCTAACTGGTGGTGCAATGCCTCTTGATACTGTCTGCCCCACTGATGCTTTTGACCGGCCCTATGTTCAATATCTAAATCGTTTAAATTGGTGCCAGCCTTCGCATACAATCATATATAATAGTCCTGTGACCATACGAGTAGTGAAGATTTAGGTTACACCAGATGCAGCACATCAGTCTGATACTAACGCTGATGTATTAGACTGGACATCTGACACGTGCTTCTAACAGGCTGAGCAAGCCTCTGTTCAACCCCTAGCAATCGTTAAAGACAATGAGAAATGTGCGTGACTGCAGGCTGAGGTACTAGGTTTAGGCTCATTTATAGAAAAACGTTGGTATTTATTTAAACAAATGATGCCGAATTAATTAATGAATTATGGTCATTTAAAAAAAAAAAAAAAAAGCTGAAGTGAAGCGATATAAGACGTGCTGCTTTTTCCACTAGCAAAGCCAAGTTTAATATGCCTTTCCTCCAATAGCTGCTCTACTCCACGATGACTAAGTCCTTACCGTAATGTGCCGCTAACGCTGGTACTACACGGAGCTAACGTTAAGCTAATTTATCTCAGCCTTTATATGTTCTGGACACTTTCGAGAACCAAAGTAAAGATTTTAAAACATAAAACAGAGTTCCAAACCGCAATAAACCTTTCTGATCAGAAACTTGCCTCCAAAACCAGCCAGTAAACAAACCCACTTCCGTATTCTCTTCTTCTTATAACGTTTGACAGCATCAGGAATGTACATTAGCGCCACCCTGTGGACTGGAGTATAAAATGCCTAACTTCTTTTTGCGAGTCCCCCTTCCTCCGGGACTCTCGTACAGAACACGCATATATGTAAATATAATTTTAAAATGTACTAATATGTAATATTTGATAGTAATACATAGCTCACTGAAGCTTCTTTCATCACTTATTTGAAAGCTAAAGCTCTAGTGTTTATTATGAAGGAAATACCGGAAGTAGTTGGTGTAGTCATTCAGTTAGACCACTATAGAACATACACGGTAACAATAAATGGTTAGTTTTGGTCTCATGTTTTATAGATGAACTTAAATTATAGCTCGCATTCTGTATTCCTTGTTCCTCTAGTGCGCATCATTTTAATACTGATTTAAGTATTAAAATGATGCGCACTAGTGGCTTCAAGTGAAGACTGACAATGGGAGGCAAACCTGAGCAAAGCAGTCGAATTAATAAGCCGATAACGTGTTACAGTAAAGACTGACATGATACCTTCTCATTTCCCACAGAGATGGCTACTTGAAGATGCGTGTTTTTATCGCCCTCTAGTGGTTACAATGAATGACTAAATTCGTCAAGCCAAAGGTGAGAGCACGTGGACACTTCCAATGACTACCTCCAAAATACAACGACAAAAATCGAGGAAATAAACAAATACGGGAACCTGTCAGCGTGCCTGCTCATTTCGAGGTTTCTTGTGCACCCACACGTCCAGCCGATACATTACGATTTAAAAAAAGAAGAAGAAGCATATTTAAGCTTCCTGTACCAAAAAAAAAATCTTATTTTTTCTTTTTTTAAATTATTAAATCACAATACGTAGATATCGATTCATAGAAATTTGTTACAAAATTGCTGAAAACAATATTTTTTATGCTAATTGCTCTTTCAAAAGTACAATAAAGTACACACTTTCTTCTTCTTTCCCGGTCATGGATTCTATATCATTTAGTACAATCCATGTATAAATGCTATAAAAAAATTCAGAGGCACAATAAATTCACAGCTCTATGCAGTATAATGCGTTAGTGGTGATTTTTCACCAGCAGGTGGCATACTCACTACATCAGACTCTGATTAGTCTGACTGCTCTAAGCAGGTTCAGCAGTAACTTCCAGATTCTCCCTTAAGCCACAGTTATATTGTATTTTATTATTAAACAAAACAGTGCGATGTGATTAAAGCTAAGCGTGTTTTAATAATACAAAAAAACCTGTCTAATGTAACTGACCATTTTCTAAGAAAAACAAGTTTACAGTGTTCTTGTTTGTTTATATTGTATGAATTCTGATCTGTTACTGTCACAGAGACTCAAGTTAAGATCTGTCCTTCTCCTGTCCAGCCTCGTGAAAACATCCAGGTTCCTATCCCCACCTCTGAGAAAATCTCCCTACACCTCTCGAGGTCCCTCCAAATTCCTGGCCAAATGAGGCCTTTTCTTTGACGAGCGACGCGAGGGCATTCCTCATCAGGGGGACACAATACCCCCTTTCACCGTGGCCTGGCTCTGAAATTTCACAGGTGATGGGAGGAACGGCGGACACTCGATCCTCCCTCCCCTCTCCAGTGTAACACATCAGCCTGAGGAAGCGGGAATGTGGCTGCTGCATGGAGAAAGAGAAAAAATGCGGAGTGTGGAGCACTGACTCAGTATCTGTTGACTGTGCTGAGAGCATTATTTCAGGGACTAAAGATGCAGATTGTTAATAATTTGTGATGAAATCGTGATGTTTGACATATCAGAGGTGGCTCAATCGCACCGTTAATAAAATGCAAGCCCCACCCTACATATGGGTTTTAAGGAAAGAGGTGAAAAGCAGGGCATGGACTACTAAAACTGTAAAAGAGTTTCAGGTAGTGAGAGAGATGAAGATGAAAGGCTGTGGCTGCCTCTGTAAGAAATCTGAGGAAATGACACAATTAGAAAAAGGCCCCTGTCTTTCTCAGTAGGACATTTTAAATGCAGAGAGGCCCCCGTGGGAGATATTGATGCTCCTACTTGTCATTTAGCCAATCCTCTCATCCAGACACACTTACAGCTTTGGGATGCAGAGTAAGATTCTCATTTCAGCCCAAAAGAAAAAAAGCTTAGCAGCCTTTCAGTGATTTATTGGAAAATCAAACAGAGTCATTTGGAGACGTTAAGGCTCAATATAGAAGCAGCATGCTCCTTTTAAGTGGAGGTGTTAGATCTATTATTTTTATTTCCATCACTGCTGCACTGCTTCTCTGTCTCTCTCAGAAAACACAGTATTACTGTTTGTTTTATTTCCAAAGCTCATTTTGATAGTTTTTATGCCTGCTAACTCGACATTTGTTACTACAGCCAGGAAACTGGTTGGTGGAAGCAGTAGAAAGCAATAACAATCATGGCACATGAGCTGAGTTGATCTGGATAGTATATGTCAACTGTATTTCAGTATTTAAAAAAAAAAAAAAAAAAAAAAAAAAAAGCATTGCATATATGAAGGTGTCCACTTAAAGTAACATCCTCTGGAAAAGTGTATGTAAGTTCTTACTGCTGTGCCATCAGTGTGGTATTAAAACATGACAACAAACAACAACAACAAGCCTGTAAATCTCCCAGACTTAATCTGTAGTCTTCTGATTTCCTCTACTTCATGAAATTTCTTGTAGACTTGGCACAAGGTGGGCTCGCTCCCCCCTCCTGCCACACAACAACAACAACAATGCGTTTTGGTCTTTGCACAGAAAAAACTATAAATGCTTTTGTCAGTGCTGAGCAGGACAGGCAGGTGAGGTCTGGTGATGAACAGTGTTGTGGAAATGGTGTTTGACGTGTGATTAAGGCATGAACAAGACCAGAGGCAGGGGTTTTCTATTTGTAATCACTGATATTAAATCCTAAGGAGATATCCTGATTTGGGTAGTTAGCTGAGGCTAAATGAGGCTAATGCGGGATTTGTGGTACTGCGTTTGTGTAGGTATTTGTCAGAATGACCTTTGCAGATGTACTTTTGAGCAGTCCCCCCCAAAAAAACACGGTGAGTGTCAGGTGTAAGGATTGTGACCAAGATGCCCAAACAGGTGTGTGAAACCTCTTGAGATCTGTAAGTCACGTGACAGTGATCCTGGCTTAGAAAGAGACACGGTGACAGTTTACTGCAAGTTTTTGTTGTTTTTAATACTTTCTTCCTCTTCACTATAAAATAATTCTTTGTATATTCTTCCTTCACTTCATCAGCGGCTGAGCTAAAACACCAACAACAGCAAAAATGTGAAGAAGAGCAGTTTTTGACTCTAAACCCAGTGGTCACAGTGTTGGTCTGCAAAGCTGTGTGTAGGCTTTTTAAGGGACCAGCACACAACCGTGCTGTTCCTGGTACTCAGCTGTGTTGTCAACAGCGGACCAAGAGTTAGGAAGTTCTGGCCTAGTGCCAGTTACCAGATTATGGTTAGGTTTGAGGTGTGAAGATCCGGGCCTGTTTGGGCAAAGAATTAGCACTTTTATCCTTATTTATGGACCAAATATGACCTGAACTGAGCAAAAATGAAATTTTGAAAAATTCGCTAAATTGCTGCTTTACTTAGTCAGATGTTACAATAATAGTTTATAATGCGATATGAAGTGACCTTGCTTAGGTGTTTGTGTTGAATTAATTATGTTTTATGTTGATGTTAATCTACCAGACACAGTTTCTCTCCTGGCTATTTAAAGTGAAGGCACAAGGATTTAGGGGAATGCTTGAAATTCTACTTGCCTCTTCAGTATTGCATCTTTTTTCCCCGAGTTTGCCCACCAAAATACTTTCCTGCGTGGTTCTACCCACACAAGAAAAATACTGGAAACTACACACACCGACTCCTGTTTGTGAGTTTGAGGGACAACCTGAAAAAACAAAAAAAGAAAGAACCTTACAGCATTTCAGCTGGAAGAGCGATCCGAATAAATTCAAATAAACCTATAAGAAAACGCACGCTTCCTTCATATGTGATGAGTGTTTTTGCCCAGAAATTCAAACTAATTTGGGAGCAAAATAATCTCTTCAGGCTCTGCACCTTCAACAGGGTCCTACAGTCCTCATCAACTCCCCATGACCAGTTTTCCCTGACTGGACACACAAGGATTTAGGCTAATACCCCTTAGACAGTAAACTCAGGTCATGCCCAGCCTCTGACGCTTTAAATGGACTCTTTCATGGTTGGGGGCAATGTACAGGGCAAAAGGGGGCTCTGTGGTGGGATAGTGTGTATTTCCAGAACCCATCATGGAAACAGCATTGAAGAACTTAGACTCCACTATAACATGCCTCTATTGTGCTTGTACAAATATGTCACATCAGACTTGGTGGTGCTGATTGAGACATGTCTGTTTGTTTGTTTTTTGAAATTTCCTTTTATACATATTTTTTAAATAGTCTTTGTTACTTTAGTATAGACAGACCTAGTTACCCGTTTCCCAACCCTGGGTTAAAGTATTCTAACTGACTGTCTGCTCTGGCTTCACAATGAAGATGTGACAGATAACTTAACATATTTGCCCAAACGTCAAACTATTCCTTTCACAGTGAGTGCACCTAGCTTTCATTTTGCTAGTTGCATGCAGAGCAGGCAGCTGAATCCCTTCCTCTTCCTGTCTGTCTGTTTGAAACTTTGCATGTGTGTGTTTGACAAAGGCCATCTCTCGGATTGGTGTGGAATGCAAGCACACAGTCTTCGCTCTCCTCTCTCTTAGAGCAGCAATCTTTCGCTCCGGTCATTCATGGTTATAGAAGTGTAGAAGCCACAGTAAATATTCAAACAACAAACATTCACTATTTATATATTTGTGTGTTGTAAGTCGTGACTTTCACAGAGGCACCTGCCAGTAACTAGGACTGATTGTTACTAGAATTTAACTATTGTGTGAAATGGTAATCGCTGAAATAAATAAATAGCAATTTATTATTGCCTGTTAGTCAATACACATTAAACAGACTTCCATGGGACTAAACACGCCTCATGATTCAACAGCTTGTAGAACAACGCTTAACAGTGATATTTATTGCATGTTATCAGTCTCTCACATTGTTGTGGAGGAATTCGGCCACCTGCTCTTTACGGCGTTGCTTCAGTTCATTGAGGTTTGAGAGCATTCATTTGTGCACAGCGCTCTTAAGATCCCACCGCTGCTTTTCAATCAGGTTGAAGTTTGGACTTTTTTCTCTTTCAGCTGTTCTGTAGCAGATTTGTTGCTCATTGTCCTGCTGGATGATTTGAGACAAGCTTTAGTTGTCAGACAGATGGTCTCAACTCTGGAATCCTTTGGTGTACAGTCATCAAGTTAACTCGATGACTGCAAGGTTGCCAGGTCATGTGGACGCAAAACAAGCCCCAATCATCACCCCTCCACCACCATGCCTGACGGCGAGTATGAGGTGTTTGTGCTGATGTTTGAGTTGTTCATTAGCTTTAACAAGTTTAACAAAGTTCCAAAGTTTTTTTCTTTTATAGAGGCGCTCACATTTGCTGATGATCACTGACCAAATACTTGTGATTAATCGCACCTGACTGCTACTTACCCTCTTAATTGCTGTGGAAACAGTAAGGATGTACTTAGTTTTACACATGACTGCACACAGTAACTCTTTTTCACATGACTTTATATTGGTACAGTGGTGGATGCCCTTTAACCATGGCCAAGATTTTCAAATAAAAGGGTCAAATTATGCCCAAGTAAGGCCTGTAAGCCAAAAACTCGGCCTAAAAAATCAGTAAAAAGTTCTGCACAGTGTATCAATGTATTCTTTTAAAATTAAGGAATTTTTTGTAATAATATCCATCCATCCATCCATTTTCTTCCGCTTATCCGGGGCTGGGTCGCGGGGGCAGCAGCCCAAGCAGAGAAGCCCAGACCTCCCTCTCCCCAGCCACCTCCTCCAGCTTATCCGGGGGAATACCAAGGCGTTCCCAGGCCAGCCGAGAGATATAATCTCTCCAGCGTGTCCTGGGTCTGCCCCGGGAGGATTATTATTAGGATTAGGATTATTTTTGTAATAATAATAATGATAATTACAGACTAATGTAAAGACAGAAAATATTTTCCTTTTCTTTTACCTTAAAAAATATTTTATTTTGTTTTTAGCTTTCATTTTACAGTGGATCACTTTCGGCGAACAAATCTGGTTGTGAACACAGCCTAGAAACAGAAACCAAGGTCCAATATACAGAAGTTTTGAACTGTAAATTATGCAAAACTACTCTAGTAGAGTCCATAGCTGGAAACTAGTATTGTAGTTCCTATTTGAGGCTGATTAAATTGCAGCAGTTAGACCAAATGCAGAAATTATCTTCAAGATTTTGACATTATCGAAAGCTTCAGAGATAATTATGTCATCTAAGTCTTCTTTCAGGTTTTGGTTGTATGCAACATGTGTACAAAGTACAACGATGTTGATGGGAATGACATTTGTTCAGTAACTCTTTAGTAATGTGATTATTTGAATTTCTTCCACAGTGAGCCTAAACGTCATTGAAACCACCGAGGCAACACAATTCAGCTCAGTTAACATAGAAAAATTAGCAAGACAGCTAACAGAATCATACCAAATCCTTTCATTTTAAAGCATCTGCTAAGTAGTTGCTTACTGCAAACCAGCAATGCTGGTGGTTGCTTCTGCTAGATTCAATTTCCTTGTGTTTAAGTCATTTAACAAGACAGTCTGTCTTTTGAGACGCCATAAAAACATCCCACAGACATATGAATGATGAACTGAATGTCCCAAGCTGACACTGCATATAAATTATGTTTCAGCCAGTCACAACAGGCACCACATGCTGTTTGTGTTGCGTTTAATTTGTGTCAGAGTGGATTACAAAGTCATTGTGCTGACAGATATAGTGGATCAAGCCATGTGAAAACTGAAGATTCATGTGGCCTGCAGATGTTCCATATTGGAGGTACTATGAAGTTATAATTTGAATGTCATTATAAGTTACGCAACAGTTACTATAGTTTGAGTCTCTTTGTAAGAAATATTCTAGCATAATGTCTGTTTTCCCCTTGAGCCTAAACAATGCTTAGAAAAAGGAGATGTGGCATGTGATATTTAAAGATGCACATTGTGGATCTGGATAGCGCAAGTTGGTAATCATGGCATAGAGTGGTTCTCGGGTACTGAGCTAACCTCTCATTCTCAGGAGTCCTTGCAGCTTATCGGAGTCCGGGCAAAGACGGAAATAACATGAACTGGAGAGCTGTTGTTTAAACAGCATTTCCCAACAAGCATTTGATGGGTGGTGATGGAGAGGAAATGGTAAAGTTCAGCCTACTAGGTTTTACATGATAAGCAGTTTCAGAATCAGCCCAAACATGAGCTTTAAAGTCACAACGATGTAGTGTAACTGTGTGTTAAAACACACCAAAATCACTTTGCCAAAAAGTAAAGCTGCAGTCGTAAAATCTTTCTTTTCTTCTGTTCTGCAGACAGAAGATACTGAAGAACAAATCCCCCTGATTTAGAATCGTGTAAACAGGCTACTTGAGAGATCATTTATGTCTGGCCAGTCCACACACCACTCCAGCCCTCAGCTGTGCTCTGCGATTAATGATAGTACAGGCTGCACTGTCATTGGATAGGCTTAAACAAGCTCACGAGTTTCCTTTTGTCTTCCTGACTATGCAGGGAAAGCCTTGATGAAAGAAGGCAAGAAGCGAGCAGGGGATCAAACACCGCGTCACCCACCGTGGAAGAAGACTGCAAGGGGTGAAGGGAGGTCAGGAATCCAGGGTTGAGGCAGAATGTGAGGAATGTTCCCTCCAGACCTGAACAGTGAAAACCAGCAGCCATAGAGAGATGCTATCTAAGGATTTGCAGAGCAGCAGCAAAGGGGTCAAAGTTAAAGGCTGAGCTATATTAGTGAGGGTCCAGCCCAAATGCATGAAGTCGTGTGAAGGAAGGGCCGTTTGCACCGATGAAGGGCTGCACCTTTTTCAGCAAGTAAAATGAAAACAAGCTGTGCATGACTTTCAAATTATTATTTCACATTAAAGCACGTAACTCAAAACACGTGCAGTAACATGTCAGTTGAAGCATTTTCTTCCTCCTAGTGGCGTGCTTCGACACCATTACATGATCTTCATCCATGCTGAGGTTTGAGGAAACCACAGAGGGCTCTGGGCATAAGGCTGTTAAGCTGTGGTTTATGCTAGCGCTAGTCAGCTGGTATGGTGACGGATTCTCTTAGCCTGGAATATGACTCGATCAATACAATGAAGACGTGAAAAGTTTTCAAGAAGAAAAGCTGCAATAATGATTTGAATTCCTTTTAAAGTCTACATGATAGTTTTACCCTTCGTTTGAACAGGACTGAGAGTTTATTTATTTATTGCCTCTGTCAGGAAGTAGTTAGTCACAGCAGTGCTTTGAGCGAGTCACTAATGGCAGAATGTTCACAACAACAATGCTGAGATCTGATCTTTAGCAGATGTTTAACACGTTCAACATGATGTTTGTGTTAACATGTTTGCATTCACTGATTAGTGTCAAATACATACAGCTGAGGTTGAATAGCCTTTCTTTAAATCAGGGAGTTACTTTAAAAAATCATTAGAATTGCATATATTAAACTTTAATAATGAAAACATATCAAATGTCACTGATACATTTGGGTCAGGAGATTTCCTCTCCATTGTCACTAAGTGCTTACTCGAGGGAGAAATGTCTCTAAAATACTGTAAGGTCTTTCCCTTGTCATGTAAAATGATCCCATTGCACGATAGTCTCCAGTATACCTTCACCAGCCACTTTTCGATGCAGCTGTTCAACTGCTTGTTAACACAAATATCTAATCAGCCAATCACGGGGCATCAGCTCCAAACATTTAGGCTTGGAGATCTGGTCACAATGACCTGCTGAAGTGTGAACGGAGCATCAGTGATTTAAATGACTTTTAATTTGATGTTCATAGTCACTTAAATCACTGCTGATAGGATTTTCCCACAGAACCATCTGTACGGTTTAAAGAGAATGATCTGAAAAAGATTTATTTATTTTGGGTAAAAATTCCTTGTTGATGCCAGAAGTCTGGAAAATCGTTTTCAACTGGTCTGAGGTGAAAAGCAACAATAACTGACCCCACAAAGCTCGAATGATTTCAGAATCATGGACATGCAGCCAGCAAATCTGCAGCAACTGTGTGATGCTGTCATGTCAATGTGGACCAAAATCTCTGAGGAATGCTTCGAGCATCTTGCTGAATCTATGCGATGGAGATATAAGGCAGTTCAAGGAGGGAGAAGCAACATGTACGTGCACTCAAGTGTCTGGTGAATGCATTACAAGTATATTTGTGCTCTCTGTCACTCAAAATAGGAACCAAAGAAAATAATCCTTAAAATGTCCAATGTTAGCAAATGGTGGGAGCACTTTCTGAATAGAAACCAAAATGTAAACTAGGCCACAGCACTTTGCTCAGCTCAAAGGTCCTTTATTGACAATTTTAGTAAAAAGGTCTTTTACCCTGTATTTTGCTTTGCCATCCTGTTTGATATTTTGTCAGGCCACATCATCCCAATCTGCCCGTTCAGCCTGCGCCCACCCCAAACTGCTAATTATCTCTCTAATGCAAGGGCACCTCCCAGAGTCTGACTGGACCACATTGAGACTGTAAGCACACAGCTGGATTAAAGCAGGCATCTTCCACTTTCTGCAGGCATTTCATGTCCCTTAAAGGTTGTTTCAGCCACAGATTTGTGTCTCGGCGATTGTGTTTCTTTTTTATGTAAAAAGAAACAGTTGTTTCTTTTTATGTAACACAATAATTGAGCATGATTTTATCTTTACTTCACTCTGACATTACCTCAAAGGCTTTTCCCTAAAAAATCAGATTGTCAACACTAGAAAACAGAGAAAAATTATTGAAAACAGCGATTTCAGTCCCATCAAAAAACTATTTTCCAGAAAGAAAAAAAGAAAAGAAAACAAGAAAAGAAAAGAGCAAAAACCCTCCACATTGATCTGACATAATTTAAACACCTCACAAAATATACCAAGTGAGACTTCCGTGGCATTGGGAACAAAAGGCACATACGGAGACCATTCACAAATCTGATAGATTCCAGATACGGCCTCGCAGCTGTGCTCAAAACCACTGCTGCAGAAAACAGGCGTTGATTTAATGGTAGTACACACGCATCTTTCTTCTCATAACATGATCATTTTTTGCTTTGGGACGTTAGACTCATTGTTAAGCTTCAAATGGTCTTATACATTAGCTCTTTTCATGCACTAAAATGCTCTATGCAGCCACGTGTGGGATTGCTGGGATTCACAATCCATAACAGTACTGAAGTGATATGGAAGAGATTTCCCATGCAGTTAAAGTCACAGGGCTATTTAAGGACAGCCGTAATGTGGGAAGGATGGAGAAAGATTCCCACCTCTTTACATGTCGTGCCTGCTAGTCTCCACTAACTCTCTTGTCAGGCTGGAATTCTCCAACTCATAGCTGTTGAAATCCAAATCCAATTTATTTATATAGCACATGTAAAACAGAGGTTGGAGTGGGCACAGTAAAAAGAGTGTCAGTCAACTCGGAAAAAAATCCTGTAAATGATAATCTTTTAAATATCCTGTGATGACTCATCAACCTTACATTACGTATTAGTTTACATAAAATCTTAGATATAAATAAGAGATAATAATAATGATCATTCTCTGCCAGAGAGATATAGTGTACTGTAGAGGGTGACAGAATGAGCGAAAGATTTCTTTTATGCGTCCTCAGCAGAGCTGAATCAGGCTGTTTCAGACTGCTGCCTGTTCAGTAAGTGGTGCAACAGCTGGTCAGGATTCTCCATAAACTAACAGCTTGTCAGTGACCTCCTCTCAATCACAGCTTCAGAAGTGTCCAGTTTGCCACCAATCACAGGGTCAGCCTTTCTGATCATTTATTCAGTCCATCTGATGCTGCTCCCCCAGCAGACCACAGCAAAGTACACTTCCCTCATAACAACTGAATACTAGAAAATCTTAATCATTTTGCGGCACACACTGAAGGACCCGCTCCTCCTCTTTCAGCCTGCTATCAGTGCCCAGGCACCCCATCCATCCATATCCTGTCTCAGGATTAACACAGACTGTGTGGTTATTCTCTTCCCTCTGAAATTAATCATCTCTTTGTTCTTATTCACAGAGGATTTCTTTCAGATCACTTAGTGTTTTTAGTATAATGTGATCACTGTTTTTGTCCTTGTCACATGATCTGTAAATAGTGTCTCTGCATGTTTTTACTAACTTGTGTTTAACACCAACCTGCCAGAGGGTCTGCAGGTGGAAATTAGCCCAAGGCTATAATCTGGCATATTTACATTTGTTAAGATGTTCATTAATATGTATTGCCCCTCTTTCTAAAGAAAATAAATAAAATAAATGTCACAAAATCATCCACTTGTGCTCATACTCCTCCTCCTGCCCATCATTAATGCATCCAACCACTGCAGAATCATCTGAGTATTTCTAAAGATAGCATGACCCGGACTTGTGCTCAAAGTTTGAGGTGTTCCAGGTGAACAGGAATTGATACAGCACATGAGCTCTCCCTGCTTCTTTACTGCACATCACAAAATCAGGCAGAGCACTTCCTACTTCCACTTATACATCCTGTCTGTCAGGCAGTCAGTGATCCACGAGATAGTGGATGTGTTTAGCTCTCAGTTGCTGCTGGATCATGTTAAATGCATTTGTGAAATCAAAGAAAGCCATTCTCACCATTCACCTGTCACTTTATAGATGGAAAGAAGCTCTTTGCAGCAGGTTGATGGTCATCCACTCTCAGATTTGGTCTGTATGCAAACTATAGAGTGTTGAAAGGTGTTTTTCAACTGTGGTCTCAGGACTAGTCAAGGCTAGTCTCTCCAGCACCTTCTTCACATGTGATAAAAAATGATGGTCCAGGATCAGCATTGAAACTGAGCAGCCACTGAGCTTATGCTAATTAAATCTGGCTAGCAAACTAACATGAGTAACTTATATTGGCTCAATATTTTACCTCAGTTACACTCAAGAGAATGCATATGTAACCGGTGTGTTCCTGCGTTATGTCTGACAATGAAAGGTAAAAGAAAGAAAGACCTCCAAGTAATTAACTTGCCCGCTCCAGCTCCTCTCCCACAGGGGAATTGTAGAAAAGGGCTGCATTTATTTTTACATTTAACATAAAGTACGAACTTGCATGGAACATTTGATATACGTTTAAAAAAGGACACCAACACGAAATCAGACATAACTGACAATGAAAGGTAAAAGAAAGAAAGACCTCCAAGTAATTAACTTGCCCGCTCCAGCTTCTACAACCAAATACAAACAGTAGGGAAGAGGGTTAGCTCAACCCACCACAACTTCCAAGCTAGCCAGAATTATCTATTCATGCTAGCGTTAACTGTGCCTATAACACAGACGCGGCACATACGTACTACACATTTACAGGATCTAGGAAAGACAGGCATAATGATGATAAAATTGAACTAAAAACACAACCAGAAATTTCAGGGTTGCTAAATATACAGTATGTGTGTTTTACAGTGTTGGAAAAGAAATTACACCAACCTCTCCCACAGGGGAAGTGTAGAAAAGGGGAGAGGCCAAAGGGGTACCCTGTATTTATAGGGTTGCACCAAAGAAGAAGAAGAAGAATGAGGAGGGGCTCTAACTGATAATGAACACAACTACACGCTTGGAGGTCCTAAAAGTCAGGTTTAAAAGGAATGGTTTGGGGTCACATTTTGTTTAATTATAACAATATGTAATTTATGACCCAGTTACACATATGTCCACAGTGGATACCTCCAAAGCTAGGCAGTTCACGCTAAAATAACCAAGAAGAATACATTTATATAAATCAGATTTTTCTGACATACTTTTTGCAGCATACCTGAACACTGAAGTGCAGTTGAAGTTTACTCCAAGCTTACCTTGGGGCCCTGTGTTGGATAACTTGCACAGACCCAACAGGGTAAAAGAACGTACAAAACAGACAGCTCTGGTTGGGGTTCAGGATTTGATGACTTGTTTTGATTTTGGGACTTCTTCATCAAACTCTCAGAGGGGTTAAAGGCTAAACAAAACAGGGCAACTAAACATAAAAGCAGCATGATACCTAACATTTCCATCCAACCCTTTTTCATTCAGTTCCTGACAATGAGCTAATAAGTTTGCTGGCCAAAATCACAATTGATTGCCAGGATGACAAATTCAACTCATGGACACTCATTCACCCTCTGAGCTATGATGTAGTCAATAGTTACTTTGTAAAAAAATGTTTTTACATTCATATTTTTTTTTTCAAATTCATGCCAAAATGAAAAAGTAAACATTCAATGCACAGTCCAAATACTGTTCATGCATATACTAAGTAATGTCTTTATTTATTATTTAAAGCATTTGTCGGCATTTGTGTTTTATTGTATTTATTTTAGTTTAAGACTTTTTCTAAAGTGTGCTTTGAATTTGCTGTGATTCCTGTGTTTTCAGCAGCAGCTGGTCACAAGTCATGACTGAGTGGTATGAGCACCAGCTTGCAGAAACGTGCAAGCTGCTTGACATGTCATCCATCACAGTGAAATACAGTGAATGCTCACACTTACTTTACTCTTGGTGTTATCACTGCATTGAAATGTTGATGCCTGAAAGGAGTCGTAGGATTTTCCAGCTGCCTGTGTAACTCGCTACATGGCAACTGCAACGTACGGAAAAAAGACTTTTTATTTGGAATGTAGCATCGAGTGAGTTAGTAGTGGGATAATTATGTGGTCAGTTAACTAGCAGAGGGGTTTTGATCACTTTCTGCTGCTTTGGTGTTAATGAAATAACAACAGGTGCACTAGAGGGCCAACAATGAGACAACCCCCCAAAACAGGAATGGTTTAACAGTTGGAGGCCTCTGACATTTTGTCCCTTGTCATCTTTTCTCAATGTTTTTCGCCTAGTTTCATTTGGCTAATGTCAGTGTCTACTGGCAGAATGAGTTGATACCTGGACCCTAAAGACGTTGCACAGATATTCCAGCTCTTCCAGAATGGCACATCAATACATACCATTGCCAGAGGGTTTGCTGTGACTAACAGCACAGTCTCAAGAGTACGATGGAGATTCCAGAAGACAGGCTGTAGAAGACCCTTAAGCAATCCGGAGGACTTGTATCTCCTTTGTGCAAGGAGGAACAGGATGAACACTGCCAAGGAACAATGAGCAAGTAGTGTGCAGTTAAAATGTCATTTTTTTATCCTCAAATCTCCCATTTTTAAGTAAGATCATTGAAAAAGCAGTTTCTCAACAGCTCAGTTACTTCTTAAAACAGAATAACTGCTACGATGCCTTCCAGTCAGGTTTTAGACAGAACCACAGCACTGAAACTGCTCTGACCAAAGTGTTTAATGACATATGTCTGAATACAGACGGTGGAAAAATGTCAGTCTTAGTTTTACTGGATCTCAGTGCAGCATTTGATACAGTTGACCACAACATATTACTCAAACGACTGGAGAACTGGGCAGGTCTTTCAGGAACTGTACTAAACTGGTTCAAAACATACTTAGAAAACAGGAAATACTTTGTATCAATAGGTAACTTCACATCCGAGCAGACAAGTATCACATGTGGAGTTCCCCAAGGTTCCATCTTGGGACCCCCTCTGTTTAACATTTACATGCTCCCACTGGCACAGATTATAAAGAACAACAAAATAAACTATCATAGCTATGCAGATGACACACAAATATATATCACAATGTCACCAGGAGACCGAGGCCCTGTACAGGCTCTTGGTAAATGCATTGAGGAAATTAATGACTGGTTGTGCCACAATTTTCTCCAACTAAACAAAAACAAAACTGAAGTAATAGTCTTTGGCGCCAAAGAAAAACGATTACAGGTCACCAGAGAACTTCAATCTATACATCTAAAAACCACAAACCAGGCGAGAAATTTGGGTGTAGTGATGGATGCAGACCTAAACTTAGAAAAACACATTAAGGCAATAACAAAGTCAGCTTACTATCACCTCAAGAATATATCAAGGATAAAAGATCTGATGTCTCAACAGGACCTGGAAAAACTAGTCCATGCATTCATCTTTAGCAGGCTTGATTACTGTAACAGCATCTTTACAGGTCTACCTAAAAAATCAGTCAGACAACTACAGCTCATTCAGAACTCTGCTGCTCGAGTCCTCACTAAGACCAAAAAAGTGGACCACATCAGTCCAGCTCTGAGGTCTTTACACTGGCTGCCTGTCCGTCAGAGGATAGACTTTAAAGTTCTGATGCTGGCCTATAAAGCTCTGAATGGTTTAGGACCAAAATACATCAGTGACCTCCTGACCCAGTATGAACCTTCCAGATCCCTCAGGTCATCTGGATCCGGTCTTTTATCAGTTCCCAGAGTCAGAACCAGACACGGAGAAGCTGCATTCAGCTTTTATGCTCCTTATATCTGGAACAAACTCCCAGAAAGCCTCAGATCAGCTGAAACACTCAGTTTATTTAAATCCAGGTTGAAGACTCACCTATTCTCAGCTGCATTTGAATAAAGCACCAAATCCACACTTTTAAGCTTAAATTTCAAAACTTACACTAACTACTGATCTTATCTATTTCTGATTTTATCTGTTTTGATTTTATATACTGTTTTGTTTGTTTGTTAAGCTTAAATTTCAAAACTTACATTAACTACTGATTTTATCTACTGTTCTGATTTTATCTGTTTTGATTTTATATACTGTTTTGTTTGTTTGTTTGTTTGTTTGTTTGTTTGTTTGTTTGTTTGTTTGTTTGTTTGTTTGTTTGTTTGTTTGTTTGTTTGTTTGTTTGTTTGTTTGTTAAGTGGGTTTAGAGCTCTGGGTAGCTCCCCAACTGGGTCTAGACTGGGTCTAGAGAGTATTTTAAATTCAGGGAATTTAAAATAGAAAGTAGCTCGTCCACAGAAGGACTGGTAGCTCCCCTTACGATAAGGGTTCAGATCGCGCGAACAGGTGTGAAATGTGTGTGTTTAGTTAGTTTGTTTGTTTGCTTGTTTTAATCAATTTTAAATCATGCTTTTTATTTGTTTTTGTTTCTAATGTCTCTGTAAAGCACTTTGAATCACCTTGTTGTTGAATTGTGCTATACAAATAAATTTGCCTTGCCTTGCCTTGCCTTGCCTCTAAAATGGGCAGAGTGAGTCAGTCATCAGCTTGGTTATTTTTGGTTGATCACTGTTGAACATTTTCCAGAACATCTTTGGGCTTAGCTAAATAACTGAGTTACTCGTGTTTTCTTTAAGTTCATTTTGACAGTTTAAAAAAAATATTCCCATTCCAAAATGTTATGTGACAATCTCATTGGCTTACAGACTGATGATGTCACAAAGACATCATGAAGGATCTTAGACCCTTTGCATGCAGAAAGGAGAGTAGGAATCAGCAATTTTTAGTCAGTTTGTTCACAGCAGTTGTGCTCGTAGCCTTCAAACGTTTGACCAGAGATACATTTGGAAACCTGTGTACAGACTCCAACATGTATCCACAAAAACGCCAACAAAGAAGAAAAGATTACGCCGCCTCTCCTTCCTGGCGTGGCCAGCAAATTAATCATTCAAAGGGCATTACAAAAAAGTAGGAAGGAAAACTACGACCTACAGAACAAAATTAATCAACTAGAGGAGAAGTGCAGACGAATGGAAGCACAAAATAAAGAGCTGGAAGAAAAACAACAATGCCAGCCAGACATAAAAAGAAAACAAGAAAAAGTGTGCTTCAAGACAGAAACACTACTATTGAGGTGATCCAATGGGATCTCCAAGACATGGAGCAAAACAATCAGATGCTCAGAGGAAAGCTCTATGAAGCGCTGGAAAAAAAATAAAGAAATCCTCCAACAGAAGGAAGAAAAGGACATAAAGCAGAGAGAAATGGAGCGTTAATTCAAAGGCATGGAGGAAGAAAACAGAGTGCTGAAAGCCAGACTTGGTCAAACACTGCGCAACAATGAAGAGCTTCTTCGAGAAAAAGAGCAACAGAAGGAAAGACAGGAAGAAGAAAAACGTATTCTGCAGGACTTTAAGAGGAAAAACCTGCAACTGCAACAATTCTGTGATAAAATGAAGGGCAAAACAAATGAACTTGAAGGAGAAAAGGAAAGACTGGAAAAACGATCCTCAGAGATGCAGCATAGGATCAGTGGAATAGCAAGAAACAACTCACAGCACATTAAGGTGATGTTGTTGAACTACAATGACTTGAAGCGTGAAAACACAGAAATGCAGGCACAAAAGCAACAGCAAGAGAAAACGAATGAAGACCTGCAGCGTACGCTTCAAGAAGTCCAAAGAAGAAATGAGCAGTTGCAAAACGAAGGACACGAGGCAAAATCGAAAGAACTGAAAGAAAAGCTTGAAGAAACACAAGCAACGTTAGAAGTGAAGCAAAGATACCAGAAACTCGAGAAGCAAAATGCTGAAACAATCGATGAGTTGAAAATCCTCATTCTGGAGAAAAAAGTGTCTGAAAAAGAAGGAAAAAGCGCTTGCACTTGTTCCAAAGGAAAGACATCTCACCCCCAACCAGTCCTGGCAGTTGACTGCCCCCTCCTGAGCCTGGTTCTGCTGGAGGTTTCTGTTTAAAGGCACTTTTTCCTCCCCACTGTCCCCAAGTCTTGCTCAGAGGGGATCGTTGGGGTTTTCTCTCCTCTGTCTTGTTTCTTTATGTACTCGTTTAACTTTTTTTGCTCTTCGTATGTAACAAAATAATAAACCGACTGAATTGCTCCTTTGATTATTTTTCATCTATTCATTACAGAATTTTTCCAAAACAATTTCAAACATTCAGATCTGTCTTTTTTTCCCTGTTGAAGCCTCATAAATGGTGAACTAAAAACACTGGAATTGTTTCAATTGAAACCGGCAAAGTCATACGTACGTGTGTGTGTGTGTGTGTGTGTGTGTAAAAAGAAAGAGAGAGAGACATCATAAGGCCACAGAACTCTTACCCCTGCAAGAACCAAGTTTAGTAGACATGACTGAATATGTTTGGCATAGAAGCTGACTGGCTTGCTTTAAACCCTGACCTTAACCCCATCGAGCACCATTGTGATGGACCGGAATGGAGATTGCAAACATCCAACATCGGTGTCTGACCTAACAAACACTCTTCTGAATGGGCAAAAACAACAACAAAAAATGAAGAAAAAAAAAAATCCACAGACACTTTAAAAAATCTTGTAGAAATCCTTGGCTGACAAACGTAAGCCATTAAAGCTGGCAATGGGTGGAGGGGATAAAGAACGTGACATCATGCTGTAGGTGTAATGTGTAGGTGGCCCAATACATGTCTGTAGAACGTATCAAAAAAATGAGTCCATTTAATGTAAGTAAGGGAAAGTCTCTCTTAATGTGCATGTATCAAATTAAAGAGAGTATGGTTACAGTGTTTTGTACCACCCAAAAATTAAATGAGTATACTGAACATTTGCCTGTATAAACATCTGTGATTGTAAGTAGCCCAACCCATCATTTTAAATCTCTTGCCAGTATGGGTACAAGTGAACTTGTATAAACTCAATATTTGGGTCTTTTTAGTTTGGGGTGAATTCTTAAGAAGTTCTTCGGAACTTTTAGGAAATGGATAACCATGTACGCAAACTGTGTATTAGCATAAGTGGGGTGGTCATGTTTATATGTGAAAGAAGCTGATAAAACAAACGCTAATGCTCATAAACTCTTTTACAATCATATGGTGGTTGCAGACAGACTTGGATCAAACACTGCATCCAAACTCCACCACATCAAATGCGTATGGTAATGCACACACCCTGTCATTTTGTAACATGAATAGCAAACTATAGTTTACCTCCTACAATTCATCACTCAGCCAGTCTTCCTCATGGGCTTCCATTTAGAGGCTGCAGTATTTTCAGTGCCACCCCTGTGGGTGCGCTCAGTTACAGGGTGGGAGGAGAGAGACATAGTGCATGAAAAGGAGCTCTATGAATGAAGCCTGACTCCAGCTGCCCACAGAGCAAACCCGGAAACACGAGGAAGAATATTTTAGTTGATGCCTGCTAAGAAACCTCTGCTTTGTATTGGTGACATGTGTGCAGCTAAGGCACTTGATGGGCTTCTTATAACTTCATTATTACAGGATTATTACTACTGTTCAGTTAACTCACTCCGGTCTTCACATATTATTACATAGTGATAGATGGTGGCTTCCTCACTGACCTATAAAAATGTTTGTTGCTTACAAACACAAAAAACGCTAGCTAGTTGTGGGCCATCCTCCATTACTTCACAGTAGAGTTGCTATCTTGTGATTCAGCCACAGTGTTCACCTGCTTTCTTCACTCATACTCCAGTCAGTCCAAGTTTGCTTCAATCCTTTGTAAAATGTTCTTCTTTATTCAACTGTTTCGCGTTAGTGTCACAGCACACCTTGCTCCTAGTGTCATGATCTTCACCTTAACACCTGTAAGAAGAATGATGTGCAGTATGTTTTTCCACAGACTTTTACACGCCACGTTTGTGCAACTCTTCTAATCCTCCATTGTCCTGAGGGCTCACTTTGGAAGCGCCCTGATCAGTTGGTGGAAAAATGTGCAGCTCTCTTTTGATTGGCTGAATGTAGCGCTTCTTTTCAGTGAAGGAAACTGTTCAAACTGTCCATCAATATATTAAATGAAGTTATTCTGATGTGCTCTGGTATGTTTTATGGTACGGCTGAAATTTGAAAATGATTTTCTTTCTTTTTTTTTTCCTTACTATGGCTCTCTGCGCTTTATGAGCAAAAAGTAGAACAGTATTCTTAAATCACAGGGCTAGCACACTAGAAATGCTGACTACATTTCCGCTCTGTCTTGTGAGACAAACTTACCCGAGATCTGGATCTGAGCTGTTATTACCTGTGGCTCATATAGCATACATAAAATAGTAATTATTAAGCCATCTGAGTTGTGAATATCACAGCACCCTTGAAATTATACTTTTATCAACCGAAGCCATCATTTTAGATGCCTCTTAGCTACAGCGTGCTCAGACGGAAAGACATTCCTGACTTTCTGAGACACATAAATGGCTTGTTGCATGTCTGGCTGCAAAATTGCTGCTTTCTTTCTCTTATGTGCTGTAGCATTGAGTTGCTTCCCATTAAGAACACCTGTAGACCAGGCCAGACTGACTGCAGTTCATTTCTTTTTCTCTTGGCCCAAAATAGTTGACACAGATTTGTGTTTTTTATCCATATAAACAATAGAGGCATGTTTGGAGGAGCTTTTATCTCAGGCCTGCTTAAAACAGAATGTTAAATTTAATAAGCAACACAAACCCCATATAAATAGTTCTCTTGTGCCCAAGAATATCCTTTAGCCAGATTTTTTGTTAATTATTTGTGTGTGTGTGAGAGCGAGAGAGAGAGAAAGTCGTAAAAGATACATATGTTTATATAAATAGAAAGATACATATCTTTATATTTACTGTGCAAAAGTCTTGAGTCGTCTATCATTTCTTCATTTTTGCTTCGAAGGAACCATATGTTCTTGTTCTTTTTTCAAAGTGGTCTTGAGGAATAGTTCTCCAAGCTTTCTAAAGGTCCCTCAGAGTTTTCTTTGGATATTGGCCTGATCATTTTCAGAGGAATGTTTTTTTAAGCCAATTAACACTGACCCATGAATCATTCAACCATAAAAAGGCACCTAACTGGTGAGACAAACCAATATTGTGTCTTTAGGCACATAACAGAAAATTTAGCAAAGAAGTCATTTTAGATTGTGTTTCAAGAGACTTTGTTACTAGCAGCCTGTTGTAAAATCATGTAAAATGCCAAACATAATATAGTTTGATTGGCACAAGATGGCATTTTTTAACCAATAAGATGATTCCCAGACTGCTATTAGCCAAAACTTGGCAAAGCTTGGATTTATTCTGAAAACAAACTATCTATACTAACATATGAACGGTATCTGAACAGCCCACCCTTAAGAAAAAGACAAAAAAACACCTGACACACGACCTCAGAGGTACATACGCCCCTTCTGTTGATCTACTGTTCACTGAAGCCTAATCAGAAAAGGTCGCTGTGAAAGGGTTGCAGGGACAAAAAAGCCAAATTATACAACAACTGGACTGAAAATCAGTTTCAACAGGTCTTATGAAGCTATGAATCCAAATGTAACATTTTTTCATGTTGTATGTACAAGAGGGAGGACCAACAGTGACTGTCTAAAGCCCTAAGTTAAACACACTGAAGGCTCCATCATGGTTTGAAGTTCCTTTTCAGCCATTGGTGTTGAGGGTTGAAAGTGATGAGTCAGTTTTTCATCATCCAATATCAGCTTGAAACATCTAATTGTCAACAGTTCAATTTTTCAGCATAACAATGACCCCAAACACACTGCCAATGTGGTAAAAGCTCAACTGGATAGAAAAACACAGTACAGACCTTAAAAATGATGGTAGCAGTGTGGAATCATCTCGACAAAGCGCAGAAAAGGCAGAAACCTCCGAAGAAGAGCTTTGAATGTCCTTCAAGAAGCCTGGAGAACTATTCCTGAAGACTACTTAGAGACATTACAAGAAAGCTGTGTAAGAGAGTTCAGGCTGTGATACCACCAAATATTGACTTTCAAGCAAATTAGACTTCAACTTTTGCTTTATATACTGTATTTCCTTATGTTTGCAAAAGTTTCAATAAACTTCCTTCCTTTTCCTAGAAAATAGAAGCTAATGATTGTTGGCTCAAGACTTTTGCACAGTACTGTATATATCATTTGCAATACAGTAACAGCCAAAAATAATATTACTGAAGTCAGGGAACCTTTTCTTACTTGTTTTAGACAGAGGACTAGAGTGAGTGTGGAGAAAGAGCTCTTTATACTCGCCTCTGTGCAGTGTGTAAACAGTGACAGACAGTGGCTGGAGGGTGGCTCAAGTTTGCCTGTGAAAAGTGCTTGTGTTTCAATACCATGTCAGGTAAAAGTCAAAGCAGGTTAAAGAACTCTAATTTTTACACTTCTGCTTATATAGTATTTTTATTGCAGGTCTATTTTGCGTTAGAAGGGTTCTGTGTTTTGTGCTTGAAATATCACTGACTGCTGTTCCATATGTTTAAATTAAGGTTTTGACAAATGGCAAAATAGTTGCAAATGATTTGCAATCCTTAACATAGATTTGCATATTTGCCACTTTAGCACATTAACACACAAGCTTGCTTTTATGCAGACTGATTTTTATTCTGACCTTCATTGTATCAACAACACACACAATTTCTTTTATGTCTCTTAACACTCTTAGTTATAAAATAGATTTTTTCCTCACATGAATGAATAAATTATAAATCCCTTTATGTGTTACTCGGTCAAATGTGTCGAAATAGTGATAAATTGCTATCAGTTTGCAATTGAATGCGGTCAAGTTGGCAAATGCATCACATCAGTTTGTAATAATACAGTGAATAACTTTGATAAATAACTTTGATAAATCAACAAAAATTGCAAAATTTCAAATTAAACAAAACCTTATAGATCTGAGACAAAATTCAGAAATTCCTCCACCTTTAGTGACACAGCAGCATGGTGATTGAACTGCATAATGACAGAGGCACTTGGGAACCTTGCTTTTACATACGAATAAAACCAGTATACTGCAAACAGCTGAGTTAAGTCTCCAATTTCAGAGAGACGATTCACAGATGTGTTGCATTCTTTGTTGCAACCTGACAAAACTGGTTGCAACATGCTGGAAATCTGTTTGCATTTTTAAGTTAATATATTTGCAAGCCTTACCAGTCTCGGGGTGATTACTAGAGGTTGCCTTCCTACAGGTGACCTTGGCGACCATGCAGTCACCTAGGAACTGAAAGCAAGGTTGAGAGGGTTGCACGTTCAACCGCTGGACAATCAGCTGCTCACCTCAATAACTTGCAACTGGTTAACAAATACAAAGAAAAATCAGCGCAGTCATCAAGCAACCATCAATTCTTCCTAGCTGCAAGGAGGTTACCGACCTATTATAACTCTATTGTGACTGAGCCATAACACAGCATGCTTGAACTAAACCAGTATTAACTCCTCCTACACTTTTCCTACTGTGACCAAATAATAACTAATAAAAGCATTCTCAGCAGTTTCTGGATATACATGTAATAATGAATATTGAATTGTATAACTGTAAATACCATAACCCCAAAGTTGTAGCAGAGCACTACCCAAACTCTTGTGCAGTTATAGTCTTCATACAGCAATATATACTAATTTTGGCTGTAAGACATAAACACTTATTTACAAGTTGCTGAACAGAATCAGTAATCATTACTGTGGAAATAGTAAGAGACTAAAGCAGATAGCCAGAGAGATTATTCATCACTTCTCTGGCAGCAGTTAGTTGGCTTTGGTTCTTTTGGTTTTAGGGTCATCTCATTAGTGGAGATGGTAATAATTTTGAACAAAGGCTGATTGTTCTAATATTCACAGCTGATAACAGCTACATACACACGCTGGCAGTAATTACGGGAGAATATCTGAGACAGACTATATATCACACTGAAAGAGTTTTTATTTTATAAATAGGGACCATGAAACAGTTAAAACGTCATTAAATGGATGTCAACTCTAAAGTCCACCTCTAATGTGTCACTTTAACTATACATGCATTTTGCATACATTACACCCAACAGATTAGGCACATAAAGCTTTCTGGCACTACTTGTATTTAGCTATCTAATATTTATAACAACATAAATAATCACTAAGTACAATTATTTGGTTGCGCCCTATTTCTAAAACACAGGGGAGAATTTGCTTTACTTATTGTCCAACAGGAAATCAAACCAGCCTTAAGTGTGCCTCAATGTCCCCGGGGCTACCATCTGCTGCTGTCACCCTGGCATCTTTGAACTGTACTGTAGCTGATTCACTCACCCCAACTTTATCTCCTTTGAAGTGCACTTCTGACTCTAAAGCAATAAAAATAAGTGAAAATACACACAAAAATAAGATTCTTTGCCCTGAAAGACTTGCCAATCATGCAAATTTCATTTGACCAGATGTTTTATTAGACCAATGTAGCAAAGTTACGTGCATGATTTACATCTGATCAGGAAAATAACAATAAAAACAGTTAAGATCCTACAAGCTAGATACATTGACACCAAATGTGTCTTAAATTTTTAACTGGAACAATTTCTTATGAACCAAAAAATAAAATTACACTCAGGATTAAGCAGACCTCCAAAAGAACCCATGGACGTCACTGGAGCCCACTTTTCTTGAATGACTGCCCCTGCTCTGTGAACCATGCTAGGATGAGATGTAGCATGAAACCATCTCTGACCAGACAGCTATTCTTCCCAGCCATGGATTCGGTCACTGGGCACTGGGACTAGCATCTGATACGATTTGGCTGGGAGCTGGCTGGGCTGGCCTGGGAGGATGAGCTGGCTGAAAAGACAGAGGCTGATCAGAGCTCTTGCCATCAGTGGAGTGAGCCAAAAGACATACAGATCTGACTCCTAAATCCTGGAATGCTTCAACTTCATTCAATTACAAGTTAAAGTTGTTTAAAAGAAAAAAAAAACAAAAGAAGGTAACTTGCCTTAGTGTGTTGTGGTCCAAGAAATTGAGGAAGTAACTCTCTGTCTTTCTGTCTTTTTTTTCTTTCCTTTAAAAAAACTTTAAAAGCAAAATGACCTAATCACTGATCTAGAAAGCACAACATAAGGTTTATTGGCTTTGAATAAGAGCATGGTGTAAGTATAAAAAAGCGATAACATTAGCAAATAAAATGAAATGTATCTTCAGGTTTTGTTGTTATTTCTTTTTTTAGTTTAACTACACATCAGGAGAACATTACCCTTCATGACCAAAAACAAACAAACAAACAAACAAATAATATTCTGTTAGCTTGTTGAAGGTCAGTGTATGACTAAAATATTCCGTAGGTCTAGTTGGTCTGGATGTTTATGAGGCATAACATCAAAACATTTATTGATCTCTCATACCCCAAAGCAAAACATCTGCATTCCTCTAATTTATTCAAGTGTTTTCTTTCATTCCACACCCGCAGGACCTTTCAGGATCGGTTTTCTTTTCCTTTTTCATGTTTCTGTCCACGGAAAATCCTGTTGATTAGTATTTGTAGTGATGTAAAATATTGAATCCTCAGTGACTCTGTAGCACTGTCTGGTGTTTTGTTTGATTCAATGGTGCATTATAATTCACTACTATTATTTTTGAATGGTGTATAAGAAAACATTGTGGATAACAAATGATGTAGTCTCTGGTGAATTGTAGATATTATCAATGTTACCGAACATCCTGCGTGCACAGTTTTCCCAGGTCATTATGAGCTGTGTCAGAGTTTTCTTTCATGAAAAGCGCTCTGAAGAGACTTCGGGGGGGCGCACAACAAAGCCAATGGGTGGACCCGAAGGAGAATTTCCAGCCCCGTGATTTGCTAATCGGGGGCTGGTTCACTTGTCATTTCCCTGTAATCCTTGCTCTGGTTTGTGGAGCTCGCCCAGCCCTCCTGTCCGTGGACGCACCAAGTGTACCGATTGCACTCTTTGCGTTTTGGATAAAGCCCGACTACCTTCACTGTGAAGGCTGGGCACGGTACAGGAGGATCAGGGCCTCGTTGTGGCTGAGAGAAGAGGCTTAAATTCGTCACATATGGCTTTTTTGTAGGACAGTATCTATCATTACTTGGGATTGTGGAAGGGACGTCAGTAAAAATCACTTAAGTCGCCCAGAAGTTTTATACACTTGTGGGCGCGCGACCATGGAGATGCAAAGGTGGTCCACAAGGTGGAAAACGAAAAGGTGGCTTATGGATTCCACTGTAACCGGATTCATCACTATAACCTTGGTTCTACAGGCTGCTAATGTCAGAGCAGGTAAGATTACTAGGTCCCAAACGCCTCTAATAAACTTTGTATTGCCGAAAAGGGGACGGTGTACGGAACGCCGACTGGATGGCAAACCTAGGTAACTGATGATGGAGATTGGGGGGTGGGGGTGTAACATACTTACCTGGAGAAGGCAGCGTTATGCTCGCATCGCAATTAGACGTGTTTTCCCGTTTCACAAACAAACGAGTCACAATAAGGTGAGACTGCCCCATATTTAGAAGCCGATGAAAGCCGAACCAAAGGCACCGCAAAGGTGTGCCCTGTTACTGCCACTGTGAGGAGAACCGTTAAATACTTTGAGACAGGCGGCGCAGGTAGTGCTCGTGAGGAATCGCTTGAAATGCGTGTATTAGTTGATCAAAATCCCGTTAATTAAAGCAAATTTTACCTCGTGCTACTTTTACGCATGAATGAAAAGCGTCTGCGGCAAATATGAAACACATGGCCTAATTAAATTCATCCTAAGCCGCTGGTATGCACTTATAAAGATCAGGAAACAGAGCATGGTGCTTTTTCTCTCTCTTTTTTGTAAGATTCACTTGGGCAAAAAGAAACCTCTTTGTTTGAACTGTGGTCCCCTAGGTGGATTGGAACACGGTTAGCAGGGTGGGCTTTTCCAGCCAGATGGCACTGGACATTTGTCGGACCCTGGACTTTGTTCACTTGTTTCTTACAACTGTTTAACTGCACCACTCATATCAGAATGCAGTTCTTTACTTCATGCCTGGCTGAAGATATATTCAACAGTGGATTGGTGTTTAACTTTGGCCGTGATCTGATTGCCAGTCTCATATTATACAGTGGGTGAAATTCTAACGTGTGAACGTGTGGAAAGATATTTAATTGAAGGTTCTTGGGCACAAACATTTTGACGTGAAAGTTGTGGTTTGCGGAACAGCAGCAATCGTTTCATGAAATCCGCTTTTATGAAAGGTCTCAGTGGATCTCCGACCTGTCAGAGCAGAGTGCAAATCAACTGTCGGTGTGGGTGCTAAAAGTGGTCATGCAGGTTCACCCTATCTCCACACTGCCCTGGTCCACACCAAAGCCCAAAAACTGGCCTGTGCATCCCCCCTCCCCCTTGCCACCCACCAACTTTGCACTTAAAGGTTTGGTCAGCTGCAGGACAAGGCTGTGTTGTGTCCGTGGTGGGAATGCTTCCTCTCTAAGTATTGAGCAGTTATTTGATGATGGTCCTTTTTGAGCTTCCCTATGATTTAAGAGCCTTCAAAGAGCAGACCTGCGTATGGGCCTAGCCTACCATTACAGCCACAAGTGACATGGTTCAGGATTACATGGGTCTCACATCTTGGCCGACAACTCTGTAAGGACTCCTTGTTTAAAAAAAGGCTGTTGGAGATAAACATGAACTTCATAGTGATATTTGTCCAATACCTGCAGTTTGTCTAGTGGGTTTTCAGTGGTAGACTGAAAGCGTGTTCTGCAAAACAAGAAATAAATGCAGTTTAATTGTTTCACTTGATGTTGTGCAAATGCAGGGGTTCATGATTACGTTGTTGTGCATTTATCTACTTCACACAGCATTTTGGTATCATTTGTTGTGTTAAAGTACTACAGAACCTGTTAAATTTGATGAAAATTACTGAATTTATGGTCTAAATTGAAAATGTACCGTTTAATAACTAAACAACTAGAGACATTTTTATACAATTTAAATATCCTCCTGCAGACTTTGTGCTCTATGGTCCTAATTTCTTCGCCACTCTTTATGGCAGTAGGAGCTGTTCCTGTAGGGTGCCCTCTCCATCTAGCAGTGTACAGACACGTTTTCTCAGCCCCTGGGGCGTAGGCTCAGATGTGCATTCCAGCAGACAAAGCTAGCATTTCCAGAGTCTTCTCCTTAAAATGCCCAACTGTGAACAAGAGCTAATCAGCTCCTTGCTGGACCTTTGTCTGCTGAAGCTGTCACACATTTATTGTTATTGTCAGTTCATTTAGAGATTTAAACACAATGGGGCAAACAAACCCATATTTCCATATGGAGGCATACAGTAAAAAGAGATAGTGTGAGGAAAAGTAAAGTGAAGGAAGAGGAGTGGGGGGAAATGCTTTGAAAACTGGGTTGGTCTCAGTGAAGTTTCTTTGGTATGACAGCAGCATAAAGCCGTCTTGTTTTAGCCGGCAGCGTGGTGGAAGTTAAAGGAAGCAGAGAGGGAGAGTGGGGGAGAGGGGCTATATATATAGAAAGAGAGAGAGAGGGAGAGAGACACTCTGAAGATGTTATTAGAGTCTCAGGGAGCTGCAGGTGAAAAGGTCCTCTTCTATTTACCAGCCAATTTTACATTTCTTTACCTTAAAAGACAAAAATGCTGAAAATGAGAAAGTGAGTGTGGGATTTATTATAGGAGTGTTATGTACAGTTTAGTTAGAGTTGAGAGTATTTGGCCTCAGATGTGAATGATGATATCTTTTGGAACATGCAGTTTACAATGATGTACACTTGTGAACATGACAAATAAATTAAATCTGTCCATTTTGATGTCTTATGGCAACAAAGCTTTATATTGCTCCTCCCATTCTCCTCTTTCTCTATAGTTTGCATTATCATCCACGCAAGGAGTGATGAAACAACAGAGTATTTAGCAGCTTAGGTACTGGTTCCTCCTCCACACTAAGGAAGGTCCATCCTGAGTTCTTCTCACAGCTATGTGGCCTATTTACTTAGCCTTGAGGGCAAACACACCAGCTCATCAGATGCACTCTTTTAAAATCTGTGCACACTCATTTGGCCACCTTGATGGATTGGCCAGTATTGACGTTTTCACAGCACCACTGTATGAGGGTCGTAGCCTGGCCAAATTGGCACATCTGGAACATATGAGTCCTGGAGTCTGAACTGAAAGCGACTCTGCGGGAACTCACAATAAGCTCCTCAGTTCACGCTCCAAAATAAGTAGCTGCTTCATCCTCACAAGCTACAAAAATGACCATGTTGTCCTTAGTGAGGGTATTCCCACAGTCACGGCTGATAATGCTCTCAACTTCGCATTTATTTAAGATGTTTTTAGATACTTTGCCTTATCTTCCTTTGAGCGTTTTGTTGAAATGCGAGTGAGTTAATCAGCCAACACAGATTTTTCTTAGAGGGATCTATTAGCGGTTGGTGTTTGTGAACGGCCTTGTGACTTCTTCAGATTTCAAAGTTCAAAGTGCACCAAGTTTAAGGAGATCAGCTCTCTGCTAGCATTTTGACCTGTTGTGACTATCTAATGATCTTATACAAGCCTTCTGTATGAGAGCTGCTAGTGGCACATTCAGTATTCAGTTGTAGATGTTAAGACAGGAGCTTGTTCCCAGAGCACATGCTTCTCCGAATGAATGAAACATGCTCTTTCTTTTCTTTTCCTTGCCATTGCTGGAATGTTAACCAGAAAGTGTTGAGATCGACATCAGTGACTTTTTTTAACATCCTCTTGTGTCAAGAAGTTAGAGAAATACAAGAGTTATTTGACCTCAACATGCCAACCATAACAGCGGCTTGAGAGCGATCAGAAGAGGCTTACTGATGCTTTCAGGCACCTTTGCATGCTTCCGCTCCAGAAAAACACATTAGTGTTATTACATCCAGCAGTCTGCAGTTGTATTGCCTGATTTATTCAGATACCGCTGTCTGCTTCATGGAGTAAACTGAGCAACTGTCATTTGAGCATATTCAGGAGTTAAACTCATTTGTCTATAAATAACGCTTGCTGAATTTATCCATCAAATATTTCACATTTTTATCAGACCTTGGGCAGGAAAAAAAAATCTTCCAGCTGCTAATGGCCTATATGGCCAATGTTGGTATATATACATATGGTATATGTTGCAGTTGATGTTTTCCCAACCTAATGTTTTATGATGAGACAGTGGTCTGAATAGAAGGCATAATTACAATGCTTTCCCATGGGAGTCCATTTGCACCCACATAGGCTCCTTTATGTAAAGCACATCAGATTGAAGAGTCTTATCAAGGTAAACCTATCCAGGTGTTATAGAGCTCGAATTCTGTTGGTGCATTGTTCATTGGTATGCTTGGCTTAGACATTTCCTGTCAGATGAGATTGTAGAGCCTGGGCAAGGCCACATTTCCTAATTTAACTATTTATTGTAAGAAACTGAACTCCACATTTAACCAGCATAACACACATATTTTTGATAAAAAGCCATAATTTATAAAAATTTAATTTAACATTAGGTAGAAGTCCTGTTAGTGCCCTGCATTTATTTACAAGCACAATGACATGTTTATTTATATAAAAAAAAAATGTTAAAAGCCCCAACACTCATCATTGTTCCCTTAATATCTTTGGACTTTGTTGAGAATGCACCTTCACTTTAGCATACTATCTTGATGGACTGCGTTTTATGTTTCCAACCTGAATCGTTCATGAGGTGGTTATGAAAAGGAAGCGCACCTTCATGTTGCCCACAGAAATCGCTGCAATAACCTGATGTTTTCTTTGCCTTTTAAACAGCAGAGCCAGTGGATGTCCTAAAAGTATTAGCATTTGAAAATTACCCCAAAGGAGTGACAAAAACAACAGGATTTTGCGCAAACCGAAGAGCATCGACGCCAGATACAGCTTACAGAGTTGCCAAGGAGGTCCAGATCAGTGCCCCCACCACACAGCTATTCCCTGGTAAGTACCTTTAACCTTAGACTGCTATGTGCAAACTGCTAGTGACTGCTTTTATCACGACATTAGGTGAGCATGAGAAAAACATACCATGCAGATATTCCATGCGCCTTAATATTTTACCAAAATTAAAAGCGAGTAATGTCGCATCATTATAGTGTTATTATTATTGTAATTCACTGTGATAAAATGAGTATTTACTGAGAACGTACTAAAAATATTTATTGGTAGTTATTTATTACTTTTGAAAAGAAAAGTGATGCTGGGCGAAATTAAATTTTATTTATTAGATCATCTCAGTCACATTAACTTTTCTGTTTTGACCATGCAGGTGGTGTTTTTCCTGAGGATTTCGCCATCCTAGCCACAGTGCGTCCCAAATCTGGCATCCAGTCCTTCTTGCTGTCCATTTACAACGAGCAAGGAGTCCAGCAGCTGGGCGTGGAGGTTGGACGCTCACCTATCTTCCTGTATGAGGATCATAATGGCAAGCCAGTCCCAGAGGAATACCCCCTGTTTGATGGTCTTAACCTTGCTGACGGAAAGTACGTCAGATCTCGAACATTCACTCACGTAGTCACGTATTCGAACACATGCACAGGACCTCAGAGGGAATGGGTGTGGAGAGTGAAGGGTGTTAAAATGCAACATGGGGCAAAGGAAACATGCCAGTGCTTTGGCATTTTGCAGCACTGAATAGTTTTGAACAAAGTGATCCAGCATTTATTTATTGGTGCCAGTTTTGCTGGACTATGCGTTCCTATAATGCATTGAATGCTATTTTAATCAGCCTAAAAATAGTTTAATGACCATGTAAAGCTAAATATTTTCTGATTCCCACTGACTTGTTCTTTTTAATAAAAGTGAGAAAACAACCCAGATCTTCCCCTTGTTGCGCTGCAGGTGCTCATCACCGGATTAGCCATCTCATCAGGGGTCTGTGGGCATAGAGACAGGTCAGAGACAGACACTGGATTATTGGGGCACAGCAGGACTGCTATGGACAACCTGACCTCATCTATGAACTCACTGCCTCTGCTATTTTAGAGACAGAGGCAAGGGGCAGTACCAGAAATACAGGCCTCTTAACATTTAGCATAAACCTGATTATCTTCTCCCATGTTCAAAAATCACAAAATGCTCAGTGGGAGTTTTTAGGTCACTGTCAAGAGTCCATGTGCAGGGACAGGCTGGGGATAAATAATCAGAAAGGCTGCTGTGCTTTACAGTTTCTTCCAGTGTTATTAAAGGATTTTGCACTTGCTGAACATGCTGAACTTTAGAAGGAAGTCAGAACCCAGTCACAATATTTTTGTGCTCTAAATTGGCTTAAGATGAGTTATAGTATATATGCTGTTATCATAATAGAAATAAGCTTGACAAATCCTTGAAAAGTCAGCAATAATGCTGCTTCGTGAGCATTTTTCAGCAAATGAAAGATACTCTGAGCCGGCTTTGTGCTAGTCTTGTAGGCGGTTTTGCCCATTATGTGCTACTTGCTTTGTTAGAGAGTGCACTGTTTTTGGTGGAGGACTTTCCAGCTCAAGGTCTTGTTTAAAACTTCAGTGGCTATAGCTGCATGCATGGATGGATTCACTGGTACTAGCAAGCAGACACTCAGGCTGAATAGGGAGGTACAATGATCTGCTATTAATGAGGTAAAAAGGAGCATTCTTTTATTTAGAAAAATGGATAAGATATGATGCAACTTAGTTTTGCCATAATTACACTTTTTAAATATGATTTATATAATAATATGCTATTTCAAATATAATCTTACCCCTCCGATCAATATGCACTTAAAGTCTGAGAAAACTGACTGAAGTCAACGATTGCTTTTCTGCCACATAAGGTGACAAATAGTCCTTTGTGCCGTAGTGCTTATCCCAGAGAGTGTTGCACATTTATTTTTCTCCAAGCTCCATTTCCTGCCCTGGAATGTGTCTGTATGACTTAGCTGATATTCAAAGACACATTTTCACTTTTGGTAACACAATTGACCACGCAGATAAATGAATTATCAGAAACAGTTATATCTGTGATTAAAAAAAAGGTCTTTGATTGCTATCTTAAGTTAAGATGTTGTCAGGTCTCATCTTCCACCTGTGAACAATGTTTTGACTGTCTGTCTCCTGCTCTGGCAAGGCAAGCCTTCCTGGATCTTGACACACACTTTCCACAATGTTCACAACGTCTGTCATGCTAAGTAACCCAGAAGGAGGATTAAGTTTGGAGTTTAATGAGTGTAATCCCGTGTTAAACAGGGCCAAAGTGTGGGGGCAAGAATGTGGTCCAGTGCTGCCTGGTATGCAATAGCCCTCAAGTGCAGCGCAAATGGTGCAGAGGCAAGGAAGGTGTCAGACTCACGTGTGACCCCAGTTAACCCATTGCATCGATGGCGGTTGTCGATCAAAATATACCATAAACACTGGAGCATGTATTGTAATGAGTATTGTGAATTTCTTTCTCCTTGAGTTGTGTTGTGAAGCAGTCAAAGTGGACTACATACTGTTAAAGTGCTGATGTTGTTTTAGATTATGATTAAATTAAATTAAATTAGATATCCTAATTTGTACTTGACACCTATAATAATATTTTTTAGCAGCTATCTGCTGTGTCAAGGCCTTTTTATTATGTGAGAATTCCCACAGCAACAACATGCAACAACATTTCAAAAATGATTAAATAACAAGCAGTTAACTTATTGAACTTTATAGATGTTTCCTTTTTTTCATTTATTGCTTTTCTCCTTGTGTGTGTCCTTGATTAGGTGGCATCGTGTAGCCATCAGTGTGGAGAACAAAGTGGCCACTATCATTGTAGACTGTAAGAACAAGGTCACCAAAAACCTCCCCAGGAGTGACCATGCCTCCGTCAGCACCGATGGCATTACTGTGTTCGGCACCAGGATACTGGATCAGGAGGGTTTCCAGGTAAGGTTGTCAACGTGGTGGATTGCATATGTACAGTGTTTGTGATTGAGTTTTCTAATCTGCATTTTGACACATTTGCTTTGTATTTTGGCACATTGTTTAGGAACCATGCATCTGCCATCTGTGACTGAAAAAGTAGAAGTTTAATCCATTACTGTGTGTATTAAATGCATTTTTCCCTTGTTTAATTTGAAAGAGTATTTACTGTCTACCCAGTTTTGAAAGTGCGTTGTTTAGTAGGTTATAGTTTAAATCCCGCTGGCACAGATCCTTGTGATCCTGACAACATGCGTATCAGATATGAGATATCTGAGACCATTTGAGCTTTGTCGCTTCTCATTTTCAGTAAAGCTACCTTGTGGCAACTTTAACATTTGCTGTTTTATTTGATCTTCCCACAGAAGAATTTTCCATAACTAAGGGATATTGAATATAAATCGAATACAAATCTGCTTTGTTCTGCTTCAAACTCCCAGACTGTATGAGTAACTGTCTGGGAGTTTGGGTTTGTTACCATTTGTTCGTTCAGTGTGATGTTTGTTCTGCTTTGAGGCGCAGGTCATCCAGAGGTTGATGGTGGCAGTGGGTCAGGCAGACGTAAATAATGACAAACAGAGGCTGAATTGTCATGATATTTATGGTGAAACATAAAGGTCACTGGGTGGCTGCATGAGAACTATTTTGGACTGAGGTTTGCCTAAGTGGTACAGACTAGATTTACTGCCTACTTTTACTTTTATTTAAAAAAGTAACCATTGCAGGTGTATATTAAAGCATATATTTATGTGGATGATTCACTTATGTATTTTAATATATTCCACAAAGATGAGAAAAGATAAAACAAAGACATCAGTGTCTAATATATAAATCCAACATTAAAGACCTTTAAAAGCTCAAATCAGACACAAAGACATAGACAGCACAAACAGTCACACCACTTCATGTTATGAGAACATGTTTGCTTATCCTGTTTACGTTTATAAAGCATTATTTTGCTTTTTATGTTGTATATCCTGATTATTTTTGTGAGAGCCCCTTAAAAAGGATTGTTCATCTCAAGTGAATAATCTTTCTAAAAACATCTAAAAAATGTTTATCAGCTGACAAAACCAGATTGTAGTTTATGATCTATGATGGCCGACTTATTCCTATTTGTTGTACTATTTTTTTAAACGTTTATAAGCAGATTTGCTTTCACATATCCTGTCAGTTTTGATTAGATTTATGGGAGGGGGGGGGGGCACTGAGGCCCGTGTTTGTATCAAACAGTGTGTCTAGTCAGAGGCTGGCAGTGGAAGGGCTGAAAATATGAGCCATAAGTCACCTAACAGGATCTTCTCTGTGTAGTTTTTGGAACAGGTCTCCTGTCTGTTCTCTGTCCTTGCGCTCTTCAGATATCCTCAGTGCCCATTGCATGCTGGGATGTACAGTAGAGGGGAAGGAAATACCTCGACCTTTTACATTCATGCCAATTTTTTTATAATGAGAGATGATGTCAGACCTCCCCCTGATGTTTTGATCTTTTTTTTTTTTTTGTAAAATTGGTCATTGCTCGAGTTTTATGAGATTTGACCTGGTAAAAATATAACTATGTATAAGAAAATTTAAAAAATGTTTTGAAATGTAAGAAATACAAAATTGCCAGTTTGTCCAAAAGTTTTACTTCTCTGTTAAATGAGTAGTGTTCGATTTATAGGGTTAGATAGCACACATTGCTGTTATGTGTTTCTTTACTCAAATTTTGGAATTTATTTTCCCAACTTCACCTGCATTTTTCATAAATGTCTATTCATGCAGTACCTGCCTCAGGTTTGAGGCGACCACCATGGCAAAGGGATCTGGCTTAGATGAATGGGAGTCTTTCATTGAGCCTTCAGGCCTTCTTAGTTGCTCATCTCCTCCCCTCCCTGCATACTCACCCATGCTCACCACCCCCTCCTCCCACTGTATCCTCCCTAGGTTCAGGCCTCCCTACTGTGTTAAACGAGACTGTCTATTCATGCCTGGTGAAAACACTCACACATATACACACACATATATATATATGTATAAATGCACAGATATATCACTTTGCCTTTTGAGTTCTTTTTCTTACTTGCGCATTCTAGTGTTTACTAGGATTATAAATCACATATTGTTGTAATTGTTGTATGAGGCTGTCTAATTACAGCTGACTGTGGTTAGACTTAAAGGTATGTTGCCTTTGGCTACAGTATGTCAAAGGACACATGCTGATGATAAATTTGGCCAGTGATAACTTGCCTCTGTATTTAGAACTTGAAGTAGGACTTTAACTGAGAGAGAAAAACAAACAAATAGCTAACTGTCACAGAAAAAGGTGACATTGCTGCATGCTAATGGTTCAAAAAATAGATGTTATTTCAATATACCTCTCGATTCCAACAATTTTACTATGCGTGGACCTCTTCCATGTTTATTTATATCCCAAGATGCCTTGTGGTTAGGATGAGGTAGAATGTAAAAAAAGATATATGTCAGAATTTGCCCTTTGCAGATCACAAATATGATTATTTTCCAGGTTTATTTCTGTCACTTTGTGCTACATAAAGTATAAGACAGATGCAGTTTTTCCAAAAAAAACAAACATAACTTTTTATTAGCGACTCCTTGACTTAACTAGTACATGTTAACAACGATCCGTGAAATAAACAAAGACATGTTTCAGATAATAATGTAATAACTGGTAAATTTATTTGAAAATTATAATAATGTTCTTCGTAACTGCTTTGACCCTGCTTATCCTGATTAACTAAAATTAGCATAGCTTTAATTTTAGTTACTTTTCCCTTGTTAGATTCTTTAACAGATCCATTGGATGTGTGGGTGAGGGTGATTTAAGTGTCTGATTACATTTGTTATGGTATTTGTTTTTGTGACAACAGATGCGGTTTACATTGGCAAACTTTGTGTCTGCACACACAGTGAAGAGCTTCCATGCTAACGACATGTTAGCATGTGGCTGTGAGTGCTGTGAGCGTGCACACGTGTGGATGTTGCGCATGCCTGAAACAGACCGCCTTGAACAATTTGGAAATCAGTTGATTGTGGTCCCTGGCTGGTTGATCAGTGCATCTCCGTTTCTTAGTCTTGTATTTTGCTTTAACTTCTTTGCCAAAGCCCTTTGTGAAAGTGGATTTTTTTCAAAGGCATTACATAACTTTACTATTTTGGTAGCATGGGATGCTTCACAAGGTGGATAAAGCAGGTATAGAGTAGCAAACTGATTTCTACAAGGACTGACAAGTATCAGCTGTTGATCTTAGTCCCACTGCTCTTATTCATGCCCTCCCTTTTCTTATTGACCTCTAACAGTGCAGTCATTAATGTATAACCTCATGGGCTTGCTTCCATGCTGCACAGAGGTATTCTGTAGCCAGGAGGGGCATATTTTGGAGTTCTGGCTTTACTCCAAGTTGCTTTGGCTTTTTTCACCCCTTTTTTTCTCAGCAGTCCACATTAGAAGACAGGCTTAGAACTGTGGTGTAACTCTTCCCAGGTGTTTCCCAGTACAAAACATCTTTTACCATCCCAGCTGCTCTCTCTAAATCCCCGTCTGTCTCTGGAGCCCTCATGGTGTTACTTTCCAGATTTAATATTAGTTTCTCTCTTACCTTGTCTTGGTTTTGTGGTTTGGCTCTTGTTTGTAATGCAGGTCTGCAGCAGTCTTATTATTTACTGGAAAGACATTTTAATGAACCGTTAAAGGAAGAAGCTGTCTGTGGGATTTCGGTTTATACCTGAGAGATGAAAGAAGAACTTGGCAGGTATATTGATGATGAGATGATTCATATAGATTTGCTTCAACATTTATCATCCCAGCAGTCTCCAAGAATAAAATCTTAAATTTAATTTAAAATGTTTTTATCTATTAAAACTTTACTGGTGTTCTTGATTGTGAATGCCCATCTTTGATCATTTTTTTTCTAATTATAACTATTGTTGAATATGTTGGTCATGACGCAGTCAGAAGTTTACTAATTGTGCTGAGCTGGTTTTGAGTGAGAACACCATGTCTCCACAACCTATTTGTGTGCAGAAGGGTGGCTCTCAGACGTGGACTAATTACAGCTGACTCAAATCAGGGTTCAAGCATTCACTGTTGGTCTTATGGTGACACATGTGAGGTAATACATGTCAGCTTGATTCAGGAGAAAGCTTGATCTTACCTTTTTTTATTGAGTCCCCTCCCCCTAAACACTTGGACTGAGGCACACACAAATCTCTTTCCAGGCTTGATTTATAGCTGTTCAATGATCATTATACAAGTAAAATTTTGATTTAATGAACAATATGGCAAATGTCTTCAAATGATAACACAAGTTAATTTTTTATTTGTAAATGTATACACAGACAGGTATGTTAAATCAAACTAAACAAAAAGACATCACCCTTAAGCTTTATAAATGTGTGTTTGGGCTCTGTGTCTGGCATTTTGCTGCTATTGTTTGTCTCCATTTGTGTCCTTAGAGGGAAGAGACCGGACCTTGGTACTGAGTGGTTACTAAAAGCTTAGTTGTGTGGTATCTTTCAGACACTGTGGGTACAGCTATTTAATTGTCCCACTGTGCGATCCAAGAGTGTGGCTACTAAAATGTAATATATGTAGTGTAATGACTTGGCATGAGCAGAAATGTTGTGACTAGCCTAATAAAACAGAAAGTTTGAATTAGGCATGACAGATAAGATCAGATGTTTGGCAGTCCAAGGAATGGAGCAACTGCAGTAGCTAGAAGAACCAGAGACAGAGAAGATGCTTTCTATGGTACATCAGATAGACTTTTGTGTGCAGTTGCAGTGTGTTTAACTTTAAACTGACAGTATGAGGTTTAATTTTTACAAATGCATTCCTACATTCAGAAACATAGGCAGGATTCTCTGGACTGCCAAAGTGATGCAGTCAAACACGATGCGGATGGATCGTTATACACGGAGCAAGCCCTAACACATTGATGTTTATTCTGAGGTACATGTCAAGGATTCCATAGATCTGTTTTTTTAACAAAAGGAGAGTTCATGCATGCACACACAAACGTGCACACAGACACACAAACACATTCTCCTGCCAAGTTTCAGCTTCCTTGATTCCTCTTCTGTCTGACTTCCAATACTCTGTTCTGCTCTTCCACCTATAGTGCCTCTGCTGACACAGATATGTTGGGATTGTACCTGTGAGCTGCCTCAGATCCAACACCCTTCACCCAGCCATTGGTTCAGTGGTGGTGTAGCGTGTAGATGCACAAAGTCAGTCTGCAGAGACTCAGTTCAAGCAGTTCTAGACGCCAAAGAAAAAAACTGTTTGATTTGGCTATAAGACCAAGGGCTTGGCAGTGCTGGAGTGGTGTCAAGCGTTGCGGTATCCGGTCACACAGTAAACATTCATAAATCATGTTTGAAATCTACCTTTGTTTGTGTTTTAGGAACTTAAAACTGTGTGCAATACAAATTTTGCTTAATTGGTTGTCTTTATTTAGTGGTCAGCTGAGCTGTAACACAATTGCCTTTCGACACTCACTACAATCGACTTTATGGGTAAACATGTCGTCTTGTGGGTTTGCTAGGCAAATCAGAAAATACTGAGTTTGAGTCAGATAGCTGACTTGTGAACAAGGATTCGAGGGGAAACAAAGATTCTTGTGTTTGCTTTTTACGTACCCAACATTTTTGGCAAATATGTTTTTTATTTTTTGAAGTGGTGTAAAAAAGCTGTGTGCTGTGGCAGGATATGAAGTTAGAATTAAATGATCAAAACCACAAATGACACTTAAATTTTATTTTTCTCAATGTATATTCCCTGTGCACATGTGATAAGGCATATGTGGGATAAAAACAGAAATACTGCATTGCCAGGATTGTTTGCATTTCATTTTCTTATCTTTCGTTCACTATAGTTGTTGTACTGAGTATAAAGTCTTTTATATTTATAGTAAAACACACGACTACACCAGGTGTTTCTTGTGTCTTGATGATACTCGTTTATTTATTTTTCCTGAGGTAAAATCCAGTGCTGATAACAATAATTTCCCAGTGTCTGAACTCGGTTTCCTCCCTGCGCCTTGTCGGTGTGGATTCTGTGGTCTGTGCTTCAAGCTGTTTAATCATACAAGACTCTACTCTGCCAGACTCTATAAGTGTCTATAATTTAAGATTTTCATTTATTCCACTTTACACAGTGTGTGTGGATGTTGTGTGAGTCTGTGAGCAAGATGAGGCATGACCCTCATGCCAGTAGGCCTGGGTACAGCATTGCCTTGTCAGGGAGGTAGTGATCAGGTTTCATAATCCTTTAGGGAGTTGTCAGTACTAGTAATATTCATGCAAATTAACATGCAACGAAATAAGGATTTCAGATGTTGACTGTATATTTTTAAAGCTGGCAAAGAAATTCATGTGTGGTAGAAATTTGCTTATTTTTTCTGTTTTTCTGTTTTCTGCAGGGGGACATCCAGCAGCTTCTGATTGTAGAGGATCCCAAAGCAGCATACGACTACTGTGAACATTACAGCCCAGACTGTGACACTGCCCTCAGCGATTCTTTGCAGGCACAGGAGCCAGAAGAGGTCAGGCAACCACCAGGGAGGGTGGTGGAGATTCCACAAATCAACCATAGTAGCTAACATAAAAATAGGAATATAAACTAAACTGTGACAGAGGAGGGGCTTAGATGTTTTAAAGCCTTAATTACCCTTCTTTTTATATTTTAATGTATTAAAATAAATTCGATATTGGGAAATACTCCCCAGGGTAAAGTGCAATGCTTTGACTTGATCTTTCACTGTTTCACAAACCTAAAGGTTTATGATCCTGGAGAATCAGTTCATCATTTGCACTAGAGTGATGCATGCTGACATACCGACAGACATGCAAAGCTGTTAGGATTTAATAATCATGACTAAAACTTCTACTACTACTGCAATGTTGTATTTTTGTTGCAGACTATACAAATAAGGAGTAAAAGAGTACTGATTGGCTGATTTTCCATTTGTGTTCAGTACAATACAGATATATTTATCCAACACATCCATGAATTCTCGGTTATCTAACTGTTTGCTGTTTAAACACATCGGATGATGAAGCTGATTTAAATTATGTGTGTCATTTTCTTGTTGAAAGAAGTTGAAAGAAGATGTGTCTTGCTATTGCTAACATGAAAACCTCTCTCCCTCCTCTGTCATCCTCTCCAGTACACTACTGATGATTTAGATTACTCTGTGTTTGATGAGTATTCAGAGGGAACGACAGAAACCAGTCCAACCTATGATGATTTTGAGCCGCAGGTAAATGGAAAAAGCGAAGGACAAGATGTTTTTGCGCTGTCTCATTTAGATTTTGGTTCTTTCGTGTATTGTCTCCGTGTCCCACTGTTATGTTTACATTCATGTCAAAGCTAAAAAGGTCGACTTGCCCTGCGACATGAAAATATTGAGATCATGCCCTTAGTGTGCAGTACTGCAGGTGTAAATTTGAATGTGGATGCAAACATACACAGTGTGCTAGTCCTGTCTTGTCTGTCTACAGCCTTCTCTTGGAATGCCATCTGCTTTAAGTGAATTTCCAGCATATCTTTGAAAGTACTGTATACACTGTGGAATATCAGCAACTCTGTACTCTTCTGTGGATTTCATATCTATGCATTTATTTATTTGTTTTTTGTGCGCTTGTGCCTGACTGTGTCCTAAAATCGTTCCTGTGTGTCACATGAACAGCTCAGTCCTTGATTGTTGTACAGCACCCTGTTCTACCCAACTGTCACGCAGTAGTATTAACATGATCAGGGCTCCAGTTGCAGCCCTTTTTAGTTGATCTGCATGAACAATATGTAAAGTGATACGTGCAGACCAAGTACTGTGTATCCAGCTGCTTCTGGAAACACAATTGTATTGAAAAAATACTGTACATCAATCAAGGAGTGTGGCTTCAAATCATTTCCATTTTCCATTTTCCATGTTTGGTATTATTTATCACCGTCACCTCTTCCAGAGAAAGAAACGTAGTCTGTCCTCGAAAAAGAAGATGACCAGAAAGCCCCCCAGTAAAACTAAGCCCAAGCCCTTAAAAGCTAAAAAGTATTCCACTAAGAAGAAACATCAGATGCCTGGCTACCAGGCTACAGCACCGGAGCAACACCGAGGCGATATTAGGGTAAAAATTCATTTCGAGATTAGAGAACATCCCATCAAGATCTTCCCGCCCTGAATTCAGAAGGGAAAATCTGTGATGGCAGATTTCAGCCTCGCTAACCTTCTCAGTGTAGAGGTAGCAGCGACTTCAGTCAGCTTGAGAAGACCTCAGCAAATAACCTCTAGTCTGAGCTTTTATGCTAACCTTTATTCTTCTTTGCTTTTTTCAACATGACTCAGATAAACAATTTAGAAGGAGATTACAATACAGACATTGACTACGGAACTGTAGATGGTACTCACACTCAGTCCCCCTTTGCCACGAGTGGACCCTATGAGGTAATTTTCAACTCACTTCTGTGTTAGTTATTTTGGGGAGTATGAACCAGGATTTTACCCAAGGAAGTGCCTGGTATGATATGACAAAGACATGGAGATTCAAGTCAGTGAATCTCTGTCTTTTGACCTTTGAATTGATGGACAGAGGATAATTTTAAATGCTTAAAAACAAAAATACACACACACAAACACACAAACATATATATACATATATATTAGTGCTGTCAGTGTTGATCTCATAAAAATTACGCTGTAACCGCATTAACGCGGCAAATCTCCATTAGCGAGGATTGCCCCGTTTGTGGGGCTGCACGGCGTCAACGGGTTAGCTTAGTTAGCTCGTATATATACATATGTGTGTGTGTGTGTGTGTATATATATATATATACATATGTGTGTGTGTGTGTGTATATATATATATATATACATATGTGTGTGTGTTTGTATGGCAGAAGCTGTGTCATCCAAAAATACTGATTGTAAATTATTTAGCAGAGATTATCTGCTAAACAAAAAATAAAATTTCCTGTTGTCCATCACAACATGAGCCTTGTGTTGGTCACTATTTGTTCTTATTACCTTGAAAAGAACTATGATCAAAAGGCTTAACGCTCACAGCCAGCTATGACTGTGCATTGTATACTGCAGTTTTTGACAAAGTTGATGTGATTATTTTAATGCTTAATTTGCCTAAATGTCCACAGCAAGTGTAATTGCATCCACTTTGTCTTGCTCTAGAACTAAATCCACAGCGATCACCACTGTGTTTGAAAAGCACTATTGTGCCAGGTAATCGTGGTTGTGGTGAAAATCGCTGTGGCTAAAACATTTTAATAGAAATTGATTTGCTAATTTTGATTTTATTTGCGTTTCAGTTACTTCACTTCAAATAATTTGATGTTTTTGCAAGTTGCTGATGTCTTTAGTGACATCTGTTTGAGCCTTTCTTTGCTTTTTGCATCAGTATGCCATTTACAGAACGGCCATACGATGAGAGAGAAAAGCAGGCTCGGATAACATCAAGCCTTTCTTTATATCTATGATTGCCAAACTGATAATGATTATGTTTTGTTATCATGGTAACACTTTATTTATTCCTTTTTTTCTGGTATAACAAGTAAATTTATTGAAATACATATATCACAGTACTTGGCTGTAATGGAGTGATATATTGAAGAGTGAAAAGAGTGTAGTTGTTTTTCTCACATTAAAGATAATCTAAGATTGACAATATGGTATTCAAAATAAGTGAAGTGTTACCATTTCTTTTCTTTTCTGCATTTCCTGTTGAATGAACTTGCAATTTTCTTTAATAACATCTTAAAATGGATTATTTTACCTCAGTCGCTTAACTAACATTGTCATTTCCTTGGTTGCTCACTATTATCCCCACCCCCTTGGCTTGGTTAACACATGAAAGGCTGAGGAGGAAGATGTTGTCGGTGCATATGTCACCGAGGCCACTCACGTTGCTCCAGAGCCCACCGTTGTTGCAGAAGCACAGGACACCTTGGATACTGGTGCGGACGCATATGACTTTAAGGAGTATGACCTAAACCAGTATGACTTGGGCGAGGTTGACAGCAGGTTGTATGATTATGGGGCGTATGATGAGTATGGCACAGCCCTGCCTAAACCTGAGGCGACCTACGATGATGAGGTGGGGCCTGGGGTCGCTGCTGAAACCGATGTTTCGGAGAGTACTGTAAGTATCACACCCGGACCTGGTGACTGACGGGTGTGCGCATGAACAGCATGCATTAGAGACTCTGTGTGTCGTGGTTTCACTTAGTCCTTCAGTGCACGTCTTCTTTGTTTGTTGCTTGGCATGGGAAATGCGTCATTGACACGTTAAGTGTGGAATCAGGTGATCTGCTGCTGTTTCAACAGTGTGTGTCTGGTGATTCAGCGGTCATAGGGACTATGCATGCATCTATTTCGCTATAGTTTTTGTTATTAAGGTGGATTTCTATTTAACATAGCACAGACACTTATTCCATACACATCTTTTAATCAGTGTATGCTGACCCAGCCTACACCCACTGATACCAAACAAGGCCTATTGCACCTCCCTACCCACCTCATCTTTCAGCAGCTGGCTGTGATCCCTCCCTCTGCTCGTCTCACTGTGGACTGCAATTAGCCTATAAATCGTAGGCAGCTGTCTGCATAGTGCACCCACACAGTTGTAAAGAACATGCAGACTTTACTAATCAACAGTTTGTCACAGTATGTTATTTAGTCAGTATAAAGACCATATAAATTAACATAACTCCTCATTTTGTGTCTATGTTGGAAAATTTGGCCCCAACTTTGTGCTAAATGTACACAACCAGACTCCATTAAGTGCATTATGTGTCTGTGCGCCTTTGGGTATTGATACTGTAGAATGTTAAGATGAGGCCTTATATGCCTTTTACTACCCATCTCACACACAGCTCACCCAGACTTGCACCTTCTAATCTCACCACACCTTCTCCACCTCCATAAGGAAGAACTTACTCATATTATACATTTGTTATGTTCAGCTACTCGTGTGTATTTGCTAAATTGCAATGTTGGAAAAATAATGGGAAATAAAATATACTAAATTTACATAGATAACCGCTGGTATGTTATATTGGGTGATCATTTATTAACCACACTGCTCAGTGACGATGCAATGACAGCACGACTCCATTTCAAGCATGCAGAGGTCCGTTGTCGCTCATGAGGATTACCCTTCTTCTTTGTTAGTGTTTGTTAATGTCTCGCTTTGTATTATCCATGATTTACTTAGTCTAGTGCTATTTGTACCTGTGGAGAATAACTGCTCCATGGTTTAGCTTTACATTTATAAAACTGCCTCCACTTTTCTTGCTTAACTGCAGGTCGCTGGTTCCGTAGCAGGCTTTGGACAGAAGGGAGAGAAGGGCGAGCCGGCTGTGATTGAACCTGTAAGCTCCAAAAAGTCGATAATTGTCCAAATATTATGACTTATTATCACTTTCCTGGTACACATATTTTTTAGAAAAATGTTATTCTCAGAGCGAGCAGTCTCACTTTTATTAGAACTTTAAATCATATTAAACCCAAACGAAATAGTGACAAACCCAAACCACAGTTTTATTTATATACTTCTTTAAAGATCCCATTGCAGTGCTATCTAAACATCTCCAGAACACAATTTTTTCCTATTATTATCTAATCTGGAACTTATCTATGATACTGCTTTTGCATATCCCACTATTTGTGGTGATAAACACTTTGCTTGTATTTTAAGGGCATGCTAATTGAAGGACCACCAGGACCCCCCGGCCCAGCAGTGAGTATATTTTTTTGGGAAAAAAAGAGACCTAATTATGCGAAATTATCAACTCTTGTCAGAATTTCCTGAGTTGACACTCCGTTGGTCTGCTAACTTTGTTTTGCTTATTCAGGGTCTTCCAGGACCAGCAGGCCTACAAGGACCCCCAGGCACCTCTGGAGATCCTGGGGACAGGGTAGGTTTATCATTTATGTCTCCAAGCTCATAGTTTTTTATGTGGATTTACTCTGAATTCTGAATTCAACTATGTTCTTTCCGGTTATACTCTTTCAGAAAATGAATGTCTGGACAGCTTAATAGACACTCCGAATTAGTGAAATTATTTTGTTATAGGTTCATTTATTGGTGGACTTCATTTACGCGTTGAAGAATAACGATCTGTGTCAGTGTTTTATATGTGAAAGGAAGGCAGTGTGAGGAATAGAAATTTTATAGCACACTAATTGCATTGAAAACTGCATTGAGAATAATACTGAATGAACTGTGTGTAGCTTACCATTAAAAGTTAATATGAATATCAAACACTAGTGATCTTGGGGGCATTACTTGTGCTACACACAGTTCACTGAAATTAAACTTCTTGTTGTAAGAATGGTTAAAAGCAAGTTTTAGCACATTCAAACTCTGACAGTCATTCATTTCTACAATAGTGCACTTGAAAGTGTATTAATAGATTATTGTCAGTAGACAGAAATAGTCTTGAGCTGTTATTTTCACTTCCTTGCTGCTCATCATTAGCATAAGCAGCAATAGCCAAGGTGAGTGAGACTATACCTGAGATGTAAAGTATTGTTATAAAAGTCTTAAAACCAACTGTTCCACAGTTCTGCTGCACGCTCACACATGTGCACAAATACGGCTAAAAAGAAAAGATGGAAAAAAGGTTGTTAGTTTTGGATTGCAGATGGTTGTGTTGCTCACCGATGGACATTCCTAGTATCTGTGCAATTAAGCATTTATGTTAATGATATGAATAGAAATAGCACAATATAAGATTAAAACTTAAACTAAAAAGGAGCAAAAAAAGTAATAAATCACCTGAGTAGAGATTCAGTAGTTTTGTGTTTCCAACATCAAACTAGTCTATATATATTGTAAAGTTGACATCTTCTTGTTGCCATCTATACACCTAAACAGTGTCCCGAATGTAAATAGTATAGTTTTGATGCTGTCATGACACAGCCTGTCTACAGACATATGGACAAACAAACACGCAGCAAATTGCTGTGAATCCTGGTATAGCAGGTATCTGCGCGTCTGCCTTTTTGCCGTGATGACACACACATACACAGACACATGATTACAGCCACACTAGCTACATCAGTGTGTCGGGTAAAAATTGTAATTTTGTAGCTCAGATAAAGATACTTATTATGTAGTTACAGATGGACAGAAAATGTAAAAAATGTCAAACAGGGCTGTAATCTGGGAAGAGGAAAAAAGTACTCAGTGAGGGTCAGTGTAACCCATCTTTGACCAGAGCCTTAATCTGAACATGAACTATGCAGTTTAGTTAAAATCTATAGATCGACAGAGAGATATATAAACACCCAGCAAATTAGTAAAGGCAATCATTTTGTTTAAGTGTCAACACACACACATACAGAGTCACAGGGTGCACTGATGAAAGTGCAGAGCATATAGATAATTATGTTTTTACATTTTGTATAAATTTGCTTTCCACCCCCTCGTGTTTGAGTCATTTTAGCGATCTGTACCATCATAAATTCTTGAATTCAGCCAAAATATAAATGGTAGTACATACAAAGATTCAATTCCATTCAATTCAATTTTATTTCTATAGCGCCAAATCACAACAAAAGTCGCTTCAAGGCGCTTTATATTTTTCCAGTAGATCGCACAATAATAGATACAGAGAAAAACCCAACAATCCTATGACCCCCTATGAGCAAGCACTTTGGCGACAGTGGCAACAAAGATGTGACAAAGTCCACAGGAAACTGCCAGAGAGCTTTTGCCACAACTGATTTGCTAATGGTTAGATGTTATAAACATAACCAGCTATGGAAATGTATTTTTTACACTTTTTTCACGTGCCATAATTTGTTTTCAATGTTGATGCTATTAATAATTTTTTGCCTCTTCTGTATCACAGGGTCCTCCTGGACGCCCTGGTCTGCCTGGTGCTGACGGTTTGCCGGGGCCCCCTGGTACCATGCTGATGCTTCCAGTAAGTGCTCATACAGCAGAACTACATTCCATCCAAACTTATCATATATCCATAACCAAGATCATTTTTAGGATATTGCGTAGTGATGACAGAGTGAGCTGAACAAAATGCGCTGTCTGTGTGTGTCCAACAGTTCCGTTTCGGCGGGGATGGTGAGAAGGGTCCAGTGGTGTCGGCCCAAGAAGCCCAGGCGCAGGCGATCCTTTCACAGGCTAGAGTAAGTAGAAACAACATTTTAAAAGCCACAGGGAAACCAAAAGGCTGTGGACAAACCCCTACCCCCTCTTGCTGGCTACATAGAGCTGTAGGGGGAAAGGAGGGGAAGGAAGACAGAGACAGCATTTTGGTGAGGAGGGGTTGTGCTGCATTTTGTTGTCCTTGTGGGGCTAAAAGGAGACATGCCGAGTGGGCTAAAGAGCAACAGCATGAAAAGGCCACTTTGAACAGGTGGACAGGCAGGAGAGACTGTTAAAAATACTTCAGGGGCTCAGTGTCTGTGGGTGGGCTAAGAAACAGGTGTAGTCTTTGCATCTTTGTGGAAGAGGAGATGGGCACTTAGAAAAAGAGACAATTCACTTTAGACCCAATAACTGAACAGGTAAACCGAATAATTGCTAAATCTGATTATTAAATGTTAAAGTCATCACAATGAGACAGCAACTGGAGGATGATAAAGAATGTTTACTGCAGTCCAGATGAGAGGCATCTCAGAATAGGATGTAGTGATCATGTAGTGTGAGCAGCGCCACAACTTTCTTAACCAAGACCCAAAAAAAAGGATTATTAAGTGCAGACATGCCAGGATACTAGAAAACAGACTATCAAAATATGTAAAATGGGAAGGAAAATTCTGAAAAATGCATAAAGATATGCGTCATGTGCTGTTTATGCAGTTTGCAAAAAGTATTATGAATGTTTTTTTTGCCTCAGTGAAATTTGACCTTGCTCTTGTCTGTGCCCATACCTGCAGCTGGCTATGAGAGGACCCCCTGGGCCAATGGGTTTGACGGGAAGATCGGGGCCAGTGGTGAGTGAGAATTTATCCTGTGGAATTTATGCTGCAACACAGCTCTTCAATCTCTAAATATGTTTATTATTCATAGTTTTGTGTTTATTGTATTCATTAAAGTTGTCATTTACAGCCATTGTATATATCTGGAACAAGTATTCAAGATCAAGTTAATCAAATGCATATTTTTAAAAATGCAGTGTTTTATTAGATTGGATTATAAAATATCTTCTTTTGTTGCTTGTGCATTTTTCTTTGTACTGTTGGTACTAGAAGAAAGTACAATCAAATACAGAGTAGTACGTTTTTTTTGTTGCTCAGTGAAACAGAGGAAAAACACGTTAACGAAAAACATGTTAACAGCTGCTTTACATATTGCAACTGGGCAAACTTTTTTTTTCTTGGGCTTGTTGATACAAGATCCACAGCTTATCTCCAGGAAAAGACCCTACAAAAGACTTGCCCAGAGATGAATGCCAGATAAAACACCGATCTATCACTGTACCTGTATGTGTAATCTTAGGCCTCTGGTGCCAGCTAGACCTGGAGCTATCAGGCTAGTCTTGCAAATAAGTTTGAACTCTAACTTGGCACAAAGCGTTTAGAAGCTGATTGTTTGCAGCAAATAAAGATCAGCGTTTAAGCCAGGTGGATATAATCCATGATTCAAAAATCTGATAGGAGTGTCTTGCAGTTTATAATATCATATGTGCCAATTTGTGCTTAAAAATAATCGGTGCAGTGATGTTTATTTTGATGAGCATTGGTATATGGTTTGAGTGCTGTAAAATGTCGCCATCTGCTGTTTTTTTAAAGAACTGTTTTCCATAATCTTTCCTGAAGGAAACTGTGAAAAAAGCTTGAAAAGATGTGTATATATAAGCATGCTTGGTTTGTGTTCTCTTACTTTAGGGTCCACCTGGCATTTCTGGATTGAAAGGTGAAAGTGGAGACCCTGGTCCTCAGGTGAGGGATAAGTTATGACTTAATGAATGAGTGAAAACATTTCACACAAACTGAGAAACAAATAGTGCTGCTGATCACCAAACTGGTCCTCATGTGCTTTTACAGGGTCCTCGTGGCACCCAAGGTCCCCCAGGGCAGCCTGGCAAGGCAGGCAAGCGGGTGAGTGAACTCACTCACCTCCAGCACTCGCACTGCAGTGTGTGTGTGTGTGTGTGTGTGTGTGTGTGTGCTTGCATGCCTCTGTGTTTGTTGTGTGGTTGTTTGTACTTGTCGTCTCTCCTCAGTAGCTGAGAAGCTTATTTCCACTCCAACAAACAATTGCTTGAGATGTGCTTAAAGGCCTGTGGTCCCTCCAATCCTCGGATCAATGGCTGGGCAGTTAATCTGTCTGAAAATGCCAAAACATTAACACTGACTATGAATGTAGGGTGCAATTAGTGTCACGGTTCAGTCCCTCTGCAGGGCCAAACATCGTGACCTAATTGGATACTAATAAACATAAACCAGTCATTTGCAAGTTAGTAATACAAGCTTAATTAAAATGCAGGACCTTAGCTGATTTTAATGTCACAAAATGTGATTAAATATTGCTTAATTAAATAAACAGTATGCAAGCTAGTTATGTATGGATGCAGTGGATGAAATGTATCTTGCACTGTCATTTCTAACGTTTTCCCTAAAAACTAGTGAGGCAAGGAGGAGATAGAGTTAATAAGAGAAATGTAAGCTGCCCTTCAAAAATGAGTCAAATCTGAAAAATAAACATATTCTTTGGTTTTAATTCATTATTTACTGATTATAACAACCAAACAAATACTCATTTTCTTCATCTATCGGTAAGAATTTGCAACATCCAGGAAGCCAACTGGTTCACAGGAAGAGTAAATCTAAATGAAAAAACAAATATTGACATTTTATCTGATGATATAAATAGAACGTAGTCGCTGGTAGTTTTCTACAGAAATGAAAAAGGAGACTGATACTAAAATACAAAATAGAAAAGTGCGTGTTTTTAAAGCAGATATAACAAAAAAAAAATATTATCTTACTTATCTAGAATCCCATAGTTATGTTCTGAACGTCTCCGCGGTATCAAAATCTGTGTTCATATTTTTAATCTCGCTTCTGTTTTAAGGGTCGTGCTGGAGCTGATGGTGCCCGTGGGATGCCTGGAGAATCAGGTTCTAAGGTACAAATGCTGCTACATAACATTTAAAGTTTATTTCACTAGAAAAGAGCAAATAGTGGAAGTGCTCTTGTCCATATAAAGATTGCTTTTGTAATATTGCGTACTGTTTCCTTACAGGGTGACAGAGGATTTGATGGACTTCCTGGGCTGCCTGGTGAAAAAGGACACAGGGTGAGCATAATATGGCACTTCATACGTTAAATCATGTGCAGTCTGCTCCTTTTGCAGAGCTCTCTGATTTAGAATAGCTGTGAGATTTATCCACTGAGAGTAAATATAAAACAGAGCATCGTTTGCCCGAGAAACAACTCTAGATGTTTTTGAGCAGGTGAACAAAACACTGCTTCCTCGTGTGATAAGTCACAAAACTGGCATTAAAACAAACTCTCTCAGTTATACAGGATTAGCCGTCTTAGATTACAATAATAACCAAAGGTTTGGATATCTTGGATCTCTTTTAGTTGGCTGTAGTGGGTGATGTAGTTTGAAATTTCAGTATCTTTCTAAGATCATGTTGAGTAACATCCTTAAATTTCAGTGTGCTGAGTGAAGAACTGTTATGCCAAGAGGGGAAAATGGATTAACAATTTATAATTTGCTACATGGCTTCCACTAATGTACCTGCATTAATCACGCACTGAAGCTCGGTAATTGGTTTGTACATTGAAAAATTACCAATGAAATCACTGTCGAGTACGACATCCTGCCTGTCACCTGGTTATTCGAAATCTGTGTTATGATGTCGTATTTGTTTCATTCCGAGCAATGGTTTATAGCATCAAAGGTTTGGTATGAAGGCTTTTACAGTATAGTGAGATGCAGCAGGAAGTGAAAACATAATGTGTTTAGTATGCAAGGATGAAGAAACAAAAAAGTAACCAGTGTTTGAAAGGACACTAATGTAGTTTTCAAATTAAAAGCTCCAACTAGAAAATTCTACAAAATAAATAAAAGAACATCATAATGTGAGACATTAACCTCAACCTGTGTGTCTTTCTGATCTCTTTCTTCTTTTTCTTAGGGAGAACCAGGACCAATGGGACCCCCAGGTGCCCCTGGAGAGGATGGACAGAGAGTAAATGCTTCCTCTTTTATCTCACAAATACCTGCACTCAGCTGAGATGCATCACCAACATACTTATTTAGATCAGATGTGCTTCACCAGCTCAGCCCTCAGGCAGCAGCAGCTGGGTTGAGACTGGGAACTGGGAACGAGGGGAGGTTGTGTCTAACCTTTTCTTCTTATGAAACTACCTTAACCAACTCCTGGCTGTTGGTGCATTCAGTTATGTTTGCAGTGGTTTAACATAAGCTGTAACTGATAGAGGATTTTGAGCACCTAAAATTAAAAGTGATGATTACTAATATATAATGCAAGATGCCACTGTTTACTTCCTGGTCTGGTTTATTTGAATTAATATGATAAACGCTAAAAGTTCCGTAAAGATCATTATATTTCATTTTCTCTGATTATGTCTGTTTCTTCCCTCAGGGCGAGGATGGAGAGATTGGGCCTCGAGGATTAGCTGGAGAGAGTGTAAGGCTCCTGGTTTTATTATATCATGCCATCCCAGATCTATGAAATTACAACAAGCTGCAACATGATCTTCCTTAAGTCATTTAAAAAAGCTAACACAAGCATCCAGCAGGGGCAGTAGTGCCCCTCTGACAATTATTCATGAATATTATGACCATAAAACAATTCTCAGTTTACTTGAACTCGTTTGTTCCTCATAGGGTCCAAGAGGTTTGCTGGGACCTCGTGGTCCTCCAGGACCCCCTGGATCACCTGTACGTACTCTGACTTTTACCATGTCCCCATGTAGTATCACTGCCTGCAATTAATATGATCGGTCACGAGTCTTGTTTAATGTGTCCTCTGCAGGGTGTTGCTGGAGTTGATGGTCCTCAAGGTCCAAAAGGAAACATGGTACAAACACAGCTTCCTCATTATTATAGTCACCAACATGTGACCATATCAGCTTTTAGTGCTGCAGATCTTCAGACCCTGGGCTGAACTATACAGATGCTTTTACTCAGTGCGCATTGTTAAAGTTAACTTTTAGGTTGTAGAATGCACAGCTGTGAGATCAAAGGTTCAGTGCTCAGTTGTGAGTCTGCTGTGATCATTATATCTTAAAGATGTGTTAAAAGTTACATTATGTTAAGATAAATATATATAAATAACAACAACTTACAGAAATGTGTTATTAATAAGTTTTGCTGCTTTTGAGAATTAAATGTCCACCAAGAGTATAGCCTCTCTTTCATTTATTTCTGTCCTGGACTCCTAAGTAAACATGCTGCGGTATTTTAGGAAAGAGTGGAATTTTTTGGACTTTGCTTTTGTAACCAAAGTAAAATACATTAAGCTCAGTAAAAAGGCAGCTATATTCCAGATTGGAGTATATGAAGCAGATTGGGAAAAGTAGGCATACCAAAATATTTCAATTAGTTAATTAAACTCTTCTGTAACTTATCCCCTGAGATATCATTGTTTTTTCTTTGTGATCTGGAGAGTAAATAGTCCTGGCGACAGAGCACACCTGTTAACAGTGCCACACTGGGTGTAATTCAACTGCACTGTATTTGTGAGAGTTGCTCCAGGAATAATGTTTCTTGTCTAGTTTTGACAGTCTTCTTTTTTTTTTCAGGGACCTCAAGGAGAGCCAGGCCCACCCGGGCAGCAGGGAATCCCTGGGACACAGGTGAACGAATCAATCACGAGGTGTCATCACTGCACCTGAAACAAGCAAAGACAAGTGCAGTGCAGGGATATTTTCCATGGACTTATCTTAGGAGAAAAACTATTTGTTTGGTTTGGTTTTCATTGTCTTTGTGTTGGTTTAATTCCTGCAAAGCTTCTACAACTGTTGCTTCAAGCTGACACACACCCACACATACACACACATAAATATATAAGCACATATCAGATAGTGTTATGTTGTGCTTCAGTGGAAAACATTATGAGGTCAAAGAAAAGTGTGAGGCAGAATTCATAAGGACCTAGGAAAAGAGAAGTGCAGCGGTCAGAGAATCTCAGACAGCTTAATAATGTGGCAGCGGATGTTGTTGATGTGGTGAAACAGTGTCTCAAAGATGGACTACACAAAATACATCTTAGATGCCTCATGCAGTGTTACTGTGCTGTTACATGCAGGTCTTATGAAAGAGAGAAATCAGTGAAAAATATCACTTTGTTACAAAGGACGGAATTCGGACTCATCATTAAATACAAATAACGTTCACCGGAGAGGTCACCTCTCATTGAAGGTTCAAATTTTATCAGCACGTTTTGGCATCAAATAGAAACGGCACTACTAATGAACATTTAGCTGTCACATGTCAGTGATGCTCATTGCAGTTAATGATGTTCATGTATTATATCGCTATGAATAATGGGAGGGCATTATCTCCTTTCACTTCATAAAAGGATTGGTCTAGTCTATCTACTGCTGAAGGAGGGGATGAAAGAATCACTGGAGCACCTTTCCTTAGTCATTAGAAAATTCATCCAGTTTTTATTAAGGGTTATTATGGCTGCCACTCAGAGAGATTCTGTGTCACTTCCCTCTGTTAGGATTCTTCCTAAGCAAGTTTGACAGTTTGCTTGTAGCCTCTGTATACACTGAGCATTGGTTTAAAAAATGACACACAAGTGGGGAAAAGGGCACATGGGCCGACTGTCAGGCATAGAAGGCAAAGGAGCAAAGGTGGGAAGTAAAAATACAAGACAAATGGGAAGACGAACTTTCACAGTACAACGGAAAGTAACCAAAAGATAAATAACTAATGCTGAAAGACATGAAGACAAAAGCATGGGAAACAAGGACAGAAACACAACCAAACCAACAAATATAAAGGGCAATGGCAGGTAGGGACTCAGAAATGCATATATGGGAGCACATAAACAAATATTTAAGGATTTGCAAGAATGCTAAGGACCAATATACCCCACTTAGAAAGAACAAGCACACTTAAACACACAGGCTTAACATTTCTTTACCAGCTAAACTATTTACAGCTCCAACAAATGCTTCAGTTTATCCAGCTTGCGCATGTGTTTGAGCATGCCTGTTGTTGCTATATCGACTCTCATCTCTATCTGTCTCTTGTTTTGCAGGGTCTTCCTGGTCCTCAAGGCTCCATTGGACCACCTGGAGAAAAAGTGTGTTTATTTCTGTCTTCATTATTTGAAAGCTTATTATTAAAGCATTACGGTTTGTACCTGGTGAATGAAATGTTTGTTGGTACAAAAAAACGTAGTCTTGTGCGAGGAATTATTAAGTTGCCGAATCAGTAAACTGTATTTGATATAAGATATAAAGACCCATGATTTGATGTAACTTTTGCATTATTTGGCAAAATAAGGCAAATTTGGTATCTGCAGGTTAGCAAGATTCATGCTAAGTATGCTATGTACTGCATGCTTCTTTGTCATGTCTCTTTGTTAAGGAAGCTTAGTTGCATTTATCTAACTACAATTTAAAATTTAAATTCAGTTTATTTATTTTTTGTTTATGATAGAATTTCTTTTTCCTTGAGTTTTCTTTCATCAAAACTAAGAATCTATGCTAAAGTCAAAAAGTTGCATTTAGCTTATTTGAACCTGCACGTGACCTTCATAAGAATCCTGGACGTTTTTTTAAATCTGTCTTTTTCTTTTCCTCATGCAGGGACCTCAGGGCAGGTCGGGGTTGCCTGGATTACCTGGAGCTGATGGGCCCCCTGTGAGTGCTCTTGTGACCTAAACACATGCATACTGTATATCAATATTACATACATACATATCCCACAAAAAAGATAATCTAACACCACTTTACTCATTTAATATTCACTAAAATTGTGGGTGCTATTTTTTACTTTTTATTTTGTACTAGTATTAGTAGTAGTTTAGTACTGCCGTTTAAATATGGGGAAATTGTGCACTTTTATATAACCACCAAGTTCAAAGATAGCTGCACAGCTAAAGTACTTACGAGATCATTGAGGATTAGCGAAACAATAGACATGCAAAGTTTAGTTTGTGGACAATCCACTTTGAGAGCCTTTCCTTTATTTGTTTTGCAAAAATAAAGGGAAGTTTTAGTTCCCATAGATTAAGAATTTAACTATGGGTGCTGAGTAGATGAAATGGACATTTTGCTAAAAATTGTTCTTAAGTATGCAAAGAAAAAGTGCAGTCATTAATAAAAAATCAAACCAAAACCCAAGTTAAATTAGTTACATGCTTCCCCTTAAAAGTCAGGAACCATGTCTGGAACATTGTAAAATTGTGGTGGCCATAACTCACACAGATTGAAAATTTACATGTGGAGGTGGTTTTGAGAATATTCGTCTCACACGTCTCACCTGCAAGTTATCAGAAGTTGTGAAAGCAGAAAAAATAAAAAGCTTATACCGTAAAATAAGAACCATTCATTCAAATGACCTGAAACAACAGTATTCTCTATTGAATCCTCTGCATAAACCCACCAAGTGGAAAGTAGATTGCTAAGAAAACAGACAGCGCACACACAGATGCACACATATACAGTGACTCCTTGACTTATTTGTGTTATACCTTCAGTCTGTTGGTAATGATTTTTGGAAATGGCCCGATTTTTTGTTTGTTTGTTTTTCTTGAAATATCTCATATGCATTTGAGACTATAAATGAAGTTGTTGTGCAAGCTATGTGCTTCAAAAAATGCACATGGACAATATTTTGATTTTTATTTAATCCTTTTTGTGCAACATGGCAGAACTGTACCTCAGACATCTCTCGTGGCATTTTCCATCACCAGAAATTTGATAAATAGCCTACGGGATTTGTTATTTCGACCCGTAGTTGTTCATGTCATACCTCCTTCACTGCCCTTACTTGGAGAGGTGTGTAAGTTCAACAGGCAGACAGCCTTAGCTGGCCTCAGGCGCCAGAGCCTGGTGATTTACAGCCCTCTACCTCAATGTCACACTTCAGATCGGGATGTCAGAGGCCAAAGGATCCATTATGTTTGTGGGCAACCTGTCTGTCTGTACGATAAACCTTACTTCATCAGTGGCCATCACACAAATATCTAATTTAATATTATTACTAGAAAAACTTGTACTTGTAGTATATCTGCTAATATACTATGCTATTGTTTGCAAAAAAGCACCATAGAGCACACAAGTTTACCCTTATAATTAATGCAGCATTGTGAGAATGCACTACAATTCAGCTTTGCTCTGAAATAGTAACTCTTTTGTTGGTTTGCCATGTGTTTGAAGGACAACACAAAAGCTAGAAATTGATCTTAATATGAATTCAGAAAGAAACGCTGGGGTTCTTTTTTGTGAAGTTGCTTCAACATCATAAACGGTTGCATCACGTAGCTCAGTGACACACATTAGGTCACAGCATTCACTAAGTTCAATAGTTTTGCAAGTTTTAACCATGTTGTGATGTCTTTGTTTTGTTTTGCAGGGTCATCCTGGTAAGGAGGGGCCACCTGGAGAGAAAGGAGCCCAAGTAGGTGTTTTGAAGTCACAGAATTTTATCTTATTTTTATTTATTTTTTTATTTTTTTCATTTGTTCATTTATTCATTCATTCACTTTTTAATTGTTATTCATATTCAGATCACATAACCTTTTGTTAACTGAGCTTATGTTGTGCCAGTATTTAATATTACAGTTTAGCTTGGTTCAATAATTGACCAACACTGATTGTTTACGATGCAATTGTAATGGCGAACCATCTTAAATTGACACTAATCGGGTATTTAAATATGTAATTACAAGTTATTATTAATGCCATCTGCATTTATCTGCTAAGCGTTAGCCCCAGTAATCATAAACTCTTTCTTTGCTCCAGGGTCCATCAGGCCCACAGGGTCCCATTGGTTATCCTGGTCCTCGTGGTGTTAAGGTATGATGTTTGATGAGGCATGTATTTGATTGTCCAAACGCTTTTTATTATTCTACAGGAGTTTGTCCTGCTAGACATCATTGTCATCATTCTAATCTCTGGCTTCTGTCCTGCAGGGTGCAGATGGTGTCCGTGGTCTCAAGGGATCAAAGGGAGAGAAGGTATATATGTCTTTTTAAAATATATATATTATTTTACACAATTTTTTTTATATAAAATATAAACAAAAATAGCTTAATAATTATACATAATGTATTGCTAAAGTCAAAGTAAAGAACCAAATGGGAGTCAGTTCAATGGGATAACTCCCTTGGTTTCTGTTAAGGAAGTTGGCAGAGTGAATTGCAGACTGTCAGTCTAAACTTCATCTTGTGATAAAACTGAAGGCATCAAAAATAATGTTTGGGAACAGCTAGTAGATAGTTGAACGTCACAGGCAGGACCTCTCCAACAGTGGCTGTTTACCAGCACTCCCAGCTTTGGTTTGAGTCCTTTGAGCTGGAGTGGACAGCTGCTGGAGCCTGAATGTAGAGGTCAGTCGATAGCCTTCTTCAGCAAAGACGGAGACTTTCTTAAAGTGACCCTCGATCCACTGTTGAATGTAAAGCTGTCATGCTCTAGAATATTTTTGAAAGCCCACTACAATCAACTCCAAGCAGTTTCTGAAGTGTTGAACTGTGCATGTATCCATGTAGAATTTAAACTAATATTTTTTATATATAGATAGGCATAACTTTTATTCAAGATCAATACAGCTGTGTCACTGTAAAAAAAATCCATTATCTGACTGAGAGATGTTGTTCTTACTACAATGACAGGTATTCATATCATTTTTTATTGAATTATTTATAGCAAGAGATCCAAAAGCCAAAACCTCGAGGAGAAAGCGTTTGTTATGAATAAAGGATGTGCTTTTCTTGAGGTGTGTGCGTGTGGTCTTTGCGATGCGAGTTGGTGGCAACAGACGTGCTCAGTACTGCATTATGCATCAGAGAGTTGAAAACATGGACAAGTGAAAGTTTCAAAGAAAAGAGTAATAAGTTTGGATGAACTCAATCGTGTCCTTCAGTCCATTTATTCACAAAGTCAATAAACCCGAGCATCATTCGGTGTATTGTAGATATACTGAGTGTCTTGTGTCTTTAAAACTAGAGCAAATTATATAATGTTTTCTAATTTGGTACATCGGTATATAAACAGTCACAAATAAAAGTGAATGGGCACTGCTGCAAATGTAGAGGATGAAAATGTCAACAGCTTTACGTTTCCATGCAGGTGCTATTCCACTATCTGACCAGCAGATAGCACTGTCAATCCTGTGATTTACACAGTGAACCTAAGAAGGCTGAAGCTTTAAAATATTTTCAAAAAATAACTTTTAAAAAAAAGTTTCAGGGAGTTTCTTAGAAAAAATAATCAATTTCAGACAGTTAAACAATGCTTTTAGCAAGAATATAGTAAATTAACCCCAAAAATGCCAGAAAATTCACTAACTTCTCTCATTTCAGGGTGAGGACGGTTTCCCGGGTTTCAAGGGGGACATGGGAATCAAAGGAGACCGGGTGAGGAGCTTGACTGAAATAAAAACACTGATGACTCAACATTTAGTTGAATCTTTACTATTTGGATGGAAAATTAAGATATGTTGTTATATATTTGTTGATTGTAGGGTGAAATTGGTTTGTTTGGGTCCCGTGGAGAGGATGGTCCTGAGGGTCCTAAAGGCAGAGCTGGGCCCCCTGGTGAATCTGGTCCTCTTGGTCTTGCTGGAGAAAAGGTAACATAGCTCTGACTGCAGTTGTGCTAAAATTGTATTCCTGTGCTTACTTGTGGTGTTAATGTCTCTCAGGGTAAACTGGGTGTCCCAGGATTGCCAGGTTATCCTGGAAGACAAGGACCTAAGGTACGTTTGTAAAAATCAAGTTTTTTTGTTGGTAATAATAGATAACAAATATTAAATGGTGGTTTACTTTGTTGGCTGTGGTACTTCAAGTCATCGGGTTTGCCAGGTTACTCGGAAATAACGCAGCTGACAAACATCCCATATTATAGCACGCTGGTTATTTTTATTTTTTTTAGTTATTTTTCAAAAAAATATTTTTAAAAAATTGGCATCACTTTTTAATAAGGTGTCACTAACAAGGCTATAATTCCCTAAATGAGTAAACAACACAGCTTTATTTTGGCAGTGCAAAATTTTAGTGTTATTGCTTTACGGAGGTAAAGTTTGCCATGGATTCAATTTTTGTTGAATGTCCCCAATGCAACATTTGAGGCTCTGCAGAATAGGTAAGCTTTTTAAAAAAAAATCCCCCTGTTCACAGTATGATTACAGAAAATGTCACTTTGTCTCGTGTTTAAAGATATTTTGTGCCATGTTGTAAAGTTTCCCTCTTCTTGTTTCAGTGTGTCAATTATTTTATATGGACTGAGAAAATGTTCTTTAACAAGAAGTATAGTGCAGTATAGATAAGGAACAGCTTTTTTTAACCCCCTTATGTTTCAAACTCTAGATTCAGGCTATTTGACAGGAGCGTGGGGTTAACAGTGTAAAAGTAACTGAAGATGACATGCAACAGCAGTGCAGATAAATACAGGATGAGCTTTAATTATTATGCATGTGCTGACCCTCACAGCTTCTCTTGTGTTTCTGTACTTTCCCTCCACGACATATCTACCTCCTGTCGACAGGGCTCAAGCGGTTTCCCTGGATTCCCCGGAGCCAATGGCGAGAAAGGAGGCAGGGTAAGAAAACACATGCATTAAGTTTTTGTGTATGAAAATCACCACGACATCACGGTCCAGCACAAAAGAAAATTGATTCCCATTACAAAGCATCTGCATGGTGACTCGGCACAAAAATAAATAAATAAATAAATAAATGAATAACAGCAGCGAAATCAATGTCAGGGAGAGAACAAAAGGTGCGGAAACAATTGTGCTTTCATTGAGCCCATGGCCTCATTTCTTGGCTTGAAAAAGAGTTGCACTCACGCAGTTTTGGAGAGTTGCTGAGATGCTGTTTGAGTTTTCATATTTGCACGTTCACCACTGACGTGTGCAGTAAGCCAGATATCCCCAGGTCAACACCATTCGTTTTATTAAAGGTGGAGGTAGTGGGAGAGAGTATTAGTTTGAAATCCACTTTAATATAAAGATTATTAAAAGTATAAAAAGTTATTAAATAAATTGGCTTAAAAATCTTTTATTAAGTGGATACTTTAAACTGTATTATTTGACCAAAGCCAGGTCCATCTAACAGCTTTATTTGGCACACAGAGGTTATTTTGTGAAATAAAGCAATCCAGCCAAAGTCAAAATTTCTCTTCTAATGTGAGAAGCCAAATAGTTACTTAAAAATTCTTTGCTTTCAATGAACATAACTCCTGTACTCTTTATTTATATTTCCATATGAGCCGTTTACATTTATTAATGGGATCACAGTTTAAATTCAAGGTTTTCTTAGTAGGCCCATACAGGTAAATGACATTGCACTGTGTCCTGTAATTACAAATTATTGTTTATTTATCAGTTAAAAGGAAATAATGAGTCACTACAGTGTGTTCCCTGCTTGAACAGGGAACACACTGTTCTCTGGTTGTTGCTCGATGTAGAAGAGATGCTTTGTGTGGAACACATGTTAATGGGGTTTCATATGTTAAGTGGATTAATGCTGGATGAGGACAGACGAGCAGAATCTGTGCTTAAGCCTTTTTTAATTTTTTTGTTACCTAACAGGGCACTGCTGGCAAATCTGGTCCGCGAGGACAAAGAGGTCCGACGGTAGGTCCTGTTCACGCCATATTTTTTGTGATTAATGGGCTATTAGTGTAAACATTGTTGAATCGTTTAAATTATTCTTCCAGTCAAATTATGTGCATATATTATAGCTGTTGAACTAGACTGTTGTTGCCATAAAGTCGTGTGCTTAACATGACTTTGTCTCTCTCTCTCTTTAGGGTCCCAGGGGCGCTCGAGGAGCCAGAGGTCCAACAGGAAAACCTGGACCCAAGGTCCTGATGCTATAGCCGTTACAACAAAACACTACTCACAAAGAGTCAAGACTTTTCAATTAAATTGCTACTTTGTCACATAATTAAATAGAGCTGCTTTTTTTTTTTTTAATTTGAGCTGATGATGATTTGTTTTTGTGTGCTGAAGGGCACAGCAGGCAACGACGGTCCTCCTGGCCCACCTGGTGAGAGAGTAAGTCCAACACACTGAGCCTGCAGTAGCTGTTATGCATTTTAAAAGCACACAAGGTTTAGGTCCATACCAGTTTGTTTTTGTTGTCCTTGCATTAGAAATATACTTGTAATTGTTGGTATTAGGTCTATCTCATCAAACTGGATTCTAAGCATTAAAGATAAATAGTAAGAAAAGATGCTAACCTATATGCTTTTTTTCTTCCCAGTAGATCTCTAGCATCTACTAAAATGATGGCTGTGCCTTACTTTTACTTTTCTAGTTCAACAGGAGGATAAATAATAATTAAGAAATTAGTTAATCAATCGATAAATCGTTTGTTTCATTTTTAATGAGGGGTAATTCGGGCATCATATAATATTATAATAAGACTTCTGTTCTATACGTTGTTGTCAGCTGGGATTTTGCCTTAATGCTATATCACTGTTCCTACAGACAGCAGCATTTTTGTTTTGTGTTTTTTCACCCTATCACTTGGCTCCCAGCATTGCAATAAAGTAAATTGCTCCTTTGCTGCATTTCAAACTGACACTCCGAAAGGAAAGGAGGAAAGAAAGGAAAGAAAGCGCTTCAAAACTAGATGTTTAGTGCTGGGTGGCTTACTCAGCAAAACAAAGGAAAGGAAACAGTGTGCAGTTGCTGCACAAAAAGAGATTCCCAGCAGTGACACCTTATTTAATAACTTTCATTAGATTTTGTTAGGTTTCTAGTGCCGTTTTAGTGGAATTTGATTTTGTTGTGTATCAAAGAAATGAGAAACATTGGCTTGATTTAGTGAAGGCCTGAAAGAAGGAAGGCTGTTAAGCACCTGCAGCAAATGCTCTGTTTCCATTAGCATTTACCTACCAGCACTATTTGTACTGACACAGTGTGATGAATTTTAGTTGATCGGGAAAACTGAGCCTCTTTCCTGAAAGTTGAAAGTTGGTAACAACAGAAATGAAATAATGGCACATGTTGCTCCTACTTGTCCTCGGCTAGGTACAGGGATTTCATCATTAATCAGTCATAAAATCGTTTTTTCAGTCTCAAAGGTAAATGTTTATCATAGATATGCTTTCACAGACTTAAAGTTTTCTTTTTTACTGATCTAATACAGTAATGGCACAGTGATTGAAGCAGATATTAATGGACTGCTGTCAACAGTTCTTTGATATTTAAGCTATCTGAGATGTAGTGTCATGAACTCTGTAACAGTATGAACATCCTCTTTTGTTAAACTCCTATGAACATGGACAAGTGAGGTGAAATAAATTTGAATCTGATGAATAAGGATGATTAAAAGATAACCTTAAATGATGGAGTCAGCTTTGAAGCTTTTATTAGACTGCAGAACATTAAACTTGTATTAGATGTTTCATCGATTTATGTTTAATCTCCTTAAATAAAACACTTGTTACCTCAATAATGTAAAGTAACTGAAATCCTTCTTTAGCATATTTGACTCTACAGACTCGGATACACAACCCCACAATATGAATGTCTCTATTTGTAACATTGTGGGTGGCCAAGACACTTTTCCCCCCTTAAGTAATTAAGATACTATTTGTATAACAGCTTTTAGTCATTACCCTGATTTTTTTAACATGCAGTTTAGCTTTCAGCTGGTTTCAACCCCTCATTAATTATATAAGCTGAGGTCCCCCTGGTCTTTTCTACAACAATGAAAAGTAATATATTAGGATACAACAACGTTTATTTGGAGTTAATGTTTATGTTGATGAACTTGGAGAATTCAAAAGGTATTTTTGGCTTATTATTATTGCCATGATTATAATCCTCCCTGTGATGTTGTCTGCTTGATTTAGTCAGATCAGATAGGGACTTTTTTTGAAGTTATCTTTATAACAATATAATATTGGATTTCAAAAAAATATCCATGCTACTGAAATTTTAAGGTTAGCTGGACAAATAAATCATTGCAAAGAAAAACTCCAGATACACTTTTACTCTCACTACTTTTCTGTGTGGTTAGAAAGTGAGGCGAGTCTTACCAGTAGTCACATCATATCATTTATGACCTGAGGCACAGTTACTCACCTCAGGGTGAGGCTAGTTTTTCAATTCGAAAAGCTCCACTTCTCCAACCTTGTTTCGAAATTAGCCATAAGCAATCCCAGAGCCTGACACTTTTTCACTTTTAGGTTTTGTTTTGCCTTTTTGCATAATGTCATAACCTTAATTTGACCGTGTGTTGATTGCAGGGACCTCAAGGACCACAGGGACCAGTAGGTTTCCCTGGACCAAAAGGCCCCCCTGTAAGTATTTCTCCATCCTTGGAACAGAAGAAAGCCACTTGGCCTCTCAGACTAAAAAAGCATCTACGCTGAGGCTTTGTGGTTTTGCAAGGCTCTGTGTCTAATCTCTTACTTTATTTACCCTTCCTCGGTGTTGCAATAGCAAAATAGCCTGTTTTCAAACATTAGAAGTCACAATTGATTCAATTTGAAGAATTCATAGGGTGTAGTAATACATAGCAATATCCCTAATTCTGTTCAGAGGTCATTACTCTAACTGTTATTGAAGCAGAGCTCATTTTCTCACTACCCAGTCAAGGCAGGAGACAAGTGGTAATTTCCACCTATTGATTCCGGTTACATTCATAGCTGGCTCTCACGTCTCAGCCCGTAACGATATTTATTTCACACAAAAATAAACAAAAAAACTCTAGCCCTGAGCCTATTTTCATGCCATTCAACTACTTCGAGATATTCAAGGGTTTTTCCTTTCTCAATATTATGTTTACACTGCCCACAAACCATTTGCACAAAATTGTAGTAATAAAACTTGTTGCTTAGAAAAAAAACTTTGAATGAAAAAACTGGTGAATGTATGTCTTGTTTTCTACCTGACAGGGACCACCTGGCAAGGATGGGCTGCCCGGACACCCTGGCCAGCGCGGAGAAACAGTGAGTAATTGCAATATCTTGTATGAACGTTACAGACCTCACGTTGAACTTAAACCCAGCATGATCTAAGAATTATACATATTGGCTTTTTTTTAGCTTTCTACATTTAAACTACTTCAAAACAAGACTTATTATTATATTATTATACATAAGCATATGTATAGTGCTTTCATATGCAGTAGATAACGATGAAATCGTTGGCACAACATCTCAGTGGGATGCCAGAGGTGCAGACCCATTTCGTAAAGCAAACTCTAAAAGAGAAAGCCCTTGTGAATACTGCCTGAGTCTGCTGCTCAGCTGGTCTTTATTCACACAGACAGAATACACACAGACACCGTCGAGGTAAATCCACAGGGCTCAGACTGTGGGCTGTGTAGCCATCCACTTCTGATGGAGTTTCTATCTTATTGTTACTTTGGCATATTTGCAAATATCCAATGAATAGATGCTAAGCCTTGACTGTTTAGTTCCACTAAGGTTTACTTGTGTATCACTGCCTACTGTCTAACAATAACACCTTACAGATAACTAAGCCAGCATAATATTTGTTGCAGCAGGATAAAACAGTTTGTTGCTTTTTTATTTGTATTGTTTGTTTATTGTTCCAAAATGTGCATGAGCTAAATGAAAAATGGCTGAATTGGCACATAGATAACAACAATAAAAAAACAAAGCGGAGTAAGATTCGATCAAATGAAGTTAGAATCCCCCGCTTTTCGATTCCTCTGCGCTTGGTATGCATCAGTGCACCATGGTTTGACGAGGCTCGGAGGACAATGATTCTACTAAAAGCTTGACTTTGCCTTTATCAAAGCTTCCTTTTCCATCTGCCTCTTTCCCTTAGATAATATAATACAACACACACAAGTGCTTCCCTGCCTTTTCTGTAATTCAGGCCCCAATAGTAGTCTTCATTAAGGTGTTTATGTGCTGATGAGTGGGCTCCAAACAACAATAAAGATGCTCATAGATGCACATCATCAGAAATGCAAGTTACATTTAAGTAAGTGCAAATAAAGATTTGAGCCGGTGTCTCTAAGCCGATGCTGCAGCAGCCTGGCTTGAGGGCTTCCTTTAAAAAATACATCATCATAAATCACAGCACATAGTGATCAATAGGCCTGGAGTCATAAGTCTTTCAGTACTGACTTTGTAAGAAGTTTGCATTTGAAACTTTGTTTAGTTATAGGATAATAAGTTGCAAATCAAATGTGCTGCGATTGTAATACCTCAGTGTGTACAGGTTATAGAAAAGGCCAGAGAATGAGGGATCCAATAGAAAAAGCTGATTTCATCTAACGCTCCTCTTGTGCTGATCCTGGGGTTGTACTTGTTTGCTTCTCAGTAACTCTCAGGAAGCTTAATTAAGCTGTACACTGTTCACTGTCTACAAGTGTGTAGCCTTATTACAGCTGTGATACAGGTAGAAGATACCATTCTTTATCTGCTTGTATCAGTACACTTAATAGTGTGTTTTAAGAAAACTGTTTAATTAGTATTTCAGGAATATACTGGAGTGCACTTGGACTCTGGTCAATGTGGATTGGATTGTTCCTCTCCCTGAAGACAGAAGTTCATCGGATTTGTACTGCACTGTCGGATTCAATGCTCGGGAATTCTGAACTTGGATCTTTTTTGGCACGTCCTGTTTTGCTGTTTAAATGTGCTTAAACGTATCCACAGGGAGTACTTCAATGCAAATCAGCCATATGCTGTGAATGTAAACTTAAAAGTTAACTACAACTAACTGGTCTGTATTCTCCCAGAGAACATATAACTTAATGGTGACTTGTACACTTAACGCTGTATGCAGTAGTAGTAGAGCAGCTACACTATTATACTGCTGGCTTTGAAGTTGGCTAGTTACACATTGATACACAACATGACAGGAGTTTTATGTCACCTCAATGACATAAAGTCAGTATTTTATTAAAGATTTCAAATTAAATTCAAGAAAAACCCCAACAATCAGATGAGTTGGTGCTTGCTCAAGGGACCATAGGAGGTCCCTTTTAACAGAAAGAAACCTTTATCGGAATCAGGCTCAGGGAGGGGCAGCTATCTGCTCTGACCAGTAGGGGTGAGGGGAGGAAGACAGGACAATAGATACACTGTGGAAGAGAGCCAGAGATTAATAATAACTAATGATTAAATGCAGCGTATATAACTAAGGGATGTTTAAGGGTAACTATATGCAAAATCGAAAAGGGAAAGTTTGAAGCCTAATCTTAAAAGTGCAGGGTGTGGCTGTCTCCTAAGTCCAGACTAGGAGCTGGTTCCACAGAAGAGGGGCATGAAAGTTGAAGGCTTTTATATACACTATGAACCACGAGTTAGCCTGCAGTCTAAGAGTGACGTGTTCTGTTAGCGACCAAAGCCCAGTGTAAGAAGAAGGACAGGACTTAGAAGCCAAAATGTTCATAATTTTGCACATTTTTATTCCTCATGTAGAAATCCATCACTCTCATAGCAAACAAATGAAAATGTCATGTCAAATCTGTTGTCTGTTGTTGTGTTATTTTCAAATCTTAATTACAGCATCCAAGTACAGGTACCCCACTTTATTGTCTGAGTGTCTTTATTGCCTGGTTTGGTTTAAAGAAGAGGCGTATGTTGTGTGACCCTTCCTTTTCATGTCTACTTTGGACTGCAAGCAAAAAAAGCTGTAAAGCTTATTGCATAGACTTAATGTCCACATAGACATTAAGATATACAACATATTAAACAACTGTACATATAACTCTAGTTATTTACTACCCTGCACTGTATTGCAAAACAATATATCCTTGACTGTAGATAGAAGCTGAAAAACTCTTGTTCCAGAATCAAGGAAACGTCAGACCCAAACATATAGTAAATCCCTGCTCATCATCATAAATAATATCACAGTAATTGCTGCACATGGGCTTGAATAGATACGATTTATGTCTCCAATGCTGCTGTAACTTGTATAAATAAGGTTTCATACTCTCTCTCTTTTCTTTTTTCAGGGTTTCCAAGGAAAGACCGGTCCTCCAGGACCAGGAGGTGTTGTTGGGCCCCAGGTAAGAGGAGATATACAGAAGAGGCAAATACATATATTACTAAACAAACAGCAAAGCAGAAGGTGATATAAAGTAAGTGCTGTATTCGCAGTGCTGTGGATCAAATTCTTCTATTTTACAATTTTATTCCAACAAGAAGTACTGTGGGCAATTAAAAGAAAACACATAATTGCTCATATACAGTAGATAGGTCATCATTTACTCAGTTGGATCTTGGACACCTACTGGCTTTGAGCTCTACTGTACTGGCGTAAATTATAAGTGAAAACTGATAAGCTTTATTTATATGGCACATTTTAAAGAAGGTTACGAAAATAGAAAAGTTAAAAAACAGCTGTGAAATTCAACCTTTCATTACTTATTTTCTAAATGTAACTTACTGATTTGTGGTCATTTTCATACGTTGACCTGTAAATCCAAATGCGTGATAACATCTTAGGGACCCACAGGAGAAACTGGTCCCGTCGGTGAGAGAGGCCACCCTGGACCTCCTGGCCCACCTGGAGAGCAGGGTCTTCCAGGTGCTGCTGGCAAAGAGGGAGCCAAGGTATGCATATTGGATTCCCTTTAATTTTACTTTTCCAATTTATTTTAGATATAGTATAATAGCAAACTATGCTTTTCTAGCAGCTAACACTTTTACACACTAACCTTCTGAAAACACTCAAAAACAAACAAGAAAAGTGGCCTTGGCTTTTCTTGTAAACTGAAAAAGAGGATGCTCATGACATTGATAGGAAGTTCAAGAGGGTATAAACGGGCTGCAAATTAAACCTACACATTGTTCTACATGATTTGATTTTGCAGACTGAGCCAGCTGTCCTCATAAACACTTATACTTTTGGGGGGCATACAATGCTTGATAGATTACATATTCCTTTGATAACAGTGTGGGATGTGTTTCGCAGCAATCACCCGACTATCACCATTGCTCTCTATGCTAGACAGTGCAAAATTGAAGGAAGTGACTGCTGAAGATACAGAGGATGAGATTTGAGCAGTGTCTGGCTACGTTCTCTCACTGGGCCTCCCTGCTCGAGAAGTGAGTTCCCATTAGGAGCAGACAGCAGGCATTTTGTAGACGTATGGGCTGCTCCTAACCAACCCCCTGATTCCTAGGGCCACTCAGCATACCCTGCTCCTCAACCCCCACAACCCTCAAATCCTCATGTGTTCTTCTTTCATTTTCTTCCTGTCTTCCCCAAGCAGACAGTTTAATCAAGTCTGTCGGCTAACTCCAAACCCTGTGCCAGTCAGGTCTACTCCGTTCAGACCTGCGCATCAGTATGCCAGGGACACTTTGAAGAGACCTTGGCAGCAGAGCCCAAATCCTCTTATACTTCTCAAGCCTACTCTTCTCTGCCTCCCTGTTTGCAGATAAAGTCAGCCTGCCAGCACTAAAGAAGAGAAGACGAAGCCAGAAGTTACTTTTTCTGAAGTCAAATGTCCTTGTTTTAGAATTGCACCATATAAAAGAAAAAGAAAAACAAACAAACCAGAATAAAAATCTGTACTCAGTGAGGATGCAGTACAAAGTTTTTTTTTTCTTGTAGGCAGAACACAAAAGAACTTCTGAAGGAGATGTCTTATGTTAGGGAAGGGTTGAGTTTGTGCAACCCTTCCCTAACATAAGACAGAAGGATGTGAACTTTGTGTTTTTTTCTCTGTTTTTTGGGTTTTTGTTTTGCTTCATTGCAGCAAGAAACTGGCTGCTGGAGTGGAGCACTCTTGATTTTTGATTTTCTTTTTAAAATCTGACTGAAGTCTTTATGTTTCATATTGTGCCTGATGATGCAAAAGCAATACTGCATTGGTATTAAGAGTTATTTATTGACTGTGTAATGACAGTACTAATGAATCCACAGGAAACATGTGTCTGTAAAACTAATTGCATCTAATAGCTCATGATGGCTGTCAGTTTTGAAACAGGTTCACTCCTGTCCCTGCCGGGGAGTTCAGAGGCATTAGTACACATATTTGCTCATTTTCCCAGTACTATGTATCTCTCCCTCTCTCTCTCTCTGCCTCCTGCTACTCAGCAGCCAGCACTGCAGTATAGTCCTTTTTTAAATACATAAATGGCTGCAATGCATATTCCACCAGTGGGATGAGAATCATTAAGTGACTTGGTCATTTCATAAGTTTCTCAATTTCAAGGTTTTCTTTGTAGTGCAACTAAAAATCCTTTGGTTTTTTTTTCACATGTGTTGCATCTCCAAACCCATACTAACATCATCAGTTCCTATGCAGTAAAGTTACGTTAGCAGTTGTTATGTAGATGATGTCGTTTTGTGTAAAAATCTCTCTATATATATCAAACATACCAAAACAGTAGTTGTAAGTCTTTTTTATTACAAGGACATACTCCTGCAGTAAAGAATGAAGACCTTTTCAGACTGAGACTATACGAAGAGTGAAGCTATTCAATACTTTTCTATGGAAAGTGAGCTTTTGTTATTCAGCAACAGTGCCTGAATTAATCTTTGTGAATGGTGACAGATGATTCATCTTTTATAACAGTCTTAATGTAAAGAATTAGTATGGTACAGGAAAGTTTCAAATGACACATTTGTAGTTATACTCAAAAATTAATGCAACATTTTGAATTATAGTAAGTCCAATTAAACACATGTTATTGCTTGTGTAGGGTGATCCTGGGCCACAGGGATCCCCTGGTAAAGACGGTCCCCCTGGTCTTCGTGGCTTCCCTGGAGAGAGAGGTTTACCCGGTGCCCCGGTAAGTGCTCCATTTCACCTGCATCTATTCATCATCATCAGTTTTCCTTTACACGTGTTTGCTAGTAGAAAGTGACAGAACATAGCTACATAATAAATGAACCAGCATCTATCTAGAGCAAGTCACTTCATTACCGACTCCGGCCCCGGAATTCACACCAAGTGATCAATCCGATGCAGAGGAAATCCAAAGCGACATTTTATAAATGAACAGGCGTGCCTCGGCATTGCTCTGCTGCCACCGACGGCGCTGTTTTAACAGCCGCAATGGATCTTGGGCCTGTATTACAGAATTGGGAATTGTTGATTAGGGATTCATTTGTAAAAGTTTAACTCAAACATTTTTTCTTGTGGGGAGGGCAAAGTTATGTGCTGTTTCTATATGCATTATTTACCTAATAAATTATTAAGTGAGAAATGTTGGCAATTAGACTGGGTTATCTGGGAATGGATATACTGCAGGGAGAGGAAGTGTTGTGCTTCCTCCATCCTCAAGGTCAGTCGGGCTCTGCAGGACAGCAGCACCACTGATTGTTTTCTGCCATTGTAATTTACTCCAGCAAACAGCCAGAGCCAGCAAAAACTCATTACCCATACTGCTATGTGTTCTTTTGTGGCCCACTGGGGAGCTGCACATGCACATGATGGGAACTGACAAATATATAAAACAGCACACATGCGTCTAGCCTATTATGCACACCCCTGCATGAGCAAAACTGAATTTACAAGCTTGCATATGCAGAACAAGATGGAGAAAATTGTATGCACCCATACAATCGCTTGCAACTTTAAGCAGCCATCTATCTGCAAAAGAATCCCACTACACTTTCCCTGCAGTATTCACAACAACACAATTATAGATGAAATGTGTTTTTTGAAGTGTTGTATATTGTGACTGAGATATGTATTACAGATATTAGATTTACAATACACTAGCAATCTATAGCTTTGGCCTTTGATTTGTGTTTACTAGGATGAAAATCTCAGCGCTCAGCTGTAGTGGAGATTGGCTTGGTTAAATGCAATTAAAACACAAAGTTCAACAGCTGTGTGAAGGTATTTATGTCTCTTGTTCCATCTTCACCTCAGGGCCCTGCTGGTCTGAAGGGAGGAGAGGGTCCCCAGGGTCCACCTGGTCCTGTTGTAAGTACAGTACTGAGAGCTATGTAAAGATAACTGTTTTTATGCTCTCTGGATTGTGTTGGTTTGCATGCCATTTATATTATCATCTTAGATTTTTCTAGATAGTTATTCTAGATAGTTCCACACTATACATTTGAAGTATTATTAAGACTTGAATATTCAAATACTACTTTAATTCAGATATTTGTTTGTTGTGTCATCATGACACTTGCGCAACACAGTACTGGCTAAATAGAATATAAACCAGATTTAAGTTTTTATTATTTATTTACATATTTAGGGTTATTGTTATGTTGAACGTTGTAGTGTTTTAAGTTTGATTAGTGTAGTTTTAATCAATTTTAAATCATGCTTTTTATTTGTTCTTGTTTCTAATGTCTCTGTAAAGCACTTTGAATCACCTTGTTGTTGAATTGTGCTATACAAATAAACTTGCCTTGCCTTGCCTTGCCTAGAACAGCCTCAGTAAGCCAAAACTACCAGTCGTTTGTATGAATTTATCATTTAAAAAAAGAAGATGCATCCCTGTCTCTACATAAAGCATTTGTTCAATAAAAACAGAGTCTAAATGATCTGTTTGGCTTTTATACTCAGAGTTTTTATCTTGTGTTTCTGTAACCAAAATTAGTGTGTATGCAGGTTGGTTCACTGCATCAATAATATAAAACAAAAAGTGCTGAGTGTCATTCATAATCATGTTTTATGGATTGAGCTGAACACTGAGTAGTATAATATATATGCAACAGAAGTCTGCTTCATTTTGTAATGCAGCTGCAGGTGAGAGTTGCTCAGGGCTTGGAGAACCACTAAGACATCGGCTCCCTGACAGGAGATAATGCTGACTACTTTCAATGAGCTTTGCTCTCTTTTAGAACTTGAAAGCCACCTGATACTGCATGTTTCTGCTAATGTTTTCACACTTTCCATTTTAAAAAGAGGGTTTTGTGTGTAGCTGTGTATCTATTGATATATTATTAACAGAAAGACACAGTGGGGTCTTTGTTTGCCATCTTCCTAATGTCCTCGGTGTTTGTTCAGTGCAACCAGGCCAACAAAACTGAAATCTTTAAAAAATCCTTCTGCCCTTGTTTTTCATTAATATTGTCCGTATTGTGCTCATGCTTACAGGGTTCTCCTGGTGAGAGAGGTGCTGCTGGCCCAGGAGGTCCAATTGGCCCATCTGGTAGACCTGGCCCTCAGGGTCCCCCAGGTCCCGCTGGGGAGAAGGGAGCACCTGTAAGTGTTACTTTGCTCCTAAAGCTTCATTCTTCTTGTCCTTTCTTTGGTTACCAATTTTCAGAATATAATTAAAAGACATTTCTGTCTTCTTATAGGGTGAGAAGGGGCCTCAAGGTCCAGCTGGTCGTGATGGTGTCCAGGGTCCTGTAGGTCTGCCTGGACCTGCTGGACCCCAGGGCCCACCTGGTGAGGATGGTGACAAGGTCAGTTACCTACATTCAGCACCACCAATTTCATCCTGTTACAGCTGCTTGTGTTCCCTAAGTGGGGCATGTGGGTAAATCAATCATTTTCCCATATTAATCTGCAACAAAAATATATTCCTCTTTTTCTAACTGTTGCTTATCCATCTTCATAAACAGATGTAACAGAAAGCACAATTGCAGGAGATGCTGTTGCATCATTCATTTCTTGTAATTATTATGGCCTTTAGGGTTACTATCAGACATTCTATAAAAGCTGCCAAACAAATGCTCATGCAGAGATTTGCAGTGCATTAACTTTGACTGACAAAATACATTTCTGTACTTGTATATACATAGCGTGAACTCTCGGGAAATAAAGTACCTAATTGCACCTTGACAGGAAGCACTTATTTTCTTCTTGAACCTCATTCTTCCATTACACAAAATTAGATTAAGAATGAAACTTGTCACCGTGTATTAAATGCTGTAATTTATCTTTAATTGAAACTGGGAATGAAAACAATATTCAGCCTAACCTAACCATTTTCTGATATTCCACCTTAATATCGAGAACAAATATTATACATATGCATACCTTTATGGCCCTCAGAAAGGTTGACATAGTTAGTTTCAGGTCTAAAAATTAGTCCCAGGAGTGCATTTGTGCAGACTGTGTCGGTATACCCTCTCACCATTACAGTTATAGATAATGTATATTTCTGTTAAGCTGAGGTTTTCAATGATTTTGCAATAACAGAATGTAGTATTGTGCTCATTTAGAAGTCTTAAATCCTACATTTGGTGTTTGGGCTTGAATTTGCAAATATGCAGAGAAGAAGAATATCAGCACTAGCTGATAACTATTATTGTTGTTGTTTATTGTTGGGTTTGGGACATGTTTTGTTTATTAGTCAAGTCATTTTTCATTATCTCAAAAACTGACTGTGTGTTTGTTTCTTTACCAGGGAGAAGTTGGAGAACCAGGTCAGAAAGGAAGCAAAGCTGACAAGGGAGAACAGGTAGGTGATACAGAACATTTATATCCATCCTTCTTCAAAATAAAAAAATAGCCCGTTAGACTTCTACTCAGGAAGTGATTCGTGGGTGCTTGGATTTGTCTTTGACTCTGTGGGGATGTGCATTTTGGTGGCATTATTTTCACTGTATGTTTCAGGGTCCTCCTGGTCCAGCCGGTCTCCAAGGTCCTGTAGGCGCTCCTGGTCCTGCTGTAAGTACTGACAAAGAATGAGAAGTTAAACCTGAGCAGGAGGTCACAGCAGTGCTGTTCAAATCTTTGCTTTTGTTTGTTGTTAATAAGGGAGGTGATGGAGAGCCTGGTCCCAGAGGACAACAGGGCATGTTCGGACAGAAGGGAGATGAGGGCTCCAGAGGTTTCCCTGGACCTCCTGGTCCTATTGGTCTGCAGGTTTGTGCCATAACTATGAATACAAATTGTAATATATAGCTGTCACACAGGATAATATTCACGTTATTTTTTTCCATTCTGTCTGCCTGCAATAGTGTGTCTAATGATGTCACACGTTATAGTCAGAAACACTCATTTACCTTTTTTAACTACACTGTGACCTTCAGGTTACAAGCTACGGTGGAAAAATGGTAGACACAAACAAATTCATATTTACACTATTGCTTAAGCACTTTAATTGGATCTGGAATGTCACGTCCAGTAAACTTGCTTTGACCTGCAACGATTGCACCTCTCACCTCCATTCAACGGCAAAATCCTTTTTTCATCACGGCCTGGCTTCTCTGTGCAGTGCCAGTCTCAGCCCCCGCAAAGAATTCACAAAAACCAACGAGGCCTGCCAGTGCGTGTATTGCAAAATAGATTATTATCAGTGGCGTACTTTTCTTTTCTATGTATTCATTGGTGAGGGTTATTCATCCAAGGAAATACTTGAGGCCAGACTAAAGTTATTGGGTGCATTTTAAAAACCCAACACTTTGACACAAAAAGATACACATAAACTTTAATGATGTTTTCCTGAACTATGATAATATTCTAACGAGGTAGGACCTTTCCCATAGATAGACCTCATTTCTTTGTAATTATCTGTTTATTAGTAATCAACTTCTTAAGCTAGACGTGTTGGGCATTTACTGCAGAGATTGGGGTCATTGTCTTGATCAAATTACATAGACTGCTATTTATCAATCCGAGGTGCTATCCTGTCTCTGCAGGATTTTATTCAATGGACTTTTAATTGGGAGTAATTCACTTCCCATCACGATTCCATTAATTGCATGGACTAACCCACTCCAATAGCCTGGCCTCATTGAGCACATTTACTATTCTACATAATGAGTAGCACTGCTAATGATCTTAGACTAGACGGGACCTTTACACAGATTATATTACTCAGCACAGGAGACATTAGCATGCATCCACACACCGTTTTTTCAGCACCCAGCAAGCACACACATGCTGAGACGCATGCATGCACAAGCTCAAAACAGTCAGCACAGGGTCTTTGTTTTCATTGTGTGTCCTCAGTGTAATGTGGGGAGAAATAAATTCTTCGATCTCCCCCAGCAAACCTCCACCACTCACTCACGATCAACTCCTAAATCACACAGAAGCAAAGCAACCTTCAGCAGTGATATCGTGGCAATTACTGGTAGAAATGTCACAGATCAAAAACACATGTGAGGTCTGGACCACGCAGCTTATTTTACAAGAATTAGTGAGCAGGATTTATGCCTGCACCTTGGAATAAGGATGTACAAGTTACTGACTGCAAAAGGGAGAAAGAAATAATAGATTAGTGCTCTCTTACATGTCTGCAGAGCTGCAGGAAGAATTGTAGAATAAAAACATGACATAAGGGAGCTTAACCCCCCCCCCCCCCGTTTTGCTCAGGCAACAAGTACGTAACATAGAGTCTAACAAATTCAACCTTTCAGGGCAGCAGTTTTCCTTGACCTTACTGATCATACTCACTGGATGTTTAATTGAACACGGACAGCAGGTGAAACATGAATTCAAGTAATTCATTTGTGCACATTTGGCTCACAGATACATTTAATATTTTACAGCATCACTGCATCAGTAGTATCAGCCGTTGTGACTACAGTTAACAACTCTAGTAAAATGATTGTTTTCTTTTCTAATAACATGATCATTTATTCATTTTATTTGTCCACAGGGGCTTCCAGGACCTCCTGGGGAAAAGGGTGAGAACGGCGATGTTGGACCTATGGTAAGAGAGAAACCACTCGATATTTGTTAGTACTTATAAAAGTTTGTTAAATACACTGTAACACTCTCTGACTCTTTCCTGCAGGGCCCCCCTGGTCCACCTGGTCCCAGAGGTCCTCAGGGTCCTAGTGGAGCTGATGTACGTACAAATAGTTGTTAACAACTGTACTAAGTACAACTATACTCATATGCATACTAGACTGTGACTTTTTTTTTTACTTCTATCAACTTACATTGTGAGGCCTTTATATCATTACTTGTCCTTCCCTGTAGTGATTGATGATGATTTATCTCTTTCTTATGTCCTGCTGCAGGGTCCACAAGGTCCTCCAGGTGGTGTGGGCCCCATGGGATCTGTAGGTGAGAAGGTAAGAATCAAAACTTGGCACCCCAGTGTTTTGTGCCTGCACTGAAGGATGTTAGGCACTGAGACTGAATTAGAGTCTGTTACACCTTCCAGCCAACTTCAGACAACCCAGTCACCTTCTTGTTTTTTAACACCGTGTGTTCATTTCAGTATGTTTTTTATGACTTAGAGCTTGGACACAATGTCGTTTTTAAAAAAAAAAAAAAAATTATAGCACTTCCAGGACTAGGACTACGAATACTTTGAATATAGTAGCACATTATTAGTCAGCTACAGTTATAGACTTAATAGAGTTAACTGTTAGTAATATCATTATTTATTCTGACAATAATACTTATTCTCATGTATGACTTACGTAGTTATGGCTCAATTTCAGATATCATATCTGAATTTGGAAAAAAAAAAAGTGTGATATTGAAGATTTATTTGTTTTGACATTGACATTTGTCTAACCACAGGGTGAGCAAGGTGAGGCTGGAAACCCAGGACCACCTGGAGAGTCTGGAACTAAGGTAAGTAAGCTCTTGTTTTTGTTTTCTGTCAAGCTAAATATGTGTTGCTAATGTATATTTGTGTCACTGTGTTACATGTTAGATGTTTACACACTGGACCATGCTTATCGACATACATTCAGTATTTTACTGTAGATTCTAGCACTGTAGCATGATTGAAGGGCCCGTCTTTAAAATGGATAAACTCACTTTGTGCACACCATTGCAATTGAATGGTGACAAGGAAAAAAAACAAGACTCACTAACTTTTGGTATATTTACCACTAACTCCAACCTAATGAGGAGGTGTTTTTGTTTGTTTTTTGTAAGTGACACTGTGTATTCATCACCATGATAGTAATTGTTCCTCACATTTAACAGAAGAAGAGTCATCTCAGCATGACTCTTCTGCTTTGCACCCTGGATCCACATAACCCGCCAAGCTGAGTCTATTCCTCTTAAGATGCAGCCTAATTAGCAGGAGGATCTGCACACTGCTTCTGACCTTATGAACAATGATTGCAGCAACCCTGAAGCAAGTTGCCTTTAAAACATCAGACATCCGTGTTAATGCAGCTTAAGTTGTGATTTGTCCTCCTTGATAGTTACATTGGGGCTGTTGCACAAGAAATCGGAAGTGCTCTTCAGTGCCATACTTGTTTGGAGTTACTTCTAAAAGCTTTAAACTCATTAACGTACTGCAGTCATACACTTGACCTTGCTGTTGTCGAAGAAAAACACCCATCAGTGTTTGCTTTTTAGCTCTTAATTTATCATTATTGAGGTACAACAGCAGATTGAAAAGTTGTAAAAAAAAGTGTGATTATAGGTGTCTGTATGCCCTCTATTAGTTCCTCTTTGAATTGCTGGTGTGACAGTTTCAGAGTTAGGGTGAAGTTTACATTCCTATCATAAGCAATAGTGTTGGTACCGTATAGTTTAGTTAGTATAAAATAAATCTAAATCTAGCTGTCATCCTATTTGCTTACACGCATGAACCTTTACATGCTGTACATCAGATTCAGACACAATAAATAAATTAATAATACAAATATTAAGAAATGAAACAGTAGTGGACTACATGAGTTTCTAGTTTTCTGTTTCTTTGCTTGTTTCCACATCTTAACTGAACTGTGAATCATCTTACTTTAAGAAATGTTGCAGAAACCAAGGACATTAATTACCAACTCGTACGCTCAAAGACTTGATTTTTCACCCACATAAACATGAAGCAAAAAGTAAAAATAGCCTGAAATGTGTAAAAGTAAAGATTTATTTACTCAAATTATTGATCAGTAAGGATCTTTGTATAAACTGACTATATACTGACCAGATTCCATTAAAGTTACAATCAAATTACTTTAAAGTCAGAATTTTCAGAATAAAAGATTTTTTCGCATGTATCCAAATCTTCTCCTGATTTCTCACCAAATCAGCTTTAATCCTTTACAACACTTAACAGCTGGACTTGCAAATAATAGACACGGTTTGAAAACTTGAAAATCATAACCAGCATATTTTTTCATCAGGGAGGTTTTAAAATATATTTTATTTATCTATATAATTTAAATAAGGCTTTTAAAAATATATATGTTGCACCTCATTTCACATCAGTGTTTTTGACCATCCAGGGTTGCTGTGCTCTGTTACCAACACTGGGATGATCTTTGGATCCAGTGTCTCTCAGCAGCCTCTGACTGCTTGTCTGTTTTTATCACCCCATCCTGTTCAGTGTCAGCCTTGGAAGAAAAAAATGCTCCCTCTTGTGGAATTGATGTAATGAATGCCCTCCCTTGCCCCCCATCACTACAGGGACCTAAAGGTGAGAGGGGAGAGAAAGGAGAAGCTGGCCCACCTGGAGCTGCTGGACCTGCTGGTGCCAAAGGACCCCCTGGAGATGATGGCCCCAAGGGCAACCCTGTACGTCTGGCACATACTCTCAATATCTCTATAAGAGTTTTTTAGGATTGACTCAGACAAGCTTAAATTTACTGCTCCAAAGGAAATATCTCTTGCAGCCATAAGGCAGGCAATTTTAGCCTAGAACATATTCATGAGCTAAAAAGCCTTTTTATTGATGGAGATTATATTTTATGCCTGCATAGAAATGGGATGCAGTGAAGCCTTTTCTCAAAGATTTGCAACATTATCATTAAGTCCATCATATTTCCTTCAGAGGCTGTAACCAAGTACACCAAGTCTAAATCACTGTCGAAATTACTAACCATGTCCTTAATGCTTGAAGCCAGGAAAATTATGTCTTTTTTTAAACACGGATGCATCTCATCATCTTATTTCTTTCTTCCAAAGGGTCCTGTTGGATTCCCTGGAGACCCTGGCCCTCCTGGAGAGCCAGGTGTAGCTGTAAGTATGAAACCCTTATGTTAGCCCTATATAGAGTACAGAGTACATATAACTCTGTTCCAGGTGGATCATGTTTAATGCAAGAATTAAAGAGTATGGTCCTAATGGATATTCCAGTGTCAGACTAATCTCTAATGTCTTTTTTGCAGGGCACTGATGGCGAACCAGGAGAGAAAGGAGAGGATGGAGAGGCTGGCCAACCGGTAAGTTGACACTTTTTTATAATTTGGAATGAAGAAATGACTGCATGACCTTATATCACGTATAACATTTGGTACACTTGGTGCAAGCACATCATATGAGGACATCAGCTTAATAGTCAGTTTCTCTGTCAAAGTGCTTTTATTAATTTTTTAGTTTTATATTAGACTTTAGTACTCCACCACAAGTTTGCCACTAAATGCTCTAATTATATTTAGTGAGTAAATAATTTACACTGCGGCATTTTAATTCATGCTAGTTACCTCATAGGTATGGGTGTAGGGTAAATGGACTTATCTGCTTTGTAGATTCATTAAGTATAATTAGAAATAAAATCCACGTATTAATGTGCTGGCCCTGTGTAAAGTGCAACGAATGACAACTCTGAATATTTATGGATGTAAATAAGCCTTTATCATTGCCAGAGAAAAACTCGACCGATGTTACATATTCTGTTTTTTTTTGTTTGTTTGTTTATGAAGCCGGTTTGCATCTTTGAATGCTGCAGTGAAATATGTTGATTTAGAAGGTATATTAATACATAATGTGAACTTCATATGATGGCTTCCCCTTCTTTGAAATCAGATCTACACACAATGACTTTTGTATTTATATGTCACTGTGCAGTCATCCCAAAAATGAGCTGATTAACACTGTGAATATTTACCAGTTTGAATGTTTAAAAAAAACACTCTGATTGTCTGCAATTAACTCAGAGATAATTGGATGAAAGTATCTCAGGGAACACAGTGTGTATTATTTCAAGCAGTGCTGTGCACCATCCAACTTTGGGTTTAGCATTCCCAAAATGTGTATTCGGCCTCTGTGTTATTATCCTTCTGGCAGACAGAAGACGAATGCTGTGCTTTCATAAAAAATCATAATCAGTACAGATTTACTTGTTTATGCAAACTGTTAATAGTGTTTCTCTGTTTTCTTTTGTTTTTTGGCTTGCTTCTTTTAGGGACCTCCAGGTCCATCAGGAGAAGCCGGCCCACCTGGACCACCTGGCAAGAGAGTAAGCCTGAGGCAGTTAAAACTCATTTCAAACTGTTTGCATCACTGGTATGGTTCCAGCTAAAATCCACAATCGACCAATCGGATGGTCCCATTGTTACAGTTGTCATTGCTGAATAAAAATTTAAAATGTAAAAAACAAAAAAAAAGCATATAGCCACACTAAAAGACAACGTGAGTAAAGCAGATGTCCTTCATATACTTCATGAGGCTGAGATTTCGGTGAAAAATATCAAAGAAAATAAATTGCTGAACAGAATGTGCAGGTCAAGGATTGAACATTAACATATTTTCAATCCCACATGAAATTCAAAGTCCACATGAAAATGAGCAGCTATTCTCCCAAATTTGAATGAAAAGTTACAATCGTGAGTGCCTCACTGCATTTCAAAGAAAAGCACTGGGCTTCGGTCCAATGGGATAAAAAAACATGTTGTGCATTTATAAACCAGGGTTGATTGCTTTTCTAATGTCTCCAGTCAAATTTATATTCTGAGTCTTTAGCATGGTATCAGCATATGCTGCACCTTAATGTCCTAGGGATTATAGTTAGGATAAGGGCCATTTTTCCCTCCACGCAGATCCTTGGTAGTCCATGCCCGGTCGCTCATACATAACTCCTCCTAACACTTTTTTGTAATTTCTCTGCATTTGGCCTTTTAAAAATCTGTAACCGTCCTTAAATCGTTGTCTGCTTCAGCCTGTGATTCTTAATTAGTCGGTTGAGCCTGTCCACAAATTTAGCTTCATTTATTCTTATAATGCGTTAATGCTGGAAATTTATTCACCTATGCTCCCTGAAAAAAGAGAGGTGGGAAAACGTATTAACCCCGTCTGGCTTTAATTCTTTTTATTTGGGTACAGGCCACAGCTTTTCTTTCTTTTTTCTTTTTTTTTAACTGGAACACTAATAATCTCTGTCCTAAACACATGGCATATGTCAAGGTGCTTTAGAAACCTTGACATAAACCTACTTATTGACTCTAGCTGCTGTATATTGTGCCACAACTGAAATGGTTCTTTGTGCTGATCAAGAGCCTGCCTCTTCATCACCAGTAAGAGGTGCACATCAGGAGAAGATGAAAGCGCCAAGACAGGAGGCAAGCTCACATTATAGGCTCTCAGTCAATAGCACTCAGGCTGCAGTCGGCCAGATCAGAGTGGAATTTGGATGGAGAGTGGATTTGAAGAGGGTGGAGTTGAAAGAAATCATTGTGGGCCTCGAAGAGCCTGACCAGTAAGATAAGAGGATCCAACAACTGTTGGCTCTGACCGAAGACGCCTGTGTTTCTTAAATGTGATTTTTTCTGTTTTTAACATGGCTGATTGCAAATTATTGAAGGCAGACATAGAAGAGTCATTCAGATAGATCTTTGCATAATAGACCTGTTGTACTTCACAATGGATGATAGAGAAAGATCCACCCTGTTTGAAGAAAATATCCACCAAGAATTTAATTAGAAAGACAACTGACAAAAATTTCCAGCGATTCCCCTTTTGAGACCAAAATATGCATGATGCAGAGTTGCATGTAACTTGAAAAAATGAGCCAACAGACAGAGTAACAACTTCTGTGAATAACTCTGGTGTTCATTTCCTGTACGCGTTTGTGCAGTCTTCTTGTACAGTTGATGTTATGTCGGAATGCTGAAGCAGTGTACTATCATCCTCCTCAGGGACCTCCGGGGGCTGCTGGTGCAGAGGGCAGGCAAGGAGAGAAGGGCGCTAAGGTAGGAAAATCAATTCTTCCTTTGCAAAGTAGAGCCGTCTCAGCAAGTCCCTCGGACTTCCTCCTCCCTCACTGCGCCCACATTGTGGAATTAAAATCGCAAAAAAAGCGCTGAAGTCATTTAATTTCCATCGCAGATTAGATGGAAATTTATGAACACAGTCTATTTGAGTAAAACCAAGATTCACTTGTTTCTCCTATTGTTCTGTGGCTTAATTTCGAGGCCTACAAAGGAAGTCAAGGCTATTTACGTATAGCCCTCAGGTATTCTTCAGTTATCGTGCGTTTCTCTTTTTTGTGCTCGCTGAAATTCCTCTTGAGTTTGCACTTGTTGTAAGCCAATTTCTTTGTTTCATCATTGTCTAAATGTACACACATACTCTGCTGCTTTGTGCATAGGCAAAATCATTTAACACCAGATGCTGCTTGCAACAAGATGCCTCTCTGTTTATGGATAACAGGGAGGATGTGGATGTTAACCTGAAGAAAATAATATTTTTTAATGCCAGTAGTGTTGCACACTTTGCATACATGTTTGATAATCACTGTTAATGAATGACACTCTACGGTGTTCTTAAAACAGAGATTTGGCCTTAACTATCTGATTCCTGATCGAAAACATTGCATATGTCATACACAGTGGTCATAATAAATTCAGTAAAGTTGTTCTGACAGCTTTGCAATAAGCCTTTAATCTGTAAGTGCCTTGCAGCTCAGACATGGTTTATTTCCATGTGCTCTGTTTGCATAATGCTGTGTTTCAGATTACAGCTTGTCAGTATTCAGCTGTAGAACATGAGGACTTTATGTTCTCATGAGCTTTTTATTAAAACATGGCCAGAGTAACTTCCATCTATTGGGCCAATTTTCAACCCTGTGTAAAGCAGCAGCAACATAACTTTGAAAACTCAGGATCTTTTTAATTTTATTCATTTATTTATATATGAATTTTTTACTGGCCCCCATTTACCCAGTCTAAAGACGAGATACTTTCTCGGCATAATTTAAAACTCAAAGCAGCCTGCAGTTGAAATTAGTCTGTAGTGCTGAGTCGCTTCAGAAAAATACTTAATAAGCTAATAAGGTTGTGTGTGTGTGTTGCAGATCTCAAACGCCACACACAGTTTTTAATCTATCCCATTATATTACACACTGCTATTACACATTAAGACTTTTATGAATAACCAGCTATATACCACTGGTTTTGAATCTGTGGTGAGTGCTTGCAGGCTATGCTTTCCTAAAAACCGTGTGCATGTTGATTTATTTGTTTGTTTTACTGCTTGTAGGCTCCAGGACACATTTCCTAAATTTCTTCAATGACTGAACACTTTGGACTAGCTACTTTAAAACCTGCATTTGCTCAACTGTACAAAACTTTGCTTAAGTTATACCATTAGATCATTTGTATGTCCACATACAGGGTGAGTCAGGTGTGGAGGGTCCAGCAGGTAAAACAGGACCAGTTGGCCCCCAGGGACCTCCAGGAAAACCTGGTCCAGAGGGTCTGCGTGGAATCCCTGGCCCTGTTGTAAGTTGAAGCTTCAGCAATGATGCCTTCCTGTTCATACGATATACTCCAGAGAGATACGCATGCTTAAACTAAGACTCACACTCAAAGTGCACACACGTTTTTTCTAAAAAAAAAAAACTACGGCTAAGGCATGATGATAGACTTCATGGAATAATCAATACTCCCATTTGGCTTATACTTTAGTTTCGCTTGTTTATTCCAGCACACTTTTCTTCCCTGTTTGGGCTATTAATCATCATGCTGGGCACAGAAAATCAATGGCAGACCAGAGAAAATACAGCAGCCTATAATGCTCACTATAATTGAATGGTTTTTCACAGGGTGAACAAGGAATGCCCGGCTCCCCAGGACAAGATGGCCCACCAGGTCCTATGGTTAGTATGCATAGCGTCCCCTACACTCTCCTGCCTTCTACCCTTGGCATTTATCTGTCTAACTAGATCTGGTGCTGTTGGAAGGGGATGTTTTTGAAACAGTCTTGCTTCCAGACTTGCAGAGGTTAACTCACATTAGACTTGTTCCAGATTTGGTTGTTTAACAAAACCATAGCCTATCCCCTTAAATAATGTCTCAATTGAAAGTGTTTTCATCTTTTGTGTTGTTTCTTTGCTTCCCTCTCTGTGAAACGTGTGATTTTTGAGTCACTTATTTTGTTCCCTCTCATTTTGACACTCCAAGTTCTCTCTTACTGTCTTCTCTTTCTTTCTCTTTATTGCCTCATTTAAAAAAAATCAAGTCTTGTAACTTTACAGTTTTGCTTGTACTGTCATGAGTTCTTTTCTCTTTTTTTTTTTTTTTTGTTCGTCTCTGTGAAAATTGATTTTTAACTTCAGTTATTGTTCTTCAGGGTCCTCCCGGTCTTCCTGGCCTGAAAGGTGACCCGGGTTCTAAAGGTGAAAAGGTGAGCGTAGCACTTTCTTCTTCGTCTGATTGCAGACTGGTTTCATTTCTCATTTTTGATATAGGAGATAACCCTATAATTAGAGAGAGGAACTCTGGGGCAGAAGTGAGTCAAGACTACAACTTCTACCCAGCTTCCATGCCTTTTGGAAATTATCAAAAGCAACAGATTTAATTAAGAAGACAACTATACCCTTAAATTAAAATGAACCAAAATGAGTTCTGTCATACTTTCTGTAAGGAAAAATGCCTTAAAGTGATTGAATATGCAGTTGAATGTGATGTATCACTGTAAATCTGTCTAAACTAAACACTGTCAAATTTGCTGATGAAATATAACTGCAGAGGATATTCAGACAGCACACATTGCTAAGCTAAATTGCCTCCCACCCACTGACAGGGTCGGCTTGGGAGTGAGCAGTTTAAAAGTGCACAATTTAGGCACCGTGTTGCATGTTGTCAATTTAGCGGGCCCGGTTAGAACTCACCAGTTTCTCAGTAATCACGTACTTGTGAATTGGCCTGGCTCATGTTTGATTTTCAGAGAAGTTCTTCGGTGTGTGCTGTAAGAAAAGCATTCCAGTTTTAATCCCTGAGGATTTGTACTGTAATGAAACTTCACCCTTTGCAGCCTCCCACGTGCATTTCATTTTTGCGGATAAAGAAATAACTTCACCTTTGTCAGGAGATATGAACATTTTTTTATGGTAGAGTTCACAAGTGACATTTGTTTTCATCCTGCAGGGTCACCCAGGTTTGATTGGTCTGATTGGACCCCCTGGCGAGCAAGGAGAGAAGGGAGACCGAGGTTTGCCCGGGCCTCAAGGTTCTCCTGGTGGCAAGGGCGACGGTGTAAGTGATTGATGACTCTATTCCCACACTGGTCCACAGGCCACTTGCCCTGCACCTCTTGCCATTTTTAGCCCATTTGCCCTTCTACTGTGGCCACAGATCTTGCCACAGTCACTTGTTTTTGACTACAGCTTTTTACTAGAGCTCTGCAATGCACTGCACATCTCTTCTCTTGCTGTATCCAAAACATTTGTCTCATTGGATTACTGATGCAAATTGCTTAAAATGTGTAGAGAAAACTGTATAATTATGGCTGTGAGGTGTTTAAACCAAACTCTTTAGTTGTCACTGCTTTAGCATGTAGAATATCAACATCATGGAAACGAGCAGTTCAAGTATATGAGCATCAACACTAGTATAGATGTTCTTTGACGACTCATTAACACCGTGGTCAGTTCCTATGTGTGTGTGACACTGCTGTTATAATATCACACTGTGTGATGTGAAAAACTGCTTTCATTCTGAGCCACATCATTAAAAATCAGACCGCTTTTATTCTGTCTTTTCCACTTAAATAAGAAGCAGTACTGAAAGGAGGACATGACAGCCTTCATCCATTAAAAACATACACACACTGCAGGATCACTGAATATGTTACATTTGTAACACATTCTGCTGTAGTCTTCAGCCTGCCTTCGTTTAGTGATTTAAGGTGGTGTGCTGGTTATCTATCCATGTGATACTGCACTGCCTCCTTTTATCAAAGCTAAAGAATGTAAACATTTTTATTCAGATTCGTATGTTTACTTTAAGGCCTGAGAAGCAACAGGCCTGTCACAAGTGCAGTGTTTGGCCACTTTTGATAGTTTTCTTTGAATGTCACTGGTTCTCTTATCGTATTTTTTTTATGTCACCAATTATTCAAGCTTGACAGTAATTCTGTTCCCTGCAATGTTTTTTGTTGTTGTTTTGTTTTTCTTCTCAAATATATGTACCTTCTACTTCGATCTGATCTCATAACAGGGTATCGCTGGAGCCAGCGGTCCTCTTGGTCCCCCAGGCCCACCTGGTTTGCCCGTATGTTTGTTACTTATTCTACTTATATATTAATGTCATAACAGAATGACTTTGCTAAATTGCTGTACTGTGTTCTTTGTCATACAGGGTCCTCAAGGTCCCAAAGGAGCCAAGGGTTCAAGTGTGAGTACAAACCCATGTTTCTAATAATGCATTGCTGCTGCGACAATCAGCATTTACTTTAAATGGAGCTTTAATAACATGTTTGTAAACTTTAAAGGGTCCTGCTGGTCCAAAAGGAGACACTGGTACAATTGGTCCTCCTGGTCCTCCTGTGAGTCTTTCAAACTACTGTTTTCATTGTTTCCTGTACAAAGTCTGTTGTATATTTTTATATTGTATGAAATCTAAAACACCTTACAGGGCCCACCAGGTGAAGCTATCCAGCCTCTGCCAATTCAGTCACCAAAGAAGACAAAGCGCTCCAGTGATATCCAGTCAGATGGTACCATCATGGATTATGGCGAGGGTATGGAGGACATTTTTGGCTCCCTCAACAACCTCAAGCAAGATATTGAACGCATGAAATACCCCATGGGCACCCAAAACAACCCCGCCAGGACATGTAAAGATCTGCAGCTCTGCCACCCAGAGTTTGCCGATGGTAAGTTGAAGCCCAGCAAGACTTCAGCCTGAAAGGAAAACACACCCATGTTGTTGTCATGTTTCATTGTATCAGCAGAGAGAAGCAGCCACCAGAGATTCTCCTCATGTTTTCAGATACTAATGCTCATCCTAACAGCCATTATTGTGACAAATGGATTCTCTATTGAAAAAAATAAAACCGGTATAACAGTGATTGGCAGACCTGCTCTGAAAGAATTAAATTCAGAGCATTAGTGTTTGTTTGATAGCTCTTTGTATATCTCCTTTTTAAACCTTTGTGCCCTGTCTTTGCCTTATAATTAATGCATGAATTTTAGGCCGTCTCTCCTCTCGGTACAATGTGGGATTATCTGCTTCTAAAGTCTATAACCATAGCTGTTGCTGCGCAGTAGGTTTATTACTGCTGCTTTACTTCCTTTGAGGAATAAAATGTACCTTGGCTCAGGCATAAAAACATCATTTAATCCAGCTGTGTGTGAGCCATGAAAATGAGCAACAAATTTTTACTTAAGGTAAAGAAATCAAGCACACTAACGTTTGAAACTGAGCTTTCTGCAATTTTCTGTCGATGTAAGTTGAAGAGAAATTTTGGCTGTTCTTGGTTCTCTTCAGGTGAGTACTGGATTGACCCGAATCAAGGCTGCTCAGGGGATTCCTTCAAAGTCTACTGTAACTTCACTGCCGGAGGCGAAACCTGCATTTATCCAGATAAGAAGTCCAGTGGAGTAAGTAACTTAGGTTTTTACGAGTTATTTCAAACTGACTATTGTTAATCATCCTTTCTAAATTACTATTAAGCCATTATGCTAAGACAATGACGCAACAGAAGGCACATCACAAGGCTGCCATTGTTTATAAGAACTTGTTTGATCTGCTGCAGGTAGAAACCTGTTCAGATCTGATTTTGTGCAAGCACCTCAAACACCACCGACAGGCAAACACTACACACAACTCAAGAAGTTTGTGAAAATGTTCTCTCGGAGATATAAGTTTTATCTTCTTTCCCAGATGATAAACTTTGATGCTATGCTTGAGGCATTGCTGTATACAGCAGAAATGTTCACATATTATGCCTGTGGTAATCTAAAATATTAATAAACTTTGTCTTTTTATTTTCCAAAGGTCAGAATATCTTCGTGGCCCAAAGAAGTCCCAGGATCATGGTTTAGTGAATTTAAGCGTGGTAAAATAGTAAGTTTTCTTTTTGTTTTCATCTCTCATCCATCTCTTAGAGATCTAACATAGACTGAAACATATTTAGTCAGCTGTTGGTTCAACAATATGATTCAGCACCTATTAAAATAAAAAAAAAAGAAGCTTAGTTTGAATTTGGCTGCAAACTCTTTCAAAGTTGTCTCTTTGAGCAGTCCTGCTAGGTTTCAGTCACTCAGTCAAAGTCCCATTTTCACTTGGAAGTGTTCATTTATCCCAATTGCTGGATCAACTCCAGTGTGTCAAAACAGGGGCAAATACTCCAGGCAGTGTCCCATCATTGTGTTGTTTTAGCAAAAACTTCAATAAAAAAAAATGCAAAAACCTGTTACCAGTTTTTTCTTTTGGGCAAGATTCACAGTTGTAATTGTAAAAAAAATATTTTTTTTTTAAAGAAAGAAAGAAAGAAAGAAAGATCGATCTGATCTAATGCACTTTCTCCTGACTTGGAGGCCCAAACTGCAACATAAGTAGGGATGGGTATTGATAAGATTTGCACGATTCCGATTCCATTTTCGATTCTGTTTAACGATTCGATTCTTTATCGATTCTCTTATCGATTCTTTATAAGAAAGGAGAACACTAAGTTCGATTAGCTTGGAACTTCGTTTTATATCTTCTCTTTGAACAAGATAGAAATTTAGGAGTAACATGGCCTTACAAACCCAACAGTGAGATCTTAAGAGATCCACAGCCTACGGCTCTTCAATGGGGTGTCACAGGGTCCCCAGGAAAAAAATTTGTAAATGTAAAATAATAAAATAAATATTCTTCTGTAGCAATAACAAAATATAACATAAATTATTCAGTAGCAATTATACAAGAATATCCAGTAATGTCCCTGCCTACAATTAAACACATTCACTTACCTAAAATCGGGGGCATCTGCTGTGGCAAATGGGTGCAAGCCTTTGACCACAAACTTAGACACTGCTGGGTGACATTCGTCTATCCTGGCCTGAAAGGAGACGCTACCGGTAGACTGCAGCGACAACTGCCAGCATCTGAGCCAGACTCTGTCTGTCTCTCTCATCATGATCACCTAAACGCACAGTAATGGCAGGTTTTGTAATAAGGCAGATCGCGCTAACATAATATGCACTGTTAGTTGACCGCATTAACGGGAGAGGACGTGCAAACGTTACCGCTGCTGCTGGGTTGAGATTCATGAGTCCGGAGCGGAATTAAAAACACGACATTCATTTAAGGTTATCACGTGTTTTCTGAGCAAATGCTTTTGCATATTCGTAGTGTTTCCTCCCTTAAATGAAATCTCTACTTTGCAAGTATTGCAAGTTGCCCTGTTGTCATCCGTTCTAGTAAAGTGTAACCAAACTTTTGAGCGTTTGAGCCGCTTACGCGCCGTGTTTCCTGCTAGGTAAATGATGCTCCGCACCGTGGTGACGTCATTCGGGGCGACTGGAATCGATAAGGGAATCGTTTGCAAAAATGGCAAACAATTCCAAGGAATTGAAACAGTGGGAACCGGTTCTCAACAAGAACCGGTTTTCGATACCCATCCCTAAACATAAGTTTCAGTCAGTTTGACACAGAAGTTGATCTCTGCCAAACCTGAGATCAAGATAATATCACAAATGCAAGAAGTCAAGGAGTCAAAAATGGACTCTTAGTGAGTAATGTAAATGTAACAGAGGTGCTGGAAGCACTGCACTGCTTTACAAGAAGATGACCTTGAGAGTGAAAGCAATCACATTTAAAGCAGGTATGGATTTGCTTTTTATGGGTGCATACACTGAAGTTTTTCATTGAACTTCAAAAACTTGCTTAGACAGTAACACCACACATAAATGGTTACTGTTGAAACATTTCTGTAACCAGACTTTGCCATATACAGAAGAAAGTATCACTAAAATATCAGAGTGAAGCCGAGGAGAATTCTTCAGGATGTTAGCATTCCAGCTGTCCTCCTTCTGTCCCTGGACAGTGAAAATCTCTCTCTAAACGTCATCTATTTACTGTATTCACCAATGAAAGAAACAAGTTTGTCCCACTCCATCAAACTGGTGTCATGGTTCATTCCACAACAGCACAAAGGCTGGCTGTGACAGAAAATGACACGACTTTGAGGTATTGAAAGCCCGGTGCATTTCCTGACTTTGGATAGTGAGTGCTTTTAATGCACATGTTCAGACATGAGTTACACAAAGTATCTGTCAGAACTGTGTCGTGTCTAAAGGTCTTGTTTCTCTTGAAGCTTTCCAAGACTGTGCATGTGTATGGATGCAGAGCATCCATACACATGCATTACTATCCACATGCATTACTATCCACATGAGTCCTTCAACTTAAAGTATTTAGGGATCTGAAATTATTTTGCACTGTTTTTCACATAGTTTGTACGATCTTGCATGGAGAGACAGAACATTTTGTTCTTGTTAAATAAGATCAGGTATCAGTCATCACATTTATTTAGATTTATTTCACAAACATTTGGTAATTGCTGCTCATTCTCTCTCTTTCCATCTCTGTCTAGTTTTCCTATGTCGACGCAGATGGGAACGCAATAAACATGGTACAAATGACCTTCCTCAGACTACTGACAGCCTCAGCCAGGCAAAACTTCACCTACAGCTGCCACCAGTCTGTGGCGTGGTACGACGCCTCTAGCGACAGCTACAACAAGGCACTGCGTTTCTTGGGTGCCAATGATGAGGAGATGTCCTACGACAACAACCCTTACATCAAGGCCATCTCAGATGGATGCGAGGTAAGCTTGACCACCTAAATAAGAATGTTTATTGCGGTGTATTAAATTAAAGATAAAGAGCAGTCCTGTTCTGAATGGCTATAATCTCTGTTTGTTATCTAATTCACATTTGTTGAATAGAGCTATTTTAAGTATTTCATTTACTTAAAAGAGACAATGCAGTTTGACATGGTTCCAATGCTGGCCTTTGTTGGGCTTTTACATCTACAGTTGAATGATCTAAATCACAATTTAAATCATTCAACTGATTCCAAACCTTCATACAATATGAAAAATGAGAAAATATCAGAGAATGGATAAAAAATTGAGCTGCTGGCACCTTTAATTACTTTAATTACAACTTTTATTACTCATGCAATTAAAGTTATCAGTTGGTAACATCTTCCTTCAAACAGAGTTTTTCCAGTAGCTTTTTTCTCTAAGATATAAATGAAATGGCTTTATGATGAGCTTACAGATTGAGCACACAGCTGAAGGTCCCGGTTTATTTTCCTGATCATTTCTCATCTGACTGCTTGTTTTTAATGTGTTCCTCTCTCTCTTGTTGCAGACGAGGAAGGGCTACGGAAAGACTGTGATGGAGATTAATACTCCCAAAATTGATCAGGTTCCAATTATCGATGTCATGTTGACTGACTTTGGGGATCCGAACCAGAAGTTTGGGTTTGAAGTTGGGCCTGTCTGCTTCCTTGGCTAAATACAAATGAAAAAGTCAAATAAAAAAATAAAAAATAAAAAAAAGGACTTGATGGGGCCAACAAAGAAAGTCAAGTTGAGACATTCTGGGTACTACCAAACCCCATTTTTAGCCCCCCACCCTTTTCCATGCCACATGCAAGTTTTGAATAAGAGATGGTGTAGCAAACATGTCTTTCCATGTATGTATGTGTAACCCAGGAAAATACTTGTTGCCCTTGTGGGGCTCGAACCACATGACTTAACCACGTCACGGAGCAAAGGTGAAGGACAATCGAATCGTGTGGCAGAGAAGGGTGAATCGGACATAACCGAGGGGGGTGACACGCGTCTCCTCTCTGGACTCTCCAGGTGCTGTATGAAAACAACAATGGTGCTTGTTCAAAACACACACAAAGTCTAAAAGAGGTGCTACAAAAGAAGGTGTATTTTGCTAATTATAAAATACTGTAATTATTATTTTGTACAAAACTTTTATTTCTAAATCCACTTTCAAAACTTGCATGTGTATCAGATTTCACTTTTGGCTCTTTCATTTCAACGCTGGTTTAAAGACATACCGTGTAAGTTAAAGGCATCATTAAGTCAAGTCAATTTATAATTCTGTCTTTTTGTTCCAACACTTACTGTGTACATGTCATGAAGAAAATAAAAGTGAGCATTCAAACAGTTCTCTATTGCTAAATTAGACTGTATGCCCTTTGTATATATTGACAGTCCAAAGCTTGAGGTTACTTGCTGTTTTGCCCTTGTGACCGTAGGTGAAACAACTGGAAGTATTACACCTGCACGTATATGACAACATCTCCCACTAATGTTGTGATCCCGTGCTAGTAGGAAGCAATCATGGCATTCATCTTCTTTTATTTAATTCTATTTTTCTTTTGTTTTGTTTCTTTGTTTTTTCCATTTTCTGACAGGCTTTCATTTTGGTTGGATACCTCAAACTTTCTTGATAACCTTTAAGATGCAAGGTTGCCATGCCCTGTATATACCTTGGTTAAGCAATTAAGTTTATATATATTTGGGTGGGGATTTTTTAAAAGAGAGAAATACATTAACTGTTAGAGATCCACTGTTCAGATCCCTCTGTGAATGCATTGAGAATCCCTTTCGGTGACCCATTTTTGTAACTAAGATGTTTTAATGTGCTTTTTATAGTTCATTTAAATATTAAAAACCGGATTCTAAACAACAGTGAACTGAATGTCTCAACAGTTTGTGTAAGATGATTTTGGAGAAGATCTACCTACTGTACATGTGAAATGCTTTAAATCAAGGATATGTTCATTCAACTAAGACTCTGGGCTGGTGCAATTCCATCTCTTGAAACCAATAAAGTACCATCTTACACTAATTTACGTTCATTTGGAGTACATGAATGGAAACATAAAATGTTTTTTATTTGCCATGGAATGGATGAAAGAGACTTACCTGCCTTCATTTTTAAATGTTTCAGTATCTGCTGCTTATTTACCCCTGATCAGCCTGTGAAATACATGCTGTATTTCACTATGATGCCTATTTGAGAAGCATGCGCACACAATAACACTTAATTCCAGGGAATACACTTTATTTCATTCAGTTGGTGGAAAAAAAACTGGGCGTATACAGAAAAGGATGTAAAGACTGCAGCAAGTGGGGTTAGAGTATTATTCTTTGCATATAGATGTTACATGCTGGGCGCAATTTACTTGAGGGGTTTTCCCCCACTCATCTATGTATCCTTGCCTCTCCTGAAATATTTTTAGCCCTGGTGGGGGAGGGACCTTCACCAAAGTCATTAATAGTACTTTAAAAATAGATATACCAAGATATGCTGTGACCTTTCAGTGTGGTGCCAAGCACAGCTACCTAAACGAAAAGGATTTAGAGCAGCAGATATTCCTATTTTACAGCACTCTTACAAAATAAAGTGGAATTTATAACTGCTGAGAATGAGGTTACAATCTCATTCTACAGTATCATTAAAGCATTTTTATCCTTTTTTTTCTATCTGATAAGTAAGAATACAATCGTAAAAAGAAAGTTTTCATAGCACTCTGCAAACCTGTGAGAAACTGCATACGCCGCATGATTCAGTTGCTCGTAGAGCTACCATCAGCAGCAGGGACTATCAGTAATAGCACTTTGGTCAGGTTTATGTCTGGTCTCAGACTGGGCCACTGCAACACTTCGATTTTTTTTCTTTTTTAGCCATTCTGTTGTAGTTGCTGCTGTGCTTGGGATCATTTTCCTGTTGCATGAGCCAATTTGGACCAAGCTTCAGCTGTTGGACAGATGGCTTCACATCTGATTCTAGAATGTTTTGGTGCACTGACTAGGTCACAGTTGGCATGGCAACTGCAAGGTTCCCAGACCCTGTGTCTACAAAATAAGCCCTAATCATCACACCTCCACCACTGTGCTTGACAGATGGCATAAGGTATTTGAGCTGATGTGTTGTGTTTGGTTTCTTGACTGTGGCACTGCACATTTGGGCCAAATACCTCCACTTTGGTCTCATCTGTCATTGTTCCAGAGGTCTTGTTGTTTGTACAACTTGCAACTCTTCCAAACAAGCCAAACTACAGTACTTCAGCCTTCTTTCTAATGGCACTGACATGAACTTTAACATTTCACATGCTAACTGAGTCTCAGATGTAGAGCTTGGATTTTTTTGCAATTTCTCTGCAAAGTGCACACTTTGACCTTGTAGTGAATTTGCTGGGTGGTCCATTCCTGGTGAGATTCTGGTGAACACTCCAGACCACCAAACTGCTAAGCTTAATCAAGTGCATATGATTAACAGCACATGGCTACTACTAGCAATACTTTGTCATCAAATCGCTAATTCATTTTTTTTAAACAGAGGAAAATTGTGAGTACAGTGGTTAAGTTCAAGTTAGAATTGGAGAGCTAAGGCCTGTTTTAACTCCTACAATCCATAATGTGTATAGACCATAAAGATGAAATGCCACCATCAAGTGTTGTAAATATGAGCCAGAAGGCTAGCTAGCTAGCTTTGCTTAACAGAATAACTGAAAATATGCAATCATAATGAACTATCCTGGCTGTGTCCACGAGCAATAAAATTCCCAAAAACAAATTACATCAAACCTGACCATTTAATTTGCTCAATGTTTGTGTCAGAGAGTAATAGAAACACTTTGCTGGTTAATGTAATGACCAGTTAACGCAATGAACAGCTAGCTTGGTCTGCCTCTGCGCAAAGGTAGCAAAATCAAATCAGGAGCATATTAAAAGTGCAATAATTAATAATTAAATATTAAAATTGCTATCGAAATATAATCATGGAAACAGTATTTGCAAAATACCACATAATCACTAACTCTGGTGCATAAAACATTTTCAGAGTGTAATCAAAAAGAGAAAATCCAGTTTCTGAGTACATCTTTGGTGCACTGAGAGAAGGAAAAGTTTGGCTAGTTTTATCATTGTTTAATAGAGACATGAGTTTAAATTAGCCTTTGAGGTCATTAGAATATAGCTGATCTCCACAGGTTTGTTCTAGAGTTGAAAGTTCTTGGTACTTGGCCTTGCTTTTTTATCAGTAACTTGAAAAAGCTGAATGAAAGCGTGTATGGCAAGTATACAGTGTTGTGTGTCTTTGCTGATTCCTCTTGGACTCCACAGTAACTAGACGTGATTGTATTAACGAAAACAGAGACAGGCCTCATCTATCTAATGAGAAATCAAATAAATGCATTTCAAATGTAAAACTATTGCTCTACAGTCTTAAGTCATCCTGAAAGTGCCCATTGTCTTTCTAATAAATGTAATTCCATTACAGTTGTGTAGGTTGTTCCAGCCAAATCACTGCAGTTCTGCAGCTCCTCTTCTCTCCTTGAAATTATGAGGGGCAAAACAGGCCTAATTAGTATTCAGTCCTCCTGTGCCTTCTTGAAACAAATGTTAGCAATGGCCTGTGTCACTTCAAAGGACTGACCACCGCTAAACCTTTTATTTTCTCCTTGAAAGGTGTAGAAGAAATCCTCATAATAACAACTGACATGTCTGTGCTAGGCAGCAAAAGAAATGGACTTTGCATTTTCTTTTATCTTTTTTTCCCCCTTTAGATAGTGGGTCTTTGTAGGGAAGCGACCAAAGAGAATACTCATGTGGAACTGCACACAAGCAAAACAATCAAGAAATGCTCCCCGTGGGTTCAGAAGCAAATTCAGCTCCACAACTCACGCTACCTTCTTTATAGTCCTTTAGCAAATACCACGTTTGTCTCAAGAGATTGCTCACACCCTTAATAGCTCTTTTTAAATATTCAATTCACAGAGTTTATTCAAATGAAGCAATCAAACTTCCTCGAGTTGTTGTGAAAGATAGTTGTAATAATAATCTCCTACATTACCATATAAATGTCAGTTTTGCTGCATTTGCTGTCGTACACTGTGAGGTGAACAAGATCTCAAAGAGTCCCGCTGACAGAACATCATTCTTTATTAACAGGAGATCAATGGGCAAAACAAGCTGCAATTGCACTGCATGAATGATTTATGATTAGTGAGTAGCGCGGCTCAAAAGCATCACAACAATAGCTTGTTAACAACAAAGCAAAGATACACTAAGCTGCGCAACTTGAAAGAAGCCAAATGTCAAGTGGGGGAAACCCTCAAATTTCAGCGAAAACACAATATTCTGGTTGTCCCTAACACAAGATCATGTTTCCAGCAGCTTTTTAATAACATAAATCTTTATTTCATGTCCCTAACTGGATATGATAAAGATCGCTTTGGAATAAGATATCCAAAACCTAAAACCACAGCACTTTTATAAGCTGTTGATGGGTCTAGTTTGTTTCTAAACTCATTCATAGACCTAATCAAGTCCGGTTTTACTGACTCCAGCAAATGTTTGTGTTGGTTCAGTGTATACAGAAGGTAAATAATTACAAGGACACCACTCACAGGGAACATTAAGTCTTCAGTTGCTTCAGCAGAGAGGTAGGAAAAGCATTTGGCTGTCCAAATTACTGCTCTATTCCTCTGGATCAGTGGATATGAAAAGATTACACGGCACCCCAAGGATCACACAGGGACTTCACAGTCACAGCAAGAACTAAGTGTGGCTAAGATACTCTAGTGAGTCAAGAAAGCGGTAATTCTTAATCAAAATCACCTTGAACTGTAGCATACAGCTCCTTTTTAATGAAAACAAGACAGGATTGATTTAGCAAGCTCATATACAGCAAGCTAATATGCCTGACACCGTGGCATGAAAATGAGGAACATGTTATTTATTTGGAGATTGGGGTGTAGACGTTCCAACAGTTTCTCATACAATTATAATACAAGGGAACCTCATACCACTAAAAACAGAAAACATATAGTATTGAAAGCAAAAGATATTTAGAATAAATGGAAATAAGATTAAATGTTTTCAACGGAACAAACCCTTTCTGGGGATTACAAAACTTCTCAGGATTTACTAAAGTTGTTAAAGGTGTGTGATGGAAAGGCGTGGGCTTCCCCTTTCAAACAGCTACATTTAGGGGTTAAATTTAATCATACAGGCTTTACAGTCACACAATCATACAACTTTGCTTTGGTCAATTTCCTGCTTATAAGCGACCAGATTTTTCATTTACACAACCTTCACGCAGATAATGTCTTAAATGGCTAATGAGGCCATTGTGGGACAGGAGGTTTCAGGTGTGAGATCATTATCCGAATGCTGAAGAGGTAATGGTTTATCAGTTTAGTAATGATGGGGGAATGATTGTTCGGTAGGATATACAGTGGGGCAAAAAAGTATTTAGTCAGCCACCGATTGTGCAAGTTCCCCCACCTAAAATGATGACAGAGGTCAGTAATTTGCACCAGAGGTACACTTCAACTGTGAGAGACAGAATGTGAAAAAAAAATCCATGAATCCACATGGTAGGATTTGTAAAGAATTTATTCGTAAATCAGGGTGGAAAATAAGTATTTGGTCAATAACAAAAATACAACTCAATACTTTGTAACATAACCTTTGTTGGCAATAACAGAGGTCAAACGTTTACTATAGGTCTTTACCAGGTTTGCACACACAGTAGCTGGTATTTTGGCCCATTCCTCCATGCAGATCTTCTCGAGAGCAGTGATGTTTTGGGGCTGTCGCCGAGCAACACGGACTTTCAACTCCCGCCACAGATTTCCTATGGGGTTGAGGTCTGGAGACTGGCTAGGCCACTCCAGGACTTTCAAATGCTTCTTACGGAGCCACTCCTTTGTTGCCCGGGCGGTGTGTTTTGGATCATTGTCATGTTGGAAGACCTAGCCTCGTTTCATCTTCAAAGTTCTCACTGATGGAAGGAGGTTTTGGCTCAAAATCTCACGATACATGGCCCCATTCATTCTGTCCTTAACACGGATCAGTCGTCCTGTCCCCTTGGCAGAAAAACAGCCCCATAGCATGATGTTTCCACCCCCATGCTTCACAGTAGGTATGGTGTTCTTGGGATGCAACTCAGTATTCTTCTTCCTCCAAACACGACGAGTTGAGTTTATACCAAAAAGTTCTACTTTGGTTTCATCTGACCACATGACATTCTCCCAATCCTCTGCTGTATCATCCATGTGCTCTCTGGCAAACTTCAGACGGGCCTGGACATGCACTGGCTTCAGCAGCGGAACACGTCTGGCACTGCGGGATTTGATTCCCTGCCGTTGTAGTGTGTTACTGATGGTGACCTTTGTTACTTTGGTCCCAGCTCTCTGCAGGTCATTCACCAGGTCCCCCCGTGTGGTTCTGGGATCTTTGCTCACCGTTCTCATGATCATTTTGACCCCACGGGATGAGATCTTGCGTGGAGCCCCAGATCGAGGGAGATTATCAGTGGTCTTGTATGTCTTCCATTTTCTGATGATTGCTCCCACAGTTGATTTTTTCACACCAAGCTGCTTGCCTATTGTAGATTCACTCTTCCCAGTCTGGTGCAGGTCTACAATACTTTTCCTGGTGTCCTTCGAAAGCTCTTTGGTCTTGGCCATGGCGGAGTTTGGAGTCTGACTGTTTGAGGCTGTGGACAGGTGTCTTTTATACAGATGATCAGTTCAAACAGGTGCCATTCATACAGGTACCGAGTGGGGGACAGAAAAGCTTCTTACAGAAGACGTTACAGGTCTGTGAGAGCCAGAGATTTTCCTTGTTTGAGGTGACCAAATACTTATTTTCCACCCTGATTTAGGTATAAATTCTTTACAAATCCTACCATGTGAATTCATGGATTTTTTTTTCACATTCTGTCTCTCACAGTTGAAGTGTACCTCTGGTGCAAATTACTGACCTCTGTCATCATTTTAAGTGGGGGAACTTGCACAATCGGTGGCTGACTAAATACTTTTTTGCCCCACTGTATTTGATCAATTCCTCCACTAACGTCAGTTATTCCACACCGAGCAGTTCCTCTGCTTGTTCTGTAAAATAAAAACATGTATAAAACCTGTACTTATTTTTAGTCATCACTCACACCATTTTGTGGTCTGCTTGATTGCAAAACAATACGGAAATGATAAAGGTGAGTCTGTTCTCATACATTCAAACGCCGTCAGTAGATCACACAAATACATTTCTAAGTCTGGTAATGTCTGCCGGTGTGATTACCTCTCCAGATCTTGCTTTGTCAGTATAATTACAGAGCTCTTTGTTGCGCAGGCTTGGCTGCTTTTGGCTGTAAAGTAGTTTAGCAAATCACGTTCTTCTGCAGGGAACTTGTGCGTCAATGCCAGTGTGCCTTGTGTTGGAGTGAGATCATTCATCTACTGCATCCTGCTGATTCAAACTGCATTTTTGAATGACGTTATTACCATTTTGGTACTTTGATGTTACCTTTGCAGGAGGTAATTTTGTCATTTTGTCAATACACACAGCCTGAAAGGCTAAATCACGAGGGCTGATGGCTTACTGAGTCACATCATGTTTTCCATTACTTAATTATCATTATTTTATTTTCAATGTTATGTTTCACAAAAAAAAGTGCAATTTACTTAAAATGACTTAAATCGAATGCAATTTGAAAATAGGGAGTTGTCAGTGCCACAATAGTAGGCTCTGATTGGCTGAAAGCAACAGAAGCTTCATGGTTCAAATGAGGTAAACTAGCTAAGCGGAGACTCTCGAGCTTTAATGCAAACTGAATTTTCTAGCGGCAATCGGGACCGGTGTTATTCACTTCAAATCTGACCAGACAGTTTGTGGTTTCAGTGTTCAAAGACAGACTTCAACTGTTATTATGGAATTAAAATTGGCTAATCCTCAAACTATAAATGATTACAGCAGAAATTTCCCCCAAATGTTAAACTTTAAAAAGAAATAACAGCAAAGCTCAGCTCTGAACGGCTATCTCCCTTCCAAATTTCCTCTCACTCTCTTTTCTGTTCAGGACATCTCTACATGACAGCTGGGTTATCGCCAGATGTGCACTTCTTCATTTTTACTACTCCTATATGACTCTGCAACTAAAAGCAGTGCATCACACATGCTGGCTGATTGCTCAGTCAGCACAGAACGTGAGTGGCAATCATCTGAATGCACCAGCCTGGATTTCTGCTCAATGCAATAGTCAAAAATAAGGAAACACAAGACACTGGCTGGGAAACTCAAGGAAATGATCTCCTGACAGTCACTATCACATTCAAACATGGACAACTTTATGTGTGTTTGTGTGTGCTCTAAGCTATTTTTGTGTTTGAATTAATTAGCATCCTCATTTCCACATGTTACTGTATTGTCTAAAGAAGATGAAAGGGCTGAAGGAAGCCGGTGAGCTGAAATTACATCGATAACAACTAGCAGTTACATGGGACTTTTTAAACATTTTTTTAAAAATGTTTTACAAGCTTGTCTGTAATCAGCTGAAAGACTTTGAAAATATGCTTTACACGTTATTTAAAAAACTAATTTCAGTACAAAAGCAAACAAAAAAGAAGATGAAGAAATGTGAAATAAAATGACAAAAACACTAGATTGTCATCTAAATATTTGTGTCACATTCTAGAGATATCAGCAGCAAGGCAGTGGATAAAAATGTGTCATCAACAAAGATATTTGGGTCTTTCAAAGGATATAAGAGGAAACATGTTTTGGATGAAACAGTGTACTACTTGGTGCATCAAATGCCTGATATGTAGTTTAAAATCTGATTTTAAACACCATCAGACTTTGGCAAAACATAAATGAACCTGTAATTCCAGGGAACGTCCAAAGAAGACTGTGATGGCCAAACCCATGGCCACACTCTAGAGTTGGTAACTCTTGTGTATTTTTATTTCTTCACTTGAACACAATAACACATTTTAGTTGCACATTCTTGGTTCCAATTAAAAGAAAATCTCAGTCTCAGTACTCCCATATTTACTGTGCACTGCTGGGCATTTGGGAAATAATTCCATTATTAGGTAAATAGGCATTTTGGGGGGGCTCGACTGTCTTGACAAGTATATCGGAGTAAGCAATTAGGGTCACTCACTAGTGTTGCATGCTCACTGATTTGATTTAATTATGATTTAATGACTGTCATTATGTCAACAGGCAGCACATTTTCTTTGGTTCTTTGTCTACAGGGAGTGCAGAATTATTAGGCAAATGAGTATTTTGTCCACATCATCCTCTTCATGCATGTTGTCTTACTCCAAGCTGTATAGGCTCGAAAGCCTACTACCAATTAAGCATATTAGGTGATGTGCATCTCTGTAATGAGAAGGGGTGTGGTCTAATGACATCAACACCCTATATCAGATGTGCATAATTATTAGGCAACGTCCTTTCCTTTGGCAAAATGGGTCAAAAGAAGGACTTGACAGGCTCAGAAAAGTCAAAAATAGTGAGATATCTTGCAGAGGGATGCAGCAGTCTCAAAATTGCAAAGCTTCTGAAGCGTGATCATCGAACAATCAAGCGTTTCATTCAAAATAGTCGACAGGGTCGCAAGAAGCGTGTGGAAAAACCAAGGCGCAAAATAACTGCCCATGAACTGAGAAAAGTCAAGCGTACAGCTGTCAAGATGCCACTTGCCACCAGTTTGGCCATATTTCAGAGCTGCAACATCACTGGAGTGCCCAAAAGCACAAGGTGTGCAATACTCAGAGACATGGCCAAGATAAGAAAGGCTGAAAGACGACCACCACTGAACAAGACACACAAGCTGAAACGTCAAGACTGGGCCAAGAAATATCTCAAGACTGATTTTTCTAAGGTTTTATGGACTGATGAAATGACAGTGAGTCTTGATGGGCCAGATGGATGGGCCCGTGGCTGGATTGGTAAAGGGCAGAGAGCTCCAGTCCGACTCAGATGCCAGCAAGGTGGAGGTGGAGTACTGGTTTGGGCTGGTATCATCAAAGATGAGCTTGTGGGGCCTTTTCGGGTTGAGGATGGAGTCAAGCTCAACTCCCAGTCCTACTGCCAGTTTCTGGAAGACACCTTCTTCAAGCAGTGGTACAGGAAGAAGTCTGCATCCTTCAAGAAAAACATGATTTTCATGCAGGACAATGCTCCATCACACGCGTCCAAGTACTCCACAGCGTGGCTGGCAAGAAAGGGTATAAAAGAAGAAAAACTAATGACATGGCCTCCTTGTTCACCTGATCTGAACCCCATTGAGAACCTGTGGTCCATCATCAAATGTGAGATTTACAAGGAGGGAAAACAGTACACCTCTCTGAACAGTGTCTGGGAGGCTGTGGTTGCTGCTGCACGCAATGTTGATGGTGAACAGATCAAAACACTGACAGAATCCATGGATGGCAGGCTTTTGAGTGTCCTTGCAAAGAAAGGTGGCTATATTGGTCGCTGATTTGTTTTTGTTTTGTTTTTGAATGTCAGAAATGTATATTTGTGAATGTGGAGATGTTATATTGGTTTCACTGGTAAAAATAAATAATTGAAATGGGTATATATTTGTTTTTTGTTAAGTTGCCTAATAATTATGCACAGTAATAGTCACCTGCACACACAGATATCCCCCTAAAATAGCTAAAACTAAAAACAAACTAAAAACTACTTCCAAAAACATTCAGCTTTGATATTAATGAGTTTTTTGGGTTCATTGAGAACATGGTTGTTGTTCAATAATAACATTATTCCTCAAGAATACAATTTGCCTAACAATTCTGCACTCCCTGTAATTAAACTGACAGACCTCGAGGGGAGTCCAGTATCAGGTTTTTTAATAAGTAGCTGTTTATTTTCCTAATAATTTCACATTTTAAAAGACTTCAAATTTAGGCCCTTAAAGGTTTGTACAATTCGATTTTTTTCTGTACTTCACCACAGTGGGCTTTAAATAAAACAATCAACTTGTGGCTGAAGTGCAGACTTACAACTTTAATTCAAAAGGTTTACCACAAGCTGGTGATGTATGTTCCCTCGTTATTGTTCCTTCATTATTATTGATCTGGAGTTGAGTCTAGATTTTGAGAACCATGACTGTTGTCCAATGGTAATGTGTACTTTTCACTGAGAACTAGAGAATCCAGAGAAGATGTACACTAAGACTTCATTTTTTATGTAAGTGGCCTCTCTAACTCCCTGCTCAAACCAGTGTCCCTCCCTTCACGGATCATGTACATCCTGTTCATTGAAAGAGTGGTCACTGGGCTATGGATGTAAATGCAAAGTTCGGGTCTAAGGTAGTTCTTCTGTGTTGAGCCATCCACTTAGGTAAAGGTTGTTTGAGTGTATAATTCATGTAAATCCTCTTGGCACTTAACTACGTGTGGTACGTTGGTCTGTTTGTGCCGGGGGATCCGATTCGTAGGGTGGACTGATTTCTAGTATAGAGTGTTTTGGGGTTTAGAAGTCACAAGACTTTTTTCAATATGCATCTGAGCTGTTCCAACAACACTCCAGACACACAAGGGCTCAGTGTCGTTTCAATTCAGTTTCTTTAAGAAGAACGCAACAGACATACTTATTATATGTTAATATTATGCCCTCTTGATTGTTAATCAGTGGAATGCTTTCTTCTTGCTGAACATCATCAGGTATGTCTCAAGGTCTGCAGTCTTAATCATGTCATAGACTGACTGCAAAGACAGAACCATGTAGGAGTTTTCTGGATGAGTTTAAGGAGTCCGAGTGGACAGACTGGTATCAGTCACTCTCAGAACATCCTTGGAGAAAAACCTTGGACTGTTATCAGTGATTCATTGAATAAAATGGCCTGAATTGGTAGCTAGTGTATTTGTTCTTGTTCTATATTTGCCTTTTAAAATCCTCTAGTGGACTTCAAGGTCACAATTAAAAAGAAGGGTATAAAGAAGCAGAGGGAGTGATCAGAGAAGCACCCGAAGTGATTGTGAATAAGCCCTAAGGCAAATGCCAAGGCTCCCCTCGTTAGAAAACCTGAGACTGTCAACGGCACATCCACTGGGAACCATAACAAAGCTCACCCCATGCAATGCTTCAAAGACACACTCTCATTTGAATAAGTTTAGATGAGTTCTGCGCTCCACCCTCTCATTCTATGCACCGGGTGCTGCAGCCGGTGCGTGGCCATGAATCTCGAACAGGACAGCAGGCTCTCTGACCTCACTACCAATAAATTTTAGTACATCTCCTGGGAAGTAGTGAGCCGATACGCTCTTAAATAGCAGGTAAGGGACAAGCGTGAAGATTGTGTTTACCAGCCAAGGACACGGGATTCAAATACCCCAGGCTGGGGGAAGACAGGGCAGGCAGAATAGATCTTGGCAGCACCTGTTAAAACATTTAACAAGTCGACTTTTCAAAAGTAATTTCTTTACTTGAAAGGGCAGGGATACATCTGAGGAAACAAAGGGGCGATACAGAGAGGGAATTGGGGCTCTGCATTTACATTTAATTATAAAGTTGTAATAAAGCTGATGTCAGACAAACAATACCTCAAAGTAAACAAGTTCAGCAAAAACCTGCATAGTCTGAGTGTATTATAAGCATCTTGAGTGAAGTCTGTGGTCTGTCTCTAGGATTACATCAAATATTAACTCTCTGAAAATGCTGCAGTTACTTCTGCTTACTTGGTCAGTTTGTGTGTGTGTATGCGCGTGTGTGTGTTTGTGTGTGTGTGTGTTTACTATACTGTGTCATTAAAACTCACACTACATTATTCCCATCCCTGCTGCATCTCCCTCCCTTCATCTTTGTTCTCTTACTTGGAGCTTTTAACATTCTTTTTTTTCACCTGTTTTTTCAGATTGTTTCCACCTGCTTCCACATATCCTCCCCCCTTTTCTTTATGCTAACTTACACAACTTCTCTCATCCTGTGATCTGGAAAATCATCCTCCATCATCATCATCATGGATAAGCTTTCAGTTTTTTAATTGAACTTCAAGGTGAAAGTAAAGAGGCAGCTTTTGGAGGAGCTTAGAGAATGGGAACACATTTGTATTCTACAGAGATTTGTTATCAAGTGGTGCGCCATGTGACAAAAAGCCAAGCCTCCTCAGTCTTGTGACTGGCTGAAGAGCCAAAGTCATTTGGCAGCTTTGGCTTTTCATCTCTTCCTTCTCCTGATTCCAGCTCTCACTCACATATTGGCTAGAAAGAGCTCAAAACTGGAGATGAGAGTCGAGTGAAAAGATTATGTAGACATGTTAGCTGAATTAAAGGCACCCTTCTGCTTAACTGTCTGTGTGTCCTGCATCCTTTCTGAGTGTCTCTTTGTGCCGTCACATTGTCCCCTGGGGGTTTGCTGTGTAGGAGTTACCTAAACCCTAACCCAGCAACTCATCAGCCACCTGTTGTTATTTCACTGTCAACCTTTGTTAGCTTCTCCCACAGACTTTATCCAAGTACCTTTGGTTTATTCTACCTCACTGACTGCTGTTCATCTTTGCAATCAGGTCCTTTTTACTGAACTCACAACAGCAGTTTGTGTAGCAGAATAATACATAATGATACTTTTTTTCCCCCGGTCTAACAAATCATTTTACTCCCCTTCATATATAATTAAATATTGCATTAAAATATTATTTTTAAACTGACTGTCCATTTTTTTGCATGCTTATCAAACATCTGTGTTAACTTTATATGCATTTAATTTGCATATTAACTACTGTTTTTCAGTATGTACTTGAGTGTATTTCTAACAAATTTCCTGATATTATACTTGGTCCTTTCACATTTTTTTTAATTGAAGAAAAAGGTCTGAATAGTTCTTCAGTCACAGGATGGCTGGAAAATAAGAGAAAGCCATGAAACTCTGACAGGATTCACTTTCACATTCACTGCTTCCTTCTGCAAAGAATGCCGTTTGCTTTTCACGGGTAAGAATGTTCTACACAAGGTCGCACATATCCACCCACCACTGATGGATCTGATCTTTAGCGTGCACCTCCTCGACAGCCTTATTCACATCACGACCACTTGAAGTCCTGACGTCCAAAATAGTCTACCTGAAAGACTGACATTTTCATTTGGACATAAACTATACGCCACTGAGATGCTGTCATCCTTTCAGAGCCAGCTGCTTTCTTTGTTTGTCAATATGGCTGTAGATGGTTAGCCTGTTGGGTTCCTATCACTATTTTTTCTTTTATCATTGTTATTGAAATTGTGTTGCTGAATGGTGATGACCTTCAAATGACTAACAACTTTCTGACTCATTAAAATTGGTTTAGAAATCTACAGAAAATCACCCTGGTAAATATCACTGTGTGTTCAACCTGCAATGAAAAACTTGTTTTGAACCAAATCTCTTAATTGAGCCAAAAATTGATGATGTTTCACATCAACAGTCTGAACCTTTGACCTGAGAACCCCCTCCATGGCTGCACAACGTGGACTATATTGTCCTACTTGACAATGCCTTTATGTTTATTAAGTGTCCGCTCTTATCCCTTATGTATTCCTTACATACATTAACACAGAGGTTGTTTTCTGATTTTAAACAGGCCCTCGGTGCAGTAAATGACATGATGGAATGTGGCTGTCCTCATTCAGCCTTCACATAACATAACAATTTTTCCACAACATTCAGCACAGATTGTGTGAGGAGAAAAAAAACCACTGGAGTAGAGGACATTAATGTTCTTGGATATGAAAGCATTTGTTCCTGCATTCAAATGCTGATAGAATTTCATTTTATGTCCATGCAAAGTTCAAAATTAAAGACATCAACCTTGTTCACACATTGCAAATTTCATTTAACAGCCTCATCACCTCAACGGATGTTGATTAAAGGTGGTTGTAAAGAGAGGCAGAGGTTTCAGCCTCTCACTATTACTGCATTTATTGACAATAAATTAAAGTAGATGAAGACCAAAGACAGGAGTAAAGGATATTCTTGCATTTAAATGTGAAAAACTTGGGAGGCATTTTTCCCACTGAGACTTGAAATTAAGACCCTCGGGAATGGAGGTGAATTGAAAGCAATCATTGCTCATTTGACCGCGATCCATCTGGCCTGACATTTTAATGATACATCTCCAGAGCAGTTTCATCTCTGTGTAGCCTGAGCAACAAAAAAAAAGTGTCACAGCATTTCTCTTCTCAGGAGGCCGAAGAAAATGAACTGATCTTCACCTTAATCTCACAAACACTTACACATAGGAGAAGATCGTGGATGCTGGAACCTTTGAGATAGGGCATGTTGACATGGAGCCTGACATTTTACCTGGAAAATTACATCTATGAAGCACGCTATTCTGTTCCCTGTAGAAGACAGAGGGGGGGGGGGGAACGAATCATTTCTGTGACTGTAGCTCAGGTGGTAGAGCAGGTCACCTACTAATCAGAAGGTTGATGGTTCAATCCCTGTCTACTCCAGTCTGCATGCAACTTAAAGTTTTGCTCAGAGCGTGAATGTTAGATAAAAGTGCTTCTGTGAATGAGGCAAGTTGTGTAAAGTGCTTTAAAAGCCCAGTTAGAGTAGAAAAGCACTGTACAAGAACCAGCAGTCTTTTATTGTAGTTTAGAACTAATTAGTCATAAAATTAATTAGGTTGCAAAACAATTAGGAGACAGGTAATTTATAAAAATGTAGAAAGCAAATTCATGATTTCTTGCTTGATGTCTCTACTCTGTTAAATCACAGTGAAACAATAATCACAGCTATTAAGAATACTCAAAAGACGGCAGCTGTTGTTAACACAATGAATATGTGCTAAGAATAAGGTGAAAAATCGTTGCCTTGTTGATGCCACTCAGTTCTCTTCAAACGAACTTTAAGGGGATTTTTTAAAAATGCATGCCTAAAAATTGTATGGGTCTTAGCTTAAACATTCACACACATTTAGCTTTAATACCTAGGAGTTTGTGTGATGAAAAATGTCTAAATTTACTCTGCTGTTTTAGCCCCTTTCAGTTTACTTCCTTCACTAAACCTCTTTTTCCAGAAGGACTTTGAACAATCCCCTAAGAAAAGTCCTTGTGGAATCCAAATTTTGGTTAATAGTACAGCTGGAAAGGAGTGCAGGAGTCATTCACAAGTAAAGGAGTGTGGCAAGATGTGCTCTTCACAGCCGCACAATGGGTCCACATGTTTCTGACAATGCTCTCGAACATTTTGCATTAGATGGAAGCAATTGATACTGAAGATGGGTTAGTGCTGGACTAATAAGCAGTGTTGGGGTGTTTACTCATATTTGTTGCACATTACTTGTTACTTTTTTAAAAAGTGTTGCATTAAATTACTCAGTTACTCACTGGAGAAAGTACTACTCATTAGATTATATTCGTATTACTCCATAAAAAGCTACAGTCCCAAACACCAATACAGATCCTCCTCCTAATAATAATAATAACAACAACAACAACGTATACTTTATTGATCACCGTGGGGAAATTCCTCTCTGTATTTAACCCATTCACTCAGTGAAGCAGTGGGTAGCTATTGGGCACCTGGGGAGCAGTGTGTAGGGACGGTACCTTAGGGTAGCCGTTCAGTGGATTCGAACCCTTGACCTTCCAGTCATGGGGCCACCACGCTACCTGCTGAGTTATCCCTGCCCCTAATGAGGACACACTATCTTTCTTTTAGTGCTCACATGTGAACATAATGTTGACAACACAAGGCAAAATTGAAAACCAGCCTAACTAGACTTCAATGCGATCTCCACAGTTATTCTGCTGAGAAACATGAACAGGTAGAAATGAATGCTGCAGGTCTGACCTCTCATTGCTGCCTATTTAAGTTCAGATTCTGGATGTTGGGTTGGGGGTCAGCATACACTCAGCTTGAACATCATTCTGGATTTTTGGCTAGCTTTTTGTTAGCATGCTGTATGTGCAAATGCTTGCAGAGAGCCAAAGTTGTGTTAGCAGTATAATGCCATTGTGTTTTTGTTGTGGTGGCAGTTTGCCATTTACCATTCCACACTTCTTCTTTCGTGCACTAAGAATAAAAGAAATGTTCATATCTTCACTCATGAACAGCTGTAGCCCACACCACCATTTTCCTGCTGCTGTAAGTATCAGCTGATGAGCTGATACTTACAGAAAAAAAAATTAAGTGAACTTACAACAAAATTGTAACTGTAATTTGATTACTGATTTTAGTGCTCTAACACGTTAAATTACTTCATTACTAAAAGATATGACGTCATTACAATACTTGGTGTGCCAAGGTGTACCGTGTACAAAGTAACGGGGTACACTGGACTTTTAACTGCTGCCAGTGTCCCCTGTGTGAAGGCCAACAGCAGCTTTGGTCCATGTTTTTATTGTTAATTTTGCTGAATTGTAATCCACACTGATTCAGCAGTGTTTCAGCATGAGCAAGCTGACATTTCCCCAAGACTTGCCAGTCATGCAGCAAGAGTAGTGAAATTACTTGTCCACGCATCTCAGTAGTATACAATATTTCATGTCAAAGAAGAAAAAACACAGAGATCTGAAAAGTGGGCTGAAAAGAGGAGAGGATATAGAAAACAAACTAATTATATTTGCAGCAAGGATCCAGGCCACTGTGAATCATTCAGAATCTGGTGAGTAACAGTGGGAATAAATCAATGGAATAATTCACCCATGTCATCAGATATACTCAGGGTGTTCTTTATAAGCGCGATATTAAACTTAAGAGTTCTAGTTGGCATCAAAAAATTGATAGTAGATTCTTATATCCAGACATAAGTCTGCACTAATATTCATAGAGTGTACATATTTTAGTGTTTATTAGCAGTGCTTTGTGATCTCTGTCTCAGGGTTTGGTCTCTCTTCCAAACAGAAAAGCAGCTCTCTTAAAGAAGTGAGTGAGCAGAGATCCACGCCTTTGGTATGTTGAAAGTGAGGCTGCATTGTGTTAGCAGGACTTTTCTTAATATTTACCTGATACCACTATGAATATGTAGGCTATGCTTATTCACTGGGGTTGAATTATTAGACATTACTACCATTTTGGTGGGTGGCCAGTTAGGATCAAATAACAATACAAATAATCCGTTACCATGCACAAGTATTTAGCCACCCCTCATTTTATGGTTTTGAGTAAAGAACCTATATTAAATAGTACGTTTTGGCACTTTGTTGCTGGCGATCTGTTACAAAAACATATAATTTGTTCCCATTTCTTTAGCTGAATCTATTAAAAATGCCAGTGATAACAAACAAGGTGATTAACCAGTTATATGCCAAAAAACTTGGTATGGTGTGCTCTGTGCTCATGAACATTTTAAGGAAATGAGAAAAGTGGGTGACAAAATAAGTAGTAGGTAGATCTAAAACTGTATATGGTAGAAGAACCTATGAATCTGAAAGTCCCTAGGAAATAGGAAAAAAATACAATAAAGACCTGACACAGGTCCTGAGAGACGCAACTGGCTCTTCAGTTGATCTGAAATGGCCTCAATGGAAGGGCAGCTGTTTTGTTCTTATGTCAGTAAGTAGTAAAGTTTAATTTTATAGAGCTTTTCAAGAACAAAAGTCACAAAACGTGTTACAATATAAAATGAGATACAACCATTAAGTATGAATAGACAAAACTAAATTAAAAAACTAAAGCACACATGTGCAGGTAAATCTTGGGCTTCTTTTAAAGGTATCAACAGCGGCCACAGAAAGTGCAATGGAAGCAAGGTCCACAACCTGGGAGTCACAACCTTTAAGTCTCCTTGTCTCCACAGTCTTCTTGTGTCCTTAACTTGGACCTGGGCAGCACCAACAACCATTGATGAGCTGACCTTAGACATGGGACCTTTTAGATGACCTGGTGAGAAGCCTTGCAGCAGCATTCTGTAAGTGATCCAGGGATGTTTTCCTTAGGCAAAGGAATAATGGATTGGAATAATCGATGCATGATCAGGTAAAAGCATATATAATCATAATGATAATCTTGGCTGTTTTTTAGAAACTTGTACAAAACAGCCAAGATGCTTATCAAAGCTGAATACTGATCAAAACACCCACATTTTTCACAGGAGGATGAAATGAGTCCATGGGAAAAAAAGCTAAGAGAGACAAAAATGATTTTTTTAAAGAGAAATAATTAGCTGCCATCCAGTTCTTTAGAACATTTTTGTATATTCTGCATGATTTATATAGATGGATATCATCTGTGTAACAGTGGTATGTCATGTCCTTAAAATCATTCAGGATGTCCAAGTGGAAGCACGGGAGTGACAGGGAGAGAATCAATTCAGCGCTAACCCAAAGATGCTGGCAGAAGAAAGACCTAAAAGTACAGGAGCAAAATATTAAACTCTTTGCATTAAATCACCCAAAATTGATTCTGTTCATCTGGATGTAGCGTTTCCAGTGGGAGGAACGTTTTGTCACTCATCCAAGTGACTTCTCCAGTCTCTATGCATTAAAATATATATAAAAATTCCCCACTCGCCCCTGTGGGCGGTCAATCCTTCAAGCTCGGGTCCTCTACCAGAGGCCTGGGAGCTTGAGGATCCTGCGCAGTATCTTAGCTGTTCCCAGGACTGCGCTCTTCTGGACAGAGATCTCCGATGTTGTTCCCGGGATCTGCTGGAGCCACTCGCCTAGTTTGGGAGTCACTGCACCTAGTGCTCCAATTACCACTGGGACCACTGTCACCTTCACCCTCCACATCTTCTGGAGCTCTTCTCTGAGCCCTTGGTATTTCTCAAGCTTCTCGTGTTCCTTCTTCCTGATGTTGCTGTCATTCGGAACCGCTAAATCGATCACTACGGCCGTCTTCCTCTGTTTGTCTACCACCACCATGTCCGGTAGGTTAGCCACCACCATTTTGTCCGTCTGTATCTGGAAGTCCCACAGGATCATATATACATACATACATACATACATACATACGTACGTACGTATGTATGTATTGTCACGGTCGCAGAGAGTGTGGAGAGTGTGGAGGACTCAGGTGCAGACACAGGCATGGACACGAAAACTGAGGTCGAACCAAAAGCGAGCCTTTATTGTGGCTGAAGACAAGGAGTGCAAACAAGGCAGAAGCGCAGTGACAAAACTAAACTATAACTAAACTGGGGAAGTGATACCAGGATAAACTATGAAGACACAGGAAACCATAACTATGAATTCAAAAGACTGGCTGTGACAACATGGAGAGTGGGAACACAGACGACGCGACACAGACTACATGAAACACAGAGACTAAATACACATGAGGGATGATCAGGGGAAGTGGCCACACATGGGAGCACAGCTGACACACATGAACCTAACGACAGGACAGGACATTTTTGCACATGTCGAGGAGCGTGTCAGGCTACATTTCACTGTGTGTTATACTTGTATAACTATGCATGTGACAAATAATAAAGAACCTTGAACCTTGAACCTTGAGAGGTGAAACTGAATACACTGACATTGAATACAGACTTTCAAAGTAAAACACGAAACATGGAGATTAGACATGACATGAACTAAACATAACCACGCAGACATGACGCATGAACCAGGGAGACTTAGTACAGGGGGAGATGACATAAACAACTAAGGAACAAGACTAAACAGCAATCTAGAAATTAACTAGGTGAACTAAGCTAGGCACAAATGAATACAAAAGATACATAAAACTCAAACACTGGGTCGCTCGTGATTAAAACAGTGTAGGAGTTCTCTTAGATAATGATGTTTAAGATGAACCTGGAGCTTTCTGGATTTCCACAAATGCTCCACTTTTTGTCAGCTACACTTGAAACAGTCAATACTTTCATTCATCCAGGGTAAGGATTTAGCAGAAGGGCCATTTCTGGTTTTAAAAGGAGCTGCTTCGTTTAAAACAGATAACCTGTAATCATTAAATGACTGGACCATGAAATTTGCATAATTGTTCAGGAAAACAAAAAAGGATAATTGAGGTTAAATACAGCAGAAAATGTATCTACTTAAAGATGATGCGAGAGATAAATAGATGGTAGGATGAGTCAGATCTGAGGAGGAATTAAAAAGAATACGTGTGTTCAGATATAAAAATAGTCCGTGTTCAGGCCCAGAGAAAAACATGCTCTAAAACATGTTCCTTGTTATGAGTGTGGCCTGCTGCTTGCTGAGTCAGATTAAAAGATTCCATCGAATTAACGATTTTTGCTGTAGATTTATCTGTAGCATCAAATATGTGGGAACTGAGGAGGTCAGGACAGAGGTAAAGCAATGAGTGTTTATAGGTGCCTGTAAGACACAGTGGTGGTGTTGGGGATTTTGTCAAAATGGACTGGGAATGCATAAAAAAGTGTGGTCAGATTTTAGTCCAGCATGCAGTGTTATCTGGAACGTCTTTTTCTGTATGTCAATTATCCCAAACACACTGCCAATGCAGTAAAATCACACCTGGTTAGAAAAACACAATATGGATCAGTAACAGGCATGGACTGACATCCCCAGACCCCGCACCTCAACATTATCAAAGAAGTGTTGATTACCTCGACAGAGAACCGAACCAAAGGCAGTCAACATCCAAAGCAAATCTCTGGATGTATTTGAAGAAGCTGGGAAAAACTATTCCTGAAGACTGCTTAAAGAAATACAAGAAAGCTTGACTAAGAGAGTTCAGGCTGTGTTGAAGAATAAAGATGACTTGGTTTTTTCCCTATATGCTGCATTTACATTTTTGTTTGTGCATGTTTGAATAAATCAATAAAGAAATGAGAGACACAGCAAAACTGAATAACTTACTGTCTGTGTCATAATGAGCAAAGTGCTTACTCTAATTTTATTGTGCATTACTACTCTATAAGTACCACACAGTATACCTTTCTATAATGTCAAATGCGTACATAGTAACCTTTAACCTCAGCATCTGTGGGAAATCCAGACAGAGAATCCTGCATTTCTTTCCCTAAATGCACAGCTATTGGTAAATTAGCTTTAAGTATAATGGAGAAATATATATTCCCTAATAAAATTGGTTTTCAGCTAATCGAACTAATCCTTTGGCTAAATTAGCATAATCTTGTAAATACCAGATACAGGGGCAGAATGCATTACACTCTTAAGTTTGATCTTAACTGTCTTAAATATCAAATCTGACTAACAAGCGAAAACCTATTTTATTATCGTGAGTAATAAAGAGATCTTTATTTGGCTCAAACAAAGGAGGAGTCATACTCAAGAGGCCACTCAACTTCCAGCATTCAAGAGCCAATTATCCAAGTATAAGCTAATTGGCACACTATACATTGTAATTAGCTATGCGCAGTAGGATCAGTGTGTTACTGAAGGTTCTTGAGCTTCATTTGAATAGAAAACACCATTTCAATGAGTCTATTTTATCTCTCACCATGAGAATTTATCAAAACTTCCTTTCATAAAGCCAAGAATGCTAATCAGAGCAGAGAAGAGGTCAAATAAAACATGTTTGAAGTTTATTCTCACATAGTGGGTTAACATTAATCTGCAAAATAATGAGCTTTTGATTTTCAAAAAAATAATAAATAAAATATGACAACTATTTCCTATTAATGACATCATCTGAAGCAAAATTAATGACTCACAGTGATAAGGTACACTAATACAGTCCTAGCTTTGCAGCTAAATGCTATTCACTGAGCAGTTATTTCTGCAAATGGACTTTTTTCAGCCTGACATATGAAAGTGGAAGTTTTGTTAATAAAGTCAAACTGCATTAACAAGTAAAAGACTAGCATAGCTATAGCAATGCCACACATTTTTTTTTGATTTGATTTTGATTACAGGAGTGGATTTATTTTTAAGACTGTATGCACGCACAGTGTATGACAGAGCAGTCTACAGGATACACCTTGCTATCCAAGCTAGGCAGCATTTTCGGCTGACGTTGCACTCTTGTCCAAGTATCATCACCTCTTGCTGCTATAAAACAATAGTTTCATACTGTTGTTTTCAAATGATGTCACATAATTAAGGGAAAATACAGCTGAAAGGCAAAATGAGCTCCTATTTGTGCTTTCTAGCTTTTTTATCAGGACTAGGGTTGCCAACTCCCTGAAAAATAAATAAGGGACACCTCGTGGCCAGGGCCGGGCGACCCAATTGTCTTCACCCTTCCCAGTGTGGTGAATTTTCTAGCTCTTTTTTTGTGTGTGAAATTATTTTTTTAACCATTTGACTTGAATTTGATTTAAGTAGATGCATATTCTATTCTTTGTGATATGAACACATGTGAAACAAATGATAATTTAGCCATTTATTTTTAGCTCAAAATGACAACATTAACACAGTAAAACAGGTCTCCTTCTTAAACAGAAGCCTGTCATGCTTAATTTTTGAGAATATAAGTAAATCTTTCTTTAAAAGAACTCTGTCCTGCTTAACTTAAAATAATAGAAAACAATAGAAAGAAAAACATTCTTGTAACAGTGCACATTTAGTGCATTTAGTACAATTGGCTTCAGTTGAGGTATTATTTCAGCTTTTCTAATGCTAATCAGCTGCTCCTGTTTGTAAACCCGCTTGTTCCCATGATTACGCATCATAACTCATCATCATTATTCATCTATGTATTACTTTTATGTATTAGTCATCTATTTGTTGTAATCATCTATCCTTGCAGTTGTTTATTACACAAAATAAATGATATTATCACACTTCTGGCCACATAGCGCTGATATTCACTGCACATGCCCATATTAACGTTTTCCAGCCAGGTGTTTTCCTTTTCCCATTCTTCCCTTTCTCTGAGGGGAACAAACATTGCTGCTCTAATGCTGGGCTCACACTGTGCGGTTTTAGGCCCATTTTGAGCCGATTTTTGAGTGATCGGACCGATTTTGGCCTTCATCGTGCGTCGTGTAGTATACGTGGGGTAACGAGAAGTGATTAACACCTCACGACCAGCTCACGATCATCAATCGCTCGTGAGGGTGTCACCACAGGTGCTCACACTGCTCACGCGCAAACACGTAAACGTCGGTGAAAAAGATGGAGCAGCACGGCTGTGCAGCGTGTGATCTGGACACAAGCGATGGAGGCACAACTTGTAGAACTTTGGAAAGCTCATCCGAGCCTTTTCGATGTGGCATCACAAAATTATCACGACCACAACAACCGTGAAAATAGTTGGATCGACACTGCTGCTCAATCACAGCTGCCCGATCATGTTTTTCATTAGCAATTTAGCAAAGTTGATGGTGGTGGTGTGTGTGTCTGTGTGAGTGAAAGACAGAGAGAGCGACAGATTTTCTGTTATAACCTTCATGTTATGGACGCACAGTGTGAGCACTCAGGTCGCATCAGAGCATCGGGCCGTATAGTGTGAGACCTGCATCGTGACCTACCAACTGCGAGTCAATCGTGCAGTTTGAGCAGGAGCTGAATAACGTGACTGAAAAAAATCGCACAGTGTCTGCCCAGCTTTAGGTGTACTGTCGTCCGAGACTTGCACCGCAGTGTCTGCGTTTGTTTCCCTGTTGGCCATGCTTCTTGTTGTGGTCATTTGTTGTCTTCCGGTATTTTCTCCGTAAGCGACCTTTCCTTGACCAATGAGATGAGCGGTAATCTGAATTGTCATACTCGTAAGTGTGCTGTCAGCTCATTGGTCACAAAGCAGGAGAGGGGCTGGGAATTATGTTTTCAAACAAAGCGTTAATTCCATTAAAAGTTATAGACTACTTTTGATTCTCACTGTATTACGGGACAAAGTGCGTCCCTTATTAGCTCAATACGGGACGTGTACTTTTGTTTCGAAATACGGGACGATTCCGTATTTTAAGGGACGGTTGGCAACCCTAATCAGGACTGTCTAGCCAAAATGCTAACAACTGACCACTCAGTCTTTGCACAACAGCTAGGAAAACATAGGGTAAGCCTCTGAATGTGAACACACTGCTAATGCTGTCATGCAAATGCTGTGGCCAAATTCCACAATCCCTCCTCCATAGTATAACAGCCAAGGCTGTTAGTATGTCATTTATTCGTGTTTTGACTAGGTTCATGTCATACAGGGAGTGCAGAATTATTAGGCAAATGAGTATTTTGTCCACATCATCCTCTTCATGCATGTTGTCTTACTCCAAGCTGTATAGGCTCGAAAGCCAACTACCAATTAAGCATATTAGGTGATGTGCATCTCTGTAATGAGAAGGGGTGTGGTCTAATGACATCAACACCCTATATCAGGTGTGCATAATTATTAGGCAACGTCCTTTCCTTTGGCAAAATGGGTCAAAAGAAGGACTTGACAGGCTCAGAAAAGTCAAAAATAGTGAGATATCTTGCAGAGGGATGCAGCAGTCTCAAAATTGCAAAGCTTCTGAAGCGTGATCATCGAACAATCAAGCGTTTCATTCAAAATAGTCAACAGGGTCGCAAGAAGCATGTGGAAAAACCAAGGTGCAAAATAACTGCCCATGAACTGAGAAAAGTCAAGCGTGCAGCTGCCAAGATGCCACTTGCCACCAGTTTGACCATATTTCAGAGCTGCAACATCACTGGAGTGCCCAAAAGCACAAGGTGTGCAATACTCAGAGACATGGCCAAGGTAAGAAAGGCTGAAAGACGACCACCACTGAACAAGACACACAAGCTGAAACGTCAAGACTGGGCCAAGAAATATCTCAAGACTGATTTTTCTAAGGTTCTATGGACTGATGAAATGACAGTGAGTCTTGATGGGCCAGATGGATGGGCCCGTGGCTGGATTGGTAAAGGGCAGAGAGCTCCAGTCCGACTCAGACGCCAGCAAGGTGGAGGTGGAGTACTGGTTTGGGCTGGTATCATCAAAGATGAGCTTGTGGGGCCTTTTCGGGTTGAGGATGGAGTCAAGCTCAACTCCCAGTCCTACTGCCAGTTTCTGGAAGACACCTTCTTCAAGCAGTGGTACAGGAAGAAGTCTGCATCCTTCAAGAAAAACATGATTTTCATGCAGGACAATGCTCCATCACACGTGTCCAAGTACTCCACAGCGTGGCTGGCAAGAAAGGGTATAAAAGAAGTAAAATTAATGACATGGCCACCTTGTTCACCTGATCTGAACCCCATTGAGAACCTGTGGTCCATCATCAAATGTGAGATTTACAAGGAGGGAAAACAGTACACCTCTCTGAACAGTGTCTGGGAGGCTGTGGTTGCTGCTGCACGCAATGTTGATGGTGAACAGATCAAAACACTGACAGAATCCATGGATGGCAGGCTTTTGAGTGTCCTTGCAAAGAAAGGTGGCTATATTGGTCGCTGATTTGTTTTTGTTTTGTTTTTGAATGTCAGAAATGTATATTTGTGAATGTGGAGATGTTATATTGGTTTCACTGGTAAAAATAAATAATTGAAATGGGTATATATTTGTTTTTTGTTAAGTTGCCTAATAATTATGCACAGTAATAGTCACCTGCACACACAGATATCCCCCTAAAATAGCTAAAACTAAAAACAAACTAAAAACTACTTCCAAAAACATTCAGCTTTGATATTAATGAGTTTTTTGGGTTCATTGAGAACATGGTTGTTGTTCAATAATAAAATTATTCCTCACAAATACAACTTGCCTAATAATTCTGCACTCCCTGTATAACCTTCTCATTTGTCATTATTGCCCCAGAATTCTGAGTAATTTTGATGTTAGTCCTGAGAACTAATCCTGATAATGCTGAACTGTTTATTAACTTACATTAGCTAGTTAACTGGCAACTTTGGCCTGAAAATGAAGAAATTCCTCATCCACGTTACTGACACATCCTGATGTGATACATATAACTGCATATACTTTTGTACACTTTGATGACAGAGTAACCGGAGAGACTTTAAAAGATGTGGCATATATAAACATCGCCAAAGTGGAAATCTGGCAGGCATGTCACTGTTTTTAGTGGTTAAAATACTGCAACAGTCCCAGAGGTGAATTTACAAGTGAATATTGTCAGTGTGCAATTAATAAACTCTATAAAGAATTTGCAGTTTGTTCTCACATATGTGTTGGAACAGTGGATTGCCCACCAGGGCTCCGCACTGGAACTGCAGTTGTGACTTTAAAATAACCTTGTATGATGTCACAGTGGCTTCATCCACCACTTTAATACTATACTCATATTCACAGCCTTCACTGTATCCATTGTATATGTATACATATATTGGCAGATCACTGGTAAAGTTATTGTCTCATCAAGAATGTGGTTTTGGCATCATCCCATAAAACCCAGTATTGTACGGTGGATAACTGCCACAAACTGGTGCTGTAGTAATGTGCACTCCTGTATTAACAGTGTGCTTGTCACTCATTGCACATCAGAAGAAAGGTTATACTTAAATGTACACATCAAATAAATAAATTCAATATTTATTTCATTTTCTAAGTTTTGAAATAATAACTAGCAAAATGTTTAATCGCTAAAAGACAGCCTCGGTATAACTCCACTCAAAGTTATTTGCTTTTTGGACCCTGCAGCTCTGCAAAATGAAAAAAGACCCCTCACAATGAACTGCTGTTTCTGCCTCACTATTTTTTCCTGTACCAACAAATACCACTTGATGTTGCTGAGCAACTAATGCCAGAAAAGAGGAAGCAAGCATATGAAAAAGGAATAGCACAGCAGAGGGAATGACAGTAAAAGGATAGCAAAGCAATAGCATATAAGGTTTTTAGATGAGCACAGCAAAAGGAATGCAATTCCTGCAAAATGGTAGGGTGAGAACAGAAGAAAGGGGAAATAGAGGAAGGAGTAAAAGAACAATTTGGGGAAAAAAAGGATATTGGTCTATTAAGCTTTGGCATGAAAAACACAATTCACATGCATACTCACTTTTTGTAGCTTTCAGAGCTATGGATGGTGCACTAATGTCTGCCTGTGTGATGTTTCTGGTAAGAAAAGAAGAGAGTCTTGACAAACTGAAGAGGATGTAAGAAGCATTGTAAGTTTTAATGCTTTTCGCAAATAGGGTATAGATCACCAAATGCTAAACATGCAGTGCTGAGCAAGTCTTGAGCTAACCTATTTTCTTTATATTTTTATAGAGTTTGCATGTTTTATAATGAGCTTGAAAGTCAACTTTCTTCTTCAACACATCCTGGATTCTCCTAGGCAAGCTTTCTTGTACTCTCTTTAAGTAGTCTTCAGGAATAGCTCTCCAACATAGAAGGACAACCGAACCTCTTTTGTGCCTTTTGTTCTATTCTCTGTCGAGATTATCCCACATTGCTTCAACAATTACAAGATCCAGGCTCAAGTTTTCAGGTTATGGGTCTTCAGGAATTACCTTGTTGGCGAAAAACTGCTATTTTATGCCTGTTAACTGTGTTAGTTTTGATATATTTCATATATATCTAACATATATTAGTATTAACTGTACACACACTTAAGTAGCATCTTTATTGTGGAAAGTTATTTAAAGAAAATCAGTTTATTCCTTATTTCCTCTGATTGGAGATAAACACCTTTAATCAGCTTACAGTGTTTATGCTTGTGTGACATCAATCATGTTACAGAAAAGAACCCCGGTGACTCAGATGTCCCCCTGATTTGCACAAGTGCTGCTCTTGTGTTACCTTTCACTAAAAGAACACAAGACCCCTATAGATAGAGTTGGATGTCTCGAGACCGGTCTTGGTCTCGGTCTTGGTCTCGTCTCGACTTGGTCTTGGTGTTGTCTTGGTCTCGATACCCTCTGGTCTTGGTCTTGTCTTGGTCTCGGATTAGGCGGTCTTGACTACAAGTCTACCTATAGCTCTATGAGATATCTCGAAACATTTTTATTTTTCATTAATGTGAACAAACACTTTTTTCTGACAGACACTTGTCATGGACAGGCTGTCTACGTCTTTTAAACCAGACTGGAGAAATCCATGGAGGCACATTGTTTTTATGGTATAAATTGGATGCAAAGCACTTTTTTTCAAATATTATGTCACTGTTGCCACTATGATGACAACAAGTTAAAATGTTGCATTGCACAGTAGAACTCTATAACTCCTTTGCATGAAGCAGCACATCATGCTTCGTGGTATGCTTCATCTCTCATGGGTGACTCAGTTTAACAACCACTCATTGATTTCTTGAAAACACATTCACAGGTTCACAGGTGATGAATCCTACAGCCTTTACTGCTCTGCTGACCTTTCCTTTGGCTTCACCATGAGCTTTATGTTATCAGTGGATTAAAGTTACTTATTTCAATTATTAGTCATGTTCATATGGAATCCACACATCGCTTTTGGTGCTTTTTTCAAACTTTTTGTATAAACTGTAATGAAACTTGCCTTGATGAGTAACGAACCTATCTCAAACATATCTTTCACAATTCTTTCACTGCAGTAGAGATCTGGTGCCATGAAATATCAGACACAAAGGATCTATAAAACTGCGGCTCTTATTGTCTGTGTACCATTATATACTTTACATGCCCCGATCATACCGCTGTGCCCTGCTTTGGAGTGTCTGATTTTTGGAAGTGAGACTGGCAGCTTCAGCTTGAACAAGGTAAGTACTAAACAGTTAAAAACACCGTCGACATCAGTGTTTATCTAACAGCCATGCTGCTACTTCAAATATCTGGAGGCTTTACAGATACCTAGTACCTCAGAAAAAACAGTCCATGCTGGAGTGAAAACGTGCCCATACTAAGATGTGTCCATGTGAAGTGCTCACACTTCCTTTGGACTTGGTGTGTTCTTATCATCCACGGCTTAACTATCTTTAAAAGTCGGCCCTTCCATGCTGAGCTAAAGCTCAAGAGTCCCCTTCTGAACAAAACCACTGGGAAAACAAAACAAAAAAACCCACTGTGGCTGCTGGTAAATCTTGTTTACTGAGACTCTGACTGGCCAGCTCCCCAGACTACTTATTAGATGCCCTACAAAGAAAACTAATGTAGATGAACATACACACACACACACACGCATTCACACACAAACATTTATCCCTCAGTGATGCATTAACCTTTAACCTCAGCTTACATCTGGTAAGCACACAGACATATGTGCAAACATTTCAGCTAATGTGAAATAACACTATTGGTGTCTCATACACCAGCTAAACGGCTGATACATTATGGACGTCTGTACTTCTGTGTTTTGCTGATGACCTTTGATAAGTCCAAAATAGAACTGAAGACCACAGGGAGATGAGAAGCAAAGAGAGTGTGAGACTGAGCTGTTTCAAGGTGTAAAAAACAGCGATCGGATGGAAGCTTTGAATTAGCAAAACAAATAGCACTATTCAGAGATGGAGCAATGAATGACGCAAAAGCATTGTACATAGATGTGTGTTAACAGCTTTGCACATGACAAACAGCAGAGCCTGGAGTTCCCAAACACAATCTTCTTAAAGAATATAGAAATAAGCCCATTGCTCTCCGAGCAGTAGCAGGTCTGTTTAATTTTAATTACTCGAACTTAACCGTCTGAACCGGCTCTGTTCTTGCTCCATTAAGACTCCATTATACTGGTGGGAACAGGCATCGCATCACTTCTGGTATTTCTTTTCTGTTCAACTACAGATTTAATTCCTTTAATTGTCCCAGGAAAAAAAAACTAGAGGTCGCATTTAATTAAGATGCAAACACGGATGCAAGCTGCTTTTCCTTTCACTGTCAGTGTTTCTTCATTTAAAAAAGAAGGGCTGAGAAAGTCTTTGTGGGGCTCATTGGTAAGCAGTGTTTATGGTGGTGTAGAGAAAACTGCTTCACTCCCCATTGCTGTAAAACTATGACCAACATTTCTGTATGCTACTGAAGAAACACTGTGCTGCAGTCTGAATACAGCAAACCACCGGGAACAGCAGACTGCTGAAAAACATCCTTTAAGGAACTCTAAGGAATTAGAAGTAAAATATGAGGGGGTGAATAAGCAAAGGCCACAAAGCACAATGCTAATCTGATCTCACCTGGTGTAATCTAATTGGTTTGGTGGGGAAAACATGATCCAGACTTGTTCATGGTAAAGGTTTTACACATTTATTCTAAGAGCATTTGGGGGCATCACGAGTGAACCAGACACAAGCTTAGTGTCCACCTATGGTGTGTCCTAACTGTTTTGTTTTAAAAGCTTTATAAAGAGTCAATTAATATTTAACCTTTCATATTCCCGATGTTTGCACTTGATGAAGGTGGTTTCAGTTAGTATGGACTTCTCACTTCTTTGAACTACCTTCAAACTACCCTCAAATTACTATATTCCCCTGGAGATCTCAATGCTTTATTGCCTTTTTACCTTTTTTGGGTGCTATCTGTTTAAGTTGTCCTGTTGCTTTTGTCTGCTCAGTGTGTTTTATAAAGGTTTTTCTTTCTTTCTTTCTTTCTTTCAGGTAAAACTTCTGAAAACTAGAGTTTAATTTTAATGACACTGCCTCAGAGTATAAAAATGTAATATTTACAGCTTAAAATTAGATTTTTTGTTTTGTCTTGTCTTTTAAGCACGTTTAATAATATAATTCAGAAGTAAAACTATTTTTTCTGGTATTTTTGAAATCTCACTTTGGCATGAGGATAAGGAAACTAAAGTGTGTCTTATTCAGAGAGCTCAAGATTTTGCTTGAATGTTACTGTTGACTAAATCTGGGGGTGTTTTTTCCAGGTGAAAATAACAATAATAACTTTTTTAAGGCTTAGAGCTTGGGAAGTGAATGAAGAATGTTTTCTTCTTTTTATAGACCTCCTTCTATATATGTAAATACATATTAAGATGGGTGAAAGAAAGATAAGGTTGAATTGCATGTCTGTTTGATCTGTGTAGCAAATGAATCAAAATGACCTTATTTTAATCATCATGTACATTAGCCATAATCCTCTGCACAATTCTACTTAGCTACCCCGTAATTTGTAGCAGCATGAATAATAATAACACGATATTGGATGTGGCTTATTTGAATGAATTTCAGAATTAAACATTTCATCAGCTACACCAGCATCTACTGAACTGCATTCTGAGTAGGACAAACTGGAGATTTAAGTTAATTTTTTAAGGATTGACTGACCTTGTACGGATGAAGAGGAAAGGTGACCAATCAAAGTTGGCTGGGATCAACATTTCTAGCACAGAAATAATGTTGAGGCATCAACCAATCATAAGTCCCTGTGTTTACACAGTGTAACACTGCGCATCATTGCACAGTGGCAACAGTGTCACTGGTGACACTTTGTCTTTACTGTATGTCACTTTTTCTATTGTGCTTTCATCCTGGCGGCTCTTTGATGCTCAAAGCGAGCATGTCAGCATGCTTATGTTACATCATCTCTAATTTATATAGATAGCTATAAGATTATATCCCATTATATTTATCATCCCACTTTCGAGTGTTAGCACACCAAGAGGAGTCAATTACCTCTAATTACATAGTGATGTGAATGCCATTTTTATGCCATAAAACTGTGATGCTGCTAATAATTATACATGGCTGAAGTTATTACAATTTTTCTAGAGGCAATATGCAAATTCTGTGTGAATGCAATGTAATGCTTTTCTAGTCTTACTCTCTATTTAAATTGTTTTAGATCACAAGTCTAGACGCTATACACTAGGACTTTATCCACCTCTCATCCATTACCTAACAGGAGTCACTGTTTACCCTTTCCGTGTCTTTGGACTGTAGGAGGAAACCCATATAAACAACTAGAAACAGGTAGAAAATGCTGACTACACACAGAGAGGACAATTGAAACTGGAAGCTCATTGCTATGAGGTCAAAGTGCTAACCACTGCACCACCGTTACAATGCCCAGAAGTCTGTAATACTTTGTCTAATCTAAAGATAACATGGACGTGAAGGTTAAACCAAAGCAAAAGCCAGGCTATCACTAAAGTATTTAGCATTCATCACATGTGGACCATGAATGTTTGTGCAAGATTTCATGGAAATCCATCCACGAAATACGTATTAAGATCGGTCTAAGAAAGATAAGGTTGAATTGCATGTCTGTTTGATCTGTGTTGCAGCTGAATCAAAATAACCTTATTTTAATCATCATGTGCATGTACATTAGCCATAATCCTCCTTATTTAAAGGTTAAAGTTTGTACAAGTTCAAGTACAAATGTATTAAAGCATCGAACTGATGACCCTGTGAAGAACATTTTACTGATTTATGCTTTTAGTTTGCTTCAAAGTATGCTTCAGCATTCTCACCATGATCTCCAATTCATAAAATAGCAAGGATGAACTTTTCACTTTTAGTGCTTTGCTTTTTGAAATATTTATCTTAACGTGGGGAGCTGCAAACGTAGAAAGTGAGTGTGTGTAGCTGCTTCAATAAAAAAATAAGAAATTTAGAAATTTGAGAACAGAGCTCAAAAGCTTTCAAACATCCTGAAGAATAAAGGATGCTCGTAACAACCGGCTTGTTGTCTAGAAACATAGATCAGTGTAAGACAGTGAAGAGCGAGAGAAGCAGTCTGGATAGACTGAGACTGACAGAACTCAACGAGAACCCCCAACACAGTGTCACAAACCAGATGACCAGATCATCAACAGCCCTGCTGACTACCACTGCCAGCATGGCATTATATTGCTGCTTTCCTCTCATCACTGTACCCTGCACCAGCATCTCATCTCCCTACTGCTGCTTCAGTTATGAATATCTCAGACATGATATATTCGTGAAACTATATGAATGTAACCACAGAGCTGTGCAGTAACCAACTTTGTAAATAAAAATCTCTCAGCCCAGGTTTTAAATAAGAGTCATAAAGAAACAGTGGCCCTCATCTTCTCAAGAAAATGTAAGGAACCACAGTCTATTCTCAATGATGGCTTTTTATTATTACAAAGCCTGTTTTGCATCTGCTATTTCCTCCCCTAAAGTTTAGTATATCATATAAATGCATGAGGTGGGAGAAAAACACCTTCTTAGGCCGGAAAAGCTATTTTGCATCAAGTAGATATACTCTTTTAGCAAAGTCTGAGCCACAGTCTTACAGCCAACACAATACATATCTATTCCAGCATGATTTTTTATACATATATTTTAAGTGTGTGAGTCCCAGCTCTCAAGTATGATACCTGAACCAAAAGAACAGAAGTAGACAGTATGGACCAATACTAAGCTTCTCTTTATATATAAAAATAATTTGCATTATTATTTGTCCTGATGGCATTTAGGTAACCAGTATGGAGACATACTGGTGATACTGGTTAGTACTCATAAACAAATTCTCTGATGTTAGGTAAAATGAGTGTTTCAAAAAACTGTTTCTCTTTCTTTTTTTTTCTTTTTTTCTCAAAAAAAAACTGTTTCTCTTAAAACACTGTTTCAAGTCAAATTAAATGGGTATTTTCTCATTGAAATCGCTCTTGCTCAAGAGCTATTTTCTAGTAAATCTCCCATTTTACTTTTCTAGTAAAGTGGGAATTTGTTATTTGAACATACAGTTATGTGAAAAAGAAAGTTTTCACAGGAGTTTTATGCATTATTGTGAAAAAGTAAATGCACCCTTGCTCTTTCCATAGTAATTAAAAGTCGCATCAAGTTGCAACCAGGTTCTGTTAATTAAATGCATTTGATTATTTGATCATCAGCAAGTGTGAGCACCTTTTGTTCGTTGGTCTGGAGCATGGAGTGTGTTAAAACAACACCACAATGTTCCCAGGAGTGGACATGCCAGCAATTCTAGCCCAAAGTCAGACCGTGTAGTGTTCTAAATTCAAGAGCTACAGCTCAGATGCTACAGGCATCAGTTAGCATGTTAAACATTAAAGATCATGACAAAAATATTAGAAAAAGACTGAATGGCTTGCTTAGGAGGGTTTCCATGTGAAAGCTTCTTCTTTCTAACAAGAGGATTGTAGGTTTGCAAAGTTACATCTGAACAACCCACAAAAGAATGACCTTTGGACAGACCAGACCAAAGCAGAGATGTTTAGCCGTAATGCATAGCACCATAATTACATATTACACAAACACCCAGCACCAAGTGCCACACACCAGGTAAAGGGTTGATCATTTGGGTGTGTTTTTGCAGCTGCAGGACCCAGGTACTCTGCAGCCATTGAGTTGACCAGAAACTTCTTTTTATGTCAAAGTATTCTAGTGTCAAATGTGAAGCCATCTGTCCAACAGCTAAAGCTTAGCCCAAATTGGGTCATGCTACAGGAAAATGATTCCAAGCACAGTATCTACACAAAAATGGCTGCAAAGGAGAACTGAGGTGCTGCAATGTCCCAATGCTCAAGAATGTTGTAAAGAACAGTGGACCAAAATCCCCCCACAATGATGATATAGACAATGATTACTTAAAGCTGTTGTTGCTATGAGTGATTCTAAATCATGGGGTGTACTTAGATTCTCACAGGACTTCACGGAGTCCAGTAAAAACTTTCTTTTTCACTCATAATCCTCCATCCACTATATCCACAGATCTCTAGCTGAACCACATGTGTACAGATTCAGTGCACTGTACCTGAAATATTTAGATATTCAACATGGACAGATTTCTCCATTTACTATTAAAGCTTCTCTCTCTTTCTCATCAGTTCAGTCGTGCATCTGCACTGCTTTCCTCAGCTTTTTATTTTTATTTAATTTCGCGTTTTTCCTTTCAACAAGTGCGCTGTGCACCACAACTGCATTTCCATATATACAGTGGGGCAAAAAAGTATTTAGTCAGCCACCGATTGTACAAGTTCCCCGACTTAAAATGATGACAGAGGTCAGTAATTTGCACCAGAGGTACACTTCAACTGTGAGAGACAGAATGTGAAAAAAAAATCCATGAATCCACATGGTAGGATTTGTAAAGAATTTATTCGTAAATTAGGGTGGAAAATAAGTATTTGGTCACCTCAAACAAGGAAAATCTCTGGCTCTCACAGACCTGTAACGTCTTCTGTAAGAAGCTTTTCTGTCCCCCACTCGTTACCTGTATGAATGGCACCTGTTTGAACTCATCATCTGTATAAAAGACACCTGTCCACAGCCTCAAACAGTCAGACTCCAAACTCCGCCATGGCCAAGACCAAAGAGCTTTCGAAGGACACCAGGAAAAGTATTGTAGACCTGCACCAGACTGGGAAGAGTGAATCTACAATAGGCAAGCAGCTTGGTGTGAAAAAATCAACTGTGGGAGCAATCATCAGAAAATGGAAGACATACAAGACCACTGATAATCTCCCTCGATCTGGGGCTCCACGCAAGATCTCATCCCGTGGGGTCAAAATGATCATGAGAACGGTGAGCAAAGATCCCAGAACCACACGGGGGGACCTGGTGAATGACCTGCAGAGAGCTGGGACCAAAGTAACAAAGGTCACCATCAGTAACACACTACAACGGCAGGGAATCAAATCCCGCAGTGCCAGACGTGTTCCGCTGCTGAAGCCAGTGCATGTCCAGGCCCGTCTGAAGTTTGCCAGAGAGCACATGGATGATACAGCAGAGGATTGGGAGAATGTCATGTGGTCAGATGAAACCAAAGTAGAACTTTTTGGTATAAACTCAACTCGTCGTGTTTGGAGGAAGAAGAATACTGAGTTGCATCCCAAGAACACCATACCTACTGTGAAGCATGGGGGTGGAAACATCATGCTATGGGGCTGTTTTTCTGCCAAGGGGACAGGACGACTGATCCGTGTTAAGGACAGAATGAATGGGGCCATGTATCGTGAGATTTTGAGCCAAAACCTCCTTCCATCAGTGAGAACTTTGAAGATGAAACGAGGCTGGGTCTTCCAACATGACAATGATCCAAAACACACCGCCCGGGCAACAAAGGAGTGGCTCCGTAAGAAGCATTTGAAAGTCCTGGAGTGGCCTAGCCAGTCTCCAGACCTCAACCCCATAGGAAATCTGTGGCGGGAGTTGAAAGTCCGTGTTGCTCGGCGACAGCCCCAAAACATCACTGCTCTCGAGAAGATCTGCATGGAGGAATGGGCCAAAATACCAGCTACTGTGTGTGCAAACCTGGTAAAGACCTATAGTAAACGTTTGACCTCTGTTATTGCCAACAAAGGTTATGTTACAAAGTATTGAGTTGTATTTTTGTTATTGACCAAATACTTATTTTCCACCCTAATTTACGAATAAATTCTTTACAAATCCTACCATGTGAATTCATGGATTTTTTTTTCACATTCTGTCTCTCACAGTTGAAGTGTACCTCTGGTGCAAATTACTGACCTCTGTCATCATTTTAGGTGGGGGAACTTGCACAATCGGTGGCTGACTAAATACTTTTTTGCCCCACTGTATATCCTACCGAACAATCATTCCCCCATCATTACTAAACTGATAAACCATTACCTCTTCAGCATTCGGATAATGATCTCACACCTGAAACCTCCTGTCCCACAATGGCCTCATTAGCCATTTAAGACATTATCTGCGTGAAGGTTGTGTAAATGAAAAATCTGGTCGCTTTTCACAAGGCATTCAGCACAGGCAGATAGATAGAAGTGCAGTCACATGGTTGGAGCGCCTCCCCTGCAGCTTGCTGGAACTGAAATATTTGAATATTTCCCCCTGTCTCAAAACTTTTTTTTCCTCGGCACTGCCCTCAGTCGGAGCGCTGTGTGTGATGTCGCTGAACGCGTGGTTGCAGTGCCGCGGTCGGAGCGCTCTCTCTGCGGTTCCACAGCAATAAAAAAAAGAAAGAAAAACGCGTGAGGTGAACAAAAGGACAGGAGCTCCATGATAAAGGACTGTATCTTGGAGAAAAGTGGCTGGCCGGAGCCCGTCAGCATGCGGGTCCTGTTGAGCGTCCTGTACCCGGTCCTTTCCCTCACCATCTTCGGATTGTATCCCTCTATGGTGAGTTTGATTTTTTGACACTTGTTCCGTTACAGAGCGAGGATGTCGTTTTCCGCGCACTAGCCTGCTAAGGGGTGAGGATGCACAACCTGTAGTTTCTCCACAGTAACCCTCGCACTGATAGATGCCACAGTTTGTTCTACGATGGTATGCCCAACTTCGCTCTAAAGTCGCAGTGCTTTAACGGGATTTAATGAGGTTCACGAATGTGCAGGAAGTACAGCACGTCGGTTTGGGTTTGGTGCGCATAGCTGCCCTTATTTCCATGAAAACTTTGAATAAATATAATGCCTGGAGCCATTCTCTAAAATGTAAACTGAAGCCGTCCCACATTTTTTCTAAATGCAGTGCTAGTTAGTAGAAAATGCGTATGGCTTATTACCAAATACACCGTGCGTTCTTTTCTTTCTTTTTTTAAATTCACCTGGGTCTGTTTTCCCAATAAGCCAAAAAACGGCCACGTAGTTAATTTGTTCAATTTCTTTATGAAAATAAAAGGAAATCATTCTTTTGTGAATAATACATTTTGGTTCGTCACCCATCTTGGCCACTTGTGGATGTCATTTCGTTTGAAAGCTGAACAGGTTGTAATGCAGTTGTGAGAGAAGGTGCACAGCATTTCACCGTAAGCTATGGGCTGTTTCCTGTCTAATAGATGTGAAGCTTCAGCCCTAAGCCACCATCCGTGCCCTATATGGTGAATACTTCAGCAGCAAAATCTTCCACAAAGGAGCGTCTCGCTCTTTTGTCAGTGACGCTGTTTCTGTCAGGATTTGTTGGTTTGTCTTTGCGTTTAACCTTCAGAAAATTGGAGGAAAGTAGAATTTCAAGTGTAGTTTTTTTGCTCAAAAATTCAAGTCTGAAGCTCAGTTTATCGAGCTCAAGGTTTTCTGTGGAGCTGTCCACTCTGTGGTGCTGAAACTGTGGTTCTTCCCAACTGGAAAACCAGAAAATCGACTTCATCCAACATTTGTATGCAGTTTCCAAAAGCGCAATAAGAACACTCTATGCTTTATTCATAGGGGTGAGTTCCTTGATCCTTTACTAGTCTTGGAACAATTAGGTGATTAATCAATTAGCGCACAGACAGAAAATGAATAGGTGGCAGTTTTTTTAATGAGTTCATTCTTTATGTCATCAAGATGACAGTGTCTCCTGCATATACGTCCTCAAAATACTGCCTCCTTTTTCTCCTTCACATGATTTCATGATTCCTCTGTTCTTCATCTCTAACTTTTATCTGTATACTTTATAAGTTAGTCAGTTGATTAGCTCATCCCTGCTATATACTGCATATGTTTTCATTATTTCATCACTAGTGAACTCTGTAAATCTGCTCGTTGGTATTCTCTCTATATTTTAGATGTTTTTTCTGCAAAGGCAGTTGTGGTTTCCTCTGACTATCATTCAGTTCGCTCTCTATCTTTTATCTCTTTGTGATTAAATCGATGAATACACCGTTGCCATTGAGGAGATATTGTGCTTGATCAAGAGCTGCATGCAAATTGCTTGCATGGCCCCAAAGGCCTTTCAGCTTCAGTGTTTAAAAATGATCTGGAAAGGGAAACCTTTTATGGTATTACACTAAGCTGGAAATTATTAAGCTGTCACTCACATGCTTTCAGACCTTATACATAATGCTTTCTTCAGTGTAGTAAGTGGTGGCAGCTGTTACTTCTTGGCATTTAAGTTTATTTGTTCATTCTGCCTTCATTACCCCTCAAATGTTCAGTTGGGCAACTTGAAAATAACCTTTTACAAACCAGACCTTGGACAAAGAGGCTAGAACTAAGGCTAATGGTATGAATTTTCCTTTGTTGCGGAGTGGCACAATCTGGTTTGGCAGATATTACCTCTGCAGTGTAGACAATGGATCCCTAAAGAGCTTTTGTGAGAAAATGAAATATTTGCATAGTGTAGTTTTCCCTTATGGTCTGTGCCAGCCGGGTAATTACACAGTGGCTGCTAACGGCACAGTGTTACTCTCATTATGATCAAAATGATGACTGGGATTTGTGTTTTATGATTACACGTGATAGTCTGCACCCAGAGGACGTATCGATTGAAGAAGAACGAGAGACGTAATTGACCTGAAGAGTCTGACATCAGTCCTGATGCCAAAAATTAAACTGCCCACTTCAAATTCAACACCCATATCTTTCCTCATAGTCCAAGCTAATAGCAGCAATTTTGTCTATAAATAATCACACAGTGCTTTTATGTAAGGTGTTACGTGTTAACATGTTTTAGCGAGTGCTTAACACGATAGGCTTTTTTTTTCATGGCGAGGCTTAAAGTAATCAATGACTGACATGTCTTTTGCGACAAAAGGGGCAATGCTGTTTCCTGTGGAAAGTTTTTTCTTGGTGAGACAAAAACAGCAAATCCCTGTCAGTTTCCTTAGAATAATTAATTCTTCTTTGGATATAAATGACAAATGATGTGCACGACTGCACAAAACATAACTGGTGTGAATAATGTGAATTTTTCTGGGGATTTTGTTACAACACCAGTGGGATGGAGCTTTGTGTAGGCGCTTGCCCTCTCTGGTAGCCATTGTGAGTAGGTGGCAGGCAGGAGTACACAACCTGCAGGAACGCACACACACACACACACACACACACACACACACACACACACACACACACACACACACACACACACACACACACACACACACACACACAGAGTCCAAATAGTCCCTTTTATTAATATAAATGCCAGGTTTGTCAGTTTACAGAGATGCTGTTTTCAGCCTCAGTTTTGGCTGAAATGTTTCAGGTCACTTAATCAGGTTTTGATCACATATGAATAATATGAAATGAAAAATGATCATGGGTGCATGGGAGAGCATACTGTGACTGATCCAACACTGATCATTAATCATCTTAAACACAGAAAGGCATTTATGTAGCTATTGTTTTGCGGGGCTGAAGGAGGCTATCTGTCAGGAACTGATGTTGTCTCTTGCTTGTTTGAAATCAGTTTTTCAGCTTGGATTAGCATTTATATGGATGATACACTCCGGGAAATTTGTTGAGCACAGATGCCATATCAAAAGATGAGAGGTGCCATAGGCACACACCTACTCATATCCACACAGTGGTTAAACAATGGAGGTTTTACACTTCACATGACTATTTCCACCAGGAGCTAAATTAAAAATGACATCTTCTAACTATGTGTCAACATAAACCAACCAAACTGTTAGCCACAAGTCGGCACGCAAAGTCATTAGTCTGATGCTGCTTGTTTCATGATGGAAGCAGGAAGGAGGTTGTCAGGGCTCTTGGACTGGAAATAAAGAAAGCAAGTCACCGATGATGGATGGGGACAGTTTGTGCAAACAGCAGGATAAATATGAGGCACTTTTTGGACTAAGAGATGTTAGACCTTTTGAGTCACTGAGAGGTTGTAATGACTTTTCTGTCAGTTTTTAAAAAAAAAATAAATAGTTTTGTACCTGTCTGTTGAGAAGTATGTGGCAGGCTGACGGAAGAATTCAGTTGACCTTGTGTTTGTAGCGGTTGAATTCATCCTTTTGTTTAGCAGCACGGTGTCTAAATACAGACAACTATAGACACCCACAAGCAAGCCCTGAAGAAGTTTTTACTTTTGCACCTTTGCTTCTCCCTTTTCTGGCGACTGGCCATCATATTCACTCAAAAACAGATACTTACCAAGAGATTGCAGTTATGTGGGCAATTATCAATCGCTTAAAGTTTCCATCTTTTTTTATATAGGTGATGATTATAACTCTTGAAGTGACATTTCCTCGTTTTATTTTACTTGTAGTTTTTTTCCCCTCTCATCTGAGTGACTGCAGCTTAGTTAATAATAAGTCTAAGCATAATTACAGGAGTTGAAACATGATGTTGAAACTACCAGGGGCATAGTTACAGCCCTCTCCCTGTTCCCTTTTTGATTACTATAATTACAGCCCAAGCGGTCTGTATATCAGCTGCATATTACTGGATAAGAGCTGAAAGGCTTAACATGAGAGGACTGGAAGACCTTTTTAGCCTGGAAAAATGGATCTTATACTTTCAGAGGTATTTAGAGCCAGATAAAGACAATAATTCCTGATGTCTTACTTAGATGCTGACAAACTGGAGCAGAGTTGAGTTTTTAGACTGATGTCAATAATTTAAATAGTCATTAGAGTCAAAGTAAACATGCATCAGAATGCATGAATTTCTTTCTAAGCGGTGTTTACCAGATGTGTTTCTAAAATGGGCCAATAATAGGATTGTTCTTAGTAGAGATAGGCATGTCTCCAAAAAGAACATTTTTGAAAGAGCAGGTTTGAAAGGTTGCCTCTGAACAAACCACAAGATATTTCAAAAGACATTTGGAACAACATCCTTGGGCAGAAAAGAGCAAAGTGGAGATGTTTTAATGTGCACCACCTCATACCAGCTGTCAAGCACCGTGGTGGAGGGGTAATGATTTGATGAGAATCTGGGCATATTGCAGTCGGTGACTAAGCCTTGAACTCCTCTGTATACCAGAATACCAATGCTACAGCCAACTGTGAGGCCATCTGTGACAGTTAAGGCGTGATCTAGAGTGGGTCTTGGAGGAAGACAGTGATCCCAAGCACAGCAGCAAAAATCCAACAGCATGGCTGAAAAAGAGAAGAATCAAAGTGTTGCAATGACCCAGTCAAAGTCCAAACCTCAACCAAACTGAAATGCTATGGTGGGACCTCGAGAGAGCTATGTGCAAACAAAAGCCCTTAAACCTCAATGAACTCAAGCATCCATCCATTCGCTTCCGCTTATCCTTTTCAGGATCGCAGAGGATGCTGGAGCCTATCCCAGCTGTCATAGGGCGAGAGGCGGGGTACACCCTGGACAGGTCGCCAGTCTGTCGCAGGGCCAACACACAGAGACAGACAACCATTCGCTCTCACATTCACTTCCACTTTCACACCTATGGGCAATTTAGGTTGATCAATTAACCTAACCCCACTAATTGCATGTCTTTGGACTGTGGGAGGAAGCCAGACTCAAGCACTCAAGCAATGCTGTAAAAAAAAAAAACAGTCACAACAATCACTTTTAGTTTTTGCTGTTACGTTTAACAGGGTTCTACTAGCTTTTGAGTCAGGGCTTTATTTGGCTTAATATGTTTTCATATGACTGTTGCCTGCTACAACACAGCTGAAACTTTCATGGACCTCAAATGTGCATCATTATAAAGCCACTCATGTGCTTTACTGTCAGTGTTTATTTAATACACTTGTTCACAAGCGTTTTGCCCAGTACATAGGCACTGGAGCAGGAGGAATAAATGTGCCGTGAAATTGGTCTTTATATTTTTGGAACTTGAACTTGAACGGGTGCTAATGTTGGAATCCAACTGGGGACCTTTTGCTTTTTAGGTAGAGATGTAAACTACCTTACAGCCTTTTGTTCAAAGTGCAAAAGAGCTGCAAGATCAGTAACATTACAACAATGAATCTGTACATTCTTTAGTACTGAACAGAAAAGATAACAATCGTTTAAAAGGTATTTCCCCATTCATCAGGTATACGAGTTTGCTCTTGGTGCAGATGCTGTAACATCTAGAATCCAGAATGATGACTCCTTATGCACGAATGGGTCACACAGCAGGTTTCTGTAGTTGCTGTGGTGGTTTGAGTGCAGTTCCAGCTCCAGCATCAAAGATGGAGAAGTGAGGGTCACCGTTGAAGCCTCTAGGTGCCACCTTGTCTTCTGTGTATCAGAGGATTCCTTTCATGGGTTCCTCAGCAGCAGCCTCAGCAGCATTCTTAATGTTGCTGTACTTAGCGGGCTTTTCCAGATAGTGTGGTTGATGACAGACCCTTTGGGAAAAGATACATGGGAATTCATATCAGTCAGTTAACATTCAGCTTGTAGATAACCTTGCCAACAGCTTTGGTGGCTTCAGTGGAGGTGGGAATGATTTTATCGGAGACCGTCTCTCTGTATTTTACCAGATGAAGTTAAATTCCAAGCCTGATTCAGCATGTTTGTTATAGTCTGCAACCAATGTTGTGCATGTAACTGATAACAGATGTTGTAGAGCGCATTACAGCAGACAGGCACACAATCAGTGTTACATGCTTGCTCTTATAATATAATTCCAGAAACTCTTCAATATCAGTGACTGATCTTAGTACAGTTCAGTGTACTCATTTTTAACATGCAACAAAATACAGAGTTTAACAGGTTACGCTATAATAGGACAAAGATTGTTTAGGGTTAAGGTTAAGCAAAGAGTCATTTGAATTAATTGTGTACAAAATAGATCAGTACAAGTCCAAAGTCTGAAGTTTAACCATCAGGTATTGCTTTTTTTCTTCAAAATCATTTCTTTCTTCTTCCACTCGTCAGCACACACACCCAGCTTTCATAAGAGAGAATCTCACCAATTCCTTCATTGGCAGTGGCCTCAGACAACCTTAAAGAGTTTAAAAAGTATTTACCAAGCTACATACTGCTATACACTGGCAGTACTGTCCATATCTATATATGCTGCTTTATTGGAGCCAACTAGTATAAGCATATTCCCAAAAAGTTGTTAAGAGACATTTTAAGGAACTCATTAACTGAAGTAGAAATGTTGGAGTTCAGTTTAAGGAAAGTAGTTAGAGCAAATAAATTGCAACACAACTTCAAAGAACCGCCTGAAATGCACTGAACATACTAATATGATGGTTTTTGTGGGTAAAAGGCAGTTTTTAGACTTCGTGCTCTCTTGCTTTTACATCAGGATTTGGACCAGAGGCGGACATTTCTCTTCCCAAGGGGTCACATGAGAAACTGGGAGTGTTATGATGGGCTGCATCAATAAGCTGAACTCAGTTCTGCTCAATGTTAATTTTATCTCTTTATAAACAGTTACTGGTGAGAGTAGATGTTACAATAAGCAAATAAAAATATGAACTAAGCAAAATGTTCAAAATTTTGAAGACTTTTAACTTTATCCAGTGTGCTATTGCTATAGTTCTTGTAGTTTAATTACTTCATCTGCTGTTTTTCAGTTCCCTTTCCTTTGTTACTGAGTAAAATACAGTCTTTTTGGGGACTGAAAAGTTCATTGTCTGAACAATATCTGCCTTCCATTCTGCATCTGAGAGCTCTGGAAATCCATAATTTCTTTCTCACAAAACTGAGGTCCTATGCTCTTTTTAGTACTTTGCCCATCCTGAGCTACCTGACAGATATGTGGTGGCCTATGTCACCATGTTCAATCTCGTAGTGCAACAAAGTATTTGTGATTCTCTTGCCCTGATTAAGTTAATTTGTTAACATCAGCGACATGCACGACACATCCTGGTGTATAATAGAATTAAACAATACCAATTTCAGGGTTCACTTCAGTCCTTTTATCTTCTATTGTATCTGCTTCAAAAGTCCTACATTTTCCAGTCAGATTCAGACACCCAGCAGTTGTAAAACCTACTAGTTTGTCCCATTTCAGCCCAAGCCTGTCCATGCATGCAGTTGAACAAATTACTCCCTGTCCTATTCTCTTTCACTGATCACACTGCTGCTAGCTCTTCCTAAAATCAAATGTTTTATTCTCCTATGTACGAAGATGAGTAACTGGGTTGTGTAATGGACACTACATCACAGCTTTCATCCAGAGACGAGAAGAAAAAGACAACATTTTCAGCTAAAGCTCCTTGGACCACCTTGTTACGCTTTGCCTGGAGAGGCAAATACATTAGAAATTCTTCTTTTTTTTCTATTAGCACATCAGAGTCCACCAAATACTCTTTGATAAATTGACCGCTACATCCCTGCAGTGCAAAGCTTGGTAAAAAAAAAAAAAAAATAGTGCTTGCTGCTTTTACAGTTTTGCTAGCAAAGATTCAGATCTCTATTTTTGCTCTACATTATTGGTCAACTTATTCTGCTTCTCTGTCTTTAGTCTTGTAATGGAGATCCAGATTGTAAAATCTTTAAACACACAATCACACAGCGTTACCTCTTGCTTCTTTGAGTGAGTACTTAGGCCAGTGTTTCTCAACCACTATCACATAGGTGTGCCATAAGAAATGATCAGGTGTGCCGATGAAGATTGTCTGGTTCCAGCGGTTAGTACTCTAAGCGACCAGTGTGGGTAGCGGGAGAACAATTACATTCTCTACCACTAGAGGGCAGTACAACTACCTGCTCTAATTCAAGGGGATGCCAACTGCCACTAAAACAGAAGAAGAAGAAGAAGAAGACGATATTACATAATTGTCATCCTGTGAGTGAGAAAATACATTATAGCAATAGATAAATATTTGAGAAGAAAAATTAGTCAATATGACCTGGATGACCTGGAAGAAAATTCCGACCCAGATGAAGGCCCGAGCTTGAGTAGTGGTCAGCAGAAAGCAAAAAAGGTACACTGGGGACAAACCGAGCCAATTCCGCTATGCCTGGTGCACGTGGTTTATCAGTATGCTTTTTGTGACATTTTTGTTTGGTGGTGTGTTTTACAAAAAAAGCAGAAAAAAATAGTAAAGCATGTTATTGTTTTGATAAATATGCAAAATTACAGTTATTTGCTTGCATTCCTGATCAGAACCATTTGGGTTAGTGGTTGAATATTAAGCTTGATTAATTTCTGACTTTTTACAGGAATCCAGTGTGGCTGCTCAAATGTTGGTATGAAAACGTAGTTCAGTGAATTCACTTTTTTGTACGTTTTAAATATATTTCAAAATGATTTGAAATCATATAAATTTCTAAAGCACAGTATGGCGAGCTCTCACCTTCAAAATAAAAGCAACATAACCATATTGTGATTGGGATTTTCCACAAAACTGCAAATAACAGTATAGGCATTCTCTGATGGGGAGTTTTTAAAAGAGTGTTTGTTGACTGAAATGGGACAAACTGCTTGATGTATACTTATTTACATTTTAATCCTAATTTTCCTGACTACACACCGACTGGTTATGGAGAATCAGAAGACCAGATGTGGTCTAGGGGCTGCACAGCACCCAGGTCTAAATTTGTACTAGAAGAATCTGCGTTGTAGCTTCAGCATCCTACCCATCCTACTGACACCACCACCACCGTAGAGCATAATTAGGAGGCGAGAATTCAAAGGGTACTAAAGAGCAAGAATTCGTAAAATGTGACCATCTACAGATTCTGTGACATTAATATGGCAGCAGTGTCCTTTTTCAAAGATTCAACCTTCTTATGTAATACTAATGAGCATGCTCTCATTTTTACCCTTAGAAGCTGCCAAGACATGTAATTGCTAATGACACAGATTTGATTTGAACATCAATTAAATGGAGATTCTTTTTGTGGCAGACTGCTTTACAAGATTTACTACACATTAACTTTAAAATAATCCTCGTTGGGTCCTGAGACTGGATGTGAGTGGCATTTCAAAAAGGCTCCATAGCTTTAGCTCTTATGAATCAGCTGAATGTGGACACTCCTGACAAAGACCGAAAGAACAAAGATTCTAGTCTTGGCACCCAGCATCCGCATGCTTTTCTCAGCGTATCCCAAAATAAATTTACATGGGAGATCTCCTTAGTATTCTGCTTGTGTATGCATGTGCCATTCACAGTGGCCTGAAGCTGTCCACTGGCCTTACTTCACTGATAATGTTTGATGACCGTTTCATTATCATCCTCCGTGGTGCCTATGACTGACATGTCATCATATTCAGTAAGAAGACTCATCGAAGTACCCCCCCGGAGAAGAAGCACAGGCGTGTGAACAAGATAATGCTGTGGTTCATTCAGAGACTGTCTAGGGCAAAATGTGCAGAGCGCCTGCAAAATTATCTATTCAATCGTCTCTTCACTGGGGTCAGAAAAGGCAAGAAGGTAGCACGCCTCTAGAAAAAATAATCTCGCTGCCTTTCACTATAGTCACATCTGAGAGAAAAGATGGCGTTTGCTTTTTGCTGCGTCTTCTTTTCCTCCCTTTTTTTACTCCACAGTATGCGGCATCTCTTTGTCACTATCTTTCCGAAACCCTTTTTTGGTTTTAGGATTATTGCTGCTCTTTCTCCTGTGTTTTGGGGCGTCACCATTTGTCAGCGCTGTTTTGGATGTCTGCATTAGACTGCTTACAGACTGCACATGCAAGTTCATCTTCCCGTGCCATTAGAGTTAAAATGTTAAGTCATTTAAGCCGTATGATCATCAGTTACAGCACCGACATGCGCATTCCACTCCACTTGCCTCCAATACCCTGGTGGCTTTTTGTTTGGACAGGCTGATAGATGACTGGAGAGATAGCATCTGTTTAGGTCTCTGTCTTGTCGCAGGCAGAACGGCAGCCTTATTGTGATATGAGATTTAGCTTTGCCGGTATCACTGGCAGCTAGATTTGTTTCTATACATATTTACGGGTCTTTTAATGTCACACAATGCCAGCTTTAATCTGAGTTTAAAGACAGGAAATGCAAAGAATATGGGAAACTTTTCAAACATGTATGTTTGCCGTAACTTCGTGGAATTCAAATGTTCGACAACATAATGGACAAAGACGAGCTGTAGTGACAACTAGTAAAGTTAAGGTGTGTGACAGTGAAGGGATTTCCAGTCTGTCACCTTCTTCTGTCAAGACTTCACACTGTGGAGATGGAAGTGCCACTTCAGACATTACCATCTGAGAATGAACCTCATATAGTCATAACTCCATATTTTACAGTACTGTGACAAGCAAGTGATGACAGCTTATCAGAATTAGACTATTTGTGGCTTTTCTGCAGCTCTGACTGATACTGTTGAGGGAGTCAGTTACCTTGCTATTAATCTGTATTTATAACGCATTGATTTCTGCTGCTGTCAATGACAAGCTTTTAATTTTTTCAGCCCCAGCATCTCACCTGGTTTATTCCTCTGAGGGGTTGCTCACAGACTCATACTGCTAGAGCGTAGCAAATAGAATAAGCCATCATGAAAATGGCTAAAGTGTCATGGTCCTGCGACCATGACTCAGTGACTTTATGTTTATGTACTTATTGTTATTACTTTCATTATTATTCATGGCTGTTTTGGGATGGTTTGTGTTTGGGATTTTAGACACTGGGTTCTGGGTTTGTGCTCCCTCTGTTGGTCCCTGGTGTTAGTGTTCCCCTGTCTCGTCAGGTTAATCAGGTCCAGCTGTTTCCCCCATCTGTGTGTGATTTCCCAGTGTCTCTTTGTGTATTTATAGCGTGTGATTTCCTCTGCTCCTCGTCGCGTCGTCTGTGTTCCTACCTGTGTTCATCCTCTGTGTTACCCTGCGTACTCTGCATCTACCCTGTGAAATCCTCTGCGTGCTCTCCCTGCTGTTCTCCCTTCGTGTTCAGGTTTGCCACTCCTTTGTGTAGTTTCACCCAGTTTAGTTCATCCGTAGTTCTGTTTTGCCATCTCCTCTTTATGTTTGTTATTATCAATAAATCACCCTCACACCTGAATGAGTGCTGCGCTTTGAGTCCTCCTTCCACTCTCCACACGGCCGCTGCCCCGGACCGTGACAGTACGACGCGACCACAACATGGACCCAGCAGCGCTTAATCCACCCAGGGAACTACGGGAAAATCTCATCGATGCCACACAGGAGCTGATCGACCTGTGGCTGGAAAGCCCGGGTGGCACGTCCCAGCGCGCTGTAGAGAGGCGGCTACAGCGTCTGGTGACCGGTCTCCCATGGCTTCTGGGCTCGCTTTGTTCGTGGGAGCGGGAGTTCCTCCTTCTGGACCTCGGTCTTCACCCCCCGTCTGCTTTTCCTTCCGAGCAGTCCGAGGCGGTGAGCGAGCGACATGTTCTGGCTTCCCCAGATTCCGAGACTCTGTTTTCTGGGGCTATCCAGAGCGGGATGGGAGACTGTTCGGATCGCTTACCCACCTTCGTGGTAACGGACCCTTCGCAAGTGGGCGTGTACAGACCCTCGGTGAAACCGAGAGACTGTTTCTCTGCCGCTCCTTCTGAGCCAGGACTCTATCACCATTCTCCGGCTCAGTTCTGTGTCCAGCCACAAGCTTCCCAGTCTGTAGCTCAACCATTAGCCTCCCTTAAGCCACAATTTTCACACTGTTTTTCCACCGCCGTTTCTGAGCAGGGAGACAAACCGTTACATTACGGACCTGTTCCTCAACAGCTGGCAACATTAGTGACTGTTACTCACTCCGGGGCTTCCCCAGAGGCGGGGTTGCTGCCCTCAGCTTACTCTGGACCCCTGGTGGCCAAGATGCCAGCTGTGAACTGCACCGGGCTGTCACTGCCTGAGCAGGGTCAGTGCTCTGCGCAGCTGCAGCCCTCCGTATGTGTGCCAGAGGCCCACGTGCCTACTGGTTTTGTTTCACATGTGCCAGAGGCCCACGTGCCTACTGGCTTTGTTTCATGTGTGCCGGGGGCCCCGGTGCCCACTGGTTCTGCGGCTGTTTTCGCTGGGGGGCCTGAGGAGCCTGTCCAGCCTCCTGTTTCGCCTGCTGGGGGGCCCGAGGAACCCGTCCAGCCTCCTGTTTCGCCTGCTGGGAGGCCCGAGGAGCTCGTCCAGCCTCCTGTTTCGCCTGCTGGGGGGCCCGGGGAGCCCGTCCAGCCTCCTGCTTTGCCTGCTGGGGGGCCCGAGGAGCCCGTCCAGCCTCATGCCACACTGACTGCCACGTCGGCTGGGGGGCCCGAGGAGCCCGTCCGGCCTCCTGCTTCTTCGGCTGGGGGGCCCGAGGAGCTCGTCCAGCCTCATGCCACACCTGCTGCCACGTCGGCTGGGGGGCCCGAGGATCCCGTCCGGCCACCTGCGGCTGCTTCTCCACCTGCGGCTGCTTCTCCACCTGTGGCTGCAGCGCCGCCTCCTGCAGTACCATCACCTGCAGCGCTACCACCTGCTACTGCCACGCCTCAGCCTGACGCTTCAGCCTCGCCTGATTCTGGTCCAGCTTCATCCTCGCCTGGTCCGGCTTCATCCTCGCCTGGCCCGGTTTCATCCTCGCCTGGCCCGGCTTCATCCACGCCTGGTCCGGCTTCATCCACGCCTGGTCCGGCTTCATCCTTGGCTTCAGCCTCGCCTGATTCTGGTCCAGCTTCATCCTCACCTGGCCCGGCTCCAGCTTCAGCTCCAGCTTCAGCGTCAGCCACGCCTGGCCCAGTTTCATCCTCGCCTGATTCTGGTCCAGCTTCATCCTCACCTGGCCCAGCTTCAGCTACAGCGTCAGCTTCGCCTGGCCCAGCTTCAGCTGCAGCTTCTTCATCGCCTGGCCCGGCTTCATCCTCGCCTGGCCCGGCTTCATCCTCGCCTGGCCCGGCTTCATCCTCGCCTGGCCCGGTTTCATCCTCGCCTGGTCCGGCTTCATCTTCATCTTCGTCTGGTCCGGCTTCATCTTCATCTTCGTCTGGTCCATCATCAGCATCGTCTGGTCCAGCCTCCGTGTCTCCATCCTCGCCTGGTCCAGCCTTCGTGTCTGCATCCTCGTCTGGTCCAGCCTTCGTGTCTGCATCCTCGTCTGGTCCAGCCTTCGTGTCTGCATCCTCGTCTGGTCCAGCCTTTGTGTCTGCATCCTCGTCTGGTCCAGCCTTTGTGTCTGCATCATCATCTCCGCCTGCTGCGGTCCCGGCTTCCGTGCCCTCAGCCTCGCCTGGCCCAGCCTCGTTTGGGTCTGGAGCTAAACGGCCGTTTTCTGGACCGCTGGCTAGGCTACTGGCCGAGCGCCGTCGCCTGACTGGCCGCCGTTGCCTTCCGCACGGCCGGCCCCCGGACCGCCATCGCCTGAGTGGCCGCCGTTGCCTTCCGCACGGCTGGCCCCCGGACCGCCATCGCCTGTGTGGCCGCCGCTGCCTTCCGCACGGCCGGCCTCCTGAACTCTTTACGCGCCGCCGTTGCCTTCCGCACGGCCGGCCTCCTGAACTCTTTACGCGCCGCCGTTGCCTTCCGCACGGCCGGCCTCCTGAACTCTTTACGCGCCGCCGTTGCCTTCTTCGTGGACGGCCTCCTGAACTGTGCTTTGGACTCTGCTCCCCTGTGGGTTTTGTGTTCATCTTTGTTTTGGGACTCTGGGGCCTCCGTCCGTGGTCGTGGTCCGGTCCCTCCGTCCTGGGCCCCCTGCCGCCCGCCCGGATCTGGTGGTGTGTTTCTGTGGCTGTCGGGGGCCAGCCCTTGAGGGGGGGGTACTGTCATGGTCCTGCGACCATGACTCAGTGACTTTATGTTTATGTACTTATTGTTATTACTTTCATTATTATTCATGGCTGTTTTGGGATGGTTTGTGTTTGGGATTTTAGACACTGGGTTCTGGGTTTGTGCTCCCTCTGTTGGTCCCTGGTGTTAGTGTTCCCCTGTCTCGTCAGGTTAATCAGGTCCAGCTGTTTCCCCCATCTGTGTGTGATTTCCCAGTGTCTCTTTGTGTATTTATAGCGTGTGATTTCCTCTGCTCCTCGTCGCGTCGTCTGTGTTCCTACCTGTGTTCATCCTCTGTGTTACCCTGCGTACTCTGCATCTACCCTGTGAAATCCTCTGCGTGCTCTCCCTGCTGTTCTCCCTTCGTGTTCAGGTTTGCCACTCCTTTGTGTAGTTTCACCCAGTTTAGTTCATCCGTAGTTCTGTTTTGCCATCTCCTCTTTATGTTTGTTATTATCAATAAATCACCCTCACACCTGAATGAGTGCTGCGCTTTGAGTCCTCCTTCCACTCTCCACACGGCCGCTGCCCCGGACCGTGACATAAAGAAATTATATCAAGAGACCAAAGCGATACACAGCAGGGGGAAGGGGGGTTCATTTAGTGCAGACAGTCAGCTATGGTATATAGACTTGCTGTGAATCTTGGCAGCGGCTAATACAGATCTACTCAGCACTGAACAAAATCATTCCGCTGCTAGAGCCCAGCTAGTTTTGCACACAAGGGTGCACTTGAAAAAGAGCTACAGTATCCTCTATCAAGTTATACCTGCTGTGACTTTATAGAAATGCTTGCAAAGAAAAAAAAAGTCCAGAATTCAACGTGCAAATTTATCCGGATAAACTGATCACAACTCACAAACAAGGGGAAAAAAATTTTAAATGCAAAAGAAAAGTGCAAGAGGGCAGAGACCAGATCAGGACAGAAATGCAATCATTAATGGAAGTGATTGAAATCCAATGACTCTAGCTAAGTCTCCCAAATCTTTTGAATTAAAAAGGTTAATGAAGAAACAGTTAAAGGCAAATGAGTAGTAGCCAAGGTGGAGGTTCAGTTAGGTGTGAAGCTGGCAGAATGTATGATTACACTATTCATGGTTATACCAACTAAACTCAAGATGAACTCTGTTAAGATGGAATCAGTTTTGCTCAAAATTATTTGATCTCTTTTTAAGTTTATTGGTCCAACCACAACAGTCCCAGTTTCCCATATGGCACTTGTTCATCCATGACTTGATATATTTACAGCACAAAGGGAGCAAGACAGAAACATTCACAGACAATGCAGAAAATACTTCAAGTAAGACAGGACTATCTACACTGAAGGCTAAATTGAGAAGAGGATATGGGGAATGCAATCAATAAAGTCCAACAGGGAGGTGTGTGGATCTGTCAGTTACCCATATACAGGGGTTAAGGTTAGAGGGTTAGGGAAAAGTGTGGACCGGCTCTCTATTTAAAGGGAATTTCTGATTCCAAGGGGTGTTCTTCCTTGGCAGGCCATGCAGAAACTGGTTTAAGCCAGTGCTAAGGTGAGTCTACCTCTGACAGTCTACCTCTGGATGCTGACCCCGCTAATCTTTTGGCGAAACTCTCCCAGAGTAGCCTTGCTGGTGAAGTCCAATGCATCAGTTCCTCTCCATGGCTGCAGCTCAGGAGGTAGAGCAGCTCTTTCACTATTTGACAGGTTGATAGTTCAATCCCTGGCTGCTCCAGTCTGCATCCTAGATCCTTGCACAATACTGAACTTCTACTGCTCTCTGTTATGTGTATCAGGGTATGAATGTTAGGAAGCAAGTACTTGGGCATTGAAAAAACTGCTTGCATAAATGGGGGGCAATGAAGTATGTTGTATTGAGTGCTTTTTGTAGGATAGAAACGCACAATACTATATGAGAACCAGTGTATTTGGCTAGCTTATTACTTTAGTGGCCAGGAAAAGAATAAGCCCCAGGGATCTGTTTCTTTTTAAAGGGAATCTATAAAGACCATTGAAGATATGTCATAATTATTTGGAATCATTTAACCTTAAAGGGTATCCAAAAGCAAAATGCAAGAGAATACTAAATATTAAAGGAAAACAGGGAGCATTAAACTAGTACTCAAGCAAAAAGTCACAAATGCTAAAAATGAATGGGGAACTCGTTATAAAGACAAAACAGAAGAGAAGCACGTAAAACCAGTCTAACGTAACCTTCGTAATCATAAAGTAATCAAGCAGGAAATAAACAAAAGATAACTGACACCAGAGGCTAACCTAAGAGTGATAACAGACAGTGTCGCACAGAAGACACAAACAGACAAACGAGGCCGAGGAAACACAAATAGGGAGATCTCACAAGGCTCGAATGACAACAAGAAGCCAAACAAACATCAGAACTCAATAATTTCACAAGAACTAAGACTCAGAATCACTAAAGTCAAAAATCATCATTAGAATGACAAACTAAAGCAAGAATCAAAATTCTAAAACTATTTGAAACACTAAATCCACAACTGAGAACCAAACAGAAACCCAAAACTCGAATACAGTGTATTAACCAAGAATCCAACAGCAAAGCCCTTGGACCATGAAAGGACAATACAATTACGCATTTCAACATACAAACTTGATTCTGGTGGTGCAAGGCAACAAACAGGCAATTACTTTTTTTCTCTTTGTGATTTCTCGTGAATTCCCCATGAGGTGTAGAACAAACTGTATGCACTAATGTGAGATGTGACTGGAGGTTTGTGTTGAATCATCTCCTTGTTTACTCACTCACTGTTCTGTATATAATGGACACACATTGGTTCACTCAGCAGCGACAAGTAAATTGAGATGTATTAACCATGATTAGTTTATATCATTACTGTTTGCAATTTGGTGGTCGCGTTGAGCTTTTGTAAAGCACAGTGTATTGTACTGAGGTATTTTAGGCAGATGACACTGACCTGCTTTTTCTGTGTATACATTAACCAATTACTATAAATATAAAGAATGATATTAGAAGGTTGTTGACCAGCATATGTTCAGCCTTTACTGAAAGCCTTGTTTTTCTCAAACTCACAAATGTCAGTCCCACAGTAAGAAAAGGGCAGGGGATCATTAACGTAATAACTAAGATTCATAATCTACATTACATTTTAAGAAATCCCACCATTCTTCCATTGTAATTCCATTGTAATTTCACAGCCCCTTGCATGAGCAGCAAGCTTTGTTTCAGCAGAAGATGCAGCTGTTCAGGACCGCTGGGCAAAAATAAATATTGGTAGCAATATAAGTGATAAACAAGCAGTTACAGTAAACTAGTCAATAAACCATAAAAACAACAGACAAAACAATCAACATGAAGCTGGTGAAATGACATCAGTATTGCATGTCATATTATGTGAGGGGTGCCTCCATTCTTTTCCTGTCATCGGCTTATTGCTTGTTGGCCTGATGACGGATCCAGTACTGTAAATGTCACTCTGGAATTCACTAAGACATAAAAGGTTTAGGGGCAAATTCACTGTTCATTCAGGCAGCCTGACACAAGTCCAACAATAAAGAGGACCAGAAGTGAGACTGATTTTGTGGGCGGCAATAAAAGCAACGAAAACAATTCATTCATTACTTAGGTGTTGTGTAATCTTTGAGTCAGTAAATCAAGACCAGCAAACATTGTTTACATCTATGTTGAATGAACACATTTGTAATAAAAGTTAAAATATTACGAGTTTTGATGATTGCTGATCTGACTTGGAGACAGGTACATAGTTGTTAAATGGGTCCAGTAAAGGTTTGTTCTTTCATTTCACTGTGTTATTATGTCATGATGTGTTTTCTGCATTGAAACACTCTTCTACATGTTGTGTTTTAGTGCAGAAACTTCCAAATCTCCCAGGAAGCAGGAAGCTGTAGTAAACAGTCTAAATCTGTCAGTAGACACAAGTGATTCATATAATAAAATGTCAAAAGGGGCTTTCTTTCAAATGACATGAACCGAGATTTGCTATTTATTAAGGACTTTCTTTGGATTTGTGAGGTCACTCAGAGAGTAGGAGGCTATAGAGACAGTTTCATATTGAAACATATTATTTAAAAGCTCAGATATTATTGAAAATCCTCAATCTTAGTCACATAGAAAAATAAATGTTTATAACAGGTTTGTTAAAAATTGAGTGCTTTCACAAAATCGTCTGTGCCTATGTTAGCATGTGTCATAGGTTTTTACTCCGGTTTGTTATAAATCATGGGGAAATAACAAACTCTGGGCTTGCTTGCTGGTTTCGACTGTAAACATATTGAAAGCTGGCACAAAATAGTGTCTGTTGGCAACCTAACTCCAGAAATATTGATGACTGCTGTAAATCATCCTTTCAAAAATCCATGAGTCAAACCTTGGCAAAGACACATAGGGAGATCAAGTATGAGAACAACTGCAGGAAACAGTTGTTCTCATACTGTGTCTTGTGTGCGTGTTAAATACTGCATGTGACCACTCATGCAATTCTGCGCTCATGTCTATGATTCCTGCAAGGAGAGCGATACCTCGCTGGATGAGCGGGCAGAGCTTTCGGCTGCTGGACGCTGTTTTGTAAGGATGATAAATGACTGAGCTTTGGTGTGCAGAGCTGTGAAACCCCATGTAGCCTTGGAGCAAGATCTTCTTGTATTTAGTGTTTTGGAGGAAGAATATATCGGAAAATTAGTGTTTGCCTCATCGGCTACACGGCAGCACAAGTAAAACACAATGTCACTGTGCTGAACAAGCTAAAAACATCGTCCCTTATTAATGATACGGCACCCCTGGTGTCGTTGCCCACCTCTCAATTTTAAATACACGTAGACGTTGAGGCCTATCAGGAGGGGCTATGCGCTTACCTGCTGCTCTCTGGCAGGTAGCTCCATGCGCTCCTGGGTTTTAAATGCACCTTAGAACACACATGCATCAACACTACAATGAGCGGGTGGAGGGAGGTTTGGAGTCTTCACACACCCCCATTCTCTGCGGCCTGCTGGAGCGGGGGGGCTGGGAGGAGGAGTTGGCCATCCAACTGGGATCTGGAGTGTGGGGCCTCCCTGCTGCTGTGGAGTCGGGGCGGTCTGCCTCTCCCCACTGCAGGGAAAAGGGTAACACCACCTGGGTCTGGGTGCAGTTCCCCCTCCAGGGGCAAGGGTACCTAGACCCGGTTTGTAGAGTACGCTTGGGGAGTGTGATCGTGTGTACAGCGTCTCTTTATGTCTGTCTCCACGTTGGTTGAGTGTGGAGTAAGTGCATATGAGAGCATGAGGGTGGGAATGGATGTTTGTATCTGTGTGTGCCTGTATGTCTGTGTCTATATGTCAGGTTGGGTATCAGACGCCACCTCTCTGGGGACATCTCAGGCCCTCCAAGGTATGGAGGCCTATCTCCCCCCACCACCACTTCCCCTGCCGGTGGCAGACGCCCTCAGACATCAGTGCGTTGGTGGTTCTTGGTGTCCGGGGATGGGCGTCCAGACTCACTCCTTGGTGGCTGCTTGTCGGGGCCTGGAGCCTGGGGCTTGCTCGGGCCACTTCGGGGATGGGGTGTCCTCGGCCTCTCGGCCTGGGGCTCGGTCACTCTGGTGCAGCTGGCTGCCGGCGGAGCTCACGGGCACGTCACTGCAACCCCCCCTGGCTTCTGCTCCGCGGCTGCTGAGTGACCCCTCATCTGAGACTCTCCTCAGCTCTTTCTGGGACAGTGGCGCGGCTGCCCCTCTGTTGGTCTTCCTTGGTCTCTTGAGTTCTGGGGGCCTCTGGATGTCTGGAGTTTTGATCTCCTCCATACCTGCTTCATGCCCTGGAGGACGGGGCTGTGGCTCCTCACACCCTCTAGCAGATCGTTACATGAAGGAACCTTTTAAATACAAGCGCGCTCACGCTCACAGGTGTACACACGGGGACTCACACACACATACACCCTTTTGGGCTCCTTCCTCAAAGCACACTGTGCACTGTCGATCTTACGTGCTGCACAATAATGTTTATTATTTAGTATTTACTGTTATATTCCCATAAATCATCATGATGTTGTTTATTGTATTGCTCTCGTTTTCTTCTGCTTGTTTTCTTTTTTCTTTCTCAACAGGTGATCCAGGTGATTGATATATGTATTTTTTTCTCAGCTTATTCTGTTGGTTTTTGTTTTTTGCCCTTTATCCCCGTCCCTCTTCTCCGCAGTTTTTCCCCCTCTTCCTTTCTCCCCTTTCTTTTCCTCATTCAAGTCTGTCCCGTATCTAGCAAGTGAAAATAAAAAATAAATAAAATAAACAAATCAAATAGAATCAAATAGACCATCCCAGGCTGGGATGGTCAATTTGGTAAAGTAAATAAAGTAAATCCGTTGGGCATCTTTCTTTGCCTTTAGACAATCATCAGAATCAGAATCAGAATCAGAATACTTTATTGATCCCTGGGGGAAATTATTTTTTGTTACAGTGCTCCATTTTAAACCAACATTAAGACAAGACAGACAATATGCTAACTAAGAATAGTACAATATATACATATATATACATACATAAGTCACTTATAAATAAATATTTGGAAAAGAAACATGTGTAGTTGTAGCAGCAAACAGTGTGTTAAGTGGATGCGTTGTACAGGGAGATGGCCACAGGCAGGAATGATTTCCTGTGTCGTTCAGTGGTGCTTTTCGGTAATCTCAGTCTCTCACTGAACGAGCTCCTGTGACTGACCAACATGTCATGGAGTGGGTGGGAGGTGTTATCCAACATTGTCTTTATCTTGGACAGCATCCGCCTCTCCGACACCACCTTGAGGGAGTCCAGCTCCATCCCCACAACATTGCTGGCCTTACGGATCAGTTTATTAAGTCTGTTGGCATCTGCGACCCTCAGCCTGCTCCCCCAGCATGCAACAGCATAGAGGATCGCACTGGCCACCACAGACTCATAGAAAATCCTCAGCATTTTCTGGCAGATGTTGAAGGACCTCAGTCGCCTCAAAAAATAGAGACGACTCTGGCCCTTCCTGTAAAGTGCTGTGGTGTTTTTAGCCCAGTCCAGTTTATTGTCAATGTGTACTCCAAGGTATTTATAGTCCTCCACAATGTCAACACTGACCCCCAGGATTGAAACAGGGGTCAAGTGTTTCCTGGTCTTCCTGAAGTCCACGATCAGTTCCTTGGTCTTTGCCACGTTGAGCTGCAGATGATTCTGCTCACACCACGTGACAAAGGAGTCGACCACAGCCCGGTACTCTGTCTCATCATCCCTGCTGATGCATCCAACCACCGCAGAGTCATCAGAAAACTTCTGAAGATGGCAGGTCTCTGTGCAGTGGCTGAAGTCTGTGGTGTAGAGGGTGAAGAGGAAGGGGGAGAGGACAGTCCCCTGTGGTGCCCCTGTGTTGCTAATCACCTTGTCAGACACACACTGTGGGAGACGTACATATTGTGGTCTTCCTGTCAGGTAATCAACAATCCAGGACACCAGAGAAGCATCCACCTGCATCGCTGCTAACTTATCACCCAGGAGGGTCGGCCTGATGGTGTTGAAAGCACTGGAAAAGTCAAAAAACATGACCCTCACAGTGCTCGCCGGCTGGTCCAGATGGGTGTAGACACGATTGAGCAGGTAGATGATGGCGTCCTCTGTTCCGAGACGAGGCTGATAAGCGAACTGAAGGGGATCCAGATGTGGTCTTACTATGGGTCGCAGCTGGTCCAGGATGAGCCTTTCCAGGGTCTTCATGATGTGGGAGGTCAGTGCCACGGGCCTGTAATCCTGGGGGCCACTGGGACGAGGCGTCTTTGGTACAGACAATAATTCTGATGGCAAAAGAACCAAACGGGACAGGCAAAAAAAACCCAACATTTTAATGATACGGCAGTAGCTCGCCAGGTTTAGATATGTACATCGTGTTGGACGTTACTGTAAAAGATTTGTCTTGCATTAGTAGGCAGCTTTAATAAATCAATATTTAGCAATCAATAGTTAAGCATCAGTGAGATGGACTGCACTGCCCTAGTTTTTTAATGTTTTTGCTTTTGCAACTTTTTGCAATTTTCTTTCATTTTTCCTCAGTACATTTTGAATGCCTACCTGTTTATTCCTCATCTCAGCATTTTGTGCTTACTGTACAAAGTACTTCTTTGTCAGCAATGTTCTGTTTTCTTTCCCTTTTTCAGATGTTGTTTACCTACATAACCACCTCTTCAACTCTTCTGTCTATTCATATCCCTCCTCTTCCCATTTTTTTTTCTTCAGATGTCAGATTACAGTGAATGAGAAGGTTTACAAGCACATAAATATTTATATCATTACAAATGCATCTTCTGGCTCCTCTGTCTGTTTGCTTTACTGGAGAGTCAGCTAAATCTCTATAGCTAGAGAGTGCATGGCCCCGAGTCCTATGAATAATTGAAAAAAGGTACTTGAAGCTACGTAAGTTACACACAGTTCAAAGCTGTCAGAGTTTCATAGATGACTTTTAGATCTGTTGTGTTACTTTATTAAGAGTATTTGATTCTGGTCATATATTATGCATTATACTGAGATATTCCCATAGTTTAAACATGATAACATAACAGTTCAGTAAAAACTTACTTAAAAGTTGGGGAATAGTGTCAAAAAATGTATCCACGCAGAGATTAAACAAGAAAAGACCGAAGGGATTGCTGACAAATCGATGTGTTAGAAGCTATTCTGACAGATGTGGTGAAAAGTATTGCACTCAACACAGGTTAATTGACATCCTTGAATTGCCTTATCCAATCATGGCAAGCATGACAGCAGGCTAGTAAGGGCTTAAGTTTCTCCACACATTGATGTTGACGTGTGCACAGGCGCAGGAGCAATACTCTGAATACTGTACTGTGTGTATAGGAACCTTGCAGAATAGAGGCCTTTCTTGACCTTTCCAAAAAAACAGAGTTGCTATGTGTGCTCTAAATGTAAGTTACTAATGTTTAGCAGTTTTATTTACTAGCTTACTGCTACCAATAGTGACCAAACCCAGTATCAAGATTAATTCCAAAGCTAAACAGCATTTCTTTTTGATTTTCAGGTGTTATTAAATTCAGAGTGGATTACTATACTACACACCAGCGTAGCCAACACAAGCTTTAGGTGTGCGACACCTGCTCAGACTGGCCAGACAAACTGCACATCCCCAAAAAATAAAAGTCACAAATCTGATTACTGATATTGGTCCATAAAATCACAGAAAGTGCAAAAGACTGATTTAGCAGCTTTAGTTGATGAAGCAATGGACACATGCCTCTTAAACTACCTCTTGTAAAATTATAAAGTAATATTTAATATTTTTAGGCTTTCTCTCATTCCCTTTCATTCTACAACTACCTGCACTTGATTACAAACTTACATTTCTATAAATGTTCGTAAAAATCAAGCTGAGCGTCACTTCAGGCAAGTCATGTAGTCATGTATCATATACTGCATGGGACATAGGTAGTTACAACAAGTGAAGGATGTCAGACCTTAGTCTATACATATTCCATATATATACTAGAGTATATGTAATATATTATCCATCCTTAGACTCTACATATATTTGTTGGGTCTTACAGACTATCGGTCCAAAGGAGGGCTGGCAGGTGTACAGCTCAGCCCAGGATGCTGATGGGCGCTGCATCTGCACAGTGGTGGCACCAGAACAAAGCCTGTGCTCTAGAGACGCCAAGAGCAGACAGCTCCGCCAGCTACTAGAGAAGGTAAACACACGATTTTACCACACACCTGCACACACACGTTGTTTTATAAAGGATAGGAATAAAGACGTAACAAGTCTCTATAAGCTTTATTTTCCTTTCATCTCCCGATACAAGGTATTTTATTGTGAAATTTAACTGAAGTGGGGTGCTGCTAGGCCTTTCCAGGATTTTTTTTTCTCTTTTCAACAATAGCCCATTACAAATTTCAGGCACACACAGGCTCACCAGGGAAACCCATCAAAGTGCCTTTCAGTTAGCTGCGCTGGCTGGAAAGAAGGAAAGAACAGAAGACGTCATATATTTACTTTACAACCATATCATGGACTGTAGCTAGCGTCTCAGTTTGTGCATTGGAACCCCCGTTCCAGTTTTAACGTGGCTTCTTTTATTCTAGGTGCAGAACATGTCTCAGTCCATTGAGGTGCTGAACCTGCGCACTCAGAGGGATTTCCAGTATGTCATGAAGATGGAAAACCAGATGAAGGGTCTGAGAACCAAGTTCAGACAGATTGAGGATGACAGGAAATCCATCATAGCCAGAAATTTCCAGGTGTTTTATTTTTACCTGGTTAATGTTCAGTGGATCTTTGTGTTTTGTTTTCATTTATGTGAATTAGTTGTTTTTATGCCTTTCTGTACCATGAATCTGTTAAAGTGTAAACAGGCTCAGTATCTTTTCTCATGCAAGTCTTTACATAAGTTCAATCTAACAGTTCTTTTAACTTAATATATTTCAAAGAAGAGAAAACCAAGAAATACTAAGTCATGAAAGGGTTTACTAGTTGAGTTAATTGACACTGTGACTAGAAAGCCACTGTTGTCCGAGGCTTAATTTAGTGCAGTTGGCTAATAACTACCCTACAGATTCCCTTGAATTTTCACCATAATAATAAAAATGTATAGCATATTTACCACAAACCCTTCAGAAATCATTCAGAAAGGGTTCAAATCTTAGATTTCTTTTCGCTGCTGTCACTGCCCCGTGTGGATTGTACTGGACAGCTGGTAGGGGAGTAGGATTATTTCTGGTGTGGCAAATTGTCTGACACCAAATGAACTGAAAGATTCGCAACAAGCAGCTGGAAAATCACAAATTGAGCTGTTGGTTGACCACCAACAAATTCCAATGTCATTGTATCATTGCAAATAGGAAATTGGTCCATTTCCTTGTGTTTAATAGTACTAGATGTCAGTGCTAGCATTACTTTATTCTTTCATGTAAGGCTGACTGTTCTACTACAGTACAATAAAACTCTACCATGGACATTTCCTGACATACAGTAATTTCGTTTCTTCCTAACTTTTGCACCTATCCGCGATCTCCCACCTCTTCCCCTTTGTTTCTCATCTCTGCTGCTGTCATTTCTGTAGGAGCTTAAGGACAAGATGGACGAGCTGAAGCCGTTGATCCCTGTGTTGGAGCAGTATAAGATGGATGCTGCACTCATCTCTCAGTTCAAGGATGAGATCAGAAACCTGTCTGCGGTGTTGACAGGCATACAGGAGGAACTTGGGGCGTATGACTACGATGAGCTTTATCAGCGAGTCCTGCGACTAGACAGTCGGCTCCGCAGCTGTATGGGCAAGCTGAGTGAGTAGTGTGCACTGCATTTTGCTGATAGTACAAAAAGTTTGAATTCTTCTTGTTATCACAATAAACTAAAATAAGAAGCCACATGTGTACTGAGAAAACTGTGCTCATCTAAAAATAATACTACTGTGTGTGGTAAAAACAATGGCATTAGTATGTTGTAACAAGTTCACATAGGAGTATTGATGTTATAGGTGTTGCCATTAGGGCTGCCACAAACGATTATTTTGATAGTCGACTAGTCACCGATTATTTTTGCGATTAGTCGACTAATCAGATCATCATCCATTGGACGTACAGCGTACAGCTTATTGCACCAGCAGCATCTGGTCTTATATAACTATCATTAGCTTACAGCTTGAAGTGTTTGTGCTAACTAAAAATAAAGACAAGATGGTAGTTTATTAATTTTTAATGAAATTTGCAGATTGTTTCGGTGAAGTTTAATAAACTCCTTGCTATCTAAAATATAACAGGACACCAGAGTATATTCTCCAGCGTCTCACACTTCTGATAATCAGCTGTCTGCTTGACAGTTTTAGCTGTGCAAAAACTATACCTTTAATCTCAGCCAAACCGATTTACTCAGGAACAAATAAAATACTAAAAGCCAAACAATAACATTTTTAAGTTATCTAAGTGACTTATATATATGTTTAACCTGACTAGCGAAAGACGGCGGTGGGTTTGAAAACGATTTGCCGGGAGTCCGGTGTTCTCACGGCTCTAGTTAGCCTTGCCCCCGCCTAGTTAACGAGCTAGTGGGTAACAGACGTCTCCGAAAACGTCGGAGCGCTTTTGAAAATATGTGGTGTCTTGATAAACTGAGCAGATATTTGAGGTTTACACAGCTACATTCAAGCCTGAAAATATGTTAAACGTTTATTTTGTGACCCAGAAAGAATAATAAGAGTAAAGTTAAAACTAACTAGCTGCCGCCATTGTTGACAACTGCGCTGGGCTGCGCTATGAATTCTGGGACACAGCTTCTTCTTCTTCGGGGTTTAACGGCAGCTGGCATCCTTGTACATGCAGTGCTGCCATCTTCTGTTTCAGTCCGTTATTACACTCTTAAATCCTACTACCGGTACTCATTCCTGCGTCCTTTGTGATCTTACAAAGCTTCAAACGATGCGTCGACTATTAAATTAGTCGTCGACGATTTTAATAGTCGACATAATCGTGACTAGTCGACTAATCGTGGCAGCCCTAGTTGCCATCATGGTGTACTTGTGAGTAATCCTGCTAAAGAAATTAACCACCTAGGGAAATGCACAGTGCTGTGCTTAAGTCTAGAGCCATCGCTCATTTCTGTGTATGTTGCTAGGACAACAGGAAAATAGTGCAGCAACTTATTCAAACATGTGGAAAACAAAAGTAACTAGTTCTATTTGGTATGACCACCTTCATTTTTCATCACAGTCTGAACTGTCTTAGACAAGTTTTATTGTAACTTCTTTAAGTAGTCTTCTTGAACTAATACTGTTACTGTTTATGAGAAAGACCCGAGATGCAAGCACAGGCTGTGATGCGAGTGAACTTTATTCCAAAAGGTGAAAATGCAAGCAGAAGCAGAGAATGTCCAGGACAGAACTAAGAGCACAGCCCATTCTCACTCCTGACGCATAATATACCAACGATTTGTCACATTCCGAGGCGTTCCATGGAAATGCGAAAGGTGACCTTCTGTGTTCCTATGCTACGCGCTGGATTGTGGATGAAATCGAACAGAATGACACTCCCGCAGTAAAACACGTTCCAGCCGTGTAACCCTAACCATAACCTTATCCCTAATCTTAACCACCACATTAATCGTGTTAGATAGTGTCTTTCCAAAGTGATTTAAGTAACAGAAACGTAAATGTGTAGATTCATTTCTCTCATGTTTCCTCATTTTTCCGAACTCGTAAAATAGGGACCTGTTGGGTGACCGTAAGCGCAATATACCGATGATTTGTCACCTAGCGTAAAATGTTACGCTTTGGGAGTGAGAACGTGTTGACAGACTGACAGATATCAGAGACAAGATACTGACAGGGAACAGAGGGAACATACGGGCAGGGATGACTAGACTAGACTAAAGAGAAGAAGCTCAGAACCAAAACCGAAGAACTAGGAAAATTTTACCAGAATACATAACCAGAATAAACAAGAACATAAGATAATGTTAATTAATACAAAACACACAGTTACATTGTGTGTTTTCTTATGCAGACATGCTTTTACAGCAGTTTTAGAATCACTGTCATGTTGAAAAATGAAGCCTTTACCATTTAGATGTTTTCCAGATGGATCAAAATCCAGCATCACTTGCCTGCATCAATGATTGCATCAGTTCTGAAAAAAATCCCCAAGACCACTGAAATGCAGCCCAAATGACAGAGCCCCCACGGTGTTTTACAGATAGCTGTACCTCTCTTCTGATCTCCTCCATATATATTGACAACATATTGAACCAAAAATGTGGATTCATCACTCCATCACCTGTTGCGTGAGATTTTCAGTCCAGTTTTTGTGTAACGTGGCATACTGCGTTTTCCTTCATTAAGAAAGGCAGTCACTCTTCCACTGAGACCATTGGTGATGAGGCTTCACCAAACAGTAGATGGATCAGCTGAACTGCCAGACGCAACTTGAGGGTTGTATCCTGAAACCCTAGAAAATCAGTGAGGTGCAGGAAATGGACTGAAAATGAGTGGGGGGAAAAAACAGCCAATGTCCAAAGAAAACCTCCCGAAGGCTTTAAGAGAATCTGGATTAAATTGTTCAAGATCACTTAAAAATGACACAAACATCTGGCTCTTTGGAAGCAAAATATATAAAAAATGAGCAGTGGCTTTACACTTGCACACAGTTTCACAAAGTACTTTAATATAATATAATTAATATAACCAAAGCTTCAAAATCTTTGAATGTCCAACTTCAGATACTTTTACTATTCTTTGCTTATTTCTTGTTACATCTCAGAGTGACAAATGTTGATCTGAGATATAACAACTGTGAGAAATAAAAAACCTTGTGAATGTCAGTGTGTTTCATCTAGAATTCATGCTGGTGAAAGACATTTTTTAAGGACTGCTGTAATGTTTGGCCTTTAACATTAAATGTTCTAAAATCTCTAACTGAGGGAAGTGAGAGTAATGTGCCATGCCTAATTTCTTCCTAATGGGCCAAAAAGGAAGCACTTTGTGCCTTTAATATCTACAAGCACAGTTTCTCCCGGGAAGTTAAGCTATTAATTAGTGCAGTAGGCAACATTCAAATTACATGGTGACTTTCAGGGATCTGTTTTCTTATGCTTTGAGTGGGGGGGCAAAGTGAACAAGCAGAAGATGGATTTCTTAATATGATGGCAATTTTAATGACACTTGTTCCGTACTTGAAGATCAACCATCCATTACTAATTGTGCTTAAATCAAGCCTGTTATAACTTACCAAAATAACAGGTGGAGGAGGTCTGCATAGAGAAAGAGATGTGTACATTTTTAATCTTCAGATACTCTAAAGAACTGTGCACTAGACATAAGTTGAGTTTCCTTTAGCTACAAACATCAGTTGTGTAATTCTGTTTTAAGTTAAATTAAGCATCTTGCTTCCACTGCTACCTTAGTATGCACGGAGGGCACACTCTGTGGTGGAACAGGCATGAAATTGGCTTCAGAAATCTAGTTAGAGACAAAAAGCACCACAGCACATCTTATCGCTGCATTTCTTTATTAACAGCGTGTGGGAAATTAATGAAAATCACTGGACCTGTTACAATAAAGACATCTGGAACCCGGTTTGGGGCATGGATGACTGATCCTCTCGCATCAACCAGAAACAACAGGGTGAGTTATGAGAGCATGAGGGTGCGATGCATTTAATATCAGCGATGTGCTCTGTTGTTAAAGTGGGCAGAATATCACAGCAATTTAAGAAGAGGCTTGCATTTATAGATGGGGTTTTGATTTATTTATTTATTTTTGGGAGGGGTGATTTTAAAAAGATGTACGATGTGGGTTTTTTTTAATAATATCAAGAATGATTCAGATTTGATTTTGTATTGCTGATGGCTGATTCTAACCATCTGTCCTCTCCATCATCTCTTGTTAGGTTTGGTATATGGACAGCTACAGCAATAGCAAGATTGTACGTGAATACAAGACAATGGAAGACTTTGTAGCAGGGGTGGTTTCTCGAACCTACAGCCTCCCCTTTAAATGGGAGGGAACAAATCACATGGTCTACAATGGATCGCTTTATTACAACAAGTACCAGAGCAACATCATTGTCAAGTATAACTTCGAGACGGGCAGCGTGCTGGCCCAGCGAGCTTTGGAATTTGCCGGCTTCTACAACATGTACCCATATACGTGGGGGGGATACTCTGACATCGACGTCATGGCTGATGAACTGGGAATGTGGGTTGTGTACGCAACCAATCAAAATGCTGGAAATGTTGTCATCTCTCAGATCGACCCTGACACTCTGCAGGTCCTAAAGACTTGGACCACCGAATATTCCAAAAGGAACGCAGGTGAATCTTTCATGATCTGCGGGACACTTTATATTACTAATTCTCACCTGTCGGGAGCAAAGGTTTACTACGCTTACTCTACCAAGACTTCAACCTATGAATACATAGACATTCCTTTCCACAACCAGTACTTTCACATCTCCATGCTCGACTACAATGCCAGAGAGAGGGCGCTGTACGCTTGGAATAATGGGCATCAGGTAATATTTAATGTGACCCTTTTTCATGTCATAAAAACTGATGATGATTCTTAAGTGTGATACTTTTCAACTACAACTACAGCACCATCGTTTGTGATACAAGGACCTCCTTATTGACCATGTTTTCTTCTATTTGAAATGGACTGTGGTTTCTTTACTTCGCATTACTTGAACTTTTCTAATTTTTGCCTCTGGATTCTTGGCTGACTTGAGCATGGACTTTAATGCTTTACTGAAAAACATGCTATACAGTTTATACACATTTCCGTTGCTGCTGATCAGACTAGTATGCCTTATTTGCTAAGTGTCAGGTCTGCCAGCACAAGACGCTTTTGCATGAATGTTAACATTTTGTCCACAGTGATTTGCTATGACATGACTGTGTTTTGTTGCAAAATTGTTACTTGCTTTACATACAGTGTTTGCTTTCTTTGTCTTATTAAAATTCTATTTAAAAGTATTTAAACCTTGAAAGTAACGTATTAATGATTGTAAAATGTAGTTGCCATTCTTTTAAAGATGGCCCTGTAAGATATTATTGTTATGTATGTCTCTGTGGAAGAACATTTGTATTTTTTATAAAACCAAAACCATGAGACGATATCGGCGCATTTTCATTAAAACGAATTATTGTACATTTCATTCAAATTATTTTGTCTGCTAAAAATGAATATCGCCCCTGATCTGATGAAGAAGCAGTCAGCACCCTAGTCTAGTCATTCGGCTTATTCCAATCAGGAAACGATGCATCCCACAGTGGAAGCCATTTGCCTTGTTTGGTTTGTGTCCATCATAGGCATGCAGTATTCATATTAGCATATGAGCACTCATCTAAAAGAGTTTGAGGTATGCTTCAGATGACTCTCCCTTTTGAAACCCAACCTGTATCATCTTAAACAGGACAATTTGATCAAATGACTTCTCCTAAAAGGTGATGGAAAAATAGAAGTATAGTACTGCACACAAGTCTTAAGCCGTACCTCATTTCTTTATACTGTATTTTTTAAATATACATGGAAATACAGAGTATAAGGCAAAAACAGTTTGTACAATTCTTAAAACCTTGAAATTCAACGACCATCTTTATTCTTTATATTCTGAACTTTCTTAGTCTGCTTTCTTGTTATTTCTTTAAGTAGTCTTCAGAAACAGTTCTCCAAGCTTCTTGAAGGACATTCAAAGCTTTCCTTTGGATGTTGGTTCCCTTCTGTTCCTTTCTATGTCAAAATGATCCCACACTACTTCAATAAAGTTGAGATCCAGGCTATGGGGAGGCCAATCCATGACTCTATTGTGTGTTTTTCTAACCAGGTATGTTTTGTTATCAGCAGTGTGTTTGGGATCATTGTCATGACTAGAAGAGTAGAATTTTCAAGTATCTGCGCTTTATTTGAGTAGTTTTTCTCTGACAACTTTTTACTTTCACTCCCTAAATTTTTAAACAAATATCTGTACTTTCTACTCCTTATATTTTCAAAATGAGCTAGTTACTTTTGGTTTAACAAATTTGCAGGGAGTTATTGTTTCACATCACTGAGAGCCTTCAAACATGAAACCGATTTGAGCCTAAACAGAAACACATGAAAGGTAGTCCTGTTTGTATATTAATCACCAGGGTATGTCACATAAAGACAAATGACGTGTTGATAAACTGGAAATGTAAAGCTTACATGTAAGTCCTCATGGTTTTAACTCAGATATTGAGTCTGTAAATTTGAACCTAGTTTTTCATATTGTGAAACATGCTGCAAAGCAAACTGAGGTAGATCAACTGTGTGCAGGTTAGTGCAGGATAAACAGGGTAGTTTGCTGTACTGTGATGGATTTAAAGTAAAGAACAGTGTGTGACTGAACAGCTGCCTCTTCTTCTCTCATTCTCCCCCCTCCCTCTCCTGTTGCTACTTCAATCGTGAAACTGATCAATGATCAGCTGATCGGCTTTTCTCTCTTGTTTGTTTATCGCCTACTTTGCGCCAGAAAGAAGAAACCAGCGGATGTCGCGCTAAACAACAGCAGCATGTTTAAGCTTGATCAGCTGTTGTTAGAATTTATTTAATCTTACTTTCTAGTATCAGCTGATGTTTGTTGGAGCCACAGCTGTAAAAGCTGCTGGTCATGATGTCGGTTTGGTTATCTGGTGAGAGGGAAACATGAAGATGAAACCAGGAGATGTCCTTACTGAATCAGAGCTGTGATGGAGAAACAGGTTTACCTTTTGGGTGACATGAATGAGTTGAAGGGAAGTTATGAACTGTTTCTGAGAGACAAATAACACCAGGATCCTTTTTCTATGTAGCTGACAGCTTGTAACTGTGCAGGGGCGGGTCTAGCAAAGTGTTGCCAGGGGGGCAGGTAGGGCATTAACAGGGAGAGGGGGCACAAAGTACTTTTCTTTCTTATTCTCATTTAAAATGTCTCGCTTTTAAAAAATAATTGAATCTTACAACAAACGATTGATAGATTGATACATATATACCATCAAAACAGTGTACATCACTGTCACAACAGCGTTTGTTTTCATTCAAAGGCTTTATGATTTTTCCTATAATGGTGGGCCAGTCTCTAGTAAAAATGCCTGGGCCAACTTTTTGTCCCACTCCAGCCATGTAAGCAGCTCATCTGCAGTCTGGTGTTACCTACATCTTCCTATTCAGAAGGCAGAATTTTTGAGTTCCGAGTACAATCGAAAGCACCACGACTGCAGTTTTCGTGTTGGATGTAAAAAGCGCACATGACGCTATGACGTAGGCTAGAATCATGGCGGCGGTCAATGGCGGTCTAGGCGTGGGATTTCTCTTGTGGAAATATGCAGATTATTTTTTCCTTTCTATTGGTAGGTGGCACAGTGCACTTGTGGCAAGTAAGCAAGCTAGAAGACTGGCAATCTTGCTGGGTATCCAGTTAAAGAAGCAACACATTAACAAGAGAAGTCTGAGTAAAACCAAAGTTACTTTCCCTAGTAACTAGTTACTTTGAAAGTAACAAGTAACTTGAAGTAACTGAGTTACTTTTGATAGAACTAGTAATGTAACTAAGTTACTAATTTAAAAGTAACTTACCCAACACTAACTGTTTTACTTCTCTCCTAACCTCCCTCCATATATATTGAAGTCTAATAAGGGTTTGGCAAACACTAAATGGATCAGCTGACAGGCTGCATGCATCTCTTAGCTCCTGTATCAGGCCTTTGCTGGATTTCTTTTCAATTTCTTAAGGACTTGACTTTCAGATTGTCAGGGGGCCGAGTGGCCTGTACTGAACAGGACTCAGGTGCAGAAACCCAGAGCAGAGACAGCAGATGATGTAACAATTTATTAGGCTTAAGTGCAAAAAAAGAAAACGTAGCAAAGACAAAAAAACAATAAGACGTGGAGTTTGACGAGGCGTGGCCTTGGGAACGTGGCTAGGGCGAGGGAATGAGGCCTGAGATGCAGAGTGGAGCTGAGCAGGGAACAGTCACGCTTAAGAGAGAAGATAGAGGAGTTAGGGAGGTAGTGGAGGCAGCTCTGAAGTGGCCAGTTGTAAGAGTAGCAATTCTTACTTGCAGTAGGGGACATGGAGTGTTGAGAGGGGGGTAATGAGAATCCAGGGGAAGCGGAGTGGCGTGGAAAGGCTGGCCTGAGATCCGGGGCTTCAGATGGAGTGTGATGGCAGGAGGGCAAGCAGGTGAGGCACAGAGAGATTTTCAAAATGATTGCTTGGTATCCTGAGTCCAGAGGTGGAGCATGAGCCAAGGTGAATACAGCAACTGCAGCACAAGAGAGTCTTGTTAACAAGATAGAGCACAGCAAGAACTTGAAGTATAAGGCCTGTTACCAACATGTGTTGATGACGAACTGGCAGTGAATGAACATAAATGTGTGGTTTAAATCCCTCTGGCTTGATTGCCTGCAATAGGCTCCAGGTGTGCAGGAGCTGGAGTTGGCCCTGCCCAGGGGCGGATCCCAGGTCAGTTCAGGAGCCTTATGGAAATTCCAGCCACCCACCGCAGACCATGACACAGATACTGTTCAGTTGCTGTAGATAGTTTTTTAAGCCTGCCACTTCTTCTTCTTTTTTTTTTTTGACCTTTTACAGTTTTTTATTGACAGATACTGTAAAGAAACAACAAGAAAGCAGAGGGAGAAAGAGAGAGGGGAAGATATGCGGCAAAGGGCCATGTGTTGGACTCAAACCCAGGTTGGCCACTCTCAGCCATATGGCATGTAGTTGAATTCAACCAGCGCCCCCTGCCACTTCTACTTTTGTCCTCGTTTCAGTTTCCTCAAATATTTTTAGAACACACTGTACACCATGTTGAGATACTATATGACAAGTTTTCAGCTAATAACTAACTACTACTTTATGCCTGTCAGACTTCATTATCTTTGCCATTTGTATTACTTAACTATAGAAATAGGAATAAATTAAGTAATTTTGCAACAGAACACTAGCAACAACCTGCCTGAAGAGGCAATTTAAAATTTGCTCTTTGCTAAGTTGTCTGTTACATGTGGAAACAAGACTGGTTTATTTCTTGTGTTTGTTGCCTTTTTGTGCGATTCATAAGTCAGTATTAAATGGCTTAACAATTAAAAATAACTAAATAAAACAAACATTCCTCTGAAAATGGTCCGGTACAAGAGCTGGACTGACAATGATGACAAGCAGCCAAACCTACAAAAGACCTTCAGAAAGCCTGGAGAAGTATTGCTGAATACTTCTCCAACAAATGAAAAGAAAGTCTGGCTCCTTGGAAGCAAAATATGAAGAAATGAGGAGTGGGTCGAGACTTTAGCACAATACTTTGGATTTTAGTAGCGAGGGAAGGAATTGTTTGCACTTGAAGATAACCTAAACTAGAGTATTTCAGGTTGTGTTATAGCTTAAGTGCTTCTAATAGAATATATAAAGTAGCTAAATATGCTTAGCTATTTTACAGAGACACTTGCAGCATACCATTAGCTCGTGTGGATCCCACTTCAGGAAAGGAATTGATGGAAGCTGCAAGGTATTGTGGGGCTTAACGTAACATAAAAAGACTCCTTCTTTTCATTCATTATAATGAGGGGTAAAGATGAATAGATATGATGATGCTGGTAATGACAGCATCTCTCAGTAAGAGGGAAGAGGATATTCATGCACTCAACATTAGACTTTCTAATGGCTTAAGAGTTATCCTTTGGCATTTCAAGCAGCATAAAAAGGCAATGAGCTGCTGGGATGTTCACTATAATTTCCTTCTCCTTACCACTGTGTCTCTATCTTCAGTAACAAAGAATATGTTTACTTTACAGTCCCCAATGGTGAGTTTTGAATATGTCACAGTGTGGTCTATCTCTTTTTAATGGGTAAACAAACAGTCATGTTTTCATGCACACATAATGAAACAAGCCTGAGGCAAAATACATTTGCACTGGCACACATAAACAAACACAGACACATGCTTGGGGGTGGACTGCAATCAGTTAATTTCATCAGCATCCATCAGAAATCACAGGCATCACTGTCATCTGCCTGACACGACCTACAAGAGCCACTGTGTAAGCAGTATGTTTGGACACTACAGGTAATCCATTGTCGCTGTATTGTACAGCTCTGCAATTCACTTCTTGGGTTTTAAAGTGCTGCAATTTAGCTCGAACGTGAGACACAAGAGTCACTCTATATATTACAGCTGGGTCATTAAGGTCTTGAACAATGAAACATGTTTTGTAATTTCACCCCTGTACACCACCAGAGTTAAATCAAACATCAAGATCTGCTTCAAGTGCAGACTTTCACATTTAATTCAAGTGATTTAACACTTTCCCACACCAGAGTAATATTTTGAGCTTATCAGTGACTCATAAATCATCATTGATGGTATATATTCAAAGAGCAGAAAGTTAGATTTCTAACACTACATCACCACCTGAAAACACTGATTGCTGGACTATTTCATCATTACCCGGGATAGTGTTAAAAAAGCATTGCTTGAAGTCTTTTAGAATTACATTACACATTGTTATCAATAGTCCCCCATATTCAAAGCCTCACAATGAACTGAAAAAATGAACATTGTTATAAGTAAGTGTGATAGATTGATTATTTGTTGAAGTCCATAATGGAGTAAAAAGTTGTGGTTAAAAGTTACCCAATATATTATTCAATTTATTTCAAATATGTAAATGTATAAACAAGGGTAAAAGAAGTCCCATTAAGAGACGTAATGTAACACAGGCTAAAATAGTTAAAAGAGTTCATGACTATGTTCAACCGGATAATAATCCTTAATGTGACTACAACCTGTGTAACATTCAATCTGTGATCTACTTGTCGAGCCTGGGAAATAATCCATGTGATTTAGTGATCATGATTGATTAGTTATGCCTGCTGTTGCCGGAAGGGGGAGCTCTGGCCACGATGCCTCATTCGCAATGAAGCTGCTGAAAGAGAAGCATCGTGTCTGAGCGTCGTCATTGACTTATCCCCTTTTCAGGTAATAATTGTGCAATTCTGCTGTTGGACTTTACAAATATGTATGTTGAGTTGTACTGACCGTGTTTCCAAATGTACCAAGAGGTTACTAGGAATACTTAGATGACCTGTGTTAACTGTGATGTTAGGATAAGCTATAAGCAGCAAGCTAAGCTAAGCGCTCTGTTGGTGGCTAGCATGAAGCATTATCGTGCCAGACTGTGTATGAAACATACATTGTGTGCATTTTGCATTTGATCTGGACGAAGAACATGTTTATTTTGTATGAAGAGACAAATGCCTATTAGTGTTTTTATATGAATATTTTGTTTATTTTCTGTACATTTCAGTTTAATGATCTAAGTTTGTCTATTGATTCATAACCTGTTTTTGTAAATTCTTACATTCAATTTAATCTGTAACTTATAGAAAAGGAAAGAAAACAGTCTTGAGGTATATTGTCTTACAACTAACAGAGACTGTACATCGTTGTTAGGATGTTTAATACTTTTGTATGTATGTTTATATTTCTGAATCATTCGCAATGAAGCTGCTGAAAGAGAAGCATCGTGTCTGAGCGTCGTCATTGACTTATCCCCTTTTCAGGGTGTAACATTTTGGAGGCACCGCTGGGATGGATGTGATGAGGGCCCGCTGTCCCAGATAGACGCCCCAGTCATCATTCAACCCCTCACATCAAATACCACGGTGGGAGATACAGTGTGCTGGTTTCGACAGTTACGCAGAGGGACCTGCATGCAACCTGAGGTTAACTACTGGTGCCAGGGAAGCTGCACTGACTCTTCTGCAAAGAGGTCTTACATCACACTAATCTTTTCCACAAGCCACAGACTGAAATGGAGTCTTCAGGGCTAGAGGACCTGAAGTTAGAAGTTGCTGGTACATTGTATACAGTGACAAGAGACATTTTGATCGAAGTTTGTGATTTCCTAAATATTGCTGGTTCAAAACTTGAAAGGGTATCGGGTAAAAGTCGTTCCTCTCTCATTTCCTATATAATACAGCACTTAGAAAGAGAGGAGCTGGATGAGCTTGAAGATGAGGGAATGTCTGAGCTACTGATTTTGAAAGACAAAATTTTGGAGTTGCAACAGGCTGCTCAGAACGGTACATCGGGACACAAAACCTCAGATACTAACCAGACAGATGAGGTGCAGGAACAGGTTGGTGAGGCCTCAGAAGAAGGACAACTGATAAAGGAAATAGAGACGCTTCAGTTGGCTCTTGCATTATCACGACAGAACAAGGCGAAGCAACCTAGTACAGCCAAACTGTCGATGAGTGTGGGGGACAATAGTGCTAAACAAACCCCTCCACCTTTTCTGACACTACCGTGGGGCAGAGAATTCAAAATATCAGGTCAGATTGGTGAGCCCGGCCAAAAGGATAAACTAACTTTCTCCAGCCTAGCCCATCAGATTGAACAAGGCATCAGCAAAGGAGTCCCTGAAATAGAAATAGTTGATGCAGTAATCAGGGCAATAGCACCAGGCTTACAATTGCGTAGCTACCTAGAGGGCAAAACCAACCTTACATTGCCTACCCTGAGGAGGATTCTAAGGTCCCACTACCAAGAACGAGGGGCAACAGAACTTTACAAACAACTCACGTCAGAGGTCCAAAGCATTAAAGAAACCCCACAAACTTTCTTAATCCGTGCCCTAGACTTAAGACAGAAAATTCTGTTTGCATCGCAAGAAGCTGAATCTGGCTTAAGATATGATCCTGTGCTTGTACAGAGCATGTTCCTTCATACAGTTCTGACAGGCCTGCAAAATGATAACATTAAGAGTGACCTCCAGCCCTACCTACAGGAAACCACAACCAGTGATGAGCTCCTCCTTGAGAAACTCAATGTTGCCTGTGCAAATGAAGCAGAGAGACAAAATAAAAAGAAGTTACTCTCTCAGCAGCGGCCAACCACTGTGCATTCACTTCAGTCTGACACCCCTGCAGATAAAAAAGGGAAAAACCTAAAACCTGAATCCATCAGCAAAGCTCAGCCTGACCTACTAAATGAACTTAAAGAAATCCGTTCTGACATGGCATTATTGAAAAATCTTGGTGCTGAAGTCGCACAAATCAAAGAAATAATTCAACAGCCTAGTCCGGCACAAACACAGTATTCTGCCTCACTTGCAGCACCAGAATGTGTTCCCTTTTCTCATCTTGAGCATCTGCCACAAAACTACTGGCCTCCTGTGGGACCTGGACGGAGAGGTGATACAGCTCAGTATCAACAGAGGTTTGCACCACAACGTCAGTATCCTGCTGTAAACCGAGCACGCCTAAGGAAATGCTTTGGCTGCCAGCAAAGTGGGACTGAGTACTGCAACCATTGCTATCGATGTGGTAGCAGTGAACACTTTCTCGCAGGTTGCAGGGCGAAACTAACTAGACCAGACAAAGATCAACCTTTAAACGGACAGTGGTTGCCCCCACGGGACAGGGAGTAACCAATAATAGTGTAACGTCCCAACAGCTTTGCTATTACTGTGGTGTTCTGGGAAAACTCAAAAGACTCAGAAGGTGTGCAGCTTGTAAAAAAAGCACTTATTGTTCTAAGATGTGCCAAGCTGAGCACTGGCCCAGACACAGAAAACAATGCAACAAACACTCTCAGCCTCAAGTAAATCAGCACACGCACCCAAAGGCAAGTGTTATTCACCCCAAAAGGGTGGACAGCCAGTCCCATCTTGTTGCTCTTGTTGGGAAACAGTGTATAGTTGACTGTTATATACAAGGCCACCAAACTCAAGCCTTATGGGATACAGGCTCCCAAGTGTGTATTGTTAATGAAGAGTGGAAAAAGAAGTATTTACCACATGAGAAATTAAGAGATGTTTCTGAGTTACTTGATGCACCTGACGATTTAAAAATCTCAGCTGCTAATGGTCAAAACATCCCTTACAAGGGTTTCATTGAAGTCACTTTTGGTCTAGCTGCTGAGGGAGCAAACCCTAAAGAACTTGTAGTCCCCATGTTAGTGATGAAAGGCGGAAGTCTTTCGCAGCCCATTCTAGGCTTTAATGTCATTGAGCAAATACTGAAAACTAGTACTATAGAGCAAATGGATGCTGAAAGAACTGAGCAGCTGCACGAGGCATTAAGAGGGGCTTTCCCTTGCCTTAAAAGAGAAAATGTCACAACCTTTATTGATTTAGTGACTGCTAAACAATCACATGATTTTGTTGTGAGAACAACAAAAGAGAAAGTCATTGTACCCAAACACACTTCTGTTCAGATTGACTGTAAGGTGCAGACCCGCCCGCTGAAGGAAGACACTACACTTCTCTTTGAGCCTGACATAAACCCTCAGTGGGCTGAAGGTCTGGACTTTTGTGAGACACTAGTAGGACTCAGAAGGGGGGTCCCCCCCTATATTGTTCTTGATGTGCAAAATCCCACTGATCACGACATTGAGCTGTCAGGAAAAACTGTTGTGGGCACCTTAGAGCAAATTCAAGCTGTGTACCCAGTGACAGTTTTAGAGAAATCTGACCAGTGCTCCCCATTATTGGTGAATCAAGTGAATGCAGAGAGCGAGCAAATTCCTGACACCTCATGGGAACCACCAATTGACCTTACGCACCTGAGTGAATCTGAAAGGGGGGTGGTGCAAAAGATGCTCCGTGAGGAATGCTCTTCCTTTTCCAAATCAGATGATGATATTGGATGTATCGACAAGTTGAAACTGAAGATATCATTGAAGGATATGGATCCTGTAGCACGCACTTACCTGTCGGTACCAAAGCCGCTATACAAAGAGATGAAAGAGTATCTGCACAACTTTATTGCACAAGGATGGGTCACGAAATCCAACTCATCTTATGCCTCACCAGTTGTCTGTGTGAGAAAGAAGGACGGCAGCTTACGTCTCTGTATAGATTACAGAGAACTAAACAAAAAGACTCATCCAGACAGACAACCAATCCCTCGAGTGCAGGACATTCTCGACAGTCTTGGCGGCAACTCATGGTTTTCATTGTTAGACCAAGGCAAGGCCTACCATCAGGGCTTTATGGATGAAGGCAGCCGACCTTTAACTGCTTTTGTGACACCATGGGGCCTGTACGAATGGATAAGGATTCCATTCGGGCTGATGAATGCACCTGCAGCCTTCCAACGCTGCATGGAAGAGTGTCTGGAAGAGGTGCGAGACAACATCTGTGTACCCTACCTTGATGACACTCTAGTGTACAGTCATTCATTTGATGATCATGTCAATCATGTCAGAAAAGTGCTTCAACTACTGAGGAAGTATGGGATCAAGCTTAAACCCAGTAAATGTGAATTATTCAAACACGAGGTTCGCTATCTAGGGAGAATTGTTTCAGCCGAAGGTAGCAAAATTGATCCAGCTGACACCAATGCAGTGACTGCCTTGAAGGACAGGAGACCAAGCAATGTGGGAGAGCTGCGAACTGTCTTGGGCTTGTTAAGTTACTATAGGCAGTACATACGGGACTTCTCCCGTATTGCAGGTCCACTGTATAGCTTGTTGAAGGGCACAGCGGAAGATAACAATGTATCCCAAAACCAGACAAACACAAAACAAGTCACAAGAAAGAGTAAAGGAGATCCATCACACAAGTCAATTGTGTGGACTGAAGAACATCAGCGCATATTGGAACGACTAATAGACTGCCTAGTTGAGCCACCAGTCCTCGGGTTCCCAGATTTTTCTAAACCATTCATCCTCCATACCGATGCCTCAGCCCAAGGCCTCGGAGCAGTCCTATACCAACAACAAGATAATAAACTCCGTGTGATCGCTTATGGCTCCCGGACATTGACTGCAGCTGAACGAAACTATCATCTTCACTCAGGAAAACTGGAGTTTCTCGCACTGAAGTGGGCCGTCACAGAGAAATTCAGAGATTATCTTTATTATGCGCCTACTTTCACTGTGTTCACTGACAATAACCCCCTCACCTACATCCTTTCAAGTGCCAAGCTAAATGCAACTGGATATAGATGGGTGGCAGAGCTTGCAGACTTCCATTTCACCATCCGATATCGCCCAGGTAGAGAGAATGTGGATGCTGACAGTCTTTCAAGAATGCCTTTTGAGATAGAGGAAATGATGGAACAGTGTACAGAGGAAATGGGTTCAGATTGTGTGGCAGCAATAACCCAAGTTGTGGAGACTCCAGATTTCAACTCACCAATGGTCTGCCCCATACTCACCCGTCTCCAGTGTACATCAGTGAGTGAAGAACCACACAACCAATTTTCGGTTACAGAGGTCAAACAAGCACAGCAAGATGATGGAAATATTGGCCCAATAATGCAGTGCAAAATGAGGAATGAAAAGCCAACAAGGCATGAACTTAATACACTAAGTGCCCAAAGCAAGTGTCTCCTGCGTGAATGGGAAAGACTTCATATTGATGAAGATGGTATTCTTTGCAGAAAAACCACAACCAAGAGACAGCTTGTGTTGCCTGAAAAGTACAAAGAAACTGTACTGAGAGAATTGCATGATGAGATGGGTCATCAGGGCACTGATCGAACAACATCATTGATCAGAGATAGATTCTTTTGGCCTTACATGCAACGAGACATTGAACATTATGTGACAAAGACCTGCACTTGCCTGAAACAAAAGATACCATGTAAAGAAGCGAGGGCACCGCTCACCAGTATTGTTACCACACAGCCGTTTGAACTGGTGTCAATAGATTTTCTCCACTTGGACAAGTGTAAGGGTGGTTACGAGTATATTTTGGTGATTGTTGACCACTTTACTCGTTTTGCACAGGCTTATGCCACCACCTCCAAGTCTGGCAAAACGGTTGCTGATCGCATCTTTAATGACTACGCCTTGAAGTTTGGACTGCCAGCACGGATACACCATGACCAAGGTGGCGAATTTGAGAACCAGCTCTTTGCCCAGCTGAAAAAGAACTGTGGCATATTGGGATCCCGAACTACACCATACCACCCACAAGGGAATGGACAAGTTGAACGGTTCAACCGGACGTTACTACAAATGTTGAGGACACTTACTGATAGGCAGAAGACAAGTTGGAAAGAGTCCTTGAACAAGCTTATCTACGCCTATAACTGCACACGAAGTGAGGTAACTGGGTTTTCTCCTTTCTACCTTCTCTTTGGAAGGTCCCCAAGGTTACCTATTGATCTGCTATTTGGTCTCACCTCTGAGACAGGGAAAACAGACCACCGAACCTACATGGAGAAATGGACACGAGAAATGCAAGAGGCATATGACATAGCACGGGAGAATGCAAAGAAGTCAGCAGACAGGAGTAAAAAACATTATGATGGGAAAGTGAGAAGCTCTGTGTTATACCCTGGCGATCGTGTTCTTGTCCGAAATCTGACCCCTAGAGGAGGAACGGGGAAGCTTCGTAATCACTGGGAACAGGACATCAATGTTGTCATCCGTCAAGTTGCAGAAGGCCTCCCCGTGTATGAGGTGAAACCAGAGCAAGGGAGGGGAAGGTCAAGAATCATGCACCGCAACCTGCTGCTGCCATGTGATTACTTACCCCTGGAAAGGCCACCAGAAGTATCACCGAAACAAAAGAAAAGAAGAGTGAGGGAAAAAGACGCAGAATAGGTGAACCAGGAAGTAGAAGATGACGAGGAGGAATGGGGGTATTATTATGGGCCCGTAACACAGACTCAAGTGCCCAGTACAGAGAGGGTCACAGAGCATGGTGATGACCAGGAGAAACCAGAGGCCGGTGGTAATGGACCACTGGGTGAAGAAAGGCTCATGTCGTACACAGAGGAGCCTGCGACACAGGACGGAAATAGGCCACAGGAAGAAGACCATCAAGAGGAAGATGGACAAGTAGGTGGAGAGGTAATGGATGACACTCTAGCATCTCCACGCCCATGCTTGCCTGAAAGCAACAGAGGAGGGACCTATAGTTTGCCAAGGAGGGAGAGACGAGCCCCTAAGGTTTTCACCTATGATCAGCTGGGTACTCCAACATGCTACAGTACAGTGTGTACAAACGAAATGCCCTACCAGTATCAACCCATACAACACAGAGACATTCAACCAATAACCATGTGGCCTAATTCATTCCAAATTTGTCAGCCACTATTCATGCAAGGATACTGAACAAAGAACAGACTTAAGACTCAGTACAAAAGAGGAAACTAAGATTAAAAACAACTGGATTTTGTGACATTTTGTTAAGTTTTAGTTCATAAGAGTTGTGATGTCGGGACGACATCTAATTTTGTGGGGGAGTGTGTGATAGATTGATTATTTGTTGAAGTCCATAATGGAGTAAAAAGTTGTGGTTAAAAGTTACCCAATATATTATTCAATTTATTTCAAATATGTAAATGTATAAACAAGGGTAAAAGAAGTCCCATTAAGAGACGTAATGTAACACAGGCTAAAATAGTTAAAAGAGTTCATGACTATGTTCAACCGGATAATAATCCTTAATGTGACTACAACCTGTGTAACATTCAATCTGTGATCTACTTGTCGAGCCTGGGAAATAATCCATGTGATTTAGTGATCATGATTGATTAGTTATGCCTGCTGTTGCCGGAAGGGGGAGCTCTGGCCACGATGCCTCATTCGCAATGAAGCTGCTGAAAGAGAAGCATCGTGTCTGAGCGTCGTCATTGACTTATCCCCTTTTCAGGTAATAATTGTGCAATTCTGCTGTTGGACTTTACAAATATGTATGTTGAGTTGTACTGACCGTGTTTCCAAATGTACCAAGAGGTTACTAGGAATACTTAGATGACCTGTGTTAACTGTGATGTTAGGATAAGCTATAAGCAGCAAGCTAAGCTAAGCGCTCTGTTGGTGGCTAGCATGAAGCATTATCGTGCCAGACTGTGTATGAAACATACATTGTGTGCATTTTGCATTTGATCTGGACGAAGAACATGTTTATTTTGTATGAAGAGACAAATGCCTATTAGTGTTTTTATATGAATATTTTGTTTATTTTCTGTACATTTCAGTTTAATGATCTAAGTTTGTCTATTGATTCATAACCTGTTTTTGTAAATTCTTACATTCAATTTAATCTGTAACTTATAGAAAAGGAAAGAAAACAGTCTTGAGGTATATTGTCTTACAACTAACAGAGACTGTACATCGTTGTTAGGATGTTTAATACTTTTGTATGTATGTTTATATTTCTGAATCATTCGCAATGAAGCTGCTGAAAGAGAAGCATCGTGTCTGAGCGTCGTCATTGACTTATCCCCTTTTCAGGGTGTAACATAAGAAGATTGATTTCAATATTTGGATGAAAATCTGTTGCTCTCTATAACTGTCTAAAGTCTAGAATTCATGGACATCACTGAATGCTATGTTTCTCTCCCAGAGATGCTCTGCTATCCCTTCACTTGAGCCACTTTCAGTTGTTGCTGTTTGAGGTGCTCACTGCATTCAGTTTTATCTCTAGTAACTAGAAACTCTGCTCTGTTAGGCTGAGATCAAGTGACTGAGTTGGCCATTGAAGAATATCCCATTTCTTTGCCTTGAGAAATTGGATATTCAAAAGCAACCCATGGCTAGTATATTGGGTTGCTTTTGCAGTGCATTATCCCTTTTCACAGTGAAGCAGCATCTAATCATTTTTGCAGGATTAGTCTGAATCAGAGGTGTGGACTCGAGTCACATGACTTGGACTCGAGTCAGACTCGAGTCATTAATTTTATGACTTTAGACTTGACTTGAAAAAATGTTCTAAGACTTGTGACTTGACTTGGACTTTTACACCAATGACTTGGGACTTGAATTGGACTTGAACCGGTTTACTTGAAAAGACTTGATATTTTACCCCAAATATAAAATTTAACATGCATATTATATAGAGATTGAAAATGTGACGTCATTCACGGGTAGAACCGCAAAGGATTCTGGGAACTCGTGGCAAGCGGTACTAGCGCACGCAGGCTTTCAATTAAAATCAGTTATACAGCGATAAAAAGAAACACAAAAATGTCAAGAAGCTGTTGTATTATTAACTGCAATAGCCGGTCGCATGACAGCCACGGGAAGCCGACGGGTAAAGAGATCGGTTGTTATCGGATTACGTCGTTGAAGAGAAATTGTTCGAGCCATGTTTCCGAAGTAACAAAGACGCGACGGATGGCCTGGATTGCAGCCATTCAAAGATCAAATATAACGTCCCAGAACCCTCCAGCTCACAGGTTAGTCTGCTCCAAGCATTTACACGAAGGTCAGTGTTTTTTAGTAGTTAATACGTCATTTTCATAACATAATTGGTGATATAGGTTACAAGCAAGTCTGGCGCTGAACAGAAATTGTGGCGCTATGCTCCTTTATTTATTGTGCATAAATAGTGAATTGTCCTGACACAATATTGCGTTTCGCTTATGTTATTATGGTACATTGACAAAAACATATACGTTTATTCACAGGATAAAACAGTTGTTTTGTATCACTAATTGTCCAGTGCGATTACAGCATACAGTATTGTTGTCACTGCTACATTTCTGTGATGAACCAGAAATTATTTCCACTACTAATTAATTACCGTTGAGCTCAAAGGTTATATAAATAAACGGTTAAGGAATGTGTATTTATGACGACGATTTGTGAGATTGGTAAACTTATGATACGTACGATGGTCTTTCGTTCTACACGGTGCATTTCAAGGTCCTGCACCCATCCGTCGGTAAACTGTACCTGGACTTGTTGCAGTGACCGGAAGTTACTAAACTTCATGAGTGTATGCACTCACTCCAAGAACCGTATGATTATTAATATGCATATAAATAAAGAAGCTATTTTGTGCAAAGATGTCAACTGTAAGAATGCTGTGCATAAACATTTACTCTGCTCCATGTATGATGATATAGTGACTGCTCTGTATAAAAGTGGTACACTGCTTGATAAACAATATAAGCATAAGAAACCTAACATCAGACCTGGCTGGAAAGAACATGTATCCATGTACCATGATGAAGCTCGCATAGCTTATAAATGTTGGGCCATGGCTGGAAGACCTAAACAAGGCCCAGAATTTGAACAGAAAAAATGTGCGAATGCCAGATATAAGTACGCTGTTCGCTTTATAACTAAAAATGAGCAAATGCTAAGAGCAGATTCTTTGGCCAGGAAAATGCTGTGTAATAATACGGCAGATTTTTGGAAAGAGGTGAAAGCTCTTAATAACTGTAAACCATCTCTACCATCAACTGTTGAAGGTGTTTCTGGGGCAGATAACATTGCAGCATTATGGAGACAGCATTACAGTGCGTTGTTTAACTGTATAAAAAGTGAACCATATGAGGACAATCTTGACATGAGTAATGACACAATAAGTGTAAGGACACATAAAGTATATGAAGCCATTCATAGGTTGTCTGATAATAAATCCTCTGGTTTGGATCACATCACTGCAGAACATTTAAAACATGCTAGTTTAAGGCTAGCTCCTCTTTTAGCACTCTGTTTCACTGGGTTTATGATTCATGGCATATTACCAGACTCAATGCTGTGTATTTTACTGGTACCAGTTATGAAGGACAAAGCTGCAAAAGTGAGCTGCTTGGATAATTACAGGCCAATTGCACTAGCCAGTATTTTATCTAAGGTGTTAGAAAGAATCTTGTTTGACAGAGTTAGTGTGTTCATCTCTTCTCTGGATAATCAGTTTGGCTTCAAAGCATGGCACTGACATGTGCATATATGCACTCAAGGAAATAGTCAGTTTGTACAGGGCTAAAAATTCATCTGTCCTCATGTCTTTCATTGATGCCTCTAAGGCTTTTGATCGAGTGAACCACAGAAAACTTTTTGATAAAATGAAGAGATGGGGAGTTCCTCAGTACATCGTGAGGATTCTCTCTTACTGGTACGCTCATCAGAACATGCAGGTTAAATGGGGAAGCAGTATTTCTGCCCCCTTTGGTGTCAGCAATGGTGTTAGACGGGGTGGGATTTTGTCTCCAATTTTATTTAATTTGTATGTTGATGATTTGTCCATACAACTGAGAGCCTGTAACACTGGGTGTATATTAGGTAAAGCACTGATAAATCATCTTATGTATGCAGATGACCTGGTTGTTTTTAGTCCAAGCAGTGCTGGGTTACAGGATCTTCTTAATGTCTGTACTGAATATGGTGTGCAATATGACATTGAGTACAATGCTGCTAAAAGTGCTGTTTTGATATGTAGAACCAAGCAGGATAAACAGCTAAATTTCCCTTTGTTTAAACTGGCACAAAAAACTCTTGAAGTTCATAAAAAGGTGAAATACCTCGGTCACTTTATTACTGAGCAAATGAATGATGATGATGACATATACAGACAACGGTGTAAGCTCTATGTGCAGGCAAATACTATTGCACGCAAATTCAGCTTTTGTTCACTTCCAGTTAAAGTGGCTTTGTTTAAAGCGTATTGCACACCGCTATATACTGCCCCCTTGTGGTCATCCTACAAACAATGTAGCATGCAGAAGCTGCATGTTGCATATAATGATGCGATGAGAATCCTTTGCAGGATACCTAGAAGTGGTAGTGCCAGCCAGATGTTTGTAGCTGTGGGTGTTTGGACTTTTAAAGCACTTTTAAGGAAGCTAATGTTCAATTTTAGAGAACGACTGGATGGTTCGAGTAACAGTATAATTTTAGCACTCACAGATCCGACAGTGAGTGGTTCCCGTTACTCATCCAGTCTCAGAAAGCACTGGTTAAAGTGTTTGTGTATTTATTGATTTATTTTAAGTAATTGTGTTTTATGTATATTATGGTTTTATGTTTTTACAAATGTTTTAGATACTTATTTATATACATATATATATTTAATGGTGTATACCTTGTGTTGGGGGGGGGGGGGGGGGGGGGGGGGGAGTGTTGTGTGTGTGTGTTTTTTTTTTTTTTTTTTTTTGTCTTGTTTTTATGGACATGAAGTCTGCCAATTAAGATTGAATTGAATTATAAAGATCCATTAGAGTGTTCATCATATCGTCCTATATCACTCTTAAATGTAGATTTAAAAATACTGTCAAAAACACTTGCTCTCAGGCTAGAGCATTGTTAATTTCTCCAGATCAGACAGGTTTCGTGAAGGGTAGGCATGGTTTTTTCAACCTGCGCAGGTTTTTGAACATATTACACACCAAGTCAACTACAACCCCTGAAATTGCCTTATTACTCGATGCTGAGAAGGCATTTGACCGGGTGGAGTGGGATTATCTGTTTTATACTCTGCATAAATTTGGATTTGGCCCTAATTTCATTTCATGGATTCAGTTACTTTACTCCTCACCTATGGCACGTGTTAGAACAAATTCGTTATTCTCTTCTTATTTCCCACTTCTCTGTGGTACGAGACAAGGTTGTCCCTTATCCCCTCTTCTTTTTGCATTATCAATTGAACCACTGGCGATTAAACTGCGAGCTGACAGTTGCATTAAGGGCATCTTCAGAGGTGACCAGGAGCACAAAATATCCTTATATGCTGACGACCTCCTGCTGTATATGTCAGAGCCTTTATGCTCTCTTCCCCGTGCTCTTGCCATTTTTGAATGTTTTGGTAATATTTCAGGTTACAAGTTAAATCTGCATAAAAGTGAACTTCTCTGTGTCAACTCTATAGCCAGAAAGATTTCATTTTCAGGTTTTCAATTTAGCGTTAAATCAGGGTATGTGACCTATCTGGGGGTTAAGGTTACCCACTCATACAAAGATCTTTATGAAAGAAACTTTGTCCCGCTGCTTAAAAATACTGAGACAGATCTTCAGAGGTGGAACAATTTACCACTGTCATTAATTGGCCGCGTCAATTCTATCAAAATGAACATACTTCCCAAGTTCCTTTACTTATTTCAATGTATCCCATGCTACTTACCCAATAAGTATTTTATAACACTGAATAAGCATATCTCTGCATTTATTTGGAATGGCAAAAGTCCACGAATTCGTAAAGATTTCATGCAGAGGACTAGGCCAATGGGTGGATTAGCCTTGCCAAACTTTCAGTCTTATTATTGGGCAGCAAATATTCGTAATATGCTGTACTGGATGAGTAATGTTACTACAGAGACTCCAGCTTGGCTCCAAATTGAGTCATCCAATTGTGGCAAAATTTGCCTATCAGCTTTGTTGAGTTCAGCTCTCCCATTAGAACTATACACCTATAAACGTAACCCTTTGTTGTATGACTCGCTCAGAATCTGGGTGCAATGTAGGAAAAGGTTGGGGTTACACTTAATGTCAATTAAAGCACCTATCTGCTCAAACCATATGTTCCCACCCTCCATGATGGACTCTGCCTTTAAAATATGGGAAAGTAATGGCCTTAGAAATATCAAAGACCTTTTTGTAGATGGGATTTTTGCCTCATTCACGCAGCTCCTGAAGCAGTTTAATGTTCCTCGGCAACATTTTTTCCGCTATTTACAAATTCGTCACTTTGTAAAGAGTCGATTTCCTTCATTTCCGGAACTACCTGAGGAAACTTCTTTGGATAAAATTATTAATATAAACGTTCATAAGAGAGGGGCGATTAAAGAAATCTATGCTATACTATTAGATCTTCAATCTCCTTCTCTCTTCATCCTTAAAGCACAGTGGGAGAAAGACCTTGGGATGACTATAACAGATGAGCTCTGGCAATCTTTTCTCCAGAGGGTACACTCTTCTTCGATATGTGCCAGGCATGGGCTCCTTCAATTTAAGGTCCTACACCGATTACATATCTCCAAGGAAAAGTTAGCCAAGTTCTATCCAGGAGCTGACCCTCTGTGTAACAGATGTAAAGCAGAAACAGGTTCGCTCCTTCATACCTTTTGGACATGCCCCAATCTTCATACCTATTGGGTGTCTATATTTAACACTCTGTCAGAGATGTATAACGTTAAATATGAGCCTTCTGCTCTAACGGCTATCTTTGGGGTGATACCTCAAGACATCACTTTGCCAAAATGCTATTCGAATTCTATTGCCTTTGCTTCACTTATCGCAAGGCGCCTTATACTTTTAAGATGGAAGCAGGAAGCTCCTCCCACACATGAACAGTGGCTTGCGGAGCTCATGAGGTTTTTACATTTAGAAAAGATGAGATATACACTGGCAGGTTCAACCACCAAATTTCTTAGGGCATGGCAGCCATTCTTGATGTACATGGAAACATTTAAAATGACCACCTTATCATGACCAGATACCATATCTCTATATCGCTATCATAGCTAACTGTACGCTGAATGTCCCTTATACATTTTATTTTTCTATTTGTTTGTTGTTGTTTGTTTGTTTTTTGTTGTTTTGTAGGGGTTTCTTTGGTTTGTTTGTTTGTTTTTTCCTTCTCTATTTCTGTTATCTTTTGGGGTATTGTAAATACTGAACAGCAAACTACTGTATGTTCAATGTTTTGTTGTTAACATGCTGCTGTGACTGAAAATAAAATTTATAAAAAAAAAAAAAAAAAGATTGAATTGAAATAAATATGCTAAGATGAGATAGCTGACTTCATCTAACTAGCAAATGTTGTCCAGGCTACGTTGGTGATACAGTTTTTTTTAATGTGTATGATATTTTTGTCATGCGATTTTAAAGCTGGTCCTACAACCGCATCCAAGAATAACATGCAGCGTATCTCAGAACTGTCGGTGAAAATTATTCTTGGAGCTAGGTTTAATTGAGCTGCATTTTAAAGAGGTGCAATTTCACAATTTGTGTATATTTTCTAAGTTCACTATTTTGTCATGTGTTGAGAAAAACACAGATTTTAAAATTACATGGTCTAATATTTACATTTAGCATAACTGCAACATTATTTTTTCGGGTTTTTTTTTAAAGACTCGAAAGGACTTGAAATTCAAAGTTTCAGACTTGTGACTTGACTCGGACTTTTACACCAGTGACTTGAGACTCGACTCTGACTTGCCTGACATTACTTGAGACTTGACTTGAGACTTGAGGATAAAGACTTGAGACTTACTTGAGACTTGCAAGACAATGACTTGGTCCCACCTCTGGTCTGAATCCAAACAGGGAGGATAGACCTATACACTTCAGATTTCATTCTGCTACTTGAATCAGCAGTGAACTGAATCAGTTGGCAGGAATACACACCCATGCCATTACACACTCAGCACTGCGCTGTTTGGCTGATGATGTGATGCGCTTTGGATTATGAGCATTTCTTTTCCTTCCTCAAACTTTCTTCTTCATTTTGGTTTCATCTCTCCAAAGAAAAGGTTGGTTTTTTTGCTGGAGGCAGTGGGGGGGGCTGACTCTTTAGGAATTTGACTGTTTGTAGAAAAACATTAGCAGTGTGGTTGATTAATCGTTTCATGCTTTCATGTTCGGAAACATTAATCATCAATAATCACATACAGAGCAAGCACTAGTTTCTGCCTTCTATCTTGCCTGTTCTGTGTGCACAACCTCTAGTTGCTGCATGTAAATATCCATATAAGTATTTTGCAGAAAGCTTTATGATTCTGCGATAATTGTAGAAACCCTGAGCAAATTTAAAAAGCATGAATATTCAGTTTAACAATCATTAAATGAAGCTTTCTTTGTCACTACTCCTTCTGGTGCATACACAAGGCATTACCACCAGTTTTCCTAAATGCTGTTTAGGGGTGTTGCTATTCGAGGTGATAATGACCACATCACAGGCAGGGGATCTCGTTACGGTCAAGGACCGTCCAAGGATCAGCCAGGGATTAGGTGACTGGATTGGTGTAGTGAGGCAAATTTACAATATATGTCATGGATGGATATAACTGTATATGTACCTTGCAATATGTAACTCACAGTGTATGTATTTAACTACATTACAGAACTATGTGATTGGGTTTTTAATAGCTCTCACCACTGCCTTTCCTCATTTATTGACTGCCCGTCAGGGGTTTGAGGCGAGTGCCACTTAAAAAGAGTGAATGAATCATCATTGTCTACTCAAGTTTACCAATAACAGCAAAGAAAAAAAAGACCAAAAACTTCCCATCAGCGTTTTTTAATTGAATCAAAAATGGCTCATGCAGAGAACTCAATTAGTATTGATCTTCCCACTGTTCCTCGCTGTATACACCATGTGACTGCTTGGACAGCTAGCTGCTTATTCAGAGAGGTACAAACATCAGATCCAAATCTGTATGTTTTACCACACACATCTTTTTCTGTGCTCGGCGGCTGTTACAGGGTACAGGGCACAGAAAGGTCCAGAGGCTGTCATATCAAAGTATATCACAACAAGTCTTCTTTAGCTTCAGACTAGCAGACTGACCGGCGGCGTGTTTTTGATTCTTTTATGGTAAGTAAGAAAGTAAGAAAGAAAGAAAGAAAGATTTGATTTTTAAAAACACATTTATTCACTCAATAGTGAACCATACAAACAGTCAGCTCAAACCAACACATTGCTAAATACAAGTTCAGAGTTATTTAAAGTAAACAGACTACCTTTACAATCCCAAAGATTTTGAAAAACATCCAGTCCATTCATATTGAAACAATATTTATACTCTAACATCACTCTTGCTCTCGACAGAAGAAGAGCTCAACACAATCAGTATTTCGTCCATTATCAATCTTGTACTTTCTACTCAAGTAGTTGTAGAAAGTAGTCCCTTTTTCTTCTTCCCTTAGTCATATGAAAAACCAAAAATAAAACACTGTTGTGTAAAACATTCTCCAAAGGATTCCCAAATACCATTAAGTACCTAAAATATATCAATCAATCTGAAACGCTGTACAAAGCAATGAAAAATAGTTTCTCTCATTGAACAAAAAGGACATGCATCTGAAGACCCAGGCTTAATGATGGACACAAAAGCATTTACCGCAATGATACCATGTAAAATCCGCCACTGTAAATCACCAGCATTCTTGGTCAATGGTGGCTTGTACAGCGACCCCCATACAGGGCCCACATCAAAACCAACCTTAAAATGTTCTCTCCAAGGCGTATCAGTTTTACCATTTAACTTTGTTTTGTTTATTGCCTTAACACAGCTTTTATACAACACCTTCCCAGTCACCGAATCCAGTGGTGTCCAGCGGTACTTCTCCTTCTCCAAATAAGGACCAGGGCTGTCAAAGTCCTTGAGCTGCTGTCTATAGCACAGGCCAAAGAAACTGTCCGTTTTATCAGGAATCTTTTATCATCATCTGAGAGTGCCTGCTTGAATCTTGTCAACATCAAGCCCACAATTCGGAGAGAGCGAACCTCAAGTTTTCTTGCCAAGGACACAGCATCTTCCATTTTGGCTCCAGCAAGTTCAAGCAAAAGCCTTACCGTTGTAACTCCCCTTCTCTTCAGTAGCTCTGACATCATTGCTGCATCATCCCAGGATGAACCCAAACGAGACCCTTTGAGAATAGGTTCCATTAAAGCCAATGCAAAGATGTAGACTTCCACCGTCGTTCTGTTTCCATCAGCCCCCAAGCCTTTAGCACACTAACATAGAAAGGTGACAAACACTTTACACCATACCTTGAGTGATCGCAAACAAAGTCTTACCAAACCCCAAATTGCCAACTTTAGAAAATAAGTATTCTGTAACCTGCCTCCACAAAACATTTTGATCCCCATACAAAAAACTCTGTAAAAACTGTAACCTAAAAGCTGCTTTCCGACTTTCGAGATGAATCAAACCCTGCCCTCCTTCTTCCTTTGACAGGAACAAAACGCTTTGAGGTATCCAATGAAGCCTGTCCCGAAAAAAGTTCAAAATAATAGTTTGTAATTTGGCCAACAGGTTAGGTGGAGATTCCGAAACTGATAGACGGTGCCGATAGATAGATTATTAATAATAAGTACGCGACCCCTGTAAGATATTCGTGGTAAAAGCCAATGCCATTTCTGTAACCTACCCTCTACCAGTTCAACAAACCCTTCCCCATTTTCCATGACCTCCATGTTATCCCCTAAATAAACACCCAAATATTTTAAACCAGTTTTTGTCCATTCTAGGTCATCAGGTAAATTGGGTCCTGCTCTTGTCCATTTACCTACTAACAAAGCTTTACTCTTACTCCAATTAACTTTAAAGGATGAAATTTTACCAAAACATTCAATGAGTCGTGTTAAAGCAAGTACATCTGACTCTCCCGTTATAGCCACAATAATATCATCCGCATATGCAGAAAGTTGAAAAGGTAAAGAAATGCCATTCAGTTTTATCCCATGCAGGTTATAATAAAGGTTCAATGCTTAAAGAGTACAACATACCTGACATTGCACAACCTTGTCGAACACCTCTCTTTACATTAAAGGGAGCACTTAAACTACCATTGACCTTCAAAACACTTTCAATGTCACAATAGAGGGTCTTAATCATGGCAATGAAACCAGAGGAGAAACCAAAAGCCTTCAAAACATTCCAAAGATATTGGAGCTCCACCCGATCAAAAGCCTTTTCTTGGTCGAGGGAAATCAGACCAAAGTTCAAGCCCGATAAATTAGAGACATCCAAATAATCCCGAATTAGTGCTACATTGTTTCCTATTGATCTGCCAGGAATACAATAGGATTGATCCGCATGCACAACTTGATCAATCACTTTCTATAACCTGCATGCCAGTGCTTTTGAGATGATCTTATAGTCAGCACACAAGAGGCTGACTGGTCTCCAGTTCTTTATTTCATAAAGATCCCCCTTCTTGGGAAGAAGAGTGAGCACAGCTCTGCGACAGCTTAAGGGGAGCTTTCACCTAGCCACACTGTCATTAAGAACCTCCAACAAATCACCAGCCAACACAGACCAGTATGATTTATAAAATTCCACAGGCAAGCCATCTATTCCTGGACCTTTACCATTTTCCATACTTGACAATGCATCCTGCAGTTCTTGCAGAGTTAAGGCAAGCTCCAAGATGATATTGTCTTGCTCTGAGACCTCTGGCAAGTTACTGAGAAACTCAGCACCTGCCACGAAGTCTTCTCTAAACAGTCTTCTCTAAAAGCTGACATACAGCTTTGAAAAGTAGTCAACAGCCCTTTTTCGTAATGCAGTGGGTTCGGTCAGCTCCTTCCCATCCTCAGATCAAATACAATGAATAAGGCGATTCTGTCCATTCTTTTTCTCCAAGCTAAAGAAGAATTTCGAGGGAGCATCCATTTCAGCAAAATTTTGAAAACGTGAACGGACCAGGGCTCCCTGTACTCTGAGCCCTAGCAGATCAGCCAAAACAGTGTTTTTAGTTTTGAGGGCCTGCAAATGGCCTCGGTCTCCTGTGGACTCACTCAACCGTTGAAGATCCACTATATCAGTCTAATTCTTCAATAGATTTCACCATCTCTCTTGTGACATTACATGTGTATTGAATACAGAACTGCTAAATCTTTATTTTACCAATGTCCCGCCATTGCTGTAAGGAAGCAAACTGACATTTCATAGTTCTCCATTGATTCCAAAAAAAGAAAAAACCTTTTCTAAAACACCCATCATTCAGCAAAACCGTATTACAAATGCCAGTACGCACTCTTAGGTCTTAGTCTATTTATAAACACACACACAACCAGAAAAACCATCAGAAAAACCCACCGGACACATGTTGCAAGAATTGAAAATTTGTAAATGATGACCGTAACAATAAAACCTATCTATTCATGCCAAAGAAATGAAATTCTCCTTACAATGAGCACACGAAAAAAGCTGTGTTTTATCATGTTTAGAACGCCACACATCAACTAAGTTATAGGTCTCGACAATGCGTTTCAATATCCTCCTTGAATGCATATGTGGCTCCAAGTGATTCCTATCCAAATCATCAATAGTACAATTAAAATCACCTCCTAAAATCAAATAATCAGTTGATGTGCAACTTAACAGCGTACTCGTTAACTTGTCTAAGAAGACACAGCGATCATGTGGAGACACTGGAGCATACACATTTAACAATGTCATCTTTGAATTTTCATACGTGACAATGACCTTTAACAACCTCCCAGGTACAATATCATCTACGTCAATAGAAACTGGAAACTGGTGTCCTGACTGCTAAAAGTCTCACATCCTGAAACTCCACCCGTCTTTCCATCTCCGACATTAAATGCTGGGGCTCCGTCCCTTGCGTCACTTGCAGAAACACCTTTGCCCCCCTTATCTGCTGAGACCCTTGCCAAAGTACCTGCCCAAGTCCCCTCCCCTGCGTCGTCAGAGCCCTGCACAGTTTCAGCTTCATTATGCACCTTCTCAGGACAATTACGGACCGAATGCCCTTCCTGATGGCACCCAAAACATCTCATGGTTTCTGTTGTTGCAAAAATTGTGTAGTCAAACCCGTCAACCTTAAATTTCATAACTATGTTCAGCTCCTCATTCTCATTGTTTGGAATCATATACACCCATCGGCGAAGTAAAACAACATGCCTTAACTTCACAGATTTACACCCAGAAGGGAGCATAACCATAGCTGACACAATCTGACCATGATGTGACAACTCTTTCAGTAAAATATCTTCACTGATGAAAGGCGGCAAATTAGACAGAATGATCTTCTTCGCCTGGTTCATTAGAGGAAAGTACGTGGTATACGTACTTCTCAAAACAACTCCCTTCTCAACTACGCTATTCACTTTGTCAACAGAATCCACAAACATAACAACCGCATGAATCATCCTAGAAGCTGCCTTTATACTTTCATACCCAACAACTTCCCCTACAGCCAAACCAAACTCCTCTACCGGTATTTTAATACCATGCCGCTGGGAGAGCCCTCCGTCGCATGATTTCTTCCGGCCATCGCACCGAGCTAAGCGCTGCCGAAAAGAACACCAAACAAAAAACAAGGGAAAAAGGATTTTGCAACAGGACGAAAAAGTGAATTACCACTGTGAAAAAAGCAAAGTTCAAACGCTCACACTCATTCTCCGTCCCCCACCTGCACCAGACGCTCACACATGAGCACCTAACAGAGAGAGAGAAAGAAAGAAAGACAGACAGATGTTTTATGTTGCTCCTTTTCATCGATTCAAATGTAGCTTAGCAATCCTGCTGCATGCTGTTTTATTTAAGCTAAATTAATGGAAGTTGCCTGAGAAAAGTCATTTTGTTCACATAGTTAAATGAATATATAGGTGGTGTCTGTCAATAACCCCACTGGGCTAATAATTAATTTTAAATTCACCTCATCATGGAGTACGCCTACAAACCCGGGTGCTTTGACATTTCCTCTATGATTGTCCTGTAATGGTTCTGTGAAGGTGTCTATTCACATGTTTCAGTTTTGTGCTTCGCTTTGTATTCTGTGTCATCTGCCCACATTCGATTGCTCTGGGCTGTTTGATTTATGCCAATTCCCTTAGAAGCCAGGATATAAAAGTTGGTGTGAGCCACAGTTTTGCCTGACTATAGTTTCCATGAAGTCAAGGAATGATGGTGGGCCTCCTGCCAGGAATAGTTTATGTTCACATAACAGGATGCAACCTCTATGTAGGCTGGCACATCAACAGGAGAGGCTAAACCATCTTAGATAAATTCTAATTGCATCGCAAAATCCCACCTGTTATCTTCTCAAAGCCCAGAAGTAATATAGATTTTATGAGAGACATCCACAACTACTTCAGCCAAGTGAGTTTAGTCACAGTGCCGTGGAAATCGCATGCTAATTTTTGTCTCGTGGATTCTTTCTCTGTCTTGGCATGCCTTGAGATGGAGTGATGATATCATTCCCCAAAGGTGGCAGAAAGTAAATAGGTAAAACAGTTAAAAAATGCTTATTACACTGGTTTCAAAAACAAGCTGTTTAATCACTGATAGCCTGGAGGTGTTTGAAACAGGATTTTGAGTCACAATTGTTTAATATTTAAGAGGAAAAAGAAGTTGAAGACTGATTTATATTTCCCCAGCTGAACCTACAAATCCATTGTGAATTTCCATAAATGTAACATTCCCCCTCGCTCTCTAAAATTCATTCTTATCAACAGCAGGAACATTCATTCATGTACAAGACAAGAAGGCGTAGGGATGGATGACAAATTCAAGGAAATGTGAACCTGACTGTTACAGCGAGACTGATGGGAGTGGTACCTTCCAGGATGACATCACCCTAAATCTCACACAGATACACATAATGTTGTAATGTTGTGATTTTTATACAGTAAATAAAACTGAATTGAATTGAACAATCTATCTAAGAGTAGTTTCTCAAGCCAACAAAGGAAAAGAAAGAGTAAAGCTCATACTCGTGGATAATATAAAACATGGAAGGTTGGAAAAATGAAAACACTGTAGATAAATCTGTGGTCTTGGACAGGAGACACACAGGAAATCAACATGCTAACCACACGGCCGTTGGCTCTACTTTCACAGCTAACATCTGCGTCTTCATCTTTCTCTCTTTTTTAGAACTGTCCAAAGAAGAAAACTCCATTAAACACTGTCAACAACCCCTTCAACAGGATGCATTACATTGTAACTGTCTTCTAATATTGTGTGATTGCATTGGGTCAGTCAAACACAGGTGATTTGTATAATAATGCTTCTTACGACTGTCTTTTCTTTCCTTTAATTTGTCACTCAGCCTCAGCTGACCTCAGCTGTGACACAAGCTTTTATCAAGAATCCTTTGGTCTTGTAAATTGGCTTTCTGAAAGCATTCATCAGAATCCCCTAATGATCTAATGCATCGAGTCCTTTGGGAATGAAGCAGTGTGTCTCAAAGGATGCATCAAAGTTTATGTTGGCCTTGAAACTACAGCCACAAGGTTGAAGAAGATACGTCAGCTGACTCCTAGTTTATTACCGTTCGCTCTGAAGATTAAATAAACAAGCTTGTTTTGAAACCCACAATAGCCAAGTTTAACTGAGCGCCATTAATCTCGCTGGCACATTTGGATCTGGATGCCAAATGAGTTTTAAAAAGCTCATTCAGTGGAAGAAAAAAATACAATGTTTCTTCTTTATTCTTTAGACAGCAAACTCTTTGAAAGCAGTTAACACAAATAAAAGAGGCAACATTTGTTTGAAAGGCAGCATGCTGCTCTATTAGCACCCTTTGCAAAAACACGGCTGGTGAAATGAATAAAACAAGGTGGGAGATATTTCTACCTTTCATGATTTCTCTCGTCCCAACACTAGAAAGGGAAAGTGTGATTGAGCCCTACCTAACAAAAACAAAGTAATTGAAATCTCATATCAGCACCGAGATTCCATTTTTGTTGCATAGTCTGGGTCTTGTGCTGATTTCCATATAAATCATAGAGAAACTTGGTTATCTTGCTCTTGCGGTTGGCCTGTGCAGACATCTGCTGGTCTTAGTGCAGTATCTCTGTTTGCACACATTGTGGACTTTGGGGATTGAACTTGTCCATATTAAAGGATGCTGTGTGTGTACACTGTAAGGGCAAGGAACACATTTGTTGGAAAAATATGAAGAGTTCGAGTAACCCATACAAACATCTTGAAGGAAGCCTTGTCCCTGGGGAGCAGTTGGATCACTGTCATAGACTGATTTTTAATTAGGCTCTGGAACATTAAGCTGTCTGTGATTCTGTTGCAGCATCCTAAGTGGTGTAAACAAGTTTCTGAGTAGGTGCCAAATGAAGGGCTAGTAAAAAGACAGGGGAAAAGACACAGCTATGTGTTAAATTACTGATGAACAGGTTTAAGCTCAAAGTTGTAGGTAACATTTACAAAGGTAACATGGTTTGGCACTTCATTTTACCTGTCAGAGTATGTTTCTAGCTGTTATTCACAAAGGTAGGATGGTTCGCCACTGAATTTTAGCTGTGAAAATATGCTTCTAGCTCAGATTAACAAAGGTAGAATGATTTGCCACTAAATTTTAGCTGTTAGCATGCTTGTATGTCACATTCACAAAGGTAGTAGGATTCTCCACTTAATTTCGTGTTGTGCGCATGCGCAGAAACAACGGATAGGATGGATTCCCAGAACACCGGCGTTACGTATTTAAAATACAAAATATGAGTAACTGTATTCTGTTATAGTTACCATTTTAAAAGGTGGTATTCAGAATACAGTTACTTTGTTGAAATAAATGGATTACAAGGCGGTCTTTTCCTGTTTCATATGTTAGGCTATGCCATCTCTATTTTTGGTAATTCCACGCTGGTGGAAACCCAAACAAAACACGCATTAAGAGGCTCCAATGCCTGTGTTTCAACCTCTAACCTATTTGTGGCCCGCATAATGACGTGAAGGAATCGTTTTTCAAATTATTGTTCAAAAAATTATTTAATATAAAGGCAATAGGCAGAGTGTTACAGGCATAGACCTAAAGAATGTAGCCTCACGGGCAGTGTAGCCCAGTTGTAAGTAAGCTATTAAGACTCAACTGTACACTGTGTTCGTGTTTTCCTCCGAAACAAGAAGTTCAGTTGGAGCAGCCTTTCAACGCCTCTCTCTTTCTCTCGCTAGCAAAGTTGACCCACACAACAACAAAGTAAAGCTAGTTTTCGGCTATAAGCCCGACACAGAACCCGACGTATTAGCCAGAGGTCCCTTTACTACGGTTTGGAGCCGCGGACCTGTTTTATATACGTGCAGAATAGTTTTGTGCAGCCTTACCTAATGTCCACCTTGTTACTCATTTTATATTAAGATTTAAACATCTAGTTGGTATTGGTATGGCGAGTAACCTTCAGTAATAGTAATAAATCACACAGCAATAGTACATTCATGTAGTTGTAAAAAGCATGATAATACATTAAGTAATCCAAAGTATTCAAAATACGTTACTCTCATTGAATAATGTAGCGGAATACGTTACAAAATACATTTTGGGGCATGTATTCTGTAATCTGTAGTGGAATACATTTTAAATGTAACCTTCCCAACACTGATAAAGAGTAAAGAGTGGACCATTCCGAATGCCATTTCAGTGGTGTGATTGTGCAGAGTGAGTACTTGCATTCATTAAAGTGCCTGTGAGCTGGTCATACTGGTAAATAAGAGTTCAAGTGCTCTGAAAGACTATCCATGTCAATAAACCCTTCAGCATGGAGAATAAGTGTGTTTACTTCCGTTTTTGTCAACATGTCCTTTTAGGACACTGAACCAGTGTAGCTGATTCAATTTTTCCCCAATATTAGTAAACTAGTAAAACTGTAAAGGTTTACACTCTCACTTCCAAGACCAAGACAGACAGCATAAACCTACTGTAACTGTGTGTGAACATCTACACATCCGTTTTCAGGGCCTACAGCCTAACCCAGCCGACACTGGGCAAAACACACAGCTAGTCCATCACAGGGATTTATCACATCTATGGCAAAAGTACGTTTAATCACCTGTTAACTTAACACAGCTATCTTCAGAAGGTAAGAGAAAATCGGATCACCCCAGGAAAATCCACGCAGGCACATAGAGAACATGTTAATGCATTATCCATACTTGTCCTGGACACAGGTACACCACGGGGATATGTGCTCAGCCCAGCCCTCTTCACTCTATTCACACATGGCTCTACTGCCTTCTACTCTTCTAATACCCTTTAGGTATTCAGACTTAGTGGGTCTCATATCACTACAGGGAAGAGATCCAGCACCGGACCCAATGGTGTTCAGAAAACAGCCTGATCCTGAACAGCAGTACGACCGAGAAGGTCGATATGGACCACAGAAGTCCGGGGAAAAGACGACATGGAGGAGATACAAAGCCCAGAAAAGGCTCTTTTTCCACAGGAAGCCTTAAAGGGCTGGGCTCTCCTCTGCAAACATCTACAGAACTGCAATTGAAAGCATCATCTGTCTCAACATGACAGCTTGGGATGGCAGCTGTATGAAACAGGACAGAAAGGACTCGGTGCAGTTAAAACAGGAGAGGGGATTTTGGGAAGTCCTCTCCCAAATCTGTATGCTGACTGTTTTTCCCCAGAGCTATTAACTCTATCACCTCGCTCCATAGACAACAGTCTTTTAAGGCATGACATGTGTATGCGTGTGTGTTTGAGGCATGCACAGGACAGCTGCACTTTACAAAAATATACTTAATACTACTTTTTAAATTGTCTCCCTATTGTGTATATTTTCCTGTCTTTGTTTTAAATACTTTCTGGTTTTCAGCTGAAAACTACCACTCAGTTTCATTATCTGACTGTATAATTACATGTTTTAATATGTAAACAGCTGAAACATGTCAGGGTTTTTTTAGCGTTAGCATTAATCAATGGATTTTCTAGTTACTGAACTTTGAACAAAGCCGTTACTAATTTCTCATCAGAAGCCGAAAAGTTAAAATTTACTACTCAAATCCAAAGAGCCTCCTTAGCAGGTGCAAGTTGTCACTCTAAAACCACAGGCATGTGACTTGAACATAGCATTAAGACGATATTGAAATGATATTGGACAGTTTAATGATTCAGTCACACTGAGGAAATTAATCTTTCACAGGCTTTGTAATCATCAGTTTCTTGTGATTCTCAGAAAATGACTTTATGCTCTCCCATAATTCATTTCACAAGGGTAACTCCAGATATTTCACCTTCATTGCATCAGCAGCTCAATCTTTGTTCCTCGATGTTTTCCTGGAATACCGATTGACAAAAATTAATATAACTGTCCCAAGTAATAACTTTAATCCACAATTCCACTGTTTCATGTACTGCTGTCTTTCCAATCCACATTGCTTGTGGTGCTTTTATTATTAGCTTATCCAACCTCACCTGTTGTTGCCTGGATCAGGTGATAAATGGCTTTCATATGGTTAGTAGCACAGCAAGATATACAGCGAGTAATAAGATGTGCATCTCTCTGGAGCAAAAGGAGGGAAATTAATTAGCAAAAACAACCATGGACACAAATCACTCTACCAGCAGCCGTGGAATTATTTTTCTACATTTCAGTTCCATAAAAAATAAGCAGCTGTCATTGCAAACATTGATTTATTCCCACAGGTGTGCATTAGTTTCAGAGCCAGTACTTCTTCATGGCAAGCTGCCAGAGATTAACCACAGCACATCAATATCCTTCGTATAGAGACATCCTCATTGGATTTCTTCTTACTTTGCTGTCTCAGCTACGGCTCTGCTTTCGTTATGTTCATTTCTACTGGCTTTGTGGAAGGGTAAGCCTGCAGTCAATGTCACTGTCACTTACTGTAGCTTAACTTTGTCAGTCACAGAGTTGGAAATTAATCTGTAAACCTAAATCCAGACGGAATTACATGGAAACATGGATGATAACGTTTTGGAAGAGTTAGTTTTTTCTGTGTTAGTCACTGGTGCAGATCCACTGAGTGTGTGCTTTCTGTGAGCAATAAAGTCACTTATAATTACTCGTTTTAGTAAAATGTCAAACTCAGCCATCCACCATTTTAATCAAATCTCTTAAATTTAATCTCTATTTTTTAAATATCTTAACATAGAAATTTAGTCATAGCTGAAAAGGGTTAAGACAACAAAACAGTGCATTTTAAAGACAGCACTTTGGTTATTTTGTAAAATAATGAAGGCCCAAACAGAAAATCCAAAAATGTCCTGCATGTCCTGTGTCACAGTCAGTCGAAGCAGACTATGTGGAGTGAGGAGGGGGACCCAAATGCAGACATGCAAAACTAAAACTTGATTCTTAACTGAAAGCGAGCCGTTTATTGTGGATGATTTAAAAAACAATTCAACGCTGCGCAAAAACCTAAACTGGGTAGACTAGAAAGAAAACATGAAAGATCCTAAACATGAAAACCTGGTATGGAACATGAAAACTTGACGAGAACATAACAGACAGCCAGACACTGAACAGAGGGAGACAGAGGAGGAGGGAGCAGAGCTCATGAGCACGTCACTATAGCCCACTGTGGCTTCTGCACCGTGGCTGCTGGGTGACCCCACGTCTGGGGCTTTCCTCAGTTCTTTCCAGGAGGGTGGCATGGTTGCCCCTCCGATGGTGCTCCTTGGGCTCTCGCACTCTGGGGGCCTCTGGATTTTCTGGGGCCAGGATCTCCTCCATGCCTGCCTCATGCCCTGGGGGACAGGCCTATGGCTCCCCACACCCTCTAGCAGATCATTACATGGAGAAACCTTTTGAATACAAGCACACTCATCCACACAGGTGTTCGCAGACTACACCTTTCTTGACTGCTACCTCAAAGCACGTTGTGTGCTGTCGGTCTTGCGTGCTGCATATTTACTGTTACTTACATTTATTTAGGTTATTGCAATGATGTTGTGTGTGTTGTGTTGCTCTCTTTTTGCTTGTTTTCTATTTTTTTCCCCTCTCAACAGGTGATCCAGGTAATTTTTTTTAAGTGTCCTCTCTCCCTCTTTCACTCTATTTTTCTTTCCCTCCCTCTCGTTCTTTCTTTCTCTCTTCCCTATCCCCCAGTCATGTCTGTCCCGTCTGTAATAACTTAAAATCAAATCAAATAAACTCTCATAGATGAGCTGCTCGTTACTAGTCAGGATATTTTGCAGTATGATTGACATCATATCATCTGCAAATGAAATGAAACCCAGCGGAGCCTCTGTGGTAGGAATCAGGTTTTGGACCACCTTCAAGGGCAGAAAGCAACAACAGGGAATTGGGCATGAAATTAATAACGCTTCTGAGAGAGGAAAAAACCCCAAGACGGTTGCCTGGGATGTGATTAAAAATAACAAATAGCTTAATAACTATGACAGTTATGCTAATTAAATGTTTTCTTGAACCTGTCTTAACACAGACACGTCTGGCTGCACGCAACATTTAAAGTCTGATGTCGTGTGACCCAGTGTTTGATTTTCATTGTGTTTTGTTTTCTATTCGTGTTCTGGTTTGAGTTTAGTTTACCTTATTAAGTGCTACAATGCCTAGATTGCTGCGTTAGTCATTTGCTTTGCAGATCCTTTTGCGTCTTGTCCCCTGTTCTAAGTCTCCCAGCTTCATGTCTACCCGTCATGCTTTATGTCTCTGTGGTGCTGGTTAAATTTATGTCACGTCTGTGTCTCGTAATGTTTCCTGCTTATTAAGTCTTGTTTCCATGTTCTATGTACTTAGCTTTCGCTTCCACTGTGGCGCCATTATGTTCATTCCAGTCAGCTGTTTTCCTCATGTTTTCCCCTGATCACCTCACCCTCAGTCTTCCTGTGTTCAGTGTGGTTTCGTCTGTGTTCCCTTCCCCATGTCTGGTTTAGACTTCATAGTGTCCCTTCATGGTTTATAGTATTTTCAGCGTTCATAGCTTTCACAGTCTCTCTAGTCTTGTAATAGTTTATACATGTTTTTTTTAATCTGGTCTCAACCAGTTTGTTTAATTTTTGTATGCTCTCTTATCAGCCACAAATAAAGGCTTGTTTTTCGTTAAAGTAATTTCGTCTCCTCATCAGTGTCCACACCTGAGTCCTCCACTCATTCTCCATCGAGACTGTGACATCTGATCATTGTAAGAAAGAACAAAAAAAAACAACTGCATTGTCTTGTTATGATAGATTACAGTTCAAAGTTATGTCTGACCTGTTATCTTTCAGCCTGTATGTCTCAGCCCAATCTAACAGCAAAATGCGCACAAGCTAGATCAACAATACACAGCATAGCATTTTCAATTTTACAAGCTGTAAATTATGAGCTGGCTACATTTCTTAGGAGTTTGTATAGAAACAGACCCATCTTTATGAGTTAACCCTTGTATGGTGTTCGGGTCTGTGAGACCCGTTTTCACTTTTTTTCAAAAGAAAAATGAAACAATTAATTATTTTTTCAACCTGAAATTCATTGGCTTTGGCTTATTTTCTGTGAAGAACATAAATCCGAACTAATTTTCAATGACCTCATACTGTACCTCCCCCCACGCATTTACATTACATACAAGGTGTTCGGGTCCACTGGACCCAGGTCTAATAAAAGTGTTGAAAGTGAAGGTCCTGTGTTCCCACACTCTGTCTTCCTCCTTTCTGGTGCTGCTGATAGTGTTTTCTTCCCCTCCTGCTCTCGCACAAAGTTGCAACATTGTTGAAAATTCAACTATCAACACCGTCTGCTCTTACATTCCCGCACATTTTACCCTCTTTCTTGAGGGATCCAAATTTTATTTTCTCATTCCCTGTCCCTCCTGCTAATTAAGGGCATAATACTATAAATAAGACTTTGCCAGTGTGGTTCTTTATCACAACTGATCAAGATGGCAAAAGATTATCTGCTGCGAGGGCCATCCAATTGATTTTGGAAGAGAGAGGAGCTTCGGATGTTGACAAAGAGGTTTCAGAATATTTCACATTTCTGAAAATTCAGAGTCTGACAGTGACTTTGAAGAAGAGGATGAGGTTGAGCACCATTTAGTAACAAAACGAAGACGAGTACCCCATCTGCAGCCAGCTCCAGGACCAGAACAAGCCCACCAGTCAGCAAGTGAAGAAATATGGATGTCAATAAGATAAGATAAGATAAGATAACCTTTATTAGTCCCACACGTGGGAAATTTGTTTTGTCACAGCAGGAAGTGGACAGTGCAAAAGTTATGAGGCAAAAATTAGAATACAATAAGAATAAATACAGTACACAGCTGTACAGAATAGAATAAAATAAAATACTATATACAGTAGAATAAAATAAAATAAATATACAATAAGATAAAAATAGAATACAAATACAAATACTATATACAACTGAGTAAAAATACAACGATGACAGAAAGGATTATTGCACTTAGTATTATTGCATATGTATGGATGTGTGTGCTTGATCAGTTAAAGTCTTTATTATGGAGTCTGACAGCAGAATTTTGAGAAAAGTAACTCAAAATTTTGAGTTATATTTCTCGAAATTTCGAGTTATGGATACTAGCTTTTTTGTTTTTATTTAGTGGCGGAAACGGGCTTCCATAGGGAACACACTCTTTAGCCTCATTTGGAAATTCTCTGCCAGTGTACTAGAAAGAAGAGTCCATCTATTAGTCATCCCCATTGTTGTGGACAATTTAAACCCTGTGCAGTTGCACTGAAAGTTTGGGTCACATGGGTGTGGGTAACTCTGCTAGAGTTGGCCTTTGTCACTGATTCTAGTTATATTTTTATAAGCAGAATTTCTAGGCCTACCCAAGCAGTAGAGGGTTTTTGTTATGGTGGGCTCAAACACTCATCTCTGCTTTTTGCAAATGATGTGGTACTGTTGGTACAGTTACTAACCTCCAGCTTGCACTGGAGTGGTTCACAGCTTATTTGAAGTGGCAGGAATGAAAATCAACACTGATGGATTGACTGGTGTGTCGTCCCCAGTGGTGCAGATGCTGTACTGGTCTGCTGTGGTGAACAGAATGAAAAAGATGAAAGAAAAGTTGTCAGTTTACTAGTCGATCAATATCCCCACCCTTAGCTATAACCACAAGAGATGACCTAAGAATGAGATTATAAATACAAGCAGCAGACATCAGTTTTCCTCATAGGTAAGGTGAGGAGCTCGTCATTCAGATTTAAAGTCACCACTGCGCTACTCCTCTACAGTTAATGTGCACCAGGCATAAATACTTTTTTAAAACTCCTGCCCTCATTTTGTCAGTGTTTTTATAGTTACACAGTGCAATTGCCCACACTAATGTAATTTAGCCATCTGATTACAAAGCATGGCATTGCAGAAGAGCACTGGATGAGTTCTGCAACCTTGTGGCTGGTCTTTATCGCACTATAATAACAGAGGAGAGAGTAATTCCACTGATAATGAAAAGTGACTCAATATATTCACCATGCTACTTGCCATTCTGTGCACACTCTGCTCCGTGTGTCACTTTTTGGAGTAAATTAATCATTCCAGCTGTTATTTACATCCAGTGTGTCCACTTTTGTATCAGCCAAATTATTGTCATAAATCTCACTAATTCTGGAAACTCTCCAGCTTGGAGAAGTCATGGGTCTGCATGAGCCCAACCTCATCAAAACTTCCAAGTCTAGAGATGTTTTCTCTTCCTGTTTGCCTTGATAAAAGCCAACAGTATTGATATAAGGCTTTACATGAGTTTAATGAGCCCTTTGTTCCTGTGAAATATCCCTGATGATTAAGCACACAACTAAATAAGCTTACAGAAACACTATAAATGCAAATTTGGGTGGCAACAATGCAAATAGTGTTCATTTCCTCGTGTAGAAAGCCATATCCTAACTTGTTTCTTTCTTAATTAGAAGAGAAGCTTGATATTTTTCTTTTCTAATTGATAGAAGCAAACAAAAGTTGCGAGTTGAGAACACAGGAAAGGCTCCCTGACAAACATGTCTTACATTAGACACATGGCCTACTTGCTTACTGCATATACCAGGCTGGGGCAGGTAGTACAGGTCTCCAGCTTCTATTCTTCTGAGCAAACCTTAATATTTTGTACACGTTAAAGAAATATTTAGTACCAGATTTAAATGCATCCAACCTACTGCTGCAATCTGCATGTAATTAGTATAAAATTTACTCAGGCAGCAGCCAAATTCACAGTCGGCCACTGGGACTGCCCTCTAGATGCATTCTTAGTGAAGGAGAGCTCAAATGATGCCGATTAGTGCTGGGATTTGACTGAGATCAACAATGTCAGAAAAAATGATAATGGTGGTGATTCACAGTGATAGTGATGAAATGAAATTAACAAGTTTTCAAATTCTTTAAAAACGTGACCTTTTTCCTTCTGTGTTGTGTTTATAGAAGGATACTTTAAAAAGCATTAAAAAAGTCAATAAGCATCAAGTTTTAAATAGATTTCGTTTAAACTGTTTTGATGTCAAAGCTGATCCAAGCAGCTAAAATATATCTTTAAAATGTAAGAAGAATCTTTGGATTCTAGAAATCTTAATTTCACAGTCATCTAATGCCCAATAAAAAGACATTGATGTAGCTTTGAGCTAATGTTAACACCCCCCATATGAATAAGAAACAGGGAAAAAAAGGTTTTAAAGTTGATATTATGATGCATTTTATAGTAATGGTAAAAAAAAAATGCATCATCTGTCAGTTTCAAGGATTTACAATTCATGACATAATAACAACAACACTTAACATATTGCACTGTGTCATTATTTATTTAACAAAAATTAAGCCAAAAGGCAAAAGCTGTGTGTGAAAAATACATTACATGCCATTGTGCAGTAGCTTGTAGAACCACTTTTAACAGCAATAACTCAAAGTAATTATTTATCAGCTTCTCTCTTCATTGTGGAGGAATCCTGGCCCTTCTTCTTTACAGAATTGCTTTAGTTCACCGAGGTTTGCAGTCCACAGCTCACAAGGTCCCTCCACAGGATTTAAGCAGATTTGAGGTCTGGACTTTTCCTTTTCAGGCTTTCTGTTGTAGATTTGTTGCTGTGCTTGGGATCACTGTCCTGTTGCATGACCCCAGTGTCAGCCACACTTTAGCTGGCAGACAGACAGTCTCACATTAGAGTCTAGAATATTTTGATATACAGAGGAGTTCATTGTTGAATCAATAACTGCAAAATATCCAGATCCTGTAACTGCAAAACATATACAAGTCATCTGTCATTTACCACCATGCTTATCAGGTGTTTACAAAGATATCCTGTGTTGGGTATTCAACAAACATGGTGTTGTGCATTATGGCAACACATCTCTACTGTAGCCTGTCCAAAGGGCATTGTTCCAGAAGTCTTGTGGTCTGTTCAGATCCAACTTGTCACGGTCTGGAGGGCAGACCGTGGGGGATGTAGGAGAAAGGACCCAAAACGCAGACTTAATGGAATGAACCGTGGGTTTATTTACAGTGAGGTAATTGTACACCACACATTAAATCTCCAAAAGTGCTCCCTCGACTCCCGTGACGTGTCTTCTCCCAAGTGCTGGTATCCCGTGCTCTCTGCCCCTGTGCCTTCACACACCCCGTGTGTCTTGCAGTCCTGTGTTCCGCTGTCCTCATGGAGTCTAACTCAACGATCCTGCGCCGGAGGAAGCTCCATCGCTCTGTTAAGTAGCTCCCCCGACGATCCTGATCAGAAGCAGGTGTGTGGTAAGCTAGGCGTGACCAGCAGCTGGCAGGGCCACACCCATCAGGCCTGCAGGTGGCTGTCCTTCATCCTCCAGCCTCACACACACACACACACACACCAGCATGGAACACAAGAGCACAGTGCAGCAAACATACATCCAATACACTAATAACAATAAAGGTCCACACTGTTCACGAACCCCGAGTCCCCGGCACCGGGTCCGTGACACAACTTTGCAAATCTAAGACGTGCTGCCATCTTTCTTTTAGAGAAAATAGGCTTTCTCTTGGTAACCCTTCAATTCAATTTTATTTTATTATTATAGCACCAAATCACAACAATGTGCTTTGTATTGTAAGGTAAAGAACCTGCAATAACAGAGTAACAACAGAGGAGAAAACTCCGATAATCAGATGACCTCCTATGAACAAGCATTTCGTGACAGTTTGAAGGAAAAACTTACATTTAACAAGAAGAAACCTTCGGCAGAATCACGGCCAGTATTCAGTCACCTGATCCAGCCCTAACTATAAGCTTTATCTAAGAGGAAAGTTTTAACCCTAATTTTAAAAGTAGAGAGGGTGTCTTTGTCCTGAATCCCAACTGGGAGTTGGTTCCAAAGAAGATGGCCCAGTAAGCTGAAGACACTGCCTCTAATAGTACTGACTTACTTTTACCTGAGGAACCAGAAGTAGGTGAAGAGGTGACACGACACTAAATGAGCCATTTTCCAAATAAGCCATACTTTTCAATGTCTTTTTCTAATTGTACTGGCAAGAATTTTAACATTCTAACTGAGGTTTGTAAAGTTTGAGATTTAAATCTTTTTGGTTCTTTCCAGTTTGTCATTGCATGGTGAATTGTTCTCCGATCTTTGCTAATGTCAGTCATCACTGGCATTGTGTTAACACGCACCTGAATGCTCCAGAAGAAGAAACTGCAAACTTTTATTGTTGGTACCTTTGATCAACTTTAAAGACCTGCAAAGCCCAAGTTAGGAGGTTTGATGGGTATCAAGAGTCAGTCAAGAGACCATGGTTTGTCCCATGCTCTGTTTTACATTGAGATTTTGCTCGGTTCTGCTCCCTGATTCATTTTATTTCCACTTACTCTTGATTTTGCTTCTACCAGCTACTTTGGTTTAAGCACTAAAGAGTACCTGGTTAGAGTGTGAGAGAGAGAGAGAAAGATTTGATTTGAATTCACACTAGAAACCTTTTAGCATATCTCTCTCTATAGATATAGATATAGATAGAGAGAGGGGGAGAGAGAGATTAAAAACACTCACACACACAATACTTTTTTCCCTGAAAACTTTTCTGCATGCATCAACTCAAAATGGTATACAATATTGCTGGACTACCTAACATGCTGAAGCATTACATCTCCCTATAGGCTGTAATGCTGTCATTGTGAATTTAATCCAATGATCCAATAAATGTGAATTCAAAGTCCATAACTGTATTTATTTGTGGAAATCAACTTGAAACTTTGTATGCATGCGTGTAACTTTCCTGTATCAGTACTGGACTTGGACACCATGGCCCAATGGCATCCTGTGCTAATTCTTTAAAGTCCTTATATGCCGAGAGGCTCGTTAAATGCTTTGACTTTTCACCTGAGAAGCCTGTTGAAGGCATTTTTCTACACCAGCCCCACAATCTGTCAGGAGCATGTAGGGAAACACTCTATCTTCCCGTGTCCTCTGTCTCCCACAAAAAGCACTTGTCCACAGTTAGAACCACAGTAGAACAAAGTGCACATCGAGGCTATTTGAGTTATTCTTACACATCTTACCCACTACCCCTGATAAATACTAGAGTTTAACATTCAGTGCATGACTAAGTCACGGTGTTGTGAATCCTCTTTATTCAGAAACCTATCTCATTTATTCTGCCAGCACCACACATCAGCCAGAGCTTGATGATAACAATTTCAGTGACAAAGCCCCATTATTAAGATCCCCACAGGTATGCAAATAAGACAGAACAATAGCACATGTGAAACAAAGAATAAAGTTCAAAAGGCAACATGCTGCACTGGACATAACATTCTGCATGGTGCAAAAGTCCAAAAAGCAATCATAGCTTCTTCAGCTGAAACCACTATTGTATTAAGTCACTGTCATCACGATTTTGGCAAAAGAAAGTAAAGGAGATTCATTTTGTGGTTTGAGTTCAGGGGCTAATGTGCAATGAGCTCACTGAATCAGATCAAATCAACAGAGTGACCCAGTGTAAGTTTCTGAAATGCAAAAACTGTCGTAATGAAAAAGCATAAAAGATTTTTGCCACAGTCACATTTTTGCTGTTATTTAGAAAAATGCCAAAATCTGGGTGTACAAATAGTCGTGCAAAATTGCATCATATAATGAAGATAGCTGCTAGCCTTTCTATGATCAATGTTTAAAGTTGCAATGGTTTTGATTGGAGACTTGGGGAAGCTGTAGCACAAGCACTAATAAAACATCCACAGTTCCAGCTGTATGTTTTGTTCTTGTGGCATGTTTCTCATGTATATTCTGGGTTTTTAAGATCAAAATCACTTGGCTTTGGGTCCCTGTATTGTAGCATTTCTTTTTCTTCAGCCTGCTCCTCCCACATACAGTACAGAAATAGTGAAGGGTTCTAGAAATCACTTGCTCTCCTGCTCCGATTTGTTTAGAGCAAGGCTTCCTCCCAAACCGCAACCACTTCGATTACACTAACCTCTGATTTAGCAGCTTTGACCTCAGTAAATGTTATGACAGCTAGGGTTGCTGTATTCAGTACGAGCAGGCAAAGTTGGAAAGCTTTGCCCACAATGTGAAAATACTAAACTGAACCTCTGTGCAGAGACGATGGCAACAAAAAAACATCGTCCAAGTATTTGGACTTGATCTGTGTCGTATTAAAAGAGATAAATAGGCTCAAAACATACAGATTCTGACACTAGAGGGTTTTTTAATAATTAAATAATAAATGCGATGCGTCTTTACAGTTTGTGCTGCAGATATTAGAAAAAAGCTGCAAATGAATAAGCTGTGGAAACATAGAAACGCAAAGAAGACTGTCCGTGAAAACATGGAAAAGGGTGAGTTTGTCCATTTTTAATAGGTCTGTTCATTCGCTTACTAGTATACAACATGATGCGGTGGGCTGTATAATTTTCTTGTTGCAAACGCCTGTGTTTTCAGCGAGCTCATTTGCATTCATGTGTGCTACAGCAACAAGCTATGGTTTACCAAAGAGCTCAGACAAGAGAAGACACACTGAGGGAGCTCACAAGGCAGAAAATTGAGAGGAATATAGAGCAGCAAGCATCCAGTTCAACAAGGAAATAAGAATACAAGGACTCTTCTCTACCCAAATCAAACCACAGACGCTATCTGCAGGATGCACTTTAAGGGGCCGATTAATGCTGTTTTGTTTTCATAATAATATTTCCATCCCGTGCCGTCAATGCTTGTCAGTATTTGCACTCTGAATTCAAAGTACCTGAGTTTCTGTGACAAATATGTGTTCAGTGGTAACAAGGATTAGAAGGGTGCAACGCTGCGGTGTGAGGTCCTAAGCTGTGTCCGGATGTCACTCTTACTATACTCTGCAGGCTCAGAAACAATAAAGGATTCATGACAATGTAGGAAACATAAAACAACATCACAGATTGTTAACGGTTTGATCTTTTAGTCATGCTCATGCCCATTCTAGACATTTTGGCATGGACATAATTGCCATTATACAAGCCTTACGTCTGTCAAATCTTACTGGATCCATAAAAGTTTGGGTTTTTTTTAAACTGCAGTAAAAAGCCAGTGTACACCCTTAGCCACTCTTTTGAGCTCTGGTCCTTTTTTAACAGCCTCAGATCTTCTATTTTCATTTTTTGCATTTTATGTATTGAATTTACTCATTAAGCTCACAGGGTATAGCAACTCAAGTTTGGTATTAGAGGATTGCATTGTATGTCAGTAAGCAGTGATAGGGATGGTCTCAAAGATGGCTATGGGTGTCAGAGCAGCAGTTTTGTGTCACTATTCTGCTGCAACACGACCAGGTTAGTGTGTGACTTTGGGTATAGAAAAGTTATGAAATGAATCTAACTGAGACGTATCAGAGAATCTGAAATTTAACTGTACGAACCCACTGTGTGCATCGTTCTGCGTCCTCACTGTTCTGTGGAAAACATGACAACAAGGATCAAAAAGAGAACAGATGTTTAAAACTGGTTGAAATTATCCAGCTTTATACAAATTCCAAGGACTCCTGCTTGTTAGTATGAATGCTAATGTACGACATACTGTAATTATAACAACTGTGAGTTCTGAGCTACAGAAATTATACTGTGTGAATGTGATGCTGTATATTATTATGTCTTCGATAGATTAAAAAGATTGGCAGTATATCTGTGGATTCTGTGATAGTCAACACCTATAGAAAAAAAATTACCCTCTCTGTTTGAACCAAAAAGAACAAAAAGGCTCTCTCACTTGTGTACAAGCACAACAGTCTGCTGCTGTGCCCGGCACTTCTTTGCCTTCACCTATGTCCCTATCTCATTTCTCCTCCTCCTCTGCCACAAAACAACCCAACTGTGAAGATGCTGGCTCGAACACAAAGACCCGGGGCTTAATAGAGGTTATGCAGGTGCTGTTCCAGTTTTGGCATTCTAAAGGAATATCTAGACCATAAACATGAAAGATTCCCATCAGCTTCCAAGCACTCGCGGCCTCAATCTCTAATAAATATAACGAGATCACAGGCTGTCTGTTGGGCAATGGACCTCAGGTTAGGGTTTACGATAGTGAATCCTCTCATTCCTCACTGAATTCCTCAAGCTGCCATATTTCATCAGTCTGGGATCCTCAGTGCATCCCAGAGCTCATTTTGTGATGAAATGTTGTAATTTACTTTCTTGGTCTAGCCACATTTTTATCCCACCTACCTCGTCTACTTCTATTGCAGTTCCTGATTTCCTATATTCTCTCAAATTACTTCTCAGGTCTCCATGATAGAGAGTGATAGCAAGTTCTCCTCTGTGTAGAAGAGAAGTGATAGTGAAAAGAGAAAAAGGACACACAGCTGCAGTAATTTGTTTGAATTACACAGAATGCTGCTGAAGAGTGTTTTGTTTTTCACATGTTGATGATGACAAAGCACAGAAAAAGTTGCTGGGAATGGATTTTAAGATGGCAACAATCACAGTTTCACCCATGTGGGGTGAAAAAGTAGCTTATTGTTAAATCACTGTAAAATGAAATGTGAATAAGTGATTTCTCTGTAACAATATCTTCAATTATTAGCAATAACATAAACCTAAAGGGTTGTTCATTATCCAGGGGAAAAAATGACTAAATGTGATAAGAATAAAAAAAATAAATTCACAAGAAACCTAAAAACTGAAATGGACCTAGATGAAGAGGCGCAGCCATTTTTTTTCATGTAATAAAAATAATTTCATTATTCATTCATTATTTACGTGATATTGGCTAAATTTAAGACCTACTTTATCTTATCTTATCATAAACAATTTAAACCTGTCCTGCCCCCTAACATAAAATAAAGTCCAGTGCGAGTCATTCTATTCATCTGGACTGGAGTGGTGGAGCAGTGCACTTAGAGGAGGTTCCTCTTTAAATACTGATGGATGCTCAAAAGATTCATTGTGTCACCTACCAGTATGATTCAGCTTTCCTCCCAGGTAAGACTGTGGAAGCAGTATTTAGATAGTTTTTATGTTAGTCTGCTCAGAGCTGGCCGTAGTCAAACATGATAATGATGACAGGAAGCCAGAAGTGCCAAACTTTTGTTTGTACTCGAGCATTCCTGGGACCTGTAAACTCAGAGCGTGAGCGTTTCTTGGAGGATGCAAAAATATGCTGATCTGAGGTAACTGAGGAGCAAACTTTCTGAAAAAAAGTGAAATACCTGCAGTTTGCAGAAATTCGCCTGATTATTCTGTTTTCTTCACACTGGAAATTCCATAAAATCTTGCAAGAAATTGCTTTCTGGCCTAATGCTCCTGTCCTTTCAAATGTTCATTACATTCAAATTCTTACAAGTGCTTACAAGGCACAACCTGCATTTCAAACTTCAAAACTAGAAAAATTTGCATTTCCTGCGAAAATGCTGTGTGAATGCCTTGTAGTAGAATCTGAAAACAGCAGAAGGAGAACAATCTGCTGAAAAGAGCTGAAGTTTGTGCCGAAAACAGCTAAAGAATCTGGAATTTTTGCTGAAAAGAGGTGAAAGTCAAAAATTCTGCTAAAAAGCAGTGAAGAAGCCTAAACTTGCACTGAAAAGATTGAAAAAAAAAAAAGACCGAAAGACTTAAACTATCTCCTGAAAAGAAGGTTTGCCACAAGCTGGGTTCAAACCCAGGCCTCCTGGCGTCAAGGCAGGAACTCATCTCACTGAGCCAAACTGGTTCACAGTATACAGAGAAGAGAACTGAATATTCTGCTTAAATGAGCAGAAGCAGTAGCGATTTGTGCTGATAAGAGGTGAAAAAGCTGAAAATTTGGCTAAAAAGAGGTGTATCAGCAGAATTTCTGCAGAAAAGAGGTAAAGAAGCAGAACGTTGTGCTGAAAAGAGGTTTCTGCTGAAAACAGCTGAAAAAGCTGGGATTTGTGCTGAAAAGGGGTGAGAAGCTTAAATTTGTATTGAAAACAGTTTAAAAAAAAAAGTAACTATGAACTGAAAAAATTGTTGCCATAAGCGGGATTTGAACCCGGGCCTCCCGCTCTGAGAACGGCTGCTCATCTCACTGAGCTAAAACACAGCTCAACCCAGCAAGCAAAATCAGTGACCACACGGATGATGTGGTCCATTCATGTCAATGGGCAAAAAAATTGCATAAAAAATTAAATATCTCAAAAAGTATAGAAGTAATGAGAACCAAAAGCCAGAGCGGGCATTAGCAGAAAGAGCAGAATTTTTTAAAGTTTGAATGGCGAAAATCGGATAAAAAACTGTGGAAGTACTTCCACGGCGAAGAATCATGGGGCAACTAGAATAAAGTATAAAGAATAAAGAGAAACAGGAACTCAATAATGCGAATGCCTGTGAGGTATTCACACAATAAATGCTTATTGTGCACTTATGAGCTTCATTTTGTCTTGATTTATGATTCATGATTGCTGAACGTTTTACAAAAGTAACTATTTTCAAATAATGACTCAAGTGACCCTATCTCGCTTGGATTGCTGTATTTTTTTAAACGTGGTATCATTTTTAACAGTTTTATTGTCAGTAACTCAGATTTAAAGGAGGAGAACCCCAGTTTGACAATGGTAACCCTTTAGAGCTTAATTCAGTGACACTGAGGAAATTAAAGTAATTAACTGAAGAGTTTATTTAATGGGAAAAGAAAAGTTTTTTCCTGCTTTTGTTTGGGGCTTCTTTTTTTTACTTTTTATTGCTAAACTTTCATATTACGCTTAAGAATCCCTGATATATATTTTAAAATTGTGAATTGTCTTTTCAGTGTCTGGATGCTGTTAGCTGAATGTATTAAACATAGAGTCTGAACTCGTTTTTCAGTGTTAAATAGTTGGCTCGTTAGCAATACTGTTGTTTTGATGTCAGATATTTGCTCTTTAAACATCACTTTGATATTCAATTGTTATAAACAGTAATATAGTCGTAGTTTTGTATATTCGGTTTATAAAGATCACCCATCATATTTGTAAAGATGAAGATTTTCTTTAAAAAAAGACTCCCTTTTTTGCTAACTGTGGTTGCATCAGCGTGGCATCATCCCATCTCTGCTGAATTGTCTTCCTAACAACACCCATGCTCTTCCTAAACTGAGGAGTTGACAGTCACTTTCATGGCTTTTTTTTTTCCAACCGCATCGGCAGATTGGTGACTGTCAGGTGTTGAGAAAAAGAGACAATTCGAAAAATGGCAAAATGTCACATGTTTCATGCTTTGAAAGAGTTAAGCATTCAAAATGTCCTTGATCTTCGCATATAGCCCAGAAAAAACATACGAATTGACTTAAGATGTGCAACATTCATGCCAGTACCACAATGACTTACTAACTTCATTTGACTTTAAAGTTTTGCATTGTCCTTACTTTTAAACAGCACATCCTGTCTGCAACACACCGCATGCAAAGCTTTTTATGCTTTCAGCTGCACCCAGTGTTTCAGTGTTATGTAACTGTTCTCCAGTGTGTCAGCATTTGGCACCAATTAACCAGGTTTATTTGTCCGTGTGCCTATTGTGCCTAGTGAGTAAAAGTGTTTCTGAATCCACTGTGGAATTGTGAGGGGGTTTATGGACCGTGAAAACTGTGATTCCAGTTTGATCATTTGACATCGCTGCATTAAATGACTGCTGTGATTTTTTGTGATAATTACAGGATTGTGAAATTTCACACCCACTATAGAGGCGAGACACCTATGCAAGATGTTACAATGGGCTTTTCAATAAAAAGCTCAAAAAAGCTCTCCCAATGTAACAGTTTACCACTATGTGAGTTGTTAAGAAATGTTAAGTGGTGAATCACTTGAGTATCCTTTATTTTATTATCTGTTAGACTGCATTTGTGTGCGATGTGATGCATTTAGCATTGTTTTTCTGATTTATAGGTGTCTTCTGATCAGCAAGGAGGGCAAAACATTCATTTTCAAGCTAAGCTTTGGCTGATAAACAGAGTTCATGAGGTCTTACAAAGACCGAGTACTTTGAAGACCCTGGCTTATCAGCAGCAGGTAGGGCAATGACAAATATTTTTAAAATAAAATATTTTAAAGGACATTTTACAGACCGAATTTCATAAAATGCTTTCAATTTGATTCAAATTTTCTTCATATAGCGTTAAATAAAAACAACAGTCGACTCAAGGCACTTTGTACTGTAAGGTAAAAACCCTACAATAATGGAAAGAACACCCAAAAAAATCAAGGAACACTCCCCTCCTCTTGGTCACGGTGGGAAAGAAAAACTTCCTTTTGAAAGGAAGAAAAAGAAGAGTGCCTCTTCTTTCTGCTCCCATCCCTACTCATGTTTATTGCCACTTGACGGACTGTTTATTCTTGTAACAGATCTGATCTTGAACTGTGTGTTGACCTGACTATAAATTAAATCCTAAGCATTAAATCCTGAGGTCAAACACTCAGGTTAAACACAAACTTAACAACGTAATGTATGCGGTACAGTGCAGTGAGGAATGCTCAGACCTCTACATTGGAGAGACCAAACAGCCACTCCATAAATGCATGGCACAACATAGAAGAGCCACCTCGACAGGACAAGACTCAGCTGTCCATCTGCATCTAAAGGACAAAGGTCACTCTTTTGAGGACGCCAATGTTCACATTTTGGACAGAGAAGATAGATGGTTTGAAAGAGGAGTGAAAGAAGCCATCTATGTCCACTGTGAATGACACCAACTGTCTGTCATCTTTAATGACCTCAGGAAATCACATGAAGGGTGGGGCTAGGTTTCACAATGGTTTTACCTCAAACCTTGGCTGATTGTGACCCACCCCGTTTTCACTCCTTGGGTTGTGTGATTAGGTAGAGGATCAATAGGGGGTCCATGACCCCCTTGGGGGACACTCCCATAGGGCTTAAAAATCTGCGACTTTCCACCAGTTGCTCTTAGAACTGAAGAAGCTTCTCGGATGAGAGGTGAAACATCTTCAAGCGAATTAAGGGAGTCCAGATGCTTTTCTATCCAAGCTCCTTAGACTGTATATGATAAAGTGACTGTGACATTTTCAAATATGAAATTACTGCAATTCTAAGGGTTTCCTATAGAGGTTTTCCAGCTTTGACCATCAAAAAAGAAAAGAAAGAGTCTTGTATTGCCTTCCATCCAACCTTCAGTGGACTCACCTTACATTGTATGCTTCCTGCATTAACCAAAATAGCAAGTTAAGTAACAGAGCTGCACTTTCAGACTGTGAGAACAAAATAAAGCAAGCAAAGGGCAGTAACAGTTTAAAAAAAAGTTAGCCCATATACACACCCAACTCCAGATCATTTGTCCAGGAATTAAATAAACAACGTTTAGTACATCTTTGAGGTGCATATTGAGCAGTTACAGTAAAGATCACAGCACAGGTTTTGAGGACTGAGCTCAAGGGGCAAAGCAGCATATGTGGTCTCAAACAGGGTATATCGGGAAATCGAACAGCCAGCCTGCTCAGTATGAACGTTATCTTAAAGTGCCACTCCTCCCTGATTATTATGGAGCTGAGACTTTTCCCCATAAGATAATCTATATGCTGAAGATTGAAATGACTGAGCGAATTGTGGGCTGAAGTGACATTTTAAAAGAAGAGGAATTTCTGAGCTAGAGAAAAATCATTACTCTCCTGGTCTATGCTCCCTTATCATGCTACAACAGCCGCACGGCTTAGAAAGAGAAAGAAACAAATGCAGAGTTGGAGAAAGAGCCTTCTTGTGTTTTTATGCACGTCAGGTGTTGAGGCTGTAGCTCAAATATCATCTCACCAGTCCTCCTTCTCTTATAAATTACTAATTTAAGCCAAAAATTTTGAAGCTGCTTGTACAGGAAAATAAATTTGATGCCACAGATACAGCTGAAATCAACAGAAATGAACATCTACAGTAAGTTAATCAGTGTGGGTCATAGTACAAACTCCATTTGTAAGCCAAAAAAAAACCCCTCACTATGTATATTTATGCATCAGAGGCCTCAGGAGTTACTACATCCCATATCATGGATTTCAAAAAACAAAAAGAAAAAAGCATCTCTTCATTTTCCAAGCTAATAAATCACCTGTGTAGTTTCAACAGAATCCACACTACACGCAAGGAAGCTAAAGGTATGAGACAAACAAGGAAGAGCCTTTTCCATCATTCTTTTCTGAGGCAGGCATTGCTTTGCCTTTAGGCAACGCTTTGTCTTTGCCTCTTTCTTTCCCACATCTGACAATCCTCGAAGGATTGGTGTGCATGAAAAAGTAAGGATCTGATTCAACTTATAGCATACTGCTACGCGTACAGTCTCTCTGAAAGACACTCACACGCGACAGCTGTGTGAGAACAGCAGGCGACTTCTATTTGTGATAAAAACATTTTAAAAAGCATACAGTTATAATGGTATGCCACAACAGAGCATCGTGTCATTATGGATTCACTGTGCGCAGTTCCCTATCAGTGGCAACTCCAAACAGAATGGCACAGTGGTCATGGCAGTACATGCAAGCTATTTCTCACTTGAACCTTCTCATTAGCTGCCCATCGTAGTGCAGGAACTGATGCTTAGAAACTCCAGGAAATGGTTTTCATTTGCACATTCCATGTTAGCTTCTCCTCTGTTCAGTGGCTCGGTTTAAAAAAAATCATGTGAAATGACAGTTCAGCCACAGGTTCCTCTCTCTGCTGGATAACAATCACTTTTGGGATGCGCACAGATCATTTAGCTCCAGGCTGGGTCACCTCCATCCCATATACATAAAGCTTTAATCTGACTTCACTGGGAGAACAGGTCACCTTTACTGTCAAACTCTCTTTATCTCTGGAATAATGCTGGGAGGAGTTTGGTTTGATGCAATATGAAGGCACATCTTTGAAGTATTTCAAATGTAGGTATTTAATTATAGCTTTTTTAAACCTGAAAAGAGAAACAATTTTAAAACGTGAGATTTTTCAGGCTTCTGAGAGTGTTAGATGTATTGAGTTTACATTTCTAACAACCTGTCTAACAAGTCTGCAGTTATCTAAAGCAAGAATTTTAGATAAAGATTAAAGTCGCATTTAGAAAAGAAATTCAGCATATGGTCAGGCTGGCAGGTGGAAATTACAAAATACTGTACCTCATACCTCAAAAGAATTCAGATTAGTATGCAAATAAATATGCAATCAGTGAAAGCTCTGCTCACTGCTCAAACAGCATCCATGCAACAGGTCAAGGGTTTGAATCCAGGCAAATGCCGTGGTTGCTCGCAGGAAAACAACTACAGCTCAGCAAAAACAAGCTGCAAACGGAAACATCAAACATCAAAATGCAATAGGGCCATATCATTTGCAATGCAAATGTGACACGTATTAAAGCATTATGTTTATGGATCAGGTTAAAATACTGCAGGTAGGGAGCTAAAAATTTATTAGAAGTGAAAAAGACAGTGGAATATAAAGGAGGAAGGAGGCACTTGTCCATAAATAGCAGACACTGCAAACAATCTACTTTGAGTGCCTTTAATTGGCACCTTATGTCAGTCACTTTGCGCTACAACTTCACATCTCTTACAAACAGAAACCTCTGTAAAACGGGGCGATCATGGCTCAAAGAGTTGGCAGTTCGTCTTGTAACTGGAAGGTTGCTGGTTCGAGCCCTGGCTGTGTGCTATATAAATGCAATCCATTATTATTATTAAAAGATAGTGTGGTCAAGATAGTCTGCAGCAGGTCAGATTAATGGCAGTAAACAGCACGACCAGGTTTTGTCTGGCCAAGAGGAAAATTTAGTTTGTTGCTTCCAGCTGTTTGTAGGAGTCTTTTTTCTGACCTTATTACATACGAGCAGTTATCATATGCAGAGTTTTGCAAATTTACCCATGTTGCAGCAGTAATCTCTAACTCCTAATGAAGACAGAATGGATCTAACAATACTCCCAGAACCCCACGAATTCTAACAGAAATTGACAAACAAAACTTTACATGTGTGTAATTAAAATCTGTTTCCAATATGTACTCGGTCTGATCCATCAGTATCAAAGCAATTACATCAGTACATAGTTACATAAGGACATAATGACAGGCATTACAGCTCATCTGAGCTCATTAGTAGATGAGTTTTAGTTCAGCTCTGTTTTGGTTTTCACCTCTCTTTTGCCAAATCTTTCATTATGTTCAGCAGGTTGTTGCATATGTTGCCTGTGTCCTGCTTACTGCTGGCAGGTTTTGCAGAGTACGTTAGTCCCATTTTTTTTTTTAATTAGCTGCCTGCTAAGAGAGCAACAAACTTGAAATAAAATCACAATGACATTTATAATACTTTACAGCTAATTTATGACAAATGGACTGACGGTGAAGAGAAGACACATGCAGTCCATGTTGGCTAGACTGTTTGTGATGCAGTTGTGCCCAGTGTCACATTTACAAGTTCTTTTACATTGCTTCAAATATTGGGTCTGACACAAACGTGTCTCATTTTATTAAATGCCTGTGGTGTTGAGACCCTCCAGTCCTCTTTGTGAAATCCACCCAGGTTTTGTGTTTTTCTGTCCATCATCTACACTCTCTGTGTTTTACTTGTTGTGTCTGTGCTTGAGGGAGGGAGTCGACCTGGGTTCCCTCCCTTGTCACCTGCCTGTTCCTGATGAACTCATCCTCCACCACTTTAAGGTAGTGGCTGGCTTTCAGTCTTACCTGGATCAAACTACTCTATTTCCTTCTCTGTTGCGTGGTGAGAGTTTCCCCGAGATTGAGAAGTATTTCTGTGTGGATTTTACCTTCCTCCCTGGCCCCTGGGCCATCATTACTCCTTTCTTTGTTTTTGTATTTGTGCTTGTGTAAAATAACCTGTTAACTCCTCTCTCACCATGCGGGGTCTTGTCTTCTTCTTCTGTTGCCTTGTGGCTCTGGCCACTTGCCAAGCTGCTCGTTATGATCTCACCCTGAATCACAGGAAAACCTACGAGTACAAATATGAAGGAGAAGTGAAATTTGGATCCGGCAAACCCAACCGAGCCGAGTCTGGCGTGAGGATACAGTGCAACATCAAGATCTCTGGTGAATCTCCACAAGTATTCATTCTTCAGGTTTCAGACGTGACCTTCGCAGAGCTCAATGGCATCACAGGGAAAAGTGATTTCAGTCAATGCCCCAAGCTCAGTCAGCGTATTGCTGCCCAGCTCGCCAAACCTTTCAAGTTTGAGCACATCAACGGCCATGTTCGGCAAATCCAAGCAGCTCCTGACGTCACTGAGACCACTGTTAACATTGTGAGAGGGATGCTGAGTTTCTTCCATGCAACTGTCAAGACCTCACCAACTGTCTATGAGCTGGAGGAGGTTGGAATACATGGAATGTGTCAGAACAACTACGCTACTGAAATTAACAAGCAAACAAACAACATGAACATCACTCAGGTTGTGGATATCGACCACTGCAGAATTAAAGCAGCAATGCAAAACGGAATGGCCTTTGCTGTCCTCGACAAAGAGACCAAACAGAGAGGAGAATCTATGATTTCTACTGTGCAATACCTTTACACCATCCAACCAACAGAAGAGGGCGGCATGGTCAAAAGTGCTTATGCCCTCGAGCAACAGCACTTTAGTCCCTTCAATGTGAAGGGCGGTAGTTTCAGAATGGAAGCAAAGAAGGAAATGGTACTGATTCATGTGAGTGAGGGAGGCAAACCTGCCAACGTCGGGCAATTGCAAAACAGGGGCGACATCGTGCACAAATTAGTGAACTCCAACGCTAATATCCCTCTTGTGATGCAGGACCTCGCAGAACCAAAAGCTAAGGCTATTAGAATGATCAAACAGTTGGCTGAGGATCATAAAAATCAGATTAAGAAGGAAACAACTGAGGACACCTTAAAGGTGTATCAGCTTTTGCGAATGCTTCAGGACAGGGATTTGGATGAGATGTGGGTGGAACTGGCAAGAAACAATGAACACAGACGCTTTTTCTTGGACATGGTTGCCGAGATCAACGACGACAGAGTCCTCAAATTCCTGCAAAAGAGATTTCAGGCAAAAGACGTGTCTGCAAATGAAGCTGTGCAAACCCTTCTGATAGCTATGAATCATCTCCAGCCCAGAGCTGAGCTGGTTGAGAAGGCTAAAGAAATAATGAACATGGAATTCATCAAATCCAATCCTCATTTGTGGACTGCTGCCATGTTTTCTTTTGGCTCTCTGGTGTACAAATACTGCGCATATCATTCACCATGTCCACAAGCTGCTGTTCAGCCACTGCTCAACCTTGCCAATGAGGGCCTGAGAAACCACAATGAAACTAAGATGTTCATCGCTCTGAGAGCTCTGGGCAATGCAGGTCATCCAGGCAGCATTAAAACCATCACCAACTTCCTCCCTGGAGTCGCTGCCAACCCCGTAGACGTGTCGTGCCGTGTGCAGAGCGCTGCTATGCAGGCTTTGAGACTGACAGCTCGCAGAGATCCCCACAATGTCCAAGAGATTGCCCTGAAAGTGTTCCTGCAAAAGAACTGTGCCCCTGAGACAAACATGATGGCAATCATGGTCATGTTTAACACAAAGCCATCAGCGGCTCTTGTCTCCACACTGACTGCACATCTAGAGAGAGAAAAAGACATCCATCTCGCTAGCTTTGCATACTCTTACTTGGAAAATATAGCTAGATCCAAGACTCCAGACAATCACAATCTTTCAATTTACTGCAGTCTGGCTATGAAAAGCCTCGCTGCCAAATTTGGACGTCTTAGCTACAACAGCAGATCATTCCGAATGGACATGTTTGATGATGATTTACTGATGGGGACATCTGCTTCATTTAATATGTTGGGAGGTCCAACAAGCGTCTTGCCCACTGAGATCATATCACAACAAAAGTATTTTGCCATCGGTAGAATCATGAAGCTAATGGAGTTTGGTATCCGTTCCGAAACACTCAAGCAGCTGATTGGCCCCAGCATTCCTGGATTTAAAGGCGATTTTAGCTTCAGCGACTTTCAGGCCATTTACAATGTCCTTAAAAACTGGGAATCGCTGCCAAATGATAAACCGATCATTTCTGCCTATTCACGCTTGTCTGGACAAGAGTTTTTCTTTGTAAACATCCAGAAGGATCTCCTTGAGTACATCAAAGCGGCTGTTAGTCCTTCTGCACCTAAAGGAACCCCTGTGTGGGCTGCCATTGAGCAATTGCAAAAAGGACTTTCATGGCATTGGACGAAGCCTTTGTTGAATATTGAGGCTCGTTTGTTGCAAGCTACCACCCTGGGTTTGCCAGTGGAGATTGCCAAATATTATCAAACAGTCACCGGGATCACCATTAACGCTAAAGCTGCAATAAATCCACCACAAGCTCAGCATCTCGGAGACCTGATCAATGCAGATATTTCACTGGAATCTGAGGGTGTCGTGGGATTCACAAAAGATTTCTGGATTTTCCACGGGATCAACACAGAGCTTTTCCAGTGCGGTTCAGAGATGAAGAGCAAAGCTCCCGTTGAGCTGCCAATGAAGCTTTCTGCCAAGATCAATGTTGGAAAAAGAGTTTTGGAACTTGACATCCCCGCTTGTAAAAATGAGTTTGAACTCATTTCATTCAGCTCCAATCTGTATGCAGTCTCAAGGAACATTGGAGATCCAGAATCCCCTAAAAGGACACCAATGATACCTGATGAATTTAACTCCCAACAGCAGCCAACACCAAACAACTGGTGGCGAAAGGCAAATATGTGTGCCAAGAGCAGCATGTATGGAGTGGGTGTCTGTGTGGACTATGACATCAGGAGACAGTATTTTAACAACGAATACCCCCTCTACTCTATAATGGGATTCACCCATGCGGCCATCAGAGTAGTCCCAGCTGAGGCGACCAAACCTGTGGAGAAAATCCACTTGGAGGTTCAATGCAAACCCGCCAGTCATCCATTGACCATCCGCCATCTGTATGAGACTATGAGGAGGATTGCACAGGAACGATCCCAGGAGCAATCAAATTCCGCATCAAATGAACGGGAAACCCGTAACAGCCAAGAAATCATGATGGATGCCACAGCACCTCAGCCTGTGGTCAGCATCAAAGCCATTGCCATGAGTGGTAACCAGAACCTTGAGGGTTTCGATGTGACCCTGTACAACCCATCTGAAGGAGACACTCTGAAGGCCCAAATGATCATGTCCCATATCGGAGACGCCGCCAACTGGAAGATGTGTGTCGACGCTTCTGCACAGTCTCCTGCTAATGTTAAGGCAATGATTAGTTGGGGAGCTCAATGTAAGCCCTACAAAATATCGGTGATGGCTGCTGCTGCACAGTCCCCTGCTCCCAGGCAGACACTTGAAGCCAAAGTAGAGTGGGCCAATGTGCCAGAAGAGATGGTGAATTACTGCTCCAGAATGGAAAGATACATCCCAGGCATGGCTTTGCTTTACGGCTTCAACCAGACATCTGAGAGCAATGCCAACCAGGAGGTTTCTGCATCAATTGTATGTGCCTCATCCGACAGCATTGATGTGACCATCAAACTTCCAAAGTATACAGTCTTTCGTCAGGCTGTTCCACTTCCATTTTCATCTACCAGTTTCTGTATGGAAAACACAGAAAGAAACGAACAAGCCTAAAAATGTAAGGACATCAGAGCACAGATGGGAGCCAGATGCCTCGTCTCACAGTGATAACAGCGCGACCAAAAGCTCACCACAGTGATGAAACTGAGGAGCATGAAAAATGTATCAGCAATCTGTTAGATGTCACCAGTTTGGAAATAACCTGTAAAGGTCCTGATTTATTAATTTGAATGCATGTTATTATTTGAACACCATCAACTGAACTGTGTGAATTCGTACCTACGAGTACGCTCACTGTGCTTGAGTTACACTTTGTTTTTTCTGATTCTGCTACAATAAATGTTTGTGCATCCAGAAAAAAAAATAAAAAAGGAAAAGGGGCTCTCTCTGTCTCTGTGAGAGAAAAAAGGTGGGGGCCGAGTGAGCCCGCGGGGCCGAGTGGGTCCGCGGGAGCGAGCGTGTATGCTGTATAGAGGAGAATGAGGAAGAAGGGAGTGTGAAGGAGCGAGTGAAAAAAGTAACCGAGTGTTTGGTGATTTTTTATTATTTCAGAGGCTCTGGGTAAGAGTTTTGACTATATTGATTTAATTCTGTGGTTTTGGAGTTGGTGACTTTAGCTGTGAGAGTTGTGAAAAGAGCAGGTTTTTCTTTTGTTGTGATGTTAAGTATAAATTGAATAGACTGTGAGTAATCGGTGTTTTTCTGCCTAGTGTGCTGCGTGGAAGACACAGAAGTGTAGAAATGTTTGTGGTTCATCTTTGTTTGACGTTTTATATAGAGTGGGTTGATTCAGGGTGATTTCTCCCGTTTAAGGGAGGAGTTGGATTGTGGGTATGTTAAAGCTTTGCTGTAGGGGTATGAGTGTGAATTTGTGCTGGCTTCACATGTTTAAATGAATGCATAGAAGTTTGTGAGTGAGAAATTGTTATGGTGGGGTTTAAAGTTAGTAAAGAGTTAAATCAACCCTCCTCAAGAGTTCAATAATTTAGGCAGTTATGTTTATACGAATACTAAATGTATGTTTAGTGTCCTCATACAGGTGTTTTTTCTTAACCTGGAAACCTGAGTACGGCAGCAGAAGACAGGCCAAGCTTTGGCTAAAAATTCACGGCTGGACACCAGAGTTGTCCCTACCCCTCCCGGAAAAAAAAAGAGAGAATGAAGTTTTAGGCAGGTTTTTCTCGCTGAACTGCTCTGGGTGCTGTGTCCCTGAATCTCACCAGTGTTAACCTCTGGCGGAAGACATGGAGAAAAGGAAAAGATGTTCCTGGTAAATGACCGAAACAAATAAAACCACACACAACCAGAGAAAGGTATGAGAAGTGTGAGGAACAGACACATGTGCGTGTTAGAGAAATGCCTCATTTGAGAAGAAGTTAAATTAACCCATACACTGCATTTCGTTGCCCTGTACCTGTGCATGTGCAATGACAATAAAGTTGAATTCTATTCTATTTTATTCTATATACAGACGCACCCATACATGCAATGAAGAAACAGCTTACATACATGTGCACGTACATGCAAGATTAAAGTAGCGACACTTAACATACACCTGTTTTTAAATGATATAGTTTATACATGACTGACAAATAAACTCTCTGGGTTGCAAGACAACAACTTAACGTCAAAAGACAAAGACACTGGTCTGATGATTAAGTGAGGATACGACAAATTTAGTGGTTAAATTGGGATATGTTTTTGTTGATTGTTTAAGACAAATGACTACTGAATGATAGAAAATTCCTTTTTAGGTTTCTAAACAGGATCTTAAGAATTTTAACACGTACCTGTGTTGTCCTGTCAACTTGGGGGGTTATGAGTTGATTATGTGGTGAGAAAAAACAAAAAGGGGGGAAAGGAGACCCCGTTGTTTCTCCCCTCTCTGGATAACACAGCCAACACAGCACAGCTAACACAACATCATTTTCCTGTTCGCCTGTTTTGTTTTGTTTTTGTTTTTTCTGAAAGCCGAAGCTGACCTGGACTCCTACCCTCCCCTCTACCATCGTTGCCCTCTCCGCGACCATCTTTGACCCTTTGACCCCTGAAGGCCACAGCAGCTGGACTCACAACAACAACTTGAGGATGTCAACAGTGCTGCAGAAAACAATCTCATGCAGCGGAGATGGAGAACGCTAAAGCTTCAGCTGACAAAGCTGTGACGAGACGCACATTAAGCCCGGAGGAAAAGGGAGGGTGAGCAAAAGAATGCTGACCTCTGAGAAGAGCCGAACAGCAGAGCTGCAGAAGGCCGTGGAGCAAAATAAGGACAACATAAATAGACTCCGATCTGACGTAGAAGGAAAAGACTCTGAGGTTTTTGCCCTCAGTAAGAGCTCAAGGCATCAGAGCAGAAACTGAGCATGGCTCCGGAGGAGCTGGCTGCTAATTGAACCCATCACTCAGATTTGGAGTTTCACGTACAGGACTTGTAATCAGGCGGAAGCTTGCTGGAGCAGGAGGTCGCCAGACCTGATGCAAAGCTCCAACAGCAGGAGCAAGCCCTGAAGGAGCTACAGAAGCAAAAGGGTCAAGTTACAAGGAGAAGATGCAGGCAGCTGCAACAACGGGTGAAAACAGACCCAAAGAGGAGGGGAGGACCCCAGGGCATGCTTCAGGCCGCTGGTTTACCTAAACTACAGAACAGGAAGGTGATGAACACAAACATACACCAACACACGAACACACACTTCTGCATGCGCCGACTTAGAATGAAGAGAAACACACAAATGAACACTTATGCACTCGTTGAGGGAGTGAAAACTGATACATACCCATGCACCAAAATCAAAATGTTGATTTATTCACTAAGAAGTGACACATAATGCTCCAGCTGCTGCAATGAAGAATGCTTTATTAACAAAGGCTCAATGCTGCACACAACAAATCCAAATACAGAATCTGTTACAATAATAAGCCCGGAGGGCATTTGTGTGGTCTGGGGAGCAGGGTCCGGAGCGGTTTGGTTATGAAAACGATGCCCGTGCGAGATATCTGGGGCTTAAGGCCTCGACTCAATTGTTTACTGTACACCAAAAAGAAAAGAAAACAGCCTGAGCAGTGATGCAGAGTGAAAACGATGAATTAACAGTGTGAGTCTTATTTCAGAGCGCCACATCATTGTGATGGAGATTTAATAAAAGGAGGAACACACGGACAAAGAAGAAGAGAAAGGGGGGGGCAGCCCTTGAACACGATTGCCTGAGGTATTAAAGTTCTGTACTAAATTCTGGTTTCCAGTGTGAGAAAAGTCACGCAGTGCCAGTAGTAGAGCTAGGTTGAGTGATGATTCTAAATTACTGTAAGTAAATCATCGTACACCCGTTCAAGTTTCATGATAACGGGGATCTAGACTTTGTTGAACTCTAGGCAATTTGAACAGCTAAGATTTGAGTGACCAAGTAGCAGTTGAATAAAAGTCATTGAATAAGTGTTGAAATAAACAGGCAGAATTAAGAGAATTAAAACATTTCAAGAGCTCAAATTACTTAATATGGAAACGGTTCTATTTTGTTTCACGAACGCAAAACATATAGGTTTAGGAATAGGAAAAGGTTGAGGTGGTGTTGATTTGACTCTGTGTAGGTTTAGGTGGGTATTTTTATTGATGGGAGGAATATTCAGTGACAAGTCCTAAGACCCGGGCGTTGGTATTTTTGTTTTTGTTATCTTTTATTTTATTTTGTTTTATATTTTGAACAGTGCACTGATTTTTGTTTGTGAATCTTTTCTTTAAGCAGATCTGCACATCGGAAATTACAAGCATTACACGTCGGCGAGAAAATTGTTGTAAGTGAGTTTCTCCGCATTAAAATTGGCTCTGGAGGAAACCACTTATGGGGACAATTAGAAAATGAGAGTCCCGGCCCAAAAAAGGATTCAGCGAGTTAATCCGATCTCAAGTTCTTCTTTTTCTTTTTGAAATGAGCTCATTTTGCTGAGGGCGGAAATCTAAATGCGGCGATGGTTTCCACTATCAGCAAAGAAAGAAAAAATGGATGAATGAATGAATGGATGAAAGACTGGAAATAAAACAAACGGACTGACTGGTAAAAGCTGACAAGACTTGACTACGACTTAAGGTTAACCTCCACCGAGATAGAACAAGAGGGTGGATGAATTTATGTGTGATTCTTTTTACAGGAAATCTTTTTATAGCACCTCTGGAATGTGGATGTGCTGCTAATGTTTGCTTTGCTGTGTTAAGAATGTGTGAGGAGGGTGCAGTAGAAAACAGACAAGTGACATGAAAACAAGTAATAATAACAAATAACAAATTTGGGGACAGTTTGACATAGAGCTCACTAACTGGCCAATTAGGGAGCTCTTGGTAGGGATACACAAGTGGAGTAACATTGCCCAAAGGGTGAATAAAACAAATTGTGGCAATAATAGTGATTTAATGATCAGAGAAATCCTGAACATGATACTTGTCTGTTGTGCTGAATCTTTTATTACTCTTATGATTTGCAGGTGGTTGTAAATAAGCTGTTTGCTTTAACAGGTTTGCTTTTTAGCTGAATTGCAAAATACAACTAGAACGATTAATTGAGACTAATCGCAACTAACCTGAAACTGAGGAGGTTCTATATAAGGAAGAATTAAAACAGGTATAAAATGCATCTGATCTTTAATTGCAGGTGGGACCATGAAGATTTTTTGGTACATATTGCAGGTTGTTGCTCATTATAGAATTTGTGCTCAGCTTCATAAGGCAAAAAGCTATAGCAGGGGTCTATGATTTCGTTTGTGTTTTAATGATTTAGGTATGGCAAAATTAAAGGTTTCTAGTCAATTTAGGGAACCAGTGAGAAGCATAATTAGATGATCAGAAACTGAGTACTAGACTTAAACTTAAGTTAGAATTAAGAATGCCCAATTTGTTTGAGGTCTGTTGTTCACTTTTATACACACATTGCAAATGTGCTTATAAGGAGCTGGCACTTAGTCTGTGAAGGTCAAAAGCTTCATCCGACAACGGATCGGATTGATATATTGGAGCTATTGACTTCACGTGAAGAGGGTTAAATGCATGCACGCTTACACACATAGAATCGGAATCAGAATCAGAATCAGATAAATCAGTCACATAGGCATAGCATAGGATTGGAATGAACAAAGTCAACAACATTAGGTTAGGAGAGCCAGCGAGGGAGATGTGTTGGCTTTCTGTCTCTTGCAGAGAAAGGAATAGACACCAGAACAATGAGGTCTCGGGGAATGCTTGGATGAGACGTGAGCGGAGAGGCGTCAGGGATCATCTTGAGCAGAACAGCGGAAATGGCACAGAGAGCTGTACTACTGAGCTTCCAGGAGAAGGAGGGAGCGTGCCAAGCTCCGGAAGTAATAGTTCTGTTTCCGGTGGTCTCAAGGTGAATGAGCCGAGGGGAGCTCAGGGAAAAACTCATTCCAAGTCACAACACGGGTGGTAAAACAGAGGCAGAATAATCCTCTGCAACGTGGCTAGCTCACTCAGTAGTCTACCTGGGGAGCTGAAGAAAGAAGAATCCGAGGGCGTTTCTTCGCTCCAAGAGGAGGTGGCAAAGAGGCCTGAAGCGTGACAGGCTGAGACTCGAGTCTGAAGCTAAAAGAACAGCTGGGTTGTGGGAAAATTGGAAAACAACGGAGGTGTTGGGGTTGATAAGTGTCATAACGTGTTTGTTTGGTTTGGAAACAAATCCTGGTGTGAGTTGGGCTGGCAAGCCAGCCCAAAGAGGAGGAATGTGACCAGGAGATATTTTATTTTGTATTCTCATAATTAGTTATCATTGATTAATCATTTACCATTGTGGAATCTGATGACAGTATAATCTTTGTTTTATATCTATGGTAATCTGAGTAAAGATTAATGTATGCATATTATCATCATTGTAATCAAGTCTCAAATGGTATCCACAGCATTGTATTCACCGTCCATAACTGGAGGGTCCAGCAGGACCTTGTTCTAATTCATTTGCAGGCCTACATCAGAACATGCACATAGAGAGTTATGTAAACACGCACCTTCACCCTTATTTACACAGGGAGGTCATGTCAGGACATTCTCTAGTTGGACACACAGGCTCACAGAACTGCACAACATGACATGTCATACACTTCTATTTCTCTAAAGTATCATCTGATGTTTGTATAAGGAGAACTTTGGACTATGGGGAGACTGTTATCATTTCCAGTAAGGTCTAACTGTGTGATGTCATCATGGGTTTATATAAGGATGGGGAACGGTCCACTCTTTGGAGATCTGTGGCTGTACGCTTGTCTTCCCATGCTTCTGTCTTAGAAGTGTGTAATAAAATCACTATTTTTGTCACCTACACGGACTCGGCTGTTTTTCCTTCTTACCCAAACTGAACCAGACGTAACACTTTTTAAGACAAAGTCCCACGTTTGAGTCCTGCCCTGCCACACTAGCCGTGACACGTGGCCTTGACTACTCTCTCTCCTCATGTCGCTTGCACACCTTTCTGCTAGTATCTCTGGTGGGAGGATCTAGGACATGAGGGAGGAGTCGAGAAAAGGAATAGGTTGAAGAGGTTGTGGAGTTTGGGAAATGAGAAAAGGGGGAATCACAAAGGAGGAAAGACAGACAGGAAGCAAAAGCACAGGGAAGTAAAACAAAGACAATTATGCATAGCGAAGAAAAGACGGGGAACTATCCTGGAAACAATTACACAAAATATTAGAAGCATAAGAAAAGACTATCAATAAAATAAAAATAGGCCCCAAAACTCAATAAAAACTAAACAAAAACTTGGGAGAACACGACACTACAGGGATATCATATTAATGGACTGTACTTGATGTCTAGGTGTATTCACTTGTTCTGGCTGTCATGGTATGAGGCATATCTGTTGCTTTAACTGATGCCCCTGCACCAGCAGCCCAGCCTTGTGGGCTTTATATTCATAACCATATCCTGGCTTGAAGATAAGTGTCAAACACTTTGACAGTGTCAAGTAGAAGAACCCAGTGTGATGAACTCCCACACCCCAAATACATACCATGCACCTTTCATCTTTGTGAAAAAAAATCAATAGTGTGTGTCCGCTGTGAGTTTGCAGCTTCCTGAGTAAACCATGGGTGAGTCTAAATGTCTAAATGGGTGGACATGTTTTTTCTGTCGTGGCTAGGGACAGTACAGTTGAATCAATCCCCCACCCCCAGGCACAGAACAGCCTCGGGCTATTAGATGGGGAGCTCTTACTGTCAGACCCCAAGGGTTAATAGTGCTGACAACAGCACTCGAGCACTTTGAATCAGATGCTCAGATTAGTCTTTATACTGTTGTGTATAACTAAGTTCAGCTAAAATGTTGAGGAAAGGCTAACAATTAGCATGCTAATCAGCGCTGTCGGAGCTTCACTTTGTACTCTACTCTTGCTGACATTATCACAGCACAGCAGAATTCATAAAGCATGTTGGTCAGAGCCTCAGCTGCTGCCATAGCTTCAGTGCAGTAAGCTCAAGCAAGACTTTTGGATTCTCCAAATATATACACTAACAGTGACTTAATTGCATTTTGACTTTTTGGAGAAAGTGTGATGAAATCCAGAGTAATCTTGAGAGTCTTGTGGATGTTTACAAGGTGCAGTGAACAGTTCATATGCTGGTCAATTCTTTTCTTTCAATGGCACATATTTTTGAAGTTTATAATGAGGGCACAAGGGGAACGATACTAATCTAGCAATACAGATCAAATAAAAAACAAAGAATGTAGCATCATATGAAAACCCAGTTAGAATTAAAAGAGTCACTGAGACAGCTGTGCATAAAAAAGCCTTGCTGCGTCTACTTCACCCGGTGAATCTATCCCAGCTGCTCTGTCACAGTAGAAAGAGGACCTACGTGTTAAGAGTGTGTTACTCATTCAAAACCAACTCTGCCAGTGAAAATCCCATTACCCAACAATGTATTGTCCAGGTGGTCCAGTAAAGCCTCCAAAAATCTGAATTACTAAAGTGATTTTTAGAGAATTATCAATATAAAAGAAAATAACTGAGGAACGTGGGGGAAGATTGTGGGGACATTTAAAATGTAATCATACACTGAATCGTTTTCACCAAATGAATTCTTTCATATGACCTGAAACACATTTATATACAGTATATATAAACCTTGGGCTGCAGTTCCACACACCAAAACAGAGCCCTATCTAATGAAGACACACATACAATCTTTCTTTTAGTATTTGCATATGAACAAAAAAAATTACAGCACATAGAAAATTTGAATAACAGCCCAAACAAACCAGACTTCAAAGTGTGTGCACTTTGGAAACATGTAAGGGTAGAAACAGAGGCTACAGTCCTGCAAACCTGACTGCTTTTGTGGCCTGTTGGAGTTCAGCATCTGGCTGCTGATGATTGCAAAGAGCCAAATTTCGATATGCACACTATTTGATCATGCTCTTGTCCTTGCTTGTAATGAAAATAAAAGTAATGTCCACGTCTCTATTGCTCAAAAGTTATAGACCAATGCACTTGAACTTAAACCAGCAGATTACAATACACGTACACAGCATGAGAAAGGAATATGAGTTAGATTTTTTTTCTTTATATTTTTTCAGATACCGTAAGTAGAGAGCTTTTGTAACACAAGTAACAACATGATCGTAACTATAATAATATAAATTATTATAATATAAAAATAAGATATGATTACAGTAACACGTTAGTTTGGAACTAATTACACCCAAAACTGGACAAACATGCAGCTTATGCAGTTGGCAGAAGTATATAAAACAGATTATCATAGTTGTTTTTGTGTGGCAGAGCATTTAGCAGCAACAGTTCAAGACTTTCAAGAGCTGATAGATGCGGTGCACTTATAATTTGTGCTCTCATAACAAGCAAGCGGTGACCAAAAGTCACCTTTACAAACAGCCTCCTGAAAGTTTGGCCACTTCTGGCATTAATAATGGCCCAGTACTCCATCCAGTTCTTCCAGTTCTCCACCACCAATGGAGTGGTTTGGGACAGATTCTGCTGTTGACAAGGTCAAGTATCATTGTGTAACTCTGATCAAATTTCTCACAGTGCTCACTCCAGCTCCTTGCATGGCTGACTACCATTGGTGTGGGTTTATTTATTTGTTTATTTATTATGGACTATTTCAAATTAATGGAAGATAATGACTGCCAGGCAGGTAGAACAGAGAATTTTGGAATATGCTTTGGAAAACGTTTGACAGCAGGGTGTGCAATTTCTAGTTAATGGGCCAAAATATGCAAAACCAGCCTGCCTCCTTATTAGTGCAAACAACATCATCACATTATAAAGATGTGTTGACATTTCTATTAAACTTTTAGTCAGCAGTTTGCATTTATTGCCTCAGGATTAGAGGCACATTCTGGGTACATAAACAATACATAAAACAAGCATCCAATATTCCCCACTCAATACTGGAACAGCTGTGGAAGAATATGCAATACATGTTTAAAAATACATTCTATGACACTGGAAAATGATTTCTGTTTTAAAATATGTAACAGAATCATATGATGATTACAAAGAAATGGGTATGACAATAAAGCTGTAAAGTGGGGGTATATACAGTTGTGGTCAAAAGTTTACATACACTTGTAAAGAATATAATATAATGGCTCTACCGAGTGTCCCGTTATTTCTAAAACTCTGATTTTTCTCTGATAGAGTGATTGGAACAGATACTTCTTTGTCACAAAAAACATTCATGAAGTTTGGTTCTTTAATGACTTTATTATGGGTTAACAGAAAAAAGTGATCACATCTGCTGGGTCAAAAATATACATACAGCAACATGAATTAGCAATTTTGGTGACTTACAAAGTTGTCAGTGAACTGAGCTTCATAGCATGGCCTCTTAACTTCTTGTGAGTGATTATGAGTGACTACAGCTGCTGACTTCTCTTAGGCCAGTTAAATAGGGCTCATTGGATACAAACGCCCACAAACGCTACAATGGGAAAGTCAAAGGAGCTTAGCATGGATCTGAAAAAGCGAATTATTAACTTGAACAAGTCAGGAAAGTCACTTGGGGCCATTTCAAAGCAGCTGCATGTCCCAAGAGCAACAGTGCAAACAATTGTTTGTAAGTATAAAGTGCATGGCACTGTTTCGTCACTGCCAAGATCAGGAAGAAAACGCAAGCTATCACCTGCTGCTGAGAGAAAATTGGTCAGGAGGGTGAAGAGTCAACCAAGAATCACCAAAAAGCAGATCTGCCAAGAATTAGAAGCTGCTGGAACACAGGTGTTATTGTCCACAGTCATACGTGTTTTGCATCTCCATGGACTGAGAGGCTGCCGTGCAAGAAGGAAGCCCTAGTTCCAAAAGCGGCACCTTAAGGTTCGACTGAAGTTTGCTGCTGATCACATGGACAAAGATAAGACCTTCTGGAGGAAAGTTCTGTGGTCAGACGAAACAAAAATCGAGCTTTTTGGCCACAATGCCCAGCGATATGTTTGGAGGAGAAAAGGTGAGGCCTTTAACCCCAAGAACACCATGCCTACAATCAAGCATGGTGGTGGGAGTATTATGCTGTGGGGCTGTTTTGCTGCCAATGGAACTGGTGCTTTACAGAGAGTAAATGGGACAATGAAGAAGGAGGATTACCTTCACATTCTTCAACATAACCTAAAATCATCAGCACGAAGGTTGGGTCTTGGGCACAGTTGGGTGTTCCAACAGGACAATGATCCCAAACACACATCAAAAGTGGTAAAGGAATGGCTAAGTCAGGCTAGAATAAGGGTTTTAGAATGGCCTTCCCAAAGTCCTGACTTAAACCCCATTGAAAACATGTGGACAATGCTGAAGAAACAAGTCCATGTCAGAAAGCCATCAAATTTAACTGAACTGCACTAATTCTGTCAAGAGGAGTGGTCAAAGATTCAACCAGAAGCTTGTGGATGGCTACCAAAAGCGCCTAATTGAAGTGAAAATGGCTAAGGGACATGTAACCAAATATTAGCACTGCTGTATGTATATTTTTGACCCAGCAGATGTGATCACTTTTTTCTGTTAACCCATAATAAAGTCATAAAAGAACCAAACTTCATGAATGTTTTTTGTGACAAAGAAGTATCTGTTCCAATCACTCTATCAGAGAAAAATTAGAGTTTTAGAAATAACGGGACACTCGGTAGAGCCATTATATTATATTCTTTACAAGTGTATGTAAACTTTTGACCACAACTGTAACTCAGGGAAAAACTGGACATGCATTCCAGATCCAACAAAAACACATAAATTAATTCTTTTAAAATAATAATAAATGTCTTTTCTTTTTTTTTTCTTTGAAAACAAAGAATTAAAAATCGTCTAAAACCACATAAAGGCATTTTGTAAGCTAGGGGTAAAGTGAAATAGTTTGGAAAAGCATAAGATACGAAAAAGAAAACTTGGGCAACTTCAAAAGGTGGCTTTCATGGCCTTATGTAAAAAGATGTGGCTACACCTTTTTACATAAACATTGAAAAAGCAGCAGTATATCGAAAAATGTATACATGCCAAGTTTTCAGATAATAGCTCTTGGGGAAATCACCTTGTTGATGCAGAAATACTATTTTATGCCTGTCAACCTGTTTGTGAGGCTTTATTCTTAGATTCAGATGAAGAAACATAGAGAATTTGAATGTTTGAATGTTTTCTAATAAAAAACGTGCCTAAAGAAACAATTTAAAGTGAGCTTTTTGCTAAGTTGTCTCTTATGTAGAGACATGACACTCTTTCATCTCTTGAGTAGGATGCCTTTTTTATGCTTGAATAACTGATGGGTCAGTGTTAAGTGGCTTAACAAACAAACCAAAGGAAACACAAAACATTCTCCTAAAAATGGTTATGTACAAGTGAAAAAGTAGCCAATGTCCAGAGGAAATCTAACCTTCAGAAAGCCTGGAGAAGTAATGCTCGAGACCACTTTTAAAAATGATAAGAACGTCTGGATCCTTAGAAGCAAAATACAAAGAAGGTATATAAATAGTCTTTTCTTTATTCTTCTTGATACAGTGACAGGAACATTAACAACTACATGTCTTAGGTGTCAGATGTCATGTTCCTATTCAATGTTAAAAGGGAAACAATCATTAAAAAGTAGTAGTGTTTTTACAAGTTTATGATTGGTAATCTTCACAGCTATCTCTAGGCTGGGTGTGGTCAGTTAGTCAGCAAGATATAAACCAATCAAATCAATAATTATTGTCAAATGCTGCCATGAAAGAAAAGTATGATTTAATGAAGACTTGAAACACTTTTCAGCCAAGTTCTCAGATCGAATGGAAGATCATACCATAAACACTGCTATATCTGGTCTAAAAGTCCTGCTCGATGCATTTTTCTCACCACATTTATCTGATCTGTAATTCTACAATCCCGTGCATTAGTGTGTCTGATTCACCGTTCAACAGGAGAAAGAATTTTTGAAAGGTAGTGTTAAAACAGTGTGGCTGAATAAAAGATTGACTTGAGTAGTAAAAATGCGAAAGACACGTGTTTATCACAGCAGCAGTCATGTCACGGCTGAATAAAGAAAATCATTGTGAAGTCACAGAGGAAGCCATCTGTTCAGACAGCATCTGCAATTTTCCCCAAACGTTTTAGCTGGGACACAAGCAGGTGGCAGGTTCTTGACAAAGTATCACCGTGTGATACTTTATAATTTCGACAAAACTTTTCAAATCGAAAAATCTCCCATTGAAAACGTGAAGGCAACATTTATGTGTCTTCACCAGCTACAGCGTTTTCTGTTTTTAATTCATACAAATCCTCCAATTGTCTCCTAGCTGTTTTCCACAGCCCACTCTAATCTCCTTGGCACGCAATTATATCGATTTTTATCTGTAATTTGTCTTTTTCTTCAAATACTTTGTCCTTGTCTTGTCTCTTATCCCCTCTAATAGAATTCTGAAGTTACCCATTAAGGTGCTCTTGTTTTTCCGGTTGTTATCTGATGTTTCTAGCTGCCTCTCTGCCTTCATATGTGCTTCACTTTTTCCAAATCAGCTTGTCGTTTCCTCTCAGATTTCTATTCTTTTTCTCATTGTTTGACGTAATCCGTGGCTGTCTGTGTCAGTCTGAACATTTTGTGCCAGTGGCTTTAACTTTCCCATGTCTGCCTCAGCTGTTCCACTTTCCTGCTCTTCTGCTCCTGACCTTTAGCACACACTAATGGTTGTTGCCCAGAAGGTCATTTCTATTTCCTCATTTTGATTTGAGGGGTTTTTTAACACCTGGATTTTCTCCCAGGTAGTTCTTAGTTAACAAGGAGGAGCAGAACATCTTAGTGCCTGCCAACATGCTCAGTAAGCCCTCCTAGGTCGAGGTCTTGGATTTGATTTTATCCCAGTCCCTCTGATTACTGGGAGACATTTTGGTCCGTGCTTGTGTTGTAAACTGAGAAAAAGAAAATGATGTAGTAGTGACTGCAGCGTATTTTATTTTTTCTTTTATTTTTTTATTTCACTGAAGTTTTGAAAACCAGAGATGAGATTCCTTTTAATCTGAGATGATTGTTGTTCAGTTGTTTTTCATATCTGCTGCACAGAGAGATTAGTGTCCCTGGTATATTGTACAGCCGACTGCAAAATTGCAATGAACACCCAAAGTCACACATCTCTGCCCTTTTTCTTTTTGCTTTTTTTACAGAATAATATCCCACTGGTGGAAATGGCAGTTATCAAGCTGTGCCTGTTCAGCAAAACTTTATGTACATGGCAGGAACTCATTTAGGAATAACTAAACTCCCATTTTATGATCTGTATCAGTTATGTAGTTAACTCGTTTTTATTGCAGTATATCTGTATTATTATCATACTGTGATAGCCTACATATTGTGTCTTCTTTATGTATTGTCCTAAATGTCCTGCACAGCTGTTTGGTCAGAACAGATACACTCAGCAAGACAAAACAGACAGTTGGTGCAGTGTTACATTCACCAAGACTTTACAGGAATGAGACAGTAATGTTCACATCCCTGCACAGATTGCTTCTATCTGTTGTTCAGTTTTTCTTTTAAGACGTGATTCAAAAGCTGCGTTTCACAATGACCATGTCCACTAAGAGTCAGTAAGGCAGGACAGATACCCTGTGCCTATGCCGTTGTCATCGTCCACGATTAGGCTTGTGCAGTAGTGTGCCTACGCTGCCCTGCACTAATAAGTGAAACTGAGCTAGTCATGATGGCCTTGGAGCTGATAAGTAATTCATGTCAAATGTCAAAATACATGGACATGGAATTTTTGTGTTGAGTAATTTTACAGATGAGGTTTAAAGAAATGGAAATGGGAATAAGGTTTTCACATGCATAAAAACCAGACACATTTCGCTGACATCAGTGTCTAACATTCGATAATTTGCTTTAGATTGTGTACTACCAATATGAAAATGTTAATCTTATTGTGTTAATCTACAGATCTGCATTTCAGAGAGTCCTGATTACAGGATGAATAACTCATGCCAGTGTACTGATGATTTAAAAAGGCATTCAATTTGCAATTGTAAGAATATAAAAATAAATAATAAAAAAAAGTTACAGACATGGGTGGCTTATTATACTGAATAAAACTGTTGCTGAGGGGGGTTTTTTTGGACTGAGAAGTAAGCCTTTTAGCTTTGGCTTTGAATTGCTTATCAACACCAACTTATAGTGCATTATTGCACTATTGTTGAGCAGCTGAAAATGCCTAATAAAACGTCAGATTTTCAGACAGAGAGGCTTTTTCACCCCCCAAAAAAGGGCAGGTCAAAAAGGGATTTTTGAAAGTCAGAAATGTCAGCACTTAGGCAGGTAATCACCGAGTTGCTGTTATGAAGCGACCGCTCCACCAAATGCAGCTGAATACATTGTTGCCATTTCATAGATGGCACCATCAAAATCTTTACTGAAATGAGACTTTGAGTGAATTTTGAAAGATAAAAAAAAAAGTGCAGAGGATGAAGCAGTTGAAGTAACAAATAACAAAAATTTAAAAAATGTAATCGTGGTACTGGAACTGAAGTTCATAAATGTAAAGAAAGGATGAATAATGTATTCCAAACTTAAAATATGGTATTACCCTGTGAAACAAAGAAAAACAGGTCGCTGGGGGATTTGTCACTGCGCATGCTCAGATATGTGCTGAAGTTCATTCTAATGTTCAAAAAGACATTTGAGTCAAGACCCCAATAAGACATGGAGAGAGTTAGAGTAACTTAATTCTCCTCCTGATTGGTGTTTGTGGCAAACTGAACTCTTTCAGTAGTGTGTCACAGAGAGAGGGGGAAAATTTAAAGCCAGCAAAATGAGTGTTAAGGATCCAGTAGTAACTACTTGACACCTTAAGGTTAATAATAGTCGTGTGCGCACACAGCCAGCAACACAAACCAAAAGCATAACTCCTCTGAGAAGTGACAAACAAAACAACATGATCTCCAAAAATCTCATGCAAGCAGAGGAAAAACAGGACCCCAGGGCTCCTCTACTGTATACAGGCTGCCATAGAACTTTCATAATAGCTGCCAGTGCAGCTGACTGCTTTACCATCTGTCTGGACAATGAAGATGACGTTACTTGAGTAAAACTAATGAAAACAATGATGTGTGAGGCTGCAGTGACACATTGTAATATGTTGACTGATTACTCGGGATATCTTCCGCAGCAGTGGTAATATCTTTTCCCTGTAGCACTGACAAGGCAACAAAAAGCAGCAGTGACATCCCTCCTTACGAGCGCCTCATATCTGCAGTTTATGTGGTGAAACATTTACTTCATCTTTGCTGCGATGCAGGCATCAGCGTTGTTAACAACAGACATTGTTGCAGGCTTGATTGTCAACACATTGAAGACTTACAGAGTTAGGGTTAGCAAAAAATTACGTGTTTGTGCATGAAAGTGATGGAGCAACTTCTATGAGAAAAGCTCCTTTTTTTACTTGCAGTGGGGAAAGTGTGATTAATATAATCATTAGTACTAACAGATGCAAAAGATCACACGTTTTATCAAGGCTAAAACCCCTTTACCTTCATAATCTCTCAGTGTCAGGTCATTAGCTTGTTAGCTAGCTTGTTAGTATTCTACACTTTTTAGCTAACACTTTCAAGCTAACTACTTGAAACTTCATATTTATCACCAATATGTTTTGTAGGCTGAACAAAAATCAATCAAGCTGAGATTGTGTTGTAGTGAATGACATACCTGAGAGACTGGAGTGTGCCATTTTCCACACAAATGGATTTTGATGAAGGTCATTTCACAGAATTCTCGTTATTTCTTTTTAACAAGTCATTAGTTTTTCTAAAAAAAAAAAAAAAAATTAAAGGGTTGTTTTTGCCTTGGAAATTAGTGCACCCAGTCACTTGTGTTCTCTCAGTTCACTTGAGTCTTTGCTAATGGAAAAAAATCAAAGTAATTTTTTTCCACTGTGCTGCAGAAACAGCTCTGGGTAAAGCATACCCAAAACTAAACGATTAATTCTTCATGATTTTCTATTCTACTTCAAATTCAAACTCATTTGATAGAAATAAAACACAGAGCATAGCTCATAACTTCAGCTCAACTCCTTCATTTACCTCAGAATTACTAGTCGTCAACTCGACCACCATATGCTCTTAACTCACATATCATTTATATTAATAAAGAAATACTGAGTGCTATAAAATTGGAAAATGTATTCTTTTAAAAAAGGTTTAATGGTAAAAGTTTAGCTGACTGTCTTTTATACTCTACAGGTTTAATTTTAAAGTTGACAAACTTCATATAACTCGCTGGAAGTTAAATGTAATTAGTCTGTATTTTTTTTAAAGTTTTATAAGATTTACTTCCACCTCCAGCAGAACTTCTCTTCTCAGACATCAAGAGGAACAATAGGTTGGCTGAGTAGTCTCCCATATGAGTTAGATTCCTCAACACAGACCGGAATCTAAGAAAGACGATCAAACAGAGACACATGAAAGAAGGTGGTTTAAGAATTTAAGAGATCCTGGCTTCATTCAAAAACTGATTCTGCAGGATACCTGTACTACCCAGTGGTAGGCCACTATCTCCCCCTATTGGAGATACACCGGTTTCACTGGAGAACAAGATCAAATAATGTGCAGCAGACCTTAATAAACTAATATATTGCCTTTAAACTGTAGATTAGTTTATAGATTACAATTTGCAGCAGCCACACTGAAGTGTGAAGAGGTGGTTGCAAGAGTGTATCTGCTATAGATTTAATAAATAAATGAATTTTAGCATGCATCAGTTTAAAGCAAAGTAAACCCCTATATATCAGACATGCCAGATGCTTATTTGAATTCCAGCCCATGCCTCAGTAACCCTTGAAGTACTAGCATAAGAGGCTCTCATGAGAGCCAGGTGGGAGAAGTGCTGCAGGCCTCCAACCTTACTCTAACACTAAATAGATGACTTCAGTTCAGGTAGGGGGCGGAGAACTGTTCCGAATAGTTAATGTTTCCTGCAAATATGTGGAAGTCTAAGAAGGGGTCCTCTGACTTTTTCTCTCGTCTGAAGTGTTTTGTTTTTATTCCGCTGTTACTTTGCAAAAAGGGACATGCGGTTCATGAGGATATTTCATGTATGAACCATGATGCAAAAACACCAAGATGGTATAACAGTTTTAGGTCTGCATTAAAGATTCATTATAATATTTCCTGCTAGAGGCATCAAGCACTAACATGCCAGGGTTAGGATATTAATAGTTTATCTCATGTACATTGAAAAAGAACCTCATGTACTAATTTAACACTACAATAAACAGTATTTTGATTGTTGTTAGGAAAAAGCAATAGAGAGAGACACTCTGGCTTATCAAATCTCTAAACGTCCAATATTATGCCTCAGATAAGCTTTCTCTTTTCAGCATTAAACGTCATAGACTTGGCGGTATGCATGTGCATGCACTGCGTGGACACACGATGTCTTCTTGCAGAGGGTCGCCGCCTCAGGTCTCGACAGAGAAAGTGAAGGAGACATCCTGCCAGCCACCATCACACCCCCTCACCCAGCAGTGAGCTGATTACATTTAGCTATAGCCTCTAGCTCATTTCCTACTAAACTCCACATCCCGACAAAAAAAAGAGCCCCAAACTACAATGAGCCGGAGCTCTCGGAGGTTAGAGGGTGACGCAGCCTGATGGAAAAATCAATAATGGCCCATGGGATCAGCAGGCGACAGGACCTGATGTAGACTTGGAATTTTTTTTTTTAACATAGGAGTCAGCTACCATGAATAAGCTTTAAACAGCGAATCCGAAACTGCCCATTAAACTCCAAGATAAGCATATTACACTATAATTAAGTCACAACAAATTCTAATAATTTCCCCCTTTAGCGAATTGCAAAATACATGATCCCGAGCGCGTTTTTTATAAAGATAGATTATGTGTTTGCCTTGAAAGTATCTACCAAACTCTAACCTGTTAACTGGCCATCAGTTTAGCATCTAAAGTTTAATGTGTGGTCCAAAAACAGCTGGGGATTGTGGAGCATGCAGAACTAGATAAACAGCCACAGTAGGGTCACCAAGAAATACTGACCACACTGACCAGCAGAGGACAGTCTCATCCTACATGGTATAAGGAACTCAAAGTGGGAGTCTGTTCAATATAATTCCCTAAAACATTATTCCTCAAGTTGTCATGTGTTATTTTTCTAATAAGGTATCTACTACTGTACAAGTAGCACCTGGCACATATATTCAGCTTTACATGTTAGTGTGATACTTGACCTTGGTTAACCTTTTATTAACTGTAATTAGTATCAGTAGTTTGCAGTCAATCAGTGGGAACATTCCTGAAAAAAAGTGCTGGTGTATGTTTTTAAGTGATGAGCACATCAAATAAAATCAAACAGCACACCACTGCATAGACTGAATCCATCATTCCTTTGGAAGTTGCTCGAGCGTTCTTTAAAAAAATAATCTAAGACTATCGAGATAATTTAAGGAAAGTTGATGCCTGAAAAAAATCTTCCACTTTCTTTGATTAAGAAAGATTTTCATTCTAGATATTTGAAACTTTCAGTGAAGCACGGCATCAAGGAGAAAGCAAGAAGATGAAAACAGTGCTGATAGCTACTGAACCTTTATGTCCACGGATATAGGTATATGAGTTTTAATTTGACAACACTGATTGATTTTGGATCTGTGAAACATCCTAGATTTATGATTAATATAGTTACAAAAAGTTAAATAACATATGTGCCACGTGGTATTATCAAATTACAAAGGTTATTCATTTCTGTATACCTGCTCAGGGAGTAAGAGGCTGTACAAATACAAATACAGATACCAAGTCTTATACTGTACAGTGAATAATCATTTTGACTGAGGCCTTTAGAGTCTGGTTTAGCATCCAATAGCCTTTCAATCCCACAAACCAAATCCCCCTCAAGTATCACAACAACAGAAGTGAGGAGATGTTCTCAACTTGTTTTTTGTGTCTGAATCTACCTTTGAAGGGGACAACTGGAGAAAATGCTGAGTAAGTGCATGTGGAAAAACTACAAAAAAAAAAAAGCAGGTTAGAAAAAAAATAACTTACTAAGCAGGCAATGCAAACTCAAAATGTCTCACCAAGGCTGTGCAGGAGGGGTAAGTGAACCCAAAAACAGTCTGCATCTTTGGGCAAGATACTGTACTCCGAGTTGTCCCAATGACTGTTATTGTCCGTGTGAATGATAGACAAAGTGCTTAAGTGTAGAAAAAAGTTAGTATAGAAAAACACTATGGAAGCACCAGTCCATTCATTTATTATGGACCTCAGTTGTGTAAACGTAGCATATGTGTTGTGCATACAGCATATAGAGCCGCCTCAGGAGTGTGTGGACAATCAGCAGAAAAATATTCTGTGAAAACATCTTTTATCCTTGTAAAAATTTGTTGTTGCTATTGCGACAAACTTCTTTTAGTCATATTCAATTTGGATTCTTTTCATTGCAGGTGTTACCAGAAAGAATGTAACGCTTTATAAGAAACCATAAAGTAAAACCTCACAAAATATTCAGGTGGAGAGACCTTAGAATTCAAAGATACTTTTGGAAACAACAAAACACTTTCAAAGTGTTAAAGGTTTCACTCTGACAGGATTCAACTGTGAGGATGACTTCACGCTGAAGACAGTTTTTCACCAGAATGTGTGAACTACATGCACTCAATTAAAAGTGATTACAGTGTGACTCCATAATAATCTACTTTTGTCCTCTTCTTGTGGCACAGCTCAATATTGCATTTTAAGACTTACATTTAGATTAATGAAGTCTCAAATATCTCAAATGAACTGACATTTTTCATCAGTATTTCTTTTCACAAGGGAGTTATAGTTATTTCTTGCTCTTCCATTTCTGCACTCTTAGCCACTGCAGCAGACCATTTTATCCACAGGAGAATTTAAAGTTTTGTGCCATCTTGTGTATTTTTGAAACACTACTGTTCTTGTGCATACTCCACTCCTTGAGCATCTCAGTTTCCAGTGGCCACATGAGCCAACACAGACTTATGAGCCAAGAGTGTTCTCCAAAGATACTTTAACAAACAGGGAAAAAACAGAGTGAGAGACAGAGGGAGGTGGGGGGAGGAGGAAGTTGGAGAAAAGAAAATCAAGAGTAAGACCACGAGCAGGATCTCTACAGTGCCTCTAGTGATTCTGTGTTCCCAGCACTATCACGGATAAAGAGAGGAAGGGTGAGAGAGACAGAGAGGGAGAGCGTGGTGAAGACTCGGAAGAATAAGGGTCAGTACAGGGTTTGTCTTTGAAAGGAGAGGAGCAATTCCTGCATGTGTGAGAGGGATCTGTGCATGTGTTTTGTTTGCTCATACTAATAGTTAAGGCCATTCTTTCACCGTGTGCACAGAGGACATATCAAAAATAAGCCACCGCCATGAGCCGGACCACCTTCTTTGAGGTAAGCCAATGCACAGTTTTACTGCTACTTGAATAAATGACACGGGCAACTGCCACTTCCTGATAGAGTGAGTTACTGAAAGGCACTTGACCAAAGGACTCTACAGAGTGATAAGAGGTGCAGCCAAATTTGGGGAAAACTTAACAAGGCTGAAAATATTACATGTTGTTCTAAAGGGATCGGAAAGTTTATAAAGTCCAAGTTTATTGTCCAGATAAGCTCAAAGCTGGTGGTGTTTCTATGATTTTTCTGTAGCCTTCAGTTTTGGCTTAAGGGCCTGACAAGCTTTAATGAAGAAGCAGACAAGTAATTTGCTGTAAGTGCAGCAGGCCTATGAACTCAAGCTAATTACAACATGCTCTGGGAAGTGTGCCATGCTCTCAGAAGCTGTTATTGAAAAAACTGAGTCACAGTGGAAAATATGGAAATAGTTAAGCTTCCAGTCTTTACAGTAAGACAGCCAGAAAATCCACCTTCACACTGACTGGACAGTTTTAAAAATGGTACTGATCCTCTACTTCTGATATATAAGAAAAAAGGAGGTTTTGCAGGATGGAGGCACATTTGCCGTAATGTTTAACTTTCCTTTAACTTCAGGCTGCCATTAGATTGGCACTACAATATTTAAGAGAGTATCTTTACCTTGATGCCTTGGAGGCTTTTCAGACGTACTTCATCCTTCACTTAGGAAACGTCATTTTCAACTTCATGAAACAGCCATTTAAGTAGTGGACTGTAATTTGTGTCTATTTGTGTGTAGTGTACAGGGTCAGACACACGTGAAAAATTTAAGACAAACTAAGAGGTGAATTACTGTCCTTGACTGAAAGAGAAACTGTCTAGATAGTCTGTCTATCTTATAAAACTTAAAAAAATTAAAAGTATGTGAGGGTCATGCAGGACATTTATGAAGACAGCGAGATAGTGGTGAGGTGTGCGCTAGGAGTGACAGATGGGTTCAAAGTGAAACTGGCTCTGAGCCCCTTCTTGTTTGCACTGGTGACGGACAGGCTGACAGATGAGGTCAGGCAGGAGTCTGTGGACTGTGATGTCTGCCGGTCACATTTTGATCTGTAGTGAGATTGTGAGGCAGGTGGAAACGTGTCTGAAGAGGTGGAGGTATACACTGAAGAGATGAGGAATTAAAGTCAGTAGAAGCAAGACAGAATACATGTTTTTGAATGGGAGGAAGACAGCTCACAACAACAGTAGCCTTGAGGGGATTTGTTGAACTGGTGCTATATAAATAAAACTGAATTGAACTAAACTGAACAGTGAAGCTATGAAGAGTAGAGGTGGTGAAAGGTTAATGAGTTTAAATACCAGCCATCCAAAACAACAGACAGTGCACATGAGAGGTGAAGGAGACCGTGCAGGTGAGGTGGAGCGGGTGGTGACAAGTATGAGGAGTGATTTGTAGCAGAAGGATGGCAGCAAGAGTGAAAGGGAAGGTATAAAGATGCTGGTGAAACCTGTTATGATATATTGTTTGGAGATGGCAGCACTAATAAAAAGAAAGGAGGCCAAGTTGGAAGTGCCAGAGATTATTAGATTTGTGATTAGAAAGGAAAATATTAGCATGACAGCTCAGGCTGAGCGGTTTGGAAACAAAGTTAGAGAAGGACATGCAGAGGAGGGACAATGGATATACTTGACAAAGGGTGTTGAATATGGAGCTGCGAGGCAGGAGGAAAAGAGGAAGACCACACACAGCAAAATCTCCAGTGTTAAATTAACACTAGAGAGTGTCTATATGGGTCCACACCTCTGAGTGTTAAATACAACACTGTTGAGTGTTAAATTAACACTTTTGACAGTGTTATATGTTTAAAAGTAACCTAGTCAGTTTTGAAGATTAACAATGGCTAACACTGAGCAGTGCTGTTTTGCTAACACTGGAATATTTCTAACATTTTGAGTTATTTTCCAGTGTTAGAAAATCAGCACTGCTCAGTGTTAGCCATTGTTAATCTTCAAAACTGACTAGGTTACTTTTAAACATATAACACTGTCAAAAGTGTTAATTTAACACTCAACAGTGTTGTATTTAACACTCAGAGGTGTGGACCCATATAGACACTCTCTAGTGTTAATTTAACACTGGAGATTTTGCTGTGCAGATTCAGGGATGAAGGAAGACATGCAGAGGGCTGGATGTAGCAGAGCAGATGGAGGAGGGTAGGGTGGAGATGAGCAGGTGTGGGGACCCCTAAAGGGAACAGCTAGAAGACGAAGAAGATTATGGATGAGAGTTTTCTCCAGTTTTATCAGTTAGTTATATTAGTCCAAAGACAATATGTGTTTGTTTTTTTTAATTAAAAAGCTGGCAAGCTCAGTTTCTCAGATTTTACCCAGCAAACATAAAATAAGTGTTTATTTAAACATTTACTTAAATTTCCCCTGCATCCCCAAGGCCTCTGCAAGCATGTGCATGTTCTGTACAACCTGTGCTGTCAGCACTGCCGCCCGCACAGGAGGACAGGAAATCCTAATGATCGGTTTTACAAAGCCATGGCACATCTGAGTGCACAGTGTGCAGCCCAACGACACCGTGATGCTCTTTACCAGCATGCTAATACATCAGCGTGTGCCACCAGAATGCAGCTGGAAAAGCTGGCAGATGGAAAGCAAAACAATCCCATCTCCCACGATGCGCTTTGCTGAGACATGAGCATGATTTGATTCCAGATCCCGCAAGCATCCTCACACATCGCAAAGAGTGAAAGGGTGAAATAATCATTTTATATATGGAACACTGAGGTTTGCAGCTAAACTTTTTACTTAAACCTCTGTATGAATTAAATGTCCTATAAAACTTCATTCACTCTATCCAAAGAGGCTGATGGCTTTTATGTTGAGCTTTTCCTCATCCTCATTCCCTCTGTTGTGACTGTGCACTCAGCAAATCTTCAGATACCCATTAGCGGGTTATTACACTGTCCAGTAAAGGAACCTATTTAGCTAGGACAGCTCTGCTGAGCAGCACAGTATGGAGTGCTTTCAGAGCAAATTGTGGGCCCACCCACCCACCCTCCTTGCATATGCTATACATCACCGCTGACATGGTCTAATTAAGATGAAAACAAATGTGTGCAAGAAAGCATATCACTAAGGACAAATGGACACACTTTGCAGTAGGTATTTTAGGAGCAGACGTGACCACATTTTATTTGAGGCGTTTATATTTTATTCAAATTGTGTTTTTACAGTGATGATTACATGTGCAACAATGTCTACCTTACAGCTGCAAGAAAGCAATACATAACTAAAAGTAGCAATAGAGTTTAATCTTGTGCTACTGTGATCAACAAAGCTGAAAAGAAATCTTAAATCTGGCTTTTACTCTGTGGGTTATATACATTATAAAGGTGCCTCATTTTCTTTCTTCAGGTGGAAGTTCTTGATGCCAAGACAAGGGAGCAGCTTTGTTTTCTAGACAAGGTATGCTGACATTTTAACACAATTCAAAGGCCCCCAGGATACGTCTTAAGTTTATAATTATGAATAAATAAGGACATGAAAATGACTTTTCAATCTCATTGACACAGTGCTTTGTATTTAGTGCTTGAGTCTGACATAAAGTTGAGTTTATACTGACTGTAAACTTTCTGTTGCATTAAGGTGGAGCCCCACTCGACAGTAGGAGACATAAAGAGCCTTTTTCACAAATCATGTGAGTGCCTATAATAGTAATGTAGCGCACAAATGAGCCTGTTTAGATTTGTTAGAAGCACATGTGGCTGTAATTTTGTTAGTCTTGCTGTTACCTAGAACCCTGTCAATAAATAGAACAAGACTTGAGTTATACTATAATTCAATAAAACACAGAAGATCAGTGCTCCTAGTTCTTTATTATCTTTCACTGCATGTTTACTGTAAACAAATCCTTCAACTTGTGGTTATTGGATAAAAAAACATTATTACACTATCTCTGAATGAAAAATCTTACAGTTCCTCCTATTAAATCTCTTCACCAGAGAGCTGTCCTTCTAAAAAACAATTTTTTATTTACTTCTCTGAAGCCCACAGTGCTTCTGTCATCAGCATGTGTCTGGTCAGAAACGTTACCAAATGTCTGCTGAGCCCAAGGCCATCGGCATCTATCAGAGTAGCAGAGCTCAACGTTATTCCATTGTGATCAATTATTTTTGGGCCTGAGGCCAAAAAACTGTGTGTGCGGTACCAGCTATGTCCAACACTGCGACTGTGTTTGTGTGTGCATACGTGCTCGTTTGATCGGCACAGATCCTCACTGGTATCCAGCAAGACAGGCCCTGAAGCTTGATCCAAGTAAGTGGCTGTGTTGTAAATCTAGCATTTAGTGTGTGTGTGTGTGTGTGTGTGTGTGTGTGTGTGTGTGTGTGTGTGTGTGTGTGTGTGTGTGTGTGTGTGTGTGTGTTTTATAGCATTAAACACTACAGAAGAAGACTGGTTACTCAGTTCAAGTTTCAAACTGTCTAAAATATTTGGACATCATTACCCACAAGTACCCGTATAGATAAGTATGAGATCTTTTTTCGTCGTAAAGGCCAACATCTCTACAAATACTCTTGATTTTAGTTAAAACTCATTTATTCATAGATACGTCTGTATTGGTCTGTATCCATCACCTCAGGTACTGCTGTTTTGCAATGCTACACTTACAAAACTGGGGTGGGACTTAAATACTGTATGTCTAGCTCAGTACATTTGAATCAAGCTGTGAATTTGGGTTTTGCAATAAATCAACAAAAACTGGAACGTAGAAATGTTTGGTCTGAGATTGTGTTGTACTTTCCAGGCCATAAACTTTTAGATACACATGCAAAATTGGATGCCACAATAAAGTCAAAGCTTTAAACAAGAAGCACTGTGAGAGCACAAACATCTTCCAAAGAAGCTCACTCTGTGGGCGCTACTTACTTTTAAGGGAATAATTTTGTATATAATACTTTGGTTTCTTTGATTTTTTTTAAAAAATATATATTTAAGAAGTTTGTAGTGCAATAAAAATCAGATAAGGGAAGCATAGCAGATATTTACTTTATTTACAAGTATTGATTTGTAAATAACTGGACATGAATAACTCAAGCTTACTGTATAATATTATACTTTCATTAAAAATGTAACACATTTGGAGGTCAACTTGACAGATAGGCAGACTTGAAACGTAAAAGTGAGGTCAGAGGTCAAATGTGAATAATATTTAGATCCAAATTATAATGTGATAATTATAATGTGATATTTAGAATCCCCCACATTGATATGATGTTCTAAATGTTTTCAGTACAAACAAAGGCAAAAGCATTTTTTAAGGAAAAGGCATAAGTTCTATGGTTTTTTGTCACTTTCCTGACTAATTAGTCATTAAGTTGACCATGAAGACTTCAGATGACCTCATTGGATATAAGATACATTTTAGTGGATTGTTAATACGACCCCGCTCTACACCAGTAAAAAGTTTTATCACATTGTGACAAAGTGGCTAGGACTGAATTCATTTACCATTTGTTACTTGCATATATTGTTATTTTGTGTTCTGTTATCTAATCATAATGCTTTAATGTAAACACAGCGCATGTAACCTCACCTCTGCATACTATCCCGGGTCTGTTTGTGGTAGTATTGGTTATACTCATTACAGCAGTGCAAATGTTCTCAAAGCTAAATGTCACTTCATCATTAGTTGATTTGAATCTTTCATTTGTTTATGTAGTTTGGTTATACTTGTGTGTTCCTTTGTGCAGGTCCTATGTGTAAAACAGGTATGTGGGAGGGGGGAAATTAAGAACACTTAAAAGAAGCTTGAACAGTCTGCAGATGCCGTCTTCCTATCACTTTCCATGCTGCTTATGTTATGCTACCCCACACACATTAATTGAAACCTTTTTGAGCTATCATGTTTGCAGACAGAATCACACCCACATAATCACTACCAAAAACATCACCTCCATGGCAGAGAAGGTTTATGTTAGTATAGAAAGAAAAGTACGTGTGAGGAACACAGTTCCTAGTTACAGTTCTGAAAGTAAGCCTACACCTGACTTCTAAATGTATCTTTGGTGCTGTCAGTTCAGTATTTTCAGGTGTGCTCCTGACTTGATGGAGAGCTAAAGTCCATCAGAAAGAGGTCAGAGGTAAAAGGTTTGTGATAACCTACAGTTGGATGCATCCAGAATGCATAAAGAGGATCACACATCTTCAGTCCCCAAAGCACTTTTGTAGTGTTGCTGACCACTCAAAGTGCTTTACACTACAAGCCACATTCAGTTTTTTCACACAGCACTTTATGCTGCGCTCTATGCTGTGCTCTTTCAGCCACACTTATGGCTAATTCAGATTCACCATTGAATCTAACCTGATGTAAATGAAATAAATACAAACTAAACCTCTGCAGGTGCACGCTGTCTAGTGTTTGTCAAGCAAAAAATTTGATTAATCAAACAGACTAATGCAGACAACTAATGATATCTGTTTGACCTGCTCCCCTGCTCCCCTCAGGCAGGAGGCTCCGGTCCATTCACACCAGAACCTCTCGCCATAAGAACAGTTTCTTCCCCTCTGCTGTTGGACACATGAACAATAACCATATGACTGTCCCCGCCACTAACACATGACCCTACGCTGTGTCACTGCATCATTCCATGTTTGGCACTGATCACCACCTGCACTCATGTATATATCTTTCAACGTAGCACTCTTAATTCTTATTCTCATGTATATATCTCATGTATATCTCATGCACATATCTTTCTACGTAGCACTTTTAATTCTTATCCCTACTTTTATTTTTTCATGTCTATTTAAGTGCTATTTATGACACTATGTTTGCACTGAAGCACCGCAGCAATTTCCTAATGTTGTAAACCTGCTCAACATTTGGCAATAAACCCCTTTCTGATTCTGATTCTGATTCTGATTCTGATATGCCACCTCCTAACCCTAAAAATATCCTTGGTTGAATATAGGATCATTTGCTATTGATAAAAGTTTATCCAATAAGTTCTGGCATATTTATCTTTACACCCATCCTGTACTTCAGTGAGCAGTGAACCATTAATACATTTCAGCGTGCTGCTTCCACTATGAAATCTTTTGTCCATTTCTCCTTTATTGTTTTAAAGACCATTTAATATGCATCACTGCTCCATCCATTTCAGCCCAAATTAAAGCTGTAAAGGCAAATACAGCCTAACCTGATGTATGATGTTGGAAGGCTTTAGTCTTGAATATCTGGGATCTACCTGGCTGCTAAGAATTAGACAAGAGAACTTTGGTTCAAATCTATTTGGGTCAGTTGCCCCTCAGGATATTCTAAAAATGCTGCCCAATTAGTAGAGCAAATTATCTGTGGCCGTGCCCCCTGGAGCTTGCAGGTAGAGAGAACGTGTGCTGAAAACCTGAAACTCTGCACAGCGCTGCCTGTGTCACTATGAAGATTTCTGCTGTTTTGTCCATTTCTCAAGCCCACATTCTAGAGGCGATGATCTCTGTTGAATAGTAAAAATGTTTGTTGGTATTTTTCCAGATGGATTTGTTTGCCTAAAGGTTGTTTTTGTTCTTATACAGAGGGAAAATCACTCAGAGATGATGAAATCTTACAGAATCTACCAGTGGGAACCACTGCCACCATGTATTTCAAAGATCTTGGTCCACAATTAGGCTGGACTATGGTACGATTAATTCAACAGGCATATTGGCAGTTGTTTTTTTTAATCTGTGACACATTAAAAAAGAAAGTCATCTTTTCTTCTGTTTTCAGGTGTTTCTTGCAGAGTATATCGGGCCCCTTCTGAGCTACCTCCTCTTCTATTTTCGAATACCCTACATTTACTCAAACAGATATGCACTTAGTTCCAGCCCCCACCCTGTTGTCACGTACGTTGAAAATGAAATATCAACTACAGCACAAATTACGACAGGCCACGGCTAAATTAAAATTGTTCTATGATGAAAACATGCTATTCTAACTATTATATATACATATACATGTACTATGCAAGAGAATGACCTGTTGCCAGAAGCCAGTCTTATCCCTCGGCTCTCTCTCTCAGACTGGCCTGCGTCTGTCATACCTTCCACTACACGAAGAGGCTGATAGAGACAATCTTTGTGCATCGCTTCTCACATGGGACCATGCCTCTCAGGACTATAGTCAAGGTGAGGTACGTCTAAAGTTAAAGAGGAGAGCCTCTGATAATAAGCTCCTCTCTTTCACAGTGTGTGGCCTCATTTTTACTGTCCTGCACCAGTTTTTGTTTTTTCATGTTTTAATGTTTATTTATAGCTACAAGCATGTAGCACGTACCACTGCCAGTTTCCAATGCCCATCCACACAAGGTCCTTGAATGCACTATAATTCATGAATGTCATAATAAAGCTAAACAAAGCTTCGTTTGGCAATGCAGAATACAACTTGCAGTCTCTACACAGTATCTTTGTGAGGACTGGAACTTCACTGATCATTTTCACATTAAGTATTTATGTATGTGCTCATTTCGTCTTTCAGAATTGTGCCTATTACTGGGGGTTTTCAGCATGGTTGGCTTACTATATCAACCACCCTCTCTATACGCCTCCATGTAAGTCAGTCCGAGTATGCCACATACAACATGTTTTTCTCCTGTATTTTCATCATATCAAAGCCAAACTGTCTTTCTCCACAGCATACGGAGAACTGCAAGTCAACTATGCACTAATTCTATTTGTGGTACGTATACTAATAATTACACATGGCATATCACATATACAGACTCCTGATTTGTTTATTTCTGCTCTAGATGTGTGAAATGGGCAACTTCTCCATTCACTTGACTCTGAATAAGCTCAGGGGAGATGGTGAGTCGCTGAGCTTTGTTAACATTCATGGATGAAGCAGGGTCACCCATCAATTCAAATACTGTAAAATGAAATTATACATATGTAATCCGTTCACTGGACGAATTATCTTTGCAGGACCCAAGGGTAGAAGATTTCCTATGCCAAATAAGAACCCCTTCACCTGGCTTTTCTTCTTTGTATCCTGCCCAAACTACACATACGAGGTAACACGCAGCATTCAGAACGGTTTATCTAGCATTAAATTTTCATTCGTGCTTGAGCATAATCTCACTTTCTGCTTGCACACTGGACATACACTGTAGGTTGGAGCTTGGGTGAGCTTTTCTATCATGACCCAGTGTCTGCCAGGTATGAGCTTCCTTTCACCTTTTGCTGTCACCAAGTGAGCATGTCCATAAATATAATCCATTGTGGAACTGTATGGTTGATGAGAAAGCCTGCATAGTCCTCTTGGTTATCCCCACATGTTGTATATTTTGTCTTTCAGTGGCATTTTACACATTACTGGGGTTTATTCAGATGACCATCTGGGCCAAAGGAAAGCACAGAGCCTACATCAGGGAATTCAAGGACTATCCCAGTCTCCGAGTGGCTATTATACCTCTGATTCTTTGATAAGGCTTAAAGCATGAACCTCATACAAAGAAACAAAGAAGTCTGCTGCTGCTGCTACTATGCAATTTTGTCTACAAATGAATGAGCCGAACTAGGAGGAAACAGAGCAATAATGTGGCTGTTTACGTGTTTAAGGCTTTAAAAAACATGCCGGAAACCTTTAAAGTCAGCAATAATAGCAGTGTTTAATATCAACAGAAGATTGGATTTCTTTCTCAGAGGTTGATTTAGCATTGTGATAAAACTCAGAGTTCTTCCTGTCATATTAGCTACGCTTTAACATTTGGATTTTCTATGTTTGATTCTTTCAGAATATTAAGGAGTGTTTGAGAAACCAGCGAGGAGTGCTGACTGCATATTGGTTTGTTAGCATACGTTGTTGCTTTTTATTACGAGATGAAAGTTTTCTAGTTACATGTAAGTGAAAGAAATTGAGCATCCTCATCCTCATCATAAAGTGCCTGCGGAAGCAAACGAAGAAATTTGAAATGTCACAGCATCCATTTAAGAGTGCGACATCACTTTTAAGCTCTCAGGAGGAACGCTGATAAAGCAGGTGTTTAATCACGCTAAAGTTAAGCCCTTCTAATGCTTATCTCAGATAGTTTTCTCCAGAGAAGTGCAAACTGTACTGACGTTAATGTACAGAGACTTTATCAGGTAGTCAGTGATAAGTGCTGCAGTTCTCAAGCCTATATTGCCTAATCTCAGGTTAAAACTGTTCTTTTTTTGGTTATAAAAGTGAATGCAAGGTCTGAATAAAGGTCCACATCTTAAAGAAAACGCACTTCATTATTTATTATACTCTGCCTCACAGAAACACGTCATCATCTTCTAATGACACTAGGTGCTGCAAACAAATCATGAGGACAAAGCGCAAAAATTAAAAATGAATGGCATGAAGAGATCATATTAATGAAATGTATTTAACAGCGCAAGAAGGATTTTGTAATGATTATGAGCTGTATTACACAGATCACCAATAAATCTCATGATGCTTCGAGTAATACTGCATCAATAAGGTGCTAAGCCTTTGCTTCTCTGAGCCCTTACTCCACATATCTAAAGAAGGCAGTGAAAGTGAATCTTGCTTGGCATCTGAAGCAAATATATATATATATAAACAATCTATGCTTTCTTTACACACCCTTTCTTTACAGGTTGTTTTTTTCATATTTCAGTTGCACTGAAGCACCGCAGCAATTTCCTAATGTTGTAAACCTCAACATCTGGCAATAAACCCATTCTGATTCTGATTCTGATTCTGTTAAAGGCCTAAAAGGTGAGCAGAACGTGGAACAAATAGCAGGCAGGCACAGAAATGCTCCACATTTTCCAAAAAGTCAAAGCCCGCTAACATTGTTTACTGGAGAAGCAAAATCGAGCAGCATGCACTTTTGCCACGAGTGAAATCAGTTTAAGGGATCGACTTCTTCACAGGCTGCGCTGTGAGGTTAGAAGATGCAACAGATCGACTGCAACATTCAAAAGACTCCATCAAACGTGGATTTAAAACACAAAGGACTTCTTTTCCGCAAAAGTTGGAAACCAAAAGTTCATCCTCTGTTGGCATCCAAAAAATGATGCGCCTGTCACTGGTGTCTGTTGGGTTGGGAGGGATTTTTCTGCAGACTGTCTCAAATCAAAAGGTGGCCCCGATTATGCCGACTAGCTTTCAGTCCCCTCAAAGTACACACATCAATAGGACTTTGAACACTGGCTGCCAATGACATAAAAATGATCTCTTCCAGCTGAGCTCATTAAATTAAGTTCACCTCCCCAAAGACTTGATGGGTGTGGTATCAATATATCGCTGGGCTCCAGCAGCTTTTGGATGCAATACAATACTTTCATCCTCTCTTGACTGCTGCTTGGCAAAATTCACAAACACCTGCAGGGACAAAGAAACAAAAACAAAGATTTGATTAAAGCAGCAGGTTGACATACGCCATAAAATTAGGAGCCAAGGCACAAAATGCAAAAGGAGGTTAAAATATGACCGACGTGCAAAGTCTTGCAACATAATGAAATAGATCTTTTTTCCATTTTATAATTCATTGTGTTGTGCATTTCTGCACCTATTTACCTGGTCGAGAGTGGTTTGTGACACTGAGTAGTCCTCTATTTTGAGTTTCTCCTTATTAGCCAGGACCATCTGAAAGATCCTAGCCAGGGAGGATGAGGAGATCTTGTACTGTAGCGTGTTGTAGTGCTTCTCTCTCTGGATGCAGCCAGGGAAGGTACTTTCCATGAATGCTTCAGCAGGGTTCAAGTCTGGGGCACAACCGGGCTTAGACGCCCTGATCTTCATGGTGACCACGTAGCCATCGCCAAATCTAAAGTGTGTAAAAAGTCTGGCACTTTTAGTGAAATAGTTACTGAAAGATTGGTGGATAGGAAAGGAGGAAAATGAAGATCAGGTATTTTGTTATATGAATAAATAATAAAGTAAAATGACCAACTTGTATTTGAGATGCTGAATAGTTCCCAAACACTTGAAGGATCCATTAACCATAATGGCCAAGCGCGTACACAGTGCCTCACATTCCTCCATACTGGAAAGAAAATCATAACAATTAGATGCCGTGCTCACTCACATGTGTACACACATAATACAGAGAGACAGGGGAGAAATCAGACGATCAGAACAAGAAAAAGTGTCTTTGTAAGTTATTTGGACACCATACACTGCTAGTATTGCCTCAGCGTAAGTTGTAAAGGGCATATGTATTATCTGGACACTGGGAGTGGGGACTTTAAAGCAGTAGGGTGGATGGTTTTCCTGCAGGAATTTTTAAGTGACAAACGTATTACTTCCTGCTTCCTAGTGAGATTTTGTGCATTGGTTTATGGAGTAAAAAACAAAATTCATTCACCAGGTGTGAATTCAAAATCCAAAGGAAAATAATGCAGTAAGGTTATCTCTGACTTATGGCATATGATTTACTTTTCCGTCTTCCTTTCTGCATTTTCTCTGGGAAAACAGCCCAGAGTATTAAACCCATGTTGCCCTATTATTGGGGGTACTGTACCAGAAGATGCCTCTAAGGCATGGGTGTTAAACATAAGGCTTGGGGACCAGAATTGGCACAGTAAAGACTTCAATCTGGCCCGCTGGACAGCTTTGGAAAATGCGAAGGAGGGCTTATATGTTTAGGCCTTTTTGCAGCTTTCGCTACTGATGAAGACCTGCTCTCTGGCCTTTCATACACCAAAGAAATTAAATATAAATAAATAATTAAATGGCAGAACTTCTTTACACTGACAAAAAGTGGAGCTTCTCTGGACCAGACCATTTAAGATCAAAGTGTGGCCTACAGTGTAAAGTTTGACATCTCTGCTCTAAAGCAACGAAACATGTCAGCATAAAACCCCCACGGCATAACACAGCTGTGGAACGTAGGAGTCAAGCATTCAGATTTTTTTGCTTTATATGTCAGTTATCCATATGTATTTGTTTATGTTAAAATATATGCTTTACCTGTGTGACGTGAGGACCACGGCTCTTTTGTCCTGAATAACACTCATGATGGAGTTCCACAGAAAACGTCTGGAGAGAGGGTCCATACCTGTAGTAGGCTCATCCTAAAGTGCAGGAACAATAAACAAATTAGCTTTGGCACATTTGAATTTTGTCCATTATCTGCTTAATATTCTTATAACTGTAATATCCACTCATAACCCACTAATCCTGTTATTGTTGGACTCACCAGCAGCACCAGAGCAGGACAGCCAATCATTGCAATGGCTGTGGAGAGTTTCCTCCTGTTACCTCCGCTGTAGGTCCCAGCACTGTGACCTGCATATTCTGAGAGACCCAGCTTCTGGATGGCCCACTCTGCAACCTAAGTTAGAAGAAGATAAAGTTCCCCATTTCAAAATAATGTCACAATAAAACTTCATCCATCAACTGTCAGACCTAGTTCTGCATCTCACCCTGCTGATCTCAGACTCTGGCACTCCACGAAGGCGAGCGTAGAGGTGTAGGTGTTCTCTGCCTGTCAGCAGCTCATCTATGGCATCAAACTGAGGGCAGTAACCCATGTTCTGATGGACATCCAGGATATTGGTCAAAATGCTGTGAGAGATTTATGCAGATAGGTGAAGTGTATCAAACCTTCTTTTTCACCCAGCATCAAAGAAACTTAAAACAACGGCGATTATCAGCAACTGAATGTATTCGACATCAATGCTCAAATTCAGCACGGAACAACTGCGATGTACAAACCTGTGACCTGCAACCGAGGCTTCTCCTGAGGTGACATTAATGTCTCCAGTCAACATCTTAAAGGTTGTGGTTTTCCCAGCTCCATTTACCCCCAGGAGACCGAAGCACTGTGGATATTTGGAAGCAGAAAAAGACAGCCTTAGAGGTAACATACCGTACCATATATCAGTTTAACCAAACCTCTACAAACCTCTCCAGGTGATACTCCGACACAGATTCGGTCTACTGCAGGGATAATTGTTCCTGTGTAAGTCTGGTAAGAGAACATCAGAACAAAAATAAAGCTCAAACTCAAATCTTTCTCCAAAATCAGTTTTCTTTTTTTGTTGTCCACAGTGTGTCCTAATAAAGACTAACACTGACCTTGGACAAGTCTCTCACACGTAAAATGTCATTTGATTTTCCACTCTGATAAATTCGCTGTCTTTCCTCTCCAACATCCACGTCTTCATCCAAAATGTGAGGCTTTGGGCAATCGGGTATCCTGCCAGCGGGAAAAAAAATTGCTACTCAGTCATGGTTTGATTTGGTGTGTTATCTGGACAATGACTTTCATCACATGTGTAAATTTCAAATAGCATTTATTCATGTGCATCTAACAAGTTTGGTAACACATTTACTTGCCAGTTATTCAGGAAGAAGCAATACTGGAAGAGAATATTAATGATGAAATAGACAAATCCCTCAACACCCATGCAGAACAGGTTCTTCCCAATAAAATCCCAGTTATAGGGATCTGGACTGTAGTCCTCACCTGAGAAAATGTAGAAACAAAATTCCTATAAATCCTACTTTCCCAGTTGGTGCTTTTCATGTAAGTTTCTCCAGCCTTTGTAATGTGGAAAACACTGGAATGCATGAACCGTTAGATACACATCATTAATATTTCATGTTGCATCTTTAGTTCACATTTGCATAGCAATAATGCTGATTCTGCTCCAGGGGATCTTGTTGCCTAAGCAGTCTTTGCAGCAAGACTGCAGCTGCTTCGGGTCATGGTGGCAAATGTATGGTATGAGATTTCTGATGACCTCTTTATTAAAAAGACATTGTAGGATATTTTATAGCTACATGTATTTGAGGGGTATGAGTCTGTGTGGTTCATAATTACCAAAGCGGGCATAGACATCACTTATAGCTTGGTTCATAGCCATGTCTATGAGACCTCGGCCCAGGCAGTAATGGGGGAACATCAGCATCACCCTCTTCAACAGCTGGTTGAACCCATACAGAGCCTAGATAGAAACCCAACGTGTAATATTAAGTTTGACATTTTTTTATTTATTTATTTTTTGTTAATTAAGTTTGACATTAAAATTGGTTGAAGTGGTAGAAACAAACCTACTGGGCTTACCGTGTTGCTCTCAAACAGGTCCAGGATGAAGGTAATGGCACTGCTGTTGATGCCAATGAAGAGGTTGATACATGACAAAGAGACGTAGGCTGTGCTGGGAACACTGAACACGTATGACATGGGGTACATCATGGGTGTCACAGACCAGCTGAGAGAGAAGGAAGGAGATTAGAAAAAGGATCAATTAAAGGGAAAGCCCAGTGCTTGATGCTGATGAGAGGAAAACGCTGCAATAGATCACGTTTTATGTTTTTTTGACAGTATGTGCTCTCCAAATCTTTGCCAAATAAACAAAAATGCTGCAATATTTTTACTTGACATGGTATTTAATGACCCAGCCGGGCAATGTAGTGAAAACCTGATATACACGAGTTTAATAAGAATTCAGTGATGCAGTAGCTCACATTTAGGCCAGATGATAGGAAATATTTACCAGAGAAAGATTATAAAAACTCTACCCATGTAGACCAAACTCAAAACCAATCAATAATAAAATAATATTAGAATAAATATGTGATAGATATATGCAATATTAGAAAACCAGTCAGCTGTGAAATTAATTCAAGAAGTATGCTTGAAGTTTCCTTTTGATTCAGATCTACTTTCTTCTTGTTTTGTCTGTATTTCACAAGAATGCAAATCCAATGTAGCTCTTAGAGGACAGGCTGGAGTTTATGGTGTGACATTTAGTGTAATTACATTAGGTTACTGCAGGAAACAAATGTCTATGGAAAACTGGAGACATCAGAGACTGGCTGCTTTAGATGTCATTTTTACTATTTTCAAACAATGTGGCTGTGACAATACCACATTATTACTAGTGACTGCAGGTGACGACTAATTTCTCAGTTGATTAAAAGAGAAGAAAAAGTTAGAATGACTAATCTAAAACTAAGAAACTAACTATCGAGCTAAATTAGAGGACTGTTTGATGGGCAGTGTCACATTCTTCGATCGTGCTGTTTCACTGTGTGTCTCGCGTCATTCATTATGAACACTGCCTGTTACAGCCCAAACGGTCGCAGAAGTAGAAGAATAAACTGATATTAAATATGATATGAAAACACTTTACGACAGATGCTTACATATTATTAAAATATCACAAATTAACATTAAAAAAACAAATAAATCGCAGATAAAAAGTGTTGCGCACAGCGTTGTGCCGTGCATTATTAAAGAAGCACATTGTTCTGCAATTAATGACAACCAATAAAATAACCACAATAAAAGTGCAAATCTGAAATAACAAGAAACAATAAATCATCCGTCCTTGTCCGGGGCGGCAGCCTAAGCAGTGAAACGTAGCCACGTCTTTCACCTCATTTGGGGAAACACCAAGGGTTTTCCAGGCTAGCCGAGGGATGTGGCCTGGGAACTCCAGCGTGTTCTGGATCTACCTTGTGTCCTCCTCACCCAGTAGGCAACCACCTCACCTGCCTCCATTCAATATGAAGGAGTAACAGCTCTACGATGAGCCCCTCCCGAATGACTGAACTCCTCACCCTATCTCTAAGGGAGAGAAAGCTCATTTAACCACTTGTCTCCACAATCTTATTCTTTTGCCTTCAGAAAATCTCAAAAAATAACAAAAATCTCATGCCTAGATTAACATTTTTCCACAATATTGTTTGGGCTGCAGCCCCACCTGGTGGCAGATGGCTGAATAACAGCTAAGACAGTTTACTGGCACTGGGAATCAATTAGAATGTTAAGAACTGGATTAAATGACTAGTATGTCTGACACCGAGTAGTTTGATCAGTGACAATTATTCATCTAGTCATGCACATCCATAATTATTACACCGTTAGTAACTAAAATCACACATGTAAAACAGTAAACTAAAAAGATTAAAGCTTACCCGTAAAGCATAAGCAGAGCAATTAGTGGTTGGAGGTTGGTTGGTGAGGTGTAGCACTTCCTGTCGAAAAAGATGAAAATTTCCACCACCATTGCTGCACTGATGGAATAATTAACCTGAAGAGAGTTACAGAAATACCAGTGTTTACAAAAAGCTACTGACGGGTCTTCTTGATTGTACTGAAATCTCAGCCACTGTCACAGTCGTAATGTAATGCTGCTGCAGTACCATGTCCCACAGAAAGTTGGCCATCCAGTACACCAGTGGACTGACACCACTGACAAACTGCAGGTGTTTGGCCTGAGTGACCCTCTCCTGGATGAGATAGAGGACAAAGCTGGCTGGGACAAAGGACATGGCAAAGATGACACAAATGGCCACCACTGCATCCACTGATGTGGTCAGACTGGGAAAATGAGAGAGAGATGGATTTATTTTTTTTAATTTTTTTTAGGAGATCTTTGTGCAACAAATATCTTTTTTGGCTCTCTTAAAAACCCCTTGAAATAAGATGGGGTGATAACTACTTGGCTGAGGTTGACTCACACAGTGATCTCAGAGAGCTGTTCTTTGGTGAGGTTCAGAGGATGGTTGATGGCAGTGATTCCATATTCAGCAAGGTTAGCTTCTCTGGGCAGGTTTGCACGGAGGATTGCATTGTTGGCCACGTTCATAAAAGATACCATGGCATGCCAGCCCTTATTGTTATACCACACCTGCAAAAAGGAATAGATGCTGCTGCTGATTCCTAATATCAAATTACAGCATGATCTTTCATATTGTGTAGGCAAGTTAATTTTAGAGACGAAGCTTTCATTTAATTAACTGACCTTGACATTGTTTTCAGTCTCCATGTACCTAAAGAATGTCCCTATATCCTCTAGCGTTTGTTTCGAGTATTTTCCCTGCAAGCACAAATTTGAGGCTTAAAAAATAATCACAAAGGAACAAAGTGATAAACATGCAGAAACAGAGATACAGCGACAATGACTCAGACCCTCCACAGAAAAAAACATAGTATTTGGCTTCAAAGGCTTACCCCTGTTACATTGAGCAGTCGTCCCAGCTGACCTGCTACGTCCTGGATGGTCTTTGGCTCCACCCCTAAAACAGGGAGCTGTGCTCCCACTGATATACCCCCGTACCTGGATGCCACACAGAAAATCCCTTTGACAGAGCCTTTCAGTAATCTGCCTGCTTTCATACTTAAATTATTACCTTATTTCAACCACTAGAGGAAGAACCATACCACTGCACATAACACAACGTCTATGAGGTGCACTTCAACCATGTCAGACATTTCCACTATTTGGACTGAAATGGATTTTCCAATAAATTAGTTTGATTCAAATTTAAATTACCTTTGTTCATTCACCCAGTATTTGCTTTTCAAGCTGAAAAAAAATCAGATGCAGTAATTAGATATTGTTTTCACCCTGGAGTATATTAAAACAACTGGCAAGAACTTGTCCAAAACACCTGGTTCTGATGATTCCGGGGTAGGTTTTCACCAGGTAGTCTGAAATATTCCTGCCTGTTAGGTCCATGAGGACATCTCCTGTTGACTGGATCCTCTGAGGAATAGGAACAGGATTTCTCTGTTAACACTTATCAGCAGCAGTGGATCGAATGCAGATGTAATTCCACTCATGGATCTTAGCGTTGTACTTATATAATTGCATGCACATAATGTGGTCATGTTCAGTATCAGTTACGTAACCTACCTGTGGAGGTGGCAGCCCTCCAGCTCCATCAGGACACACAGGAAGCATGGTAAGTTTTGTAGGTGTGCTGCACTTGCATTGTGGAGACGGTCTCAGGGAGCTCCACTCTGTGCCAGCCAGCATTTCTATGAAAGCAGGGTTGACCAAAGGCATCTCCCATTCTGTGGTGATGTTGTTACATGGGAAATCTCTTCCAATGGAGGAAAGGAACTAATGTTAAACAAAAAACACACAAGACAGTGCAAGAACCGCTAGTTCTGTTAAGTTGACTTACTCCAGCGGTTCATCCGCCATGCACCGAGTCCCAAAGCCGGGCTTTTCCAACAACACCTCGCCGAAATACCTCATCTGAGCATCTGGAGGGTGCTCATTACTACATTGGGTAAAGTGTAATGAATACAAAATAGCAAAAATATGAAAATTCTATCCATTTACACATTTTACACAAACATTTGTTAAAAGATGTTTTATTTGAGCCAGACTGATCAACCCAACTGAACAGGTACATCTTCTCGTAACAGCTAAACCTTTCATGATGGCCTAGTGCATACCTGAAGAAGGTGTATTGTTGTCCATACATCCATGGGCTGAGGGTCAGGCTCGGATACTCTCCAAAAGGTGGAACGATCAGAGTGAATGTCAGTGCCAGGAAAACAAAACTGGCAGGCAGGACAATCTACCAAAAACAGAAAAACAAAAACCAATCTTACAGCTGAAACACATAGTGCACTTTGTTTGTTTCCACAGCCGTCCAAGGCAATGGTAGTTCTTAAAAGAATAATGATAATGACAATGTCTTTTATTAAGATATCATAAAATAAGAAGGTTACCTGGGCAATGAAATCTTTGTAAGAGCGTGTGGCATGATGCAACCTCTTGATTACCAAAGCAAAGAATTGTTTGGTGGTCAGACAGAGGCCTCTGACCTGGTAGGATCCTCTGCCTGCACTGCCTTCTGATGTGTCACATGTACTCTGGCCATTGGACTCTGAAATAAAAGCTTAAATTAAAATGACTTCCACCAGAGATCTCAATGCTAAATTACAGCCGCATCTTTAGTCTTCACTGTGACCGAAAAGCATTTGCCAGCAGTGCTCAGTAGCCTGACTTTGGCTGGCCTAATAGCAAAGCTGAAGCTCTCTGCATTACACTGTTGCCAGGAATAACCTTTGCCAAAATAAGTAGTAGAAACAAATACATAAAACGAGATTAAAAGAGTATCTTATAATCTTATAATCTTAAATGTTAGAGTTTCATCAGTGACTGATAGGATTTTCTGGCCTGGTGAGGTTCTAGTTAGCTGAAAACAAATGCTACAAGCAGAAGGAAACAGCTAGCATGGCTTTGTATGTTAGCCTTTTCAAATCTACTAATGGAGCCATTATGTACCAGAGTAATTAATGGTCACTTCCTTTGTGTATAAAATGTTTCTAAGCTTTTGAAAACTTTATTACAAATGTTTTGTCAGCTTTTTCATGTTTTTTATACATGCTAGGCTAACTAGCTGTTAGTAAGTACTTTTATTTTTACCATGCAGAAATCTCTTTATGTTATTTCCTTTTTAGTGTAACCTTCACAATAACTGTTGTTTTCCTCACAACAGCAGCTACTGGCCAGAGCTGTGAGCTTAAAGACGCTGTCACCTTTTAGCGGTTCCATATCAACAGCGACTCTGTTGAATCCACAGAGACTAGCTCGAGAAATCTGTTGCCATGATTTGTTGTCTGAGAGAGTTAAAGAATGGATATGAAGGACATAAAACATGATTATAGGTGGACACGGTTGGACTGAGAAAACAATCAGAACTGTCAGGCTCCAATCAGGCTTTGATAAATCAACAGGAAGAAAAGAAGTGGTGAAAAGAAAATTCTGCCCTAGATTGAGCTCTTTCTACAGTTTGTTCATGCTTTACCTTGAAAACATTTCCTCTTGGTTGCATTCCCATCTGCAGTGACCTTCAGAAAGATCTGCAAAAAAAAAATATATCCGTTTTAATTTCAGGACATAAGACGAAGAAAGTTTAATGAAAAAACATATAAAATGTATCTTTTTACAGAGACAGCCAGGCAGTGACAGATTGCCGGTTTTTAAAGATATAATAATTATTTTTTGCTTCTTTATTTCTAGTTTTATTTATGGAGTCACAATGTTAATTTGCAAATGTAAATGACTATTGATATTATTCCTATTATTGTAACTGCATGAAACTACTGCTTTTACTTTCAGGGTTATTTTTTTCCACACACCTCCTCCAGCGACGTGTCAGACACACCAAAGCTGCTGAGGCCGATGTCCAAGAGAGTTTCCTCCAACTCCCTGAAGAGGCTAGCATAAGCCCTGGGCTGGAAGTTACGATTGGGCAGAAGAAAGGTGAGCTCCTGGCCAATAGCCTCGATCAGGCGGGCCTGGGGCACATGATGATGGACCAAGGCTGTGATGCTTTCCATGTTACCTGCAGATAAGAAGATAAGATAAGAAATATATTTTGCCTTAAATCAGCCTTTTACACATTATTCTTTGCATTTAATCTGTTACTCAGTGCACTTAATTTTCACACTAACTAATGATAATGATTTTAATTTTATAGGTCACAGTATTTCACAGTGAATATAAGGTGTTTCTAGGTGTGTTGTCAGCAGATACAGTAACCAGAGTGACTGCAATCCATTGTAAAGGTATTATTCATCAACATGACAAAGGGAGTGTGCCCTATAGTCTTAATAATTAGATTAGCCTAAAAACAGGTTCAACGAAAATGACAATAGTGTCGTCATAACAAAGTGATTATATACTAATAATATAATGAATTAATGGCCAGCTTTTCCCACGGTAAGTCTTCTAAATGTGACTTACCATCCATCTGTCTGTCAGGGGTGTGACTCTCCTCCCGGTTCGCTTTAAATGTCGAACATTTCGAGCACACACACGAGCAATCCTCTGTGCAGTCACAGCTAGGCTGAAGGACACCGTAACAAGATATTAATGAGAAATCGCTGTGTCGCAGTGTTAAATATACCATCAGAAAAATAAGAAATCCCGCTGTGTTTTCTTTGTAATGTTGGGGGTTTTACAAATGTTATAAGGAGGAAGGAACTTAACTTTAAACCAGGTTTACTTTAATTTGCAAAACTACAACATCTATAACTTTAAAGATGATAATGCACAAATATACAACAGGTTCCCTCTTCCTTAGTTCCCACCTTGAGAGTGTCATGCTTCATGCGGCGTACAAGAGTGAGGTAGAAGCCAGCACCAAAACAGTTCTTTAAGAAGATTGGGGAACCGCAGCAGTAGAGGCGACCCTGAGAAATGATAGCCACGCGGTCGCTCAGCAGGTCAGCCTCGTCCATGTGATGGGTGGACATGATCACTGTGCGCCCTGCAAACAGCAGAGAGAGAGTGAATTTAATAAAGAGAGGCTGAATAATGGAAATATGCATTTGATTTAAGAAAAGCTTTTCAAAGCTGAGTAATAACTCGTTTTTATTATGGCGATTTCAGTGGAGCTGGTCTGATTGTGGTGTCATAAATCCTTCCCGCCTAAGAATATATTAAACACAGTCATCCATGTTATACTGGAGGCATCTGTCAGTTGTCATAGAAAATATATCATTTATTATATATTTCACTTTAAAGTTTTAGTTCAGCAAGGTTAAAGTTTATGATGGTGATATGAGGTATGCCAGAAAAGTGTAATACGTGCTGTTGGTAGTGGTTTAGTTGCTATAATGATTTGTGCAGGATCTAAGCTTAATTATTTGCTGGCCGTCTGGACAAACCAGTCAGATTTATTCATCGTCTAACCTCTACAGGCCATGTTGTGTAACAGGTCGAGCTAAGTGTGTTTAATGATTTTCATTTTAGATTTCTTCTAATGTGAATAGTCGGGTTGGGTAATTAATTCTCTGTATGAGCACTCTTGTACTCAGAATATTTTCGTGTAACACATAATAATGTTTTCTTAGTACAATCAACAATCGCAAATACAACACATTGGTATAAATATTTTAAAAACCTTACATACTCGTCTAAAATCAGTATTGATCAGTGTTACCTGCACGGTATTTGAGTAGCAGGTCCCAGATAGAACGTCTGGAGTAGGGATCCACCCCAGATGTGGGCTCGTCCAGGATCACCACCTTGGCCCCGCCAACAAAAGCCAGAGCAACAGACAGCTTCCTCTGCATGCCCCCTTGAACAGAACACCATCATTTATTGATGGGGAGTACATTATTGTGTGTGTGTGTGTGTGTGTGTGTGTGTGTGTGTGTGTGTGTGTGTGTGTGTGTGTGTGTGTGTGTGTGTAGTCTGCATTACAGTGAGCTTTGATAGATCTATGTGTGCATCTGCTTCCAAACACACCTGAAAGGTTCTGGGTCAGTACATCTCTCTTGTGAGGAAGACCCAGATCCTCCAGCATGTTCTCCACCTCCTCCTCAGCCTCTGCTATTGGACGGCCTTTCAGCAGAGAGTAGAACAGGATGTGCTCTGCCACAGTCATACTGATAAAGAGCAAGAGAAAGACAAGGAAACAGTGATCCAGCTATACAGTACGGTGCTATCTTTATATCTGTTTGCTCATGTAACATGTCCAAAAACTACTTCTGTTATTAATATGTGAGGAAGTACATACTACTGAAAAAGGACATTGTGTTGAGGACACATTCCCAGAGACTGTCGGATAGTGTCCATGTCTGTGCGGATGTCTTTCCCATAAACGGTGGCTGTCCCTGAGGTGGGAGGATACATACCAGTCAAGACAGACCTAGGAGAGACAGGAGAGAAGAAAACAGATATTATTATATTTTCTTTAGACTATAGATATACATCGATGGGCATCTATGTACTGTTTGGCATACATAGTGGTGGTCTTTCCAGCTCCATTGTGCCCCAGAAGGGCAGTAATCTGGCTCTCATAGAAACTGATGGAGAGGCCATCCACAGCCGGTCTGAAGCAACTACCGAACATCTTGACCAGGTCCTTGATGCAGACACCCTTTACTAGATCATCTGGCTCTGCCTCGAAGTAAGGCTGCTCTGTGGACACCAAAGACACATTTCATCTCTTTCATTTGTCTGGATATGGAGTTAATAATGCAAGACAAATGAAAACTACTGAATTCCACAAAACAGAGTGACAGAATATATGTTTTTCAGTAAATTTAAAAAAATTTAATATTTCCCAAATGAAAGCAGGAAGGAACATATGAGCTCAGCCAACTGGAATGCCATACAGTGCAAAGGAAACGTTTCCATCACTTATTAACTAAGCATAAACCTGAAGGGTTAGCTGTGTACGTTCACAAATGTCAGCAAGTGCAAACACATACAAGGACACTGAGTTCCCACACAGGTAATGTTGACAGTGATAAATGGAAAATGAGGGGCAAAGTGAATGCAATGAAAGAGAGCCCTAATCCTGCATTGAAATCAGCTGTTTGCCTGGAGAAACATTACATAAGTCCAAGTCATAAAATACATAATTAACTGTACTGGCGAAAATGCACCCTATGGGAGGAAGCTAGTTCACTCACGTATGAAAACACAGACATGTATGTTGATTTATCAAGTTATTATCATGTATCATATCACTGTATACAGTGATAAAAACCATATCAATATGAATAATAGTGACACTAAAGATGGTACTGGATTAATACTAGCGTAACAGGATAGTGTTCAGTAACCATGTGAATGGTGTTGAATAAATTATGTTTTCTTGGAAGTGAAAAACACACCTGCAATGTAAACAACAAACATACAGCAGATTTTGATCATCCTGATACCCTTTGTAGGTTATAAAGTGCGTTTCATTCAGATTGATTCATGTGTTTAGAGGGAACAGACTTGTATACATACTGTATGCTACGATCATTATAGTAAGATGTGTTCTTTAAATTGAGAAAGTAGCAGACAGTTAAATGTAGAAGCGTGTTGTATTTTTATACACTGTGGTAAAGCTGCTCCATCCGTTATACCGTCTTTCTCCTGGTTCTTCTCGGGCTTGTTCTCCTTCCCCAGCCTCTCACGCTGGTCGTGATGCTCACAGGAAGGTGGATCCTCTTTACCCTTGGTTTTCTCTGGGCTATTCTCCTGATCATGGATTCCATCTTCTTCTTTTGTTTGCTCTCCTTGCTCTTTGTTTGCAAGATTATCAAAGCCTTTTTTATCCAACTCCATTCTGGTGTTGCCTTTGGGAAATGAGATTTAAATTAGTTTGTTGCTAGATGACAAAAACAATATATTAGATTTATGACTGTTTCTTATCTGTCTGCAATACCCACTCTCAAACAACTTAACCCTCCCACGAAAAAGCATCCGGAAATGTATAATAGCAAACGTACCTGAAGCTGGAGCCACAGTGTTGAGCCAATAACAGGGCAGAAAGGGAAAGTAAAATGGACGGCCAATTCCATACTGTCCTATGATGAAAATAAATCGTATTAAATAAATGAACACAATTATTTATAATGAAATAGCTGTAATAAGACCCTTCAATATTCTCCTACACACTAACCAGGGAATACATTGTCCAGGTACCACGCCAGAACCCCATACAGGACTGTGTCCAAGCCCATCATGCAGATGGAAGTGAGGAAGGAGAACTCATCCCCCTCCAGGGGGCTTGTCTGGATGTTATCCCACTGAAGACCCAGACCCTGCTCCTCATACCTTGACAAATACTCTGTCCCAAACCCAAATGCCACTTGAGATAGTAGACTCTGAGAAAGGAATCAGTGCTAAGATTATCTTTGCTTGACATTTAAAGCAAGTCTATCAACCATCTGTAGTCTCATGTGTTATTCCTATTGTCTGTTCCTAAGTCTGCATCAGGGTTAAAAGTAAGGAAACAGAAGTAGCTGTGGTTGGTACACATAATGTGTGTAAGTATTAATGATTCGAATAAGCTAATCCTGTTCTATAACTAAAACTAAACAACAGTCATCATTAGTAAGCATGCTTTCAACTTGAGACACCCACCACCAGGAGCTTCATGTCTTTGGTGATGCGGTCTTGCCAGGCGAAGCAGAAAATGTGCGGAAGGTAAAGGGTGAAGTAGATGATACCACAGCAAGCAGCTGCCAAGTTTGCCTGGTTGAAGAAGACGCTGAGAAGGAAGCACTGCATGATGGTGGCCGTGGTGAAGGTGAGCAGAAACAGGAAGAGGATGACCGGGTTGCTGTAGTTCAACACCCTGCCTCCCTGTAGTTAAGGCAAAAAAGTGCATGGATGATGTTTAGCTGCTCAGTGTGCTTGTACACTGGAAGAAAAATGGTCTTTAAAATAAATATTTGATGGCTTGGGTAAGTGAAAGACTCATTTATTTCCCCCAAACCAAATTTACTGGGTCATTATGAAGCTTTTGAAAATTTTGAGAATATAAGATAAGAAGAGCTAATAAATAATCACCACAAAAACAAGAAATACTTGTGAATTTTCACACATAATTTGGAAGTTTTAATATTTATTTTTTGTTTTTTTATACAATACTCCCACTAGATGTCACAACAGCCCATTTTACAATAATGTGCCTGCTGAGTAACTTGCTGTCTACATGAGAGAAGTTGTGGCTTAGAAGTGTTAATTATTCACCGGCACATTACTGCAAAGACACTGACATAATTCCCATGATATCACAGTATTCACAGTTATTTCATTAATGATTTATGGGGTCAGTGAGAAACTATTATCCATTTATTATTTCAAGGTAAAACACTTGTAATGATTCACAGTGTAAGTCATGATTTACTGGTGCGTTATATAACAGATGCACTGACTTAATCACACGTACTGCCTCTGGTAAAATGCCAGATTGCGGTGCAAAACTAAATGGTTAAATTGTAACTTCATGCAAATAAGGAGAGAGGTGTTGGTAATCAGATATTTGCTTGGATGAGTTGAATAAAAGCCCAGACACAAAAGGAGCTTCTAGAAAAAGCTAAGCTCTTTTTTCTCACCATGATGATGGCCGTAAGAAGAGCTGTGCTAGTGCCCATCACAATAAAGCTGTCAATAAACCAGGTGGACCAAATGACACCGTTGGTGACCCCTACGGCCTTAAGGGTCTCCTTCAACCGCAGTTCCTTCTCCAGAACAATGCTCTTTGCAATCATGGACACAGAGTAGACCCAGGCCAGAACCATGAAGATGGGGAAACAGCGATTGAGAGTCAGCATGAAGCTTTAAAGGAAGACAAAGAGGGCAAAAGTGAGAAATGTGCAGTGATTGTTGCATACATCTCACAAGTTGTCAGCTTTCCTGCCAAGACAGATCAGTTTTGGCACATGGACAGATCATTTATTACTATACCTTGAAAGTAAAAGCTATGATCTGCAATGACTGTTAAATGTAATTATTTGCATTCTTTAATTATAATAATTCCACTAACAGATCATCCACGTAACAAGGGTAGGGCATCTGCTGTAGGTAAACACCCAGCGGCCGCTCCTTTCCTGTCTGTGTCCTGATGATGGCATGCTCTATTATGTCCTGCAGGTAAGCGAAGCCACCCCAAACGTAACGGAGGTCATCCATAGGATCAGCTCTGGGGCCTGGATCCCAGTACCTGAGGAATACACGCATATTTAGCTCCTATGTGTTTATTGTGCGACACTAAATAAAAATTAAGTAGAATTTCATCCTAACCTGTCTTTGACCTTATTGGTGCGTTCCACTGCATCAATATCCATACGGATCTTGAACTTAACATGAGGCGGGGGATTAGTAGTCCAGGAGTACATATTTACAAAGACGAGGCCTGCCCAGAACTTTCTGTCCTCCAGCATTCCTAACGCCCGATACGTAACGGTATCCTCATCAGGCAGAGCCACAAATTTATCCAGAATCACACACTGGGAGCGAGAGAGGGAACAGAAGAGAAACAGTCATCAACTCAAAAACTCAAAATAAGTTTCCTAACAGGTCGTGCCGTCAATGCTTGAGTTTACCAGAGGAGTCAATGAACATTTATCAAAAATTCAGTTCAGTTCAAATTTATTTATATAGCACCAAATCACAAGAACAGTTGCCTTAAGGCGCTTTACATTGAAAGGTAAAGATACCAACAATCAGACGACACCCTATGAGCAAGCATTTGGCGACAGTGGGAAGGAAAAACTCCCTTTTAACAGGAAGAAACCTCCACCAGAGATTAATAATGATGATTAAATGCAAAATGGTGTATAAACACTTTGTGTTTAATCCTAACCTGTCTTTATGGTCAATAAGGTTTGGAACCTCGACAAGTTAAATCAAATGAACATTTACCAAATGAATAAAAACGTACAGGATAAACTTTTAACTGGTGTAAAAGTCTTCAGTAAAAGTTATAAGAAGACAAAAGGGAAAAAAATGACTGAAAATCATGACTGTCTTTACAAAAATGAAAATTTTAATCTGCAGGTGGTGCTAGAGAAAAGTACATTACCAGAGTCGTCTTGAATTCAATCAGTTTGGAGAACTATGAATATCAAAACTTCATTTGTGGCTGCTCCATAGGGACAGACAAATACTGCCATTACTCAAACCAAACCTAACAGAATAGCTCGAATGTTAAAGACAACAGAGGCTAGTGAGTCACAAAGACGTGTGTATCTTCACACATGTGCAGTGGCATTGCAGTGGTTGTCTCTTCACTGAAAACCGTGTCTGATACAGCGATTCACTGTAAGTGAATGCAAATAGGGAGAGCCTGGTTTCAAAAGGGATCCCGCCACAGCAAAAATATTTACCTCTTTGTGTGCAAACACACATATGCATCCACGTATATTCATCTACAGTATGCATTTATAAACCCATTATCCAGAACACGTACTGAAAACTACTCCATATCCAAAAGGCCTCCCCTTCATTTAATCAAGCATCCAACTAACAACACTGCAGCCCAACTGGGTGGTGAGATCTGAATGCGTGCCACCAACCTGACTCAGCCAGCCATCAAGCTCACGTTCATTGTTGCCTCTTTATAAAGGATGGTGGACAGAGTGACAGCTGTATCTAATCAGCCTCAATCGTTCCCACTCTCGCTGTCACACAGAAGTGCTGTAAGCTTCAACTTGGACAAAAACACAGAGCACCAACGATCTACCCAACCATGCCCCCAGATACCCCAGTGTCACCCCCAAGTGTGATAGGCCTCTCATCCTGCTCAGCCTGTACAGGGAAATGGGTAACTTTGTTTCAAACACATTGGCCCACTCATAGTGGAGGGCACTCACAAGAGATGGTCTGTGATGCTTTTCTTTTATTTTACCCTCCCTCTCAATCAGCAGTAAACAAAAGAGACTTGACAGCCAGTTTGCTGCTCTGGCTCAGGCCCACCTGGGTGGATTTCCATGTCTTTGGACAGGGGGACAAATTACAGTTCCCAGAGACACTATCTAAATGTTTAGATCATGTCAAGGGTTGCATTGAGCACGTAGCGGTTAGGTAACCAGGGCACTGAAATCAGCGGGTGACAGGACCTGTGGATAATTGGATTATGTCATGAAAAAGCCTGTCACCTTTTCAGGTGAAGTGAAAATTGCACAACAGTCTGCACTCTTACTGTCAAAGTCAGACAGGTGAAAAGGTAAAAAAAAAAAAACACTCTGCAAAAATTATTCTGACACTTTGGATTCATCTAGAAACGCCAAGCTCCCTTTGACAAGTCAGTATAATTCCACACACTGATACACACTTCACAAAAACAGAAGACTGGTACTGGAGAGGTGACCGCAGGAAGGAAATGCTAAATTCCCCAAGAAAAAAGCAACAGCCACTCACATCCCCATACTGGTTAAGCATCCGAATCACCCGGTCTGTAAGGTTGAAGATGTCCCGCCAGTCAAAATCAGGCACGTCATCTGGGCGTTCCTCTGGGGGGCCGCTGTGCAGGAAGTTGAGGATGTGTTTGGAGGAGAAAGGCGCCATCTCCAGACTCCGGTCGATGAAATCCATCACAGAAGGATTACGGATGGTGTCCTGAAATGAAAGGAAGAAGGGTCATCACACTTACTTAACTATTTTTTCCCCACTAACAGAAGCAAGAACCAGTAGGAACACGATAATCCTGCCAAGACAAGAACAAAGCATGCAATAATGTTACTGTTATCTAACGTTATTAGACTGATAGGTACTAGATTGTTGAAGACAGGTCACTTTATTAGGACATTAATATTTTGTTAATCTACTCTGTGGTTATCTTTTGATGTTAAATGAGCCTCAATCACTGACACCTTTTCATTCACACAGTACCCTACCCGGACCATCTTGACTTGGACTCCATCTTGGAAGAAAGCCCAGATCTGAGGAGCAACTTCTTCCCAGGCCTTCCCCATAGTCCTCAGCCTCTCCAGCTCCTCAAAGGTAGTGTTAGCCTACGGGAGACATGCAAATGTGCATGTCAGTAGTTGGAAAGCGTTAGCCAAAGCGAGGCAAATCTATTCAAACTGTTCCCCATATCTTAATGGAAAAACAATCAGTAACATAGGAACAGGTACAAACACAACCACAGTTCAAACAATATACAGAAGAATTCATTAAATCTGCACGTGTGTACACAACATTCAGACATTCAAACACACACTCTGTCACAGATCTCCTAATCTCCCGCTACATACCATTCCCACATTAAACTCCCTGTGAAAACAGGATCAGCAAAGACAACACACACATTCTCACACAAAGAATTCCTGTCGGCCTGTATAGATAACCGGCAACTGTGCAACCAATATTTACCACACGCTTATCGTTAAAACCCTGAATGTGCGTATGGGTACGCTACAGTGCTTTGTGTGGCACACACCCAAGGCTGGCTACTTCAGCATTCAGCCGTGTGCAGTGGGGGATGAAAGCACTCAAGAGTACACCCAATTAAACGCCTTCCCCTTGTGTGTGTCTGATTTTGGGTGACAATGGGGACAATGGAGCTGGGGTGACAATGGAGGCTGTTGGTGACAACTGGCTGAATGCATTCAGCCTGCCCAGTGAATCCCAGTCAGGTTCCCACAAGTGAGTGCTTCCTCAGCCCATGAGGCAGTTTGAAAACAGCAGGCAAAAGGGGAGAACAAGGGAGCTAGGGGGGATTACTTAGTTCCATAATTTTATCAAAGAAAGCAATCAAAGTATCTTTCGAGTAGCTGACGTGCAACTTTGAATATGAATATCTATACAGACACAGCAGCACATATGATGCATCTAATGTAAGAGACACTGTAAAGATAAAAGTGGATGTTGATTGTGCCCTCACAGAATAAATACGCCTCTATCTATGCTTTCCAGTAAAAAGAAGGCTCTGAAGTATGTGACTTTGCACTTTAAGATAAATTCTTACAGTGTAACAAATGAAAAATAAGCACGGTAACAGCAGGATACAGTACAGACAAGACCTACGTGGCTTACATAAAACAAGGGCAGTCACATAAAGCGTGATAACATATGTTTAAGCGCATGGTTCTTCGTTTTCTTATGAAACACACTGATGCATGACAGGAGCTGAGAGCATGACAACAAAGAGCCTATAGAGGCTATGTTTTCAGTCTTGTAAAGTAATGGATTAACCCCTTGCTCATTACATTCCTAGACCAATCAAGTTCGCAATCTGAGAGAAGAGGAAAACAAAGAGGTCATTAAAGGTTGGGAAGGGGGAAACGCACGTTTTTGTGTGTCTCTTTTGTGTCCGATCACACATCCTTAAGGAGACACTTTGTTGCTTACACAACAGTTAAAAAGGCCACGGCGCCATTAGACTGCGCCGTGGTTTCACCATAGCCGATCAGCTTGTGCTCTTGCATTGCGATCAAACCATCCATGACCGCTACCAACCCACCCCCGCCCCTCAAAGGCCTTTGACCAACACGTATCTACATCTAGACACAAAAGGTTGGACATGACTTGATGAAAGCTGATCCCCTTTTGAAGGAAAATGCATTGTTCACTACAGTGGACGCTGCTCCAAAAGACAAACAAAGACATGGAGGTTACTGAGTAAAACAAATCATCTAAAGGGGGTTATCTGTGATACAAGAAATTTTCAGTTTTTTAGATGTTTTAACTATGTCTCTTTACTTGGTTCAATCCTGTTAACTGCCAAGTTATTTCGAGTATTCACTGTTAAAATGTACAAAATGTGCAATAAATCCCTCACGTATTAGTATCAGAGTTGGAATCTACCAGGCATTAAATACATCAAGCTACGCTTTAACTTGCTGACTGTATGGCACCTGTGTTATGTGAATCAATACAACATACCTGCTATAGTTGAAATCTCTGAAGCACATGTGGCTGAATTATAATAAAATATCTCAACTGTTGCTGCCAAAGTCCTCCTATCAGCCATCCTATAAAACACCTCCAAGCACTTGTTTGGGCAATTATTTTGAACTGCTCAAATAGGTGCATTTATTAGCCAAACATACTTTACTTTGAATAGATATAAAGCTGGATATAAAAACTGCATAAAAACACACAGAATCACCAGTCAGAGCTCATTAAAAACAATTTAAAAGCTGTTTTTATTCCATAGAACAAGGTTTTGGTTTGACACCATGAGCTCCACCTGTCATCTCCTAAATGCCGCTTACATTTTGTATGATCTTTCTGACAGCTGGAGAGTCAGGGGCAAAGAGGATCCGTCCCATCAGCATGGGCTTCACAGAGTTCCACACAATCCTGGTGGCAGGGTTGGACTCCAGTTCTTTCATCAGGTCATTGCAGAAAGGAGCTGAAGGGAAAGATTATTTGTTATGTAAAAGCTGTTGCAATATAGGTCAAGCTAGGCACTTAAACAGAACCCTATCAAAGATGCCATGGCACAAAGAATTATTTGGAAACCAATTACAGAGTGCATAATTATTTTTATGCTCATCTAAATGTGTTGCATAGGTTGGGCAGGGTGGAGATCAAGTTAAAATTTGCTGATAAAGATGAGAGCAGCCAGTTTTTCAGTCATTCAGCCATGCATCAATCCATCCATTGTTTTAGCCCATTATCCAGCTGACAATGGGCAATCCACATGCAGAGACGGTGAAAGTAAAGAAATGCTGCTGCAACTTCCTCCACTTCCAAACTGCATAAAGCAGGAACACGACTGACAGCTGAAAACTCCAGCAACACTGGCTTTAACTTTATAGTTAACTGGATTATGGATAACTGGATTAACTTTATAGTAGGTGATGATCTAACAAAAAAGCCTCTTATCATGGTCAACACATTGCTGGAGTTCTTCCTTCCACAGCATGAAGAGAAAAAAGTATTGGGAGACCATGTGCTAAATCCACAGAAGATCTGAGCCCAGTTCTCCAAGAAACTTCCATATTTGTATATGGCTTTTAAGAGAATTTGCAAATCAGCAAAGTGGGTTAAAATCACAACTCTTATACAAAACTAGAGGGTTTGCAAACTAAAGGTTACTCCAAAAAAGAACGGCAGCAGTCTCAAGAACAGTACTTTTAGTTTGGTCTGTCATACAAGGTAATACAGATGTATATGTATACGGGCAGGGATAGCTCAATAGGTAGAGTAGCTGCCTCATGATTGGAAGGTCGTGGGTTCGACTCTACTGAACGGCTACCCTGAGGTACCCCTGAGTAAGGTACCGTCCCTACACACAGCTCCCCGGGCGCTGCATTGGTGGCTGCCCACTGCTTCAATAGGTGAATGGGTTAAATGCAGAGGAGCAATTTCCCTACGGGGACTAACACATACATACACACATATACACACATACACATGGTGTACTCACTGGTGCTGTTATCATATGTGTAACGGTCCTGTGCCCACCCAGTGCCGATACCCAGGAAGGCTTTGTAGTTATTGTCTTCATACCAGTTAAAGGAGGTGACTCGGGAGAAAGCCCCCTCAGTGTACCCGCATACAAGGCTGGAGGCGGCAGCCATCACTTCCCTGAAAGACAGATTTTTCTGGAAGAGAGGAGTCACGACTTGGATGAGCTCCCTGAAGCTACTCTTCTGGAACAACTGCAGAGAGATAAGAAGAATCATTCAAGCTTCAACAAACAAAAAAAGAAGATGAAAACTTTTAGATATAATCTAGCAGTTATCTAATGATAAAGATATGTTCAGCAGAAATCTATAAATAGGCTGGTGTAAATGTGTTTTTTACACAACCAGTTTCTGTCATAGGTGTAAACAGTATGCACCTGATGGGAAAAAGTATACACCTTCAGGTGTTTTCAGCTCCATTGCCAGAGTGTATACAATCAGGCACTAGCCAGTCTGCCTTTACAAACATTTGTTAAAGCCCTTCTTCCCTCCTAGATATTCCATGATCAGCTGTAAACAGTAAATGGAAGTGCATAAAAGTGGCCAGATGTTCCAAACCTCATCTCGCACTACTATCATCACAAAAATTGTGTGCCAGCAGCTTCCTGGCTGAGCAGCTCCTGTAGGTGTAATGTGTACTTTTGTCCATATATTTTATCCTCTTATTACAGGGTCAGCACAGCCACTAAAACACTGCATTAAAAATATCCTCGAGATTATGTGTAACCCGGCTGCAGTCTTCTACATCTTCCATATTAACTTGTTAAACGTTTTAGTGTCTGAGATATTAAATTACTTAAAACTGACATGTGCAATATTATAAAAAAAAAGATTTGTACAGATCTTAATACATACAATAAATATAAAAAGAGAAAGGGGGCTCTGTTATATCAAGCTACCCTCTACAGAGGACTAAATATCCCGTATCCTTTACACATGATTAGCATACGTATCAACATTAGTCAGTTATGATATATCTAAATAACAGCTGGCAGGTGCATAACTCAACAATTATTGGAACTTTTGACAAATATTTAATGTCTAATTTTAAAAAAGAAGAAAGAATGAGTTTATTTTAATGCCTTCCACTTGGATCATACGCTCTCTATAGTCCTGAGAGAGACAAGTGTCTCGCCAACAGGATGCCAGACTGTCAGTTTCAATGAATGTCCCATGGAAACATCCACAACAAACAAAACAGTATTTCCACATACAGACATAAATGGTAGTTTGTGAGCACGCCTAATTCTAACTTTAAGTCACACTCGTACAATAAATTTGGCTCTTTGGCAATCACTAAGCTGAGGCCTGCTAAGGTGTGAAAAAATTGTTTTTCCAATGACAGCAATTACAGTTTTTCTCGATTGCTTAAACACTATAACCAGGCCTCTAAACTAAAATTTCAAAACCGTAACGCTATTGGTCAAAAAGCACACCCATTTCCCTGAACTATAAACACTATTCCCTGCTTTGACACATGACTCAAATTTGGTGAACTGTTACTGCAAAACTCTACACACAAATCCCTACATTTTACAGTGCTTACACCATGTAGTCATTTAGAAAGCACTAGCATGCAATAATGTTAACTTAAGTCAGCATAGCTTGAGCTCAATTAGCACACAATTAACCAGGTGGAAACACTAGGAGTCAAAATTTAGCACACACCAATCAGAACCTGCGATGGATAGATAAAAGGGCCAAAGTCAGCTCATTCAGGTTTGAAACAATGGATCCAAAGAGATGCAAAGGAAGAGGACGTGGTGGAGAAAGAGGACGTGGTGAAGGAGGAGGACGTGGTGGAGGAAGAGGACATGGTGAAAGAGGAGGACGTGGTGAAGGAGGAGGACATGGTGGAGGAAGAGGACATGGTGAAAGAGGAGGACGTGGTGAAGGAGGAGGACGTGGTGGAGGAAGAGGACATGGTGAAAGAGGAGGACGTGGTGGAAGAGGAGGAGGAGGTGGTCTAGGACAACAGGAAGGTGGTGGAGGAGGAGGGAGAGGTGGAGGAGGAGGAGGACGTGGTGAAGGAGGTGGAGGTGGAGAACGACGGCGACAAGGAAGGGGAAGAGCAAGGGCACGAAGACAGTCAGTCTCGGATGAAATTCGAGCCACTTTAGTTGACCATGTCCTTGTCCATGGGATGACTATGAGGGAGGCTGGGCAACGAGTACAACCAAATTTGAGTCGCTTCACTGTTGCCTCCATCATCAGAACCTTCAGGGAGGAAAACAGGTAGGTGTACTTGCAGTAAGACTGCTTTGTACAGTAACTTGTAAGTTACTGAACTTATGTGTCTTGAGTTTCAGTATGTTTCCATTATTTGCCTGTAAAATGAATGTGTGACAGTTACAGTAATGAGTGCTTCTATTTTTGTAGGACACAGAGACGACCACCTGGTGGAGGCAGGTTAAGGCTTTTGTCGGAGGAGCAAGAGAGGGAACTTGTAAACATGGTAATTGCAAATAATGTAATCCGCCTGCGAGAGATTCAAAGGAGAGTGATTGAGGATGATCATCTTTTTCGAGGCATAAATGCCATCAGCCTCTCCACAATTGACCGCATCCTCCGAAAGAATCAATTCCGGATGAAACAGGCATACCGAGTCCCTTTCGAACGAAACTCTGACAGAGTGAAGAACCAACGTGTGGAATATGTTCAGGTATGAGTTTTGATACTGTATAAAGTATTGTGTACCATCACAGCATGGCAGTTTATGCTGCCATTTCAGCACTCTTGAACTGTGGTTCAGGGTACCGATTGACTCTACTGTGTTATGTGTTTTGCAGAGAATCTTTGAGATTGAAGGACGGCCTGTTCCCCATGAAATAATCTTTGTGGATGAGGCAGGTTTTAACCTGACCAAAAGAAGGAAAAGGGGGAGGAACATAATTGGCCATCGGGCTATTGTAAATGTCCCTGGTCAGCGTGGGGGGAATGTCACTATGTGCGCAGCCATCAGCCAACGAGGGGTACTCCACCGCCATGCCGTACTAGGACCCTATAACACTATGCTTCTCCTTGCTTTTCTTGATGGTTTAAGACAACATATGTTCCAGCTGGACTACAGGGAACCAGCACAGCCAGAGCAGCCTCACTACGTTGTTGTGTGGGATAACGTCAGCTTCCATCGCGCTGCTCTGGTTCGTGACTGGTTTACCAATAACCCAAGGTTTTCTAATATCTTTCTGCCTGCATACTCTCCCTTTCTAAACCCGATAGAGGAGTTATTTTCGGCATGGCGGTGGAAAGTGTATGACCGAGAACCTTATGTCCGTGTTCACCTCCTTCAGGCCATGGAAGAGGCCTGCCTAGACATATCAGTAGATGCATGCCAGGGGTGGATCAGGCATGCAAGAGGATTTTACCCCCGCTGCCTGGCTGGGGCCAATATAGCCTGTGATGTGGATGAGATTCTCTGGCCTGACCCAGACCAAAGACAAGATGCTGAGGTGGGATAATGTTTCTGGTGTGTGTTGTACTGTATAGTACATGAATGACAATGTGCCACTGTACATACATTGGTTGCGTCTTTTGTGTTTATCATGTGACAAGGGTTTTGAAGGGGAGAACCATAAGCAACCTAATTGTTTTGGAACTATTGTTTTGAATTAATAGTACCAGTGTGCAAAACTCTGTTGTAGTGTGTGTGTTTTTGAGGGCTTGTGTTTGATGTCTGAGGGCAAAGTTTGGTTTTTCAGCAGGAGTGAATAGTTTTGGGTGTAGAGCTTCATTTTGACCTGGAAATAGGATGTTTGGGGAATTGAGTGAGAGGTTATGGATTTGTGTTTACTGTTGTGAGGATATGAGGCGTAGTTTCAAGAAATGTGTTTTAGCAATCGAGAAAAACTGTAAAATAAGTGAAAAATCATGTTCATAGACTTTTTAGTGAGAGAAACACATACACTAACACAATCATTCATCACCAGGGTTTTTTAATCTATGCTGATTGGAGACTTTTACCTGTCCTTGCAGCCTAGGTCTTTTTTGCTATGTTTGGGGGGCATTTTTCCAGTGAACGGTCCCATAATGATGATCTATCTGCTTTTGCTGTTTTTGGGGGGCTAAAATGCCATGTTCTGAATTTAGCCTTCCTTATACGCACTAGATAATATCCCCCTACTGTCTGTTTGCGTAAAAAGCCAGGCCAGAGGAAGCAACTGTTTCCTGACAACTAAAAATAGCAGGCGGTGAACTTTTGAATTGAGCTGCTGGAGCCGGGGCTTACCTCTTTCAGTTTGTCCGAGGCAGAGGAGACAACCCGGACCCAGAAGTGAATGTCGATGCCTTTTGAGTGATTGTCCAGTACAAGAGGAAGCTAATGAGAAATACAAATGAATGAACATTTTCTGCTTTTGCATTCATACAAAAGCTGTAAACTTCCAGTATTGTACTTCTCAAAATGAACACATTTCCCATAAAGCCACTGTCTTATGAGGACATGGTGATATTATGTGATGCAAACAGAATTTTGAAAACCATCTGTAAAACCCTTCTCTTATGTTCATCTGAGTACTACCTTCTACCAAGGATCTTGCTGGTTTGCCGAGAGAGCTTCCAGAAAGTTCACAACACAATAGGCTAAAGGTTCAGGAAGCAGAAGAAGGCCAAGACACAGAATCACCAGTGGAAACATCCTTCCGCTTTGACATATGTTCCTATCTCAGTGCACGCGGACACTAAATGGGAGGATGTGTGGTTTGAGTGAAATTCATTTCTAAAGCAAGGCAGTAATATTTTAAGCTATTCCTGTGCCTGAAGTCAAACTACACAACAAACAATGGAGGATAAGGTTAAAAATAATGGTATTAAGAGTGGACAGAGTGGCAAGAACACAGGGATTGAGGCTTAAAAGAATTAGCGGACAGACAGGTTCATACAGTTAAGATCACTTGGCCCAGTCCCATATTCCTGCACCTGGATGAATATAAGGCAGAGGGTGTCCATTGTTTTCAGCTGCTTTTTTATGGTTTGTGTTTACTCTCACTCTTACTTATTCTAAAGAAAGCACTGTCTCTAACCTAAGCTAATCAAAGAAAGAGGCTAAGTCTGTCTCGCTGGCCAAAGCTTGCTCCTTTACAAACTGTTTGTATCACTACTGCCTACTTAAAGCATGTTGATAGACACTTCATTTTTATGAGGTAATTACAGCTCATCAAATACATAAGGAAAAATTAAAGCCATCTTTCACCACACAAAGTAGTGTATTTGACATTGTACATTCCTGGGGAACGACGCCTTGTTTGCTTTGCTTTTTGCATTTCCCAGAGAATTTTTGTTTTGCCCCACCCCATGAGTCATAGCTCTAATAAAAATACTAACATCTGTTTATCCTTTGCATCTCCTGACTTTGAACAGGAGGTATGTCAGGCGACAATAGGCGTGTGTCAGCTTGTTGGGTTTTGATCTGGAGGACAAACTATGAATGCAGTGCAATCAGAGTCTAAAACACAAAACGTGCTAAAGCATGATGGGACATACTGAGCTGAAGGTGGATAATCATGCATCATGGTAAACATGACGGTACCTCTTACTGTTTTTCTCTTGTTGTTTTTACAATATACTAGAAACTCGTGGTACAATCTAGTCATGTTACTTGATTACTTCATTTACTTCATATTTTACTCAAGTGTGTTTTTGTTGGTTGCCAACTACATGTATGTAAGAATTAGAAACACAGCAGTTTATGATACTGTTTGATAACTGCTTTTGAAATCATATCCTGGCAAATCCTACACTGCCCTTTGCCAGCTTGACCTCAAGTCGCTTAGCCAGCACATGGCTGACTTACCCAAATGAATTTTTAAACATGGCAAGATCCCAAACTGGATGTATCCAAATACAGCTCTATACGGCCTATTCATGAACCAACCAGATCACTGCCAAATTGTGGTATTAAGTGTATCCATTCAGTGCACAATAGATAGTTTAGTCAAAGGTATAAAGATGTAATTACAGACTGAGTGCTCCCAGTTTAACTGAGCCAGAATGAAATTTAAATTGTGCAACTATTTTTTAAAAGGTAAGCCAGTGATCCTTGGTGATTTCCATGTCAGCTCTCTAAAATCAAGAACAAAACTAACACTCACCAGCCGGAAAAGTTTGAAAAAGTCGACATTGGCGTAGAATTTGTCCTCAATGATCTGTAGTCGCTGTGGAGTGAGGATGCACATGGCGTTGCGAACTGCGTAGAGTCCTCGACGGCTGGGGAAAATCAGGAATCGCTCGAGCAAGTTGAGGCTGCACGCAATGTCTTTTAAATGCAAGTCCGGGACTCCAAAAGCAAACTGGAAAAAAGCAGATTTATGCAGATTCAGATGACATCAGCAAAAACAGAAGCAATCTGATGTGTATGTCACTGCGCCGTGACGTCTTTTGTCTGTTAGCTTTTATTCTATGTCTTGAATTAAACATCTGTATATTGTCGTGATGCATGCTTAATCACCCAGGTAACCAAGTCCTGTTCATCTGTATTTGGATACATCTGGACATCCAAGTGGCATCTTCAGTCTCAGCTGGCTGCAAGTTTCCCCAGCTTTATAAACAGTACATTTGCATGATGACTGAAACTGGTAACTACTGACTAACAATGGGCCGTGGTCAATTTCATGATGGTTAATTTGCAGTTGTCATGACCACTGATCGCCTGTATATTTCCCTTGTTTTTCTTCCTTTACTGTGTCATATTACCATTTGTGTTCCATACTGTACTCCACCAGAATCCTTGCCTTGGTGGTATGAAGCAATATCAGTGTCTTGACTTCTTAATGGTAAAATGTCACACTGTGTACCCTTGGCTGTGTGCGTGTGTTTATGCATGTGTGTGAGCACCCGCGTACCTGTTCAGGCCTGATTTGGGCATTAACTAGATGATACACTACAGACTCAGTCAGAGGAATGTCTCTGAGGAGGAATGACGTCAGAGTCTCGTCATCCTTCAGGATAGTCTCCACTTTTACCCCTCGACCTGTAGACAAACAGAGGCAGTCGGTGTAATGGAAAAATCATAAGAACGGTTTCATGTCTTTAACTGTCTTTAACCTTTCACGGTGAATGACTGTCATGGCTAGATAGATAACTGTTCGCTGTTTGATATGGAACTGGATAAACTGGACAAGTTGGAAAAAGCTTAGTTTCATAGTAACACATATTGGGCAAGTTGTGACAAATGTGTTTCATTAAATGACACAATTTCCAGTAGCCTGTCTGTGCATGAATGAAGGCTGCATTGCCAGGCAAAGTGCTGTTTTGGCTTTTATCCAGGCTGTGCCCCTGATGAACATGGTTTGAGATAAACACAAATTAAACAAACAAAGCTGAAACGTGTGTGTGTGTGTGTGTGTGTGTGTGTGTGTGTGTGTGTGTGTGTGTGTGTGTGTGTGTGTGTGTGTGTGTGTGTGTGTGTGTGTTATTGATGTCATTAAAGAAAAATACTAGCAGTAAATGCTGTATCAAGACAATTCTAAATATGTTTTAGCCAAGAGGTTTAATCTCAAATATTTCCTTATTTTTCCCCTTTTTCTTTTCTCCTCCTCTGTCTCTTTTTTTTCGTTCCTGATCACTTCTGCCACTCCCTGCCTGTGAACTCTGGAATTCCTAAAATGCACATATACTAATGTGAATAACAAATACATAAAATGAAATCAAACATGAAAAAGAGTAATAAGAGAAGCCAATTGAGCAGGGTTGTCAAACATAAGGCATGGGAGCCAGAATCAGCTCGGCAAAGACTCCAATGGCTTTGGAAAAAGTAAATGAGAGGTTAAATCTTGGAGTTTTAGCTATATTTTCATAGATTTTATAGCATTTCCTGTTGATAAAGACCCCCCAACATTAAGTAATTAAGTAGCAGATGAAAAACAACTAAATGACAGAAAAGTTATCTGAGCAGTAAAAGACAAAAAAACCAGGATATTTTCTTTCGATTGATAAAAACTTTCTTTTTCATAGTTACAGAAGGGTCTAAGGAATAATTCTACAGCAACATTTCCTTGTTGTGTAGAAAGTCTGTACTGTTGAAACTGCACTGATTTTTCTTATATTAAGACATCTTAGAAATTGAATCTTTGAATGAATCTTTACACTTACACAAAGGTGAGTTTTACTCATCCAGCCCACTTAACATCAAAATGAGCTGCGCGTGGCTCACAATGTAAAATGCAAAGCAAATATGTTTGGCACAACAGTGCACGTGGATCATGATTCTGCTTGCTAATAATGCCAGATGTGTGAAAAAGAGGTCGGACGATTTTCCTGTTTAATATCCATGAGTCACAGTCGTCATTTATATAACTTTATTCTCAACGTGATTTAGTTTTCCTTCCCGGGGCTCATGGGAACACGAGTGGAATGTGGATGTGGATCTCTGTTAGCTCTGTTAGTCCATCTACATATTTCTGCATGAAAGTGGCAGCACAGAGAGCAGCCAGACATAATCATTCAAAGCCTGGAATGCACTCAGCTCCATTCCACTCCCATCATAAAGGTTTATTTTGCCAGTAGGGAAGCATGGCATATGTACAGTGCACACGTATATATGAACAGAGCGCAGTCTGCATGCAGGCCCTTGAGATGGGATGAGTGTTTCTGGGAGTGTGAGGGGTGGTATATGAATTGCTTTCCCACCAAATAAACAGCGTGCTAGCAGCAAAAGTAAGCAGCTTACTTTGCGAGCCGGTCTTAAACCGTTGTGATGTAATCGTGTTACTCCACGCAGACACCACAGACAGACTGATGGGAAAGAATGTGAGGTGTGATGTAAACTGCGATTACCAGGCGACGTGTTCAACTTTTAAAAGATCAACATCTTATGAGTCACAATACCCCTAAAAAAAGCAAAAGCGTCTGAAGTAAACGACACCCGTGTTGTATGATCTGCAAGAGGCACGACTGATTTGATATTGATTGTATTCATGGAGTATATAAAGATTTCAATAAACTACTTATTTTAAACCATTGTTCAGAAAAAAGCTTTTATTCCACTGCTTTAATGAAAGAACTTTATAAATGAACCTTTCTGACCGTGGATTTACTTCTAAAGGCTTCTGCTGGATGTTGATGAAAGCCCAGAGCACTGACCTGAGACTTTTTCAGGATGAATACGTAGCGTGTCCATGAAGTTGCTCATAGCATTGAGCTCCCTCCATAGGCGACCAAGCTGCAAAAACTCTGGGTCCGTAAAAAGAAGCTCTTCAGCATCCGAATAGAACCGAGCCAATCTGAGGAGGAAGGCCATAATATTAACAATTATTATTAAGGCTAAATACCTAGATTCATCTCTTTCACTCGACTTAATAATTTTGCCTGTTCATCTTAGATCAGATACTTAATACGAATCCAAAACTCTTCCCACTGCCAGCCTACAGTTGATGCTTACATGGAGTTGTTGTAGTTGGACACCAGGCCAGGAGATTCACCACGGGTGGGGTATTGAAAACAAGGGTTGTTGGCATTACAGAAGATTCCTTGGATCCATGGCAGGACCCCAGCAGAGGGCATGGCTTTATTGGGGAAATGACCTGAGTCGGATGAGAACATTTATGAATTGCACTAGATACAGAGGATATTGTTTTTCTGTCTCAGCGGGCTGTGCTAATATTTTCCAGCGAAGAACTGTTTGCTCACATTCATGTTGGCGATAAAGTGGATTTACTTTTCGTAGCCACACCAGCCCCATGAACAGCATAACAGGCCACAAGATCTCCATGAACAAACGTACCTGGTTAAAACAGACAACATCTTTTAAATGAGCAGGTTTTCCAGTTTTAGTTGTGGTTTCTATCAATCTGACAAATTCTCCACTCTTACCAACCCCAGTTTGGGACAAAATCAGTAAAGATGCGTTAGTTTTTAAGTATATTCTGGGCTCGCATAAAAAAAAGACTTGCACTGTATAATATGCATTAAAAAAATGAAAGATATATTTAGTAATGTGTGAACTGGTGGGGTCAGAAGCTCTGGAGGCATAGCTTAGCCTTTACTGGGACAACTGGAGTGTGGAGCTTTTACCCTTTGCCTCCTGCGGATGGTCCAGTTCTTCCACAGCAGGAGTCTGACCTGTCTTCCTGCCCCCATGGTGCCTCCTTTTCACCCCCGCAGGGGCTGGCTATAGCCAGTAAATCTGTATTGAACCAGACCATAAAACATCTTACGGGCCAAGTAAGGCTAACTTTTGTCTTACAAAACTACTCATGACTCTAAAATGCAATTTGCATTTGAAAGGCTAAATTTTGTCGATGAACTCACAAGTCGGTCCATTCATCTGGTGAGAAATCCATGTGAAAGCTAGCAGTAGCTTAGTAATGAGGTTAATGAGCTCAAGACCTTGACATGGTCAGATTTACAATTATAGACTTGTCAAACGCTCTTTCGCTACAATTTCTGGTTAACGCCAATCCCCCCAAAATAAAATAAAATGAAATCCCACACTGTCTGTGCAGCCACACCATACATTTAATCTAGTTTAGTTCCAATCATGATGACATTCTCTATCCATTCACTGTTTCCACATACTTCCACCATAATCCAAAGGACACAGTGCAACTTAAATTGTCACTTACCTCAGAAGAGCACCTGTACTGTAGATTGATCGCCAATAACAACAAAATAACTCTGCATATTCTACAGACTGTTTGCTGTGGTTGCAAACACAGCTTGTTTCCAGACCTCCAGAATAGTTAAGCAGATTGTTTTAATCTCCTTTCTCGGTGCTGGGAGCCTGCTAACACCTCTCTGCCATTTGTAGAGGCCTGCATGACCCGGCCACCTGACATTAACAGTGCGGTATAATCCTACCACTATTATAATCCCATCACTCTTACATTTTCCTTACATTTTAACAAAAACTTGAATCTCTAGTCGCAGATTATCATCCTGCACAAACTGCATGAACTCAGTTTATTGCATTACACAGATTAAATTAATATTCCTGTAAAAAAAAAACAAAAAAAAAAACACACGCACAAAAGACCATCACTGTTGTAAGTTGTCAGATATATTTTAATAAGTTACAAAAGGGTGTTTGTTTTATGTACCTGTTTTCTTACACTGAACTTTCAACACTGTGCCAGGCTTGTACATTACCATGAAAAACAGATACCATTTAAATAAATGATGCACTTCCCATTACTTACAAAGAAAGCATAAGATTCAGGTTATTGATAAAACTACTCAAATTGTAAAAAAACAAACAAAACAAAACAACCAACAACAAAACCAACAAAAAAAAAAACAATGAAAAAAAAGCTTTGGCTATTAAAAAATGTACATATATTAAAATTAGGAAGAATAATGCCATGTCAGAATCCTGTAGCATTTCTAAAAGCTTTTCAGACACATTTAACACCACGCAGTACAAAAACGAGTGGATTTATACCCTTTGTAAGTGATGCTTCCTTACATGACCAAACGCAAACACAGACATCAGAGTACATCACGTAACAGATGTTGTTAAATTGCAAAAAAATATTAGCAATGTTTTTAATTACAGACTACTTGTAACAGCTTAAAACACTCTTCAACGGTGCAGGCAGAAGGCTGATGGTGAAAGAGCGTTATCAGGTAAGTGCACCACACATCTCCATAACGTTATGCAGTATTGTTACGCCTCGAGGGCTTTTTTTGGTATAGAAACATACATACGTGAACCTGTAAGAATTTTACACAAAATATTCAAACAAAAACAAATTGCACAGATCCAAAAATTATAAATATCCTGGCTGTGTGCCAGAGTATACTGAGCAAGTGATTGGTAAATGTATGATTTGTGAATCAAAATTTACAGCATTATAAGTGCATTTTTTTTCTTTTGAGGATCAAAGATATCATAATACTTACAATAGATCTACACAGTGCCAGTCATACATCTGCTCATTTTCTCTACAGAGTCAATGCAGATGTTTCTGCGTGTTCCTCCTAACGTGACACACATTGTGATTCTCGGAGCTCTAACAACAATGTCTTTAAGTGGCTTAAACAAAATGTGCCTCTCTGTGTTCCACCTCTGGAAGACGCCTGGGCCTTAGTCTCTGGTACACTGGTTTTGCCTGGTTTTGGTCCATTTCCTCAGGGCTACAGCTGGGAGACTGAGATATGGCTGTCTGTTCAATCTCAACGTCTTCCTCAAGGGGCTCATCTACAGACACCTCTATCTCAATGCCTATTTCCCCCTCCTCATCCTCCTCCTCATCCTCCTCTTCATCTTCTTCCTCAGCACTGTTAGCTTGTGCACAATTCTGCAGGACTTTAGCTTTGCTTCCCGATGGGGGCTTGTAGAAGGTTCCTGGGGGGGGCTGAAGAGTTCTGGGGGCTCTGAAAGTTGTTGCAATGGGGCTATACTTTGTGACATTATCTTCCCTTTTTATAGTCCTGTTGGGTCGCACTGCGACTGTGTAAGTAGTTCCAAGGGAGAGGGTTGATGGCACAGAGGTTGACAAGCCTTCCACTGCTGCACTCTCTGTGGATGAGCTGGCCTCAATTTTGACAGTTCTTGAGGCAACTTCATGTTTGTATTGTTTATCCCAAGTTCTGCGTAATGTCTGGGTGTCGATAAAGGTACTCCGGAAATGTGTGGCCGCTCTTGTTTTTGTATTCTCAGTCTCGTCCACTTCTTCGATGGACTGGTCGCAACCGCTTCCCTTCCTGTCATCTTGGTCAGTGGCGTTCCGGGAGTTATTCTCGTCTATTTGGCTTCGGTTAAGTATCCGTTCGGCCGGCATGCTAAACGGCCGTGACGGTAGCTTGTTGCGAGGGTGTCGAAGCTGAACCCTGGTGACTGTGATGTGATGAGAACGACACAGGCCTCTCTCCCCAGATTTTGCGACTTCAGGGACACTTGACGACAAACTGAGGGTCTCTGAATCAGTTTCATCAGCTTTAAAAAGAGGACAAATAAAACTTTTACGATAAAATAACAACATGATTGTTATTTTAATAATTATCTATTACTGTGACAATACTGACCTGGTTCAAAATCGCTTCCATCAAGGCTTGGCATCCTCTCCTGAACCTCAGTCAATAAGTGTGAAGAAGGAATTATAGACGAATGCCTTTTAAACACCTTTAAGCTCGACTGCAAGACAAAGACAGACAGTAAGAACAGAAAACAACCCACCACTCTACCACATGCTAAACAAGAAGAGTACTGTGTATAGTTTTTATACTTTATCACGCTATATAGATAACAGAATAGCTCTTTACTATCATTGTACATTTACAACATCCTGTGTCATTCATGTATCGTAGTGTTGGCAAACCAGTTACCTCTTTAATGTCTCCCAGTGACTTGGAGTGCCTGATCAGCTGCTGCTCTTTGTCCTGTTGCATAAGGCGAGTGTTAGCGCGGGTCTGGGCATCAACCTCCGTGGGCGAGGTGCCACTTACAGGACTCAGAGGCGTGTCAAAGACCATCTGGTAATGTCTGATCAGGAGCTCCACAATGAGCGCCTGATAAGGGTAATCCACCAGAGAAGAAAGGGAAACTTCAGCATCGGCCTGCCTTGGCTTGATCAGCGTCGGGCCAAAGATGATACCCAGATTGCTGGCGGTCATCTTGTTCTCCTCTGATTGCTCCGTCACCCTGGAAGGAGAATGAAACAGATAAGAAATGATCATTCCTACTATTATTAAAAAAAAGGAGCAACACATCCATATGTTGTATGTAATGGGATGCCCAGAAATCCATTCAGCCCTCCCTACCGGTGAAGATGCTCTATGAGGAACTGCAGCGTCTTGTAATTAGCTGGTGGCAGCTGTCTTAGCAGATCCTTGATCTTGAACAGGACTCGATTGAGCTCGACGCTAACCTGCGCAGGGGTCGCAGTGGTGGGATTAACTCTCTGTGCTTCCAGTTCCTCCACAATGATACTCTGGCTCTCCTTGGCCAAACCAATAAAGTCGTTATAATAGCGGAAGAGGATGAGTGGCTCTGGAAGCTGGAAAGTACGGAGGAAGAATTAGATAAACAAATGAAACAGAGATGATAATAAACAGCAGCAACCAAAATATGGACATAAATACACAAGTGGTACAGAATTAGAAAAGAGATAAGCACCCTGGTGATAAGCGGCAGGAATTATGCGCCAAAAATAAACAGACAAATGCACATTTTTAGTATTAATGCAGTTTGTCATCCAAAGCCTACTTTAGCCATCTCCTTCACAGGATGAAAGCTGAAATACCTCATTATGCTAATGACCAAAAGCAACCCACCTGTCTCAGGTACAGTTTGAGTACATTGCTAATGTCGTGGGGAGAAAGATCGGAAAGCTCCACCAGATCCTTGCCGTTCTCAAAGGCCTGGCACAGCTTCTCTACTCGAGACTTTGCACCATTCACACGGTAGATCCCCTTCAGAGCACACAAAATGCAATCAGCGCATGAAAATTACACACAAGTTTTTGGAATCAATATGAAGAAACTGGGCAAACATATGAGCAGAATACTAACAAGATCAGCCAAAGAAAAAAATGGGAGAACACTTCATTCTTATTTAAAAAGGGTTTTGGTCTTGTTTGATAAAACGTAACGGAAACAGAAACCAATAATTATCAAATAATTTAAAAAGCATAACAAATATCGAAGGTGAAGTGGAGGACTCGTTTTTCTAATTTCACTTTCACTCTGTAAAAGACTGCATGAACAAATAGCTTTGAAGGAAGTCTCAAATACTTTTATCACATACAGTGTGTTAGCAGTGCCAATAAAGATCCAGAGAAGCCAGAGAAATCTTTGTACACACAGGACAAGGCTGAAAACCAACACAGAGTGCCCATGACCTTTGGGCATTCAGGCTGCACAGCATTAAGAACAACTGATGGAAATCACTATGAAAAGCCAAAAGCTTTCATCACTAAATCCACAAAAACTATTTTTTTGCCAACATAGTTTTAGAAAAACATATTTTTGCATATGTCGCTAATACACTCATTTTTTACATATTAGATAAATTCCCTCAACACATTGTGATTAGTCCTGACAGCAATGACAGCCTTTCACAGCGCAGCCACTTTTATGGTCACAGTATTGGATGCTTTATAAGTGAACTTTAATGCCAGTGCCAGCAGATCTATGCTACAGTTTTGGGTTCTTGTTTCATGAAAATTAATGATCAATTTATTTGTAACCAAACCACTAAAACACCTATTATAAGTACCTTGATGCTGAGGGCTCTATTCTCAATTTCCGACGTGCACTTCCGTATGATGAATGGGATGCCATCCTGGCTGTTCTTAGCCGACTGTGTGAAGTCAATGCCAAATAGGTGAAGCCTTCCCTGGAGCTTCTTGTGGCCACACTGGATAGCCAGGGTTTCCAGACACTTTTTATGGCACGCCAAGGAGCACTGCAAACACAGTGACACATACCTCAGTTATAACAAGGACAGAGTAAAACATTTCTAAGAAAATCCTGAACAGTTTTAACTGTAGGTCAACAAAAACAGTGGAAAAACTGACGAAAAAACACGTCCTCACAACATAGCTATTTTTGTTAATTTGCCCAAAAACCAAGTCCAAGAAGCAAACGAGGAAAGCTTCACATCTAGTGACCCTCTGAACCACTCACACTGAATCATTCCAAGACTCTGCAGTGAGCTGCATTCCTATGTCAGTTTCTTCTCAATATGTCTATTGCGTTGCATAACCTCTTTTAAAAGCGTTTCTCCAACCAAGAGCCGCTCTTATTGTCTTCTTCAGTGTATCTAATACATATGGACAGAAACTTGATCTAAAATCAACAGTGGACAGAGGGTGCACAGGGACGATGGAAAGGACTCCTCAGAAGACGAACAAAAGGTCCTCAGTTTCTAGCGCCCATTCCCCCAACTGAGACCAGTTAGTGAATTTGGTCACAGAGGAGAGCTTGCGGCCAGTTTCAACTTTTCCCTTTATTTCCTCATCCAAACATGCTGATGAGGGGAGAGGTGGCTTTTCTCTTTTGTTTCTGCTTGATTTTTTTGCTGGCCACGAGTGATAAAGAAGCTGTTGTGAGCCTCTGGCAATCTTTATCGTGAATTTGTAATACGCTGAATGCTGTGGGCCGCAAACAGAAAGGAATAATACAAATAATAAAAGAAAGGAATCCAAGGTTACCTCCTCACACTCCGCTCCATGAAACACCACCAGGCTGTCACACTCACGACACTTGGAAGGTGCTCGAAGCTTTCTAAGCTTGTGGGTTTGGGCCGCCTTAGACATCTGAGTGTTTCTAAAGGGTCCTGGAGAGCTCGCCGTTTCGATTACCATTTCATTTAAACCTGCAGTGGCAAAGGAGCATTGTTACAAATGTAAATATGTGGCCTATAAGTGTAAGGAACACATAAGAGTACCTTAAAAAAAAGGAAAAAATAAACACAAAACCCTTATACAAATACAACTGACTTACCATTATCAGACGGCGAGGGAGGCTCTCTCTCATCCAAGTCATCAGCAGACGACATGGTACCAGTGGAGGGGGTTCTGGGTAATCTCCTCTTGAAGTCTCCTGAACAGTAAGGTAGGACACACCAAAAAGTCCACATCTTTACAGTCACGTCAGGACACTGTTTTCCCCCCTGTCTCCTATGCTCTACATCTCAGCGGTAAAACTGAGAAGCAATACGGCGATTTGACGAATTTAAAGTAGCAAATGAAAAGGCGGGCTTAACATATTGTTGGTAACTGAATCCAGCATGTTATTGTTGGTGGTGGATTAACACCTGGATTGGCTGATGAGTAAGGGGGTTGAATACTGATCAGAGCCTTTTCAGAATGTTTTTGATCTTCTGATGAGCTCAATAACAGGTTAATCAGAGATAAGTGCTGCCAGTGCTCCCAGCCCCCACTCTGGGGGCTGGGAGAGCTTTGTGGCAGACTCCAATACACAATTTAACACCGTGCACCAACTTTCTCCAGTCAAGACCCGCCCATAACAACTAGCCATGCCTTACACACAGGTTTGGTAAAATCAATTTAACAGGAAATTGTTTGATGTTCTCCAAGGTTACTACAAACCTGGTGGTATTACCTAAATTTGTCACTGTAACATATAAAATGGGCATAGTGCTATTTAAAGTTTTCAATGTAAAGTCCATGACAGGAACACATAAAATAACAATTATAGCTACGTTCTTCTTTGCAAATGGCTTTTTGCATTCTGATTATAGTCGAACCGAAAGCTCAGAGCACTGCATTTTAAGAAAGTGCGTGCAAATGGGCAAAACAAACCAACACGGGAAAACATCTTAGCAAAAAAAGAACAAAAAAGTAGGCCCAGTGCAAAAGTATGGAAAACAAAAGAACAGAAGGGTGGTGCATATACAGAAAAACACCATTACAAAAAAAAGCCCCTGCAAAAAAAAACAAAAAAAAAACAAGAACTACAACAACAAACTACAGGACGCAAAACACACATGTTGTTGCACAGCAATCAGGGAGCACAGGGAAACCGTTGCAACATTCTTATGTGTGTGCGTACGTTGCAGAGTGCAACAAAGAGCCATGACTGCCTCTTTATTCTGTGATTACACACCAACAAACCTGGGTGAACATCAAGTTCGCTAGGGAAAAAAAAAGATGCGTGCTGCCCTGAGGTGCTCTCAAGACAGTCAGTCCAGAAAAATGTGCCATCTCTGGCTATGGGTGGTGCTTTTAACCATGATGAAAGACTGACACAAATGAGTTTGATGTTGTGCAACTGTGGAGGGAAAACCCAGCGTGCTGCCTTTATTATCGGGACAAAAAAACATACCGACAGGAAGTGAATGTGATTTTCTTTCTTTCTTTTTTGATAGCTCAAGTGTGACGGCATGCAGAGATTTACCCAGCAGATAGACACAGCATTCGTACTCGTTAGCTAAATAGCTATTGAGTGCGGTGTCGCACTAAATCAGTTCTGCTAGTGATCATTTTAGGGGGACTTCACAATCTTCACAATCCTACCTGGGCTTGCAGTCGGCGAGTCCATGGACCGGGACTCACTGCTCCCTCCAGCACTTTCCGAATCACTGCACATCCCTCCACCCTGATTGGCCGAGGTCCAGGGACGAAATGGCGCCTGAATTTTAAGTGCTTGTTCAAAAACACAACATTAAAAGATAAGAAGTCCCATGTTAGCTGCATGCTATAAAACTGATCATAAAGTCAGTTGAAGTCAGTTTCCAATTATGTTACAAACACTTAAAGGCGGGCCTAAAGGTAATGAGGTCAACACCTGCACACATTACCAAAAACAAAACAAACCACAGGGAAGTTGGCTCCAGTTTAAATCTTCAACCTGGTTACCCGAACTTCATATTTCAAAATGTTTACTTGCTAGGCATTGAGCAAACTGTTGTGTACCTCCCTCAGCAACAATGTAGTGGAGTGCAAAACTATCTCTAGTGCTAGTTTCCGTCTTTGTTGTGCAGGTATTTACTCAGTGAGATTAGTAAGCTGTGTAAAAGTTTTTGTACTTTCTCTCAGGATGTCATGATTTGACCCCGTTTCTGTTGATTGCATTTATAGAAGAAATCCTAAACGTGTACCTTGGATGTCACCGCTACCGTTGGAGCGTCTTTCAGCAATCTTGGGGTGTTGGGCACTGATGGGGCTGTCCACATCATCTCCAACAAGGAGGTCAGAGGTCACAGATGCCTGTGACAGGTTACTGTGGGAGGAGTGGCTGCCACTTAGTGAGCGCTTATTGAAAGGCATCCTAGGGTGGAAAAAGACATCAATTTGTATTATTTACTTAAAAATCACAATGCCATATCCTAGTTATTTAAAACTGTTATATGTACAGTTGTTTACATTGATCTAATTAATAATATGGAGATCAAAGTATCCCCCCATCAGGGACTATTACACCCCAACATTATTTATCCCCAGAATAGGGAAAGTTCACAAAGAGCAAAGCTTTCAGCTTTCTGGCTGCCAAATGCTGTTAGTCCCCATACAAAGTATGAATATCTAATACCTACAATATTATATTTGAGGATTCCTGTCTAGCAGTAAGACCACTGACTTCAAGACAATTTTAAGCTCAGTCAACATCCACATTTCCTCCTCTGCTGATGGAACAAATTTCCACTTACAACTGTAAATCTCATCAGTTTTGATACGATCCACGAATGATCAGCCAATCAAAGACAGCAGATAATTAGAGCATAATGACAACTAACTGACACAGATAAGCTCGGGAATGGCAAAAGCTACATGTGATGCCATCCATTGTTAGGCTAAGTATCCAGCTGCATCTAACAATATACAATAAGTAGGTCACGGGTCTATATTTAACCTTTTGGTGGCCGCTGCACTGGGTGCATGTGAGAGCATATGAGTGCTGGTGTGTGGGCCTAAGTTTCATTTCCTCTTTCCCAAGCTGAATTCTTTTGATCAGAGGGATCAGAGGTGGGTGTGGTGGAGGCAGGAGAGTGGGGGTCGTGGAGGGAGAAAACTAAGTGAGAACAAAGCACACTGTTATTTCCATCTGTCTGGTATTTGTGTGTGTGACCCCAAACCCGCGTCAACAAAACTCTCTCAAAAGGGAAACCGTCTATTTTTAACCATAGCCTTCAAAAGAAGTCGATACTACATTTGCCTAATTATGAAGTGACCAATGTGTGTGTCATCTTAGTCAATCAGACTTTGTGTGTACATGAGTTTAATGGTGCTGAAAATCTTCAAAGAGCTATGTTTCCCCTTGTGTGAGTAATGTGCAGCAGTGACCCCTAGAGAATTAGGCCAGCCATAGATGACTGACAAATGTAGAGACAGTGGCACAGCTCAAAATAAGAAATAAGAAAAAGTGGGGCTACATTTGGTAAATAAACTAATTCATCTTTTAATTTTGTTGTTTTCTTGCTGTGGCTTCTTACAGTGGGCTAGCCTCCACCCCAAAACTAATGCTAGGGGAAACCCTGACGGGGTTTAGTAAACTGATGGTAAGCCCACTGGCCCAGCTCCTTTCTCCCGTGACCACAGTAATTTCCGCAGGAAGCCCCGGCCAGCGCGATGTCACAACTGTTTCAGATTTTCCAAAGCAAGCTCTCTGACTCTGGAACTCCACCTATCACTGCTAAAGTATGTGCAGTCTCAGACAGTAATAGCTACAGTACTATATTTACTTAAATTTACAGTTCCAACAGTGAAGCTTTGAGGTGTTGAAGTAATTGTTTGTCAACACAAAATGTAGAGACAAAAGCATTCAATTCAAATCACATAGCTCCAGGAAAACATGGTTAATATAAACAGAATTGGTTCCTGCACAGAACCCTGCAGAACTCCATTGCATGCATCCTACTAAAAATACGACATACCTTCTAAACGATGCTGAAATTAAAATCTTCAAATAAATAAATCCACCCCCCCAATAACAAGTAAAAACCTTTAGGTAGGTAAACTAAGATAAGGTCATTTGATTACCTTAAAAACACATCACATTTCAATTGAATTCAAATGTTCAAATAGCTAAACTAAATTTAAACACCTGTTTAAAATGACAAGCTCTGACCACATTCAGACAGCAAATAAGAGGAAGGGACATCGCACCCTGTGTTTTGTGTGACAGATGAATCCAACGAGTGACACTCAAGTCGAGGCGCATCCGTAGGTAAACTCCTGACAAAGTCGATGTAACGCTGGCCAGGCTCGTACAGCTTGGCATTTTCACACAGAGTCTGGTGGTTGACAGGTAGAGACACAACCTGGGCCTGCTGAAGCTGGAACCAGTTGACGGTCACCTGAAACAGGGACACATTCCAGTGAATGATGATTCAGCAACTTTGAGCCAGTGTTAACTTATCGGTGGAGGTGTGCATTATTTCTACCACTCAGCCTGGTTTCAGTTTAAATGAACATGTCTTTAAAGACTTAACGTATTTCAACTTACGGCCTTGAGGGTGAGGTCACACTGGGAGACCATCTCTCGGATCTGAGTGATAATCTCATTCTTGGTGTTGACCAGCTCGACTCTCTTCACCCCGACATCAACCTGACAAGCTTTGCAGTGATCTTTGGCCTCCTCGGCCTGCCAACAGAAAGAATATAAATCACTGAAATTTTCAATTAAAGTGATGGATTCAAATCTGGGGGAAAAAATAGGAAATAAGAACTTTAATGACTAAAAGCTGATCTTCATGTTGCAAATAGAGACTAATCACTTGTTCTCGAATGGCAACTGAAGGCTTTATAATCACAGGAAACAAATTCACTGATATCTAAAATGGATAGATTGGACTATTAGAGGTGATGCTCTACCTTCTGCAGCGCCTCCTCCTCCAGCCTACGCCTTTTTTCTAGCTGCTTTGCCGCTGCCGCTCCCCCTCCCCCTCCAGTCTGCTCCTCCTCCAGCCGACTAGTCGACACCTTGGCCTTCTCGTATTCATCCTGTCGCTGGGTCTGCAGGAGCCGGGCCTTCCTCAGAGCCGTGTCTGCTTCGTGCTGCAGATGTACACGTATTAGTTTGAGTCACACACAGATTCATGCTGTGTACAACGTGAATGCAACCACAGAAAAAGATGGCTTTTAAGTTTTTGATAACATGCAATAATTGCTATAAAGATACAATTCACAAACAGATTTGCAGAGATAATTCATGTTCAGTAACATTTCTATTATGGTGTCCTACTACAGAGTTTAGGACTTTGACTATTTCTTAGATTTAGTCACTGGATTAGTGTCTCTCAATCCGTCATACGTGCAACAGAGCACTTGTCTTGGCAGGTTAAAAACAAACTATTTGTCTGGATTTGTATATCGGGCTGAATCACTTCAAGAGCATTCTTGGGCTGAGACCCCAGGTCAATGAAGCTTTTGATCCAGTGTGCATTTGTGTGTGGTCCTCTTAAAAGTGCAACCTCCGTGACTGTCGACTCACCATTTTCTTTTGCTCTCTCTGCCACTGCTCCTTGACCTCTTTTCGCAGTTTGTCCAGCTCATTTTTTCTGGCCAGGAGAGGCTGGAAAGAAACACAGAAAATCCACACCACACCCACAAAAGCAGTAAGACCACTTGTTTCCATCATACAACCCATGATAAAGTTAGATTTCATGAATGCAGCAGTTACCTGCATGAATTTGTTGCTTTGGAGTATTGCTGCAGTTTGAAGAATCAGCTGGCTATACTCGATGTCATTTTTGAAAGCTGTCATGTAGATCTCACGGAAAGGCATGAATTCCTTGAACGAGGCAGAAGAGGTTTAAATCTCAGTCCCTAACATGTGTGAGATGCACACGATGCCGATGTAAGTCAAGTTAACTGCAGCGTCAACTTACCTGTTGACTAGCAAGCGTCTTAGCAGTCTCAGCCATCTTGGCGTAACTTTTTGCACACTCAATATCTGCAAAAAGACAACAAGATTCAAACAGGTTCAAATAGATTAAACAAACATTACAACACAACGTCCTTTCTGCTGGTTCAAAAATGTATATTTTATTTAAGTATCTTTCATTTTCAATTAATAATTGGATCTCAAACAAATGTTTTAAGTCATTAATGCTTTCCAAATCAACTGCACATTGTCCTTAATTCTGATAAAAGATAAATCAGTGTGTTTAAGAAAAGGAGCTGATAATATGGACTGCACAGCTTGACTGAGCGTTCTGTGTCACAGGATAAGTGAAACCATTCATTAACCAATCTATCAAACAAAAGTTTGCACACTACAAACTCAACCTTGAGCATGAACAAGACTTCATTGTTTTACGTCCAGCTCAGGTGATCAACATGGTTTCCCTGGGAACTAGCCTTTAATGGATCACTACACTGTCCACTCACTAAAATGATGTGTTTAGCTAGAAAATGTACAGCAGTTATCATTGACATTTCCCAGTGATCTTGTAATGGAGCTACTTTTAAGATCAAGTGGACAAATTAACTACTAAGATGGCTGAGACTCCATTAGTGTAGCTTTGCATGATTCAAGTTCATATTCATTAATGCCCCTTTTGAAGCCCCTCGGCTCATCTACTGTCCAAAACAAGACGTTTTAGTTCCCATCGTCATAAAAAGCTAATGAAAGGATCTCGTATGGCAACTAAAGAGTCAAGCACATGACCGTGGTCCATGACACCAACTCATGACATCATTTTGGATTCTTTTGAGCTACTTGGGCGTTAGTTAATGACTTAGTACTTAGTTGCTGCCTCCCAACAGTACTTCAGAATTGGTCTTATGAATCCACCGGTGTCATAACTCACCCATATTGAGACGCTTCTCCACCCATGCCAGCAGCTCTTTGGTATACTTGGACCACGCCTTGGCGTAGGCCAGTGCTGACTCCACTCCGCTGTCCTGCCTCTGCAGTGTCCTGTCCACCTCTTCGGCCCGAACCGGTGGAGAAGACTCTTTGATGAGCACACGAAAAAAAATAAAAAATAAAAATAAATCACATGAGGAAGCGTGTGCAACATGATCCCCACTAACCAACCAACACACATCGAACATGGCTCGATGGAGTAGGTGCATGTTTAGCAACATCTATGACTGTGAGTCAGCAGGAAAAAGCCCATGCTGACCTTGAGTTAGCAAGATGTGGGCTAATGCGGCTAAGATGTGGGAGCAGGGACAGCTCAGTAGGTAGAGTGTTTGGCCCCATGATCGGAAGGTGGGGGTTCGAATCCAACGAATGGCTACCCTGAGGTACCCCTGAGCAAGGTACCGTCTCTACACACTGAAAAAGCCCATGCCCATCGGTTAAATGCAGAGAAGAATTTCCCCACAGGGATCAATAAAGTATACAATATTAATGCCTTTTGAAGGGAAGCAATGATGACAGGAGAATGACCACATGCATTAATACCAGAATAAGGTGACTGGACATAATTGCAAATAACCCCACAGACATGCCAGGGAGAGGACAAAAAACAGAGTCAATCTCTCCCCACTCCTGAAACTTCCACACTGGAGAACAGTACAGTACAGTAGCTGTGTGTCAGTGATCTGCCTTACCTGGCGGATCATCTTTCTCAAGACCGGATCCTCCAGATTCCACAGAGAGGTTCTCAAAAGACTGGAAAACATGAATAAATAAATATGAGACATAGGGGAGGTGCACGAAGGGTGAACTTCCTTGTCAAAGCAGAGTACGCTCGGCTAAAACGCTTGAAAAAGGCTTATCAGAAACTTGGCTTCCTCCTTACATCAGTTACAAAAACTGCAGTGGGAAAACAACAAAGCATGACATCAATTCATCATTTGAAGAGGCCATTTCAGAATCATGCTGCAACCTGCAGGTATGTTGCTTCACCCCTGATCTCCGCTGGGCAACTTTTCATATCTTATTTTTGACAATTCAGGGCCAGAAGCCAAAATCGTACACTTAACAGGAGAGTCCATGAACTGATGATGAATGTATGTTTAATAATGGAGCCCATATTCTAAGGTACGAGTTTCATTTTAAATCTTAAATGCAGTTCTGGAGGATGTTTATCAGGAAGTTAAAGCCTCACTTTTAAATATTGCACTTCTCTTACCCTGCTTCTCTTAGTCAGGGGGAGCCCCAACACTGATCCATTCTCTACATCTCCCATAAGGAAGTCAGACACTCTGAAGAAAAACAAAACAAAATAAAAGAAAGGTTCAGTAAAGAATGAAAAGCACAAAAGGAAATACACACAAAAACACGACTTAAATTATGTTCGGGGGGTTTATTTAGCATAAACAGAGTTTTTATCTGCACTCACAAAAAAGAACTGCTTTTATTTTTCCTTAGCTCTTATTCTCTCTTTTTACACAAGATTAATAAATATCGGCTGGCCTCCATTAGCTGCGTGCATATGCAAACGAATTGAACGCAGTAACAAACATCATCGAGTGAAATGAGCCGTGGAAGGAGCAATCAGAGTAATGACATCATACTCACACATTGCCAAAGGTGAATGCCAATGTGTCGATTGCGGCGTAGATCTCTCCGAAATGCTTATGTTTGTTGTCTTCGTTCACCTCCTTAAAGTTCACTCCTGTCAAATTATGGTGAAGTAAGACTGAGTCAACTTTCTGTAACAACCCCAAATCCTGCATACTGAAGACATCCTGTGTTTAAGGCAACAATCACAAGATATGATTCATCATCCTGTGCATGATGTTAACAACAGAGTGAATGAAAATCTCTTCTGACTCAGACTGTACTCCTCAAAAGCTCTGAGAGCTAGAGGACTGTTTGTGTGTAGACCTTTTAGAGTTGAGCAATCCCTCAGAGGCATCCAAAAACAACTTTATGTTAAATCAGTGAAGATAAGCAAAGACCGTGAGTGTGTATATTTGGCTGTAATCTGCTCTTGCAGTAGTTTCCTGCTGAAAATCTAAACACAGTGATGACTGAGGACAGAATGGAGGAAAAACACCAGTGTAAATACGGCTGTAATCAGTCTTCACAATAAACTTCCTGGCCGGACTGAGCAGAGGGAAAATAAACCAGGAGAGAGATGCTCAGAAATGAGACCCAGCAATAAATCAGTGATGTCACTGGTCATTCAGTCTTTCCTTTCCAATAGAACAATGGAGATTTCTAGAGTTCAATGACTTTCAGACATTTTAAATAGAAAACTAACAGAGTTCACTTGTTTTTTATTAGCTAAGCTCAAAACCTACTTCAATGTCTTGACTTTTGAACATTAATCCTAAGCTGGGACAACTTCAGAATTTCCTGAACTTTAATAACTTCTCAAATCCTGAAACAAAACTAGCCTAAACGTCATCCACACCTAGAGTCCTAGATCTTCCACCTGGTCTCTTAGTATCTGCTTCACATAATGCAAACCACCTACAAACGCCTACTATAGACCTTCCCAGTCTTCTAAACTGCTATTACATATTGCCTCGTACCTCAAAATGTTTTCAGAAGGTGTTGCTAAAGAAGCACACAAGTGAACCAGCAATTACCTACCTCAAAACAGGTTTCTGTCCCGCTTTGTCCTAAACAGATATAAGCCTTGTTGATCATGGAAATCAACACCTGCTTAAGACTCCTTGGAAGAAGCCTTAAACATGACACCAAAATACTTGCAAATCTTTAGCTGGTCCAAGAAAAGGATTCCTTTGACCAACACAAGGAAAGACTGACCACTGAAAATAAATAAAATAAATTCAATGGGGGGAAAGAAAAAGTCTTCAAATTAAATTTAAAAACTGATTTTAACGGGGTGTCTCCAAGCCACCCCCAGCAGTTACCACCATTCAAATCATACAGCTCTGCTTTCGCATCTCCTCTCCCGCACAGCCCCTACCCCCCAACAGGACATCCTGAGGCTTGCTGGAATACAATGCCAGTACTCGCTCAGGCCCCAACCAGTGGTCCAAATGTGGAAGTTACATCATCAGAGAAAAATGGTATTGTTTCACTCGAAAAGCACAACACTCTCGAAACACTCATCAGTAGCAGAGTCCTGTGCTGCAATTAAGGGATCGGAAGCTCCAACAGAGAGTAATTGAAGACGTACTGAGGTATGCCAAGGAAACAGAGTATCACAGGGTGGGAGGTTCAATTTTCCACCAAAACAACTCTTTGACGTAGGGTCAGGGTGCACTTCAAGTAGAAATCCAAAACAAATTGCTAGTTTTGCCTCATATGTACGTTATTGTGTAAAATATCAGGCTTGGTGGCTCAAAAACAATGGAGCAAAGCTGATAACACACTGGCACCGTCTACATCTCTCTTTTTTGGGGGGGTGGGGTATCAAGAAGTGGACAGGTCTGGCCACCTAGTGGTAGAAAGATGTTACAGCACTTCATATAGTTATGGAAAGAACAAGTAATTACTGTGTTATAATATCTACTATTCACTATAGGAACTTCCTCTGAAATAAAAATAATAAGACCATTACTCAGAACTATTTAAAAAAAAGTTTGTCTAACAGCTGAAGACTTTCAATCTATATACTTATGAATCCTCCTAATGATTAATGCAATATAATCACGAGCATTAATAACAATGTTTTTACAGAATGACTATTAAGCTCTCAAATCCAAGCCTTCCTCATTGACAAAGTTGTGCTTTTTTGTCTCGCTTGTGCAAAGACATGTTCCAGTGCCACATAAACACTCAAGTTACTGCATGAAAGACAGGACTTGCAAGAGCTTATTTTTTGTGGCACATATATGCACACGCCCAAATGTGTATGGACTCATTCCAAGTATTTCAGCTAAAGGTGAAGCCCATTCACATTCACATGCACATGCAGAGCCTCCTCAGGCCTCTCCATCATGTCACCATTCCTTAGAAGTAAAAGCTTTTTATGCAGCCCCTCTCTGCCCCTCTTTGCAATGCAAATTGAGACGAGGTATACTCTAGGGATTCTTGTGTGGCCGCCAAGTTAAGAACTGACCTGCATGCCAGATCATAATCTTAAAGAATGAGCGACTGAAAAGGATTCCTCTGTGCAGTTCCCACTGGACTGGCAGACAAAGCACAAAGGACACCCGCTTCTCCCTGGATCTTCAAGTATCAGGTACCCGACTCCCAAATATTATTTTCTTAGTCTCTATATGGGGTTTGAAACACACGTTGCTGCATTCAAAGTGCTCGAGTGACTTCTGAAGAACTGTGTCACCTTGAAGCTGAAAGACAACTCCAGAGAAACAGTCTCTGGGAAGTTCTTTAAACCAGGATTGGGAAGACTGTATGAGAGACAGGACGTGGTAATAGTGAATGCCCAGCAGAGAAGACTATCAAGGGAGAAGGGAGGATTAGATAAGCAGAGACAGAAAACAGACTAAAGGAAGAGTGGAGGAGTATCTGGCATGTTTTACAGGAAAGCCGAAAGTTATGAGGGTGAGCATTTAGGGGGAGCTGGTCATCTTTGCTCACCTTTGACCGTGGCGATGACGGTTCCAGCTGTACTGAGGATATCCACTGAGTTGAGGCTCTGGTGTTTGCTGATAATGGCCTTCAGGACTCGTAGCAGCTCACCGAGACGTTCGTGGACCGCGTGGTGAAGACAGTCTTGGTGCTCTGGAGATTGTCAAGACAGTTAAATAATGCTTATTGCACACATTTTCCACCCAGTCAGAAAGATATGCTCACATTTAGTCCAGACTGATGAGAAAAGGAATCCCTTAGCCCCTTAGAACATTTTGGCAATAACTAACATGCGATATGGTAAATGGCCTGTATTTATATAGCGCTTTACTAGTCCCTAAGGACCCCAAAGCGCTTTACATATCCAGTCATCCACCCATTCACACACACATTCACACACTGGTGATGGCAAGCTACATTGTAGCCACAGCCACCCTGGGGCGCACTGACAGAGGCGAGGCTGCCGGACACTGGCGCCACCGGGCCCTCTGACCACCACCAGTAGGCAACGGGTGAAGTGTCTTGCCCAAGGACACAACGACCGAGACTGTCCAAGCCGGGGCTCGAACCAGCAACCTTCCGATTACAAGGCGAACTCCCAACTCTTGAGCCACAATCATATATCCAAACAGATATATGAAATCAACCATTTCAAATGACAGAACTGACATATTATACAGCCAGTGGATTATCCATTAGCCTTGTTAACCTTTCACCAGTAAGAAAAGAGATCATTGGCAGTGTTGCTCCGTCTCAATGATGACAGGTCATATGCTACATGATACTGTAGAAGCTGGAAAATTAAACGTTTCCAAGGTGCCACTTTATGCTATGAACTGTGTCTGCAGGCCCACTGTGTTTCCAAACAGAAGTGTATCAAACAAAATGCTATCACGTTTTATAAACCCTGAGCAGATTAGTCCTAGGACCCACCAATTTACAGTGGGGCAAAAAAGTATTTAGTCAGCCACCGATTGTGCAAGTTCCCCCACTTAAAATGATGTCAGAGGTCAGTAATTTGCACCAGAGGTACACTTCAACTGTGAGAGACACAATGTGAAAAAAAAATCCATGAATCCACATGGTAGGATTTGTAAAGAATTTATTCGTAAGTTAGGGTGGAAAATAAGTATTTGGTCACCTCAAACAAGGAAAATCTCTGGCTCTCACAGACCTGTAACGTCTTCTGTAAGAAGCTTTTCTGTCCCCCACTCGTTACCTGTATGAATGGCACCTGTTTGAACTCATCATCTGTATAAAAGACACCTGTCCACAGCCTCAAACAGTCAGACTCCAAACTCCGCCATGGCCAAGACCAAAGAGCTTTCGAAGGACACCAGGAAAAGTATTGTAGACCTGCACCAGACTGGGAAGAGTGAATCTACAATAGGCAAGCAGCTTGGTGTGAAAAAATCAACTGTGGGAGCAATCATCAGAAAATGGAAGACATACAAGACCACTGATAATCTCCCTCGATCTGGGGCTCCACGCAAGATCTCATCCCGTGGGGTAAAAAAATAATCATGAGAACGGTGAGCAAAGATCCCAGAACCACACGGGGGGACCTGGTGAATGACCTGCAGAGAGCTGGGACCAAAGTAACAAAGGTCACCATCAGTAACACACTACAACGGCAGGGAATCAAATCCCGCAGTGCCAGACGTGTTCCGCTGCTGAAGCCAGTGCATGTCCAGGCCCGTCTGAAGTTTGCCAGAGAGCACATGGATGATACAGCAGAGGATTGGGAGAATGTCATGTGGTCAGATGAAACCAAAGTAGAACTTTTTGGTATAAACTCAACTCGTCGTGTTTGGAGGAAGAAGATACTAAATACTTTTTTGCCCCACTGTACATACTGGTGACAAGATAACTATGTGACACCATTCCGGGTTTGAGTTCTCCTGTCCTGGCGACAGCACCATAAAGTGGAGGACGGCAGAAACGCAACACACGAACCCAACTGCTATGTGCATAAATAAACGAGACCTACTATGGTCTTTTAGCAATCATCAGCCATCCAGCGAGCGAACCAAAGAAAACACGGCATCTCAGGTATGTGGTTCTCTGTACTGCACGTGACTTTACAAACAGTGAGTCACAGCCATTAACAAGGGGACAAAACACTCTGTTATCATCTAACCTTGAAAACGTGCTCTCGGCTTAGTCAGAGTGAGATCATGAACAGTGCAATGCATTAACTAAGGTAGGTAAGGCTGAGGTATTTTTTGCTACTTACTGGTAACATACAGTGGAGTGTGACCAGACTGCTGACACAACATGCATGGGTGGCTTTCTTAGAAATAACCAGTACAAGAGGGTAGGCACGTCTCCCTCTGTTCCCTCACTCATGCAAACTCAATATACACACATACTCACATAATTACACTTGTGATCTAGATATGCTGAGTCCTAAACTATAATCACACTAAATACACAGGAGGCTGTTTGGGAGGTTGTTTTGATTTCATGTTTTAAATGTCATATGACTTCACTTTAATAGTTGTTTCCAGGTCACATATCTTTGCAGCCAAATACAGGTTAAACGAAAACACACAAACAAACATACACACACACACACACACACACACACACAAAAGACACAGTCGGTCAAAGCCGCATTTTGTGCTGACGATCACCCCTGGATTACCCTTCATGGAAATGGGGATCAGGAAGACTTTAGCTGTCTCCCGTTTTTTCTTTTATTCGTTAGCTCTCTCTTTTGGAGTGGGACAAATAGTTCCGCCAGTGGGGCTAATAATGCTAGGTCTTTGTGGCCACCGTGACAATACTAGCTGAGGCCTGAAATGTAAATCCAGCCGACTGACCAGTCTGTGACAACTTCACAGTGATCAACAGTTCAGGTAAAACGTTTTGAACAGAACAGCTCTGACATGCAAAATGTCTATATATTCTGCTGCTTTACTGGGAACTAGAGCTGGGCGATAGAACGATAACGATATGTATCGCGATATAACTTTTACTCGATAGAGAAATTAAGCTATCGCGATAGACCTCGCCACTCTTGTTCAAAAAGGTCAGCCGATCCAAATTCAGTAGCGCAGAGCCGAACCAATCACAGCCGCAGCGTCACGTCGCGTGACTTGTTACGTACAGCACAAGTGCCAAGCCGCACGTGTGTTTGTTTGGGAAGCAGCCAGCGGGTAATGGAGGAAATGAGTGTGCCGACTAGAAAAATCAACCGAGCGTGACCGAAGAGAAAACAGATGATGGTTCCAATGCCGGAGAGATTGTCGAACGGAAGAGCCATAGAAGCTCCGTAGTGTGAAGGTATTTCGGCTATTTCAAGTCTGACAAAAAACAGAGTAGCGTGCACTGTAAATTGTGCCGAAAGCAAGTCTGGAAATACAATAAACTGGTGCATGCGTCACACTGTGCACCACGTTATTGTTTCGGTGAAATGAATTTCTACAATACTGTTACTGTTAATTCTACTCTCTGCAGTGTTTAAATGCTTACATATACACACAGTTACTGTCCCTCCACACATACGACTCGGTTCTGCTTCTATGCCCCAGCTTTGTTTACTTTTTCCCACCGAGGCTTCTAGACTTCTGATTGGCCAACATTTCTACACGGTTAGGAATCTAGCGCCACCTGATGCTTTGGCATGTTCATAGCAGCGTTTTCCTTCATTTCTGCCTTTATGTGTGGACGGGATTATTTTTTAAAACGAAAACAGAAAATCTCCGTTTTCAAAAATACCCGTGTACGTGTGGACGTAGCCTCAGTCTCTGACTGGAAGCGCTAATTCGTCATTCGGCTTTTGTCAGACTAAAGTAACTGTTAAAACTGTTTGAAAAGCTAAGCTATACAACAAGGAGAGATTGAGAATTTCCTTTTAGTTCTCAGTTTATTTGATATTGACAAAAGTTAGTCAGTTTTGTCTGTTCTTCTGTAAAACAAACTAAGATTTATTTTTAGAATTAATATTTTGTTTCTAAGTGGAATTGACAATTTAGTTTGTTTCGTTTGTTCTATTTTGAAACTTAAACGCTTTAGCGGCTGCCTTTTGTGTAGTTTGCAATATTTGCCTTTATTTATCTGAAAAAGTCTCATGTTCCTTAAGTACATCTACCCTGTTGAACTTATTATGGGAAATAAATATTTAAATAAAAACAAGCTGCTGATTATTTCACATTTTACTTGTGAGCAACGGCACATTTAAATCTTACAAATAGTTATTTGGCTTATATCGTGATAGATATCGTTATCGCCTGAAATGAAAAAAACATATCGTGATATGAAAAAATCTCATATCGCCCAGCTCTACTGGGAACTTTATGTCCAGCCGACTAGACTGTTGAGAAATATCATCATAAAGACAACAAGCGGCAACTCAAACCAATTAACCAGCAAAAGATTGCCTAAAATGTGTGGAAATAACTAAATAAGCAGCTCATTACCAAAAACTATTTCATGAGGGGACAAGCTCAATCACAAGACTGTTTCACTACCACAGTGAGATGGTCGTCCATGCCAACATGCTTGCTCCTTCTATTTTGCCAAAAGCTTCTCCACAGGACCTGGAATCCCATCTTTATCCATAGCAACCATCTTCATCAATCATCAGATGCCATGTGCAGCTCCTTCCAGTGCCGAAGACCTGGTGGGTTTTGAGGGCATAAGCCTCTAGTCTTTTTGTTTCAGCTGCCCAGCTCCACACGAGGCAGCAAAAGGAACCAGTGATGAACTTCTGGCACAACCAGACATCATAATAAGACTCAGTTCTGCTGTACAAAACTTGACAAACGTTGTTTTGTAATGGTCCAGCAACTACTCTGTTATTTTTACTGTTACTTTTAGTATTTTTGAATGTAGATTTTTGCTATTTTTATCCCTGGTGCTAGGGTTTTCCCACAACCTCTTTCTGTCACTATCTTATATGATAAGGGTCAACGTTTACAACAAGTTGCTTCAACCCTTGAGCCCTTAATGGGTCCTGGTCAGTTTAGATCCCATTTATGGACATTATCCTTTGAAAGACAACATACACACAATGGACTAAATCATCCCCACAGAGGCAAGATACCCTATTCATCTACCAAGTAACTGGATACCGAATCCTGAAAGCATCAAGCTTGGGGAGACTAAAGGTTTATTAAGGACAAGCCTAAAATCATGAATGCCCACAAGACAGAGGGTCTTCCTTTGCAAAGCTCCATGGGCTTCAGTCGTCAATGGCAGCTGTGTGGCCTATTGGAAAAACCTAAATAGAGGCTAATTAGCAAGACATTATGGGTGCATCCACCAGCCCAGCATGACACAGGATAATGTACAGAGACTGATTATTTAACCCCTAAATTGCCTTTCTGGCTGGAACACAAAGAAAGGACTGGTTCCCACTGCAGAGTGCCTTTAAAAAAAACATAATGGCAGAGGTATTGACAGTGCAGCGATGGAAGACGTTTCAATTTGCAAATAGTTGAAGGATTTCTGAACACTGGTAAAAAAATAAACACGCCTCTGGGAAGATCATTCTGTTTTCCCCTGGGAAATCTAAGGACTCTGGAGTGAGGACTTGTTTGAGTACCAAAAACTCCCCATTGTCCCTGGGGCAAATGGCAAACAAGTGGGATTGGTCACCTCATGGGCCTGCTACATGAAGCATTTATGGAACATAAATCACAACAAAGGCTTTCCACAGGAAAGAAGGAGAGGAGTTTGTGCTTATCTTTGTCCAAGTGTGACAGTTAGCAGAGGAAAGATTGTAAGGAGTAGTAGGGGAGGAGTTTTAGTTTGATGGGAGCCAGAAAAAAAAGTGTGTGGGGGGGTTGTGTGTTATTTGGGGTAGTACTCTTACTGGGGATTTGTCCAAAATTTACCCCAGCACCCCACATCCCTGCTTCAGAGGGGGTTATGAGGGAGGGAGTGAGTGAGAGACATTCCTGGGCATAATAAGCCCTGGTGAATGAAGGCTGCAGAGGGATCAGACTCTGATCCTGATGAGAAGGAGGCCGCAGATCAGGAGCTGCTCAGAGGCTGCCAGCAACGCATTGCCAGGTTTTTACTTCATTAGCGTCATGGAAACCCAACATTCCAGCCTCTTGTTTGGGAGCGCGGACGGGAGTTGCGGGAGCGAGGAGTGGAGGGGGATCCATAATGAAAACATTGTCAGATCGCTCACCACTGAGATGACACGTCAACACCAAAACACTGTGGAGCAGATGCTCTCTTGACACCTTCACGTGATGGACTTCAAGATTTAACATTAAGTTTAGGATGCATACTTCCATTTGATAAGATTCATGATTGGTTTAGGCTACGTAGTATGCAGGAAAGACATGTGGCACATCAGTGAAGCAGTGACGTGCACAGGAATTATTTGCCCGAGTTGTGTCTGTTTGGTTCTCAGAACAAAAAAGGATTAAAAACAAACAAACAAAAGACAAAAAAACATATTAAACTTAGACTAAATAAAAAAAATAAACCTTCTACTTCACGTTACCCACAATAAAAGAATAACCATATAATAAAACTAGCCACTTTTGTTGCAACCCCAACGTCTTTGCTTGATGTGTACCACATGCCAGCTTTCACTTTTTGGGCCTTCAATGATTCGACTCTTTGAGGCACAAAACTTCCACTTGGGTCTGACACAATATGACTTGGCAACATTCCTTTTGCTGCGACCCTAGCTATGCTCATTCATGCATTGCAAATCATGGGAGCAATGTATTATTTATGCTTCAAAACATTTGAGAGGACAGAGGCTGCGCATTGCCACAAAACGAGTGTGAAATCGCTAAACGTGTCACGACCGGGTCTGCGCCGCTCCGATCAGATGGAAGCAGCTCAAGGCAGAGGGGGCTAAATAATATGTTGGACAGGCAACCCATGACTAATGTCAATCAAAACCACTCCATGTGTCCCATTGAATAAGACCGCAGCAGGACATTCCTTTGACTCACCCCCTAAATAACCAGCTGGCACTTTGGAGTGGCAGTAACTTGAGGATTCATCAAAAGCTACGGTAAGATTTGCTAAGCATAGTTTGACCCTTAGGTCTAATAATCAATCACTGTCTGACTCAATAACCTTTTTATTGTAAAGGAGTCATATTTAATTGGCAAGAGTGAAATGCCACTTTCTACCACCTCTCTCACTTACAGGCAAAAACGACCTCACCACCATTTCAAACTATTTGCGCGACTATAAGGCAATCCTGCGAAATAGGTCCACTTAACCTTTAACACTCTGCCAGGTCACTGCAATGGGTGGCCTATAGATCCCCTCGATATCCCCCCTCCCCATCAAACTTCCTGTGGTCAACGGCCGTGTTCCACCTCTGTCGACAGACCACCGGCAGCCTGCTCTGTGGATTAGCAGATTACACTCAGCTGGTTAAAAAAGGCAGGGGAACATCGCCTACGTTTCTATGCTCATGCCAAACCATTCCCTGTTGCTTTACCTTTGAAGCCATTTTCCCATGGCTGCATGCACAAAGAGCTGTCATTCAAGAGAAGAAAAAAAAATACCCTTAGGCTAGACCTTCTACCCAGGTAGGGGGCTTTTTTTGTTCCCACTCTGCTGGGAATTGCCTTTTTCAAGCTTGTTAGCAGTTAAAAAAAATAATTAAGAAAACGTGCCATCATGTTAACAGAGAGAAGAACAAGCTATAACCATATTAATAACAATTACAAAAATCCAATAACATGTTAAGACAGGTGAAAAATCCCAAGATGTGTTTCTCTAATGACACATTTACCCATCAGATATTTCCCTCTTTAATCCTTTGAATAGAAATGAGATGCCCAGTAGAGTGAAGAATTTGTTTTCATCCTCTTTCATTTCTATTTGGAGCCGTCTGTCACAGACGAAAGACAGGCGACCTTTCTCTCTAGATATCCCCCCAGATCACCACCCTGCCGCTGTCGCCCACTGTGGACGCAAAGCCCTGAAGGCTGGCATTCCAACTATGCTTTTTTTTTTTTTAAAGAGAAACTTCAAATACCCCCACAGTGCAACCTCTAGTTTGCAGCCAAGCAGGCCAGGCATTAGACTGAAGAGAGTACGGGCAAAGGAAAATCTGCAGGACAGAGTTGGGAGAGCTGTCCAACAAGTGCACAGATGGGCCCCTTTAGTACACCTGTCAAGGGGCAGAATTGGGTGGTGAGGAGGCTGAGGTTGGGGGCAAACACTGCACTGAGAACAAGAGCACACTGTTTAGCTTTACTAGCATTCTAATCCTGGGAGAATGGGCTTTGTGGGCTAAAAAGCTTTAAAAAGACCCTCAAAACACAGTTACTTTCATAACTGTCAAGGCATTTAATTGACTGAAACAGTACATTTCAGTCAATAAAAAACATTCAAGAATTCCACGTTTTGTGAACTTAGCACATTGCTTTGTATAGCTCCAACTTGAACTACACCGAATATAAAAAAGGAATCTGGGAAAACCATACCAAGCATTTTAACTGAGCACATTGCACTGTTTTGTTTCTTGCAATTAACAGCGTGAGCAGACTCAGAACGTGCACAGGAGCGAAGGCATTCTGGGCTCTAGAGCCAGTGCTAATCTGCCACTCTTCTGTAAAAGCTTTCAAAGTTATGAACCAAGGAGTTTTCTCTTATATTAGTCATGACCTATTTCTGTTCTATCAAATGACTGGGAAGGTAATGGTTTAATTTTTGTGCTTATAATTCAATGAATGCACTCCCATCAGCTTTGTTGGCAGGTACCAACAGAGCTATGAGCTGTAAACAGCGTGGGGTTGGTCCAGTCGCATGCAAGCATGCACCAAGGTTAGGGTTAGCCCTGCGACAGACCAGCAACCTGTCCAAGGTGTACCCCACCTGAGATAGGCTCCAGCCCCCTGCAACCCTGAACTGGATGAGCACCATCATGCACCGTCAGCATTAATTTGGATATCCCCGTTTAATGGATGAATAATTTGCACCATAGAGTCTTGATGTCATTGCATAGTCTCAGTAAATCTTCAGCCTTCAAGTTTAATTAAAAGAGGCAAAAGAAAGTCTTACACAGACAAAGAGTCCTTTAATAAATCTATTATCTGTATTCTGAGTAATATTAATAAGAATAACATGACACTGCTATATGCCTGTTTTTCACACACATAGAAAACATCTTCAGTATCCATTTTTTATATGGGCAAAAACCTTCTACTCTATATATGAAAGAATACCCAAGGGCTGATTCTCTCAAGCACATTCCCGCTTCAGCTCCCACAGTCTATCTAAACCTCTCGTGCCCAGTGTGGGAATCCTGGAGCTTTATCTCGGTGTGTGGCAGACATCGACAGCCTCCTGGAACAAAGCTGCTCCCACAACAACAGTGCCCATAAGTGTAAATCTTTCTGGAGTGTACGAAGGAGAGGGATACGCACAGAGAGGGAGCTTCCTAGGGTTCCAACTTGAAAACAACTTACAAATCTTCAAGTCATGTTGGACTATCAAACTCAACAAGTCTGCATGGCTTTGCCACCTGTATACAGCCTGCCTTCAGTGTACACATTGTTGTTGCCAAAAGATAGATAGTCAGCTCAGTGCGCTCTGTACAGGGTGCATCATTACATGTTTTGTTCCCCCAGTCAGAGAGGATAAATTGACCTGCCATATGTCACAAGACTCTGTACTTTAATCCTAGGGAGGGAGAGAGAACAATCCAAAAATCTATCCAACTCTAGCCCATCAACTAATACCAAGACAATAGCTGTGCTTTTAAACAAGGATCCCCCAGAACAATTAAGCTAATGTAATAAATCCAGTTAGGAGGCTTAATTTACAAGATAAGTGTCCAGCATGATTAAATCGAGATCCCAGGAATCCCAAACCTTGCATGTAAGTACATATTGGGGAGACTTATTATCTTGTGCTCAGGATAATTTACAGCAACTTTAAATACAGGCACAGTAAAAGAACCATAAAAGGAACTTTTTGGAGGCAAGAAGAAGCTTGCATGCATTACAGTGGATCCCAGACCCAGAGGGAGAGACTGTCTAAACACAGCATAGCTGCGGCCATTAAGAAAGTCTGGAACGGTTAGTGAAAAGTACAAGAAGGGCTAATTTTAGGCTGGTATTTCACAAGCGGTGATTTGGAATACAAATTACGAAAATAGCATTAGGGCTTTCTCTGAGGTCCCAGATCAGAATCACTTTCCCACAGAGCCTTTTCAGCATGGCAGGATATTCAGCCGGCTTTCAAAAAAAAGACACAAAAATAAAAAGACGGGCACTTACGTTATGACATGTGGGAAAATATTTTCACTTCAAAAAAATTTCAAAAAAAAGTCCAAAACGCCAATATGCAACTTGCTAAACTTACATTACCCATGAATGAACCAGCTGAACCAATTTCTTTTTTCAAGGTGTATTACAGGATGCCGTTACACATTACTCAACACCTGCAGGTCACTTTTAGAAGCCACCTGTTAATCATTAAAATCCAGAACAACACAATCTAAACCTCTGAAAACCCACACTGATTAACCGAGGACACCTACCACTCAAAGGCTGAATTAAAGAGGGCAGCCATACGAGTCATCCATTCCCCCTGACAGATCATAACCGTGACAAATGATGACGAAGCTGTAATAAAACCCAGTTTTTATGTACGTGTACTGCACCGCAGGCATTTCCAGAAAGAATGATGGGGACTGTGCAATATTTGACAATCACAGAGCTGCTGAGGCCACGGGCTTTGGACACATCAGCATTCACGTGCTGCACTGAAATCTCACTTCATTTATAATGCATGATTAAAGACTTGGCTTTAAACCCCATTGTGGCCCACTTTGTCAGCATGTAATTCAAGAGATTCGCTAAACAAGTGTGTGTGGTTTGTTCTACAGCAATGTAGGGTACATGTAACATGAGTGTAGGACACACACAATGAACTAAGCAGTGGATGCAGATCTGAGTTTAAGATTTTCTATGTGAAGTTGCGTGTTTATAGTAGTCACAATATATCAGCAGTCCACAAAAGCAGTCCATAGAAAAATACAGGGTGTCAAATTAAGGCAGAAACAGGGAACAGATAGAATAGAATAGAATAGAATAGAATTCAACTTTATTGTCATTGCACATGCACAGGTACAGGGCAACGAAATGCAGTTTGCATCCATCCAGAAGTGCTTTAGTGATATAGATATATTACAATATATATTAGCAATAATATAGATATGTGAGTATATTACAGAAATGGGTCTATTATGGTATGTTATAATGTACACGGTATGAAGTATGTTGTGAATATTCTATAACTATAAGTATGTACAGGCTGTAGTGAGTACAAGCTATGTACAGGATATGAACAGGATATAAATATGAAAAACTATACAGAATATGAAATAAATAACTTTACAGAATCTGGGATATACAGCTATACAGAAATGGGAACTATGCAAGTTGTAAACAGTTGTAGGATTAAAGATTATCGAATGTACAGAATGATTATTTACACAGAGCTATACAGTAGTGCAGTTAAGATAAGTGAGGGTGTAGATAGTTTCTACAGAGGCTATATAAAGTGCTAGTGGTTGTGAGTGGTGGTTCAGTCCATGTTATTATTGTGTTTGAGGGTACAGTTGTCCATTGTGGGTGTGTGTATGTTCAGTCCATGAGTTTAACGTGGGTCAGATGTCAGGAGGCAGAGTTCAGGAGTCTGACAGCTGTGGGGAAGAAGCTGTTCCGGTACCTGGTGGTCTTAGTCCACCAGGTATTCTTAGATATTTGACCGACAGGGAAACGCCCTGACACCGATGCAGGGAATATATGAAACACCGCATCAGCTGCTGTTAATGCCTTGTTACAGCATGCTAATCTGGTTAAAACTGTTCTGTTCAAAGACTGACCAGACAACTAGAAAAGCATCAGAATTACACGATTTACTCACTGTGCTCGGGTCTTTTCCCTGGTTTTTCTTATTCATCTCCTCCCTGAAAAGCCCTGCTGGTTTTACACAGCAACAGCACAACTACATTGAAAAAGCTCAAATCAAAGCTGTCTGTATGCAGACGGACTGCTTGTTTAGTCTACCACCATCTTTAAATTCAGCGGATTTGTAAAGTAGTTAAGCCGACAGCAGCTGTCCACATCTCTCATTCTATCAGCAACACCTGCGATGTGCAGGAATCAGGCTAAATTGAACATTTTAAAGCTTTTGTTGCTATTTAGCTTCTACATAAAATATAAGTCCATTAACAAACCATATTATAGTCTTAAATATTACACTAACCGGCTTTATTATGGTTGAGTGAAAACACAAAACTGGGCCAGTAAATGTCTGAATGACCTACACTGAATGGTTTGCTTAGTGTTGCAGTTTTCCTTATTGCGCAGCTGACACATGAAATTGGCCACGATCCTCCTCGGTACTCACAACAACAGCGATGGCACACCTATCGTATCAGGACAGGCACTCCCTCACCTCTAAAATAGACGATGAGAAGCGACAGTCTGTTGCTTGGAGTTTGTTATTTGTTGTAAGAAGACACATTAGGGGCTAAATAGTTGCTTGACAAATCATATGATGGAAAGACTCTACTTACAGCTGTACGCAAATGCCATGAGGGCAAACTCCACAGCTCATCTGCAAAACAATATGTCAAAATAACAATCCCCTCCATCCAATTACTAACAAGTCTTTCACAAGCAACCACTGGACAAAGTCACGCCCCCAAAAGTATCTGTCACACTGTGAATATGACATGTTGTCAACATTGACCCAACAGCAATCCAGGAGGATAAACAGATTTCTCTTAGCAAAAGACAATTCAGACATGCGTCACTGACCCACAACTCAAGAGGCACTAAGTACTAATCACCATTTAAGGTTGATGTGCATTGCCAGAAAAATAAAACACAGGCTGAGAAAAGCCCCTGTGGGATCAGTCCTGCGGTCAGCAGCTATTCTGGACTTGGGAAAGAATCGTTTCTGCAAAAAGTTGCCAGTTAGCAGAAGCATGATAGTCTGGAGATGCCTCCTGGGACAATGAGTGTCAGACTCACATCAGTGACTGTGAATACAGGCAGTGTTACAGGCTACAGGGGCTCTGAGCTGACTGTCGCTCGTCACTCTGTGTCGTTAAAAAAAAAAGGAGGGTTCCCTCCAGTTTCAGCAAGCGCTGGGGGTAATGAGAGGTTGCCTCTATTGTGAAGCACCACAGAAACAATATGGCCATAAATTTTGGGGGTGGGGTGGGAGGAGGCCTTGGGGTGTTAAATCAAACCCAATCCGAGCACAAGTCAGCGACTTCCAACAATCTGTTAGCGCACTCCCTTAATGCCCTGAAGCCCTAAACCTTAACAATGACACGACAAGCAAAAACCACCCTGATACAATCAAGATAAAGACTTATTTCCTGAATCAGTACATATTGCCAAGTTTGGTAGCCTCTCTGTAAGATCCTGCCCCGTGCTTGCATGGGTTCACGATGTAACAATCGGCCTTTAAACATTACTTCTAACTCTACCTTTTGCTTGAGCCGCGATCGACTTTTTTGCCACTTCCCCCAGTAGCGGGCAGATCCATTTTCTGCATCGTAATCTGCCCCGTTTTCCCCAAATCTGCCCTTTCCTGTACTTAGCCAAAATAAGCCTTTCAATGGGGATACTCACAAGCTTTGCAATCACGTGTTGGGATCTCAACGACTACACTGGCATGACGGAGCCTGTGCTTACTAGACCTGTAAATGATGTGCAGTTACATAGGCAACGACTGTAATTAGCATTAGGAGACAAACAGAGATTACAAACCGGTTTCTTAACCCCAGTAACCAAAGGCAAAAATATCTACAATGACAGCTATGCAACCGTGATCCACAGCGAGAACCTGCGCTAGCACTCTATGTATTGACTTTGATATATTAAATCTGCTATTAAACTAAATGAAAACACAACTGTCTGTTGATTACACTCGACCAAGTCGTCAATCATAGAAAATGTGACGCGGTAAAGGCTTCAAGGTATATTTCCTAAATAAAGTCTCCTCCTGCCCCCATAAAACTGGAGACGTCAGTCGCTCGCACATGATGATTTACTGCTTTGATCTGCGGCGTGCTGACGGGTCGCTGAAAAGTCTCTCAAGCTGCCCAGCCGGGTCAAGCACCTTTGCTGACCTTTGCTGAAAAAAAAAACAAAAAAAACCACTGGGATTCCTTTTTCCTAAAGCTTGAGTGTCATGGCAGTGCTAATGGGGGGGAAAGGGGACAGCCCCACCACCATATGTACCTTGACCTCATCTTAATAAGACCTGGGGATTAACAAATCTGGGTCTCATCCAAAAGCTAATGCACAACGTACCAAAGCAGGAATGGCGTAAACCTCAGTCCAGACCTTACTTCCCTGTAGATTGGTAACTGTCTAAAGGAAACGCATTAATAACTGGCTTAGTATTCCATCTAAATTCCTTACTGTCAGTATAGCCCAGCTGGAATGCTGCTGCTGTTGTTTTGGGGGGGGGGTTTGTATCACGTTTAAAACAGATCAGAGCGGCGCCAACTTTTTATTCAATTCTCACTGTGTATTTTGTCTGAGACCAATTAAGACACATTATTTTCTACTTTACAGGAAAGATAAGAGCCATAGTGAAAGTGAGATAAGGCAGGTTCACTGACTGTGCAGTCAAGGCCGGGACATGACAAAAACAGGTAAATAGGGTCCGGACTGTGTCCTCTGCGGTGACAGCAAAAGTATGTGCACAAGAGCGGACCGGCAGCTACATTCAGCAATAAATCGCCGTTCCAACACTACTCAGCACTTCTGTGTCGTGAGAAGCCCGGCGTTTAAAGACCAATCAAGTGTTTTGTTTTTTTTATGACTGAAACAGAATAATAAAAAAGCAGAGGAGGTGTGCAGTGTTTAGTTAAGAAACAGGCAAACATTGCTAATACATGGAAGTACTCATTGGTGTAATTTGTTGAAAAAGCCCACATCCACAGCAGGCACACTGTTGTGGAAACAAACCACTCACAGTTACCCCCAAAGACACTCTCATAACAGCAGAAAGAGTCCAGATTAAGCGAGCCTTCTGATGCGTGTACACCTAATATGGTAACTAATGTGGTAATAATAACTGAACTGTTCGTTATTATCTATTGTTTAGTCAGGAGAGTGTTTGTGTCACTTTTAATCAGCTGTAGATTTTTTAAAGGTGGTGGCACATGTGCCGTGATGATTGCATTCTCTTGTTTCTAACATACCTTTGGAGTTGAACACCTCTTTGAGTTGCAGAAGCACGTCAGCAAACTTGCGCACGTCGCTGACCAGCTGCATGATGTAGTTTGGGTCGGAGGCGAGGACATCCGGGTTGTCCAAGCTCACCGAACCGCTCTTGGAGGCTCTGGCAGGTCCTGCTGAACTCATGCTGGAGCTGGAGAGTCGGGAAATACCCAGAGAGAGTTTGGTTCCACCACCACCACCACCGCCCGATCCTCCGCCAGAACTTTGGCGCAGCATGGCAGCAAGCATGCCTTTATGGTCCAGTGGCCCTCGGGCCTGATGCCTGGTGTCCTTCAGATCAGCTCTGTTCTCAAACTAAAAACAGCACCCCAGCAGGGATGAAGAGCACTCCACAGAGAGAGAAGGTGTCTAATCCTGAAACATGAAATTACAATAAGATGACATTACAAAGCTTTTCCACAACTTCAATACAACCACATGTGAAATCAGAGAGGACATAAACTTTTAACAGCAACATGTACAACAAGACTATTTTTCACCCAGCTTTGCCACTGCTAGAAATCTTTTACTGATAATCAGCATACTCAGAAATCATATCAGGCATTTGTTGATACTCAACAGGTGGATTTTCCACGTTTTCTATGGCACTGGCAATCGTGACAGTCTGCAGTGAGCATGAAATGGTCAATATGTACAGTTCGCAAGCAGTGTGGTGCTTTGAACAATGTGGAAAACTGCTGTGATGTGAATTCATCGAAATAATCTGCATTTTCACGCAGTAATTATTTAATTTACAACATTTACAGCACAGAACATAATGTGACAGAGACCACCAAACTACAGATTACTACTGCTATTACTACAATGTACTGACTAGTGTAGCGTTTCTGCACGTTTGGCGCATTACCACATTCAACACAGCAGTCATGAAATGTTAACGTTCAAATCTGTAGCTATAATGTTATATACAGCCCTGTGTATAGTGTTATGAATCTAAAAGGGGAGGGGGGGGGGGGGGGGGGTGATCATCGTGTGTACATTTAAGCCGCTACTCAAGTCAGAGTGGCCCCATCACGTCTACACGCAGATCAAGAACAGCATGACGTTTCAAGTTAATTTTAAACAGCGGGGCGATTTTTGACTTGTTGCTAACTCAATAAAGGCCAGATTTAATCCTCGTTAAAGTCAGTGAAACATTATGACAGAGTGGGTGATTCGGCGTCCATAAATCTAAACTAGCAACACTCTGATCATAAAATATAATCTTTTGCTGCCTTCTCCGAGCCAGCCCGCGGCCACCATTTGAGTTTAGCTGAGCAGAATGACTGGAAGAGAAAAGTGAAGTTCAGCATAAACTCATTCATCTTTCGTGGTAAAGAGACTTTGTGTTTGTGTCGTAAAGTTCGTTATCCAACAATAAAGTAAAAAAAAGATAAGCACGAAGTTCGCGTGGATCTAAATAAAAGAACTGCGACTTAACCCGCACTTTTTATTCACTTCTCTATCCTATTTTGTTAGCTTGAAGCATTTACCAGCACACATATTCTACAGTAGAAACTCAAAAAAAGTTCTAATCTATCAAATAAAATCACATACCTGCCGTTAAGTCCTGAAACATTGCAGCCCGAAAAATCCTGAAGCGAAAAAGTGTCCGATGGGCAGCATTAAAAACACATAAATTAATCCACAGACACCGCTCTGTCCTTATCTTCACAGCTGTGTCCCAAACCCTCCGGTGTCCGCCTCAGCCCCTCCGTGTTCCGTCAGCTCTTCTCTCCATGTGATGTAAACTGGAGCTCGGTTAGGGTGTGTGTGTGACCTCACTGGCATTTTTGTGGTCTCTCCCTTAACAACAGGTGTCTGGAGTTTTAAAGTGAAAAGCACACCAAACTAGAAGGCTGAACCTTCCGGTCATTCCTTTCAAAATAAAGGCGTAACTTCAAACACCATATGTTCTATTCTTGTTTTATAAAAACTGCCACCGCTAGGGGCGCTGTGATGCCGGACGGGGAGGTCTATTTAATGAGTGACTTCACCTGACTCAGGCTCAGGTGCTGCGCTGAATTTTTGCTTCTATTTTTATCAGAAAGCCTTGGGAAGAAGTAAGTTAAGTATTAAATTGAAGGTAAACAGTGTATAAATGAAACTTTTTTACCAGTGATGTGATGACTTTAAATGATAAATAGTTTGGACATTATGATAACAGTATGGTGATTTTAACATCATGATCACTTTGCGGTTACAAAACATGTAACAAGGTGCCTGGTGCTAAGCTCTCAGAAAAGCAAGAGTGATTAAACCTTTATTCTGAAAATAAAACTATCTATTCCAACCGATTTGACATTTTCTGACAAAACTATTTTTGAAATGCCATTCATAGGTCACTGGTTCTAAAATAAAGTAAACACTGAGTATAGGTTAATTGACTCCTTTGCTGATTACTGTATATGGTGTATATACAGGCATGCATGCAGGCAGCAAAGATTTCACTGACTTCGCCTGGATTGCTTATGTAAATGTACTTCTACAGCAAATCTGTATGGCAGACACATTCGGTTTGCACTAGTTTCCCATTTGCAATTTGTTTTTCTTGGATCAGGACGTTTTTTGGACATGGGACATTCCTTTGGGAAAGGCACACCACTCTGTGTCCTTTTAAAGGAGAAGAATGAGTGGGAACTGTGCTTGCAGGACACGGACAAGCTTTCTAAACTAATGCCTGGTGACTTTTAAAATCAGTACCCAGATGATAATAATTATATATTTAAAAGTAATAACTGTTTGCTTTTTTTGGAGGGGGGGGGGGGGTTAGTACAGCCTACCCATAAGGTCGATTCTCCCCATGAACTTGATAGTTGTTTAGATCTAATGACTCTGAATAGAAATGGGGCTGTTGGTGGATACATTTTGATTTTTACAAACTGCTCTTAGGTGCTGAGTCATTTGCGTCATGGATACTTGTTTTGCCCTCATGAGATTTCCTACAAGGACAAATAATCATAGATCTCTAGATGAACATCCCTGGAAAATCTTTACACATCAAGTCAGCTATCTGACAATATAAAGTAAGCCCTACTTTTATTTCCCACAAACCAAACATTACTTTCATCTGTTAATCAAACGTTCTTACTTTGGATGTGAGTACGTTTCCGATGTATACAGTAAAACGGGACAGGAGGAAAAAAAAGCATATCAGCACTGAAAATATCCTTCGCTTGCGACCTCAGTTATATATTACATATGACTGAATGAATTACTGTACTTGTGCTTGCAGCGGGATGCCGATTGGTCTACCAAATGGTCCTGAGAGTCATTGCCTTTTTTCACACCTTGGCTCAGGTGATGTCTCAGATGATAAATAACAGGTCAACAACCCTCAAGTCCACTCCCAAGGGGGACAAGGGGACTTGTGTGTTGGTCCATATTCAATAAATCTGAATTTGTCGTGGGGAAATACAACAGTTGGGGTTTAGAAGAGCCACAATACTGTGAAATCAGTCTGTGTTTGGCTGCATGTGTATGGATGTGAGTCTCCTGTGTTACGTGGTATGACATACAATAAAAGTAATACAGTAACAGCCCAGGTCTGAGTGTCAATACTGTATGTGTGTTAAAGAATAAAAAGCTTCAAATTACAGCATTGATTGTTTAAATAATGCTTATTGATACTCAGTGGCCATAAAGAAGGGCTCGACCCAACCCTCTTTCATCCTGTCACTTGTATCAATGAGTGCTAAAGATAAGGAACAAAATAAGCTCTTAGCTTTTTTTAATCTCTTGACACAAATGTAATGTGAGCACATGTGACTGACCAGGTTAGACGTCTATAGTGAGCCTTCAGGCTGACACAGACACTTTGATAATAACAGGGTCACCAGTGTGGGTTCCTGCTCTCCTCACTATGAAACACTCTCACATTGTCTGTGGTTCATTTTTCACTCTGGTTATGGTCTATATAACTAAGCAGGTGTTGACGCGTCAACAGTAAGTCAGTTACTGAGTGACGGTCATACTGGCTGGATGGATGCAGAGTGCAGTGTTAATGCCGTCGCTCAGCTGGTCAGTAGCAGAATTCTTAGGAAACTAATCTGACAGAGGTTGAATGATATTCTGATGCTGTGCAGTGGACTGAACTTTAAAACATTTTTCTTACTGTTTCACTTGTTTTAAGCTCCCCGTCAGTAGATGATTGAAAAATCAGTTTCTCAGGTCACTCTCTATCGCACTGGGATATAGAGCATTGCCTAGGGCCAATCACAAACCACAAGACCCACAGAGCCTTTGAGACAGTCAGGCACAATGTGACCTCTGTGGCCCATAACAATATCAAACATCAGTTTCAAAAAAAGAAAGAGAAACCCCACCCTCGTGTCTCAAAAATGTGGAATGTTGCCACTTAAGCTAGTTGTTTTATGAGCCTTTTGCCAACACACACACACACACACACACACACACACACACACACACACACACACACACACACACACACACACACACACTACTGATGGGTGTAATATCATTGGTATTCACTGCCCTCTAGTGGTGAAATTGAGGATCCCATTTAAATCCTGTGATACTTCTGCTAAATACTTTTACATGACATTTACCAGAATACATAATCATGATCAATATTTGTTCTCTGGTACACATATTTACTGAGTAAGTGTTTTTAATGTAAATTTGAGATATTTTCAATGCTAATTATTTATATTATAAACTCTGTACAGTCAGAACTGATTTCTTTAGAGGTATCATTCTTGATGTTGTCTGTCCACTTTTGATTTTCCCTCTACATTTCACCTTTAAAAACTATTTACTTTTACTTTTCCTTGCTTGGTATCATTCTTTTCAGCACAACCTCACGTGTCTGAATTTACAGTCAAGTTTTACATTTTGACTTACTGTATTAACGCAATCAATAACATGCCACACAAATTATTTGTGCCACTTCAAAAAATTATTTGTCCCCTTTAAAGGAGAACATCACAGCCTGATACCTGCAGGTCTGACAGCAGCAGGTGTATCACTGCTCCTGTTTCTATCTGGAGACAGCAGTCACCTCATTGTTCTGGCACACAACACTAAACTATCCACAACACTACACACTAACTACACAAGACAACACATTCACTACACACTCCAAACACGGCAAACGTCACAAATCTCTCACGTCTCAAAACTCGCTCTCTCTCTTTTTCTGCTGTCTTTCTTTCTTTCTGTCTCTCTCTCTCGCAGTCACTCCTAAAACCTCCCTCTCTTCCTAAACTACCAAATGTCATGTTGCCATATAATTTTTTGATTGGTCGACATGGTGCATTTTTCCACCAACACAAACGGGCAGTTATTTGTTTTGTTTTTTGGGGGTCATAAGCAGAGAGTGCTTGCTAGCGCTGTCCTTAGACAGTAAACCTACGAAACTGCTGCTGCTACTACTGCACATTCACCCAGTGTATATACACTATATGTCTGTATATATATAATGTTCTTCCTCTACACCCCCCCCCCCCCCCCCCCCCCATTTTTGCACATGTCGAAGAGCGTGTCAGGCTACATTTCACTGTGTGTTATACTTGTATAACTATGCATGTGACAAATAAAGAACCTTGAACTTGAACTTGAAACTATTGAGGAGAAAACATGCCTACGTGGCCTATCAACACAATTTAAAAACTGGTATATATCACCTTGTTGCTTTGTCATCTTAAAGTGGTCATGTGCTTGGCTTACCACGACTACTTTATTCTTCCTCAGTCAAACTGCAGCAGTCATGCGAATGTTTGACTGAGGTCTGTGGATATAAGAATATAGGTTAATAAGTTAAGAATATAAGTTAATTTTCCTGAAATGTATGTCTCTGTTTTCTGTCTAGTCCAAAGCAAACAGAACAGCATTAAAAATGTTTTAAAAAAGTATTTCAAGATAAATTCTTTACTAGTTAATTATGTAAAGCATATTGTGACCACTAGAGGTCAGTGTTTCGCGTATGACGTAGCGTTAAAGCAGACACAATAATATCGGTACGTTTCCGGTAATCACCTCAAAGTAAACCCTAAGTAACGATTAAACGCATTAATTCCAAGGTAGATATGAAAAGAAAATAAAAATAGAAAAAAGAATAGATTTATACTTTTGTCGCTTTTCTAATATGCAAATATTTGTAGTGTTTGATCCGGTAGAGACCTTCAAAATAAATCTTACAAAATTAAAATTTCAAAAGTAGATAAATGAAACTACAGTGAAATTCTTCTCGAAATAGTAACGTCTGTTTACAGTGTAATATTACCCCTGTCACTTTATAGGCATTAAATATACACTCGGTCACCCTGTGTACCATTTTTATTTTCGGGGCCTTTATTTTGAAACACACGCAGCTTACATGCTATTGTGATTCTTCCTGATGCGAAGGATTTGGGACTGAATGGCTGTGTGCTGACAGTCTGAAATGTTCAGTGTTTAGCTAGTTAGAAGAACACGTGTTCTCTGTTTGCGGGCTTACCAGATAAATCCACATCTATTTTGCTAATGCTAGCTTAAGCCATCACTCCAGCTATGTCTTCCCACAGCAGCGCTGCAGGAGGAATCCAAGGGCTGCTTCTGAAACTTCACGAATCACTTTCGGACGAAGACACTAGAGCGGCAGCTTTAAAATCTCACGATATTATCGGTGATCTGGTACAGGAGTGCATGGTAACAGCAACCGAGAATGAACTCGGTAAGACAAAAACTCCATTAAACGCTCGCTTTACTGTCCGTCCCAACCTCCCTTAACAATACGGCAATTTTATCTTTCTGGGGCTTCTGTTGCAGATCATCGTCAAATCTATTGAAAGATAAGGGTTTTGGGTTTTTTTTTAGATGGTACTGATGTGTTCGTCGTGCAGACAATATTCATTAGTAACATCGATAACTTTGTTTAATCAATCAATTTGATGCAAGCTCTTCCGCCAAAACTGGTGGGAGGTAACGTTCAGTCGAAACACAACAAAGAAGAACACACGTGATTCTTTGATGATAAGGAAAGTTTCAAGGTGCATTACAGCTTAAATGCAAATATTTATTGTTGAAGAAATAATAGTAATAACGGTTTTAAATGTTATAAAAGCACAAAAAATCAGTAGTTTTGCAGCACAGATCAGAAGTCTGCAGGATGTCGATGCAACCACAGATTCCCTCCATTGCTCTTTATTCCTCAGGGGGGGCTTTAACTCTTTTGTTCCAACAGTACACAACACAGATCGCTAATATTACTAGAAAACAAGCGCAATGTTAAACCCTGGTCATCTGTCAGCATCCTACCAAAGTTTAACAACCATGTTTGTCCCAGTACCTGCTCTGTTGGTCTGTAGCAGAACATTTAAAATTGCACAGATGAAAAAAGTACTAAGATTTCTTAATCCGTCTTTTTTTTATCTTTTTTATGGCATCCAGCACTGCAGACATCTTTATTGTTCTCGGAAGACTATGGGTTGCTTACCTTCCTCAAGAAGTCCCTGGCTTTGGATGAGGTGGGTTTCTCGAACTATAGTAAACAACTATGTAAGTAAGTGTTAAGTTCTCCTGTTGGCTGATATATCTGTTTTCCAGCTGCGGGACACTCGGATTGAAATCCTGTTTTTTTTGGAGAAGTTCTTGGACAAAGTCTCACCAACGCTCAAAGGTTGGGAAAAGACTTACGCCACTGACATAAGAGTAAGTATTCTTTTCCATTATTTATTTATTTTTTTTACATGTCTTTATTGTGTGTTACATGGTAAAGACAGGGCTGTGACCGGTGAGAGGACAGGTATAACTACATCAGCACTGTTACTAGTACAGATTTGCTTTTATATGTGTAAATGTTTTGGTAATTCTGTGCCTTTTAAGGACACATGCATCATCGTGTACACAAAAGACAAAGGAGCCAAATGCAGGACCCCAGTGCTGGAGCTCCTTATTAAGGTTGGTTTCTAGTTAGACTCCAGGAACTGCCCTCAGACCTGAGGAAGAGATCCATTAAAAACAGATTTTTAAATTCCTGTGATCTTGCAATGTTTGTTCTTTAATGGACTTTAGAATTTAAAAGATTTAAAACTGGACTTTTACTTTTGTTCTTCTTAAAGATCATCCTTGTTAATGTGTCTCATTAGGTTCTCCAAACTACAAAGGCTTCCAGTGTTGCTGCAAACTTTAGAATCACAAAAATATTTGACAAATATTACAGCGAGCTGTGTGAGAAGAGCAGACTGCCAGATTCAGGCGAGTGCCACTTTAATAAAAAAAAAGGAAGTAAAAAAGATGAAAAGGGTTTCGATTAATTTATTCATTTATGATTATTATTTGTTACCTTTTTTATAGTCCTTGGAAAAGTCTATGAGTTGCTGGGAGTTCTTGCAGAAGTTCATCCCAGTGAGATGGTCAACAGCTCAGACAAACTCTACAGGGCTTACCTAGGAGAACTGAAAGATCAGGTACGGAGCATTCATACAGAAGAATGATGGAAAAGTTGTGATTAACTAAAGGCTAAAAGAAAACAAAAAAAGACTGTCTGATGAGCATGACAGCACCAGCTGGTTTCATCTTTGTTTTTTGCAGATGACCTCTTCAACAAAGGAACCCAAGCTTTTAGTGGTTGCTGGATGTCTGAGAGGAATCACTGCCCTAATGGTCAACTTCACTAAAACCATGGAAGAAGGTGAGTGCTCACCTGTTTCAGCTTAGATTCATAAGAACTATTTATTACTTGTAATTGTTCCTGATTTGCAGACCCAGCAACATCCAAGGAAATCTTTCAGTACACCTTAAAGTCAATCAGTCCCCAGGTAATTCAGAGAGTGCATTTTCATCAATATTTAACATTTTTGTTATGTTTCTATAAACTTTATCTTTTTTTATACAGATGGACATGACTCGATATGCAGTCACGTTTGGTAAGTCTTGTGATTTCTTGGCAAACTAATGATAAAACTTTTAAAAAGTAATCTTTCGTTGATCTGTTTCTTTAACAGCCGGCCTCAGGTTGCTCGCCAGACATGCCTCCCAATTCAGCAGCTGCCTCATGGACCACTACAAACCTTTATTTGAAGTCATGTCCAAACTCTGTGGACACATCAATGGGGAAATGAAGAAGACGAGTTACTATGCACTTGAGGCCTTCCTCAAACAGGTGAAACACTTCAAGTCATAGCTGCAAAGGCACAGCCGGACTAACCTTGGATACACGCTAAATAAAATCAGTGGCATGTCTCTGCACATGCACGCTGAGGTTAAGAGTCTAAATATTTTGATGCTTTTTGTGATTATTTGTCAGGTTGCATTGTTGGTGGCTGACAATATCGAGGAGCATAAAACCAAGCTGAAGTTCTTCATGCAGAAGTTCTGCAGCATCATTAAGACCATGGACTCGACATACAAAGAGCTGTCGATTGCCATACGAGGATATGGATTCTTTGCAGCGGTACGTCTGTCTCCTGTGATAGCTGTAGTAAATGCAAATCATTTGAGTAACAAGTAGATAAAGTCTGTCCATATGAATGAATTGTTGTAAACTAAAACAGATCTGTACATTGCTTTCAAATAGTCAGTTGTTCCCGGTTGTAGGGTATGCTTAAAACGGACTTGTGTGCACCGAGGCCCAGTGTGAGATAGATATGGATTATTTTGAACTGTGAATCATGCAAAGCTACTCTGATGGAGTCCAACACAATGTGGCTCGAAATGAGTGTTTCTTTTTTGTTTCTTTGTTTTTTTTATAGCCATGCAAGAAGGTTTGCCCCCAGGACGTAGACTTGATGTACACCGAGCTGATTCAGCGCTGTAAGCAGATGTACCTGACAGAGTCCGACGGGGAGGATGACAGCTTCTACCAGCTGCCCAGCTTTCTGGACTCGATAGCCAGTGTTCTTATTCACCTGGACAAGGTATATATTCTGTTGCAGTTTACTTTGACGTTAAGTTAAATAACAGCAAATAACGTTGGACTGTAATCTCCTGTTTGTTTCAATGACCCCAGATTCCAGAGGTATATACACCACTGCTAGAGCGCCTCCTTGTGGTGCAGATCGACAGCTTTCCTCAGTACAGCGAGAGAATGCAGATTGCTTGCACCAGGTCCATCCTTAAGGTGCTTGTGGCCATCGCTTCTAAAGGACCCGTTCTATGGAGTTTCATTAGCTCTGTGGGTGAGTGGATCATGAGCACACTGGACCTGCTTCAAACACCCTTAACCCTTTATTAACGTCTGTTATTTATTCATGGCTGTTTAAATGCTTCACTGGAGGACAGGACACTTATCTTTGCCTCTTTTTCAGTTCACCAAGGCTTGATCCGCGTCTGCTCAAAACCCCTCACTCTTTCTGAGGTCAGACTTTTCTTTTTACACAAATGTGTACAGTTTGTAATAAGTTGAAGGCTTTTTTGGTGTGGAATTATTTCCTTATTGTTCTAATAAAGTACATTTCTCCATCATCTTGCAGGACACATCGAGCAGTTCCTCTGAGTCTTCCCAAGTTCGCACTGGGAAGTGGAAAGTTCCAGCTAGTCACGACTACCTTTCTCTGTATAAAAACCTTTTAGACTGCGATCGGTTGAAGGTACATTTATGTTCTTACTTGCCTGTTAAAATGCATATTACACATTACATATTATTTAGCTGTGTAATCTTGAAACAGCATTTACATATCTATAGAAAAGTCTATGTTCTGCTGTTAAACTGCAAGGAGTCTTTAAAGTCAGTAGCTAAAATTATGCAGACGTCCTTTGAAGGCCTCATGTGTTCACTGTTTTTAATATTCAGGTGTAGTTGATCCTGACATATGTTCTATGTGCTCTCAATGGTTAAAAACATGCTTTGTGGCTGGAAAATGTCATAAATGAAAAGCCATTTGGAAAGCAGCGCATTTCATTCACTTCCTCACTTGTGCCGTCCTCTGCAGGATTCAGGTTTTTTGGATGGAGCGTTTGAAAGTCAGAATGCAGCTCTCGGGTCTTTGAGCCGTCTCCTGTATGACGAGTTGGTGAAGTCGATTCTGCGTATCGTGGAAAAACTGGACTTGTCAGTGCAAAAAGTAACAACAGGAGAGGAGGTAGGGTCTCACGCTAATGTTACGTTTTTATGTATTTTTCTTCATTGACCCATATATGGGAGTTGACAGATGCACAGGGTATTTTTATTAGCATCAGTTTAAACAGAGCACATTTAGTTTTTCAAAAGCGTTTCTGCTGGTTGACCTTCATCACCTGCCACTTATCTCTGTGTTGACCAGGCTCCAGATGATGCAGCCCACATCCTGCCCTCGTCCGACCCCACTGCTCACCTGCTCCCCAATAAGGTCAAAGACTTCACCGCCTTTATCAATCTGGTGGACTTCTGCAGGTAACTGAGACAGAACTTTCCACTTTTTCCACATGGGAGCGGAACTGTGTGGGATTCTTTTTATATGTGCTTTTCCCACTAGTGTGAATTTGGCCAAGTACAGCTGATCTATGCATTTTTTTATGCCCCAGTTTCCACTGTCTTCCACCTTGGACACTGGTTTACATCACATTATAATATAAGAAACAGCCACCCATATTTTGTTTCACAACTGGAGTGAAAACTTTTTTTCCCCTGCTTCCACAGTGAGTTGTTGCTGAATAAACACATGGAGTATTTTCACTCTTGGATGTATCCCCTAAGTCATGAGCTCATCCTCCACTCCATAAGAAATCCTCTTGTCAGTGGCTTTTACAAGCTGCTTTCTGTCACCATGAAAATTGCCAAGAGAATAAAGTACTACCAGGTAGGTTTTTTATTTTTGGGATATTTGAAAAATGAATTTTGCCAGCTGCTCATGAAGCAAGAATATCAAATTGTTTCATCATGTCTTATAAGTCGAATAAATTTGTTTATCATTAAGATTCTATGTAGCCGGTGAGGCTTGTTCATCGTAAGTGTTTCCATTAAATACATAATATAATACATATCTGCCTTTGAACAGGGAGTTGGACTGAGAAACTCGACATCCCCCCAGAGTGACTCGGTGAAAACTGCTTGTTTTGCACTCTTCTCCAAGTTTGGAAAAGAGGTAGCTTCTCATTACAGCGCTTTTGCAGGAATGTTGTAAACATGCTTTCTGCTACTATAAAGTGAAATAGAGCTGTACTGTGGAATTTAAAGTGTATGTTTTTATGTATTTATGTGACATTTTTTTCTGGCTAGGTGTGTGTCAGAATGAAGCAGTACAAAGATGAGCTCCTGGCATCCTGCTTGACTTTTGTCCTCTCATTGCACCACAACATTGTAGCTCTGGACATCAAGGCCTATTGTCCTGCTCTTGAGGTGGGATTCTTTTTTTTTTTTTTTTTTTTTTTTTGCTCCATGATATATTTCTAATGATATATTTCTGTGCAAAAACGCTAATGTACACTAATGTTCCGCTGCAGTGATAGTTGAGAGGCTGTAGGAATATTCAGAACTAGCTTAATTGCAAAACAAACAAATAACCAGTTGAGTATAAATCTCAACCCAGTGACATTTAACAGCAGGTGCCCAAGTATGTGCAACTACAAGCAAAGTACTTAGCAAGCTAGCTGTCAGGCAAACGTTAGCTAAAATGTATCAGGTAAATTGGTTGCTAAAAATGGTTATTTACTATAAAATATCGGAAAATTTTAGATAAATATTTTGAATATGTTTATTAAATAGTAGTTATTAGTGTCAACAATTGAATATATGCTGAATTAATAAATGTAATAATAAAAGCTAAACAGTTAGCCTAGCTAGCTAACAATAATGGCTAAATTATTGAATAGCTTGGCTTTTTTTTGGCTCTAAACTGCTTTTAGAGCCACTTTTTTATTAAGAAAATGAAAATAAATGAATTAATAAAAGCCAGTTTGCCTTTGCACCTTGTTTAATGGTGTGAGTAAGTTTTCTATATTTCCCTGATAGGGCTAAGAGGATAAACAACCAAAGTGGGAAAGCTCTGGTTTAATTTTTCTTTTCATTAATTGTAATTTTTACCATTTGTGCTACCTGATTCTGAAGACTTATACGTCTGTGTGTACTTGTAAATGGGTCTAGACTGCTCTGAAATTAGGCCTGAGCCACATTCCTTTGGCCAACGCAGCCTTAGATGCTCTTGAGGACTGGTCCTCACACATTCCTCTGAAGACGATGCAGCCCTGCTACACCAGTGTCCTTCCTATTCTGGACGGATACCTGAAAACCTCCTCCACTGACAGTAAGAAGGATGATAGCTGAGCTAAATCACAGCTGGTCAGTTGGACATATCATAAACAAAAAGTGTAAATCTGTTGTTGTTTACTTTAGACAAAGATGAGAGCAACTGGGAGGTGATATCGTCTTTGTCTTCAAAAAGTGACAGAGGATACAGCAGGGTGATGAGCAGGCTTCTGAAGAAATCCGACCAGCTTTCTATGGTAATTGATTAGAAGCAACTTGCTCATGCAATACTCATAATAAAGGAGAAGTCTCATTGTTATAACAAAAACTCCTAATTAAGACGTTTCTGTTTTTATTTATGTGTCAACCACCATATCAGTTGTAGTCACTACACAGCCAGATTAATGCACAATTCAGTGTTATTGGGTGTTTCCATTTTTTGTACAAATGCAAAACACAACAGTCACGATCAATAACATTGAACTACTTTTTATTTAGCAACGAGTCCAAAAACTTAATATTAACCTTTGTTTGTAGGAAGATGCTCCTCTTGTCAAGGTGAGGCTGAGGGTAGTGAAGCTACTCGGTCACTTGGGAGGAAAGTTAAATAGAAACCTTGTAACTGGTAAGGATCTCTAAAACCAACCCTTTTTAAAGTTTTTTTTTTTAAAATATTCTACTCTATTTTACATCGATTTGTTATTGTGATGTATTTCTGTTACCATAAGCCTCTGCTCTGGCATTTAGTGGTCTCCTCAGAAGAAATGATGAAGAAATTTGTGTCTTGGGATACTGAGAAAAGACTCAGCTTTGCAGTGCCATTCAAGGACATGAAGCCGGTCATCTTCCTCGACCCATTTTTGCCTCGGATCAGTGAGCTGGCTCTTTCCACAAGTGACAGACAAACTAAAGTAAGTCCTCTAACAGTCGTTTTTGAACATGGCAAGATACTACACCCATGTTGCTCTCCGATACATCCATCGGAGTGGGAATGTGTATGAATGTTAGATTGTAAGCACTTAACAACTTAGAAAACGTGCTTGTGTGAATGGGTGTGATTGGGTGAATGAATTAGTTGTATAAAATGCTTTGAGGGCTCAGAGTAGAAAAGCACTATGTTGCCAGTCTATTTACCATCACTTGGTGTTTAAAAAAAGAAAATTCTGTGAGTCACACTTATCAACATCCACTTTGCTCAGAATTACTCCCTGTCTTTGATGTAGGTAGCAGCTTGTGAGCTGCTCCACAGCATGGTGGTCTACATGGTTGGGAAGAGTGCCCAGATGGCTGAAGGAGAGAATACATTGCCACCTATGTACAAGCTACACAAACGACTGTTTCCTGTCCTACTACGTCTGGCTTGCGATGTTGATCAGGTATTTCATTTCATCTATATGCTGACGATTGCCAGCTTTATCTACCTTTCAATCGCTTGATTGTCTTAGCGATTGTTAAGTCATGGATGAGTCTAAATTTTTAAAAATTTTAATAACGTAAAACAGAAGCAATTTTTCCTCTGGTACCCCTCACCTAAAAAGTTTGGTTACTAATCTTGGGGTAACAGTCGACACTGCTGTTAGTTTTGATGGCCACATAAATGGGGTGGTGAAATCTTGATTCTATTACCTCAGATGTCTGTCAAAGGTTAAGTCTTTTCTTTCCAGACGCAACTTGGAAACTGTCATCCATGCTTTTATAACCTCACGTTGGATTACTGCAACTCCCTTTTAATGGGGGTTGGCGAGGGCACTGCAACTAGTGCAGAATGCTGCGGCATGTTTTTAAATGGTAAAAGAAAATTTGACCATATTAAATTCAAATTCAAATTTTATTTGTCACGTACACAGTCATACACAGTACGATATGTAGTGAAATGCTTGGACAACTGCTCGTGACCTAAAGAGAACAAAAAAGGAAAAGGCTATGAATAAGATAGGAAATAAATATGAAAAATTAAAAAGGGTAAATTTAACTAGGAAGGAATAAAATATAAATTAAGGTTAAAAATGAAATAACTGTACAACACAAATTAGAATGAAGGGTAAATTTAACTGGGAAGAATAAGATAAAGATAAATATATAAATTAAAGTTGAAAATAAAATAACTGTACAACAAAATACACAATACACAGTATAGAACTATATAAGAATGTATGAAGAAATCTAAATATAAATAAATATATACACAATAACAGCAGCTGTACAAGTATTAACCGGAAATGAAGAATATAGTGACCAGTGTTGTGCAAAACCAAAGTCCAGAAAGTCCAGTGTGTGTGTAAGAACTATATGTGTGGGTCAGTACTGTGTGGTGGTGTGATTGAGAGACCGTATCGCCTGCGGGAAGAAGCTCCTCCTCAGTCTCTCTGTGTTGGTCTTCAGGGAGCGGAATCGCTTTCCTGACCTCAACAGAGAGAACAGTCTGTTGTTGGGATGGCTGAGGTCCTTCACGATCTTCCTGGCCTTGGTCCAGCACCGCCTGCTGTAGATTGAGTGCAGGTCAGGGAGCTCGGAGCGGATGGTGCGCTCAGCTGACCGCACAACCCTCTGTAGAGCTCGTCTGTCCTGCATGGTGCTGTTCCCGAACCAGGTTAAGATGTTTCCCGCCAGGATGCTCTCTATGGTGCACGAGTAAAAGTTCCTGAGCACCTTGGAGGGCAGTTGGAAGTCTCTCAAGCGTCTGAGGTGGTAGAGACGCTGACGGGCCTTTTTCACCACGGTGTTGATGTGACAGGACCATGACAGGTCCTGCGTGATGTGAACTCCGAGGTATTTGAAGCTGTCCACTCTCTCCACTGGGCACTCGTTGATGACGGGGGTCTGGTAGTTCCTCTCCTGCTTAGTGCTGAAGTCCACTATCAGCTCCTTTGTCTTACTGACGTTTAGAAGGAGGTTGTTCCTCTGGCACCAGTTCTCCAGATTCCTAATCTCCTTCAGGTAGGCCGTCTCGTTGTTATTAGAGATCAGGCCCACCACGACGGTGTCGTCAGCAAACTTGATGATGGTGGTGGAGCTGGTAGTGGCCACACAGTCATATGTGTACAAAGAGTACAGCAGGGGGCTCAGAACACACCCCTGGGGGGCTCCAGTGCTGAGAGTGGTGGAGGCTGAGACACGTCCGCCCATCCTTACTGCCTGTGGTCTGCCAGTTAGGAAGTTGGAGATCCACTGACACATAGATGAGCTGAGTCCCAGATGCTCCAGCTTGGTGGTGAGTGTGGAGGGAATTATGGTGTTAAATGCAGAGCTGTAGTCTATGAAGAGCATTTTAACATAATTCCCCCTTCTAGTGTCCAAGTGAGTGAGTGATGTGTGGAGGAGATGAGAGATGGCATCGTCTGTGGAACGATTTGGACGGTAAGCGAACTGTAGTGGGTCCAGTGTGTCTGATAGTGAAGAAATGATGAAGTCTCTGACCAGGCGTTCAAAGCACTTCATCACTACTGAGGTGAGGGCTACAGGGCGATAGTCATTGAGAGAAGCAGGGTGGGGTTTCTTCGGGACAGGAACAATGATGGACTCTTTGAAGCATGTGGGGATCACCGACTGAGATAAAGAGATGTTGAATATCTCAGTGAACACAGGAGCTAGCTGGTATGCGCAGTCTCTGAGGATACGACCTGGGATGCCGTCTGGTCCTGCTGCTTTCCTGGTGTTCACTCTCTTGAAGGCTCTCCTTACTTCATGCTCGGAGATGACGAGCACGTTTCCGGTGCTGGCAGTATCTTCCTGTCTGCAGCCGTTAGCGCCGCTAACACTAGCATTGTTGGAGACCTTAGCTGCAGCCTCGAAGCGAGCATAGAAAGTGTTCAGCTCGTCTGCCAGAGTCACGGCCGCGTTCGTCATACCGGTTGTTGGTGCTTTATAGTCCGTTATTGTCCTTAGTCCCCGCCACAGGCTCCTAGAGTCACTCTGTTGGAGTTGTGACTCTAGTTTCCTCCCGTAGCGCTGCTATTACTCTGGTTCTGGCCGCCTTACACTGGCTTCCTATTTTAAAATCCTTTTACTGGTTTTTAAATCCTTAAATGGTCTGGCACCTGTATAATTGTCTGATCTGCTGAAGCCCTATGTCCCCCCTCGCTCATTCCAGTCAGCTGAGCAGTCCCTAAATTACGGCTGAAACTTAGATGAGACCGAGCGTTCTCTATTGTGGCCCTGAAGCTTTGCAATGATCTTCCTCTTCACGTTAAGCAATCTACATCAGTGCTGGTTTTTAAATCCAGATTAAAAACTCATTTTTATTCCCTATCCTTTGACTCAGTGGGTAACTGACACTGTTGTTTTATTGTTATTTATTTATTGTATTTATTATTCTTATTGTATTTTTTATATTTATGCTCTACAGCACTTTGGTCGGCCATGTGTCGTTTTTTTAAAGTGCTATATAAATTTATGGTATGGTATTTTTTCCCCATCAAACTGTCTTAATGGTAATTGAGATGTTGGCTAATAAATCCTCTAAAGAAATCAGAGAATTTCTAAAAGATTACAAATTCTTTATGAGAGCAAAGAAAGATTTTTGGTGTGTGTTTAATGAGAAATGCATGCGCCTTTAAACAGGCAGGTGTAGCAAACACCAGCTCTGTCCTGCTGAGTGCCACCAACTGAGATTTGTCCATTTAAATAAATAAATCATGCTGAACAACATATTTACAGCTATATGGAGATGACGTGGTGGATGATCTGTACAGGCAACATAGAACATCTCATCCAAGCTACTTTATAAATTGCTGTGATAGAAATAAATAAAAAAAATTGAAGAAACAGAACTAAACATTAAGCACACTTGCTCACTGCCTTGTTTAGACCCTGACTTTTTTCTTTCTGGATTTCTTTGCTAGGTAACCAGACAGCTGTTTGAACCACTGGTTATGCAGCTCATTCACTGGTTCACAAATAACAAGAAGTTTGAGAGCCAGGACACAGTTGCTGTTCTTGAGGCCATCCTGGTAAGCGTTTGAATACTACAGTTCTAGGTTAAACACAGTTTTTGAGTCTTTTCCCTTTATTCCCTTTCCATCATTGGTCACACAGGAGCTGTTTCTCTGTAATAGTTTAAGCCTCACATGGTTTGCTCTCTTCAGGACGGCGTGGTCGACCCAATGGACAGCACTCTCAGAGACTTCTGTGGCCGCTGCATTGAAGAGTTTGTCAAATGGTCTATCAAGCAAACCACCCCCAAGCAGCAGGAGAGGAGTCCCACCAACATGAAGTCTTTGTTTAAGCGCATCTACAGCTTGGCTCTCCACCCCAATGGCTTCAAAAGACTTGGTGCTGCCTTAGCATTCAATAGCATCTACAGACAATTCAGGTGGAAAGGAATTCTGTCTGTCTACTCGCATTTTACCCTCTAAATTGTGACCATGGCCGTTAACTGGGTCCTTTGAATAAGGGATATTATGCTGTGCTGAATGCAGTCATCTGTGTCTCTCTCCAGGGAGGAAAATTCATTGGTGGAACAGTTTGTCTTCGAGGTTCTCGTCATATTTGTCGAAAGTCTGGCTCTTGCACACTCAGATGAACGATCTATGGGTAATTGTCACATCAGCATTGTAGACTGTGCACTCGGATTTTCATGTCATTATCAACCTCTCCCTCTCTCATTAAAGACAGATTATGTAAGACAATCACTCCTTAATGTGTTCTGCTTTGTAACATTTGTTAATTTATTTATGCCAGAATTTGCACAAACTGATTTATAGGAATTATATTTCAAGAAAATATGCAAAAAAGTTTGTATAGTGTGTTTTTATATTTGGTCAAATATGTTGAAGGGTATTTCTTTTAGGATTTGTGATGCTTTTCTTGCAACTCCCTCATACTCAGGTACATTACAGCAGTGTGGCAGTGCCATTGACCATTTAAAAAGAATAATCAAACACAAGGCTCCCAGTCTCAATCACCACAATGCAAAGAGACGCATCCCAAGGTTGGTACCATGGTGAAAATGAAAATCCTTTCTACTTCTTTGCTTTTATTAAATGTGCATTCAATTTATACGTCCAATGATGTCAATTTTGCAGTATATCACATTGTGACCTAACATTGCCACTCGTCTCCATATGAAAACAAAAGAACGATGAAAAAATTAAGGATAAAAATTAGCACATTTCAAGCAGTTTAAATATCGTTCTTTCTTTCTTGCTCTTTTTTCAGAGGCTTTCCGCCCGATGAGAAGCTGTGCCTCTCAGATGTGGTTTCATGGCTCTTGGAGCAATGTGGCCGCCCTCAGACTGAGTGTCGCCATAAATGCATGGAGCTCCTGTATGAGTTTATCCCCCTCCTCCCAGGTGAGAACCAACAGTTTAATTTTTGCAAAGGTGACCTGAAAATTTAAAATGGGCACATGCAAATTAAAAAAAGAAAACCCACTTAAAAACAATTAATTGAGATTTACAGTTTAGCATAATAACTACCCTGCTACTCTAAATGAACTTCTGCCAAACATGTCAGTAAATTCCCGAATGTGTGTGACTTAGGGAAGAAATCCCCACCTCAGTGGGTGGATGGCATGCTGAAGGATCATGGCACAGACTTTCTGATGTCACAGTTTGAGGGCGGAGGTCTCCTCTCCCAACCAACACTCAGGGACCTGACGAGCCCTTTCAGTGTCCGAGCCACGCTGCAGTGGCTGGACCTCCTGCTGGCTGTTCTGGACTGCTACAACACTTTCATCGGCCTACACATTATCAAGCCTCAGTACATTCTAAGTAAGTCTATATTTGTGCCAAAGTTTCTCCAAGTTCACTACTCTGCGTAACATTATCAAATGAATTCTACATCAGTTTGGTAGATTCCAGTGATTCCAATTAATCTCTGCTTATTTGATGTTCAAGGCTCAAAAGACAAATCGAGGTTTCTGAAAGCTCTGCATTTCTTTCTGACGGAGCTGGCAACTCATGAACTGGTAGCAGCAGAGAGCTGTTTCCCACTTGGTGAGAAGACCTCACACTTCAGCCCAAGAGAGGTGGAGCAGTACAACTACAGCAAATGCACCATCATTGTCCGCCTGCTGGAGTTCACCACAATGATTCTTGCCAAAGGAGACAAGGAGCTTTGGAAGGTATCGCTGAATTACAAGAACTGACAATAAGTAACTTGGTGCTGATTCTTCCATTTCAAAGTTTTACTCATCATGTCCTTATTTTTATTCATAGTCTCTGGAACAAGAGTTTTTATGCTCAGTTTTTTTCGAGCTGACTGCGATGGTGGTTTGCGAGCCGTCCGCTGTAGGCTTCAACATGGCAGATGTGGAGGTAATGAAGAACCTACCAGAAGTGTGTGTTCCTCTACTGAAAGCACTGCTGGCCTCACCTTACTGCAGTCGTCTGGAAAGCAGCTTGAGGACAAAAATCTCATGTAAAAGGTTGAGTTCTCTTATTTGTTAAAGAAAGATACGTAGGGCTTTAATTTGACTCTGCAGCACTGGTGCAATTATCAAAACCACTAATGTTTTGGTTTTTTCCTCCTAAATTTCTTTAATGAACACTGTAGTGTAGAGGGCTTGTGCAACGTAGACCTGTACCATTCCAGCACTCTCAGCCACCATGACCAGATGGAAATGGTTCTGTCTTCCTGTAAGCAAATTCACAAAGCCGGCTTCCTCAGCTCCATCCTGCACAGCCAGGTATGAACATTAAACCAAAGTAAGGTTGCCTGGATATTTTATTATTTATTTATAACACGTACTGCATCATCTCTACTGAATGCACTGCCGTAAGATCTTTTTGTGTGTTCCTTAAGGATTCATCTTATGGCAAAAAACTTGGATCCCAGCTTCTAATGACGGTGTATAAAGGCATAGCACCAGGAGAAGAAAGGAAGGCACTTCCATCCTTAGACGTAAACACCAGGAGGGTTGCAGATGGTCTGCTTCAGCTTGCGTTTTCTCTCAGTCAGCAGGTCAGTGTTGCTGCTCAATCTGGTGTTAGTGAAACATCAAGTCACTGAACTAAAAAGCAAACTGGGACTGATAAGATTCCCATTTTGAGCAGTGTTGCTGTGAAGGTAACTAGTGTTTGAGGTAACAGTGCTTTCTAACGTTGTGCATTATTGCTATTTCTTTGCAGAGCGAGCAGTTGGTAGATTTGCTCTTGAACACCATCATGCTTTCTGTGCCCGTGTCTGGAAGTCACAGCCACAACTTCCTGAGCTTCTCGCATGGCGAGTACTTCTACAGCCTTTTTCAGGCGACCATCAACACTGAGCTGCTGAGAAGTCTGAACACAACAGTGCCACGCCTGATGAAAGCTTCTTCCCAAAACCCCAGCATGGTACTTGTCATTTTTAGTTAGTTTACTATAAAACTGTAACCACGGGCATCTGAAGACGGATAACTTCTTGTTTTCTCATTACAAACTTGATTTTTATTTCCTGGTGTTCAGGTGAGCGTGTTGCTGAATGGCATGCTGGACCACAGCTTTAAAGAACGATCGGTGAGGAAGACTCAGGGGAAGCAGCTGGTTGAAGAGGTGCTAAAACGATGGATGAGCCTGCAGTCATGGTGGGAGGGAGATTCTTCCACCCCAGAGAGCAAAACTGCCATCCTCCTGCTGCTCTCCAAGCTTCTGCAGGTATCAGGAGGATCAAATTACTGCTGTCTGCCCCCTGCTAAAAAGCCATAAACTAAAACTGTGAAAATATGTTAAGACCTTTGTAATAGTAATAGTGCAGATATATTGGTGTTTCTTTTCATTTTAGTTCATTTTATTGAATTTCTCTCTCTGAACAGATTGACTCCTCTGTCTGCTCCGATATAAAACATGAAGCATTCAGACAAGTGTTTTCCACTTTCACTGTGCTGCTGGTTGACATGAATCTGCCGCTGAATCTCAAGGTAGTAACAGATTTTATTTAAGTTACGGGACAGTTTTATGTATTAAGTTATTTTCTAGTCGGTGAAACTTTATGCTGAACTCAATCAATTTTTCAGAGCCAGGCTCTGCTGGTGTTGCCCTTCTTCACAACACTCCCAGAAGAGCCACTAGCTGAGCTGCAGGTAGCGCTCGACACCCTGGTGGCTTCACACTTCCCCATGCAGTCTGATGAGTTTGCTAAGGGCTCCCTTCATCGCAACAACTACATGGACTGTGTCCGAAAGGTAAACAGTGGGATTTAGAAAGTAGTAGTAGTGTGCGTGCCTGCGTGAAATACCCTTTGATCTGACTACAAAAGATTGGTTATACATGAGGATATATATATATATATATATATATATAAGGAGATGGATGGATGGATGGATGGTTTTACTGACAATTTGCTTTGGAGGTTGTTGATTTAGACCATTGCAGCTATCAGCTCTACATCTTCCATCTCTTAGTTCCTGGACGCCCTGGAGCTTTCTCAGAGCCCACTCCTGCTCAAACTACTTGCGGGAATTTTGTGTCGAGACACAAAACACATCATGGAGGACCAGTTCCAAACCTGTTTCCAAAGAACTGCCAAGCGGTAGGCAAAAGTTTTTAATTTGTTAGAGCCACATTACAGCAGTGACTCTATAGATCTTTACTGTTCCACTACAAGGAGATGTAGTTGTATGAGTTGCTTTCATTATGTGCAATGTTTTTGCCAATGTCTGTTTAGGGCAAGCGTTGAGCGGCAGCTCCAGCTGCTGTGTACAGTTTACGGGGTGATTCAACAAGGTGACGTGCCGATGAGCTCCATGCTGCAGGCCATGATGGAGAGAGTTCTGCTGCCTCTGGCCTCTCACTGCAGCGCCAAGGCCCTGAATGACTTCTTCATCACAAACGTCTTTGACATAATTTCTTTCCTGCTCAGTCGATTCACCAAGGTTTGCCTCTGAACACTGTTAACAGTGATCTAGTTAACTGGATATTTTTCTTCACTGATGTAAATTGTGGACAATAACTGAAAAATCTGAAGTCCCCGCTAATTTTGGCAGGAATGCTGGCAGGAACATTGCTGTCAGCATTGATGTTGATGATGGCATCAGTTATCACGTTGCAGAATCCTCCCTAAAAGTGTTAGAATACGATCAGTATAGGTCACATTAGGAGTGCCTGCTATGGGATTGGCTCTCAGTAAAGCGAGTGCTTTACTGAGAGTCTCATGTTCTGTCAGTCTCCCCAATTTCTTCTCAGTTAACCAGAGGAAATGTTCCTCATCTTCAAATTTCTGACATGAGTCTAGCAGCAGAGCACACATTCAGCATTCAGAGCTAATTCAACTGGACATGAAAGGTTTTCTGTCACCTCTGTAAGAGTCACTCTGATCAAGCATGAACCCAGTTTTATTCCATTTAGTGCATCTTTTTATTTGTTGACATGCCTGTGTTGTTGTGCTGGCCACTGCCTGTCAAATGAAAGACGAGAAACTCTGTCCCATTCTGTTTTTGTATCATTGTTATTATTTAACCTGAACTATGATCATTCATTTCTCACTTTCAGTCAAGCGAGACAGCCTTTGAGGTCCAATTGCTGAAGAAGAATGGCTGCTACAAGCTGATGGAGCTTTTGTATTCACGGCTTCCCAAAGAAGAGGTTTACTCAAAAGAGTCCCGCATTAATCAAGCCTACTGTCGCTCTGAGAAAACTGAGGGAAACGAGATGTCCAAGACTTTGATCAAGTAGGCCTCTCCAGCGCTTTGGTCACTTAAATTCCATTTTTATATCATGAATAAGTGATTCATTCGTGATATATGATTACATACATTTTATTTCAATTAGGTCGTGTTTTGAAGCCTTCACTGAGAACATGGCTGGTGAGACTCAGCTCCTTGAACTCCGGAGACGCTATCACTGCACTTCGTACAACTGCGCCATCGCCGTCATCAGCTGCAGCTTCAGCGAGCCCAAATTCTACCATGGCTTCCTCTTCAGTGAGAAACCTGAGAAGGTAGTGCTTCGTTTGTATAAATACACCAACATCTCTCAGACGGCCTAGTTTAGTACAATGCAGTACAAACTACTTTTTTTTTAGTTTATTTAATAGAAAAATTGGATATTGTGCTCACACTGTGTGTAATTGTGTCTTTCAACAAAGTGATGCATGCTGATAAATTTAGAATTAAACAGAAACACTCCAGCTTGTGCTTTTGATCCCTGCTGGCTGACTAAAACATGTTTGTCCTGTCGCACATGATCCTTTAGCAGGGATTATGTGCTTAAATTAGGAGGAGCAAGAAAACAAAACTCAGTTGACCATAATCTGCATTCTACTGACATCTAGTGGTGACATTTAAACACTGTTACTTGTGATACTCTGTAATTCATATAAAGTGGTAAAAAGTTTACTGTTCAGGACCTTACTGATGGTGTTTTCTTTTGTTCCAGAATCAGTTTATTCTTGAAAACATTATTGATGTTGAAAGGACCTACAACTTTCCAATTGAAATTGAGGTATGTGTTGTTGTTTGTTTGTTTTTTCTGCTAGTTTTAGTCATGGTTTATTAATTTATTTTTTTTAAACATTGCAGGTCCCGCTTGAGAGGAAAAAGAAATACGTTATGATTCGAAAAGAAGTAAATGAAGAGAATGGAGGTAAGAAGTGTTTCTGTTTGTCACAGACGTATAAATGTATCTTACTGCAGCTTGACGGTGTGTGTTTCTGTGATTTATTTGTGGTTTCCACAGAAGCTCCAGTCTATCTGTCCTCCCAGTCATACATGGCTGACAGCAGCCTGAGCGAGGAGATGAGCCAGTTTGACTTTTCCACAGGAGTCCAAAGCTTTTCCTTCAGTTCCCAAAACCCAGAAGGAGAAAAGCGGGCTGTTGCAAAAAGAGTTAGTTTTTTCTGTCTTTTAAAATGAGAACACAGGAGTTTAAAATGACTATTGTATAACCAGTTGAACATTTTTGAAAGCCCCAATGGAAACCAGTGTTAAGGATAAGTCATTTGCTGTTTCAAAATGGCTCTGGTTTCATGGTTATCAAGAAGGTTTGCTAACGTGTTTGTAAATCTAGGAGACAGAGGAGATGAGCCCGTCCCAGGATGCAATGGTTGATCTAGAAATGGATGAGCTAAACCAGCATGAATGCATGACGACCATGACTGCTCTTATTGGGCACATGCAAAGGAACAACATAACCCCCAAAACTGAACAGGTCAGTGCCAAAGTACGGCAGGTTTTCATTATTTATAACAGGATTAAGTAAGTCTGACGTTTACTTCAAATCCTAAAAATTTTCATGTAATTACAACTCTCTAATTAATCTCTGTAATGAATATTATGAATGTATGATGACTACTGAGGAGTTTGTGTCAAATGCTCTGTAAAACAGGGAAATGTGCCCAGTGAGCTTCCTCCATGGATGAAATTCCTACATGGAAAACTGGCAAATCCATCAACACCTCTGAACATTCGACTCTTCATCTCTAAGCTGATCATCAACACAGAGGAGGTGGATGTCCCTCAGTTAATTCTTTCAAATATAGAAATTAGTTAATAAAATAGGTTGTACGACTCATTTTCTTTTTTCTTTTTTTTTCTCCAGGTGTTTCGGCCTTATGCCAAGTACTGGCTTGGGCCACTTCTACAGCTTGTTGTCTCTGGAAACACTGGAGGAGTGGGGATCCATTTTATGGTGGTGGATGTGGTGGTTACGGTGCTATCCTGGACAAGCCTGGCTACACCCAAAGTTTGTCATAGTTCAATTTATGAATGTGAAAACGTGGCACCAAATCAGCTGCGATTCAGTTAATTTATTTATTTATTTTTGTTAAAACGCTACGGAGAGTCATAAATTGTATTTTACTCATTTGTTATCTGCTATGATATGATACATTTCTTATAATAAAAGTTTATCATTGATAACTTCTCTTTTTTTTAATCTAAGGGTAACCCCAGAGATGAAGTCCTTGCCAACCGGCTGCTGGAGTTCCTGATGAAGCACTGCTTTCACTCTAAGAGGCCCGTTTTCCGCCACAACCTGGAGATCATCCGCACTCTGGTAGAGTGCTGGAAAGACTGTCTGCATGTGCCTTACAGGTAGTGCTCACACAAGATCACATCAAGTCCAGATAAACTTAACAGTCACCAATATTTAAGCTGCTGGCATCTTATTTTGTACATCAAAAATCTGCATTTAATTACCAACATGGTAAATGGCCTGTATTTGTATAGCGCTTTACTAGTCCCTAAGGACCCCAAAGTGCTTTACACAACCAGTCACACACACATTCACACACTGGTGATGGCAGCTACATTGTAGCCACAGCCACCCTGGGGGCACTGACAGAGGCGAGGCTGCTGGACACTGGCGCCACCGGGCCCTCTGACCACCACCAGTAGGCAACAGGTGAAGTGTCTTGCCCAAGGACACAACGACCGAGACTGTCGGAGCCGGGGCTCGAACCGGCAACCTTCCGATTACAAGACGAACGCCCAACTCTTGAGCCACGATCGCCCCATGTGTTATAAACACTGGTGTGCTGAACAGAGAATGAAATCTTTAGGAATAAACACTTTCTGATGAGTTGTTCCTGAGTAAAGTTGTCTGTTGTCGACTCTAATTATGTCTTATGTTGTTATAAAAAGTAGGAAAAATGCTGCATTATTTTATCCTTTTGTTTATTTGAATTACAAATGTTGTACGGTCTCAAACATATTAACATAAATTATAAATGTAAATTTTTTTTTCTTGCATGTTTTTTTGTTTGTTTTTTGTTTGTTTTTAACAAAATGAAACTGATCTGTGGTCCTTGGCTTTCTCTCTTTTCTTGCCTTCTCAGTCTAATATACGAGCGATTTTGTGGCACTGACGCTAACAGCAAAGACAACTCTGTCGGGCTTCAGCTGCTGGGAATCATCTTGGCAAACAACCTCCCTGCCTACGATGCGTCGTGCGGAATTGAATATGAGAGGTAAAAGTTGCAAGTTGGAAGATGCAAGTTGAAATCAAAGTTGAAATCAGCAAGCAGGAAGCGAAAGGCAGACTTTGGTGTATTTTTGGCAAATCCTCCTGGATCTTTCCACAGTTCACAGCAATCACAGGTTATAATGGTTCTTCACCAAATTGTGCTCAAGGTCAGGGTTACATTTGTCGAGCAGTAATGTGTGAAAAGGATCGCGATCCAGATGAGCTACTATGCCACTGACATTATAGTCACATGTATATATGTGTGTTGTAGCTCATGTACTGCTGTGCTGCAAAAATATGATTTCTGTATGGTGTCCTCTTTCTTTTTTTCTCCTTCAGGTACATTCAGTCTCTCACCACCAACGTGTCCTATGTAAGATATAAAGAAGTCTACTCGGCTGCTGCTGAAATTATCGGCCTCATCCTGAAGAGCATGACTGATATGGGCGAGGTATGAACTTTCTCTAGTTTCGGTTCATTTATGCCTCGACCACATGTTAGATTTATTTTGACGAGTCTAAGTGTTTATCTTATGTTATCCTTCTCAAATCACTGAAATCCCTTTTTCAGTTTTATTGCAAGAATTGTTGTTTTTCCCTCACAAGTATGACTTAATTTTTTAATGTTTTTATTGCTTAGCAACATCAAGAACTTCTCAGTCTTGCTACAAGTAAGATAACAAATCTGAAGAAAAAAGACCTGGATGACAAGTTCATTATTTGTTTGAACAAAGTCTCCAAGCATTTTCCTCCATTTATGGATCGGTAAGTTTACAGTGCGAATTTATTTATTTATTTATTTTAGTATAATTTTCTAAATGTAATTATCAAGCTACCTTCCAAGCTTTGGTCTTCATTATTTTCTTTGTATTTTTCAGGTTTGTGAATTATGTGTTCTTCCTCCTGCCAAAGCTGCACGGCGTCTTAAAGACTAACTGCTTGGAGTGCGTTCTGAGCCGTGCTGATGTCATTCCAGACATCTTCCTGCAGCTGAAGATCACCGGCTTCATTCAGATGATGAACCATAGGCGAGTTCTTCCTTGCTGCCTCTCTGTTTAGTTCTCTTTTTTTATTATCATATCCACCATCATCATTGCAAAAATGTCAGAAATGATCACAGAACCCTATTGGGCCTCTGCGGTGGAGTTTTCTTTTTTTATACACGCCAACAGGGCCAAACATTTGAATGTGTGTTAGCGCAAGTAAAATCCTTTAATGGTGATGGAAGCATTAACCATACGGAATCAATGGGAATTTGACATTCAGGGCATTTTTTTTAAATTTAGTTTGTGATCAATTAAATAACTATAAATGTGGGGTGGGTTAGCAGGTGATCTATATGCCTGGGTTCAGCTCCACCCGTCCTGTGTGCCATTCTCCCTGTTCTCTGTCCCTTCTTTCTTGTTATAAAAATAATAAAAGCCAAAAATAAATCTTACAAAATTAAAAGTGTAAATTAAGAGGTGCTGAACCATGTTCCTCCACATTTCTCTTTCCAGGGATGAGGCACGGCAGAGAGCATGCCTCGATATCATCCACAAGATTATTCCCCGTCTGACGCCGGTGGAGCTTCAAGAGCTGCTGGGCTCTGTTACGGCTTTCGTCTCTCATCCTTCTCCAGTCTGCAGAGAGCGGATGTACGACATCCTAATGTGGATCCAGGACAACTATGGGTGAGGCTTTTTGGCTTCCAGCCTCAACCAGATCATAGTTTACTATTTTTTGTTTGCCTTATTGGTATTTATTTGTTTGGAAATGTGCTGCCTCTTGGCCAGGACTCCCTTGAAAAAGAGGTTTTTGATCTCAACGGGACATTCCTGGTTAAATAAAGGTTAAATAAAAAATTAGTGTTTTCAGATTCGACCCACATAATGCCTTTGTACAGTCTTTTTTCAGTAGGATCGTCTGACCGTTTTATTCATGTGACATGTTATTTTTCTTCCAGCGATGATGAAAGCATGGAAGACAACACCTCACTGGAAATTCTCAATGCTGCTAAAGAAACACTGCTTCAGGGTTTGTCAGAAGAAAATCAAGGCCTTCAGTAAGCACCCAATATGACTTTTTTATCCCCATGCTAATATAATGAGATACTTTCCACAGTGGATATTTGTATTTTTTAAATTTATTTCATCTTTTGTCGACTCTTCTGATGTTGTGTACTCCTCGTTCCGTCTTTTCAGGCTGTATGTTTGTAACTTCTGGAGTCAGGAGAAGCGCCTCCCCACTGCGACCCTCGAGCGAATGTTGATGGTGCTCTGTTCTCTGTACTCCTGCAAAATAGAGAGGTGCTTTTTAAGCCTGGCCACCAATCTGCTTCTGGAAATGACGAGCCAGAGTCCGGACTTTAAACGAAACATGTTTGAGTATCCGCTGTCCGAGTGCACCTTCCAGGTCAGCTTTTGTGTTTCTTGGATTCATTTACAGAAAAGAAGAAGAAGAAACAACTTTATCTGTTTGGGGTTTTTTTTATTTGCTTGTTACTAAGAAGCCTGATTTGTGAATATCATGTTTTCATTTCACTCTATAGGACTATGTGATCGATTCCAATTGGCGCTTCAGGAGCACAGTAATGACCCCCATGTTTGTTGAAACCCTAAGCTCTCAAGGCCCAGAGAGTGTGGCAGCATCTCAGTCTGGAGCGATGAAGGGAAAGCTCCGAGCCACGCAGACTTCATTAGAGTTCAGTCAGACACAAACACAAGGTACCGCTGTGTTTCAGTTTACCCACCTTCAACGCAACAAAGTACCTGTTAAAATGCTTTCCTTCATTTTTGAATATGCAGATTACCACAGCTGTGTTTTTCCCAGGTCGACGTACTGCATATAACTGGCTGACAGGCAGCAGCGTGGATACGCTGGCAGAGTACTCACTCGGCTCCGAGTCGATGTCGTCGTTGCTGGTGTTTGATAAGAAAGCAGAGAGGCGAACCGCAGCGAGAAGACCAATAGGAGAAGGCTTTGGGCTGAGGCGCCTCACTGCATCAACAGATGAGGTGGACAGCCGCACCAAAGGTTAGTTTGACCATCCACCTCAGTATTAACTGCATAGTATTAAATGTAAACTAATTTTTCAGTTTTTGATAAAAAAAAAAAAAGCACCACCACAAACACATCTTGTTTCAGTAAGAAGAGACTAAAGCTTCACTCATTGGTTTAAATGTAAATTTTCACTTTGTATGAACAGCAGTAAATGAGCAGCGGGCTAACATCCTGAGACTGAGACGCAGGTTTCTGAAGGATCAGGAGAAAGTCAGCTTAGGTTTTGCCAAAAAGGAGATCCAGCATCAACGGCAGGAAAAGGTATCTACCGTGCTGGGATTCAACCAGGAGCCACTCAGACCAATCCGTTCATCTATAATGCAGATTTTCTGTGTTTGCTCTCGCTAACTTTCCAGGCCTGCGATAGACTCGTAACTATCAGTGGTTCTCTTGTGTGTCACAGGAAGAAAAAGCCAATCTGGCCCTTAGAAAAGAGGCTCAGGTGACTTTGTATCGTAACTACAGGGTGGGAGACTTTCCAGACATCCAAATCCCGTACAGTAACCTCATCGCTCCACTTCAAGCTCTAGCACAGGTAAGACTGCCAACGCCATCTGTTCAGACAAACCATAAACGGGCACATGATGAACCATATGATCAGACTTTGATTTTATCATAAACACTTCATAGACCAAAAATAGTTGCAAATGATGGGCCAAAATGAAGGGGGAAATTTTAAGGAAGAAATATTGTATGTAAAATGTTAAATATTACATTTTTCCCCTTGCCCTAACTAGAGAGACCCGATTTTAGCCAAACAGCTGTTCAGCTCTCTTTTTGCTGGTATACTGCAAGAAATGGCGAAACAACGGAGGCCAGAGGAGAGCGCGAGGATCAAAGAGGAGCTGCGGTCCAACATGAGCAACTTCCTGAGCAAGAGTATGCTCTGCTTTCCTCCGTTTATAGCATGTGTGCAGGTAAGAAACAGATTTGATAGTTAAACTCCCCTTTCTGTATTTAATATATTGAAGAAAATATATATAAATGTTGTATTTTGGGGGGCTTTTTTGTGTGCTAGGATATGTGCTACCAACATAAAGAGCTCCAACAGCTCAACCCAGCTTCCATCAGCTCCACTTGTCTCATGAGTCTGCAGCAGCCATCGGGCATCCTGCTGCTGGAAGAGGGTTTACTGCATGCTGACGGCCCCGCTGAACGTCCTGCCAAACGGTCACGAGGACACAAAGAAATCCCCCCAGACACCAATAAATGGATTAATCTCGCAAGGTATTGCAGTAATTGCTGCCTTACAGCTGAGTGTTATTCTTAATATTTCTTTATCTGATTTTTTTATTCTTCAAAATATTTAATTACATCAACGAACAAAATCAGAGCTATGATGTCACTGAAGGTCACAGGTTCAGGAGTTTTAGTTTGCTGATTGAGAGTGTCTGGAGTTTGTTTTGAAGTGGAAAATTAAAAAAAAATCAGTATAGTATTGTGTGTTATGATTTTGTGTCATAACATGGACACCAAATATCAATATTTTTCTGATATTTTGGACTGACTTCACTCACTCACAGAGATTGTTGAAGGTTTGGCAACAAGTACTGTCTAATTTATAAATGCAGACAGATTGCTGCATTTCCATCAGTCTGAATGAATCTGTGTCACAACTCGAGGGGACAGCTGGTTGTATTGTGGTTATATTCCTGCAGAATAGGAACGTTGCTGGGAGCAAATGTAATAGTTAAATGTGACTTTCTCTCCATGTAGACAGCAACACCTGTGACTTTCACTGATTTATCACAGTTAATTGCTGTAATATAATAAGTAGATTGCTTTTAACTGCAAACTAGACTAATAGTATAATGACTTTATCTTAAATAACGTTTGTTTCACTGTCAGTGTTTGCATGTGTTGACTGTCTCACTTTGCTTCAAAAAACAATATTCAGCATGTCACAAAATCACGGTAATATTGTATCAGGAGTGAAGTATAGTGATAAAGTTGTATCACGGGGTGTGTGGTGGTTGCCACCTCTAATATTTACTGTGCTGTTTTTCTCCCGCTGTTCTCCAGGCTCTACAAATCTTTGGAAGATTATGATGTTGTGCGTGGAATCTTTGGTGGTAAAGTCGGGACCAAATCCATCACTTGTACTGCGCTCCAAGCTGAAGCCAACACTGACTTTGCAGAGGCTGTGAAGCTTTACAATGAGGTTTGTTAGTCCAGTAGAAGCTGGTGGTTGAATCCCATATTTTCCCACCGGAAGGGAAGGAAACCATATTAAATATTTCAGGAAAACATATGAAGTAATATATGAAATCAAAGGGCACCAGGTTTCACCGGATTGCTTGCTGTTTGTTTAAACTCTTATATACTGACAGGCTCTAAACACCGAGAGCTGGCCTGATGGCGAGCCCACAGACAGTGAGAAGGACTTCTGGGAGATGGCTGCTATGGATGCATATAGTCATTTGACTGAGTGGAAGTCTCTTCAGTACTGCTCCACTGTGAACATAGATGAAAACTCACCACCCAACTTGGAAATGATGTGGTCAGAGCCTCTCTACCAGGTAATAATAACCCAAATGATTTTACAGTTTAGGAATTCCCACTCACCTGCAACTGAAGCCTGCATTTTTCCTCTGTTGTGGTAACTGATGGCTTAAATTGGAAACCTACATTTTGTAATCTATTCATTCATTTCGTGGCTTTCCAAAACTCCTTGAATGAAACACTGCCGCAGTGAATTAGGTTTAAAGATTTACTTTGCAGGGTTTGGGGCTGTTGATCTGCAGAAATAGAACATATTTGTAATCATGTTCCTTCGGTTTCCCTTCCTGAAGATAACAATCTTGGTTTAATTACCTTGAGTGAGCTATGCTATGCTATGTCCCTGCTATGTTGCCCCACTTTATTTCCACATTAGCCCTGTTTACACAAAAGTGGCTCTAGAGTGTTTCTCTTTTCTTTCTTTCTTTTTTTTTTTAGCAGTTGTGGCTTTTCCTTCACGCTAGTAAGAGGAGACTTAGGGGTATACAGTTGGGTCCTTCTGCAACCTCACCACTAGGTGTCACTGAATCCTTAAAACTGTATCTTTAAAATTGAAAAGAAATGTGTAGCATAGCAGTGTAACAAAAGCATTCTCAGCATGTTGTGACATTTTTGGTCATTTGATATCAAATCCATTCTTCAAATGTTTTGCTTCCCTGGCGATTGAATTTGTCCTAGGAAATGTACCTGCAGCACATGATACGCAGCATGTTGAAGCAGCTGCAGCGGGGCGAGCGGGACCAAACGCTCCTCAGCTTCATCGACAATGCCATGAAGTTGGAGGAGCGCAAAAAGCTGCTGGAAAGTCATTACAGCCAGGAACTCAGCCTGCTCTACATCCTGCAAGAGGACTACGACCGCGCCAAATACTACACAAACTACGCCATGCAGCTCTTTATGGAGGTCTGCTCTCACACTCATTTCTCTGTCCAGCACATTCGATTCTTTGATTTACAGAGAACAGTTTATTTCATAAATGAAATGGGGGGGGAAACGGTTATATATGTACAGATTGTTGCTGTTAACTGAATAAGCAGACAAGTGTGTTATCTAGATTAACTTATTACACATGCTTACTTCGTTTGCCTCATATAGAGTTACTCCAACGTGGATACACTCCTGACTAAAAGCCGGCTAACCATTCTGCAGTCAGTGCAGGCCTTGACCGAAATCCAGGACTTCCTGTTGTTTATTAAAGAAGAGGGTGAGTGGATAGTGGCTTTTTAAAATGTTTAAAATGTTTGTTTGGTCTTTTTACAAGATTTTGGAATATTTATTCCTAAAACTGTCTTTGTTTGAATTTTTTTTTTTTTCAAGCTCTGAAACATTTTTGCAATTTTTACCATTTTTTTTTATTAGTGTCTTTGGACTCCCTCAAGCACCTCATCAGATCATGGACTGAACGGTATCCTGATGCTAAAGTGGACCCAGTGAATGTGTGGGATGATATCATTACATCTCGGTAAGAAGACTCTGCGTGCATATCTTTTTTTTTTTTTTTTTAAAGTAAAGACAAATAACAGAACCTGATACTACCTTATTTTTTTCTCTACGTTTCAGGTGTTTCTTTTTGGATAAGATCAGGGAAAAGCTCAGAGGCCATGCTCCATCTGACAGCATGGAGGTGGACGGCTCAGGTGACCCAGCGGGCGACATTGAGACATTAGTAAATGACTGCAAGTTCAACATGAAGCTACGCATGGCTGATGGAGCCCAGAAGCAGGTGAAGAAACAAGTGTGGATGTTCCTCTGTCTGTTCTTTAGCATGCTTTCCCATCAAACTCATCCTGGACAAACAAATGTTTTCAGAATAACTTCCCCGTAGCTGTGAAGCTGCTGAAAGAACTTCACAAAGAAGCCAAAATGGACAGAAGATGGCTGCTGCGGTGGGTCCACAGTTTTAGCCGCTACAGCCATAAACGGTGTCAGGCTCAGGGTCCTGTGGAGCAAATCAGCACCATGCTGAAAACCATCCCACTCCTGGGTGAGAAGGAAAAAGAATGCCACACAAGTGTCGAGTATTCAAAGCTTAAAGGCCTTCAGCTTTCTTTTTTGCCATATTTCATGTCAGCTCATTTCTCTCTCCAGAGGACCTTCAGGCTGACACTGACAGTCAGAGTGCTACAGCTAAAGTGTTCAGATACCAGAAGATTCTCCAGGGTACATCGTTCGACATCTTGGCCACAGCTGTAAGCAGAAGTCCGTCAGTCCTAGGAACTATCGATGCTGACAAAGCAGAGAGAGTCGTAAAGCTTTCTGGAGTTTCCTCGTCCAATGCAGATCCAAAGGTACTCTACTTTTTAGGAAAATACATTGTTTATAGTTGCTGGCTAGAGAAGAAACTTGCATGAATGACTAAACTGGGATTATAGTGGCAAAAATAATTGGATGTAAAGTGTTCTGCATCATTTCTGTGCTATATATGGGAATTGCAAAAGGCTCCACTTTATTCCACAGCAGATTATCACACTAAACCCTTCTTTGTAATTTTATACCAATTGAATGAACAAATGAATCACAAAAGCAGTTTTTTCCTGCAGAAAGTGGAAGTGGGATTGCAGTTACAGGCGCTGAAGTTGCTATGTGAAGCGACCAGAAAGGCCGACGAGGAGCTTCAGTCTTATTCTCAGGACTTTGTGGAGACTAGCAGCATCATAGAGACGTACATGACCTTGGCTAACTTCTGTGACAAACGGTTAAGAGAGGAGGAGCAGAGCGATGCTGGTGAGTAGTGACATTTCCCAGGAAGAGATTTGTTCAGATTGATGCAAAAAAGACCAACAGTGAGCACCCAGAGTACTTAATGTGATCAATACTTGGTCTTAACACTTTAGCTGTGTGCTGAAGACTACTGAGAGGATTATTTCCTCCCTCAAATGTTGGTTGCCATTGTTTACGGTTACAGAAACACAGTTTCCAGAGCTTCTGGTGCTGCCGATGCATGTAGTGGAAAACATGTTGAAAGCACTGAAGATGAATTCAGAGGAGGCTCGCCTCAGGTTCCCACGCCTGCTACAGATCATTGAGTTGTACCCGTCTGAGACGCTGGACCTCATGACAAAAGAGGTTAGCTTTGTTAACAAAGAATGTCTTTAGTATGTCGAAACGTAATTCTGCTGATTATAAAAGAAAAATAATATATGTCCAGTAAACATAAAAAACATTGAAACTATTAGCAAATGTAAACCAAATACCTTAAAGCTTTGGGAATGCAGATGTTTTAATTGTGTCGTCTGTCTGTATATAGATGATGTCTGTTCCCTGCTGGATGCTGATTAGCTGGATCAGTCAGATGGTTGCTCTTTTGGACAAGCCAGAAGCTGTGGCAGTACAGCACTGCATAGAGCAGATAGCAGAGTGCTACCCTCAGGCACTGGTTTATGCACTCATGATCAGCAGTGAGAGCTACCAGTTTGAGGACTCGGCTACAGGACACCAGCAACAGGAGTTTGTCAACAGGTAAGTTTGTAGGTGCAGTTTTTTGGGGGGTCGGTGTTAAAAATATTTTTTCAAAAGCTTCAGTTTAATTTTATGAGCGCTGTGCATCAACAGGCTCAAGAGCATGCTGGACAAGGGAGGTGCTGTGAAGAACTTTGTGGATGCGCTTCAGCAGCTGACAAATCCTGAGATGATTTTTAAGGTAATGAGTGAAAGTTCAGACATGATTTCAATCAAAATGCCAGACGAAAACTGATTGTTTTCATTCTGTCCACACGCAGGATTGGTGGGATGGCGTAAGAAATGAACTGGAAAAGCCGACTTTTAACAGGAAGCAAATGGGAGACTTGTATGAAGAGATGCGGTCTATACTCGGAGACTGCAGCGCAGATAGTCACGGGATGTTTCGAAAGAAATTCATCAAAGTTTGTCATTTCTTTTCTTTTTTTCCTCTTTTTTTATCTCAAAAATATGATTCTCCAGAAATTTGTGAAATTAGGAGGCTAGTACAGATCATTCATCAGCAAGTGAAAAGAATATGCAGCTTCTAATCAAGAAAATATAATGTTATGCTGTTCCCTGCAGAAGTTTTTCAAAGACGTGGAGAAATTGTTGGGACCGAACGGCAAACAGCTGTTTGAAAAGAGGAAAGATAAAACCTTTTTGCAGAAAGTGGATGACCTGGCTGCATCCATGCGTGGATTTCAGAAGGAGCCAGGGAACCTGAAGGAATACTCACCTTGGCTGAGTGGATTTAAAGCAGACTCATTCAGAAATGAGCTGGAGATCCCAGGTTAAGAGCTATACTGATTAATATTGTTTGATTTATTTCAAACAGTCTCATCCGTTATGTTCTATCCACTGATGAGGCTGTGTTTTCTTTCTCGCAGGACAATATGACGGGAGAGCCAAACCACTGCCAGAGTATCATGCAAAGATAACCGGCTTTGATGAGAGGGTATGCACTTTAAAACAGGAAGAGTTAAACGGTTTGTTCTCATCCTGGCTGTAAGTGTGAAAGTTCTCTGGGATCTTGCCTGCAGGTAAAGGTGATGTCTTCTATTCGTCGTCCCAAGCGTCTCATCATTCGTGGGGATGACGAGCGGGACCACCCCTTTCTGGTAAAGGGCGGGGAGGACCTCCGACAGGACCAACGAATCGAACAGCTTTTCGCTGTCATGAACATCCTGCTGAGCCAGGACACGTCGTGTTTGCACAGAGGCTTGCAGCTCCGCACCTATCAAGTCATTCCTATAAACACAAGGTGGTGGGCATGTCTGTGTCTCCATATCTGTCCCTTCAGTTCCACTTACACTGATTAAAGATTGAATAAAATGTTGTTTTTTTTTAATTTTCTCTGATAAGACTATCCAGTAAGAAAAATTTATTTAATATTATAAGTATCATTTGGTTCTTGGTCCCATATTTAATTACTTAACAATTATTAGACAAAATATTAACTAACTAAGCAAATTATGATTACAGAATTGGTCTGATTGAATGGATGGAAAACACCTGTACTCTAAAGGAGTTTGTGCTCAACACAATGACTGAGGAGGAGCAGCAGAGGGCAGGGAGGTACAGTATATTTATTCCACCCTAATGCCGTGGCCCTGTGTTTGGTGAAGAACATGAAGTTCATCTAGTGTTTGATGATATGATGGCAGTTGTGTCTTTGTTTTAAAGTTCCATGGATGAGTACAACGCCTGGCTCTCACGCTTTGCACCAGAAAACCGAAAAGACAAAAATCGTGTGAGCGCTATTGCACTTTATGGTCTGGCCTATAAGTGAGTTACCTGAATTTTTACTCCTATGACACTGGGTTCAATAAATGCTCATAAAAAAACAATTTGAATAATTTTAACAGACTTACACTTGCATTTCATTCTTTGCCAGGAAAGCAAAACGTGCCGATGCTGTCAACAACTTTATGAAAGTATTGCAGTGTGTGCCCAGCGATTTGCTGAAGTAAGTGGACTGCATGTATAGCATGACTGCTCGGGACATGGTAACACTTGCAGTAATAACCTTCATATTTTTCTTTGTTTTAAATTCTAGGAGAGCTTTTCTAAACATGTGCAACAGTCCGGAGGCCTTTCTGTCCCTGCGATCCCACTTCATTAGCTCTCACGCTTTGCTGTGCGTGAGTCACTGGATTCTTGGGATTGGAGATCGCCACCTCTCCAACTTCATGATAAATATGGAAACAGGGGGCATGATTGGCATTGACTTTGGGCATGCGTTTGGCTCATCCACACAGGTATATCCAGTGAAAGGAATGTTAACTCGCCTAAAGCAAAATGCCATAGAAGAGGCAATAAGTGATTTACACGTGATTGGGTTGGGAGAATTTATTGTCTGGTTTAGGTGTATGAATCTTACTGTCACCGCTGAGGTGACCGGCTGCATGAATGTGAAGCATGTCAGAAGGTGACCTACTGTACTGTTAATCTCTTTCTGTGCAATCCCGTATTTTCTCCCAGTTCCTCCCTGTGCCTGAGCTCATGCCTTTCCGGCTGACCCAACAGTTTGTGAATTTAATGCAACCCTTGAAGGAGTCCGGTTTGATCCAGAACATCATGGTTCATTCGTTGCGGGCCTACAGGGCTGAGCCAGACCTTCTGCTTAACACTATGGACGTGTTTGTCAAGGAACCCTCCCTGGACTGGAAGGTAACCATTGAATGAGTGGATAGATTTTGGATAATGTTTTCAATAGTGTTCATTGAGATTTTAATGCATCCATTTAGCCACAACTCTCTTAAGGTGTCGCCACATTATTCCAGTCAGGTTGAAGTCTGGACTTTTCTGGATTCGTTTCTTCCTCAGCCCTTCTCTTGAAGATTTGGGTCTGTGCTTAGGATCATTTGACTCTAGAATACAGAGAAGTTCATGGTCGACTCAATGACTGCAAAGTGCCCAAGTCCTGTGTTGTATCCAAAGCAAGTTCAAATCATCACCCCTCGACTTTGCAGACAGCACATGCTGAATTTTGGATACGGCTCAAGATTGTATTATATACAACATGTGGCATGTTCTGTTTTCATTTGTGGCTCTTGGCCATTATATAGTCTATTGTTGTTTTACAGTTTTTGTTTGTGAAATTGAATTAATTTAATTTCCCCCAATAAAATGTTGCTTGCTGTTGCACATTAAAGACTTTTAATCTGTTTTTCAAATTACGATACAAAAAAGTTGTGTTATTGTTATCATGCAGAACTTTGAGATGAAACAACTGAGGAAAGGAGGCACATGGACAGAGACTGTGAACACCAAAGAAATCAACTGGTATCCCTTGCAGAAGGTTAACTTTGCCAAGAGAAAACTGGATGGAGCTAATCCAGCTGCTATAACCAGGTAGATCATCAAATCATATTATGAAACATCTAATAGGATTTAATTAACGTTCTATGCTAGTACAACCCTCTGTTTTTGACATCCATAATGATGGAAAGTCCCAGTACTCAACTAATGGTAACATTTTACTGAGTGTGTTGATTCATATTAGGGGTCATATCTGAAATCAGAAACCTTTATAATACAATTCAGTCACTGTTTTGTTATTCTCCAGCTTGTCTTGTTTTTGACTTGATGTTTTGGGTTTATTTTGTCAGTGAGGAGCTGAAGCTGGGTTTTGAGAAGGATGGTGCCTTCCCGGGGATGCAGTCGGTGGCTCTGGGCACTAAGGAGCACAACATTCGTGCTAGACTTCCAGCCGAAGGCCTGTCAGTGGAGAATCAGGTGGACTGTCTGCTAGACCAGGCCATGGATCCAAATGTGCTTTGCAGAGTTTGGGTGGGCTGGGAACCGTGGATTTGAGTCATTCAAAATAAATCACACGTTTAGAAACTGTATGCAAATGATTTTTAGGGCCTGAAAGAATCCTTTGATGTCAAATATGTTCTCTAATGCAGTTGTGGAAAACCTTTATATGCGTCTTGTTCTTTTTTTTGCCAATTTGCTTGGCAAAATTGTATGACGTTTGGAACAAAAGGAAGAAATAAAATTCTGTGGAAAGTGTGAAATCTGTAACTAATTTATAACTATACACTACGGCATTTATATAGTAATATTTTATTATGAATTCAGCCATGTAGTTATAATTCAGTTGCACAGGGCAGGTAATCAGAAAACTTTCCCATTAAGAACGGGAATTAATCAGATTAGAGATTTGACAGTTGAACGGGATAACTGATGATCACCCATTAGTTACTAATGGTAACTAATACCAGTCAAGTACCAGTCCAATCAAATTAGTTTCCTTAGAGCATTAGCCATTTTTTAAACAAGTTGCTGTGTTGACATCAAGACAAATGCTCCATACAAAACCTGGTGGAGTCAGGAAGGAGGCAGCAAATGGCAGGAACGGCTAACAATGCAACAAATAAGCACAAGTTGGCATCACAGGCCTAGTCATTGTTCATATGCAGTTGTTTTAAAAGTCGAGCTTGCCCAATTTGACCAAGTGTGTGTCTTTAGAGTGAGGTAATAAAACATGTTGGTAACAGTAGACACATAATTACATGAAAAATAGGCAAAACCTTTAAAATCTGCATTTATGTACACTTATTTTAAAAACCGGATGCTGCACAGTGCACCAGCAACTGAAGAAAACAGGCATATCTGCTCTTTCATAACCTCTATTGAAATCGTTTATATGGATAAGGCTTGTGCAAAGTATTTTCAATAAATCACACTTACTTAAAGACATTCAAATTTAATCAAAGCTTTAAAAGTATGTGGTTTAGAATATGTAAACCTAAATCACATGTTGATAAAAAGCAGAACTTACGAAACCTTTGATCTGCGGCATGTCAGCCTGCTTAATGTACAACCGGAAAGTGCAAGACAGCAGAAGTAACGAAACAGCAAACTGTTGATAAAGGTGCTGAACACCTGATGCAATTTGCTGTCTCACTTCCTTTTTGCAGCATTTGACATGCGCCTGTATTCAATTTGCTATTCTATAAAAGATGCAGATAACATACACTCAATATCGATTACTAAAAATAACCAGTTAATCAGTTACTTATTGTCTCTATTAATTCTTTAGTCATCTCAAATTTTGCCTGAGAAATGACCCAAATTATAAATAATTGTCTATCAGCTGAACAAATCATCAGTCGCACTGGAAAAGAGCAAAATAATGTTAGAAATAAATAAACCAGGTGAGTTTTCTAACTGGAAGTTATTCACTGAATCCAGAGACGACTAAAATGAATTCTGACGTGAATTTTGGGGGAAAATGACCCAAGGTGGTAAATTTCAGATGGCTACTCTTCTAAACTGTTGCTGAATTGAACTGGAACAAGCTGTAATTTTATGAAGTATGAAATTCAAATTTTAAATCCTCGAATGTCTCCCTGTCCTTTTAGCCTCTGCTCTGACTTTGCAACTTTAACATAGACATGGAGCCAAGTGGTGAAACCACCATATGTCACAATATTCTGGGGAATTGATGAAACTCATGTTTCTCCATGTCACAGGATAGACACGTATTTCCCTGGACAGGCAGGCACGCCTTAAAATAATTATTTTGTGAATTATCAATGAATGAAGACTGACTTACACATAAAGCTCTTGCTGTATATCATATAGATTGCGTTAATCGCTCAAACTTTGTGATCAGTAGTAAAATGGTCATGCTCGTTACTACTATGAAGCCTACTACTGTTACTTGACCAAGAAGAAAAACACGAGCACCAGTTAATCCATGTTTAATAGATGATACAATGCAAAAGGGGAAACAGGGAAAACAAGAGTTAAAATGAAAAACAAATGTTCAGAACTCAACTTGTAAGTAATGATGTCAAACCCAGTGTCACAGTTATTTACCTTCTTTTTGTACAAAAAATTGCAACAGTTCATGTAGGCAGTGATCCAGAGCTGAGTGTGTTACCAACGCAGAATGAGCTTTGGTTCCGAGTGCTTCACAACGTTGGATTAGTCGGACACGGCTAGATGTTGGAGTGTTTTCACAGTTCATTGAATAATTGCAGAATTCTTCAATTTAAATTGGCTAATGGTTTTTGAATTATTTCTTTGGCATGCATTTTTTATAAATGAACACTGTGGCATTTTCAATACGCTTAATAATACCCTATAATACTCCACTGCTTTGCATTTCCTTTCCGTGGTCACTTTGGAGTGCCATGGCTATTGCATAAGACATTATGCTATGTAATAAGTTTCCAGGGACAGAAATCATTCTCTATAAAAACAGCGATACTGACACTAACTTAAAAGGAAATACAGCTTATTAACATTATCTTTTGGTCAGTGTCCATGGAGTGCGAAAGAGATTCGTAGGTATTTTCCCCCCGTGACCGAGTGTTATTTTACTGCATGAAGTTAGAAACCCGAGTAGAACCCACATTTTACAGAATTAAAAAAAAACAAAACAGAAATTTGAACATAAGCTTTTTCTCAATAAAAAATAATCTCAACATTAGTAATCATTTCAATAAAAAAAAATTATATTTAATTTGCACCTACATACAAAATAAAAAAAATATCAAGTAAAATATGTAACACCCCACTGTAAAAAAGAGAAAAAAAACTGTTGGGTGGGGGGGAAACAAAACAACAGCTATTGGCCAACAGACCAGACCCGAGTTGTACAAAAGCTGTGACTGCTGAGGCACCTTCATGTGTCAGCCATAAGAATGGTCTGACAATAACTCTCCTGCATATTTTGCATCATGTTAAATTACTGCATAAATAACTCAATTCTGAATCAAGGGTATTTTTAAAAAAAGTTACCAATACAAACAAATATTTCATTGTAGTTTATCATTTTCAAGTTTAGCCTACATGCTTCCGTGGTCTGGAGAAACTCCAGTTGTTAGTGTATACTCTCTGACAAAAAGAAAATGTTACGTCAAAATATCAAATGGTTTAAGGTCTCTGGGTTAAGGCGCAAAAAACTATTACTTCTGTCTCGCAAGTATTGTAGGTAACACTTACCAATACATACAGTGGAAACAAATGAGTACCCTTGCAATTAAAAAAATGTAGTGCATTCATTCTCTACATAAACAATCTCATCAATTATATTTAATGACCTCAACTGCTATATTTAATCTGAAATCTACCAAAGTGCATGATGCATTTAATTTTTCATTTATATTGGACGCCAAGATCTGTTGGCGCTTTTGGTTATCTCCATGTGAGTTTAAAAGAAAGGACAGAATTTGGTTAGATGTAACCAATTTCTTTTCAGGCTTAAATAACCCAAAGTGACATTTAGCTGAGACATTTTAGGTTACAATAAGCAGTGTTTAACTTCAGGCACACACAAAAAAGAGCTCTTGCATAGGAAGTGTCACCTTTAAACCCTACTGCAGATAATGACTTAGCGTAGCTAACTGTTATTAGCACAGTTATATTAAGGGGATGCAAATTCTGAGGGAAAACAGAACCCTGTCATGCAGTAATTAATTTTCCAAAGTTAACTATCTCCTGTCACCTGATACCAAACTGGGTTTTCTGTAATTATTGGCAGTTGGCTCTACTATATATATATTTCAAATATTTTCTAGTTCGTGCTCTTTTAAACATTTAGCTATTCGCAGCAAAATTCTGTGACACTCTCCTTTTACAAAAGACAATATTGTCTTCATATAGCTCTCACATTAAAACGATTATGTGGATTTCTTTCAATTCCCTGGCTTAAATTAGTATCTGTGTAATGACACGAATAGGTCGTGGGTGTAAAAGTAAGCAGTTGACATGTAAATGTCTTTGTGAAAGTGCCAAATGATTCCATTCAGTTAGCAAATAGGAGTCATAGACTTTAAGTGGGCATTACCCACTTGTCTTCCCCACCATGTAGTAACAAGAAATAAGTTCATACTATACAAAAAGAAACTCTTTGTGGCTTGATGTGCATAGCATACATACTGAAGGCATGATGTTCTCAGCTTTACAGGAGTTTTTAAGTTACATACTGTTATATCTTGGGTCTCCACCCATTTATGAACTGCATGAGTTTCTTCACCTGCAGTTTGCTTAGCTTGAAGTCCTCAGACAAAATCTCCTCGGTGAGCTGCAGGAGTAGATTCCCATCAATTTTTTCAGACACGAAAAGAGAAACAATGTCATCTGGCAGGCCGATAAATTTCAGACATTTGGAGACCTCTTCAATTGAAAGGCCAGCCAAGCTCGATGGTGGCTGCCACTGTGTAGTGTGAGACAAGGATGGACAGTTAACAGTTGGAGTGTTAGAGATGGAGTGTATCTCTTTTGTTCCCTGCTCATGTTGAGCAAGTGAGGAATATAAAGTTTCCGGCTTACTGTCACAGACTGACTCTGACAGCACATCTGTGCACTTCTTTATGGCATTTGATTTTGGTGTTCTTGGTGGCAAGATCGGGCAGGAGAGGCTCTGCTTAGTGTTAGATGCATCTATGAGCTTGTCACTGTACATTTCTGAATTGCAGCTTGAAGATTTGTTGCAGAAAGGACTCAGAGATGCTTTCGGCAAGTTAAAGTCCTTACTGCGGTGTGCATACTCTCGGCCATCAAAGTCAACAAGGCTGGTTGTACAGGTTTTTGGAGTGCTTGGGGTTCTCTTTCTGGGGTAGCTGTAGTAACTTCGACAGGTTGTAGGCAGAAACTCGTCCATGCAATGCGAATCCCCTCCACTGAAATGATTTGGCCAAGACAACCGCGATAAAACTCCATCTAACGGTGAGCTACTACATGGCGAAACAGCCTTCGGTTCAGTGCTGATGGAATTAGCCCAGCTGCAAGGGTAGCACACATGGCTTTGCTCTTGTGGGTCAGTTCCTTCTTGCTCACATGTTCCACTGCTAATGGAAAAATAGTAGATTAATTTATAGCATAAGAATAGCCTCATACATGTAAACATAGAAAGGTACAAAACTTGATATCTTACAGCATTTGTTTTGAGAATGTGGGTGAAAATTTAAATTCTTACATGTTGTGGAGACCAGAAGAATAATAGGAGAGGGTTGGACTTGGAGACCGAGTTTCTTGCTGCCGTGGCTTCAAAAGGACAGGCACTGATGGTATCTGTTTCAGGCCTCGTGGTGGGATTGGTGGTGCATTCAAAAGACGACATTCTTCCTTCACCTAGGATGAAAAGAGTTTGTGTTGAAACAGTAACTAAAGCTTATGTTCTTACATTACAGTCATTCTTCAAAGAACCCTCAGGTTCAGCTTTTTATCTGCAACAGCCAATCAAACTTGTTGTTTTCAAGTAGTTTTATTTATTAATTTACTGCATAGTAGCTACTCATGCTGGCTTTTGCTGTAGTATTAAAATACATTTGTTGTGAGCACGGACGCCATCAAATCAACTAACACTCCAATCCTAAGACCGAAAACTCTAAAGTACAATAGATTATACTCACAGCTTCAGACTTTGGTGGGACTGGTGGAGGAGCAAGAGGCACATCAGAGCTGGTTATGGCTCCCAGAGGACAAGTGACTGGGTTTGTCAGTGCAGCTGTTGTGGCACAGTCACTGTTGAGGCCTCTGATTCCTTCGCTTTGAGAGGGTTTTGGAATCTGACTTCTCAAGTGATCCAACCACAGCTCCTCATAGGGAACATCCAGCTTGTTGAGGGTTGGTTGTGGGTTTGTGCAGTCCAACAGCTCTGGGAAAAAGTGTTCATTCTCTTCTGAAGGATGACTATCAGAAGGCATAAGAGCCCAATCTCCGCATGGCATACAACCCTGCAAGTTGACCTCACTGTTACCGTGCAGGTTGCTGCCATACACACACACAGACAGTCGGTGGAAGGACTGGGTGAGTTCATCTCGGGCGTAAGTCAAAGAGCTGGGAATTTGCATATGATTGGGACAGCCGCTTGAACTCCCGCTTCCTCCACTGCTACAACTACCATTGCCACTGCTTTTTTTGGGGCTTTTGCCATCTTCATTCCAGTCTGTTCGTACGTCCCGGACAGCACGAGAATAGTCATCGATATCAAACTGCTCCTGGCAGAACGCAAACCAGCGATGCACCATAGTATCTAACCACAACTCTCCTTGCAGCAATTCTTCTGGAACAATAAATCGTGGCATGGCTATATGAAACGGAAAATGGATAGGGATAATTTTATTGCTTCGCAGAATGCAGCACACAACCACTGTTTTCGTCTGAATGTTGACCAATTTGTACCGATGACCCTCCCTAATGAGGTGGAGGTCATACTGGTTGCGGGGTGGGGTGCTGGGTACTGTCACATTGACCGGGAGACGGGTTTTCTCCACGATGTTCCTGATGTTGTGCTCCCCGTCTTGCATCTGAAGCTCAAGTGGACTGCAGGTACTGAACCTGCCTTTGCACTGGAACGGCAGGCTGATGCTCTCATTGGTGCGATGGTTCATGCAAATCAAGCAAGGCATCTTGCCTCGACCGATCTTACTGATGGAGTTCAGCTTTCCAATCTTCTTAAAAATGGTGTTGAATCTTGATTTTTCTTTGAAGCTTTTGGCATAAAGGATCTCAGCTTGGCCCATTAACGTCAGTTCATCACCAGTGTTTAGTGTTATGTTGTAAACCTCTGTGTCTTCATTGCATTCCCCTGAAGCCATCTATGAAAACATTACATACATGAATTTCGATATACGCAATGAAATGAATCTATTTTACCAACCTTAACTTGGAAAATTTTAAACTTTAACTGGAAATCTACAGTTATGAAATACTCTTGGTGGAAGCGTTTAGAATTATAGCTACAGTGGGGCAAAAAAGTATTTAGTCAGCCACCGATTGTGCAAGTTCCCCCACTTAAAATGATGACAGAGGTCAGTAATTTGCACCAGAGGTACACTTCAACTGTGAGAGACAGAATGTGAAAAAAAAATCCATGAATCCACATGGTAGGATTTGTAAAGAATTTATTCGTAAATCAGGGTGGAAAATCAGTATTTGGTCATCTCAAACAAGGAAAATCTCTGGCTCTCACAGACCTGTAACGTCTTCTGTAAGAAGCTTTTCTGTCCCCCACTCGTTACCTGCATGAATGGCACCTGTTTGAACTCATCATCTGTATAAAAGACACCTGTCCACAGCCTCAAACAGTCAGACTCCAAACTCCGCCATGGCCAAGACCAAAGAGCTTTCGAAGGACACCAGGAAAAGTATTGTAGACCTGCACCAGACTGGGAAGAGTGAATCTACAATAGGCAAGCAGCTTGGTGTGAAAAAATCAACTGTGGGAGCAATCATCAGAAAATGGAAGACATACAAGACCACTGATAATCTCCCTCGATCTGGGGCTCCACGCAAGATCTCATCCCGTGGGGTCAAAATGATCATGAGAACGGTGAGCAAAGATCCCAGAACCACACGGGGGGACCTGGTGAATGAGCTGCAGAGAGCTGGGACCAAAGTAACAAAGGTCACCATCAGTAACACACTACAACGGCAGGGAATCAAATCCCGCAGTGCCAGACGTGTTCCGCTGCTGAAGCCAGTGCATGTCCAGGCCCGTCTGAAGTTTGCCAGAGAGCACATGGATGATACAGCAGAGGATTGGGAGAATGTCATGTGGTCAGATGAAACCAAAGTAGAACTTTTTGGTATCAACTCAACTCGTCGTGTTTGGAGGACGAAGAATACTGAGTTGCATCCCAAGAACACCATACCTACTGTGAAGCATGGGGGTGGAAACATCATGCTATGGGGCTGTTTTTCTGCCAAGGGGACAGGACGACTGATCCGTGTTAAGGACAGAATGAATGGGGCCATGTATCGTGAGATTTTGAGCCAAAACCTCCTTCCATCAGTGAGAACTTTGAAGATGAAACGAGGCTGGGTCTTCCAACATGACAGTGATCCAAAACACACCGCCCGGGCAACAAAGGAGTGGCACCGTAAGAAGCATTTGAAAGTCCTGGAGTGGCCTAGCCAGTCTCCAGACCTCAACCCCATAGAAAATCTGTGGCGGGAGTTGAAAGTCCGGCGACAGCCCCAAAACATCACTGCTCTCGAGAAGATCTGCATGGAGGAATGGGCCAAAATACCAGCTACTGTGTGTGCAAACCTGGTAAAGACCTATAGTAAACGTTTGACCTCTGTTATTGCCAACAAAGGTTATGTTACAAAGTATTGACTTGTATTTTTGTTATTGACCAAATACTTATTTTCCACCCTGATTTACGAATAAATTCTTTACAAATCCTACCATGTGAATTCATGGATTTTTTTTTTTTCACATTCTGTCTCTCACAGTTGAAGTGTACCTCTGGTGCAAATTACTGACCTCTGTCATCATTTTAGGTGGGGGGACTTGCACAATCGGTGGCTGACTAAATACTTTTTTGCCCCACTGTATATATTATTATATTATATTCATAAATGTCACATAAAAATAGATGGATTAAATGTACCTTAACATTGAAAATGATTTCCTCCATAACATATACCCTTTCAGGGAAAGCTTTGGCCACTTCCTCCACGCTGTTGTAGTACTGCACAGGCTCTTTGACATCTCTGTCCTGCTCAAGCAGCTTGAACTGACCTACGAAAAGATGGAAAAGACACGTCAATGGTGTTTTGCATCAACACAGACTTACAACTATAAAATCACATAATTTATTTTTGCCTTATATATTTTAGTGAATAATTCTTCAGTTTAGGCAAAGATGCATCATCAAATATCATATTTGATATCTGACAATGCGCAACATATAAATACTGTAAAGTACTTTCAATGCTCGGATAGAGTAGAAATGCGCTTTATAAGAACTAGTCCATTTACCATTTACAAGACAAACTAAATAAGCATAGACTGTGGCTGCATCTCACCTTCATAGTGAACTGGGATCTCTATTTTGGGCCCAATGACATAATGTCCCTCCTCCAGACTGTGAGCAGTAATAGTCGTCCACTGACGACAGGAATGAATCAAGAGGTAGTCATTGTCTCTGAGCCCTTCAACCAGCTGACCTACAGAAAGTAAAAAAAAAAAAAAAAAAAAAAAACCACACTATTTACAGAGCAGAAAACAGCATAATTTGCATAATTACAACTTTAAATTAACCGCAAAGTAAGCACTGAACCATCCAGCAACAAAACATCTAAAACAAAAAATGTTTATATATGTTTTTACCAGGTGGTGTCTTGGATGTGGGTCATGAGAGAACTATTGAACCTTAATAACTCAGAGAACAGGCCATTCTATTAAATATCACTTTGAGAAACACCACTGCTTTCATACCACTCTTTAGCCATACAGTCTGCTCCATTCAAACTGAGGCATTGGATTACCAAGCACATTTAAAGTCACTATTAGGCCATTAGTCAATGACTAATGGCCTAATCCATACCTCTCTAAAAAGCATGCTCTATCATTCAAAGTACAATACACCACTTTAGTTCTCCAGAAAAGGCCAGGCATGTGTCAGGGAGATGGAGAAAATTATTCAAATTATTAATAATACATAATAGCAAAGTGCAGGGCACAGTCAGCATGTTTATTTTCAGGCATACTGAGGGTAACATAGTTTTAAAGATGCACTTTCAGACCCAGGACTGTATCAGAATCAGTATTATTTAAGTATTCTGATTCTGATAAAGATACACGTTCAGACCCAGGATTGCATTAACATATAGTTTAGTTAGAGGGATAGTAACAGTACTGTGCAAAAGTCTTGAGCCCCCACTCATTTCTTTATTTTAGTAGGAAAATGGGAAATGGCTGCAATATGTGCAAACATACATGGAAATACAGGCTATAAGGCAAGTGCAGAGTTTGTACAACTCTAACAAAATTGAAAGTCAATATTTTATTTGACCACCTTTGTTCTTTAACACGGCCTAAACTCTAAGGCAGCCTTCTTGTAATTTCTTTACACCAGTTGCTGCAGTTCAGCCTCCACCCTATTTAACAGGTGGCTGTAGTCACTCCTGACTTTCTCTGTACATACTCACAATGCTCTGAACCAAACATTTCTAAATTGCATTCACTGCTCCATCAGACCTGATGCTACTGATTTTCAGTCAGGTTCTTGGTTAATTTGGTATTTTTTGTGGACTCAACAAAATAAATGGGAATCGGAGTGTATACACAACACTGGCTGGTCCCTTTAAACGATCCCTTTAAATTAGGTACTTTTTTGTCCTTGAAGAAAATGGTCAGATACAAGACCTAGAAAAACCTTGAAAAACCTTCAGAAAACCTGGAGAACTATTGCTCACGACCACTTCAGAAAATGCAAATCTGGCAACTTCTAAGCAAATTATGAAGAAATTAGTGGTGGCTAAATACTTTTGCACAGCACCATAACATTATCATGTCTTAATTCTTAAAAACAAATAAATAAATACTTGTCTTTTTGTAACCAAAATGAAGACAATGATGCTTCTCAGCTTAAACAGAGCAACTAGGTTACGATTTAGTTATAAGATTGGCATTGTGACTCAGCCTGCAACAATACATCTATATATTAAGAAAAATGGCTTTCCAATGGTGGAGCTAGACAGTATGTGGTACAACTCATCAGTCGTTGCAATACAGTTTTTACTAAACCTGAAATAACTTCATTATAATGATGACTATAGGGTTTACACGTTTAATACCAAAAAAGGTGAGATGTGCACAACGGATGCAAAGGTATTACCAAAAATAAACCAAAAGAAAAGAGAGAATAAGAAAACGCTTATTTTGTAATGTAAACTAGATCACGCTGTTGAGAAACGGTAAGTCACACTGCTAAACTCAATCGCAAAGATTTGTTACAGCTTAAGTTTGCCTTTGCTGCTAGCTAGCAGCTAACAAGCGCTGCGCTGATGGCATGAAAAGGTAAAGTTACTTGCCGTTATCCAGCTTGACAATTTGAGGCAACTTATAATTACTGACGAGTTGATCTAATGGTAAGGACGTAGTACTCCATGTAACTTCTTTTAAATTGTTGTACAACATTGATCCAAGGTCCATTTTGCTAGATTACATTAGCCAACAAGAGCTAGCTACGTGTAAACACGGTCACAAAAGGCTACACTAAGCTAACGCACTAAATAATGTAGCGACTCTCCGTCCGCGGTGTCACATCACGCATGGCGTGTTTCTTAATAATCTTCGCATTTTTTCCTTTAAATTTGCCTACGTATCATAAAGAGTCGTTGTCTGATAATGTAGCAGAGCCATGTTTGTTTAACTACCGATGGGGCCAGCGCTAGTTTGGATCAGCCGGAGGGAGGCAGCGCGCAAGTCGCTCTGCTGTGATTGGTGGAGAGAGCCAGCGTAGGTGGGCTTAGGCGGTAGAGAACCAACCACAAAGCAAGGAAGCTGGAATAGTTTTCTTCTGAAGGTAAAGAATACATACTTTGGTAAACAACAGAAGAAAACCCATCAATACAACTGATTTCATTTACAATACAAGTGAATTAATAAAGCTGTGCTAGAGTGCAAAGCTTGTACTAGTAGGTCACTATCGTTTTTAAAAACATTAAGCCGGAAGTTGTAGTTGTTTCTGATAACTAAAAGACAACAAAAAGAATACCAACTGCCTGTTTCAAAGTGTTTTTACCTGGTGCTGCAAATCGTGATTCAATAAATAAATAAACAAATAAATATATAACCCTATTACTTTCAGTCTTTCTTCTTATCTTATCCTTGTTTAATGACACATCATTAAGTTGTTCTTGTGCAATCACATTCCCTACACCCTGTCTGTCAACATTCCTGGTAGAGGAAATCTATGGCTAAACATCACACGTATGACATATCTGGTGATGGGAAAGTATAACAAAATCAGATTAGCTTTATTTAAACACCAAACACAAATAATGAATTGTCATGTAACATCACATTGGGAAAAAGGGGACAACCCTTTAGCTTTAAGACCTGGTGGTAATGTGTTATTTATATACACCAACAATGACTTTCATCACACTTCCTCTTCTCAATGGTACAAATCAGAGGAACTTCCTTACTGTGGTCTATAGCTCAGTATACTCCAAACCTGCCAACATGTCTTTTGTGGACACTCTGCGCCAGTGGGATGAGGCGGTAACTTGCGTCAACAGACAAGATTTCTCCAAAGCACTTGAGATTTTCTTGGGTATTCAGGAACCAAACTCCAAAATTTATTTTGACATTGGCTGTCTCCATCTTCTTGACCAAGACTTTGATGCTGCTGAAAAGGTATGTCTGATCTGCAGGCTGAAGCATAAACACACAAATATTAACAGCTGTCGTATCAGCAAATTAGTCCAAACAAGAAACTCTTTTGATAGTTGCTGAAATACAATTCTCCGATATGCTGCCTGAAAGCGCAAGTCACTGAGAAAGGAGAAGTAGACCTTACCATGTTTTCTAGAGGAAGTGACAGTTTCTTTGTTTCTCAGGCGTTTGATTGCAGCATACGCAAGGATGAACATTTGGCCATTGCCTTCTTTCAAAGAGGAATCACTTTTTACAAAAAGAAGAGGCAAGACACACCTGTCTTTTTTCTTTCTTTCTTTTTTTTTTAAAAAAGGACCATATTTTTTTTTTATGTTTAATGTTGTGATTTAAAAATGCTTAATAGTATATCATATGCAAATGTTTTAACTTTATTGTCTCTACATAAAGGTATGAGGAGAGTTTAGCGGACTTCCAGAAAACCTTTAAAACACTCAGGGGCAACCAGCTGATAGATTACAAAGCGCTTGGTCTCAGATACATACTATATGCTTGTGATGTGAGTATTCTTGATTCTATTATTAATCCTGAACATTACACCTAAATAATTCATTTGATGTTATGAGCTGTTCATTCATAATACAACTTAGCATTCTTTTTTCCTGGCCAAGGACACAAGCTTAACAATGTCTCCACAGGTTCTCCACAATATGGCCCTGGTTGAAGCTGAGCTGGGTAACTGGGAAAAGGCCCAGGAACACCTCACGAAGGCTCTTAACTACAAGACAGAGGCCAGGTTTAATATCATCGACAAAGCTCTGCAATCAATCCTAGTGAGTTGTGATACAATCACTTTTGTCAACCCATTTAAATGTGATTATATTTATGATATCAAATGTAGTAGTTTCTTCATTCCATTAACCTATATTTGGTAAGTTGATATGGTTTATTCTAATTTTGCTTTAAATCAGGTGACAGGATAATGATATGCACATGACTTTAAGTGTCACTCACACTGAAATTTCACCAACAGAAGCAGAAACTTTTCAAACTGGTCGAGTTCCAATCAAAAGAGATGTTTAAACCAAATAAGCACTATGTTGCAGAGCTGGAGAAGAAAGACTACCTGGGCAAAGCAAAGGTGACTCATTACCCAGCCTGTTTTATCTAATCTAGTGTGATTATAAAGTTATCAAAAGTCAGCATCTCTACACACACACACACACACACACACACGCATATATATATATATATAAATATATAGAGGAGAAATTATTGTTGAGTGATATCTATAAGCCACTTTCCCCCCGTTATCATCAGGTCGTTGCCTCTGTTGTTCCTCAAGATGAGTTCTCTGGATTTGCCCCATTGCAGCCTCAGGTGACACGCTGGCTTTTATTGGCTATAAAAACTTTACAGTTTGATGATAGACTGAACCTTTACATACCCCTGTGTGTTGCCATGTCTGTGATGGACTGTGTTTTTTTTTTTATTTGATAGGTGCAAGATGGTCCAACTCGTCCAAAAGAGCCTGAGGTTCTGAGGTATGATAGTCACTTTGGATCCATGCCGATTTGAAACTCTTTAAACAGAAATGATTTTAGTATTTAATGATGTTGTAGGTGGCAAGTTTTTGTGATATGTGGATTCGCCACTATACATGTTTACAACGTACAAATACAAAATGTGGGAAAGCATGAGACATATCTATGAAACTGTGCTTTCCACAAAGAGAAAAATGGGACTCAGAGTGTAGGTTTAATAATTAAAACCTGAAAATAGACATGTACCGTTACACAGAATAGTGGCAACTTTAACCTTTGTGTCTTATGTCTCTTCAATTTCACTTCAATTCCATTCAGTTTTACACAACAACAGTCGCCTCAATGTGTTTTATATTGTAAGGTAGACCCTACAACAATACATACAGAGAAAAACCCACCAATCATATGACCCCCTATGAACAAGCACTCTGGCGACAGTGGGAAGGAAAAACTCCCTTTTAACTGGAAGAAACCTCCGGCAGAACCAGGCTCAGGGAGGGGCGGGGTGAGAGAAGGAAGACAGGATAAAAGACGTGCTGTGGAAGAGAGCCAGAGATTCATAACAAGTATGATTCAGTGCAGAGAGGTGCATTAACACATAGTTAGTGAGAAGAAGAAATACTCAATGCATCATGGGAATCCCCCAGCAGCCTACACCTATTGCAGCAAAACTAAGGGAGGATTCACTCTTGATGCTATGTGGACATTTCTTGTGTTTACAGGGTGTTGGAAGGAGAACCGCACACTGTGCTCTTTGAGTTTATTCCTGAGACCAGTGATGAGCTGGCTGTAGTGCCGGGCAATATTGTGTTTGTGTTGCAGAAGGGTGCTGACAACTGGGCAAATGTGGTCTTCAATGAAAGAGTAAGATCTCCACATCTGCCACTTATTGTACAAATTTTAACACCAGTACACTGTGTTGTTTTTATGCACTAAAGCCAGCATTCATATCATGTACTTTTATCACACAATTAATGCATTGCTGGTGTCTGCTGAGAGTAAACATGGCTGTGATGTCTTTCACAGAGGGGGCTTGTTCCTTACAACTATCTGGAACGTTTGGAAATCTCCTTAGCTTCTAACAAAAACAAGGTAAGCATTTATTTGTCATTATTCTCAATTGTTGGTGTCATAATCAATGACTCTGGTAATGTCAGCGCTTAAAACATTGTAGTTTCCTTTCCAAGCTTTTAAAATAACACAGTCTTTACTTTTCTTTATTTTGAATGGGAACAACTATAAACAGGGAATAACTCCGCCTCCAAGCCGACAGCCACCCACCAGACCTGAAAGGATACAAGGTTGGCTTTTCTGGTACAGGATACAAAAATTAAATGAGGATTTTCGAATGATATCTGAGCCTTATGTGAAAAATCTAATTTTCCATATTTTCTTTATGTAAGGTCTTACTCCAAGTGAAGTCACTAGTGGAAATCGTCAGCGACAGGTATGCCAACGCAAAGAAAATGAGAAGTACTGAGATGTTTAATTCTGGCTGTTATTTTAAGTTCTTTTATTTCCTCTCATCATTTCCAGGAAAAACAGTCCACAGACAATTCATGTATCGTCAAAGTGCATTTCAATTTCAACTTTGTCGTCTCAGTCCCGTGTGGGTCACCCTACACGATGCTGATTGAGAAAATCAGCAGGAAACTGAATCTTCCTTCTTCTGCAATCACCTTGAGGTAGAGTGCATAATTAAGAAAACAAGAATGTTTGGTATGCATTGTTTGTACTTACAACTGAATACCTTTACTGGGTTTAGTTTAACCTCTGAGGCAAGTGAACAAAGTGTAATCAGTGCCAACACAGAAATGGAGGAGCTGTGGAGCCGTGCCAGCGGTGGGCGTGTCACTTTGTGGTGTAACACCAAGGAGGTAAGAGAGCAACCATCTATTGCCATGTTATTGCTGTTGTTATAGTAACAACAGCAATATTCCCAGTATTAGCGATACTGACGTAGTTTTAGTATCTTTTTGTTTTTGCACTCCTGTTATAATTTCCGTCTACACTGATAACCATTGTGGATCTTTGGGGATTTCAGGAGGAGATTCACCTGGTGGCACTTCACTCCTACGAGTCATCAAATCCCGAGGATCTGAATTTTCAGCAAGGGGATAAAATCAAACTGCTCTCTAAAAGTGAAGCTTCATTCTTTTATACGTCAAACATACAGAAACTCTACAATTTGATGGAATATATGATTCTAATTCACAATTTGTTCATCTTCAGTTAACCAAGACTGGTTGGAAGGGCAGTGTAACGGGAATACTGGGATATTCCCTGCATCCTTTGTGGAAGAAGTTCCTGCGAATGGCCAGTGATTTATGGCCAGGTTTGCTAATCTGTTATAAAAGCTGAAAACACTGATTAACAACTTTTCAAAAGTTGTTTGCTTTGGTGATAAAATGTGCCACTTCTTTTGATATACCAAGTCCAAATATGATGATTACAATAGCTGATTATAAATGCTTAAAATGTTACAATTTCCACTTATGTACATTATTTAAATGACTTTTAGTCAAAAATTTTAAGTCTGTATCTTTGCATTTATGTGGCTTCATATGAATTTCACCTTTCTTAGAATAGAATAGAATTCAACTTTATTGTCATTGCACATGCACAGGTACAGGGCAACAGGCTTCATTATGTAACAATTTAAAAAGAGCACTATATAAAGACTTACTATCAAACTTTATATTAGAAAAAACATAAAAAAACAGGACTGCATTTATTTTGAGGTCATCCTGACAGGCCTGGTCCAGATATCACAGGTATGTAGGATGTTGCAGCATGGAGTCAGTTTCATTAATTCTCCAGAACATTATGTGTACAATGTTGTGCAAAAGTCTTAAGACACCCCTTATTTTTTCTATGGAGCCAGACTTTCTTGTAATTTCTTAAAGGGGTCTTAAGCAATAATTCTTCATTTTCCTAGTAAAATACAGAAATGAGGGGCGGCTCCACACTTTTGCACAACACTCTTATTTAACAATGTAAAGCAAATAAACACATGAAATGCAAAGGTTATATGCATTTTACTTATTTTGCTAAAGAAAATGAAAAATATGAACTGTGGGATATTTTAATACGTTCAGCAAATTGTTTTCTTTTCTTTGCAGTGTTACAATTTCCTTCTGCTATAAAGCTCAAACCCAGGGTCAGCGTAGAGGTCATAAGATTTGAAAAGTGCATTTTTATACTTAATACATTTCCACTTCATACAAGGCCAATTTCCTCCAAGTTGCGTGAATAATTTAAGATGAGTGGTCATCTGACACTTGGGCTATTTTTTTCTAACACTCAGAGATCAAAATACATTTCAGTCATTTCCTGGTTCAGAGTAACAACCTTTGGTCTGGTTATGATGTCATAATACTGTAATCACTGAATCACAGATTCCTATAATTTAAGTAATGCAGTATTAAAACTACCACCGCCTGGTACTGATGTTAATAAAAAAAACATTTAATAATCACTTTCTTCTTCCAGTAAATACAGCTTATATGCTATACATTTGGTACATTGATAGGTTATTTATTAATTTACCAAAGACATTGTGGATTATTGGTAAAAATGATCACGACGATGTTCCTTCCTCCTCGTAGGCTATAGCTATGCCTCTCCTGCCCTCTACTGCTTTCACCACAGGTGTCTCTCCCAGCTTCTGCTCTAAACCGATCCAGCTTCGACCTGCAAGAAAAGATGCTGGAAAAAAATAATAATAAAATGAATAAATAAACACTTGTAGTGTAATACAAGATATTCATAAGCGTCTACTTTTGTATAGGAATTCATGCATGTTGATTAGGTGGAGCACACTGTCATACCAGCTGAGTTTGTGTTTGCTACGGTCAGCGTCTGGTTCCTCAAGACCACAGAGGACCCATAGGCCGGCTCTGTAGGCTCACTGCTCAGGAGATTGTGGCTTCGCAGAGCACCAGTGATTAATGAAACGTCACTTTCATCCTCCTCGTCCTGCTGATCAGCCAAAGGTACGTGACTCTGTCCACCTACAGCAAGTTTGGGAAGAAAAAGGTTAGACGTGGCAAAATGAAACTACATTACACTACTGATAACAGACATATAGAAACATTTCCTGAAGGGTAATGGCCGCATGTTTGATTTTGCAGATTTGCGTCTACTCTCTAGATTAAACCTGGGCTCTTTTGCTTGTTTGGAGAACACGTAAACCACTACACTACGAAGCCATATAGACAACACCATTAACATCCTTAACATTAATACAGAACTTTAAGAGAGTTCATTTAAGAAAAGCTGATGTGAAAAACTCCCAATCGCACCTGGCAGGAGATGTCGGAAGTCTGTGACATATTCCTCTGACCATTCCCTCTTCCTGTTGCAGGCCACCTCCATCTCAAACGGCGTCACTACAGGTTTTAAAAACCCCCTTGAGTCCAAAAGTGAGCTCTCTGGACATGCAATTAAAACAAAGATGTCAATTTCAAGAAAGTTTGCCAGTTTGGGTACGTTCAGCTTCCCCATGGCAAACATGTAGCTCTTCTTGCCAGCTCTCTTGATGGTCTCTTTCAGCTGCTCAATGATAGAGAGGTAATCGGCAACCCCCAGAGTCCCAACCAGGATGCCGACCACATTGGCATCCTTGGCCCTTTCTATAGCATAGTATCTCTTCATCAGAGCGCGGCTGATGCTTATAGACTCGACCTGCCCCTTCGCTGTCACAGGGTCAAAAGAGCAAAACGAGCACCGATTCCAAGTCATCATGAAGTTTCGCAGGGTCGCTCCCTCCTGGCCCACATAAAACATACTGCAGTCCGTGACGCTTAAACTGCTTTTCAAGGTGAACTGACGTCCAAACTGATAGATGACCTGGCCATCGTCTTGGTCAGAGAGACGGGCGTCATCATCTTGTCTTTTAATCTGCCCATGACTGTAACACTGCTCCCCTTCAACAACAATTTCAGATGCAACAAGGTTTGGATACTCTGGTGACAGTAGAGCCAAAAGACCATCTGAGGGAGGAAAAAAAATAAAAATGTATACTGGTAAATATCTGTGGACAGATGGGACTGATCGAAACACAAAAATCTGTGTTGAGACATAGTAATTCGAAGGATCACACAAACTTTTCAAGGTGACTGCAAACTTACTAATGGCATGAGCATAGTTGACATCATAGAGGATGATTATGTGACTGTGTCTGTCAGGGTAGAGTTCTCTGAAGGAGGAGGCACACTTCTCCACATCTACTGCTCTTTGCTCAAAGATGTATAACAAGGGCAGCCTTCTGGATGGGCTAAGGCAAGCACTGCCATAGTGCACAATGCAGTCAGCGCCAACGTGTTCTGCAGCGACCTCATCCACACAGCAACTGCACATGAGAGTTCAACAAAAGTGTTAAATAAGTTAACACCCTTACTAGATGAGGAATTTCCTTGCACACTGTTTTATATAACACCGAATGCTTCTTTTATATCAAAATAAAACTCCCAGTAAATATTCTCATGTACTGAAAAACAGAGCTGAGATTTTGAATCCAAAGTCTGACAGGTCTGGAGATGTTGACAAGTTTTTGTCAAAAATATCAGTGAATGCAACCTGCCACCAATTTTAAAACCCAACTTTACTTGATGACTCAAAACCATTAAAAAAACAGTGTTGCATGAGTGCATTAAAGCAATGATTTCTTAAATCTACTGTGTTACCTTCCATAGGATGTATCACCCAAAATGTATGACTTGGCATTAGTGTTTCTCTCGATCTCTTCTGCCACTGCAACTGAATCCACCAACAGCTCATCGGGAAACTGCAGAGCTACCTGCACACACGGCAACCAATGTAATAATAATTAATAAATAAAGTATAAATTAGGCACTGTTTTATATTTTTAAACTGCAGTTGCTTTTAATTAAAACAAGACATATTAAGAATATTTGGCTACTAGGCCATAAATGCTTTTGTAAACAAAGGTGAGTGACATCTAAGAAAGTAAAATGTTGCTCCTCCTTACCTTTTCAAACTGATGCTCACTGATGAAGTCGCAGGTTTTTTTAATCTGATAAAACTTTTCCAGGTCATCCGCAGGTGTGCTCGTCTTCACTGCAACTCCCACCACACGCTGAATTACAGTTTCCGAGCTGCTGCTAAACGCACCAGCCATGTCTGTGCTGTGAACCCGTAGAAATGCGTGTAGAAACACAGTAAACTGGATTCAGCAACCCAGATATTTTAAATGAAAATCTGACAGACGTTAACGAAAGTCATAACACTGAAAAACAGCACATAGTGCGGAAAATGTAGTTTAGCTGTCTGCTAGCTTAGCTGGAGCTAGATTCCCTATAGGTGTCCGCGGAGCCTCTAAACAAACTAAGTGCTGTTTCTAATCTGTCAGGTTGTGTATTTGTAGGGCTACACAACGTATACTCACAACTCAGAGTCATGGAGTTACTTGTGGACTTATAAATGTTCACTTTACAGCTACACACGTGTCAAATGATACTCCATCCTTTCTGCTGAGGGAATGACTTCCGGGTCAAATGTTTTTCAAAATAAACTTCGCCTGGCACGATTAAGAAAATACTTTTTGTTTCGCTCGTCCGGTATTCACAACCTCATCAAAAATCTCTCTGCTATCACTCCTACAACTCTCAATTCTAGATGACTGAGTTGCAGACATATAGGTTTCCCATTATTGTAATGCTCAAGGAGTACTGATAGATTTTGAAAATGGAAAGGAAAGCAGCTCAAGCTTCCTTCACTTCACTGCCCACCTGTACTAAAAGCACAAACCTCACAGACAACAGCTAGATCAATCTTACATTTATTGATAATACATTTTATTTAAATAACACGTAATATTTGTCCCAGAATCTTTCACATGTTTCTGAAAACGACAAAAAAAAAAAAAGTACAAAAATCTTTGTGCCTCAGTATTAATATTATGTTCTCTCCAGTATTTAAAATTACTAAGTGAATTGTCAACTTGGTTCCAGAAGCCATAAAACAAGACAATAAAAATTTAATTAAAAAACTGTCTGGGTGGTGCGGTAGAAATTTTTGATGAATGAATGTATTTATCAAATAACTTCCACGAGTGATCGGTGAAGGAGCTGGTCCTTCCATAAGTTCTACTTGTAAAAAAGATCACCACTGCCCGGGAAATAACAAATCATAGCACATTCAGAGGATGCAGTAACAATTCAAGTATTATCAAAGTCAATGATCAAAGTCCTGATTACATCCAAACACGATAAAAACCCAAGACCACAGTGAGGCACGTAAACACTGAACCTGCAAGAGAAAAAAAATATCACATGCAATTATTTGTACCAGCTGTATCTGTAAGAAAATAAAAGATAGAAAGTGTAACTACAACCCATATTTAACATGCATGTGTACCTGCAAGGTATTTTATAGTATCCAGTTTATGAGACTCCAACATGGTTTTCAATCCAGCCACTTCTGTGTCTATTTTCATGTTTGTCTGAGTCAAATAGCGCTCCTGTTCTGCAGTCTGTAAAAAAGGCAAGGCGATAAAGACCCATGATAAATTAAAAGCAAGCATTAAAAACCTTTAATGGAGAATAGAAATAAATGACTGAATGCAGTGTGCTATAAACCCAAATGCATGTATACAAACCATTTCCATAATCTCAGTTCGTGTTTCTAGAAGTTTCTTCTCATGCTCTGCTCTCTGAAAATAAAATGTGATTTCATGACACCTTTTGTGATACGACATTGGTAAACGCTCCTTTGCACATGTAAAAATAAATGCAGGCAATGTTTGTGTAACTGTGACACCATGGCATAAAATGCAAACATAATTATAGGCAGAACTTCATGTGGGAACAATAAAGTCGTGTAGTTTTAAATTCAGTCATTTTTTTCCAAACAATAATTGAACTGATCTCCTCAAACACGTACCAATTCTTTCACTTGGCTTTTCTCCAAATTCATATCCAACATATTGTCTGACTGCACTTTTTTCATTTCATCCTGCAACGTTGTAAAAAAGAGACACACAAAAGAAAGTCAAAACATTTTTCTAAATGGAGATTTCAACCAAGTTAAGATAAATCAAATACGATCAAGGAATGGGAAAATGCTATTCATGAAGGTTAATACATTCACAGTAATCACTTACAGCTAGTTGGACCTTGAGCTGGAGCAACTGGACCTTGAGTTTCTGGGAGAAAGGGCAAAACACTGACACAGTCAGATTAAGTGGAAGGAAATCGTTGGCACAAACACACTGTGCAGTCATCCCTGTTTCTACTACTGACAGACGAAACGATCAAGTCAAACGTGATACACTGTCACTGCAGTAAGTGATCTTTATCGAACAAATAATTTTTCTTCTTAAAACAACTCCGAAAAAAACATTTACCTCATTTTCTGCCAGCAGAGCAGAGAACTCGCTCTTCTCAAGGATCACCATGTCCTTCTTTACAGCGGCTATTTGAGACATCACACGCTGCAACATGATCTCCTGCCAAGATCGCACAAAACGTTAGAGGGTTCACCATAAAAATAAAGTACTGTAGTGCGAGTGGAACACACTAAATTCAGAGCTTTTAGAAAAGTTATTGCCGCTGTGGCTTTGACAGGCACAGCATGTGGTGGGGATTTAATTAACACACCGATATCAAACCATAGATGGTAATGTGAAGTATATGATAGCCTTGATCTTTCACTTTATAGCCTTTACCAAGGCTCTGGGAGAGCAAAGCATTCACATACAGCAAAGAGTGGTTTAACCTATAGAAATCCTTAATTAGTGAAGATAAATGGGTGGATACCAGAAGATGTAAAATATTAAATTATAACAAGACTTAGCTCTTATTTTTGTCCTCATATGCTTTCTCTAGATCCACAAAAAAAGTGCAGCAACTCCTCCTCCTCTATACTTCTCCATCAAAACAAAGCAAACATCACACCTGTAGTGCTCTTTCTCAGCATGAAGCAGTACTGCAGTGCAAGTGGAAAACACAAACAAATTATTATTCTTCCTAACATAACTACAACAACTCGTTCCCATATCTTCATGGTATGGATCAATAACTCTATCCTTCTGTAGTTAGTAGAGCTCAACACGTGACCCTTTCATTCTCCAAAATTGTGAAACAACCTTGATATAAAGTCCACTGCCATCTTTTACTAGACATTTCCATATTTCCACAGGTTTGTCATCTGGACCTACCACTTCTCCAATCTTCATTATCTTCATAACTACACCCACCATACTAAACCTTCTCCACTTCCTGATCCATCCTCCCCTCTCTTTCATTTCCTTCTTCCATCAGCTCTCAAAGTACTCCTTCCATCTTCCATTCTGCTGCACATCCTTTCCAGCTTAACCTCCCTGCTTAGCCAAATGATACCAGTCCTTTTCTCTTACCTCAGTGTCCAGCCTCACAGTCAACTCACTCTAAGGCCTTTAGATATGAAGTCCAGGAAGAACTATTAATCATGTACAAGCGATGTCATGGTGGCTGCCACTTGGAAATCCCAGCGATATATGGATTATGGAATTTTTTTAACATTAATACCGACTTAATAAGAAGTGGAATATTATATTATATTATAGCTAGAAAAGGGGGGTTTTGAGCAATATTTTATAATAAGATGTAAATTTTAACATTAAGAAAAAAAAAGATATTCCCATATCACTATCAGTCTTAACATTGTTAAAAGAGCCAGTAAGAGTGATCACGGAGAGCTGTATCACAGATCGGCCTTATTCTCATCAGACATTCCAGTGCCATGAATTTTCAAAAGTAACTCATCACGGACACCAACATCAAAGGTTTCTAGGAACACAAGCACTGTTTGTATTTAACTACACAGGTCAGTGTTTTCATAGTACAATGACCAACCCAGCGATCCTGGTTCACTGACCTTTACGGGACCAGAGAAAAAGGCTTGTGAGTGAACACACAGAGGAAACACAACCAACGCCTGCACACAGTGCACATTATTGTACTGCTGTCTCACCTGCTGCACTTTGGTTATCATGTCACTGTAAATGACATCCATGTTAGAGTTTGTCATCTTCACCAGTACGCTGACCATGCCTTCAGACTGAGATGTAGTGAAACCTGTTCATAAGAGAAAAAAAATATGTTCTTATAAATGAAATCAATGCAACCTACTATTTTAAAAGAAATATAATGCTGTAGCTTTTTTAATCGAACAACTAACCATTTTCCTCAAGGAGTCGCACCACTGCATGCGTATCAAAGAACAGCTTCTGGCCTTCAGCCTTTGGTACGTCTGGTTTTAGATCATACTGGAAAGCTTTGACAGAGGTTTTAAGAAACACAGCATTTTAGAATGACCTCAACACTGGAATACACATAAATATTAACATCTTGTTTAGGTTGCTGTATGTAGCTTTTGATTTTTTCAGTCTATTTATTATCTGAAATGAACCGTTCCATTTGGAATCACACACACACACACACACACAAAACCAATTTCCAAAAAATTTAGGATGCTGTGTAAAATGTAAATAAAAACAGAATGCAAGTGATTATATGTGTCTTATGTAAATGTACTTGATAATGATGGTGCCCAAGAACCACCCAGCACCTGGCAGAGCCCCAGATGCAGAAGATGTCCAAGCCACCCTTGTCTACCACCCCCAAGGCAGCAGGTCAGTGACCACAGTGGCCACATGGAGCAAAATCATCAAGCACCCACATCCAAGGGACAGACAGCAGCGTCCAGAAAGGAGTGACAGGGAGGGGGGATTACTCACCCTCCATCATCAAGTCCCACAGGGAACAGGGAACTATCCCATGTTTTTTTTAGATGTGTTGCTGCCATAAAATGAGCTAATATTTTCCATTAAATATTGAAACATCTCGGTTTAAACATCTGATATGTTTTCAGTGTTTTCTGTGAATAAAATATAGATGTATGCGATTTGCAGACACCTGCGAACTAATTAATTATTATGGAGGTAGCCAAAGTTTAGCACCATCACAGTCCACAAGTTGACTTTTATTTTGACATGCACATGGGCTACAGTAACTCAGTTACCATGACAAAATCACAGTACCTGTAGTCATTTAAAGTCTCGCGTGAGAGGGTTTTGAATAGTGATGGTAAATTCGATTCTTTTTACTGAATCAAGTTTTAATGAGTCACTCACCAAAGTGAATCGGTTTTGAGTCATTTGATTCACTGTCAGTTGACCAGAGTGCAAAAAATTTACATTTTCACTCAAACTTAATTTGTTTCTCTTTTCATGTTTTTCATGCTAGATACATTGCTGCTAACAGCAACAGGGATGAGTCAGTGAGTCAGTTGGGCTTGTGAATCATGATTCATGAGTCAGTAAAGTGATTCTCGAGTATTGAACGATTCGTTCATGATTCGCGCATCACTAGTTTTGAAGGACGTATGATTGCGGTCTTTGGAAGAAACGAAGCTCCAGTTCACTTGTGCACTTTATGTAAACTAGGTCATCACAGCTAAAAACTGCCATTTTTATGGGTCGTGGCGACGTTTGAAGTGGCAGACATGCAGTTAAAGACTGTTTGATACTGTAAGCGTAAGCGCTGTTTGTTACCTCTCACGGACATCCATGTCGCAGCAGACAAATGCGTAATGTTCACTCCAGGAGCTCGTCTCCATCTCAGCGGTGTCTTCTCAAACTTGCTAAATGACGGAGTGAGGTTACACTGAGAACACGCTGAGGCTCTGACGAAAATCGATGTCGCTGCAGGCACAAAAATGCTAGCTCTGTCTTGAGGATCATACCACTTTTCTGGGTGGTTAAAGTTAAAAAGTTTAAGTCGAGACTGGCACTGTTTAAGCACCATCGTCAAGGAGAGTGTGTCCCACTAACAGCGAGTTTTGTTTTTTCTTTACCAAGGCTGTACTTCCGTCTGTGAAGCGCCTCAGATGATAAATTTTCACAGTCACGCCTGCATCGACCCTTTCACCTACTGTTCTCCGGACTACAATTGAAACTGACAAAGAATCGTCAAACTACCGGTCACGCCTTTCAAAATAAAACACCTCTTTTGTCATAATTGATTAGGTGCTAAGTCATAATGGGTATTTTATGTACAATTAGTACCAGTATAGTACCCGAAAAATATAAATTAATAAGTACTAATACATCAGAATGAATATAAAGCTCCTATTGTACTATTTTTTGTTTGTATATTTGATGATTCATATTTCAACCTTTCAGATTTGATTTACTGGACTGAGAATCTGCTGCCATCTATACTGTAGTCTATACACTTTTCTTTCATGAATATGAAAATAATTTCCAGTGGCTGAGCGGTTTTGTCATAGCTTTGAACCAACCTAAGAGGAGTGAGATGGTATTGCAGCCATCTTTTAGGGACTTGTCAGCCTGCAGTAACTTATGCAAGACTTGAGAGGATTTTGGATCCAAAGTTGTGCTTTGAGGTAATAATTTACAGAACAAAAACACAACAAAACCCCAAGAAGACAGTTTCATATCAAAGTTGATACTTTTATATTGTGCAACTGTGCTAAACATCATCAGTTCTCTACAGCACTTTATATAGAAAATACATGATCACCTATATTAAGAAGCATTTGCACCTATGTCTTCTCAGTTGCAATAAGGAATAGGAAGTGCCTTTCTGGCTGCTTAGAAAAAAAGAAAAAGAAAAAAAAAAGTAGAATTGCTCCTTTTGTGCATCAAAAGCTAGTCAGGAAAAAAAAAAAATACAATGTTGGCTCCATTTTCTTTTCAAACCGTTGTTAGTGAAATAAAACATAATTTTATTGTATAACAGGCAGTCATGTACTTTGTTTAATGCATATGGCAGCCTTGGATTCACTGCAAGACATGGCAAACAAGTTCGCATCCAGATTAATTTCAGTATTTGTAGAACGCACTAATAAAGGTTTACAATAAAAGTCACCTTTTCATCATTGCAAAGAATATAGTTAAAAGAACACTACTGTACCTGCAAAGCTTGCCAGTGTTACAGTATTAGAGAGCATTTCTGAGGTTGCACCAAAAAAAATAAAAAATAAAAATTAAGGTTTTGTTCATGAGAAAAGGACAAGACAGACAGATAACGTGGCTGCCACCAAAACAACTGCAAACAGCAATAAGAGCACAAAGATCAAATTGCGCTGGCATAGAGGCTTGTGTCCAGGCTGCTCCTCGTCAATGCTGAGCAGAGCCAGGGAGGCGCTCTCGGTGCTGCTGAGCGGGTCTGCGTATTGTGGCCCCCGGGGCTCCACCATCCAGCGCAACACATTTACTTTTTTCTCCATGTCATCAATCATGTGGTCGATTTGGCTGATTTCCTGCTCCATGGTGCTCCGTTCCTGGCTCTCAAGACCAGCAGGAAGGGTTGGAGGCTCCTGGTTCAAGTCTGCCAAACTGAGTGCTCGAGCTGCTACCTCACTGCCTCCTCCTGCATTACCAGAAACAAATTTTAGCTTTCCATTTTCTTTTGGCTTTTACAACTCAATAGTGGATTTGTAAAATGTGGCAGAAGCTTTCCACTTCATCATGTGGGGAAACGAAATGTGAATATTTGAACAAAATCTCATGGCAATCCTCATTGCTTAAAAATTCTAATGTAATATTGTCACAGTGGCACTACAGAGGAATAAATAAATCAGCAGCATCCAACATCTGGGGGCCATTAAAACCTGAACCAGTCCATTTAAAAGTTGGGAAAACATTGTGTATCAGTGTGATGGACCAACTCAAGCACAGCTCCACACACTTTACTTCTATCCATCAATGATAACAGAAAAAAAATAATAGTAAACTGAATAAATGCAGGGCTAGAGTCCAAATATTTCACCTTTACTGATGCCACAGGACATTCACACGAGATACTCTAAAATGTTAGCACACTGGCAGATTTGAGCATATTAATTCTGATAAAATATTATCTGCAGAGTATGAAAAACAGCTAAATACTTTACATAACAATCCAAAAAGCTTTCCCCTCCATGTGTAGTCATTGAGTCTTACAAGATACAATAATAGAGTTTCCTCTGCATTCACTCTAAAACAACCTCTGAAGACTAAAGTAGTGCAGTTATTTTGCGGTTTTCTTAGTTTTGCTTAAAGTTCGATTTCAGTTGACAACACTGCTTGCATCTAGTAGCAGCAGTATGTGAAAGGCTTGCATTTACCTTGTAGGCCAGTCTGCACCAAGGAAGCAGTGTTGGCTAGGGAGAAGTTGTCACCCATGCTGAAAACCTTGCACATGTCAACATGGAGCAGTTCTAGACTGGAGGAGAAGGCCACCCAGAGGAGCTCCATCTCCTTGCGCTGGTCCTCGGGCAGGCTCTTGTCCCGCAGATGTGAGGTCAGATGCAGACGGATGGCCTCGGCCAAATTCAGGGCCTTTTCTCGCATTTGTCTTAGCTCATCCCGCAGCTGCAAACTGTCTGTGCAGCCACCAACACATGCAGCCAAATGCCGGTAACATGCTACCACCTGTAACAAAGATTTGACAGTGCTCGGTAATATGCAGAGCTCAGGAACTCCTAGTTAAACAAAAGTATTCCTGATAATTCCCTTCCAAGGTGGCTAAACTCCAAGTTTGCAAGAGGAATGGGCTTTTTGTTTTTCATAGTAGGGACATGCCCTTGCTGTCCATATCACCTGCTGTATTTAGACCACTAATCTTAATTAGGTATTGCACATCATTAACCTTCTGAGCAGCTATTCTCTGCTAAACACTTCACCAACCCACACACACACACACACACACACACACACACAAAAAAAAAAAAAAAATCAGAGTACCGAAACTGAAAGAAAACTGTTTGGGGAAAAAAGCTGATCGAGCTGAACATTAGTCATCTTAACCTGCTTGAAACAGCAACTGAAGTGCAGAAAAACGTACACGTTTTGTTTTCTGATCTAAATCATACTGCAAGAATTATTTACTTTCAGCCGATACATTTAACCTTGGGGGGGAGAGAGAGATTAGCAGGTGGTTTCATTCATTAAAAATATTAGAAATAATCTCATTAACATTGATCTATTTCTAGATAAGCCAAAGCAACCTCGTGTACTCTGAGTGGCCCATTTTCCTAGCATGCACTGGTGACGGTAAAACCACAGATGCGCTATACCATTCTTAAATTGTAACGTTTCCTTTGAAAATCGGTTATATTAAATATTAACACCATCTTGTCATTTTCTGCGCTTCATTTGTGGCTGCTTACACCAATTAATGAGTAGAAATACTACCATCGACCTCTAGGTACAAGGAAAATAAGATGCAAACTGCCATTGTGCAAACATCCTTTATCATACTGACAAAAATAACTTTAAAATTAAACAGTTGATTTTAATGGGGAGAAAATGTCGAACATGTCCACGGCATTATCTAACGCAGGAGAGTCGCACAGACTCAGTGGACCAAGAAATTCTTTTCAGTGAGAGTGCACTTTTAGCCACAGGGGTCGGGAATAAAGGATGTTACTTCCCCCCTTTGTGCATGCTCTGCGTGTAAAATGTTTACGTGGCGACGGCTATAGAACTGAAACCAAATGGAGTTAATTTTTTCCCCCATACGTTTTATATTCTCATGCAATACTGAACTCTTTACATACCAAGTATTCACATGAAATTCTGGAAATTACTGCCGTGTACAAATCAACTTCCCAGCCATTTTTTTCATATTCATGTCCACAAATCTATTAGACTGGTACATAAACATGCAAATACAACGTAGTAGACAAATGTAAAGGAGACTAGAGTGAGGTCAGAGCTTTCTTTATGACCAGAGGAGAAGACTTGGAGCAACTTACCTTTATCACAGATTCCACCAGATCCTTCCCATCAGCCAAAGTCTTGTCTGTGCCAACTGTGCAGTCATTGCCCACTTTGTTATTTACAAGTGGCATGAGGGATGACTTGTCCAGAGTCTAGGACTCTGCCACAGCAGACAAGAGTTTGGCCCGGCTACCTTTTACTTCCCTGGCTGCCACTGCTCCTCTTCTTCCCCTGGAAGATTCTTCATTCAGTGGCTGAGGGTCGAGACAAACTCAGTCCCAAGGCAGCATGATGCACAACAATATCCCCCTGCAGCAACTATATTGCAATTACAGGTCCTAAACATGCTATGGATGCTGGAGTGGGGAAAAGTCAAAGTAATGAAGAAAAATGAAAAAAATGATAATAAAATGATGTAACTGTTAAGCAAGGTGCTAATCCTGTGATTGACCCCTTTGCACTGACGCAGGCTAAGACAGGCAGCTAATCTTATTAACCATCAACGATACCAGAGAGGAGAGCAGCTGGCTGCCTACCACAATGGCCCCTTCACTAACTGAGGACGCTGTGCTCTGTTACTTCAAGCACACCACAGTGGCTACACCTCCTTCACTCAGCTGTAAAGGTCAATATACTCCATAAATATTTTATTAGCATGTTGGAAATTTGTTGTACATTGCACTAGGTGAGAATTAAAGATTTGAATTGACTGTGTGTAAAGATAAACTAATAAGCAGATTAGAAAGCACACTGATGCACTTAAGAGTATTGAAAGTTGTAGATTGCTTTGTCCTATCAAGGTTCTTTGTGGTTTACTTTCCCCTGAAGGCTCTGGAAAATGGATGGCCTTATTTTGAACAGCTCCATGTACTGAATGCATGCTTAGAAGAAGCAGGTTATATTTCTATAGCAGTGGATGCAGAAGGAGCTTTTTCATGTGGAAAAAGTCTATAGACCAAATAAAAAGACAGCACATATACGGTGAGCATGAACTCACATTACACCAATGGAGCTTTGAAACGAAGCCTTCTAAAAACAGAAGGAGATTGCTTAGATTTTCTGTGCATCTTCATATGTAAAGCATTAAGTGTACAATTTTATTTTATTTAAAAAAAACAAAAACTATAGCACAAGACACGCACACAAAAATACACATTTCATTCTCAGTTAAAGGGGATTTTCTTCAAATCCGAAGGAAGTTCTTAAAAACAAAATGCAATTTTCCTCAGTTGAAAGGAGGACATTTTCATGCACTAACCGGGTGAGTGCAGTTGTTGTACAACAACTGGGCTTTCAATGGTGTACAGTCTTGCCCGTTTTCCTCAGTGTTCGGGCAGACGTTCCCTTCCGTGGTGATGTGACAGCCTCCCTGATGTTGGCGAGAAGGCCTCGCTTAGTCTTTGCTTGCACAGGGGACTTCTGGGAGAGCTTGGCAACTTCTGCCTTCAGCGAGACAATCTCCTTGTCTTTTTCCACATTTTGCTGTAGGATCTCTTCCATGGATTTTTTCTTTAAAAATAAATAATAATTTCATATGATATAGACAGGCATTATTTGTGCTGTGAGAAAAGTATTTGCTGCTTCTTGATTTCTCCTTTTTTAATTTTTCTGGTCATGTGTAAGAAAGTAATTGCTCCATCAATCTAATATCTGGTTGTGCCACCCTTGGTAGCAAGAACATGTTGTGTACTCCTGCTGTGCATCATCTCACCTGATCATCAGCAGTCCTCTGCAGAGCCTCAAGATCAGCTGATTTCTCCATAAAACCATCTCTGACCTTTTGTAGCGTTTCATTAAGCTCCATCAGCCTTTTCTCCAGCGACAAAATTAGCTGACGAGCAAACATCAACACACACACACACACACACACACATAATTACATAGCCAATCAGAGCCAGTGTTTAACTGGAAAGTTGTGTCCTTGTTACCTGTTGTTTATCCTCACACATCCGCTCTATGGCACATTTCTCTCTGTGTAGGCACCTGTATCGATCATCTCCTGTGTAGGGTTGAATTTGCTGCTGTTTTAATAAATGCTGGCCTCATGATAAAAAAGCTAAAACTTAATTGCAAATGAAAATTACAACAAATGAAGAGCAGGAAACTTAAAATTTAAAATCAAGGAAACCACTTTCCCATTAAACGGAAGTTTTTCTTCCCACTGTTCCCAAGTGCTTGCTCAGAGGGTCATCTAAGTTTTCTCTGCATTCTTGTGGGGTCTCAACCTTTCAATATAAACCGCAACTGTTGAGATTTTGCGCTATAAAAAGAAAACTGAACGGATTCAAGTTTTTTGTATTTTGGAAGGGGTTCTTTTTTTAATCCTTTCAAAAATTTAAAAATAGTCCTTATTCATAAATATACTTAAAACTACTAAATAATTTCATCAGTCTCTAAAACCTTGAGGCACTACATTTCTCAAAAATCATTGCATTTGTCAACTTTCTAAGTTCCTATTGTTATTTCAAGGAAGTTTAAAAAAAGTAAAAAGTCTAAAAGTAAAACTCTACTCAAGTCTTGATTGTTTTACATGTCCTGTGATGGTGTACAAAGTAGAGCAACGCTGAGAAATGTGTGCCACCATCCAAAGGAAAATTCACATCTATGAAACAAGACAAAAAACCCATTAACTGGACCAACCTGCTTCTCCTGCCCATATACTCAGTGGTTCAGTCTGGCTCGATTGATCCACGGTTGGAGCAGCAGGAACTACACCGGTCCTCGAAGTCAAGGCCTCCAACTCTGACACTTTACGCCTGAGGGCCTACACAGTCAAGAAGAGTCAAAGCTGTTGTGTTCATCATCAGTATCTCAGGGTGTTGGCTACTTAAATTGTCAGCATAGCTAATGTGCAGTTTACCGATTGATCCATTGTTTGACAAATCTTTTATTCAAGATTCCCTTACATCAGTACACAAGTGAATTTAGAAAGACCCTGGGAAAAAGTTTAGACGGGATATTTCAACAGCCAACTGAAACATACCTCCACTTTCTCCTGTTCTGCAGTGAACTCATCGAGCGGTACATAGTTATCCTCCAGATTGGTCATAGCGCTGTGATAAGCATGTTCTTTAATAGCATCCTTGTACATCTCAAATGTGTTTTCCAGTTTATCCCGGTAGCTCTCCTTCAGCTCTTCGATCTGACGACTTCACAGTTGCAGAAGATAATATTGGAAAATAATCAACTTCACCTGAAATCACTACCAACAGCATACACATTTATGGAAGATCGCTGGCCCGCTTTTGCAAAACTGCACATACTTGCGGAGTTCTTCACTTTCCATCAGCTGCTGCAACATGGCGTCTCCCATTTCTTTGCGAATTTCGATTTCTTGCAGCAGGTTTTTTCTTCGCTCAGCCAGTAGCTTTGTTCTTAAGTTCTCAACCACATTCAAAAGTTCCTATAAAAAAAAAAAAAAATAATAATAATAATAATAATAGGTTGAAACAAATGAACGTTAATATTAGAAATGAGACAAAAAAAACAAAAAAAACAAAAAACCCGAAACAATTTCTATTATCTTAGCCATTATCTTTCAAGAACGTGAGTACAGGCATGCTGCTGCTACTTTCAAGCTACAGTTGGGCATAGGGCATGCTTTCAGCTAAATCAGTGTTTAATGGAAGACTTTTTTTTTTTTTTTTTTTTTACACTCTGTGGCAACAAAGACATGTCAGCCTCCTCTTCTTCATCAAGCAGCTCATCTTCAGACAGGTAACTCTCCAGGACGTTGCTGTCAAACACCCCGTTGCTCAGCAGGGGCTTGCCATCATGACCTACGAGACGAGGAGCCAGAGATTCTAGAGCCTTATCTGGGATCACCTGCACCACCTACACAAATCAGAGCTGAGATCAGTGCTTCACGTCACCAAGGCCTTTTCTGCATTTTGAACTTGGGCTAACCTGTTTGGCAACAGCTGAGAACTTCATGACATGGAGAGTCTCGTCATAGGTGGAAGCACACTGGTTAATGTTGACAATCATGGAGGGTCTTCCCTTCCCGCAGAAGAAAGCCTGGAACAGCTTGGTGAGCTTGCTTTCTCGGAAGGGGATGCTCCTCGTTCTGATGGATGACAACATAAAAGCATGCAAAAGGTTTAAAAACACATAACCATCCGACATGAAGGTTCATTTATTCCTTCGCCAACACCATAACCAACATACAATAACGCTAACGAGGACAAGATGTGACAAAAGTTACATTACTTAAAAACAAACAAAAGCTTTAGCATTTTGTGTCAACACTCATGTTTGCTCTGGTGGTGATAGTCTCACTGTACCTGTCAGGCCCACTGTTGCGGAGCGCAGTGATACACTTCCCCAAAATAAGCAGGGAATTATTAATGTTACCCGCCTCCTTAAGCCTCTCTCCAAAAGTCTTTGTTTTGTTGCATCTTTCTGAGCCGGCCAGATCACAGAGAGAGAACCTGCGAGAGAAAAAACACAAACAGAAGAATCATAGTTTCACAATTTATGTTTACAAAAAAGGTGGACATGTTAGTGCCTCAGTCCCAGCAATGAATCAGAGTTCTCACCTAATAACTCCCGCTGAAGGCCCCAAAACATTCCCTTAGGGAAACTCATTTCATGTGATCCATTTTATTTTCCTGTACTTGAAGAACCATTTTAGTTTATTTTAACATTTAAAACATGATCCCAAAAACCACTATGAGAAGCACTTCTATAGCAAAGATGCAAGATAAATATCACGTTGACACAATATTCCATTTTTTACTGCACTATTATTTTCGATACTATAAGTATTGGATACCATTCCCAAAGAGTTCATTCTGTTCATCTGGACGTAGCGTTTTCAGTGGGAGTCACTGATCCAAGTGACTTCTTCAGTCTCAGCTGACTGCAATCTTATAAACAATACATTTGCACAATAGCTGAAGCGGCCTAGCCACTAATTTGGCTAGGTTCAGTTATTGTTTAAAGTCAACTCTTTGGGATTTACTTACCTGGATGATTGAGCATGTATCAAGATATCAGACACTCTGTCCAAGTGCAAAACTTTTGTTTTTCACTGTACTAGATTACATTTTTGATTTAAATATGATCTTCATTAGCTTTACTGCAGCAATAATGCATTTTAGTACTTTTAGGAGGACAACCACCGTTTTAAATATTGATGAACTGAGATTGAACCATGATTGTTAGTAGGGATTTTTAGCATGATTTTCAACTTGAGAAATTAGTTGCAAAAAATATTATTAAGTACACTTTACATTTATTGATTGCCATTTTAGATTGTTAGTATGCTTTATTTGCATTTGCAAAAAAAATCACATTCTTATTTAGCATTACACATTTGTTTAATTTTGAGTCAATTATTTTTCATCTTTATATTAAATTGCTTATTGTCTTTTTAATCCCCCCATCTTTTATCTCAGTCATGGACGGACGGACTTTTGCAATGTTACAAAATCCTTTTACAATACACAAGTTTTCTGAGCAGGTTAAAGTTAACTTCTACTTTCATATACTTACTCAGAGACCCTTTCAGCTGTCCCTCCATTGATCCTCAGTAACTTCATTGTAAATATGCTGTGGCTGTAAGGAAAGCCTGTGTGAGTTTTGAACAGGTTGTTTAACACCACATCCATGATAAACTTAACTGGTTTTACCTTCGGCTAGATGAGTGGTTCATCTTTGTGGCTGCAGCACTTCTGTTTTTATTCCCAAAGTGTAGCAGCTTGGAGGCTTCACCCAGGTTATGAATGTTGATCCAAATGAGGTCTGAAATCAAAACAAATGTTTTTCCTTTAATCATTAATGCTAACATTCACCTGATAATTTAAGAACATAAGCCAAGGTCATTTCCACACCTTTAACATAAGCATTTCCAGCACCATCATCGCATACACGGAGACAGGCACGTTTCTTGGATTTGGAGCACAAAGATGGCTGGAGAAGATCGTACACATACTCATTGTAGATTTCAAAGAAAGCCACCCATAAGGCAAACTGGCTGTCATTTGCTTCTGCCTGGTTGCTGGTCAGCACTAAAGTAGGAGCACAGAAGACCGTAAATATAGAAATAATAAGAATCCACAACAATAATCACTATTCTAATGAGTAGTACCCGTTTGAGTTGAAAATGCAGAAGAGGATGAAAGATGGCTGGGCGAACAAGACTGTAGACAACCACTGCCTCTGAGAGAATCACACTCCTAGACCAGAGGAGAGACATACGAATGTAAACAGCACTACACTCAAGTGCTTTATTACCATCTTCTCTTTTCTGGAATACATTTGACAGAACTGAGTCCTTACTTCTTTAAATGAAGCAAAAATGGCAGCTTTAGTGATTCTTTCCTGCTTTACTTGGTGAAAATCCAGAGACTGCACACCATTCCTGAGGTAGGGCTTCAGGTCCATTCCCAGATACTGATGTTCTCCAATGTACTGAAAAGTGCTTTCCAGCACTCGAGGCAGTATCCCTGGCTCTTTTGGAGATCCTGCAGGACTTCAAAACATTACCAGAAGAACTTTGCACGACTTGAACTTCACAAGGATATTGTGCTTCTGTCCGTACCTTGGATTGTGAAGGTTTTCCCAGCATTGGTTACACCATAGCTGAATATCAGTGCGTTCTTCCCATCCAAGAAATCACTCATTTGGCTTTTGACTGTGTTCTCAAACAGCTCAGCCTGTGTTGTGTCAGGCCCAAAAATCTAAAAGGCAACAGAAGATAAAAAGTCGACAATTACTGACATAGAAAGGGGGGGAGAAAATGGGTCATTTCAAATGTTACTGACCTGTGAAAAATAAAATTTGTGGAGTGACATGCCAATTCCTTTCTCACGGCTCTTGATGGTGGCAGAACCTTTTGGTGCATTCAGTGTCACCGTCTGGCTGTTTTCAATCACAACACAAGCCTGAGAGATGGGAAAACAAAGTGTTTAACAGTCTTTGTAAATCCAACTATCTCAGAGTCAGAACTGGCATGGGCACTATGCATGGGCATGGGCACTGTGTCTTAAATCAGGTGCTCTTTCCATTAGTTTTATTTTGAATGCAAGACAACTGCTCTTAAATAGTATTAGGCTACAAGATCATCTAATCCAAGGGGAGTGGTGGTGGTCAGAGGGCCCGGTGGCGCCCGGGGGGGACCTCTTGTGTTTTAATACAAAATGTTCCAGTCCCTTATATTCATGGAAATGTGCAGATGAGCTACAACACTTGCAGAAGAAAGCAGAGATGATACACACTGTTTTTTCCTTATTGGTCATCCCAGTATGTTCGAGTGTACCTGATCCTCATTGTTAGAGAGCTCCTCTTTAGAGAAAGGCCTCACTCTGAGATAAACGCTCATTGTCTGCTGTTCAGCTGCACTGGGTGCATCAGTCTAACAACAGAAAAAGACAAATCAAAGCAGAGGAGCTGAGTTTAAACCGTTTCTTCCAGTCCCTCCATTCAGTTACTGGGACAGACACCCCAAATAAGCGAAGAATTGGCAGTAATGGTTATGCATTAAAAACACAAACAAACACAAATAAACATTACCTGTTGCAGGGACGTGTTGCCGGGAGGAAGACAAGTCAAGTCCATGTCAACAGACTGCATACAAACACTGTTTTCCTGAATCATTTCACTAACTTTACTCATCTTCAAGTAAATTAGCTCAAACAACAACTACAAAAAGAAGTAATAGTTATTTGTTAAATTCATACATGAGATTGAGTGTAAGATATCAGCACTAAAGCTGATTTAACAGTCACTGACTACTGTAGGTTTGAAATAACTTAACAAGAGCCAGTAGACCTGCTGGTTTTCCCTCCACTGAGAATCAAGGGAAAGCTTCTAATCACTGCTAATTGGAAGCAGATGTGAGTTCAAGCAAGTCATCAATATGTCCAACCAGCTTGGAGTGCCCTGTGTGTCAGATTCTCATTTGATGAATGTGTCACTGTACAAAAAGGTGACATATTGAAAAAGTTAACAAGCAAGCAAACAAGCAAGTAAGACAAAATAGAACCGTTTTAGTCTTTGAGGATTCTTCCAAACATAGATTTCCTTATTGGTTTGATTTGATTATGATGTTGGAGAGCGCAGTCTAACCCACCAGTGTTCACTGTGGTTTAGATCTGCAGCCGGTTTCACAAGCGCAGTCTGTAGGATTAAACCAATCTTATTTTTGCTCAGGTTTACGCAAAATAAACTTAAAAATTAAGCCACCTTCACTTTGGAGTTTAGTTGTCTGGGACAAAACGAAATTACAAACAGAGATTAAGAATAACCCAAATACTGTAACATAATTAGGGTTTGGTGGGAGATACGTAAGAGGTTGGATAGAGAAGACAGCACATTATTTTTAACCCCTTTATTGAGAAACTGCAGTCTGTTTGATATGTGGCGTAACAACAGGTTACAAATGATCAGTGACCTTGATCAAAACATCACATTGGTGAACTTTCAACAATTGAAGTCACATTTTAATTTTTCTTCAGAACATTTTTTTTTTTAGCTTTCTCCAGGTTCATAACTGTGTTGTCACAATTTTTAGAAACAGCTATATATGATGACCTGGAGACATTTCTTATGAAGGAAACATACAGAACTCATTTTACTTCTGCTTTTTATTCATCACTCTATGCTCACAGTAGCAGTACATTGAGTGCTATTGAAAAATGGGAGGCAGATCTTAATAATCAATATACTGAGGAGGAATCGAAAGGAACTATTAGCATAGTTAGGTTTACTTTCACTTGCAACCGCCAGGGAGAAACCCAGTACAAAATTTTGCACTGCCTATATATAGGCCCTAATGCAGAGGTAGGGAACTCCAGGCCTTGAGAGCCGGTGTCCTGGAGGTTTTAGACCTCACCCTGGGTCAACACACCTGAATCAAATGATTAGTTCATTACCAGGTCTCTGGAGAACTTCAAGGGCTGTGTCCCAATTAAGAGACCGCATGCTTGAAGTACGCGCACTACGCGTACTACGTACGATGCGTACTATAAGTACGAGAAGTGCGGAAGTGAGAGGCTTGTGAAATGGGACGGTATACGCTTTGTCGCGCTGTTCAGGTTGCCTAGCAACCATGATACTAACGCGAGACACGTTACATACAGCATTGTTTGACAGAAATGAAGGAGAAAAATTCATTTTTGTCATGACATCACTTTGATTAGTTGAGTATCTGAGGCGCTATGAATTGTGGAATATATGGGACCACGAAGCGTGCACCGGACCACGCTTGATATTTGGGGAAATCGATGGCGCATTTGGAGTATGCATTTTTTTTTAAATGAACTTTATTTAGAACAATAATAATGACAATCTCAAAGAGACAAGCCACATATTGAATCAATCAGAACAGAATCACACCTCCTGTACACCACAATGAAATCGACAATAACTGAAAGTAAACATACATACATACACATACACACACACATATATATATATATATATATATATATATGCATATACACATGCATACGTACACATCTATATACACACATCTACATAATAATAATATAAAAGATGAATAACCAATACAAAAATAAATAACAATAAAAAAAGAATGAGAAAAAAAAGAAAAACAAGGAACAGAAATAAACGAGACAAGGGGGATCATAAAATCTCTGAAAGTGAGGTTCCATAAACAAGACACATAACTTAAATAAGGGGCTAAGAAAAATCAAACTCTTCTAAAAATCTATGCAATTTGATTGCTTGGGGCTTATTTATTAGCTTAAGAGATTTACGGAACAGGGAGAGTTCGTTTTTAAGAGCAGGCCATGAAGGGGGGGATTTAGCATATCGGCATTTATGTATGTAATACTTTGTTATAGGAGTATGCATTTGAAGTACACTTCAAATTGGGACAGCCGTCTACGCGTGGCGGTGACGTAACCGCACTTAAAATGCCTACGTCAAGCCTGCAGACTCTGAATTGGGACACAGCCAGCCACAGAGAAACACAGGTGGGGAACACAGCTGGGAGTAATCAACACGAGGAGACAGAGGTAAAACTGAACACACTCACATGAGACGCAGACCTTCACAATAAAACAGGAAACAAGAACACTACACAAAGACGCAGACTCGACACTGAGAGACAGACAGAAAATGACACATGGAACTAAAACCCACACAAAACATGAGAACACAAATCTTAAACACAAATAAACAGAAACATGGAACTCTAATAATAATAATAATAATAATAATAATACTCATAGCACCCAAAACCACAACAGTCATTCAAAAATAAACTAACAATCAAAACTCAAAATACTGGGTTGAAACTGACCCAGAACCGTGACAAAAATGGCCAATTATATTTTGGACCTCAAAATATTAACCCAACAAATCATGAAAAATTAGGTTTAAATTATTGTTTGTGACAGTACACATTTCTGACAGTAGTAGTAGTCAGTAACAATTTGATTGTTTTTCTAACAAAAAACAGTGTGAAGCTTAAGTTAGACTTGTGTAGCTTTCTGGATTTTATACTCATTGGTTACATATTTATTTCTTATAAAGGCTATATAGCACATAAAATACAAATTCACACATTTTATGTAACAGAAACGTTTAATTATGTGGGCTATAGAAAATAATTACGTTATAGACCATATTTATATGAAACATATACTTATGCATTAACCATATGTAACACCTGCATATATGTTTAAAACAAGGCTTTGATTTTGCCACCCCATTTGATTTCCATGCCACCCTAGGAACATTTCTCTAGATCCACCCCTGGACCTGTCCTGGACCAGCAACACCAAATCAGTGACTAAAAGAGCTCAGCAGCGACTGCATTTCAAGAGACGACTGAAGAAGGTGCACATCCCCAAACCCATCTTTAATACTTTCTACAGAGGTACCATGCAGAGCATCCTAACCCACTGCATCACAGTCTGGTATGGAAACTGCCACGCATCCAACCGCAGAGCCCTCCAGAGGATAGTGTGGACCGCTGAGCGTGTTATTGGCAGCTCTCTACCCAGTCTACAGGTTATTTACACCTCACTGGGAAAGCCACTAGCATCATGGCTGACCCGCATCACCCTTCCCACCAACTGTTTACCACCGTTCCATCCAAAAGACGACTCTGCGTCATCAGGAACAGGTCGGAAAGATTGTGCAATAGCATTTTCCCCCAAAGCAGTCTGGCTCCTGAACACCAAGTGAAAATCAGGAGCAAAAGGTTTGATGGAGTGATGACTCCAAATTTAGTCTAAATCATCATCATATACGGAGGAGGTCAGGAGAGCGCTACAGCAGTGAATGTCTTCAGCCATCTTTAAAACACGGTGGATGCTCCGTCATGGTTTGGGGCTGCCTTTCAGCCAGTGGTGTTAGAAATGTTGTCAAAATGGATGCAGTTATGATGTGAACATTTTGTGCACTTAAATCTTACTGTGCTAATGACCCCTGCATCAGCACCATGTTTGGAATAGCAGTGGAGAAGACATGAGGCGAATGAGGCTGCGTTGAGTGTTCAGACTGAGCAGAAATGCACTGTGCGTGTCCATTTACATCCTTTAGATCCAATCTTGACTCTTTTACCCACTGATATAATAAACCAGTACTTTTTTTGTATGTAATTTAATCTAAAGCACCCACAGTAACATTTTCCACCACAGGACTGCACTCTAAGGTCAGCATGGCGATGCAGTGGTTAGTTCTGTTGCCTCACAGCAAGAAGGTCGTGCATGTGAATCTGCTGTTTGCATGTTGGGTTCTCTGAGGATGCTCCGGCTCCCTCTCACTGTCCAACAACTTGCTTTTTTAGGTTAATTGTTGATTCTCTTGGGAACTACAATAATCTATTGGGAATGTGATCATGAGTGGTGAACTGTCAAGCGTGTACCCTGAGTTTTACCTCGTGACAGCTGGGATACTCTTCAACCCCCTCTCCAGCAACCCTTAAGTGCTTAAGAGGAAGGAAGAAGGAAAGGAAGGAAGGATAACTACACTTTATGATCTCAGCTGTGATTATTAAAGGTTTGTGCTTTCTACACATTCCCTGTAATGGAAAGAGCAGAGAGGTGTGGTGCTTCTTCACGGCCAGAAGGAGGCACTGTGGAACCATCAAACAAAAGACCCCAGTGCTGATAAGGCAACATGCTGTCCATTACCACCAGGTATGAGGACACAAGGTAGGTGTGAAACTCATCTGATCCATCCTCAGTCGCCCCAAATGAGAGTAAATGTGTTACTTTCCTTCAAGTCCTGTCGTATTATTTTGTATGCACAAAGGTTTTAGAACAGAAATATCTTTCCCACCACCACAGCGATGACAGGGTTGAGAAGTGGATCCATCTATGTCGTTCTGCTTCTAAACAAAGACACAAAGACCGTGCAAGTCAGGGAATTCCTTTAACATACACTTTCATTTTGAATAAGGCATAAAGTTAGAACTGGACCAGGGGACCCTGAATCCTCCCTTAGTTATGCTGCAATAAGATTCTTCTCATGTCACTTTTCTGACTATGTGTTTATACGCCACTCTGCATCTTATTATTAGTTATTATTATTCTCTTGCTCTCTGGCACAGCAGCCCCTTACCTGAGCCTGGTTCTGCTGGAGGTTTCTTCTTTTTAAAAGGGAGTTCTTCATGGCCGCTGTGGGGTATGTGTTATTGTAGGGTCTGATCTTACAGTCTAAAGCACCCCTAGGCAACTGTTGCTGTGATTTGTAATTTTATTTATGTAAATAAAATAGAATTGAACTGAAAATTGTAATGAAAAGCAAAACAATTTCAAACAATAAAAACTAAACTAAAATACATAAACTGACAACAGAAAGTAAGTGAAACTAGACAAAATTAAAAACAAATGAAAAAATGAAAAAGCAAAACTACAGTAACTCTGCAGTTACCCCACCCACTGTCGTAGAAGCTGACTAGTGTGAGTGGGCATCAAGAGGCAATGGAGGAGGCTGACTGTAGGTGAGCAGCCTGAAGTTTAGTGTCGTGGAGAGTTAGCAAAACAAAAACACTGTCCCACTTTTAACCCCTGACTTTGACACACGTCGTCTCTTTTTATGCGACAACCTCTGGTGATTAATATAAAAACCAAGATTACCTTTCATGTGTTTCTGTTAAACTGTTTGAATTCTGTTTGAATTACGTTGTCGCTTGCAATTAGGTCCCATATCACTCCCATGTTAAAATCCTTACACTGGCGTCTGGTTGTGTACAGATATCAGTTTAAAATCCTCACTTTTAAGTTCATATTTTTACAAGGTGAGGCCACCACCTATATCGCGGAGCTTTTTCAACCTTCAAACTCTAAACAGGATCCTCAGAGCCAGTGATAGTGGTCTTCTGACTATTCCACGGACCCGTTTGAAAACGAAGGGGGATCTCGCTTTTCAAACCCTAGCTCCAACACTGTGGAACAGTTTACCTCCCCCACTACACACCATCGACTCTGTGGCTTCATTTAAAAAACAGCTTGAAGCACATCTGTTTAGACAGACATTTGGGTAACGTTCGTGTGTAATATGTTGTTTTGTTTGATACGCTTTTATATTCCCTTGAGAAGCACTTTTTAATAGCTTCATGTCTTAAAAAGCGCTATATAAAAAAAATGGATTAACTTACTTACTCTGGCTGCCAGTAAGCACCAAGGCAAACTTTCATCCCAATCAGCCTTCAGTTTGGTGCAACAAGCATGTAGCAATGATTTAAATGCTGATGGCAGCGTTCTAATGAATCCTTACTTTGACGATGACACACCAATGATTTATGTTTAAAATGAAGTTGTTGGAGAGCCTGTGCAAATAATCTAGAAGTAAAATTAGAGCCTTGATCCCTCTGAATTACTTTGGGAATCCTGAACACAGAAATGAATTGGCTAAAAGCTTAAACTATTCCCTTAGTAGAGCTTTGGGATCAGGATCACATCCAGGTTGTTGTGCTGGTAACTACATAGCAGGGGCTGTTCAGACTTCCTGGGCTGAGAGACAGATTAAGCTGAGTATACTATGTTGACATTTAAACCTGATATTAGTCCCTGTTGCACTGACATGTGAGATTGTAAAAATGAGAACGTGCCTGTTTTCTTTGACTTGTTGGTCTTTGTGGATGATCCTCAGTTTGAGTTTCTTAGCCTCAAATCCCATTTAGTGTTTAAGATTTTGAATCAAAGGCCAGCTGCAAAAATACTCCTGTTCACAACTTTCAGTCACAAGCTGACACTGAGCCTCTTTAGTAAACCCAACAGCTTTTTAATGTCAAGAGAAGGCTTTTAGCTGCTGCAGACACGAGTAGATCTGACCCTAGAGGTTCTTTCTTTCATATGCCAACCTTTGTAATGATATTTTTCACAGGCGTTTATCGATTTATCAATGACCTTTTCTCATCAACATCAAAGAAAAAGTCTAGGAATAGGAGGTACTTTATGAACACCCACAGTCTCCCAAACTACCCCTCACCAGACTGTTGTTGTCTAAATCTGAATTGGAAATAATTATTCAAGCTTTTATTTCGGCTTGCTTAGATTATTGTAACAGCTGTTTTCTTTGTTTGAGCCAAAAGAATCGTAACTATCTCCAGTCAGTCCTGCTGCAAGGCTCTTAACAAAGGCATGAAAAAGAGAGCACATTACATAGGTTTTCTTCTCATTACACTGGCTTCCAGTACATTATAGAATTCACTTTTAGTGCTGACTATTAAAGCTCTGAGTCGTGACGCTCCTGCCTACATCTCTGATCTGTTAGAACCCCACCCTCCCTCTCACAGCCTGGGATCATCTAATCAAAGGCTGTTGGTGGTCCCACAAGCACGTTTTAGGATCAAAGGAGTCATATCTTTTAGAGCGGTGGCCCCCAGGTTGTGGAATGCTTTGACTCCACCTTTAGGTTTTTTAAAAAGCAGCTAAAGACTCATTTATTTAGACTAGCTTCTAAATGGATTTGTGCTGTATGATGATGATGTATGTTTTATGTACATCTGTGTGATACTATTGTGAACCACTTTCACCTCTCCTGTCCTGTCTTTCTTATCTTTCTCCATTTCCATGTGATGTTAGCTCCCTTTCTTCTCTCTCCCTGTGAAAAACAGCAGCTGAACCTTTAGCTAGCAAAAACGAAAACACCGTCCCACTTTTAACCCCTGAGTTTTAAACACGTCGTCTCTTTTTATGCGACAACCTCTGGTGAGTAATATAAGAAACAAGACTGCCTTTCATGTGTTTCTGTTTAGGCTCAAATCTATTTAACGGTTGGAGGTTTTCTCGGTGTTCATCAGTCACTCATCTGTGTGTATGTGGCACTGTGGCTTAGTTGGTTAAAGTGCCTGTCTAGTAAGTATTAACACTAGAAAACAGGAGATCCTGGGTTCAACTCCCAGCAGTGCCTAAAACATAGTAGTTTTGTCTGTTCTCAGTCATCCAGGGCCTGTTAGTCTAAGGAGCTTTGAAAGATGAGTGTCCGGATTCCTTTAAGGGACACATCCCACTGGTGTATAAATACCTGGGACTCTCCACCGTTTCATTTTAGCAAGGGTCTCAAACTCACGGCTTACCTCCCTCCTACTTGGGGCCCGTATATTGACCTGAAGAAATATAATGCAGTTTGGCCATTGAAGTTACTTTTGTTGTTATGGAGGATTTGTTTGTTGTTGAGTGCAATGTTAAAATAAGTTCTTTAAAAAGCACAAAATGATTTAATATGAAGGCAATATGAGCAGAGAGCACAAACTTGTTGAGGGATTGGCTGTTAGTTCAGTGCGAGAGTTATTTGTAAAGAAAACTATTTTCATTAGCAGTCAAAACTAACGTGTAAACTTAGAGACCATTTTGACGTTTGACCAGAGTGCTCTCTCGGCTGCAGCGTAATATTAAAATCCACTTCAAAAGACACTCATCACATGTTTATAGTTTTTTAAAAACTTCAATGACACTGGCCAGAAAGAGAGTACCAAGTTGTTTGTTTGGTAGTTCAGTGAAAGGCTTCAGTTAATTAAGAGTGTGAAAATAATTAATTCAGCTTTGCAGTTTTGTCTTGTTATTCAATATTTGAAAATAAAAAACCAACACAACACTAGATTTTTGGAAATATTTGTGGATGTTTTCTACTTGGCCAAGGCCAATGAGGTCATTCATATCAGATCTCTTAGCGGCCCCTAAATCAGTTACTATGGGAACATGTGTGATTTGCAGCTGTAGAGAACATCTCACTGATTGCTGGATTAAATAGAGGCTAAACAACATTTTGGTCATGTAGACAACATATGGGCTCGTCCGGGATTTGAACCCGGGACCTCTCGCACCCTAAGCGAGAATCATACCCCTAGACCAACGAGCCACATGAAAATATGCAGTCTTTTCCAAAAGTCACATATCAGAGCAAATAAAGCGGCATGTATGAAAGATTGTCTTGAAAGCTACCAGTCAAAAGTTTTATCTACAATATAGAAAAACCCTGACAATGTGTGTCCAAAACTGAAGACGTCAAATAAATGAAGCAAGAAATATGGAATCATGTACCATCAAAAAGAATGATAAATAACTAAATATGTTTTAAATTTTAGATTCCTGGAAGTAGCCACGCTTTGCTTATTTTACAGTGCCACAAACCCTCAGCCTTCTCTCAATGAGCATCATGATATATGAAATGGTTTTCACTTCACAGATGTGCCTTTTTAGGGTTCATTTGTAGGATTTCTCTTTAGCACATTTTCACATGAACGTCATACATCACCCAGAAAAGCATCAATCACAAACCTATACTCTGCGTTTTTTCAGCTCGCTGCAGATGTTTGACCGGCCCATGCCACCAAGCATCAGCCATTATAAATTCAACCTCAGTGATTTCCACCCTGCTATTAATGTTAACAAGCTCGGGCTTCACAGTGCAAATTTTAAAAGAGAGCGGAGAGCCTTGCCAACAGCTCCTTAAGCTCTAATTGGAGAGTACAGTTGTATAAACATGCAATTAGACTTAAATAACATATCTGAAGAATTTAATTGTGGGATGAAAAAAAAACCCGATTTAGATATCAATGAGTTTTTAAGGATACTTCAAGTTAGGCAAATGAAAAATGAGTGAAGTGAAGAATAACATGGATTAAAATACAAGTGTTGCTCTTTATTAACCTGTTGCATTGGCGAATCAATGTTAGCTATACAGGTGAACAAACTCAGAGTGGGTAGAGTGAGGCTTTGTTACACCTTCTCTCTGAACACATCACCAGGTAATTTTATCAGCGCAAGCTCATCTAAAAATGTCAATAACTGATCAAATGAACCAGGACAATGAGGAGAGTCATGAAGTTTATTAGAAATAACCAAATGAAATCATACAAAAGCAGCCTGTGTGAGTGACTTTTTTCAAGATCACTACACACGCACACCCATTTCCTGCTCAAAAGTACTCCACAACTAAAACTCTCCACCAACTACTAACTTTGGTTATGGAGTTGATAAACAAATGTATTCATACATAATAATAATATGGATCTGTGTGCACAACTCTGTTCACAACAATCCCAATTTGTACTCCACCATCATGTGTGGCTCACCCATCACTTCACTGTGGGCTGGATCTACAAAGGAAAAAGACAAAAGCACAGTATAAGCCATGGTTTCACGTCGTCACACATATCACTGAAGGTGTAAAAGGGAAGGACAAGGTTCCCACCGTTGAGGACGTCTTCAAATCCAATGGACTCATCGCTGTTTCGCAGCGTATCGAGAGCCAAATTTGAGCTCTGTAGGAATGGGAGACGCTGGATCTGGAGGGAAGAAACAGTTGGTGTCAGGACTGAGAAGGAGAAAAACAAAACAAAACACGAGAACACCTGAAAAAGGACTGCAGCTACCTGTCGGGCCGCCCTGTACTCCATTTGCAGTTTTAGAGGAGCGTGAAGACCCTGGATGTTTCTGAGTGTTGAGAAATTCATCTTATCCTGGTTCAATTGGAACTGCTCATGGAGAAACAGAAAACAGTGAGATACCCACAGAAACGTATTTTTACTACTTGCACTTTGTGTCTATTGTGATTAAACTGAGCTGCATTTGACAAAACAGTAATTTTTATAGTAAAACCAAGCACAGAACACAAATACCATTTAAGCCTTTCATGAAAACCGCATTAATTGGTTTAATGACTCACATTTTTTTCTGACAGCTCCAGCGGGTGGCTTGGAAGCAGTTCATTCTTAACACTGGTAAATCTGTTTAATAAAAGTAGAAGAGAAAAAAACAGTATTACGAAAAGCACATTGTTCTTTATTTGGGGGCTAATACAAAAATGTGTTTTTGGAGATTACCATGCAACAGAGTTTTATTTTTAACAGTTTCTCACCCACTACGGAGGGAGTCCTGCACTCCGTAAGCTCCCTGTGGAGAGAACCCAGCCACAGGTACACTGTCCTTAAGCTGAGAGCGAAGTCCTCTGGAATTCTGTAGTCCACATCAAAGACATACATAAACCATTTACATTTGATAACACTTAGCTAATGGCTATCTAATGTAGCTAATAGCAACAAATACTGGAAGTTGTATTTATCTAAGGGACCTTGTGGCTAACCTAAGCGCTAGCTGGCATTAGCTCGAGTGACTAATCAAATTCACAGCTACTCAGTTTGGGCACGGTTAAAGACAAACAACTTCACCACCGAGACCTCAAATGATCACACAGATTATAAAGCAGAGAGAGTACGCAACAACAAGGTTTAAGATATTTAAAAATATGGTATAGGGATTAAAAACGCTATCATACCATTGTCACTTCGTTTGTTCCCCTTTCCTTTCGATACACTGCTGTATCCGGTAACGTCTCGTTTTGATGACGACACATCCGCTGATAGCTTATGTACAGGATCACGTCTTTCCAGTTAAACAGACAATGGTGTGCTGTACAATATGTAAAGTATACGAAATCAATTCGTTATCACTTAATTGAAGGTATAAACATGAACTCTATGCCAACTTCGTATGGGGGAATGATTATGATCATTATGATAAATACGTATGCGTCCTCTATGCTTAATGTGAGGGGGTATAGCTCAGTGGTAGAGCATTTGACTGCAGATCAAGAGGTCCCCGGTTCAAATCCGGGTGCCCCCTGTTTTTCAGTTTTGCGTTAGTCATTTGCAAAACTTTAATTTGTCACCTTAATGACAAGTAAAGCTTTTGGAATTTAATGATAATAATAATAATAATAATAACAGCCAGAATACAAGTAAGGCTGACCTTTAAAATGCACTTCTCTCTACAGTGCTACAGTGTGTTATCACAATGAGCTGAACACCCTCAGATATCAAGTTAAGAAACACAAAAGGCATAAATACAGTTAGGACCAGTTGGGATTGTCATTTTGCCTTCATATACCACCAGCATATATTTGAAATTGAACAGTCAAGATACAAACACACAGGATATCAGCTGTATGTTGATTTGCAGATGTTCATCATCAGCAGCAATTTTTGGCAGTCTGACTGTCTGGAATTCGGAATGTGGTTTAACACAATGTTACTGTAACAAACTATAGTCTACACACTAACAAGTCACTCATCTGTGTCTATGTGGCACTGTGGCTTAGTTGGTTAAAGTGCCTGTCTAGTAAGTATTAAACTAGAAAACAGGAGATCCTGGGTTCAACTCCCAGCAGTGCCTAAAAGATAGTAGTTTTGTCTGTTTTCAGTCATCCAGGGCCTGTTAGTCTAAGGAGCTTTGAAAGATGAGTGTCCGGATTCCTTTAAGGGACACATCCCTCTGGTGTATAAATACCTGGGACTCTCCACCGTTTCATTTTAGCAAGGGTCTCAAACTCACGGCCTACTTGGGGCCCGTATATTGACCTGAAGAAATATAATGCAGTTTGGCCATTGAAGTTACTTTTGTTGTAAGGGAGGATTTGTTTGTTGTTGAGTGCAATGTTAAAATAAGTTCTTTAAAAAGCACAAAATGATTTAATATGAAGGCAATATGAGCAGAGAGCACAAACTTGTTGAGGGATTGGCTGTTAGTTCAGTGCGAGAGTTATTTGTAAAGAAAACTATTTTCATTAGCAGTCAAAACTAACGTGTAAACTTAGAGACCATTTTGACGTTTGACCAGAGTGCTCTCTCGGCTGCAGCGTAATATTAAAATCCACTTCAAAAGACGCTCATCACATGTTTATAGTTTTTTAAAAACTATTTAAAACTAACAAAAAATGTCACACAGTGATGTCTACTTATATGACAGACTAACAAAGACTGTAAACAACTGCAAGTTTCAGACTTTATTAAAGTGAATACTGCGACAATAACAGTGTGGCACACTCCACTTCGAGACTGCACAGTTTTAACATAAATCATGTTTGTTCTGCTGCGTTTTCATCAGCGAGCTTGTGTGGATCTAACCTGGGTGGGTGAGAAGGGCCATCTGTAGGAGATACTATGAGAAAAAGGTGATGAAGAAAAAAGGAAGACAGAATAGCATGAGACTGGATTATCAGGATAATGCAAAGACTTCCAAAGCAACATACATGATGTTGCCATGTTAGCTGTCAATTTAAAAAAAATCAGATGGCAGCACAGAATACAGTATTTAGGGAATATTTTTACCTTTGCTCAGCTCAGAGGAGTAACTGCAGGCCAAATGTCTCCATTCCTCCATATACCTGCACAGGCAAGAGAGGAAAATTCATACGGGGGGCATCCCATGATGCAGGAAATTATGAGAAAGATTACAAATGCCACAAACATTCTAATCAGAGTGCCTTACTCCTCGAAGTTTAGAGTGTTGGTCCAGGCCAGCAGCTCATCCAGCTCCCATTCCAGTATTTCATCATCTCCTTTCTTTTCAATTGTCTCCATCAATTCCTGGGCGGAACTCTCCACCAGGGCCGCCATGTGTCTGTGCTCTGCATGATCCTGCAGATGACCCTCTTTATACCTGTATGTAAGGAACAGGAGTGACAGCTCATTTAACACAATTAAAACAACACATCATTATGTGTTTGTTAGCAAAGATGTGATTCTATAAGGGGGAGGTTTCTATCACTATTAATAAGTAACAGACACAAACTTCAGATTGCATGTGCATTATTGTGATCACTGATGCTACAGTGGTTTGCTCACCAACTGTTTCATTTCACAAAAACATAAAGCACTTACATCTGCTTCAGCCATTCAATTTTCTTTCTTTTCCTCCAACTCTCTAAATCTTGCTTCCGCTGCAACTTGGAGTAATGAAAGTCCATTTTTTTGTCAGCACCGATCTCTGCAGGCTCACGTGCCAAAACCACCTAAGAGAGAAGACGAAGCAAAAAAACCCCAAAACAGACTTGCAGAACTTCGGCTTTTAGAGGCTTCCTGTTAAACAGCATTTGTAAACTTGCTGTAGCTCTTTGGCTCCCTGTTTCTAAACAAATGGCAGAACTTGACTAAAGCAGAACAGAAAATCATTTTTGTTCCTCACCTTGTTACAGAACAGCCTCCAACTATTGTTCTCCATGCGCTTGTACCAACCTGATCGGTCATCCTTTGCGACAGCTGGGCCTTTGTTGGTCTTCTGGGCCACAAGCTTCCTACGACTTTGCTTGGTGTAGTCTTTTGGGCTGCCTGCACACACATCTGTAATTGGCCGATGGGTGAAGATCTTGTAATAAATATCAGGAGGAAAGTTGATCTAAAATGGCAGAGAGGTTAGCCTTAGAGAGGAAGGCATGTCTCTAATATTATATTCATATAGCTCCTGAGTGATCTATTCCTGACCTAAACTATTTCCTCTCTGAGTTCTTACCCCTCCAAGTCGAAATCTGATAAATACTCCAGCTGCAGCATCCAGCAGTTCGGCCTGCCACAACAAAATCACATTTCATTTTGTTTGATTTGGTTTTATTTCATAGGGGTTGCAATTTCCATTACCTCTCGAGGATTGACAGTTTTGAGGATGGTCTTTGGATCCTGCTGTTTGCAGTAGAAAATCAACTCTTTGAAATACCTGAAGACTTCACTGGCCTGCAATTTGGGTAGATTTAAAAAAAAAAGCTGTTACTACAATTGTGCACATATGTGAGTCTGTGTTCCCATAGCAGTAGTAGTAGATGTTCCTACCATATATCCTCTCCAAGTCTTCTGAATTATTCTGGCTGCCACCTCCTGCAGTGTCCCTTGTTGGGGCTCGTCCTCCTGCAAGCTACAGAAGAGGAAACATGAGAAGGAAGGACAAAGAGACCGATTACTTTTTACATTACAATATATTGCATAATGTGTCTTATGATGAGTTCTACTGATGAGAGAACCAACAGTGGGAATATTTACTCTGATTTAGATACTTATTTTTCATATAATCTGGTGGTATGCACTTTTATTTCATTCAAATTATAGTCATTTTAATTGACTTCATATTGCTAATTCACCACACTTTTTTCTTTAGGAGGAATTAAGTTGGGTTTTTTTAATGTATGTTTTCCATTACTTTTAACAAACTGTTAAGGTTAAATGTTATTTTATAGATTAGGACTTTACATATAAAAATGTGCAGCCATTTTCTAAAATATCATACACAGCAGCACATTTGTTGCCTATTAAATAGCCTTAGTAATACTATGCAGATAGCTTGTGGTATAGGTCCAACATAAAGTCTAATAATAACTCACTCAAGAAATTTCTGACATAGCATATTACTGTGATAAAATACAAATTGGGTTTTCTGTGTGTGTGTATGTATCAATAAAACGGCATAAAAACTTCTGCATAATGGAAAAGTCATAAAAAATGTTGTCCCATTATATACAATACAAAAACAACTTGATTTAAAGTTTGCAATTTATCTGGGAACAAAGGCATCAAACAGCTAACGTTAGCTAACTTAAGCCAGGGAAATAAAATATACAGTATTTACATTGTGTGATACACACGTGACTTCTTATCACATGCAAACGTCATTGTGATGTAAAATATACATCACCTCATGACTGCTGCCAATTACTCTCTAAACATATCAGCTGATGGCAGCAGATGTTTTGAAAATATCTCAGTAGGTTACTTGGCAACGTAACCTGACATTAATTAGTCTTCCGGGAAATACTTTCAAAATAAAATGTTCTTTTGCTCAGTTGTATTACTTAACGGCTGGACATAGACGTTCACTATAAGTCAAGACCAAGACTGAAAACCACGTCACGTTTAGAGCCATTTAAACCACCTTTCTTCCCCATTCAGATGCTCAGTTTGACCTTCAATAGACCATGTCTACAAGCCTAAAGCACTGAGTTGCTGCCATGATTAGGTGATTAGATATCTGCATTAACGACTTATTGAACAGGCATACCTAATATAGTGGCAGATGAGTGTAGTTTTAATATCACTGACCATTAGATGGAGCTCTTTTACAAGTAACCCCGGCTTCTCTGGTTTTTCCACCACTCTTATGGTTGACATTAATCTTTAGTATGCATATATTTTCTGAAACTTTAGACTCTAACTATATGCCAAATCCTTAATACAATTTCACAACTTTCCATTAGTTGGGATTTGTTTATTTTTGTCACAAAAGGTGGACACGTCCATTAAATATGAATGTTTGAACAGACTTGTACCCACAAAATGAGCAATACCAGTACCAGCACTCACATACACATACTGAATCAGAAAGGAACTTTTCAAATCTCTAATGAGTAATGTTCTTTTCTCTCAGCCTCTTGACTTGAACAGCCAGGCCAGGCAGCAAGACCCTGTGTTTCTTAGTCCACCCACTCAATTAGTTTGTCAGATAGCGAGGCACAGATTCATCACCCAGCTGTGTGGGATTTCTCCATGGTAATAAGAAACTGTAGCAAATCAGAGCTCTTAATGTTGAGGTGACTTCATGCATTAGCACTAAAAGTCTACCAGAGCCCAGAGCCTGCGCATGAGATTTTATTTCAAATACAGCATACTGAAAGAAATTTAGGAACCCAAAAGCCAAAAAATTGCAGAATTGCCTTGTTTTATCTTGACGGTGCAAAGACAGGTGCTTTCATGAGTCACTGTCTCGACACTATCAAACCAACTCCACCAAACCCAAACGAATCAATCACATTCACACATAAAGATGAGACATTTATATTTCACTTTCTGCTCCTTCAGTTTCATACTAAACATTTAAATAAGAAGTGAATTGCCTGCAGGCGGGCAGAATTTCTCAGCACTCTTTCTATATTTATTAGCTGCTGAATATTCAAACATGCATTTGTGGTCTATATATCACCCAGACTCCAGTCCTGTTTGCTTTCCAGATAAACTGTCCGCATAGCTGTGGACGAGAACATTTGTAGATATGAATTGCTAACTAGACAGATGTCCTTTATGCAAATAGGCACAGAATGCATTTCCCAACCAAAGCCTGTGGGCATGTAGCAAAACTCATTTCACATGTATTCAAAGCAGGAGTCTATTTCTTTTCTCTCTGTGGGGGATGTGCTGTCACTATGATTCCTAACAAGGACAGATATTTTTATATTAGCTAGGCTGGTTTTTAGGGTGAATACTCAAGATATATTAAGATGCCTTTATTATTAGTCCCACGAGTGGGAAATTGGAATTGGAGATAGTTTCAACACAGTTTGGATTCCTGAGTATGTATTGGAATTGTTGATATTTGGCCTAACCCTGTGATTTGACTGAAATTTGTGTTGCAAAGGCATAAGTCACACTACATTATAATAGCATGTAAAAAAAGTACTTGACTGTTAAATCTGAAGTTTGCCTTTCTGATGATACAACTCTCCTCCATTCTGCTTTGTTGACACCTTTGTGCTTCATAGCTGCTAACTGAAGCATTGACAAGAAGTTTGTCAAAATGAAGAAAAAAATATCTGTATCTTGATGCAAGAGTATATGTCAACAGGCTTAGGTGATAAGAATTTTGTTATTTCTACAAACTGAATCTAAAGTGCTCCTTAATTCACCCCAGTACCTCATGGTTAATGACTTTGAAAAAGCACAAAAACCTATTTTTGCTATGTCGGAATACTAAATAAGAAGCTCTTTCTAGTCTGCTCTTTGACTAGGAGCATTTCCACTCTTAATTTACAAACTTCTAATAATTATGTTATTTCAAAGAAGCTTTCTCTTGTAATTTTAAACATACCATTCAGCTAACATTTTTATCTATGATTTTATTTTGAAAACCTGTCATGAACTGCTGGAACACCAGTGTTACTGTTCACTGCAATCTGTAAAGTTAACTGTAAAGCATTGTGGTGGTAGCATCATGCACTGGAGCTGGCGTTTTGTTTGCCAGTGGTACTGGTATAGTGCAAAAAAGTAATATAACAAAGAAGAAGGAGGACGTTTTTATTATTCTATCAACTTCAACAAGTCATATCAGCAGCAAAAGGGTTGAAACTAGGGCAGAACTGAGTGCTCCAACAGGACAATGAACCCAAACACACATCAAAACTGGTCTTGGAATGGATAAAGAAGGCTAACTTTAAGCTTCTTGAATGGCCTCACCAAAACTCGACCTCGACTGTACTGAAAATTTGTGGACTGGGCTTAAAAGCTGGGAACTCTACTAATTTTGCCAAGAGCGGTCAATTATCCTGCCAGAATCACACTGACTTGCAACTTCTTAATGGAAACCAAAATAAGTATTACTGGGAGTGTATGTATGTATATATTTGACATATATATTTGTATCTGTCTGTAGTCCCAGCCTGCTTCAAAATGGCCACCATCGTCCCTGTACCCAAATCCTCCACCATCTCCTCATTGAACGACTGGCGACCTGTAGCCCTGACCCCCATCGTAAGCAAATGCTTCGAGAAGCTGGTCAGGGACTTCATCTGCTCTGCACTACCCGACTCACTGGACCCTCTACAGTTTGCATACCGCCACAACAGGTCCACTGATGGTGCCATAGCCCTGACACTACACACTGCCCTGTCACACCTGGAGAAGAGAGACGCGTATGTGAGGATGCTGTTTGTAGATTACAGCTCAGCATTCAATACCATCGTTCCCTCGAAGCTGGACAGGAAACTGCAGGATCTAGGACTGAGCAGCTCCCTCTGCAGCTGGATCCTTAGCTTCCTGTCTGACAGACGCCAGGTGGTCAGACTGGGCAGCATCACCTCATCCCCCATCACACTGAACACTGGTGCTCCACAGGGGTGTGTACTGAGCCCTCTCCTGTACTCACTCTACACCTACGACTGCACAGCCACTAACAACTCCAACATCATTGTGAAGTTTGCGGACGACACTACAGTGGTGGGTCTTATCACCAACGGTGATGAGACGGCTTACAGGGAGGAGGTCAGCGCCCTGACCCACTGGTGTCAAGACAACCATCTCACCCTCAACGTCGCAAAGACAAAGGAGTTGATAGTGGACTTCCGGAGGTGCAGAGAAGTACACACCCCCATCACCATCAACGGCGCTGCTGTGGAGAGAGTGAGCAGCTTCCGGTTCCTTGGAGTACATCTGGCTGAGGATCTTACGTGGTCAGTACACACAAACAAAACAGTGAAGAAGGCGCAGCAGCGCCTCTTCTTTCTCAGGAGACTGAAAAGATTCGGCATGAGCCCCCGCATCCTCAGGACCTTCTATCACTGTGCCATTGAGAGCATCCTCACTGGATGCATCACCACCTGGTATGGCAACAGCACCGCCTACAACTGCAAAGCTCTCCAGCGAGTAGTGCGGTGCTCTGAACGGATAATTGGAGGTGAGCTTCCCTCCCTCCAAGACATCTACAGGAAGCGGTGCCTGAGGAAAGCGGGGAGGATCATCAAGGACTCCAGTCACCCCAGCCATAAACTGTTCAGACTGCTTCCATCAGGAAGGAGGTTCTGCAGCATCCGGTCCCGTACCAGCAGACTGAGAGACAGCTTTTTCCATCAGGCCATCAGACTGCTGAACACGTCATAGACACCTCAGCTTCACTACTGGAACTTCAACATTATGCACTCCATACTGTACAGTAATGCCACTGTTTTGCACATGTCTCACTCTGTATATTTTTATATATTTTATTTATTGTTTACTCTATTTAATTTGTAAAATTTGTAAAATATGTGTACACACACACACACACACACACACACACACACACACACACACACACACACACACACACACACACACACACGCGTAGAAAAATATTTAGTATACACATCCAGGAATGCATATACTATTATATATTGTACATATATTTATTAGTTTCAGATGTAGCCATTCTTGTATTTTGCTTGTTTACATTATTGTATTTTGCACAACTCTGTTGCTTGTGAAGCTCGCACACAAGAATTTCACTCACATGTGCTGTACCAATGTACCTGCACATGTGATGTGACAATAAAAATGATTTGATTTGATTTTTGATTTGATCTCTACATATACTTGGCCACAGGGGTCTATTTTTATCTTCCCTTTACGTTTCCTATATAAATTTAACCACTAGGTCAAATCAGACTTAAACATATAATAGAGTTCTGCTACTAAGAGGATGAAAAAGAGCTTCATGTCCTGATACCACCAGCGTGTCATCTATTATGTTCTGTGTTGATGAAATTCAGTAGTGCATGTCCAATAGTTTCCTGCAGCTGAATGACTCCAAATCAGAATTAATTAGTATTACGCCAAGTGGCCCAGCATTCGCAGCATTACCATTCTCTTTTCATCTCTTGAAATATTTAACCAGTACTAGACCAGTTCTTTTAACCTTTAATCTAGAAACAATCATACATCCTTTTATCTCCTCTATGCTGCATTATTGCAGCGCTTGTTATTCAAGCATCAGAAGGTGAAACATCATAATACTATAACTTAACTTGAAAGGCTTCTACAAGCCTTGTAACACGTTTGAAGGGGACTAGCCACATTGCACTAATCCTTGTTGCCCTTCAATGTTATCTAATGCCTTTCACAGCTTGTTTTTACTGACTTGAACGATCAAGCTCCTGCTTTTATGTGTGGGTTCTGCTAATGAGTCCAACTGCTGCTTGAGATTTTCTGGCAGAGCCCTGCTAACAGTTCTGAAATCTTGGCTAAATTAAAGGTGGTCAGGCCTTTTGTTGTTTGCACTGCTCACTTGTGGAGCTCACAGTCTAAGGATCCAAGACACTCAAACACCCTGTAGCAAAGCTCTTGTTAAAAACAACTTTCATCTGAAAGTTCTTTTCTTATTCTGTTTTAAAAAGTGCAAATTTATCGTCACAATCATGCTGCTGACCCCAACTTAAACAAAAGACAGAGGTCTTTGTTCTTCTGTGTGGACAGACATGTGGACAGATTTCTTGTTCATGTTCTCATTTTTAACCTCCTGCATTTTAACTAGGTGTGCCAATCTCAGCTTTTCATATTTCTCTCTCCCACAGCTTTCACTATTTTTTCTTTCCTGGCTCCAGATGTTATCAGTATTTCAGTGCCAGGGCCCCAGAGAGATGACAGTCAATTGAGGAAATGCTTTCTTCGTTTCAGACCCTCATCAAAATGGGAACATTTCAACTCCACCATCAAACACTGGAGGGGAACTCCAGTTTGATTACATTTTAAATCGATATTACACCATTTATGTCACAACCTTACTGTTAAAGTCCCACAAATTTGATAAGTGCATTTTTGTGTTCTGTGACAGGGAAAATTGTTCCACTCACAAGAACAGGGGAATAGTTAATACCTCAAACAGTAGGGGGCAGTATAAGACAAATTCCAAAGGGGATAAAAATACACAATAATGTAGTAACAATACAAGCCACAGGAATATATATATTTGAATAATGTGTTATAGTCCAAGAGCACACATTTGATAGATAACATGTATTATCAGAGATGTTTTTCAAAATCAGTTAATATAAATTCGTTTTTTTTTTTTCAGTTTCTGTGTTTGATATTGTTATATTGGAATACATTTTCAAATTAGTGATGTGCTGTGAAAGCTGTATTATTTGTTTTAAGTCCGACACACCTTTTCAGGCACGACAAACACAAAAGTATTACTTTGATGTGGCAAGAAAGAAACATTACTGTCATTATTGCACAGAAGAAACCAGTGAGTGTCAGATAGGCTGCTTTGTCTAAGGTGGTTAGAAAAAGCAGTCAGTTGGATTCAGTCAAGAGCAAACCAGTGAGCCCTTATTGTATCTCATTAGAGCTCTTTGTAAAATACAATAGAGGACAATGAGTTGGCATGATGGCAATCTGTAGTGCAGATTGTTTGTACCAATTCTGTTCGATCACTAAATCACTCTGAATCACTAAACAATATCAGATACAGAACAACAGCTGAAATTAAAAATGTCCTTAAAAAAGATAACGAAGACTGGTATGTGCCATATAACAACTATAACTATGGCTAAAGCTTGGTGGAAAACATTCCAGATATGAAGAACAATACTTGGTTTACAGTTAATAATTAATGTAGAAAGTTTGCATGAATAATACAGAGAGAAAACACTGTGGGACTAATTATGTGTGTGGGTATGTTTGGATGATGCATCTGTAAACATACACAAGGGTTTGCATACTTCTCTGTGTCTCTGTTTACAGTTGTATACACACTGTATGTTCATGCTGCACATGTGCATGACGCAGCTAACTGGTTAGCTGTTCTGTCGTGTTTGTACGTGACAATTAAGCTGTCCCCACTCCAGACTGTAATTATGGATCACAGCCAGTGTCACGAGGACAACTTTTACTTCATCACTCAGTAAATGTTCTCACCATCACACACACAAAAAATAGTAGGGTTAGGCTAAAATGACCTTTTACTGTTGTTAGTTAGTTAGTTAATCTGCTGGATTGCTAACCTCTTGCTCTCTCTCTCTCTCTCTCACACACACACACACACACACACACACACACACACACACACACACACACACACACACACACACACACACACACACACACACAGCCCTACTGTGTATACAAATGTATTGGAACACTTGGATAGCCTGAAGGACTGCATCTGTCTGTGCAAGCACCCAATTTGCTGAACTTTGAATGAACTAGCACACTGACCGTTCACTATTACCTGATTCACTTGGCTAACAAATAGTTGCCTAGACTATGCAGTACGACCTTATGCTCTACTGCAGGTTTGTGTCCAGCATTCATCCTCTATTTATTTCTGTCTTCCTCTGCTAAATATCCCATTATGCAGCCATTTGATGCTGGGCAGTTGCCCGCTGGAGCTGAAGACAACCAGAGGAGTGTACTACAAAGGGAGATTAATGGCTTATTGAGGTATGTCGGGTTTTCAGTGTCACGAAGGTGGCTCTCTTCTTACCTGGCTCGATCACCATGGTAACTAATGCTGATCTGTATTAAGCTATATTCAGTCTCTCTCTCTCTCTCGATCGATCGATCAATCGATAGATAGATAGATAGATAGATAGATAGATAGATAGATAGATAGATAGATAGATAGATAGATAGATAGATAGATAGATAGATACTACAAACCACATCGGGCTGTGTGCCCTATGCTCACTCACACAAAGGGTTGGAAGGAAGGACTGGTTGACTCTTCCACACAAAACTGACCAAGTGCCTCCCCATGAGCTTTATTCAGACAATATCAGAGAGTGGATGATAAAGACATATAAAGATAGATAGATTTATATGTATGTAAAGGTAACTTGTGAAGTCATGTATTGTTAATGGCATCAAATGAAGCTGTGCTGTGTATGTTGCATTTCCACCTGACAGACTCAGTTCATACTGTGCATACCTAATTAGCTGATCTGATACCACTGAGTAGATCTTAATGTTTAAAAATGTCAACAAGTAAATTTCAGAGCTCAATGTGCAGCTGCTACATTGTAATCAAAATGCACCACTGCTCTGAGTGGTCAAACAAACATACTCCCCTTTACCGCCTTTTCTAATGTACTTTAGTCCCTGGATTTTGAGCTGCTTTGTAGCTCTTTGCATTTGTGTTATGTGCTTTCTGGTTGCGTTTACTGCCACGTTAGTGCTCTAAGGAGTGTGTTTGATTACTTGTTGGATTGAGTTTGGGAATTTCTGTCTTTATGTGTGCATCATTTGGTTATTTCCTGTTTTACTTTGAAGGCTTGTTTTCTTTGATGTAATGTGTCACATGGCTTCCCGTTCATCCCCTCCCATGCCTGTGCACAACTGCTTCCACCTGTGTCTCATTCCTGTGTCTCATTCCCTGATCAGTGCAGCGTGTATAAATAGTCTTGTCTTTATCTTTTGGCTCTTGCCAGACTGTGTGTTAATACACTCTGTTGTGATGATGATATTTTCTTAGTAATTCTCATAGATTTCTTGCTTGTTTTTTGAAATTGAACAGCTCACCTTTTGTTTTACATCACCTGTCTTTGTGTCCTGAGGTTGTGTCCTCGTCAACACAATACAACTGCCAACTTTTAATATCCTTTATATGTCTTTATCATTCACTCTCTGATATTGTCTGAATAAAGCTCATGGGGAGGCACTTGGTCAGTTTTGTGTGGAAGAGTCAACCAGTCCTTCCTTCCAACCCTTTGTGTGAGTGAGCATAGGGCACACAGCCCGATGTGGTTTGTAGTATGTGGTTTTGTCAAACCAGCTAATGGGAAGGGAAAAAAAAGGATGTTTACTTCACTTGTCTGATTAGAGGGAACTAAAACACAACAGGGAGCAATAAAACCCAAAGAATGAGCTAAAAGATGCAGTGCAACTGCTTATATAAGAGCTGCAGGAGGATGATGATGTTTAGTTGGGACATCTCTAGAAAGAACCTCACTTGCTAAGACAATTGATAATAAAGTCTTTAAAAAATGCTTTGAACTATCTGTGTCACAGATCTCACGAAACTAGTTTCCCCAAAAACTTCAAATAACTGATATGCATAAGCTGGAGATTTTTTTTTCCCAAGGTCAATATTCTTTGTCTTTCTGCGAGTCATGGGACGATTCATAAACATTTATTCATTGTATTCAGACCACGCTGCATATGAAGTATAATGCTCACAAAGGCAGAAGGACTTGATTGCAGGAGGAGATTGATTTTTAGTGATTCAGTGACCCTCATGGCTCTATCAGATGTTATGAGTGGAAGAAAATAGATTTTGTACTGTGCTTCAACATCTCACACCAGCCCAGCTAACATCGCACACTGTAAGACATTTGTTTTGGTCTTTAAATGAACGCATAGCAGTTTTTTCATGTTTCAAAATGAAAACACTCCCCGTTTTCATTTATTATTGTCATGAAATTAATATAAACAAGGTCTGGGTTTGATGGGAACTCCTCCAGTGATGCACTGTAAATCGAACTGACAAGAAATAGATGAGACGGTGCTGCGCTGACCTCTAAAATGTCATAGATACACAGAATGTACTTTATCAGACCACTTGTGGGACAATAGAAATGCCTTCTTCCAATAAAATAAATAATGGACTCGGGGGGTGGAGACAGAAAACATACTGTACAGTGAGGTCTGTAAGCACCGTCAGTTCGTCCTTTCATTTTCTTCTTTCTCTACCCACTCTTTTTTTTTAAACTTTATTTTGTTTTCTCATTATCTTCTTCTGTCTGCTGGCCCTCTGATATATAGGACTCTACAGCACAGTCACCCCCCCCCAATCTCTTTGTGTGTCCTAAGTTTCTTGTCACCGGGAAGTTGTGGTGCTGTGTGGGCGTCCACGGTTTGAGGCAACTGCAGCTCTCTTTCATCCTAATGGCACTGCTGCTTTCCTCTCTCTCCTCTGTCTTTGTTGCAGCGTATCACATCATCTCACATTAGAAAAGACCAGAGAGCTGAAAACTCATTTGCCTTTTTGTCGTTACTTAACTGAATACCTTCCCTCTGGTTTTCATCTCAAAGATCCTGCACTCTTTACCTACACTTCCTCTGTCCGTCTGCTTGCTCTCTGCCCAGCTGTTATCTGTCCATTCTGCTTGTTATCAAGCTTGCCTTCTGGTTGCCTGTTTCCCCTCTGTGTCTCTCCCTGAACCACCTGCTGACCCTGTCATTCTGGGTTTCATGCCAGCTGCGTTTCCGATTGCTGCAAGGGAGAAATTGCTGTTCTATAAAAAGAAAAAATGATTGAGAGCGGTGGTGGTCATCCTGTGGCCCCCCTGAGTCAAAATACAACACATTTTAATTCATTCATTAGGTTTATTATATTACCTTAAACTGGCTTTTTATTGATTCGTTATAAAAAGATTCACCTTTTACTTCACAGTTTACGTCCTGCACGACGGTACAGTTTTACTATTGTTAAATGTTTATTTTCAGTAACACATGTAACAAACTATTTTCCCCCTTATGCATATCTTCACAACAAACAGCCCGTGTATAGATGTTTGCTAGCTATACCAGGCTTAGCTACATAGCTCACTGTAGACTTTTAGAATCTGTCCTTTCTGTTTATTTACAGAGAAGAGAAAATCACAGGCCACACAGAAGAGGGTTAATGTGGGGGAGATCCAGAGGTCAGAGGGCAGTCCAAACATCCAATCCTCACGACCCACGCACACTCTCACGGTTTGAGGGGAAACTCTCTAGCTCACCTCACTCCAGGGACACAACGAAGGGGACAACAACCTGAACAGAAGGAAGGCAAACAATCACCGAGGGAAGCCACGAGGAAACACACGACAAGTCAACCAGAGATTGAGCCGGGGTCTCGCTAACGGCGTAGGTTAATGTTCCAGCCATGAACAGCTGTCTCTCTGTGCCTTAGAACGGCTGTGATTGTTCCTCCACCTGCAGGTGGAGGAACAATCACAGCCGAGTAGGGCAGAGACTCAAGAAGAGTCCAGCCCACGATCAACACTGCACATACACACAAAAACAAAGGGAGAGAGAGAGAAAGAGAGAAACAAGGAGAATCCAGGAGAACCAGAGCCATGAGACAGAGAAGCTTTAACCCTCTCAAATTAAACTTTTTGTTGCTAATGCACAACCAAGTCCTGCAGTGGTACTTCTGAGTAAAACAAAACTCATAAAATATGTATGTGGGGTAATCAGGTTGTTAGTTTTTAACTGTTGCAAATCGGCAACGCCTGCCTCGAGAGGGTTAAAGACTGGATGGTGCTACTGCCGTTTACCAGATGGTTAATGCCTATATAGTGTGATTAGGGCTTCTTTGTGACGGTTCTTGTAGTCTTTGTTCAGTCTCCTTTGTAGTTGATCATTGTGTAAACCTGTTTTCCTGGATTCCTGCTTTTATGAGGAGTTTTGCTATCACCACCAGTCACTGTTGCCTGAACCGGTCAGTTGCTCTTGGGACCTGCAAAGGAAAGGACTTCCCCTTCTCCACCTGCCTGTTCACTTCTCACTGCTGCTCACCCATTCATCTTGGACTGCAAGATCCTATTGAACTCACCTTGGCCTCTCTGGCAGCGCTCCTGGTTATATTTGAAAGGTTATCTTCTCTAGCTGCTTATCTGCTCTCCTTTATTTCATTCCTGCTCTCAGTAAACAGTCGACACTCTGGTTTCTGAGTCCAGTTTGAGCTGATCCTGTTTACATATTTTGTTTTTCTATGCTTTTTGCATTAGTGACGAGTTAAGAGTGTTTGTGTATAGTGACCTAGTAATCTGTACCATCAATAAGCGTGGTCTCCAACAATATGTGTTTTCAACATGATTGAGGGCTGTAAATGACAAAAAGCTAAAGATATGAAATGTCACTGTGCAGTACAAGACGCTCAGATGGACAGACAAGTACGCTATAAGGCCCAAAGTGTGAAGCAAACAGAAAAATATTTTCTTTGAACATCCAGTTTGCATGTAGATCTAATCATCAATTGCAAAGTGGTTTCAAAAAAGTCCCATTGTGTCTGTTTCTGCATTCATATCAGGTGTGTGCAATCAGGAAAAGATTGTTCTGAATTACACTTAAATACTGACAAGACTGCACAGACATACACACACACACACGTGTGCAGCATTACAATCCACAAGAAGCCCATCTTTGATTGCTGCCTTTTTTTTGTCTTGTTATTATAATTCATTTAAGCGGGAACCCGACAAGATTCGAGGCTTCATTAGGCAAAGCCTTCCTGTTTTCCATCAGAATGTAATTGAATGTACACAGATATCCGCCTGTAACATAACCTCTGAGGGTCTCCGTTACCACTTCCTTTAATAAAATCTGACAATTCATTATGTTTGATGAATGGCTCGTTGGAATATTTTCCGCGCGGCAATTAAATAAATGTGAGCAGTGAGGTGTGACATCATGAATTGTATAGATTTAACCAAACATTGGAGACATATTGAAGCAAATACATTTTCTACACTGTGTAAAATGGCTTTCATTTAGAGCAGAACAGTTTTGTAAGACTTGCATTATAATGCATGTTGATGACAAATATTAGCTCAACAGAGATTAATACTTAGATAATATGAGGTAAACTGTTTCATGCAGCATGTGCAATGTGCATGATCACAGGGGTGTCTCGTTTACCTGGAGGAAAAGTTGTTCTAATTTTTAAGATGACTGGAAATTGTTTCCTTTAGGACCGGGACCGCGTGAACAGTGTGAACTTTTCATCTCCCAAATGGGAGATCACAGCAACAACAGGTATGAAACAAAAAAATTCAAAGAAAGAAGTAGTTTAGGTATTCACTTGAGATTACGCTTTAGCTTTGCAAATATTTGACCAAAATTTGGAACATGTGAATCAAAGACCTGACTTTCCTGAGTCAGCAGAAGGCAAAAAATATCATTAATTAAGAAAAGCCCGTGCAGCGATGGATGATACAAGGATTCTGTGCTTTGTAGAGCACTTTGTACTTTTCTTTTTTAGCTTTTTTCTTTAGGCCTGTTATTCTACTAAACTATTTAATCCTTGTTACATGTGCAAATTATTCCACCTGTCTCTCCGTACACACACAAACACACAATAAACACCAGCATCTTTGCAAACACAGGTAAATTAAACTCCAATTTAAAATAATAATACTGAAAAACTTACAGAAAAGACAGAATTTTGAACTTTTTTTCTTAGTGTGTTTTCTCTCATTTTAAGAAGATGATGCATTTGTAGCTGTGCCTCAGACACAGTTTTGTCAAAGAGGTTGGGTATATCTGTGCATCAGGTGTTGGCTACAAATAGAGGTGTTGACATGAAACTATGACGAGGCAAATTAAATGCAATAGTAAAACCCCAAGAAAAACCTTGGAAGAAATTTCATTTCTTAAGGCTCCATGTTGGAAATGCCCGACTTTATATTTAATGTTTATAGCCTGGTACCAAAAATGGCTTTGGTCTCTTTAGTTTTTCCTTCCTTTGAAACAACTTTACAACATTTTTATGTTTGTCTTTATTGTCATCGAGTCGTTTCAAAAACCCTGGCTCCAGAAGTTGCTCCCTGGCAGAAACTGACACGTCCCGTCCTCGGCTTCCAAACATTTGCTAGTTTTATGTGTGTTTTTTTTTTTTGTTTTTTATATAACTTCAGCTTTTTGGGATAGTTCTTCTGACAAATAATATAAAAAAAAAAAACACATCTTCAATTGTGAATTACAGCTGGACTTCCTGTTCTCAGGACCGTGGCGGGAACACTCTCTTAAGTCCTATGTTTCACTTACTTACCTCCTAAGCTGGGCACAATGCTTCGCATTTGAATTTGATGAAGGCTTAGAGTTATGCATTATTAGTGGCTGTTTTGAAGCAATGTTGCATGCTGTTTTGTCTTGTTAAACTCTCCATTGTACTGAAAGACACTGCAGGGAGCTCACTGTCCACTGTCTCCGGTACATACATTTACAAGGCCAGGTTTATGAAGTCTAAAATTAGCATCCAAAGTTAACATTAAGCCCGAGTCGTAGTGACGACTCCAAGTCTGCCTTCTTTTCTAAATATGGTTTTGAGTCTGCCCCTGCCATGTTGTTGGGAATCTAACTGCTCTCACATTAACACCTACTGTGCAGCCAATTTGTAACACACATCTTTGGCCTGTAACAGCCATAGCGCCTGGGAAAAACTCATATATCGGCCTCCAGCCATCCAGCACATCAAACTTTGAATCTCTGCCACACTGCATAGCTGTGATGCTAAAGCTTGTGCACCTCTCTGATTTTTTTTTAAAGAACTTGGTAGCCACACATCCATTTTACTTAATAATTGATAGTTAAAAGGTTCATGGAGCATTTTAAAAGTAGCCTCATGCAATACTTCTCCAGGTTTTCAGGAGGCTTTTCAAAGTTTTTCTTTGGACATTTCTTTGGCTGCTTTTTTCACTAATCCAGTCCAGTCCTTGTACCTGGCCATTTTCAGAGGACTGCTTTTGTTCGTTAAGCTTTTAACATTGACTTATGAATCATTCAAGCATAAAAATGGCATTCAACTCCAGGGATAAACCCATTTTTTTGTATACAGATAACAGACAACGTTTTGCAGCAACTTCACAAAAACACATAACATTAACTCGACAAGTGGAGGACAAAAGAAGAACTATCGGGCAAAAATCAGCAATTGAGTGTCATGTCCTTAAGAAGCCGGAAAACGAAATCAGCAAAAACCCATTGCAGGACCTGAAAGCCATCATCAGTTTGTATGTAGGAGGTAAGAAGAGAGGTACAAACAGGGAGCAGGGGCAGCTATCTGGCTCTGTCACGGTTTGGTGCTGTTTCAGCCAGTGGTGTTGATCTTAAGAAAATTGATGGGATTATGAAAACAGGAAGTACTATCAGATTTGATCTATGATGCAGCACCTTCTGGAAAGTTTCTGATTGATAACAACTACATTTTTTTGCATGACACTGTTGCATAGAAAAGCACACAAAAGAAGTGTATCAGGCAGGGATTGGTCTCCCCAGAGCCCGGCTCTCAACACTGTTATTCCATTTTCTGTCCTCTCTGTCGATAGAGAACAGAACAAAAGGTAGTCAACATCTGAAGAAGAGCTTTGAAGGTCCTTCATAAAGCCTGGAGAGTTATTTTGAAGTCTATCTAAAGAATTTATAAGAGAGGTTGCCTTAAACACTTGAGGCTGTAATGAAGAATAAAGGTGGTCATACCTAATATTGACCTTCAAGCTCCTCAGAATGTGCAATGTATATTATACTTACATACTCCATTTTCATGTATGTTTGTAGAAATATTAATAAATCTCTGCCCCTATTTCCATTTTTATAGCATTATCTTTCTTAATTTATATATACTAACTTATTGGAAGTTACAAGTTTACTTTTTAATGCACAGGTACGATGCACAATCTGTACTATTTCTAAATATTCTTAATTATTTAAACATCTTCCAGTACCCTGCTCTGTCTGCACATTACAACCTGGGTTTGCCATTTTTATTTGTACTTTAATTAATAAAAACTGTACAGTACTCTGTTTTTGTAACTATGTAAATATTTTTTCTGTGTCTGTTTCTGTTCTGTGTCCTGTTCTGTTTGTATATGTGCTTTTTTCTTTGCTACTGTTACAACCAAATTTCCCCTTGTGGGAGAATTAAAGGATTATTCTATTCTATTCATTATATGTGTGTGTCCATTTATAAGACTCATGGAAAAACAAAACTATAAAGAACTTTTGCTCCTTTATTTCCCCGAGGGGTCGCCACAGCAGATGCATCTGCACGTTTGATCAGTTGCTGATTTTACTAATACCGCTCTTCTATTAATCCACACTTGGAACTGGCAGTATACTCGCTTGTGCACCCCTAGAGGGTGGGTTTATAAGCCCTGCAACACTCAAACCAGAGATCTGGTTTGTAGGTGAGTGTGTTAACCAGCACACCGTGGAGCCATTACCACCATGGACAAATAATGATCATAAATATAGCTAACAGAATACAGCCCTTTACTTTGTGTAAACAGTTGCTTTGCAGGCTTTTGTGATCTTATACTACAAGTGTTTTTATAGAAATGTATTTATTTTTTTGCATATCCTCCAGCAAACTGGAGAATACAAAACAGATAAAGCGCTAAACCTCTGCATGCTCATTTCACTCGTGTGCCCCCCATGGAGGCCTGCCCTGGACCACGTCCATGTAAACAAGACTGTAAACTGTGTGTGCTTGTATATGTATCTTTGTGGGAACCACTCTGAATATGAGGCACTGTGACTGGGCACATTTTGCTCTTTTATAACAACCAAAGGCTGTTTGAAGGGCTTAGACTTGGTTTTAAGTTTAAGGCTGGAATCAGGTTCACATAAGGGTGAGTTTAGACATTCAACTGTAATAAAGTTTCAGGGCTAGTTAATGCATAATGTCACTGCCAGTCCTCACACAGATAGCAGTGCAAATGTGTGTTATGAAAAAGAACAGGTGCTTCCTCTTTTTGCAGTTTTTCTCCACTGACCTTAAGAAACTGACTCACACACACACACACACACACACACACACACACACACACACACACACACACACACACACACACACACACACACACACACACACACGCACACCCTATGTCCAGATTCTTTTCCCCTTTATTTTTAGCTGCTTGGCTCCTGGCTCCCTCCATTGTTTAGTATTATCTCACTTATTCAAACTCTTTTTAAAGGCTTCGAAAAAGCCTAAAAAAAAGCTGAAATGATCGCAGTCGACGTTCCCTATCCCTGGGTCGCATGCTATTTTAACAACAATAAACAATGTCGTGTTCCCCTCCTGTGACCAATGCAAAAGTCTGAATAGAGATACTGATTGTGTTGTGTTTTCCCGCTGTGCTAATTGAAGAATCAGTGCAATTGGGGACAATGGCTGGCGTCTCAGGGTGTTCAGGACAAACAGGAATGATTTCTTTTAAAGTGCAATCAGAAGAAAACACTTTAGAAACTCTGACATACCTCAGGTAAAGGTTTTGAGTAAATGCTGATTGTGAGATCAGGCTTTGCATAAATGATGTGAATGCCCCAAGCAGCCCTCTGAAAAGACTGTAAACAGATTTTTAATATGCCAACTCAATCTGCAGACTGAAATTAACGAGTTCAAGTTTAGTGGAAAAAGCTACAGACTCTACGGAGACTACAGACGCAGATTTCTCAGGCATCACTCTTGACACAGTCAGCAGGAGTTTCCACAGGATGGGTGTCTCGGTGCTGGCACGTGCAGCACAGCCCTATTTGGGAAGCCTGTTAATAACTTTGCAGTCAGTCCAGAACTTCCCAAAAAGCTCCTTCAGCCAACACAGAGATGTTTGCTCTCTTTATAGACGAAGACAGGAAGACAAGTCTGAGTTGCAGGAGTCTAATATTAAAGGAAACAGGAACACATCTTTGTAAGACTCCAGGTGGTGCTGGCATGTTAATGAGTTTACAATCTGGAGAATGATAAACTCTACTGCTAACAAAGTTCACAGACTGACACATATCCTCTATATGAAGGAAGAGGAAACTTTTAAGTGGTAGCAAATAATTTATGACCTCTATAGGACAAGGAGGAATTAAGAGAACCAGGAATCTCCTAATCGAAGGAAATAAAAAAAAATTAGATAGTTAGTTTTACATTTTTGGTGAAGTAAAAGTGTACAAATAAATCTTCCAGACCTACAGAGGAGATTATGACAATATTTTTGTCACTGGCTACCTTCTGTTCTGCTGTGTCAGCAGTGAGTAAGTGAGGGCTTGTTGACAATTTTATGTGCTTTGTGTTTAAAACATCTGTGATCAGCAACAACTGCCCATGGTTTACATCTTTGTTTTATCGCTTCCTGTTTCATTTTGAAATCAGTGTTTCTGTCACGTCACTTCCAGCCTTTTCCCCACCCTCTCTTGTTTGGACTACAGAAAGTGCTGCAGCTTTCCATCACATTTTCATGATCCTTGTATTTTCCAGTTTTCTATTTTTTATATACACATGTTTCCAAGTGTTCTCTTCATGCATGACTTTCTCGCACTTTCATGGACTTTGACTTTTGCCTGGCCCTCACTTGTTTGTCTGCCACGTTGCCAGCCTGCCGACCCGTGCATGACCTCGGCCTTTTCTTACAGCTTTGTGTTTGAGACTTTATTCTGCTTTCCTGCATCTTATGTTTCGGTTTCCTCCTGCAAGTGTGAAAAGTTGCTTCTGGAGATATAAAAATAAATAAATACCGAAAAATGTAACCATAGAGAGTTTTAAAGCTTTTGAAGCACCAAATAATACGTGTAATCCTGAGGGAACCCCTGAGTTAAGTGCCTCATATTCATATTATTCACTGTTTTTTTTCCATGTTGGTACTCCAGATGATGATGATGATCTTACTGCTCTAAAAATGAATCCACAGCAACCTAAATGATATTCAATCTCCATTTAATGACTGAGCAACCTCATTAAACCAAAGAAACTCACAGCAGTGAAATTAGTACTCGCTGCACTTCTAAGAGCTCCAGAGACTCCGATCAAGTTTCCATTAATCTAACTTTTTCTAATCTTGCTCACAGACGGCAAAAGTCAAATAATTATTTCTTCATACATTCTTTCTATTCAAGCTCACCTTAAAAAGCTTATCTACACAATTAGAGACCCTGAAGTGTTGATTTCATTTAACAATGTAGTTTGATGACTGAATAATATTCTGTTAACTGCATTTGACTAATTTGGAACTGATGATTGGACTAGCTGAAAAGTGAATCGCTGATGTTGATCTAATCCATTCTTGTAAAACATGCACTTCTATATGTACTTCTATGTACTATAAATACCTCGGAGTATACATTGACAATAAACTGGACTAAAAACACACACAAACACACAAATGCTCAGGATTTTCTACGAGTCTGTTGTGGCCAGTGCAATCCTCTATGCCGTTGCATGCTGGGGGAGCAGGCTGAGGGTCGCAGATGCCGACAGACTCAATAAACTGATCCGTGAGGCCAGTAATGTTGTGGGGATGGAGCTGGACTCCCTTAAGGTGGTGTCTGAGAGGTGGATGTTGTCCAAGATAAAGACAATGTTGGATAATACCTCCCATCGTCTGTGTGTGTCTGTGTGTGTCTGCCATGTGATTAGAAAACTAATAGCTCTGCCCTCACAAGACAGGGTGAATCGGCAAAGACAGGCGAGGACTTGGTCTTTAAAGGCATATTTGAATATGTCCATTTCGATTAAAAATTTAAGAGGCAATACTGAAGAAAGTGCTCTTACAGCACATACATCAGCACTCCATATGCTTCAAACCCTTCTTCTGAGTGAGGTGGCAGAAGTGCAGGAAACGGATGGAGGTGGTGCTGCCAATCAACATGTCAGAATAATTATAACCTTGTCTGAAGCTCTCATAAAGGCTCTGACCCTCTGCCCCCGCAATAATGGATAACTTTAGAAAGTCCCTCCTTATTAGGCTTTTTGATGAGTCTTTTTGGATGAACTGAGGTCGTTTTTTGTCTGTATCTGTTGTGACAAAACGATTAATTATTATATAGATATAAGTATATCAAGTCCTTTGTGTGATGATAATTATATTTAATCACAGCTAAATCTTTAAGTTAGTGTTGAATCTTCATCAGGCCCAGTCTTCTGTCTCTGAAACTCTTGAGCCAATTCTTCTGTTAGTCTTTGACTTGTTTTATTCCATATCTGTGAAAGTGGTTGAAAGTCAGTGTGTTGCTACTGCTTCTGAACTTTTCTCACCAAACTCTTTCTCTGCCTGCTGCCTTGGAAAAAGATGTGCTCCTTGGACTTGGTCAGTGGTTAATTTATCTTTTCTGCTAACCTTGAAAAGCTTTTGCAGATAAATCATAGTAGAGCAGTGATAAATAAATATATATGTGTGTCCCTCTGAAAATCTAAAGTGGCCCCTGCAGACCTCAGCTTAAAAGTGCAAGCTGCAGATAGATTTGAAGACAGAGGTGGAGGCAAGTCGACTGAAGATAGATTTCTGATTCAAGGACGAAACTTTCCTCATGTGGTAAATGTGGAGGGTAGAGTACAAGTATATCTTTTTAGAACAAAAAACACTTGATGTGTAGCTACATATCTAAGAAATTCAGGATCTCAGCCAATTATAAACAACGGTTTTCTACAGTGTGAAAACACACAAGACATTCCTCAGCATGGGGAAAGGTCAGCTGCCTTTTCATAGCAGTTTAAATAAACCTGACAGCAACTGTGGCAGCGGGAGTTACCCAGCCTTTATTCTGCAAGAAGTGATGGATGATGAACAATTTGTAATAGGAACGACACAACCAAGGCAAAGAATAGCTTTATAAGATCCAGGGAGAAAGGTTCAAATCTCTCTCTGCCAAGTCAAAAGCAAGCAAGCAACCAAATATTCCTGAAATGGGCAAAAATGTTTCACAAATTTCTGAATTAATCCATGCATTATCATGCATTACACATTAAGTACATAGCATTTAGTTCCTGTTGTGGCTAAACCAACTCTCTAATATATTACTAATTTAATTGCATGGCTGCTGATCAATGCACAGTAATGTAGGATGTTGTTTTAACAGGAAGAAGGGTATGTGGGGATATCGTACAGGCAATCTTACAAATTCTCACCAGATTACTGTTGATGTATTTTCATATATTTGGGGAAATGCATTTTCTTTTTGTCTGAGTCTGATGAAAGGATCAGTATTACATTTCAAGCCTGACATTTCTAATAGCTTTTACTGTCTTCCCTGAGCTCAAACACAGTCTGTCTGTCTTCCCTCTTTGTGTAGACCACAAAGGTACATTGTCTGCTGCTTTGATGGTGTTTGCAGCGCTGATGTACAGAGTTAGGAGCTGCTGTTCCAGTGAGCCCACCAGCCTCTTCACTAGCTGCTTTCTGAATTCTTTATGAGGTTCTTTCCAAAGTAAAAATATAAATATAAAAAACAGAGAATATGCTACAGGTTTTAAACCTTCTACATCAGCAGGTAGGCAGCAAGCGTATATGCTTTTGGCAACTGAACTCTGACCTAGGGTCCTGACCACAGCTGACATGTAGAAAAACTATACAACCTCGTCAAATCCCTACATTTTCCCACAGACTTTGATTGGAAATCAAAAGAAAAAATGATTTTGACTTTCGCTGAATCTGCTGTCTGCATGATACTCAACATTTTCTATGACTGAAGTGAAGCTTTTCTAGACAGATCAGTGGAATATGAAGGAAATTGGAGAGTGTGGCAGAGATGTGGAAATGATGTGCTGCGTTCTGCAATTTTTAGCAAATGTGCTGACAGATTTCTGATTGGATTATATGAGTGCTGAGCAACTGTGAATAGATGGCAGCGATCAGAAGCTGAAGAGAACAGAGGAGGAAGATGAGTTTGCTTTATGCATCATTGTCAGGGTCATAATCTCTGTGGGCAATAACAGTAGTTTATATGTACGCAGTGCTGAGGATGGATTTCTATAAGCTGGGGATGAACACATACTGATGCTACACTATAACAATAACAGTTAAACCAATGCAGTTGTAACTTTTTGACTCAGTTTGCAACAGTACGTGAATTTTCTTACAAATTCAAAGGTACAACCCAGGAGATATTTTGTGCAGAGGTCAACTCTGACAACAGCAAACAATCATGACAGTTGTGACCTTTAACCTGGGGGAATAAACTGCTTCACCAAAGATGCTTGGTCAAATTATCTACACTGCTTCCATGGAGACCTGTTGTAATCATGTCATCGCATTTTTAACAACAACAATGTTCCTCACTGTGAACCAACTATTCCATATACGTCAGTATATCTCAGTGCAGAACTTTGCAAGTATTAAATCACTCTTTATTTCTTTATATTTTGCTAGTAAAATGTAAGATAGGTTTAGCAATTTATTGAAAGTCAATATTTGGTCTGACCACCTTTATTTTTCAACACATCCTGAACTCTCTTAGGCAAGCTTTCTTGTTTAAGTCGTCTTGAGGAATAGTTCTCCAGGCCTCTCCCTTGGACTTTGGCTCTTTTGTTATGTTTTCTCCTGAGATGATCCCACACTATGTCAATAATGTCGCAGTCCGAGCTCTGGGGAGACCAATCCATGACTGATTCCATTGTGTGTCTTTCTTTGACTTTCAGACACTGATCATTTGCTGTGAGGTTTTTTTGTTTGTTTGTTTTGTTTTTTTTTAGATCTGCCACTTCTTCTGTCCTCCTCTTGTCCCATTTACCTCAAAAATTTTAAGGGCACAATGCGCACATCATGCAACAATATGGCTGGTTTTCAACTAGCTCTTCTGGAATCACCTTGTTGGTATAAAAATACTATTATATGCCCATCAATCTGTGTTATTTTTGGCATTTTCAAAAACTGGCTCTGTGAAGCAACCTATTTAAAAATTATTGGGGGAGGGGGTACTAAAGGCTTCTTCACAGTACTGTATATATATATATATATACATATACACACACACACTTCGTGTCTTCTTCTACATGTCTTCTTCGGCCCATTGCTGAGAAATGCCAGACACAAGATTATCAGAGATCTTGCATAACCTGGAAGCTCTCTTGCAAGTGAGACCTAAGCCACTTCACACCTGCCCTTTGTTGTCATGAAATATAGAAGGTTTTTTAATTCACTGTAAAACTTTTGGAAAATAAAATATTAAGAGTTTTTCTGTACTTATGAATTGAAAAGGAACCACAGAATATGAGTAAGCAATATTTGATTACTGTGTACACATATGGATCAACACTTTATCATTTTTACACAGGCTAAAATATGAATAATGCTACTTTAATCTCTTGAAAATACATTTAGCTTTAAATTAATTGACTGGAGATGCCTTAAATGTACAAGGAATTTCAAGGTGATGTGGTTGCATCACCCAATCCACTCAAACTGTCAAGAAACAGGGGAAGGATAATGGATCAGTATCGATCGCTATGTTATTGGACTGTCTTTGCCCCAAACTCTGTATGTGTCAGCTGAAAACACTTAAATTACTGATTATTTGTCACGGTGGACGAAGAAATCGACTTTTCCCAGGAAGCTAATCAATGATCCCGGCTGCAATTAAATCCAAAGGCATCTGAAAAATAACAGGGAAACATGGTGAACAGTGGAAGTTTGTTATAAAAATCTAAGTTCAAAGCACACAGAAGTTCATTCAGGAAATAGAGCTGGTTATAAGGATAGTTTTATTGTTTCTATTTGACACTTTGTTCTGAGCTGAGACACTGGGTTTGAAACCACTCAATAGATTTTTCTTTTCTTCTTAAAATCACAATCTTGAAAATTGGAAATGACAAGTAAGCCCTATTGTGTGACTGCAGTCCAGACCGCGGGAAAACTGTCATCACTCACAGACAATAGAAGAGGAAGCTATTGACTTGCTGAGTCAATGGTAAACAACCGGAGCTGGAAAGATTTGATAAAAATCAAATACTGACAGGGCTTCCCTGCTCGAGACACACTTACTTCATGACTATATATATGATTTGCTTACCCTAAACGTAATTAAACCTAAACTAACCTTCACTGTAATTCATGTTTTATTAATACATTTTATTTAATGCTTTGAGGATCTGTGCTTTCCATAAAACGTATCACAAATTTCCATAAAACAACTGTATAAAGAGATGTGTAATATGAGTACAAGCTATGATAAATCAGTGTAAAGATATTGTAGCACTAACCTAAATCAAACGTTACCTCTTTCTTTACGACAACTTTTCAGGTAATCATTAAAAATATACTTTTAATCATAGAAAAATGAAGTTACATGCCATTCTGCCACTGAACTCAAGACCTGTGGCTCCTTGAATTCTAGAGTGTATCTATAAGAATGTTAAAATTGTTATTCTTATAATATTCAGACTACAACATGTGCAAGCTGCACAACACATGCATGTATACAAACTGCTGATGTAGTCAACATGCAGCCCCCACTGTGTAATAAAAAAGCATCATGATATCTTCATTCTGTTTAGTTTAGTGCATTTGTATTTGCTGCTGCTATAAAAATGGATTTGATTGCTGATGCAGAAGTTGCATTAATAATGCATGGATGTTGTTGGACAGTAATATAATATAATTTTATCCATCCATATTTTTGCGCAATTACAAGTCAGCATTGACATTCAGGTATTTGAAGTTTGGCTTTGGGAGGATAACAATTTAAATGTATATACATTTTGTTACAAAAAAAACTGCTGATTCTACTTTGATAGGGAACAGAGCTCTGCTGTTTGGAGGCATGCTGTGGGAACAATAATGCCCTCAGTTAAACTCAAGATAATGTTAACAACAAATACTTCAGTTAAAAGAAGATTAGGTGCGACAGAAAGAAAGAAGGGTCTGTGGTTGAGGCGGGTTGTAAAGTGGCATGCACTGCACTGCACATCAGGAAGGATCTTAATCTTTATCTTAAATAGCACACCCCTAATATCAAATTTTGTCCAAATTTGAAAGCATATCAGATGAATCATGGGCTATTACCAGCTGATCTACTGGGACTGCTGGCTAAGTTTCCAGCATGGCCAGCCTGAGCTAACACTGTGCTGGATTTAATGTTAATGTTAGGCATTAGATTTAACAGGCAAAACACAGAGAGACTTTTAATGAGGTATTATGGTCTAAAAATTATGATAATGCGCCTGTCTCTAGCAGTTTTTAAAGGAGCATTTATTTTAAATGTCAGAGTACGTCTAGCAGTTACGTAAGTGGAATATAAAATTGCCCCGGGCACCCACTTAAAGGTATTTAATAGACTACTTGCACTAGGGCATGTGACGTATTTCCGTTTCCAAATAGTACCGCTTGTGCGTTTCCGGTACGTTTGCTTATCTATCGGTAGCTATGCTAATGTCGCTTCAGAATGAGTATAAAAAGGAAAGTATTTAAAACAGAACATTTTCAAAAACAGGAGAAGAAATACTCCGAGCATTGCTGTGTCCCACTTTGTTCAGCTTCAGCCAAATTTAACGGCATACTAAGTTTTCATGCCTTTCCGACCCATTCCGACTTGAGAAGACAATGGCTGTTAAACATACGCCGGGATCATTTCACGATTACCTCTCACACCAGGGTCTGCTGCAGACACTTTGCCAGTGATCAACTCATAGAGCCAACAACCCTCGATGGTCGAAGGAGGCTTATTAAAGGTGCTGTACCAACACTTTTTGAGTGGAATGGCTATAAAGTTGAACCACCGCGGCGTAGTGTTTGGGAGAGAACGGAGCGATGCCCTGAACTAGTTCCTCCTGACGATCAAGAAGAGCACAGTCTTACAAGAGATCATGACTACTGCTCAGTCCCTGAGCCGTCTGCATTGGACATATCTGCATCAGCTGCAGAAGACCTGTCCGAAGACGTGGAGACTCTGAGGAAGGAAATACAGGAGTTACGTGTCCAGCGAGAATTTGGGTTACAGCGTTTTGCTGGCTCCGACAGTGACATCCGATTCTATACCAGGTACACCTAAGTTCTATTCAAGCTAACTGTTTAAAATATACCAAGGTCACCATCAGTTAAATTTCGAAAGTTTTTCCAGTCTTAATGAAAACAAAATAGATATTTACTTTTTCTCTGCTGATTGTATGTTTTATGTAGATGCTTTAGTATTTAAACGATATCCTAATGCTACAGGTAAAATACAACACCAAATACTCTTAATCAGACTATTTTATACAGCATACCATTAGCATATTTGTCACAGATCACATTATTTTTATGTCAGTGTGTAATGTTAATTAATGATGGACACGATGTATGTCTCTCTCGTGAATAGATTTCCAAGCTATGATCATTTGATGGCATTCTGGGTTTTGATTGAGCCTTGCATCTATAAAATGATCCGGGTTTCAAGAGCCAAGTCAGCTGCCAATCGGAACGAAGAAGTGTTGACACCTGCACGCACATCAACAGTAGGTTATGGGTTTGTTGGTAGTTAGAACTAGAGGTGTAATGTTATTGTATTTATGTACAATAACATTACATTATGTACAGTAGCATACATACACAGGTGTATGTATGCTAGACTCAGTATCCTTTACATACATACACCTGTGCACTACAGCACCTCATTGTTTACCCCATGGTACAGTATGGTATGCCTAACCATTACAAAACATTTAGCCAAGAAAAGAATAATTTTACTAGTTCATAGCTTAAGGAGTAACATTTTCCCTTTTGTTTTCACCTTCCAGAGGCAGCTGCTACAGCCAATTGATGAGTTTTTTCTTTTCCTGGTTTTCCTGTCAGTTGGTTTGAAGGAGAGGGACCTGGCACACCGATTTAACATACACCAGTCCACAGTGAGCCGCATTATTGCAACATGGACAAATTTTCTTGCCACTGCACTGGGGTCTCAGTGCATCTGGCTTACACGTGAAGAAGTGCAAGCTTACCTCCCTGAGGAATTCAAAGATTTCTCAGACACCCAGATGATCCTTGACTGTACAGAGCTGAGGTGTCAGACACCATCCTCACCACTTCTCCAAAGTGAAATGTACTCTTCGTACAAATCCCACTGTACGATGAAAGCCCTGGTTGGCATAGCTCCACATGGTCCAGTGACATTCATCTCTAATCTGTATGCTGGTTCGGTTAGTGACAAGGAACTATTCAAACAATCAGGCATTGCTGAGAAGTTGACTGAAGACATGGCAGTGATGGTAGATAAGGGCTTCCTAATCACTGATTGTTGTAAATGCAAAGTGTACTGCCCACCTTTTCTATCTAAGCAGAAGCAGATGCCAGCATACCAGGTTAAGGAGACGCAGGCCATAGCCAGACTCAGGGTACATGTGGAGCGAGTCATTAGGAGGATCAAACAGAACAAACTTTTTGATAGCATCATTACCATGTCACATGTTTATAATATCAACCAACTGTTTGCAGTGGCATGTATGCTGTCAAATTACCAGAACACAGCATTAGTTAAAAAATGGGTTAAGTGAGACAAGATGGATTTTTCCCAAGACACCAGTGCCAGTAACTTATGGAAAATGACCTGCAGCTGAGGCCACTACAGTTGAATTTCTTCCTTCTCAGCTGACAATACTTGATTACAGAACTGGTACTTGAGTGCCGATAGTTGAGTTTCAGTTATTGATAATTCAAATTCATTGCAAATGTTTAATGTTAATAATACTGTTTAATTATAATACTATATTACTATTCAGATTCAACAAAACTGTTTATCAAAATTATAAAGTAAATCACTAAATCGTTTTAAAATCATAAGTGACATTGAGCTTTTGGAACATCAAAAATACCATTTGTCATTTTCTACAGTTCAGTTGTGTTATTGTCTAAATGTATATCAGTATGCTAGGCATGGAGTTTTAAATACCATGTAAATAAGTTCTACACAAATTCAACGTTTTAATGTGTGTTTTTAAAAATTTAATTGATGCCATTGCTTAAATAACAGTTCATTGATGTCACATAAAGGTAACATGTAACAACAAAAGAATTCATGAAATATATTGAAAATAAAACATCAGTTATTTTGTTCCAGCCAGCCTGAAGGATCTGTTTTTCTTTTTGCTATGTTTTCACTGTTCATTTTTTCAAACACAGGTATCTTGGCATATATATGTAAAAAAAAGAAATAGTCTGCCTTTTCTCTGATTGCATTGTGCACATCTGTATCCATGTATATTCTTTGCACTAGGTAGTCCTCTTGTGCCCACACAACAAAGTCACCACTGCATCCCACTGATGAGCAGTTGTCCTTGCACTTGCCAGTAATATGCGTGGCTCTTTTTTAGTTTAGGGGTACCACATTCCATCTGCACATATTTGCAGTCAATAAAGTTTTGTACATTGGGACATTTGAATTCGACGAAGCCAAACTGGGGGTATTCATTGGGGTCAAAAACAACACCATCAGGAGATGCAGCAAGCAATGGGGTGAATGACCAGACCACAGGGTGAGTAGTTAACATTCATTAGCCTACTATACTCTGCTGCTATTGCAGGCTCCATCTCAGTTCCTCTCCTCATGTCTGCTGTCTGCCTTGTTCCCTTCAATATACGCTCTGCTAGTGACTCGGCCGAGCTCTGGCCTCTGACGTGACACACCTCCCGAAACCTAGAGGCAGTCACTCTGGGCCTGCGGAGCTGATGCCACTCAGACGAAGAGCTTTGCTCACGTGTAGCTTCCTCTATTTTGTGAGCCATTTCCAGAGTTACAGACAAGCTTTTCAGATGCAGAAGCTCTTCTTCTGAGCACACAAACACACAATCTGATGGCAAGATGTCATACCCCTCCAGAGGCAAGTGCGGTGTTGGTGGTGCATCGCGGTGTAGTGTGATGTACCGGGTTGTCAAAACCGGCTGCTGATATGACAGAACACTGCCTTCCTGCACCAGCCCAAAGGCACTTTCCACAAGGGGCTTGTCAGGTCTCATGTTCATTGTGGTCACAAGTGGCCTGTCCTCAATATTAAATTTTGCATATGCCTCCGTTATTCTGAACAAGCAGGGATCTGGTAACGGACCCACCATGCCTCTGTAGAAGCCACTCCTAAAGAAAACATCAATGACAATAATGTAAGGAAGAAGGTTGTTATACTGAACAACAACTAAACTAAAAACTAAAAGGTGTAAAACAGTGGTGCATAAGTTAGAGACTGGGATGTATATGTACATGACTGAGTTAGCCGTCTTCAGAAAGTGTAATGTTGTATGTAAATTAATACCTATTCTGACACATGTATGTATGAAAAAAATAGCAACATACATTTGTAACACGTGAAACCAAATTTTACAAATGTAATTACCGTACTCCAGTCTGGGCCATCCTATTTGGTACCGGCTTAGTGAAGATCATGGAGTTGATGGGTCCTGGCCTCACACCCTAACAGAAGACACATTTACTATGGATGGTGTTGCTGTTCATATGTAAACATGGACTAATTCAAAAACTTTAACCTCATTTAAATTACCACTGTCCGTGGCTTGTGCCATTGCTGTTCAGATTCCGTGCAGCTATGCACAGGGGGGACAACCGGCACTCTGAGTTGTGAGTAGTGTGCTGTTTGGAAGAGCAATGCCACTGTGTGATTGCACATAACAGCGCCTGCCACACAGGAGCACTGGCTATGTGTCAGTATCACCGGCGATGAATCCAGAAGCTTAATCTAAGAAGAAAGAACGAAAATTAAAAATGTAACATCTTCATGGAAGAGCTGAACAGGAACATAGTTCAGTGTTATGGTTACGTACCCTCCTGAATGCTTAGTGTTTCCTTCTCTCCCTATTAAAACAACTTAACCATCCTTGATAACTGTAATAACTTAGATTGTGTATATTTGCAGTATTAACTTGTTGTCAAATGTTTCTGATCACCCAAACACACGTTGATTTAACTATCTGACTAGTCAAATTAGGAGTGATAAAGCAGGGAGACAAGGAAAACATTCAAGTTGATGGGCCTTTAGGAATGAACTTAACTAATGCTTAAATGAACTGAACCCCACTGAACGGGGATTAACAACTTTACACAGCTTCCTGCCTACACTTAGTCTGTGTGGTGCCTCACTCTTCCTCATCGACCTGTAGCACAGGGCTCTCACACCGACCTCCCCTGACAACCTGTCTTTATTGGACACTGAATAAAGATACAAGTACCATTAGCATTATTTCTGTATTACTCATTTCAGCATGTCTTAAACATATATATTTTACACTTAGCAAGAGTAGCATTAGGTAGTTAACTACCTCCATAGTTAGCCAACTACCTAACGCCATTATAACAGTGTCTAACTACAAAAGTGACATTAGTTAAGAAAACCTCAACTATAGTTTAGGACGACATAAAACACCGTTTAAGAAAACATGTAATGTAGAGAACTGACATCAAATGAAGGACATAGCGGAGTAACGTAGTGTTTGCATTTGACGTTAGCTAGCGTTTCTTTGTCGGTTAATTTACGTTTTCTTACCTTCGTAGTTGTGTATATATGATGCAGCATATAACTTAAATCCTTTATCTAATTTGCTGGCGGGGGTAGTCGTCACTCTGCAAATCCGATGAACATCGGTGATGTTCAATTTTGGGAGCTCTTGTAGGCAGCGAGTGTAGAACGTCGCCATGGTTTAACCGCACCGGAAGCACTGGGGCAGGACTACATAGAACGCGGAAGTGTTAGTGCAAGTAGTCCAGTCAAACTGAACTTTCTTAGCCTTGTTTTGTCACTATTTTACAGAATCCAATAAGCTGTAATTGTGTCTTGCGTCCTTATAATGCAAATAATTTGCAGCCCTGTCACCATTTGCCATTTTGTTGTTATGACAGCTCTGCCATCTGTGTCTAGGTTCAGTCGATTCCAACGTACTTTTCCTTTTTTGCGTCGCAGTAATTTCAGTCAAAGTAAATGTTGCTCAGCATGTATTACCTTTAACTGCAACACAATCTTCTCAGTCTCACTCGCCTCTTTGAATAATTGAAATTCCATTGCCAAGTAGTGTTGGTAGTGTGTCTATAGAATGGCCATCCTTACATCCATGTTCTGTCTGGGTCACTGTGGCAGCAGTCTAAGTAGAGAAGCCCAGGCCTTCAGTTCAGTTCAAACCAAGCAAGAGACGTAATCTCTCCAAAGATTCCTGGGTGTGCCCCAAAGGGCCGCTTCCCAGGTGGACACGTCAGAAACACCTTACCTAGCAGGTGTCCAGGAGGAATAATAGCCACATCAGCTGGCTACTTTCAATGTGCGAGAGTAGCAGCTTTAGTCTGATCAACTCTGAAAACTGAGCTATTTACTTTATTTCTAATGAAGGACCCAGATACACTACAATCACATTCTTTCACTTCTGGTCATGGTTTAGATCTAAGTGTGACAGCTTCATGTTCACACCCTGTCTGAATCACAACAGACCTGTTCAATGTCGAGCACTGCAGGAACCCCTTGGCTGCAAGGGAAGTAAATGCCACAGACTATCTAAACTCTTTCTTGTAATGCAAAACCAAAAGTCGAGTCTTGTTTCATCATTACTGTACACCAGCTTTCTTATCACATTCATTTTTAACCTAGGAAATAAAAACAGCCTTTCTAATTAAACCTTTGAAACTTACTTTTGTGTTATCGTACCAAAACAAGATAATAAAAACATACACAGTGCTGTAATTTCACAGTTGGATGACAAACTAATCTCTACATGCCTCTTTGCAGTAAGAACAGCGTTTTACATGCATCTTCCTCCACCCACCGAATGTCTGCGCATCTCTCTCCCACCTTTATTCGTATAATTATCCACCCACTCTTCTTCTTTTCCTCTCTCCATCATTCCTTTTTGTGACAGTCTTTCACGCTGCCCCCTCCACCTCTACCGCTCATTCTCTCTTGCACTTCCACGTCACTTCTTCTCTGTTTTCTTCTGTCTGCTCCTTCCCAACATCATCTCTCCTAATCCTCTCCCCTGATGCGTCTTGTTTGTCTGAATGGGTCCCTTTAATCCAATTACTTCTCTCCATAATGCTTGTGTCGTCTGAGGCCAACACTAAGATCTATTAGTAGAAAATAACCTAAATGAAGTTGGGCAGCAGTGAAAGCCAATAGAGATAACCTGAAATGAACTGTTACACTGATCGCTTGTGTGGAAGAGAGGATAGTATGTATACTGCAGTTCATCTGAAAACAAAGGGTGCTGTATCTACACGAAGTACAGGAGGCTGAATCGAAACAGCTCTCATCGCGGCGCGCCGCCACGGTGATGCCTCTGGGCAGCTCCTGCACATTAATCACGCAACCTTCGCTTATTGTTCCTGAGAGCAGTCAGTGTGAGGTTAGCTGCTGAATAATTTCAAAGGGTGCAGAATAATTTCATCCAAGTTTAGACTGCAAAGCATCTGTCATAATTATGTCAGGCTTCAGTGGGTTTAACACTCCCACAGGTGAGCGCTCTCTCGGGGCTGAAATGTGTGATGTGTTTCACTCGCTCAAAGGCAGCCCTATAAATATCACAGCAAAATAAAGAACGTCTCTTTCTATAATTCATCAGTTTCGAGACATTTGTTTTCACTCATTTGTTTTTAGACCCGCTCAAATAAAAGCAATGAAAATCTTTCTCAGATGTTTAAGCGTGTTTTTGAGGACGTATCCTTGTATTTATGAATTCCTGTTGAGTCATATAACTGCGTAAGCACAAGCAGAGAGCTGTGGTTTTACAGCACAAACAGAATGGAAGTAGCTCATAAGACTGTACCAGATGGGTTAGCATTCATGGGATAGTAGTGTTTATCTTCCAGATTCCTTTAAATTTTAAACACCATGCAGCTTCATACTCAGGCATGCAGAGCAGTGTTTGCTCCTGTGTTTATTATATGATCTGATTAATATCCTAATAGAGCTGCTGGAGTCTCAGTCACTGTGTAGGCAGGAACTTGACAGCGTCACATGAGGTCTGATATGTGTCAGACCTCATGTGACCATCGGCGAAGCTCACAGATAACTCGCTTGTTAGCATGTTCAGCTGAGCTTAATGACATGAATGTACCCTCAGCTGTAAATGAGGAAATGTGGTGCATGCATCTTCATTTGACCTCCCACAATCACTCCTGAGCCCAGTTTGCAGCTGTGGCTAGCAAAATTCTGAATAATGACGCTGCTGTGTGTGTTACTGGATGGAGTAAGAGATGGAGCATTGAGAATGGAAATAAAAATGAAGAGTTGGCAGTCTTTTAGGATTTGGCCTGAGATATGTATGGAAGCCCATTTATGCCAGAAATAATCAACTGAAAAGTCATTCACATAAAGATATTAACATTTGTAGATCGACACCGTAATTCAGTATTTAGTTAGACTGTCAGATCATTTTGTCCAACTTTTGTTTGAGTCAAAATTTTGCTTGCTTAAAGAGTTCATGCTGTGTTGAAGAACAAAGTTGGACATACCAAGGTTGTTAGAATATCCAAACTCTCTTTTGTCTTATACGCTCCGATTCTATGTTGGTGTGTAGCATCCGATTGGCAACAGATTCAGGTTCCAGCATTTCAGTGATTCCCAACACACAGCTAGTGCAGTAACAGCATACTTGGACAGGAAAAACACAAAACGGAACAGAATGCTGTATTTTTATTTATGCTGTATTTCATATGTTTGAATGTTTCAGAAAATTGCAGCTAATAAAGTATTTCCTATTTTTGCAGCAAAACATAAAGAAATGATGGTTGACTCAAGACTTTTACACAGTGTTTTAAATAATCGAATGTTTACCACACCGGACTGCTCTGCACTCAGCTGTTTATGATTATCTAATACCTTAACTTTGGACCTTCATCAAAATACCATATCTTGGTTTATTAAATAGCAGAACTAAAATAACAAAACATTTTTGGTTACTATTGTTAAAATCTGACTGAAATTTTCTATTATTTTTATGAAAGCCACTGGATAAAAGTGCAGATATGAGATGAGACCCTTTAGGAAATCATGGTGCAGCTTGGATTCAAATCTGTTTACCACCTGAGAACTCCATTTTGTAACTTATCAGTAATTTAAACAATGTTCCATCCATGTTTTATGGATTAATGGACAGAATCTCAAAATAACCTTTTATTTCTTGGAAAGTGTTTTTCTAAGAAATGCACTTTCTGGTTAATTTTCCACTTCACAACACTAACCCGAATGTTGGAAGAAAAAAATTTGCAAGTCCCCGTTGGGAGGTTTAAAATCTCCTTTGATTGTCCCTCTAATGAAATGAAATTAATGAAAGTGGGTGAGCAGCCTTTTAAAGCAGAGTGAGGCATCAGAGGTTTTATAAACTGCTGATTGAAACCCTCCCACGGTGGATGGGGTTACTTGGCCAGTATTCATTGATTTACCAGGGTTTTTTGTCCTGCACAGTCTTAAGAAAGAAATCCATAATTACCCATATGTGTGTATATATACATATATACACACACACATACACATGTATATATATAGAGAGAGAGAGGGCGAGAGAGAGCGAGAGAGAGAGAGAGATTTACATAGCATAGATTTATATAAACAAGTTTAATTGGGATGGACTGCATTGTGTTGCACTGGGATATCTTTTCTTTCTGTCACTGCTGGCTGTTCAACCGTCTATTTTCTCTTTCTTCATTTTTATCATTGTTTGAGGTCCAGACAGATCAATTGAAATGTTTTACTGCACAGCCACACAACTGTAATTGTAACTTTGCTTTCTCACCAGCCTCACATGTAATCAATGGGGCCTGTTATACAGCAGCTGACTTGCTGTAGCTGGTCTCACACAGATCATAGGTTCATTCTGTTTTCAATCATAGGTTGTTATTAGTTGTTAAACTTGTTTCTTCCTGCAGCATAGCTTCAAATTTTTCCTCATGTAGTGAGTGTCCCAGCAGACTTTCATGCTTTTTCTGAAACCCCAAGCTGGAATTTAATAGCCTAAAAATGCCCACGAGTCCTGAATGATCCTATGCAAAGCTCACAAAGCAGAGAGCTGAGGACAGCTGTTTATTTGTTTTGTTCTTGTTTATAGATTAAACTTTGTTTATGCTTTAATAACTGGAGGCAAAGCCAAGGCCAGCTGAGTGTGCTTCACATTAACATTTCGTTTTCAGTCTCTCTCTGCAGTGATATTTTCATAGAGACACATGCCCCCCCTTGGCGACTATCAGTGTCACAGTATGAGTTGCAGTTTTAGTGCACTGCAGAGTTGGAGCCAGGATAACAACTCACCTGTATAGGACTAAAGATATTAGTATAACCTTGTTAGCCGCATTTCTGTAATTCTCCATTTTATCCATGATTACTAAAGCTGTTGTTTATATTAGTCACCAAGGGATATTTAAATCTTTAAAATTTAAATTAAGCAAAGGATATAAGGTAAGATGTACAAAGGCAATTCAAGTATAACTTAACAAATGTGACTCTTAGCAAAATGCTATCATTAGCATGAGCACAACCAGGTTCAAGGACGGACAGCCATCTGTCGCAACTGGTTGAAAGTGAGGGGAAGGTGAGATAGCTGACATGTTGTTATTATTGTTCTCGCTTTCAGCTGCTGTTTATTGGCTTTCAGATAAGATCATGATTTAAGGGTTTTTGCAACCTTAACAACAATAGAAGCTTCTCCTCCACATTCTTGATCACAAACAGGAATAGAGTGGCTACTGGGAAGTTTGGGAATTTTCTTGGTAGTGAAGTCTTTTTTTAATCACATAGCCAACACATATTCTCTATGCAAAATATCAGCAGGTCATCAATCTTGGCTGCAGCTACATAGGTGCTATCCATAACAGGAAGTACCGGTTGTTATCACACTTTTAACTCTGTAGCACTTGGCCAGTTAGTATCTAGTTGTGGGAATGTGGACATAGTCAGAAAACCTGATTCTGCAAAGTGTGCTGACATGGACTGGTGTGGTTTAATCTGCAGACGATCATGATGAGGACAGTTTTGTGTGTGAGGATTGTGAGGATTGCATGTTTGGCACCACCAAGAAGCTAAAAGTACTACGTCATGAATCAGTTGGCAACGTCTGTTGAAAAATGAAGCCAATGCAAAATTACAAAAGCCTGCAGTTCCTCTAGTAGCCATGTGAGGCTCCAGAATCAATCAATCTCCAATGATTTTATCTCCTTATTAACAAGGGCTCACCACAGGGGCGATTCTAGGATCAGAGCTTTGTGGGTGCTGAGCACCCAGAGAGCTGCCCAGCCAGGCAAGATAAACCTGTCTCTGTCAGTCCCTGCATCCTTAAATGTTGTCCCGAGTTCTCTCTGACTGTCACTTTGGTGCATTTAAACCCCTGTTCCTCTCTGTCCTCATCGTCTGTTGTCTTCGTCTCCGTTATCAGTCATCATAATTTTACCATCTCTGTGCAAGTCTGCAAATTTCCTTGTTAAATCATAAGATTCTTAAATTCATCAAGTCTCTCTGTGCCTGGGTCCTTGTCACAAAACATGACATCACTGTTTTGTACATTTTAACACAATTTAATCCCCACATTTGTGAAAGAAAAGCAAAACACTTTTTTGAAAAGTCTGTAACAAAACCATCAAATCTGATAAAGGTTTTTTAAATGCTACAAAAGAAGAATGTATTGGAATAAAAAAATACATATCCTAACCTTAATTACTGGGGGAGAATAATGAATGATGCTCATAGTGAGTAAGAAGTAAACTGAGTGCATTTTTTGGACAGAGATTCACTTTTAATGTGTTTGTATAATATAATACAGATACATAGAAAACACTCCCAAAACAGAATTATTACAAATAAATTATTACAAAATATTAATAAAAACTATAAAAATGGAGGCAACTTTGCCTGTGGTAGAATTTATACAATGTATGAAAAAAATCTTTACTGCAGATACTAATTTTACTAATTTAATAACACTAATTTTGTGTTGTAAGATTTATGAGTTTCATGCTTTCATAGTGGTCCTTAGGAGAGCTCGACATTTTTATCAGGTGGTACACACTGTAAAAAGTTTGAGAAACACTGATAAGTTAAGTGTGTGTGTGCTTTTGGAAAACATTTAAAGCTGCAGTACAGAATCTTTGAAACAAGCTTAAAACATGTTTAGAATATAAACAGAGCATCTGCTTCTCTTTACAGCTCCTCACTCCACCAGGGCTGTTTGGCTCTTTCTGATAGTGTGCAAATGTGATGTACGTACTGCGGCAGTCATACAGACAACCGGAGGGTCCAAAAATTGGCCTACCTATTACTGGCTGAGGTTTTAGTAGAGTTGTGGCTGAACCACATAAAAATATATCATTAATTTTAATCTCCCCGATCAATTATAACGTGATGTTGGAATGTTGTTAAAGAGGCTCAAAAATGTTTCAACCCAGTTTGTTTTACAGATTTTGTATAGCAGCTTTAATATAGGGAGGACACAACTTCCAGATTGTGTGAGTAAAATCAGGTTTTTTTCTTTGTCAGTTTAACAGTTTGTGTTGTGCCTGTCACTGTTCCCTGTCTGTTTTCTTACCTGGTTCTTCCTGACCTTGTACTTTCTCCTCACATTCCCCTCTTTCCTCGCTCCCTCTTTGGACTGACAATCATGCACAAATAGATTGTATTCAATTAGATGATAAATTAAATTAATATGAAAAAATACTATTAAGATCACTAATAAAAAAGTCCTCTCTCAGTTTACTTTCAACCAAAAGGCAAATAACCAAACCACATGAACATCTAATAAAAGATAAATATTGAAACACGGATCCAACATTATTCTTGATTGACAGATCATTTGATTTTACACTTTCACCTGAATGTGGCTCCTTTTTAGAAAAAACTTCCTCATATCCATTATGAACCTGGCTGTCTCTCTGTATGCACACACACACACACACACACACACGCACACACACACACACAACAGAAGTTATAAGGCTAATGGGCATTCAGTCAGTTAGCTAGTTAGTATCCATTTCAAACAGGACAGTGGTAACAACAGCAGGCTACGGAGAATTTAAAGTTTTAGATTTTAAATAGGCTGTATACATTTCAATGTTAGCAACAGGACGGTCAAATGTCGCTGAATTTACTACAGAGCAGGACGGATTGTAGGGTAGCAAACATAGTCGGTAAACACGTTTTCAACACTGCAGGTTACCTGGTGTAATGTTTTTCAGCTAAAAAGAAACATGGTCTGACTCTTAGCAACTATATAAAGAGTAACTGAAGGTTAAATGCAGCTAATATGTCCTGTTTTAAGCCAGGCACTTACACCTCCGCTCCGCTGCGTCTCAGCCACCATCGCTCTGGCTAGAGCCAGAGCAGGGGAGAGCTGGAACAAACCATTTTGGGAGGGGGGTTATCTATACTTTTGTTGTTAAAATGTTACGTCTCAAACAAGTACAGTACTGTATGCTTTTTATATTTTTAGTAGTGTGTCACACAAACAGCAAATATTGTCAAAAAAAAGTAAGAAAACTTTGGGGGTGCTTTGATTCATTTTTGGGGGTGGGCTAAAATCGCCCCTGGCTCACCATCTTTTGACTTAGAATCAGATACCCATCCTGACAGATCCCCAGATAGATTCAAATCTCCTTCGATTCCAGCTCAATGTGTAAACCACTACACCATGGAGCCCTATTTCCCATTAAACTGCACAACTTAAGCAATGAAGCTGGCATGTTCTAATTATCTACCTTCCTCCATCATAAGAGGATCATGGCCTGCTGTGTGGTAAATAAGTGTGTGCTCTAGCTGTATTTGGGCTGAATGATGTTATTTTGAGTCTGTTACTTACCAGTTAATTAGGACATACTGTATGCAACTGATAATGTAACACTCCACTCTTGTCTTCCAGTGTATGAAGCTTCAAATGAGCCCAATGTGATGTCACAGTGGCCACGTCCATCTTTTATATAGAGCCTTTTATATTAAAAACATTTTTAGAGCTCAATTCCTACTGCTTGTTGAACCATTTCCTCAGTGCACAAATATTTAGAGTTTATGTTTCATATTTAACAATAAATAGGCCAACTTTTTTAAAATGATGTATTATTGCATGACAAAGTATACAATAGCTAGGCCTGGAGGCGACATCCTATATGTTTGCCTTGGTCAAGCTCAAACTGCTTATAAAGCACTTTAGAAAAATGTTATATGAGAACCAATCCATTTACCATTTACTGATTACAGATTTATTTAAAATAAAAATTTGTAAATTAATATAAAAATAATCGTTGAATCTGTTAATTGAAAAGATTATTGGGGCATGTGGCTGTGTTTGATATTCCACTAATTATGCTGAGCTAAATATTTTCTGCCTCCAACCAAATTTTAATGGTCTCTAATGAGGATGACTCATTGTCAGTATGCTATAATTCAGTTTCTCAGTTGAACCTGCCATCTTCATGCTGTAATAATAGATTTCCTCTTGCTGTTTGTTCTAATAGCTGGATGTTGGATTGTGAAGTGGAAAAGCCTCTAAAACACCAGGAACAAATCCCTGTGGGAGGTTTGAAATCTTCTTTGATTGTCCCACTAATAATGAATTATGAATTTCTAGTTCTTAATCCTCAGACAGTCGGTTAAATATGCCTCATTTGAGTCAGCACTACGCCAGACTTCAGAAATACTCCGTGTCCTGAAGCGAGTGTGTCAGGCTTGCTGAACTTTATCTCGGTGGGTTTGCTGTTTTTATTATGTTAATACAATGAACTAAATATGACCTGAATAAAACAAATGAATAAAAAGTTAAACTAACGTAAACTAAACTAAACTACTTTCAAATAAAACTGGACACCGAGGGTATACCATCTTTCAAGGTTTTACAAATCAGGCTATATACTAAGCAACAACACAATACATATTACATCATGTCATTACTTATTTAATAAAAACTAAACTAAAACACAGATAAAGTGTGTCCAAAATTAACTTCATGCCATCATTCTGTAGCTTATGGCTATGACTTTATCAGGGTCTCACATTTTTATAGAGAAATTCTGGCCACACATCTTTACGTTATTTTACTTTATTGAGGTTTGCAGGCAGAACTAAAAGTTTTTACCAAGCTTTAGCAGTTGAACAGGCAGCCTCATAATTGACTTTAGAAAACATTTGGTATACAGAAAGGTCCATGGTGGATACACTGACTGCAAGGTTCCCAGGTGCTGTGCAGGTAGAACAAACCCAAATCATCACTCCTCCACCACCGTACTGTGGCAATGTGTATGATTGCTAAAAATCTGCACTTTGCTCCAGGAGTCTTCTTGTTTGTTTCAATGTAACTTTGGAAACCTAAGCCGTGTTTCATTGCAGCCCTTCCAAACAAGCCATACTTCTTCAGTCTTTTTATAATTGTGCTGCCATGAACTTTAACATTTAACATGCTAACTGACGGCTATAGAGCCTCAGATCCTCTGTTTTTGCCATTACATGGTCCTACCTTGGGGTCACTTTGCTTGGATATCAAGTTCTGGAAAGACTCAGCTGTCTCGAATGTTTTCCACTTGTGAATAATTGCTCTCCCTGTAGAAAGATGGACTTCAGATTGCCTGGAAATGGCCTTATAACCCTTTCCGGACTGATGGTCAGCAACAACTTTTTCCTCTGTGATCTTTGCTGATGTCTTTCCTTCTTGACATTGTATTAATACACCTGAATGCTCCAGATCAACAAACTGCCAAAACTTTGCTTTTACAGACTGCAGCACCTGGCTGCTACTTACCCTCTTAATTCTTGTGCAAGCAGTAAAGGTGCACTTAGCAGCAAGAAATGTGTAGCAGTGTGCATTCGACACACTGCTTCCGCATTTTGGCTTAGTTTTGTTAAATTATTAACATGTAATATGTGATTGTTCATCTGAGGTTTTACTTACGTTATTTCAAAACCTGCTAAGGACCAGATTTATTATCTCCAGAGATATAAAACCTTAAAATTGAAAGAGGGTGAACTTTCTATTTCATGTTTATGACCTGCCAGAGATTAATTTTTAGATTAGTGCCATATCACACACAGAATGGTCCTTGTTAAAATATAATATCTTAACAAGGACTGGAAATGCTGCTCACGTTATATGATGTAGAAACCACTAGAGGTGTATTTTTCTCGGTTCTGTAATAAGGCAGAGAACAGTGACTAACTGCCTTTTTCAGACAGACAGAGGAGGCACATTATTGTTCCTTTAGAAAACCAGACAGTGGGTGGCTATTTTCACAGCCTTCTCAATTACTCTGTCTTATAAGCCTTTTCTTCTAATTCATGAAATAAGTTTTCAAGATTCATAGGTCTGAATTTCATGTTAACAATTTAGAAATGAAAGGCTGCCTTTGTCTCTCTCCTTTAGTCTGAAATTAAAGGCTGAAATTTGCAAACCTGTTTTAATAGCTTTAATGAATTGGTCTGAGTGGCAGATACCACCGCATGCACTGTAAATTAAAATAATCATTTCAAGTTGGTTCTTAAATCCCTGCTTACCTTCCAGGTCAGATAATTAGATGCTTCTGACCATCCCCTGCTCTAGATGTGAAGTCAGGGAGACCATCTGAGTCTGTCTGATTAGCTTATTGTGTCTCTTGTGCCTTTTTCAGCCACAATTGTATAAATTTTTCCACCTTCTAACATGTTTTTTTTTTTTTTACTTATTCCTTATCTATTCCCTTATATTTTTTTAATCTGTTTTATCTTTTGCACAGCACTTTGGTGAAAACCAGTTGTCTTTAAATGAGCTGAGTTGGTATTTTTTTCAGGTGCTTATAGGGAGCAGCTCCAGCCCTTCAGGAGCATCTGTACTTGCCTCTTTATACAGTGCTCAGCATAATGAGTACACCCACTTTAAAAAGTACTAATTTAATCAGTAGCTCAATGAACAAAAGAACAATTTCCAAAATTTTCACAAGGCTGAGTTTTATTGAACACTTGTTTAACTCCATAACATGAAATTAAGGTTAATAATATAACTTACATCACAAAATCTTAAGTTTTACTCAAAATGGTTGAAGCAACAAAAACTACTACATCTAGTATTTTGTATGACCACTGTGATTTTCAAGGACAGCACCAAGTCTTCTAGGCATGGAATGAACAAGTTAGTGACATATTGCAACATCTATCTTTTTCTGTTCTTCAAGAATAACCTTTTTTAGAGCCCGGATGCTGGATGGAGAGTGATGCTCAACTTGTCACTTCAGAATTTCCCACAGGTGTTCGATTGGGTTCAGATCAGGAGACACACTTGGCCATTCAATCACCTTCATCCTGTTCTTCTTCAGAAATGCAACAGTAGCTTTAGATGTGTGTTTTGGATCATTGTCGTGTTGGAAAAGTGCACGACGACCAAGTGCACAGAGTGATGGCAGCATAGAGCAGTAGAGTTCATGACACCATCAATGAAATGCAGCTCCCCAACACCAGCAGCACTCATGCAGCCCCACATAAGGACACTGCCACCACCATGTTTCACTGTAGGCACCATGCATTTCTCTTTAAAATCCTCACATTTACAACGCCATACAGTTTTGAAACCCTTAGTTCTAAAAACAGTGATCTTCGTCTCATCACTCCAGAGTATAGAGTCCCAGTAGTCTTCATCTTTTTCAGCATGGGCCCTAGCAAATTGCTTTTTTGTGCATGGGCTTTAGGAGAGGCTTCCTTTGTGGAATATATCCATGCATGCCATTCCTCTGCAGTGTGTGCTGTATGGTGTCACAGGAAACGGACTCTCCAGTTTAGCTTTCTACTGCTTTAGCTAACTGCAGTGAACTTCCATGGTGATTTTCTTCAACCCTTCTCATCAGAAGACGCTCCTGTCAAGAGGTTAACTTCTGTGGACGGCCTGGATGTCTCTGTAAGATGGTTGCACTTCCATCTTTCTTAAATTTTTGGATCACTTTTGCTACAGTATTTTTGACTGATATGTAAACCTTTGCTGATCTTCTTGTAGCCCTCACCTTTTTTTTTTGGAAAGAAATGATTTCCTTTCTCAGATTTTGTGACATTTCTCTTCCATGTGGAGCCATTGCTGACAGCATGAAATGGAAAGGGCTTTTCATTGTTAAGTACCCTTTTGTAGTCACCTGTCTGCTGGACACCTCTTAAATGAATCATTAGACTCACCTGTGGTTGAATGCCTGTTAATTCGAATTTTGTAGTCTTAAGTGTGGCTTTTCTCCCAAGACTATATTTGGGATGTACTCATTTTTGCGACATGGGCTTGAATGAATTTGTTAGGAAAATCATTTTTTGTGTGTGCAAATTAACAAATCTTGTTTGCAATCAATGGCCCACATTTGTGGGAGTGTTTTATAGTATCTCATAGAAAATGTTGATTCTGAAAGGAAACTAAAGATTTTCTGACAAATGTAGTGGAGTGTACTCATTTATGCTGAGCACTGTACATGAAGCATATAAATAAATAAATAAATAAATAACATATATAACAAGCAAAAAAACAAATGAAAGAAAAACGCAGGATTTTTTTTTAGCTCATCGCCAGAATCCTGCAGTTTGTCAGTTTGCATTCATCATAATTTGCATGACACACTCACATGGAAATCCAGCTCCAGATAGAGAGAGGGATTAGAAGATTTGCACACGTTAAGAGAAAGACAAAGAGTTCAGGAGGAAGAGGGAAGAGGAATCGAGGATGACAGAGCGGCCCTGCACAGCCTGATGTGCAGAGGCTTGTCATACCTCCACACATCACATTACTCTGCACATAACAGAGGAAACCTTGTTAAGAGACAGGATTCATCATCATCTCAGTGCTTGAATAAAGAGATTTATATTATAGTTTTTTAAACCTTGTAAAAAGAGGATAAAAGCTGAAGACAGAAGCCAATTAAGACAATGAAGGAACAATGATTAAAAAAGAAAAAAAAAACAGGTGGGAAAATGTGTTCAATCAATTTAACAGCATCATTTAAAAAGCAGTTTATTGTTGATGCAGCATCACCAGCAGCATGTAAATATCTCCATCTTTAAATCTGAAATGAGAGACACTTTAATGTGTCATTTTTCACTCCAAACTGTATGCATTGTGGGTTCACATCCATCTGGCTGAACTCCTTTGGGTGTGTTGTGAAGCATTTGTCACAATGGTGTTCATAAGTCATATTTTGCTGGGGGATAATGACTGAATAATGCAAGCTGTGTAGAGAAAAATGTTCAGAGGTGGCGGGAGAATGAATGGTTATTGGAAAAACTGGGGGAGAAAAGCCAGCTGGATGGAGGGCTTCATATATACACACACACACACACTGTTTGTCTTTTTTGCTCTGTCTAGCGCTCATTTTTCCACTCAAAATATTTGCTGAACTCGGAACTTTGTTTCATATTTCTCCTCTTTTTCTATCTGCTATCCATCCAAACTGCATTCTTATTTCCATCTTTGTAGTTTTTTCATGTTGGAAGAACCAAAAATAGAATAGAAGAGGTTTTATTGCATCATAGCTATTATAGTGTCTTCTTTTAGCAGATTAAGTTATGTTTGCAGCAGAAGTCCATCACTCGCATGAGGATACAACCGTTTGTCACAGCTCAGTAAAAAGGTAAAAGTAAACTTGTGCTGCAGGTACAGACCAGACAGTCAGTCTGAGAAACTGGATCTAGATCTTATTACTTAGTTTAAAACAAAACAAACAAACAAAAATAATTAAAAAAAATACGAGCCTATGCCGAAGCCGGTCTGCCATATGGAGGCAAGGTCATTACCCCTTGCATCAGCGTTGTATTACATCAGAGTAATTTTTATGTGTGCAGGCGGTGCTGCTGTATTCCAGCCCAAACCTAACTATACAAAACTAAACAGCGTGAAAGCAAAGAGGAAAATCCAAAACAGAACACAGAGTCTGAAAAAAAGTCTATGGGACAGTCCTGGGATTAACACCACAATTGAAGCTCCTGGCATTTTAGGGGGATTCACTAGCTGCGGCCACGGTCTCATTTAGCTTTGACAGCGTTTTAGTAGGTAAAAGTGAATGCTTTGACATGAATGGAGCTGCGGTTTGGGGAAGGCCTCGAAGGGGACTGGCGATGGCGCCTGGGCCTGGCGGATCCCCGTGCACTAAATAGAAATGAAGAAGTTAAAGAACTGAAAACAAGAAGGGAGGGAGGCACGTAAACGAGAATGAACAGCTTGCAGAACTGTGGGAACCTATATAGATGACAACCGGAAGGAGCGTGTTTGGAGGGGTGGTCCCGCTCCTGAAATTCAAATACATAATCTCCAATTCATACAGGAGGGCTCGCAGCCAGAACAGTGGTGAGTCTAAAGGTGTGAATGGTGGCCTTTGTGTCTGCCTTAGCTCTGTGATAAGCGGGTGACCTGTCAGGGGTGTACTCCATTTCTCAGTCACAGTCAGCCAGGCTGCACATCCCTAACAATCCTGAAATAGATGAGTGCTTCATGACTCCGCCACAGTAGAGAAAAAAATTGGATGGCAACCTCCTTGTGACTGGGGAAAAAATCAGTGGTTACCCAGCTTTGACTCATTGCAAGAAGTGAATGACCAGTTGACTGCAAACATCAACTAGTGCAGTCCAATTCAGAGTGGTGCTTAAATTTGTAAAGCTCTGCAAATATCCATCCATCCATCCCTCATTTTCTGCTTATCCAAGGCCGAGCCACAGGGACAGAAGCCTGAGAAGAGTAACCCAGACCCCTCTCTACCCAGCTACTTCCTCCAATCCAAGGGGAACATTCCCAGGCCTGTCGAGAAGTGTAATCTCTCCAGCTCTCCAACTCCCGGATCTCCACCCAGTAGTACATGCCCTCACTCGGGAAGCACCTAGGGGGCATTTTAGTCACATGCCCAAACCACCTCAACTGGCTCCTTTCAATGTGGATAATAGTGGCTTTATTCTAAGCAAATAATTGCCATATAATTTATAACCAGAGACAAATTGCCAACGCAGTGCACTCAGTCTCAGTAAGACATTTTGCAGATGAGTCCCACTCATCAAATTTATGAAGTTCTGGCTGAAATGTAAGTTTAAGAATATCAATTTCTTTGTCGGCAGGAGGCAACAGATTTACAACAGATGGCAAAAGATTTTTAATTTTTGACAATCTGTCGTACCTAATTGCTATATTGTTTAAAATAGATTTTATGTACTGTAATTGCCATTTTGACCTCATTCAATCACAAACTCATAGCAAACTGATAGCAGACTTGTCTTAATACCATTTTATTGCTATCTTGATGCACCAAAGTCACTTTGAAGATGGCAACTTGCTGCGAGTGATGGAGATACAAGGGATACAAGTTCATTGTACACAGCCATTTTAATGTTGGTCATGCTGCAGTCTACAACCACTGTTTTCCCCAGTGTGGCTGAAGCCTAACAGAATAGATGGACGGTTCTCTCTTGGCAGGGTTGCCATGACTCCGAAGTGCACCCAGTGATTACCTCTGAGATTGCTGTGGTCTTCATAAAATGTCAGTGTTTGAGTCCCTGAGAATCATGACAGGTTGTACATAACATGGTCATCTGGCAGCAACAGTGCCTCTTTCATGTGAACATGCCAGTTCGCCAATACAGTAAAGTAATATAATGTTGTCTGATGATTGTGCTTGCTAGACTTATTGAAGCCAAATAGTGTAAATATATCTTTTTTTTAATGTTTGTACGTGTCATTCTAGAGGGCGTTTACTTGAAGGATTACTGTATTACACAGCACAACACTGAAATATAACTTTAGTCTCATAATGAAATGCCTTTTATCGACCTATTTTTCGTAAGATTAGAAGTGAAAATCTGATTTCTTTTCTCCTTAGAGTCACACTAATGCTTTGTCTTATTCGTAATAATGTTCGCACAGAGATGCCCACATTACCACTTTTCATCCCACAACATAAAAGGCAAACTACGACTGAGTTAATAGACTAGATCCAGTTTAAAGTCTGTTACAAAACACACTCGTAAAAGAAATGGGAATTTGCGACTATGCTTTAGTGTTAATGTTCTTTGATGAGAACTAAGCTCTAAATACATGTTTCCTGTAATCAAGCTGGTTTAGATTTCTGCTCCAAGTGAAAAATGCAAAACACAAGTCATTAGGGTCAAACCAGCTAAAGCGTAAGAAGAGAAAAGTGGGGCTTGTAAAATCGAATAAATAATGCTTGATGTTTATAAATTCATGGGTTACTTTTCATCACAGTCTATCAGTTCATAACATGTGTGAGTGTGTGTAGTCACTGAAGGGTCGTCTGAACCAAGCATGTGCATGGGAAAGGGTAAAGTTTGATTCATTATGTGACTGAACACACACACACACATACACACTATTCTGATGAAGACGGAAGAGTGACCGCTGTGAGAAAACTGTTTACAGTTAAACACAGGTGACTGGATTTTGACCTCTTCCATCCATCCATACCGCCAGCCCATGGACACTGTGGTGATGAACTACACGTGTGAAAGGGAAGAAAAATATAGCAATGAACAGGGAAAAAAACAGTAACAATTCTGGACTGTTTATTGTTTAAATCAGGCTTAAAGGTTTAGTGTTATAGGATTACAGAGGCATTATGAAACATCTAGATCCAGTATTCATCAGGTTCATCTATTGACTGAACTCAGATTGTCAGCAGGGTTCTCCTGTTTCTTTAAGACATGACTTTCAGATACTGTTCGTCTGCTGTAGATAGTTTTTTAGGCATGCGGCATTTTTTTCTCCTTCACTTTTCCTCCGATTTTAAGGACACAGCGCACACTCTGCTAAGATGCACCACGTTTTCAGCTTTTAACACTGGGATTCAGCTTGTTGATACAAAAAGACTAGTTTATGTCTGTTATACTGTTGTCGCAGGCGCTTTTCATAGATTTAGCTACAGAAAGTGGAACAAATGATGTGTTTTGCAACAGGCTGTTACACTTAGATCAGTGGTAGGTGGTTTAGCAAACAACAATGACAACACCAAAAAAAGCATTCGGCTGAAAATAGTCACATACAGGGAGTGTATGTGACTATTTTCACACACAGTCAAAGAAAGAAAAAGCAGCCAGTGTCCAAAGGAAAAATATAGTTGAAAGCCTGGAGAACTGTTGCTCAAAACCTCTTCTGGCTCCTTGGAAGCAAAATATTTTTTTTTAAATGAAGGCTGGTACTCCACATTTCTCTTGGTAATTTATTATTTTGCAAATAAATATTCATCCATCTCATTCAGTAATGACAGATTCCTTAAGGTAAGGTATTGATGTTTTAGCAGAGCCAGACAGAGTCGGAGATCAGCATACACTATAACAAAAAACAAGCAAAAAACAGCCAGAAATACAGATGGATTAGGCCTGTCGTGTTGTTCAGCTAGACGGAAAACAAAAATAAATAGGCTGTCAATAGAAAACAAAACTCAAACAGATATTAAGTCTGTTTCTCTCCTGCATATTAACCGATTTCATTTGCAGTCAGGTAGGGAAAAAAACTCTTCTTTGGGCAGTGGGTGGCTGAGCCTTTTTCAAAATCCTGACCTTGAGCAGATGACAAGGAGGAGTCGAGCATCGTCTGTGGTTTTTATAAACACATTTTTAAAAATACCTTTCAGTCTACTGACCATAAGTGACCTGTACTTGCTGAGACGGAAATGTGGGGACTGATTAAATGTTTAAAAAATATCTTTTTAAATTAAACAGGAAGTGCACAGCCAGAGTTTATATGGTTAAATAGCCTTTGTTAGTAGTTCCTACACTTTGATGTTTGTGCTGTTATTTCCTTCCCATATGAACAAGAAAAATCCATTTGACAAACTGTCAGCGGCCTGCTCACTGGGCTCTGATGGCATTTGGTCCCCTCCCCCCTTCCACTACGCCTCCTCTAACAAACACACTGTGTAGGCTTAGGCCGCATATGTCAAGCTGCTCATAAATTCTTAGAGCACAACCTGTCTAATGTCAGGGAGTTGGTGGATGTATAATTGCATAATGAAAAATGGAGGCCCACACAGATGTAGCTGCCATGTGAGGTGTTGAGATGGAGCAGCCGTGGAGATAAGGCGATGAGTCAGACACAGAGTCTGTATTCACAGGGGGTTTATCAGCACAACACCTCTGCTATCTGAACTCTACTCTCATACCCTTTCACTGAACATAGGGGCCCCCCAGGGATGTGTGCTTAGCCCTCTTCTTTATTCCCTCTACACCGCGGACTGCACGGCCAGATACCCCACTAACTCCATTGTGAAGTTCGCTGACGACACAGTGGTGGTAGGACTCATCTCCGGGAATGACGAGAGGGCCTACCGAAGCGAGGTGGACGGATTAGCAAAGTGGTGTGTGGCAAACCACCTCTCCATGAATATCAGCAAAACAAAGGAGATGGTGATTGATTTTAGGAGACAGAGAGGCGAGAAAACTCACACCCCAATTCAGATCAATGGAAACCCTGTGGAGAAAGTCTCTAATTTTAAATACCTCGGTGTTTATATCAACGAGGACCTTAATTGGAACACACATACGGACTTCCTCATCAGCAAAGGCAGACAGCGCCTCTATCATCTGAGGCGTTTAAAGAGGTTTAAGATCTCCAAGAACATCCAGAGGAGATTCTACACCGGGGTCATTGAGAGCATCCTGTGTAATAACATCACGGTGTGGTACGGGAACTGCACAGTACAGCAACAGAAAGCCCTGCAGAGGGTCGTGCGCACAGCTGAACGCACTATGGGAACATCTTTACCAACACTGCAGGACATCTACGCTGAAAGGTGCAGATCCCGGGCCATCAGGATCACTAACGACTCCAGCCATCCCGCTTACAAACTGTTCAGGCCACTGAGGTCAGGGAAACGCCTCTGTAGCCTGAAAACAAGAACTGAAAGGTTCAGAAGGAGTTTTTACCCACAAACAGTGAGACTCCTCAACCAAAACACAAATCGGACAACATGATGGACAATTCCATACACAGTATATAATTTTCTTTTGAGTTTTATCCTTATTTTTATTTGTATTTTATCATTTACATCTGTATTTACGTAAATACGTACACTATAGCTCTTAACTATTACAGCGTAATATTTTGTACGATATTATACATTTTTATACTTTTATATAGATATTTTTTTATTATAAGTTTAGTAAGATGCACAGTCGGGGGGGGAGTACTTTTTAGCCGGAAAAAACATTTCACTGTGTGTTGTACTAGTTATAACTACATGTGACAAATAAATAAAGAATTGAATTGAATTGAATTAAAGATTTCCTCTGTTTGTGTGTGTTTTCTTGGTGCCCCGGTGTCAAAGATATCCAACCATACATCTAAAAGATTCTGAACGATGGCCCGTCACATCGACTGCGTTATGATGGAATACAGTAATACCAGTGCCTCCATAAATGTGAGAATTTGCATCCACGACTCAAAGGTTTTTGTTGTTTCCTCTGGGTATCCATTATTCTTTTTGGAACAAACAAACTAGTAATTTACACAGCCAAGATTTATGCCTTTCATAAGGCAATGCAATGATGACAAATATGAGAGCCGACAATCTGTACATCCACAAAAACATCATTACGATCATTTGTATTCTGTATTTTCCTCTATTACACTTACAGTGTGTGGAAGTAGTCAGGGGACATTTCACTCTGTCAGGGAACAGCGTAGCGTCGAGTCACTTGTCGTGAAAAACTTTTTTGAAGCGCATAGACACGAGCACGGACACAATGGCTGGCTCTGTGTCAGCTAGAAGCTACGAGCAGTAAATTGCTCTCTTTTGTTTTGTTGTTTTTTTCCCCCACGGAGAGTTAAAAGCTGCAAGCTGTGAGCTTGTCCATGGGGAGAAAATTAAATTAGCAAAAACACATTTTCACATTAGAGCCAAGAAATATGCAGCTGTTTGGATTTTGTTTTTAAATTATCCTGCTTTATGTAATATTATTACTCCCACCCTTTACTATGTTTTCCCTTTTCTGCTATTAATAACTTACAGTGGGATAAATAATTATTGGATCACCTGCTGAATATGTAAGCTTGCTTCCTTAAGGAAGGTATCAGTTTTTGGTGTCAACCATGGTGCTGGAGAGATTGTAATGGAAGAAACAGATTCTGTGGAGCGGTATGCCTTATACACATGACAAGATGCGGTCTGGAGTATCTGTTTTTGAATGATTTATTCATTTATTCATTATTCAAGTCAATCAATAACTCATTTTTGGGAGCTAGAATTCTTCCTGGGTTGTACAGGATCAAACACTTATTTCACTCAAAGACAGGAATCAATGTATAATATCTATGCAATATGGTTTTTCTGGATTTTTGGGTTGATATTCTGTCTCTCTCCATTAAAATTTAAGTGCACAATAAAAATGAGACCGTTCACTTCTTTGTAAGTGAGCAAACCTACACATTCATCAGGGGATCAAATAATTATTACTCCCGCTGTATCTTCTACTGACCTGACTTTTAGTTTTGCTTTAAAGTCAGTGTTTCACCAAGGTCAAGTTTATTTATGTAGCCCATTTCCAAACAGTACATGCTGCACAAAGTGCTTAACAATGTAAAATGCATGTTAAAAGTCAGACCATAAAAATGTGTCTTTAGTAACGATTTCAAATGTTCGAGTGTTTGTGCAGATCTAAGACTATTCCAGAGTCGGTGACCTGTCACAGAGAAGGCTCTGTCACCACGAGTCTTAAGTTTAGTCCGTGGAATAGTTAAGGATAGTTTTGACATGGACCTTGTGGTTCTTTCTGAAGCATAAATAAATAGGAGCTCAGGCAGGTAAGAAGGGCCCCGGCCGTTTAGTGATTTAAAAACAAAAAACAGACTTTTTAAAATATAAGACACATGAATATTTTAATAGCCATCAGTGGGGTGGCTGTACCTCACCAATGTGTGTGAATGTTGAATAGAAAGAAAAAAAAGTGCTTGTATAAAAATAGTTGAATGAGGCATGCACTTTAAATGCTCAAGTAGAAAAGCACTATTTAAGAAACAGACCATTTTGCCCCAGTTAGAGACCCGTTTAACCATCATGCGACAGTCAGAATGGAGAAAACCATGGCAGAACCAGAATTATCATGATCGTGTGCAATGACCTTGTGATCTCGTTGCTTTTGAAATGGCTGCTTCATAGACTAAGACAAGGTCTGCCACCACTCGGAGTCATTTGCCAACTTCAAAGCGACTCTGATGTGACAAGACGGCAATAACAAGACAACAAGTGACCCTGCTGTCAGTTTGTTATTGAACAAGGTTAAGTTGAGAATAACCTGCAATCTGTTTGTGATAGTCTGCAAACAATTGCAAATCTGTTGCCATCTGCATTCTCCAAAACCTTGAACCCAACTTACATTCAGAGTCCAGCCATTCCAATGATGCTGCAGGAAAGCAATTGCACTTCAAAACGACATAGGTGCCTGGCAACCTTGCTTTTACACATGCCTACACCCAGAATACAAAAGGCTGGCAACCAGTTGAGTTGAGTCCTTCATTGCAAAGAAAACTATTGCAGTTGTTCACACTGATTTGATGCAATGAAAATATATCTGCATTTATAAATTAAATAGCAATTATTTGCTGATCTGCATTGTTGCCTTTACAAATCTGTCTGAGAGTTATTGAGTCCAAGTTGGTTTGTGATTGTTTGGATACAGGTTGCCTCCCAGCAGTTGGCCTGTGCAATCCCCTTGTGATCAAAAGTGGTCACCCAGAGGTCAAGGGTGTTGCACGCTGCCAGTGCCTTCCACCGAACTTCCTGTTTTCTAAGAGATCCAACAAGCTAACAAACCGTAAATCTACCAGACAGCGTATGTTCTGTAAATGTGCATGTTTAGTTGTGTTCCTGTTTTTCTGTGCAAGCTTTTATGAGGCTTGCCTTGCTGTGCTATTTTATAAGAGAACAAGTGAAGTCAGGGGTAGATTAACCTGCTTATGCAATGAAAAGCTTTTGCAAGAAATTCTTTAAGGTCACAGCTTCAACTGAAAAGAACAGAAGAGGTTTAAAGTACGCAGCCAGTGAAGGGAGAGATACTTTATAGAATAAAAGAAAGTTAATAAGCACAAATTAGGTTTAGACAAACTCCTGGAAGAATGTCAGTTTCTGCCTAAACAATTTAGCTTATAATGGCTTTGTGGAATAATCATTCATCCCAAAGACTTAAGCATAAGATCCTTATAAAGCTCACACCAGAATGAATTAAATAGAAGAACTGGCTCTTTGTGTTTACTCAAAAAGACAGTGATTTAGAGGAGTCATTTTTATAAATACATGTGTTATCATCCTAAATCAGGAAGTGAAGTTGGAACAAAGAAGAGCATCCAATACCCACTTAATGGGACTTAAATCCACCCAGTTTGTTCATTGAAATGCTGCTGCTGGCAGGAAAAGTGCTTCAAAACACTTGAACAAAGGAACTGAAAATTAGGAGGAAAACGCGCAACTCACTAAACATTTCTTTAACAGCAAGAATGTCAGTGACAGTAAATAAATTAATGTGAACGTGAACACACAGATGCCATAATAGATATATCATAATTACCATATATATGGAAAAACCAATAGCGTACATCTATTTAGAAGCGTAGCTTTTTCATTTTTATTTTACTAGCTGCTCCTTTTGTTCACCATTATTTAAAAACAAAAAACAAAAAAAAACCTCTGTGCTCCTTGTTCAGGAGTGAAAGACATACAGACAAAACACAGAGGTAAAAAAAAAAAAAAAGAAGAAGAAGAAGAAAGAAAACTAAAAAAAAAAGATAAAGCTGGTTGTGTATTTGCCAAATATCAGGGATCCAAATGAACAATTACATCTGTACCGGCTGTACAAAGATATTTAACCACCATTTCACCTTCTGTAGCTTATTACTGTGTATAAAACTTGCCTCCACCCCCACCGTGTCAGAGTGAGAATCAGTTCATGTACAGCAGATCTGCATAAAAGGTACTGAAGTAGAGGTCAAAATAATAACTCCACCATGAAGAAGTGTGCATGTACCTCTCTTTAAAATGGAATATAAAGTTGGATAAAATACAAAGAAGTGCTTCTAATTACATTCATGTCTCATGTAACTGGATTGACTGTAAAGCTTTAAAAACACCTCGGATTAACTGATTTTGGGAAATCTCTATCTGCTCTCCTTTGATATTGTTTACACTAATATCTTATATATAATCCCGCTGTTAACTGGTAACTTTTAAATCTACTTATCATTTTCAGTTTGATCAGAAATCTTTTAGAAATAATAATGTGTCAGACAGGGGGACCAAGTTGTTACTTTGATGCACAGAGAAAAGTACGAAGAAAAACAACATCTTTCTGGCTGGATACACTGGATCTGAAATATTAATGTAACTGTTGCAATTACACAGTCTATTTAAACTCTTGCAGTTTTCAGGACTTATGCAGTTTTTAAATTCCTCACCGTGAGGTGTTTTTGGTGGGTTTTCAGGTGATGCTGCATACTAACTACTTAAGACTCTTTAATTCAGTGCTACTCCTCTGTCTCCAGATTTTCTTCAACACATAGTTTCTTGTTAAGCAAGAAGTCCTGAAGTGGGAGATTTGTTAAATTTACACTTTTGACACTCACCTGTTTCCAGGACGTCTCCCAACCCGGGGTCAGTTCATCTAGAGCAGCATCTGGAGGAATTCGATGATGGAGTGTGATGAGCCATGAGAGTGACCTTGAAGTTAGCGGTAGGTTTATTAACTCAAATTTTAATAACCTTTTGGATCCAAATCAAAATCCAAATGAAAGAAATTTCATATTTCATAGAGTTGGAATCTGCAACCACTGCTGGAACTGATTAGATCATTGATTAGTTATTGATATGAGCAACTAAAGCAAGGTTTTGCTGTTTGTCATCTGCATGCATAACCACTTTCTGAGAGGGTAAACCTTTTTTTTAATCTTTCATTTTTTCCACTTACAAGTACTAACTAGCTCGTATGAGGTTAGCCTGTCTTTTTGTCCATGTCTGTTGAATGAAACATCATCTCTTTCAGTACTTTCATCATCTTTTCTAAAAATCTGTGCTCCTTGTCAGACAAACAGATAAAATACAGGTTAAAAATGAAAAGAAAGACAAAAAAGATGAGATCACTGATTTTTAGCTTTTAGACTCATCAGTCTTATCGGGCGCAGCTCTAACTGTATATGTAAGATCCCTTTTAATATACTAGAGCTTGAAGCATCAAAGGCAGCTAATCTGTGTTAGCTCATTAGACACAACACAGAAGGCACACAAAGTGACGTTCATATGAAACAAAGTTTGCGATAAACCTTTCTCTCCCTCTCTCTTTTGTGCTCTGAGGTAAAAAGTAAAGATGTGTTTGTGAAGGGCATGAATCACAACTTCTACCAAATTTACCCAACATTACCAAGAAGCAGCAGCCTGCTCCACTAATAACAAGTCCATAAAGTCCTTATGCAAGTTATCCACACTGAAATAATTTGCAAGCTGATGGAAACCTGTGCAGATTATGGTAATGTTCACCATAAACTGCCCATCTAGATGACAGTACCATATTAATGTGGCCTCCACTCTACAACCATGCAGGCAGAAAGCTTTGATAATTTATGATCAGTTCCTGGTGTGTACAGGGTGTGATATATGAGGCATTTTGGTGCAGTGTTCTGTATGAAACACATTTTTGGACAATTTTTAAATAGCCAATCTCAGTGTACTGTACTGTAGACATCATTGTGCCAAAAAGATTACTAGAAAATCAGTATTATATAGCAATCTATGTATTGTTGAGGCATCTAATGCTTGCAGAAACCTTTTAGTTTATCTTCTAAACTCTTCTTTCCTGGGGCCTCCGTGCATCATTTTTATGGGTAGATTTTCTGGGCGTAGCCAAAGACCACAGGGATCAATGATCTAAGGATATCATCCTGCTTTTTCAAGATGATTTGATTCTGCTGGCCTCATCAAGCGATGACCTACAGGGCAGTTTGTAGCCAAATGTGAAACAGCTGGAATGAGAATGAACATGTCCGAGCCTGAGGCCATGGTTCTCAGCCCAGCTGGGAATGACTTCAAGTTCAAGTATCTCAGGGTGTCGTTCATGAGTAAGGGGAGAAGGGAGAAGATAGGATTGGTGTGACATCTGCAGTGATGCAGATGTTGAACTGTTCTGTTCTATTCACACAGCGGTCTACAAGTAGATTTGCATTCCCACACTAACCCATAGATGCAGACCACTTCTGCTTAGATCTGCAATCTAAGAATGGATGGATGTGGTGGGAGCTGGGAGATTACAAGGTCACATTAAAACTGATATAGGAAAGTCTATATTATATTCCTTTAGTTTTCTCCTCAGGCCAATTTCTTTCATATTCTTTCTCATTGCAGGCCCAGGATGGGGTATACCTAGAATTATAAGCAATGTAATAATGATGAATATCTAGAATCCCTATTCCTCCTTTTCTTTGTAGCTTTATTACATTTGTAACCAATCCTGCGTTTTTTTAATCTCTCTACAGAAAGGCAGAAAAAAATGTATTTATTTCCTTAAACCACAAGGATGTAAACTTAAGGGGTATCAGTGACATAATAAAGGATAACCTGGTAACATATTAATGATTTCAGCTGGTGTGTAAATGGGTAAATGTTAGGCTGTACACCGTTTGCTGTCTTCCCCTATAGGCTTATTTTGTTTCACATATATTTCTTACCTCTGGCTTTCACTTAAAAGGGGCAGTGAAAAGTGAAAGGTGAGGTGATTAAGTTGAATAGGTTTAATGATACATTTTCTCCTGTGCAAACAGCTATACTTCAAGTGTGCTGAAGCACTCAGACCAGAAGTTCATCTATCTCATCAATCGAAGTGTTGCTCTTAGAACTCACTGTTCCTCTGGAAGTTTAAAGAAGCCCACAGATGAAAGACAGCAAAATATCAAGAGCTGGTTGAGGTCTGCATTCAACACATTCAGGTGCACTGCAGATGACTCAGTGGGGCAGTCTGTGCACCACACACATGGGCTTCTTGGCACCAGAGAAAAGGAAAACCATCAAAACATCACAGAGGTTGCAGAGAGACAGCTGCAGGTCAAGAGAGGGGAACCATGGTGTAGCATGGTGCTTGGTCACAAGCTGGGGTCTGATCACCCCTGGCTGAGTCAACCAGGTGAGGGGTCTGACAATCAAATACCCAGAACACCCGATGACCCTGCGTTCTCACTTTTCACTAATGATGTGTCCAAGCTGCCTGTCCGAGCTGATGGTGTTTCTTAAACTTAAACAACACAGAGTTTTATGGGTGTATACCAGCCTCAGTTATTAGGATAAACCATCGTCTCTGTCACATTCCCATATAGTCCCAAATCCTTAATCTTCCAAGTGGCAGTTCTCATTTATCTTTCACGGTTTAAACTTACAACATACTGTTGACCTTTTATGCATCTTTGCTTCTTTATAAGAGCCATAAGTCAGCAAGCAGAGCAGCACAGACAACAAATGGATGATAAATGTCACATGCTAATGGTAGGGAATCATGAATACAGCCAATGCTGCTCATAGATCAGCTTCCCTGTCAGGACTGCATGTGATTAACAGATAACTTGAACAAATATTTGCGTACCAGAAAGAGAATTTTAGTAAAGGGTGAGAAGTGCAGAAGACTCAAACTGAGAGAGGACAATTTCCGTCTCTGCATTCAGACTCAACTCTTACTCCTGTTAAATCACATTTTACCAAGGTGAGTTATTGACGTCGTTCTTGGATCCAGTCCTGAACTGGGCTAATGAATTAATCCAGTATCTCATATCTTTTCCCGTAACATCAAAACCAGTACAGGAGCGCCCCCTTTTTGCAGGTCAGACTCCTTTTCCGGTCATGGGGGCGAAGACTTTAGAACATTCAAATGTCACTAATCAGTTATCGGAAACGATAAAAACCCCATCACATACACAACCTCCTATGTTTAATGTGGTGAACCCCATAAACCTTTAGTGTAAACAGAGATGCCGTGATCATGTTTGCCTAATTAGTTCCAGTCTATCACCTTGCTCAGATAGTATTTGTATTGACAGAAGCACCGGTTTACACAGTCCTCTCATCCAATTCAACAGACCCACTAAACTGGCAAAATGGGAACGTGAATACAAGTAGGACACCCTACAGGAGGCAGACAATCAGAAGCTTGCTACCACACATTCCTGACCCCCTTGTTGCATGTGTAAATGAAATGCTCTTATGTTTGTTTCTAATTTCTCCTGTTGTGGGACAAAAAAGGACACATGTTCCAGTGCAATTGTTCCCATCATCATCATCGGGGAATCAGTGACAGAAAGGCCTTGTCACAAACCTAACGAATGCTCCTGCCTCGCCATCTTGAATGACGTTTCAGTTAAATGGCATAGATGCATCCTTGTATACAGCTGTCTGATTTATAAATGTGCCACTTAATAGTCAGAGTGCTTACTTTGCTGTGTATTTGGTTAATGAGAGGACATAACACGGTTAAGTGGATGCATTGTAATGCCGCACCACCTTGTGCATGACAAATCAAAAATTAAATGATTATACAACAATAGCAGAGTGTTGTGTGTTACACAAAGCCATAGCTTGTAACTCATTTATGTCCGACGCAGCAATGTGTCGGCACTGATGCATGTGAATAAATAAGAACTCGTGAAAAACACGAACAAACATGGATCTGAAAATTCTTCCTGGTGATTTTTCTTTGTACCTTTACCTCTCTATGCCTGTGTAGCTTCTGTCTGGGTATCTCCTTCCTTCCACATCCAGAGACATGCACAGTAAGTTAATTGGTGATTCGAAATTGGCCGGAGGTGTGGATGTGAGACAGGTAAAGTGGCTTAACTGCATATAATTAAGCACTCTGTGACTGTATCCCTGAATCCCTGAATGTGGCTTGAGTGATCAGCTGACCTAGAAAAGTGCTACATAAATGCCAGTGCATTTCCATAATGAAAAGCACCCAGAGCTTCTACTTCTGCCACCGCTCTCTCTCCTTTTTCCTCCTCCTGTCTTTTGTCTTCCCATCTTGCATCAGTTTGATTGCAGAAGCGGAGGCAGGTGTGTGGGAGGTCATCCACCAGGTGCTCATCATCTCATCTGTTCTTCCACAAATACCCAGTTCCAACCCTGGCGCCTCGCCCCATCCTCGACTCTATCTCGCAGTCAACTGTGTCCCAGCTAATTTTGTATTTTTAGCCTTTTTGCTTCACTGCCTAGTTACTACTCACCATTTCCTTTTGCTCACAGACTCCCCTCAGGCTGAGTCCTTCCTCTGTCTCATCCTGCTGTTCTCGTATCTCTGGAATCTCACTCAGCAACTTGTCCCTCCCACGCACCCAGTGAAACCCCAGCGAAGCTCCATCGAAGCCCCAGCTAGTGTGGCTCCGCTTCCTGTTTCACACCTTCACTCTGGTATTTACCACAAAGATTTACTGTATTTGTAATCAAAGATTCCCTGGCAACAACACTGAACACAAACACTTAAAGTGCATAATAAACGAGCTCTGCTACTGTATGTGACACATTATTTAGCATCATGTTAGTATTTGGACAGTATTTGATCGTTTGGTTAATTACATCCACAGTGCTGGCAAATGTTTGTAGATAGTAGTTCACTGATGGCCCGCAGCTAAGGGTCAACAGCTTTTGTTATGGGCACAACATGAAGTGCGCAACAGTGAATTCGAATTGAAATGTTGATGTTTCCCATTCATCTCTCTCAGTAGTTCTGAGTAGTCTCCCACTCTCTGGAACAAAGGTGTTTCTTGTGTGTGAAGCTTTAATTAAGCATGTTGCTATGATGGGTCATGAGCGCAGAACCTCGCTCCCTTTGTCTTCCCGGGGTTACGCCGCGGTCAGTTTGAATAGCTTTGAGGCTTTAATGCGGTAGCACTCTTCAAGCGAGAAGCTGCTATGGTGGAGATTTCCTCAAAACATTGCTTAACAGGTTTGTTGGCAGAGGGTGGGATCAATGAGGAGCAGATTTATAGATTAAATTCTGTATCCAACAGTGACTTCTTCATATTGTGCTGGATATGATTTGTGTATGTTCATACACTGAACAAAAATATAAACGCAACACTTTTGTTTTTGCTCCCATTCCCCATGGGATGGACGTAGAGACCTACAATTCAATCCAGATACACAATATAACCATCCCTCCCAAACAGTGGTCACAAATCAGTCCAAATGTGTGGTAGTGGGCACATCTGCTATATTGAAATAATCCATCCCACCTCACAGGTGTGCCACATCAGGATGCTGATCTGACATCATGAGTAGTGCACAGGTGTACCTCAGACTGCCCACAACAAAAGGCCATCTGGCTGAACTCCTTTGGGTGTGTTGTGAGCAGTGTTGGTCAAGTTACTTGAAAAAAGTAATCAGTAACTAATTACTGATTACTTCCCCCAAAAAGTAATCCCGTTACTTTACTGATTACTTATTTTCAAAAGTAATTAATTACTTAGTTACTTAGTTACTTTTTAAAAACACGATTTACAACCTGAATAGGTGATAAAGCGATAGATCTTTCAGCCCAATTCTACTTTTTCTGCATAATCCATCATACAAAATGTAATCAAATGGAAAAGTCTCTTTTTAAAACTTTTATAGTTTTATTAATTTTAATCTTTTAACTTTATGCATCAAGCAAAAATTTAATTATATGCAACATTCTCTGACTGGAAGAAATTTGTTTAATATTTAAACCTATTTTCTGCACATTCCAGCACATAAAATATTTTTTTTTTTTGTGTTTACACTCACTCTTTCAAATAGATGCAAGTAAAACACAGCAGAAAATAAATAAAATCAAAGACTAGCGGTCCTGTTGCTCTATTTTCACCTGTACAGCAGGAGTTGGGTAGGCGGAGGTTTACCCTGGTGCAGGTGTGCCGCAGCGGTCAGTGGAAGGATACGGCAGTTTCTCTGTGAATTTTCCATTACGTCATAGCGCACTCGGAGCTTGCTTGGAAGTTTAGGGTTTTTTTTCGCTGTAAAAAGATGTTTTCTTCCCACGCACAATGCTAATGGACACTAATGTTTTTGTCACTTTTTATGGAATTAAACTCAAAGTAAGGTCAGTGCTTCCACACTTTAAACGCTGCACGCTCATACTCTCTCCCGCACTCGATATATGATCCACTGTTGATCTGCACACAGCTGTTGTCACAACCGTAGAACTCGCTTACGTCACTGTCATGAGACATTCTCGCAAAAAAATCACGGTTTTAGTAACGCAGTAACGCAGCGTTCCTACGGGAAAGTAACGGTAATCTAATTACCGTTTTTGCAATAGTAATCCCTTACTTTACTAGTTACTTGAAAAAAGTAATCGGATTACAGTAACGCGTTACAAGTAACGCGTTACTGCCCATCTCTGCTGATGAGTAACACTAAAGTGATGTAACAAGCGCTGCTTCAGTGAGCAGATGAGTGATGTCATGCATAAAGCTTTAATAAAAGAAATAAAGTGTCATACAGAAAGTTTTCGGGTAATGACAAAACACTGCTGACACAAAACAATCTGGATCTGCTCCCCCTTAACTTCAGGGCGAGGATGATTGTTGCGCTTACACTGTTTCTTTCTTCAAGTTCAGTCTCTGATCCAAGCTGAGGACATATCAACAGCACGTTGTGCTCTCAGCTAACCACAGAAACCACAGCAAACAAACCATGCCCAGGGCATTTAATGGCTTGTTTTCAGTCACTGCCAACACATCATTTCATTTATTTACCACATTAGTCTGAAACAAAAGTTGGCCAAAAACAAAAAACAGATTTTATTCCAAGCACTCGAGCTCAGCCTGTACTAGCAACCGATCAGAAACAGAGAAGCGTCTGTTTGTACCACCAGCTAACTTTCTAATTACTGACCAATTTGGCTCTGGCTAACAAACATGATGTGAAAAACAGTGAGAGAACAGTTTAATTTTGCTTACTTTCCTCAGTTGCTTGTGGAAAGTAAACATCACATCTACAGTGATGCAGAATCTAGACATGGGTAGAAAATCCTGCCTGAGGAAGCAGCTACGTTAGTGGCACCATTGCTGCCACATGTCCCTGAAAAGTTTAACGTCTGTGAAGAATTGAATAAAATTTCTCCACATCTTGTTACATTGACCTCAAAGGTTAGAGACTGTAATCACAATTTCAGTGTTCTTTGTTCCGTTTCCAAAAATGTGTACCCTAAGTCTCCCGTCCATTCGTCCTTCTGGATCATTTTTGTATTCAAAGTGTTTGTTCTATAAAAGGTAAGATCTCCCGATTAGCCTTTAAGTTGAATCTACACTGATACTTCATTCAGACACACAGTCCTTACAGTCTCTGTGCGCACAAGGAGCTGGAGAAAAAGTTTAATATTTGTGCAAGCTTTGTTTTCCAGTTAAAAGATAACATTTTTTCCTTTTGTTCTCCTTAATTCAGAGCGGTGTATGAAATTTCTTATCGTCTGCTTTCAGTCCCTCTCAGTCTCTTCCAGTTATTTCCTTCTGAGCGCGAGGAAAATCCTGACCATGAATCAAACCCAGTGGGACGCCGGGTTCTTTCAACAATACATCTGGCTCATATCCCAATGTCGACTGACTGTATCACAATGACAACATGATGCATTATTGATATTGGAAGGTGCAAAACCTCCAGAAAATCTCCATTATATTGTAAATAATGTGAGGGAAATGCCTCAAGAGTTTGAAGATCCGAGCTGCGTTCCACTGATAAAAGCGATTTGAATCCATGATCTAATATGCTGCCTGCGGGACAGATTGAATGTATGCATAAACAAAGTACAATAAACTAAACTGAGTGAGCTTCTCATCGTTTTAAATCATCTCAGTTTGCTTTTCGGTTTTCCTTTTTGTGGCAACAGGACAAAACTTTCTGAAAGCTAAACAAAGTCTCCTATAATTGGTCCTCCATCTGCCTGTCCTAATTTAATCAACCTAGGTTAATAAACACACACACAGGGAACAGAATATGGCTGTTTAATATTGACCAGCCATGTGGGAATCTGTGCTACATGATTATTATTTGTCACACAGCTCCCAGTAGCTGTGCGTGTGAGCATGGGCTGAACATCTCAGTTTAATACCAGTATGCATGAGCTCTTTGATTGAAATTATATTTTCAATGCTGAAATATGATTGTTGTTGTTATCCATTAATTTTCATATTTACAGTTTTAAAAAAACAAGAATAAAATGCAATAAAACACACAATTATTCTTGGATTAAGAAGCCGAATGTAATTACATTTATCAGCCAAAAGAAATGAATAAATTAGTTGAAGTGTTTAAATGTCATGCTGGGTTAATTGCTCACTCAGAGAAGTCTCCGTCCCAAATTTGAGTAAAAAAAAACGTATAATTTGTTTATCTTTAAAAAAGCTTTTGACAGATTTCTGGAATATTTGGACGTTTTCGTGACTGGTGGTCCTATAAACTTGTTGTTACGCTGTACACTGTTTTAGCTTTTGGAATTTTGCATTTAAAGCCCGGCAGCATCCACTTGGACACCCTTGGACACCTGTCATACAGCTGTTATGCAAATATTTGTTTGGAAAATCTTATATAAAATGCTTTATAGGCTGCATGTCACGGCGAGTGAGATGAGCCGTGTGGAAATAATAAAGGAGGATCCAATTGCAGGCAGTAGTGAAGGTGTGAAGGTGGTTTATTGAACACAAAATAAAAATAGACAAACGGCAAACGGAGAATGAACTAAAATATACTGGGAACAACGAACTACTGAACACGAACCTGAACATGAAGGAAGATAGACGATGGTATATGATGGTGACAGCAGGGAGAACACACGAATGGCACATGGTAGATATGCAGACAGACAGCATACAGCAGAAGACACGACTTAAATACACTCAGAGAAACACAGGGAGATTACACACAGGTGGGAGTAATTAACGAGACGAGACAAGGGAGGTAAACTGAACACACCCACATGAGACGCAGACCTTCACAATAAAACAGGAACAAGACATCACTACACAAAGACGCAGACCAGACGCAGAACTAAACCCACACAAAACATTAGAACACAAACCCTGTGAACAAAACCCTAAACCAGAACCACAGTAATATAATCTATCATAAATAATCAAAACACCAGAGAACCCCAAAACACTCCACAATGCAAAAATAAACCCAAAACATAATAAACTTAAAATGCTGGGTCAAACCGACCCAGAACCGTGACACTGCAGGAATCTGGGTTTTTGTTTTTTGTTTTTTTAAAAAGAAAATAAAAAACCAAAATAAATACATAAATAAAAATCGTGAGCACAGCTGTGTCTGTCTACACAGCCTACTGATTTTGATAAAGAGAGTTAAATGAAAATAAAGAGCTAATCTCCTCATGAATGACCAGAATGTAATATACTGGACATCAGTGCGTTTCTGTGAGCTTTGAGATTGGCGCATGTCTCATTATCACACCAGCTCAATCTCTCCTTCAAAGAGCCGTATTCATTTTGATTGCTTTGTATCGCTGGCTGTTGCTGCTCGTGCTGGAACAACATGCAGACTGCATGTTCATCTGCATTTATAGAGCAGTCAGTAGGTATGTCTTCTCTCCGCAAAGACCTGCAGTTTCCTGTCATTTTCTAAAGCCAGAAAACAGAGCCAAGAAGACGTGTGGAAGCCTGGTTTCCTCTCAGACTGCTGTAAGAATAATTTGCTGAAAGATTATTTTGGACATTTTGCCCACTGATGCTAAAACTACATCACTAATGGAGAATCTTTGTAATGAACAAACAGCAAAATAAATGCAGATTTTTTGACGTATGGGGACACATTAGCATAAAAACTGTTTGGCTGAACTGGCCCAGACATTTTATAAAGTGACAGTGTGTAAAATCTCCAGTAGCGTTCTCACAGTTCTGTTAGCAAAATGCTAAACTGTGCTGAGGGTGATGGCAGACTTCTGTTGTCACAAAGCAGCATCAGACAGATTGCTCTGCTCTCCAGCCATCTAATCTAACCTCCACACAGCTGATAGCATGAGTGTGTTTCTGGGGTTATCTGGTGGTCCCCATCACTAATGCTCACTTGATATGTCAAAAACACTTGACAGTTATCTTATCGAATGAGACTCTGCTCTCTTTGCCAAATATGTGAAGCTCACCACAGATAGAGGCTGAGCGGATAGCTTACATGAGAACCGGGGGTTAGAGTTCCTGCTGAGTGTTGACCAGAATCTAAATCCTGTATTTGTGAAACAGCAGATGTTTCATCTCCACGGCAGACAAAATGTCTCATTTGTAAAATTAACTTCATGAGTGTCTGCGACCTCCTAATGTGTACAGATAGTAACAAATGCTAAAATGGCTACATGTTACAAACGACCTTAAACTAAAGCATTAATCCTTATTTGATACAGGAGTTTTTGAGACCTCTCCATCATCAGCGTCATTTTAATATTTCCAAAAAACCTGATGCAGTCAGGCACACGCAGTGCTACTGTGAGCAATAAATTGCGCAAAAATGCTGGACATGGAAAAATTGATGCAAATTAAAACTTATATATGCACATTTATACTCAATTTCTTAGTTTTTAAAGTCCGCTTTCAAAAAAATGTGAATTTTCCAGCACTTATTTCATGGTTCAGCCTTTTACAGTGTTAAAGCTAAAGGAGCGTGAGCTATGTTAGGATTTTCAGACAGTGTCCCAGGAGAAAAGGCTCTGAGAATGTTCGATTTTTTTAAGTATCTCGAATAGCCAACAAATGTAGTGGGTTTAGTGTATAAAGCTCCCGAACCTGAGCAGCTATTAAACTTCAGCTTAAACTCTGATAGAGCAGCAAAGCACCTAAAGACAACGCCTCGTGCCAAGACCGAGCACGACTGATCATCCTCCACATTGTGCCTAATGTTCTGGCCTATAAAATGCTCAAGTTTGTGTTTTTGCCTTTGAATAATCCTGTTGTTTTATCCCTCTTGTTTTTTATTGTTGAAAGGTACGTGTGAACTCTTCCATCTCTCTCTATAGTTCTATCTTCCACAAACATTGGTGCTAAAAAACACCCTCAACTTACACATTTGTCTGTTGTTTAACCTTAACACGAGACATTTTCAGCAAAAAATGTGTTTAGTCTATTGACTTAACCCCTTAAAGCCTGAAATATGATTTTTTATTTTTAATGGAAAGTTTGTTGAACCTTCTGACAAATGTGTTTAAAAAAATTGTTTCATTTTAATTTACATATCGTTAGCTTCATAGCATAATTGCCTAAGTCATTTGACTAAGTCAATGACTTAGGCACTTATGCTATGAAGCTAACGATATATGAGTTTTAACTTGTATCGTATATGCTACATCTCTTTTTTTAACTGCCCAAAAATGTATTGTTCAATTTATTTGCAGGGAGAAAAAAATTGTAGAAGTTTATAAAAACTCGTAAAAACCTGCATGTGTCAAATATGATACACAGGGGTTAAAGGGTTCAACTCTGTGGGGGGATTTCACTGTAACATTAAAAATGATACAGTATAAATTATAATTATACTGCTATGGTATTGTGATGAGTTGAATACCACTGTTGTTGATGTTTCAGTAAAATGACTTGAATTTGTTGCGCTGTTTTTCTTGCTCTTATTTTTAAAACACTTGTTTTTTTGGTGTGTCTTGCTGCTGGGAAGCCAACTAAACCATCACCCTCTGTTCTCCTTGTATATTCAGCATCGCTCTAATAGGCCTGCTACTCGCTGTGTTCACACGCCTGCAACAATCAATGGCTGGCAGAGTGATTTGATCAATCAAATGCATCACCGATTAGTCCCGTATCTCCCAAGTCTCTGTGTCCCATTAACGTGATTATGGTGCTTATTAACAGAGTTAATAAGCTCATAAAAATCTCTACAGTACATTTGTAGCTACACTGAGGCATCCTACTATTACTGATAAGACCACTTCACTGTAGCACGCGTTAGTGCCAGGACTGTTGGCAGCGACAGCTCGAAAATAGCACAACACAAACACAAACACACACAATCCCTCTCACCCACTGCATGCTGGGATTGTGTCCAGCTTCCTCTGACCCTGAGCAGGATACGCAGATGTAGAAAATGTAAGTTTAGATGAAGAGAATGTACACACAGCACCTGCTCTGACATAGCGCAGTGCGGTTTTAGTGCACAATCACAAATGTCTTACATTTATTCCTCCAGCTGCTGAAATGACAGTCTTTCTGCATTCATTTGATCCTTTCTGTGCACATTTCATGTCCTGTGGGTGTCTTCAGTTCTTTATCTTCCTCCACACAAGTGCTTCATATGTGCCAACATTTCTAAGGAAGCTTTTTTAAATGTTTTGGGAATTGTGCAAGCTTAGAATAAAGATAATTAACTGCAATGATTGAAGAAGTATATACATATAAAAATATGTGCACTGAAATGAATGCATTTATTTTCCTTTTGCACTTGGCCTCCCATGTTATGAATTTCAACGCAGTGGGAAGCTGAGGGGATTCAATAATAATTCTCACCCACAAAAGAAGAGCTAGTCCCTTGATATGGTCCTTCTTGTGTATCCAGATGGAGGTTATTCTTAATAGATGCTATGAGTGCCATTGCACAGCATATTGTAATTGTGTGGTGCTTACATTATCATGTGTATCCACCATAAAGTTTAGCATGCTTTAATCTAAAGTAAACACAAGCAGGGGTTAAAGGGGGCAGAACGATTTGTAACAGGTTTCTGGCACCTTCATGTAATAAGTGCTTAAATCTGATTGGCTGGTTAGTGCATGTTACTGTTGACAGAGTTCATTTTTTGTGTGCTGCTGTCTGGCATTGCTGCCAGTATTGACATGGAGATATTTCACATCCTCAGGTCTGTTTACACCTTCAGTACATGCCTTTTTTCTTCTTATCCCCGTGATGGGTTCATGTTGTAGATGCAAAAAAGGTTGTGGCCTCCATCCTCAGTGTGTAGCGAGCCCTACAGAAGAGAAGTGAGCATAAATGGAACGAACATTATAGAGTGAAGCATGTTCTTACATCTTGTTTAATTCAGCTGGCTAAAGCAAAGCACAGTGAATATCACAGTGGCAGCAAAGGGCAGCTGATCACAGTTTGTACACAAATAAAAATCTACTGGAACTCGGATTATTCTGACTTATTTCTAATTAGAAAGTAAGTGATTGTTTTGCAGCACAGCTGTAATCCATAGTAGTTTTGCTCTTATAATAATCCCGTGCCTCCTGTGTTTCCTTTGTATCCTTGTTCTGCACACAGGTGACTGCTTTATGTTGAACATTAGATCCTCATGTGGTTTTATGTCCCTTGCTGCCCTCATGGTTGTCTTGACTGAGTTGCCTTGTACGTTATTATCCCACTCTGTGGTTTGTTTTTTATGTGCTCTTTTTCACTCTTTGTTTCTTTGTTGGTTTCTCCGGATTTCTCTCTGGGGTTTTTTGTTTTTGTTTTTGTTTTTTGCAGTAACCTGTGAAACTTATAAACTTTATTGCCAGCATGACAAATTCTGCAAAAGCTTTTCTTACATTGCCTTGGTTACCATGGTTATGTATCCTTGGTTACCACAGTTAGCTGTGGTCATATTCCTTCTTTTCTGAAAACTTTAGAGACTCCTGTTGAACTCCATTAGACAATAAAAATGTGCTAACAGGTTACCCAGTGTGTTATAGTGTGATGCCTGACAAAACATCAGTACAGCGAACATCAAACATACTGCAGCATGCGAGAACACGAATGTCGGACACAGTCTGAGCAGATACAACCCGGCAGTTTTTAACCTACCTGTTTCCTTGTACAAAAATCTGTGTGATGTGATTTTACCCGAGCAGAACTTAAATCAAATGCATCTCCTGAAGTGAGAATGCATCTGAATCAGACTGTCACCTGTGGTGTACCTCGTTGGAGAAAGGGCAACTTCTGACAATCTCCCTACTTAATTCAGCTGACATTTCTCCGAGTTCATGTGGCAAAGCAGATTACGTGATGACGTGGAAGAGAACAGGCTGTGAAATACTGAGTAAAGGACACTGGAAGCAGGAGGCCAAGAGGCCACTCACTCCCCTTCTTTGAGCCCCTGTTCCACAATTGCAGTGAGATATCTTTATCTTGGACATATGTAGCCGGGTGGAAGTTCGATATTATGGGACATGCCACTGGATGGCACTGTTTTTCTTTTGGGGTACCTCTGAGAGCGGAAGGGATCATGGGGATCTACGGAGACATGCACGAGTGCTAGCTTGCATTGGTGTTATGTGGGTGTGCAATGCCTTTTTTCGCTGCGTGATCTGTTTTGAACGCAAAGTGTGCAACAGTTAAGGCACCAGGAGTAGCTGCCACCAACTTCGCCGTTCGTCTCAGAGGGATCCATATTCCGTTTTCTGCTGGATTAATGCACTGTATGTATTTGAGTTCACACTTGTATTATACTATCTCTGTGGGTAAGAGGGAAATGTACCGTGTTAACTGTTTAATCTTGGCTCTGTATCTATGCAGGAGAAGCCACTACAGTTATTTTTGCACTGCTAAGTTTTGTTTTATTTATGTTTGGGTTTATATCAGACACGAAATGACGCTAGATGTCCTTGAGTTCCAGATGCTGATAAAGTTGGGGAAATAACCTGCAGTAGCAGTGGGTTACCAGAGCACAAAGCTGTTACTGGATAGGAGCTGTCTGTAACAATTTTATTTCTTTATTTTTACAACCTTGTTATTTTCTTCTGAGCACTTACTTTATCATTCAGATTAAAAGAACCCCAAAGATAATCTGTGTTCTGGGCTGGTTAATTTAGCCAGGCTACACATAGAATGTATTTTCCAAGTTAAATACGACCTTATATCTCATTGGCTTTTTACTGAAATATCGCCAATCATAAGATGGTTTTGTAGTTTCTGTGATAAAAATAATTTGACAAATAAATAATCTTCACCCAAATCACTGTTTCCAAAAGCCTAAGAACTTTAAACTCAAGTGATACCCAAATTGTTCGGACTGGGCATTGCCACACCATACAACAGGAAGACTAACCTGCACCTTTGAAAATAGCATGCTCTACATCTCTCAGGCTCTCAGGCTCTTTCTCCGTCTGTCAGTATTTCTCATCCTGGAGACATTATAAAAGATCGCCTGCAGAACTTTTCAGTGAGCCCGAGAAACTTTTAGCTTGAAAAACTACAACTTCCACCACTTTTCTATTCAGGGGAGAATACATGCCCCGTGCAGACTAAGGAGAGCGTTAAACCAAACACTCCCAAATAATCTTTCGGCCCTGCTTCCCAGTATGAGCTCCCCTTTGAAGTGACTTTGAGTATACCTTGTTGCTTTGAGAAGTTCCCATTAGCAATTGAGAACAAAACCAATTTCCAACTGGTAATCACCTCTGAGGTTTTCACTCTGGTAGCACTCGCCTGCACACACACACACACCCAGGTCTCATTACTCACACACAACACATAACACACCCCTGAGTTCTCATTCAGACCAACAGAATTAAAGGCTTCATAGATCACTGCCACCTGGATAATGAAGGGTAAAGACAAAGCATTTGAAAATCACAGCAATAAGAAACCAAATATTGGAGGAGGAAGGCAGTAGACATGGTGAAACTCACAAAAGTTTGCAAGATTCTGTAGCAAAGCCAGAGCTGCTCAGCTCGCTCAAGCCACAAAATTCACTTCCTTAGATAGATGAGAAGAAGATAGCATACATACAAATTATGTATTATGTTTTTATTTTAATAGAAGTAAATGTATAATTGTGTTTTCTGCTCTGAGAATCAATCAAAAAGATTCTTCCTCATTTAAAGGTCCATTGATGCTCCTCGTGGCTTCGTTCAGTCACTGACTCGTTTTTAAAGACGTCACTGGAACATTTAGCAAAAGTAAAACTGCAAAGCAAAGTGAACGAGGTACAACTCAATATACATGAAAGCTGTGTGCCTCCTTCAGCTACAGGTGTGTGTCTTTTGTGCTCTTTGGTGTTTATTGACCAGTGCTGGGGCTGAAATACAAGAGTCTGGTGTCCAGTCTAGTGTGCAGGAAAAGGTCAGTTTAAAATAAGGCTTCATATTATTTGGTGTGACAGAGACTGAAGCAAGTGTCTCACACAAAAAGCCTGTGGAGTTAGTAAGCCACTTTTTTCCATCATGACATTTTCAGAAACAATCTTTTACTGAGCTGAGCAACTCACGACGATACAGATCAGGTCTTATGTAATGTTTTATGTCCATTAGTGCAGTGGTCCCCAACCTTTTTTGCGCCACGGACCAGTTTATGCCCGACAATATTTTCATGGACCGGCATTTAAGGTGTCGCGGATAAATACAACAAAATAAAACTAGTACTGAAAAAAATAAAATTTATTCATAACACACGTGAAAAGACCCAGTAAAACCGAGTAAACGCTAAAAATAATAATAAAATAACGTTGAAAACCGATAAAAACCCTGAAAACTATACATTTCACACCTGAGCCTCAACTCTCGCGGCCCGGTACCAAACAACTCACGGACCGGTACCGGTCCGAGGCCCGGGGGTTGGGGACCGCTGCATTAGTCCATGAACTCATGTGTATATGCTCCTAGGTCTCTATAAGAAAATAGTTGTGACTGTAACAGATGTACGACACTCATTCAGTGCTCAGGTCGCGTCACATTAACCAAAAGGATTTCATGTGTGAGAGGCGCTTTTTTTATTACTGTATAAGTGCTTTTACATTTTCTGTGTTCAGGATATTCTTTCAGAAACATAGGTTGCCTTTGCTGAACCAAAAGCTTATTGCCTTACAAGTCACAATGTATATTACGTCTGATAAATGATTTAAAACTGTGGATTAATCCACGTTGCCTGGTGGGTGCAATGGACGGCTCAGTCATGACGTTTTGGAAAAATGAGTGCCAAGAATTGACCTTTGGAGGCTTCCTCTGGTCTAAAATATGTTGCGTGTTTAGTTATTTCCATGCACTCTGTGCTTCCATCTCTGTGTGAACAACATGAAGTGAAGGCTCAAGGGGCCGGAGCATTAAGCCAAGGGAAGTCTGCTGCTAACGTGTGTCCACGCTGATCGCTTGCTGTCATTTCAGTAACTACTCATTTTCCTTTTCTTTGTCCTCTTCCTACGCCACCTCATCAGTCTGCCAGCAGCACATTTAGAAGTGACACTCATTAGAAATCACAGTCAGAGAAGTGGCATTGCTTCAAATGTTTTGAAAGAATAAAGATGCCTTAGTAGAAAAGAGCAATTTGGATTTACAGTTACTGTCACGAACTGCCGGGGCAGACCATGTGTAGTGAGGAGAGGACCCAAGAGCAGACAGAGGCAGGGAGACAAAACTGGACCTAACAAAAGGCGAGCCTGTATTTAGGGCTGAAAACTCACGGAAAAAAAACAAGTAACTGAGGGAAAACTATGACTTATTAGGACTTGACTGGGAAACCGTGACAAGGGGTAGGGGAGATAACAAAGACAACACAACACTGAACACAGCAAGACTGAGGACTAAATACACACATGAGGTGATCAGGGAAAGTGGAGACACATGAGGACACGGCTGACTAGAATGAAACATAATGACGTCTTGATGCATTCTCAATCATCCAGGAAAGTAAATCTCCAAAAGTTGATTCTGTTCATCTGGACGTAGCTTTTTGTGGGAGAAATGTTTCTGTAAATGTACTGTTTATAAGATTTGGGAAACCTGCAGTCAGCTGAGACTGAAGAAGTCACTCGGATGAGTGACGAAACGTTTCTCCCACAAAATGCTTCGTCCAGATGAACAGAATCAACCTTTGGAGAAACATAATGACAACATAGGGGAGAGTAAAACTAAATTGGGGCGACCGTGGCTCAGGGGGTTGGGAATTGCATCTGTAACCGGAAGGTCGCCGGTTCGATCCCTGGGCTCTCTGTCCTAGTCGTTGTGTCCTTGGGCAAGACACTTTACCCTACTTGCCTACCGGTGTTGGCCAGAGGGGCCGATGGCGCGATATGGCAGCCTCGCTTCTGTCAGTCTGCCCCAGGGCAGCTGTGGCTACAACTGTAGCTGCTTCCACCAGTGTGTGAATGAATAGTGGTATTGTAAAGCGCTTTGGGTGCCTTGAAAAGCGCTATATAAATCCAATCCATTATTATTATTATTATTAAATGCAGTGAACAAAGAACACCAGACTCTTTCAAAATAAAACAGGAAACACAGAGACATATACATGAAACGAACTTGACAACAAGAGCCACACAGACATGACACATGACAGGTAGGCACACGAACCAGGGAGACTGAGTACAGGGGGAGATGACAAAAGGAATTTAAGAAACAAAGGACTAAACAGCAACCTGGAAATTAACTAGATGAGCCAAACTGAAACTAGAGCACCAATGAATACAAAATGATCCATTAAAAACCCACATACTGGGTCACACGACCCAGTACCATGACAGTTTTAGCACATTTGAAGGCTTAAAGATTGTAAAAGGATTTTTTAAATTAAAATACTACAAAAAAATCTAAAACAATGAAATGCACATGCATAAACCCATTAAAAGAGTTAAAGGTCAGGGAATGACGGGGGAGGGGAGATGATTTGGGAGCTCTGAGGACGATCGATGGCAGTGCATTGTTTTCCTCTGTTTCAGTCAGCGTCAGGCAGGATGCAGGCGAGTGGTCAACCCAAACAGCATTATCTGTGTGTATACACAACAAATCTGTGCAGGACCTTTAGCCCAAACACTAGATAAATCCAAACATCCTTCCCAAGAACTTCAATGCAGTTGAAAGAGCGAGAGGAGGGGAGTATAGTGTAAGTGCTACTGCAGACTAATTTTTTTATCAGGACATTTGAAATGTGGCTGTGCACACAGCAGTTAATCACAGGCATAAGGTAAGGGTGTGCAATTGCACTGAAGAGGTGGACTTGGAGAAGATGGAAATTAAAGACCAGTGAGGTCACTTGAGATTTCACACATCTGAAGTAAAGAAGGCAAGATGTCCTAGCCTCCTATAAGCACCCTTCATTTCAGTCTGCAGGAGCAGAGAATGAGTATCCAAGCAGAAGATATTTTACAGAAATATACAGTTATATGTAATATTCATTGGTCTCAGTGTTTTCGAACGTATACAGATGAGTTTTCATCCATTATCCTCCTCGTATCCCAGCTCCCATAAGGCGAAGGGCGCCAAGTCACCAATCTATCGCAGAGCAAAGTGTGAGACACACAACCACTTATGCAAACATTCATACTTTTGCATTTTAGAACACCAATTAACCTAACCCCATTTTCATTATTCCGGACCGTAAAAGGAAGCTAGAGCACCCAGAGAGACTCAAGGAGAACAGGCAAACACCACACACACTGGGTTTGAACCCAGGACCTTCTGTGGGGCGACAGTGGGACCAACTGACCACTGTACCACCACACAGATGATAGGCTTGGCTTCTGTCTTGTTTTTGAAGCTCCTCCAGCAGTATGCACTCCAACTACTCAGACAACCGCTTCCTGGCAATCGTGTTGTATTTTATTGAGCGTTAAGACTACAAGCTGAAAAAGGCTGATTCATAAAATCATGTGGAAATAGAAAAGCATCTCTTCTGTTCTGCTCATCTGTACGTTAAGCACATTCACATTCCAAAAAACGCACAAAAAATGGCCAAGAGTACAACACTGACCATGCTACTTTAAGATGCATTTAAGGCCTTTATCTTTAAGTAGAATCACGCATTATTTGAAAGAGCAAACATGTTTCCCTTAGAACAAAATAACCCAGACACCACATTCAAAGATGCTCTCCATGTCATTTCTAAAAGTGACTTATCCAGCTACATGGTTTAGCAGACGTCCAAGACATCAGCAGCTCTTTCATTTATCTCTCCGCACACACGAATGTAATGAAGCAGTCATAACACTCTTGCAGGCTTTTTGAATTTAAGAGTCGATATTCTCTTAAACTTTTAATGTGGTTTGTGAGACTCAGAGAAAAGCATCAACGGTAAACCATCACTGTTAGCAAGATTTAAGCAACTGACAGTAGCTTTTTATGGATTTAAATGGTGTATGCTGTAGACCAGCGGTCCCCAATCCCCGGGCCACAGACCAGTGCCGGTCCATGATTCGTTTGGTACCGGGCCACGAGAGTTGAGGCTCGAGTCTGAAATTTATGGTTTTTATCATCAACTCGGTTTCCCTGGGTCTTTTCCCATGTGTTATAAATAATACTTCTTTTTGGTGCTACCGGTGCTGGTTTTATTTTGTTGGACATAAACCAGTCCGTGGCGCTAAAAAGGTTGGGGACCGCTGCTGTAGACAGTTATAAGCAGAAGAGGTTAAAAATAGAGAGGTATTTTAACTGATAGGCACTATTCTCCAACAAGTTAATTATAGTTAGGATTTCATCAACAACCCTGTTGGTTAAGATGAGATAAGATAAGATACCTTTATTAGTCCCACAAGGGGAAATTTCATGGATAGCTACTCTCTAATAGAGCTTCTAAAAGTGAAAAGGAAGACACATTTGTTTTAGATAAATGACTTACAAAGCAACAGGCTGGGTAGCAGAAAAAGACAGCTTTGCATCAAATGCCAAAGTTTCAAGTAAAGCATTTTATGAACCAGAATATTTCCAGGTTCAACTCAGAGGAAAGGACATTTAAAGATGGCGCCAGCACGAGTGAGAAGACGGTCCAAGCTTGTTGAGCGTTAAAATTTAAAAAGAACATTAAAATGAAGATAAAAGATAAACACGTGTGTCGCCAGCATGAGGTCGTCGACATTCGACCCTGAGACTGGAGAATCTGCGTCATGCCTCCAGACACCATCGCTCGTTTGGCAGGAGAGCAACACTCAGCCTCACAAACAGAAACTTGTTTATCTTGTCGTTTACTGTTGGCCATCAGCTGTATGTTTCCACTCCTGCTTCCTGTTCCCAACAACTAGATAAAAGGGATTTAAGGCTGAACGTGTCCAAAAACAGCCTGCAGCTACTGAAATCTTTTATGATGTGAAGGCAACACCAGGGCAAGAAATATCTCTCCGTCTGTTTTCATGATGCTTTGTCAGAGCTGTGAGTTGAAACTGTGGTGACTTTTTTTAAAATGAACGTTTTAGCATAGTGCAGCTGCTTTTGTTAGCTCACATAAACCAATCTGACTTAGTAAAAGCACATTTTTGATCATGCTGGGTGACGGGTTTGCACTCACCTAAATGTTGAAGTTTCAGTGTGTGTGGTCTCGTGAAGGCTCGCGGGCTGTGTTTCACTGTGTATTGTTTATCTTCACATTAAAATCTGAAGAGCTTTGAGAAGAGCTAAAAACTGCTGCACAACAGGAAACCAGACTCTTCTGAAGGCCTAATAAATCGTTCAGTTGGCATCGGAAAGTGGATTCTCCAAAGCGTGCAGTTCCTAAATCCCAGGACTGTCAGAATCGCAGCTGTTTAGAAGCAGCAGGATGATGAAGCCATAAAAATGCGCTAACAAAATCACAGCGACGCTGCAGAAAAAATCTGCCTTATTATAAGACAAGAGGATGGCGTTATATGCTTTTGTGACACATCTGTATTTGTCGCAGCCACAAAAAATGCATCAGATGCTGAGACTGCTAAACTGTTACCAGCAGAAATATACAGAAATCCATAATGTATAAAACTTACTTCTTATCCCATTGTTTACAGAAAAGTAACTCAAAATCAGCATAAACTGATTTGATTCCTTTAGCCTGACTTTGATGCCTGTGATCGAAGTCGATTAAAAGAACATTTCTGTTTATGAGCCATGAAAAACAAAAGCTGAAAATATAAGCCCCAATGTGGAAGTTCTCTCACCCCGATAAAATGAAAACAAGTGTTATCACTGAAACATTAGACAACTTTTTCTCACTGAAACCAACTTTTTGTCCGCTTAAAATAAAAAAGATAAGATGAGCTGGTAACACCAGAACTCTCTCAGTTTGAAACCTTTGAGTCTGCATCAGGTCTCTGTGTTAAAAAGAGCTGCAAGAGGAACTGACTTCACAAAGCTGGAAAAGGATGCAGGAACACTGGTGACCATCTAAATATAGGCTGAACATAGGAGGTATAGAGTGAGCCAACAATCAGGTGTAGCAGTGTCTGTCCTTCAGTGCACAAACTAGCTGTGAAAACAGGCAGACAGGAGCTCGGCACAAGAGTTAAGACGATAATGAAGGACATCCATGGATGGCGTCCAAGCAGATAACCTTTGACACTACGTGGTTCAGTTTTCCTAAAGAAAACAAAAAGAAGGCTGCAAACGATGGTGGAGGAAACTTTTTTTTCCACCAGAGGAGATCAGGATACATTCGTGTGCTTCGTGTTGCTGTGGACCAGAGAATGATCCATCTGGAACAAAGGCTCTATGTACTCCAACAGACCAAGATATTATTGACTAAATTAAACATTTGTTGTTTAATTTGAATTTTTTTCTTTATTTATTAAATGTGACTCTTGAATCACCACCATCGTAATCCTCACATACTTACACATCTAAACACTCACACAGTTCTGACAAAGGAGGAAAAATGGGAAAAGTCTTGTCTTATCTTTGCTTCAGTGTTATTTCTTATCTGTTTTCACCCTATCACAGCCCTGAATTGGATGGATGGATAGATGCTCATCTGTGTCTGTTGTTTCATAATTTAAAAAAGAAACAAAAATGAAAAAGTTGTGCTGAATAAGATAGAGACTGTGAGAGCGGATCACCACATATTGAAGGTGCCCTCATCACACTGGGAGAGCTTATGTTTTATCACAGGCATCCAGGAACAACAGCTGCTTCCAGGTCACTAAAGGGCGTAGGGTCGCCATCTATATAGAAGTACTTTGGTTGGTGTCCACATATTGCTATGAAGAGACCCATCCACCCACACATACGCACATATATAATAAGTCGATATTTATAAAAATGACAGCTGCAGATGTGGCTGAGAAGAAATGTCCATGTCACTACTGTGTCTTTGTTACCAGCACCAGAGCTAAGCGAATCTGGACCGGCAGAAAGCGGCTCACAGGCTAGAGAGCACTGCGTAGCCAAGTATGAACACACTGTGGATTAATAGAGAGGAAACCGAAGTTAGCATCTTGCTCAGGCCGGAGCTCATTTATTTCTACAACATATACACAAATACAAGGCAGCACGGTGGCACTTCCTCCCACCGTCCAAAGACATGCAGCTTGTGGGGATAGGTTAATTGGATAATCCAAATTACCACTAGGTGTGAATGTGAGTGTGAATGGTTGTCTGTCCCTGTGTGTTGGCCTGCGACAGACTGGCAAAACAGTTGTTTAATTTAGGAGCCAATGCAGTCCACAATAAAATCATGCAGTTGGAAATGAGTGTAATAGAAGTGTAATAGATTCATTTTCAATTACAGGCATGTACTCATTTGTTATTAAATAAATAAATAAATCCAGATAGCATTAATTTTGAAAAAGGCCGTTGTGTTTTTCTGCACATAGTGCGTTGCCACACTTTTTTTCCCCACACAGGGACTAATCCTCTTTGAAGGTCCCGTTTTAGTGAAATATTAAAAACATTTAATTATTAATCCTGCAACCTGTCATCCTCTCTTTAGTTCAAAAGACATTCAAATAAATCCCGTTCCTAATAGACAATGCCAGATATGAAACTGACACATAGCTTTTGTAGCTTCCTTTGCACTGTAAATCATCAGTGACAGGTTAATGAATGCCCCAGTGTCTCTCCACGTGCAGTCACACTGATTGAACTTCAACACGTACACAAAAGTTGTAGAAATGCCCTGAATTTTCTTTGCTGCAGTTTCATTTGAGATAGCTTGGAGGGACAGATTCACCTTCCACTGCTTCGCCCTGCGTGACACCCGATTGTATTTCGTCTTTCTGGTGCTGATGGCGGAGACACGGCAGAGACTTGGCAGCTATGCAGACTGATTCCCTGATGGGTGAAGGAGGGACATATGGCCAGTCAGTATTCCTGAAGGTCTTTTCTTTCATTCCCGACAGGCTGAACGTGCCTACCTGATCTCCTGTTGTTGTCATCACCTGTGTGTGTGTGTGTGTGTGTGTGTGTGTGTGTGTGTGTGTGTGTGTGTGTGTGTGTGTGTGTGTGTGTGTGTGTGTGTGTACTAATGTGAGCATCCCAAACTGTTTTGTGTGTTTAACACATAGCATGCATAGCTGACTGTCAAGGCATGCAGCCCTTACAACCTTTATAAGGGTACTAAATGATAAACTCACAGGAAGCTGCTGCTGCTGTCATGTTGATAATAACTGACAGTGACACCGATACACACACACAAAGAATTTTAAAGGGCTGTGAGCACTGGTGCATTTCTGAGAAGCAATGCCAAACCTACAACATCAATCAGCAAGGCTCAATGTGCTGTTTTATTTAAAACCAGCACCACTGTCTACTGCTACAAATTAGCCTTTTGTATTTATACCCATTGTTTTATTATGAATCCAGACCTAATCCCTGACTTCCATGGATGAAGACAGCATGGTGCGCTCTTACTCTATACGCACCTGAGAGATAAAAGCTTTCCAGTACAGGGAGATGGTTTTACTTTTGCAGCTGAGACTGCTTTATGCTGTAAAATGTGCAAAATGTAAAAGATGAACTGATGCTGCTTTCGGTTTGCCATTATTTCTAACAGGCTACTACACAAATGCTCTCCAACCCCACCCACTGTTTCAGTGAAGCGTTGTTAGGGCACTTTCACGCACTCAAAAAGGGATTAAGCATCATAAAAGGACCGTTTCACTTTATAATAGCTTCGGTTGCCTGGTAACACCTGTCTTTATTAGGCTTTTATTGGTGGATAATAGGCAGCACATGAAATAGCAGTTTGGTGTGTATTTTCTCCTCCACCGTATACAGAGGGTGGCCCGAAGCAACAACTCGGTCCAAGGTTTTTGACTCTGTGCAAGACCACTTGGTTCATGCAAAGCAGCTGAAGTCTGTTCATGAAACAGGAACCAGACTCTCAACTGTGTTTAACTGGGAGGACATATACCCTGATTCCAAAATACAAAAACATGTGAATCACTGAAGCAGCGTGTACACTTTCGTTAATTGCAAAAACACACATTCAGTGAACCCATTTATTACCCATATCTCCTTTAGAAAATCCTTAAATAGTCTGCACGTATTTTAGTCTTTAAACACATTCTTGATGACTTTAAACTTTATGACTGGTACTTTAGTTAACTTGAGTATAATGAATGAATTTTGTCAAAACAGCATTAAACTCCCTCATTTCTTTATGTTTTCCTGGAAAAATGGGAAAGAGTTGCTGTAATTTATTAAAACATGCAAAATACATGGAAACAGAAGGCAAAAACAGTTTGAACGTCAGCTTTATGGGAATAAAAAAATCTCATTTTGTTTAATCACAGCATGAAAACGGATTATAAATCCAGTTCTTGTGTAATCTGGCAAACCTCTGCCTTTTCTCCCTGTTTCCCCGACCTTAAGATTAAGATCTTTTTTTTATCTAATGTCTAATTTTTGATATTGTTCATAGATTGAACTAAAGAAATGGGAACAAATTATTTGTTTCTGTTACAGGGTGAAGAAAGAAAGTGCCCAAAAACCTGATGCTTTGCCAAGTTGTCTATTATGTGTAGACACAACTGGTTCATCCCACGATTCAATTCTGCTATGATGGGTCATCTGAGTTTAATCACCAGACAGCTTCATTAAATTCTGAATGAACTGGTTTGTATTTACTGTGCTTTCCATTAAACTCTATTTCTTGGACTTTGATTTGCTTAACACATCTGAACCACTGGCTTGGTGTTATTTCCTTGCCACAGCTCAGTGCTCTGTATTCCACTCCCTCCACATAGAGACTGGTCACATATGGATTATTGGTCCCTTTTTGCAGAGGTGTGGACTCGAGTCACATGACTTGGACTCGAGTCAGACTTGAGTCATTAATTTTATGACTTTAGACTTGACTTGAAAAAATCTTCTAAGACTTGTGACTTGACTTGGACTTTTACACCAATGACCTGGGACTTGAATTGGACTTGAACCGGTTTACTTGAAAAGACTTGATATTTCACCCCAAATCTAAAATTTAACATACATATTATATAGAAAGTGTGCACCATTAATTCAATTCATTGATTCATTTATTCAAACCACACTCCGTACGTATGTGTGTGTGAGCTGTAGCACAGCCAATCAAATTAACCAGATTTAAAAAAAAAAAAAAAACGCTCAAAAATGCTGCAAGGAGTTATTTTTTTCAGGTACATAAACTATGAAGTAGTCAACAAAAAACCGAAATGCAATATGCAAAACATGCAAGAAGAGAATCACAGACAGAGATGGAACAACTTCCAACTTTCTCCGACAGTTGAAGTTGCATAAAGAACGGTCGGTGGTGCTTCTCTTTTGCAACGATGAGATCATGACTTCATCTAACAAGCAAATGTTGTCCAGGCTACGTTGATGATACCGTTTTTTTTAATGTGTATGATATTTTTGTCATGCGATTTTAAAGCCGGTCCTACAAGCACATCCAAGAATAACATGCAGCTTATCTCAGAACTGTCGGTGAAAATTATTCTTGGAGCTAGGTTTAATTGAGCTGCATTTTAAAGAGGTGCAATTTCACAATTTGTGTATATTTTCTAAGTTCACTATTTTGTCATGTGTTGAGAAAAACACAGATTTAAAAATTACATGGTCTAATATTTACATTTAGCATAACTGCAACATTATTTTTTCGTTTTTTTGTTTTTTTTTAAAGACTCGAAAGGACTTGAAATTCAAAGTTTCAGACTTGTGACTTTACTCGGACTTTTACACCAATGACTTGAGACTCGACTCTGACTTGCCTGACATTACTTGAGACTTGACTTGAGACTTGCAAAACAATGACTTGGTCCCACCTCTGCCTTTTGATGGTATAGCTGGTAATAAAATGGTCAGGCGTATTTACAATGATGAGTCATGACTCGATCATGATTCATCGAGTCATGATGAGTATGAGTGTACATCCCTGTACCTCTGGTGGCAGGCTGCTGATGTAATTGTCTCTGCTTAGAGATGTCTTTTCCTTCATAGTAAAGTTTAAAGGTGATACATTTGCACTAGAGAGTGCTGCTAAGCCTGATTCTTGGGGTCATCTGTTTCTGCTTTTGTTGTTCCTAATATCACATATATCCCTAACTGCTCAATTATTATAGGATAGTAACATTGCATGTCACAATTACACTAGCACATGTAATTATCTCACATCATGTAGACTGGTTATCAGATAAAATAAGACCTCTCGCAACACCTCTGTGTCTTTGAGCGTACTCTTGTGGCAATACAATAAAAAAAACCAAGACACCATTCATGTGGTAAAAAGAAAGTCACCAGTGAACGCTGTTAAAAGTATCCATCAGGGTTTTTTCATCCTTTGGCTCTTTCTGCTTTTTATCCCACCTGCTCAGATGTTACATAACAAAGACCAAGGCAATAGCGCTGAGTTCTCTCCTCACGAAAACAACTCCTTTCAGCTTGAGGCAACAGCTTTATGTGGTGTGATGGGATTATTTTCTTAGGTTCAGCGTGACTCATCGCAATCTTTGTCCACACTTTTTTCAGTCACAGTTTCTTCTAGTCCAGTCTTCACAATGTCGTGATAAAAGTAATTCAAATTTCTTAGTGACAAGCTAATAGTACTACCACAGTAAGCTTGCCATTATTCTTTGCTTAGATTTGAACATATATGTGGTTAAAAGAACAAACAAAAACACTCCAGGAGATATATAAGCTGATGATGTAACAGGAAATCCTGCTGGGAGACAGTTCAGCAGGTTGCCTGGCACACTATGGGAGGACAACAAAAGCTGTGATATGAATATGAAACATGAAATACTTGTAAAATAAAATGCTGTGTGTGCATGTGAGGGTTATACATGCGTGAGTGCGTGATATGTATTTCAGTCATAGAGAGACTGTGTGTATTGCTTCACATGAGTAACTGTGTGTGCGTGTGTGTAAGTGCGAGAATGGGTGTAAACAGGAAGACAAAACTGGAGGGATCTCTGCTTTCAGAAAAAAGCTCCTTTGAATCCACTTTTGTACTCACAGCAGCAGGATGCAACACCCATAATACAACAAGGCACAAACGCGTCACCGGAAAAGTGAAACTCACTTCTGAGGCTACAAATACCTCAGAGATGCACTTAAACCGCTCTATAAATACATAAAACACTTCCTACTAACCAATTTCATGTCATACATAATTCTCTTAGTGGTCTCTTAGTTTCTTAGTTTCTAGGCCTCTGCACATGTGACAGGATTTCTATGAGGGAGGGAGGATGAACTGATTTTTTTTTTCTTTTTTTTTGTGGTCAAAGGTCACATTAAACTAAACTTGTTCCTGCCTATAACTCAGTAACTGATACACACGATAAAACTGAGTTATGTTGACACAGACACAAAATTTCACTGTGACATCATGATGCTTTCTTAAAACATAAAAAACGACTTTTTGAAGATTATTCAACATCATAATTCTGGGGTCAAAAGGAAATATTGTGAAATGTAAACAAAGGCCATGTTTAAAATGTGGTGACTGTAAAGTCTCAAACCAGATCTGAACACCAAAGATGAAAGTTTAATAGGTTTATTGGGGATTTTGCAGATAATGGTCAATAGTTCAGGTGTAGTGAATTTTCTTTGGTATTTTTCAGAGTCGGGTGAACGATGTGGAGCAGGAGGGTCATTCCAAATTTTCAGTAAGCAGTCTACAAGAGAGGAGAGGAGGATAAATTATTTTCAAAAAAGAAAAGAAAGGGAGTAACAAAAACAAGAGCAGTAATCAGGAACACGTACAAATATCTGGTGCTGACTGAGTGGGACCTCCAGCTTTAAAATGACAGTATGTGAAATCTCACCACTAGTTGTCAGTAAATTTCATTTAGCTGAGTTCTGTTTTCTTAAAGTCAATGTATGACAAACAACTCTGGCCGCCATGAGTGGCTGTTAATATGCTGTTTCCTCGGCTGTTGTCCATGTCAGTTTATTCAGGAAGAGTCTGTGAAACTTTGTGAAAGGAGTCCGATATGAGTTGATGAGTCAGGAAAGTTCTCTTCTGTCCGATGACAACAATGCAGAGGGGAGTTGTTGACAATATCTTGAACTTTTTTCTTAATGCTAGCCTCCGTTAGCCTGCGTTAGTGAAAAAGGGATCAAACATAGCTGGACTCAGACATTTAGTGAATAGACTCTCATACAATGTGAGAATGTAATCAAATGTTTATCAGAGAGAAAGTGTGATTTTCATAGACTCTCACTACCTGATATAACATTATGTCTAATCTGCTGAAAATAAGTAATTGCAAAAATATCGGAAATAAAAAAGCACATTTATGCATGTTTGTGTAAAAGAGCCAAGACTTCAGTTTAGGAGATGAGGCTTAAGGTGAGGAGGAAGACTTTGATATTTTATTAAAATGCCAGACATGAAGACATGAAATGCAATTAGGCTGAATGGCTATGATCAATATGGCGGCTTCCACATACTGGAATCCACCTCTTTTGTATTTTAATAGATTAATTCTGTTCATGAGAATGCAGTTTTTGATCAGTTTTTTTAAAAGAAAAGCAAAATTAAAAAACTGATGAGAATAAAGCTCGCTGAATCAAACCAAATGGTTGCTCAAAAGTAAAAATATTCAACTTGGAAACTAATTTATTGTTTGACTGCTTCAACTACTGTGATACAAACAGTTGCAAATAGTGTGTAGTCAGTTGGTAAAAAGCCTAGCAAGGACATCCTGATGATTATATTCAAGAAGTACATCCAGCCAATGGTGAACTTATGTCAGCACAACTTTCATATTAGAAGCATTTTGCAAAAATAGACTTTAAGAAAAGATGGTTAGCCGTCAAAGATTAACATTCAATCTTTGCTACGTAACCATTAATGGAAGTGTCCGTCAGCAGTCTCTGCTGTGTTGTAATCATGACCCACTGTACATATGTGATGCTGGAGCTACAATTTGCATCAGCATTCAACCAGATATGCCACATCATTAGCTGCAAATGTTCCATCATCCCTTTTTTCACTGTATAAATACACTTCAATCATACGTGTAAGCTATATAGTTTTTCTTCAGCCTTCAGAAATGTGTTCATCTTAAAGTCTTCCTGTAGCCTGCACTAAGAGGTTGTGGCTAATAATCCTAATTTCTCTTAAGTGACTTTCAAAGTGAAAATAATTTCCTTCAAGTAGATCAGAAATCCACATCTTCACTCAAGTGCTGAAGACAACAGGTGTTATATACAGTGTCTAGATTTAAATGATCCCTGGGCTTAGCTGCTGTACTTGCACCTGAATGAGTCTGCTTATGTTAAACTCATCCCAACCCTCTTCTATAGTTCAGCAGGATAACTGCAAAGTGATACCATTCTCAAGTCCAAATTACCAGTATGACCCACCACACAAACTGAGACTTTCAAATTAAAATGGATTGTTAAGAAGCATTGAATGCATCTTAAGGCAGATCTCTCCGGGTTTAATGAGTATGCCAAGCAGCTCATTTAAACATATATCAGCGTTGTGTCTATGGCCAAAAATGCAAAAGCTCCTCTTAATGAATGGACTTTATGTGATTCATATTGAATTTCTATGTCATCTGTGTCTGAGCCCTTAAAGTGGCATTTCTCTGAAGTCCTCCTGCTCACAGTCTTTACCACTGTGGTCATGGCAAGTGGTCTGCAGACTGGACCTTTTATTCCATATGTATCTTCTTCTTTCTGTTGTACATTTTCCTCCCATGGCTCATTATTCCTTTTTCACTCCAGAAAAGCACTCCCCACTCTTTCAAAGTAATTTTTTTGTAACATTGGTCTAAAAATCCAGCTTAAAGGATAAAAAATATTATTGTCGTTCAGTCTAATGTCAAAAGTTAGGCTGTTTAGGGTGGTTAGGTTGTTTTCCACCAATCCACAGCCATACAGACCAGTTTAAATTTACTTAGGTTCCAAAGTTCAAGATCTCCTCTTTAAATAAGAATTTAAGCCTGTTTTGTCAATCTTGGACATACTGAGTTTCAAGTTAGAGGATTATTTATGATATTCTGTGCTGTATGACTGATGATCAGTAATGAGCAAACATGAACCCAAAAAATACAAAATCATACAAATACCATCAAAGAATTAAGAAACAAGCTTTTTTGCACTGTGTGGAAGATTGTGATGAATGAAATCAATGTAATGATGTTATTTCACACTCTAAATAAGTGGCCAGGTTCTATATCGTTGATTCATTTGTTTCATTTTGATTTTATGTTTTTTCTTATAGGACTTTTGTGAAAATCAGGCGATGTTTCAGGTTAGATTTCTTCAGAAGTATAGAAAGTTTGAGAGGGTTCATAACACAGTTTTCTGTACGGTATGGTGTATATGGTATAAATGAAGTGAATGTAAAAACTTACAAGCTGCCAATGGAGGGATACCAAACTGTGTTTCATTGTTCTGGTAACGGTGACAATAAAGAGCTATCTTAAATTTGGGTTTAGCTAAAAACCTAAATTTAGATTAGATCTGTTTCCCATCAGACATGATATACTGCAGGTTCTGATCAACCTTTGCATCCAATTCCTTACATTTGCATTAGTGTAGTTTTCTCACCAGTTAATTGATAAATCAGAACCAGAGAAGTAAAGTGTATTAAAACGAGTTTCTTACATGTCAGTGGGCTGAATCCCTGCACGAAGATTTGACACAAAGATGCTTGTCTGCCAGTAAATCCAATAGTGACTGGTTATGATGCATGCTGGTGCCCCTGCTATGTAAATACAGAGTCATGTGATGAGCCACTCATGCATATTTGCACTCAGAGGATACTGAAGGACTGCCCTGCAGCATGAATAAAAGCTTCCACCAGCAGGAAATGTATATGTGTCAGCTTAATGTTTGCTGTGAAGAAGTAAGGAGATGGATGCTTTTAAATCTGTCAGGGGAGAACTCAAGAAGATTTCTCTAAACTGGCAGGCAGTCAGCATAAGCCTGGATCCGTATCCCTTTTTGTTCAGTCTTATGTTTCTCATATTCTTAAAGAATCGATGCCCCAGTTTTTTTGTGCATTTTTGTACCAGGAATCATTCAAATTTCATCTCGCCTCTTTTCTCACCTGATCGTCTGCAGTCCTATAGATTTAGCTCCCCGCATCTAGTTTTGCTTCTAGTCCTAACAGGATGTTGGTTTTGCTCACATGTGTATTGTAAAACATGGTAAAGAGCAGACATTCAAACCAAATCTTTTCCATCTGCACACGAGATCTGATCTGAAACAGAATAAATCCATTTTCTCCGGGTTACTGCAGAGCAGAGAGAGTCACAATATCAAAATGACTATTATGACTGCTTCTGCAGCATCTCGTCAGAGACAATATTGAAAAAATAACAGTGGAGCGGCAGGGAAATTAACAATAAAAGCTGTCATGCACACAGAAGCAGTTGAAGCCTCACAGGCTGGAGAGAAATGTTGCAAAGAGAGAGAAAAAAACTCAGAAACAAGTAGAAATAAAACTTTGGAATGAGTCCCTAGACTGTCTTAATGGTGTTTTTGGAGAGATGATGCAAGATGTTGCAAAGGTTTCACTATGTTCCAAGAGTCGCCCCAGCCTGCGCATCTGGACACGCACACTGTTGCAGAAAGGGCTTATCGCACAAGGCACCAGTTTATTTAGTAATACCATTTCAGATTGAGCCGTCTGTTCTAGCTAAGTATGTGCCTGTGTGTGTGTGTGTGTGTGTGTGTGTGTGTGTGTGTGAGAGAGAGAGAGAGAGAGAGAGAGAGAGAGAGAGAGACAGAGACAGAATCCAGCTGCGTGAAGATCTAGCGAGCAATAGGGGAGTCAAACAGAGAAAGGCAAAGGGTCACTGTGGAATAGGAGAGGGGAGGAGGAAAAATATAAGAAAGGTGAAAGCAGGAAACAGGTTAATAAAGGGGTAGGAAAATGGGATGAAGAATGAGCACAGATGGTGAAATAAGAAGAAAAAAAAGGAACAGCAACAAAGAGGTTACGGGGAGACTCCAGCTGTCCTTTCCTTAATGCCTGGTGTCAGATCACGTTGTTCACAGTCAGGGGTTTGAGATGTTGTAAACATGACAAAGCAAAAGGGGAATGATGTTGTGGATGTAGCTGTGTGGGACTGTTAAAAGAGCAAGACAGGCTAAGTTTGTGAAAAAGTGGTGCAATTAGTTTTGAGTACATGGCCACAGATTGTCTCCCTTTTTCAGACTGTTGACCTGATGGAAACCATTTGGTAACACCAAGCATGATTTTTAACCGAGCATTTTTGTTTCTCCACCGCATTTTATTCATGTTTTAGTCTGAACTCTCTTACAACTGTAGCCCTAACAACCATTTGACAAGATTTTACCCTTGTTTTAATTTCTAAAGCCTGGTCTCCTATAGCCTATCAATGTGCTTATAACAAGATATATTCACTCTTTCTGCATTTAAGATGCCAGCTACAGATATAACTAGAGTTGAACTACTGTCCAGATAAGTTGTTTGAACTTAATGTTTAGCACATTTTACAACAAATGACTGCTAGAGGTCTGCGTTGCTTTCTGTTTATTCCTCGTTACAGTGGATAATGACTGCTTACTCAGCATGGGATTGATTACAGCTGATAACAGTCATTCAATGGGCTGATCGTTTCCTAAACAAGTGGCTAAGGCAGGGATTGTAGTCTGCTGCAGACATGGATGCAGTGACACAAAGTGTGCAGACATCCACAGAGAGCCTCGTGCTCACCATTCAATTATGAAATTCATGTCATTCGTGTCCACGTGTCCAGTAAACCTGCCATACCTGCAGATGCAGAAACAATAACACATATTTCTGAACATAATGAAGCTTTAATACTGAAGGCAACAAAATGTACAGGGCTTCTCATAGGAAGCAGGAATACATTTGAGTTAAATGAACAAATGATACTGCATCGACTCCTGACAAATCCTTCAGAAAAAATTTTGGTTTGAATTCAGCAAATAATCTTATCTTTTCCTTAAAGCATTACATAATCAAGTCACCACGTTCTTTGTTTTGAAACGTGACTTCTTATCTGTCAGTTGTAGGCTGCTGTCAAGGAAGGACAGAGAGGTCAACATGTATATGAAAACCTCAGTATTCAGGGCTGTCAGGTGTGTAGCTAGTTATCACATCTACATTACAAAATGCCAGAAAAGGCTCAAGTACGCTTTTTAATAGCTAGTGTAACAGGTTAAAATAACTCACATAAAGAAAAACTGAGTAGAAATGTGTTGGCATGGTAGTGGAGTAATGGAGGGGAGAGTGGGAAAAGACTGGAAGGATGTCCTGTTTAGGTCATGTGCCTCCGAGCTTTTTACTGTGGGAAAGTGTGTTTGCTGTGTGTGTGTGTGTGCGTGTGCGTGTGTGTGTGTGTGTATATATATTTATGTGTGTGGCCTGGTTTGGCTGTGAGAACTTACTTCTGATGGCCCACAGCTCTTTCAAGGATATTTTGGATGTCATGTTGCTAAGGAAGGGTTTATTTAACACAGAGTAGCTGTGTTAAATAAATATGAGACTATGCAGTGCCTTTGTAGATGCACAGCAGCACGTTTTCTGCATGTGTGCACAGTATTTGTGTTTTGTGAGGGTGAAGCAGAACCTCCCTCATGGGCCCCACACAGACATGCACAAGACCTTTATCATTAATTATAAAACCAAAACATATCACATGACCTCTGCAGTGATCAGTCATACTGTCTATGTTAGATGAAAAATAGAACTATTTTGTAAACATGACATGTGCGCTCTGGGACAGGACAACAGACAACAGAGAAAAAAACAGGAAAACAGTGGGAGCTGCTAAACACATGGAAATTTGTTTTCTCCATGCAGTATATTTCACACTTCTGGAACTGTGCACAAAAGCACAGTTATATAGTGATAGTGATTATTAAAAGCCAATATAAAATTCATAAATAACAAATAAGCAAATAGGGAAAAAAAATACACATTGTTGTTTATAGTCACCCGATTCTTTCATGCAAATACTCTGAGTTAGGATATCAAGAGTTGTGCAAAATCATAAAAGAAGGGCAACACGGGTTAGTTCATTTAAAGAAAGCGAGAGAAAGAACCTCAAACGAATAAAAATGATGACAAAACCAATAAGTTAACATGGTATTTACAGTTCGAGACGCCTCATCTCACCACACTTTACAAACTTTTTAGCATTATCTCAGCTATTCAGTGAAGCTGCAGAGATTACTGTGAGTGTGTAATGAAGTTTCATCAGCTCCTTTCTGAAAAGTCCTACAATTATATGGCACCTCTTGATAATCCATAGAAATCAGCATTGTAAACCTGGGTAATCAAAATCTCAAACATCTCATAGGTTCATAAACTGCGGTTCTCTCCCTTGGGTCGAGAAAAAGTTTGACTTTGCCACTAACATTTTTTGTAATGAATTGGAAATGTGCACATTGGTTTAAACATCTCCAGGTTGACATTTAATGTCATTGATGTGATGATATTTGGACGAATCAGTTATTCTAGAGCATTATAGGCAAACTCTTACACTCTTATTTTCATGTATTCAGCTAACTAGCAACAAATTTTCTCAAGATACCATTTATATTTGGGATTTTGCTTCCCTGGTTCATCACTTTAGTTAGGTGCCTTTTTGTGCTTCAGTCATTCAAGCATAAAAAAGGTGGCTTAACAAACAAAAAGCACGTTTCTCTGAAATTGGTCAGGTTCAATGACAGAAATGAAAATGAGTGAAAAAGCAGCTGATGTCCAAAGGAAAGCTTTAAAAGACTTCAGAAACTTCCTATCCTAACTTCCTAAACAAGTTAGGAATTGATGCTTTTGTTAAACCTCTGAGTTTAAAGCTGAAAGTCTGCACTTCAGTCAATTGTTTATTCACTGTGGTGGTGTACAGACGCAAAACTGTGTCACTGTCTAACCTACAGTAAATCTTTTCCTTCTTTGGTAACCCCCAATGCAATGGACACCTGGCGAATGTCCATAGGTGGGAATGACAAAGTCACACCTGACTCATTCCTGCAGTTTGTAATATTGTTGCTGAAGTAAAGTCATCAGGTCAAAACATCCCTCAGGCCACCAGGACCAGGACATGTAGATCCATGATGACGCTTTAATGATGTGTTGCACATTCACCCTAGAAAGACGCAGCGTTGGTTGTGTGGTTGGTTGCCAACTCATATACTTGTGACGTGAGCAGCGTGCCCCGAGCAACACACTGACATAATAATTAGCCACTAACTGAGCGATATCTCCTCTGTTAAACACGTTTTTATGGATATCATTTGCAGTGTTGTCAATTTCTTTGGTAACATCAGCCAGAAACACACTCAATAGCACTTCTTTGGGGGTTATTTTTAGTCAAGAGTAGTTGATAGAAAAAAAAAATTGCCATAACACAATGCTAGAAATTGACATCAACCTTGAAAAGCCACAGTTGCTTTGTGCAATGCCAGCATTTCACCCATCACAACAGCGCACGTCTGCTTGGAAGCACGGCCCTCTCACACTTCCTACATTGCTTTTGGTCAAAATCACAGGGTCAACCCACTTCCCAGTATTCTTCTGTCAACTCTGGGAAAAAGCTTTAATATCCTTCCTGCCTCCAAGACGTTGGCTGTCGAGGCCCTGTGAAAAGGCAGTCTTAAGGGCAACAGCACCGCGTCGCATCCCTTCACCGCGGAGTGAACCATTGTCTCCTCTGTCTGTAAACTCTGATGTTTTCAGAGAACAAGAAACAAGAAATTGTTGCTTCATTTCCTGGACAGTTTCAGATGGAGTAAATATTGACAAATATATTGGAATTTGCTTGCCTCGGGTGGAGTCAACAACGATACCATGATTGTTTTGTGGCCATTCTGTTAGTCGCAGCTAGTTTTCTGCATCACAGCCCTGCAAATAAAAGATTAGACTGAGTGTCGACAGCAATGTCAACATCACTGACCATTGCCCGGTGACAGCGATGACTGCATTGTTTGACTCTGAATTTATTTACATGATGCAGTGATAAGATTTGAAACCGCACGCCGGCTTTTCTTTGTATTGTTTCAGACGTTCGCTCATAGCAGACTGTCATGGATTCAGCTGTCTGGCTTTCTTCAATCAGTTGAGATAATATTGTTGTCTTAATAAAAGAATAATGGGTCATTTTTGATGCACGTACACTCTGCTTCAGTAAAATTTCTTTGGGAACAAAATCAATGCCATGGATGGAAGAAGAAAATCTCTCTGGAAAAATAACACAATTGTTTTTCTGCTCTAAATTTGTGGCATTACGCTGTAGATGCTCTGAAGGCCCCACTTGTACACTGAATACAAGAAAATTATTGTAAAGAGTAAGACATCCATGTTTATACTGCTTAAGGCTTGTTGGTGTCATGATTACTCACAGGGATGGTTAGAGGACAGCTAGCTTCTACCCTGCTACAAGGAGGCCACTTATAGTAACGTGAAAATGAAATTTCTCACAGGCCTCTATCCAGTCCCGAGAAAATCGAAGTACACCTTTATTGCTTCCACTGAAATTAAGTGCTGAACTTACTGTTTGATGATCAGCAAGTGTGAGCACCTCTACGAGCATTCAGGTGTGTGTTAACACTTCTTCCCAGGAGTGGACAACCACAACATTTCTGGAGAGTAAAGTGGAAATATTTGACCACTTTAGCAAAAACCAAACACATTATGTCAACACAAGCACCTACCACATGCCAACTCACGGCCAAGCACAGTGGTGTAGGGATGATGATTTGGGCACTTTACAGTCATTGTGTCAACCATGAACTCTACAGTATACCAAAGTATTCTAGAGTCAAATATAAGGCTGTCTGTCTGGCAACTAAAGCTTGGCTCATGCAACAGGATAATGATCCCAACAGTGGCGGTCCTAGCCTGTTTGGCGCCCCGGGCGAACACTCCCTCTGGTGGAGTTTAGTCTGTTACTGTTACTGTTTTTACCATTTCTCTTTGGAGCAACTGTAACCCACATTATTTCCTTAGGGATTAATGAAGTATTCTGATTCTGATTCTGATTGTTTCAGGATGACCTGCCATTATCCAATGACACATCTGCTTACCTGTATCTTTTGCTCGTTTCTCCTCCTCTTCTTTTCTCTTTTTTCTAAACTGAGGACCTGATGGCTTTGAACTTTTCTTGTCCATCTTCCATTGGTTTTAATTTTGCACTGCAGTATGAACACAAATCCCCCAACTCGAGGATCACCACAACATAACCTAATAGACCTACACCTTAGTTCACAGATTCACTTTGTCTAAGGTTTATTTCTGGGATTTCACACAACCCAGGATTCAGATCATGAATACATAATGGGCTTGGATTTACAATATTATGAATGAAATGTGCTCTATCATCAGAGACCCCAGTCACCCATCACATGGACTCTTCACCCTCCTGCCCTCTGGGAGGCGCTACAGGAGCCTCCGGACTAAGACCACCAGGTACCGGAACAGCTTCTTCCCCACAGCTGTCAGACTCCTGAACTCTGCCTCCTGACATCTGACCCACGTTAACTCATGGACTGAACATACACACACACACACAATGGACAACTGTACCCTCAAACACACAATAATAACATGGAGTGAACCACCACTCACAACCACTAGCACTTTATATAGCCTCTGTAGAAATTATCCACATATCTCACTTATCTTAACTGCACTACTGTATAGCTCTGTGTAAATAATCATTCTGTACATACGATAATTTTTAACCCTACAACTGTTTACAACTTGCATAGTTCCCATTTCTGTATAGCTGTATATCTCAGATTCCTGTAAAGTTATTTATTTCATATTCTGTATAGTTTTTCATATTTATATCCTGTTCATATCCTGTACATAGCTTGTACTCAATACAGCCTGTACATACTTATAGTTATAGAATATTCACAACATACTTCATACCGTGTACATTATAACATAATAGACCCATTTCTGTAATATACTCACATATCTATATTATTGCTAATATATATTGTAATATACCTATATCACTAAGCACTTCTGGATGGATGCAAACTGCATTTCGTTGCCCTGTACCTGTGCATGTGCAATGACAATAAAGTTGAATTCTATTCTATTCTATTCTATTCCATCTGGAAGCAGCAGGTCTCTCCTCCCCTTTCGACGGGTTGTGTGTGAGATCATCAAACTGTAAATTATAAATTTTAAATTGTTATTGATCCCTTTACTCCTGGTCCTAAAGTGTATGTTTATTTTCTTACTCTTCTTATATATATTGTTTGTTTACTTGCACTGCTGTAACTGGAGCCTCGTCGTCTCGTCTCTCTACATACTGGACTGTATATAGCAGAGATGACAATAAAGTTTACTTTGACTTCAGCAGCGAGCAGGCGCACCGAGGGCTCTCGCGCTCACTTTTCGCATATAGAATTTCAAAAAAACATCGGTGCAAATTATAAGTCTGTATCATAATGTCTCGTGTTTTCGTGTTTGTTGTTTTGTTTTGTTTTTATTGTTTTATTTTGCGAGTTGGTTATTAGATGCTGCTCCAGCCAGCCAGAGAATCCCCCGCCGCCCCGCCCTCTCCTCCCTGTGCCGCAAGCAGCAGGCGCACCTCGCAAACGGAGGGCGTCCTTACTCCCAGCAAATGAGCGATAGCAAACCGATCGGTGCCTATGACATTCCCAATATGCGCTGGCTGATGTCAGGGCAGCATGAGTATGAGAATTTTTTTTTTTTTTGCAGATGCCCATGAATCCGGCCCCCACCACGATGCCGCCCCGGGCAAATGCCCGTGTCGCCCGTATCAAAAACCGCTACTGGATCCCAAGCACAACGGCTGCAAAAGGATAAGAAGGTGTGACCGAGTCAAAGTTAAGTCAAGCTGACTGAAATGCTGTGGCGAGACCTTGAGAGAGCTGTGCATAAAAGAATGCACAGAAACCTCAATGAAGTGAAGCACAGTTGCAAAGAAGAGTGGGCCAAAATCCCTCTGCAACAATGTGTGAGACTGATAAAGTCAGAGAGAAAGTGATTACGTCATGTTATTGCTGTTAAAGATGGTTCTACAAAACACTGAATCACCGGGCAAACTTAGTTTTTAACAGGGCTGCATGAATTCAGAAATGCATGTTAAATTATCACCTTAATGGTAAGAAAATTTTAGTGTCATCTGGCTCTTCTGGTATGTGCATTACTTGCTGTGCGCAGTATGAAACAATATACATAATACGGTGCACTAATGGAAAGACGAGACGCATCATTGATGTATCATACAAACCAACAGTAGTGGAAAAATTAAGTCAATGCAGAAAACTTACATTCTATCTGAAGGCCATCAGATAGCAATAATTGTGGCTACTGAAATATTTACATTTCTATAGAAGTGTATTGAAGAGCCAATGAGCATGAAGCAGAGCTTATCACGTTTTTTGTTTTGTTTTTTGCAACCAAAATGGTGACATAGGAAACGCTCATCTCAAGGCTTCAAAACAGATCTTCATTAACCAGTGGGTGGCCTCACAGCAGCTACACCCATACCCACCCTAAAAGACAGATGGATGGATCGTGTGTTCATGTGTTTCGTCCATATGTTGTCATTTCAATCAGACAAAATTATATCACTTTTATTTTAAAAGTGTATTTGTTTTGCCAGTTGTAAATCTAAAATGTTTACAGTGGTAAAGCCGCTGCACACTGAAGTTAAGTGTGCGGCTTAATAAACTTGGCAAAAAACTTAATTTCATGCCTCTATGGTTTAGTGCACTTTGGATAGATCAGAGATTGGATGTGTCAGCAGCTTAGGGAATTCATGTCAGTTTTTCTGTGGTCTGTACTCCAGCTCGCTGCATACTAAAACACCAGTGTGTTCAAAATTAGGAACATCAAACTGGGACAGCATCCAAAGTTCCTACTTTTACTGGAGTTTGTATTTTTGACCTTGAAGTGTTCCTTTTATCCTAATTTCCAGCTCAATAATTTGATTCTTGGACTCTAATGAAATTGCATGATTCGCAGTTCAAAATTCTCCTTATTTTTCTTATGGCGTGCCTTGGTGCAGCCTCTCAGTTCATCCTCCAGTCATTTAAAGTCAATTTTCTTCTGATTGGCTGCTTCTCAGAGAGCGTAGATATAATCAGCAGGCAGTTGTCTTCTTATAGCTACACTATTTTTTCACTTAGATTATTTGTCTCTGTCACCCTACAGAGCAGAGAGTAGAAAGAATTGCCAGAAGCTGTGTCAGAAAGTCTGAAACCTGAGCTTTGGACTCACAGCCATTACTTGTACATATGCTGAGCTCATTATTTGAAACTGCATACACACATTCAGACACCTTTCAGATCATAGATGACACAAATATATATTTAAAAAAGACGCATTAAATAACGAAGGCAGGTTTTATTTGGAATCTGGCGCCACACAGACGAGCGGAGCAGCCTCTGCTCAGACTGATGCAACTAAAGATGGATTTATTTCACAGGAGAAAATGTATGTGGACCATGGGATCATTGACAGTGAGAGCGTGTGAAGGTAAAGGGATAAAGATTGTTAAAACAGTCAATTAAAAGAAACATTTAGAGGCAAACTAAAGAGGGAAGATTTAGTCGTGAGGCTGAGGCTTCTTAGAAATCGACTTAAATGTTTGCACTGGGTTTTGCTGTGTTAAAATCATTAATTATGCCTACACTTTGCACATCATATATTTAGGAAATAAAGACTTCAAAGACGGGCTTTTTTAGCAGTCAATAAACCGAAAGCAACATAAGTTCACCTGTTCCATCACAAATGTTTTTTAAAAAGATCACACAATAAATGATGAACCAGTTTTTTCAAGAGAAATTTGAAATTTAATGAAGGGAAGTTCTTGTTTCCACAGACAACAGCTTCAGTGAGACACAGTGTGTAGGTGCTGGCAAAGAGATGCCACTTTAAAGACAAATAAAACAAGCAGCGTTTTGCTCGGTTTGACTCGAGGCTGGTGAGGACTGTCCAAAAATAGGCAGATGAAGCAGGTACATTAAATTAAACCCCTATCGAAAAGAATTCAGTTCGACGCATCGGGGTGTATGTTCACCAGAGTTGAGCAACGATGGAGAGGAGATGCACATACAGTAGAGAGCACAGGCAGAGAGCATGACTATACAATAAGAGGTCTCAGCGTCAGTCCATAGCTTGAGAACCCCTGTTTGTGAATAACAGCTGTATTTTAGTCAACAGTATCTGATAAGTTACACTGTTTTAAAACAGTCTTTTGGGGCTCAGCTACACACACAAGAAATTCAAGTCCCACAGTGTCGCCTTCTCTTTGGGCAGTGTATCCTTTCCAGTGGTTAAAGTCCATTCAGATAGTCATCAACAAGCATAAACTTTGTATCTCTTGAAATGACAGTCTGGCCTTTTTCCTTTTTACCTCTTCCAACAAATCACACAGTATCATGTTAATATATTTAACAGCAATGTCCTTGGGGAGTCGTACATCCCACCAGTTCAGAGGTCAATCACTGACTTTGATGCTTGTTGAGTGCTTTGGCCTTCAAAAGTGATACAGTGCTGTAACAAGATCAAAAGTCTGTATCCATGAGGTTTAAGAATGCATCCAAGATTTGGTCATTTTTCCGCTGGTCAAATTACCCCATGACAAATAAACAAACAAAATCCTCTGCATCTCAGAGGAACAGTTCAACCTTTTTGGGAAATGCTTATTTACGTTCTTGTCAAGAATCAGATGTGTTGTCTTAGAATAAAAAAGTTACAGCCATCTACTGGTTAGCTTAGCATAAATACAGGAAACACTCCACACGGATCCGCACAAGAACTCTACGTACAAGGCCATGCATCACTCACTACCTCACACACTTCCTTAATCCAGGCAAACTCCAGTGTCAAAGTTGTGGTTTTATTAGGTTTAACTGAATGATATGGTGTTATGTATTAATCACTGGATTTTGTTTTCATCCATGTTTGAGCTACACTAAGGTAACCAGCATCCACCTGTACTCACCACGCAGACATGAGAGCGGTATTATCGTTCTCTGGAAGAAAGCAATAAAACGCATCCCCTTCAGCTTCTACTCGATATGGACACATTCAACATTGAACAGTTGAATAATAGACGATCCAAAATGTGGGGAAAGTACATATAATATACAAAAATATTAAAGAAAACACTACTTTGCTCTACCATTGGTTCCTTCATTTCTACAACAAGTTGAGGTGGTTTGCAGTGCCACTTACAGGATAATTTGGCCAACAGAAACAGTCCTCTGTGCGCTCCTGCGTTGTGTACAGTATTTACTTAGTGAAGAGACTGGGACGTTAAATTCAGTCCATTACTCCCATCTCTTCCATAGTCGTGACCTAAGCCAGGATGTCACTCCGCTTGCTGCACCAGACCACCAGGCCAATCATGGCCAAGGTGAGGAAAACGGGGATGAGGATGAGGATGGTGAGGGTGTCGTCCGGGGGATCCAACCACACCGGCTGGTCTATGGTGCAGTTGGAAAAAAAGTGCTTGTGTATGTGGATGATGTAGCGCTCCACCAGCGGATTGGGCCAGTAGCAGTCGACGATCTGGGACTTTGTCTCTGTGCAGAGGGTGAAGAGGTGGTACTCACTGAGGAGAAAGACAGGAGAAGGAAATGTAAAAGAGGAGGAGAAAGTCATGACTCTTAGTTATAAGCATGAAAATATTAAAATACATAACACAGATGGCCTCCCTCCTTCCTATCATAGCTCAGAAGTACATTACTTATTCTACTGCTGTTACTCTTAGGAGCGCACCGGCATTTAAACCCTTCTGTGGTTTAGCTAGTAATAACCTTAGCATCAGCAATTTGGTATGTAATCCATCATAGTGATTGGGTACACGCTGCTTTTTCTGGCCCACTACCTTCTCTATTTCACCAGGAGCTTTTTAAAAACTCAGAGCTCTGCTTTGACGAATACTTTGAGCCATTTCTAATCCCTCGTTCTCCGTCCTGCATTCTCTATCAAAGAGGTCCAGCTTCTTTTCTCATGACACACTGAGAGCTGCTCCTATCCTCAGCAGGTGAACATTAAACCGAGCGACAGTATTCCCACGCTCCCTGCTGATCCGAAACTGATTTGTCATGTTTCGATGATGTGGATCTGACACTCTATGTTATTAAAACTTACAGACTGGCTGGTAAAAAAGACTGTGCAATGGTTCATGAACCAAGCACTATTGTTGCAGTCGCTTCTCAAAATACTATACTAGCAACTGTGAGCTGTCATGTCATTAGCTACAGCAGTACTGCGAACAGTTTCATATTTTTGCTTCCTAATTGATGTCACTTTTATAATTATTTTCCAAAAAACTTTGTTCTGTCGTTTTGGCACCACTTCTGCTTTGTTCAGATTTATTTTTAAACTGTATAATGCATTAATTATGGCATCTTATGCAATATTAGCGTGGGACTTATATAGCCTGGGGAATCATTTGAAATAACTGCACAGGTCATCAGCGATCCTAATGACGAAACTGCACTGCCAGTTACCCACTATATTAAGCTCGTGCTTAATTGTGGTTTTAATATAGAATCAGAATCTTGATGATTTGAGGACAAGTTTTTGTTTTTCATCTGATTTTCTGAGGCCACCAAAGTGAATATATACTCTACATTGCATGTATGTTTAAAGTTGCGAGGCAGCTGAGCTTTCTTTTTCTTGATGTGCAGTCTTGTGAAAAACTCATCGCAGCCATGACAAAGTAGTTTGTAGAGCCACCTTTAGCAGAAAGAAAATGAAGTAAGAGTTCTCCACCGTGCTGACAGTCGGTATGAGGTGTTTGTGCTAATGTGTCTTCAGCTTGGTGTTCACCGACTGTGATGTTGGGCATTATAGTCAAACATCTCCACTTTGGTTTTGTCTGTCCAAAGAACATTCTTCCAGAAGTCTTGTAGTTTGTTCAAATACAGCTTTGCAAACCTAAGCTGTGCTGCCATGGTCTCTTTAGAGGGACTCCTGGCACCCTTTACAAATAAGCCATACTTTGTTCAGTCTTTTTCTGGTTGTGCTGTCATGAACTTTAACATTTAATATGCAGAGGACTGCAGTCTGAATTGTAGCTCTTGGGTTTTTTGCAATATCTCTGAACATTGCACAGTCTGACCTTTGGGTGAATTTGTTGAAACACTCAGTCCTGGGAAGATTGCACCATTGCCAAAACATCTGCTCTCATAGAGGTGCTCACACTTGCTAATGATCACCGAATCAAGTGTATTTGATTAGCACCGACTGGCTGCTGCTTACCCTCATAGTTCCTGTGGAATCATGTAGTCACGTAGTGTCCAATGAATGCTTAGTAGTGCATGTGCGTGTGTGAGTGCGAGTGCATGTGATTTGAGAACATTGAAAGTCCACTGACAAAAACCGAAACACATGAACATTAGTGCTGACAGTAAATCTCTGAAATACAAGGTAACATCAGCAACATTATGTCAAACTGCTACACAGATTTACCAGCCTGCCACAGGACAACAGCCAAGAGCAGGAACAAGGGCTCATTAATGTGCTATCTAACATTTAGACCGCTTCACCCTGCTGCCCTGTTTATAGCACATATAAGTTCGGTTCTGACGTCAAGCTGCAGCCATTGTTTTCTGAATGCCCTTTGCTTAAGTGCCACAAATCAAATAAGCCCTGCTGCCTGTGTGTTTACACTGTGTATAGATGCATATAGTGCGCTGCAAGCAGGGCAAGAAGGCACCACATGTCAGATAAGACGAGTGCCCTGTCAAATCTGAACTCAGCAGCAGTATATTATTGGAGGGCCATAAGCTCATATGTTATGTTTGAAAGTTACTAACTCTTTAGAAATATCTGCAGATGCAGTTATTGTGATTAGATTGATTGTGGTAAGATACTGGGAGTCATTAAGGCTTACGAAACTGATGCTTTTAAAATAAAATGTGTTTTACGCCACTGGCAGAAGAACCTGAGAACGTGATGGCAGAGAAAAGGCTTTGATGATTGGAGAAAACACAAAGGCAGAGAGTACAAGAGCTATTAGACAGAAGTGATCAAAATGCAGACTGAAACCGTAGGGAACAGCAGACTTTTGAAACTGTTCCCAGATGTAACGCACAGCAACATGTTTTTAAACTCTCATCCACATGGGATCATCGGTTACGAGGGTAGAAAAAAATAGTTTGATCTGATTCACAGCTGATGTCCCAATGATTGCATAACCATGGAGATGACTACACACAAATGTGAATACACAATATAACCAAACACACTCACGTGTGACGATACAGATAGTTGTATACCCACATGACAGTTTTGAGACTGCAGACAGATACTGAAAATTGCTGGTAGTTGGTACCAGTTGGAGTATTTTAATGCCGAGACATAAAGCTTCACTAACTGTGTTATTCTAATTCTTTCCCTGAGATATTGTTAAGCCCCGAGAAAAATCCAGGCCCATAAATCAATTTGAACGTTTAGCTCTGAAAGGCAATAGCTTGTAATTTGTTAAATAGTAAGGAGACTCCACATATTCACATTTCTAAATGGTGTTACAGGGTTTTTTAATATATTTAATAGTGTGTATTATTACACTCAAGACAAGGAAAGTGGGGGAAAATAGCTTCCAGTAAGTTTTAAACCATTGTAAGTTTTAAGATTTCCTGCTAACTACTTCCTCTTACTTTTTAAAACATCAGGTAGTCTCCCCAAAGCTACACAGGCTGCCAGTTGTTTGACAAAATAAAAGGTATCTCTTACATAATAATGCAATAATTATTGTAGCTTCTAAATGTCCAAAGTGAGCAAGAAGTGCGGCAGAGTACCTGCAAACTCTTCAATAAACATAGTTTGAGTCACACAGCTTTCCAGTTACTGGGCTTATACAGTTGCTTAGATTTCTGTCACACTTACATGTTTCAGATCATCAAATACATTTTAATATTAGTCAAAGAAAACCTGAGTAAATAGAAAAAAGCAATCCAAAAGCACCTGTCCCTGTGTGATCAACGGTGTGTGATTTTTTTGGGAAAGGTGAGTTCAACTGTCACGCAGGCCTGATTACTGTCAGACCTGCTGAATCAAGAAATCACTTGAAAATAACCTGTGTGACAAACTGAAGCAGGCTAAAAGCTCTTCAAAACTAAAAAAAAATCTCACAAGACATCCAAAGAAACAGCTGGGAAACAAAGTCTATCAGTCTGGAAAAGGTTACAAAGCCAATTTTAAGGTTTTGGGACTTTAGTGAGCCACAGTGAGAGAAATTATCCACCAATGGAGAATACCCGGAACGATGGTGAACCTACTAACCTAATAAAATTACTTCAACTCATCCAGGAGGGCACAAAAAACCCAGAACAACATCGAAAGAACTGCAAGCCTCACTTTCCTCAGAGTCAGAATTATACAACAGTAAGGAAGAGACTGGGCACAAATGGCATCAAGGAGAAAAAACACTGCTCACCAAAAAGAACCCAAACGCTCGTCTCACATTTGAAAAAAACATCTTGATGATTCCTCAAGATGTTGGGGGAAATATTGTGTGGACTGATGAGACTTAAGTTCAACTTTTTGGAAGTTTTGACTCCAGTTAAATCTGGAGTAAAACTAAAAGCATTTCAGAAAAGGAACATCATAATAACAGTCGAACACGGTGGCAGTAGCGTGATGGTCTGAGGCTTCTGTGCTGCTTCAGGACCTGGTTGACTTACTGTAATTGATGGAACCGTGAATTCTGCTCTCTGCCTGAAGGAGAATGTCCGACTATTAGTTTGTGCCATGAAGCTCAAGCACACTTGGCTTATGCAGCAGGATAATGATAAAAAACACACCAGCAAGTTATCAAAGGACTCTAATTAACAGATTTCAATCAACTATAAAATAATAAAGTCCACCTCAGAGTGATTAAAAAAAACAAATCAACCAGGCTTTAGAGTGGTCCAGTGAAAGTCTGTACTTAAATCAAACTGAGATACTTTGACATCACCTTAAAGAGGCTGTTCAGTGTGGCTAAATTAAAATAAATCTCCAGTGAAGATTTGGCCAAAATTCCTCCACAGTGATGTGAAAGATTCAGGTGTTTTGACACAGCATCATGTAGGTTTGGGTAGTTTTTTGTTGTGTTTTTTCCTTAAATGAAATCATCATTTAAAAACAGCGCCTTGCATTTACTCAGGTTATCTATGACGGACAGTAAAAGTTATTTGATTATCTGAAACATTTAAATGTGACAAACATGAACAAAAGTAAGAAATTGTTTTTTTGTACTTTTTACCTCGCTGCACTTCACACACATATTTGGAGCATAAGAAAACTTAAAATATTGCCGTTAACTATTTGTGTAATAACTTTTTTTTCTTCCAAAGACTGGGATTTTATAATGAGGCATTTCCTTTTTCCAAAGAAAACCCCTAATATGAATTCTTTATTCCTCTGGCTCCATGAAGGATGACTCCTCTGATTAACAATAGCTCACCAGACAAAGAAAGTTGACCTTCACCATTTATATGGTCAAATACATGTAATATATGGAAAGGACATCTTTAGGAAATTAATGTTTGATTTTTTTTTCCAGAGCCATTTTGATAATATGAAAGGTCTTATTATAACCTTCTGGCCAATGTCTTGAAGAATACTTTTCTATCAAACCAAGAGGTAGTTGAAGCATTTACTTTCAATAGAGTTAATAATACACAGCTACAACGACCGCAATTAAAACTTAATCAAGAACCTATTTTGTTATTTATGCACTGCGAAGGATCCAAAGACTGTTATTAAAGACAGGTGACTGATCCATACTTGGACATTGTGTTGTGCAAACATCTAATGCAATGCTGTTTCAACATTTGTAAAAAAAAAAATTACATTTTTACTGCTGAGTGGTGAATAGTTGTAGTTCTTTGGTGATTTCACAAGAGTGACAAGGTAGCTATTAAATTAAGCAAGAACTTAAAGTCTCAGTGAAACGACAGGCTTGTTCATTTTCTTCATTCAGATGTTTTTAAATCAGGAGAAAAGAGGGGGGAAAGGCAAATCATAGAAATATGACAGTTACATTATTCATGTTTGAACGAAAAGAAGTGTAATCCACCACCTACACATAAAAACACCCTTTTCAGCTTAACAAGGTGCAGGAAAGGCTGTTGCTCTTTGTCCACGCTGCCTTACCACAGAGAGGTGGAGATGAGCTACTACTACCTCCACCCCCACCAAAACCTTAATAAAGAGTCAACAAAGAGCTGCCTTTGAAGTGCACAGCTGACACTTTTCCACCTGTCAAATTCATGGCAGATGTTAGAAAATGTGTTTTGTTTCTGTCTTAACACAACTTGACATTTGACTTAGACTTACATTTTGCAACTTGAGAGCTTCTTTGGTCAAAGGGGAGAAACGATGTAACAATATTTAAACAGCTTCACCTTTTCATGGACTTCAAATGAGTTTAACCGTTCCCAGTCCTCTCTCTTCACTCTCCAGAAGGCTCACAGCTGTTGGTATCAGTGGTGTGTTATGACAATATAACCCACTTAGAATAAGGTTTCCTCATCTAAACGGTCTATCGCTTATCATTAGTAGCAGCCCGGAAAAAAAGAAAACCTCTGATGACTTTAGAGCAGCATCTGTTCCACACAAAGACCAAACACAACGGTGAATTCATTATTAGAGGTCCAGACCATCACCGCTGTTCCTGTGTGCACAACATTAAGTCTTACAGTACGGATTCTCCCGGAGCCGTAAACTGCTCGGGGCAGAAAATTAATATGTTATTAGAAGTAAATGATTGAAGTGCATAAATGCACGCACAGTACACACAGCCTCTCAGTGGTCTATCCATGCCCTTCTCTGTGACCTGACAAGCTTGTACTGTCTCATTTCAAACAATAACAGTTGTGCTGGCTGAGTGAGTGGCCAGCAGCAATCACTGCAGAGAGGCACGGCTCATTTGTCAAATGGAGGAAGCTCTGCAGGGGTCACCGCTTGTTTAAACATGAGCCCGCTCGCTCTCCGAGCTTGATCCCTCTCACCACTTTCTGGCTCCGCTCGTGTCGTCCCTCTCTCCCTCTCTCGCTTTCTCTCTCATTCTTATCGCCTACTTCCAGGCTCCAAAGTACACTGCTGCTGAGAAAGTCATTTTATCCTTCACTGTTATGTAAATGAACTGCCGTACACAAATGAATCGTCTCGTAAAATATGGACTCACACAGGAAAAGATTATGGAAAGGCAAAATAAGGCAAAGTGGTTTCATCTCTCTATCACTCTTATATGTCAGACATCACTGGCAGATCAGATTTAGAATTAAAGTGACTTCGACTCTTAAAAAAATCAATTTCTACATCCTTCAGTTTAAGTGAGCACGACTGGAACAGCAACGGGTGAGCAAAATAAGAAGAAACCAGACATTACGCCACCCATCCTGCACTTCAGATTTAAAATAGCACTTGAAAGGATCTGCTAAAAAAACACTATTTAAGCTTTTTTTATTCAGAGACAACTTCCCTGATCAAAACACACAAGCTAATTATAGCCTTTAAATAATGAATTTGGCTCGTTTCCAGCCCGTGTCGTATTGTGTCTGGTTTACAGTCAGGAGTTTTCATTGTGAAACCGGTCAGAGGGTTTTGACACTGAGCCAGGGGAGCTGTTAGCTTGACTCACCATTATAACTTTAATTTAATGGATTTAGATGCAAATGATTATTTTGATTCATCCATTTCCTGCCATTTATGTGGGTTCGGGGTCGGGGGTCGGCAGCCTAAGCAGAGACCCCTAGACTCCCTATTCCCAGCCACTTTCTCCAGCTCATCCAGGGAGACACCAAATCAAGCAGCTTTGTTGTCCTGGGTATGCACTAGGACTCCTGCCAGTACGACATGGTAGAAACATCTTATCTAGGAGCCATCCTGGACAGATGCCCGAAGCACCTCAGCTGGCTCTTCATTGTGTGGAGGAGTAGCAGCATGAATGATCAAGCTCCTCCCCATGTCTCTAAGGACGAGCCCATCACAGGAATCTAATTTCAGCTGCTTGTATCCACAGTCTCCTTCTTTTGGTCACCACCCACAGCTTGTGACTGTGAGTGAGGGTAGGGTGTAGATCAACCTTCTCTTCACAACAACAGACACAACATGCACATTACTGCAGAGGCTTTACTATTCCTATTATCTCCCTTATTCACTCACTTGTAAACAAAACCTCGAGATACTTAAACTCCTCTACCTGGTGCAGCAACTCATTCCCAACACCAAGTGAGCAACAAACCACCTCATTGTAAAAAAGAAGAGAACAGATCCTCAACGCCTCAGCTGCACCTAGAAATTCTGTCCATAAAAGTTGAACAAAATGACAAAGGGCAGCCTGATAGAGTCCAACACCCATCAAAAAATAGTGACTGAGAGTTATAGCTGGGATTTCAAACCAAGTTCTTGCTACAGTTTAAAAAGAACTAGATCATCTGCAACACACAAAACAGAACTGGTCCAGTGTTTGGGTCTCCCTGAAGTTACAACACACTCTACATATTATCTTCTAGAACCACCACCCAAGTCTACCAGTCCAGAGGCACCACCCACAACTTCTGTAAGATGGTGCGACCAAGTCAGCCCCACGACATCCAGAGCCTTAAGAAACTCAGGAAGAGTCTCATAAACCCCCGGGGTTCGTTCAGGAGTTGTTTAACTGGGCCTAGACTCTGTTTTCTCTACAGAGGCTGTATCAGTGGGAATGAGGAGATCATTGAAGTCACCGCCTGGCTATGTCCTCAGGTTATGTCAGCAGCACTCTATCCCCACTGTGAGCAAATTATTAATTTAAAATGTTTCTCTTGTTAAACCAGTAAATCCACAGTTTCTAAGTTCTAAATAAAATGAAATTAAATACAGCGTTGGTTTGTTGGTTTTGGTTCTTTAGCTACTAATGACCACATTTGTATTAAGAACATCAGCAGTAATGTTTTGTCAGTCTGTTAACTGGTGCTGAGCAGTTCATGAGAGCCGCAGTAGTGAAGCTGAACAATAATGTGAAGGAAATCCAAAAGAAAAAGCCAAAACTGTCTGACTGAGGGACTGAAGAATCCAGTTATAAGTCTTTGTGGGAGGCTTCTTTCACAACTGTCTACAAGCTACTTGTACAGCCAATTTGAATTTAAGTTAAGTTGCTTTTTAAATTAATTTCTATGTCCAATCTTCAACATGAAAAAAGAAAAAGTCTTCAACGGAGCACAATTTGACAAAGCCATCCTGATTTGTTAATCAGGACTCTGCAGCCAACAGCACAAATATATTTTGCTTCAGGAAAATCACCATGAAGCTCTGACAAGTCTTCCAAGAAAAACAGAGAGAAAACGATTTAAAATGGAAAACACAGGATATGACCAGTTGGTGAAGGTGGTGGCCCTCATTCCCAGAAATCTTGCCTCATATCAGTGACTCAGACCATTATTTAGACTCCGGTGTGTGTGTGTTATTATGCAAGATACCGCTCTTATAGCTGACTCCTGCGCCTTCAGCCTCTGCAGTTGTTGTAAAGGGAGGGGGGCAAAGACTGCAAGAGGTCAAAGGTCAGAGAAAGGAATGAGATGGAAAAGCTGGATAAAGACAGATGCAGACGGGTGGTCAGGACTTTTTCTTTTTTTTTTAAAAAACACCAAAAAAAAAACCCAGCTCCAGCTTTGGAGGCATGCCTCCAACGGCTCTCCAACCCACAGACATTCAACCAGCTGCAGAAGGCCGAGATGGATTACAGTCTATCTGTCTGAGTGTTTTGGGGTTTTTTTTGGAAATTGGCATCAATGCACAGCTAACAGCTCACCAACTGAAATTACAAGTATACAGCACTCTGACAGGAAGAGAACAATAGTGGAGAAAAAGAGGAATGATAAAGATAAAAGCTTTAAAATGTGGGTGGCTTTTTGGTGTCCAGATGTATTTTATCATTAGCAGCTGCTTTGTGCAAAATGACAAATATCCTCTGGCATACCTTGTAAAAGCAGCTTCCAGTGCGCTTTCCGGAGAGCACATGTGCTATTTTGTCATTGTCAAATTAAGGTTGCGCTAATGTAAGGCGACACTTTCATTTACTCCAAAGATGTGCGTCCGTAGCAGAGAGTGTCCACTATTCTCAAGATCACCACTTCGTTTTAGGCGAGCGGGAAGAATTTATGACCTCAGTCTTTAAAAAGAGGAAATCTTTCCTCTGTTAAGAGAAATGATAATTAACAAACAAATCTATAATAAAAAGCACAAATTTATAGAGAGGCAATCAATTATATAAGAGGCAGGCAAACAGGTGCAGGGCTGAATCTCCTTGGGAACATATGGGAGGAGAACAAGTGCTTAGGATGAGCCATTTGGGGATTCTACAAAAACAGATCCAGCTGCGATAAATTCCTTAACCTGCGATTAAAACTGAACTTGTGTGTGTCAAACACACACAAATACTGTGTGTGTCAAAATTAATGCCTGAGATACTTGATGCACATAAGTGCACGACTATGCAGAATGCTGAAGAAATACTGGCAGACATTAAACGTGCACAGATACCCAGCATTACCACCATCAACTCACTGATTACAGGTTGATTGATATAGTTTGACACAAATATTGCAGCTCCCTCTCACTTGCTTGCAGGTCTTCAAGCAAAAGGGTCCATAATTCCTTCTTTTATATCCTCCAGTCTTTGCAGGCTCTGATCGTTTTTTTCCTGTAACCACACTAAACTGTAGGTCATTACTAGCTGGACGGATGCTGCACAGACGTTTCTTTACCACAGCGATGACGGCTGCAGCCCGTCTAATTTATGTTACATAAATAAAACAACAGTAGAGCTTTTTAGATCCCTTGCAGATGGTTTTTGATGTACTTTATACACTTGTGACCCTTTACTTTTTTCTTTGCTTGTTTCTACAATTTAATGGCAGTTTTGTATTAAATCAGCTTAACATCATCCAATGCTCTTCGCACAGCATATACACAACTTTGTTTTCGTTGCCAGCCTCAGATTTTATTCCCGCTAGGCTTATCAGTAGTTTCCCTTTTTCGACAGGAGTCCTTCATTGTGTCACAGCATAGGCATGTTTTTAATGGCCAGCAGGGGGCGACTTGTGCTACTGGAAAAATAAAAGAAGTCGAGCTGTAAAGAAATCTACGAGAAAATAATGCTTCTGCTCACTTGATTTATGACTTCAGTAAACATTTTCCTGATGAGTTTGGGTTTTGTGATTAAATAAAACATTATGATCTTTTTTATAAATTCTGACCCCTTACTGTGTGGTCCAACTGTAAGTATAAAGTTTCTATATTTGAAGACTTTAAATGTGTTAAAGTTAATTTATTTAGTCTTAATCTACTTTTATAAAGAATAAAATTGGGGCTACAGATATCTCTGTTCCATTTGTTTGTTGCTCTCACTGTGAACTGACTTCGCCTGCAACCTGCTAACAGCCTATCAGCGTCAGTCTTCAAATGCGGTGGTACCTGATGAAGTGTGTGAGGTTACACCAGTTCTGTGGATCTATGTGAGTCATGTCCTCCTTGAATCCCTCTCCACAGACCTCCACCTCCCACTGCAGACGGGACTCGTTGCAGACTTTCCTCACCCGCGGGGGAGTGGGCTCTGTGCTGAAACTGTCGGAAGCTGAGAGGAAAGACAGCAGAAGACAAAAGTCCTGTTTTGTGTGCGTGACTTTGGAAAAACTGAACAATAACTGAGATGAAGCATGGTAAAGATGGACGCTCATGCTTGTTTGGTTTGTGTTCATGTATCGTTTATGAGCTGTCTCATGTTCTGTCATCAGCTGAACCATCACATTCAATATGTCTCATTTGAACTGTTTTTGCTGACCCAACTGTTACTGTCCTTCTTACTGATGCATGAATAGATGCTCGGATAAATGGATGGATATTCTCACCTGACAGTCCTCTCATCATCCCGACATTGACTGTAAAGAAAACCAAACAAGAACACGATTAGAATAAATTCATTTCTACACTCTCCCTGTTGTTTCTTAACTATGACCTTTGACCTTCCCCGCTTGTTATTCCATCTTCCGCGTATGGTCACATATGTCATTGTTTTTGCTACAGAGCATGTGACCCATGTCTGGACTCTATAAGGTCATCATAGCGCTTGTTAATATTCAGCGAAAGTGAACTGTGGCGCTTTTTAAGTACACAAAGGTGAATTACATTTTTACCGTTGAGCACTCTTTTTTCTTTTTCTTTTTTACTTTATTTCTTGAACGTTTTTGAGCACTTTTGAACCAGTGTCTTAACAGTTATCAGTCTCACCTTTTCAAAGTTTTGAAGGAAACATATTGAATGTCAGGACCAACTTATTTGAAGACGTTGTTGTACGAAGGGCTTGACTTTAACATCACACTCCTATAAGTGGCTATGTCCAAGGCAGAGGTCAGAGGTCAGCAGCTTTTACTATGAATAGAATTATTTTTAACCAAAGTTCTGTATTCATATATGAGGTATATCGCACCATCGGCCCCTCTGGCCATCACCAGTAGGTGGTAGGTGAAGTGTCTTGCCCAAGGAGCTGGGGATCAAACCGGCAACCTTTCGGTTACGAGATGAGCTTCCCAACCCTTGGACCAAGGTCGCCCGTTACAATAACAGTAACAGTAACATTACAATAACACAATGTTTTCTTGCATTTATGGTAAAAAGTAAGAAAACTTCTCTTAGTTGCTTAGGCGATCGATGTCACACAAGAAATCCGCCGGATTTCACACAAGACTGATGTAAGTCTCTCAGTTCATGTTTCCTCACAGTCTTGGGAGTCTTTTGTGTGTTGCACAAATATTTTAATCACTATGCTACGGAGGTGCTAGGATGACAGGCAGAGAAACAGGGGAATTAAATCTAATATGATGTGTAAGCCCGCTCTGAAACATGGTGGCTGTAAAGCTGTGCAGGTCGTTGTGAGTAGCTGTACTTGTGCAAATGACTCATATTAAACTGAGCACATTTTAGTATTACATAGAAGTTCAGGCCTGTAAACACAGAGATATCTCGCTGTTCTTGGAACATCTTTCCACATTTACTGCACATCAAGCATAACAGTAAGCCAGCAGTGTCGGCAGTGAAAGCAAACAAATCTTCACACGTGCTCTTATTTTCTTAATTCTCCTCCACAATTTATTGTTTTCATATTTGTGCTTCAATGACTTTTCCTTAATTAAAGAAACCTATTATCATTTTCTAATATTTACCTAATGATCTTATACTCAACACACGTGGATATTATTTCGCTTTATTAGCAATGTTCCCTCTATCTTGGCATTTCCTTTAAAATCTATTTCATGTTTCACTTTGGTTTTCTTTTTGGTGTTCTTCATATTTATTGTTTCTCAGTCTTTCAGTGAATTTCCAGAAGTCTGAAAGACAAAAGACAAAAGACAAAAATAAGCAGAGACAAATGCAAACTAACATCTGAAGCCAGGTATCTCAGTGACACCCTGCAGTACAATAGTGCACAAGGGATAAACTTCTATTTCCCTTCCTTCTTTTTTTCATCCTGTGACTTTCCGATTCAGAATCCTGCACAGGGCTGCCCATTTTTACTCCAGCAGCATGAGGAATGACCAAAGCTAAACATGCTGCTGCGCAGGAAGGCACAGCTCCCTTTGAAGTCTCCTGCTTACAAAGCAGTGGATCAGTTTAAGAGACACCCCGGAGGGAAAAGATTGTTACCAAGTTAGCATGCTAAATATAGAAACTGCTATGTTTGAGCATGTAAGGATATTCAGATTTGTGGGATTGTCAGGGTTTTTTTTCCTAGTGTGTGTGTTCTTTTTAAATACTGTGGTTAGTACCTGTAAATGGATACAGCTGCAGGGTCCAGTTAGCAGAATATTTAATGAAAATGTTTCTGCAGGTAGTTCTGAGCACACAGCAGTGTTTTATGGCAAATTCTCACGTTACCGACACCTACAGGTTAAAGTTGAGCTGCACTGTGATGACACTTTTATGGCCGTATGAGGTGCACCCAACAGCAAGACTGGATTTTTTTTAAACTGACTTATCAGTGCAGATTCGTTAGAGTAATACTTTTTTCTTTTCTTTTTTTATAATCCATCAAAAATTGTTTAACATGTATGACCTTCACTGCCAGGGTAATATTTTTCTTAACATTCTTCTCTGCTCCACTCCAGAGATTTCCCCAAAAACCTTGAAAAGGTTTCAACACAAATGTTCAAAAAACAAAACTCTGCCTCCTTTGGTGATGTTTCATTAACATAATAAGAGTAAAAGATGCAATAAAGACATTCAAGTCAAGATTTGTGTGTGTGTGTGTGTGTGTGTGTGTGTGTGTGTGTGTGTGTGTGTGTGTGTGTTGGGGGGGGAGCTCTATATCGTAACAGCTCACTGGACTGTCACTCCCAGATTTCTCAGACTGGATCCAAAGACAGTCACAGACTCTGGCCAACAATCCCCCAGCTAATGCCGGTCAAGTCCATCACTGTTATAAGAAAATCAGAGAAGTGTGAAGTTGCAAATAGAGACAGAAAATCATTTTTCATCATCCTCCAAGCCATCAGCTCACCAAGCAACTCCTTTATGTCTACAGATCAATACATCAAATCAAATAATATGTACAGAGCACAATAAAAAACTCTTTGAAACTTCCCCTCTCTGATTTCAAAGCTTGGCTTTCAGCCCTCATGTTCCCACAGGTCTCCTCTTGCATTTCATTATTCCCACCATGCCGGCATATCCTAAAAATAACATTCTCTGTATAACACTCAACATAAATACATAGAGTACATAATCTGCTGTGCAGCAAACTCAATCCCTCGTAACACATATGAGCTCTGTGTTCGATTCACACTTAAAACCACTCGGAAAGTTACATTTTCCAAAATGCACAATAACATACACGTTATTGTGAAGCCTCAACCCGCTGAACTCAAACTTAATCAAGTTGCTTGGTGAATAAATCCAACCAGCGAGAGACAATGAAAGTGAAAACCAAGCAAAAACAGAACAAATAAGCGAAGACACAGAGCTCCAACACGGGGAGCGGAACTGCAAACAAACTGACTTACTCCTCCACTAACCCTCCGATCCCCATATCCAATATCGACAATTACCCCATATTGTCACGGCTGCTGCTTCGAAGCCTGCCGTGCCTGCAGTGTGACAGAAGGGTAGTATTTGATTCTCTGGGATGAGAACACTTTGGAAACCAGTGCACTTCTGCATTAATCAATCTGCTTCAAATCCTCATACCTGAAGTGGATGGAAATTACTGGCAGAAGCCATGTAAATGGAAACAATGAGTATGTTTTGGTATACCACTGCTAATTTTACTCGCTTATTAATTGAGTAATAATCTGTAATATTGTAAATCTGTGCAGTTTTACTCATTTGACTAGTCTGGTTTTTAATATAATGCCTCAAGCCACCTAAAGGAACTTTACTGTGCTGTAAGATAAAGACCCCACAATATAAAAGTGAAAATGAGACAGAAACCTGGCTCAGGGAGGGGCAGCCATGTGAGCTGCTGGGGATGAGGTGAAAGAGAAGGAAAAAAAGGAGACAGGACCAAATACACACTACAGGAGGCATCTGCTTCATTTAAGACTGCTTCAGTAGCTGGTATCAGTTTACACACATGCAGGTGTTCTTCTCATTTCCATAATATCATTTGTACATGCCGCTGTCAAATAAGCCAAAGGGAAGTCCAGAATAACTTCTGAGTTATTAAGGAATTCAAGCTGGATGGAGGATCTGACGAACCTGCAGCCAACAAGCTAACAGCAGGTCTCCCTCCAGTAAGCGCTCAGGGTAACAGCAGGAGAAGGTCTGAGAGTAAATCCCCTGTATCAGCTTTATGAACTGGAAACACAAGAGAATTGGCATCATGACTACATGTGTGCATGAGAGATTTGGATGTTATGTAATGATTCGTGATTATGAATTATAGCAGCTTAGTGAATTTCTCGTCCTGGCATTTGACAGATAAACAAACTCAGTATTAGATTTAAAAGGCAGATGAAATACTGCCAGAGTGGCTTTGAACAACCCCCCCCAAGATTTTTATTACTTGTTTGGGAACAACTTATTTGCAGCAAAACAGACCACAGAGCAACATTAGCTGCATTTGGAGCCAGCTCATGAGTTTTAAAAAGTTCCTATCACATTTTGGGAAATAGGAATCAAGACTGCTTGTCATGAATCGCTGTGCGGCAGGCAGGAGAAGGACCCAGGATGCAGACTCACAGACACGGGGATAAACTTAAAGAACACAGTTTTAATGCTGGCACGGCAGAATACAGGAAATACAGAACTAACTGGGAAAAAGTAAACTAACATTCGCAGGAAGGCACAGGAAGATCCACACAACATGAGGGACGACGTCACGCTGAACAGAGGGAGACGCAGACAGAAATACACAGAGGGTTAACGAGGAAAGTGGGAACACACGGGGAACACAGGTGACACTGATAATCATAACGAGACAGGGCGGGGTGAACTGAACATGACATGTACGGGCGTGAGAGTCACAAAGTAAACAGGAAGTGCACAGAGGTTCAGACAGGAGGAGAGAGAGCACGGGGAAAACACAGACATAACGGGCTGGGAAAACATGGAATAAAACATAAGGAGAGACGAGGGCTCACAGATACACAGAGGGGCACACAGGGGGTAAAAGCCATGAAGGGAAAACACTTAGGGAACAACACAACAGGGCAACTCAGAAAACATGGCCTAAGCAAGGAACAAAATACAAACATACAAGAAAACTAAGAACACTGGGCCAACATGGCCCAGGACCATGACACTGCTGTCAGCTTTTTAGTTTAAGTAGAGCATAAACTAATAAGCTTCTTCTCATCTAAACCTAATATTTCTTCTTTTAGCAGCTTAATGCCCCATTTTATTCACCTGCTTGATGCGGGGCAGGCAGGTTGATGAGAGCGTTTTTAGTGAACACAATTAGCTAACAGATGCTAAACTGAGCTGTAAAGCAGTGACTCATTTTACCGCTAATTATCTAAGCCAACAACAGTGAATTTTTAAAGTTTGAATCCAGATGACTCTGTGGAGCAGTTGGGCACATGTGTAGAAAAGTGCAGACTTTGAAAAACAAATTGGAAGTGAAGCATACCAACGGGTTCTTCTCCACTTCTGCAAAGGGGATGAATAGAAGCAATGCAAAATACAAAATACTGTACTGGCTGTGAGATGTAGAGCGTGTGAAGTGTACACATGCCGAGATGAATTTCTTTTATGTGCAGACTTACTAAAGATTACTCTGACTCTGTAACTGTGTGAAACTGAAGGAGCTGAGCTGTGAACCTCGTATGTCTGACAGCCTGTGTTCATCATACATGCAAATGGAACATTTGAGCAGAAATCTATTTATCATTAATTCTTTTATTCACAGCCTCTCATTACAGACAATCGAATCGTTAAATGTCTCATCAGTCACACATGCAATGATAGTAATGCATTCATTCACTCAACCAGCCGCTTGCCTGTTTTCACCCCATTCATCAACCCTTCAGGTTGCACTTCACAGAGGTTCACCGGGGCTACGACTGCTGCTGATGAGAGCCAGCTTGTCAGGACAAGTGGCACACACACACTTGTATGCTAATGAGGCCTTTCCTGGTTGCTGTGGATGGAGCTGGTCAAACATCAGACACAGATCATCACAATATAATCAAATCAATGCGGTTATGAACAAAGTCAAAGAATCACAGAGTATAAAGCATTTGTCACAGTTGCAACTAAAATAGGCAGTTACATCCTTAAAGGTACAGTAAGTCATTTTAAAGTTTCACTTCTACATCTTCCTACAAACTGATGCATTCTCATAAACTTCGAATGCGTGCATTAAAAATACATAGGAGCAGGCGCCAGCTTGTGGATGCTGTATTCCCAAAGCCGCCATCTTGAATACAGAGCCCGAGGTGGACATCGCTGTTCTGTCTAATTGTGTTTTATCTATGTATCTAGTGTACGGCCACACGTGTAGTGTCTTTATAAATCATGTTTTCATTTAAAGATCAAAATATGACCATTTAACATTTATTCACGTATATTTTCATCATCTCTTTCTTATTATGGCTTTCTCCTCCTCCTCTTCATCTGCCCCTTCCTTCAACACTGCTGTTGTTCCTCCCTGATTTCCACCTCATCCTCTTCCTCCTCTTTTATCTCAAGCTTCATCTCCTGAACTGAAATCACAGCTTCACTGACTCGCAAGCTCGTATCGAACCCCTTTCACAAAGTTTTACAGCCTCCTCCAGAGTAAATAGATGTGCACACACATTGAGAGAGATGTAAACAACAGTGGACCAGAAGTCTACATTCACCACCGAACGGCAGCCACAGTTGTTTGTCCTATAGCGGCCACCATAGATAAGATTATTCAGAAAACAGAATTCATTTGATTGCAACCTATTGACATCTACTGCTAAGATTTTACACACTGTGCCTTTAAAATCAATGAACACGTGAAGTGATAGATTATTTTTTTTCACCTATTAACTTGGGGAAGCAAAGCAGACGTACATTAGTGGTATTCTTCCAGGATAAACTGTTTACTAAGTGCAATACAGCTACAGAGCCATCTGACAGCATTGTCTGCAGAGCACCTCGGCTAAACTGCTAAATGCTATCAAGCTAACAGTAAACCATGTGGAAAGCAACAAATTCATTCAACATTCAAGTAGTATACCTTCGTAGTATACCATCTTTGAGTGTTTCAACAGATTCAGCAACTCACACAATTCACTTCACCTGAATATTTTTTACATTTGCTCCTCACCTCATTTGCTTCATGTTTCTATTACCGTGACATGAATATGCTTTAAGCAATTAGCTTCATATCAGCAATTAATATCGGTCATGCATTTCTGTTGTTCACTACTTGAAAATAAATCTCTCCCCTCACTCATTACAGTGAGTCACTTCTTCACCTCTGGCATGTCTCTTCAAAGTCTTGGCCACGGTAGGCCTCAGACCCAGTTAGCTTCCAGCCAATCCACCCCAGCAGGTCACTGCATGCTTTATTCTTACTGGCTACAGTCAAGAGATGCTTTTAAGTCACAAGTGGACTAACAAACTAATGTGAAAATAAAGGAGTGGACACAGTTTCATTTACTGCCCCTTTAATTTGGAAATGCAGCAAAGCTGTTATTTATAGCTAATAATAACCAACTAGCTGAAAAGACACAGGCACCAAACATAAATGTAATAAAACTGGGATAATTAAGTCTGAGCATGTTCCAAAGGAATTAGCCATAAGGCAGAATATTCATTAAATTCTCCGCATGTGGGGGTTTAAATTAGCAAAATGCTAACAGGGTGCAATTATTAGCTTTCCTTTCTTTAACTTAATGTTATAAGCAATGATCATTAAATACTTGTTTTGCCATCACAGTTTCAACTGCTTTTTATCCTTTTTTTTTACCTCCTGCTCTCAAACCAAAAGGCAACTACATAAAAACAGCATTAAGAGAGTAAATTATGCAGGCAAAGCTGAGTTATTTTGAAGTGTGAGAGTAATAAATGGAAGTGTTAGCAGGTGGTGGTTGACAGCTGAGCATTGGTTGGCTCTGTCTGTGCTGTCATCTACTATCTGTTAGATTAGATAAATATAGGTGAGAAGAAATAGAAGATGAAATAAAGTAGATGAGCTGCCAAAACTGTCCAGAAAGATTTAAACCATAGCCGGAAGTGATAGGGATTAAATAAAAATCAGTCTTATTTTAGTTCCTCCTCATCATTATCACTGGGACAGAAAGGTAATGAGTTTTTTTTAAGAGATAATTAGGTTAATTTCACGACATGACAAAAAACCTTCTGTTAGTTTGAACACAGGGAAAGATTATATAATGCATCCTAAACAGGAAATTAGGGAAACCTTGTCTGACTCTGTATCTATGCCTGCAGCTATATTGTGTCCTGTTTTTTGTTTTGTTTTTTTTGTTTTTTTTATCTCATCAGAGAAATTTAAAAGGGAAACAAATCAAGTGTCCTCTTTGTCATGCTCTCTATCTACTGCAAGATGCCTCGCCTTTCTTTCCATGCAGCAGATAAATGGTTCGAGATGCTGAGGTTTGTAAAGATAGATGTAGAGGAAGAGGGAAAAGACAGGACAAAGGGTGACTAAGAGCGATGAAAAGACAAGTGAAATGCGCCCTGGCCAACCAACGATGGGGATTTGTGCACAATTAACTTGGGGTAAACAAGATTGGACAGGAGTGTGCCGGTTTAGGTCAGTGGGATGAGCAGACAACTATATGCCGAATGACTGAGAGCAACCGGCCCGGGTTGGAGTTTGACTCCCAGTCCTTTGCTGCATGTCTTCCTTCACTTTTCTGTCAGTTTTCACTGTACCTGTCCAAAAGAGAAGAAGCCCCAAAATCTTTTTTTAAAATAAGATTGGACAGAAGCACACAGCTGGAAGCATACTTGAAAGATTATATATGTATATGCTAATTATAATGGGCCTACAATAGAACCCTGAGGTACGCCCTTGAACAATAAACTAGATGTATTGATTTGCTGGCTAATCAATTCCCAACCTCCCTGGTTTAAACCAACCCAGCAAAAGATTTCAGACAAATTCACACCCGAACTCGTACAGTATTAAGTTGTTCAATTTAAAAGCTGCTTCTGGTGCTGAGTGCTGTAAAAACACAGTGAAAACCCGTTCAGTGTTTCTGTGGAAAAAAAACACTAAAGGCAGATGAGGTGAACCAAGTAAAATTTGCGTGTCTGAATAATTTTGAGTCTTATTCTTATCTGCAAACACCATTTAGTATGCATGACTGAATGATGTTTGCACCCTCTCTACTCTTTGAAGAGACTTTGAAGATCTCTCACTTTTTGGCTTTTCAAGGCATGCCGCCCCCCTGTGTTCACCAGCTGCAGGAAAAACAACTAATGCAAGCTAGATCAATGAGCACATAACACTCAGAAGGAAAATGTCTGTTTAGTTTGCTGTGACTTCTAAGGAAGAAGCAAGAGGTTAGTGGATTTTTTTTTTAATTTTAAGATCAGAGATCTGTGAAAACAGTTATTTTCTGATTTTTCTTTAAATTATAATCAGTGTAGAAACAAATTTGGCAAAATCAAAAGTTAGTTGGGGTTGGGGGAGGGGGTAAAGCAGTAGTCCAACAGATGGTCCAAAATTAAAGCCACCTGTTTTTGGGAAATACTTCTTCCCTGTTTGGTCTTCCTTCTGTGCTAAGATCCAGGAGAGCAGCTCCTCAAACTGTCACGGCTGCCGAGGCGAGCCGTGTGGATATAGAAGGAGGACCCAAGATGCAGGCAGTGGATGAGATACCGGTGGTTTTATTTACAGAGGTGTAGTGGCAAACAAACAGTGGGGCATAACAAACAACTAAAGACACCTAAACTGGGAGAACTAAAATAACAGACCTGGGAGCATATGACAACGGATGATGAATAGCAGAGAGACGCAGACGAGGAACAGGACTCCGTGGAACACAGGGGAACACAGGGTAACAGACTGACACAGAGTTACACAGACTGACACAGAGGAACACAGACGAACCGGCAACAGGCAGGAGAACACACAGGGCTTAAATACACACACCAGTAATCAGGGGATGAGAGACAGGAGGGCAACACAGCTGGGAGGAATCTGGGCTGACGGGACAGGGGAAACGTAAACTGATCACACTCACATACGACGCGGACCTTCACAATAAAACAGGAAACTCAGATACATGGAACCAGACAAGACATTGAACTAACCAGACAGATTCACAAACAGATGGGGTGACACCATAGACAGAGACAGACTCAAAGGCAGACCAAATATAACACACAGAACTCAAACAATAATAATCATCATCATCATAAACTAGAAAATGATAACTAAAAGCGCTGGGTCACCGACCCAGGACCATGACACAAACAGTGACTGAGGTTATCGTGCCAAGGTCACCAAGACAGCTGTGGAGGTGATAGCTTTTCCTTCACTTAAATAGAAAGCTTTTTAACTACAGCAGAAGCAATCTTAAAGTGAAGGCCAGAAATGGAGCTGAGATTTGAGCAAACACTGAGGAAATGGATGGAACGGGGATTTCTGTCAAATGCTTTAAGTAACATTTGCTCCCATTATTGTTGAATGAATTCTGAGACCTTTGGATCCTTCCTATAGTCAAACAAAACTTGGGGAACAAACAGATTGAGATGATTAGTAGCCTCAAATGCAGTGCTAGCACAAGTGTTTGTGCCAAGAGGATGTTGCTACTTATCTCCAACCCTCTTTCCTGATTTAGTTTATTTTCTCTTTGACTCAGAAGGTTACCCACACATTGGTTGTTTCCCTTTGGTTTCCAGAAAGCTTCCCCCAACTACTGGCAGCGCTTTTTGACTGTGATAAAAAAATTTTAAGATACTAAAGCCAATGTGCCAGAAGTACTTCTCCTTCTTCCTGAAATTAATGCTGACCTGTTCTCAGAGCAGAAACCAGAATTTGTAATCCATTAACACTGATTTCCCTAGCCCTTTCCAGCAGTAATAACTGTGACACACAGACAGACACGCTGTCAATCATTCTTATTATCGCTGGAGCTGTGTGACCTTCTAACAGGCAGCTGGAGTGCAGTGGCAATTGTGGGGTACTGATCCAACAAAAAGGCAATGGGAGGATGTTGTTGTAATAGAAAGGCTGACCTGTTTGGGTCATATGAAGTCACACCACAAAAAACTCCAAAAGAAAAGCTGTCCTGGTGAGTTTCTTTTGGCGCTCCATTGTGTGATCTGTGAGACAGTAAATCCTGTATCGATTTTGCTCAGTGCGTGCTGTGTCTGAGAAACTGGCCTTTTATAGCAGACACAGAGAGTTTATGCTCCCTACACTGTTTTTTTCATATTTCATTAATAAGTTCAGAGTACATATTTACTTGAAGTGAAAGTGCGGATTCAATTCTGTGCCAAGGTCCTTTTTTATTTGTCACTCACTCATTATACACTGCAGATTTTTCAATATTTCATTGTTAGCCTCCAAAATGCATTTTACTCTCGCCGCTGGAAATTTCACAGACGGCGTTCTGCACCGGTGGTGACCTTCGCACTAAAAGTTGACCTCGACTGGCTGATATTTTAAGTATTTCCACATTCATTTTCTGTTTAAAATTGTCCCATATGAAAACAGGGGACTGTTTTCAAACAGGTTTATTCAAGGATTTCTAATTAATTGCCTCAAGGCAACGGTCGTAGTGATTTGGTGTTATATAAATAATAAAATTGATAAAACTGAAAAAGCTGAAGCTGCTGGCCAAACATCCATAGAGTTGACAGTGATAATTGTCTGTTGGTCTGTTAATATGACATTATACACAGTTTGAGCCACATGACCTGTTTGAGCTCTAAACGTTGTAATTACATGTTCTCTTAAAGGGAACTCAGAGGTTGCCAGTATAAACTCCTAACTCAAAAAATCAGCAGATGAGACTACCTGCCATATGTCTCTTACCTTTTTCCGCTTTATGCTTCCGCTCTTCCTCGTTAATTAATAACTTGAGCAATAACTTTGTTGCAGCTAGTTTGAAAATTCTTGTTTGCAATTATGAACTCATATCCATCAAATATTGGTCGCCATATTTGGAGACATCGCTCAAAGCACAACGTGGCATCTGTCAATGACAGGAGGGTTCCTGCTAAAGTAAAATAAATCTGGATTTCTCAGCAGTCAACCATTGAAGCCAGCTGCTGCTGCTGCTGCTGTTGCAGAAGGCTCAGAATTGATGAAAAGCTTCAGATGTTTATTGCAGATCTGAAAATGCCCTGGCAGACACACATGTGACTTTTTTATGGATTCAGCTTTCTTTGGAAAGCCTTTTCTTTCCCAGTCAAAGGAAATCATTTTACACCGAGAAGTGAAATTGCAAAAAATGGTGATCAGTTTCTATTCTCACTCGGCCCCCATTGGAACAAGCCTTAGGGATTTATAGTGAGGCACAGCCAGAATGACAGACTGCTGAGTGATTATTATGCACCTACCAGCTGAAGTGCCAGGTGAGGCAAACAGAAATTAATTCAGTGACTCTGTCAAGGAGACTAAACAATAGAGATGTTGGCAGAAAAAACCACTGGGGAGTTTGAAAAGGAACAAATGAGGTAAATTTGAAGGGAGGTGATTGTTCAAATGTTGGCACCATTTCTTTCTGGATCCCAAACTGGTTTTTCATGGCTAAAATTAAACAAGAGCAAAGATTAGAAAGTAATACTGTTAGAGCCCGACCCATTTGGCTGATTTTATCGGCCAATAGCAGCTTTGCTGGTTCGGCATTTATAACAGACGTTAAATGAAAATTTAAAAATCAAAGAAGAGAATGACTGTAAAAACAAAAATATGTAAAAACACCTTTTACCACCAGAGTGCACTGAGCAACCTGTTGGAAACACATATTTGGCACAAACAGGATAACCAGCTGATCCGAGCAGATTCTGGCGAAGCGCAAACCAGTGAATAAAAACATTATAAATGTTGAGAAAATCTGTTTATGTTTATTGTATATGACAAAAACGAAAATATTGGTCAATATCTTGTAATATTAGATTTTTAAATCAACAAATATGGATATCAGTCTTAAAAATCACCTCTCTATAACTGCTTCTTCACTTCAGTACAGATTAAACCCAGGGGGGGTTTCCACTCTCCTAACGGGTCTGAACTGTGTGGAGCAGGGAAATTATTTTACTGCTATTGTTAAATAATCATCATTATTACCATTGCATTAATAATATAATCTGGAGTTTATATTGCATTCAGGGGTTGAACAGTGTGTGTCTTTCAGAAAGGCTAAAAGTAACAGGACAGGAAACAGGCTTGGAGAGTTTTGCAGAAGTGAAAGTTATTTTGAGCAGCAGGCTAAGACGAGGCTTTAACAATGTAACAGATAGCTTTAAGAAGGCCTTAAGATGTTATGCATACAGTTATTATGTTGACCTTGTATTTCAGGTGCAGTTATGACTATTTTATACACAATGCATATCTGTGCTTATTAAAGAGTTGGAGCTCGGTCAATTAATTGGGGGTTGGAAGCTTTGTTCGGCGCGATGTCCGGACAATCTATTGTGCAAGTGACTTGGAGCCATAGAAGGAATTGCAATACATGCTTACAAAACACTTATATATCAGGTCATTTCATATTAAGGTTTAAGTAGAGGTTCTTGGTTAAAACATTTATTTAGTAGAAGACATACATATAGTCTCAGTGAGCCTCTGGTCTGGTAAAAGGTCAGAAGTGCAACAGGTGAATTGAGAAAGAGCATGTGGGGTCAACACACACACACACATGAGTTAGACTTATTTAGAGGAGAGATTAGTCATGTCTCGGCAAGAAAGAGGAACAATTCACTTTAAGACAAGAACGGAAAGTACCAGCCATGAAAATAGAAGATGATCTTCTGGGTTAAAAGTCATTGTGGTGTTGATCTGATCTATGTATAAAATGTATCTGTGACGCATGAAGGGGCGTCAGTAAATCAAACCCTGATGCTATAAAATATCTGTTTATGCTTTGATTAAGTCGGAGATCACTTGCTGTCGGCGTACAGAGTGTTCTTCCCACACGTGTGTATTCATTAAAATCATTGTTTGACCAAGACCTTCTGGACCAAGGGTGGTTTGTACTCTCCCTCCTCAATTGTGAACCTTAACAACTGTTTCCCCTAACTGATGGAAACTGATGGAGTTATGGAAACTCCCATCCAAATATCCATCCATCATTTTTTTAACTTTCCGAAACTGACCCGTGATTCCCACCCACTTCAAGCCATGCCTGGACAGCACTACATGGGTGAGAAAACAAGCTAAAATGCTTCCACTCCTGGTGAGACTGTTTACAGAAGGTATAAATAATTGGTCTGACAACACAAGCTGTTTCTCTGCTCCCACCATAACCCCGTCTAGGCTTGAGAAGGAGTGTCCAGGCTGTTTCTATCAAGAGTGGAGTCTTCCCTCTGAGGGGATCTGAGGGTCAAGCAGGAGGGAGAGGAAGACGAGACTGGAGAATGAGACAGATGTGCAAGACACAGAGGAACTCTGGGTACTTGGCAAACAAAAGCAGGAAGATGAGGAGGAGAAGAGGGGGACTACTGGATGGCCAGGACGGAGACAGACAGAAATAAAATACCAGTGATGGAGAAGGGAGAAACCATGACAAGGGATTTTCCACAGATAAATGCTCTTCTTACCCTTCCCATTATACTGTTTGTATAAATGTAGGGCACCAGCAGTTGAGGTGGTGGAGCAGCATGTTGTGGGTGAATGTGAGACACTGCAATGGGCTTCTGGGGTAACGGCTCTATATAAATGCAGTCCATTTACCATGTGGAGAGGAAAATTACAGCCAGGCTTCAACAGAAAACGGGCCCCTATGGGGGCAATCTGTCGATGAGCTATCACGGCTTGTTTGTGGGAGCGCCGAGCATTCGACATTTCTGTCTGTCGGGGAATATCTAAATGAAGCGCTTTCATTTAAAGTGGACCCACTGTGCTTTTCCTCATTTTCTGCCATATATACAGTGTGACAATTGTGGATGCTTACATTAAACAAAGTTTCAAATAGTGAGGTCAGTGAATGTACGATAAATCCACTGAGCCGAACACTGAAGCTTCAGATGGATCCAAACACGCCACCGATCAACAGGTTATCCTCCTCTTTGATATCTGTGATGTCATTTATGATGAAGATATTCTTAATAGCTTGGACAGTCTCGGTCGTTGTGTCCTTGGGCAAGACACTTCACCCGTTGCCTACTGGTGGTGGTCAGAGGGCCCGGTGGCGCCAGTGTCCGGCAGCCTCGCCTCTGTCAGTGCGCCCCAGGGTGGCTGTGGCTACAATGTAGCTTGCCATCACCAGTGTGTGAATGTGTGTGTGAATGGGTGGATGACTGGATATGTAAAGCGCTTTGGGGTCCTTAGGGACTAGTAAAGCGCTATATAAATACAGGCCATTTACCATTTACCATTAATATGGTTGTCACACAGATCTGGAGTTTTTCCTTCACTCTGTCACTAAGTGCTTGCTCAGAGAGTGTCATTTGAATGTCGGAGGATTTCTCTGTATTATTAAAACTGAACTCAATGAACTGTAAATCATACAAAGTTACTGTAACAGAGTCCAAGACTAAAATAAAAGTTATGCCCAAAGTGCTGAGTTTAGCTGTTTGATTACATAAAACGTGTCCATTTAATTTTCGTACATAAGTAAAATGTTACATTTTATGGAATCTAGTCAAATGAAATGTAATCGGTTAGTAATAAACTGAGTTTATATCAAGTGCGTTTTCCTTAATGATTTTATTTTTGAGTTTATATAGTTCAGCTGCATTTTACTCAGAAGTATTGCTCCACGTGTGTTGAGGGTGAAGGATATTTTTGAGTGCAGATCTACTTCAAATGCTTTATTTTCAGCTTACATGAGCATTAAGAGTTGTGCCCTTACACAGATCATCAGTGCAAGCTGCTGGTTATGGATGGATGCTGACGGGAAGATGGATGTGATGATTAAAAAAATCTGGGAACACGCAGAAACAGCACAACTGCTCTTCTTCAATTGTAAAACCCACACTAGAATTCAGACTTCCATCTGTTTTTCCTCACTCTACAACCTCAGACAAGCATTTAATTTCAAAACTACAAAGATTCAAACAGCCTGAAGCCACTTTGTGTCTTCTTATTTGAAGAAAGACAAAACCAGCGTCACACCATCGGGACACATCAGCCACTTTCTGTCGGGTTTGAAACAAACGTCAAATGGCATGGAGACGGAAAACAGTTGCATAGATACAAAGAACAAGACAAAGCTGTAAATCCAGAGGTCTGCTGAAAAAAAACCCACCTCTACTTCCCAAATAAAAGTCCAAAATTGGCTCAGTGACAAATCTGAGATCTCTGGCCCCATGATGAGATTCAAACAGGTACTCATGCTCGAGCTAACTGAGTGTTTTAAATTCAATTTTCTCTCCCCTTCAGTCAGAATGGGAAAAAAAGTTGCACTTTTTCTCAAATGTCCAAAGTTGTTGAAGGACTGCAGCAGTAAACACACACACACACAGCAGAGATCTGTGGTAAACATGTCAACTTGTCCTGGCCATTAATTAGAGCCCTTTGGCACCGTCTTTGCAGTAAGAAGCCAGCACACATGAAAGTTTGTCATGTGAAACCCAGAGTCACTCTATCACAACTTTAAATTGAGAGGCTTAGTCAGAGGCTCGGCACAGACCGGAGTGCTCTGAGGGTATTAATGAATCCAAGACCTTTAATGATCATCTTTCTTAGTGCCCGGTACCTCAGAGAGCGATGGCACGAGTGCAGGAGTCCTTCTGCAAAAGTGTTCAATTAAAAGTTAGCCGAATCAAATTCTGAATGCAAATACGGCTGGCCACTTAGCTTATAATAACCAATTATGTATTATGAATGAATATTAATGCAGTGGACTGCTGGGTGCTGAAAACACAGGAACGTTAAGCTGACTGTTGTGAAAAATTATTCATTATATTTCCCATTTAATGTTACTTTACAAAAGAAAGCCTGACTGTTGCATGTGCTAAAGCCCCAGTGCCCACACATTACACCTGTATATGTTAGCTTTAGAAACACAACATTTAGACACATTTAGGCTCCAGCCATGCCATCTTTTCAGTGAAGCCTACCAGTGTGTGGGTTAGTGAGCAGACTATTCAGGAGTCCTCTTGTTAGCTAAAAAACAAATATTTATTAATATGTAGGAAATAGAAGGAAATTCTAGAATTTAAAATTTACTAATGCCAACTGATGCCTGAAAAGATGAATCCCATCATTGTAGAGCATGACTAAAGCAAACTGACATGAGGAGCTGAACAAGGACAGTGCAGAACTTCTACTTGAACTTTGCAATTAGATCAGTGAAATAATCTGCGTACTTCAATACCTCAGTTAAGAAACTTTAAAAAGTCTTTAGATATACTGGGAGCACACGTAAGTTTTACTGGGGATGTACAGGTCAGTGGGAAATCTGCACTGTAACTTTGTCATATCCGCAAACCCATCTGAAACCCTTAACCATAACCTACAGCCTGGCCTTGACATGCACCTCTCAAGAAATGTGACTACACATTAATTACACATAATCTCGCGTGAAAATGCCGACATTAAACGTCCTCGCTGAACTTGTGGGTTCAGAATGGGATTCAACAAATCATTACAGTGGTTACTTCTATCATTTATATACAGTCTACGACACAAATTTGTATCAAATAATTAAGGCAAATTAAACATAAAGCATGAGCTTTTCCTTCATTTTGTGTGCCAGGTTTCTATTGGCCAATCGCATCCTCATCACCGCCCGAGCGGCACAAACCATCGGGAATAACTTCAGAGGTCGTTGTCACATCCTGTCTGAAAGCCCTTTAAGGGACCGGACAGACATTAAGCAGGTCTGAACATTAAAAGCAAAGCCCTCCCCAGCATTATTAATATTAATAAACTCCTCTTTACTACAAGAAAAACTCAGCTGTGGACTCCAGTAACTCTACAAGACTCCAAATGGAAAGGTCAGAATAGGGTTTTAAAATATGTCGAACAGAATCAGAGAAATCATCATTTTCATTTCACAATCTTCTTCCTTGTCAGAAGCTGACAGATAACCCCCCCCCCACACACACACACACACACACCGCTGCAAATAAGCCACGGGGGGCTCTGTTGCAGACTTGTGTTACGCAAGCCGGGGATAATTTATTCTCCAGGTTTTGCTTCAAGTAGAAATGAAATGAGGAGGGAGATGAAGAGTTCTTGTGAGGTTTCTTGGCTCTGCGTCCACGACCGCAGATTTCTTCTCCTTTTTTTGGCCATTTTGAAACTCATTCTGATTCAAGTGGCAGCACTCGAGGGGTTTCATCAGACTTCTTTCACGTGTCCAGTTCTCACTGCACAACTGAAGCTGACTTTGATTACTTTGACTGAAATCTTTCCCTGTACATAGTTTAATGGCAGTAGCCAAAATCATCACAAATACAACAAAACTACTATAAGACAAAGTTTGATTGACCATAAAACTTTACCCAATCCCTGTTCAAGGCCCTCTTCCTCTATAACATTTCTAAACTGTCTCTTCCCTTTCTAATGTCTTAGATCTGCACGATACAACAGTTTGTGATATCATCAGCATCGCAGATCTTGCAGGCCTTGTGAATGATCCCTTCTCACAGCTGCTGCAAACCCCTTTCTGTGCTGAAGAAACCTAAACAAACAGCTTCGACACAAGCAAACAGCCATGCTTCCTTTCAGGCTCTGGTGAACTGTCCTAAAGATGTACAGTTATGGTTGGAGATAAGCTTCCTCAATCTGAACAAAACCAACAGAGAAATTATTTACTTCCAGCAATCCAGCCTGTTAGATGGGTATGACAGCTAAGACAGGCCTCTCAACGTGTTACTGCCACATGTCACTGGTGTGATTTTTCACTGTGCTTTAAAATCCGATGAACAGATTAGATCTGTTGTTAAGACAAGTGTATTTCAAAGGCTCTTCTGTAAGGTGAGGTACGCCTCCAAGCAACATGACTTTGAGAGAGTAATTCATGGTTTTATTACCTCTTGATTAGACTATTGTAATCCTTTAGATGTTGGCTCAGTTGTGACTTTGTCAACTGCATTATATAAAGAGCACTAAGGTCTACAACTAGCTGGTCTAAAATATTCCTAGATCCAAGTTTAAAAGCAGAAGCGACAGAGGCTTTTCTTGTGTCACATAAGAGCTGCTCAGTCTCTCAATCACTTTAAAACACTGTTAAAAACCAGTTTACCGGTTCTAGTTCAGCAGTCTTGTTTTATTTGATTTTTACTCTATATTTCTTGTCGGTTTAGTGACTGTAATGCGTAGTGAAAGTTTTGTACAACTTGTACAGAACAATGTGCTATAGAAATAAACTGTATGTATTTTTACTAAGTGACTGGGTGACTGAAAATATTTTGTCCTCTGTGGATAAAATGGCACATTGTCATTAAGCCTGGCTTCAGTAACTGGTGTCGGTCTATCATTACACATTCAGCTTACTTCCCATTTCCAGTCGAGCTCATTAGAGCCGGATCTGCAGGCGAGAAACCTTCCCTCTGTCCGGTCTCCAGGTAACTCTGCCCTCTTGCTGTGTAGCTGTGAAACAAGCAGCAATGACGGCTGCTGTAAATATTAGCTAATGAGCTGCTGGTTTGCAGTCCTCATATTATTTGACCTGCAGGAGCTTTTGTGCCTCAAAGAGCACATCGAGCTTTTCTTCATCTCCATTAAGCTTCAGTCCTCAATCGTGCAGTTTTTCCTGTGGGGCTGCATCATTTAGATCGGTGAGAAGGAAAACATTTCAGCATTTTTACTACATGATAACCTTTATGTTTACTTGTTTCATCTATGAATCACTAATGCACATGTAAATAGGTTTTTTGAGTGAAAAACCTTAAAGAGACAGACATGACTAATGGGTCCATCACCAACACTGCACAGTAGCCCGGACTCAGGAAGACCTCGGCATTAGACTTTGATATGAGCAGGATGAGCGGGGAGACAAAGTTCAAGCCCCTCATGGTGCATGAAACTTTAACAGGCATCTGAAAGATTAACAACACTCTGAACACGCTGTCACCGCTGTTACAGCTGAGCAGTAACAGCGACTCGTTCACGAGCAAAACTGAAAGCTTTCTCACACCATCGGTTTTCACTCAAACGTGCCCTTTCCTGAGTATAATGACGTCAGATTAACCCGGCAGAGGACTGCAGCGTCGGACAGTCTTATGACACTTCACCTGTGGGAACAGCTGGTGTGTCTCACCATTGTAACCGATATTTTTCTTAACAAATCTCATAAAAAGATGAAAACTAGCAGCGTGTTACTGTCAAGCTTGAGGCCATTCATCTCTGCTAAGGACACGGGATTATTTTTAAATTGGCTGGATCTTGTGAAAAGCATATATTTCAAAACATGTTTGTTTTTTTTCACAACCTTGTTTTAAGGCAATACCATGATATCAAATAAGCCAGTGAGCTTTTAATAGCCACACTTAGCTTCAGAAATAAGAGGTTGGGGTTTTTTTGGTAAACGGACTGGTTCTTATATAGTGCTTTTCTACTCTGTATGTAACATGGCTCATTCATGAAAGCACATAGAGTACTTTTCTAAGTGTAAGAGCTCTCTGCCTTAAAGCCATGCACATCAAATGTTTCAGTATCTTCCCCATGTAGACTACAGAGCCAGGGATCTAACTACCAAACTTCCAACTTGCTTACCCCATTCATACTTTCTCACTGCGAAGGAAAACACCTCAGAGCTCTCCTTCTCCTGAACCACCCACAGTCTTGCAGCACCTGGTATCCCCAGGCTGTCTCCCATCCTAGTACTAACCAGGCGCAACACTGTTTAGCTTCTGGGACCAGCTTCACCTTGGTGAAGCGGCTTTAATCAGAGCACATCATTTTCAAAATCAGTCAAGTCAACTCAAATCCAACAGCTGGCTTTGGCTTTTTGTGGAATATGTTGACAAGAAAACAAAAACAAGCTTAATTTTTTTTTATTCACCCCAGGGATGAAACAAATATTTCAGCCTAAGCCTGGTCTAAGCTGAGTTTGGCTTTGCTGACTGCTCCCACCCTTGATGACACTGACCAGTGGCAGTGGCATTTATTTGTTCTGTCACGTCAGTTTTGCACTAGTAAAATGTTCGAAGATAGTGTGAGCTAGAGCTGAGGGAGCCTGTAAAAACATGGTTATTGTTGGTTCCCTGTCAGTGAATGGTGAGAAAATACTGTAATGAAAATATGCTTCCTCTTTTTTTGCCTTAAGTTGCATTTTCCTTTATTCCTTATTTGCTTCAGCAGTCAGCATTAATAAAAATGACTTCTCTTGATTCCTAAACAGCAGTGAATGTCTGCCTCGTCTAGATGATAAGACAGCAGCCGCATGCATTAAAAAAAGAGCTCCATGCTATAATCTCCCAGCAGGTCTATGAATAGCATTTTAAAAGAGCTTTAAAACACATCTTCACAGCATTTTTTTCTTCGTTTCTTCTTCTTCACATGGTGCTGAAACAGAGGGGCCCCGGGGCTTTTTCCCCTCACTGTCAGAAAGTATGAATAACTGTTTACTGGGCTTAGCAGATGCCTCACAGTCAGGGGGAATCACTCTCTTTCTGCAGCACAGATGGGGACCCTCTCCTCTACTTTCGGCTGCACCCAATACGCCAGACCTCCACTAAAAGAAAACAATTGGTGGCAACTCAGTGCAGTGTGTTCGGGTTTTCTTTGAACGCACGGCATCTGCTTTCTCTCCCTAATAGGGAGCTTGATGGGAAAATCTTTTGGTGCAGACAAGAGCTGTCACAGGAAACCGCTGCTGTGCGTCCTTACATCATGGGAATATAACTTGTTGTAGCAGCATCTGCGGCTATTCCGCCATCTCTCCAGTCTGAGTGCATGCATAATAATATTTATTTTTCTTTGGCTTTTTATTGCAGCAGACTGGGAATTTTGGAAGGATGATCTTGTCAGAAAATGTCCATCTAAGTTTTTCTTGGCCTTACAGCCCTGACAGCTGTTACATGGCAGAGGTCCAGGGGACTGTGGGCTGAAGGTCCTGGCAAGACACTGACCACATCCTTCAGCATACAGCAAGCTTAACTGGCATTAAAATGTCATTAAAAAGAACTTTCTGCAGTGTGTTAGACACAGCTTTTTTCTTTTATCCACCTCAGGTGTACAGAGGTAGCTACTAGAAAAGAAGTCCTTAAAAATCAAAACCTGGGTATTTTCAGTGAGTGTCAAGATGGTGCCAAAACAATATAACAGCTCAATAGATCGTGGAAAGAGTCTCTGCAACTGAACTCCTCTTCATCACCGAGTCATTATGTGGATTATACCTCCCTGATTTTGATTGTTATAGGTTATAGGCTGTCAAAAGGGCTCCGTCACAACAGCAGGTTATTGAGGTTCACATTATAACTGATGGCAGCCACCACTGAGCACTCTGTCAGTACAGAGCAAAACGCAACCCATCCATCAGAACATCTACATTTGGCACCCCACGGAAACCTGATTTCATACATGATTTTATTGTACCAGAAAAAGAAATAAAAAAAACACTGGCCCTGATATATAGGTCAGGTCTGTCCACTGGGGCATGATGCTGTGATGCAACACTGCTTATCCTCCCTTCAGTGCATGAGTTATGAGATATGATAGATGTTCCTGACACTTCCTAGAGAAGAGACTGTGTACGCTCTGCAGCTGGGCAGTGCAGAGGAGCGCATTAATATAACAGACCAACGCAGGGGTATTTGCATTTGCAGGTGTAAATGTGCAGCACGGAATCAGAGAATAGCATCCTGCTCCAGTGCGCATATATGAAGATACATGGAAAACAACTCTGGCTGCAAAGAGCTGTTTTTATGTGAAGCAATTTCTGTTACAGCTCAGACAGGATGAGGAGGAGATTTCAATGATAGTTAAATAAAAACAGTCAATCAAATACTCACTTAAAACCCCAACAACAAAAAGTTTCAGCACCGCGAACTCATTTATATCCATCACGCTGCGAGAATCCAGTCAGCCTTGAACGAAAGCTCAGCTGCAGCTCCGCGGAAATGTACATTTGAAGCGATCCATACTTGAAATTATCCCAAAAGAGCGAGTTCCTTCATGCTGTCAGAGAAGAAGGGTGTTTTTTAAGGGGGGAAGAAAAGGCGCAAGAAAAAAAAAAGAAGAAAAATAAAGAAATTAAAAGAAAGAAATCAGATGCCAGAGCGCGATTATGGACTGTCCTCGTGATGATCGCGGAGCTTCTCTGTGCCGTCAGGAGTCAGAACTCAGGACCGTAAACCCGTCCTGCATCCTCGGGAGGGAGGGGAGGGGCGCAGTCACACCGGATCACACAGTGGTTACCAATTAATTCTCAGCAGGCGACTGGAGACATTTAAAAGTGAGACGCGGAATTGTAGTTGATATGTAAATGACATAAGGATTCATCAGGAGCAAATAAAAGCAGGTCACCTCCCCACCACCATCTCTCCAATAATAGGCCTATTCTGTATTTGAACGCATGCTCACATAATGCGGCTTAAAAGAGCTTTCATAGTCTTTTCAAATGAAATGAAATAGTCATATTTGTACGTTTTAATTATCGTGTAGCTCCGATGGTCTAAATGTTGCTCCACTTTAGGTCACAACGACCCAAACTTTCTTTCGATGAAGCAATACTGACCTCGTATGGTTTCTTTTCACACTGCACTATCAATCAGTCTGCCTGGATTAAAAACAGAAAATGATTAAAGCCTTGTGTAACATTAAGATTACGCAACAGCCGAGCGCACTCAAATTCAAATTAAACATGTCCTGATTGTGACGGAAAGCCCTTTTGCCTCCCCCCATTTAGTCTATTTAACAAAGTGGATCAGCCAGTTTAATTAGAATAGAGTATTGGCATTGCTCTGTAGTTAACTGTTAAGGTCTAACAGTAGCTCTGTTTTGCAAGCTTAAGGTGCAGTAAATTATTTTTTAGACTATAAAAAATAGTTATTGCACTCATAAATATAACCTGATTACTGTCTTCTAAAAAACTGATGGATTGTCTCTAAATCTATCTCTAAAATTAGAAATATCCTGTCTCAGAGTGACGACTCACGGACCGGTACCGGTCCGAGGCCCGGGGGTTGAGGACCGCTGTATTAATAGACCTCTCTGCATTGAATCATATCTGTTATTAACCTCTGTCTCTCTTCCACAGCATGTATTTGTCCTGTTTTTCTTCTCTCGCCCCAACCGGTCGCAGCAGATGGCCGCCCCTCCCTGAGCCTGGTTCTGCCGGAGGTTTCTTCCTGTTAAAAGGGAGTTTTTCCTTCCCACTGTCGCCAAAGTGCTTGCTCATAGCGGGTCATATGATTGTTGGGTTTTTCTCTGTATCTATGAAGCGCCTTGAGGCGACTTTTGTTGTGATTTGGCGCTATATAAATTGAATTGAATTGAATTGAATTGTCATAAGCTTATTATTAATCCATTGAAAATACATAGGAGTAGGCACGGTTTGTAGATGCCATGTTAAATATAGTGGTCAAAATGGATATCTGCTTACTTATGTTTTATGTATTCGGCTAGAGACTGGCGACCAATATCCTCGTTATTGTGTCATTTATAAATACACATATGTTTATCCATCTATTACTGTTACACCGTGAGCAGCTATCACTGCTGCTACGTCACTGAGAGCAACAATCATAGTCAGAATTTTGGTATTTATGAAGGAAGATTAATGCTATAACAATGATGAATTAAGTACTTGTTAATGCCTTATTAATACCCTAGTAAAGCTGAATAGTGTGACATTATTATAAACGCCTACCCAGTTTGATTTAATTCTCACATCAAATGAGAGTTTATTTGCTACGTGCCCAACAACGGTAGCTCTATTTCAAATAAAATTTGTGCTGGATAAAAGCATCTAGCAGAGGCTAACAGCTGCAAAAATATCAGTTTTGACCTACAGGAAAATGTAGGATATCCTCAACAGCTCACCTCACCGCTGCTGTCATTGGATAGAAGTGAGCTTCACTGACTCATCAACTGGGACTCCTTTCACAAAGGTTTACAGCCTCCTCCAGAGTAAATAGACGTGGGCAAATACTGCGAGCTGAGGTAAACAGCAGACTGACAACCGAACTCACTACAGATGAATGGCAGCCAGTTATTTGTCCTACAGCAACTACTGTAGATAGGATTATGCACTTGGCAGGGGTAAGAAAAAAGAACTTAGCTGACAGTGAACTACTAACATCTAGTGGTGAGATTTTTCACATTGCACCTTTAATTTATAGTGAAACTGGTTCTACTCTGTTGAGGTTTTAGCCCACTAACCAGACCTTTTGCAGCTTATTTTCATATTTTGCTTTTGGTTTTACGTTGATTGACACCAGTAAATTTACATTTTCACTTTGATCCTTGTACAAACAACAACCTCCTGCATTCCTTCTCACATGGGCAACAAAATGTTGCAACAATAGTGTGGCAGAGCAGGAAGATGGTGCTGTTATCCATGCAGAAACTGTTTCTGGCAATTGGTGTGAAAGCTGTGAGCCTGAAAGGACGAACAATGAATCAACAAAAAACCAGAAAAGCCACATGTGAAATGATTTTGCAAAGAAATAGAAAGAGAAAACTGTTGAGTGAGAGAACAAATAACCCAGAACACCTCTTTGGAAAAACCCAAGGACTGACTGCAACAGGAAAATGACTGCAATACTATTTTTCAAAGAAATTGAAAGAATAAACCTAAGTGTGTGTTTTTGTATCATAAATAACCTCAAATGGAGAGTTAGGCATTGTTTGGCACTGATCCGATATCAAGTGAATACAAGGCCAGAATTCTCAGAGATACCAAATCCTTTACCCTATAAAGCCTGCTCATATAGGGGAGAGCAATGTGTCAGGATTTGTGAGATGAATCATCATCAGTTTGCAAATTTCTGAACACATTTTACCGACCACAAAATCACTGTTGCTTTTACTTCTCACAACAATTAGTTAACCACACCTTTTAGCTTTTCATGCATTTTGAAACTTGTTAATTAAATGTGCTATAGGCTATAAATACAATAGACGTGACATCACACAATAGTGTCTGTTTGAAGTATATTTTCTTCATTTCCAAAAAAAACCTATTTAATGTAACACAGTTCAGTGGGCTACATACTGGGTTTAGAAACAATGAATCAATCCTATCTGATACCAATACCAGGTTAGTAACAATGCTGTCATATCTGGATCAATCTGCTCCACCTCTACCACATAGCACAAGGTCTGCAGAATGCAGTTTGGGCATGGGGGGCTCCACCTTAGATTAGTTTGAAGACATTTTTATGGACATTTGTAATGTTAGGCCAATTAAGCAGGATTATGCTTAATTGGCCAACTGTACTGTAATCCAATTTTTCTACTGTACACTCTTTTTCTGATCAGCTATTCAGATTTCTCTTTCTTCTTTGTACTGTCACCCCATTACAAAATAATCCTGCAAACGCCCCTGACAGAGGGCCTTGTAAAAGTACTTTCCTTCTTTGTTCAAAGGTGTGCCTCCAGGGCATGCTGCCAGGAAGCATTAATGGCAGTTTTTTCCTCAAAGTGACCAGAGAAGGAAATGATCCAAGTGGGTGACGTTTCTAGATAAGAGCCTCAGCAGCAGGTCTGTTTGCCCGGGCTCATTTGCCCGCCGCTCACCTGTTCGTCACGGGAAGAGTTGACCTTTAACCAGCAGTGAGTGGTTCTCCCGGTCACGGGTACCTGGGCTGTTCTCATGGGAAATTTGGACTAAATTCCGCACCAAATTTTTAAGATGTTCTCTAAATCCAGTCTGAATGCTGAAGGCTTACTTAACCGGTTAAAATAGGATGTCAACAAGTGACGCAGGAGAGCTCAGAGTTGTAGGAGGAGAGACAGCTACGCCTCTGTACGGGACACCACCAGCAGCAGCAGCAACAAGGACACGGGCTACAACTGCAAGGTAGGTGGAAAGCTCCCGAAAGTCAACTTTACCAACCACCCTGTGTTTATCTAGTATTTATGAGGCTTTTAAAACGACATGTTAGCCGCTCCTGTATGCCGTGTTAGCCTCGTTTTGCCTTTTTAACTGCGAAGCGAGAGGAAAGAGAAGCCTCCGTGCCAAACCGCGTTTAAAAAACATCAATTTTTACAGAAGCAGCGGTGTGCTTGAAACGCACAAACACCTCACAGCCGAGAGAAACGTTGTGAACATTTATCACATTATTGCATCGTATTCGGCACTGAGATATTTCACTCGTTTCGCCATTTATACGTGGTTTACAGCTGCTTCGCGCCCACCTGCTGCTTTAAACAGAGTAAAGAGGCGGGTGGAACTTTTTGAAGAGAAGTAATATCAGTGATTATTGTGTGTTATGTGCTGTTCTGTATAAATGACGACTTCATATTGATGTAACGACCGTGTAAAGCTCCGTTGGGGTGGTTGGATGCAGGGCGTTAGAGTTTTGAACAGGATTTGGTTGGTGACACGCTCTTTTTCTTACTCATGAAACGTGACACGACTGGGCTCAAGCATATTTCTAAAGACTGAGTGCAGAATGTAATGAAAGGAGCTTTTGAGCATAGGATTTATGCTTCTTCCTTTTTTACTGAATGCACTTATGAATTCACTGCGCTATCAAGCTGAGCTGCCTTTTATATCGTGTGTGGGTGCATGCCTTTGTCATTGACTAAACTAAACCACACACTGTGGCATCATCAGTGTTGTACTTCTGTGCAGCTCAGCTTCTCAGTCTTAACAGGCGAGCTCATACATGCACACCCAGGCCCAGAGTTCACTCTGAGGCACACACACTCCTGCTGCCTGTGCATGTCCACGGCTCTGCCTCTGTTTATCTCCACATCCTCCTGCTAATTCCTCCTAAGTCTATCCACTCTGTTCCTACCTATGGGCTGAAAAATAAACAACACCACTGGAAATCTGACAGGGACTCGAGGCGTGGCAGCAAAAGAACAAGTCTCACTTTGTCTCGGCCAACTTTGCATGCAGGCAAAGTGATTAAGTTGTCTTTAGGTGAACCTGAAATAGAAGTTTGAGGTGTAAATCATTTGCCGGAGTTGGAGCATCACATGTGATTGTCAGTGCTGAGTTCACACCCACACTTGGATCCTTGCGGTTATGTAAGTGTTAGTTGGCAGATATGGACACACACCCACAGCAAAGCTGACCTAAAGTGAAGGGAACACACCAACATAATTTTACGAGCGTCTCTGTGCACAACACTGTGGCTCAAAGAGTCTCTCACGGATTACAATTGCATTACTCATCAGCTCGCAAAGCCATCAAAACAAACAGAGTCCCAATTCACAGCACGGGGTAGCACAAGCATTGTGCATCTGCAGACAGGGGATCAGAGGTCGCTGATGCCTACACATGAGGTTATAGATTTATTATTTCATGCATTTACACGGTCATCCTGGACAGTTTATAACAACTCAGCTAAACTGAAAAAGAAATTGCTAATTTGTCTTCTTGTTAGCAAAAAAAAATACACCATCTGTAAGTTGAATAAGCAATTTGAATAACTGCAATTGAAAATAACTTCAGTTATTCAACATGGATTCAAATCCATCTGGTTTTTAACCAGAGCATGCTACCAAGATTTAGTTCAGTAAAGACGTTTTCAAGTCATATTTTCAAAAGTACCAATACTAAGCATTTGGCATTTCTTCCATCTTGAGTTGTTCACATTTGGAGCGTTTCGTGGCTGAACAAAACTACCCAGTGACAGCTGGGGATGTGTGAAGACTTGCCACAGTTTTTTTTAATTATTCAAAGCCAATAACGTAGGAATGCACAAATTGTGAAATTCTGAGGCAGTACGTGTTTTTTGTAGGACAGCCAATATCTGACGCCAATAGCAATAATTTTTCCAGTCATTTAATTTTGTGAAAAACGAAGAAATAAATTGTAAAAAAATAAAATAAAATTCACAGCTGAAATACAAGTCGAGATGATTGGGATTTCTGAATAGGACGCCTCAGGGATGCCTCGTAGGTGAGGTATTTCAGCATGTCTTAACACATATTCTTGTATCAATCAGCAGCCGGACCGATTTTAGCCAGAACTGATATCCAGGACGCGCTCAATTAACAGAGGAAATAACTACCTTAGTATTGAGCTATTACATGTCAGCAATTCCATCTACTGAAAGGGAACAGTGAAAATTTAGCCCGTGACAACGCCATGTCTAACCCTACTGTATCCCTGGCTAATCAAATTATGCAGTTTATGTTTTTGTTGAATTTATTGAATTGTTCTCCTAAGTCAGGGGTGTCAAACACAAGGCCCAGGGACCAAGCAATGACTCCAATTTGTCCCACAGAAAAGCTTTAAAAACATTTCTGTTATTTATTTATTTACATTGGGTTAAAAAAAACATTTTCAGTGATTCACAAACATTTTCTTTAATAATTATATATATTTTATTATAATTATAATTGCAATTTTATACATTTGTTTACGATTTAAGCACCAAAGAATCATGCTGACAGATTTCTTTCATTTATTGCATCACCATTTCTCAAAATTGTATTTATTTTTCCTATATTATCTTGTGTTTTCTATTTTAATATAAAGGACCTTGGTGTAACTGTTGCTGTGAATAATTTGTGAATAAGTCCGACCCATTTAAGATCAATGTAGGGTGTATGTGATGATGAGTTTGATGTCCTTGTCCTAACTCTTGGCCATCAGGGAACAAACAAAATATCCATTCAAAGTGGCACCAAAGTCCACGTACATCATTTTTAAGTTTGTTTCAGTTAATGGAGCTACGTGGTGGTAGCGGTCTGGAGGCACCGCAGTGCTCAATCGATTTCATGATTACTTCAGCAGTTTGTGTGACTGCAGCCGTCAGGCTGTACCTTCGTCCTCAGGTGGACAAATCAGCACATGTTTATGTAACCACGGAGCTAGTGATGCAGATAATGATTAAAAGAAAAGCCATATACCTTTCACTAGTCACATAAATTAAAAATATACTTTCTAAATTGGGTCTTGTGCTTGTGATCACTAATCACAGACCTGTCACTTATCAACCAGGGCTCTTACAGGTTGATAAGCACTGACAGAGCCGTGATGTGGGAAGAGTTCTGCAGCTGGTTGGGGTTCACTGAAGGTGTGTTATCTTTGGCTCTGAAATGCTGTAGAAGAGCGCGAAGATCTCCTTCCCTGCCTTCCTCTTTTCTCTCCGCTCCTCTCTCATGTCATGTCGTGGCAGGCTTTTATAATCTCCTCCCAGCACTCTAATGAGGCCAATGAGTGGCCCCTGAAGGCAAGGTGGATAGTGAGAGCTACAGCTTTCTATGATGTGCCATGTTATTACAAAAAAAAAAATCAAAGGGCTTCATTTTGTGATCACAAAAAGCACCACAGGTTAGATAAAGACTCCTAAGCAACAATTTCCATCCACTTCCAAACTGCTGAATGCAATAAAAATAGAGAAAGTGATCCCAGAATGTCCTGTAAGAGATAATTGTTGCCATTTCGTTTGTTCTGTTTACCGAACAAAGGTTGCAGCGACACGTACATTTCTGTTTCAGTAACCGCCTCATCTTTGTTCTGGTGTCATCATCGTGATCGGTAGTTGGCACGCCAGCGTGGGTTCAGCGTTGGGTTGCGGCAGTAAATGTGCATATGCATGTTTGAGTGAGTGGGTGTGTTAGCTCTGTACCCTGGTTGTAACAGAAAGTGTGGAACGAGATGCCGAATAGTTATATAACCACTGCTTATCGGTCCAGCACTGCCGGAATGATGAGATGAGAGAAGCACGGCTGCTTGAATTTCCTTCAGTTCTCAGTTTGATTTCATGCTGCGGAAACTAGATTACAGCGGACCAAACAATAATAATAATACGGCTCTTTTTCAGTTTTAGACTTTTGAGTGGACAGGAAAAGATGTTGTAGATGGAACTACACACCGACAGTGACGATCTCTTTTTGCGTAAAAAAAATAAAGGACATAATTTGCATTTGGAAATAGGTGATAAATCATCATTGGAATGCTAAGCAAATCGCAAATTGTTAAAAAAATTGCAATAATATCATAAAGTTGGTAAAAATATTGCAGTATTACTGTGTCTGGTGATGCTGCTTTTAGTCATCATCATACTAAAGGGGGGAATCACATCGCTTCTTTATTTTTGAGTATGTACGTAGTTTTAGGGTTTTGTGTGAAATCCAGTTTAGGATAAATTCTTCTTAACTTCCTGTGACTGCTGGTGGGTAGATATGAAACCACTGATGGAGCTGTTGAAAAAAAGTACGTAGTTATCTTTATCTTTTTTTGAAGGAGAACAAGGAAGGCTGTGTTTCTGCAGAGCCCGTTCTCGGTGTGACAGAGATGAACAGACATTATTACTAAAAAATGTTTCAAAGTGTTGAGTTTGCGCAGAGAGAAAATGCTCAACGCAAAAATTGAATAATCGAGTTCAAGTTTAGTTATTTTGCATCAAGTTTTTATTTGTTCATTTACTTATTTATTTATTTTTAGAGAACAACAAGATGAAACATTTGGTGAAACATTCAAGCAGGAGGAACGCCATGGTGACAAACGCCCAGCTGAGCAGTTCTCTCACCAATCAGCAATCACACAGAAGGAAACACACAAAGGTGAAACGTGCATCTGACATTTAAGCTATAGCTCTTAAAAAGTTAAGTCAAGAATCTCTTCTGTTTTGGGTTTCAGCTGTAAACACCTCATAATCACTGAATTCTGAATGTGTTGCAGCACTAAGAAAGGACCAAACTTCTTCCTGTGGTGATGCAGATATCCAGTTCCAGCAGTCCAGCTTCACCTCCTGCCACGTCCTCAGACTCTCCACTAATCCAGGCATAAAACACAGCAAGAGTTTATACAGGTAAGCAAGGGAAGGGATACATTTACTGACTGGCCTTGATTACTGATTCATTTAGACACTTTGTTTCTGGAGCACACGTCAGTGAACAGTCTGTTCTGCTCTGGCATTCAGGACAGCATCCCATAATCATGTTACTCCCCATCTGTCTGTATGATAGGGCTGCAACAATTTGTCACTATAATTGATGACGTCGGTTATAAAAATTAATCTGGACAAAATCTTATTGTCGACACATCATACACAAATACCTTCTAAATGTGTTTTTGTAACGAGCTCCCTGGAGCTATGACATCAACTATGAATGGTTCAGCTTTAGAGAGCTAATTTAGTGTGTCGCATTTATACCTTGTTTATGTAAATGATTGTACAGTAGTGTTTATGTTAGCCTACCTGTCAGAAACTTCCCATGGATGATGCTTGCCATGTGAACACAGTTTTTCAGTTTTGTTAGCTAATGAGTGAAATGTGATAGTAAAGCATTAAACAGGATTAGCTACTCTGCCTCCTAGTTTGTTTGTTTGTTTTCTCAAATTAAAATGAGCATTTATTCTGGATAGTAAACCTTTTCCATCTAACGTTAGGTTGCTAATCTGTGGGTTGGACCGTATCAGTAATTAATTATACATATAATCAGTAAAGAGTATAAATGGCTTCGAATACTACACAATCTGAGACACTATGCTATCTAACCAAATTATTAGTTATTATTAATTAGTGATTTCTAATTCTGTATTGTTCTGTTTTACTAGTATTAAGCAAAGGTGTATAGATGAGTTTGTCCTGTAAAGAGGCTCACTGCACCTCTGGCTGAAGTCTTGACAGAGAGCATCTTTAGCATGATTAGCATGGGACGAGACAACAGGGTGACCTCACAGGTGGACAGACTTGAGCAGGTGAGGTACTAGAACCTAGAACAGGAGGTTTGTCAACATGAAGGGGAGAAAAGAGTTATTGAAATAATCATTGACTAATCAAAGAAAAATTAGCAGATTAGTTGACTACCAAAATAATCTTTAGTTGCAGCCCCTACTGTATGACATTAACAAGTGTGGAAAACTGGTGTAGAAACCACAATCTTCAAGCTCATACACAGCCCTGCATCCTATTGTAGATTTATTATGTGAAAAGTGCAGCTGCACAAGAATTTAAACAGTATTGTGATGGATAGTTGCTTTGCAACGTGGAAACATTTTTTTTACTTAAGTAAAAGCTATATAACTTGATCTATAATGCAATATTACACAAATTACACAAATATAGATTTCCTGTAAATACTTAAATGAAGCAAAAGTTTTTAAGGGAGGGACGAGTGCCACCCTATTTCAGACACACCCATGGGCGGAGCCTTCAGAGTTTGAAATGACTGAGACATATCAGAGAACCCTGGGATTTGATTCCTTGTGTGTTTTGAGGTGTACTGAACTGATCTTCCCTACATTTTTTTCCAAGTGTGTCTCCTAATAAGCGGTAAATCTACATCTCACAAACTGTTTCTGAGGTCTGCAAAGAGGAACGCCGGCCACTGATCACATTTTAATCACTCGATTTACAACATCCTGTCAATCAGTAAACGAGCTGTGTCTGCATTCTTTAGTCTGAGACAAAGGACCTGGAAGAGTCAAGTGTTTGCATAAACGCGGACGTACGCTTAATAAAGTGTGTTAGCTGTGTACTAGTTACCTGCGTTCATGTCAGTCCAACATGGCCTTATATAGACAACTTGTGTGTGAACTGTACTTGTACAACGTGTTCCACATCAATTTAAAAAAGTAAGTAAGTGTTTGCATGATTGCTTAGTAGGTGTGACTTTAGTTTACATCTGCCGGTGAGAAAGTTGTGTTTAGAGACGGTGATTGATGTGAGGAATGCGAACGTTCCCGTCGATCGGCATTGCTGTGGCAAATTCTAGATTTAATCCCTCTAATGTTTCATTCAAAACAGTTGGACCGTCTGACATTCAGAAATGAGACTTGTAGCAGAAATTAAGAAAAATTAAGTTTACACTGCACATTCACCACTAACAAAATCAAAGATTGCCCCAGTTGTGTGTGTCTTTGTATGCAACAAAATTTGCACTGCAACACTAAAAAAGTGCATTATTTTAGAAAGTTGTGACAATGTCTCAGTTTCCTTTTTCACAGAACTGTCGCAGCTGCAGCATGCACCCAGAAATCTAATACACTGTGTCTTCTCTTTGTATCAACAGATTGATTGAACCACAGCGATTTGAGATCAAGGACAGCAGTTTTCAGGTAAAGACTACAGTCTAATAGAATCAAGCACATTACACACACGCACAGTGTAAACCTGATATAGACCAAATGTGAAATTGCAAACTTTGCTCCCACTGATCCAGAATCCAGAATCTAATCAAAAGTACAGATCAGAAGTTTAAAGTGTTTAAAAATCTTTGAAAAGTCACATAAAGCAATGGTGACACCATGTTAAAAATATGGTTTTAGATTCATTGTTATTTTAACAGTTATAAGTGACAGGGTGTGTTTGTGTTCCTTGTGAGTGTGTTTCCCTGCTAATCTTTCATGTCTTTCAAGATAACCTGTTTGTCAAGGATCTCTTAAATAACTACTGCATGGGAACAGACACTCAAGAAAAGCTTGGGCCTCAGTGCAGGCAATTTAAAATTCTGAAAAGCCGCTACCATTGATCACTAGCTGTCAAAGTTAGAAAGCTTTTTACATTCCTGTGCACAGAATTTGCATTGGTATAATATGATAAGCCCAAATTTAATGTGAATATGAAAATCAGTGGACTTTAATGATACAGCTAGGCAAATGCAAATATATGTTATTGAATATTCTAGTATGGGTCATAGGAATTGTTTTGTAGAACTTTTTTTATTTATATTATAAATATTATAAAGTTTAAAGTATTAAGATTTTAATTGTTGGTGATGGCAGGTGTTCAGAAAATTGTAATTTAGTATGCAAAAAGTGGGTCCTGTCAGTAAAAGTTTTTATTTTAACAGATTAATCGAAGAACGTCTGCATCACAAACCTCTATAGAGGCACCCAGCATCTATCGATTGTCAGAGGTAATACCATTTCCAGCCAAGGAGAAAGACAAGGTCATCACTGCTGATTGCAATGAACTGGAGATTACCAGGGAATTGAGCAGAACTCAGGCTTGTTCAAATAGTGACTTTGGGACACATAAGCTTAATGCCTTGCACAGACTTCCATTTGGATCACAACCAAGGACTTACACTGGATCTCTAACTCGAGCTGAGTCAGAGGGAAATATACAGGACCGTACAAAAGGCCTTGCAGACCGTCTTCAGGAATTATCTGACCCGCCCAGAACTATGTTGTCTTCCTCCATGGTCACGGTTCTCGCTCCTCACTGGAGTGGCCGACTGCGACGTTCCAAAAGATTTGATGGAACCGGCAGCTCTGAAGCCCAGGGAAATACGCAAGATGTGACAGGTGCTGCAGCAAACCGTGGTTTTCAGCAGACTCGAAGCCAACATGGTGTGGAGAGGGGGTTTACAGGTGGACTGGGAACCCAACTGAGGCCCCCATTTTCAGATCTCAGGAGGAACACAGTGGACTGGTCAACTAAAAGTGATCCTTTGAGCTTGGAATCTAAAAGGGAAATGATTAAAACTGTTTCTTTGGACGTGAACTCTGGAAGGATGGACAATAGAAAAATAGACAGAGGTTCTTTAAGCGCTTTAGCTACCAGTGCCTCTGTATCGCAGAGCCAAAATGAACAAAGGCAAAATCCACAAACTGTCCATCAAGGCGGACACTCATCTTCAAGCTCCAAACCAACAACCAGCAACGTACTTCTTTCTTTAAGGAGAGGCAACATCGGTGGCAAGAATCTCTCACAGAGCTTTCTCAATAATAATGAACAAGAGAGGCCAAAGCCGCTCCTCTCTCCATCATCTATTTCTTACAGGACAACTGAAACTAGCCCTGTCCTTTCCCCATCACCCTCCAGCCTGAGAGAGCAGAGCACCTCTGACAGGTTCATCTTTGCACCTTTACCAGTGGACAAAAATGCAGACGGCAAACCCTTTGTCCAACAGTCTCAGACAATAAATAGGATTCAGTCCAGTCTCACATCCTCACAGACATTTTTAGGTAAAGGACCATCAGAAAGTCAACAGAACTACAGGGACAGAAGTAAAACTCTATTTTCAGAGACCCCAGTCTCCTTGTCCAGACAGCCCCCATTTGACTCTTCTGCCCAAGTGAAAACCCAGTCCTTTCCTAAAAGGACCACGCTGAAACAAACTTCCTGGTGGAAGCAAGTTACCCAGGAAAGCAGTTTCCCTTTCACCCCAAAAGACACAACCAACAACAAAGACAAGCCAAACACAACCTTAATTCCACCCTCCAATAATAATAGTGACATGACATCTCCAAGTCAGCCTGATAACAAAAGCAGGGGTAGTCCGGTCAACAACAACAGAGACAACAATAACACAGCAGAGTCAGTTTGCACAGGTAATATGAACCTTTTTATGAGGGCACAGGGAGGAACTCACCATCTCGGACAAAGAAATGCTGGGAATTCACCTGACTGTGATTTGCACAGGTCTGTCAAGGACCAGTATAGCTCAAATGTAAACAACAGAGAATACCCAAAGCCGCACAGTGTGCCAGATGTTTTGTCTAGTTCTAAAATTAGCAGAGCTACAGCACAAACAACACTGTGTCAACCTAAAGATCCAGGCAAATATGATTTAACCGATAGTTCATATACAGCAAATATGTCTGAGTTACCATCTGCTTTGCAAAATCCCAGGAGCTCAGATACACCCACAGAGAGCAGCAGCAAGTACAAAAATAATTATTTCCCACCAAAACCCAACAACACCCCCATGCCTCCTCACAGCATAGACTCACACAGGTTTATCAGCACACCGCTCTCTCTTGATATCACCAGTACTGTCAATGGTAAAGTTCATACATGTCAAAATGCCTCTGGTCCCCAAACCTCAAAAATGAAAAGTAGTCCTTCCTACCATTCTCAGTCTGTTCCTTCTCAGACCAATATTCATACCTCGGCATATACAACCTCCACTGGCTCTTTGTCCCAGAAAACAAAATTTACCAACATTTCCTCTGCCACACCTCTTGGATTTGAAAGAAGTTATGCTTCCATTCCTAAACCTTTCCACCCTAAAAGTATGTCCAGTCTGATTTCCACAGTCGGTTCTGTCTCCAAAAAAGACTATAGCGCCACTGCTTCCAACTCTTCTTCCTCTGCCACTGGCAGCCACCCTGTAGCCACCACTGCCTCAAGTTCTTCCCTTCTCAGTCCTGCTGTCACCTCTGCCGTTACCTCTCCTACCTCTGCCACTGTCTCCACTCTCCTAACGCCTCCTGCAACCCCAGTTATTACCAACTCCACTTCAGAAACTTCAAGCCCTAAAAAAGAGGGGAAATATTCCAGCAGCTTAGAGAAAGAGCCAAAGAAACTTGAGAAAAAGAAAGTGAGAAGAGTGACATGGGATGACTCAGTGGATCTGCAACAGTCAGAGTCCATCGCTGTGGAGAAGCCAGAGTCGTCAGAAGTCCAAGCGACCCCTCAAGCTACATCTAAGCACATGCGAAATGCTCCATCCATCTTCTCCTTTCTGAGATTGAGCAGTTCAACAAGTTCTTCTGTTTGTCCCCCTAAACCCAAGACCTCCAGCATTGAGGTGGAAAAACCAGGAAAGTATAGATCCTTATCATCTGACTCGGCTGATTTAGCATTCAGGGAGTTTGAGCGAAGCAAGCAAAGAGCTGGTGATACTATGATTTTTTACCAGGGAAGACAGGACTTGCCCACACCAAGGCATGAAAGGACACTATCAGTGGAATCTGGCACAGTTCAGTGCCGTACTTCAGCTCCTCTCTCCCTCCCTCCTGACTTTTCAAGTGGCTATAAGGTTCGTTATAGCTCTTCTCCTTACTCCACGCTCATGTCCGCAAGGATGACACAAGGGGAGACAAAGACGAGAACGACCAGACCAACCCTCTTCTCACAACCCTCCCAGTCAAATTACACCCCACATCTCTCTGTAAATACTGACCCAGTTTCAGTCATGACCTTATCCACATCCAAACCTCCTATGTCACCTCCTAGACCCTCCCTTTCCTTGTCCTTACCCTTCCAAAAGAAACCTCCCAAACAAGAAAGTCCAAATGTTGAGGTTTCAGAAGCTGATCGAGCAAGCAACAATAACAGCGGAGATAAAGGCCAAGAGCGAAAGCTATTACTTGTAGACAACAGAATTCACATCAGACCTCCTTCCCTGCAAGGTGATAAGGCAGACGGCTCCACATATGTAACTGAGACACTGGTTTACAGCCTTAAATCCAAAGTAGATGCATCAACAGCCACAAAAAACACCACACCTAATGCTTTACAGCATACCAATAACACGCCGGTTTCCATGGAGACCAAATTTAGTCAACAGTCCCTGACAGGGCAGAGTATAGGAGCAGCAGGTGAACCATGTCGTCATTCAGGTCAGAGCTCCAACAGCAGCAGCTCAACAGAGAGTCAGTCCCGGGAGACAGAAGACTCCAGCAAAAGCATGAAGGAGACTATAATGGGGAAAAGCAGGTTTTTCTCAGTGGACGTTAATAATGAACAAAACACAAAGAGAAGCCGATTTGCACTGAAGAAGAGCGTCAGTACACCAAACTCCAGTTTGACAAGGTCAGAGTCAGACAGGGCCAAGAGTAACAACAAAGTAGACCAAGTCTTTAGCAAACTAAAGCAAAAATTAAGCACAAGATGGTCAACCTCACAAGCACCTTCTGTTAGCGGATCGAGCGATGTGAGTGTTGAGAGTAGCAAAATTCCAGAGGAAACAGTGCCAGAGAAAGTAATGGTGCTGAACGACAATCAGGAAACAGAGGCTTCGAACAGGTGGACGCAAGATAGATACATTCTGATACCGTCCTCGGCTGCTGGAAACACAAAAGTTGGAAATCAGCATTCCAGCTGGACCGAAAAATCATCTCTAGAAACAGACCGTGACATGCAAAATGCTTGTGCAGAACAAATTTCTGAAAAGAAAGGCCCAGTTTATCTGACGGTCCACGGTCCAACAGTTGACCAGTTAGACCTTGAACAAGACCAAGTAGATTATAAAGCAACAAGCCTCTCTTCCAGAGATCCAAGTCCCAGTAGAAGTCCAGCTTTTCCAGCTTCATTCAGGAGATCCACACCTAGTCCCAGGAGTCCATTCTCTCCCTTCTCCTCTCTTTCACCAATGTCCCCATTTTCCTCGTCTGATGTAACAGACGACAGCGTCTTCTACAGCCCAAAGCTGCATCGCCGCAGAGAATGCTCCTCTCCGTGCGAGCACGGAGAAGGGATCAGCTTGGGAGTTCCGAGAAAAAGCCGGGCATCCATAGGTCCTCCATGTGTGAGCCCAGGACATGACAAGGAAAACTTGGCATCCTCTTATGCAGACTTAAAGTATGGCATTGAGCCTGGGAAGTCCTTTTCTGTGAGTTCTGTTCTCTCCAGTCGACCCTCTGGACCGGGACGTATTTCCACAGGATCCAGATTCATGAGTGTGGGTGACCTCTCTCAGTCTGCCTTTTCTTGTGGAGGTAATAGTGGAGATTTGGATCAGTGGTCTGTCAAATCCAATTGGAGCACAGTGTATGACTTTCAGGCTTCTGAAGATGGTCGAAAATCATATTTCCCAAGTGATCCTGGTAAAATGCGATCAAGATCTTTGCCTCGATCGCTGACCAGGTGCTTGGCAAACTGGAGCTCTGGAGACTCTCCTCAACATGTAAATGCTACAGCTTCCAAGCCTGCTCACCTCCGGAGTCCAAACATGAACATTTGCCAGTTTGTGTGGGATGCAGAGGCCCCACCCACTCCTCCTCCAACACCTCCTCTGTCACCAGTGTCCAGGCGCATGTCCAAAGCACCCAGCCTTTCCTCTCCGACCTTTCCTAGCTCGCCAGGAGTACTACATCCAGGGGACAGCCAGTCCAGGGGGCATTTGCCCTCCAGAGGTTATGTATCCAGCCTCAGCACCTTTGATGAGTCATCAGACAGCAGCTCGGACACAACAACTGATGACGAATACTACTTAGAAACAGATGATGAGGGAGAAAAAGAGACAGAACTGTAAAAGCAGAACAAGTGCTTTAAAAATGCAAGTTTCTGAAACATCCATGAGGGAGGGGATAAAGGAGGTGCTGTAATCTTTTGGTGTGTAATGACATCTGCATCTCTCCTGCTTTTGTTTTTTTGTTTTGTGTTTTTTCACTCTGTTGAGACCTGAGCTCAGTCGGGACACCAGGTATCCTGCATGATTTGGTTTTCGGAAGTGGTTGTTGTGGTCAGGGTAAAAATATACACAATACAAGTAAGCATGGATTATCAGCATAAGTTTAAATACGTTTTAAGTATGTACCATATGTTGTATTTGAATGCAGACCTGTAATTCCTGGATAACAAATAGACATTTATAGTTTGAGTGTCGCATGGCATTAGTGGGGTATATGCTGTATCTTTGTAGTTGTTTCAAAGAACAAACTACTCTGTAAGCTTAGGCTTTTTGCACAAGTCTTTAGGTTTGCATTTCATCCTAGTAGGTAGCAATAAGTACTGAGGTAACGTGGATAAATGTGCTGTCATATGATATTCCATCATCTCTGTTCTGCTATGTTTAAGAAATGAAATTAGTTTTTGGTAAATGTTCTAATCGTAAAGCTGATATTTTCTTAGCACTTGTTTTGTTTTGTTTTTCAAAACAGGAAGAGTTTTGATTTTTTTTTTAATTAGGGATGAAATATAATCTTGATATGATTAACATTTGTTTTCACCCTTATAAAGTGCTCTATACGGTGCCTGCTCTTATTTGCACAGTGATAAATTCTTAATATATCTATTTTATAAATAAATGTAATATTTCTAACAAGACCTGATGTTTTGGGGATTTCTCATCACCTTGGTTACACTTTTGTTGTTATGTCAGATTATATAACCATCATCGGCATGATTTGTCCTTGAGTCATTAGTTTTGTCCATTGCAGTGCTCGCATGCTTTAAGTGAAAAGGTATGTTGATAATTGGTATGACAAAAGATTTGGTTGTGAATTCCAGTCTGTAGGGAACGTCAGTGATCAAATCAATCACAGCGCTTTGGTGGATGCTAATTTCTTAAAATAATGTGTGCTCTAGGTGGGGCTGTTCAACGGTCGCACATTGTTCAAGCGGGTGTTTCCTTTTGTTGTCAACACACTGTGTGTTGATCATTAGATAAAACATCCATTAGAGTTCTTGCTGGCAGTGTACTTGTATCCCAGACTTCCTCTCCCATGCATGTCGAATTTTTCCCGGAGAGACTCTCACTAAGATGCCACAATCTGCTTTGTGTTATTAGCCATGACATCACCAGGGAAGGGCATGGCTGCTTCACGTCGTGTGTCATACTCTTCAGAGCAGTTGAATGTGGTTTTCCATCTTATGTCTTAAAAGGGGAAAGTGTAAAAAGGAGGTGAAACAACAGCCTCGCCCAGAGCAAAGTCAGGCCTAGAACTCTCTGATAAAGACACAGATAGGAGTCTAACTGATAAAGTTTAAATTAGTATTAAAGTGCTGAATCAGGCTGTTGCACATGGGAGTGTACCGGAGGAAGTGTAATTGTACACCAAAGGTGTAAAGGGTCAGTATCTACAGCAATCAATGTTTTCGTTTTTTTAGATGTTCAGTACAGGGGGCTGTATTTATATTGGACTTCCTTAGCCTCACAGACCACACAAAGACTTTTAGACTGACTATGGAAAGAGAGCACCCCAAGGAAGCCCACACAGAGCTCACCACTGCACCACCATTATGAAGTTTACGCCCCCAATGTAGGCCCGCATGAAAGTCTGGGATCTGCAATGGAAAAATGGAGATCTGAGTCACTGTAGGCATCTTGACACTCAGAGTGCCTGCCGGCTGTTTGGTATGAGAGCTGCAGATCACACGTGAGAGCAGTATTAGGTTGCACCTGACAATAAACAAACATGTTTTGGTCTCTTTAATATGAAGCTCCAGCATGGACGCAGCCATGTTGGCATCAAACAGGAGAATGTTTTGTTACTGCAGGTGCAGCTATTCAGCAGAGATTAACAAACGAGAAGGACTGCTTTGGAAACGGTTTCAGTTACAATAATGTTTTTTCTTCTATTGTTTTCTTTATGAGATTATGTTGTAAGGTAGGTAACCTTTATATCATGTAATTAATACATTTACTTTGACCCTATTATATCATCAATATTGTAACCCTCATGACAAGCAGTCTGTTTTTGAAGTATTTCCACTCATTGTTTTTTCTGTTTTACTTGGATTCAAGTAGAATTTAAGATTTATTCACAAATTCACCCTAAACTTTGTAGTTTAGAAAATTTAGAGAGGAAAAAAAATGTTTTACTTCATTTCCTCCTTCAGTATCATGGAGAAATGAGTCCATGTTATTTGGCTATCCAGTGGTGATTATGTGCTCTTCATTTCATGCACTGCTTTATGTGCGAGACTGCAGCGCCCTCTGGGGGAGTCATCTGTTACTGTTAGAAAGAAATGCCATGAAGTCGTAAGATAAGCATGGCCGTTATCGTGCTATAGTTGGATCACAGGTGAGCAAAGACACGCTTTAGTTTATGAGCAGAATAAACTTGAGGTTCAAAGTTCAAGTTCATCCAGAGACTTAATATTTAAATCTTCACTGCCGATGCATAACTAAAAAGAAGTTTATTCGATTTCTTTTTATTGGTCGTGTCTGACTAGCTGTGCTGTTTTTACAAGTCTGCACTCTTATTTTCTTATATTTCAGAAACATCCAAAGGTTTGTGGAGGCTCGAAGACTAACTCAGTTGTCGTTTCACGGTTGTGTTACTGTGGTGGAGGTTTTGCATGCTTTTAACTGTATTATACAAATACACAGCAGAGAATAGTGGTGCATTCAGAACTCGTTTATTCTTTATTGCACTCAGGCTACATGGACAATAAGAGCTACAGCACTACATTTTAACTGCAGCCATGAAAACCCGGTGAGTGGTGGGTTTACTCTTCTCCTTTCTGTAAAGACAGAAACGATGATCACATTTTAAAGTGTTTTCTGTTTGTTTTCAAAAGAATTACAGCTTTTTAAATAAAATGTTGGACCTATTTTGCATGACTGACCTTAGCTCCGGAGTCACGGCTCTTCGCTCTCAGCTTGTTGACCTGAGACTCTGCTATGTCGGCCCGCTCCCCTGCTTCCTCCAGCTCGTGCTGCAACTTGCGCAGCTTGCTAAGGTTTGCATTGGACTGCTCCTCCTGAAAATGAAGACAGGAGTATGTAACTCCAGTGGAGGCTCATCCATAAATAAAGCTTCTATAATTTTGCTTACAGCCTCCTCTGCAGCCCTCTTGTAGGATTTCACTTTCAGCTGCAGTTTATCCACCAGGTCCTGCAGGCGGTTCAGATTCTTCTTGTCCTCCTCAGTCTGTTAAATCATTACACAGGACGTGCTGCTCATTATACCAGAACCTTTATTTATTTTTTGCATCACAGAGGAACAGAGCCTGGAGTTTACCTGGTAGGTCAACTCTTTGATGCGCCGCTCATACTTCCGGATGCCCTTCACAGAGTCGCTGCTTTTCCTTTGCTCAATTTCCAACTCATTTTCCAGCTCTCTCACCTGGAAAAGAAGCCATCAATTTATCCTTTGTAAGACTGTTAAAGTCACCAACTCCTCTATTTTACAGCACTCCAAGTTCTGAAACATTTACCCTGGACTCCAGCTTCTGGACCTGCTTCTTTCCACCTTTCATAGCTATCTGCTCGGCCTCATCCAGGCGGTGCTGCAGATCTTTGATGGTTTGCTCCATGTTTTTCTTCATACGCTCCAGGTGGGCACTGGTGTCTTGCTCCTTCTTCAGCTCCTCCGCCATCATGGCAGCATCAGTAACGGCCTTCTTTGCCTTCTCCTCAGCATTTCTGCATTCCTGCACAGCCTCCTCCACCTCATTCTGAAGCTGAGCTGTGTCACTCTCCAGCTTCTTCTTTTGGTTCAAGAGGCTGGTGTTCTGCCGGGAGAATCAGGCAGCTTTAGCACGCAATATTATCTTGCAGGATAGCGTTTGCAGTGTTGCAGACATACCTGCGAGTGCAGCAGCTGAACTCGCTCGCTGACATCCAGCAGCTCCTGCTCGGCCAGCTTCCGACCCCGTTCGGTCTGCTCCACCAAAGCCCTCAGCTCATCGAGCTCAGCCTGCATCAGGTTGTTACGTCTCTCCACGATGGCAATGTTCTCCTTCAGGTCATCATTGGCACGGAGAGCTTCATCCAGCTGCAGCTGTGAGTCCTGTCGTGATAGAATTTAAAATGATAACATTTTCCAAAAATGTATCTCAGGCTTTATCTTGTTTCTCGGTTTAAAAATGCAAGTAAGTAACTGAAGCATCACCTTCAGGTGAGCGTGGACTCCCTTGAGCTGCTTCTGAGCCTCTGCTGCCTGCCTGTTAGCCTGGCTCAGTTGGATCTCCATCTCATTTAGATCCCCCTCCATCTTCTTCTTTAGTCTAAGAGCCTCGTTTCTGCTGCGAATCTCAGCCTCCAGCGAGCTCTGCAGAGTGTCCGTCACCCTCTGATGGTTTCGCTTGGCCTGCTCCATCTCCTCGTCCTTCTCCGTCAGCTTGCGCTCCATGTCAGCTTTCATTTGATTGAACTCCAGCTGAGCTCGAAGGATCTTACCCTCTTCATGCTCAAGGGTACCCTGTCGGAAATAGTAGATGATGGTCTCTCTCTCATAGCATTCGGAGTGAGAAAATTTAAGAAAGGCAATAAAGCTCATCCATAAAGTCATATTTAAAAAAGAAAAAATCACCTCAGCTTCCTCCAGAGCAGTGTGTATCTCTGCCTTCTCTTGCTCCAGCTGTTTGCGGATCTTCTCCAGCTCATGGATGTTTTTTCCTCCCTCACCAAGTTGCTCAGTCAGGTCAGAAATTTCCTCTGTAGAGCAAAGATTCATTTAGTGGTACCATTTACTCTGTCCACTGCCACGTGAAAGGATAAATCGTGTTCAAATGATATCTTCCAACCTTGGAGATTCTTGTTTTCTCGTTTCATGGTCTCCAGATGTTCCAGAGCCTCTTCATAGGAGTTCTTCAATTTGAAGAGTTCAGTGCTGAGAGAACGAGCATCCTTCTGGGCACCTTCCAGCTCAGCTTGAGACTCCTCATACTTCTGCTTCCACTCAGCAAGGACCTGAGTGAATACCACAAAAAGTAGTTCATTTTATATGTTCAATTTTTAGTGGCATGCTAGTTTTTCTTTCTCGTGTGATGTTACCTTGTCAAAGTTTCTTTGCTTCTTGTCCAGAGCAGCAGCAGCAGCATTAGATCTCTCCACATCCACCATCAGATCCTCGATTTCACCCTGAAGCCTGTGTTTGGTTTTCTCCAGGGAGGAGCATTTTGCATTAGCAGCTTCCACAGCTTCCTCAGCATCCTGTAACCGTTGAGCTAGCTTTTTCCTAATAACAAACATACAACAGAAGTTTCAGATCATCACAGATAAGATGGATAAGATACTAATAAGATATCACAGGGAATTCATACTGAGTCCTTACTTTGCTTCTTCCAGCTCCTCTGTCCTTTGGATGGCATCAGTTTCATACTTGGTTCTCCACTGAGCCACCTCAGAGTTGGCCTTGGACATGCTGCGTTGGAGCTCAGCTTTGGCTTCCTGCTCTTCCTCAAACTGCTCCCTCAGCAAATCACAGTCATGGCGAGCAGACTGCACTGCATGGGCAAGTGCATTCTTGGCCTAGGATCAAGCAGTAGTAAGTCAAGTCATTTTGCCAGTAGATATTTAGTTTTGTATTTAAAAAGAAACAGTTCTTGAATACCTTGACTTCCTCCTCCAGCTGCCTCTTGAGGTCTTCAATCTGCTGGGTATATGAGAGCTTCGCTCTGGTCAGCTGGGACACCAAAGAGTTCTTCTCCTCCAGCTGCCTGGTGAGCTCACCTGCAAAATGAGGGTTTATTTTAGTTTTTTTCTCTCACTCCTATCCCCATTGTTCCGAATGTAATGGTGCTCTAGCAACTTGGACCTCTTTAGGATCACGTTACCATTTTCAGTTTGAAACTTTGCTTTTTGCATTGTGAAGTCATTGATGGAACGTTGGGCCTCCTCTGATTTTGTCTTGTATTCGCTCACTTGATCCTCCAGAGTGCGACACATTTTCTCCAGGTTGCTCTGAGTGAAAGGATTTCCATATTAGAATGTAAGCTGTTATATCAACATGTACCATTATACCACGAATCACATTAGGAAAGCTATTGTTTCCTTATTTACACCAGTAAGATTGTCAGCAAGTTAGAGCTAAACCCAAGACAGTTAGCCTAGCTTAGCATTAAAACTGTAAGCTGGTAAACTTAGCATAACAATGTGCTGAATTACACACTGATCACAGAAGGCTAATGGGCCTGTAATGACAATGTAAGCATGCTAACTTGTTAAGAAAAAAGTTTTACTATATAAGTTTGGTTTGTCACCGCAATAATCACAACTGAAGAAAAAATACAGAGGCTAAGGGAACTGGTGTCAGTTTTGGAGGGAGACTGTTTAAACACCATCTTAAACAGCCATCATAAACCAAAGTACTGAACATGTCAATATGGGTTGACCTGCTTATGCTTATGCAATCAGTGTATAAACACTCTTATGTAACTTAAGTCACTAATATTAAAATTGAAAATGCTCATCACACTGATATAAGAGTGATTTTGATCTTTAGGGGTTACATTTAGTAAGACAAATTAAATTTTTACAAAAAAAGACAGCAAAAAATGTAAAACATTGTCAAAAAACCATTTGTTTGCTTTGGACATCTTACTTTAGCTTTGGCAAGCTGCTCCATGTTGGAGACGACGTCATCCAGCTCCAGTTTGAGCTCGCTCTTCTCTTTCTCCAGCTTCTGCTTGACTCTTTGCAAGTTGTCGATCTGCTCACCCAGATCAGCCACGCTGTCGGCATTCTTCTTTCTCAGTGCGGCAGCAGTGGCTTCATGTTGCAGAGTGGCCTCCTCAAGGTCCCTGCGCATCTTCTGGAACTCGGCCTCCCTCTTCTTGTTCACCTCGATCTGGGCAGCGGTGGCTCCTCCAGCCTCCTCCAGCCTTTCGCTGATCTCCTCCAGCTCCCTGGCCAAGTCAGCCCTCTGTTTCTCCACCTTGGCCCGGGCAGCTCGCTCTGCCTCCAGTTCTTCCTCTAGCTCCTCAATGCGGGCCTTGATTGAATTTACCAGATTCATTAAAAAAATTAATATAGGACTCACAAAATAAAGACAAAATAAGACATAAATAAAAACCCGCTGTTACCTGTAACTCCTTCAGTTTCTTCTGGAGCTGAGCACTCATTGCCTGCTCATCCTCAATTTTACTGAGATGCTGACTAATTTCAAAATCCTTCCTACATTCAATGACAGTGTTTTAGAATTAGTAAGCAGCTTTTTTTTGTCAAACAGTGGGTTATTTCTGTGATTTTTAAAGTGTAGTGTTACTTTTTGAGTTTTTCCTCTAGCTGCTGCTTGTCATTCTCCAGATCCATTATGTTTTCTTGGGTTAGCTTCAGGTCCCCTTCCAGTTTTCTCTTGGCTCTTTCTAAATCCATCCTCACCTTCTTCTCTTGTTCCAATGATCCTTCAAGCTGAAGGGCAAAAGAGTTACTCCATAATCTCATTGCAAGAATTTGACAGCTTATCTCAGTGAAATATCTGCGTTTAATAGGCTTACGTCATCGACTTGCTGCTCCAGCTTGACTTTGGCCTTGGTCAGAGAGTTGACTTTGTCTTCCTCACTCTGCAAGTCATCCAGCGTTTGCTGGTGGGCCTCCTGAAGAGCTTTCTTCTCTTTGGTCAGCTTAGCAATGATTTCATCCAAAGCTGCCATTTCTTCAGTCAGATTTTTCACCTTAGAATAAGATCACAGAAAGAGTATTTACTCTGGTACATGGAGACGTTTTTCACCACATAAAAACTCTTTTAAACGCCAATGAATGATTTGTAGTCCATCCATGATAACAATAATCTGTGGACATTGACGTGACAATTCCACCTCATAGCTGAAGACAATCAGTATCAGCATTCATTCAAATATGTGTTTATGGCAACCGGATCAAAGTCCAGTGATACTCGCTATCAAATCCAAACTATTTTAGTTTTAGAATAAAGAACAGTTAGTCTGAGACTCTATAACACTGAGCTAAAGGGTGGTAAAATACTCATCATTATAAGTCGTTTTATATTTTGTGAACATGATTGGATGTGTTTCATACCTTGTTCTCAGTGGCATGCTTTTCCTTTTCCACTTTAGCCAGAGTCAGCTCTAAATCATCAATGTCCTTCTTAAGCTCTGAACACTCATCCTCCAGCTTCCTTTTCTTAGCAGTTAGCTCTGCATTCATCTCCTCTTCATCCTCGAGTCTCTCTGTCAGCTCTTTGACTTTAGCCTCAAGCTGAATCTTGCTCTTAATCAGACCCTCACAGCGCTCCTCAGCATCTGAAAGATTGTCTTGCTCCTAAATGCAAGAAATTAAACAGTATTGTTATTTATTACAGTTATGTATCACGTCCACGTACGTTTTAGATGACTAATGTATCTTACAGATTGGACTTGGAGCTGTAAGTCATTCTTCTCTTGGAAAAGGGTGACCATTTTTTCCTCCAGCTCCTTCTTGCGGGCTTCAGATTTGGCATATGCCTCTTTGAGCTTTGTAAACTCCTCTTTCATGTTTGCCATCTCCTTCTCAGTCTCAGCTGATTTCAGCAGAGGTTTAATCTTAAAGAACATCTTCATCCAGGGCCAATTTTTGACGCCCATGAAGGCACGAATGTTCCACTGGATCACGAGTAAGGCATCCCTGTGGGATGTATCAGACAGTTCAAGTTCATTTTTATCTTAATGTAATGTTATCTTCATGTTAAATATGAAGACTTTGGCACCAACCTGCGCTCAACAATTTTCTGGAACTCAATCCTGGCGAGCAGTCCTCTGGATCTTGCTTGAATTCCAGTAATGATGAGAGCGAGGCGATCATCTCTCATCTCTTCAAGAACACCAAGCAGACCAGCTTTGAAGAACACCTGATAGTGACAGAGTGGTTTTCATTGTTTTTTTACTGCACAGAAAAAAAGTTCAGCCTTTTCTTTGTTAATATAGCTGGCGAAACAAACCTTCGTGTGCCCCAGCTTGTACTGCTCGTGATCAATATCCAATGACCCCAGAAGTTTTTCTGAGGCTTTTTTGTTGTCAATGAACTGCCCTTCAGGAATAGCACTGGGGTTCAAGATGCGATATCTGAAACGATACAGCCATAGCATTATTACAATAACTGAATGAAGTGGAAAAAAAATAAAGAAGAATAACAATAGGAAGGCAAACAACCCAAAGTGTGGGGTTACAATGTGTTTCCCAGCATTTGCCAGCAGCGCCAGAGAACAGGATTTCTGAAAGTTAGTGTTTTTGTCTAAAAGCCCCTTGAGAAGGGAAACTACAATGTTGCAAACAATTGCTAAAAGCAACCAATAGGGAAAACGTGTCAACCTTAAGCTGCCAGGGGAAAAACGTTTAAGGACTAGAAATATATGAAAACCTTCTATCGCTGCTATTGTACGAAAGAACAACAGATGATGTTTTTCTTGCCTTTGTTTGAAGTCTCCATACTGAATCCTGTTGGGAAATCCCTTCCTGCAGATCCTGATCCCTTCCAGCACACCGTTACAGCGTAGCTGGTGCATGACCAGAGGATTCTCCATCGCCCCAGGAGTCTTGGTCTCATTGGGGATGATGCAGCGCACAAAATGAGGGTGAGTTGACCTGAGGTTGGTCATGAGTTTATTCAGATTCTCCTGTAAAAGTAAGAAGGAAATCATCAGTAGGTCCGCACTGTAGGCTAAACCTACAAAACCTTCCCAACTTTAGGCATTTTTTACCCTGTGCAGCGCAGACACAGTCTGGAAGGAAGAACCTTTCTTCTTTCCTCCCTTTCCCTTGCCTCCTCCATCTTGGGCTGCATGGAGTTACAAGTTATATAAATATCACTGTGATTTTCTTAAATAATGGAAAATTTACAGAGCAAAAAACCCAAAAGTGCTTACTGGACTCTGCACCCGCATACCCCATGAACAGCATTGAGAGTAACTTCAGAGTGGACTTCTGATAGAGTCCAACCACGGTCTCATTGAGCGGGTCCTTGTTCTTCTCCAGCCAGTTAGTGATGTTGTAGTCAACAGTACCAGCATAGTGGATGAGAGAGAAATGAGCCTCTGCTTTTCCTTTAATAACTCTGGGCTTCTGGAAGTTGGGACTTTTACCCAGATGGTTGTCATACAACTTGGCTTTGAATGTCGAATCTGAAGCTTTGGGGAACATGCACTCCTCTTCAAGGATGGACATGATGCCCATGGGCTTTAATAAAGGATGGATAAGATGTTAGACTATTATACACAAAAGCAGTCAAAATGACCAAGTTTGAACACACCAACCTTTTCAATGAGTTCAATGCAGGCTGCCAAGTCCATGCCAAAGTCAATGAACTCCCAAACGATGCCCTCTTTCTTGTACTCTTCTTGCTCCAGTACAAACATGTGATGGTTGAAGAACTGCTGCAGCTTCTCATTGGTGTAGTTGATGCAAAGCTGCTCGAAGGTGTTGAACTAAAAAAGTGAGAGTCAGATTTCATATACATTATACAGGAAGGACATTTTTCCATAAATATTGTGTAAGATGTCCTTAAACCCTTTAACACTCACATCAAAGATCTCAAATCCAGCAATATCAAGCACACCAATGAAGTACTGACGAGGTTGTTTGGTATCCAGAGATTGATTGATTCTCACCACCATCCACAAGAACATTTTCTCGTACACTGACTTGGCCAGAGCACCGATAGAGTAGTACACCTTAAAAAAAGAAAACATGAAAGCAATGAAATCAAAGTTTAAATTTGTTGTATTCTTTAAGTACTCACAGAACTGTGAGGTTCCTTTTATTTCATCTCACCTGCTGCACACTTTGACCTTTGGTGACCCACTCGTTGCCTACTTTAACTCTTGGGTGGCACAGCCCCTTGATGAGGTCAGCAGAGTTTAGGCCCATAAGATATGCCGCTTTGTCGACATCTGTAAACGGATGTTGTATTAAAGCATTATTTTCTGTAGTTATACTGTTATATAGTTACACTGCTGAGGTTTTATTTCTGTTCTGACCCTCAGTGCCATCAGGCTCCGCTTGTTCTTCTCGCTGCTTCTGTTTGAATTTCATGTTTCCATAATGCATGATGGCACCGGTCAGCTTGTAAATGCCATTCTTCTCCTCTTGGGTGAAGCCCAGGACATCAAAAGCTTCCTAAAACAAGAAAATTGCATTTCCGTTTGTTATTGCTGAATATGTATATAGATTTGAGGATTTGTATTTTCCACTATGCTCTGTTTCACTCACATCAGTAGCCATCAGCTCTTCAGAATCATTGATAGAAGCTACGGTTGTTTCTCCTTGGGAGATGTAGGCGTAGTCATAGGGGTTGTTGGTGATCAACAGCATTTCTGCCAGAGAAAAGAAAGATTGCAATCTATGTGACTACGTTCTGCTTTATTCTGGTATGGACAGTGGATAAAAAGACAGGAATTACACATAGAATACACGGGTAGTTTGCAGTGGGAAAATACAGCCATGCTATTGGATCTGATCCTGACCACTTGGATTTTGGATCACCCTTCTACCCAGCCTATTATTCAGCACTCACCCAGCAGCTCTGGTTTCTGCTGGGACAGAATCTGGTAGAAGATGTGATAGTCCCGCTCAGCCTTGAGCTGATAGGTGACACGAGACTTCTCCAGCAAATCTATAAAAGAAAAAAAATGTAAAGGTAGAACAGTAATTGAATGCCACTTTGTTGAAACCTACAGGAAATCTCATCAAAATAGGAAACTAGAAAACAAAGTTAATGTAATTAAGTAGAACACATAGTGTGCTCTAAACACAGCACCATGCAAATCTTGAAAAAATTATTTGGATTATGATGATGTCACAGCATACTCACATGTCTCAATGTCAGCAGAAGACAATTTTCCACTGACTCCGAAGTGGATTCGAATAAATTTACCCTGTGAGGATATGTAGGATTGAACCCAGTGAGGACAGTGAAGAATGAAGAGGATATCCAGGATTTTGTAAAGCCTGCCTGAAATGTTCACTTAACTCACTGTTGGTGTTTTGTACTCTGTACTTAAATGTGTTGACATTTGTTAGCATAAAGAATGAAAGTGGAGCTGGCATGAACTGTAGAGCAGTTCCCTCAAAACAAGTGAACTCACAAATCTGGAGGAGTTGTCATTCCTGATGGTCTTGGCATTTCCAAACGCCTCCAGAGCAGGATTGGCCTGGATGATCTGATCCTCCAGGGTGCCCTGCAGATGTAAAGCATAGAAAGTTTTAGTCATCTAAACTGTATTTATAACGCTTTCAAAATATCACATCACACCGACCTTTTTCTCCTGTTTTTCATCCTTCTTGCCAGAAACCGCTGCAATGCTGGCAAAGTACTGGATGACTCTCTTGGTGTTCACAGTCTTTCCTGCACCAGATTCTCCACTGGGGATAAAAACCAGTGAGCTTGTGAGACATCTCTGTAACAGCTTAAACACAGTCTTGATAATAAAAAAAAAAGATCTGGTTATCGGGACTGACTTACGTGATAAGGATTGACTGGTTTTCTCTGTCTGCAAGATTTATGAGAATAAATGTTAGAAGTTATCTTTTTAAATGTCTCAGAGAGACCGTTACAAAGTCCTGTATACAAGGTGAACATACCAGCAAGCATATACTGGTAGGCATTGTCAGAGATGGAGTAGATGTGAGGAGGAGCTTCACTCCTCTTCTTTCCTCTGTAGGCAGCGACCACCGACTTATCGTACACTGGCAGCCACTTGTAGGGGTTGACAGTTACACAGAACAGTCCTGAGTAGGTCTGTGGAAGAAGATTTACGCAAGTTTTATTTGGTTTCTTTTAGATTAAGCTACAGATTCCATGCTATGCAGATATCTCCGGGCTTGTGGTTACTACTCACGTAGATCATCCACGCTGCGTAACGCTCTTTGAGGTTAAACAGCACAGCAGGTTCATGGAGGAAGGTGAACATCGCCATGTCCTCAATCTTATCGAACTTTGGCGGGTTCTGAGGATGGATATCTGCCTCCTTATGGGTGACGGTCTAAAAGGGTTTAACAAAAAGCTTAAATCAAACTGTAAAACCCATCAGGGGTGTAAGTTCATAATCTCAACTAATGTTTCAGTTTTTATTCAGCTGGTGTAAATATGACACACTAACCTTTCCAAACTCAGTTTCAACGGTAACTTTGTCACCGTCCCTGCTCATGACTGAGGCTTTGACGTACTCCACCTCGGGGTCGGGTACAAAGCAAAACTTTTTCATGTCGAAAGGTCTGGTCTGAGCTTCCAAACGCTCCTTCTCCGACTTTCTCAGGAAGGAAGCTGCCGACCCAAACTCCGCCATGATGGCGTCACTTGACATCCTGAAAGCTGCGAGGCAAGAGTGTGGGTTTAAAAGCGTGTTGGTTACATCTTTCTTGGATGGTATTGGGAGAATTTGTAAGCTGATTTAATTGTAATGTATTTCTGCAAATAGTTTAAAGGTAATAATTAGTAATTATATCATAAAAATGTTGTTAACTAAGAACTACGACCACAAGCTACAGTAGTACAGACATAAATGTCATTCTGAGTCTAGTATAACTTTGTTTTGAAACAGGAAAAGCATGGAGCTGTTTACCTGTTTTCTCTTCCTTTCCCTTGATGAAAGTTTACTGGGTCTCTAGAAAGACAAGACGACAAAAGGAAATGCATTTTCAGTACATGTCCTTATAGTTATGTTATTATAAAATGTGTGTATGCTTACCTGTAGATGGTGTGATTCTGTCCATTCTCCCGTCTCTCTGACCTCCTCTTTTTATACATCCAGGAGGCAGTGCCTCAGCACACAGCCGCCCTAAAAGGCATGATGCCAGAACACAAAGGGATCAAAAAAGAAACACCTGTATTTGGAGATAAAGGTGTGGACAAATATAGCCATCGGCTATTGTAGCCGAAGCTTAATTAGCTTGTCCTCTATCAGCATCTGTTTTAGTTCTGTCCTTCAATTGTGAGAAAAGCAAGAAAATCACTTAAAAAAAACATTAAAAATAGCTCTGACTCTTATATGAATCATTTATGTTATTTTCATTATATTAAACCCATTTCCACACATTTTATTGTCTTAAATGAGAATCATGTTTTTTTGTTATTAAAGTCTAAATTCTGTTATTAGTTTCTTACGTGCCTCGTCACTGCTACTGTAAGCACTGTCTGCGTGTCTTGTGACTGTGGTATTGTCTTCTATTGTCCTGGAGGACAAAGATAAACCCTGTGAATTTTTGACTTGGATTCCTTCTGGTAGTCCTTTGCCTCCCAGTGGGCCTCAGATGACCCTCCTCCATCTATAGTAAAAGGTCGGGAGTGACAGCTGCTTGCTTTCAACGGTCTAAGTGGCCATGCTGTAAGGAAATACATTTAGCACACAAAGGACACTTACTACCTCCCCCATATAGGCGTTACTAATGACACCGCAGCCAGTGCTGTAAATAAGTGTCACATTAGCAAGAGAAGATCCTTAAATCACACGTTTATTGAATGGACCACCTGAAGCCCTCCTCAAGAAGCACAAAACCTTTCGACATTAACAACTTCACACTTTGAGGTTCACCGTGACCTTGTGGGTCTTGACAGTTGGCTGTCTGCACCCAGCGCACCACTCCTCGGCACATCGCAGGCGGTGCTGAGTTTCATTCCCAGCTGTCTTGTGTCCTTCTGCAGTCAACACTTATGAGGAAGCTTGACAGGCCTTCCTATACGCAGCAGCCGCCCTGGTGGGTTGTTCGAGCTGCTGCTTGAACATACAATGAGCAGCCGAAACATCAAAGCCTGACAGGTGACGTGAATAGCGTCAGTGTTAAAGTGCATTGTTGTGGATGTTACTTGATTACCCAACTAAGCATTGTTGCAAACCAAACATACACACACAAACCTGAAGGACATTGTACCAAAAAGGAAAAACAGAAGAAATTTTCATGAAAATTCAAGGAACACAACAAAGAGCTGTAGGCCCACACTCCCCAGATCCCAGTCCAATCAGGCATAGAGATGCACTCTGCAGCCCACAGCACCCAGCAGGCTCGATGCCAACAAACTGGTGCTAGACACCACATGACAGGTACATTGTTCATCAGTCAGAATAATATTACACATGTTCTTGCTCCTCTTGTTCTGCAGATTAAAGGCCTCTAATCAGAATTTCAGGTGTCTATGAAGCATGCATTTTTTAAGATAGTGAAAGTGCTGGTAAGCATTTTACATAAATTCATCATGAATGTCATGATAACTTTGGTAACTTTATACAAACACTCACTTAAATCTTTTAATTAAGGGTGCTGAACGTTGCACATTGCCTGTTAACTTTATCTTAGTGATCATGATCGACTACAACTCGTAGTGTTTCTTTAAAAAAAAGGATTGGTTGGCAGCACTCATTGGATTGACCAACACTCAGAAACATGCAAAAGTCCAATGAAACCAGTGAAGATCTAAGAGGGAGAATTGTAGATGCACAAAAGTTTGGATGGTCTCTATGTGCCATTTCTTCTTCACTGAAGAAGAAGCTCCTGCTTCAAGCTCGACTGAAATTTGCGACTGCCCACATGGACGAGGCAAATGGCTCGTGGAGAAAAGATTTATGGTCAGACCAGACAAAGGTTAAGCTATTTGGCCATAATGGCAAGAGGTATGTTTGGAGAAGTAAAGGTGATGTTTTCAGTCCTAAATACACTGTACCAACTGTCAAGCATGGTGGTGGTCCTGTTTTGCTGCCACTGGTACATTGCACATTGCAAGTGGATGGAATAATAAAAACAGGAATACCACCAAATTCTTGAGCTTCAACACCTCAAATCAAACGCTAAATAGTTTAACCACAACCAATGTTGGGTATTCCAAGAGGACAACGATCTCAAACTCAAACCAAAACTGTTTTAGGATGGATAAAACAGGCTAACATTAAGCTTCTCTAATGGCCTTCCCAAAGCCCCGACCTCAACCCCTTTGAAAATGTGTCAACTGCAATCATTCCACCCTATGACATTCCTGCCCACGACACTTCTCCAGTCCATCTTTAATAACCTGAAAAGTTGGTTGATTCCCACCTGACTCCAGTCTTTAAACTCTGTTATTTTTATTTTGCTTTACTGTCAAGGAATATACAGTGCCAGCATACTACAAGTGGAATACAATAAATATACATCAGGTTTACTATTAGTTGCTGCTTCCCCAGCACAATAATCTTGAAAACAAAGTGGGCAAGTGTTTATAGCCTGTTGTTTTCTTCCTTTTGTCCTTGAGCTCTGAGATGGCAGCATGACGTTCATAAAGCCTCTACAAATGTCACTGGCACCGAAACTGACAGCCAAGGCATAGTGGCACACGATGTCAGACTTACTTAGATCCTCACACTCACTGGCTTTGTGCCATTTCTCTCCACTTTGCATAACAATCTAGCTAAAAGAGGAGTCGATGAGATACAAAAAAGAATCTGTTTTATATTCAAGTCGAGCTTTTGTTCATTTTTCTGCATGTTCACACTCTAAATCCAATCCAAATTTGAGTGTGAGCATTATCGTGTTTGCAGCTGTTGTTCGGCAAGGCCAGGTCACCACCCTATATACTGGTACCGTAACTGCTACTTCGTTCTGTCACCCCCACGCTTCATCTTGTTGGCCTGACATTGTTTCCTTCCATTTACCCTTGAGGACAAAGATAAACCTGTGAAATTGTTTTGGGATTCCTTCTGCCGAGCTTAAGTCAAAGCAGGCACTCCATACGGCCACAGCCCCTCTCAACAGTGACGCAAACCATCGTGTGTGTGAGCGCGTGAGTCCTTTTCAGTAATCATCACAGCCTCTTGAGTAAAAGATCAGTTTCTGTCATTGTAAAGATAAATACCTGATATGATCATGGTGGAGAAATCGTTTGAATTCACAAGTGTCTGCTGCTGTCACCAGGATCACAAGAAGTATTTCTTCACCGTGCAAAGTGTGAGACTGTCTACACAGTGATAATTTCTCTTAGACTTAGAGAAGGAATCTTCTCTTCCAAGACCCCTGCACTGTATAACAAGACTCTTTCAACACTTGAATGCTCCACATTCAAGGGCCTCACCTCAAGTAGTCTTATTAGCCCTTACATAATGTTCCCTGTCAGTTCCACACTCAGCTCTCAGCTGTCCTGTACTGTTTGAAGGGTCAGCTAACATGCTCTGATGTTCTCCTTACATCAGCTACCTTGGCTGTCTGCTTTATGTACAGCAGCTTCAACTTCACCTTGTAATGCACCTGAGTGATGATACTGTATACAGTTGTTTGGAGATAATACAGGATGTCAGAACAGGGACTAGGAGTGAAGGTTGTCAGGTCTCCAGTTTTCCAGTGGAATTTAGCTGCTTTAGGCATATTAAATATTTCCTTTTTGGGATGTATTTCATTTACATATCTATTATTTTCTTAAACACCAATGACATTAGATACTTTATGTAACCTTTTGTTGTCTAAGTCTTCAAGAATGAAAACCCCAACTGGAACACTAGGTGATCAGAATATATTATTTTTGTTTATCAATATTCTTACCAAGTCTTAGCAATTAGGGAACTAAGAGCACATCAAAAACTTGCTGTTTTTTGAAAGTCCTTATTTTGCCATCCTCCAGATTACAGGGTTATGATCTATGATGAAGTTTGGAGGCTTAAACCCCAACAAACTTTGCACAAACACAAACACCTGCATGACATTTATACTGGCAATATCTAACTCACAATACCAACTCTGAGTATCCATTCAGTTATTTTTCTTTAACTGTTATTGATTAAGAACAGCAGGTGCATGAGATCCCAGCTTTACTGGGTGAAAGGCAAAATCTGGATGGATCACCAGTCCACCACAACGCTAACACAAAGTAGTCCAACTGCAAGTGGTGTTATCAATCTGATCCCAAGTAAATACAGGGCGAGTGTTGCCAATAACAATACAGATAGCATTATTATTGACTACTAAAGGCAGCTTGTGTAGGGCAGAGCCATGTGAAGGACTTATGAGAAGAATTATCAATTTGTATGCCACTGTCATTTTTACTTTTCACAATATTTGCCAAATATTCAACAAATAAACTTTTTCATCTTTTGCCAGATAAAAAATCTGCTATAGTACATCCTACAGAAATGCACTGCAATTGTTTGTCCATTTGGAAGAACTAAGTAGTGAAAAGAAGTGAGCAGTGGGAATGTGCAGTCACTTTATGAGGTGATAACGTGGTCCTGCGCAGGTGGAGAGAGGATGACAACCCGTGTTCCCCATCTTGCCCGGAGTTCTTCATAAGACAGCGTTAACAGTGTATGTTTAGAGCAGCACTCTAACCTTGAGGGCATTGTTGCACTACAAGGGTGGAACATACCAATCTTTGTTAAGATCCTCAACCTCAGCTGTCATCATAGGCCTCTGGTGCCGGAGCTGTCTGTCTGCAGAGACAGACTGAGCCAGGTGACGTGCTCAGAGACGACTGCCTTTCTGCGGCTGCACTGAGATGCATGTGAACTGAGGTTGGGTATGACAGAGTATTAGGGCCACATTAGTTAGAAAACTATATTGCTGATCATTTCGAGACTAAAGTCGAAAATGTATTTTGAGAAAAAAGTTGAAATGTGGAGATTACCTTTGTTGATTCAAGAAAAAATTGCACACTTGCTGTACACTCTACAAATGCCTTGTTTAGGTGATTTAGTGAAACAAATCGATCCTCTTTATTGGGTGTAACCATCGACAACCTTTCATCTGTCCATTATAATCCATTTCCAGCTTTTATGGTTTTAAAAGCAGGTCTGTTCACAAACCAGAACCTGATCAACAGCACTGCATCCCATCATATTCACACAGTTTCTAAAGTTGTATTTTGCCATTTTGATACTATAATGAAACCCATAAAGGCTGATGCTCCACACACTCAATAAACTACATTTATTGCTCTTTTTTTAAATTCAGCATGACAGCTGTTGTAGCTGTGCTAAAGTGATTGGAAAGATATTTTTCTACTGATCAAGTCAGATTAGGAAGCAGTGTTTCTTTTAAAACCCAAGTGTTTTTGTTCTGAGAAATGAAGCCTGTTCCACTCAGCAAGCTGCTCTGCTGCACAGCTCAGCCAGATGACAAATGCATTTAAGACCGCAGTCAAGCCGACAAGGGCTGAGGCTCCATCCAGCCAAATGCATTGCTTTTTTAATCAGCACAGGTATCAATTAGCCGTGATGAACTTTGAGAGGCAACACAAACACTGTCTCTGTCTCTTTGGTCGACATTCCACAAAAAAATCATTCACGTGTCATTTGAAACATTTATGATCAGTTTCAGAATTAAAATGTGTTTTTCTGTTAGTACACAAGACCGTTTCTAATGGGTCATAACAAAAATCTTTTGATTTGATTTTCCTGTTACTAACATTAAATACTTCAATGTAAAATGTGTTTGTGCTTTCAGAATAAATTATGATTTTAAAAAATGCTGTAACTGATAAGAGTGGCTCACTCTTGGAACATCTCCATCTTGTGGTCACAGATTGCATTTGTGCTGATCTGAGGAGGAGCTTTCTGACAGATTTGTTGATGAAATAAGTGGAATATTTGGTCCCATGCACATCATAGGTCTACAATAACAAACAGTTCAAATTAAAATAGCCAGTTTGCAGCTTTAAAAATCAGTGTTTTATAGTAAAAATGAGAGTTTAAAAAGACTTAAACTGATCCATCACCCTGTCCAGACACCTTAAAGGACCCAGAGGATTAACAAGTTGTTGAGAGGCTAGATGACGATAGCTGTCACTGTCCAAGGAAACAACTTACAATGTGCTAATTGTGAATAATGTAAAGGGATTTCTTAGCAGGATCATGTTGTATCACTTGAGAAAGTCTTTCAATGCCACAAATTCACACCTCGGGTTTAGCTTTGACCTGGCCTCCCAACAATGTCTCAGCTGTCTGCATGCTTCTTTGTAGCCTTATACATGAAAACACTGCATTGTGGTATACTGAAGAGAGGGCTGTGTTTGACTTGGGATTTTAACAGATGTTGAGGGTTTTTTTATTTATATATATTTTTTCATTTTATATGTTTAAATTTTCATCAGGCTAAACACACTAATAGGAAGAATATCATATCCCCAGGCAAAACGAAGCCCTGAACCTGCATTCTCGCTTTAAGCCACCAGATGGCGATAGCCGTGGTTGCAAAAAGACTTGGTCCTGTAGACGTCTAAAGGGGAGAATAGCTTTTCTCTCTTGACCTCTGTAAACATTTTCCTGCTGAGCTGACCATTCTTCCAGAAGCACATGTGTGAGCTCAGACTCTGACACTTGATGAGAAGGCCTGGCTCGCACTCTCCGCTCTAATTCATCCTAAAGGTGTTCTGTCAGGTTGAGGTCAGGACTCTGTGCAGGCCAGTCAAGTTCTTCCACATCAAACTTGCCTTAATGGACCTTGCTTTGTGCACTGGTGTGCAGTCGTGTTGGAACAGGAAGGGGCCGTCCTCAAACTGTTCCCACGAAGTTGGGAGTATAAATTGTCTAAAATGTCTTGGTATGATGAAGTAGCAAGAGTTCTTTTCACTGGAGCTGAGGGATGAGTCCAGCTCCTGAAAAATATTATTATTATTGATGCAGGAATAAATAACAAGTTACCGTTTCAACGAATTTTAGGGTGTCTTCCTCTCTCTTACATGCACATTTATTAAAATTATTACAAACATAGAACAGTCTTGCCAAGAGGGGTCACCGGGGGGAGCAGCACATTTTTTGGGGGGGGTGGGCATATTTAGAAGTGAGGAAGTTGCACCTGGACAGGTTTGGATGGGTGAGTGAGAGCTGCTGCTACCAGATGTGTCTTAGGGCTGCAGGAGCAAAAACTGCTATTCAGAAGAGAAAGAATGTGTCATTTCACTGAAAATTACATTTTACACTAATAATTTAATTTCTCTGTATTACATTTTAAATGCAAGTACTTCCAGTTGAGTTTGCACTCTTTGCAGTGTCAGATGGTTTACAGAAAGACATGACAGTAAGTGACCCAGCCCAACTTCTGTAAAGAAGAGCAAAGCTAAGACCTTAAACATTAAAAAAGCCTTTTGATAAATTCTTTAATGGTTCATCGCTGAGGAAATGCCTCTTACGTTTTTGTAATTCTCTTTCACACCTTCACACGTAAAATAATAAAAACAAACCTGAGAGATTTTTATTATCAACTTAGAATGTTAGTTGTGTCCGATGCTTTATGAGCTTTTGGACCGTAGTTCTGACACGTCTGACTTTCAGCAGCTCTTATTCACTGAATGAGCTGTTGCCATTCTTCCTTTCACTGAAGCGTAACTCGAGCTGGCTTTTTGACGATCTCCTTGCTATTGTCCTCGATGACAGATAACTCACAGAGTCTCAGTGATGCCTGTCAGAGATGCCCATCTAGCAGTTATGAATAAAACTTAAAGTCTATTCACAGCTTTTATCTAAAAATTGTACCATGTATACCAGTGCGTACATTTTAAAGTTTTTTTCATAGTAGAAGTGAATGAATAAATACAGAAAATGTAGATGATAAAATCGACATTGAATAGCTTCTGATTCCATTTTATTTGCTTTCCTTTTCAGATTTTTGTAGGAATTTTGGCTTCTTCTAATATTCTGTTATCATTTTTAGTTTGCATGTCCTGCCTCTAACTAAAGAAGACCAACTATATACTGCATAGACTCATAAAGACCAAACCCTTACACTATAAAGTATATTGTGTCTCATGCTATCATCTTATGTGCCCTTGCTACTCGTTCTTTCTCATCATAGATGGGTGGTCAGCCTCCTGGAGAGCGTCGCTTCTAAGCCAGCTGGCAGATCAGATTTTCAGAGACGGCGAGAGGTCTTTCCAAAACAGATCAGAGAGATTAAACAGCAATTCACACTGAGATATGATCAGGCCACCGCTTTATGTGCCGTCACCCTTCGCAAAATATAGACCCAGCAGAAATAGTCATGTAGACTGATGAGTTTACATTAATGGAAAAATGTTTTATACCTATAATCACATCATTCAGTTAAACATCAAATTTAAGACTGTGTGTGTATTTCATTGTTTTTCTATGTACCGAGAATGAAAATCGCACCAAATGTCAGAACAGTAAGGCTGAAATAATCACTCAGTTTTCACTAAAGACCATCGCTTTATTTTCACGACTTGATTACTCAGCCACTTATTTAATTTGCTTAGTCAAGCAGCACAAAGAGACAACATCTGTTATACAACCCTGCGTATAATGGGGATTACAACGATTCATTCATATTTTAATCAAACTTTGTTTGCTTAGGTTAGCTGATAATCCTTTCTATCCGCATTTCAAGAAAATCAGTTTTCCACACATCCATTTTACAAATATGCCTCCAAAATGTGTACAGAATAGGAAACGTGGATCATTGGGGTATTGATTTGGATATAGATAAACCCAAAAAGCCTTGTTAGCAACTGTGACGGGGAATATGTGAATAATATGACACCAAGAAACCTCTAGGCCAACTAAACCCAGAGTTACATGACCTCTAAAACATCATGGAGCACAGGACGAGGACAACATGCATGAAAAAGGAGATGCTGAAATTCCTGCAGAACAAAGAAGAACGGACAGGAAGAAACTTTCAAAGTGATTCTTCAAATGAAGTGTATACATCAAGGTTGCCCGAGTCAAAACTGCTCACATCATACGTTTTTTAATCAGTTTTATTTGACATAAAATCAGGCTATAGTTAATTGCATCACACTCATCATTGAACACATCATCAATGTTGTCAGACATAACATTATTCGACCCAAGTTAATCATAGTGATAATAATTATCAGTGTATAAGTGTTAGGATTTGAGTGCAACGTACACAGGAAAAGAAAAAAGATGTACCAAAGGCTGACGGGGAAAGAGACCATCAGCTGAGGTGTGCGTCCTTCATAATTAGTGCTCAGTGCTCAGAGTCCAAATTAACCAAAACCTCCATCCTGTTTAAAATCACACACACACACAGATTCACACTCATACACACACGGTTGAATTTGTGCCATACGTGATACGGCTTCAGCCAGCATACTAGAGACTGAAAACCTCGCAGGAGCGTGCTTGAGGAGGAGGAGTCAGGGGTTAATTTGGAGCTCCGGGGCCCTCTGCAACTCCCATTCAAATCCAATGGAGTGTAATCATCAGGTCCTTTCTCCAGCATGAATAAACATTCATTTAAAAATAACAGACGACCTCCATCATAACTCCACGTTCAGCTTCAGAAAAAATAAAGTAAGTGTGCCGTTTAAAGCACGTTTAAAAACTTCTACTAGAGTTTGTGGTACCCGTCTGTTCTCTTACAGCTGAGACTGGTCATCTAGAGACGTATTGACTATTAGCTTCTGAGGACATACATAAAAAAAGCCCTTCAGTGATTTCAGACATGCAGATAGGAATGTTGTGACGGTCAACAGCTTGACTGTTATTGAATAATGACACCAGAGAATGGAAGGTTCATTCCATGTCAACCCAGTTTAGCTTAATGCTTCTGGATAATTTACTAATTAAGCTTAAGAACAACATAAATATAAACAGACATATAAACACCGCTGGCTCCAGGCCAGAGTCAGTGAGTGGATTTCCACCATTTGTTCTCTGCTCAGAGAAGTTTTAGCCTTTGTTCCAAATATTTATAATAGCTGACTTGTTATTCCCTTGATTTTGAAGACTTCAATCAAATGATTCAACATTATTTAAAAAAAAAAAAAAAAAAAAAGGAAGAGAGAAAAAAGATTCAAAGTGCTTTTCCTCACTGCATAGCATACTGTACTGTAAGGATCCAGCCACAGGGTCTGCTTTAACACAACTCAGATGCCCCAGGAAGTTAAAGAAACTAACTCTAGAGTATTTACAAGGCGTTTAACCCCAACAATCCTGTCAAGTGTTACATCACACGTCTGAGAACTGTGGTTCCTCCTCCGCTCGGAGAGCTAGACGGTTTTACGACAAAGGTCACAGAAAATGGTACAAAACTGACTTTTGTACAGCTCTGAGGACATGTTGTGTCGTCATACGCAGCAAACACACGCAAAAAAAAGAAAACAAACACATGATTCCAGGTTAAAACAAATGCTAGGAATAACAAATATGCTAAGCAGCTAGCATCTCTGTGATGGACACACTCAGGATGGAGGATGGCGTGCAGCAGTGGGTGCTGGTGTGTTTCACGCGGCGGGGGCGGGAGCCGCCGTCCGGCCAGAAAGAGATGGAGATGCGTGTGAAGATTGTGTGTCTTCACAAGGACATTAACACACATCTGAACGGCGGGAAAAAGAGAAACACGAAGATGACGGCAGCTCCACCCAATCGCTAACGTCTGTAGCGATGATATGTTAAAAAGCTGAAAGTCTGATCGCTGTCATCAGTGTCGTGGATGCTGATCGGTGATGATCTGTTGCAGCCCTTTTCTCTCCGTCGCTCTGGGTTACCTATTAGGTTTTTATATTGCTTTGTCTGTCCTCTACATGAACATGATTGATGAAAAATGTCCTGGCTGTAAAAGTGAGTGGTGTTAACAGAGTGTATTTTAGGTCTCTGGGTTGGGGGTCGCCAGCAGCGGCACATTGTCCCGTCTCCTCCTGCCCAGCGGGGGGCGTCTGTACTGCTCACCGTCGGCCAGCGTCTGGGGCAGTGGCTTCCTCTTGCTCTCGGGCAGCAGCAGGATGGACAGCACGGCCAGCAGAGCCAGAGAGGAGTAGACGACGTGGTGCAGGAAGTAGCCGTAGTGGTTTCGCAGGTCCATGAGAGGGGAGCTGAGACGGCCCACGCAGCCCAGAGCGAGCACGGCTCCTACACCGCTCCCTCTGCACACACACACACACACACACACACACAGTTAACTGACAAGATTTACTTACACTTAATACAATTTCTGCTTATCTTTTCATCAATTATCATTTTTAATAATAATAATAATAATAATAATGGATTGCATTTATATAGCGCTTTTCTAGGCACCCAAAGCGCTTTACAATTCCACTATTCATTCACACACTGGTGCAGGCAAACCACAGTTGTAGCCACAGCTGCCCTGGAGCAGACTGACAGAAGCGAGGCTGCCATATCGCGCTATCGGCCCCTCTGAGGAACACCAGTAGGCGGTAGGTGAAGTGTCTTGCCCAAGGACACAACGACCAGGACAGAGAGAGCTGGGGGATCAAACCGGCAACCTTCCGGTTACAGATGAGCTTCCCAAAACCCCTGAACCACAGTCGTCCCATTTTTCCAGTTTTCTTTAATGGTAGTTTCTTTAATGGTAAACATGGTGACTCAGTTAAGCCTTTTGTTGATGACTCTATAACTAGGTTCAGCTGTTGTGTTAGCCCAAGCTTATTGTAGTTAATTACAACTAAACTAAATGTGAAAAAAACATTTTAAGTCAAAAATAAAATAAAAAAATTTGAAAAAGAATCTAAAATTAAAATTTTGTGAACTTAAAAACTTCTTAGTTTTAGTATCTGTTAGTTTGGCCAAATTTATTATCCCACTTTGCCTCATGAGGCTGCCACGCTCGCGATTATTGAGATTTTCAAACAGTGTGTTTTTTGTTATGCCTGTACTGATGTTCCTAAATCTTGCCTCTGGTATGACACATTAATACTTGATAAATAAATAAACAAATAAATAAGCAAAAAATAAATAAAACTAAAGGCTAAACTGAAATGACTAAAGCTGCTCTGGAAACCAATTAAATTTAAGTGAATTAAAACAAAAAGTCAAAAACGAAAGAAAAAATATTTACAAAATGCAAAACGCACAGCTATAATAACTATAAAGATTTGATGAACCCAAACTCATTAAAAGTCTCAGCTTATTACATCTGTTACAAATAATGATTTTTTTTAAGGGGGGACCGATGCGTCCTTTTCAGGCCTCGGGGAGGTTTTCGGAGCAGGTCGTCCTTCCCGTCGTCTGTTGGGCGCTGATTGTTTTGCCCTCACACAGAGTTAGAAACGATGCTTGTTTGTAGATCTCACTGTACTTCAAAGTATTCTCATCTCTCTTCTCCACAAAGTCAATTATTTTCTTAGATAACAGATCGATTTTTTTATACTAAATCTGGAAAAATACTTCCATTGTTTTTGAAACTCCTCCTACTTAGAAAGACAGCTGTTGTTGTGGTATCAAATTGTTTAATTTCCTCTCTTTAACATTTGCTGCATTTCACATGTTGTGATTCATTCTGGCAGCCCGCACACGCTCTTACTGACAGAAAAACATCAACGCCTTCTACGCTGGCATTTCTTTTTCACCTACACTACAAGAAGGACAACATCGTAGTAAAAGAGCTGCAGAGTGACTGTAGAGTGCTGCTGTGTTACCTGATGATGGTAGGCATGACCTCTGCAGTGAAGAGGATGCAGAGGGAGGCGGTGGCTTGGGAAGAGAAGAGACCCAGCACTGAGAAAATCGTGATGGCCGTCTCACTGAGATCTAACAGGGGGGAGGAGAGCAGGGATAACCTTTGAGGTGTAGCATTTCTACCATGCATCTATTATGACATTAGTTTTTCTAATTTATGAATCAAACTGCAACATCTTGCTTCCATGAGCCTTTGCAGATCATAGGGACCAATAAACATCCACTGAGAGGATCCACAACACTCACCACTGTCCTCTCAGGCTTTGATGCATGATTAAAGCTCAGGGCCGGACACAGCTTTGACTTTGCTGTCACTGCAGTGTCCTACATAAACTGAACGCCATACTCGGTTTCAGCCACAAGGGGGAGACCAAGATTTGGGCAACAGCAGATTTTCCATAGACAATGTTGTCGAGGGGGAGCAAAAATTAAAAAACACAGGTCGGGTTTTTCCATTAACAGGGCTGAGTGGTTTGCTCCTAATACACTTCATAATGCCTGAAGTGAGAGCAGTAGGATGTGTGAGAGGGATGGATCCAACATGGCCCCAGAATCAGCATCAATTTAAATTCCAGTCAGGATTTGAACAAACAAAGATTTTAATCTGAACATAATGGCTCTCTAACAGCAGGGTACTGAAGTGAAACTGTGCCCACCTTGACTTTTATTAATAGCCTTCCTTACTTGACTCTAGATTTACTTGGAGAAAACTATTCTGCTACCAAGTAAAGCCGGCTTACACTCCATGAGTCCCAGGAGGATCAAAGAGGCCAGCCCCGTCATCGTCATGGAAAGAAGCAGGATGCCGCGGCGACCGCACCTGTCTACGGTCATCCAAAGCAACAGCCAGGCCCCACCGCCTGCACACACAGAGAGCAGGTACGTCCAATAGAAGCTGGGGGCGGTGCCCCTGACGTCACCTCGGAAAGAGCTGTAACAGTGACTAATGCCGTGAGAGATGAATCTGAGGGAGGAAGGGCAGAGAAACAAAAGAGTAAGCACTCGTGTTTCCAAACAGGTTTTAAATAGAAAAGATGAGCGAGCAAAGGTGAGTCTCGCAGCACTTTAAGCATGAAATATGAGGCAGCGGCAGCCAGAGCTGTAAATGAGACACTGCGCAAACACAAAGGAGTGACTCCAAACTGCTGCGTTGCTGAAATAATGTCAGGAGTGTGAGATGACTTACGAGGTGAAGCCGAGCACGCACATGTTCTTCCAGATGTTCCTGCTGTGGAAGAGCTCAGGGAAGGACAGGTGGGGCTTTGAGGAGGGGGCTGGCTCTGAATCCAGCTCTGCAGAGGAGAAAAGAAAAATGACAGTCGGGTAACACAGACGAGGACGGCCTGACCTGGTTGCTCGCTGATCAATCGCTCGCTGTCAGCTTATTACTAGGGGGAAAAGAGACGTGCAGGAGGACACGCGTGGAGTCTCAATCTGGCCATAAGGAGGCCATTTAATAAACCGTACAATTACAGTAGGAACCACAGTGATGTGTTCATTACATTAGCATTTGTAAGCTGTGCAGAAATGTTTAATAAAGGATCCAGAACATGAGACAATTTAACTGTAAGTCAACAGCCAGCTGTGAGGTTTAAGAGGAAAGTCTAAGAGAAAATGTCTCGTTGATGTCAGAGATCAGAGGAGTTCAGCCAGACTGCTCTGAGTTGATATGAAGGAAACTGAAGCTCAAATAACCGCTCATTACAACCAAGGTACGCAGAAGAGCATCTGAATACAGCTAAGAGCAGCAAACTGAGATTACAATTGACAAAGCTCAGCAAAACTGCCTGCTCTCATGGGACGGGATTTCTGCCGTCACATACAGAGGGACGTGTCCGAATTTGATGTAAACATATACACATCGATCCGTCCTGCCTTGTGGTGATGATGTAATGGTGTAAAGGATATTTTCTTGGCACACTTTGGACCCCTTAGTAGCAAGTGAGCATGCCTGAGTATTGCTGCTGACCCCGTCTATTCCAGAGTGTCTGACGGCTACTGATGGCTGCTTATCGCAGGACCACGTCACAAAGCTGAGAACATCTGAGAACGTCTCAGACTGGCTTCCTGAACATGAAACATGAGTTCACTGTCGTTAAATGGCCTGCACAGTCACTGCAGTCTAACAGACAAACATGCACGTTTGGCTTGTGGTAGAACTGGAAATTCGCATCATGGTTGTGCAGCCGACAAATATGCAGTTATCAGCCAATCAGGAACACTGAGTGTGTAAAAGCATAGGACTAAGTGGAGAGAGAAATTCAAGGCCTTTAATGGATCATATGAAACAAATGAAACATGATGTTCTTCATCACCTCATACTGCTACACTTTTTCCGACTGCAGCGAGACCTCACTACAGAACTGTGTCCTTGATCTGTGTCTGCCGCTCACAGACGTCAGCTATAAAAACATACAGGGAGTGCAGAATTATTAGGCAAATGAGTATTTTGTCCACATCATCCTCTTCATGCATGTTGTCTTACTCCAAGCTGTATAGGCTCGAAAGCCTACTACCAATTAAGCATATTAGGTGATGTGCATCTCTGTAATGAGAAGGGGTGTGGTCTAATGACATCAACACCCTATATCAGGTGTGCATAATTATTAGGCAACGTCCTTCCCTTTGTCAAAATGGGTCAAAAGAAGGACTTGACAGGCTCAGAAAAGTCAAAAATAGTGAGATATCTTGCAGAGGGATGCAGCAGTCTCAAAATTGCAAAGCTTCTGAAGCGTGATCATCGAACAATCAAGCGTTTCATTCAAAATAGTCAACAGCGTCGCAAGAAGCGTGTGGAAAAACCAAGGTGCAAAATAACTGCCCATGAACTGAGAAAAGTCAAGCGTGCAGCTGCCAAGATGCCACTTGCCACCAGTTTGGCCATATTTCAGAGCTGCAACATCACTGGAGTGCCCAAAAGCACAAGGTGTGCAATACTCAGAGACATGGCCAAGGTAAGAAAGGCTGAAAGACGACCACCACTGAACAAGACACACAAGCTGAAACGTCAAGACTGGGCCAAGAAATATCTCAAGACTGGTTTTTCTAAGGTTTTATGGACTGATGAAATGAGAGTGAGTCTTGATGGGCCAGATGGATGGGCCCGTGGCTGGATTGGTAAAGGGAAGAGAGCTCCAGGCCGACTCAGACGCCAGCAAGGTGGAGGTGGAGTACTGGTTTGGGCTGGTATCATCAAAGATGAGCTTGTGGGGCCTTTTCGGGTTGAGGATGGAGTCAAGCTCAACTCCCAGTCCTACTGCCAGTTTCTGGAAGACACCTTCCTTCAAGCAGTGGTACAGGAAGAAGTCTGCATCCTTCAAGAAAAACATGATTTTCATGCAGGACAATGCTCCATCACACGCGTCCAAGTACTCCACAGCGTGGCTGGCAAGAAAGGGTATAAAAGAAGAAAAGCTAATGACATGGCCACCTTGTTCACCTGATCTGAACCCCATTGAGAACCTGTGGTCCATCATCAAATGTGAGATTTACAAGGAGGGAAAACAGTACACCTCTCTGAACAGTGTCTGGGAGGCTGTGGTTGCTGCTGCACGCAATGTTGATGGTGAACAGATCAAAACACTGACAGAATCCATGGATGGCAGGCTTTTGAGTGTCCTTGCAAAGAAAGGTGGCTATATTGGTCGCTGATTTGTTTTTGAATGTCAGAAATGTATATTTGTGAATGTGGAGATGTTATATTGGTTTCACTGGTAAAAATAAATAATTGAAATGGGTATATATTTGTTTTTTGTTAAGTTGCCTAATAATTATGCACAGTAATAGTCACCTGCACACACAGATATCCCCCTAAAATAGCTAAAACTAAAAACAACTAAAAACTACTTCCAAAAACATTCAGCTTTGATATTAATGAGTTTTTTGGGTTCATTGAGAACATGGTTGTTGTTCAATAATAACATTATTCCTCAAAAATACAACTTGCCTAATAATTCTGCACTCCCTGTAGTTCAGTCTTATTGTTAACTTTGATATGCCAATCATGTGTAGGTGGTGCCGTGAAGGATTATTTTATAGCATGTCCTTACAGCACATCTTTATCATCTTGTTGTGATAAATATAGGTCAGAGTTATGTAAGCCTCATCTAGCCTCAGGTGCTGAGATACTTCTCCAGGAGAGAAACACGGCCAGCAAATACATTCACACCATTTCTCTTTAAGACTTGTTGCTACATGAAACATTTCCGCACGTCATCAGTATTCCTGAGTGTCCTTCCTGCTAGCGTGACAGCATTACAGTAACCACCCAAATAAATCCCCATTTTAATTTGATCTGAACTGTAATCACAACAAAAGGGGATGTTCTTTGATCACTTTATCTGTGAATGAGAGCTCGACATAAAAGAATATGGACAAATTTAGGTTAAAAGCTTTGTGGGGGGGTTTAATACACTCAGAATGGAAACATAAAATGTAGATTTTGCAACTATTAACAACTATCAACCTCAGTACAGCTAATGCTAGCAGAACACAGAGGTCACTGAACAGTGCAAAGTTGACACTACGTAGCTGGAAACATTTGACATGTAAACAGTGGCAGAGCTCAGTGGTCGCCTGGCCTTAGGCCACCTTTTAACAGCAAGTCATTACGTCCCATTATGTTTCCATTTTAATGCAGGAACCATCCGCTCTTAATAAATCATGAATAGTAATTGAGCATCATTACCGCTCTTGGAAGTGGTGCGTGAGAGGGTCATATACATTGAAACACACGGCCGCAGTTATTCCATGAATAATGCAGGCTTCGTAAGCCGAGCGCCTGGCGCTGAACCCTGCAGTGAGGTAAAGTGGGAATTTGTTCTCCGTTTACAGAACGAGGATCTAACGTCAGTGCTGCAAACACACCTGTGAAGCTCTCGTCGTCCCTCACGTCTCTGTTGGAGTTTCTTCTCTCGCTGAATGCATTCATGTCTGAAGATCGCTCCGACAGAAGGAGCCAGCGAGGAGATTCTGGAAACACCCCAGGAACTCTGCAGGAGGAGGAGGAATATACTTTAACTCTTTGATCTCAGGTGACCTTTACTCAGCACTAAAACTATTTAGAAGCTTTAAGGTTTTGTTGCTTTCACCTGAATTTGCTGCTTCAGTATAAAAACTAACCAGCACGGGTCACAAAGAAGCAAAGTTCTATAATCCTCTTTTATTAAAACCTGCAATTCGCTGCCAGTAATCTTTTTATAATCTCTGATAATGCGGTATGTTACCCAGATCTGAGAGGGACTGCGGACCTTAAACAAAGGAGCTCTAATATGTTCTGACACCAGCTCAGTGTGAAAAGGGGATTGGAATCAATACCATCTAACAAAGCTTTTAATAAGTCAGCTGGCATCAAGGCACTACGCAAAACCACTCCCAGGTTCCTTCATGATTCAGAAAGTAAAAGCCTGAGTAAAAATAACAAGAGACACATTCCTACCCGTAGCTGAGAAAGAGTGTTAGTGGGGCGGACCCAGCTCCCAGCAGGCCCCTCCAAGATTGGCACCCGAGGGCCACGGCCAGCAGCAGCAGCTCCCCGGCTACAGTCGTCAGGCCAGCCAGTGTGGTGGCCATCAGCCTGAGAGACGGCTCACACAGCTCCAGACCTGAACAAACAACACAATGTCAAAGCTAACTAATCTTTTATTTACACTTTTCAGATTCTGAAAGGTTAAACATTAAAAAAAAACAAGAGAATATAAATATCATGTGCCCCAAAACTTGGTTCCATTGAAATATAATGCAAGCTAGAAGAAGTAGATTTGATCACTAGGCCTCATTAGCGGCACAAGGAAAAGGAGAGAGGAATTACTGAATTGAGACTCTCTGAGATTTCAGGTGAAGTTCAGGTAGGTGACTGTACTGTGGAGGAAACCATCTGTGCATGACTGTTTGCATATTACAGTGTTTGTTCCTGTGTGATGATCCGTGGGTTCTGATGAAACAAATGACGCCCATCCTTCAAGGCTGAAACACTCACGGGTGATATACAGAGTAAGATAGACTCCCGCGCTGGCCGCCGCCAGACAGAAACGCATGACGATGAAGACAGAAGGATACGGGGAGACACACACGAGCACCCCGAACACCACCGAGAGGGTCAGAGAGGTCAGAAGGGTCTTGGACCTGCCCAGCCTGCAGGGAAGCACAGAGATACAGACACACGATTAAAACTCAGCAAAGTAAGCAAACACAGATTCAAATTAACAGGGATAAATTAAAACACATGTACAGGAGCAGATGCACAACAACAAATCACACTGTACATGCTGATAATGCAGCAGCTGCTCGTGTGCTTAAATATTAACACGGAGAGGGAATAGAACAGAAAATAGGACAGGAGTCTACTGACAGAGTTTAGACACAACAGGGAGCCACCCTTTGAAGTCTACACTTTTACAGCATCATTAAGCATTAATGCTGCCATTATACTTCCAGTTTCATGTAGTTTACCAGACAAACAAATTAATCAGAACAATTTAGAGCTCGCGAAGAGTTTAGAATAAAAAAATTAATAAAAGAAAGAGCCTAAGAAATGCTGCAATCACAGAGGCTTAGGGAAGCTGCGTTTCCAAAAACAGCTCAAGTGGAAAGCACGACTGTTCACTAATGAACGATTAGCCAGTTTTTGTTTGCTTGTTTAGTTTCTAACATGCAGCTTAGCAATGCTCCCTTTTCTTCTTCATGTGCCCCCAAGGAGGCACCATTAATTCACCGGTCTAAACAAACAAATGCTATGCTCAATTGGTCAGCAAATTAATGAGAGCTGTTAGCTGTGGCATCATCTCCCTCGCAGTTGCCCCCAAAAACTAGAGCTTCCCCTTCAAACGACACACACTGGTTCACTTGTGTGACTCATCCGAGGCCACTGAGCAAAATAAAGCATGCAAATTTAGCATAAATGTATTTGCCATTAATTGCTTGTGGGAGGTAAATTGTTTGTAATACAGCCATGAGATTTTCTTGAGTAAACAGCAGTATTTTTCCTCCATCACAAATTATATCTTACTGTGATAAATAAAAAGAGTTTATGAAATGGCATTTGGGCTGTTTGATAATAAATTTCTCTTTTGGCCTGAGGCCACAACTTGCTGTTGGATAGAGGAAGCACTGGCAGGCCACAGTAAATCTATAGAAAATTTCATTCTGCAAACCGTGCTACTTTTTCTGAGTGTGTCTCTGTGTGCTGCATGACGACTGTGAGGTAATGAAACTGCAAAGTAAGAAGAGGACAGAGAATAATGAGGAACAAAATGATCTGACAGCACAGATGTCTGCACACAGACGGGCTGGCTTTTATTGGAACATGTTCCCAGGAAGCATGCCCATGTGGGCCCACGGAGGGTAACTGTGGGTGAACTGTGGGGCTGTGCACAGAGCACGCTCACATTTATTGTGCACAGATGCCACAGCGGTGTTGTCCTTCAGGCTAGTTCATGGAGGTCACGGTTCAGTTTTGTCCTTTTGGGTCCCCACTATGGACACCCCACAGAAATGGGCCCCTTGTAGGTTAGCCCATAGCAGTTTGGGGTCCCTGTAAAGGGTTTTCTGTGGGAAACCCATAGTGGGCCTACAATGGGTCCCATTGGATGCTCCTCTCTGCTAAATGTGAGCAGCCCACAGTCAGCCCGCACTATGGGCTGCTTCACGGTGTCCAGATGTGCCCTACTAATCACCCCAGTACTCAGCCCACAATGGGCTGCCATTGTGTGCCGTGTGGGTCTGTCCACAGTGACCAAACAAGAAAGGCACAAACAGTCTCTCCAAACTGCCTCAGTAACTTATTAACTCACTTTTTGGCTGTATGTGTTGTCCTTCCGGCTGCTGAGTGTTCATTCCTGATGTTTGCTTGCCATGAAAAACAGACCTGCAGGAAACCCTGATGGGGGTGTGTGTGAGCATACATTACCTGTCAGCGGCGTAGCCCAAGCAGAGACAGCCAGTCAGGACGCCCAGGATGAAACACACCTCCTCCACTGGGACCAGCCAGTACTGACCACACACCAGATCCCACTGTGAAGGGAGAGAGGTCTTTCAGTTAATATCCAATCAAGTTAGCAACAAGCAGTTTCATTTTCTTTGTAGATGGTTGGTCTTCCATCATTTCCAACAAAATCTGCAAAGCTTGTGACTGTTTGGTAACTTGTAACATTTCCTAATGGGCGTGACAGTAGACAGCCTAGCCTCCACTGAACTGCAATAAGCCTTCTCTGCTTTCTTCACATGCATTGGGTAAAAGGCCAACTTTAAACAACATCCTGCAGAACTACTCAAAATGTGGGACAGGGAGACAAGAAATAAAAATGGTGACATCTGGTCAGCCTGGGCAGAGGTGCAGAATCGCCATGTAAAATTACTGAAATAAACTGTTAGAAACAATGATCCCATTATTGTCCATTTTGAACCCAACTCCGAAGCAATATATTTATACACCTCACAAGTTCAGGGACTGGTTGAATGCATCAGTTGTCAAAGATTGCTTCACTGCTGATATTTTGGGGGCATTTAGCAACAAGACACCTTGTTAATTATACTTTGCCCACTTAGTGCTTTGTCGCTTTTACAGTTTCATTTGGTAAATAATTGGCGTATTCAGCAAAACTCTGCACAAGACAGTACCTCCTTTTTTTCCTCCTGTCCAGTTGAGCTAAAGATGAATTAGGTTTGATTAATGGTTAGTACTGTACAACATGGCACCAGTGTGGAAGTCTCCATTCCTGTGTCGGACAAATTTATAAGCTGAAAAGCAAAAAAGATTTTTGCTTGTATAAAAGTCTGTTTCTGTGTAGTTTAGAGAAATCAGCCTTTGGCTCCTTCAACTCTAACATCACTAAACACTTTCGTAATTATTTGATGGGCTCACTCACTAGTTTCAGGTCATTAGAGGGAAAAATGCTCAGCTCAGGGATTAATAATTAACCTCACTAACCAATGGATGACATCGAGGTGACTGCCACCATCTTGTTTGTGATCTGTGTTTTTCTTTAACCCCCTGATCATTTAACAGCATGTTATCCCCACATTTGTTCATTTAGAGGCTGCATAGTGTCTGCCATCTACTGCAGTGTAAGTATAAAAATAAAGAACATCAGCTAAAGTAATTAAATCTAAATTGTTCACATCCCTCGGTAATAACCACCACACAGCAGTGGAGTTAAAAGTGGCTACACCACCCTCAAAAGACAGCTCAGTAGCACAGTCTAATAAAGGGAGCCAGTACGCTTGACTTACTAATTAATAAATGTGTTATTTGACTAATTAAATTAACAAAGTCAGAGATTTTAGTTTACAAAAAAAAACAAAGTTTTTTTCTCTGACATTAGTTCTGGCCCATTTATGCATTTATGCAAAAATGATATATACACTCCCTGGTGTAAACACAGCTGTCTTACAATAGGGATGAAAAGCCCATTAGACAAATACTAGAAACACAGGAAGATGTAACGACATTACACACATGCATGTGTGTGGTCACGATACATATAGTGGGTGTATTGCTATAATCACTCGTTAGCACCGCAACAATAAAATGGTACGAGGTTCACTGAGTGGATTAGAAAACAAATGCCCGTGTGACTGCATGAGTTAGCCACACAGAAAGTCAGCACATCTGTTAAAAAGGAAATAAAAAAATAAAGATCTCTGCTCTCAGATCCGAGTTTAATCACATTAAGCCGACCCACTGATTTGCATTTACAGCTGAGTCCTGCTAACGTCGCTTCCTGTTGGCTGCTGAAAGCAAAATGGTTTTAATGATCTAGAGGGAGACTGAGCAGAGGGCCGTGATTTTTTTTGTTATTTAAGCGGCCTTACATAATTGGAACCCGTGCACAGAAACATTAAAGCCCGTCACATAACATCAGCTGTCCCGTTGCTGAGACACGCAGTCACAACAGTGAACACCATGCAACCCGGAGCGCTCGTACGCGTGGAATGCTGTGGAAGACGAGGATGAGGCGAAAATGCGCACAAACAAGTCCTGAAAGCTACCAGGCTGGTTTAGAGAGAGAGAGAGAGAGAGAGAGAACCAGAAAGCAGCAGGTTTGTGCCTCCAGTAATAAACAAAACCTGCAAGCATGTCCTCATAATATCAACATGAACAACCGCTCTAACAAACTCGCAGCTCACACGTCACAAATTCATAGTTTTACATTAAACCAAAGACAAAGGATGTTAAATATCACTGTTTTATATTTCAACAGGCATGGCAGTTTGTGTGCATTAGTTTACAGATCTACAGCATAGAGGTGGTAAGTAAAGTTTGCCTGTATTAAAGTGATGGTCTTTATTGACCCGTGGAAGCGATGAGGCTGATCAGAGGCGGTCCTGCTTCCTGCTTGCCAGACTGCCAGCAAAGCAAAGCAGCTCTGGAGGAACGCTCAATCACCCTCCAGCTAGCTGATGAAATATGTTAGCCTGACTCTAAAAGCTCAGGGACAGAGAGGACTACAGGCAAACACTTCTGCTAAAGTCTTCCAGTGTCTTCAGCTTGCTGCAGTGGTATGGGGTGGGTTACAAGCAAGCTGCCCTTACACCATAAATTAGAGCTGGGTGTGGTTCCCCACATGTGGGCACAAAAAAAGAAACAGGCCAAATAGTGATCAGCCTGGTGAGAAAGGTTAGCTGCCATCAAGGACTGGGCTGACAGTCTTTGAAACAGAGGTCTGGGTGAAAACGCACATCAGCGTATGTCAGAACATCACACACAGAGTGCCTGATATCAACAAAAACAACCGAGACAGGTAGAAAACAGCAGTGGTGCCGATGACTGGCTTCATTGTTGTGAACAAAACGAGCGACGTCAGTGAGAAACAAACCTCCACTAGCATAATGAGCCACAGTTCTTTTTAAAGGACAAATATTATCATATTCCACTGAAGATAATCTTTCAGCCTGCCTGCTGGCTGTGTACACACAGATTACATGAGACACAAACTGCAGTGTAAAGACTGGAAGTTGTTCTCACAGCAGTGAAACAAATGATCAAGGCTACTCAGTTTTAACATCATAAACACTTAGAAAATGCACTCCTGTGCTTGTGCACGGCTTGTTCCGTCAACTTAACACTGGATTATAATGTTACAGCATACAATACGCTGTAATAGCCTTAGTTTCCAATCATTTTCTTCTCCTTCTGTGGCAGAGTTAATGTGATTGTAAGCAGGGTCTGTTCTCCTTTAGCGAGGTGTTGATCTCTGACATTCTAGGCATGGTTCTCTGAAGAAACATGTCTTACAACATGCCAATATGACGTGGGTTAACACACATTTCTGAATGAGTCACCGGATTGTCGAAACTCACTTTGCAACCATCATGTCAAGCAAATTGTAAAAACCAAAAACATCAAGGTGCTCTTCTCCTCATGGCCAAACTGGTCAAATGAAAGAGGAATAAGCACTGGGTGCTTAAAGATCCACAAAATGGGCTTTGATGTGTGAAATTAGCACCTTTGAGGTCTGACCTCTGACAATTCAGACAACACATCCCTGAAAGCCCTCTCTCTCTCTCTCTCTCTCTCTCTCTCTACCTTGATGGCATCGATTGAACTCACATTTGTCAAAGACTCCGTGTCTATTACCCATCTTGGCTCAACAATCCTCCACACGGCCAGAGCTGAATGAAAGTCTGATGATGCTGTGACATCATAGCAGTGGCCAAAACTCATCCCTAGCAGAGCTGCGAGGGCTTCGAAATGATACCAAACTACTCAGCTTTACCAGTGATTCAACCAGAGAAGGATAAAGACCCAGAGAGTGAAAGTGCTGTACTTGAACACGAAAGAATCGGTTAAGCAGTATTGCATAAGGAGCAAGAGCAGACTGGGATATGCTGTACACAGGTTATGGTTACAGTTATGACCAATCAACAAGCTCTGATTTCTTCACACACATGCATGAAGAAAACCTGTGGTGAGAATAAAGCAGACCTCTGAAGGGTCAAAGTTTCTGCTCCGGGCTCTACAACCTTCTGTTTGGCATTTTTTCAGAACTAAGCTGGTTCAAAGGGAGCGGTGCTAAAAGTGTTTGTTCTAGATAGAAGATAAACTGCACTGAGGCCAAGTATAAGATACGGAAGGCTTCTTTTTTAACATAAACCATGCAAAGCTACTTGAGGAGGCCCAGTAAAAAAAATCCTCCGAGCATAACCGATCCATTTAAGTGTGCAATGCTGTCAACATCATGCTTTGAAAAACGGTGAAGGTAAGAAAACAGAGGTGCCATTTAAAGTTAACAAGACGACACATTTTAAAAAAAAAGTGATCCTTCAGAGGAGCTGGCAGGAGACTTTTTGTCCAAGTCGTTAGTATATGTGCAGCTGTATCATAGTTCTGCAGGGCATTGCAAAACAGTGAGCGTTCATGATCTGCAAGGCTATGGTGAAACAATATAGTATAAAAAAGTTTTTTTATGATTTTAAGGCTCTTAAGCTACACCTGAAAAGAAGTTCATCTTCCCTTCACCAAGCTAAAACAATCATCCAGGCCAAGACCATAATTAGAGAGCTTCAAAGGATCCCACAGTAAAGCTTTACCTCAGTGACGATGTTGTTCTTCAGCCCCTCTGTGACATTGTAGTCCCATCCATTCTCGCAGTCCACCACAGCAGACTGACTGCTATTGGTATACTGCTTACACTGGGACGGGCCCCCGCTGTCCCCGGGCCGTCGCCCTTTCTCCCAAGGTACTGAGGCGTTCAGCACTTCAGGCGATGGCACGGGGCCCGGCAGGTGGCAGTGGTGGTGAGGGGGGAGGGTGATGAGAGGGTCCGAAGAGAGCAGGAAGGCCAGGAAGAGGTTGGGCAGGATGGAAAGCGCAATCAGCACTCTCTGCTTCTTCCGGCCCAGAGCCAGCACCATCACTTCACCGGTGGGGGGCAGCGAGGGCGGCGCGGGGATCGAGGAGGAGGATGGCGCTGGGGAAGAGGGCACAGGGGAGGAGGGGAGGGATGGAGGGGGAGCTGGGCAAGGAGATGGGGAAACTATCGGCGGGGAGTCCGGGGATGTCATTGCCGCTGGAGTACTGAAGGCAGAGGACCAGGATGGAGGACGGTGAGCAAGCTGGTCCCCGGGCAGAAGAGTAGAGCTTCGGTAAAACTGTGTGAGCAGAAGGTTACTCGTCATTATTACAGATCAAGCACCAATATGGGACACAGATATGACGCTCTGACATGTCAACACCACACAGTCCACTTAGCTGCTTCAGTTTCAAAGCTAAGCCCATCTTAATAGAACAAACGCATCCACTGTTTATAGATAATAGATAGAGATAATGTTATCTGCCAGTGCTGCTGTGATATCGGAAGAGACTTCCTTTCCTGTGTTACAGATCCTCTCAGAGCTCTCTGCATCACGCAGCAGAGTAGCCACCACTTTGATATCATTAATATGTAATATTCACCCAATTTTTCAATATCCTGCCCTAAACATTAGCATCAGCTCAAGAAATCCAGCACTACTCAGGCTCTACCAGGAATTCTTCATCAATTCAATTTCCAACAAAACGAAAGAGATCCTACATTTCCCATGATGCAACTCGTAGCTGCTCTCATCGCACCTCCAACTTTCTGTTTCTGTCTTTGAACACAGGCCCAATTCATGACAACCCCTGAAGGTATCACTGCATGCTAGTTTTGAAGTGATCACAATGTGTCTGAGTGAAACAGCAGCTCTGGTGGACTGCACGCTGCATAAGCTTTGCAAAGTTTTACGATGACAGGTCAGTGAGGCAGTGCACTTACTCCAGCCACTGCATTCGTATTTATGTGACATCGTCAAACAAAACCTAAACGCTCCGTTTAACCTGATACAATCAGAGCTGTGGGTGTGTGTGTGTGTGTGTGTGTGTGCAAACACCTGTACAGGAAAAGAACGAGATTCTTTCAAAACAAAGCCTGATTATCACGAAGCCAAGTATGTCTCAGTGTGGGATTTTTAGACAAAACCACCAATTTTAATAGCATCACATTGAGCTTTAGGGAAGTATAATATATATACTCATTACTATTATAATCCATAGCATAAGAAATGTCAACATAAGCCTCTAATTAGTGTGTAGAAACTGTCAGCTACTGGCTATAACACATTTCACAGGCTTTGTGATGCCAGTCACAGCCTGACATGTTGTTGTTTACCCTGAGCTAAATGGAAAAGCGGTGGGTGTTCTCAGGGACCCCACTAGCAGCCCTGAGTGCTCCCCCTCAGCAGCAGTCTCCTCTGCAGGTGCACATGGTGCCCCTCCGTGGGTCAACGTCATCGTGTTTTCCTCGCACAGGGCCAGGAAGTGTTGCTAAGAAAAAAAGGAATCCCACAGGGTTATATAAGAGCTTTCGCGCGAGGAGGGGAAAGGACACGGGGGGGAGGGGGGTGAACAAAGAGGGAGGGGGCTGGCTGGGCTGTACGCCGGACAGAAGAGCAACGAAGCAACGAGGGAGAGAACAGCAGCGTGATGTAGGGGCGTTAGAGCAGCTGGGCCGGGCGGACTGAGCAGACACCTGCCCCGGCACTCTGGACCAGCACACACAGCCAGTGTTACACACCCCTGTGCGGCCTCAAAACAAAGCGCACACTGTTACTCACCCTTTAAAGCGACGCTAACTGTGAGCCAAAATCCTGCCACCCGTCGTCTCTCTGAAACATCCCAAACATCGCGGGCTTAAGAGAGGAGGACAGCGGATGAGTTTCACCGCGTTCACACCGTCTCCTCCGCTCTGTCTGCCACACAAACAGACATGTCTGTCCCGGAGAAGTACCGCAAGGCTCGGATGAACACAATCGTTTGCCTTTGACACAGGCAAGGACACCGGACTCTCCGTTAGTCCCTAAACACAGCCAACGTCCCTCCGCCGCGTGAGCATATGATGATGCCGCCGGAGGAGGGGTTGATGCTCCGCTTGCTCCTTCACTCCCACCGTCGGTTGCTGTGTAACGGTGTTGTTTAGTCCAAGTTTATCCCTGCCGACATGACACAGAATAATTCAACAATAACGCACAACTGTGCCCGGCATCACCTTAAAGGGGCAGGCGTCGGCAGGAAGTGGAGCGAAGGACAAAGACCGGGTGGAAAACTGCGGAGAGCCGTGTCTGTTTAAAGGGCAGTAGCTCCGCCAGCGGCGAGTCTCACTTCGAGAAGAATCGGCAAACATCGCCAGAGCGACAGCCCCCCTCCCTCCGCCCGCGCCACTCAATCAAAGATCGTGTACAAGGAATGAGGCGATGACTCAGCAACAGATTTAGCCACATTGGAGAAGGATTAGTTTTATTAACAAATGATTTTTTTTAAGCAAAAGCATGAAATTATTAGAATCAGTAGTTGTTTTAAACACTTCTGTTAGGAATTCATTTATTACAGGGTTAATTAATGAATCACTCGGATAAAAGTCTTACCGGGAGGAAACTTGTTGCTCAGTAAAAGTAGCATACAAAATCAGCAGCGGAGTGAGATATCTGTTTATGATTGCTCTCTCTCTGTCTCCTGCAGAATGCCTGCATGGAGCTGCCTGCCGCATGGTGGAGCCATAAATCATAGAGAAGAGGCAGGTGTGAGACACGAGAAAAACGCTGCTTTCAGGTGAAAAAAAAACGAGAGACAGTCCATCATAACTTATTTATGATATAATTTAAATGTGCACTCACTCTAATGGTTGATAGTCCAGAAGAAATCAGTGATCCACCATATTATCTTATCCTATTATCTTATCACAACAGATTTCATTAGTGCATCCACATGTTTCATCATGACTCCTGATAGTTTTAATCTGCAATAGAGGACAAAATATCCATTGGCACACAGAGATAACAGCACTTTGTGCTGTGTCAGCCGGTAATGACTGAAAGGCTACACATGATGGCACCATCACGGTTTGTTCCTCTGGTGATGCAGCAGCAGCAGCAGCCCGCCATTAGTGCAAGAAGTGTGACTTCTTTACATTTACAGTAGCATCAAGTGACATTTACTGAAGTCTGTGGCGATGCTTTAAACAGCAGGGGTTCCGCTTTATTCCAAGTCACTTATTCATGCCATGCATTTGAGCTGCGAGTCCTCATTAGGTTGTGTTTGTTTTAACCAAAAATGGCGACAGCTTCCACTTTCCCTTGAAGTGTTGCATGTGAGCTTTTCAACAGTTAGAGGGCCTCTGTTGGAAGCTGTGAATGATATCAAATAAAAACAAATGGTATAAAGTAGAAAAATTAGCCTTCGCGTCATAAAAGCACCTTCTCTTATTGATTGTCTTAGTGAGACCAGTAAAACAATAGATCTCAGCCCTTAGAGTCTTTCTAAAGCTAAGAAACAGCATCTCTGACTGCAGCGCTTCGCAGCGAGCGGAAGTACTGCAACAAGTGGTGAAACACTCATCCTGGCCATATTTGGACTACAGATCATACTGCTTTGTGTGTGCGTGCGTGTTGTTGATCTCTGGAGACAAAAGTCCAGCCAAGCCATCCAGAAAGCACACACACACCTTTGATCAGCAGCAGCTTTGAGATTGGAGCTACTTCAGTGGGGCTGTGCGGTTCGTATGGTCTGCAGCTGTTGAGTAACGCGATAGGGATTAGGTGAAATACGGTCTTTCTTCACTCTGTGGAGATGTTGCAGTCCTGGGACCACAGATTGCCCCACACAACGCTGTGGGACATTTCAACAGACATGGTCACACAAGAAATCTTCATATGCCTCTGAGGACGCAGCAGGCTTCATGAAGCCCCCATCACACTTTCACTGTCCTTTCTGATTAAAATCCAAATACATGAAGATAGTTCTACACATCTCCCCCCCGCCCCCTCCCCCCCCCTCCCAGGGGGCATATATTTACACAACTGCTCTTTTGAAATCGTTTTAGTGGGAAACAAGCAAAATCAGGGTACCAAAGTTGGGTTACTTGTATAATCTGTGTCCACGAGATACGATCTTAAAATGATGCCGATATAATTTTTCTGCTGCCCTTATGTGTCTAATAAAGCCTTCAAGTGCTGAACTGAGGTCAGCCTCTACGAGGAGGTTATTGACACATGTCCTATTGTGTAAAAATCTTTTCCCATACCACTTCATTCGGTCCCACTTATCAGTCGTGTTTTGCAAGTTTTGAATATGTGTAAAACATAAAAATACATCTGAATTTCTTCAGGGGGAAAAAGCAAATGGTTTGTTTTTACTATTGAAATGTTATACAGGACCATGAAAAAAATTAATACATTTTTTTAAGGGTCTGGCTCGTCACCCCACCCCCTCCTCCTCCTCCTCTCTGGCTCCTATCTCTGTGTCCCTTCACTACCATCACAGCCACAGGAAGGCCCTGGCAGCCCAAAACACTGATACTATCTCTGCGCTCCTCATCTCCGTCCTCCGCTGTGTCGAAATCTTTGCCCATCCCACAAAGGGAAACCGCTGGTGCACAACGGTCCATGGCAATGACGTCCGTTTCTGTGGGTAGACAACTTATGGTAAATAATGTGACAGGCGTACGCCGTGTCCCCGGGTGAAGGATGCCCCGGAGGACCAATGAGACGCATCATTTACACAACTCGGTGTTAGATAAGGCAGAAGAGGGTGAGGAGTGGCTCTGCAACTATTGCACAGAGTATCTGAGGAACCCCTCAACCTACAACCCGTGTGTGTGTGTGTGTTCAGATAACATGACACATAGAGGACAATGACTTCATATAGGCACAAGCAATCATTTATTTATTTAAAAAAAAACATTTGGCAGCACTGCAACTTTTCACTTTAACAGTGTATTACTCGCTACACATTTGAAAACATTTCAAGTAGTCACACATGTATTTAGTCACAGCTATTCTATTTACTGGTGATTGATGCTGTATTTTAGAAGAGAGAGGCTCTTTTCTCTGTTTCATCGAATCCTCTTCAAACCACAGGTTGTTGTGCAACTCCGTTGGGCAACAACACTTACAATCAGCTCTGACGAAGACGGTAAAAGTCAGGTAGATGATTAGGCAATGTTTATTAAATCAAATCATATCCTTCCGGTCCAACGCACATAGCGGGACTCTTCCCCCCCCCGTTGTTTAAAGGGGTCCACGAGTTATACCCATATGTGAACAGGAACCACCATTTCCAATCTGGAGATAAACAAATGACCAGGTTGTGTCCTTCAGCGCACTGTTTTACCTTTTATTATATCTACACCTGCATTTTAGTTTAAACTCAAGTCCTCCATCACATGACTAAAATTCGCTATTGACTCTGTCTCTTTTTTTTTCTTTTTTTGCTGTGTGCCTCAAGTTCCTGCATTAGAAAATAAATAGCCTCTACATTCAGACCAAAGAGTAACAGTACCTAAAAACGCTGCTGTGCAGCATCATAGCTACTGAGGCTATTTACTAGCCAAACTTTTATTATTCCAATTGATTTCATTTTTCTACTGATCTAATTTCCAACAAAACATGCTGTTTTCCTACACTAAACTACACTCACTGACTTTGATTGTCCAATCACAGGAGGTGTATCAGTAGCCAGTGTATCTACATGTTCTATATTCAATAAAAATGGAGGATGGTATAATATTATTTCTGTGAAGGTTCTCAGTCATCCAGGTCATCGTAGTCAAAGGAGCTTGGAAAGAAAAGCGTCTGGACTTCTTTAAGTTGCTTGAAGACGTTTCACCTCTCATCCGAGAGGTGAAACTGAAGAAGCTTCTCGGATGAGAGGTGAAACGTCTTCAAGCAACTTAAAGAAGTCCAGACGCTTTTCTTTCCAAGCTCCTTTGACTATAATATTATTGTTGTTATTATTATCATTATTAGCCTTTACAACCCCATAAACTCTCATTTTAAAGCAAAGGTTTGGTAAGGTTTAGCTAACTAACGCTTAGCTTAGCTACCAAAAGTACAACAGGATGCACTTTAACAGTAGCATCAGGTTAGCAGGTTAGCATTAGTTACATACAGATCATAAAGCCCACCTCCTGCAGCAGTCATTATAATTCACTTCAGTTCATTTTATTTATATATCACAAAACGAGTTGTCTGAAGGCGTTAGTCTACTTCAGCAGATAATCTTGGGTGCTTGTCATGAGAAGCTACATTTAGTGCTCCTTTTGTGTGACCCTGAATGTGTCAGAGTGTATCAAAGCTCTCAGCAGATTGGAAGTGTTCATTTTGCCATTTTGAATCTTTTACGCTCAACATGTGAGGTGCAGAAATGTAAAGTTTGGGGGTAAGAGAACAATTAAAAATGTGGACATCAGTGTACTAAATAGTAGCTACAACACTGCCAGTAAGCTATGGTTTCCTTTACAATATAAAACTACAGTTAACCACTTTTATACCCAGCATTACCTCCTCTAAGTGACTTTGTCATGATCACAAATGTTTGTTGGTGAAAATGCTCGAACAGGTGCTTCACTGTGACTCTCGCAGGCCTTACTGAGGCACACTGTGAAGCCTGTAATCAGACGTTAACATCAGGTACAAACGAGGCTTCGGGCTGTGCTCAGATGCTGGACTGCCCGGCTGCTCCCTCCTCGGCTGCCTGCAGGTGCCGCTGTGACAGGATGTGTTTCAGAGTGTCCAGCTCCTGTGTCAGCTGTGCTATCCTCATCTGCAGCTTCTGGTTTTCCTCCTGCAGCTGGCCGGCCCTCTGCTGGGTCATCAGGATCCTCCTGCGGGCTTTGTCCCTGCTCTTCCTCACCGCGATGTTGTTTCTCTCACGCCTCAGGCGGTACTCTGCGCTATCCTTGCTGATGCTCCTCTTGGTCACCGGGGCCCGCAGAGTGGGCAGGAGGAAGGGGGAGAAGTCCTGGAGTGAGCAGCACACATGCGTTAAAGCCGTGGGAGAGTGGGGTGGGTGAGTGTGGTTTGTATGAAACACTTCGTGACCTGCTGTTAAATGCTTCTCTCACCTGCTGAGTACTGGCGTGGCTCTGGTGGTGGTTTGTGCTCACCGGGCTGGCGGCGCTGCCAAGGCAGGACGGCGGGTACGGCAGGTACGATAGTCCCATCATCTGCTCGGCCCCTCTGTCATCGCCACCCCCCCTTATCATCCCCTGAGACTGGCCGTACGAGATCATGTCCATCTGCGTCATCTGATTGGTGGAAGCAGCCGAGTTGGAAGCAACAGAATTGAGGGTCTGGCTGTGCACCTGACCTGGGAAGGAGCTCACCCACTCCTGGATGACCGAGGACACCCTGGAATCAGACATCTGTAGAAGAAGACAGAGGAAGATTCGGTTTACTTCCAACACTCATTTAATACTTTAAGCATTAAAAAATACATATACTGCTTGAATGTTGCTGTCAATTAACTACAATATATAAAACAAACTTTCAGCAACACAAAACATTGACTTGCTTAATTACGCGGTCACACATTCTGTCCTGATGCTACACGTTGAACATGCTCGTTCGTTCAACCTTACACTGCCTGCTTGCTTTTTTTTGAGTGATGTAAGACGGATAAAGAAGTTATTTAGGTGTGGCATCTTCAGAAAGAAGATTTCAGTGTTTCTTCCACCGCTGATGGTAAATGGGGATGTTTCTGCCACAGTACACACGTTCTTCTATTTTAAAGGTTACTACACTCAGATACACCCTAACACAAAATCAAACAGCATCATAATAAATTAAACTACAAATAAACCGTGGAAACACTCTGACAGCACTGCTGTGAGCCTTAGTTTGTAAGCTGCTATTGCCATCTTCTCTTTACCCTCCCTCTTCTCTTTTAAACGTACAGTCTTTGCATCATAGACTACAAACTATATTGAAAGAGTAAATTATTTCATGCCACTGTCGAGCTCTTCTTCCTCATGATTTCAAAGAAACGTCGAATCTCTTGCGCGCTTCGTCTTCCCTGACGCTTCGGTAAGGTTGCATTTCTCACCGATTTGCTCAAATTTCTCCACAAATTCACAAAGTTACAGTTTCACTTACCATGACCGATTGCTCCACAAACTCTCAGGATACTCTTTAGGTCCTCCTCAGGCTGTGTGGCTGACAGTGCTCTGAAAGACAGGAGATAGACAGGTGGCCCTCAATTATCACAATCACTTCCCCTCTCTCTCTCTCTCTCTCTCTCTCCCTGCCTCTCTCTCTCTCTCTCCCCCTCTGTCACACACACACACACACACACACACACACACACACACACACACACACACACACACACACTTAAATTAACAAAAAGAAACAAAGAAGTGTTCCCATTTCTTTTACATTTACACCATCTCCTCTGTACAGATACTTAAGTGATCCCATAAGGTTAAATTATTGTGTTACAGCAGCTGGATAAAGAATAAAATACTAGTGCAAAGATTTCACACATATATACACATACATAGTACATAGTATGACTGTGATTGTGCAAGAGAGTAGTGCAAATTGGATTAAGAAATAATGTAAACACTCTAAATCTAAGAAACAGCTGAATGAAGCTGTAATGCAGAAGTTTGTGTGTGGATTCTTGTGCCGGACAGGTGAGTTCATCCGTCACAGAAACAAGAGTTATTGCAGAGTTTTATGGAGAACAGCAGGAATAATTTTCTGAAGCCTTCTTCACAGCAATAGACAAGCTTCTCTGAAGTAACTTCATCAAAACCATCAACATTTAAGGCTTTGAGGCTGGTGTTGTTTAACTCCTTCTTATAAGCCTGTTTTTGTTTTAAAGTGCTTTATAAATAAAGGCGATGATGATGATGATGATGATGAAGCCTTGATGCAGTTGCAGATCATATCTGATGGGTTTCCATCAGGAATTCTAGGTCACCATAACACGGACACAGCACACTGGACCTCAGCACAATGTCAAACCACTGGTCACAACACAATGAGAGCACAGAGAGTGGAACGTCACTGGGATTAAAGAAAATGTGTGGCACTTGTTTGAATAGATTCTAAATTGTTTATAAAGACGATGAGCCTTCTTTACACCTTAAAGTTACTCATGGTGGTTCTCAGGGTCCTGTGCTGGGCCCGGTGCTTTTCATGGTATACATACAACCCTTAGCCACTCCAACACTGCATACTAGGGATGGGTACCGGTGGCCGGTGCCATGATGGCACCGGTTCTGACATAAACGGTAGTAACCAGACCGAAAAGCAGCGCACATTTCGGTGCTTTATTTCGGTGCTTTTTTTTTCCTGAGCTGTGATACACTTCTAGCCAATCATTTTACGTTTCCCAGGATAGTAGGCGGGGCCAGGTTAGAGCAGAGCTACAGATTAAAAATGTCCAAGGCGAAGCGGTCAAAAGTCTGGTTGTACTTCACAGCAAAATATGCAAACTCAGCAGCAACAAGTGCTTTAAGCTGATACTGTGATACTGTCAAAGGAGGTAACACCTCGAATCCGATGAAACACCTGGCGACGCATAGCGTTTTTTTTAAAAGCCGAGAAATGTGCCGTATTTGATAGCTTGCTGCGAGACCTCACACTGTGCACGTTGGGTGGGTTGCCAATTATCGGACCCGGAGCAACATCCCCCAAAAACCCGAAGAATAGAGTCCTGGCCCCTAGCCCTGCCAGTGTAGCAGAAATGATGAGGATATTGATGCAGCAGCAGCCGTTCTTCTCTGCGTGAGTCGCTTAATGTTGTTCGAGTGTAATTTACGTTGAGTAGGCTAACCACGTTATTACATTAATGCATGTAAGGTGAACTAGCAAACATCATCATAGCTACATGCGGCTGTCTTCTTGTTTGATGGCAGATACTCCCTTCACCCTGGCCAAAAAGGCTAAAATGACCAAAGAAAAAGTGGGAAACAGTTAAACATGAGAGGTTTTTGGACAAAGTTTGTGTTTTTTTCCCATTGTTTAAGCACTGCTTCCAGCCAAGAGTCATACCATATATGCCCCATAGCTGCAGAAAAGGCTAACATTGTTATCTTTTTACAAAAAAACAAAACAAAAAACAGCTGAACATGAGAGGTTTTTGGACAAAGTTTGTGTTCTCCATTCTTTAAGCACCGGTTCGAGCACCGTTTAAGCACCGGCACCGTTTCAAAAGTACCGATTTGGCACCGGTATCGGATAAAACCTAAACGATACCCATCCCTACTGCATACAGATGACACCCAGTTATATTTATCTCCACGGCCGGAGAGAAACCCAAATCACTAACATCCAGTTAAAACCATGAAATCCTGGATGACTGCTGGATTGCTTTTATTCCATATTATGTTGTTCTAATGGCTCTCTGAAAAGCCTTCAGCGGATCTGAAATGCCACAGGGAGAGTATTAACTGGGACTAGAGCGATAGATCATACTGGTCCCCTAGCTTTATTCAGTTCTGTGAAAATCCTCACATATGCTCGTAAATAACCAATCTCCATCATATCACGATTACCTAATCATATCCTATTTTCAGTCAGAGCATTTTATTTGAACTTAGCGGGCTTCCTTGTGATGCCATTTTGGAATCAGCTCTCGTGTGGGGTTGAGGAGACAGACACTTTCTCCACTTTTAAGATTTGATTCAATTTTCTGATTGTGATCAAACTTGTGATTGGGCTGAATCAGAGAACCCTGAACTATTGCTTGGTTATGCTTCCCCCAAGGATGCTCTGCAGACTCACAGGGCACAGCAAATCTAACAAGTTCAAATTTCAGCAGCTGTTTATGTACAGACACCAAACTTTGCACCTTTACCCGATCTCCTCAAAACAAATACAATCATGTGTGCTTTAAAAATGATTACATCAATTTGCCACTGCTGACGGGCCCTGTTGAACACCCAGGCCCGTTCAGTATGTAAAACACTACACGATGGATAGATGTAATATAGAAGTGATTTAAGCTACTGGTGTCCCATTCTTTTGCCTCACTCAGTAGTAACATCTGTAACCGTTTTAGAGCTATCACTGCTGTCCCGCTGCGGCTTCCGTAGGGTACAGTGGCGTTAAAATGGCTGCTCCTGTTGACAACGTGAGTGAAATTGAGTTACCTCCTTGTTATATATTAAGCCGTTATATCGTGTTTACATACAGAACATTATACTTTAGTATGTACAAATATACGAAAACGCTTCTCGGTGCTTTAAAGAGGACCACAGCGGTTTGTTAGCTCGTCAGGCTAGCCCGTCAGGCTAGCCTGACGAGCTAACAAACCTTTATGTCGAACAGCTGGTATTTCAGTACGGACACTGTTTACAAATTCGGATACTGTATCTCTTACATGTAATTTAACTGCTTTCTAGGATTTGATTGAAAGCGATTTGCCCAAAGCTGTAGAGCTGCTGAATAATCTCACTGAACAGGTAAGAACTTAAAAACAAAAAGAATAATCCCGTAATGTTTAGTTTAACTCAGAAATAATGTGTTTGTGGCCGTAATAAAGAGATAAATCTAAGTTTTGTTTTTAGGTGGCCTCGGTGACGGGTCTTGTCCGTGAGCTGCTGACTAAAGTCAAAGATGGGGCATTGGAAACGTCGAAGGTGCGTAACGACTATTTGAAATGCTAGTTCTCCTCAGGTCCAGTCTTTACGGTAATCTGACCAAAGTGCAGTTTGGTTTGAAAGGAGCAGGCAAGACTGATGCATCCTCTTTAATGAGGCTGTGTTAAATAAAAGTATTGACACACTTCCTGCAGGATTTCTCATTTCTCTAGATCAGGGAAAGAAGTGCAGTCTGTAGGCCTTTCTGACCATCTGTCCGCCTTCTCCTCCTGCAGGGTTTGTCTTTTTTGGACCTTCGGTACCACCTGCTGCTCTTCTATCTCCAGGACCTCACTCACCTGATCAGCATCAAGACGGAAGGAGGCAAAATAAAAGACAGTGATGCCTTAGACCGAGTGGTCACAATCAGAACGGTAAGAGGCTGTAAAAGTGACGCTGTTCGATTTCTCTGCAGTCAACGTGTTATTTTAATCTTGATTTGTTGTTTATTTGAAGATCCTGGAGAAGATGCGACCTCTAGACCACAAACTGAAGTATCAGATTGATAAACTCGTGCGCACGGCTGTTACCGGCAGTTTAGGTAAGACCGAAGTGATCAGATTTTCAGAACTGTGCAGTCTAAGAAAGCTTTGACTGAAAGGATGCGTATCAGATTCAATGCACAGCAAGATTTGCATTTATCCACTTATGGTAGGCGTAACCGTGTCTGATGCTTTTGTTGATTTCAGCTGAAAATGACCCACTGCAGCTGCGTCCCAATCCAGAGAATCTCGTCAGCAAAGTAAGACCAGAGTAACACGACGGCTCCGGTTCCTTCTTTTCCAGTCACATTATCAAACTGTAAACACATGCATCCAAACATCAGCTTCCTGTATTAGTAGGAAAGATAAATGCTTGTTTGTTTTTTTGCAGCTCAGTGAATCTGAGTCTGAAGACGAAACAGAGAACGAGGCAGCTTCAGAAAAGAAAGCAGCCCACTCTAGTGGCAAGAAATATATACCACCAAAGATTGCCCCAGTGCATTATGGTAATGTTACCGGTCTGCTTTATAAAGTACTTCAATACTGCTTTGGGGTTTTTTGTTAGGTTCTTTTTTGTTGTTGTTGGGGTTTTTTGGGTGGGGGGTGGGATTGTTATAGCAAGCTTATAAAAAAATTTTTCTTTCTCCTGCTTGTTTGTTAACCAAAAAATAAACCCGTTACATCCAGATGGTGACATGACAGAGGCAGACAAGAAGAAGGCCAAGCTGGAGCGTCATCGACAAGCAGCACTCCGGAGTTCTGTGATCCAGGAGCTGAGGCAGCAGTACAGCGACGCCCCAGAGGAGATCAGAGACAAACGGGACTTCCAGAGCGAGCGGGAGAGCCGCGAGGAGCTCCACAGGTTCCTGCTCATTTACTTTACACACAGATGGGTGTTAGGTGGTCATAATGTCTGCTACTTGATTTAGATGGGAAGTGTTGTGAGATAAACTTCTAATTGAATTCAGTTTTATTTATACAGCAGAATATCCCACCAGTCACTTCAGGGTACTTCATATTGTGATTTAAAGACCCTACAATAATCCAGAAAAAAACCCGGTAGTCAGAGAAGGCCTTGTGAACAAGCATTTGGCAACAGTGGGAAGGAAAAAATCCCTTAAAAAGGAAGAACTCTCCAGAAGAACCAGGCTCAGAGTGAAGGGAGAAAGACAAGTCAAAATACATTAGAGATTAATAACAACTAATAATTAAATGCATAGAGGTGGATAATCACATAAAATCTAGACTGGGAGCTGGTTTCACAGAAGAGGAGCCTGAAAGCTGAATGCTCTGCTTCCCATTATACTTTTAAATGTCCTGGGAAGTGCAAGTAAACCAGCAGTCTCAGAGTAAAGAGCTCTACTGGGGTGATACGGTGCTGAGGGGTCTTTCAGCAAGACCTTGCAGCATCATCTTTCTTTTTTCTTTGCTTGGTGGTTTGTGTAAATGGTATGTGTTTACCTCAACACAGGAAGAACTACGAGGAGTCGATGATGGTGCGTCTCAATGTGCCGAAGCATCAGAGGAACACCAAGAAGAGGGGCATGATGGCCATGTCCAACCAGCTGAGCAGTATAACACACTTTGGTGACATCACAGCTCTGACCGGTGGTGAGGCGATGCAGGTGTGTTTGCGTTATTGTATTTTGATTTTGAGCTTCTGCCTTGTTTATTGGTTAATCTCTAAACCGAACTGAGACTTCATCATTTATACTGACTGGGATTAAACCTGAGCTGCTACCAGCACACAATCGGACAGAAGGCTCCAGTTGGATATTTTCAAGAGGTTTGGAATGTTTACCTTAAAATGCTGAGTGCTGTGGTGACTCAGTTGTCTGGTGCAGTACTGCTGGCAACAGCTACACTTCGTGCCTACATAGGTTTGGCATGCTGTGGCTCTGTTCTGTTTCCTGTCTTAACTGTCTGCTGTCATAAAAAGCACTAATAAGTCAGAGTAATGGCCGCTCAGCCTCTTGCCGATAGTCTTCTCTCCTGCCTGCAGATGTGGAAAAACCCCTGTGTGTATTTAGGAAGTCTTGGAAAATCGATGTGCTATGTTTAGATTTTGTCCTGGGCACCATGAGTAGCTACAAAGTGTTGCTAACAGGCCCATCTTTGTACAGTATGAATGGTAGCTTTGTGGCTCAGTTTTATTTAGATTACAGTCTTAATGTGGTTTTGATGCATTTTCTGTGTACGTGCAGGATGGGGATAACCCACGACCCAAGAAAAAGAAGAAAATCATGAAGAAGAAAACCAAAAGAAAAGGTAAGGACTTTGAAATACCACGAGACCAAATTAACCTGTGAACTAGTATTATTAAAAATTTCTCTTTATTCAAATAAAATGCAGCAGTCCTTTTTTTTCTCCTCAGCTTTCAAGAAACGCAACTAGACCTGAGGACAGCATGTCAGAGGATGTTACCAGCAGCTAATTGTTATAAAGTCTCTGTAAACATTGTAATAAAGAAACCATTCCTCATGACCTGTATCCTACAGTGAATGCATTGTAAGACCTTTTTTCCTCATGTCAGCAGTAGAGGGCAGTCATGTTGCCCACTCAAAATAAACTGGCCCTTGTAATGTTAATTGGAACAAAAATATGACGTTATTCTTGTGCCACTATTCTGAGCGCACGTAAAAAAAAAAAAAAATTGCAGTTGCGACTGTTGCATTTTGAGGAGAAATTTATTTTGAGCGAAGAAAAGCTAAATTTGAGTGAACAAACTTCATTGCTGCGTGCAAAAAATGTATTTCAGTGTTTGCTATTATCCCCACACACACACACACGCAGCCCCTCTCGCTCAGTTTTTGCATTTGCGCTCGCTCCAATGTGTTGCTTGCGCTCTCAACATTTCTGCCCGTGCGCGCTCAACCCTTTCTGTACACAGTTATATTTGTGCCACAAAACCAGTCAATCACAGACTTGGATGCAAAAAAAAACGTGTTTGGCTGTTTTGGTCTCCAATCAGCTCGACGTGACGAAATGCAATATCCCAGAATCCATTTCGTCCAAAACTCAAACGAGGCAGTGGCGCAGGAGCACAGAGTGGCAGAGTTTGAAATATTACTCTTTCTGGGTCACAAAATAAACTTTTAAGATATTTTCATGCGAGAATGGTGCTGTGTAAACTTTAAATATCTGCTCGATTCATCAAGACATCACATATTTGCACAAGTGCTCTAAACGTTTTCAAAATAAATTTCTCCTCAAAATGCAATACTTGCAACTGCAAATTTTTTTTATTATTTTTTTTAACGTGCGCTCAGAATAGTGGCACAAAAATAACGCCATACAAAAACAGTGGAACTTTTGTAGTAAACCCCTACTGAGGGACCTGTGATGACATGGGGGAAGTAGTATGCAGTCAACTTGGGTCTAACAGAAAGCCCAGTCAGCCTGGACAAAGCTGCACAACTGCTGGACATTATATATACACAGTATATTATACACCCAAGTAACGTCACGCCTCATAACCTCAAGAGCTGTTGGTATTTTAATGACTGACTAGAATGAAATGATTCATTCTGAAAATAAAGCCACACCTCCCATTACTTCCTGGAAGTACCACCTAAATGATGCATGCTGAATACTGTTAATTACATTTAAATACCTTGAATTGGTGTAAAATTCAAATAAACGCACACATGCACACTTACTTTTTACACAATTTTTTTATTTTTTTTTTCTAATTACAGACTCATGGGTTAAAAATAAAAATAAAAAAGAAGCAAAACATTTGTTCAAACCCCCTTCCCCTTTTCAAAAAGAAAAAAAAAAAAAAAGTCTCCACACAAACCCCACCCCTGACTTCCCCCATTCTAAAATAACAACTCCAGCCCACTCCTTTCATTTAATTAATAATCGATGCTGTTAGCTCGTCGGCCTTCCTCAGACAAGCCGTGACTGCACTGCGCGTAGTCAGAGAAAGGGGGCGCCCCAAAAAACACCCTCGTCTCTGGTCCTGCCTTCCTCGCTCTCAAGCAAACCTGCCTGCCACTCAGCTATGTTGGCTTCAGCTCTCTGTATATAAATCATGTGTTGGGTTGGCTGCCTGTTAAGTGCCATCTGTACTGCCGTGTGCTGCGGTGCATGTTGAACAGGTGTGTGTGTGTGTGTGTGTGTGTGTGTGTGTGTGTGTGAGAGACATTTGAAGTGTGAAAAGGACTAAAAGCGTCATCAGCGTTTGCTGTTGTAGTAAATGCCCCCCGCGGCGGGCCTGTGGTCGCCCTGTCCCCCTCCCCCGCCCCCCCACACTGACAGGATGGGGTGAGTGTGCATAGCGGGAGCAGAGAGAGAGAGAGATGCTGCAGAGACAGTGGGAGGGGCCGGCGCCACCTGGGGAGGGGTTGTCAGCCTCCACTGGTCCTGAAACCTGAAACGACAAGAAGTGGTCTAATATACAGAGAGAGGAGGGGGGAGGGGACAAGGTGCACAAAGGGAAGGAGGGGAAGAACAAAGGGGCGGGAGGGGGAGGGATTGCACGAAAATAAAGAGTAAAAACAGTAGATGCCTGTCAAAAGAATTTACAAAAAACAACAAAAAAAAGGAAAGAGAAAAAAAAAAAAGAAAGAGCTGTAGCCATGCCTGAGTTGAAGGTGACAAGGATGGACGAGCGGCAAGGATGTGGCAGCACAACCAATAACCCCCCACAAAAAAAACACCCCAAAACAAAAAGAAATACAACTCCACTGAACACTGAAGGTCCATCACTGTCCACAGATCAAGCTGACAGCACACAACATAATCCATGTTGTGATGAAAGGAAGAGAGGTTGGAGGGAAGGAAACGTTAGAAAAAAATAAAATAAATCAAGGGTGGGGGGAGGAGGGTTAAGAGGGGGCAGAGAATGGGAGACACACAAGGGGTCGGAGAGGGTGCGAGCAGGTAATGACAAACTCCAAACCACAAACGTAACACAAATATTTGATAGCTAAAGTAAGTTTCACATATCTATGTTACATTAAAAAAAAAGAAAAAAAAGAGAACAATGTGTATTCTTGTGTATGTTTTTTTTTTTCTCTCTTCCCCCCCCTGCTGTGGAGGCGGTGGTGAGTGGGTGGGCTGTGTTGATGATGGTGTGAAAGCAGGAGGTCACAGCCAGACCAAAGGAGACACATCTGCAGCCTGAGATTGAGATACCTCATCCCCACCTTTCCTCCCTCTTCCAAAAACAAAAAACAAAACAAACAAACACTGCCATAGTAATCCTCCCCTCCCTCCCCCAAGAGGCCAATGTATACCTTACCAGGGGTGACCGCATCAACCTCTGCACAAGCACGCTCACACACAATCTCACACTGCGGCCAGCCAGTCTCTCTGTCCAGGAGAAGTGTGTTTTTGTTTTTTTTGTTTTTTTTCCTTTTTTGTCTTTTTTTCTCTCTTCTGGGGTTCTCTTCTTTTATTGTTGGGGAAAGGGAAAGGACTTTTTCATTGTGTGTGTTTGTATTTTTTTAATATGGGAACAGAAATAGGGGGAGAGGTTTGATAGTAAGGAAGTATTTGGGATGGGGGGGGAGGGTGTTTAGTAAGGGGAATACCACGATGTTGTTCGCCCTCGGCCCCTGGAAAAGAGAGAGAAAAAGAGGGTGAGTTTTTTCTGTTTGGCTTAAGAAGACGGACACCAATTTCCTGGTGCGATGTAGTAAATAAATATGTGCATGTGTGCGACTGTGGGCAGAGGAAGGGTCTGAATTTCAGTCCTGGAAGTAAAGTGAACGGGGAATGAATATATTGACCTACGTCAAAAATAAAAGAAAATAAAGAAAAACAGTGTGTTTAGGACAGTGTTCACAAATCACTAAATAGACATCTTTAAAAAAAAAAAAAAAAAAATGTGCCTTTGATCTTAGAAACAAATCAGTGTGGAAGAATAGTGGTGAAAGAAGCTGAAAGCAGCTTTGTCAAGAGAGGAAAAGTGTTTAATTTCCAGATAAAATGATTAGTGTGTGGGTGTGAGGGGACAGCAAAGGCACTCTCTCGCCCTCTTTCTCTCTCTCTGTGTGTCTCTCTGTACGAGAGCCGCCTCTGGGGTCACTGTGGGGAAAGACCTTGAGGACAAACAGCACCACACATATACCCCCAGCAACACAGTGCACACAAACATTCACAGTTAAAAAGCGACATAAACTGCACTATTATTCTGCACGCATCACCACCCGATACACAGCCAGGCGGCAGTGGCAGTGACACACACACACACACACTCGCGCACGCACACACACACACACACACACACACTCAGCAGCACAAACACAAAGAGGTCACACTGGGACTCAAAAGTCCAGCGGTTGATGGGCTAAATGCTGAAGTCAGGCTGCAGTAATGAACCTTCGTTTCTGGGAGTGAACGCTGGAAGGCTGAAACTGAGCTGGAAGGTGTGTGCCATGTCTGAGGAGGAGGTGGTTAAGGAGGAGGAGAGGGGGAGGTGGGGGGTCATGTACATGCAAGGACATCCACAACAAAAGGCACAAACAACAGGTTCTTCCACATCATCTACTCAGTACGTGCGTCTTCTGGCTCACATCAAGATCTTGGCTTTTCACCACAGCAGCTTGGGAAGATGAGGATGATGTTAATGGAGGCAATATCAGAGAAAAGACTTTGTGCAGCCAGAGGTCAATTAAGTGCACGTTAGCATGATTGATCATCTTTGTGCTCTGGCTTTCTGTCGGGGTTTCAGGTGCAGATTAGGAACAGAACACAAAGCGGGGCTTTGATAAAATCTCTGCTTCTTCTAAAACAAAGCCAATCGAAACACGCGTGACTTACAGACGTCACACGGGCTGTGAAATCTTCCCAAGCTTACAACAGGTCAATGCAAAGACTTTTAGCTACGCGTTTGTTCACCATGGACCTTTCCCACAGCAATACAAGGCACCAGTGAAACTTGGTAGGATGACTATGAACTGCAGGCTAGTGATGAATTCACAATGTAGCAAACGCACAGCTCTTCAGCTCGCCTCTGCTATCGAGGCCAGTTCAGCTGCTCTGTGGCTGATTGTTACACGTGAACCAAGGCTGTAAGATAATAAGATGATACACTGTAGTATTACCAGTAATACCCAAGAGGGGGGTTTCTATCACTCTGAGTCTATTAATTACATCAAATCACAGATGGAAACCACAGAAATATTTATACATAGTTAATGTGAGTCAAAATGAGCAGCATATTTAAAACCTCAGATAACGTGACTGGAACGACTGGAGGCCCAAGCTCACTTAAAGCTTTTAAAGTCAAATAACGTTTACAGGCTCCTTTCACTTTTTTCAGCTTGCAAACACTTCATTATGAGTGCTTTCAACTTCAGGAGACTTCATCTAACATACAATCCTCTCAGTTTCTGCCCAAGTCTTTGTGTGCCTTGTCGTGCAACGCAGGCCAAATCCCAGTGAGTAAACTATCAGGGTTAGGGTTTCTTGGTATGTGTGGGAGTGGCTCGAGTGAGTACACAGACTGATTAGAGAGATTCTGACCTTGAGGTTCAGACACTTTCTCACACACAGGAACAAATCGAGATGGAATCCTTTCCTGCGGTTATTTAAAAGCAGCCTTGCTGAAATGGGGAATCATTTCACAAATATCCCAGTTAAGTCCAAGGGCAAAAATGAAACAATAGAAAAATCACATGATAAAATAGGCTAAATAGGGCCTGTCAGAAGAACTTGGCAAATGGATTCATTGTTACAGCAGCTTTCTACTGGAACATGTTGTTTGTTAAACATCTAGTATTAAGAAAGAGCCTAGGCCCTCAAGGTTCCAGATGATTTGCAGAGGCAATCAAATCAGAATCTCTCAGTCTTAAATCTGAGTGGATGTGAAGAAGTTGGCATGCTGATCAGCGCGTTTGGCACCACACCTCCTTTCTCAGTCTCAACAGAAAAGAAAAAAAAATACAAGATGGCTCCAGACTGAGCTCTACTCTACTCCGAGAAGCTTCTTCAGTTCAGTTCAGAACTGAAGAAGCTTCTTGGATGAGAGGTGAAATGTCTTCAAGCAACTCAAAGAAGTCCAGACGCTTCTCTTTCCAAGCTCCTTAGACAACACTCAGAATGAACTCATTACTTTTGCAACACTAGATCTTAAAGACTTTCGCCCCAGGTGGAAAATGGTAACTACAAAATGCTGCAAACTTGCACTGTGACCAAGTCTGCAGAGACTACCTCCATGTGTAGCACAAGATGCACAACAACCCACTGACAGGACCCCAAAGCAGAACTCTGAAGTGGAGCTCATCAAAATCATGATGTTGTGTGCAACTGTGAAAATACTGCATGTAGAGAGCCACCAGAATCCCAGTGCACAACACACTGATCAACACCAGGCTTTTTCTCTCATTCTTTACAGAGCCACATAACAGTAAACTGACTTTGCTGGATTTTCCAGACAACACAATCATCAGTGTGTTCACTACACCACTGCTGATAAATGCTGTGTTTAAGTAAACCAGTGCTACAGGTGAGCGAATCAACCATCACAAAGCCCAAACATCAATTATTAAAAATGGTTTGCATGCTGCTGCACAATTAGTGGCCCAAAGAAGTTAAAAACCTCACCAGTGCAAGTAATGCAGCTTTGCACCAGTAACTTTCCACTACAGTCAAGTTTGCAGAAACTTCATTGGCAGCGGCCCAAACAGATCCAATTTATGCAGAGTGCATGTGCAGCCTGGGAGGAAGAAGGTGGTGTGCAGCGAGTCCGTAAGCCTGTCTTGAAATGGTCGTAATGTGATGCAGCATGCAATGAATCCCACAACCAGTTAGCCCTGCTACATGTTGTGTTTTTGCCTTTATTATTACAGAATACATCAATGTGTGACCGTCATTCATTTATTCTATGAATGTAACCAAATAAAATAAAGAGGAAAGGGGGGGGGGGGGGTATAGCAACTGATATACAAGTAATAATATCATGATGAGTGTTTCTAATTCTATGCCACAGCTCGCACAGTTTTTACTTCTGTATCAGATAGGGGTGGGCAATCTGATCAAACTTTGTTACTGCATTGCGCGGACTTAATCCCACATGATCGATCACATGACTAGCTGTTCATATGGTTGCCAGGATACACAGCGTATATGTACAATGCAGTTGTCAGCTCTGGTACTGAGAAAAGCTGTAATCGTGAGGGGAAACGATAGTTAATGATGTCATCTTCACTAAATTAGATTTGTACATGATAATCTTTTCAAATTGGCCACCTCTGTGTACAAGGGGCTTTTTGCCCTTTCTGTACTTACCTTCTCTATACTAATCAATTTTAATCTTAAAGACTTAAACACTGGACAAGCACATGCTCAGATTAAGAGGGACGTGACAAGTGTCACCCATCAGCCCTCTGTCCAGTCAATCATTATTTTCTGATTTGCAAACTGAAAATCTGCCCCAAATTAATTAGGCAAGTTGTCTATTTACTTTATTAAAATCCCTGTCCTCTGCCAGACTACCGGTGCCTTCTCTAACGGGGCCTCCTCAGGAACTCTAAATTCCAAACATTACAAGAAGCTGTAATCCATCTTTAACAGTAGTGTCAACTCTGGCTCATCATGACTGTCTGCCTTGCTTTTCCTGTGCTCCCTTTCAGTGCAAACAGTGAGTGGGATGCATGCAGGTGATGTGCTCTCCCCTGGTGTCAGACATGACGATGTCTCTGTGTCAGCTCACCTGAAGGCCCGTCCTCTGCCTCTAGGTGGCGTGTAGCCACTGTAGTAGCGTGCACGCAAGGAGAAATTTCCTCCCCGTGATCGGAACCGAGCCCGTGGAAAGCCACGGTCTGTGGTGCTGATGCCTGGTCTGTTTGTTCTCTTAGCGCCCACCTAAAGAAAAAGGGGACCTTGCATAAACCACAACATCCAAACAGTCTCCTGTGCTTTCACACTGAAAGAAATTTGTTTCCTCTTAATTCGTAGTAAAAACTCAACAACCTTGCCTTTTAGCTTCAATTTTGTGTTTTTGTATTTTTAAAATCAGTGCTTTTAATCATCTGCCACAGCAAGAAAAACAGAGAACCTTCTAGTTTAGACTGGCCAGTCTCAATATTGGGGAAACTCTGACCAGAAAAGAGCCAATAAATTGAAGGTCAGACACTAAAGCCACATTTCTACAAAACAAAAAAAACAACAAACACATTAAAATCTTCTTGTAGACATGCAACCAATCAGGACAATCCTATCCATGACAGGCAGAATGGCCAGTGACTATTATGACCACATCAGCTAAATGTAGTCAACCGTACTCCTGTTACTGCACTGGTGAGGTAGCTGCTAATGTTGCTCCCATTAAGTTCATGCTGCAACTGCGAAGTGTTTTGAGATGGACGATCATCATGTTTCTGTGAGAAAGTCTCAGGTTTAAACTGACACTTCTCAGATCCACACACTGTAAAAAAAACCACTACCACCTCATTCAAGGAGCTGAGATATTTAACCTCAAAAATGTCTCACCTTTATCTGCCTTCCTCTGAAAAGTGACTCATCCAAAGCCATGGCTGTCCTAACAGACTCTTTGTCTGCAAACTCAATATAGGCAAACCTGCAGGGGGGGAAATAAAATCAATCACTTGGCTACAGTAAAACTAATCTATAAACAAAGAAAGCACTACAAAAAAACCCTTTTGTAATTACTAAAGAAAAACATATTTTTCCAAGGATAAAACTGATTTGCAGGTGATTTATATGAAATGAATAAAAGGAATCATAATCAACTTTCCAGCTCTAGAGAAGCTTTTAAAATGTGCTCATACTCATAATTGTACTGTGCTCATAATTGACTGATCCAGCTACCAATATGCAATAATATCATTTCACTGTAGAATTTCTGATCATTACCCCTTGGGATGCCCTGTGTATTTGTCACATAGGATGGTGACTCTGTTTACTGAACCGCAGCCATGAAAGTGAGCTTCGAGCTCTTCTGCTGTAGCACCGTAGTCCACCTGCAGACAGAAAAATATATTAAAAAAAAGTGTTAGCATCAAGACAGCTGCGTCACCAGCGCTGTATTATACATTAAAAACACAACAACAACAAAAATATTAAAGCACAAAAGTAAAAACTAACTCTGAATGTATTTACAATGTGACACAAAACCAGGTCAAAAGTAAAAAGCTGCCTTAAAATTGTCTGAGATACCAGTGAGGCATACGCCCAAAGGATTCCCACAAACCACCAGACTTGGGCTACGTTCACACTGCAGGTCTCAATGCTCAGTTCCGATTTTTTGATCAAATCCGATTTTTTTGTCTGCTTGTTCACACTACAAATAAAATGTGACAGCAAAGGCGCTTTAGTGTGAACGCTCAAAGCGGCCCGCATGTGCAAAAGAAGACTTCACACACAACGCGCTCTGTTTAGACCCAGACCAAAGTTGCAGATTTCTGTCAGAATCTGCAGATTATACAGTACAAATAAAATGTTCATGTTTCTCCAACGTTGTCTTCCCAACAGTTTCACTAACATCTACACTGGATGGCCAGGAAGCATTCACAATGTCTTCTCCAGCACTGATAATTGGCATCTGTTTTATGTCAGTGATGTAAAAGACTGATTTAATGCGACGTGACCATTCAAAAAGCAGTCGCTTTCTAAAACATCAGATATGTATCGGATTCAGGACCACATACGAAAGTGACCCAGATCGGATTTGTGCTGTTCACACGGTCATACCATGATCGGATATGGGTCAAAAAAGTCGGATTTGATGCGCTTTCGCCTGCAGTGTGAATGTAGCCTTATTGTCCGAGATTGGAAACAGAAGGTGTTCCCTAAACCCTGAAGAAGAAGTAGCAGCTCTGTCCCAGAATTCATAGCGCAGCCCAGCTCAGTTTCCAACAATCGCAGCAGCCAGTTAGTTTTAATATTATTCTTATTATTCTTTCTGGGTCACAAAATAAACATTTAACATATGTTCAGGCGAGAATGTAGCTGTGTAAACTTCAAATATCTGCTCGGTTTATCAAGACACCACATATTTTCAAAGGCGCTCCAACGTTTTCGGAGACGTCTGTTACCCACTAGCTCGATAGCTAGCCGGGGGCAAGGCTCACTAGAGCCCGTAAGAACACCGGACACCCGGCAAACAGTTTTCAAACCCACCGCGGTCTTTCGCTACTCGGGTTAAACATGATATATAAGTCACTTAGATAACTTAAAAATGTTATTGTTTGGCTTTTTTTTGTATTTTATTTGTTCCTGAGTAAATCGGTTTGGCTGAGATTAAAGTTATAGTTTTTACACAGCTGAATAAACGTCAAGCAGACAGCTGATTATCAGAAGTGTGAGATGCTGGAGAATAAACTCCGGTGTCCTGTTATATTTTAGATAGCAAGGAGTTTATTAAACTCCACCGAAACAATCTGCAAATTTCATTAAAATTTAATAAACTATCATCTTGTCTTTATTATTAGTTTGCACAGATCTTAAACACTAGCTGTAAGCTAATGATAGTTATATAAGAGCAGATGCATGCTGGTGCAATAAGCTGTACATCCAATGGATGCATGATCTGATTAGTCGACTAATCGCAAAAATAATCGGTGACTAGTCGACTATCAAAATAATAGTTTGTGGCAGCCCTAGTTTAAAGACTCTTCAGAGTATCACGAATGCTTAAATACTTAGTAAGAGTCCAAAGTGATAACACCTTGAATAAAGTTTGTACTGGTTGCAGGATTGATCAAAGGCACAAAGTGATTTCTATGCACAGACTCTAAAAAAAAAAAAAAAAATAGGAAACCCACGGGAGCGTGATTTTAATAGGGCCAGTACTTATGATTCAGTGTCACAACTGGTTTTCCCCCCGTCATATTATTTCCATAATGTTATGTCAGACACGACAACAAGAATCAAGATACAATGTGGCCAAAATAGAATCTGCATGACACAAAGAGTTACTCACATTTCCGACATAAATAGATCTGCCATCTGCCTCCATCTTTTCCTCGATGGACATGATGACAGGGCCAACTGCACAGAGGAGAGAGTACAGAATAAATCTACATAGGAAACAACATTGAAATGAAACACATATTAGGACAAATTACTATTTTTAACTCCAAATGTGAGATGTAGCGCACCTACAATCGAAAAGTCCATGAAAAGATGAGATCAAATGGATGGTATAAAGTAGGGCTCGGCGATATGACCCAAAATTCATATCTCGATATTTTTTTTAGCTGGGTGGCGATATAAGATATATATCTCGATATTTTTTTAAAGCCATAAGTTAAGAACAAAAAGAGAGTTCTTAGTCAAAGCTGTGTCCCAGATGTCACACAGGCATTTTTATTTACATACAGCATAGATTTACATGAAGAAATTACTCAAAAATAAATTATGAGCATTTATTAAATAATAATGCTCCATAAATAAAAGAAAACAATGTTGTTTTTGTGCATAACAAAAAGCTCATAATTGTGCCGTCAAAATGTAAACTAACAGACGCTGAGCATAATAACAAAGACAGATTTCACAGCTGCTCTGTTCCCAACTTCTACTGCGTGACTGACAGCCTTGAGTTTGAAATCCACTTCGTAACCATGTCTCTTATGGTCCTTATACACATAATATTACGTCGAAGCACAGTACGTATCACTCCGCGAGGCTCCAGACTACGGTAGCCGTAATGCTCCGCCAATTCATCAAGCGCTGCAGCTCCGTAGCTTACCAAAGTCGTAAAACATTTTTTTGACAGATTGCTGAGCGCTGTGTACCACCTAAAATCAGTTCGCGGCCATCAAGCACAACCAGAATTCATACATAAGGCGCGCTGTCAACTTTTGAGAAAATGAAAGGATTTTAGTCCGTGCAACCCCTGTGGGCTGCATGTCGTTAGCGTGGTTAGCTCGTTAGCTCGCTAACACGTTGACGCCGTCCACCCCCACAACTCGCTAACAGAGATTTGCCGTGTCCATCTGCTCGCTGCCTGCAGGTGAAGCTATGGGGGAGGAGGAGTTGTATTCAGTGAAGGAGAGGCGAGGCCGAGTAACGTTGCGTAGAGACAAAAGTGGACGAAAGAGAGGCAAACTTGTGGCTCCACAAGTATAATTATAACGTAACATAGACTATATCGATATAAACGATATTGTCACATCTTATATCTCGTATGAAAATATATCGATATTTTTTAAAAACTCGATATATCGCCCAGCCCTAGTATAAAGGCAAAAATGGAGTTGACAATTGATTCACGAGTTTTGTCATTACACAAGAATGACAAAATCATAGTTTCTTCTTCACATGGGGCAATTAAGCAACATAAATATACTGACACAGACACGCATTCAGATTCGTGCATTATATAAAGTTCTGATGGATGTAAACTATTTTATCATTTATTTAGATTTAACCTTATAAAATTGGACATAAGAGCATTGCAAACTGGGACTGAACATAAGTTTTTTTGTTTGCATTTAAAAAAAAAAAATCATCTCTGAGGGTTAAAAACATGGAATTGAATATTAAAATAATGTACTTTAACCAAGCATTAAAGTGAACCCATATTTTAATGCACATCCTAAACTGGTATGGGGTTACTGCTTGAAAATGAGTGTAGCATTTACATTTACTAAGTGAGATTATTTCTAAGCGAGCACACAACAGACAATAAGACAAATGATTATGGGGCTTTCCCCTCACTGGATAATGTGACAGCAGAACGAGACGAGAAGGCAAATGTGGACAGATGGGGGGAAAATGAAGGCGTCTGCCTTGGAAGGGGAAAAAAAGAAGACGCACCTGGTGGGGGGCTCAGATTCATCTGTTTCTCCACCTCGTTCTGTAGCTCCTTCAGCTTCTCTGCCTCTTCCTCCATCTCTCTCACTCGGGCTTTGATTGCCTCCAGCTCCTGCAGCACAGACACAGATTCCATCAGAGCCGTCAGTCCATCATGTGCACAGCTCAACACAATATCACAATGCCAGTTACTGCTGGATCCATCTTCACCAACTTCCAAATCCAAAATGATTTAATGAATAAATCAGAAAGAGATCTAGTGTGTGCACACCCTGGAAATATTTTTAGGCACCCATTTGGCAAAATAGCAAAAGAAATGGTGCCGTGACCGTGACATGACCTCAGTATAAAGAGAGACTTTATATCAGCTACAAGTCGTAAAATCCATATGTGCAAGATTTAGGCAGAACCACAAAAAGTCTTAGGGAAAGAATGCAAGTAGCTCCGAGGACGCTGTAAGCCAAACAAATGTAAAGAGAGGACTTGGAGTAAAAGTAAAAACGTTAGCAGCATGAAGTGCTTCCCCACATGTCAAAAAGGAATGTCAGTGTTTCCAGGTTCAGTGGGAGGATGAAGTAGATACTGCAGTGCATCACTGTCCAGCTTGTCTTGATAACCCAGGTATACATGAGGCTACATTTAAAAACGCCAAAAGGGCAACTTTGTTTATAAACTACAACTGGGAGAAGATGTGTGGGAGGTTGTGTGTGTGTGTTTGTGATAACAAACCTGCACTTTCTGAATAGCAACATAATACTGTTTGGACAGCAATACATATCAGGCAACAGAATCAAATCTCGGTGTGTATTTAGTTCCTGCCTATTGCAGGAACTAAATACACACAAAGTTGGTATTCACCCATTCTATAGACAATCATCATATGAAACAAGCTGAAACATGGTGGGAAATTAGCCTCAAAATAGTCACCAATCCATATGACCAGGTTAACCATCTCTGTGTTAATAAACTCTGGTTGTGATGCAATTGCAAAATACTGCTTTACATAGCTTCAAATTAATTGGTCTCTCTGTGTGGATTGCTGCATTTTTAAACACCTACATCATAATTCCCCTCTATAAAGCACTGTAGCTGGAACTGTGTAATAATTCACATTTAAAATGGCTCACAAGTTTCTGGCTCCATGGAGGTCAGGACCAGCTCTGGGTCAAACTAATATTAACATGTGTGACCGACAAGAATTACCAGCTTTAAAATAAATAAATAAATAAAAATCCAAATATGGTAACAACAACAGTCAAAAAACATAATCCAGACTTTGAATAAGACCAACATTCCAACCCCAGATCCCAGACAGGATCTAAGCCCCTTAGATAATCTCAGGGAAAACCCTGTACTGGGACTTCTTCCACCTTTAAGTGCACCCTCAATCTAGTCCTGCACTGCTGCATGCGCACTATAGTTATTCTCATGCCCCACATTTTGCAGTATACCCTGCCATCCTGCCTAAATTTAATAGTAGGTACCTCCCCCAAGTCAAAAGCAGACTTTAAAGCCACTACAAAGAGGACCGCCAGGCCAAGATATGCGTGAGCAGAAATAAATATATATATATATATATATATATATATATATATATATATATATATATACACACACACACACACACACACACACACACACACACACATACATACACACACAAAACGAAAAGGTTACCAACGAAGGTTAAGTATCCAGCCCGAAAGCAGTGTTGGCAAACAGCACTTCAAATGTCCACATGATTAAAAACATCATGTCCAAACATGGTAACATTCACTGTTTAAGTGCTTACAACGCAAAAATATATTTATAACAAAAATGCCACCTTAGCCTAAAAATGAACTTCTGTTATCAGTTTATGTTGGAACAGCATACATCACTACATGGTCATATGCATATTAATTTCCAAGAAAATGTGTTTATTTTTGCTGGAGAGCCATTTTGGAAAGATGAAGCAGCGAGATGATGAAGAGATCTGCGGTCAATCCCGCTAAACTAAATAATGCCAATAAACTTATATTATTATTATTATTAGATAAACAGTGAGCTGGCTGTGCCCTCATGTGGAAGTGGACCCTCCTGTCTGACAGTGGTGCACTGCAGCACAGTGGGAGTCACTCCAGCTCGATCCAGAACTACTGACAGGATTGTAATGAAAAAGCTCTTTGTGAAACTGGGTGCAGCGACACAGACGGACTGTAATAAATTCAGATCTTCTCACCGCAGCGGGCTATAAAACTGCACAGCGACTCGCTGCACACGCTAATAAAGACATCATTTCTCGGTCGGCGTGTATTCACGCGACTGATGCTCTGACACATATCACCAACACTGAGATGATGGATGGATGGGAAGTGATCAACATTCAAAGCAGGACCGCTGGGATGAGCCATCCACCGCTGGCACGTTGCGACTCCAATTTTTCTCTCTCTGTCCCTTTTTTTGTCTCGTCTTGTCGCATATTCAGTGCAAGCTCTTTCACTCCCCTCCCTTCTCTTGCTCTCCTTGCTCTAGCCAAACACTGAAGGATGCAAACCCAGCCCCTCAAATACCGCAGCCCCTTTCTTCTGCGTTGTACGCCACGCTTTCACTGGCCGACATCCTCAAAACCCTCACCTGGTCACTCAAGACAATCCCAGCCATTGTGCACTCGTGTGTTAGCTGCACGAGGGAAAAATAATAATAATAATATATATATATGCATGTTTAAAAAAAACCAACTAACTGGGCTGATTAATGCAAATTTTACATTTTCAACAATTACACAGGGTGTGCACCAACAAGCAGCGATTCACGACTCTACCCCCATTGTCGGCTGAAAAATAGGCGACAAAGATGGTCAGGTGCACGTCTGCCACTGCCACACCAGCTTTGTTAAAATCCGCTAGCATGTTAGCCCGTTATCACATGCTTAATATTCACGGCTACTAAGCCAGCTGCTGTTAGGCCCAGCAGCTTGAGGTGCAAATGCCGCATTTCATCTCGTGACTGCTGATTACGGCTGACAGGTCCGCTGGTCATTTTATCCGCAGCCTTTAATGGTCGGGCTTGCTAAGCTAACGATAACCTGCGGCCGCTCGCTCGCGTGTGCGCAAACCGGCGCTTGAAATGCAGCAGCCACAGCCGGTTAAATGATAAAGGTAAAAGGGAATAAAAAGAGGTCATTACCGTTAGCAGGTCGCCTTCTTAAGGAGGTAGACTCGCACAGCGGCGGCGGCTAATGGCGGCGGCCTGTCCTACCCTCGCCCCTTACTGTCTCCTGCATCTCCGTCTCGCATTTTTTCGCGACAAGGACCCCCCCCACCCCCAACAAACGGCTCGAGCTGCTCTCTGGCGCAGAGAAACTGGCGTCGCTGTTGCGCCAAGATGGCTGCCGACACCACGCATGTCACCACCCATTTCTACTGCACTGCGTGAACCACAATGGCGGTTAACACAGACCTGGCGATAGCAGTAACGCACACGGCATGTGACCCAAGATTCGTGTGGAGGATGAAAAAAAAATCAACAAATTGTTCACCTGCTTTTACTAGCTGCTCCGCCACGACCACAAAGTGTCTCGGTATTCATGTGGGTTTCCACTTTAGAAACAATGCCCTTCACTTACCGGATCTTCAATTGCGGCCTCTCCCTCTTCTAATCCCGGCTCTTCGTCACCGACACCCGGGTCTTCCAGCTCGGGATGTCCGGGGTCTGAATCTAGCAGAGATTCCTCCGCCAGTCCGTTACCGAACTCCGCCATCGCCCTGTTCCAACTGTACCGACGCGCCTCGTGGCCAAACCAACGTTGCAGGCCCCTACTCACACACAAGGGGGTAGAGTGAGCGGGGCGGCGAAAAGAAAAAAAAACGGCGGAAAACGCCGCTTAGTAAAGTTAAAATGGGGAATAAAATGCTAGCTTCACTTCTAGCTACTACTCAAACAGCATACCACGATGAACGGGGACTACTGATTTACGCTACCTTTAGGAAATGGTCCTAACTTACGACAGATAACCTAGTTTATTTACTTAAATGTGTGTATAAAAAAAGGCGAGGGCTATACGCGAGAGCGGCGGCGTCCCTTCAGTTCAGAAATGGAAGCTAGGGGTGGAGCCATGGATCACTGCAGGCGTAAGAATCTCCCTCCCATTCGCTAACCGAGGATTCTAGACCAACCTCTTCGGTCTTAGCCGCATTCCTATTGGTTAATGAAACAGGACGTTCCGGTTCCGAAATCGCATGTGTGCCTCTAATTGGATTACGCTTCTGCCCATTATATCGAATCAATCACAAGTAAACTGGCAAAGGTAGTTGAGCAAATTAATTCCAATCACATCTGAGTGTGTCACATAGATTGTCTCCCCCAGAGTGACCTTTGTTTTAAATATGCCACTCAAACAAAGCTTCTTAGATGAAGTAATTCTTCCGTTAGGAGAATTAAACCTTAGTGACACACAAATAAATGCTTCAGCTGCACTTCAATCATTCGAGATATGCTTTGTTCTTCAATGATTTTATTTTCTGTATATCAAAGAAAGCATAATGGAGACCAAACACAAAAGGCAGGTACAAGTGAGGAGGAAAAATAAGCTTAATCAAAAATCTAACAATTCAGAACAACACTGCCACTATTATTGTTCAATATTCATAGGAATACCATACTCTTTCTGAGCAGAGTGGTGGCATTTAAAACCATTATGAATCAATAATCAAAAACAGTGATGAGTAGTAATAATAAATCGTATAAGTAGTAGTACAGTTATAACAATAGTGATAATCAAAGTGACAATGAAACATAAGAGAATAAAAAGCAGATCTCCATAAAAACGTATCTAGTTTGGACAGTGCAACACCATGTCTATGTGTGTGCGCGTGTGTAATCCCAGTCTTGAGGATCAAGCACTCCAGTCCCTGCTTTACACACAAGATACAGTTTCCAACAGGAGTAAGAAATTATTAGTTGTCAAAGGACAGCATTACCCTCCTTGTTTCAAAAAAACCACACCGAGTGACTCTTAAATGTTGTGGTGATGGCTGTGTTCATTTGAAATGCCTGTAGCTTGTGCAAAAATTGTGGACTAGTGCAAGTGTCAAGCCGTGGGACGTCCTTTACAGTTTGCATTTGCGAACACCTCTCCTGCTCTCTGTCAACCTAAAGATTGCTTTTTGGTTTTTGAATGACAGAAAGCAAAGGGAGGATTACTTTGGAATATCAGGTTTTTTTTTTTTAATATATTTCTTTACAAAAAAAAAAGTTCATGTTTAGTTTTGCATTTTGTTAAAACTATCAATAGTAACATTAATATACAACTTAAATTGAAGGAAAACATCTTTAGTATGTTAAGTGTCCTTCAACACAGCACCATCTTATTAGCTCTCACTCCACACACTTTTTTTTTTTCTTTTAGGTTTCCTAATTTGCTTCCTAGATTTGAATATCTGTTTGTCCCTTAAGGATGCTTGTAATACCCAGCTGTCTCCCTTGTTGTGGTTTCAGATATTAGCTCTCGTTTCACAGCACAAACATTACAAGAATCACCCACTCTGCTTCAAAACTGAGGGGGGAGGAGAAGAAAAAAAACAAAAACCCAAGAGGAAAACAAGTATGGGGAGGAGGGGGACAAACCATTTCAAACCCTGCTGTCTCAGTCTAGAGTTTTGGCTTTTGACCTAAAAAAATCTTTTAAAAAAAAATTAAAAATAAAAAATAAAAAAAAAAGAATAAAGATCTGTTATGCCAGATTTGAATTGCTTTTTGTATCATTTGTATAAATATTGAAATGATTACAGAAATTCGTAACTTTGCTGTCTAAAGCCCCTTTCAGTGGTGACGGCATCCGTCGGCTCCTTGTCCGAATCGACATGCAGGTCACCTGTGTGTAAAAGGTAGTGCGCCAGCCTGGTTAACACTCAGGTATCACTTTGAGCGCGCGCGCGCGCGCGCACACACACACACACACACACACACACACACACACACACACACACACACAGCATGCTGTTGGCAAGTTTTCTACACAGTTTGTAATCTGCTATACATTGAAAATATTCTTCTATGGTGCATTTTCATTAATCCCAAGTCAGAAGGGATGTGTTTCGGAGCCTGTGTAGGAGGGATGGGGAATCATCAGTCTTAGCAGCACCATGCAGCACACAAAAGTGACCTACAAAATGGGGGGTTAGCCATCCTTTTTTAAAGAGACTAGTGAAGCCAGGAATTTTAAGTCTGAAAAGGGCTTTATACATAGTATTCGCAAAAAAACCAAAAAACAAACAAACAAAAAAAAAAACCCAACACACACACACACGGTGAGGAAATCAGCCCAATTTGTCAAATTCAGACTGAATTCTCCAACAGGAATCTCCTGGACTTGGACGTGTATCCCACAGTAGCAGTTTAAAAAAAAAAAAAAGTAATCTTCACCCACCAGTCTGAAGAGCTAAATTCCAAAATGAGACGCACACATTTGGGTAGGAAGTGAAATTTACAGCAAACGTGTGAAAGCATGATAGTTTGTAATTCTACACCTTGGCCAAGAGATTGCTGACAACTTTATAAACATGTGACATTCACAAATATTCTCCCAAAAACAAAAAAACGTTAATGTAAAAGCATTTTGGAATAAAGCTCTTCTTCAATACGCCCAAGTATTATACTCACACCTAAAGCATGTTTCATTTGATTAGGGAAAAAAAAACAAAAATCAAAAAAAAAACCAAAAAAAAAAAAACAACAAAAAAAAACTATTTCACTTTATATTAAGGCATCCAACATGCATCAGCGTATCCTTCCATAAAAGACACCTGCATTCGAATGCTTAAAAACATTTCAAAACAATGTAAAATGTGTCAAAGTGCGGTATGCCAAAGATTCTACTTCCCTCAGCCTCTTTTTGCGCTGCCTATTTGGATTGTCGTGAAACTATGAACATGAATATGGGAACAATTCAACAGCCCTATTCTCTCCAAAGTACCTCCTTTTATATCCCAAAGTAGTGAGTAGACAAAACTCTTCATTTCACCCTTCTGTGGCAATTAAAAAGGGTGGCGGTTAAGACCAGTTCTTTCTCTCCCAATGATTTAGTCCAGTCGTATTTTATCCAAGCAATCTTTGCCCTAAAAGTGAAAGTAGGCGTGAGAAAAACAATTCCACAGGAGCAAAGTGGGAGTTATACATGTCAGCATTTCCATGTTATCCCAAAAAGTGTTTCCCAAAAATCCCCCCATGGCCTCTGCCAAAAAAAGAAAGAAAAAAGAAAAAGGAAACACTTGCATCAGTTTTTAGGGTACAACAGCTCAAGCGTGGCAAGCTGAGTGCCTTTACAAATTATAGGAAGGTCATAGAAGTAAGGTAATACATAACCACAGGGTTAGGACCAAAAATGTCTGGATAAAATGAGGATTAAGGGAACTCTGAGGAGGGTGGGGGTGTTATCACTTATCAGACAGCAACTGATTATGTGACAAGCAGCAAGAAAAGAGTCTGCTGTTGTATTTGATACCAGGTGAGCTCTACAGATAACGGATATCAAGTCAGTGTAGGTTGAGCAAAGGATAGCGGGTGCAAGGGGGGAGCAAACATCAAAAACTAAAGAATATTAGTTTTTGAGGATTAGTGCTCAAATCTGTTTATTAAAATCTGAGGAGCCCAAATGGGTCCAACAATAGTCAGTGTGCAGACCAATCCTGATCTGAGTCTTTAACTGTTGCTGGTGGCCATCGCTGGAGGCAACTCGATTATTATCTCCCCTTCAGAACCACCGCCAGAGCTGGTTACAGTAGTGGAAAGAGCAGCACTGCTGGTTCCGCTCTTGTTGACGAGCGCCGTCGGCTGGCCAAAGTTAGTGGTTCTCAGGGTTGCCAGGTGACGCGGAGAGAAGACGTGGGCCCTTGCTGCAGCCCGGGATTCAAATGAGACGTTGCAAGCATCACAGCGCCCCGTCAGGGTCTCCTTTGGCACCGGCTGACCGGGCACTGGGGAAGCTGGAGGTTCGGTAACCATTAGCTGAACAGGCTTGGGCAGGATGGGTCGATTGGCCTTGAGAGCGCTGTACTGCAGGTAGCTTCCTGAGCTCATGTCTACCTTCCCGCCTGAAAGAGGAGACTGAGAATCCCACATTGGAGTGTGGAGATGCAAACAGAGAAGGAAAGGAGGTATGTTTAATGTTCAGAGTTTTAAAATGAACAAAGCAAAATTTAGGCTGTCTGGATATTTGCTGAGGACAAGTTATCAAGTTTCCTTAAATTTGAGCAATATTACCGAACTCAACCATATCAGCAACCTTATGTGTATAAAGTGGTAATCCCAAAAGACAAGAGTCAAGCAAGCTTGTCATTAAAGTAGTGAAAGCTAGTGAGGGAATTTGGAGCTTTTATTTGTCAGATATTTTTAAGTAGGATTACTGAAATACATGCCCATTGCTTTACTTTATCCATTTATGTCTCAACTGATTTTCCAGGGTAGAAATGGTTGAATGTAATACTCCAACACCACCTCTAAAACCGCACAGCAGACCGAAATAAAACTCTGATTCAACATATTTTTAAAGAAAAGCATGTGTTCCTACTCTCTGCATTACATTTGCAAATATAAACAGTAAGTTTGTATTTTTAACGATGTATCAATAAAAAAAAGAGGGAAAAAAGTTGTTTGTTTTTTTAATGTCATTCTCATAGAAAAACTTGTCAGCTTACCATTTTCTCCTGCTGCAGCCTCCAGCGCTTCTCCTTCGCTCTTGTGTTTTGGAACCAAATCTGCACCACCTTGAGCGGCAGGTTGAGCTCAGTGCCAATTGCCTCGCACTCCATGGCGTTGGGATGGGCACAGGTCTCGTAACATGACTGCAGAATGGACAGTTGTAGGCAGGACAAATGAGTGCGTGGTCTACGGCTGGATGAGTGGGGCAGAAAGCTGCTTTCTGTTGGGCTTGATTTAGCTACACATGGGGTGGAAGGGCTGGCCACTTTGGCAGAACTAGGGGTGTTAGGGCTGACTGGTGCAATGCTGGGGGTGGGAGGAGGGGGGATGGTACGAGGAGCTGTGTGCGTAGGAAGAGCCAGTTGTTCTCTTGATAGAGTGTTGATCTTAATGGGGACTTTGGAAGTCCAGTAGTTCAGCCCATTCTGTTTTTGTGGCACCACTGCTGTGGCTGAAGGCCTGTTGTTGATGGGAGTTGTGGGGAGCTTCGGCACCATGCGGTTAGTGGTTCCTGGTCCAAGACCAATCTCATTTTCGTTATCCCGCTCCTCATCGGTCTTTTCTTCCTCACTCTCGTCTTCTAGCTTTCGTTTCTGGGCTGGTCGTGGGGCAATTGGAATCAAATCCTTGGGTGGCACCAAGAGGACAGGGGTATTTGCTTTGGGTGCAACTTTAACCATGGTGATGTTGCTGGTGGTTTCGAGCGTGGTCTTTGGCACTGCAGAAGCAATGCTGCTCACAGGAGATGCTGTGGTGGAAGAAACGATCTCCTTCGGCTTTATAGGAACGGGGGATATTTTTTTCATCACAACTGGCGCTTGTTTGGCCAGTTCATTTACAGGCTCCCTCTCTGTCTTGATGAGGGTGCGAACAATCGGAGTAGTTGTAATTCCCCCGGTATTGTTTGTAGCAGGCTTGTTAGTGAATATGGGTTTGGAAAGAGGCCAAGTAAATTTGATGAGAGGTTTGCCAACTGCCGCCAAGGTCCCGTCGCCGATGAATCTGACCTCGCCTTTTCTTTCCCTTGCCCTCATGTTCTGGAACCAAATCTGAACCACCTTCTTTGGAAGGTGAACCCACTCTGAGATCTGTTCAAACTCATGTTTCCCAGGATTTGGGTCTTTGAAATAGCAGCCATACAGAATATCAAGTTGTTCTGCTTGTATGATGGTCCTTGAACGACGCATATCCCGGTACCTTTTTCCTTTGGACTTCCTCTGCTCCTGTTCTTGCTCCCTCTCCTTTTCTCGGTCCCTTTCCAATAGTGTGGTGTTCATTTTTTCTCCAGGCCTCATATAAATGCTAGACTTGGTCACATTACTGCAGTTGACCATGTTTGTAACATTGTTAGAAGAGGGCATGGCAGTAAGAGATTCCGGCTTAACCTGGACGACTACCAGACCTTTGGATGTGGGCCTCAGGCCAAGTCCGTCCAGCAACTGTCCCTTCTGTGCTGCAATTGTATCAGCCAGAGATGAGGACAGAGCAGACTTTGAGCTGTTTTTGCCCATGCTGAGATCAAGAGCTGACTCACAGTCGTCACCATTGGACAGGTAGTGGGAAGTTTGGTTTTGTGAGAAGAGAGATTGCGAGAGAAGAGAGTTGGAGAAGCGTGTGATGGTTGGTGGGTTGGGAAAGATGGGGACTTTGCTTCCATCCCCAACCACCGAAGGAGTAAGGGAGAGAACATAGGGGCTAAGAAATGGAGTAGAAAAGGGAGTGAATGACAAGGGAAGTGAGTGGAGAGCACCAGTTGGGATTTCAGAGGGATCTGCTGCATTGGACTGTGAGCTTGGAGGATCACCTTGGGCCTCCAACTCTAGATCTACATCTGGGTCTTGCCTTTCCTTTTTTAGCTCCAGATCATGTTCAAACTTCTCTCTCTGTTTTTTTCTCTTGGCCCCTTGACTACCTCCGCCATCCTCATCTTCGTATTCATCCTCTGCATCGGAAAGAAACACAGTTGTGGAGCGCAATACCTTTCCTCCAACTGAACCCTTATCGCCGTGGACCTCCCGCTGTGCTTCGTCTTTAGCAGGGCTTTCAGGATCATCTCTTAAAGACCCATTCTGACTTTCCTCATCTGAAACAATGACAGAAGTGTAGACCTCATTCTCTGAATCCGATGTGAGACAGGAATCTCCCTGACCCTCCCTTCCCAACTCCCTGTGTTTGCGTTTCCCTCTTGTACTAGACAAATCCATGGCCTGATTACTAAATGGTTCAGCATCATCCTCACCTTCTGCTATTATGAGTGAGCTTTCCTCGTCATCATAGTCATTATCAGAACTCTGACAATTTCTTGTAACACCGGTCAGCTGTTCCAACTCTGTCGCCCTCTGTCTTTGTTTTGTGTGTCTAGCTTGGGTCAGCCACCTTCGAACCTCTTCTTCAGAAAGACCCACCTCTCGGCCCAGCGCTTCACAGTCCTCATGGGGAGGACTTGCAGCATCAGCCTCACTACGTGACTCAAAGAAGGCCCAGAGAACCTCTGACTGGAACTCTGAAAGCACTGGAAGGTCTGGATAAATGGAATCCACTGTATTACAATGAAGACGATTTTGGCTGTTAGTTAAGGCATTGGTACTTGAGCTGGATTTTGGAGTGCCAAGAGAGCCACATGGGCTTGTGCCTGATTGGGATTTTTGAGGAGTAGAATCAGGACTAAGGGTAAGGTTTAAATTTACAGGACTGAGGCTCGAGTTGCTGGGCACAGATGCAGAAGGGGAGAGGTTGTTATTGCGGAGGCTCTTCTCTGTGCCCGCTGGGGAGAGATTCAGGCTAGCTGCTTTATCACCTTCCAGGTCCAACTGATTTGTTGAGCAGTCTCCATCTGTTGTGCTGTCTTCATGTGCCTTCCCATTGTTTTCATTATTCTCAACCTTTATGTTACTTTCTATATCAGAACACTGTGAAACGTCTGTACTGTTCTCCTCCTTATGTTTCTGGGCAGTACGGTTATGCTCATCTTTGACCTGATCAGAGATCTTTTCTTCAACAGTCTCATTTCTAGCCTCACTTTTTTGTTCTCTCTCACTCTTTAAAGTCTGTTTTTGCTCTTCCCCACAGAGCTGTATGTTTGTTGGAACTCCTGCAGAGGGCCACTGGTTCTGTAAGCTGTTAAGTCTTTGGGTTAGAAGGGCTTGCTGGGCTGTGCTGAGACCTACGAGTGGCACGCACTGGGTAAGGAGCTGGCCCTGCTGGTTCTCTTGGTGCTGCTGGGTTTGGGCTTGGAGCCCATTTAAGATCAAGGGCATGACCATTTGAGGCTGAGGCACAAGCTGAGGTGCAGCGGCACCAGGAGCAGCACTAGCTGCAAACAGGGAGGGGAGGAGGGAGTGTGACAGCGTGTTGGGACTGGAAGTGAGGAGGGTGAGAAAGGCCGAGACCGCCTGAGCTGAGGCCACAGGGGAAGTGAGGAGGGAGGGAGCCACTTGTGAAGTTGGAATCTGCTCGCCTTCTTTCGCAGCAGTCACCATCAACGTCCCAGGAGCAGCACAGTTGGTGGAGGTAGCTGACTGACTGCTTCCACTTTCCGACGTGGTAACTACTGGGTTGGCAGCGCTGCCTCTCAAACCAGCAGCAGCCACTGCGCTGTTTGCAGCATGTGCAGCAATTCCAGCATTTCTGCTGCGGGTCTGGTGCAAGACAGATTTCATATGGCTCTCAAGGGTGATGGCATGATTGTAGGAGACTCGACATACAGAACACTGGTAGGGTTTGTTTGATATATATGGCCGAGACAGGATTGGAACTGAAGGAGTTTGGGGACTACTTTCTGCACCTTGTTTTCCAGAGCCTGTTGTCATTCTCTGAATGTGGGATGCAGAGTTGTAATGAACACTCAAGGCAGTTCTGCTGGGAAAACTTTCCAAGCAGGCATTACATTTGAATGAACGGGTGTTATTTTCAGCTGGCACACAGTTTTTACCAACTGACTTTTCACTAGCGTCTGGGATTTCTGTGTTTTCAGTTGCATTTTGCTGTTTGGCTCCTGTAAGTGGATTTCCCTCCTCTTCTGGCTCGGCTTCAGCTTCACCTCCCTCCTGTTCCATTATTCTCTCTTCCTCCATCTCTTTGTCTCCAAGCGTCTGGGTAGCGTCTGAACTCTTGATAGATTTGCAGGGGTCTGAAGTGATGTCTTCAGCAGGCTTCAGTTGTGAAGACTCAGCATCTGATAAGATAAATACAGTGGTGTAGTAAACAATAAATGTACATTTACATACGGCATGTAATTTGTATAAGTGAGAGGATTTTCCACTCCAAAAGCATGCTCTAACCTTACTCTTCGAGCCTCCTTTTGTCTTTACATAGTTTTAAAATAGATTATCACCATCAATCAGTAAAGGTCAACCAAGTTAAAGTTGTTGAGATATCCAATTAGTGCGGTTACGACAACAACGGGCATGTGTTATTATCCTTTCAATTTTATAGTTTACTTCTCATGTGTTAATTACAAAAACAAGCACCACTCTCACCTGAGGACTTGTGAGCGCCTTTGTCCTCGTCTACACGGGCAGCCCGTTTTAGAACAGCCTGATAACAGAAAAGGAGAGAGTCAGCAAAATTTCCATAGCAAACTTGACTGCGGAATGGCTCTTTCGAGATGAGCTGAATGCTATAATGTAGCTTCTGTGAAGCACAACATTTGGGTGTGACTCATTGATGTGTGGTTATATTACACATAGCGAGCCTGCCTTTAATTTGCAAATTACCCTTCAGGCATAAATTAAGTAGTCTTTGATCAATTGAGCCACCAGTAAAATTCCCTTCATTTCTTAACATTATACACAACTAAACCATCGTGGTTCTTTACAGACTGTTCACAGAGATGCTTACTTTTTCAAATGTGATGGCTACTTAAATACTTTCAAAGTGACATACTCGGTAACAGGCTAAGCCAAACAATGAGATGTTCAAACTATTTAAACAACGATCACAGTCCTGACTACACAAAGGGGATATGCACAAACAAGTCATGAAAACAGAAATTACTTCAATCACATTTTAAACTACTATTAATTACAGTAGTGTGCAAAAGTCTTGCGCTAACACAGATGAAAATATCAGTTTAAAGCAAGTTTACACAATTCTAAAAAGTTTTAAAATCAATATTTGGTATGACCACTTTTAACCAGTAACACAGCCTGAACCCTTATCATTGCTTTAAGTAGTATTAAGAAATAGTTCTCCAGGCATCTCGAAAGACATTCAAAGCATTTCTTTGGATGTTGTCTGACTTTTTTTTCCTGTTATCTACCAAGATGATCCCACACAGCTTCAATAATGTTGAGGTCCGGGCTCTGGGGAGGCCAGTCCATGACTGAATGTTTCTTTGTGTTCTTCTATCCAAATATTACTTCACCGGCAGTGTGTTTGGGATTACTGTCATGCAGCAAAAATTAACCGCTTCTTAAAATATATTGCATGGTAGCTCAAAAATCTGACATTGCTTTTCATAATTCATCATTTTCACAAGATCCCCAACACCAATGACTGAAATGCAGCTCCAAACAATGACAGGGCCTCCACTGTGTTTTAAGGATGATCACTGTTGTACTGTCCTAGCCTCCTCTATAAAATACTGATAATAATTTCAGTGAAAAAAAAAAAAAAAAAAAAAAAAAAAAAAAGTGGATTCTTCATTCCTTAAGATCTGTTGACACAGATTTACAGTCTATTTGTGTACTTTGTCATACCTCAGCTTTTTCTCTCAGTTTCCTTTACTCAATGATTTTTTTTGACAGACACCCTTCCACTGAGACCATTTCAGATGAGGCTTCAGTGATGGATCAACTGAAGGGCCAGATGCACCTCTCAGGTTCTGTGTCAGGTCTTTACTAGATTGTCCCGCCAATTTCCTAAGGACATGACTTTCAGATGCTATTCATCATAGTTTTAGAAGGCTACCACTTCTTTTGTCCTCCACTTGTCCAGTTTACTCAATTTTTTAAGGGCACACTGCACACCATGCCATGAAGGGCTCACCCTATCGGTGAAAAATAAATAAATAAATAAAGCTGGTTCCTGTTATCTTTGATCTTGGACATTTTTAAATAGTCACCTAAAGAAATGAGAACAAGTGTGTTTTTGTGACAAGCTGCTAGTAACAAAGTGTCTAAAAATACATTTTAAAAATGGTTCTTAGTCAAGTTCTCCGTTGTGTAGACAACATTCAACACCGTTTCATCCCTTCAGTTAGGTGCTATAACAAACAAACAAAACATTTGTTTGTCCATGTACTGACCATTTCCTCTGAAAATGGTCAGTATATAAAAAAAATGACACATACACAGAGAGGAGTGACTCAATACTTTGCACGGTACTGCATATACTACTGAGATCTATGTATCACCAATGGTTGTATAGAAATACATTTTTCCTCTTGATTTTAAGTAAACGGTATTACAAATTAAGAATTTAACTGGCTTAGTTGTGTTTTCCATTGCTTAACAATGCCAATTTTCTAATGCATTTCATACTATGCCAGCTACAACAGAGAGGAAACTACAATACCTCAGCACTAAACACTGGCGCACTGGTTTTATTTTAACAGTAGATTACAGTCTATCTCTGACCACTGTTCCTCTTTGACAATGTATTTTTCCTGTTTTGCATTCATCACCATGACTTCTGATACTTCTGTGCTTGCCTCGTCACTTAATTAATCATGCATTTGTTACCCCAGCATTTATAGCATCGACACTAAGGCTTGTGTAACTTTCCTGCCTCAAAGGCAACTATTAAGTTGGATAAGCATCACAGGAAAAAATTTTTTAAGAAGTTGTGAATTTGATTTAAGTTATTATGTCTAATCCCTGTATAACAGCCAGGAAGAAGTGAGATCATTAAACATTATGCACGTAACTGATATATTACCCAATATAATCAGGCTGTATAACAAGAGGAAGGAGGGGGGAAAAACATGAACTCAGCCATAATTTGACATACTTTGGCCATAATGCCATGCCACACTTACAATATCCAGCAACCTGTCGACACACGATGAAAGCACGCTGTGTTGTTGGGTGAGATGTAGAGATAGGGAAGATCTGTCTGATTGCCCTTTTTGGCACAGGGGGCACAACCACTCTGCCACCCCATTCCTTTCACTGCACACCGCCTCTCCAGACTCCTCCTAACAAACACAAATAGACGTTTGAGAATCCTGCCCTTCAGGAGTGGTTTCTTTGGGAAAAAGAAAAACAAAGCAAAACAAAACAAAAATAAATGATGCATAAAGTATTTCATAGAAAAAGAAAGAAATTAAGATGTGATGCAATAACTGCAGTTTATGAAAGGGACTGACCAAGCTCAAGGAGGGAGTTAGATACAGACTAGAGCTGGGCGATAGAACGATAACGATATGTATCGCGATATAACTTTTACTCGATAGAGAAATTAAGCTATCGCGATAGACCTCACCGCTCTTGTCCTCTTTTAAAAAAAAAAAAAAAAAAAAGGTCAGCCAATCCAAATTAAGCAGCGCAGAGCCGAACCAATCACAGCCGCAGCGTCACGTCGCGTGACTTGTTATGTACAGCACAAGTGCCAAGCCGCACGTGTGTTTGTTTGGGAAACAGCCAGCGGGTAATGGAGCCAGCGCGTAATGGAGGAAATGAGTGTGCCGACTAGAAAAATCAACCGAGCGTGACCGAAGAGAAAACAGATGATGGTTCCAATGCCGGAGAGATTGTCGAACGGAAGAGCCATAGAAGTTCCGTAGTGTGAAGGTATTTCGGCTATTTCAAGTCTGACAAAAACAGAGTAGCGTGCACTGTAAATGTGCCGAAAGCAAGTCACACTGTGCGCCACGTTATTGTTTCGGTGAAATGAATTTCTACAATACTGTTACTGTTAATTCTACTCTCTGCAGTGTTTAAATGCTTACATATACACACAGTTACTGTCCCTCCACACATACGACTCGGTTCTGCTTCTATGCCCCAGCTTTGTTTACTTTTTCCCACCGAGGCTTCTAGACTTCTGATTGGCCAACATTTCTGCACGGTTAGGAATCTAGCGCCACCTGCTGCTTTGGCATGTTCATAGCAGCGTTTTCCTTCATTTCTGCCTTTATGTGTGGACGGGATTATTTTTTAAAACGAAAACGGAAAATCTCCGTTTTCAAAAATACCCGTGTACGTGTGGACGTAGCCTCAGTCTCTGACTGGAAGCGCTAATTCGTCATTCGGCTTTTGTCAGACTAAAGTAACTGTTAAAACTGTTTGAAAAGCTCAGCTATACAACAAGGAGAGATTGAGAATTTCCTTTTAGTTCTCAGTTTATTTGATATTGACAAAGGTTAGTCAGTTTTGTCTGTTCTTCTGTAAAACAAACTAGGATTTATTTTTAGAATTAATATTTTGTTTCTAAGTGGAATTGACAATTTAGTCTGTTTCGTTTGTTCTATTTTGAAACTTAAACGCTTTAGCGGCTGCCTTTTGTGTAGTTTGCAATATTTGCCTTTATTTATCTGAAAAAGTCTCATGTTCCTTAAGTACATCCACCCTGTTGAACTTATTATGGGAAATAAATATTTAAATAAAAACAAGCTGCTGATTATTTCACATTTTACTTGTGAGCAACGGCACATTTAAATCTTACAAATATAGTTATTTGGCTTATATCGTGATAGATATCGTTATCGCCTGAAATGAAAAAAACATATCGTGATATGAAAAAGTCTCATATCGCCCAGCTCTAATACAGACCAAGACAAACTGTTACTGGATGAATATCCACGTCAATAAATCTAATCACAAATAAGTACCTCAGTGTCACAAGAGTTGCACTTCTAACTTTCTAAAGAGATTGCTATTATTTGTCCACAACGACCAATTACACATCAACTCAAACTGTTTAAGTGGCAGCTTTGTAATGTAAATGAGTACACCTCACACTCGTAGATGAATTTACAAGGCACTGATGCGAACTCAAAGTTGCTCCTGGATACAAGATCGACTTAATAAACATATCTTTGTTGCCATTCTGACAATAAATCCGTACATACAATACCGAAATAAATGCAGAATAACCAGAGGAGCACACTCGATGCAAATCATAACATGCACTGCCCGAATTTACAAGTACACTGTCTCTCAGATCACAAATATCCCCACTGGTTTTGACTAATACGAGGAACATGTGCCCAGCATACTGCATATATTCTGATACCACACTGTACTCGCTCACCGTGCAGGATTAAAAAAAAAAAAATGAAATACTCGGGCTCCCATACAGTCTTAAGGAAACCAAACAAACCGCTGGTAGTGTGAATATTACCACAGAGCTTTCATGTATACTTCGGCTAAAATTCACAATCAAAGGTGCAGCGGAAAAACACGGGAATTCGTGCCCATGAGGAGAAATACCAACACAGCTCCCATCCTCACTTCCTCGTCATGCCAATTAGCAAGCTAGCAGGGTTATATGACCAGATAATATTTCGACGAGTCTACATCTGCAGAGTGTATCGCGTTTAATAGCTCCTAGTCACGAGTTTAATCATCAAAAGCAGAAGACCTACCTAAACTGGCATCTTCTTGGCCGTAGTTGGCTAATTAACGAGCAGCCTAATTAGCTATGCCGAGCAGAGACGAATCAATTAGCTAGCAAGCTAGGCGCTGTGAAGCCCCCCCTGTAACGTCGCATTACAGTGGTGTTTCTGGAAACGCTGGCTGCCAGTTAGTTTACTGAAAATAAAAACCTGCAGTCACAGCCACACTTCTCCGAAACTGTACAAGACAAGGCAGGCGTCCGCGTAATCTCGCTCCTGGCTCTCTCGGTTAAGGCTGAGCGATGATTAAATTAATAAACAAAAAGGAGGGGGTGGGGGGCTGTGCTATTAACAGTCGTGTCACTTTGCTAGCTAGCCTGTTAGCAGGCAGAGATAATTAACCGCTCCTCAAACTGTCTCCCAACTGGCCGCTCTACACTCCCTACAAAACTCTGCCTCGGCCAGGTGGGGAAACTGCAGCTTCAATAACCGAGCGAGTTTACCCAGGATAGACGATAGACTCATAGGCTTCATATTAAAATAAAAAACAAAACCTCGGCCTCGAGTTATTTCCTTACCCCTCTGATTATAGGCTGCCAGTCGGGCATCTAGTGTTGCACTGCCCGCCGCCTGCTGCTCAACAGCGCAAATTGAGGCCTAGCCGGACTAAAGCCATTTAATTAATGAACGTGGGCTCCGCTTACAGATGTGTTAGAAGCACTCGCACCCCCTCCTCCCTCGCCGCCCAGCAAGACCCCCTTTTTGGACGCGTCCTAGCGCTCAAATCCATACCTTAAACACTCACGGTGCAACACATGGCCATTTAAACTAGCGTTTTAAGAGCTTCGAGCCGTAATTGGCGAAAGAATTAGACACCGAAAAGCGAGTTAAAAAAGCAGAGTACGTGCGCGGCGGTCGCCTCGACGATGGGGGTGGTGTAGGGAGAGCCAGGCAAAAGAGAGAGACGAGAGGCGAGAGAAAAAAGTTTGGGATTTAATGTTGGATTTCTATGAGGGATCGGATTAGTATGGGGCACGATCCGTCGTTTGCTCGATCCTGTAGCAGTCGCAGGCCACTCTCCCCGCTCAAATCGGCACAATTAACCGATCGCGAATGGCGTTTAATTAAGTTCGGAGCAATTAGCTAATGCGTTTTTTTTTACCTGCATGGTCGCCGCTCCAGCACACGCACGCACACACACACACGCTTCCTCTGTGGCTCCTCAGAAGTGAAAAGTTTTCTTGCCTGCCCTCCCTCCCTCTCTCTCTTTCTCTCTCTCTCTCTCCTGTTCTCCCCCTCCCTTCATTCGCCCTATCCCTCTCTCCTTCCCCTCTTCCCTCTAGTAAACAGACCACAGCTCCCCCCGAGGCTGATTGCTGACATTCAGAGGGTACAGACACGGCAATCAAATCCCTTATGTAACCCCGCAGATATTACAGATAATTAATGTATGTTGAAACACTGATCGCTTATTATTGGGTAATAGAATTAATTAAGACAAAGAGAAAAAGGGGGAAATGGAGGATGAATGATATATTCATTTAGAGAGGTGGTGGGGGGAGAAAGAAATATCTTAATGCTCAAATTACACGGAATGCCCCTTAAATGCGAGAGCTCTTCCTCATTTTCACATTAAAAGGTGAATAATAAATGAGTCCCCATTCTGCCAACTTAGATTGTCACAAAGAGTGTGACGACTTAATTAAAGCTGAATAATGGAGATGTGACCGCGGAGCTTCCCTTCGCCGGCCTCCTCACACCCTCCTCCGCACGAATTCTGACATGTTTTCACTCAAACTATAGGTGTGGCGCACATCAACAGCCGACTATGTGGGATAAATATTTATGAAGCGGAGCGGATTAAAACTGCACCATCTGTATGTCCCCTGCGTTTCTGGGACAGGAAGTGATTTTCCTGAATATACCAATAGGTGTCCTTAATTGCGCCTGTGCGAAATCAAACGTTGCTGACGTGTAGAGGTCGCACGGATTGAGCTTTTTCTCTGATTTCAAAGCCGAATTGTTTGGAGTGAAGGAGCTGATGCGTGAAGGTGTGTGACGGTACACTTGGTGTTTTTTTTGGAGACTCTGTGGTTCATATTGTTGATTTTGACATGTAGCTCCCGCACGATTCCACAGCAGCTGCACCGCCTGGGCTGAACGGCTCGAGTGTGATAATTAGACCGGTGTAACTTACTAATGGAGATACGTTTTTTGTTATTTTGTAACATACATAGGTTACATTATAACATTTAAGGACAGTCAATAGTAACTGGGGTGGCTGTTTAAGTGGAAGAAAGTTAGCATATCATTAGCAATAGCACAATGTAAACAACCTTTTACGAGGAAAGACATTTATGTATATAACCTAATTTTAGTCAAAATATAGAAAACTAAAGGTTATATAATTTTCTTAATATTATTATATTAGTATAACTGTATTATTACTGATGCTTGTACTGTATTTCAGTGTAGAGCAGGTTAAATTACAGGCTGAATTTTGGCAGTACTTGCCAGCCACTTAGGTATACCTTGCTAGTACTGGATTGGATTTTTTACATTTAGAGCTGCCTTAATTCTTCATGGCATACATTCAATAAGCTGTGGAAACATTCCTAAGAGATTTTGCTCCACATAGACATGAAAGCATCACACAGTTACTGCCGTTTTGTCCAGCTGCACTTGCGTTCCCCCACATCCCAAAGGTGCTCTGCTGTATTGAGATCTGGTGAGGGCATTTGAGTACAGTAAACTCACTTTTATTAAGAAAAACAAAAAATAACACTTGCTAGCTCGTTGTTCACGCTAAATTCTGACCCCACCATCGAGCAATGGAGGGTCATCAAATTAGTTAACATTTTTCCCGTAGTACTCAGGTAGGCTGTGGTGTTTAAGCCATGTTCAGTTGCTACTAAGAGGTTCAAAATGTGGCAACAAAATGTTCCCTTCACCATTACACTGCCAGCAGCAGCCTGAACTGTTAATATAAAGCAGGATGGATCCATGCTTTCTTGTTTACACTAGTTTCTGACCCTACCATCATGATGTCACAGCAAAAATCGAGGCTCATCAGACAAGGCAATGTTTTTCTAGTCCTGTTCTTAGCTTGCTGTAGCCTGTCTGCTTCAAGGTTTGACTTGTTGTGCATTCAGAGATGCTCTTGTGCATACCTTGGTTGTAGCAAGTAGTTCTTTGACTTTTTCCTTCCTATTAGCTCAAAGCAGTCTAGCGATTCTCCTCTGACCTCTGGCATCACCAAGGTGTTTTCACCCAGTGAACTACTTCCCTCTGGATGTTTTCTCTTTCTCAGAAGGTTTTTTTTTTTGGAAACCCTAGAGATGGTTTTGTGTGAAAATCCCAGCAGATCATCACTTTCTGAAATACTCAAAGCAGCCTGTTGGCTAATTAACAATCTTGTCACATTCAAATTCACTTTAGTCACCTTCCTTCCCGTCTGTTGCTCTGTTTGAACCCCCAACAGGTCATCTTCACCACCACTCATCAGCAGTGGTGTTACAGCAACATAACAAAACATTTCCCATAACACAGTCAGTCTGTGCTTTCTGCCCACCAATGAGAGCATTAACTCATCATATACAACATACACCATTCTATTTATATCACTCCTACAGTGACTTTAAAGTAGACGTGGGCGTATTTGCAGTGCATTACACTATCACTTTGGATCTCACCATGTTTTCTTTCTTGTTTTTCTTGTTTGTTTTCTTTTAGATGAGTGTTGAAGTGGAAAGGAAATTTTTATGCAATGCCGACACCCTGAAAAAACTGGAGGAGATCGGGGGTATGTGTTTAATTTGTCCGCCACACATTTACACATGAATCCAGTCAGATCGGAGGCATTTATCTGACGCTCTGATCCACGACGAATTATAAACGGCCACTGAAAGGCTTTTCCAGCATTTAATGGCACTAATTCCTGTGGTTGTTGTCTAACTGTAGTGACACTGGCCATCTGTCTTTGGTTAATGATGAAGTTTAATTATCTGTATCAGCCTTTTTACATTTTATTTATTAAATTATCTATTTTAAAAAATCCCTTTTTCCATCAGCAGTTTGCGTTGGCCAACAGCAGATTCACGACCAGTATTTCGATACTCCTGAGTTTCACCTGACTTTGAGGGACATGTGGCTGCGTAAACGTAAAGGATGCTGGGAGCTCAAGTGCCCGACAGCAGAAGCGCAGAGCGGGAAGCAGGGTGAAGCAGCAGCATCGCTGTGCACCCGTTACAAGGAGATAACCAGCCTGCCTGAAATTCACCTGAGAGTCAAAGAGGTCATAAAACAGGACAGAGAGTCAGAGGCGGGCTTCTCACAGGAAGATGAGTCGTGGCTGAGCAAACTGGACCTGGTGTGCTTTGCAGAGTTTACAACAGCACGGTGCTCGTTTACTTTAAAGGAGGAGGGCGTGCAGATCGATCTGGACCAGGCTGACTTTGGCTATCATGTGGGGGAGATAGAAGTCCTCATATCAGAGGGAGGAGATGAGCAGGCTGCACTGGAGAAGATCAGAAAAACGGCAGAAAAGCTGGGTATACGCTCTCAAACATTTAACACATCCACTGCCTTATACTGTGTATTATTAAGCGTACCTGTGAAGTAGTGAAGACTTTTTTCTCTTCTTTTTCACAGGGCTTACTGGAGATCAGCGAGTTAAAGGAAAAATGGATGTTTACCTCAAAAGAAATCACCCTGAGCACTATGCAAAACTGCTTAGTGAACACATCCTGTAAGAGATCATACTGCATCTGTACAAATATGGGAACAAAAAAAGGTCTTATTTACTATAAAAGGTAATATTCTGTAATAAAGTATAGATTTATAAACTCAATTGCTACGTGAACTTTTTGTATGTGAGGTTATGTTTTAGGGGGTTTGGGGATGGGTTTGGGCATTCGATCAGAGTTTATATTAATTTATCGCTAATGATGACAATGTTTTCTTACCGAGAGTAAAGATGTGTACTCACAAAGAGGAGGAACTGGTTTGTGACATGTGGCAGAGGATCTTCTGATTGCTCGGCACACATTTATAGAGTGATGAAACCGTCCCATTGTCTTTTCAAAGAAACTTTCTTCACAGTATTTAAATCTGAATGTCTCACTAAAAACATTTGCACTTGAATGTTCTAGCGTTCAGAATTTGACTTGTTATATGTAGATACATATCTTTTGACGTATGCCATGCTTTGCAAGCAGTCACCTTTACGAGAGACTGTTTTTGGAGGCACTAATTAGTTTGTCATGTCCACGTCGTTATTAAGTAACTATTAAGTAATTACACAATGATAAATGAATACCTACAGTTGGTTGTGTGTATGTGGGCGGCGGGTGCAGCTATGTTTGTATTCCTGTCTGTATGAGAACATTTAGTGACATTAATCCATTGTCCATCCTCTTAATCCTAAAATAAACCATCAGGTGCCAAACCCTACCCAAATCCTAGTTTTAACCCTTAAAACCCAAATTATAACCCCAACAAAACAAAAGCCTCCTGTGCACAGCCACATCTCAAACAGGCACAATCACACACATTTAGTGAGTGTATCCTTGTAGCTGCACTCCTTCCAAAACAGTAACTTCCCTGCATGTTGCACGTTCAGGTCACACCTGTAAGTTGGAGCTATGGATAAATAGGGTCCAAATAGCCTGTTTTAGATCCAATTTAAGACCCAGGAAGCACAGAACAGGTTGCAAAGAACAGAGTGAGGACTGCAACCTTTCAACTAAACAAAAACATGTTCTGCTACTTAAGTCAAAATAGCTATTGCGCAGCATCTTGATTGTCCCAGAAATATTTCCTCCTTCAACCTATTGTTTACATTTACAGTTACATGCATTGTTAGAGTTATTATCATCTTAAATCTGATCATGAGAAAATGTTTGCCTGCTTCAGAGACACACAAGGGGCTGCACTGAGCGTGTTGTTCACGGTGAGAAAAAAAAGTGCTCCAGTGATGTCATTAAAAAGCTTCCCGCCTCATGACTATCTGTTTGTTTTCTTCAAAAAGATTTCTTTGTTATGATGTGTACCAGAGATTAGATAGAAATCAGTCAGTTCAGTGATGGTTACAGAAAAAGGAGGGGAAACACACAGTTAGAGGACAAACTGTGACTTTAAGTTTGGCTCTTTAAGCTCCATCACTTCTGTCTGTTAACGACAACATTTCTAATAGTCCTGTGCAATATCTACTTAATGGTGATATATTCATTAGCAAGAGGAAAACACTGTATATTTTAAGCTACAAAGAAAAATTCATGTTCTTGCACGTCAGCTTGTATCAATGATAAATTACCAGAGTCATCCATGGATAATCCTCTTTCGTTTTGGGTCATGTCCAGTCAGGTGGATGCAATGGAGGAGGATTCTCAGAGGTGTAGACTGGTTCTCCTGCTGATTAGGTCTCTGCACCTGTTGTAGGCAGATCCACCTGGACACCTGGAATTCACACCACACACACCATGGCTTCTGCTGTGCACAGACAGCTGGTCTTGTTCACAGGAAGACTGCACAGGAGGCCAACTTCATGCAGGAGTTGTTACACAGGCAGTCCTGTGTCATGCAGAATGTAGATGATCCCTTAATTTAAAAAGAAAACAACCCATCATCATCTACCAATCAGACATGCAGTGGATCGATTCCCAGCTAAAAAAGTATCCTTGAGCAAGTACTAGCCCTTTGAGTTTCCCCTGATTCATCCATCAGAGTGTGAGTGTGTGAAAATGTTAGCTAAAGGTGTGTAGGTATAGATGAAAGCACTGCATGACGCTGTATGTGACTGGGTGAATTAGATTTATTATACAAAGCACTTTGAGTGCTCAAACTGAGTAGAAAGTTGCTGTATAAGCACCAGTCCTGTTATCAGGGGCGGATCTAGGGGGAGGGGCTTTGTTTTCTTAGAAGAGATAACGATATAATAATTAGTTATTATACCTCTGTACCATTTACAGAGGTATGTGCTACCCTGTGTAGATCTCTTGCTCCTCCTTTGTTCTCACATGTAAAATTTTCTAGATCAGTCACTGCCTGTTACCACTTACAGTTTCCATGTACAGTGATCACAACAGAAGTCTGAATGTTTCAAACTGCAACAACACTTATTTAATGGACACCACGGCCCATAAGTCAGGAGGTCATACTTGTAGCAAAGGAAACACAGAGTAAACCTAAGGCAGTCTGCATACGCTTACAATGTGATAGATGTTGGAGCAGAAATTTATTAGCCATACATCAAAACCAAGAGTAAATTCTGCTGAGGTTGTTTGCATTTTATATCTGGTGAAAAAATATGAGTGGTTCACTCCTATAGGCAGTTTAGAGTCACCAATCATCATTTAAAACAATAACTCTTAAAGCAGTGATTATTAAATAATGGATGATTCCTAACAATATTATAGCCTGTATCCGAGGCTGTTTTGTGCCTATAAATGTCCCTCCTCAGATATAACTTGCATGATATCCACTGGTGTTTGGTAAATAATAAAATAAATGTACTGTAAAACATGTAACACATGAAATGAGTCCGTTTTCAGCCCATGGCCCATCTGTAAGTGAGAGGCCCTGGATTAGTGGTTCAGCTGTTGGTATGTTGTTTGAATCTTCCTGTACGCTGTCAGCAAATTGTTTAGCGATAAAGAGCTTGCAGACATGTCATGAATTCAGAAGTCACATGTTGTGGGCTTTGATGACTCAGACCTTCTTCTCTTCATATTCACACATTATTTGTTGTGACACCCTCTGGAACACATTCCAAAATGTAGATTTTAGAGGCTAAGGTAGTTCGGTTAGTTGAGCCCCACGTCCACACAGTGGCCCTGGCAGCCAAATCCTGGGGGACTGGTAGACTGTTTTGTAGGACCTAAATAACGCAGGTGTCAAAAAATAGACGGGTTATTAAATTATAGGACCCCCGCCCTTCGGGAATAGATGACAAACACCTTCTTTACCATGAGCAACCTCAGACTTGATTCATTACGTTGAGGTGACACAGGAATGAGCAGTACAGTCGTTCACAATAAATAAAATAGATTGCTTAGTGGCACTTTAAGTTGCTTAGCTTGACATGTTATCATTTTTAGTTTCCTTCCACTTTACTCTGTGTGCTGTTTTCATTTTAGTTTGAAGAGAAGAAGGTCCCCCCCCCCCCCCCCCACCACCACCACCACCAGACACACACACCCAAAAAATAAATACATAATAATATGAAAAACTAAATTTACTAGCCAGAAGAGTCCAAGTCCATTCATTACGAGCGCCTTCAGTGTACGACTACAGTCTAATGTTTATCGTTATGTTAAAGTTATGTGAAGCCTATATGGGCTGTACATGCTCTGGACATATAAATATACGACATACATTACGAAATATTCTAATTATATATTATATATATTCTAATTATATTATATAATCCATATAGATTATATTTATTATATTTCTTTCACAAAATAAAATAATACAATTATAAAATAATATATTTGAGTAAAAATTCCTGTAGATGGCCAAAAAAAAAGCCCCCCAAAAAACATCTGGTTTATCTTCTACTCTAAACTTTATTTAAACCTGTCAATAAATATTTTTATTTTTTTAATAGCTTCACGGTAAACTGTTGCTGGCAGCTGGTCACGTGACGTTGAAAGGGCAAGCGGGGGGGCACGCGCAGGGTTTTTTCATACTTTTGTAAACAACATGGCGATTCACGGACCTGCTCTGCTAGCAGACTGATCAAACACCGTGTTCTCAGACCTCCGGCTCTCTAGCTTTGTGAGGGGTTTCTGTTAGACGGTGCGGAAGTTGCACACCGAGCACACGGTCCAGTACGCGGAGAAACGACAAAGAGGTGGACCGACGAGCTGTCAAGAAGATCGTTTGACAGTCCAACGGTAGCCAAATGTTATCGTTAGCATTATCAGCTAGCTCGAACTAAATCTTCCCCAAGCATTTTAAACACGACGAGCTAATGTGCAATACACGGATGGTTAGTTTGTATTGAAGGAGTGGAGAGGTTTGCGCCAGTAACTTTAGCTGTTATAGGGCTTACGCCGTATCCAGGAAACATTATTTCCTAGCTGCTGTGCTTCTCGTCCCTCTCCAAGGTGTCTGGGATCACGTGACGTTGTCAGGTAACCCTGAAATTGTTGTTACACGTCTCGTTATTCTCTCTGGTAGGCCATCTTCAGTCTATGGGCTCACAGTCCAGTTCTGGGATGTCTGGTGGAAGGGGCTCTTCCAGTGGCAACCCAGGAGAGCAGTCTGAAGCGACAGAATCAAACCAGGGCGGCAGCAGCAGCCGAGGCCGCAGGACGGACAGGCAGTCTTCATCAGAGGAGGACGTTGACTTAGCAGAAGTGCTGGCTTACTTACTGAGAAGGTGAATTTCACAGTTAAAAACGCTCAAACTGATACCACGGAGGGCCTAGGTTTGTAGCAGAGGTACTATGGAGTTGTTTTGGTGAAAGTGGGCCATAACTAGCAGAAGTAAAAATGAGCAATTAATACATAAAAACACAAGTGCAATAAAGTCAAAGTCCTTCTAGTAGCAAGTCATACCATCGATCCACCACTTGTCTGAGTCATGGAGGCAGCAGTCTTAAGCAAGCGCTCCTCTTTCTAGCCGAGAGACGTAATCGTTATTAAAGACGATGACACTCAAAGCATTCCACAATTAAATCTGTGGGAGAGTTCTGTAACAGCCAAAATGTTGATAGAAGAAAAACTTGTTGGGGGCGAGGGAAGAAAGCTTTTTATTAACACGTGGCTGGTGATTCTGTGTGTGCAGTTTATACGTCCTGCTGACAACTGAAATTAAATTGGATAATTCTTCAAAATTACTGCCCAGAGGCATTTCGTGGTGAGGACTACATGTTTTTGGACTGCCCCGGGGACTTGTAGCATTAGTTCATTACTTTCTAATTTCTTGAACTCAGAACTAGGACAGAAGTCTTTGTCACATATGTGTGTAGTTGCTGCAGAGAAAATGACTTGTGTGTGGTGAGCGTATCGGGCACTTATTAAATGACATTTAGAGGCAAATAGAAGTAATGCATGCAGTATTCTATCTCGCTGCCAAAGAGCAAATAATTGAAACGTCACATCACATTCCAGCGCTGCAAAGCTAAGTGGGGGTTAAGGTTTTCCCATTTCAGTTTGGATAAGCTTGGAATTTTTTTGTATATCCCTCTGTAATAGTTTCTTTAGTGAACCGTGACATTGGCAGGGCCTGCTCTTGTGACCAGAGGGAACCGAGATCTGCAAGAAAAAACATTTGACATTTCTCACTTCTTTAGCGTTTAAATGTTGTCATTGCTACATGTTGTACAGCTGGACCATTTAGCTTTGGTTTCCACCTGTCAAGTCTTTTTTATTTTCTAGGTACATCTTTGCACTAGGGCAATAGATAATTGGATTAATCATAACTGATTAATTGACTGGTTGCTTGCATGTGCAGGGGTCAGGTAAGACTGGTCCATGGCAGTGGAGCCACAGGGCTGCAGCTGGTCCAGTCATATTCTGACTCTGATGAAGACAGCGATGGAGCCTGGGATGGACGGCTGGGTGACCGCTATAATCCACCAGGTAACCTCCCACTGACACAGGGCAGGAAAATAAGCAGTTTTTTTACTTTGTTGGTTTACTCTTCATTTATACCCTTAAATACATCGTTACAATGATCACATAATATGGAAAGCTAACAGATCTATTTAGAGTGCAGCCACTGCAGTGCAGAAATACACGTAATTACGTTAGGATGATGTCTTCTCTTTCCAAGTAGTGAAGCAGTGAATGAATGTCAGTAAGGTTTCATTTAGAGACATAATCGTGTTACAGTAATGTTATTGTCTTGTTTTCACTGCCATCCCAAAAATGTTATTTATGGAAACCTCAATTCAGTTTTTTTGTTTTCTAGAACTAGTGAGGCCTAAATACTGTTTCTTCTTCCTTTTGTGTGTTTCATCTTTTGCTCTCGTTGCATGTCTGTTCATCGTCTGTCAATCAGTGATGGATCAAACATAAAACAATGTTTCAGCTGTCAAATATTTCCATGGATTGTTCTCTCAAATATGTAGGACGGCTAATCAGAGCATGCCTGAAGTTCTGAGAGCTTGTTGTTGAATGTGAGCTCCTACTGAGGCTTGTTCTTTGTGTTCTGTCTTTAGTGGACACCCAACCTGACACACACGAAGTGGACCGGAGTGAGATCCGCACTCAGATCCTGCTGGCCACCGCCTCCTCTTCCTTGAAAGGCTATCGCAGTTTCACCCACATGCTAGCAGAGGTCAGACCCCAGAAATAAAATCTAAATGGAAAATAATTGCGGCAGTGCAGTCGTATTAGTTTTGTTTATAGAGTTCAATGAAGTTATGAAACTGCAAATAAATGTTTTTGTGTGCAGAGAGAAAAAGGCAGATGTAGAGGCTCCAGTTTTTCCCACGGAGAGTGCAGTCGTATCCGTACGCAGTAAGTAACTTTGGAGTATTTAAAATCTAAATTAGAATTAAATAGCAATTAGTTTAGCGTGATTAAAGCCTTGATTGGACCATTGTGCTCTGTTGGAGCAGAGGGATAGCTGCACAATTGCTGTGAAAATATACAATGCATTGGACATGAAGAAGACGAAATATTAAAATTGTGACCCCAGTGTTCTTCTGCAGTTTCCTGCCAAACTATGTGTCCCACAAGGATACATACCAGCAGAAAGCCTTCTGTGGAGTGTACAGCGAGGATGGCAACATGTTCCTCTCCGCCTGCCAAGGTAAATAGGACGATGTCCAACTTGAGGATCGAGAGGGGCTGAATCAGGTCTGATTTTTATTCTGAGTGTTTGTTTAAAGCTGCTGCGTGGATCACCAAATCATGCTGTGTTGTGTACAGACTGTGTTCAGGCGGAGGGGAGTATTATTGGACTTTTCTCATGTTCTAAAAAACAAATATCAAGCGCATCATCAGTTCCTATTTCCTGATTTAATGATTAATGAATGAAGTTACTGTTTTGTAAGCAAACTAAACAAGCGGAGGACAACATGTCTCACCACGTCTCACCTACGCTTGCCTAACTGTCACGACTATTCTTCTTGTATTATGTCTGTGTTAGTGATCAGCAGCAAGCCCTGAACAACAAACCAGAGGCTGGTGACATACACGTGTAAATGAGTCCTTATGTTAGTTCAAACTGATTAGTCTTACAGACAAAATGGAGAAAGTGAAATAAATCACTCTGTTTGTACCCAAGGAATAAATTAAAAAACAAACAACCTCTGAGGGACCTGTAAAAAAAACCCAAACAAAAACAAATGCGAGTCTTTGTATTTTGTTTAGTTTTGTTTTTTTTCTTGCTACAGACCAGAACATCCGCTTGTACGACACCAGTAGGGGGCGTTTTCACCTGTGGCGAACAGTGAAGGCCCGTGACGTGGGCTGGAGCGTGCTGGATGTCTGCTTCACCCCCGATGCACACCACGTGCTCTACTCCAGTTGGTCTGACTACAGTAAGGCTATGGGACTAGTAAAATTTTACGTGATGAAATGAGGAAAACAGTTTGCCATCATTAGAAAAACTAATTCTGTAAAGATTCAGCAAACCTATAAATCTTCAAGATTGGCTCTTTTCTTTTTTTTCTTTTTTTAGTTGGGATTATAAATCCACTTTTCCTAAAAAAAAAAAATAAAATCTGGGACTGTTCGTGAACTGTAAATCAAACACATAAAAGGATATTTGTACCATTAGACAGAGCAGACACAAAAAATCTGAATATTAGGCTGGGACAGGTGCAGGTTTTTGTTTCTTTCTTATTTTTTAAACAACAGAGGGAACTTTTTAGAACTATAAAGCTAATCATTTTGAAAAAGTATTGTTTTATATTCTTGTTCAGTACAGAACTGTCATATTTTTCCCTTCCTAATGCGGCAGATGTTTATATTATATTATAGATGTGTGCAGAATGTGGTTTAATATTGATTCGCTGAAATCAGCAAGGTCTTTGCTGAAAAGCCCATGGCTACATAGCAGCATATATTTTTCCAAACCCTTACTGTTAAGCATTAATGGTGCCTTCACAGATGTGTAAGTTATCCAGTATTACCATCAAAGATGTTGCTTTTTGAACTGCCAAGGCAGATGATCCCTCTCCTTTGTGTCGTTGATATCCAGAAAGACTTTCAGAATCTGATTTGTTAGACCACAGGTTGTTTTTGTGGCTTTAAAGAAGAAATTATATTACATTTATTTTTAAAAATGTTCAGAAAAGAAAGTATTTTAAGGTACTAAATAAGAGTAAATAACACTTAGCTTTGCTGTATACACAGCTGCTTATTGTATTGGTGTGTCAAAATACATTCACCCACCACTTCATAAGCTATGCCTGTTCAGCTGCTCATTAACGCAAATGTCTAACCAGCCAATGACATGGCAGCAACTTGGTTCATTCAGGCATGTAGACATGGTCAGGGTGACCTGTTGAAGTTCAAACTGAGCATCGGAATGGGGAAGAAAGATGATTTCAGTGAGTGAACGTGGCATAGTTGTTGGTGTCACGCAGGCTTGTCTGAGTGTTTCAGAAACGGCTGATCAGCTGGGATTTTCCCACACAGGGTTTACAGAACATGGTCTGAGAAACTGAAAATGAGCAGCGGTTCTCTGGGTGAAGATACCTTGTTGATCTCAGAGAAGAGTGACCAGACCGTGATTCAAATAACCACTCATTACAAACAAGGTGTGCAGAAGATCATCGCTGAATGCACAACATGTTAAACCTTGAAGCAGATGGGCTACAACAGCAGAAGACCCTACTGCGTCAGTGCTGTCAGCTAAGAACAGGAAACACAGACTTACCAAATTTGGACAGTACAAGATTGGAAAATGTCTTAATGAGGAGTTTCACTTTCTGCCATCACATTTGTACGGCAGGGTTAGTATCATTGGTTCAAGCTGCTGGTGCTGCTGTAATGGTGTGTGGAATATTGTCTTGCTACACTTTGGTCTTCTTCCAGCAGGATAACATGCCACGTCACGAAGATTCAATAATGTCAAACTGGTTTCTTTAACATCACAATGAGTTCATTGTGTTCAAAATGGCCTCTACAGTTACCAGATCTCAATATGATGAAGCACCTTTGGGATTTGTGACAAATCCGCAGCAACTGTGTGATGCTGTCATATCGAGATAGACCAAAGCTTCTGAGGAATGTTTCCAGTATCTTGTTGAGTGTATGCCACAAAGAATTGAGTCATTTTTGAAGGAAAGATGGGATCCAACCCAGTTCTAGTAAGGTATATCTAATAGGGCTGCCACAAACGATTATTTTGATAGTCGACTAGTCACCAATTATTTTTGCGTTTAATCGACTAATCAGATCATGCATTCATTGGATGTACAGCTTATTGCACCAGCATGCATCTGCTCTTATATAACTATCATTAGCTTACAGCTAGTGTTTAAGGTCTGTGCAAACTAATAATAAAGACAAGATGATAGTTTATTAAATTTTAATGAAATTTGCAGATTGTTTCGGTGAATTTTAATAAACTCCTTGCTATCTAAAATATAACAGGACACTGGAGTTTATTCTCCAGCATCTCACACTTCTGATAATCAGTTGTCTGCTTGACGTTTATTCAGCTGTGTAAAAACTATAACTTTAATCTCAGCCAAACCGATTTACTTAGGAACAAATAAAATACAAAAAAAGCCAAACAATAACATTTTTAAGTTATCTAAGTGACTTATATATCATGTTTAACCTGAGTAGCGAAAGACCCCGGTGGATTTGAAAACGATTTGGTGTTCTCACGGGCTCTAGTGAGCCTTGCCCTCGGCTAGCTATCGAGCTAGTGGGTAACAGACGTTTTTGAAAATGTGGTGTCTTGATAAACTGAGCAGATATTTGAGGTTTACACAGCTACATTCTCGCCTGAAAATATGTTAAACGTTTATTTTGTGACCCAGAAAGAATAACAAGAGTAATATTTAAACTAACTAGCTGCCGCCATTGTTGGAAACTGAGCTGGGCTGTGCTATGAATTCTGGGATACAGCTACTTCTTCTTCTTCTTCTTCTTCTTCGGGGTTTAACGGCAGCTGGCATCCTTGTACATGCAGTGCTGCCATCTTCTGTTTCAGTCTGTTATTACACTCTTAAATTCTACTTATTCCTGCGTCTTTTGTGATCTTACAAAGCTTCAAACGACGCGTTGACTACTAAATCAGTCGTCGATGATTTTGATAGTCGATATCAAAATCGTCGACGATAGTCGACGTAATCGTGACTAGTCGACTAATCGTGGCAGCCCTAATGCAACTACAATTAGGGGTGGGTTTTAATAATCGATTCATCGATTAAAATTGATTCTGGCTTGGACAACGTGATATCGATTCATTAAAATCCTGAATCGATTTTTTTAATATAAATGTATTTTGCCCAAAATTCCAGAATCTCAGGTGAGACATCACAAAATTTTGACAACCACCAAACATTTAAAAGAGTAAATGAGAGCAGGAACACGGCTTCTGCACAAAGACGTAAACACAAAGCGCAGACCCACGGATCAGAATCAGTGAGATGTCGCCTTTCTCACCCGACGGCAGGGACACAGCCGGGGCTGAAAGCCGACAGCTCGCTGATTCTGATGTTTCGGCGGGTCCGCACTTTGTTTTTACGCCCATTTTGCGCTGATTCTAAAGCTGTTAGTTTCATCTCTCTCCAAACAATATTGACCAAACCAGCAGCAAAAGAATATCCAAACTACGCTTCACATAAACATCGTCATGGACTCCCTCTTACTTTCACTGTTTTGCTTCTACCACAATAAAATCACACTTCATGCACAGCTCTCTCTCTCTCTCTCTCTCTTTCTCAGTGTTCAAGAACAGTTTCCCGTCTATCCCTGAAATCTGTTTTCTGCATTATTTGCTTGCTTGTTACGCACAAGACTACCGTTGTTTACAGCGCTGTCGGCCGATGTTTTTTTTCTCCTTTTACTTCCGAAAAGAGAACCTAATTTCTGCCGTTCAATAGGCTTCTGAACAAATTTTTAAACTTTTTAAAATTATACAAAATGCAAAACGCTTAGCCGTGTCTCTAATAAAACCGCTGTAACTTCAGAGGTAATGTTCATATGTTGATTAATGGTTTTCTTTCGTTTTTGATGTACTGCAGAATATTTTTATAAAATCCCAGGCCAGGAAAAATCACCTTCATGTTTTTCTGTTTTATCTTCAGCTCCTTTGACACAAAGGCATCTGCTGTGATGCTCACACCTTTGATAAAGTCTGGAAAGTGTCAGCTTCCTTTTTATAGATACAAAAATATGTAAATGTCCTGATCTGAATTATAATATTTCTGACTGTCTGAGGCAAAATTTCCCAGATTCAAATCGATTTGAATTGAATTGAATCGAATCGTGGATCGACTCGATTCTAGAAATCCGTGACGATATTCAGCCCTAACTACAATGTAGTGTCTAAACATTTCTACAATAGAACAATGAAAGTAGAGCCTTTAACAGCATCACTTGTGAGAAATGCGAAGAAGTGAATAAATGAATCAGGAAGTGATTTCTTTCATATTGAAAGTGCTTTTACATTGGCCACAGCTTCCAGGAGTTTTTGTTTTGTTTTTAAGCAGCATATCAAACACGTTTTTAGCTGCGATGTTTTAGTCATACGTGTCTCTCTCTGTTCCTCCCCCACAGTTCATATGTGCAGTATAGATGGAGACAGTGAAAACCACACCGCCCTGGACCTCAAGTTAGTGTTTCCCCTCATAGTAACTTATAACATTACGGAGCAGGTAATCTATCATTCCTTACCAGCAGGCCCTCCTCTCCCTTCATTACCACCTGGATGAATGATGCTGTCAGAACTTGTCACCCCAACATCCATCCTCTCGCTCTGTGTGCGCTCCTTTTGTTAAACATAGATCATTAATTCAACAAAGCACTGCCATTAAACTCACAGCTCTCCTAACAAAAACATTGTTTAAAAGGTGATGCTTGGTTTCATAAAGCCTTTATGTTATCCCACACCAAAAAAATAAATAAAGTAGATAGAGTGTGGTTGTAAATCAGCAATTGTGCTCTTACTGCAGTGTCCAACCTGTGTGTGTGTGCGCTGTTGTGCTTTGTAGTCCAGATGAGAGGAGGTTCTGTGTGTTCTCGCTGGCTGCGTCCACAGATGGCAAAGAGATCCTGGGAGGGTGAGTACAATTTGCTTTTATGTTTCAAGGCAGTGACTGACAGGGTTGAAATGAGTACTGAAGGCTCTTTATGAAATTTGAATTCAAGCACAACTCTGCTTTTCTTCCATTTGTTGGCGGTATATTCGAAATATGTTTATTAGAGCCTCAATTTAGGGGAGTTGTTTTATTCTTTTCTCAGCCTCTCTTCTCTCTCATTTCAGAGCAAACGACGGCTGCCTTTACGTTTTTGATCTTGAGCAGAATAAACGAATGTTGAAGGTTAGTGTGTCTTTGTGTGCATTTATGTCTTTTTGCTCGCGCGTCGCCTTGGCCGTGCCCGTTTCAGCGTCACGTCTGTCTGATTTGCGCTTCATCCTTCGGTCAAGGTTAGCCAGATGCAGCGGAGCAGAAACTACATAAAGTTTTACACCATCCTGTAGTCTAATATAGCAGCGAAGAGTCCAGCTCCGCCACACAGTGGGACGGTGGGGGTTAAACCTACCGCCCTCCCTCCTCCCATAACCGCCCCGTGCGCAGAAGTCAGCATTCGACCTCGACCATCTGCTTCGTCTCTGTCGTCCGCCGTTTCTCTGTCTGTCCCTCCTAATTACCTCAGTGTTGTGGTGTGTTTCTGTGCTTTTATCTCTCAACTTTTTATTAGTTGTTTGTACTTTCACTGTCACTTCCTCATGTGCAGCACTAGACTTTCCACGATTCAGTGCAGTGATGGGAAACTGAAGTCGGGGCATTTTGCTGCTGTGGTTCCGGTTAGTGTTTTTGCCCATTGGAGGGAAGGATTTCTGCAAATCAATAGAAAGCTGTTGAGGCTGATCTGTGTCTCACAATGAGACTGAATGGGTTTAGTGATTATAAAATGATGTGAATCACACGCTGTGGCCTTCATAGTAACCTGTTAGAGATGGCCTCCACATCATTAAAACGGTAAATAATGAAATGTCTTATGAAAGAAAGCAGTTCAGTTGTTCTGCTAGAACCGCTCATCACCATGCTTCATGTTGAGTTATCCTTTCATTTGTGACACATCCTTTTATCTTGCGATTTATTTCGTCTTCTTGCACATATAAAGGACAAAACTAACAAACACTTGTACTGCTGTAATTACTAACAGCTACATCTTTGCATTTGGAGACTCACAACCATGCCGTGTGTATAAAGCCTGTTTGTAGCACAGCCTTTGAGGCTTATGTACTGAAAAGTCTGAGTTTCAGTGCGCAGCAGCCTTGAAGAAAAATGCTCCTTTCATTACTTCTGCATAGGCACAGACATGCATAAGTGCGCACACACACACACTTTTCACAACAACATGTAAATAGCCCACTTGTAAATAGCACATTCTTGCACACATGTGCACACGCTCCATACAGTAAACACTGACTCTTTCTTTTGCTGCCATCCTCATCAGATTGATGCCCACGAGGACGACGTGAACGCGGTGGCGTTCGCCGACAGCTCGTCCCAGCTGCTGTTCTCTGGCAGCGATGACGCACTGTGCAAGGTGTGGGACAGACGGACGCTGCGGGAGGACAGACCGCAGCCTGTTGGACAGCTGGCCGGCCACCGAGACGGCATCACCTTCATCCACAGCAAGGTGGGTGCGAGTGTGTGTGTGTCTGTGAGGGGGGGTCTCTCAGTAAAAAGTTTTCCAGTTACTTGGAAATGGTTTAAATGAGAACATTAATCGTACAGGATGTTTATTCAATCACATGTATTGTTCTAACTCTCAGATCTCGGTCTCTTTTTTTTTTCCATTTTGTCACGGTGCCAGGGTGACGCTCGCTACCTGATCAGCAACTCGAAGGACCAGTCCATCAAGCTGTGGGATGTCAGGAAGTTCTCGCCCAAAGAGGGGCTGGCAGCTTCCCGTCTGGCTGTCACCCAGCAAAACTGGGACTACCGCTGGCAGCAGGTTCCCCAGAGAGGTGAGGAGGGGAGGGGCCGAAGAAGGGCGAAAGGGAGGTACTCGTGGTAAATGAGTCAGAGGGGAAGTTGGAGGACGAGAGGAGGAGAGGTCACACAGAGGAGGAGATAAAGATGAAATGATGATATTAAAAAAAGAGAGAGAGGAGGCAGTAACAGGGAAGGGGGGTGTGTGTGTGTGTGTGTGTGTGTGTGTGTGTGTGTCGTGAGGATAAAAAGACTCTAAAGCCACACGTAGGGAGAGTGATTACCATTACAAGCCAAAGAGGAGGGAAGGAGTGGAGGAGAAGTGAAGGATAGGAGTTTGGATAATGAGATAGAGGAGGAGACGAGGCGGTAAAAAACTAAACAAAATGAAACGATCTAGTTCAGGGTGCAGTTTCTTCTAAGCTTGATATAAATCTACATGGTCTTTTGGATTAAAGTTGAGGACAAGTGTGAGGAAAGAGCATAAACAGTAAAAAAAAAAATTTATAAAATGGAGAAATCCTTGTGCATCTTTTTGTTATTTAGCAGTTTTGTGTTTGTTTACTTGCTCCTCGCAGCCCTTAAGAGACACAAGCTGACAGGCGACACCTCAGTAATGACCTACCGAGGTCATGGCGTCCTCCACACCCTGATACGCTGCCGTTTCTCACCAGAGTTCAGCACTGGGCAGAGATTCATCTACTCCGGCTGTTCCACGGGCAAAATCGTCAGTAAGTGACTGTGTGTGTCTGTCAGTGTGTAAACGGCAACAAAGTCTGCGTGAGCTGATGCACAAAGTAATATTTGAAGAATCGAAAATCAGTTGAACCCTGTGTGTGTGTGTGTGTGTGTGTGTGTGTCCAGTCTACGATGTGCTGACCGGCACAGTGGTAACCAGACTGGTGGGCCACGACGCGTGCGTGAGAGATGTCAGTTGGCACCCGTACGAGGACAACATCATCAGCAGCTCTGTGAGTGCGGTTAATGCAGAAAGTGTCCTGCTGGAATCAGCGTGTGAAAGCTCGTCATCATAAATATCACATTAAACCCAAAAGAAAGCCCTTTCCAGAAGTTGTAAAACGATTTAATAGAGTGGCGTTAATCCCAGACACTGTTTCCTCTACTAATGGAATAAGGCATAATTTAGAAAAGTCTGAGACAATTTGATACGTTTTCTGGTAATTACGGGGGAAAAATGACCATTTGCAGAAATAAACCACTGTTTTTCCCCCTCACATATTCCATTAAATTAGACTTTTTAGCAATTTCACTACTACCACTACTTGATAAAATGGAAAACAACATTAAAGCAGTGCAAATGAACTGAGCTGTTTCGACTAGAAGAAGGAAGCAGACATGAGATGCAGAGTACTTTATGTTTATACTTTACACCGCTGAGGCCTGGACCTAATCACACACAAGCAAAGCTGGATTTATGGTCGTGCAGTGCTGCTTCCAAGCGTAGCTCTTTGGGTGTGCAGAGAGGAGGATTGTGGGAGTTCAACCAGCAGAGAGGCTACAGCAAGGGTGCAGTCCTGCAGAAAGTAAACACAGCTTTGCCCCCGAGCAACGCGTCAGAGGAAAAAGTGAATTAAAAATCCCAAAAAGCAAAATAAGAAGCGCAGAAATTGGAGGTTTTCCTACATATTTTGACTCGGCCACTAAGTAGGTCTGCAGAACTCTGTGTAGCACATATGCGCTATTGATGTAGTAGCATATCAAGACCATAAATTAGCTCTTTGCTTGGCTAATAAAAATGCTGCTTCTTTTCCATTTGTGGTTAAAAGCTGCCGCTTGTTTTGTTGGCATAAAGCATGAATCACGTCACCGTTATTTAACAGAGCAGACAGGCTCAGCAGCTGTTTTAAAAGTGATAACAAGAGTCCATCCAGCTTAAGAACATTAAACTACGGGGCTTAGATGGCACAGTTATTATTTTTTAACCTCTGATCTCCATCCTTTCTCTACAGTGGGACGGAGCGGTTCGAATGTGGGAGCACAGACAAACCCATCCCCTAGACGAGGAGCGAGACACGGCAAGGGGAGGAGGAGGAGAGGAAGGGAGCTGTTGGAGGAAGTGATGTTAGCACAGAGGAAGGCAGTGAGCTCAGAAGGCCTGGGAGAGACTTGAGTATCTGCTAACGTTAGTGCGGGATATTAGTGATTCAAATGAAAGCGTGGCTGAGAAAAGTTCACTGGGAAGGCGCCTGAGCCTCGTGCTGTCCAGTGCCGATCAGAACACGGCGGGACGGCTGTTGCCACCTGCAGCTGTTTTTCTGTTTTTTTTCTCCCCTGTTTTTTTGTTTATTGCCTCATGTCTTGCACAGAATAAGGAGGCCAGAGCTTTTTCAATCCAGCCTGGGACATTTTACTCAAAATGCGCTGAAGCTGCACTTAACGAGCTGTTGGAATGAAACAATAAGTTAGTGATTTTATACACATATATATATATATATATATATATATATATATATATATATATATATATATATATATATATATATATATATATATATATATATATATATATATATGGAAAAAACAACTTTGGATGTTGCAGGGGAACGTAATGATGATAATTTTGTAAAAATGTATAGAATTTTAATTTGTGTTTGTGTGTGTGTGTGTGTGTGTGCGCGCGTGTGTGTTCCGGGAGTGTATTTAGATTGTCGTCAGTGTCCTGAGTCTGTTTGGACTCTGCTGTTATGAATAACACAACACAGGCTGTGTCCTATTTTAGGGAACATCTACCTTTACAGACTCAACATATAATCATAAACATTTTTTTTCCAGTTGGCAAACTCATGAAGCTGATAATTGCGTTAGCTTTCCTGAGTTTATTCAAAACTCGACAGGCTCAAGGAAGTTTGTCATTATTCGACCTGGTCTGCCTCATCAGAAAGAGTTTGAAAGTTTTCGCTGTTATTCTGAATCCTCTGTAGGCTTCCTCAAGGCTAATGTTAACTCCCTGTCCCTCAGACACAGCAATATTCTCGTTCCAGGGTCAGCACTCAGTGTAATTTTTGGCTAAATGTAAGCCTGTGATTTGATTCAAAGATTTGATTGTGTGTGATTAATGTGTTCAAGTCAGCACTTTGGGGAAGGGGAACACGCACATGGTTTCAAAATGATCTGTATATGCAATTTTTAGGTGTTTATATCAAAGCTCATATTTCACTCTCAGACTTTGCAGTTATAATAAAAACCTTTCTTCAAACGTATCACGAAGGGGCTGTTGGTCATTGATCAGATGTTTCAGGCTTTAAAAGTGTGGGAGCTGCAGGAGAAACTAGAACGACACTTCAAACAACACACATGACTCACGGGATGGGATTTTTAAACATTTGTCATTGAGCTTCTCTGTGTGTTTTATAGAGCTAACTGCAGCTGCCAGATATGCACACAGTTGACAATTAGCTGCTACAGGAGCCATAGCAAAGTTGTCTGAAGGTCATTGTAATGTCAGCAGTGCACTTACCGGCCTAAAATTAGACCTAACATACTTTGGCGTGCCTGGTTTCATTTACACCTACTGTTCTGACTTCTTACAAAAGACTCCAAAGCTCTGCTGGAAAAGTGCATCATCACAGTGAATTTCAAAAGTTTGCACTCATCATTTATTATTTACTACACTGGAAAGCTTTCTCTGAATAACTTTGAAGACTAACGAGAGAAACCAAAAATCCACCACCTCATGGAAGTTAGCAGTCCGTCTGCCATTAGTCTGCACTGGCTTGTGAAAACGGCATCAGTGTGCTTTATGTGAGCATGAGTACCACGGAAAGACTAAATGCAGTCCATTTGGCTCAGACGGTTGAAGGGGGGCTTTAAGAAGCTCCAGCCTGAGTACTGAGCCTGGAAATAAAGCAGACTGAACGTGCTGTGAGAAATGCAGCTGTCCATGGCGCCAAATGCAAGCTGGCAACCGCTTATAACTTAAATTAGTTTTGGCTCCAACAGCTCATTCTTAGACTGGAGAGTCCTGAAGGAGAGAACCGGAAAAGGAGCTAAATGATCCAAGGTCAGAATGAGACTACTATTATTATTACTTTTCCCAATGCAGGAAATGCAAATATAAGTGAGCAGCATCACGAGAGCTATTTTAAAAGAACTGGGATTTTTGTCATGAACTAAAGATTCATTTTGTTTACTTTTGAATTGTGTTTGAGCATTGCTGTGAAAATAATGGGGTCAATTACAGCAGCAAGCATTACTGCATCTCCTCTTTCTGCCTACGGGGGAGGGGTTTTGAGGGTAAAGGGGACATGGAGGGGGGGTTGTATTTTTGTAAACCATGTGTTCTCTCGCGTGCCTGACAGTGATAGAATAGAAAGGTCCTGGAGTGGGACGGGTGTCCTTTTCCCAGACAAAAGCAAGCGAGGCAGACTCCACAGAGAGGGAGGACGAACGCGGGTCGAACAACATGAATCTAAAGACAGGAAACTCCTCAAATGGCTTCACACCAGAGATCAGTTTGGATAAACTACACCGGATGGCTGCAGAGCTGATACTGCCTGGACGATCCATCTTGAGGCTCCTGAACACTGTTCTGGAGTTTGTTACAAACTTTCTGGCCCGAGTTTTAGGAAGCAGCCTGATCAGAAGACACTTCCACCTGCTGCTGTCTGGATTGGTCCTCTTTGGGCCTGTGCTCAGCTTCTGGGTATCAAAGTATAGCATCTTTGCAAACAGCAACCACTACCTGTACAGGTGAGGACTCCGGGAGACAATGAATTACTGCTTATAGTGCTTTGCGTACACCAGGGGTATCAAACATAAAGCACAGGGGCCAGAATTGGCTATTAGGTGGAGATAGGTGGAGGACCTGTTTGTGGAGAGTTTAGCAATGATTTATCATGATTTAATTGGATGGAAATAATTGACTGAAATAGCTGTAGTAACTGCTGTCATTGCTAAAGGAAACTGTATATCTTTGATAAAGACACTGCTCCTTTAATAAACTCTTGACTCGGTAATAAAACCCAGCGCACCCTTGCTCACTGTAGTGCTCGCTGGGCTTTTACTGCTTCAGCCCTACTTAATCTGTTTTGATGGCAAACTTTCACTGAGTCTTTATTCTGAGTCAGCTTGTGGAACAATACAGTTCAGCATTTACAATCATCATAATGTCATTTGGCCCACTGTTTTAGGTTCATATAATCCATCACATATTTTTAAAATCCAGTTATGATATTAAATTATTCCTCATTTATTTTTGTGGATGCTTTGCTGCCACTCATTTGTCACATACACTGAGTAAACCCCCACCCAAAAACCAATACAATATTAATATACCACTTTTGAAAAACAAAAGCAGCACATAAATATTGTATGATAATGTCATTCTGAGGTATGATGATAACTATGAGGCAGTAGCAGAATTAAAGTCTTCCTCAGACTGTTCAGTGCACTTACATGGAACTAATTAAGTGAAACCACCGGCTCATCAACTTTGATACCTCAAAGCAAGTTTGAGTGAACTGAAAAAGTTAAAAAGACTCAGCTTTGCTGTAAAGCTTGAATTTTTATGCATATCAAAAATAGATTTACTTTCTGAGCACTGTGTTAGCAAGAAGCTCCTGGATCTGACCTGCTGGCTGCCTGAAGTCTTTGTGTGTTCTGTGTGGAGTCTGGATGTTCTTTCTCTGGCTTTCTCCGCCAATTCAAAGACATAAATGTCAGGGTAACTGGCGAATCTAAACTGCCCCAAATTGTGAATATGAGCATGAACGACTGACTTTCAACCTCCCCAGGATCCTCCTGTTGCTGTGACTGTGAGGAAAAAGTAATTCTACACATATTTCATTACTGCGTGTGTTTTGCTCATATATATGGTGTGTACTGATATCCTTATTCATCACGCTCTCACAGGAAGTTCCTGAGGTCCACTTGGGGTTGGACCTGCATCTTTACGAGCGCTTTCATCATCCTTCTCTCCCTCTCAGTCCGTCACTCCACCTCTCTTTCCCTCCGCCACCTCTCTCGAGTAGGCCTCACGGGTTTGCTCTGGTGGAGCTGTCAGCGCCTCCTGACCCTGCTGGAGGATGCAGCGGGGACCTGTTACGAGCCCATGACCCCAGGCCAGGACGGCCAGAGCCCGGCCTCCCCAGTACAGCCTCTGCTGCTCCTGCATGAAGACCAGAACAAGGCCTCCTGCCTGAAAGCCCACATGCTGTGGCGAGGCTACGAAGTCTCCCAGGACGTCCTCATCCTCTGCTTCTGCGGTCTGCTGCTTGTTGAGGAAATGTGTGTCTTTGGTCATCACTTGGAGCGACAAAAGCCTCTGCAGAGGTCACCCGGGACCCCGCTGAGAGTCGTCTTCCTCCTGTGTGTTCTTCTCCTCCTTGTTTGGATGTTTCTGCTGCTGTGTTTGCTTGCATACTTCCCAAAGTTTCCCTCCCAGCAGCTGGGTGGAGCTCTGGGCTACCTGGGGTGGAGAGGACTCTATCACGGATTGTATAGACTCGGATCGAGATGGGGTTGTCCTGGTTTGCCCAGAGAGGGACTTTCTACCACGGTGCACACCAACAAACAGCCTTAGTAGTGTGGCACCCTTAATGAAAATGGTTAGATTTTGGCACTGAAATGTCCTTCAAAGCTCAGGAACAAACTTCCAAACCCTCTTTTAAGACTGCATGCTGTAAATGTGACATCACGTTAATAGTTTGCTTTCTTTAGAGGTCAAAATTAGTCCAAAAAGAAGCTTAGAAATCTCATTCAGACAAAGTAAGTGAGAAAAACTGCTGCTTTATTGTGTAATCTGAACCAAAATGCAGGCACAGTTAGAAAAAGATTTCTGGGAGCAGGTGTATCATTACTTGATGAAGAGTGTCATTCTACACTGGTTGTTGCTTATTAAAAAAAAAAAAAACGAGCCTGGAGTCTGCCTCAGTAGATGAGCGCTTTCCCATCTCCTCTGGGTCTCTTAATCTTGTCAAAGTTCTTGTTAATGATGTCAAACAACACAGCCTGGAGAGAGAAATAAAGACACAGAGTGTGATGCAGAAGCAGGATGATATAGGGAAGACAGACAGTTTACAGGGAGTCATAAAAGAGAGGGACGTCCAGATATGGAGCTGTAATCACGTCAAACAGCTCCTTTCATCATCGCCCGCAACGCCTTGTTCATTAGCGGCATCAAACACGGGAGGACAATGGCCGAAGGAAAGAGACGAGCTGATTAATGGACGGGAGACGGAGCGCCAATCAATTTAACACAAGCACTGCAATTAGTTTAATTACCCTCCTATTAAGAAGGAATGGATTCCATTTAAGCTGCCGCTCCCGCCGGTGGACACGACAGGCATATTTTACACCCAAGCCGCTCAATTTAAAATACAGAGCATGAAAACAGCAGATGGTACACGGAGTGTGGATCATGAGATTCAGGATACACGCAGTCAGAGAGGGCCAACTGTAAGCAAGAGGCAGTGGGTGTCTTACGTATGTATTGCGGATGTCCAAGACCACAAGGCGGAGCTCGCAGTATTGATATTGGTCCAGCTCGTGGACCAGCTGTCTGTAGTCTCCCTGCAGCAGAAAACCCACACCACAAACAGCGAGCGTATTAGCAAAACAATGTGTAGTATGATAAGCACATGACACAACAGCAACTAATTTATGCGGGAGAGAATGTCCTCATAAGTTTTTTTTTTCAGCGCACCGGCACACATTTTTCTCATTCACACATTAATATGCTTATTAGGATGCACAGCGGGAGACACTGACCACGTGGGGCGACTTGGAGGCTTTGGCCACAGCGTCACCCCTCTCGTTGTAATACCTGCCAAAACAAGGAGAAGAGAGGAGTTACAGTACCACCCACCTGTTTTAAAATAGCCCCCAGCGTTTCGCTAAATGTCACATCCAATGCCATATTCAACACATCAGTCTGGTTTTTAATAAAAAGACAAAGCAGAAGACTGCCTCTCATTATCTCTGTTAAGATTTTCTCACTTTTAAATGTGGAATTGAAGCCTTTCTGATTCTGCTTATATCTATATGACTTTTTTTCTGTTTGACTTCACTAAATAAAGATGGATGAGACCCTCTGAAAGCCTGAATTGCTGTTTATATGTATAGATTTCTCAGTAATTGTGGATATTCTTATGATACTGAGCGCAGCAGGTTTTGTGGTTTTCTCTGCCAAATACTTTTGATGGAGTAATGTCAGGTCTGTTTTCCTGGCTACGTCAGTGCAGGCTCTTACTTTGAAATCTGAGTCTGGAATCCTTCGATCTTGGTGCGTGTGTTGGTCAGCAGCTCAAACACTTTCTCCTGGTGGACACGAAGGAAGATTTAAAATGCAGCTGGATAAATTTCACCCTAAAGATAGACTCCACATGCGATTGTTTACTAACCTGGACAGCCACTCCGAAATTGTTCCCATCCTCAATTTTAGGAATCTGGAGTTGCACCCACATTGACACCTTCCAGGAAAATAAAAAGAAAAAAACCCCCACTAGTACAATATACAAGACTTTTTATCACATTAATATTTTCTGCACATAAAACCCGACAAATTTTTCTCCACATAAAGTTCTGAGACTGACCGTGTTGAGCTTCTCCTTCAGTGTCTGGATCTCAGTTTTGACCTTCGGCAGGAGGCTCTCCACCTTCTCATTGGTGCAGATGGGACCACATGGAGGGCCTGGAGGACAGAGGATAGCACTCCTTCACTTAGTGAGCTGCAGATTTGCTTTTCTAATATAGAAAAAGTTCCTTATGCCCTTGCTTTCTTCCAGTTAGCTAATCCGTGTGTAAACGGTGTTTAAACTTTGTATCATCAGCTCATGAGCCACAGTAGACTCATCAGTTTGTTACAAAGGAGCCAGAAAAGCAGTGATGTGTTTCATACATGGGTTTGGAGCCTTTCTTCCTGCAGTATTTATTGTCCTTATTTACAGGAATACGGTTACTGCTAAACGAATGCATCTTTCTTTCTATTTTCCCCCCATTTACCTGCGTCTTCATCCTCTTTATCACTGTCCTTGTCTTTCTTCCCCTCCTTAGCCTCCTTCTGTAAAATAAGAATAGAAGGCATCGGGTCAGAGTTTTTGCTGATGATTAATCTCCAAGACAGCTAGGCTGCACGCCTTTTTCTCTTCTGGCTTTTCAACCTTGGGATCTCTGTTGGATTCTTTTTCTTTGCTTAAGACATGTAACCCAGTTGCAGCAATCTGTGCCCCTTGATATTCTAAGGAGACTCCAGCAGCTCCCGAAAGTTGTGCAACCACCCCAAATATTCTCCTAACCCTCGTTAAAAAAACCCAGTGGCATTAGCTACACGGCTCTCTGCCCTCCTCTAAATCCCTGCATGAGTATTAGTTCAAGACACACAGCCTTTGTACGGTTTATAAAAATCTGAAATTCACAGCCGACTGAAGTAACATAAAAGACCCGCTCGCTGCCAGTTTGTAAAACAGCCCTTGGAAATTGCACTGTGATTGGTTGTCATGGTAACTGGGGACTCAGCATTGTGTCTTTATATAATGAAACACTAAATATAAACCCTGAGCCGAGGACCCCAGTTGAGAGGAGGCTCTATGAAGAAATTCAAAGGTTAGACAAATAAAACACAGATGTGAGGCTCCTCGATATGAAAGCCATTACATCTGGGTAATGGAAAAACAGCCGTCCTTCATAAATCACCCCGAATGCTCCTTTATTGGATTTATATCACAGTTTTAAAGAACAGTCTTCTGGGATGGAGTCCCCACCTGCTCTTTTTTCTTGCGCTTGGCCTCCTCTTTCGCCGGATCGGGTATCGGGATGTCGAGTGGAGCCTTCAAAGAAGGCAGATCGTTGCATCTGAAAGACTGACGCACAAACACAAGTCACCCAATGTGAGAATCAAGAGCCCAGTGGTATGTGCCCACAGTCACACAGGTGGATACCTTCAGCAGCTCCTGCAGCTCTTCAAGCTTCTGTGGGAAATATGTTGACACCAGCACCTCCGCCTGTTAAAACCAAGTAACAAAATCCACATTAACTATTCAAACTTGTGAAGCAGAGCTGGGAAAGATTTCTGATTTTCGTTTGAGTTACCTCCTTGGTGAGCTTTTGGCAGAAGTCGTCCACCTAGAATAAAGTCACAGATTTTAGGCTTGCTTATAAATGACCGTTTTATTTAGCCCCTGCTGCTGCTCACCTCCCGTGACCCCTGCTGTCCGTAGACAAACCCCATGAAAACAAACACTTATGTGGACACTAGCTCGCCTGCTAGCATCACTGACACACTAACCATGTAAGTGAAGGGAAAGGAGAGTTAGCTTGCTGCTACATAACACTTTGTGCTAGCGGACTCACCTGTTTCTTCGACTTGAGGCGAATATCCACAGCAGCCATGTCGTCTTTGGAGAGCAGAAGTTGTTTATTAGAGTTTAGTAAAGGCTTTGACTTCACAGGAGGCGGTTAGAAATAAGAATATGCTCTCTTTCTGTGTAATTCAATTCCGTGCACGACACGGACAAATACTCACAGTTACTCAGCATAAAAAGCGAAAATGAAAGTAAAGAGTGTTTTAGACAGTTCCGTACTTTCCTGCAATAATAGCGAATGGACGTGTTGCATTGTGGGCCGTGTAGTTTTATTTGACTTTATTTTATAAGGAGCAGTCGACTTCTCATTTCCCAGAAAATGGGGCTGTGATGGGAACAGAGTGGGGAAGTCTACAAGCAAAAAAAACCACTCAGAGAAATGCGTTTCTGTGTGGCAGTAGTTATTTCTTTGTCTTCGAAGGGCTAACCCTCATCCAAGAATAAAAAAAAAAGTCACCTAACTCAAGGGATGAACCAATGTTGAGTCTAAACATACACAATTTAGCCTCAAAAACCAATTCTTAAGGCACTTTAGTACGAGCAGCCTATCACAAAAACATATTTCGCCCCCTCATCGTTAAATCTGCAAAAATACCAAATATAACTCAGACAGGCATAAAATTATATTTTTGGACTAACAAGTTGATTCCTAAAAAGCTATTAGTTGAAACCCTGACATTTATCTGAGAATTTTGCAGTATGTCCTTAAAGAATTGAGGAACCTATCCTCAAAAACAGGATGATAAACCTAAAAATAGATAGACCTAAAAACTGTCTACAGCAGCAGAACAGTATCTGAAAGTCATGTCCTTAGAAGCAGGAAAAACAATACATCAAAAACCTGACACAGGACCTGAGAGACGCATCTGACCTTTTATTCATCTATTGCCTGTCCCGTTTGGTTCTTTTGCCATCAGAATTATTGTCTAAAGGCGAGGAAAGATGCCCAACGGATTTACTTTACCAAATGGACCATCCCAGCCTTGCCGTAATGGTCTATTTGATTCACCTTTTATTGTTTATTTTATTTTTTTATTTTCACTTGCAAGATACGGGACAGACTTGAATGAGGAAAAGAAAGGGGAGAAAGGAAGAGGGGGAAAAACAGCGGAGAAGAGGGACGGGGATAAAGGGCAAAAAACAAAAACCAACTAAATAAGCAGACAAAAAAAATACATATCAATCACCTGGATCACCTGTTGAAAAAGAAAAAAGAAAACAAGCAGAAGAATACGAGAGCAATACAATAAACAACATCACGATGATCTATGGGAATATAACAGTAAATACAAAATAATAAACATTATTGTGCAGCACGTAATATCGACAGCGCACAGTGTGCTTTGAGGAAGGAGCCAAAAAGGGTGTAGTTTGTGTGTGTGAGTCCCCGTGTGTACACCTGTGAGCATGAGCGCGCTTGTATTTAAAAGGTTCCTTCATGTAATGATCTGCTAGAGGGTGTGAGGAGCCACAGCCCCGTCCTCCAGGGCATGAAGCAGGTATGGAGGAGATCAAAACTCCAGACATCCAGAGGCCCCCAGAACTCAAGAGACCAAGGAAGACCAACAGAGGGGCAGCCGCGCCACTGTCCCAGAAAGAGCTGAGGAGAGTCCCAGATGAGGGCTCACTCAGCAGCCGCGGAGCAGAAGCCAGGGGGAGTTGCAGTGACGTGCTCGTGAGCTCCGCCGGCAGCCAGCTGTGCCTGAGTGACCGAGCCCCAGGCCGAGAGGCCGAGGACACCCCACCCCCAAAGTGGCCCGAGCGAGCCCCAGGCTCCAGGCCCCGATAAGCGGCCACCAAGGAGTGAGCCGGTGTGTACCTGGATGCCCATCCCCGGGCGCACCAACGCACTGATGTCTGAGGGCGTCTGCCACCGGCAGGGGGAGTGATGGGGGGAGATAGGCCTCCATACCTTGGAGGGCCTGAGATGTCCCCAGAGAGGTGGCGTCTGACACCCAACCTGACATATAGACACAGACATACAGGCACACACATATACAAACATCCATTCCCACCCTCATGCTCTCGTATGCACTTACTCAACACTCAACCAACGTGGAGACAGACATAAAGAGACGCTGTACACACGATCACACTCCCCAAGCGTACTCTAGGAACCGGGTCTAGGTACCCTTGCCCCTGGAGGGGGGAACTGCACCCAGACCCAGGTGGTGTTACCCTTTTCCCTGCGGTGGGGAGAAGCAGACCGCCCAGACTCCGCAGCAGCAGGGAGGCCCCACACTCCAGACCCCAGTTGGACGGCCAACTCCTCCTCCTAGCCCCCCCGCTCCAGCAGGTCGCAGAGAACGGGGGGGTGAGAAGACTCCAAACCTCCCTCCGCCCACTCATATGTAGTGTTGATGCATGTGTGTTCTAAGGTGCATTTAAAACTCAGTGTCTACGTGTATTTAGAATTGAGAGGTGGGCAACAACGCCAGGGGTGAGGTGTACACCCTGATGGTCTTTTGGAGTCCGTGTAGCGTGCCCACCCCCAAGATGCTATATGTATGTGTTATGAGAGTGTGAGTAATGTAAATGTCTAAGCTGTGAGATAAAATTGAGGCACAAGAAGCCAGAAGGGGACAGAGGGGGATGCCTCCCCTGCACCCTGGTGACACACCTTTACCCCAAGGCCCTGCATGTGTGGGTGATTGTGGTGGAGCGGGAAGAGGGAGGCAGCTGGAGATGGGGAGGGAAGGAAGGGAGGGGCAAGTGACCCCTCCCTGGGGCCAGCTTCCCCGCTGACCCCAGTAGGAACCCCCATACTCCGCAACCTGCCAGGGAAAGGGGGCCCAGGCTCATCCGGACCGGGGCCCAGAACAGCAACATCAGTAAGCCTTTCTTAAAGAAGGGGGAAGAACGAGGAAAAGCTGAGATTACACAAAAATTAAATCACAGTGATGTCCTTCAAAGCACCCGGACAACTATTCCTGAAGACTACAGAAGAAAGCTGTCAAATAGAATTCAATCAAACTTTATTTATAAAGCACTTTTCATACAAAAAAAAAAAAAAAGTAGCACAAAGTTCTTTACATGGTTAAAAGCAGCCCACCCCACCCCAATTCAGGCTGTGTGGATCTTACAAATGCTGACTAAAGCTCGTTAGATTGCACAAACTCTGTTTTTGTCTCATATTCTGATATATTCTGTATTTATGAAGAAACATATGAAGAAATGGCTCAAGACTTTTGCATAGTACTATATATCAATTTTTTGTCCATAACTATTATATATATTGTAATATTTAATACTCGGTTTATTTTATTTTATTTTGTCTTCTTTTTTCCTCTTCTTTATGTTTTTGTAAAAGCAAAAATCTTTGCATGTCACGGCTGGCGGAGTGAGCCATGTGGAGTGGAGGAAAAGGAGGACCCAAAATGCAGCAAACTGATGATACGAGTGAAGTTTATTTACACGGTGGCAGTGGCAAAAACAGGCAATGAAGCATGAGTAATGACAAACCTAAACTGGGAGAAACTAAAGAGCAAACCTGAACTCTTACAAAACGGAGAGCGCAGCAGAGAGACGCAGACCAAGGACCAGGATACCAAGAAACACAGACGAGCCGACAACGAACACAGACCGACACCCACTATATATACACACACACAAGGTAATCGGGTAATCGCACACAGGAGGGAAGAACAGCTGATCTGAATACACATGATGACTGGAGGACACAAGCTGAACACAATGACAACAGACACAGACTTTCAGAACAAAACAGGAAATCTAGAACCCGAACCGGACACAAGGGGGGAGGACACAGAATAACTAGAACAGAGGGAAATAATCACAAAACACAAAACGCTGGGTCAACGACCCAGGACCATGACATTGCACCCATTAACCTAACCTAAAAATCAGAGCAATATCTGAAAAATAATTTATAAAAAAATCAATCTTAAATCAAGTTTAATGCTCAGATTGACCCTAAGACATATTCCCGTCCTCTCAGTTATGTGTGTTAGATGTTAGATGTGTGAACAAATTCTGTATCAGTCTGTGAGTTATGGGTGCTTCCACTGGTGGGTGCTGTTGTTCAGTGTGGAGTAAAGAAAAAGGATTATGAAGACAAACGACAGCTTTATGTTCCTCTAACCATTGGAAATTGTGTAAAGTGTCTAAACTACAGTCTTGTCTATATGCAATTAGGGACTGGTTATTGGATAATTTCCTGCTCCTTAATACTGATAAGCCAGAGTTGATGGTCATTGGACCACAAAAATTTCAGTACTTATCCCAAAATTTCAACTTGAAATTGCAGGGACAAGGTTGAAAACTTGGGCGTGTGGTTTGACAGGGTGCTCTCCTCGAGTCTCATGTAAAAGAGACAACAAAGACCGCCTTTTATCATTTAAAGACGTTTTGTCAAGCGACACTGCAGAGGTTCTTGTCCATGCATTTGTGTCTTCATGTATCGATTATTGTAACGCTCTTCTTTCTGGGCTACCAAAGAAAAGTTTTAGAGGTTTACAGATGGTGCAAAATGCAGCTGCTCGCATTTTAATGAAAACTGGGGAAATTTGAGCACATTACCCCTGTACTGAGACCTCTTCATATGCTACCTTGTCAGGTTCAACAGATTTTAAGGTCCTGCTGCTCACCTACAAGGTCTTAAATGGATTGGCACCTTCATAACTCTCTGACCTTTTGCACCTTTATGTTCCACCCCGTGCTCTCTGATCTCAGGATTCTGGCCTTCTAAAAGTTCCTAGAGCCATGAAAAATCTACATCAAATCATTAAATAAAGCTCAAATGAACCTCAAAGATGCTTCTAAGATTTGATTTTATGTTTTAAATCTTTGCTGGATTAAACTACAGGAATAAAAGGAAAAGTGACAAACTTTTGAAAAGAAAGAAAGAAAAAGAGCACTACTCATTATTGATAGGTGAGCGTCCCTGCTGCTACACCAATATTCAGCTGTTACAATAGCTCTTTCATCAGGAGCTGTGTGGACAGAGGCATGGGCTGCTGTAAAGAGTAAAGCAAATAAAGATACCTGAGTGAAGTGACGACACGTCAGAGCCTCCCACTGTAAACAGGATACCGTCCAACTACAGGTCATCCTGTGCCAGCACAGTCTGAGTTGGGACATTATCAGGTAAACCTATCACGTCTAATGACAAAAAGACAGTAAAAACACCACACAGCTTTAACTACTTTGTTAAATCCTTCTCTTATTTCCTGCCCACTGTTGTAGTGTTGGAGCGTACATAACTATGTAGTTGTTTTCTTTTCACCTGTAGTATATGGCACCATAAAATGTAACACTAGAAAAACAATCACTCAGCAGACACGAGGTGACAGTTCAGAGCAAAGGGCGGCTGCACTCGACTGAACTCCATTAGCTATTGCAGCTTTGATTTTGACTGGGTGAGCGATTAAAGGTCTGCACTGTGTTATTCAGTTTGGGGAGGACGTTGAGAAATGATCCAGACAAAGTTCATGCGACTGAACAGGAGTGTAGAAAGAGAGAGGTGGCTTCATGAGTGGCTGGCGTGATGTAAACGACTTTATTTACAGACCTGTCATATTAACACTAATGGTGTATGTGTGTCAGAAAGAAAGCATGCAGCGCTGAGCCTTTGAAGTTCTTGCAAACCATTATTTATGCAGACTGAGAAGAGTAAAGGATTATGGTTTCAGAGATTTCAAATAAATCATTGTAATTTTCTTAATTTACTTTGCCATCCCCTCACAACCCTAAAAAAGAAACCACGCCATCATCCCAGCCTGTCCTTGTTTTTTTGGACTTTGAGTTTACTGGTGAGGCTTTTGGGCCACAACAACATGATGAAAACACCTTAGCAGGACAAAATGTGCCTGACAGAAGTTACAACACACTCGTGTACACATATAATTGATGCTGCAGCTCTGAGATGCCGTGCTTCTAGCATGTTACAGATGTCACAACTTGAAATGGTTTTGTGTTTGCATGGGGAGAGCATACCTGTAATCCACAGGAAAGGTGTGTGTGTGTTATATCAGTTGTCTGCTGACTCTGCAAGCCCTATCAGACAACATGAGACATGAGGGTCGAAGTTTAACCAGATATATTGGATTGCTGTGTCTCTCTTTATCTCCCAGTGTCTAACCCCACCCTTTTACTTGCCCCTGTCTCACAGTTTCATTTGTGTGTGTGTAAGTTCCCAGAGAGAGGGAAATGTAACAGGATAACATCTACAGCTGTGCCGTGTCTTATAAATATGATCGGTGTAGTGAAAAGTGATAATTACAGCCATATTCCATTAAACATTATAAATAAAACCTAAAAACTTAGCAGCTTTGAATTTGTCGCACCACTCAAATAACATTTATTATAAAGTCATATCTGCAAATCCTTCATTTACATTTCTTTCAGAGATAAATGATGTCATGATTTTCACTTCTTGGTTTGAATGAAATCCAATTTTGTGCCCTGTTTCAGGGTGTTGAATCTCAAACCTGCTAACTGCTCTTTGTATTCACCAATGCTGACAGAAAGTTAATTACCGAGTGTCAGGTTTTCAGCCTGAAAGGTTATGGCTTTTCTTTATTTCCTACAATGGTTCTTTACTTTAACATGGACCATTGTGGGAGGTCTTTATCCTTCAAAAAAAGGCTTCTACCAGAGGCCTGGGAGCTTGAGGGTGCTGCCCAGTATCTGTTTCCTAGGACTGTGCTCTTCTGGACGGAAATCTTGGATGTTCCAGGGATCTGTTGGAGCCACTCGGCCAGTTCTGGGGGGTCATTACACCACCATACCACTGGAACCACTGTTGCCTTCACCCTCCACATCTTCTCGAGCTCTCCTCTGAGCCCTTGGTGTTTCTCAAGCTTCTTATGTTTCTTCTTCCTGATGTTGCTGTCTTTTCGTATTGCTACATTTCTAACCCTATCACTACAGCCGTCTTCCTCTGCTTGTCCACCACTAATATGTCCGGTTGGTTAGCCATCATTATTTTGTCCATCTGTATCTGGAAGTCCCACAGGATCTTAGCTCAGTTATTCAAAATCACCAAAAGTCAAAAGGTCTCCCATTTTGACCTCGGGACTTCCAGGCCACACTCAGTACAGATGTTCCTGCATACTATGACTTGGTTATGGTCCTGCCTGCTAGCATCTTGCACCCTGCTGTTATTTGCTGGATTGTCTCAGAAGAATCTTTAATGTCTATCAATCTTGTGCTTATACCTTGTTCCTGTGCTGGCATGGTTAGTGCCTTTGTGTTGTTTTTCAGTCCAGCTCAGTGTGGTTCACTGGAGTCCCAGAGCCTTAGAAATGGCTTTGTAACCCTTTCCAGACTGGCAGATGCCAGTGACTTTGTTTATTGGCTGTTTCTTTAGATCCTGGTGTGATGTGTTGCGTTTTGAGATCTTTTAGCCTACTTCACCTTTCTAGTCTTTTTTTTTAATCTTGATTCAACCAGCCTGGCAGTAATTAGGCCTGGGTGTGGCTCATGAAGCTGAACTCATGTTTCCAACAATGTGATTGGAATAAAATAGAATAGCCCTTTATTGTCATTGTACATGTACAACGAGTGTGAGTGGCCTGAGTTATGGGGTTTCTCTAACCATGGCTCTGATTAGTCAGGTGAGTGGCCGTTGGTGTTGTGGGTCCAAGTGAGATCAGCGGAGATATGGGTGCCCAGACACCCAAGAGGTGGAGAAGATTCCACCCATTCTCCATTTATAATCGATCGAGTGGGCCCGTGGAAAGCCTTATATATGTAGGAAAACTAAAGGTGCCTGGCCTCGTGAGAAATGAGCTGTCACTTGAAACCTATTTCCAGCATCAGCAGTTTACCTTTAGGGCGTTCTGCAGTTGTTTTTCTTTATGTTGTTTTCAGTTTTCATTCTCAGTTTTGTGTAGGCTACTTCCACAGGTTTACACCAGGAATGTGAAACTCATTTTACATGGTGGGCCACATACAGCTCATGCTGATCTTATGTTCTGTCAGTGTACAGAAATTTGGATACAAACCAAATCAATTACGTTAATATAACAAGAAGAAGCACAATTTCAATAGTACATCTCAGTTTATCTACGTGATAGATAGAGGTGCAGAGAAGTACACACCCCCATCACCATCAACGGCGCTGCTGTGGAGAGAGTGAGCAGCTTCCGGTTCCTTGGCGTACATCTGGCTGAGGATCTTACGTGGTCAGTACACACAAACAAAACAGTGAAGAAGGCGCAGCAGCGCCTCTTCTTTCTCAGGAGACTGAAAAGATTCGGCATGAGCCCCCGCATCCTCAGGACCTTCTATCACTGTGCCACTGAGAGCATCCTCACTGGATGCATCACCACCTGGTATGGCAACAGCACCGCCTACAACTGCAAAGCTCTCCAGCGAGTAGTGCGGTGCTCTGAACGGATAATTGGAGGTGAGCTTCCCTCCCTCCAAGACATCTACAGGAAGCGGTGCCTGAGGAAAGCGGGGAGGATCATCAAGGACTCCAGTCACCCCAGCCATAAACTGTTCAGACTACTTCCATCAGGAAGGAGGTTCTGCAGCATCGGGTCCCGTACCAGCAGACTGAGAGACAGCTTCTTCCATCAGGCCATCAGACTGCTGAACACTTCATAGACACCTCAGCTTCACTACTGGAACTTCAACATTATGCACTACATACCGTACAGTAATGCCGCTGTTTTGCACATATTCAACTCTGTATATTTTTATATATTTTATTTTATTATTGTTTACTATTTAATTTGTAAAAATGTGTATACACACACACACACACACACACACACACACACACACACACACACACACACACACACGTAGAAAAACATTTAGTATACACATCCAGAAATGCATACACTATTATATATTGTACATATATTTATTAGTTTCAGGTTGGCCATTCTTGTATTTTGCTCGTTTGTGTTGTTGTGTTTTGCACATCTCTGTTGCTTGTGGGGCTCGCACACAAGAATTTCACTTGCATGTGCTGTGCCAGTGTGCCTGCACATGTGATGTGACAATAAAAGTGATTTGATTTGATTTGTGATAAACAAATACTGCTTTATTAAATGAATGAAATATGCCAGCATCACTCTTTGTGAAATAAATATGTAATAAATCTATTAGTAATTACTTTTGTAGTATGAATGGACATGGTGGAGGTATTTATCAGTGGGGAAAACTGTTAAACTTGTGAAAATACAGTTAAAATTCAAAAATGTATGTTCTGCATCAAATTTTCCAAACTCCTCCAATTGGCCGGATTGGAGTCTTGACCGGGCCGATTCTGGCTCGCGGTCCGTATGTTTGCCACCAGTGGTTTACATCCTTTCCATAAGTCTTGCGCTCCCATCTAAACGAAGTGAGAATCGGTGAGAATGTATTTCCGCGCCCTCGCTCGAACTTCCGGTTACTCCCCTCCACGCTGGTACTCCGTGCCTGTTTGTACTCAAGCACTGTGAAAACTTGCATCATCCAGGAGGGGGGACAAAACAGCAGCCGAACATAAATGGGCACGACAGAAGTAACCTATATGATATTTAATTGTTCCAGAGGAAGCGCCTCCCCCAGATGTGAGTCGGCCGGTCACAGTTGAGTGTACAAAGCGGCAGACGGGCGGAGGACTCGGGGGGACATCCAGTTTGCCGGTGTGGAGGTGTCTCCGTGTAAATGTACACGTTGAGCAAAGTGCAAGGTCCCCTCAGTGCACGTACAGATATGAGCTCTGACCGACTCTAGCGACTGCTGCTCCTCGTGTCTCCCTCTCAGCTAGCTTTTATGTGCCTTTTTACACTGTGATTTTTTTTTTTTTAAATATAAGCTAGTTTAACTTTTAAACCAAATATGTCGTGCCTTTTACTGGGAGTCATACGAAGGTGAGTTATCGCGGCTTTCTAGTGTTTCTGCGATTTAAATGTGTGTCTGCTTTATTCTAACTTCTTTTGTTTTAAAAGTGTTTTGCTGTTTAAGTTACGATAAACGCGCGGGCAACAGTCACCCCTTCACTGTATTTTCGATGCTTTTATTTTGAAAAGAAAATGACACTAAGCATGAAAACTGAATTCGTTAAGACCATTTTTTGTATGAAAACTAAAAAAGAGACCATTTTGAAGTAAGAGTTTAGACACTGTAGCAGTCTTCATTTATTGTAACAGATTTACATATTCCCAAACTATTCTACTATTCTAAGGAGTTCCTGGAAACAGTTTCACCTTACTGTGACTCTTCCTGTTTGACAGCTGTTCTGTTACCTGCTGAAAATTGTCGTTTGACCTGATAGTTGATACTGGATAATGAAGTTATTTGCTGGCACTCATGACACAAATATAATTTCATGTCTTTATGACTGAAGGAACACATCAGGATAATTTGCCATCTAAACTTTGCTGCTTTTACCCCTCCAGGATTTGTGATAAGCCAACATCACACAAGACTGAAAGTGAGCACTCGATGACATTGTGTGTGTGTTTGCGCATTTATTTTGCTATCATGGATGCATGTTAGAGAGTGGGTGAATTAGTGACTCAGTGACCTGTGGATTTTGTTTGTATTTCCACTTGAGAGATTGCTCATGCCCGGAGGCATGTCCCAGAGTATTTTACTGTGTATTCACCACAGTAGGAGGAGTACTAATGCATGCAGCATGTGTGCATGCTCCTTGAAGTGATGTGCTGGCTTGTCTTTGCTTGACGATTAGACTCCTCCTTAAAGAGGCCTTTGACCAGGATCTGTCAGGGCTTTGAAGGTGGACTGTAGGCGTGTCGGCCTGTGGTGTGTGAGGATTGGCTTACTCACTTGGAGGTGTGTTAGGGGAACAAGTTGTTTATCTAGGATAATCAATAACAGAGCTTAGTGATGAGTTCTTTGAAAGTGTTTGGTCGGAAAAATATTAATCCTTAAACATTAGACCAGGTCCTGCTGAATAGTTGTTCCCTTGATGGCTTATGTCTGGATAAATCTATGCAACAATATACCAAGCAGGAGGCAAAGACGTGGCATAATCAGATGGTTGACTGCAGGGAAAGTTGGATGAGTCATCAAAGTCTTTACAGGATTTCTAAAAAAATGTAAAAATATCACAGTTTCTCTGTTGCAGACAAAGAAAAGCAAAGCTGCTAATCTCTTCTCCCAGCTCCCATGAGTTCCTTAGCAAGAAAATGAACAGTTAAAACATTTGCTCGTGTTTAATTCACTTCAAATTCAATCCAGCTCATCCTAATCTCAGTCACACTGGAGATAATATTCAGCACCACCCTTGTTAATTATCAGCAGTGTGACAATGATGATGTTTTGGAGCATAGGTAATTGATTTACTGTGGAGGGGGTAAAGGGTCTAAAAGTCTGCAGAGCTGACCAAAGGGACCGGTTTATCGGAAGTCACAGATAAGCCTAAACAAAGTGTCGTCATTTTTGGGTCAAAGGTCAAATAATAGTTGTCTGTTACCGTTGCTGTAGAGCCACAGCCTTGTTGCCCAATAGAACGACAGCCAATCAGTCAAAAGCTGCAGACACAGTGTTGTTTGTAGATGATTATCTCGTCAAGAAACGGGTTTAGTGTCTTTCTCAAATACACCAAATGAGCTGCAGCTGCTCCAAACTGTGGGTACAGTTTACTGGTAAGAAAATGTAAATTCAGTTGAAAAGTCAGCTACAGCCCTAACGCACTGTGTCTGAAAGCTGCTTTAAAGTTGGCCTTGAGTGTGACAGTAGTTCTTACTCCTCAGCTCTGTGCCTTCACACTGCTGGGTCATGTGATGCCTTGCTCATCTTGAACTTCTTGTTGTGCCTGCTGCTCACACCCTTTGTACATTCAGACCAGACTAATGTGTATGTGTGCATGCATCAGTGAAAGCGAGCACATGTGTGCGTGCGTGTGTGTGTGTACAGGATGTATGTATAATGAACCACCGACTGCTGCCAATTGGAGCCACGTGCCTGCAGCTGACTTCATGTATTGATCTTTGAAACAAAGTGAATGTGTGTGATTTGTTTTGGCAGTTATTAGCTGCTCCTTTTAAAAAAACGGGCCTCTCATGCGACCATAAAGAACACGAATTTCACTTTTTTCTAAAGAGGTCATGGGGTTCAGCCATAGTGTCCACAGACACAAAGCACATGCATTGTGTGTTCTATTGTCAGAGACAGGCAAGGGACACGCATGCAGACACCCATAGGCTTGTGTTGTAACTGCATACATGATGACTCTCAGTGGCTTATGTTTGTGAATATCAAGCTGCTAACAAACAGAGGGCCCTGCACCCACCCACAGACCTCTCAGCATATGTGGAAAGGTCAGCTTGAGGCTTTTAGGTTTCTCTAATAACAACAACAAAGACACCTCATTATCACTGCTGCCGCAAAGTGATACTTTGAGGCTTTAAAAGGTGTTTTAGCTTGTCTGTGGCACTCTAAGTACAATAAGGTGGATTAAACTTTGACACTTTTTAACTTGCTTTTTTTCAAGTGTCATATTTGAAACCATCCTGTGTCCTTTAAAGGTTACATCTTGGAAAAATGTCATACATGAAGATACTAAAGGTTATACATAAAAATAAAAACAAAAAAACAAGTTGTTTCTGAGGGGGCCGTACGGAGTGACTGAAGACCAGAAACAACAACAAATATTTAAAAATGCTGCCAACAGACAAAGAGCACCACACACTTCAGTATTACTGTCAAACATCAAACAACAAGGACACCTGTCTGTACATTTACAATGCACTGCAGCATTTGGTACATTTAGACTGGGAGGGCACTGTGGTATTGTGGCACAATTGCGTCATAGCAAGAAGGCCCTGGCAAAAAATCCAGGCTTTTGCATGTTCTCCCCACATCTCAGTCCAAAGACACGAGTTTGGGTTAACTGTTCATTCTACATTGGCCATTGGTGTGAATGTGAACGTGAACGGTTGTTTGTCTCTTTGTGTTAGCCCTGTGATAAATGGTGTACACCCTGGACACGTCATCTATCTTACTCCCTGTAACATCTGGAATACAGCGGCCCCTCATTTATGGCGGGAGTTATTTTGAAAGTTTAACCAAAAGGCATTTCAAGTAGAAATGGGCTGACATATCCTGAGTATAACCATGTATAATATCCACTGAAGTTAAAAAGAGGTGCTTTGCAACATTATACTGCGGTGTGTCAAATAAAAAAGTCAAATATGTAATTTTCAGACCATAAGGTGCACGGGATCATAAGGCACGTTAAGCGAAACAAAGCACTCAGATAAATCAAACTTTATTCAACTCATTCTTCTTGCTTCCTCCACTTCTGTACCATTGATTCATTAATGCTGTATTCTATAACAGCTGCTCTATTCCCATGTTGTTGCAGTATATTAATGACTAACCTCGTATTGTGGATGGATTATCTCAGTTATTCTCCTGACTGAAGTTTGGTCCGTTTACAGCATCCTGCCATGCGATTGCATTTGTCTCTAACCATGAAGAACCTTAACGTTAACTTTTATCAAGTGGAAAAGTGTTAGTGTTCGTCCTCCAGCTTCACTGTTTATGTTATGCTAACATAGCTGTGTCGCTAGCGATCACGTAGCACATCATTATATACCAGCTAGCCCAACTTCAGTAACACAACAAACGTCACTGCTGTTTAGTTTCCTGTCTTCATTTATGTTGGAAGTGATAGCAGAGCTTTATGTTTGAATTTTTTCAGAAATCTTAGTTAGAACATGCTATGTCATGCTTAGGTAACTAGCGAAACTAGCGAGCTAACTTCCTGCTTGCTTCTAACTCCGTTAAGTGTAATAAATTCTGTTTTCATGGATGCCTGGATGTTAAACTTCATAGTTACATCTGGTAAAGCAGCAAAGCGGAACGTTTTATTAAAGATGAAAGAATCTAGACAGTTTTTCTCTCAGTGATGCTGCAGTGTTCGTTTGACTTTGGGACATGAAACGGACAGAGCACCTTAGTCCAACAAATACGGTGTTCTGGGAATCCATCCTACCTGACAAACCATCCTACCCATTGTTTCTGCGCGGAAACTGACGGACAAACACCAAACTAGTTCCGCATCACTGCAGTGGCACCATTTTTACAAACTAATTCTGGTTCATCCATTTCACTCAACGATCCGCTTTCTCCCTTCTCATTCTCCGTTGCCGCCATGCTTTTTCGGCCATGTGCGTATGAAAACAAAGGCACTGCGCATGCGCGTTTTACCCATATTCTATCGTGATATTTCATTTTCTTATCGCTGCCTGACATTGTACCGGTATTACCGTAAACGGTATAATATGGCCCAGCCCTATCCAGTATTATAGAATGAAACCAAAGATCAAAAATTGTTTTCTGGTCCAGAACATGGGAATAGAGCAGCTGTGAGAGAATTCAGCATTAATGAATCAATAGTACGGAATCAGAATCAGAATACTTTATTGATCCTTAAGGGAAATTAAGTAGAGAAAGGAAGAAGAATGAGTTGAGTAAAGTTTGAAATGTCTGACTGTTTTGTTTCGATTAATGCGCCTCATAATCTGGTACGCTAACTTCTACCTTCCTTTAGCATGTCCAGAAGTCCAACTTTTTGTGGGATGGTTAGCATCTTCCTCTGCCTTTTTGGGTGCTACTGCAGGCGCCTTTGACGGTGCAAAATGTTTTGTTGACATTGTTGTGTTTGTTTGGGAGAAAACATACAAACATACAGTACAGCACTTCAGAGTCACACTACTAGCCATAGAAGATTTATGTAAATTTGACAAGCTGAACGTATTCTGTACTGTACAGGAGACACAGACATGGAGATTAATTGACAATGGTCTACAGCCAATCAGGACGCAGAACACAATGCACTGTTACAAAAAAAAGCATGCAAAATTGCACACACAAAAAAACCCGCAAAACAGGGAGGCTGTGAAAGGTTAACCGGGATATAGCGAGGGACCACTGTAGTTCGCCCCCATCCCCTGGATCATTAATTGGGTAAGCGGAAGAAAATGGATGAATAGCTAGATTACATGAGGAGACTCGCCTTGTATTAGTCTCTTGTGGCAGGTTTTTGCAGGAATTTACTCTAAAGAATGAAAGAAGGAAGACGTTTGATTGCTTTATAGATATGTCTCTCAGCTGTCCCCTGGCAAATTCACTGCTCTAAGCTTGGTCAGTTATTTATTTTATGCGTTGTATGGCAAAAGAAAAAACATTGGATTTCAGTCCAACAAATACTATTGTTAAAGAAGTTCTGATCTCTTCAGGTTGGAGTTGTGTTTAGTCTGTTTTGTTGGATTTTTCTTCTAGTCGCCAGTAGAGTGATTTTAAATTGTCCTTCTCTTTCAGGAAGGGTGGTTTCGGGGCGAGCGTCGGGGTTCGATCTCTGGCCTCAATCCCGTCGCTGCCACCCGCGGTGGCCGACTTTGTGAAGGGGGCTGTGGAGGAGTGTAAGCCTACCAATGTACACGTGGTGACTGGGACGCCGGAAGAGACGGCCAACATCCTGGCAGGTCTGGAGAGGGATGGCATGGTCAAGAAGCTTCCCAAATATGAGAACTGGTAAAGATAATGGAACAGCATACAAAACAAAGCAATCACCTAAAGTAGTTATTTGGAAACATGCTGTGAGAGCTTTCAATAATAAACGTTTTATTTGGCAGTTGGTTGGCACGTACAGACCCAAAAGATGTGGCCCGAGTGGAGAGCAAGACTGTGATAGTGACCAAGAAGAAGAGAGACACGATCCCCATCCCTGCTGCAGGGGTGAAAAGCCAGCTGGGTAGCTGGATGAGTGAGTCTGACTGGCAGAAAGCCAGAGAGGAGCGTTTCCCTGGCAGCATGGCCGGTACGTAATTGGACGGAAGTCAAATGTTTGTTCATTGTTGCCAGGAGACCGAGCATTTTCACCTTTCCTCTGTTTTAATTGACTGTCACGTTCACCTCGTTAAAGGATTCTATTTAAAAAGGGATATTTTCATTTTAATGCTAATAAAATGTTTTAAGAATAGTTTGAAAAATGGTTTTAAAAAACAGGAAGGATTTTAAAAGCAACTTAACATCAGGAACTTTAAATAAGCTGAGGTGTTTTTAAAAAATATATATATATTGTGAGGCCTGCTTCAGTTTTTTTTTTTCTTGTCACTGTTGAGTTTGTTGCCTGTTAGAACAGGATTAGCTTCCACGTTTGTTGCAGTGTTATAAATCCTGCTTTTAGGTACACACCTTAACCTCAAGGTTTAGGTGAGCTTTGAGAAACAGTCATTATTCTGTGAGGTAATAGGCGAACATCTGTGATCCATATATATTTATTTATTGTTTAGGGCTTTTTAGTCTTTATAGTGGTGTGTGATTGCTTGCTCACTCTGTGTGCTAACCTGCAGCTGACCCATAAGTATTTATAAGGGGAGGGGCTACTTTAAACACCTGCAGGTCACTAAAAACATGTTGTACTCTTTCAGCTAGTGTGTGCTTGGATTCTTGGCCAGTGTAACAACTTTTCTTTGTGGTATAGAAAAGTGTACCTTATTGATCATATTAGACATGCAGTCTGCATAGCTCCCAATTATTATCACAAAGATCTCAAGGAAAATGTGTTTACAACCTTTAACTATATCGGTGCTGTTGCTTGATCTACTTGACCTTCAGCTTTTAGATTTGAACCTTGTTTTCTACATCAGCTAAAGTAACTGCATCAATGTGTTGTTTTTAATCTGTGTCCTCACTGTAGGCCGGACTATGTATGTGATCCCCTTCAGCATGGGTCCCGTAGGCTCAGCTCTGACCAAATATGGTGTCCAGGTAAAAGCTATTGTTCTCTCACTAGTTCATACTCAGCAAAAACCTGCAGTAAACACGTGAGCCTGCTGTGCTGCTTTCTTCCAGTGAATTGCTGTAATTTATTTTGTGTGTACTTTTTATTTTTATTTTTTTTAATCACTGGGCTTCCTAAGTTATAGGTCAGCGTAATAATCAGTTTATTTTTTCTTCCAGGTGACGGACTCCCCGTATGTTGTGGCCAGTATGGGTATCATGACGCGTATGGGCACTCCTGTTCTCAATAAACTGGCTGAGGGAGTGGAGTTTGTCCGCTGTCAGCACTCCGTGGGGCGACCTTTACCTCTCAAAGGTGCAGATTTCAAGAGCCTGAATCGAGTTTTATTTGTAATTTCTATCCGTTTTTGCAACATTTTATACATTTTCCTGCCTTTTATTTGTTCCCTCCTTTTTACTACTAGCTCCTCTGGTGAACTCGTGGCCCTGCAACCCAGAAAAGGTGCTGATATCCCACCTGCCCGACACCAGGCAGATCCTCTCCTTCGGCAGTGGCTATGGAGGGAACTCTCTCCTTGGGAAAAAGTGCTTTGCCCTGCGCATCGCCTCCCGCATCGCCAAAGATGAAGGCTGGCTGGCTGAGCACATGCTGGTTAGAATGCTATGTAATGATTATGACCTGAGTCTGAATTAAAGAGGGTTTATTTTAATTAAAAACATTAACACTACAAGCCTACACCTTCTACATTTATTAAAAACGTGGAGTTATATTCTTGCTAATATTAATATTTCCCTCTTTCTTCTCTCTTCAGATCCTAGGAATCACCAGTCCTCAGGGTGTGAAGCGATACATTGCAGCTGCCTTCCCCAGCGCTTGTGGTAAAACCAACCTGGCCATGATGAAACCAGCTCTACCAGGCTGGAAGGTTGAGTGTGTAGGCGACGACATTGCCTGGATGAAGTTTGACAGCCAAGGTGAGTGAAGCACTCACTTCATTTTAGTAATCCAAAAATAATCTGTAGTTACAAAAAGCCCTCTAATCTTTCTGTAGGTAAACTGAGGGCCATCAACCCAGAGAACGGGTTCTTTGGCGTGGCCCCGGGCACCTCCAACAAGACCAACCCCTACGCCATGGCTACTATTGTTAAAAATACTGTGTTCACCAATGTTGGTGAAACCAGCGATGGGGGGGTGTGGTGGGAAGGACTCGACCCCCCTCCTGCTGACATGGCGCTCACAGATTGGCATGGCAAAACCTGGAAACAAGGTGACATCAGTTGTTGTGTATCAGTATACTTAACAGTCAAAGTGTATACAGCACCATCTGCTGGTGAACCAAAGCAAAGTCACAAATTTAGAACTGGGTGGAAGTAGTGATTCCCGGGCCCCCTGGTGGTCTGCAAAGGTACTGCAGGTGGGCCGCAGTATTAACTGACATTCAGATTCAAAATACTTTAATAAGATTATTATGTGGGTTACAGTTACTCCAAGAAAGTAACAGCAACAGACTAAACTAATTAAATAATACAATTTACTACAATGTTTACAAATTTAAGAAATAGCACAATGTATATATGTATACAAACTGCTCAATTATAAATATCAAGAATATTACAGAGGTTAAATTTATATGATTGATATTTAACTCTAATCTGTGAAACGTCGTAATTTGTTATTTTACCGTAGAGCACGTGCAAAAGGGTGTAAGTATTGGAGTTGTACGGGGAGATTTCCTGTGTCATTCAGTGGTGTATTTGAGTAATCTCGGTCTGTCACTGAATGTGCTTCTGTGATTAGCCAGCAAGCCATGGAGTGGGTGGGAGGTTTTATCCAGCATTGTCCTTATCTTGGACAACATCAGCCTCTCAGAAATTCAGTTTGAAATTACTCACAAATCTGTAGAGTGACACATTTATAAAAAAAATGTGAATTCAAACTGGTAATAGGAGACGGCTAGTTTGTGGGTCCTTAGGGACTAGAAAAGCGCTATACAAATACAGGCCATTTACCATTTTTTACCATTACTCAGTTGCAGGTGGATCGCATATTGGTGTTATACTACTTTGCATATGACTGTGCAACAACATGTGTTCTGTTTAGGTTTTTAATGCAGTTTTCAAGGAAATGCATGGCTCTCTTTGTTTGAGAGTGAAGATTTATAATTGGGTGTCCCCATGAGATTTTCAGTTTTTTTCCAGGGGTTGCAGTACTCTTGACTTTGGTAGGTCAAGAGTACTGCGAGAGTCAAGAGTAGACGCAGTTAACCATTAACCATGACATTAAAAACACGAGCTGTTAACAAACAAGCAGTTTGTCTTCTTTGTACACAGGAAGCTCAACACTCTGCGCCCACCCCAACTCCCGTTTCTGTGCACCAGCGGCTCAGTGTCCCATCATTGACCCCCAGTGGGAGAGTGAGGAGGGTGTCCCCATTGATGCCATCATCTTTGGTGGGAGGAGGCCAGAAGGTTGGTGCCAAGTTTAAACACACTTTGTACCCCGGTGGATTCATATTATCACATTTTGGCTGTTCATCCACACAAAAACACCCACAACACATTTAAAATGAAACGGTGCAGTCTTGATGTTCATGGGCAACATGAACAAATATACAACATATACAATATACAGCATATACAAATACAGGCCATTTACCATTCATCAATAACATTTTCAGCTTTAGTGAAATGAAATGTTTTTTTTTTGAGAAATTATAGATGTATTATATATTACACTCCTGTCTGTTTTGTTGGATCAGTCGGGGTACATACTGACTCAAGATGCCATATGTAAATTAAGAGAATATGGTGGCTCTGTATTTTACTGGTTTACACTTATTGGTAAATAAAAGCGGGTACATGGGTCTGGCCTGTGTGGGTACATTGACTTAAAAGGTTGGGAGTCACTGTTTTAATAGAGACACAAGATAGGACTCGCAGTGCTTGAAATAGTCAAGCATTGATTGCAGTTTATGGTTCATGAAGTACGATGTATTTTCTCTTTTGAGTGTATTACAACAGCATGAAGTTTTTAAAAAAATAAATAATTGGAGCGCAGTATAACTTGTAGCAGAAAGTAGGCTTGCACCGAATCTGATCACATGATGTTGATGTTGTCAGGAGTCCCATTGGTCTACGAGTCTTTGAACTGGCAGCACGGAGTATTTATTGGAGCTGCAATGAGGTCTGAGGCCACAGCAGCTGCTGAGCATAAAGGTACGGATCCTCACATGTTTCTGAGATGCAGTTCTGTGAAACTCTCCGGAGCGGTCTCTTTACTTTTGCTGTTTTTCACATAATGAAATAATGAGGAAGTTGCTTTTCCATTTTCCCTCCAGGCAAGGTGATCATGCACGACCCCTTCGCCATGCGGCCGTTCTTCGGCTACAACTTTGGAGACTACCTCGCTCACTGGCTGAGCATGCAGAGCCGTAAGGCCCCCACTCAGCTGCCCAAGATCTTCCACGTCAACTGGTTCAGAAAGGACCCGGCAACCGGCGCCTTCCTGTGGCCTGGCTTCGGTGAGAACGCCCGCGTGCTAGAGTGGATCTTTAAACGCTGCGGCAGAGAGAGAGAGGACGAGGCAGCCAAAAAGAGCATCATCGGCTGGGTGCCACAAGATGGTGCCATCGACACTAAAGGTCTGGGCAGCAAGGTAGATATGGGCGCACTGTTTGACGTGCCCAAGCCTTTCTGGCAGAAGGAGACCCAGGAATTGAAAGCCTACTTTACTCAGCAGGTTGGCACTGACCTGCCAGCGCAGGTGGAGGCTGAGCTCAAGGCACTGGAGGATAGAGTACACAATTAAAAAGCCTCCTGACAGGAAGTAAACAAAGAAGCAGGGAGGGAGGTACTCAGGAAGCAGAATTCACATCATGAAGGTGTAATCAGAACTAGTGACCCGAGTTTACATACACAAAAATTTATAAATGAATAAATAAACAAAAAATGGGTAGAATGAATCTTATGTTGAGGATTCAGTCATAAAACCAGCAATAATGTGAATATCAAACTTTCCCTGTGTATGAAAACGCATTCAGTGACTCCTGCCTGTCCCTTTGCAAAGAGAATTGAGATGTGAGATTATCAGTACAACACCTTCTGTTTTTGGACATCATTTTACACTGTTGCTATAACATTTGAGGCTGCTGCTGGGTTGGTAGGTGGAACATCATACTGAAGTGCAACCAATGGTGCCTTTTAAGCGTTTTAACAATAATGAGTTCAGGCTGCAAATGTTTACAGGCTGAAGCCCAAAGATTTTTTTTTTTTTTTTTAGAAAGAAGATGCAGTCAGAACATTTTTAATTCATTAAAATAACATTTTAAAGGATTATTTTTATCACCACTTTTTAACACTTAACATCCCTTCCAGGACTGACTCATGAATCACTAATCATTCAAGACATCCCATAATAGTTTTGTTATAAAAACACGTCTATATATATATATATATATGAATATATATGTATACACGTGTACACATCAGAAGAAAGGATTTTGTTTTATACATGATTTGAAACACTGACTGCTCGGTTATTTAATCATTGGCGGGGATGGTGTTAAATACACTAAATGCACATACATTATCCAGCTCTCATGAAATGTCATTTTAATGTTAAAATGAAAGAAAAAAAACCTTAAAAATGCATTAGCTGTTCAAAAGTGAAAAGTTTAGCGGGTTTTCACTGAGGCCAAAGATCATCTCGCCAATCGCATGATTTGATTTCAAGCGACGTTTACTTGCAGTACGTGAAACGTTGGACCAATTCAAGTCACTGAGATTATAAGGTATTTGTAGAAGTTGTACGCCGAGGATTTTATTACAGTGCAATGAATAAACCTCTTTTAAGGCAGACACAATGGCTGGTGTATTTTTTCCCCCACAGTACACAAGTCTAACACTTAAAAAAATGTTGACAAATATTACATGCAGAGTATTTCACACTCACAATGTCAACACAGATACATTAGTGTGATAACGTAAGTGACAAAACCACATGAGAAGTAGAAAGTTTGGTCACTGAACTGTGAACAGCATGAATAACGCTGGATGCATACACTTCAGACGTGATAAAAGTACTTACCACAAAAGGTAACATCATCTTTTCAACAGGACTGAACTGAATGCGAAATAGCAAAGAACTCTTTACAACTGACAGTTCAGTTACACACCGAAGAGCTAAAAATAACAGGCAAAATATTCAAACGTAGAAAGTAGTATCAGAACTAGGATTCAGCTATGAAAACACCATGTTACTAGTAACAAGTCTTTATATTTGCTGTTTTTCATATATTTTATTTAGAGTCGGGCCCTTTAGGCTCCAGCCTTGTCAGGTCTGAGGTACGTACTTTTAGCACTTCAAAGCTCCTCGCTTTAGAAGCCGTCTCCATCTGTAAACACATCTGATGCAGATTACACCTCTGATAATACTGTGTCATTACAATGTAATAAGAGGAACATTGTCCATTCCTGTAAGATACCCTAAAGGTTATTTTTACTAAATAATATTTTTCTTCCCTTATAACCTCCTGTTACTTCCCTTGCTCTACTGTATCTACCGGGAAGTACTTTTAGTTGGTAAAAAAGTACACGTGAAATTCAATAAATGTCGGGAGGCAATAAAACGGGTTAGGTAATAAGGTACGGGCTTATTATGAAGTCCTACAACAAACACATACAATATGAGGAGGTTTTGAGTTTCTCCTTTTCAGAAATACTCGTGTGGCCCAGTCAACTAGTTCCTTGACTGGTGCAGCTGGTGCAGTGGTGCTCATGGATTTAATGTGAACACAGGAAATCCTCTGCAAACGGCTGCCTGAACATGGTACAGAAGCATGGACATAAAACAGACTGCACAGAGTAATTGGTTCTATTTCAGTGAACTCGTTGCTCCACGTTTCTTTCTTTGTTCAGAGGTTGTTAACTGATACTTCTCATTTTTTCTTCACTTTAGCATAAAGTTCCTCTTGGCCATGAGCACTCTGTGTTAAGCTGTTTTCTGGCTTGTTGACTTTCACCTGTGCGTACACCGTATCCTGCTGCTGTCCTCTGTCCTGCATTGAGCCAGAGGGCACTTCATATCCCAGTGTGGAGAAGTTGATCTCTCCATAGTGGATGTTTTCTTCCTCTTCTTCTGTTTTACCTGTGGACTCTTCGACAACCAGCTCTTCAGTCTGTAAAACGAATCAAATAAAAAGTTCTGTGACATATAAATCTGGTAAGCAGACTGCACGGATGCAGGTACTACTGTAAATAATCACCTGAACAGTCAGGTAATCTACAATTAGTTTTTTTTTTTTAATTTTTATTTTCTTACCTGAGTCTGTTGTTGAGTTTCATGTTTTGACTTTAAGCACCTGGAAGACATGAGTGACATTTAAATATTAGATAACTTTAGGTTAAATACAGTGGGGCAAAAAAGTATTTAGTCAGCCACCGATTGTGCAAGTTCCCCCACTTAAAATGATGACAGAGGTCAGTAATTTGCACCAGAGGTACACTTCAACTGTGAGAGACAGAATGTGAAAAAAAAAAAATCCATGAATCCACATGGTAGGATTTGTAAAGAATTTATTCGTAAATCAGGGTGGAAAATAAGTATTTGGTCACCTCAAACAAGGAAAATCTCAGGCTCTCACAGACCTGTAACGTCTTCTGTAAGAAGCTTTTCTGTCCCCCACTCGTTACCTGTATGAATGGCACCTGTTTGAACTCATCATCTGTATAAAAGACACCTGTCCACAGCCTCAAACAGTCAGACTCCAAACTCCGCCATGGCCAAGACCAAAGAGCTTTCGAAGGACACCAGGAAAAGTATTGTAGACCTGCACCAGACTGGGAAGAGTGAATCTACAATAGGCAAGCAGCTTGGTGTGAAAAAATCAACTGTGGGAGCAATCATCAGAAAATGGAAGACATACAAGACCACTGATAATCTCCCTCGATCTGGGGCTCCACGCAAGATCTCATCCCGTGGGGTCAAAATGATCATGAGAACGGTGAGCAAAGATCCCAGAACCACACGGGGGGACCTGGTGAATGACCTGCAGAGAGCTGGGACCAAAGTAACAAAGGTCACCATCAGTAACACACTACAACGGCAGGGAATCAAATCCCGCAGTGCCAGACGTGTTCCGCTGCTGAAGCCAGTGCATGTCCAGGCCCGTCTGAAGTTTGCCAGAGAGCACATGGATGATACAGCAGAGGATCGGGAGAATGTCATGTGGTCAGATGAAACCAAAGTAGAACTTTTTGGTATAAACTCAACTCGTCGTGTTTGGAGGAAGAAGAATACTGAGTTGCATCCCAAGAACACCATACCTACTGTGAAGCATGGGGGTGGAAACATCATGCTATGGGGCTGTTTTTCTGCCAAGGGGACAGGACGACTGATCCGTGTTAAGGACAGAATGAATGGGGCCATGTATCGTGAGATTTTGAGCCAAAACCTCCTTCCATCAGTGAGAACTTTGAAGATGAAACGAGGCTGGGTCTTCCAACATGACAATGATCCAAAACACACCGCCCGGGCAACAAAGGAGTGGCTCCGTAAGAAGCATTTGAAAGTCCTGGAGTGGCCTAGCCAGTCTCCAGACCTCAACCCCATAGAAAATCTGTGGCGGGAGTTGAAAGTCCGTGTTGCTCGGCGACAGCCCCAAAACATCACTGCTCTCGAGAAGATCTGCATGGAGGAATGGGCCAAAATACCAGCTCTATATATATATATATATATATATATATATATATATATATATATATATATATATATATATATATATGTGAGTAAAGTTGAGCTTGATGGGAAAGCAGATCATGTTTCTTGCTTTGATGTGTGATATTTACCAAGCCAAGATAACCAAACAGATCAGTAAGATGAACCCAAGGATGCCTCCAAGAAGTGGACCCAGTGGTAAAGAACCATTATTCTGTTGTCCTGATAGAAAAAAAAAGAATGATATTAAACAGTAATCAAAGATATGATTTAATGTGTGTTGTGTGTGTAAAACGTTGGTGATGTGGTTTGTCTTTACCAGCACGAATCTCTGCTGATGTCTGATTACCCAGATCATTAGTTGCCACACAGTAATAAACTCCTCCATCTGTTACATTGAAGCTGTAAATCTCTCCTTCAGATACTTTCACAGCTCCATCTCTGCTCTTCTTGAACCAGGTGAAGCTGCTGACTGGAGGTTTGGCTCTGCTGGAGCAGGTCAGGTTCACCCAGCTGCCTGCTGACACCAAACCTGATGGACTGATGGATGCTGAGGTGTCTTTAGGAGCATCTGGAGAGAAAAACATAAATATGTTGTCCGATGGGATTCAGTTCAACAATAAACTCTGATTGTCTTACATGAAACACTGAGAGTCTCTTCTGTTTCTGCTGTCTTGGTGTCTTTTCCTTGGTTCACAGGATATCTGGCAGAGCAGCTGATCTTCTTTCCATCATGTGTGTCTGACAGAGTGATGTTCTGCTGGATTTTAGTTGTAAAGCTTCCATCTGTGTTTTCCTCTGTTTTGTTGTGAGAGTCTTGTTGGAGATTCCAGGTGAGTTGAGGAGGGAAGTGTGGACAGGGAGTGAGAGCTGAGCAGGTTATAGTGACAGACTCCTTCTCCTTCAGATCACCTGGGATTGTAATATTGGGCCTCCAAGGAGAATCTGTGGTTTAACATCACAGACACAGTTTGCACACTGATAATACAGGAAATACAGTAGAAAAAAAAATCATAATTTTTTACTCTGTTAGAAAAGAAAAAATGGATCATTAATGTTGTTTGCTGTTTTTTAAACGGTCAAACATCAAACAAGATGTAGTATTTGATTCTCTCTGTGATATCATTAGGGTAGTACAGACATTCTGGGATAATAATAAATACAGAATAATCAGACTGAATTCTGTAATAATTGACCTTTTAGTTCTTTCTGTTGATTAACCCAAAGCTGCATCTGATTACTCATTTTAGTTTTCAGAAAACCTGGACAATAAAAAGAAAACTTTCTCACCTTTAATTTTTATTTTAAGAGGATCACAAACAGCTGTTGCTCTGAACGGCCAGTTCATAATTCTGAAGTAATATGTGTTTGAATAAGTTGTGGTTAAGTTGGAAAACAGAGTGGTGCAGTTTTTCTCCTTCAGGTTTCCTGTAATATTCATTGGATAGATGTTAACTGTCCCACTGCTGTTGAAGATCACGTTTTCTGGATAACGTTTAAAATTAGTATGACTTTTAATCCACACTGCAAAAACAGGTTGTGTGCTGTCAAACTTTACTGGTCCAGTTTCACTAAAGTTACATGGGATTTGTAAACAAGATCCACTCAGAGCTTCCATCTCTGTTGGTGCAGTGATGAACAGGTGTGTGTTTGGAGGACAAGCAGCCAAAGTACCTGGAAAAAAAGATAAATACACAAATACACATGAGCAAAAACATAATTATGATAAACTAAGTTTAGCAGATGTGTTTCTTTTTTCTCAACAGCTTTAGTATAAACTGTGTGACTTTGTAAAGTTTCTCTATCTGCACTGATCTGTCAGACTGTAAATGACTGAAATGAGACGACTCACTTGGAATAAAGAGGAGACTCAGTAACATGATGTCTGTCATGATGTTCACAGACTGGACTGTCACAAAACTCATCACCTGGAAAAAAAATATAACATCACTTAAAGGTTTGATCAAATCAGGAACTTGCATTGTTTTATAGAGCAATACAAAATTTACATGTATTTGAAATCAGATTAAAAGTGTGTGATATAAAAATTTTGTAAAATATAAAAAATGTTTTCTTACCAAATGATCACACAGCTACAGAGAGAGACAATGTGTGATTTCAACAGAAACACAGTGAGTGAAACACTTCTGTGTTTAGATGTTTTAATGTCAAAGCAAACAGACCTGCGGTGCTTTTGGTTTTCTGCCTTTCTGTATTCAGTCAGTCAGTCTGCTTTTTATGTTCCCCTTGTGCACTCTGCTTTCACTTCAGATGCTGCCAGTCCCACCCGCCTGCCTCTAGATTCACCTGACCTGAGCCTCCACTCACACACTAACCTGTTCTTCATTCTCTCATTAACATTTTTGCACATAGAGCAGCTCGTTTCCCCCAGAGACTGTGTCTCAGCTTTCCACAGTTTTTTTCTCCTGCCTGTTTTGATCTGGATTTTTGTACTTTACTCACAAAAATGTCTTCTTTGCATTTTTATATAACTCCTGGTTTTCGCTCTCGGTTTTCAGACTTGCACTCTCAATACTGTAAAAATACACAAAGTTGTCTGGATGCATGCTCAGTCATCTAGATAAATAAATCCAAAAAGGTTAATTCTGTTCTGTCCAGATAAATAGAATCAACCTTTTGGAACAGACAAACCTTCGTGTGAATAAGAAAGTCAGCTCAGTCTCATCACGGTGCAAATAAATTAATTAAACTAATGATTACATTTTCAATTTCACATTTTCATCCAGGCCTTCAGGTTTTATCCTATTTGCCTGTTATATTTATCAGTATTTTAACTTTACAAATATATAGTACAATTCATTTTTTTAAATTTATAAGCACAAATCTAAAGCAAGATGCAGCCTTACATCATGCAGAAAGGTTTTCTGTTCAGCACACAACAGTAACACTGAAGTCACAGCTACAGTGAAGTAAATAACACTGATCATCTTGTTACAGTGTGATGTTCTGCCGGCCCCTGACATCCATATTGATGTTACTCCTGTAACATCAATATGGTTAGGTAAGGAGTGACATCAATGTGACATTTAGTTATCATTTCAAACCAAACAGACACAACAGCAAATATGACTGATGCAAATATTATAAGAGGTACTAACAAAAAGAATGCCAGACCACGTGACTGAGTAATTTTATTACAGAAAGCTGTCTGTACTCACACAGGTTGTGGAAACTGTGTCCGCAGCTTCCTGTTGACCAGCTTCCTCAATTTGTTTAAACATTTCTTGTTTTATTTAATGACTCATTTATCAGTTGAGCCACTTGGCCAAAAGCAGACATCTAAATATATTTCTCTTTCATCATATCTGGAGTTTTCCCTCTGAAAAAAAGTATCAAAAGTAATCATGTATCACGAGAAACTTCAGAGTAACACCACAATAAGCACAGTTAGGTTGTTGGGCAGGAACAACCTAACTCTGCTATGTTATCTGCTATCAGGAAACTTTAAGTCACATCACAGATTCCAATGTTAGTCAACTTAAAAAGTAAATATTATGCATGTTTCATGACTATTTCTTATTTTATCATCAATATTTGAAAATCATACAACCATACAACACCAAAGTGTTCCCAGGCCAGGTAAAAGAAATAATCACTCTGTCATGCCCTGAGCCTACCCCGGAGATGACTGAAACATCTCACAGAGGCTACGTTCACACCAATGTGTTTTTGTTTGAAAATGCATTGTTTTCTCTCTGTTTGGGCCTCCCGTTCACACTGAGATGGTGTTTTCGCTGATGGAAAATGCAGCATTTTGAAAATGCTCTGAAATACGCATACATTTCCAAACGGTGCTTTCGCGTCGCAGTGTGGACAGCGAAAACGGAGACTTTCTAAAACAATGACGCATGTTAGTCATATGATGCAGTCATGTGGCCAATTAAACTAAGATAGCAGAGGGCATTAAACAGCAGTTGCTTTGTTTGCTCGCAATTTTGACAGCCCTATTAAAGATTAATATCAGGTTGTACATGCTCCAGATAGCTTTTCTTCAAATTCTTTAAATCTCACTCGCTTTTGCAACTTTGTACTTTTCTGTTATTCGCAGCAACAACTCCACCTCATTGTTAATCTTGAAGATTTGAAAACAGCGTTGTCGTCTGAAAACGCTACATGTCCACACTAGCATTTTCAGTCACTTTCACAGAGTTGCGTGTCCAGGGAGCAAAATTAATTTTTCAAATCTGGGTGCATGATCTTATGAGTGTCCTGTGATTGAAATCAGGCATCAGAAGGCTGAGGACTTGGAGGCAGAGGGACCTCACATGCAGGCTCCCTTTCATTGTCTAAAACAGAGCTTCCCAAAGCGTGGGGCCCGCGGTATGAAAAGGGGGGAAATAAAAGAAAGAATGCTTGGACACTGCTAGCATAATGGACAGGTTTTTGACGGGACTCCCACACAAATGCAAAGCAGGAGATGAAGCATAGCTGAATATGTTTCCAAACCAACTTCATTCTAAGCCAAAGACTAGAAAATATAGTGAAGCATATCTTCCCTTTGGCTTCACCTGCACAAGTGCCAAGGTAGGTCTCCCCTGCAGAATTGGTTTTCCCTGCGTCAGGAGCAGCGCTGGGCTCTCCAAATCAGGGGCAAACAGTATCCCACAATCTTGATTTTTATTTCACAAACACTTGTCGTAATGACTAACTACTCCTGACATTTTGGAGATGTTACTTCTTTATATAGTAAAGTTACAGCGGGATACAAATAACATCAGGCCGTTCTGCCACGATTTGTTCCAAACAGTACAAAACAGTATCCCACAGCTGTTTATGGTTTTGAACCCATTTTGTACAAAGAGGCATTTTTTGAAAAATGTTTTGATAGCAATGTCAAATATTATTACACAGGAAAAAACAACTACACGTAAAATAATTACACCGTGACGCATCTGACTTTCTAAATGGAGGGACAGTAACTGTGTGTGTATATGTAAGCGTGTAAAAATTGCAGATAGTCAGATTAACAATTCATCTCATGTAAACAATAACGTGAGCACAGCGTGACGTGAAAAAAGGCACATAGCTTTGACGTTGCATGACGAACTCTGTATTCCTTGTCCACATGTAAACGCAAAAAAGAAGTTTTAAAAAATCTTAGTTTTCGGGAATTCGAAATGCTGTTTACGTGTGGACGAAACAGCTGCTTTTTCAAAAGTACCCGTGTAGGTGCGGACGTAGCATAAAAGAGTTAGTAGTTTATTAAGATGTGATTGTACGGGGACGGTGGGAGGTGCGCCTGAAGGGGCCTAGCAAAAAAAGTTTGGGAACCACTGGTCTAAAAAACAATGAAAGGGGGAACTTGATCATCCAAAGCAGAAAAGTCTTAATTTTATGAGTCTGTTTCTGTTAAGGAGGTCGATTCATTCCTTTTTCGTTTTCTACACTTTGCTTCCTACAACCTGCAATACAATACCCAGCTCGTTTTGAATCACTGGAGAAGAGAAGAATGCAGATTAAATTTTATGTAAGAAGGTATATGTATGAGGTGATAAAACATAAAACCCTTTCATATAACAGAACTATAATGATTTACAGAGAGAGCAGAGTTTTACTGGTTTTGTGTAAACCCGCATGATTAACTCATTCGCAAACAGCACTGCGAGTGGCAACTGCGATGGCCGGGAATCGAACCCGGGTCAACTGCTTGGAAGGCAGATATGCTCGCCACTATACCACCATTGCTGTGAAAGACTACAACATCACTGATTCATTGTCCGGCTTATACAGATTTTCAGGACAATTAACAAGGTGGGCATTGTGATTACTCGCTTGTCAGGTTCTAACCTGGTCAAAAGGTAGATCACTAAAAAGACTAGTGCTTTCATGCAACTGCACATTTAATCTCATCAGCAAAGCTTCTTTGCTACTCAAGTGTGGCCTCTCACGCATTTAAACTCTTGCGTGATTTTTAGCACCTTGAGAGTCGCAATGGTCACGTGAGTTCTTCAGGTCACAGCAGACAAGGTGAGAATAGGTGTGAATCTGTCTTGGGACGAATCTGGGACGAGGACGTCTTTGGCTCCTCTTTCAAGTTATTGGACTTTGGCAAAAAGGTTTTACGCTTAATTCAAAAATGAGAGCAAGTGTCTGTGTCCCGAATACAAAGTGGGAGCTGGTTCCACAGAGAGGGGCCTGAAAAGTGATGGCTCTGCCTTCCATTGCACTTTTAAATCCCCTCGGAAGCCATCAGTCTGAGAGCAAAGCACTCTGTTGGGATGATATGGCACTGTGAGATCTTGTAGACAAAATTGGTGGTGATTATTCAAGACCTTGTGTGTGAGGGCAAGTATTTGGATTTTTATTTGGGATTTAATTGGGAGCCAATGAAGAGAGAAGTCCATATGGGGGAAATCTACTCTGTCCTTCCAGTCCCTGACTGTGCTCTGGGTGCAGCGTTTTGGAAAACAGTGTAAAGGCTTTTCAGGAAGCTTTTAGGACACTGTGAAAATACTGAATTTGAATAGTGGAGGCTAGAAGTAGTGAATGTATCCTTCCTCTCTATCATTAGATGGAGAGAGTGTACAAAGGCCGGCATAGTGGGTCTGTGGCCACTCTTGCTTGCGCTTTTGCGTGTCTGTCAGCCAGCTGTGGAGAAGAGCAAAGTTTTTACATGCAAAGAGCTGTAGTGAAAAGCAGTGTTCCAAACAATGAAATGTGTCCACTCCTTGTGCTTTTCATGCAGTAATGTTTGAAGCTATTTCTGCTGTTGTCCCATTCCCGGTGAAATCCGCTGTGCCTCCAATCCCGATCCCAGTCCTCTTGCAAAGCAATCAGCATTTGTCAGACGCATGAGTCATTGGCGGTACTCAGATTGGATCCTGGACGACTACACGGGGGAACGTGTGGGGTGGCTAAGAGACCAATTGAAGGATGCCATGTTTACTGAATATGTGCCTAATTTTGTCAGGACATAGCTGGGTCCATTGCTTCTGCGTGCTCTATTTTCACAAGCAAAGGCCTGGCTCTTTCTCCTGGCACCTTCTCAGGTGATCTCCATGCTTTCTTATCAAATCAACGTCAGGACTTCCGCAAAACAGCTGACCGTTGTCGACAGGATTCGAACCTGTGCGGGGAGACCCCAATGGATTTCTAGTCCATCGCCTTGACCGCTCGGCCACAACAACCACATTGGGCTGTGGAACTACATACTTGAAAGACATACGTCTTCCAAGTCCTACGCCACACATCTTTCAAGTAGGATGTGCACAACAACGGCCACGCTGGATTGTAAATGCGGTAGCTGCATGACTTTGGTGCGAAAGCTTGTGGTTTTGCAGTTCCGTGAGATTGGTGCAGCACAGCTGCGGTTGAAGCTAGCTGGCTGACATTAGCTTGCTTGTTTGCATGAACAGTAACACACACAGCTGATGATTTTGCCACCGCAAAGAGCTGATCAGTACATGGTTAGTAAAATGTTATCTTCATTCCAAACATTCAGCACAATATTTAAAGTGGGACTGGGTGTCTTTATGAAGAAGTAGCGTGTCCAATCCCAGTTTCATGTAAGAAGGTATAGGTATGAAGTGATGAGAACTCAAAGCCTGTGTGAACAGTGTCTTTCCACAGCAAACGGTAGCAGCGAGGCCGATGAAGAATGCACCTGGCCTGACATTGTAAGCATTTGCAGAAAGAGCGGAGAACGTTTTTAGTGTAAAATAGTACACAGGCCACATGCTTGAACAGCACTGCGAGTGGAAACTGCGATGGCCGGGAATCGAACCTAGGTCAACTGCTTGGAAGGGAGCTATGCTCGCCACTATACCACCATCGCTGTGAAAGACTGAAGCATCACTGATTCATTGTCCGGCTTATACAGATTTTCAGGACAATTAACAAGGTGGGCATTGTGATTACTCGCTTGTCAGGTTCTAACCTGGTCAAAAGGTAGATCACTAAAAAGACTAGTGCTTTCATGCAACTGCACATTTAATCTCATCAGCAAAGCTTTTTTGCTACTCAAGTGTGGCCTCTCACGCATTTAAACTCTTGCGTGATTTTTAGCACCTTGAGAGTCGCAATGGTCACGCGAGTTCTTCAGGTCACAGCAGACAAGGTGAGAATAGGTGTGAATCTGTCTTGGGACGAATCTGGGACGAGGACGTCTTTGGCTCCTCTTTCAAGTTATTGGACTTTGGCAAAAAGGTTTTACGCTTAATTCAAAAATGAGAGCAAGTGTCTGTGTCCCGAATACAAAGTGGGAGCTGGTTCCACAGAGAGGGGCCTGAAAAGTGATGGCTCTGCCTTCCATTGCACTTTTAAATCCCCTCGGAAGCCAGCAGTCTGAGAGCAAAGCACTCTGTTGGGATGATATGGCACTGTGAGATCTTGTAGACAAAATTGGTGGTGATTATTCAAGACCTTGTGTGTGAGGGCAAGTATTTGGATTTTTATTTGGGATTTAATTGGGAGCCAATGAAGAGAGAAGTCCATATGGGGGAAATCTACTCTGTCCTTCCAGTCCCTGACTGTGCTCTGGGTGCAGCGTTTTGGAAAACAGTGTAAAGGCTTTTCAGGAAGCTTTTAGGACACTGTGAAAATACTGAATTTGAATAGTGGAGGCTAGAAGTAGTGAATGTATCCTTCCTCTCTATCATTAGATGGAGAGAGTGTACAAAGGCCGGCATAGTGGGTCTGTGGCCACTCTTGCTTGCGCTTTTGCGTGTCTGTCAGCCAGCTGTGGAGAAGAGCAAAGTTTTTACATGCAAAGAGCTGTAGTGAAAAGCAGTGTTCCAAACAATGAAATGTGTCCACTCCTTGTGCTTTTCATGCAGTAATGTTTGAAGCTATTTCTGCTGTTGTCCCATTCCCGGTGAAATCCGCTGTGCCTCCAATCCCGATCCCAGTCCTCTTGCAAAGCAATCAGCATTTGTCAGACGCATGAGTCATTGGCGGTACTCAGACTGGATCCTGGACGACTACACGGGGGAACGTGTGGGGTGGCTAAGAGAGCAATTGAAGGATGCCATGTTTACTGAATATGTGCCTAATTTTGTCAGGACATAGCTGGGTCCATTGCTTCTGCGTGCTCTATTTTCACAAGCAAAGGCCTGGCTCTTTCTCCTGGCACCTTCTCAGGTGATCTCCATGCCTTCTTCTCAAATCAACGTCTGGACTGCCGCAAAACAGCTGACCGTTGTCGACAGGATTCGAACCTGTGCGGGGAGACCCCAATGGATTTCTAGTCCATCGCCTTGACCGCTCGGCCACAACAACCACATTGGGCTGTGGAACTACATACTTGAAAGACATACGTCCTACAAAGTCCTACTCCACACATCTTTCAAGTAGGATGTGCACAACAACGGCCACGCTGGATTGTAAATGCGGTAGCTGCATGACTTTGGTGCGAAAGCTTGTGGTTTTGCAGTTCCGTGAGATTGGTGCAGCACAGCTGCGGTTGAAGCTAGCTGGCTGACATTAGCTTGCTTGTTTGCATGAACAGTAACACACACAGCTGATGATTTTGCCACCGCAAAGAGCTGATCAGTACATGGTTAGTAAAATGTTATCTTCATTCCAAACATTCAGCACAATATTTAAAGTGGGACTGGGTGTCTTTATGAAGAAGTAGCGTGTCCAATCCCAGTTTCATGTAAGAAGGTATAGGTATGAAGTGATGAGAACTCAAAGCCTGTGTGAACAGTGTCTTTCCACAGCAAACGGTAGCAGCGAGGCCGATGAAGAATGCACCTGGCCTGACATTGTAAGCATTTGCAAAAAGAGCGGAGAACGTTTTTAGTGTAAAATAGTACGCAGGCCACATGCTTGAACAGCACTGCGAGTGGCAACTGCGATGGCCGGGAATCGAACCCGGGTCAACTGCTTGGAAGGCAGCTATGCTCGCCACTATACCACCATCGCTGTGAAAGACTGCAACATCACTGATTCATTGTCCGGCTTATACAGATTTTCAGGACAATTAACAAGGTGGGCATTGTGATTACTCGCTTGTCAGGTTCTAAACTGGTCAAAAGGTAGATCACTAAAAAGACTAGTGCTTTCATGCAACTGCACATTTAATCTCATCAGCAAAGCTTCTTTGCTACTCAAGTGTGGCCTCTCACGCATTTAAACTCTTGCGTGATTTTTAGCACCTTGAGAGTTGCAATGGTCACGCGAGTTCTTCAGGTCACAGCAGACAAGGTGAGAATAGGTGTGAATCTGTCTTGGGACGAATCTGGGACGAGGACGTCTTTGGCTCCTCTTTCAAGTTATTGGACTTTGGCAAAAAGGTTTTACGCTTAATTCAAAAATGAGAGCAAGTGTCTGTGTCCCGAATACAAAGTGGGAGCTGGTTCCACAGAGAGGGGCCTGAAAAGTGATGGCTCTGCCTTCCATTGCACTTTAAAATCCCCTCGGAAGCCAGCAGTCTGAGAGCAAAGCACTCTGTTGGGATGATATGGCACTGTGAGATCTTGTAGACAAAATTGGTGGTGATTATTCAAGACCTTGTGTGTGAGGGCAAGTATTTGGATTTTTATTTGGGATTTAATTGGGAGCCAATGAAGTGAGAAGTCCATATGGGGGAAATCTACTCTGTCCTTCCAGTCCCTGACTGTGCTCTGGATGCAGCGTTTTGGAAAACAGTGTAAAGGCTTTTCAGGAAGCTTTTAGGACACTGTGAAAATACTGAATTTGAATAGTGGAGGCTAGAAGTAGTGAATGTATCCTTCCTCTCTATCATTAGATGGAGAGAGTGTACAAAGGCTGGCATAGTGGGTCTGTGGCCACTCTTGCTTGCGCTTTTGCGTGTCCGTCAGCCAGCTGTGGAGAAGAGCAAAGTTTTTACATGCAAAGAGCTGTAGTGAAAAGCAGTGTTCCAAACAATGAAATGTGTCCACTCCTTGTGCTTTTCATGCAGTAATGTTTGAAGCTATTTCTGCTGTTGTCCCATTCCCGGTGAAATCCGCTGTGCCTCCAATCCCGATCCCAGTCCTCTCGCAAAGCAATCAGCATTTGTCAGACGCATGAGTCATTGGCGGTACTCAGACTGGATCCTGGACGACTACACGGGGGAACGTGTGGGGTGGCTAAGAGAGCAATTGAAGGATGCCATGTTTACTGAATATGTGCCTAATTTTGTCAGGACATAGCTGGGTCCATTGCTTCTGCGTGCTCTATTTTCACAAGCAAAGGCCTGGCTCTTTCTCCTGGCACCTTCTCAGGTGATCTCCATGCCTTCTTCTCAAATCAACGTCTGGACTGCCGCAAAACAGCTGACCGTTGTCGACAGGATTCGAACCTGTGCGGGGAGACCCCAATGGATTTCTAGTCCATCGCCTTGACCGCTCGGCCACAACAACCACATTGGGCTGTGGAACTACATACTTGAAAGACATACGTCCTACAAAGTCCTACTCCACACATCTTTCAAGTAGGATGTGCACAACAACGGCCACGCTGGATTGTAAATGCGGTAGCTGCATGACTTTGGTGCGAAAGCTTGTGGTTTTGCAGTTCCGTGAGATTGGTGCAGCACAGCTGCGGTTGAAGCTAGCTGGCTGACATTAGCTTGCTTGTTTGCATGAACAGTAACACACACAGCTGATGATTTTGCCACCGCAAAGAGCTGATCAGTACATGGTTAGTAAAATGTTATCTTCATTCCAAACATTCAGCACAATATTTAAAGTGGGACTGGGTGTCTTTATGAAGAAGTAGCGTGTCCAATCCCAGTTTCATGTAAGAAGGTATAGGTATGAAGTGATGAGAACTCAAAGCCTGTGTGAACAGTGTCTTTCCACAGCAAACGGTAGCAGCGAGGCCGATGAAGAATGCACCTGGCCTGACATTGTAAGCATTTGCAAAAAGAGCGGAGAACGTTTTTAGTGTAAAATAGTACGCAGCCCACATGCTTGAACAGCACTGCGAGTGGCAACTGCGATGGCCGGGAATCGAACCCGGGTCAACTGCTTGGAAGGCAGCTATGCTCGCCACTATACCACCATCGCTGTGAAAGACTGCAACATCACTGATTCATTGTCCGGCTTATACAGATTTTCAGGACAATTAACAAGGTGGGCATTGTGATTACTCGCTTGTCAGGTTCTAAACTGGTCAAAAGGTAGATCACTAAAAAGACTAGTGCTTTCATGCAACTGCACATTTAATCTCATCAGCAAAGCTTCTTTGCTACTCAAGTGTGGCCTCTCACGCATTTAAACTCTTGCGTGATTTTTAGCACCTTGAGAGTTGCAATGGTCACGCGAGTTCTTCAGGTCACAGCAGACAAGGTGAGAATAGGTGTGAATCTGTCTTGGGACGAATCTGGGACGAGGACGTCTTTGGCTCCTCTTTCAAGTTATTGGACTTTGGCAAAAAGGTTTTACGCTTAATTCAAAAATGAGAGCAAGTGTCTGTGTCCCGAATACAAAGTGGGAGCTGGTTCCACAGAGAGGGGCCTGAAAAGTGATGGCTCTGCCTTCCATTGCACTTTAAAATCCCCTCGGAAGCCAGCAGTCTGAGAGCAAAGCACTCTGTTGGGATGATATGGCACTGTGAGATCTTGTAGACAAAATTGGTGGTGATTATTCAAGACCTTGTGTGTGAGGGCAAGTATTTGGATTTTTATTTGGGATTTAATTGGGAGCCAATGAAGAGAGAAGTCCATATGGGGGAAATCTACTCTGTCCTTCCAGTCCCTGACTGTGCTCTGGATGCAGCGTTTTGGAAAACAGTGTAAAGGCTTTTCAGGAAGCTTTTAGGACACTGTGAAAATACTGAATTTGAATAGTGGAGGCTAGAAGTAGTGAATATATCCTTCCTCTCTATCATTAGATGGAGAGAGTGTACAAAGGCCGGTATAGTGGGTCTGTGGCCACTCTTGCTTGCGCTTTTGCGTGTCTGTCAGCCAGCTGTGGAGAAGAGCAAAGTTTTTACATGCAAAGAGCTGTAGTGAAAAGCAGTGTTCCAAACAATGAAATGTGTCCACTCCTTGTGCTTTTCATGCAGTAATGTTTGAAGCTATTTCTGCTGTTGTCCCATTCCCGGTGAAATCCGCTGTGCCTCCAATCCCGATCCCAGTCCTCTTGCAAAGCAATCAGCATTTGTCAGACGCATGAGTCATTGGCGGTACTCAGACTGGATCCTGGACGACTACACGGGGGCACGTGTGGGGTGGCTAAGAGACCAATTGAAGGATGCCATGTTTACTGAATATGTGCCTAATTTTGTCAGGACATAGCTGGGTCCATTGCTTCTGCGTGCTCTATTTTCACAAGCAAAGGCCTGGCTCTTTCTCCTGGCACCTTCTCAGGTGATCTCCATGCCTTCTTCTCAAATCAACGTCTGGACTGCCGCAAAAAAGCTGACCGTTGTCGGAAGGATTCGAACCTGTGCGGCGAGACCCCAATGGATTTCTAGTCCATCGCCTTGACCGCTCAGCCACAACAACCACATTGGGCTGTGGAACTACATACTTGAAAGACATACGTCTTCCAAGTCCTATGCCACACATCTTTCAAGTAGGATGTGCACAACAACGGCCACGCTGGATTGTAAATGCGGTAGCTGCATGACTTTGGTGCGAAAGCTTGTGGTTTTGCAGTTCCGTGAGATTGGTGCAGCACAGCTGCGGTTGAAGCTAGCTGGCTGACATTAGCTTGCTTGTTTGCATGAACAGTAACACACACAGCTGATGATTTTGCCACCGCAAAGAGCTGATCAGTACATGGTTAGTAAAATGTTATCTTCATTCCAAACATTCAGCACAATATTTAAAGTGGGACTGGGTGTCTTTATGAAGAAGTAGCGTGTCCAATCAAAGTTTCATGTAAGAAGGTATAGGTATGAAGTGATGAGAACTCAAAGCCTGTTTGAACAGTGTCTTTCCACAGCAAACGGTAGCAGCGAGGCCGATGAAGAATGCACCTGGCCTGACATTGTAAGCATTTGCAGAAAGAGCGGAGAACGTTTTTAGTGTAAAACAGTACGCAGCCCACATGCTTGAACAGCACTGCGAGAAGCAACTGCGATGGCCGGGAATCGAACCCGGGTCAACTGCTTGGAAGGCAGCTATGCTCGCCACTATACCACCATCGCTGTGAAAGACTACAACATCACTGATTCATTGTCCGGCTTATACAGATTTTCAGGACAATTAACAAGGTGGGCATTGTGATTACTCGCTTGTCAGGTTCTAAACTGGTCAAAAGGTAGATCACTAAAAAGACTAGTGCTTTCATGCAACTGCACATTTAATCTCATCAGCAAAGCTTCTTTGCTACTCAAGTGTGTCCTCTCACGCATTTAAACTCTTGCGTGATTTTTAGCACCTTGAGAGTCGCAATGGTCACGCGAGTTCTTCAGGTCACAGCAGACAAGGTGAGAATAGGTGTGAATCTGTCTTGGGACGAATCTGGGACGAGGACGTCTTTGGCTCCTCTTTCAAGTTATTGGACTTTGGCAAAAAGGTTTTACGCTTAATTCAAAAATGAGAGCAAGTGTCTGTGTCCCGAATACAAAGTGGGAGCTGGTTCCACAGAGAGGGGCCTGAAAAGTGATGGCTCTGCCTTCCATTGCACTTTAAAATCCCCTCGGAAGCCAGCAGTCTGAGAGCAAAGCACTCTGTTGGGATGATATGGCACTGTGAGATCTTGTAGACAAAATTGGTGGTGATTATTCAAGACCTTGTGTGTGAGGGCAAGTATTTGGATTTTTATTTGGGATTTAATTGGGAGCCAATGAAGAGAGAAGTCCATATGGGGGAAATCTACTCTGTCCTTCCAGTCCCTGACTGTGCTCTGGATGCAGCGTTTTGGAAAACAGTGTAAAGGCTTTTCAGGAAGCTTTTAGGACACTGTGAAAATACTGAATTTGAATAGTGGAGGCTAGAAGTAGTGAATATATCCTTCCTCTCTATCATTAGATGGAGAGAGTGTACAAAGGCCGGTATAGTGGGTCTGTGGCCACTCTTGCTTGCGCTTTTGCGTGTCTGTCAGCCAGCTGTGGAGAAGAGCAAAGTTTTTACATGCAAAGAGCTGTAGTGAAAAGCAGTGTTCCAAACAATGAAATGTGTCCACTCCTTGTGCTTTTCATGCAGTAATGTTTGAAGCTATTTCTGCTGTTGTCCCATTCCCGGTGAAATCCGCTGTGCCTCCAATCCCGATCCCAGTCCTCTTGCAAAGCAATCAGCATTTGTCAGACGCATGAGTCATTGGCGGTACTCAGACTGGATCCTGGACGACTACACGGGGGAACGTGTGGGGTGGCTAAGAGACCAATTGAAGGATGCCATGTTTACTGAATATGTGCCTAATTTTGTCAGGATATAGCTGGGTCCATTGCTTCTGCGTGCTCTATTTTCACAAGCAAAGGCCTGGCTCTTTCTCCTGGCACCTTCTCAGGTGATCTCCATGCCTTCTTCTCAAATCAACAACTGGACTGCCGCAAAACAGCTGACCGTTGTCGACAGGATTCGAACCTGTGCGGGGAGACCCCAATGAATTTCTAGTCCATCGCCTTGACCGCTCGGCCACAACAACCACATTGGTCTGTGAAACTACATACTTGAAAGACATACGTCTTCCAAGTCCTACGCCACACATCTTTCAAGTAGGATGTGCACAACAACGGCCACGCTGGATTGTAAATGCGGTAGCTGCATGACTTTGGTGCGAAAGCTTGTGGTTTTGCAGTTCCGTGAGATTGGTGCAGCACAGCTGCGGTTGAAGCTAGCTGGCTGACATTAGCTTGCTTGTTTGCATGAACAGTAACACACACAGCTGATGATTTTGCCACCGCAAAGAGCTGATCAGTACATGGTTAGTAAAATGTTATCTTCATTCCAAACATTCAGCACAATATTTAAAGTGGGACTGGGTGTCTTTATGAAGAAGTAGCGTGTCCAATCCCAGTTTCATGTAAGAAGGTATAGGTATGAAGTGATGAGAACTCAAAGCCTGTGTGAACAGTGTCTTTCCACAGCAAACGGTAGCAGCGAGGCCGATGAAGAATGCACCTGGCCTGACATTGTAAGCATTTGCAAAAAGAGCGGAGAACATTTTTAGTGTAAAATAGTACGCAGCCCACATGCTTGAACAGCACTGCGAGTGGCAACTGCGACGGCCGGGAATCGAACCCGGGTCAACTGCTTGGAAGGCAGCTATGCTCGCCACTATACCACCATCGCTGTGAAAGACTGCAACATCACTGATTCATTGTCCGGCTTATACAGATTTTCAGGACAATTAACAAGGTGGGCATTGTGATTACTCGCTTGTCAGGTTCTAAACTGGTCAAAAGGTAGATCACTAAAAAGACTAGTGCTTTCATGCAACTGCACATTTAATCTCATCAGCAAAGCTTCTTTGCTACTCAAGTGTGGCCTCTCACGCATTTAAACTCTTGCGTGATTTTTAGCACCTTGAGAGTTGCAATGGTCACGCGAGTTCTTCAGGTCACAGCAGACAAGGTGAGAATAGGTGTGAATCTGTCTTGGGACGAATCTGGGACGAGGACGTCTTTGGCTCCTCTTTCAAGTTATTGGACTTTGGCAAAAAGGTTTTACGCTTAATTCAAAAATGAGAGCAAGTGTCTGTGTCCCGAATACAAAGTGGGAGCTGGTTCCACAGAGAGGGGCCTGAAAAGTGATGGCTCTGCCTTCCATTGCACTTTAAAATCCCCTCGGAAGCCAGCAGTCTGAGAGCAAAGCACTCTGTTGGGATGATATGGCACTGTGAGATCTTGTAGACAAAATTGGTGGTGATTATTCAAGACCTTGTGTGTGAGGGCAAGTATTTGGATTTTTATTTGGGATTTAATTGGGAGCCAATGAAGTGAGAAGTCCATATGGGGGAAATCTACTCTGTCCTTCCAGTCCCTGACTGTGCTCTGGATGCAGCGTTTTGGAAAACAGTGTAAAGGCTTTTCAGGAAGCTTTTAGGACACTGTGAAAATACTGAATTTGAATAGTGGAGGCTAGAAGTAGTGAATGTATCCTTCCTCTCTATCATTAGATGGAGAGAGTGTACAAAGGCCGGCATAGTGGGTCTGTGGCCACTCTTGCTTGCGCTTTTGCGTGTCTGTCAGCCAGCTGTGGAGAAGAGCAAAGTTTTTACATGCAAAGAGCTGTAGTGAAAAGCAGTGTTCCAAACAATGAAATGTGTCCACTCCTTGTGCTTTTCATGCAGTAATGTTTGAAGCTATTTCTGCTGTTGTCCCATTCCCGGTGAAATCCGCTGTGCCTCCAATCCCGATCCCAGTCCTCTCGCAAAGCAATCAGCATTTGTCAGACGCATGAGTCATTGGCGGTACTCAGACTGGATCCTGGACGACTACACGGGGGAACGTGTGGGGTGGCTAAGAGAGCAATTGAAGGATGCCATGTTTACTGAATATGTGCCTAATTTTGTCAGGACATAGCTGGGTCCATTGCTTCTGCGTGCTCTATTTTCACAAGCAAAGGCCTGGCTCTTTCTCCTGGCACCTTCTCAGGTGATCTCCATGCCTTCTTCTCAAATCAACGTCTGGACTGCCGCAAAACAGCTGACCGTTGTCGACAGGATTCGAACCTGTGCGGGGAGACCCCAATGGCTTTCTAGTCCATCGCCTTGACCGCTCGGCCACAACAACCACATTGGGCTGTGGAACTACATACTTGAAAGACATACGTCTTCCAAGTCCTACGCCACACATCTTTCAAGTAGGATGTGCACAACAACGGCCACGCTGGATTGTAAATGCGGTAGCTGCATGACTTTGGTGCGAAAGCTTGTGGTTTTGCAGTTCCGTGAGATTGGTGCAGCACAGCTGCGGTTGAAGCTAGCTGGCTGACATTAGCTTGCTTGTTTGCATGAACAGTAACACACACAGCTGATGATTTTGCCACCGCAAAGAGCTGATCAGTACATGGTTAGTAAAATGTTATCTTCATTCCAAACATTCAGCACAATATTTAAAGTGGGACTGGGTGTCTTTATGAAGAAGTAGCGTGTCCAATCACAGTTTCATGTAAGAAGGTATAGGTATGAAGTGATGAGAACTCAAAGCCTGTTTGAACAGTGTCTTTCCACAGCAAACGGTAGCAGCGAGGCCGATGAAGAATGCACCTGGCCTGACATTGTAAGCATTTGCAGAAAGAGCGGAGAACGTTTTTAGTGTAAAACAGTACGCAGCCCACATGCTTGAACAGCACTGCGATGGCCGGGAATCGAACCCAGGTCAACTGCTTGGAAGGCAGATATGCTCGCCACTATACCACCATCGCTGTGAAAGACTACAACATCACTGATTCATTGTCCGGCTTATACAGATTTTCAGGACAATTAACAAGGTGGGCATTGTGATTACTCGCTTGTCAGGTTCTAAACTGGTCAAAAGGTAGATCACTAAAAAGACTAGTGCTTTCATGCAACTGCACATTTAATCTCATCAGCAAAGCTTCTTTGCTACTCAAGTGTGGCCTCTCACGCATTTAAACTCTTGCGTGATTTTTAGCACCTTGAGAGTCGCAATGGTCACGCGAGTTCTTCAGGTCACAGCAGACAAGGTGAGAATAGGTGTGAATCTGTCTTGGGACGAATCTGGGACGAGGACGTCTTTGGCTCCTCTTTCAAGTTATTGGACTTTGGCAAAAAGGTTTTACGCTTAATTCAAAAATGAGAGCAAGTGTCTGTGTCCCGAATACAAAGTGGGAGCTGGTTCCACAGAGAGGGGCCTGAAAAGTGATGGCTCTGCCTTCCATTGCACTTTTAAATCCCCTCGGAAGCCAGCAGTCTGAGAGCAAAGCACTCTGTTGGGATGATATGGCACTGTGAGATCTTGTATACAAAATTGGTGGTGATTATTCAAGACCTTGTGTGTGAGGGCAAGTATTTGGATTTTTATTTGGGATTTAATTGGGAGCCAATGAAGAGAGAAGTCCATATGGGGGAAATCTACTCTGTCCTTCCAGTCCCTGACTGTGCTCTGGATGCAGCGTTTTGGAAAACAGTGTAAAGGCTTTTCAGGAAGCTTTTAGGACACTGTGAAAATACTGAATTTGAATAGTGGAGGCTAGAAGTAGTGAATGTATCCTTCCTCTCTATCATTAGATGGAGAGAGTGTACAAAGGCCGGTATAGTGGGTCTGTGGCCACTCTTGCTTGCGCTTTTGCGTGTCTGTCAGCCAGCTGTGGAGAAGAGCAAAGTTTTTACATGCAAAGAGCTGTAGTGAAAAGCAGTGTTCCAAACAATGAAATGTGTCCACTCCTTGTGCTTTTCATGCAGTAATGTTTGAAGCTATTTCTGCTGTTGTCCCATTCCCGGTGAAATCCGCTGTGCCTCCAATCCCGATCCCAGTCCTCTTGCAAAGCAATCAGCATTTGTCAGACGCATGAGTCATTGGCGGTACTCAGACTGGATCCTGGACGACTACACGGGGGAACGTGTGGGGTGGCTAAGAGACCAATTGAAGGATGCCATGTTTACTGAATATGTGCCTAATTTTGTCAGGATATAGCTGGGTCCATTGCTTCTGCGTGCTCTATTTTCACAAGCAAAGGCCTGGCTCTTTCTCCTGGCACCTTCTCAGGTGATCTCCATGCCTTCTTCTCAAATCAACAACTGGACTGCCGCAAAACAGCTGACCGTTGTCGACAGGATTCGAACCTGTGCGGGGAGACCCCAATGAATTTCTAGTCCATCGCCTTGACCGCTCGGCCACAACAACCACATTGGTCTGTGGAACTACATACTTGAAAGACATACGTCTTCCAAGTCCTACGCCACACATCTTTCAAGTAGGATGTGCACAACAACGGCCACGCTGGATTGTAAATGCGGTAGCTGCATGACTTTGGTGCGAAAGCTTGTGGTTTTGCAGTTCCGTGAGATTGGTGCAGCACAGCTGCGGTTGAAGCTAGCTGGCTGACATTAGCTTGCTTGTTTGCATGAACAGTAACACACACAGCTGATGATTTTGCCACCGCAAAGAGCTGATCAGTACATGGTTAGTAAAATGTTATCTTCATTCCAAACATTCAGCACAATATTTAAAGTGGGACTGGGTGTCTTTATGAAGAAGTAACGTGTCCAATCCCAGTTTCATGTAAGAAGGTATAGGTATGAAGTGATGAGAACTCAAAGCCTGTGTGAACAGTGTCTTTCCACAGCAAACGGTAGCAGCGAGGCCGATGAAGAATGCACCTGGCCTGACATTGTAAGCATTTGCAAAAAGAGCGGAGAACGTTTTTAGTGTAAAATAGTACGCAGCCCACATGCTTGAACAGCACTGCGAGTGGCAACTGCGATGGCCGGGAATCGGACCCGGGTCAACTGCTTGGAAGGCAGCTATGCTCGCCACTATACCACCATCGCTGTGAAAGACTACAACATCACTGATTTATTGTCCGGCTTATACAGATTTTCAGGACAATTAACAAGGTGGGCATTGTGATTACTCGCTTGTCAGGTTCTAACCTGGTCAAAAGGTAGATCACTAAAAAGACTAGTGCTTTCATGCAACTGCACATTTAATCTCATCAGCAAAGCTTCTTTGCTACTCAAGTGTGGCCTCTCACGCATTTAAACTCTTGCGTGATTTTTAGCACCTTGAGAGTCGCAATGGTCACGCGAGTTCTTCAGGTCACAGCAGACAAGGTGAGAATAGGTGTGAATCTGTCTTGGGACGAATCTGGGACGAGGACGTCTTTGGCTCCTCTTTCAAGTTATTGGACTTTGGCAAAAAGGTTTTACGCTTAATTCAAAAATGAGAGCAAGTGTCTGTGTCCCGAATACAAAGTGGGAGCTGGTTCCACAGAGAGGGGCCTGAAAAGTGATGGCTCTGCCTTCCATTGCACTTTTAAATCCCCTCGGAAGCCAGCAGTCTGAGAGCAAAGCACTCTGTTGGGATGATATGGCACTGTGAGATCTTGTAGACAAAATTGGTGGTGATTATTCAAGACCTTGTGTGTGAGGGCAAGTATTTGGATTTTTATTTGGGATTTAATTGGGAGCCAATGAAGAGAGAAGTCCATATGGGGGAAATCTACTCTGTCCTTCCAGTCCCTGACTGTGCTCTGGGTGCAGCGTTTTGGAAAACAGTGTAAAGGCTTTTCAGGAAGCTTTTAGGACACTGTGAAAATACTGAATTTGAATAGTGGAGGCTAGAAGTAGTGAATGTATCCTTCCTCTCTATCATTAGATGGAGAGAGTGTACAAAGGCCGGCATAGTGGGTCTGTGGCCACTCTTGCTTGCGCTTTTGCGTGTCTGTCAGCCAGCTGTGGAGAAGAGCAAAGTTTTTACATGCAAAGAGCTGTAGTGAAAAGCAGTGTTCCAAACAATGAAATGTGTCCACTCCTTGTGCTTTTCATGCAGTAATGTTTGAAGCTATTTCTGCTGTTGTCCCATTCCCGGTGAAATCCGCTGTGCCTCCAATCCCGATCCCAGTCCTCTTGCAAAGCAATCCGCATTTGTCAGACGCATGAGTCATTGGCGGTACTCAGATTGGATCCTGGACGACTACACGGGGGAACGTGTGGGGTGGCTAAGAGACCAATTGAAGGATGCCATGTTTACTGAATATGTGCCTAATTTTGTCAGGACATAGCTGGGTCCATTGCTTCTGCGTGCTCTATTTTCACAAGCAAAGGCCTGGCTCTTTCTCCTGGCACTTTCTCAGGTGATCTCCATGCCTTCTTCTCAAATCAACGTCTGGACTGCCGCAAAACAGCTGACCGTTGTCGACAGGATTCGAACCTGTGCGGGGAGACCCCAATGGATTTCTAGTCCATCGCCTTGACCGCTCGGCCACAACAACCACATTGGGCTGTGGAACTACATACTTGAAAGACATACGTCTTCCAAGTCCTACGCCACACATCTTTCAAGTAGGATGTGCACAACAACGGCCACGCTGGATTGTAAATGCGGTAGCTGCATGACTTTGGTGCGAAAGCTTGTGGTTTTGCAGTTCCGTGAGATTGGTGCAGCACAGCTGCGGTTGAAGCTAGCTGGCTGACATTAGCTTGCTTGTTTGCATGAACAGTAACACACACAGCTGATGATTTTGCCACCGCAAAGAGCTGATCAGTACATGGTTAGTAAAATGTTATCTTCATTCCAAACATTCAGCACAATATTTAAAGTGGGACTGGGTGTCTTTATGAAGAAGTAGCGTGTCCAATCCCAGTTTCATGTAAGAAGGTATAGGTATGAAGTGATGAGAACTCAAAGCCTGTGTGAACAGTGTCTTTCCACAGCAAACGGTAGCAGCGAGGCCGATGAAGAATGCACCTGGCCTGACATTGTAAGTGTAACCCACCTAAAATCTGCCTCATGAAAATGAACTGCTGTTCCCCAAGAATGTCAGTAGGTGGCACTATGAGATTGTTTAGTGCTTGTGAACTTGAGTTGAGAACTATAGAGAAGGAGAATAGCGCTAAGGCTACGTATGCTGGTCGGAGCTACTCACAGAGTTTTTCCTTAACCTTTTTCTTGAACAAGGATTGTGTGTGAAGACACAAATTGGATTTTACTTTTCCGCTTGTTGGGAAACGCGGACACTTTTTGTTGATGCTGATGTACCTCTGTTTTTGTGTTTTTTGTTCATTTCCGGTTGGTTTTTTTGTTGGAGTCTAAAGTTGCGAGCCAGGATTCCGGATCCCCAGCTGCGATGCAGGAAAGATTTCCAGCCTACTTAGAAGTGACAACTGCGTTACTTCTTGACAGATAAGCTTATGAGATCTCAGAACAATACACTACCCGGGTAGTACTACTAACATTAACACTATACACACACACTCACACACCTGAACTGAAAAGACTGAAAAGAACTCTGAACACTGAACTCTGAACTCTAAAACTGAATACACAGACTGACAAATATGGACAATTGGAACTGTTGTGAACTGTTGAATGACTGTTTTTGGTTTTGTTTTGAATAAATGTTGACTGTTCTTTTAGCTGTGTGTCATTCGCTCCTTAGTCGATTCCTAGAGGCCATAAGCCTAAGATCCTAACTTTCTCTACATTCAGTAGTGGTAAAGTATCGTGTGTTACATAGTACCTTTTCGTGGCGAGCCAGCCAGGAGCGATTAAGACACAGCTAATATTGAAATTACAGCATTCTGCAATAGCATAGTTAATTTTGAGATTGTGATTTATTGTGATAAGCTTTCAACTAAGACAACATTGAAAAGAGATGGATTTGGTACAGAATTACGGGGTGGATTTTAAACGGTCCATCAGTATTACTGGAGTTACTAGTTTCGATTCTGATGCTGATATTATTGCTTCCTTAGAGAAGTATGGGGTGGTAACAAGGATTCTGAGGGTCCCAAATGCACAACCAGATTGTGGGGAAACTGTTATTGCTGAGTTTGAGTCAGAGATTACAATGGGGGATAACGAGTCAGATTTTCCCCTTGAGATTGAAAATGTGACCAACAAGAATGTAAAATGGCAGGCTAGTCGCATTGAAATGCCAGCACTCCATCAAACTCCAGACCCTGTTTTGGCTGACTCAAGTGATGAAAGTGTTGACAGTTATTCTGACCACAGTACTACACCCTTGATAAAGACAGCAAAGTTAAAGTACAACCGCAGACGGCCCCTTACATCCCAGCCAGTCACCCATTCAACTAAATCTCAGACTTGTAGAGTTGTTAAACCAAAGACTACTCCAACCAGACTTCCAGTGGTGACAGATGAAGTAACAAACCCACCAGAGATACAGCGTATAGTAGTGGAACATGTAATCAGAAATGACTCTGTCGCTACACATGGCCAATCCAAATGGTTACGCTCATTCTCAGGCCGTGTGCCAAAACCCCCCGGAGAAGTGGATTTTGAAACGTGGTGTTTACATGTTGAACTAATGTTCAATGATGGCACTCCAGTTGACATTCAGCGGAGGAAAATACTAGAGAGTCTTCTTCCCCCAGCATCAGATGTTGTGAAGCAACTTGGTTATTCAGCACATCCACGAGAATATGTCAGGCTGTTAGATTCTGCATATGGTCTTGTGGAGGATGGTGAGGAGATATTTGCAAGGTTCCTGAACACAAATCAAAATCCAGGTGAGAAAGCTTCTGATTACCTACAGAGGCTGCAAGCTCTCCTTAACACTGCTGTAAGCAGGAATGGTGTGATTCCAGCAGATGCAAGTCGACATTTGCTAAAGCAGTTCAAACGGGGTTGCTGGGACCATAACTTGGTCCTGCAACTGGAACTAAAGAAAGAGACCACGCCTGAGTTTGCAGAGCTTCTGCTAGAGCTGAGGACTGAAGAGGACAGAAGGGCTTCTAAGCTGGACCGGATGCAACGTCATTTTGGGCCTACCAAGATAAAACCAATTGCACACATGCATTCTGTCCCTGACTTCCCACATCACACTGACCCAAGTGCAAGTGTATTGCAGGCCTATATCTCTGAAACTGAGAGTCTAAAGAAGCAGGTTGCAGAACTGCAATTGCAACTGATGACAAAACCATCTAAAAAGCAAAGAAAGCGACAAGTTAAAGCAATGGAAACAACACAAGAGCCACCCGTACCTGTAATTGAAACTCTGGTACACCAAATTCCACCACGAACCCAAGTGAGAGCTGAGCCCAAGGCTTGGTTCTGTTTTAGGTGCGGTGAAGACGGCCACATAGCCAGGAACTGTGAAAATGCTATAAACAAGGCTGTGGTTGATCAAAAGTACAAAGAACTAAAAGCCAGACAGGAAGAATGGAAAGCCCAGCAGCAGGGTCAAGCTTTAAACTGGAGCAGGTTCCGGTAAGGGGACATACGGGAACCAAGAACATTCACAATAGTCCCAAGTCAGAACAGAGATGTCAAAGTAAACAACAACATGCTGAATCCATTCCGAATCACCTTCCAAATAGATTAGTTGGATCAAGATCTCTTGCAGAGGTTAAGATTGGGGAACTATCACATGGTTGCCTCATTGATTCAGGGTCTCAGGTTACCACAATTTCAAAATCATTTCAGTTGACCCACTTACCTTCTCATCCTCTTTTGCCATTAAATGATCTGTTAGAGGTTGAAGGTGCTGCAGGCCAAATTGTCCCTTATCTTGGGTACATTGAAGTTGACATCACTTTCCCACAGAGTTTCACGGGGAAGGACAAAGTTGTAACTATTCTAGCTTTAATTGTCCCAGATCACAGAGCAAATTCGGAAATTCCAGTCCTCATTGGTACAAATGCCCTTGACGTCTTGTATGAGGACTTCAATGAGCAAATGACCATTCCTGAGCATTGTGCTTACGCCCCTCTCATTAGACATTTGCATGCTATCTACAGAAGTAAAACAAAAACTGATAGTTTTGTGGGGACAGTCAAGTCACAATGTAAAACCAACTTAGTAATTCCAGCTGGTCAGAAAATAGCCTTAAATGGTCGTGTCAGAAATGTCTGTGCAGGCCCTGGATCCACTCTTCTAGTCGAACCCCACAGCCAGTCCAGCCTACCAGGTGGCTTGATATTTTCCAGCTATGTAATGTCAAAGCCACGACAGACATCCTTCAAAGTTCCCATTCTCCTAAAAAATGAGACAACGCATGATATCATTCTGCCAGCTCACCGTCCTTTGGCAGCGATATCTGTCCCACTTTCAGTTTCTCCTGCGAGGTCTGAATGTATGAATCGAACTGGAAGTTCAGAGCAGAAACATGCTCAGTGTTACACCACCCACGAAGTACAACCAAGTGACAAAATCCAGTTCGATTTTGGTGACTCACCCCTGTCAAACGAGTGGAAAGACAGGATCGCCGAGAAGCTGATGTTTTTGCTAGGGGTGAACTTGATTATGGTCACACCACAGTGGTGAGACATAAGATTCGGCTCTCTGATCCAACGCCTTTTAAACAAAGGCCAAGGCCCATTCATCCCTCTGATTATGAAGCTGTCCGCCTTCATTTGGAGCAGCTGTGCAATAGCAACATTATTAGAGAGTCCGAGAGTCCATTTGCTTCACCAATTGTAGTTGTGAAAAAGAAAAATGGGCAGATCCGCCTTTGTGTGGATTACAGAAAGTTGAACAACCAGACGATCAAAGACGCTTATGCCTTGCCCAATATAGAAGAGGCATTTACAGCTCTGTCAGGATCCAAATGGTTTTCTGTTATGGATTTAAAGTCTGGATATTACCAGGTAGAGGTGGAAGAAGAGGATAAACACAAGACGGCTTTTGTCACACCCATGGGGTTTTGGGAATTCAACAGGATGCCCCAAGGAGTCACTAATGCTCCAAGCACTTTTCAAAGAGTTATGGAGAAATGCATGGGCTCCATGAACCTCAAGGAAGTACTGGTCTTTCTTGATGATCTTATAGTGTTCTCCAATACTTTGGAGGAACATGAAGAAAGGCTCCTGCGAGTTCTGAACAGACTAAAAGAATTTGGTCTCAAACTTTCACCTGAGAAATGTCACTTTTTCCAAAAGTCAGTGAGGTATTTAGGACACATTGTCTCAGAACAGGGAGTGAAGACTGATCCTGATAAAATATCTGCCCTCACCACATGGCCCAGACCCACAAACCTGTCAGAACTGAAGTCATTTTTAGGCTTCACTGGCTATTATCGCAGGTTTGTCAAAGACTATTCTAAAATTGCTAGGCCATTGAATGATTTGACAGCTGGTTATGTCCCTGCCAGGAAGCTGAAACACCACAAATCACCGTCAAACGGCGACTTGAACAGTCCTTTTAATGAGAAATGGACTCCCTCATGTGAGGAAGCTTTCACGACCCTCATTGAGAAGTTGACATCTGCACCAGTGCTTGGGTTTGCTGACCCCAGAAAAGCCTATGTTTTACACACCGATGCCAGTTCACATGGACTTGGTGCAGCCCTATACCAGGAAGAAGATGGTCGGTTAAGAGTCATTGCCTATGCTAGCAGAGGGCTGTCTAACTGTGAAAGAAGGTACCCCACTCACAAACTTGAATTTCTTGCGTTGAAGTGGGCAGTTACTGACAAGTTTGCTGATTATTTGTATGGAGCTGACTTCACTGTCATGACTGACAATAACCCACTGACCTACGTGTTAACATCTGCTAAACTTGATGCAACTGGACATCGATGGCTTGCTGCTTTGTCGAATTTCAATTTCAACATACAGTACAGAGCCGGAAAAAGAAATCAGGATGCGGATGGATTATCGAGACGGCCGCATGTTTCTGTTGAAACTGATGACAGTACAACTGCTGAGGATGAGAGAGTAAAGCAATTCATTGCAAAGTTTACGGAAGAGGGAAATAGTGCAACATTTCCAAAGGATGCTCTAAAAGCTGTATGCGAGAAGCACCAAGTACACATATCTCCTGACACTACTTACCACTACTGCCACTACTTACCTGCTGCAGTGGAGTGTTTGGCAGTGGATGCAAGTGCGATACCTGACGAGTTTGTTCAAGCCGACATTCTGACTGGTACTAGCACTCTTCCTCAACTCTCCCAACAAGATTGGGCTGCAGAACAAAGGCGTGACCCTATAATAAGCAGAGTCATAGACCTTGTCCATACAGGAAAACGCCTTTCCTATCGTCTTAGGCAAAAGGAGGAAAGGGAAGTCCAACTCATGTTAAGAGTACAGGATCAGTTGTCCCTAATAGATAATGTCTTGTACCGGAAACGAGTGAGCCAGGGCCAGACTCTTTTTCAACTAGTGCTTCCGAAGGAGTACAGGGAAGTAGCTCTTGAAAGTCTTCATGATGCAGTAGGTCACATGGGATTGGAAAGAACTGTTGACCTTGTGAGAACACGTTTCTTTTGGCCCCGAATGTTCCTAGATGTTGAAATGAAAATCAGAACATGTGAAAGATGCATCCGCCGCAAGGCTAGAGCTGAGAAATCTGCCCCACTGGTAAATATTAAAACCAGTCGACCACTTGAGTTGGTGTGCATGGACTATTTGTCTCTAGAACCTGATAGCCGAGGAACAAAGAATATTCTGGTGATAACGGATCACTTTACGAAGTTTGCTGTTGCAGTGCCAACTCCAGACCAGAAGGAAAAGACCGTTGCCAAGGCCCTGTGGGACAAATTCATCATTCACTATGGCATACCAGAGCGGTTGCATAGTGATCAGGGCCGTAATTTTGAATCTGCAGTCATCAAAAACTTATGCCAAATGTTAGGCATAAAAAAAAATCAAGAACAACCCCCTATCATCCCCGTGGTAATCCAGTAGAACGGTTTAACCGTACACTGCTAGGGATGCTTGGAACACTCCAAGAAGACGACAAACTAAAATGGCGTGATCATGTGCAGCCATTGGCTCACGCCTACAATTGCACAAAAAATGACACAACTGGGTATTCACCCTATCAGCTCATGTTTGGGAGACAGCCAAATCTTCCAATTGATGTGGCTTTTGGACTTAATGTGAGTAGGCAGGACAGTGTAACTCACAGTGAATATGTGAAGAAGCTCAGGGAAAGCCTACAGGAAAGTTACAAACTTGCTGTGGAACATAGCGAGAAAGCTGCCCTACGCAATAAGTCAAGATATGATCTAAAAGTGAGAGAATCCACCTTGGAGGTTGGAGATCGTGTTCTTGTCAAGAATGTTGGAATACGAGGGAAACACAAACTAGCTGACAGATGGAGTCAGACGGTCTACAAAGTTGTAAAACAGCTCAATGACTCTCCTGTATATGTTGTTGCTCCACTCAAGTCAGATGGGCCTGAGAGGACACTGCATAGAGACTTACTGTTACCGTGTGGGTTTCTGTCATGCTCAGCGCCAATCGAACCCAGTCATGGAAGCCAAGAGAAAGAGACACCCAAAGGCGACACCTCCAAAGAGAATCCATTTTCTGAAGTTGAAGGAGACTATCATTATCTGGGTGATAATGACATTGTGGATTATGACTTTCCAGTAGTTTACGAAGAAGTCAATTACCCGGCTTTCATTACTGTCAGTGAAATCCCCAAAGCAACTGAGTCTGTGTCAGAACAAAGTGTGGACCGGGACGAGTCTGATCTAAACCCTGCAGTAAAGGAGTTTCATTCTGCACCCGTGGAGCTGGATGAGGGCGATGGTTCACTTCAAGGTTCTAGTGGAAATGACATTGGAAATGACCCTCCAATGAAAGAAACAGGTGTTATTGTTAATGAGGAATATTCATCTGTTCATGATTCATGTGCTGATATAGATCCAGCTACAGAAAATGATGTTGAACCTTTGGAAAAGGTTATTGACGTAACTCAGGAGCAGTACCAAACTGAAACAACCGGGTTGTCGGATGGAAAAGAGGGGAGTGATAGATATGGATTGGAGGCAGAAGTTGCTAAAGATGAAAAACCTCCAGAAACAAGAGAAATCAGGCGGTCAACTAGGAACAGGACTGAACCTAGCAGACTAACCTACAACACCTTGGGAAATCCCTTAACATTAGTGATGCATTCTCTTTTAAACAGTCTTGATCAGGTTTTTTCACATGCCTTTGACTCAAACCCTTCCCCATGTGTTGGTAGAGTAAAAACCATTTAAAGTGACTGCTGTCATGCAGGGATGCATGCCCATTTAGGGGGGGAGGGATGTAACCCACCTAAAATCTGCCTCATGAAAATGAACTGCTGTTCCCCAAGAATGTCAGTAGGTGGCACTATGAGATTGTTTAGTGCTTGTGAACTTGAGTTGAGAACTATAGAGAAGGAGAATAGCGCTAAGGCTACGTATGCTGGTCGGAGCTACTCACAGAGTTTTTCCTTAACCTTTTTCTTGAACAAGGATTGTGTGTGAAGACACAAATTGGATTTTACTTTTCCGCTTGTTGGGAAACGCGGACACTTTTTGTTGATGCTGATGTACCTCTGTTTTTGTGTTTTTTGTTCATTTCCGGTTGGTTTTTTTGTTGGAGTCTAAAGTTGCGAGCCAGGATTCCGGATCCCCAGCTGCGATGCAGGAAAGATTTCCAGCCTACTTAGAAGTGACAACTGCGTTACTTCTTGACAGATAAGCTTATGAGATCTCAGAACAATACACTACCCGGGTAGTACTACTAACATTAACACTATACACACACACTCACACACCTGAACTGAAAAGACTGAAAAGAACTCTGAACACTGAACTCTGAACTCTAAAACTGAATACACAGACTGACAAATATGGACAATTGGAACTGTTGTGAACTGTTGAATGACTGTTTTTGGTTTTGTTTTGAATAAATGTTGACTGTTCTTTTAGCTGTGTGTCATTCGCTCCTTAGTCGATTCCTAGAGGCCATAAGCCTAAGATCCTAACTTTCTCTACATTCAGTAGTGGTAAAGTATCGTGTGTTACATAAGCATTTGCAGAAAGAGCGGAGAACGTTTTTAGTGTAAAATAGTACACAGGCCACATGCTTGAACAGCACTGCGAGTGGCAACTGCGATAGCCGGGAATCGAACCCGGGTCAACTGCTTGGAAGGAAGCTATGCTCGCCACTATACCACCATCGCTGTGAAAGACTGAAGCATCACTGATTCATTGTCCGGCTTATACAGATTTTCAGGATAATTAACAAGGTGGGCATTGTGATTACTCGCTTGTCAGGTTCTAACCTGGTCAAAAGGTAGATCACTAAAAAGACTAGTGCTTTCATGCAACTGCACATTTAATCTCATCAGCAAAGCTTCTTTGCTACTCAAGTGTGGCCTCTCACGCATTTAAACTCTTGTGTGATTTTTAGCACCTTGAGAGTTGCAATGGTCACGCGAGTTCTTCAGGTCACAGCAGACAAGGTGAGAATAGGTGTGAATCTGTCTTGGGACGAATCTGGGACGAGGACGTCTTTGGCTCCTCTTTCAAGTTATTGGACTTTGGCAAAAAGGTTTTACGCTTAATTCAAAAATGAGAGCAAGTGTCTGTGTCCCGAATACAAAGTGGGAGCTGGTTCCACAGAGAGGGGCCTGAAAAGTGATGGCTCTGCCTTCCATTGCACTTTTAAATCCCCTCGGAAGCCAGCAGTCTGAGAGCAAAGCACTCTGTTGGGATGATATGGCACTGTGAGATCTTGTAGACAAAATTGGTGGTGATTATTCAAGACCTTGTGTGTGAGGGCAAGTATTTGGATTTTTATTTGGGATTTAATTGGGAGCCAATGAAGAGAGAAGTCCATATGGGGGAAATCTACTCTGTCCTTCCAGTCCCTGACTGTGCTCTGGGTGCAGCGTTTTGGAAAACAGTGTAAAGGCTTTTCAGGAAGCTTTTAGGACACTGTGAAAATACTGAATTTGAATAGTGGAGGCTAGAAGTAGTGAATGTATCCTTCCTCTCTATCATTAGATGGAGAGAGTGTACAAAGGCCGGCATAGTGGGTCTGTGGCCACTCTTGCTTGCGCTTTTGCGTGTCTGTCAGCCAGCTGTGGAGAAGAGCAAAGTTTTTACATGCAAAGAGCTGTAGTGAAAAGCAGTGTTCCAAACAATGAAATGTGTCCACTCCTTGTGCTTTTCATGCAGTAATGTTTGAAGCTATTTCTGCTGTTGTCCCATTCCCGGTGAAATCCGCTGTGCCTCCAATCCCGATCCCAGTCCTCTTGCAAAGCAATCAGCATTTGTCAGACGCATGAGTCATTGGCGGTACTCAGATTGGATCCTGGACGACTACACGGGGGAACGTGTGGGGTGGCTAAGAGACCAATTGAAGGATGCCATGTTTACTGAATATGTGCCTAATTTTGTCAGGACATAGCTGGGTCCATTGCTTCTGCGTGCTCTATTTTCACAAGCAAAGGCCTGGCTCTTTCTCCTGGCACCTTCTCAGGTGATCTCCATGCTTTCTTATCAAATCAACGTCAGGACTTCCGCAAAACAGCTGACCGTTGTCGACAGGATTCGAACCTGTGCGGGGAGACCCCAATGGATTTCTAGTCCATCGCCTTGACCGCTCGGCCACAACAACCACATTGGGCTGTGGAACTACATACTTGAAAGACATACGTCTTCCAAGTCCTACGCCACACATCTTTCAAGTAGGATGTGCACAACAACGGCCACGCTGGATTGTAAATGCGGTAGCTGCATGACTTTGGTGCGAAAGCTTGTGGTTTTGCAGTTCCGTGAGATTGGTGCAGCACAGCTGCGGTTGAAGCTAGCTGGCTGACATTAGCTTGCTTGTTTGCATGAACAGTAACACACACAGCTGATGATTTTGCCACCGCAAAGAGCTGATCAGTACATGGTTAGTAAAATGTTATCTTCATTCCAAACATTCAGCACAATATTTAAAGTGGGACTGGGTGTCTTTATGAAGAAGTAGCGTGTCCAATCAAAGTTTCATGTAAGAAGGTATAGGTATGAAGTGATGAGAACTCAAAGCCTGTGTGAACAGTGTCTTTCCACAGCAAACGGTAGCAGCGAGGCCGATGAAGAATGCACCTGGCCTGACATTGTAAGCATTTGCAAAAAGAGCGGAGAACGTTTTTAGTGTAAAACAGTACGCAGCCCACATGCTTGAACAGCACTGCGATGGCCGGGAATCGAACCCAGGTCAACTGCTTGGAAGGCAGCTATGCTCGCCACTATACCACCATCGCTGTGAAAGACTACAACATCACTGATTCATTGTCCGGCTTATACAGATTTTCAGGACAATTAACAAGGTGGGCATTGTGATTACTCGCTTGTCAGGTTCTAAACTGGTCAAAAGGTAGATCACTAAAAAGACTAGTGCTTTCATGCAACTGCACATTTAATCTCATCAGCAAAGCTTCTTTGCTACTCAAGTGTGGCCTCTCACGCATTTAAACTCTTGCGTGATTTTTAGCACCTTGAGAGTCGCAATGGTCACGCGAGTTCTTCAGGTCACAGCAGACAAGGTGAGAATAGGTGTGAATCTGTCTTGGGACGAATCTGGGACGAGGACGTCTTTGGCTCCTCTTTCAAGTTATTGGACTTTGGCAAAAAGGTTTTACGCTTAATTCAAAAATGAGAGCAAGTGTCTGTGTCCCGAATACAAAGTGGGAGCTGGTTCCACAGAGAGGGGCCTGAAAAGTGATGGCTCTGCCTTCCATTGCACTTTAAAATCCCCTCGGAAGCCAGCAGTCTGAGAGCAAAGCACTCTGTTGGGATGATATGGCACTGTGAGATCTTGTAGACAAAATTGGTGGTGATTATTCAAGACCTTGTGTGTGAGGGCAAGTATTTGGATTTTTATTTGGGATTTAATTGGGAGCCAATGAAGTGAGAAGTCCATATGGGGGAAATCTACTCTGTCCTTCCAGTCCCTGACTGTGCTCTGGATGCAGCGTTTTGGAAAACAGTGTAAAGGCTTTTCAGGAAGCTTTTAGGACACTGTGAAAATACTGAATTTGAATAGTGGAGGCTAGAAGTAGTGAATGTATCCTTCCTCTCTATCATTAGATGGAGAGAGTGTACAAAGGCCGGTATAGTGGGTCTGTGGCCACTCTTGCTTGCGCTTTTGCGTGTCTGTCAGCCAGCTGTGGAGAAGAGCAAAGTTTTTACATGCAAAGAGCTGTAGTGAAAAGCAGTGTTCCAAACAATGAAATGTGTCCACTCCTTGTGCTTTTCATGCAGTAATGTTTGAAGCTATTTCTGCTGTTGTCCCATTCCCGGTGAAATCCGCTGTGCCTCCAATCCCGATCCCAGTCCTCTTGCAAAGCAATCAGCATTTGTCAGACGCATGAGTCATTGGCGGTACTCAGACTGGATCCTGGACGACTACACGGGGGCACGTGTGGGGTGGCTAAGAGACCAATTGAAGGATGCCATGTTTACTGAATATGTGCCTAATTTTGTCAGGACATAGCTGGGTCCATTGCTTCTGCGTGCTCTATTTTCACAAGCAAAGGCCTGGCTCTTTCTCCTGGCACCTTCTCAGGTGATCTCCATGCCTTCTTCTCAAATCAACGTCTGGACTGCCGCAAAACAGCTGACCGTTGTCGACAGGATTCGAACCTGTGCGGGGAGACCCCAATGGATTTCTAGTCCATCGCCTTGACCGCTCGGCCACAACAACCACATTGGGCTGTGGAACTACATACTTGAAAGACATACGTCTTCCAAGTCCTACGCCACACATCTTTCAAGTAGGATGTGCACAACAACGGCCACGCTGGATTGTAAATGCGGTAGCTGCATGACTTTGGTGCGAAAGCTTGTGGTTTTGCAGTTCCGTGAGATTGGTGCAGCACAGCTGCGGTTGAAGCTAGCTGGCTGACATTAGCTTGCTTGTTTGCATGAACAGTAACACACACAGCTGATGATTTTGCCACTGCAAAGAGCTGATCAGTACATGGTTAGTAAAATGTTATCTTCATTCCAAACATTCAGCACAATATTTAAAGTGGGACTGGGTGTCTTTATGAAGAAGTAGCGTGTCCAATCACAGTTTCATGTAAGAAGGTATAGGTATGAAGTGATGAGAACTCAAAGCCTGTTTGAACAGTGTCTTTCCACAGCAAACGGTAGCAGCGAGGCCGATGAAGAATGCACCTGGCCTGACATTGTAAGCATTTGCAGAAAGAGCGGAGAACGTTTTTAGTGTAAAATAGTACGCAGCCCACATGCTTGAACAGCACTGCGATGGCCGGGAATCGAACCCAGGTCAACTGCTTGGAAGGCAGCTATGCTCGCCACTATACCACCATCGCTGTGAAAGACTGCAACATCACTGATTCATTGTCCGGCTTATACAGATTTTCAGGACAATTAACAAGGTGGGCATTGTGATTACTCGCTTGTCAGGTTCTAAACTGGTCAAAAGGTAGATCACTAAAAAGACTAGTGCTTTCATGCAACTGCACATTTAATCTCATCAGCAAAGCTTCTTTGCTACTCAAGTGTGGCCTCTCACGCATTTAAACTCTTGCGTGATTTTTAGCACCTTGAGAGTTGCAATGGTCACGCGAGTTCTTCAGGTCACAGCAGACAAGGTGAGAATAGGTGTGAATCTGTCTTGGGACGAATCTGGGACGAGGACGTCTTTGGCTCCTCTTTCAAGTTATTGGACTTTGGCAAAAAGGTTTTACGCTTAATTCAAAAATGAGAGCAAGTGTCTGTGTCCCGAATACAAAGTGGGAGCTGGTTCCACAGAGAGGGGCCTGAAAAGTGATGGCTCTGCCTTCCATTGCACTTTAAAATCCCCTCGGAAGCCAGCAGTCTGAGAGCAAAGCACTCTGTTGGGATGATATGGCACTGTGAGATCTTGTAGACAAAATTGGTGGTGATTATTCAAGACCTTGTGTGTGAGGGCAAGTATTTGGATTTTTATTTGGGATTTAATTGGGAGCCAATGAAGTGAGAAGTCCATATGGGGGAAATCTACTCTGTCCTTCCAGTCCCTGACTGTGCTCTGGATGCAGCGTTTTGGAAAACAGTGTAAAGGCTTTTCAGGAAGCTTTTAGGACACTGTGAAAATACTGAATTTGAATAGTGGAGGCTAGAAGTAGTGAATGTATCCTTCCTCTCTATCATTAGATGGAGAGAGTGTACAAAGGCCGGTATAGTGGGTCTGTGGCCACTCTTGCTTGCGCTTTTGCGTGTCTGTCAGCCAGCTGTGGAGAAGAGCAAAGTTTTTACATGCAAAGAGCTGTAGTGAAAAGCAGTGTTCCAAACAATGAAATGTGTCCACTCCTTGTGCTTTTCATGCAGTAATGTTTGAAGCTATTTCTGCTGTTGTCCCATTCCCGGTGAAATCCGCTGTGCCTCCAATCCCGATCCCAGTCCTCTCGCAAAGCAATCAGCATTTGTCAGACGCATGAGTCATTGGCGGTACTCAGACTGGATCCTGGACGACTACACGGGGGAACGTGTGGGGTGGCTAAGAGACCAATTGAAGGATGCCATGTTTACTGAATATGTGCCTAATTTTGTCAGGACATAGCTGGGTCCATTGCTTCTGCGTGCTCTATTTTCACAAGCAAAGGCCTGGCTCTTTCTCCTGGCACCTTCTCAGGTGATCTCCATGCCTTCTTCTCAAATCAACGTCTGGACTGCCGCAAAACAGCTGACCGTTGTCGACAGGATTCGAACCTGTGCGGGGAGACCCCAATGGATTTCTAGTCCATCGCCTTGACCGCTCGGCCACAACAACCACATTGGGCTGTGGAACTACATACTTGAAAGACATACGTCTTCCAAGTCCTACGCCACACATCTTTCAAGTAGGATGTGCACAACAACGGCCACGCTGGATTGTAAATGCGGTAGCTGCATGACTTTGGTGCGAAAGCTTGTGGTTTTGCAGTTCCGTGAGATTGGTGCAGCACAGCTGCGGTTGAAGCTAGCTGGCTGACATTAGCTTGCTTGTTTGCATGAACAGTAACACACACAGCTGATGATTTTGCCACCGCAAAGAGCTGATCAGTACATGGTTAGTAAAATGTTATCTTCATTCCAAACATTCAGCACAATATTTAAAGTGGGACTGGGTGTCTTTATGAAGAAGTAGCGTGTCCAATCACAGTTTCATGTAAGAAGGTATAGGTATGAAGTGATGAGAACTCAAAGCCTGTTTGAACAGTGTCTTTCCACAGCAAACGGTAGCAGCGAGGCCGATGAAGAATGCACCTGGCCTGACATTGTAAGCATTTGCAGAAAGAGCGGAGAACGTTTTTAGTGTAAAACAGTACGCAGCCCACATGCTTGAACAGCACTGCGATGGCCGGGAATCGAACCCAGGTCAACTGCTTGGAAGGCAGATATGCTCGCCACTATACCACCATCGTTGTGAAAGACTACAACATCACTGATTCATTGTCCGGCTTATACAGATTTTCAGGACAATTAACAAGGTGGGCATTGTGATTACTCGCTTGTCAGGTTCTAAACTGGTCAAAAGGTAGATCACTAAAAAGACTAGTGCTTTCATGCAACTGCACATTTAATCTCATCAGCAAAGCTTCTTTGCTACTCAAGTGTGGCCTCTCACGCATTTAAACTCTTGCGTGATTTTTAGCACCTTGAGAGTCGCAATGGTCACGCGAGTTCTTCAGGTCACAGCAGACAAGGTGAGAATAGGTGTGAATCTGTCTTGGGACGAATCTGGGACGAGGACGTCTTTGGCTCCTCTTTCAAGTTATTGGACTTTGGCAAAAAGGTTTTACGCTTAATTCAAAAATGAGAGCAAGTGTCTGTGTCCCGAATACAAAGTGGGAGCTGGTTCCACAGAGAGGGGCCTGAAAAGTGATGGCTCTGCCTTCCATTGCACTTTTAAATCCCCTCGGAAGCCAGCAGTCTGAGAGCAAAGCACTCTGTTGGGATGATATGGCACTGTGAGATCTTGTATACAAAATTGGTGGTGATTATTCAAGACCTTGTGTGTGAGGGCAAGTATTTGGATTTTTATTTGGGATTTAATTGGGAGCCAATGAAGAGAGAAGTCCATATGGGGGAAATCTACTCTGTCCTTCCAGTCCCTGACTGTGCTCTGGATGCAGCGTTTTGGAAAACAGTGTAAAGGCTTTTCAGGAAGCTTTTAGGACACTGTGAAAATACTGAATTTGAATAGTGGAGGCTAGAAGTAGTGAATGTATCCTTCCTCTCTATCATTAGATGGAGAGAGTGTACAAAGGCCGGTATAGTGGGTCTGTGGCCACTCTTGCTTGCGCTTTTGCGTGTCTGTCAGCCAGCTGTGGAGAAGAGCAAAGTTTTTACATGCAAAGAGCTGTAGTGAAAAGCAGTGTTCCAAACAATGAAATGTGTCCACTCCTTGTGCTTTTCATGCAGTAATGTTTGAAGCTATTTCTGCTGTTGTCCCATTCCCGGTGAAATCCGCTGTGCCTCCAATCCCGATCCCAGTCCTCTTGCAAAGCAATCAGCATTTGTCAGACGCATGAGTCATTGGCGGTACTCAGACTGGATCCTGGACGACTACACGGGGGAACGTGTGGGGTGGCTAAGAGACCAATTGAAGGATGCCATGTTTACTGAATATGTGCCTAATTTTGTCAGGATATAGCTGGGTCCATTGCTTCTGCGTGCTCTATTTTCACAAGCAAAGGCCTGGCTCTTTCTCCTGGCACCTTCTCAGGTGATCTCCATGCCTTCTTCTCAAATCAACAACTGGACTGCCGCAAAACAGCTGACCGTTGTCGACAGGATTCGAACCTGTGCGGGGAGACCCCAATGAATTTCTAGTCCATCGCCTTGACCGCTCGGCCACAACAACCACATTGGTCTGTGGAACTACATACTTGAAAGACATACGTCTTCCAAGTCCTACGCCACACATCTTTCAAGTAGGATGTGCACAACAACGGCCACGCTGGATTGTAAATGCGGTAGCTGCATGACTTTGGTGCGAAAGCTTGTGGTTTTGCAGTTCCGTGAGATTGGTGCAGCACAGCTGCGGTTGAAGCTAGCTGGCTGACATTAGCTTGCTTGTTTGCATGAACAGTAACACACACAGCTGATGATTTTGCCACCGCAAAGAGCTGATCAGTACATGGTTAGTAAAATGTTATCTTCATTCCAAACATTCAGCACAATATTTAAAGTGGGACTGGGTGTCTTTATGAAGAAGTAGCGTGTCCAATCAAAGTTTCATGTAAGAAGGTATAGGTATGAAGTGATGAGAACTCAAAGCCTGTTTGAACAGTGTCTTTCCACAGCAAACGGTAGCAGCGAGGCCGATGAAGAATGCACCTGGCCTGACATTGTAAGCATTTGCAGAAAGAGCGGAGAACGTTTTTAGTGTAAAATAGTACGCAGCCCACATGCTTGAACAGCACTGCGAGTGGCAACTGCGATGGCCGGGAATCGAACCCGGGTCAACTGCTTGGAAGGAAGCTATGCTCGCCACTATACCACCATCACTGTGAAAGACTGCAACATCACTGATTCATTGTCCGGCTTATACAGATTTTCAGGACAATTAACAAGGTGGGCATTGTGATTACTCGCTTGTCAGGTTCTAAACTGGTCAAAAGGTAGATCACTAAAAAGACTAGTGCTTTCATGCAACTGCACATTTAATCTTATCAGCAAAGCTTCTTTGCTACTCAAGTGTGGCCTCTCACGCATTTAAACTCTTGCGTGATTTTTAGCACCTTGAGAGTCGCAATGGTCACACGAGTTCTTCAGGTCACAGCAGACAAGGTGAGAATAGGTGTGAATCTGTCTTGGGACGAATCTGGGACGAGGACGTCTTTGGCTCCTCTTTCAAGTTATTGGACTTTGGCAAAAAGGTTTTACGCTTAATTCAAAAATGAGAGCAAGTGTCTGTGTCCCGAATACAAAGTGGGAGCTGGTTCCACAGAGAGGGGCCTGAAAAGTGATGGCTCTGCCTTCCATTGCACTTTAAAATCCCCTCGGAAGCCAGCAGTCTGAGAGCAAAGCACTCTGTTGGGATGATATGGCACTGTGAGATCTTGTAGACAAAATTGGTGGTGATTATTCAAGACCTTGTGTGTGAGGGCAAGTATTTGGATTTTTATTTGGGATTTAATTGGGAGCCAATGAAGAGAGAAGTCCATATGGGGGAAATCTACTCTGTCCTTCCAGTCCCTGACTGTGCTCTGGATGCAGCGTTTTGGAAAACAGTGTAAAGGCTTTTCAGGAAGCTTTTAGGACACTGTGAAAATACTGAATTTGAATAGTGGAGGCTAGAAGTAGTGAATGTATCCTTCCTCTCTATCATTAGATGGAGAGAGTGTACAAAGGCCGGTATAGTGGGTCTGTGGCCACTCTTGCTTGCGCTTTTGCGTGTCTGTCAGCCAGCTGTGGAGAAGAGCAAAGTTTTTACATGCAAAGAGCTGTAGTGAAAAGCAGTGTTCCAAACAATGAAATGTGTCCACTCCTTGTGCTTTTCATGCAGTAATGTTTGAAGCTATTTCTGCTGTTGTCCCATTCCCGGTGAAATCCGCTGTGCCTCCAATCCCGATCCCAGTCCTCTCGCAAAGCAATCAGCATTTGTCAGACGCATGAGTCATTGGCGGTACTCAGACTGGATCCTGGACGACTACACGGGGGAACGTGTGGGGTGGCTAAGAGACCAATTGAAGGATGCCATGTTTACTGAATATGTGCCTAATTTTGTCAGGACATAGCTGGGTCCATTGCTTCTGCGTGCTCTATTTTCACAAGCAAAGGCCTGGCTCTTTCTCCTGGCACCTTCTCAGGTGATCTCCATGCCTTCTTCTCAAATCAACGTCTGGACTGCCGCAAAACAGCTGACCGTTGTCGACAGGATTCGAACCTGTGCGGGGAGACCCCAATGGATTTCTAGTCCATCGCCTTGACCGCTCGGCCACAACAACCACATTGGGCTGTGGAACTACATACTTGAAAGACATACGTCTTCCAAGTCCTACGCCACACATCTTTCAAGTAGGATGTGCACAACAACGGCCACGCTGGATTGTAAATGCGGTAGCTGCATGACTTTGGTGCGAAAGCTTGTGGTTTTGCAGTTCCGTGAGATTGGTGCAGCACAGCTGCGGTTGAAGCTAGCTGGCTGACATTAGCTTGCTTGTTTGCATGAACAGTAACACACACAGCTGATGATTTTGCCACCGCAAAGAGCTGATCAGTACATGGTTAGTAAAATGTTATCTTCATTCCAAACATTCAGCACAATATTTAAAGTGGGACTGGGTGTCTTTATGAAGAAGTAGCGTGTCCAATCACAGTTTCATGTAAGAAGGTATAGGTATGAAGTGATGAGAACTCAAAGCCTGTGTGAACAGTGTCTTTCCACAGCAAACGGTAGCAGCGAGGCCGATGAAGAATGCACCTGGCCTGACATTGTAAGCATTTGCAGAAAGAGCGGAGAACGTTTTTAGTGTAAAATAGTACGCAGCCCACATGCTTGAACAGCACTGCGAGTGGCAACTGCGATGGCCGGGAATCGAACCCGGGTCAACTGCTTGGAAGGAAGCTATGCTCGCCACTATACCACCATCACTGTGAAAGACTGCAACATCACTGATTCATTGTCCGGCTTATACAGATTTTCAGGACAATTAACAAGGTGGGCATTGTGATTACTCGCTTGTCAGGTTCTAAACTGGTCAAAAGGTAGATCACTAAAAAGACTAGTGCTTTCATGCAACTGCACATTTAATCTTATCAGCAAAGCTTCTTTGCTACTCAAGTGTGGCCTCTCACGCATTTAAACTCTTGCGTGATTTTTAGCACCTTGAGAGTCGCAATGGTCACACGAGTTCTTCAGGTCACAGCAGACAAGGTGAGAATAGGTGTGAATCTGTCTTGGGACGAATCTGGGACGAGGACGTCTTTGGCTCCTCTTTCAAGTTATTGGACTTTGGCAAAAAGGTTTTACGCTTAATTCAAAAATGAGAGCAAGTGTCTGTGTCCCGAATACAAAGTGGGAGCTGGTTCCACAGAGAGGGGCCTGAAAAGTGATGGCTCTGCCTTCCATTGCACTTTAAAATCCCCTCGGAAGCCAGCAGTCTGAGAGCAAAGCACTCTGTTGGGATGATATGGCACTGTGAGATCTTGTAGACAAAATTGGTGGTGATTATTCAAGACCTTGTGTGTGAGGGCAAGTATTTGGATTTTTATTTGGGATTTAATTGGGAGCCAATGAAGAGAGAAGTCCATATGGGGGAAATCTACTCTGTCCTTCCAGTCCCTGACTGTGCTCTGGATGCAGCGTTTTGGAAAACAGTGTAAAGGCTTTTCAGGAAGCTTTTAGGACACTGTGAAAATACTGAATTTGAATAGTGGAGGCTAGAAGTAGTGAATGTATCCTTCCTCTCTATCATTAGATGGAGAGAGTGTACAAAGGCCGGTATAGTGGGTCTGTGGCCACTCTTGCTTGCGCTTTTGCGTGTCTGTCAGCCAGCTGTGGAGAAGAGCAAAGTTTTTACATGCAAAGAGCTGTAGTGAAAAGCAGTGTTCCAAACAATGAAATGTGTCCACTCCTTGTGCTTTTCATGCAGTAATGTTTGAAGCTATTTCTGCTGTTGTCCCATTCCCGGTGAAATCCGCTGTGCCTCCAATCCCGATCCCAGTCCTCTCGCAAAGCAATCAGCATTTGTCAGACGCATGAGTCATTGGCGGTACTCAGACTGGATCCTGGACGACTACACGGGGGAACGTGTGGGGTGGCTAAGAGACCAATTGAAGGATGCCATGTTTACTGAATATGTGCCTAATTTTGTCAGGACATAGCTGGGTCCATTGCTTCTGCGTGCTCTATTTTCACAAGCAAAGGCCTGGCTCTTTCTCCTGGCACCTTCTCAGGTGATCTCCATGCCTTCTTCTCAAATCAACGTCTGGACTGCCGCAAAACAGCTGACCGTTGTCGACAGGATTCGAACCTGTGCGGGGAGACCCCAATGGATTTCTAGTCCATCGCCTTGACCGCTCGGCCACAACAACCACATTGGGCTGTGGAACTACATACTTGAAAGACATACGTCTTCCAAGTCCTACGCCACACATCTTTCAAGTAGGATGTGCACAACAACGGCCACGCTGGATTGTAAATGCGGTAGCTGCATGACTTTGGTGCGAAAGCTTGTGGTTTTGCAGTTCCGTGAGATTGGTGCAGCACAGCTGCGGTTGAAGCTAGCTGGCTGACATTAGCTTGCTTGTTTGCATGAACAGTAACACACACAGCTGATGATTTTGCCACCGCAAAGAGCTGATCAGTACATGGTTAGTAAAATGTTATCTTCATTCCAAACATTCAGCACAATATTTAAAGTGGGACTGGGTGTCTTTATGAAGAAGTAGCGTGTCCAATCACAGTTTCATGTAAGAAGGTATAGGTATGAAGTGATGAGAACTCAAAGCCTGTTTGAACAGTGTCTTTCCACAGCAAACGGTAGCAGCGAGGCCGATGAAGAATGCACCTGGCCTGACATTGTAAGCATTTGCAGAAAGAGCGGAGAACGTTTTTAGTGTAAAACAGTACGCAGCCCACATGCTTGAACAGCACTGCGATGGCCGGGAATCGAACCCAGGTCAACTGCTTGGAAGGCAGATATGCTCGCCACTATACCACCATCGCTGTGAAAGACTACAACATCACTGATTCATTGTCCGGCTTATACAGATTTTCAGGACAATTAACAAGGTGGGCATTGTGATTACTCGCTTGTCAGGTTCTAAACTGGTCAAAAGGTAGATCACTAAAAAGACTAGTGCTTTCATGCAACTGCACATTTAATCTCATCAGCAAAGCTTCTTTGCTACTCAAGTGTGGCCTCTCACGCATTTAAACTCTTGCGTGATTTTTAGCACCTTGAGAGTCGCAATGGTCACGCGAGTTCTTCAGGTCACAGCAGACAAGGTGAGAATAGGTGTGAATCTGTCTTGGGACGAATCTGGGACGAGGACGTCTTTGGCTCCTCTTTCAAGTTATTGGACTTTGGCAAAAAGGTTTTACGCTTAATTCAAAAATGAGAGCAAGTGTCTGTGTCCCGAATACAAAGTGGGAGCTGGTTCCACAGAGAGGGGCCTGAAAAGTGATGGCTCTGCCTTCCATTGCACTTTTAAATCCCCTCGGAAGCCAGCAGTCTGAGAGCAAAGCACTCTGTTGGGATGATATGGCACTGTGAGATCTTGTATACAAAATTGGTGGTGATTATTCAAGACCTTGTGTGTGAGGGCAAGTATTTGGATTTTTATTTGGGATTTAATTGGGAGCCAATGAAGAGAGAAGTCCATATGGGGGAAATCTACTCTGTCCTTCCAGTCCCTGACTGTGCTCTGGATGCAGCGTTTTGGAAAACAGTGTAAAGGCTTTTCAGGAAGCTTTTAGGACACTGTGAAAATACTGAATTTGAATAGTGGAGGCTAGAAGTAGTGAATGTATCCTTCCTCTCTATCATTAGATGGAGAGAGTGTACAAAGGCCGGTATAGTGGGTCTGTGGCCACTCTTGCTTGCGCTTTTGCGTGTCTGTCAGCCAGCTGTGGAGAAGAGCAAAGTTTTTACATGCAAAGAGCTGTAGTGAAAAGCAGTGTTCCAAACAATGAAATGTGTCCACTCCTTGTGCTTTTCATGCAGTAATGTTTGAAGCTATTTCTGCTGTTGTCCCATTCCCAGTGAAATCCGCTGTGCCTCCAATCCCGATCCCAGTCCTCTTGCAAAGCAATCAGCATTTGTCAGACGCATGAGTCATTGGCGGTACTCAGACTGGATCCTGGACGACTACACGGGGGAACGTGTGGGGTGGCTAAGAGACCAATTGAAGGATGCCATGTTTACTGAATATGTGCCTAATTTTGTCAGGATATAGCTGGGTCCATTGCTTCTGCGTGCTCTATTTTCACAAGCAAAGGCCTGGCTCTTTCTCCTGGCACCTTCTCAGGTGATCTCCATGCCTTCTTCTCAAATCAACAACTGGACTGCCGCAAAACAGCTGACCGTTGTCGACAGGATTCGAACCTGTGCGGGGAGACCCCAATGAATTTCTAGTCCATCGCCTTGACCGCTCGGCCACAACAACCACATTGGTCTGTGGAACTACATACTTGAAAGACATACGTCTTCCAAGTCCTACGCCACACATCTTTCAAGTAGGATGTGCACAACAACGGCCACGCTGGATTGTAAATGCGGTAGCTGCATGACTTTGGTGCGAAAGCTTGTGGTTTTGCAGTTCCGTGAGATTGGTGCAGCACAGCTGCGGTTGAAGCTAGCTGGCTGACATTAGCTTGCTTGTTTGCATGAACAGTAACACACACAGCTGATGATTTTGCCACCGCAAAGAGCTGATCAGTACATGGTTAGTAAAATGTTATCTTCATTCCAAACATTCAGCACAATATTTAAAGTGGGACTGGGTGTCTTTATGAAGAAGTAGCGTGTCCAATCCCAGTTTCATGTAAGAAGGTATAGGTATGAAGTGATGAGAACTCAAAGCCTGTGTGAACAGTGTCTTTCCACAGCAAACGGTAGCAGCGAGGCCGATGAAGAATGCACCTGGCCTGACATTGTAAGCATTTGCAAAAAGAGCGGAGAACGTTTTTAGTGTAAAATAGTACGCAGCCCACATGCTTGAACAGCACTGCGAGTGGCAACTGCGATGGCCGGGAATCGAACCCGGGTCAACTGCTTGGAAGGCAGCTATGCTCGCCACTATACCACCATCGCTGTGAAAGACTGCAACATCACTGATTCATTGTCCGGCTTATACAGATTTTCAGGACAATTAACAAGGTGGGCATTGTGATTACTCGCTTGTCAGGTTCTAAACTGGTCAAAAGGTAGATCACTAAAAAGACTAGTGCTTTCATGCAACTGCACATTTAATCTCATCAGCAAAGCTTCTTTGCTACTCAAGTGTGGCCTCTCACGCATTTAAACTCTTGCGTGATTTTTAGCACCTTGAGAGTTGCAATGGTCACGCGAGTTCTTCAGGTCACAGCAGACAAGGTGAGAATAGGTGTGAATCTGTCTTGGGACGAATCTGGGACGAGGACGTCTTTGGCTCCTCTTTCAAGTTATTGGACTTTGGCAAAAAGGTTTTACGCTTAATTCAAAAATGAGAGCAAGTGTCTGTGTCCCGAATACAAAGTGGGAGCTGGTTCCACAGAGAGGGGCCTGAAAAGTGATGGCTCTGCCTTCCATTGCACTTTAAAATCCCCTCGGAAGCCAGCAGTCTGAGAGCAAAGCACTCTGTTGGGATGATATGGCACTGTGAGATCTTGTAGACAAAATTGGTGGTGATTATTCAAGACCTTGTGTGTGAGGGCAAGTATTTGGATTTTTATTTGGGATTTAATTGGGAGCCAATGAAGTGAGAAGTCCATATGGGGGAAATCTACTCTGTCCTTCCAGTCCCTGACTGTGCTCTGGATGCAGCGTTTTGGAAAACAGTGTAAAGGCTTTTCAGGAAGCTTTTAGGACACTGTGAAAATACTGAATTTGAATAGTGGAGGCTAGAAGTAGTGAATGTATCCTTCCTCTCTATCATTAGATGGAGAGAGTGTACAAAGGCCGGCATAGTGGGTCTGTGGCCACTCTTGCTTGCGCTTTTGCGTGTCTGTCAGCCAGCTGTGGAGAAGAGCAAAGTTTTTACATGCAAAGAGCTGTAGTGAAAAGCAGTGTTCCAAACAATGAAATGTGTCCACTCCTTGTGCTTTTCATGCAGTAATGTTTGAAGCTATTTCTGCTGTTGTCCCATTCCCGGTGAAATCCGCTGTGCCTCCAATCCCGATCCCAGTCCTCTCGCAAAGCAATCAGCATTTGTCAGACGCATGAGTCATTGGCGGTACTCAGACTGGATCCTGGACGACTACACGGGGGAACGTGTGGGGTGGCTAAGAGACCAATTGAAGGATGCCATGTTTACTGAATATGTGCCTAATTTTGTCAGGACATAGCTGGGTCCATTGCTTCTGCGTGCTCTATTTTCACAAGCAAAGGCCTGGCTCTTTCTCCTGGCACCTTCTCAGGTGATCTCCATGCCTTCTTCTCAAATCAACGTCTGGACTGCCGCAAAACAGCTGACCGTTGTCGACAGGATTCGAACCTGTGCGGGGAGACCCCAATGGATTTCTAGTCCATCGCCTTGACCGCTCGGCCACAACAACCACATTGGGCTGTGGAACTACATACTTGAAAGACATACGTCTTCCAAGTCCTACGCCACACATCTTTCAAGTAGGATGTGCACAACAACGGCCACGCTGGATTGTAAATGCGGTAGCTGCATGACTTTGGTGCGAAAGCTTGTGGTTTTGCAGTTCCGTGAGATTGGTGCAGCACAGCTGCGGTTGAAGCTAGCTGGCTGACATTAGCTTGCTTGTTTGCATGAACAGTAACACACACAGCTGATGATTTTGCCACCGCAAAGAGCTGATCAGTACATGGTTAGTAAAATGTTATCTTCATTCCAAACATTCAGCACAATATTTAAAGTGGGACTGGGTGTCTTTATGAAGAAGTAGCGTGTCCAATCCCAGTTTCATGTAAGAAGGTATAGGTATGAAGTGATGAGAACTCAAAGCCTGTGTGAACAGTGTCTTTCCACAGCAAACGGTAGCAGCGAGGCCGATGAAGAATGCACCTGGCCTGACATTGTAAGCATTTGCAAAAAGAGCGGAGAACGTTTTTAGTGTAAAATAGTACGCAGCCCACATGCTTGAACAGCACTGCGAGTGGCAACTGCGATGGCCGGGAATCGAACCCGGGTCAACTGCTTGGAAGGCAGCTATGCTCGCCACTATACCACCATCGCTGTGAAAGACTGCAACATCACTGATTCATTGTCCGGCTTATACAGATTTTCAGGACAATTAACAAGGTGGGCATTGTGATTACTCGCTTGTCAGGTTCTAAACTGGTCAAAAGGTAGATCACTAAAAAGACTAGTGCTTTCATGCAACTGCACATTTAATCTCATCAGCAAAGCTTCTTTGCTACTCAAGTGTGGCCTCTCACGCATTTAAACTCTTGCGTGATTTTTAGCACCTTGAGAGTTGCAATGGTCACGCGAGTTCTTCAGGTCACAGCAGACAAGGTGAGAATAGGTGTGAATCTGTCTTGGGACGAATCTGGGACGAGGACGTCTTTGGCTCCTCTTTCAAGTTATTGGACTTTGGCAAAAAGGTTTTACGCTTAATTCAAAAATGAGAGCAAGTGTCTGTGTCCCGAATACAAAGTGGGAGCTGGTTCCACAGAGAGGGGCCTGAAAAGTGATGGCTCTGCCTTCCATTGCACTTTAAAATCCCCTCGGAAGCCAGCAGTCTGAGAGCAAAGCACTCTGTTGGGATGATATGGCACTGTGAGATCTTGTAGACAAAATTGGTGGTGATTATTCAAGACCTTGTGTGTGAGGGCAAGTATTTGGATTTTTATTTGGGATTTAATTGGGAGCCAATGAAGTGAGAAGTCCATATGGGGGAAATCTACTCTGTCCTTCCAGTCCCTGACTGTGCTCTGGATGCAGCGTTTTGGAAAACAGTGTAAAGGCTTTTCAGGAAGCTTTTAGGACACTGTGAAAATACTGAATTTGAATAGTGGAGGCTAGAAGTAGTGAATGTATCCTTCCTCTCTATCATTAGATGGAGAGAGTGTACAAAGGCCGGCATAGTGGGTCTGTGGCCACTCTTGCTTGCGCTTTTGCGTGTCTGTCAGCCAGCTGTGGAGAAGAGCAAAGTTTTTACATGCAAAGAGCTGTAGTGAAAAGCAGTGTTCCAAACAATGAAATGTGTCCACTCCTTGTGCTTTTCATGCAGTAATGTTTGAAGCTATTTCTGCTGTTGTCCCATTCCCGGTGAAATCCGCTGTGCCTCCAATCCCGATCCCAGTCCTCTCGCAAAGCAATCAGCATTTGTCAGACGCATGAGTCATTGGCGGTACTCAGACTGGATCCTGGACGACTACACGGGGGAACGTGTGGGGTGGCTAAGAGACCAATTGAAGGATGCCATGTTTACTGAATATGTGCCTAATTTTGTCAGGACATAGCTGGGTCCATTGCTTCTGCGTGCTCTATTTTCACAAGCAAAGGCCTGGCTCTTTCTCCTGGCACCTTCTCAGGTGATCTCCATGCCTTCTTCTCAAATCAACGTCTGGACTGCCGCAAAACAGCTGACCGTTGTCGACAGGATTCGAACCTGTGCGGGGAGACCCCAATGGATTTCTAGTCCATCGCCTTGACCGCTCGGCCACAACAACCACATTGGGCTGTGGAACTACATACTTGAAAGACATACGTCTTCCAAGTCCTACGCCACACATCTTTCAAGTAGGATGTGCACAACAACGGCCACGCTGGATTGTAAATGCGGTAGCTGCATGACTTTGGTGCGAAAGCTTGTGGTTTTGCAGTTCCGTGAGATTGGTGCAGCACAGCTGCGGTTGAAGCTAGCTGGCTGACATTAGCTTGCTTGTTTGCATGAACAGTAACACACACAGCTGATGATTTTGCCACCGCAAAGAGCTGATCAGTACATGGTTAGTAAAATGTTATCTTCATTCCAAACATTCAGCACAATATTTAAAGTGGGACTGGGTGTCTTTATGAAGAAGTAGCGTGTCCAATCACAGTTTCATGTAAGAAGGTATAGGTATGAAGTGATGAGAACTCAAAGCCTGTTTGAACAGTGTCTTTCCACAGCAAACGGTAGCAGCGAGGCCGATGAAGAATGCACCTGGCCTGACATTGTAAGCATTTGCAGAAAGAGCGGAGAACGTTTTTAGTGTAAAACAATACGCAGCCCACATGCTTGAACAGCACTGCGAGTGGCAACTGCGATGGCCGGGAATCGGACCCGGGTCAACTGCTTGGAAGGAAGCTATGCTCGCCACTATACCACCATCGCTGTGAAAGACTACAACATCACTGATTCATTGTCCGGCTTATACAGATTTTCAGGACAATTAACAAGGTGGGCATTGTGATTACTCGCTTGTCAGGTTCTAAACTGGTCAAAAGGTAGATCACTAAAAAGACTAGTGCTTTCATGCAACTGCACATTTAATCTCATCAGCAAAGCTTCTTTGCTACTCAAGTGTGGCCTCTCACGCATTTAAACTCTTGCGTGATTTTTAGCACCTTGAGAGTCGCAATGGTCACGCGAGTTCTTCAGGTCACAGCAGACAAGGTGAGAATAGGTGTGAATCTGTCTTGGGACGAATCTGGGACGAGGACGTCTTTGGCTCCTCTTTCAAGTTATTGGACTTTGGCAAAAAGGTTTTACACTTAATTCAAAAATGAGAGCAAGTGTCTGTGTCCCGAATACAAAGTGGGAGCTGGTTCCACAGAGAGGGGCCTGAAAAGTGATGGCTCTGCCTTCCATTGCACTTTAAAATCCCCTCGGAAGCCAGCAGTCTGAGAGCAAAGCACTCTGTTGGGATGATATGGCACTGTGAGATCTTGTAGACAAAATTGGTGGTGATTATTCAAGACCTTGTGTGTGAGGGCAAGTATTTGGATTTTTATTTGGGATTTAATTGGGAGCCAATGAAGTGAGAAGTCCATATGGGGGAAATCTACTCTGTCCTTCCAGTCCCTGACTGTGCTCTGGATGCAGCGTTTTGGAAAACAGTGTAAAGGCTTTTCAGGAAGCTTTTAGGACACTGTGAAAATACTGAATTTGAATAGTGGAGGCTAGAAGTAGTGAATGTATCCTTCCTCTCTATCATTAGATGGAGAGAGTGTACAAAGGCCGGCATAGTGGGTCTGTGGCCACTCTTGCTTGCGCTTTTGCGTGTCTGTCAGCCAGCTGTGGAGAAGAGCAAAGTTTTTACATGCAAAGAGCTGTAGTGAAAAGCAGTGTTCCAAACAATGAAATGTGTCCACTCCTTGTGCTTTTCATGCAGTAATGTTTGAAGCTATTTCTGCTGTTGTCCCATTCCCGGTGAAATCCGCTGTGCCTCCAATCCCGATCCCAGTCCTCTCGCAAAGCAATCAGCATTTGTCAGACGCATGAGTCATTGGCGGTACTCAGACTGGATCCTGGACGACTACACGGGGGAACGTGTGGGGTGGCTAAGAGACCAATTGAAGGATGCCATGTTTACTGAATATGTGCCTAATTTTGTCAGGACATAGCTGGGTCCATTGCTTCTGCGTGCTCTATTTTCACAAGCAAAGGCCTGGCTCTTTCTCCTGGCACCTTCTCAGGTGATCTCCATGCCTTCTTCTCAAATCAACGTCTGGACTGCCGCAAAACAGCTGACCGTTGTCGACAGGATTCGAACCTGTGCGGGGAGACCCCAATGGATTTCTAGTCCATCGCCTTGACCGCTCGGCCACAACAACCACATTGGGCTGTGGAACTACATACTTGAAAGACATACGTCTTCCAAGTCCTACGCCACACATCTTTCAAGTAGGATGTGCACAACAACGGCCACGCTGGATTGTAAATGCGGTAGCTGCATGACTTTGGTGCGAAAGCTTGTGGTTTTGCAGTTCCGTGAGATTGGTGCAGCACAGCTGCGGTTGAAGCTAGCTGGCTGACATTAGCTTGCTTGTTTGCATGAACAGTAACACACACAGCTGATGATTTTGCCACCGCAAAGAGCTGATCAGTACATGGTTAGTAAAATGTTATCTTCATTCCAAACATTCAGCACAATATTTAAAGTGGGACTGGGTGTCTTTATGAAGAAGTAGCGTGTCCAATCACAGTTTCATGTAAGAAGGTATAGGTATGAAGTGATGAGAACTCAAAGCCTGTTTGAACAGTGTCTTTCCACAGCAAACGGTAGCAGCGAGGCCGATGAAGAATGCACCTGGCCTGACATTGTAAGCATTTGCAGAAAGAGCGGAGAACGTTTTTAGTGTAAAACAATACGCAGCCCACATGCTTGAACAGCACTGCGAGTGGCAACTGCGATGGCCGGGAATCGGACCCGGGTCAACTGCTTGGAAGGAAGCTATGCTCGCCACTATACCACCATCGCTGTGAAAGACTACAACATCACTGATTCATTGTCCGGCTTATACAGATTTTCAGGACAATTAACAAGGTGGGCATTGTGATTACTCGCTTGTCAGGTTCTAAACTGGTCAAAAGGTAGATCACTAAAAAGACTAGTGCTTTCATGCAACTGCACATTTAATCTCATCAGCAAAGCTTCTTTGCTACTCAAGTGTGGCCTCTCACGCATTTAAACTCTTGCGTGATTTTTAGCACCTTGAGAGTCGCAATGGTCACGCGAGTTCTTCAGGTCACAGCAGACAAGGTGAGAATAGGTGTGAATCTGTCTTGGGACGAATCTGGGACGAGGACGTCTTTGGCTCCTCTTTCAAGTTATTGGACTTTGGCAAAAAGGTTTTACGCTTAATTCAAAAATGAGAGCAAGTGTCTGTGTCCCAAATACAAAGTGGGAGCTGGTTCCACAGAGAGGGGCCTGAAAAGTGATGGCTCTGCCTTCCATTGCACTTTAAAATCCCCTCGGAAGCCAGCAGTCTGAGAGCAAAGCACTCTGTTGGGAGGATATGGCACTGTGAGATCTTGTAGACAAAATTGGTGGTGATTATTCAAGACCTTGTGTGTGAGGGCAAGTATTTGGATTTTTATTTGGGATTTAATTGGGAGCCAATGAAGAGAGAAGTCCATATGGGGGAAATCTACTCTGTCCTTCCAGTCCCTGACTGTGCTCTGGATGCAGCGTTTTGGAAAACAGTGTAAAGGCTTTTCAGGAAGCTTTTAGGACACTGTGAAAATACTGAATTTGAATAGTGGAGGCTAGAAGTAGTGAATGTATCCTTCCTCTCTATCATTAGATGGAGAGAGTGTACAAAGGCCGGCATAGTGGGTCTGTGGCCACTCTTGCTTGCGCTTTTGCGTGTCCGTCAGCCAGCTGTGGAGAAGAGCAAAGTTTTTACATGCAAAGAGCTGTAGTGAAAAGCAGTGTTCCAAACAATGAAATGTGTCCACTCCTTGTGCTTTTCATGCAGTAATGTTTGAAGCTATTTCTGCTGTTGTCCCATTCCCGGTGAAATCCGCTGTGCCTCCAATCCCGATCCCAGTCCTCTTGCAAAGCAATCAGCATTTGTCAGACGCATGAGTCATTGGCGGTACTCAGACTGGATCCTGGACGACTACACGGGGGCACGTGTGGGGTGGCTAAGAGACCAATTGAAGGATGCCATGTTTACTGAATATGTGCCTAATTTTGTCAGGACATAGCTGGGTCCATTGCTTCTGCGTGCTCTATTTTCACAAGCAAAGGCCTGGCTCTTTCTCAGGTGATCTCCATGCCTTCTTCTCAAATCAACGTCTGGACTGCCGCAAAACAGCTGACCGTTGTCGACAGGATTCGAACCTGTGCGGGGAGACCCCAATGGATTTCTAGTCCATCGCCTTGACCGCTCGGCCACAACAACCACATTGGTCTGTGGAACTACATACTTGAAAGACATACGTCTTCCAAGTCCTACGCCACACATCTTTCAAGTAGGATGTGCACAACAACGGCCACGCTGGATTGTAAATGCGGTAGCTGCATGACTTTGGTGCGAAAGCTTGTGGTTTTGCAGTTCCGTGAGATTGGTGCAGCACAGCTGCGGTTGAAGCTAGCTGGCTGACATTAGCTTGCTTGTTTGCATGAACAGTAACACACACAGCTGATGATTTTGCCACCGCAAAGAGCTGATCAGTACATGGTTAGTAAAATGTTATCTTCATTCCAAACATTCAGCACAATATTTAAAGTGGGACTGGGTGTCTTTATGAAGAAGTAGCGTGTCCAATCCCAGTTTCATGTAAGAAGGTATAGGTATGAAGTGATGAGAACTCAAAGCCTGTGTGAACAGTGTCTTTCCACAGCAAACGGTAGCAGCGAGGCCGATGAAGAATGCACCTGGCCTGACATTGTAAGCATTTGCAAAAAGAGCGGAGAACGTTTTTAGTGTAAAATAGTACGCAGCCCACATGCTTGAACAGCACTGCGAGTGGCAAATGCGATGGCCGGGAATCGAACCCGGGTCAACTGCTTGGAAGGCAGCTATGCTCGCCACTATACCACCATCGCTGTGAAAGACTGCAACATCACTGATTCATTGTCCGGCTTATACAGATTTTCAGGACAATTAACAAGGTGGGCATTGTGATTACTCGCTTGTCAGGTTCTAAACTGGTCAAAAGGTAGATCACTAAAAAGACTAGTGCTTTCATGCAACTGCACATTTAATCTCATCAGCAAAGCTTCTTTGCTACTCAAGTGTGGCCTCTCACGCATTTAAACTCTTGCGTGATTTTTAGCACCTTGAGAGTTGCAATGGTCACGCGAGTTCTTCAGGTCACAGCAGACAAGGTGAGAATAGGTGTGAATCTGTCTTGGGACGAATCTGGGACGAGGACGTCTTTGGCTCCTCTTTCAAGTTATTGGACTTTGGCAAAAAGGTTTTACGCTTAATTCAAAAATGAGAGCAAGTGTCTGTGTCCCGAATACAAAGTGGGAGCTGGTTCCACAGAGAGGGGCCTGAAAAGTGATGGCTCTGCCTTCCATTGCACTTTAAAATCCCCTCGGAAGCCAGCAGTCTGAGAGCAAAGCACTCTGTTGGGATGATATGGCACTGTGAGATCTTGTAGACAAAATTGGTGGTGATTATTCAAGACCTTGTGTGTGAGGGCAAGTATTTGGATTTTTATTTGGGATTTAATTGGGAGCCAATGAAGTGAGAAGTCCATATGGGGGAAATCTACTCTGTCCTTCCAGTCCCTGACTGTGCTCTGGATGCAGCGTTTTGGAAAACAGTGTAAAGGCTTTTCAGGAAGCTTTTAGGACACTGTGAAAATACTGAATTTGAATAGTGGAGGCTAGAAGTAGTGAATGTATCCTTCCTCTCTATCATTAGATGGAGAGAGTGTACAAAGGCCGGTATAGTGGGTCTGTGGCCACTCTTGCTTGCGCTTTTGCGTGTCTGTCAGCCAGCTGTGGAGAAGAGCAAAGTTTTTACATGCAAAGAGCTGTAGTGAAAAGCAGTGTTCCAAACAATGAAATGTGTCCACTCCTTGTGCTTTTCATGCAGTAATGTTTGAAGCTATTTCTGCTGTTGTCCCATTCCCGGTGAAATCCGCTGTGCCTCCAATCCCGATCCCAGTCCTCTCGCAAAGCAATCAGCATTTGTCAGACGCATGAGTCATTGGCGGTACTCAGACTGGATCCTGGACGACTACACGGGGGAACGTGTGGGGTGGCTAAGAGACCAATTGAAGGATGCCATGTTTACTGAATATGTGCCTAATTTTGTCAGGACATAGCTGGGTCCATTGCTTCTGCGTGCTCTATTTTCACAAGCAAAGGCCTGGCTCTTTCTCCTGGCACCTTCTCAGGTGATCTCCATGCCTTCTTCTCAAATCACCGTCTGGACTGCCGCAAAACAGCTGACCGTTGTCGACAGGATTCGAACCTGTGCGGGGAGACCCCAATGGATTTCTAGTTCATCGCCTTGACCGCTCGGCCACAACAACCACATTGGGCTGTGGAACTACATACTTGAAAGACATACGTCTTCCAAGTCCTACGCCACACATCTTTCAAGTAGGATGTGCACAACAACGGCCACGCTGGATTGTAAATGCGGTAGCTGCATGACTTTGGTGCGAAAGCTTGTGGTTTTGCAGTTCCGTGAGATTGGTGCAGCACAGCTGCGGTTGAAGCTAGCTGGCTGACATTAGCTTGCTTGTTTGCATGAACAGTAACACACACAGCTGATGATTTTGCCACCGCAAAGAGCTGATCAGTACATGGTTAGTAAAATGTTATCTTCATTCCAAACATTCAGCACAATATTTAAAGTGGGACTGGGTGTCTTTATGAAGAAGTAGCGTGTCCAATCACAGTTTCATGTAAGAAGGTATAGGTATGAAGTGATGAGAACTCAAAGCCTGTTTGAACAGTGTCTTTCCACAGCAAACGGTAGCAGCGAGGCCGATGAAGAATGCACCTGGCCTGACATTGTAAGCATTTGCAGAAAGAGCGGAGAACGTTTTTAGTGTAAAATAGTACGCAGGCCACATGCTTGAACAGCACTGCGAGTGGCAACTGCGATGGCCGGGAATCGAACCTGGGTCAACTGCTTGGAAGGCAGCTATGCTCGCCACTATACCACCATCGCTGTGAAAGACTGCAACATCACTGATTCATTGTCCGGCTTATACAGATTTACAGGACAATTAACAAGGTGGGCATTGTGATTACTCGCTTGTCAGGTTCTAAACTGGTCAAAAGGTAGATCACTAAAAAGACTAGTGCTTTCATGCAACTGCACATTTAATCTCATCAGCAAAGCTTCTTTGCTACTCAAGTGTGGCCTCTCACACATTTATACTCTTGCGTGATTTTTAGCACCTTGAGAGTCGCAATGGTCACGCGAGTTCTTCAGGTCACAGCAGACAAGGTGCGAATAGGTGTGAATCTGTCTTGGGACGAATCTGGGACGAGGACGTCTTTGGCTCCTCTTTCAAGTTATTGGACTTTGGCAAAAAGGTTTTACGCTTAATTCAAAAATGAGAGCAAGTGTCTGTGTCCCGAATACAAAGTGGGAGCTGGTTCCACAGAGAGGGGCCTGAAAAGTGATGGCTCTGCCTTCCATTGCACTTTAAAATCCCCTCGGAAGCCAGCAGTCTGAGAGCAAAGCACTCTGTTGGGATGATATGGCACTGTGAGATCTTGTAGACAAAATTGGTGGTGATTATTCAAGACCTTGTGTGTGAGGGCAAGTATTTGGATTTTTATTTGGGATTTAATTGGGAGCCAATGAAGAGAGAAGGTGTCCTCAGGGAAATTCATGTGAGAGGCAGGGGAGACCTGATTTTCTTGACAGAGAGGTGTGTAGGGTGATGCCTGTGTGTTTGGCAGTTGCAAACACACTGGCTGCTGGCGAGGCACGCTGCTGTCATCTGGCTTTGTCTGTGGCTGCTCATGTGGCTCTGTCAGAAATGAATGAGAAGAAGAAGATGGCTGTGACTCAGCTGGCCTCATACGCAAGTTGTTGGCTTGTTGAGCTTCTTCTTCATGTACAGATGCAGATTCTGCAACGCAAACAAAAATACATTGTCTTCTTTTTTTCAACACATTTTTGTTTCGTTTTCATCACATTTCTTATGTAAGATGCTGTGATACCAAGAAATCTTCTTTCACCTTTTCTAAGTCTGATTCTCTTCCTCTTCTTGCCCTGAAAACAAACACAGAGTTTTCATTAGCTGATACAAACTCTGTGCAGTGACTGTTTCATCATTCAGTGCAGTGATGCACACATGTAGGAACTTCATGTTGGCACTTTGGACATACATAGTTTTCTTTGGTCGACCAGGCTGGATGCTCTTTGGCATGATTCTGTCTTTCTGTTTCAGCCTGCTTGAAATATCTGGCTTTCTGGTCGTTTGAAAGCGACTTCCACTGTGGACAGAAGATCATAAGAACACACTGTGAGCACTGCTACTACACATAACTACAGGACAGCTGGGACACATGCAAAAACATGAGCAGACAACATTAACAGATGCATAAATGTATGCAGAGTTACACACTTACTCTCTGTCCCACCACTGCATTTACGGCTGCACTTCCAGGGATGTTGAGTTCAGCAATGACCTTTGGCCTCTGCTCTTTGAGATAGAGCATGAAGGCATTTGGCGGCTTCTTGACGTATGGCCCATCTTCATCCTGCTGGGCTGGGCACTTTCTTTTTCTTCAGGAATAAAACACAGAGTAAGAGCACATGTTAGCACTGTGTACAACTGTGAGGGAAGCAGTTCAAAAACACGAGACAAGCTGTAAAACTGAATGAAATCAGGCACCATTAATGGATCATTACAATAATTCCTGCAGACATCTGCAAACAAATGACAGATACTTGCAGATCAGTGAACCAAAGCAGCCGAGCAAACTTACTTTGGAGTGGAGGTGTTAGGTGGAGGAGCAGGAGTGACATACTCATACATCTGTACACCGTTCCTACACAGATGAAGGGAGACAGATATGAGATAACAGGAAGAAGTTATGAATATAGAGATGTTCAGCAGCTGTGTTCACTCCAGTGTTTGTGTGTTTTACGTACAGTACTCCAACAGGACGCAGGTTCTGGAGCATGCTATCGGGAATTCTGAGCACATTTGTCTTGAAACACACAAAACACACAACAGGTGATGCGATAAGCTGCAATACTATCATCTATCCACTAGGTGGAAGAAGAAGAAAAAAACCGACAATATACGTGTGCCGTGAGAAATGATAGATAGATAGATAGATAGATAGATAAAATTTGTTTCAAATATGCAAATATAATTGAAATAACAACAGAAAAAAACCAACTTAAAAATCATCAAGTAGGTGGTAGGCCTAAACTTATTTTCAGAATAATTACATCTAAGACTTTGTTTCATTGTAAGATTATAACACTGACGGCAATATAATTGTTTGTTGTTCAGCAGAACAGTGTCCAGTATGTTGGCTGTTATACTTTGTTGTGCTTGAAAATAAAAGTTGGGCTGATTTTAACATCATTACAAAAAGTGTTGTTAATTATTTCTAATCATATTCAGGTTACCACAAATAGTTTTTTCATTTAGTTGAACTTGTTTGTCAGTAGGTAAACAATTAAAATTGTACAGTCAGAAATATCAAGTTATTCTTAATACTGCAGACTTGCAATGTGTAAGTTGTCCTAACAGTCATCTTAAGTAAGCTTTACTTAGTTTTTTTGAGGCAACGAGTTTCCTCAATTTTTTTGAGTTCTGGGAACTAATTAGATTTTACAGTGTACCTACTTCTTTGTTCATTGTAAACAATTGTACTTTCTGTAAAGTGCTTTCAATAAAACAGAAAAGAAAAGTATGTTTCGTTTTGTTTTTTTTCTTCAAGATCTGTTCACATGTACTTAGCAAGAGTGAGTACACAGCGTTAAAAATGGTACTTAGTGTAGTGAGGAAGGCGAAAAGCAAAGAGAGCGTATGAAGGTAATATTGAAGTAGGCGCAGTTTTGAAGTGGTGAAAGGCAAAGGCATGAGTGCAAGCGTAATAAAAGGTAATAGGAGAGATGTAGAGCAGGCGGAGGACTTGGCTGGAGCAGGAAAAAGCGAGTGCACGTCTCCCCGCCCCCCAAGCGAGGGCCGTGGCACTGAGTTCCTACGAGCTGTGTTGTCGGTTGCAACCTTAGATCACACCATAGGGAAGGCAAGAAGCTGGAAAATCGCCTCTCTTTTCATCCTTTCCCCTCCTGGAAGGCAGCGAAAGCGAAAAAGAGCACCCATCGGAGGTAAACCCCCCCCCAAACGTACCAAATTGCTCTCATTGTACGCTTCCGAATTTTTGCGGGAGCCGCAATCGCGGGTCATCGCGCTTTTCCATTGACTTTACATGTAAACCTGACGCTCTGTTCGCGTCTATCGCGTTCAAGCTTTTTATAGAATAAATTGCATGACTGCAGTGAGAAATCAGTAACATCACGACAATGTCAGTAGGGAGTGGGGAGAGGGTTTTAGGAAAGATTCGAGTGCCCGGTCTTACAACTGCAGCACAGATCATAATAAAATTGCTATTTGCTTGGGTATTACTTTCATGAATGACATCCATATTAATAGGAATCAAATTCTGCATCTTCAAGTTAGGATTTTAAGGGGGATAAGGGGCAGGGACACCAACTGATGTGCAACCTCTACTAAAGCTTTAGCATAGGAGTAATACTAATGATTCTTGACGCCAGCGAGGCTGACAAAGTGGTGTAACAATTTGGGTTTTTTTTAAAGATAGAATTTCCTATTACTGACAGCATTTAGAAACTAGAGTTTGACTCCTGTGTGAGACCGTAATTTTCTTTACTCTTCTTTATTTATGTAACTTTTGTTTTCACTGGCAATTTAGTGTTAGGTTAGGACAAAAAACAAATTAGGAAGGTTAAAGACAGAACATTACTAGATTGTGGTTTTAATTAAAATGTAGCCTTTGACAATGCTGAACACATGAGAAGCTACTTTAAGGCATATCACCCAATTTGTAATGTTGCTAAACATTTCTTAAGGCAGACAAGTTATGCTGGCTGGGTCAGTGTCATTTTTGTTGTAATTGATGTCTGGTTTGTTCTGTTCCCTAGTGATGGGTAGGGATGGGTACCAGTATCCGGTGTTCTGACATAATCCTTGAAATAGTAATAACACAGTATCCTCAGCAAAGATGAATTAAACAAGTTTTATTTTAATGGAAGTTTACTTCAAGTCTTCAGATTTTTACTGTCTTTTATTTGATTACTTTAAAGTATATGATTACATTAGAGTAATTAAATAAAGACAGTTTTGATGGAGCTCCTGAGCCAGCCCAAGCTCTCTATGAAGACGAGGAAAAACTCCCCTGGGGGGGCCAGACTGACGGGAAGAAACCTCGGGAAAGCCCATTCAAAGAGAGATCCCCTTTCCTGGGATGGCTGGGGGGGGTTACAGGAATTCCAAAACACTGAAATTTAAAGTGGGCCAATTAAAAAAAATTATTTCCTGAAAAAAAGAAAGGTAATTCATACATCACACATAAATGATAACGTCTGAATTGTGTGTGTTTGTGTGTGTGTGTGATAGGCTTATCTCAGCCAAGTGTGATGCTGTAGCTCCTCCAGCGTCGGCCGCGTCTCCGGGACTTTGGTTAAACACGCGTCCAAGAAATCCCGGCAGTCTGGAAAGAAAGGAAAGAGAAAAAACATGAAGATGATAGTTCCAGTGGTCCAAGCCATCAGTCAGTCTTGAAGTGTAACGTTTTCTTACTTTTGGACAGATGTCTTTTGAATTTCAGGCGCTTTTTGAGGAAGCTCGTGGTGTTAAAGTCCCCGGCATGAAGCGCTTCGTACAGAACCACTCCCATTTGCCATACCGTGGTGGGTCCACACCTGTAGCAACTGCGCCCGTACCACTCGGGAGGGGAGTAAATTTCTGTACCTAATAAACAGACACAATTGCAATTTCTTCTAAAACAAAAGGCGAAAATTGTGACATCTGTGAAGAGCAAGAGCAGAATATGTTACCATAGAAGACGCGGTACTGCGACTGCTCCTTAACAAAGCAGCTCAGTCCAAAGTCGATGATACGAACACGCGGTACATCTGAGCCGGTCTCAATTAGAATGTTCTCACTCTTGATGTCCCGGTGAAAGATGTGTTTATCCTCCAGGTGCTTCGCAGCATCAACCAGCTGCTTCAGAATGACCTGGAAATAGAGCAGGGCGATATGACCAAAAATATTTATCACGATATACATTTGAAAAGTTGCGATAACGATATAACTGACGATATAACTGACACTAGACAAAATACTTTACAACTCCACAACTTTATTAGTGCAAAAAACCCCATAAATGTATTTTCACTTAAACAAGCAGCTGTTTTTTTATGTGCATTAAAGTTATATAAAAATGTAACAGTGCAAATGCAAATTCCTTGCTGACAGTTTAACCAAAAGGCATTTCCAGTGGAAATTGGCCGACATATCCTCAGCATAACCATGTAAAATATCCACAAAGCTTAAAAAGAGGTTATACACACACAATACGGTAATATCACGTTGAGGTGCAGTACGTATCACTCCGCGAGGCGCCTGCCTACGATAGCCGTAATGCTCCGACAATTCATCGAGCGGTGCGGCTTTGTAGCTTAGCAAAGTCGCCGTGTACATAAAATCGTTTTGAGGTCAGTAAACACAACCAGAATTCATACATAAGGCACACGGGATTATAAGGGGCACTGTCGAGTTTCAGAAAAATCAAAGGATTGATTTTAAGTGTGCCGTATTTTCCAAACAACACGGTAATAACGGCGGCCCGCTAGCATGCGCTACCAAAAATCGTGCTTTGTTGTGTATCTGACGGACGAAAGCTAAACCAGTTCCACACCACTAAAGTTGCAGCATTTTTACAAACCACTTCTGGTTCATCCGTTTCATTCAACGATCCACTTTTGCTCTTCTCTTTCTGCGTCACCGCCATCTGCGTATGTAAACATAGGCACTGCGCATGCGCGTTTTACCTATTCTAGCGCGATATTTCATTTTCCTATCGTTGCCCAAAATTACACCGGTATTACCGTGAATGGTATGATATAGCCCAGCCCTACCTGGAAACGATGAAAAAGACAATAATCAATCAATGGGTTAATGTTTCTCTAATACTCTGTGCTTTGATTGAATGATGTACAGTCTAAGACTCTTCTAAGGCAAGTCAACTTGCCTTGGCCTTGTCCTCTGGCAAAAATCCTCCATTTTCTTCTATGTATTTATCCAGGTCCACAGCGGGGACAGGTCTCTCCATCACCAGGATCAGCTCTCTGCCAAAGTCAAACCACTCCAACAGAGACACTGGGGCTGATGTTTCCACTGATCCATCTGCTTCAGCTGCAAGCTTCAGCATGATGGCAACTTCCACTGACACATTCTTCCCGTTATCATCCTGAAATATTTCAACAAAGTGGATGATGAGGCACAGACGTTCCACAGGTGAACGCTGCATGCAATCCACTAATGTAAAAACAATTCAAGTCTTGCACATTTACCTTCACTTTGCAGTACACTTTCCCCTTTGGGATGTGTTTGATGGCCACCTAAAAGACACAGGGCATTGATGAGCATTTCCTCAGTATGACATCATTAAAGGTGTAAAACAGCATACATCTCAGCTTACGATATTATCCCTTATCTGCATTACTGCCTGTCTTACTACCACCATCTGAACACTTACTGGTAAATGATCCTTTATGCGGTAGCCAGCAAACACTGCTCCGCATCCTCCTTCTCCAAGCCGGTGCTCCTCCACGTATCTCGCTTGGAAGTCACCTAAACAGACAAACACAAATTGGGTTTTACTACAGCTGTCACACAAATTACTCTCTGCTGTACCCTAAATGTTCATTTTGCTCTTCACCTGAATATAAAAGCTAAGCTGCTTGCTACTTACGTTTCTGTTCAGCCACTGACTTTTTGGCAACGGTTTTGGTTTTGTCCTGGTCCACGTTCTTTTTCTTAGGTGGGTCCCTGGTGTCTCCCGCAGCTTTCCTTTTGCCAGCCTTTTTGTTTTTACTGCAGCTCTCTGAAATCTCTATGCTGCAGTCTGCAGATGTGGAAAACACCAAAAGCACGTCAGCTTATTAGATAATAGACACAAATATCTCCCAAACACTAATATCTTCAAACTAGCAACCAGATGTACACTTAATCTACCCCTCACTCAACTAATTAGCCTACCTTTACCAGTGTCCAACCAGGAAGATGCCTGCCCCTTGTCACCGCTCACATGCTCAAGAAGTTTACGCTTTTTTGCTGTATTGGTTGTCCCCGCTTCATCTTGTTGGACCTTTCGCTTAACTCCCCCGACCACATGAGCATCTGAGCTGGTGGAAGGACCAGCCTGCTCAGTGACCCTCCTTCTTTTTATGGGGGTCGTTTTTTCAGGACTGGCCTTTCTTTTAGCCATCCTGCTCTTACAATCTATAAACAACAACAACAACAACACATTAGTGAAAAAGAGCGCTCGACATCAGGACTAGAAGGATTTTGATGTCATTGAATTTTAAATTAGTATTGCTTACAATATAATAACAAGTTTATCCTTTTGATAAAAAAACACACCAACACGAGTCCATACTAGGTCTACTAAGTCTAGATACTGATGACACTTGTTGCTCTGTTTTCACTGCTCAGTCCAAGAATAAACTTGTCACATTATTTTACCAAAAGACAAAGTGCCCCAGTAACCTTTCTTTGATTAGACATGTTGCACTCAGGTTAGTTTCAATCAAAACCAGGATTTAAATCCTCTAAAAATGAATCATTTTATACACAGAGCCTCAACATTGTTAGAAATGTACATTCTGTTATTTAGGGGATTTTATTTTTTACTTACTTTGATCTCCTGGATCTTTCTTATCTGCCTCAGTCGTAACTTTTCTTGTTTCCTTTTTCATCTTAATTTTTTGAGAACTTTTAAAATAAAAAATGTCACCTTAATGAGTGAATAGTCCTTCAAATATCTGGATGCTTGACTTTTCTAACTAAGCTGTATAAGTCAGTTCTGTAAGTGAGCTTTAAAAGTAAACTCCGGAGTCTATGGCAACACAACATTAGAACCTTGCCTTTTAGTGACATCACTAAAAGGCAGTGTCCCAAGTAGTTTAAAGAAAAACACTCTGGCATTTCATATAATTCAGTAATTTCACATTAAACTTTCTTTCATTATCCTTTCATTATTTGTTTAAAGACTTGATGTGTGGATGCTACTATGAAGACTTCTAGTTGAGCAAACACTAATAAACACTGACTAGTTTATCTGAGATAAAAATATAACACTTTTTTATTAAGTCAGTGTTAACTCTGTTTTTTTCTGTTAGGATCATTCAATAGTACAAAGCGAGGGTAGGTCCACGCAGCAGGAAGTGATCATCAATTTCTATCACTTTGTCAAAGGCTGAGCGTAGGGTGTCACCAGTGGAAAATCTTCTGTGGGGCGAATCATCGGAATCGGCGTCGGACAACCCTGCATCACCGCTGAGCGCCACGCAGACACTACACACTACTTAATATCGTGATCAGAACCCCACATACTGCCTCAAAAGTTTATTAAATCCCTGCCAACGTGTTCCTAAAATTAGAGGACGCCACAGGTACAAACTGACTGCAGCCTTTATTCCATGTGTTTTGTCTGTGAATGCCCCCATGTACACATGTAACCTCCACCCACTGCAACACCAATAATGTCCCGGGGCAAAGCGGGTTTGGTGAACCAGGAGCTGTGTGCAGCCCGTGTCCACCAAAGCCTGGTGTATACCCCCTTGACACCTTATTAGAGTGCTGTACCTCCATGACTGCCTGGCATGCTCTGCTCCTTCTGCCCTGGCAACCAGATGATCCTCAGCCAGGGTGGCTTGCTGGTCAATGGCAGGGGACCCCTCGGGTGGGCCACTTTGTCCAGCAAACCAATGACTGTAGAAAACATGGATGATCTAACAGTTCTCCAAAAGTACATAAAGTACTTACCTAAAAAGCAGTTAATGTCATGTTGCATTTATTTATTGTTATTACATTGTTTTACAGCAGCTAATTAAAAACCATCATCTTAACTACATGTTTTGTTTTTTTGTTCTGTGTTGTTGTTGTTGTTGTTGTTGTTTTTGCAGTTGTCCTGTAGGAGATGGTGTAGCACAGAGACTGAACTAGTGGCTAGCTAACATAAGAAGGATGTACTTGAAATGTACTGTACTTGAAACTTGCATCTCACCTTTGCAGCGTTCACTTTGAAGAGAATGTCTTTACCAAGGACTCACAGGTTAAGTAACTTTACAATTTTCATATTACAATATATAATTTTAGTGGAATACAAACAGCTGATCGGATCGGCAAAGCGTGTTTCTGGAATATTATGTTTTTGTTCCTGCAAGCGCTTTTTATGCAATTTTTGCAAAGCTATATGTGGAAGGAAACCGTGACCTAGGACAAGCTGATGGCATAAGATGTAAGTACAACTCCTCTGGTTTCATATGCAAAAAAAAATTATTGCGCGAGCTTATGCGGTTCCCGGTTCTACAGGGATTTAAAAATAGTTACGCAAAACAGAGCGTGCCTGCTCTGACCGGCTTTAAAGGGTTAAACATGTAACAATCGAATTGCATCTTTCCATTGCCAGCCATCTCATTTTGTACAAATCCAGCCAACTCTTCCAAGTTTGTGTATTTTTTAAACCCTTACAAGAATTGAAATGTGTCCCAAATATCTGTATCCCATCAGAGGCTAGTTTCCTAAAGGAGAGGTAGTAGCTGCTCCACCATAGGACCAGTAGGACCTCCAGCACACAATGAACACTTAATTAACATTAACACATTTATTAAAACACAATTTTAAACAATAACCCTTTTCTTTTAGTGTGTTTCAATTTGTTCCTACCGCTCCATTGGAATGGTGTACTATCCAGTAACAGCATCCAGCTGGCAGAAGCATACACCTGCAGCAATCTACCAGGCAGGATAGCGCAGCGGAGTCATCAGATGAGGATGATCATGAAGTGGCTCATCCAGCAGGAACAGGATACCAAAAGGGGAGGGAAAAAACACAGAAAGCATAGTCATACTAACTCAGCGTCACTAACAGCTCATCTAGCAGTCTTAACATCATAAAGATACAGGCTGGTCCATATAAAAAATATTAACAGAAAAAAAATAAATGCTGTTAACCCAATTTTCTTAGGCAAAAACACATAATCTTGATATTTGACCTTGTATCAGCCGCCATATTGGAAAGGTAGCCAGGTTTCCTTAGCTGCTAGCTTGCTAACAGTCTGCTATCCAGCCCGGTAATAACTTCATTCACATATTTTACAACATTTAGCTTTCTTCCTTAACAAAAACATGGCAGTTGTGGATTTGAATCTCGCTGCAGCATAATAAGACCCAGAACATTCAATTTGAACATGTGCTGCAAGCTAACTCCCCAGAGGAGTTCATGCAATGGCCAATGCCTGTCGGATTCGGCTCATGACTTCTCTGTCTAACAACACATTAAAACATCAGTTTCAAGTACAAATGTTTCATAAACGTATCTACAGCGACTCATATTAAATGTACCCAAGTTTCCAGCTGGCATTGGGCACAAGAACAACACTCCTCATCAGATCAAGGGAGGAAAAGAAAATTCTAGAGCTGGGCTGGGTGGCTGCTATGCTCACGGCATTGTGACACGTTCAATGACTGCCAAATAATCAGAAATCTCACACTTAATTAATGACTATCAATTGAAGCATATTTACTATACCTCAAAAAAGTATGAGTGTACCAATTTTAATTGCCCATTGCAAATATGGTAAGTCATGAGGGTGCTAACCATGCTCTATGACTCTATGACTGTATGACTGACAGTTTTGCTATGCACCAAAATGTCAGTTATGTTTAATGCTATAAATAAAAATAACTTTACTTATATTTTAAGATAGGTATGTTAAGATGTTTAAATGTTAAAGAATGAATATTAGCTGTTGTAATTAGTATATTTTAATGAGTCGGTTTTTTGCACTGCAGGAGTCACTTGGCTGAGTGACAAAAAGGTTCTTCCCACTGAAAACGCTATGTCCAGATGAACAAAATCCACTTTTGGGGATGTACTTACCTGGATGATTGAGCATGTATCAAGACAATGAGTCATTTACTTTAGTAAAACTGTGTAATGCAACAAGAGAAGAAAAAATATCCGAACTATAGCACTGACTTTTAAATAGCCATCAAGCCCAATAAACAGTTTCTTTTGTTAAAAGAGGGGCCTAATGTCCTCCACAGTTATGTGAGATGATAAAGCCATACAGAAAATGATTACTTCAAGATATAGCTGCTAAAAGTCGTTCTACTACCGAATTATGTGTATGTATCCTCTCTTGATTTATTTCCAAAGTGTACTCACTTGATTTGGATTACTGAATGGAACCTAATCATTTTATTAATCTATACACACAGAAATAGCCACACAAACTAAATTAGTTGGTCAAATTTTATTCAGACACTTGGTGAAATAATCACACAATGTAGTCCTTCTAATGACAGCAACATAATCTTGTTAGCAGGTGGTGGGATTGTCACATGCAGTGAGCTAGCATGATTTACTTAAAGCTGATGTGATTCCCAGATTGGATGAACTATTTGCATTTTCCTCATCATTATTTTTATTTTTGTTTTCTGATTGCTGATTGGTAGTGGTTGCCAGAATTATGCTTTCGCTTAAAATACAGTGTTAGCTACTAGTGCCTCAATTTCTTGGTTGTCTAAGAAATTCATCCTATCAGAGCCTTCAAAAACAAAAAATAAAAACAAAAAATATGTTTTACAAAACATAATTCCAATTAAAATAGCTGGGTAAAATGCCACATTTTTTATGTCATGGTACAGTTAGTGCGATTCTTGATTCTTATGGGGTGTGTTCTGAGCCCCCTGCTGTACTCTTTGTACACATATGACTGTGTGGCCACTACCAGCTCCACCACCATCATCAAGTTTGCTGACGACACCGTCGTGGTGGGCCTGATCTCTGATAACAACAAGACGGCCTACGTGAAGGAGATTAGGAATCTGGAGAACTGGTGCCAGAGGAACAACCTCCTTCTAAACGTCAGTAAGACAAAGGAGCTGATAGTGGACTTCAGCACTAAGCAGGAGAGGAACTACCAGACCCCCGTCATCAACGAGTGCCCAGTGGAGAGAGTGGACAGCTTCAAATACCTCGGAGTTCACATCACGCAGGACCTGTCATGGTCCTGTCACATCAACACCGTGGTGAAAAAGGCCCGACAGCGTCTCTACCACCTCAGACGCTTGAGAGACTTCCAACTGCCCTCCAAGGTGCTCAGGAACTTTTACTCGTGCACCATAGAGAGCATCCTGGCGGGAAACATCTTAACCTGGTTCGGGAACAGCACCATGCAGGACAGACGAGCTCTACAGAGGGTTGTGCGGTCAGCTGAGCGCACCATCCGCTCCGAGCTCCCTGACCTGCACTCAATCTACAGCAGGCGGTGCTGGACCAAGGCCAGGAAGATCGTGAAGGACCTCAGCCATCCCAACAACAGACTGTTCTCTCTGCTGAGGTCAGGAAAGCGATTCCGCTCCCTGAAGACCAACACAGAGAGACTGAGGAGGAGCTTCTTCCCGCAGGCGATACGGTCTCTCAATCACACCACCACACAGTACTGACCCACACATACAGTTCTTACACACACACTGGACTTTCTGGACATTGTTTTTGCACAACACTGGTCACTATATTCTTCATTTCCAGTTAATACTTGTACAGCTGCTGTTATTGTGTATATATTTATTTATATTTAGATTTCTTCATACATTCTTATATAGTTCTATATTGTGTATTGTGTATTTTGTTGTACAGTTATTTTATTTTCAACTTTAATTTATATATTTTATCTTATTCTTCCCAGTTAAATTTACCCTTCATTCTAATTTGTGTTGTACAGTTATTTCATTTTTAACCTTAATTTATATTTTATTCCTTATTAGTTAAATTTACCCTTTTTAATTTTTCATATTTATTTCCTATCTTATTCATAGCCTTTTCCTTTTTTTGTTTTCTTTAGGTCACGAGCAGTTGTCCAAGCATTTCACTACATATCGTACTGTGTATGACTGTGTACGTGACAAATAAAATTTGAATTTGAATTTGAATTATGATAAAATGTAATTTAATTTTATTCCCACAAATTTCTTTTTTCTTTTTATGAGAGCTCACACTGTCACGATCTGGTACAGGGATTCAAACGCAGAGCGGTAAGGTATCTCCAAGGTGTAGTTTATTTACAGTGCCAGTGCAATATATGTACAGTGAAGGGATCCAAAACTCCGGGGGAATCACAGGGTAACTCGCTCACGTCTTCTTCGCTCACACTCACACACGTTCCCGCAGCAGGGAGGTTGCAGGTCCGGGGGGGGAAGATCTGAGGCAGACGAGAAGGCAGGTCACCAACTAATCACAAATCACGAATATGAAGCACAAGAGCTGTGAGAACACTAACGTTAGGGGTACAATCATCCAGCGACGAGAGGATCTGTGTTCCAGCCTCAAATAGTGCTCCCGGTGATGATGGGTGAGTGTTGTCAGGTGTGTGTGTGGGCCAAGGGCGGGAGCCCACAGTGAGCTCCGCCCAGGCAGAGAGGGAGAGAACAGAAATAGCAATTGTAGCCTTGTGGGGCCGACCGGGCAGGCACGGAGACCATGACACACACACTTAAAGGATATCCCAAAGTCACACATTTTACAATAGCAACCTCATTTTATAAATGCAATACACTACAAAACAAGGGGAATAAAAGCAAAACATTAATAATATGCTTTAGTGGAATTACTACAGTATCTTGAAATTTGCCGTTTCCTTTCGTGCTTTTATTTTGAAGGCAACCCATTGAAATGGAAATCGTTGCGCTGGGTCACGTGGCTAGCGTTTAGCGTTTCCTTTCTCTTAGCAAAGTTGTAGATTGCAAGAAGTTTTTCGCGAGTATACATTTGAGCACACCAGAACAAAGGGATTACACACATATAAAGCACGGTATGTACACCGAGTTGTTGTAAAGAAAACAAAAACAAAAACAGGCTTGTAGGCTTGTGAAATGGGACGTCTAGCCTCCCTCGCGCTACCCAGGTTGCCTATCAACCGTTATACTAAAAGCGGGAAACGTTTCATACAGCTTTGTTTGACAGAAATGGAGTAGAACATATTTTGTTCATTTGTTTCTACATGAGCTTTGTGTGATGTGATAAGTATCTGAGGCTGAGACCACAGGACTGTAAAACATGATTGTTGGGCTTCATTTTTGTACTGAACAGTCATTTTAAGATTAGCTAGTAAATTAGCTAGTAAATAACAATTAGCTCATGTTGTTCATGAGACTAAAGTCATCTTACTTTGGTAATGTAAATATAATATGACCAATATGATAGTTATTATATTAATCATTATTAGTTATCACAGCAGTGAGTTCGAACTCTGTGTCAAATACTGAGCTTCAGTAAAGATTCTATGGCGTTATTTTAGTGCCACTATGCTCAAATTTTTTTACGTGCGCTCAGAATAGTGGCACAAAAATAACGCCATAAGATTCAAGTTACAATTATTTATATTTCCTATCTCCTTAAATCTTCACTCAAAGACAAGTATCTTTGACAGTGTGTATATAGATGTATCATATAGAAGAGACAAATATTGTTCGTTTAATATGTTGGCATTACTAAATTTGGCTCAATGCTTACATATATGTGTAAAAAGAAAATGTGCGAGCTGTGGTAACTGTGTCTGATAGAATGAAGAGTAGACTGATATATGAAATATTCCTTTATTGGGTGAGAAAATCAGACCATGTCATAACTGCTTTAAGTCATACAGAATAGACATCAGAGCCTTAAACAGGCTGACTTCTACTAAATGGGTGAAACTGGGCAGGAAGTAAACAAACACATTACATCCTTATAGAAAATGATGTAACACTATAGATCAACTTAGCTCAGAATATATAAAGCATATAAACAGTTACAGCAATATGATGCAACAAACACAGCAGTGCTACTGATCCAAAATACTCAAAGCTTCATAGAACTGAAACAAACATTTATTTTAGCTCCATTCTGCTGCTGATACATACTTTAGGTTTCTGAATATTACACTTGTTGCTGCCTTTCATAGTGTGTAACTTGAAGGCCCTGAGTACTTTCTCCCACACTGAAAACACTGGGATGATAACATTATTTGAACATTACCTAATAAGACTGATTCAGGACAGACAGTTAGTTATGTTAAACTTTCCTAGCAGTCCTTCACAAACAGGGAACAGTCTGTCTATTCTCTCCATCTGTCAGCTGCTGCTGGCTCTTCCTCCTCCTCTTCCTCACACACTGCTGAGTTTGTCCTGGTGGATCAATAGGGGTGCAAAGCCTCACAGATGATGTGCAGCAGTGGGTCCCTCAGTCTGTCCTGACTTTGGACACTTGCAGTTGTCACACATGGAAATGAAATGTGCGATAAGCTGAAGGATTCAGACACAAGTGTAACTTATAAACACATGCTCATACTTTTATTCCACAATCAGAGAGAAAGAAAAAGAGAGAGTGCAGGACAGACAGACAGGTGACAGTCTCAGGTGTATACACTGCTACAAAACAGCACCAGAGAAGGAGGATTTAGTGTTTGTGTTATTACGAGTGCTCAACAAGAAGAGTTCCCAGATGGTACAGTGGACACGTGTGTGACTCCTGTGATTAAAGCATCTTTCTTTCAGCTTAAGGAGTGAACCGTCAGCTCGTTCAAACAGACGTTAAAGTCCGTTTGGCTCGACACCACTGAACAGAGGCAGCAATATAACATAGCTAACATTAACAGTGCAGTGAATCCTGCTTGTTGTGATCATTGTCACGATCCTGGGTCTTAGGACTCAGTGTTTTGAGTTCTAGTTCATTTTGATGTTTATAGTATGTTTAGCTCATTAGGCCTCCTATGTTCATTTGCTTATTAGTTCCCCCTTGTGTTTCAACCCATGTTAAGTCTCCCCTGCCCTTCATGTCTCTCTGTGCCCCCTCTGTTCTGTTTATTGTGTGTCTTTGCATGTTTGAGTTTCTTGTTTTCTGTGCTCTGGATGCAGCGTTTTGGAAAACAGTGTAAAGGCTTTTCAGGAAGCTTTTAGGACACTGTGAAAATACTGAATTTGAATAGTGGAGGCTAGAAGTAGTGAATGTATCCTTCCTCTCTATCATTAGATGGAGAGAGTGTACAAAGGCCGGCATAGTGGGTCTGTGGCCACTCTTGCGTGCGCTTTTGCGTGTCTGTCAGCCAGCTGTGGAGAAGAGCAAAGTTTTTACATGCAAAGAGCTGTAGTGAAAAGCAGTGTTCGAAACAATGAAATGTTTCCACTCCTTGTGCTTTTCATGCAGTAATGTTTGAAGCTATTTCTGCTGTTGTCCCATTCCCGGTGAAATCCGCTGTGCCTCCAATCCCGATCCCAGTCCTCTTGCAAAGCAATCAGCATTTGTCAGACGCATGAGTCATTGGCGGTACTCAGAGTGGATCCTGGACGACTACACGGGGGCACGTGTGGGGTGGCTAAGAGAGCAATTGAAGGATGCCATGTTTACTGAATATGTGCCTAATTTTGTCAGGACATAGCTGGGTCCATTGCTTCTGCGTGCTCTATTTTCACAAGCAAAGGCCTGGCTCTTTCTCCTGGCACCTTCTCAGGTGATCTCCATGCCTTCTTCTCAAATCAACGTCTGGACTGCCGCAAAACAGCTGACCGTTGTCGACAGGATTCGAACCTGTGCGGGGAGACCCCAATGGATTTCTAGTCCATCGCCTTGACCGCTCGGCCACAACAACCACATTGGGCTGTGGAACTACATACTTGAAATACATACGTCTTCCAAGTCCTACGCCACACATCTTTCAAGTAGGATGTGCACAACAACGGCCACGCTGGATTGTAAATGCGGTAGCTGCATGACTTTGGTGCGAAAGCTTGTGGTTTTGCAGTTCCGTGAGATTGGTGCAGCACAGCTGCGGTTGAAGCTAGCTGGCTGACATTAGCTTGCTTGTTTGCATGAACAGTAACACACACAGCTGATGATTTTGCCACCGCAAAGAGCTGATCAGTACATGGTTAGTAAAATGTTATCTTCATTCCAAACATTCAGCACAATATTTAAAGTGGGACTGGGTGTCTTTATGAAGAAGTAGCGTGTCCAATTCCAGTTTCATGTAAGAAGGTATAGGTATGAAGTGATGAGAACTCAAAGCCTGTGTGAACAGTGTCTTTCCACAGCAAACGGTAGCAGCGAGGCCAATGAAGAATGCACCTGGCCTGACATTGTAAGCATTTGCAGAAAGAGCGGAGAACGTTTTTATAGTGAAACAGTACGTAGCCCACATGCTCGAAAAGCACTGCGAGTGGCAACTGCGATGGCCGGGAATCGAACCCGGGTCAACTGCTTGGAAGGCAGCTATGCTCGCCACTATACCACCATCGCTGTGAAAGACTACAACATCACTGATTCATTGTCCGGCTTATACAGATTTTCAGGACAATTAACAAGGTGGGCATTGTGATTACTCGCTTGTCAGGTTCTAAACTGGTCAAAAGGTAGATCACTAAAAAGACTAGTGCTTTCATGCAACTGCACATTTAATCTCATCAGCAAAGCTTCTTTGCTACTCAAGTGTGGCCTCTCACGCATTTAAACTCTTGCGTGATTTTTAGCACCTTGAGAGTCGCAATGGTCACGCGAGTTCTTCAGGTCACAGCAGACAAGGTGAGAATAGGTGTGAATCTGTCTTGGGACGAATCTGGGACGAGGACGTCTTTGGCTCCTCTTTCAAGTTATTGGACTTTGGCAAAAAGGTTTTACGCTTAATTCAAAAATGAGAGCAAGTGTCTGTGTCCCGAATACAAAGTGGGAGCTGGTTCCACAGAGAGGGGCCTGAAAAGTGATGGCTCTGCCTTCCATTGCACTTTAAAATCCCCTCGGAAGCCAGCAGTCTGAGAGCAAAGCACTCTGTTGGGATGATATGGCACTGTGAGATCTTGTAGACAAAATTGGTGGTGATTATTCAAGACCTTGTGTGTGAGGGCAAGTATTTGGATTTTTATTTGGGATTTAATTGGGAGCCAATGAAGAGAGAAGTCCATATGGGGGAAATCTACTCTGTCCTTCCAGTCCCTGACTGTGCTCTGGATGCAGCGTTTTGGAAAACAGTGTAAAGGCTTTTCAGGAAGCTTTTAGGACACTGTGAAAATACTGAATTTGAATAGTGGAGGCTAGAAGTAGTGAATGTATCCTTCCTCTCTATCATTAGATGGAGAGAGTGTACAAAGGCCGGTATAGTGGGTCTGTGGCCACTCTTGCTTGCGCTTTTGCGTGTCTGTCAGCCAGCTGTGGAGAAGAGCAAAGTTTTTACATGCAAAGAGCTGTAGTGAAAAGCAGTGTTCCAAACAATGAAATGTGTCCACTCCTTGTGCTTTTCATGCAGTAATGTTTGAAGCTATTTCTGCTGTTGTCCCATTCCCGGTGAAATCCGCTGTGCCTCCAATCCCGATCCCAGTCCTCTTGCAAAGCAATCAGCATTTGTCAGACGCATGAGTCATTGGTTGTACTCAGACTGGATCCTGGATCAGACTGCAGTCCTATTCTAAAGGCTGATCTAAAGAATTCCACACAACAGTTAGTTATAACCTCTGGTCTCCTCCCCCTACAGTAAACACCCCCACAATGGAAATACACTGGTACAGTGGCCAGGGGTGCTGACACCCTGACCCCCATCTCCTTTTAAGGTAGTGTCCACTGGGAATTGTCGGCCCTCGCCCTCAGTAACTCGTGCTACTCGTGGGGGTTGGTTGTCCTCCTGCCCTGCACCACAGTTCTTTGTTCCCAATCCAGGCCTATTTTCTATTTTTTATTCTTACACCCATTAACTGCCATGTTATAATGTTGCAAGCAATCACAAACTACAGTGTCTCTAACTCCAATGTATACCAAGCAGTCTATTATTCTCAACACCCGTCAGCTCTGTCTCCCATTCCCTGATTGCCCTGTGTGTATTTCAGCCCTGTTTTCTGGTGTGTGTTGCTGGTTCGTCTGTGTGGTTTCCCTGCATCCTCTCTACGTCTCCCTGCATCTCCATTTAATGTCTCAAGGTTTAATCTCACTCACTTCAGAAGCTGCCTGCATCTCTGGTCCCTTGTGTGGAGAGCAGGGAAATTATTTTGCTGCTATTGTTAATAATCATCATTACCATTGCATTAATAATATAATCTACAGTATTGATATTGTAGTTAGATGTTTAAACATATTGGCACCCAATTAGCCTTTATTACAGGTGCAGTTATAACCACTTTAAACTATTGAGTTGAATCTACACTGGGAAGTAATCAGGGAATGGGCAACAGGAGGGAGACACAGCTGGGGGAAATTAGGCTAACGAGACGAGACAAGGGAGGTAAAACTGAATACACTCAAATGAGACGCAGACCTTCACAATAAAACAGGAAACAAGAAAACATCACACAAGGACGCAGACACAAAGAGGCAGACAGAATATAACACATGGAACTCAAACTATGTTAAACATGAGACAAACCCCTAAACCAGAATCACTGAAAATAGGTTAATAATAATAATAATAATAATAATAATCAACAAGGCACCAGGGAAACGATACGATCCATCATTCAAAAATAAACCAAAATATAAGAACTTAAAATGCTGGGTCAAACCGACCCAGAACCGTGACAATCTCTGAAATATAAATCATGTTTAACTCAAAGTCTCTTTCACATTCTCAACTAATACTGAAACTTTTTTTTTTTTACAGTTTTTACTAAATTTAGTAAATTGATTACATTCTGTTTTTGCATTGTTAATTTTCAATCATGCTTTTTCATTGTATATTATGTGCATCTTTTTTATAAACATAAATAACGTTTTAATTTCACATTGGTGTTTACCTCATTGTTCTTGTTTCATCATTGTTTCTAATTTACCTTGAATGACTTCAGAGCTTGAATCCTATAGAAGGCCAGGGACAAAGTACCCACCTACTCAAAACATGCACATCCAGTCATATTATTGTAACCTTAGCGGTCCAATACAACAATCTGAGTTAAAAATATTTTTACATCTTTCTGTGCATTTCACAGGTGGGAAGAAATGCAGTACAAATACTTTGTTTCTCACCTAAGTAGATCTTTCAAATATCTCTGCTTGAGTAAAGAAGTTGAATCAGTACTTGACCTTTTATCAGCGTATTTTAAACAGAATTATCTGTGCTTTTAAGTGCAGAATGTCTGTACTTTTGCCACCCTTGGTCTATATTAATTAGTCTATTAAAAAGTAATCCTTTATTATTTCAGCTAAAAAAAAACAACCATTTTTTTACTTTCTGTAGGCCCATCCGGACCGGGGCCCAGTTCAGCAGCGCTGCCCGGCCCCACAGTGCCCGGGACAGCCGTCGGTCATTCAAGTGACTTGAATGACCGCCAAAATGTTTCTCCCACTGAAAATGTTACATCCGGATGAACAGAATCAACTTTTGGGGGTTCATTTTACCTTTGTTAGCCACTTGGCTATGGTAGTAAGCAGTAGACAGATGGTTGACACTGATGTGGCTTATTGCAGTGGTCCCCAACCTTTTTTGCGCCACAGACCTGTTTATGCCCGACAATATTTTCATTGACTGGCTTTTTTGGTGTCGCGGATAAATACAACAAAATAAAACCAGTACTGGTACCGAAAAAAGAAGATTTGTTCATAACACACGTGAAAAGACCCAGGAAAACCGAGTTAACAATTAAAAACGATAACAAAATAACGCTGAAAACTGATAAAAACCCTGAAAACTACACATTTCACACCCAAGCCTCAACTCTTGTGGCCCGGTGCCAAACAACCGGTCCGGGGATTGGGGACCGCTGGCTTATTGAATGTTTTGGACCATGTTTAACATAATAATAATAATAATTAGCCATTAATTGGAAGAGATGTATTGTTGATTTGTCTGCTATTTGCATACTGTCTCTCACTATATAAAATATATAGTGTATTATTTTACTTATTTTGTATCTGTTGTATTTTATTTGTATTTTTTGTATTCTCCTTCTGCTATCTCTACCTGAGCTGAGGTAACGCACAAATTTCCCCGCGGTGGGATCAATAAAGTTTTATCTTTATGGGCAGAGGAAGGGTTCGCCAGGCCACCCAACAGACCAGGACAGGCCCTGTCTGAGCCACTCACATTCATAAATCCACTCGCGCTCACACGCTCTGCTCAGTCACACTGGCTCTGATTACTAATCACTAACTAACTACTGTAAACTACTGGAACAACTATCTCCTCAAAAATGTTTGTTAAATTAACCAAGCTTATACAGACTGTATATAACTACCAACTCTTGCCAGCTGTGACAATCAGTTATCTATTTTGGCCTCAAGTGTTCCTGACAAACAGCACAGTTTAGGTAAATGGCCTGTATTTGTATAGCGCTTTACACATTCACTCATCCACCCAGTCACACACTGACTGTAAGCTACATAGTAGCCACAGCCGCCCTGGGGCGCACTGACAGAGGCGAGGCTGCCGGACACTGGCGCCACCAGGCCTTCTGACCACCACCAGTAGTCAACGGGTCTTGCCCAAGGATACAACGACAGAGACTGTCCAAGCCAGGGCTCAAACCGGCAACCTTCCGATTACAAGACGAACTGCCAACTCTTGAGCCGCAATCGCCCCAGTAACACAAATGTAATATCCAAACTCACTATGTCATCATTTCAGAGGATTTTTAATTTGATTTATTTTCAGATAAAAGCAAAACTGAATCTGCATTAGCTGTGCCTGTACTGCATTTGACCAGACATGTCAAAAACTGCACTAACTGACATTTTAGTCTTAATATATGAAAGTCATCTATTTTTATGTATGAATGACCGTCGAAATGTTCCTGCTGTCATGAGATAAAATGCTTTCTGAAAGGAAAAACATCTGCAACTAACACCAGCAAGTAAGAGCTTATAACGTGGTGTAACCTTCCTATTAGTTTAGACAGATGGCATCGTCATATCCTCTGTGTCTGCGTGTTTGTGTGCGTGCAGAGATCAAGGCGATTGTGGGGTGAAGAGGTTACATTAAAGTGCAGTAAGAAAATCACAGTGGACACAATCTGCACACTGCATATGCAAATCCACATTTCTCCCGATACTGGCATAAATATTTTCGGTTTTATCAGTGCTGTTCAATCAAATATGCAAATAAAATGACCTTTGACCAGGATGCTGTCGTCAGGGGAGAACTACAACAGGAGCAGTCTGCCGCTCCCCGTCAGTCCAATGACCTTCTGCACCGTAATGGCTTGCATGGTTTCAAGAAATCCACGGGACTGCTGGGAGTGCGGGTGATGGGTCATATTTATAGGCCTGGACGTGCTTGTATCCATATGATATATTGTTAACGGAGTTGATTGAAGTCGTTTTTATTGGATACTGGATGGTTACTTTACAGGGCACCTCTTGTGAGAGCTGCGATGCATGCATGGAGAAACGTGAACATTCCTCTCATTTTAATAAAGTTTTGAACGATTTTAAGCTTTAACGTGGAGGGGACGATGAAGCGGTGTCTGCTTGCCCTGTCCCTCCTGAGCTTGTGGACTCTCGCAATGGAAGGTAAGAAATTTCTGCTTGTTTTTGTTTTATGGCCCAGGTCCATTCGCTTTGACTTCGTACACGATCTCTGTCGCCTTTCACAGACAATGCGGGTGGCTCCACTCCGCGGTCTGTCCCGGTAATTTATCCGGTGTCCAGTCTAGGAGTTTTAACACTGCCGGTGTTTCAAATTATCTGACAAAACGAAAAGCCTCGCTGAAGGAAAGAGAAATGGTTTTTCTACAGCTCATGCAGATGCGTGTCAATGTTATCTGTAAATAATGCAGAGTAACATTAATAATACATGTAAAAATAAATAAATAAAGGCCATCTGCCTGGATTCATTCCAGCGTGTTTCTGTGGCATAACCTATCAGCTCCCGTGGAAACTCCGGGTTCTCTGCGTACATGGTCACCCTGTCAGCTTTTTGACATTTGCTGCTGATTCTGAAAAAACCGCCCACGTTAACTAATGGTGCTGATAATTTAACCTGAATAACTGCCGCTGGACTCCGTGTCAGCTGCTATCAGAACGGGTTGTTTTTATTCCACTTCTTATGTCTCAGTGTTTCTGGGTGCAAAGAATTCCTTTATGATACGATGAATTGATGATTTTCAGCAGTTCAAAATCACACCTGTGTGTCTGACAGGGTTTCTATGAGACACACTGACTTGATGTTGATGATGAGTATGCCTCAGAGAAAGAAATCCCTTGTTTCTTTTGTCTTCTCCAGCTTCACCACAGAGATATGTGTTCTTGTTCTTCTAGTTTTAAAAAATGTTAGTGTGTAAAACTGATGAAGGAAAAAATGCATATTTGAAATAAAATGGTTGAACATATTTTCAGAGGAAGAAGTCATAAATAAACGTTTGAGCGAATTTCTGAAGTCTCGTCATGTTGCAGTATCTCTGTCAGAGAACGAGCTCGTTCAGCTAAAAGCTGTTTTTCCTGAGTTGGACCTTTCAAGTGTTACGGTTTTAAACTTTCAGATTCTGAGGAGTCCTGTAAATTTAAAACGGTGTTTATGCGTCATACAAACTCTCCAACAATCACAAATCTCTTAACCAAAATAACACTTGCTTTTTTCATCGTAACATTTAACACTAAACTGCGTGCAGCAACCCTTTTGTGCGGCTTGTTCTCATAATATTCTGTCGCCAAACCTTTGCGTTGTGAAAGAGTAAGTCTGACAAACACATGCTGCATGTCTCATTTAAACTCTGACAGAAGCTTGTTAACATCTAAATAAGGTTTTGTTGTGGTGCAGAGCATCAGTAAATCTGGCCCATGGGCACAGTTATTTCTGCCATTAACCTAATTAAAAATATATTTGCATTCCCTTTCAGAGCGCCTCAGGGGAACCACAAGATGAAGTGAATATGTAACCTAATGTGATTTTCCCCCCCCCCCCAAGTATTCTCAGTCTCTGACATTGTTAGCCACAAATCAGTCCGTGTCGAGCACAAATGCAGTCCTACAGCTCTTCAACACCACTCAGATCCATGATGCATAAAACTGTGTCAAAATACGGCAAGTAATTTGATTCTGGAAGATCAGCAGTGTTTTAGATCAATGTCTGAATCTTGCAGTATACAATAAAGAATCCGGGAGCAGCAGTGTGGCTTCATGCTGAGGGAGCACAACAGATGTGATTTTTGCTTTGTGTAGAGAAGGCCAGAAAGACTTGCATTGTGTTTTGTGGATCTAGACAAAGTGTGTAATAGGGTGTTAAGTAAGGAAGTGCAGCACTGCATGAGGAAGTCAGGAGTGACAGAAATGTGAGGCTGGTGTAAGACATGTATGAGGACGGAGAGACAGTGGTTAGGTGTGCAGTAGGCGTGACAGACTGGTTCAAGGTGGGACGTTAGATTATTTTGGTGAAAGAAGAGAGCACAGGCAGGGTGTAGTGAGTAGAGATGAGTGTGAGGAGGGGTGACTTGTGACAGAAAGAGATCTCCCAATGAGATTTTCAGTGAGAGTGATGAGGATGGACAGGATTAGAATCAAGGATATCAGGTAATAGAGGACAAAGCTAGGATAAGATGGAGGCAGGTGAGCTGCTGTGGTGATCCTTAAAGAAAGAGGTCAAAATAAAAAGACAGGTTATTAGATTTCAGTGTATTGATGAGTCAGGATCTGACAGTAAATTATATATTTTATGTATATCTTGTGTAGTTCTGCACACCGTACAAGTGAGCTATGTCAGAGATTTCAGGTTTAGAAGGTGGACTAGTCGTAATAAAGAAGCCCTCAGATATATCGATAACACTAAAGAAAGCCTTCATACATATTTAATGAGGTCAGCTGCACAAAGAGCTTAGTCCTTGGACCAAATTTCCTAGCACTCTGCACCACAGCAAAACTATCTTTAGACGTCTGTCTAACACTAAAAGGCGGAAAGTAATGGTTGATGTTACATCATACAGGTCAGCTGTTACACACAGACTTCAGTTTTCAGGATATCACCGCTGTGCTTTGGATAAATGCCTCAGCAACACAATTTCTAACAGATAAGCTCACCCTTACTAAAAGAAACATATTGATCTTCAGTCTCCTCTGCTTTAGCTTGTATGCCACACTGTTTTCAGAGAAAAGCATGTGCAAAACGCTGCAAGTTTTCAGACTCATTAGTCTGCTCAAATGATTCCCAACAGTTCAGCAACTAAAATGGCAGTTTGCTTACTCGGCAAACCACGGCAGCAGCTTTTTGACACGGTGACACTGACTGTTTCTAAATTAGGTCCTCGCACTGAAGTCAGATAAAACTGAGGCTATTGTATTTCAGAAACACTTTGTCTAACCAGATGCTTACTCTGGATGGCATTATCTTGGCCTCCAGCAAAATTGTTGCAGTCTTTGAGTTCTTTTTGAGGAGAATATGTAATTCATGCGCACATTTAACAAATACATGGGACTCTTTTTCTTGCGTTTGTCAAAGAGAGCAGTCCCACATCTATCTTTAAAGTTACAAACATCCTGTCTTAGAGTAATGCTAAAAACTAGTTTATGCATTTATTACTTCTATGCAGGACTAATTCATTGTCACGTTCTTCTAAAAGTTCATCTGGAATACTGTAGCAAGAGCACTGACAGCGACTAGGAAAAAGAATGCATATTTAGCTTGTTTTCATTGGCTCCCTGTCAATCAGGAATCACATGTAAAATTTCTCCTCACCTATAAGGTCTTGAATCAGGCCCCATCTTATCTTAAAGATCTTATAGTACCATATTACCCAATTAGAGCACTTTGTACTAACACTGCAGGCTTACATGTTGTTCGTTGAGTATCTAAAAGTAGAAGACAGGAGTAGAAGGCTAGTTTGAATCAAGGAGACAGACACTATCTCTGTCTCCTTGATCCTTGATTAAGATTAGCAAAAAGTAAAGTTTTAAGTCTAAAGCATATAGTTGGGGCTGGATCAGGTGACTCCGAATCCTCCCTCAGTTAGGCTGCAATAGGTCCAGGCTGCTAAGACATTACCATGATGCACTGAGTTTTTTTTCTTCACTCTCTTCTCTTTATTCACTGTGTGTTTCTACATCATTTTGCTTTTAAACATTAGTCATTATTAATCCATGGCTCTCTTGCACAGTCTTTGTCCTGTCTTCCTCCATCAGTCACTGCAGATGGCTTCCCATCCCTGAGCCTGGTTCTGCTGGAGGCTTCTTTCTGTTAAAAGGGGAGTTTTTGCTCATGGAGGGTCATCTGATTGTGGAGGTTTTCTCATATAAATAAGACTAAAACTAAATTGAACCCATTTTGTTTCCTCTTTTGACAGTGCAGAGAAAAAGAGGTCTTTAACACTGCCTTCCACCAGAACTACACTTGTGGTTGTGTGTTCACAGATTGTCTTCTATCTTGGATGTAAAAAAAAAGTGGTTATTTGAGTTGCTGTTGGTGTCCTATGAGCTCAAAGCAGTCTGGTCGTTTTCCTCTGGCGTCTGGCATCAACAACAACAATGCATTTTCGCCCAGAGACTGTGCACTCACTGATATGTCCTCATTTTCAGACAGGTCTCTGTAAATCCTCGTAATGGCTGTGTGGGAAGATCCCAGTAGATCAGCTCTGTATGAATCACTCAGACCAGCCTGTCTAGCACCTTTCTCCCTGAATGCTGTTGCTCATTTAAAGTAGCCATCATGTGATTTGATTGGCTGAGTAATATTTGCTTCAGGTAATTCAACAGGTGTGCAAAATCACAAAGTGCAAAATGTGTTAGGTTAGTTTAGTTCACTTTACATTTGTTTTTGTTTTGTTTTGTTTTTTTGTTTTATAGCAGAAGAGACAATGAGTTCAGGCTTTTGCCTTTTAAAGAAAGATTTTAAAGAAATGTCTCCCAAACCAGGAAAGGATTTCCTTTGTCAGTGTGAAGATCTGAACATATTTGTGAAATTTTACCAGCAATACTATTAGATTCAGAAAGCTGATTTCATTTAAACATTTAAACGTATTTTCTAATTGGTGTGTTAATTCTGCTTGCAAAATAATACAAAATAGCTTGGATGTTGTTTCTGCATTTTAAATTTGAAGCTACAGACCCTTTTGACGTTGCTCTGCCAGTTTGTCTCATTTAGCACCTTTTTCCTGTAGTTCTACATGTTTTTGTTGCTGTCTGACTGCAATAAGCTATGTTAGCAGTCAGGGATCTCACCTTCTTCAGGCATCCTGGTTGTGCATCCCCTTCAGTTCTTGTACATTATCTGTGTGCCAACCCTCAAGTGCCTTGCACAGAAATGTAAGATTTATTCATCTTCTCCTGTTTAGTTTACTGACGTTTATCAAACTGATTTAGAAAGATGCTTATTTGAAATAAAACGGGCAGATCTATTTTTAGATGAAGTCATAAATAAATGCTTGGTCTCATTTCTTAAGACGCATCATGCCAATATATTTGCTCAGAGCAGAAGCTCTTCTAGCATGCTTTTTCCCCAAATTGAACCTTTCTTGTGTTTGTCTGTTTCAGATACTGAGGAATCCTGTAATTTTATGGAGAGATGCATCTTACCATGCAGTTCCCAGATTGGGAAAGAAATCGTCATCCACTGGTTTAAGACACCAAGAGACCTTCGTGTCCACTCGTACTACCACAGCAAAAACCAGTTTGGACACCAAGACCAGTGCTTCAGAAACAGGACTTCAGTGTTCAAGGACCAGATCTCCAGTGGAAATTCCTCACTCCAGCTGACAAGTGTGGAGGTTCAGGATGAGGGCAGATATAAGTGCCACACCAGCACCATCATGGGAAACCAGGAGTCATTTGTCAACCTAAAAGTAGATGGTATGAGAAAATTGCAGTAAACATCAGCTCATTTATAAAGATTGCTCACTGCTTGTAATCTTCATTTATTTCAGCTCCAGTTAAAGAAGTCAGTCTTGATCAGGTTGAAAACTGGATCAGCTGCCGTTCAGAGGGGATCTACCCTGAACCTCAGCTCTCCTGGTCCACCAGCCCTCCATCCAACATCACCTTCACTAACACCACCACAGTTGAGAGGACTGAGCAGCTGCTTTACAACATCAGCAGTTCTCTGATGCTTTCAGCCGGTGTTTATGACCTGCTCTTTATCTGCACCATCAGCACTCGCAGGAACAGGAGGAGAGCCACTCTGCAGAGACTATGTGAGTATTTCAACCAACTGAGATTCTCAAACTTTGGTGCAGAGCAACTGTAGGTGGATCAGCTACTCAGGCCCAGTACGACATACACACAAGACGTCACTTGTGCTTTCGGTTTAAAATAACAAACTCGAGTATTGCCTGAGAAGAGCTGTGTAGTTAAGGACATGGCATCACTTGTAATAAATTCACTGTGATTATATGCATGCAGATGTTTACCTTGGATACATGTAACTGGGTCTGAATTGTGTGGGAATGTTCGGGTTAAAGTATTGGTGGGGACCCGATTGCTTAGGGCTTCCTTGTAGTTGGAGTATCTACTGTGGTTTTCGTTGTCTTTCAGCTCATATCAGTGGTCCCAGTACTGGTGTAACAATCACCTGCACCTCGCCAAACGCTTCACTCACCAACTTCAGCCTCGTCTGGAAATTCAACCAGACTCAGACCATCGTGAACCAGACTGGGACCAACTTTACCTACTCTGTGTCAGACGAGTGGAGGGAGAAGGTGAAGAATGTGTCCAAGTCAGGCAGTCTCATGCTAAAGGACTTATCTACAAAACAGGAGGGGATGTACACCTGTAAGCTCAGTAATGCTGAGGGGACTCACATTACCCACATCCACCTGAGAATAATCAAAGGTGAGATTAAGTTAACCTAAAAAGTCAGAAAATAAGTGCTGGGGGTTCTTTTTGTTTGTTTGTTTTTGCCTGTCCCGTGTGGTACTTTACCAATCAGAATTGTTGTCTGAAGGCCAGGAAAGATGCCCAACAGATTTAGTTTTTCAAGTGGAGAAAATATGGCAATGTCATATTGGTCCACTTGATTCATCTGTTTTATTATTATTATTATTATTATTATTATTATTATTATTATTATTATTATTTCTTAAGTGAGTTTTTTGGAAGTTCCCACTGCAGGGAAAACCTTTTAATGAAAAGATATCACCTTCAAACTTCTATTTGACTATTAACAATAAAAAAAAAATTTGCATTAATATTAATAGTTTTTTTTGAAATGATAATGTTTCAATATTCAAAATAGGAAATCTGATCATTGATAAAGAGAAATTCAAGATTATTAAAAATAGAGCTGTCTTTCGCAATTCTTTTTGGATTGAACCTCTTTATGCTTCTGAGTATTTCAGTTAAACAATGTAATAGGGCCCTATGAGCATCTCAACCATTCTTTTTTGTGCAGCAAATGTCACATTTTTACTGATATTGTCTGTTCAATCAAAAACAACACTCAACATTTAAGTGCATACATACAAATGTATACAAGCTTTTTAACAAAACTAATTAATGAACAAAGGTAGTTTGTGTCAGGGTCGATAGCAGGGACTCAAGCGCAGAGCAGGTTGACGTTTCCAAAGTTTATTTACAACATCAGTGCAGAATATATACAGTGAAAGGGGAAATCCAGGCAGAGAGGAGGGAGAGAGAATACAAAACGCACAGGGACCATGACCGTTTGAGGGCATTTTACAGTTCTGTTGATTTTAAAATGTCTTCTGCACTGGAAACTGTAGAATATCAGCATCATTACTGGATTGTATTTACAAAGTTTTAAAGAAAGAGGAAAAAATATAGAAACTGTATTTTAAATGCGAAGTTTTATACTGGATTTGAACTGGATTCCTTGAGGAATTTATTAGTAGAAATTGACTCTTCTGTTTCAGGACGTCACATTAACCTTGTAGCCATTGTCACAGCTTTGGGGTCTGGAATTGTACTGATCGGCCTATTGACAACTGCTGCAATCTGCAGCACACAGAGAAGGGTAAGAGGCCTGTATTGCACTTTTCATAATTTATTAGCTTGCACCATCGAAACTGAAAAGGTAAAGCTGAATGGGCTGACTGAGTAGTTGGAGTGGGGCTCAAACACAGGACTCGGAAACACAGGTGAATAAAATAAAAAGGTGTCTCTATTAAACTGAAACAAAGTACAATATAACATGAGTAACAAAACGAGGAAAATTAAAACTTCAGCTCAGCAGGGAAAATGTACTTTGATGGAGAACACAACTGTGAGGGACAATGAGACAAAGGAGAGTGAGAAACTTACACAATATTTACACATTAGGTAACTGAGGAGATGGGAAACGCTGAGCTAGTCTGTCTGCATCATTCTGCCATCATGAGGGAAACTTTGCTGTTCATGTTGGAGTTGATGATTATTGAACTACTGTTACTAAACACATTTAAGTTAGATTCACAGAGTGAAAGGTAAATTTCAGCAGTACAACAATGATTGTGACCATGCTATAATCTAACAGCTATTTTATGTTTGTCATTGATTTGTTATTCATTACTGCAGCTCTGCTCCTGTTTGTCGTTGCAGCAACTCAATACCTGTTTTCACTGCAGCGATTTTGCTTCTTTTCATCAGTCAACGCAGAGTGTTACCAACACCAGGACCATGTCTGAGACTGCAAATCCTGAGCCTGAACCTTTGCAGCCAGAGCTATAGTGTCCTTATCCAACTGATCCAGGGGCTCAGTATCCAGAGGTCCCCAAACCAGCTGATCCAGAACCCAGGAGTCTCATGTTCCCTGTGTCAAAAGAACCAAAGACCTGCACTAAGAAGATGATCTCTAGTCATGATGGTGCCACACTGTAAATTTGGCTTTTTCTTCAACCATGTCATGAAAGTCTTACACTTTGGTGTCCTCAGAAGCTCATCTTTGGTTTTTGTAGATGATGAGGTTATGTTGGTTACATCAGGTGGACACAGCAGAATGATAATTAACATCTCCTCCAGGTCTGAAACTGTGGTCCTCAGCTGGAAAGAGGTGACAAGTCCACTCAGGGTCAAGAACAAGTTGCTGCACCAAGTGGAGAAGTTTAGGTATCTCGGGGTGTTTTTCACTCGTGAGGGCAGCAGGAGATTGTGGACATGGATGAAGTGATGCAGACGCTGCATCTGTCGGTTTAGTGAAGAGAGGGTCAAGCATGAAAGTGAAGTCATGATTCACCTGTCCATCTATGTCCCTACCCTCGCCTATGGTCATAGCTCTGAATAGTGACTCAAAGACGGAGACAAGTAGCATAAATGAAGTTTCTCTGAAGGCTGGCTGGCCTCTCCCTTACAGACATGGTGAGGACTTCAGCCATCTGAAAATAATAATAATAATGGATACTTTATTGATCCCCATGGGGAAATTACTTGTTTTTCCTCTGCATTTGACCCATTCACTCAGTGAAGCAGTGGGCAGCCCACTAAGCAGGCGCCCAGGGAGCAGTGTGTAGGGACGGTACCTTGCTCAGGGGTACCTCAGGGTAGCCGTTAAGTGGATTCGAACCGCCGACCTTCCGATCATAGGGCGACCACTTTACCTACTGAGCTATCCCTGCCCCCTGCCCCCCTCTGAGCCCTGAAACGGGCTCAGAGTAAACTTCTACACTGAAAGGAACCAGTTCAGGTGATTCGGGAAACTGGCAAAGACAAAGGATAACGAGAGGATGGGCAACAGGTGGGAACACAGTTGGAATGAATTACTCCCTAAAGAGACAGGAAGAAAAACAGAACACAGGATGAAAGACTCACTGATTTAACGAAGCAGAATATGGATCCATGTCTGTCTAATGTAATATTTTTAAGGCTGTCATGGTTTGCAAATTTAAAGTGCTGGGGTCCAAAGTGATATTTTTTATGGGGCCTCAAATTCCTCGTGGCAGAATATTTGCTGCTTTTCTTATTATTGCAGGGTTGGCAACCAAAGTAAAACTTTCTGGAACAGCGCTGCCCCCTGGTGGGTAAGGTTTTAATTACAAAATAGTTTTTCAGTTATTGAATGAGAAAGAAAGGATGGACACAGTATATCCTGTCATTTCAGTGCTGTTATAAGACATTGTGAGTTTAATTGCATTACACATTAAAACAAGTATCTCTGTGCTTCTAAGGCACTTAATGCATTTCAGCTCCACCAAAGCGCAAACTAAAATGGTAAATGATAAATGGTCTGTATTTGTATAGCTCTTTACTTGGTCCTAAGGACCCCAAAGCGCTTTACACTATACACAATCATCCACCCATTCACACACACATTCACACACTGGTGATGGCAGCTACAGTGTAGCCACAGCCGCCCTGGGGCGCACTGACAGAGGCGAGGCTGCCGGACACTGGCACCACCGAGCCCTCTGACCACCACCACCAAACTACTGCACAGTTTGCAGCTTTAACAGCAGCCATCTGACAGTAGGGCGCTTCAACTGTGACTAACAGTTTCTTCCTTTAAAGGGAGTTTTTCCTTCCCACTATTGCCATGTACATGCTCATAGCACAACATAGTCCCTAAAATGAAGACATTTATGTGCATAAATCTAGTTGTAGTGGCCTCCTACGATCCTACATCCTCATATGAGGACTTTACGTTTATTTTCTCACTGCACAAATTATGTATAAAGCAATAAACAACCTACTTCCTGCCAATATTCTAAAAAAAAAAAAAAAAATTCTAAAAAAGAACAGGGATACAATTTGAAGGGGGAATTAAATTTAAAGCTTCCCTGTATCTGTATAACACTAAAGTGTGTGTGTGTGTGTGTGTGTGTGTGTGTGTGTGTGTGTGTGTGTGTGTGTGTGTGTGTGTGTGTGTGTGTGTGTGTGTGTGTGTGTGTGTGTGTGAATAAAAATACATGTTAATTACTAAACAGTGGAAAGGGGGTGGGATTAAATGAGTTTATGCTTCTAAGTTGTTTATGATTATTATTGCTTTGTTTTGCTTTTGTTTTGCTTTGTTTGTTTGTCCCTTTCTTCTCTGTTGTCGTACTATTTTAATACGTGTTATACACATGTTCAAAATAAAGAGTCAATGCAAATACATTCTGACTTTTCTGCACAGTATTGTTTATTCTGCTAATATTTTGCTAAACAATGACAAGGACTTTGTTTTATGCTGTAAAATGCAGCTATTGTCTCTATATTGTCCTTCAGACTTTTAGATAGTTGAAGCAAATGTTTATTACCCTTGTTTCTGGAATAAGAAAATAATTATAATGAAGGTATTAATTCTTTAATGACACTGAAAATTATGTTTTGGTTACTTTGGTATCTAATTTTTATCGTCTCTATTTTAGTATAATCTCTGTTATTTTTTCCTGTGTATTTGGATGTTCGCCTATGTGAGTGTGTTTATGCAGCTCCATTGATTATTTTGCTGTTGTTATTGGCCAGGATATCCTTGTAAGAAAGTCTCATGTACACGCATTGTTACTTGCAGTGTTTTAATTTAAAGCCGTAAGATCTCTCCATACGCTCCCCTTTACTACGGAAGCGTAGAGCTGCCACCCAGGCAAAAGAAAAATACAAGTGTATCACGTTATAACGTGAAAAGTTTATTGTTCTAACAATATATCATCATGTTTGTACAATATACTTTTCACGTTTGAACAACATAATATCACGTTATTACAATATACATAATTATCACGTTTGTACAATATAAATATTATATTGTACAAACGTGATGGTATATTGTTAGAACAATAAACTTTTCACGTTATAACGTGATACACTTGTGTTTTTCTTTTGCCTGGGTGGCAGCTCTACGCTTCCGTACATTTCTCACTCTCGGCAACTCACGTTTTGTTTTTTTTAAAGGAAGCCTAGTCACGTGACCGCGCAGCAACAAACCAATGTGGAGCAGGAAGAAGGGGGCGGAGCAAAGTGTCGCTGCAGGAGGGGAAGTGTTTGCACTGACAGAGCAGCTTTTTCGTGAAACGGGGGCAAAGTACTGAACCTAGAGGAAAGAAATTATAAAAAACGTCGATTCAATATCATACCTACGTTAACGTCTACATTTGGATCGATCCTCTTACCCTTGTCTCCTGGATCGTAGCCGAGATCAGCGTTAATCACGTGGGTCTCTGCTCCCTGATCGGTTTCCTGTGTTTGGAAAGAGTTCCAGCTTCATCGCGGAGTTTCTCTCGGTTTGTGGGCTCATCTAAAGGTAAGCACCGAGCTAACTTTACTGTGAGTTCAGTTCATGTTGAGTTTAGCTCCTGAATGACGTCTTCTGCTGCTCTCCTCGGTGTCTGTTCACAGTTTATTGTGAACACGTTGAGAGAAGAGCGAGAGAGTGTTTGGAGAAAAACACCAACTAATCATTAGCTCAGCATGCTGGGAGAAGTTGGAGCAGAAAAGTCTTTTCATTGTCCCTGCAGCTGTTTTTCTGCCTGCACCAAACCTCTACAGCCTCATTTCTATTTGAAGTGATAACAGGAAATGGATGAGAGCGATCTGCTGCAGTATCAGGGTCACAATAAACTTTATTATCCAGCTGCTGTGGATGAACACATGAGAGGAAGTGAACTCCTAAAATGATCTGCAGACAGCAGCTGGGCAGTAAAAGGATTGCAAAAGAGAAAAGAGGAGCATGGAGATACCAACAAGAACACACAGGACAAAAAGATAAAGACATGCAGCAGTGACTCGGTCACTGCAACATCCTTATTTACTGTTCAAGTGGGCACAAGTAAGGAATCCATGGTGCCTTTAGGTGCATCTCGTATACCCAGCAGTCTACACTCCAAAAGCCACAGGAGTTCACTCCAGGTATTTATTAAAACCACTTATTCTTATGATCTGAATATTTAACCACGTGTTAATCAGCAAGCTCCACCAGATTGTTGTTAACCCTTTCTCTGATCGCATTAATGAAACCTTTTGTAATAATTATATAACAAAGACTTGTGCATTATACATGCCCTGTACTTTGGGTATGATTACTAAACCTCCACGATATTTGTGTGTTTTTATATGATTAGCTGGTTTAACTGAAGACATGTAGTTATTAAATCCTAAAGTCAGCATGTGCCATTCACTTCTACATTAACAGATGTTACAAATTTAAAAATAAATAAATGAAAGCTCCTCAAGTACCTGTGTAATCACTTTAATAGTGGTTACATGCTCAGGTCATTTCTTTACTACAGTTCTAATTAAAAATCTCTGTCTGTGTGACATGTTGATGAAAAGGTGCTGCTGGAATCTAAATGATTCCATGTAGATATCATAATGGGCATGACTTATCTGATAATTAAAGAAATTCACAAGGTTAAATTAGTTTGTCTTTTTCACAGAGACATTTGGAGCAAGCATATGATGAAGTATACTGGTTACAACGTAATATTTTTGAGGTAGAATATAATAAGTAGAAACCTATTAAAAAATGCCTGTAAAGCAATGCATATGTTTTGTGTCACCTTAGTTTTGGCCCTGTTTAACAAACACTTTGTTGAATTAGTAATAAAAATGAGGTTGTTTTGATAACTTTAATATTGATATAATGTTAGCTCTTAATTACTTAAAATAATACAAAAAATTATAAGAAAGTAATGAGAATGTTTTTATGTCAACCAGGAAACCTGAAACTGTTTTAAAAAAACTTTTCTGGCTTGAGTTTCCGATGCACCTAAAGGCACCGTGGCTTCTCTACTGGGTCCACACATGCCTCTTTTCCAATAGTTCCTAGTCAAGTCGACTCAATTCTTAACTCATTACAGTCGAGTACCAACTCAGTGTACTTAGGACCGTTACAGTAACACGGAGAAAAGTCCCATGACATAATTCGTATACATCAAAAACAACAGAACAATGGAGAACATTGAGACGGTGGTACTTGCTGCTGAACTGAGGGTAAGCATCTGCACCTCTGGACCACAGTGTTCGCATCGACTAGGTAAAAAATTAACTACCTGGTACCAGCTAATACCTGAATGCTGAAGGTTGAATCGAGCTGAGCCAAGTAGGTGGTAGTGGAAGGGGCTAATATTGGTCAGCAACAGCAATCTATTGTCAAGAGTAGATGCTGTAGCTGCAGTCAAGGGGAGGAAGATCTTTTCAAGCAGGATTTGTAAAAAGCATTTTGACAGTCACACAAAGATGGACAGCTTTTGTTCTGAGGGTTTGGAAAGAGTTTGTCTCTGTCAGTGTCTGCATTCACTTTGTTCCTCTAATAGAAAATCAATGTGCAGATGTTTATTCATGCACTGACTGCTTCTATTCATCCTGCAGCTGCTGGAACAAATTAATGGTCTAAAAGTTGCTTTGCTCAGGTCTTTGTTTGCTCTGCTTCCTTTTTCTTCTTCCAGGGATCAAATACAGACATTCATATAATAAATGTTGTTTTTATTCAAAAATACATATTTTAGTGCACATTAGAATGAGAGTTTTAGATGCCTACCCTAGCATAATAGGCCAGAACTAGTCATATCCCACAAAAGTGTATAAACCCAAATCCATCCTTTGAGACATGAGTTTAAGGCCCTGTCATAGTAAAAAGGCTGCTTAGAACCAATGTCACAGTTACTCCTGAAGTGTTACTTAATAAGAGAGTTACCCCACTTTGCAGTACAATGATTTCTACAAAGAGTCACAGAGTAAAATTTGTACTTTTAACATGTGAGACACTTTGACTCTTCAGTGCAGTGTGGAGCCTAACGAATATCTGCTTTGTGTCCCAGCTGATCAGCAGGAGGAGAAGAGTCTGACGGAGCAGCAGAGGAACATTTTCAGCCGTCTGGACTCAGCTGAGTCACTACAGAGGAAACAATGAGCTCAACACAGAAGGTGAGGAAAATATTGCTGTTACATTTTTTTTAAACTGATGTTAAAAGACAAAATAAAAGGTCACAGGACACTGAAACAAAGTCTTTAAAAATCAAGATTAAAATTAAAACCACACATTTTCATACATTGAATAATTTTTTTCAGTGAGCAGTATTCAGGACATTTCGTTTTGATAACAAGAACTGAGAGAGTTCTGAAGGCAGGAGGAATCTAACCCTGTATTATCAACGTATACCTAAGAAAGTGTAATTCCTTATCAGGATGTTCAAATAATGCTTTGAAATTATGTTTAGGATGACCAGATAAAGTAATTAAATCATGAACTGTCACGCTGTGCTAATAAATGTTACAAACAAATAAAAGAAAACATGGAAAGTAGGAGTTCAAGCAGAGCAGCCTCCTCCTGTTCACTGAGACATGGCTCACGGACCACACACCGGACTCTGTCATAAGTCTGGATGGCTTTCAACTGGTTAGAGCGGACCGGAATGCAATGGAGAGTGGTAAGAGGAGAGGTGGGGGACTAGCAATGTATGTCAATGAGAGATGGTGTAACTCGGAGCACATCACTGTGAAGGAACAGAGCTGTACCAAAGACATTGAACTGTTGGCAGTTAGCGTCCGGCCATACCACCTGGCCAGGGAATTTTCACACGTTATTGTGCTGACTGTTTACATCCCACCCTCGGCCGACGCTACAGCAGCCTGTGATTACATTCACTCCACTGTCTCTCAGCTACAGATGGCACATCCGCAGTCCCTCATTATTATTTCTGGGGACTTCAATCATGCCTCACTATCTGTCACTCTCCCAAACTTCTTCCAGTACGTTGACTGCCATACAAGGGACAGCAAATCCCTGGATCTATTGTTTGCCAACACAAAGCAGGCTTACAGTGCATCACCCCTCCCCCCGCTTGGCCACTAAGACCACAACCTGGTCCTTCTCCACCCCACCTACACTCCTATGGTGAAGAGGAACCCCCCCACGAAGAAAGTGATATGGGTGTGGTCTGAGGAATGCACTGAGGCCTTAAGAGACTGTTTTGAATGCACAGACTGGCAGGAACTCTGCAAGCCTCACGGTGAGGACATCGACGCCCTCACTCACTGCATCGCGGACTACATTTCTGTGTTGAGAACACTGTGCCTACCAAGAAGATACAGTGTTTCTCAAACAATAAACCGTGGGTCACCCGAGAACTGAAGGCCCTGCTGTACAAGAAGAAGAGTGCTTTCTGGTCGGGAGACAAGGAGGAACTTAAGAAAGTCCAAAAGGATCTTAAATACAAGATCCGAGAAGGCAAGGAGTGCTTCAGGAGGAAGATGGAAAACCAACTCCAACAGAAAAACGTCAGAGAAGTCTAAAGGAACATGAAACAAATCTCTGGACATTTCCAGGACAATGGAGGAGCCACAGTGTCTGCTGGCCGGGGGTGGGCTAACGACTTGAATCTAGGCGATTAGAGGATCATCAGGGGGTCCTTTTGTCCCTCTGTGGGGGGTCACTCCCACTAGGTTTATATCTGGGACTCTCCACCATTTGACCTTAGAACTGAAGAAGCTTCTCGGATGAGAGGTGAAACGTCTTCAAGTAACTTAAAGAAGTCCAGACACTTTTCTTTGCAAGCTCCTTTGACATTTGAATATGGCCCACTTATCACCTCTCCCACCCCCCAGGTTCCATTAACCCCCCTCCATTTGCCACCCCCCCCCCCTCCGGGTGCAATGCCATTGTCACCTGAGCTCTCCTCTCACCACAACCCTGCTTCACCCCTATCCACACATCTATCCACAACAAAGCAAGCCCCACCCCCCCACTCCAGCCCAGCCTCACATCTACTTCACAGCTGATCAGGTGAGAAATCAGCTCAAGAGGACGAAGGCAAGGAAGTTCGCCTACCGTTCTGGAATTGGGGTGGATGACGCTGTCATCTACCTGGTACACCGATCCCTCTCTCACCTAGAGCAGGCGGGGAGCACTGTGAGGATCATGTTTTTTGACTTCTCCAGTGCTTTCAACACCATCCAACCCGCACTACTGAGAGGGAAGCTGGAGGGAGCCGGAGTAGGCAAACAGCTGACTGCATGGACCATCGACTACCTTACCAACAGACCACAGTATGTGAGGCTCCATGACTGTGTGTCCGAGGTGGTAATCTGCAGCACGGGGGCACCACAGGGCACGGTTCTCTCACCTTTCCTGTTCAGCCTTTACACTTCAGACTTCTGTTATAATTCGGACGATTGCCATATACAGAAGTTCTCAGATGATACAGCCATCATTGGATGCGTATCAGACGGGAATAATCAGGAATACAGGGGGGTCATCAGTGACTTTGTTGGCTGGTGTGAGACCAACGTACTCCAAATCAACGCCAGCAAGACAAAGGAGATGATCATAGACTTCAGGAGGAAGTCCCACCCCCTGCAACACCGGTGAACATCCAAGGGAAAGACATTGGGATAGTGGACTCTTATAAGTAACTGGGTGTTCACCTCAACAATAAACTGGACTGGACTACAAATACAGACGTCCTGTATAAGAAGGGCCAGAGTCGACTCCACCTGTTGAGGAGACTGAGGTCCTTCGGAGTCTGCAGGACTCTGCTAAGGACATTCTATGACACTGTGGTAGCATCTGCCCTTTTCTATGCAGTGGCCTGCTGGGGGAGTGGATGCACGGACAGGGACAGAAGCAGGATTGACAAACTGGTGCGGAGGTCTAGCTCTGTGCTGGGATGTCCCCTGGAGTCTGTGGAGATGGTCGGTGAGGGGAGGATGTTAGTAAAGCTGACATCCATCATGAACAACCCACATCACCCACTGCATGAGTATGTGAGTGCGCTGAGCAGCTCCTTTAGTCAGAGACTGAAACACCCTTGCTGCAGGAAGGAGCGCTTTCGCAGATCATTCATCCCAACAGCAGTTAGACTCTATAACTCCTCAATCACGATGTCATGAGTCAGTGGACACTGTGAACATCCACGGTCACCACTTCATGCATAATGGACCTTCCATGACCTTCCAAGCTATATAGTTTGTCTTCCATATTTCCAACTATATCCATAATTACATACTGTGTATGCTACCATTGTATATAGTGTATTATCTTAGTTTTTTTCATTGATTGTACTCAATTGTATTTTTGTATTTCCTTCTGATATCTGTACCTGAGCTGAGGTGACGCAAAAATTTCCCCGTTGTGGGATCAATAATAATAATAATAATAATAATAATAATAATAATGATGGATTGGATTTATATAGCGCTTTTCAAGGCACCCAAAGCGCTTTACAATACCACTATTCATTCACTCTCACATTCACACACTGGTGGAGGCAGCTACAGTTGTAGCCACAGCTGCCCTGGGGCAGACTGACAGAAGTGAGGCTGCCATATCGCGCCATCGGCCCCTCTGGCCAACACCAGTAGGCAAGTAGGGTAAAGTGTCTTGCCCAAGGACACAACGACCAGGACAGAGAGCCCAGGGATCGAACCGGCGACCTTCCGGTTACAGATACGATTCCCAACCCCCTGAGCCACGGTCGCCAAGTCTTATCTTATCTCTTAAAAGTATAGACCTGCTACATATTTAGTGCCATTCTGAGTTAATATTAACATTTGTGTATAAGGACTCATTGAGTTACTTTTAAAAAAATCAAATGGCTTATTGGCTATTTTTGATCTAAGATATATATTTTCAATTTTTTGAGCAATATAAAAGATGGACTAATCCATTGTGATGCGACCCTTTGAATTTGACCTCCACATTTTGAAGCATCAGCCACAATTATCTCCAAGTAAGGAAATGGGATGTTTACACTGAGCATACTTGTCATAATTACTGAAATATTTGATGATGTCATGTTCAGAATTTGTATATGCAGATATTTTGAAGAACATCTGCTTGCTTTACTTCTGAGAAACTCTGCCTATCTAAGATGCCCTTTTTATATTCAGTCATGTTAAGATAATTGTCTAAGACCCCTCGAGTGGCCTCTAGAAGAACTGCAGGATTTGGCACTTCTGTGCCAGCTTCAATTTTCAGCCCATTAAGTTTTGTCTTGGTTTGCACTCGCACTTGGTGGGATTTCATGTGCTACTACCACATACTAAACATTTCTACATATTAAACAAATATCTAGGACTGCCTTCTTCCACTTGTACAATATTCCTAAAATTAGAAATATGTTGTCTCAGAGTGAGACTGAAAAACTAGTACATGCATTTGTTACTTCTTTGTTGCACTTTTGTAATTCATTATTATCAGGATGTCCTTAAAACTCCCTTAAAAGCCTTCAGTTAATCCAAAATGCTGCAGCAAGAGTACTGACAGGGACTAGAAAGACAGAGCATATTTCTCCTGTTTTGGCTTCCCTTTATTGGCTTCCTGTTAAATCCAGAATTGAATTCAAAATCCTGCTCCTCACATACAAGGTCTTAAATAATCAGGCCCCATCTTATCTTAATGACCTTGTAGTACCATATCACCCTATTAGAGCACTTCGCTCTCGCTCTGCAGGCCGTCAGGTTCTCATGTTGTTGCTAAGGATTGTCTTATTGCACTGGAGTCACACTGGGTTAAATATTTACACTTGGGTTTTAAGGGGTATTTATTATTTTCTTCATTATTTTATTTACGGGTTGTACGGAAGCCCCAAATGCAATTTCATTGTTCTCTGACAATGACAATAAATAAATAAATACTAAAATACTAAAAATACTACTTGTTGTTCCTAGAGTATTTAAAAGTAGAATGGGAGGCAGAGCCTTCAGTTTTCAGGCCCCTCTTCTGTGGAACCAGCTTCCAGTTTGGATTCAGGAGACAGACACTATCTCTACTTTCAAGATTAGGCTTCAAACTTTCCTAGTTATGCTGCAATAGACGTAGGCTGCCGGGGATTCCCATGATGCATCAAGTTTTTCTTCTTCAGTCACCTTTTTCATTCACTATGTGTTAATAGACCTCTCTGCATTGAGTCATATTCCAATAAATAAATAAATTATTATCAATCTCTGTCTCTCTTTCACAGCATGCATTTCGTCCTGTCTCTCACAGGTGGTTCTCCTGGAGGTTTCTTCCTGTTTAAAGACAGTTTTTCCTTCACCTGTCACCAACGTGCTTGCCCATAGGGAGTCATATGATTGTTAGGTTTTCGGGGGGGGGGGTTGTATTACTGCAGGGTCTACCTTACAATATAAAGCACCTTGAGGTGGCTGTTGTTGTGATTTGGCGCTGTGTTAATAAAATTGAAATAAATGGAACTAAAAATTGATCTGCTTGAAATTCTCTTTTCTATTAAGCAGCCTTGTTGCTAACATGACTGCATATTGTTGTTGTTGTTACTATATTTCAAACATGTAAACAATATATAGGTACATTTAGTAAAGAAAATAAGAGAGAGAAAAAATACTACATAAAAGTCAATATATTTCAATATAGCTACCATTCTGATTCCTTTACATGTTCAAAGGGAGTGGGAAGAAGTACACACTTATTTAATCCCACCCCTTTGCCATAAGTTATCAGTTAATATTTAGTCAGCTTAAATAGTGAACAGATTTCTGATATAATATATACTCTAATATCACATCATGACATTTTTTTAAATAGAGACATTCACTTAATTTCAATATTTTTCCCTTTCTTTATAGTTCGAGAAGATCATATTTTTATAACTCTTTTTGAACTGGTTTATGTTCGGACATGGCTTTAATTCCATATTCAAACTGTTCCACAGTTTCACTCCATGCACGGAAACACAAAAGCTTTTTCTTGTAGTGCGTACCTTCCCTGTTTCGAAGTTACAAAAAACCCTTAAATAATAACTTCCTTCTTTCAAAAAAAACATGCTCTGAATATTATGTGGCAGTTCTTTATTTTTTGCTTTGAATAGACTTTGTGCTGTTTGGAATTTCACTAGATCGTCAACTTTCAATATTTCAGACTGCAAGAATAGTGAGTTTGTATGTTCCTGTAACCTGCATTGTGGATGATTTGAGCTGCTTTTTTTTTTTCTTTTTTTTTTTTTAAGAGTAAAAAGTGAATGTAGTGTGGTTATATAGTTGTTGCCCCAGGCCTCTGCACAATAGCTTAAGTATGGTGAAACCGGTGAACAGTAGCGAATATGAAGTGATGTTCTGTCTAATACCTGCTTTAGCTTGTTTATTATTGCAATGCTTTGTGATACTTTGTAATGAATATATCTTACGTGAGCTCTCCAGTTAAGTTTTTCATCTATTATTACCCCCAGAAATTTATTCGCACTGACTCTTTCAATATCAACACCCTTTATATGAATCTTAGCATTTGTATTTAAACTACTATTTCCAAATAACATACGTTTAGATTTATTCAAATGTAATTATAATTTCTTTTTATCAAGCCTTCGTGCTGTTTCATCCTCGGATTTTAAACTAGTATTAATTTACGGCTCATTTTGTTCCACGACTGCATTTCACTCATTGCCTCTGTTTGTATCTCTGTCATTGCAGGACCAACATGGAGCAGGAGGTCCGAGCACTCAGGAGGCCGACAAGCCTCAAAGAAGAAAGGGAGAGAAAAAATACACCTGTGACGAGTGTGGGAAGGCTTTTACTCGGCCTGGAAACTTAAAAACACACCAACTCATCCACAGTGGTGTTAAAGCATTCAATTGTGACTTGTGTGGAAAGTCTTTTACTCAAAAGAGTGCCCTAAAAACTCATCAAAGCCTCCACAGTGGAATTAAAGCACACACCTGTGATCAGTGTGGGAAAAGTTTCACATGGAAACAAGGCTTAGAAAGGCATAAGCTCATCCACAGTGGAGTTAAAGCATACACTTGTGATCAGTGTGATAGAAGTTTTACTCAAGGTAGCCACTTAAGGATTCATCAAGTTTCCCACTCAGGAATTAAAGCATACAGCTGTGACATCTGTGGGAGAACCTTCAGCCATATAGAGAATCGAAACAAACACCAGCGGATTCACACGGGACAGGATGTGTACTGCTGTGATCAGTGTGGCAAACGATTTGTAGCATACAAACATTTACAAATCCACAAATTTTCTCACACTGATGAGAGACCCTATAAGTGTGACCTGTGTGATAAAGCTTTTAACGCTCCATATTCCCTGAAAGCACACCAACAGATCCACACCAGAAAGAGACTCTTCAAGTGCAGTTACTGTGAGGTATGTATTTGTATTCTCCTCTCCTCCTCTCCTTTCGATGCGACAGAGTATCTAATCAATTCAGGTTATTTTTTTGTCACCAATGTATCATCCACAGTTTTCATGATGTCGTTTTCAAAGTTTGTGTGATGGTAGACACTGATAACTGCTTGAAAAGTTTTAGTTTTGTAAAAATTGGGTCATGGTCACAACGAACATGAAAACCAGTGAAAACTTTAAATTGTGCACAATTTGTATTATCCACAATACTAGGCCTTGGAGGACATGAGCGTCTAGGTTGGCTAAGCATTTGAACTTGACCTTCATTCTTTGTGCCTAGGGTTAAAGTTTCAAGAAACTATATTGAGTATTATATCACATGCTAGGGCATGGAGAGAGCTGTACATCACACTTTCTTTTCTTTTTTTTATATGAAAACCCTTCGCTATGATTTGCTACCTTATCATGGTGAAGGGTTTTGTGTGTCCTGGAGATCCCAGGTGCTATGTTGGTAGAGTCTCCCATGGCAAATTGGTCCTTGACTGAGGGACAGGCAAAGAGTGATTCAAAAAACCTGTGTGAAAGAAAAATCTAGGGAACAGTTCACCTTGCCCTGGGATAGGGTTACCGGGGCATCACCCTGGCCGAGGCCTGGGGAGGGTACCTGAGGGTTAGCACCTGGCGTCCAAGCCTTAGTTCAGGGGTGGCCAACTCCAGGTCTTGAGAGCTGGTGTCCTGCAGGTTTTAGATAACACCCTGGGTCAACACACCTAAATCAAATGATTAGTTCATTACCAGGCCTCTGGAGAACTTCAAGAAATGTTGAGGAGGTAATTTAGCCATTTAAATCAGCTGTGATGGATCAAGGACACATCTAAAACCTGCAGGACACCGGCTCTCGAGGCCTTGAGTTGGCCACCCCTGCCTTAGTTGCTGGGACCCAACAGGCCACAGCTCAAAGAACGGCCCACCACCTGCAGGAGGCACCACACTGCATTTGGGTTTAGTGCACTCTGGTGGACTGATCCCCGGCTACCCAGGCTAGTGATTGGGACATTGAACAACACCTCTCTGGTTATAAAGGAGCCTTAGTTATTGCATTTGGTTCAGAGGTACCAGCTACATACAGTCAGGCTCATCTGAACGTGAGGCTTGGGCTTGGAACCAGTCTGGATTTGCCCTTTGTGTGAGGTGTCGGCCTTGGCTGGGTACCTTAGTATCCCTTCGGGTTGCTGCCGGTATGGTGGAGTTTCTCCAGAATGAGAGGGTTTGTTCCCTATTCCTTTGTCACTGAATAGGTCCCGACAGTCGTCTGTGCTTATGGGCCGATTGGCAGCTTCAAGCATGGGTGTCGAACTCCAGGGTTTGAGGGCTGGTGCCCTGCAGGTTTTCCATAACATGAATTATGTGATTACCGTATTTTCTGCACTATAAGTCAGACTTACAATTCTTTTTAATTTTCTCAAAAATCGCCAGTGCGTCTTATAATCCGGTGTACTTTATGTATGAATTCCGGCTGTGTTTACTGTTACGGTAAACACTTCAAGACATGTTGAAGTAATTTAGCCATTGAAATCAGCTGTCTTGTATCAAGAACACATCTAAAACCTGCAGGACACCACCCATCGAGCCCTGGATTTCGACAACTGTGGTTTAAAGTGTTCAGCCTTCTTGGAGTCCGTGGTTGGGGTGCTTGAGGGTGCTCCCCCTGTGGACTCATCCTATTGGGAGACTGGAAGTTTTTACAGCTTGGCAAAAGTCTTGAGCCAATACTTCTCCAATTATATGGTAAAGATAATAAAATACACAATTTTAGTATGTAATGCATCAAGGTCCTAGGTCAAAGGTCAAGGTGACACAAAATAGTAAGAAGCTTTTGCTTTAGTTTCCAATGTGTCATCTGCAGTGATGGGAATAACGGCGTTACAAGCAGAAAAAGAGAGAGTGAGTTTTGAGTCGTGAGAGATTTGTGATGTTTAGCGTGTTTGGAGTGTGTAGTTAATGTGTTGAATTGTGTAGTTAGTGTGTAGTGTTGTGGATAGTTTTGTGTTGTGTGTCAGAACAATGAGGTGACTACTGTCTCCAGGTAGAAACAGGAGTGATACACCTGCTGTCAGACCTGCAGGTATCAGGCTGTGATGTTTCCTTTATAGTGGACAGAAATTTTTGGAGTGGCACAAATAATTTGTGTGGCATCTTATTGAAGAACAGCTGATTGTTCTGTAAATAGTTTGAAGTGGTTATTTAAAAAATCAAGATAAAAGGTAAATGGATGCAAATAACTTTGTTGTTTGCAAAACTTGTGCGTATGATTTTAAAATTGACAATTTATATTTGCATTTAAAGTTATGAAATATGATTCATTAAACATGTTTGTGGTTGTTACAGTAAAAAATCACTTTTTCTACTCTGATTTTATGTTTTTTGTCTGATTTTTGATCAGTTGTGTTAATACAGTATGTCAAAATGAAAACATAACTGTAAATTCAGACACGTGAGGTTGTGCTGAAAAGGATGATACCAAACAAGGCAAAGTTTTTCAAGGTGAAATGTGGAGGTAAAATCAAAAGTTAGAAAAAATGGCCAATTATACCCTGGACCCCAGAGGGTTAAACGTTTTTTTGTTTGTTTGTTTAAGTAATGCAATAGTTACTTTTCAAGTAATTAATTACTTTTAGAATATTGTAACTCAGTTACTAACTCAGTTACTTTTTTGAAGAAGTAACTAGTAACTATAATTAATTACTTTTTCAAAGTAATTTGCCCAACACTGTTCATCTGCCAGCTTTAAAGCACTATATTAGTCTTCATTCTTTATTTAGTGAGTCAAACAAAATTCTGTTCTGGATACAAATTTGGGGTAACATTAAGTTAAGCGCGTGTGCCTCTTGAATATGACGTGCTTATACTTTTTTGTATAATTTTAGTTATAGTAGTTCAGTAAGGTAAGTGCTATGATCCAAATCAGGGGTGTCAAACTCCCCTGATTTGGATCAAGGACACATCTAAGGCCTGGAGTTCGACACCTGCGCTCTAAACAGTAAAATGTAATTGGACATCTGCAGAGATGCTCTTTATTTCAGGCAACGTTGAGGATAAAAATGTTGAAGTGACTGACTGACACTGTGTTTGTGTCTTTGTTTAGAAGCAGAGCGACACAGATGGATGCAGTTCTCAACTCTGTCGTTGCTGTGGTGGCGGGAAAGAATTTTTTTGTGACTTTTGTGGAAAAATGTTCAGTCAGCAAACAAGCCTCAAAACACACCAGCGAAGACACACTAGACACAAACTGAACTACTGCAACAAATGTGGGAAAGGCTTCCCCACTCCAAGTACATTAAAACGCCATGAACTCATTCACAGTGGGGTTAAAAAGCACCTCTGTGATCAGTGTGGGTCATCGTTCATCAGTACAAGTCAGCTTAAAAGGCACAAGCGAGTCCACACAGGAGAGAAACCATACAAGTGCAGACACTGTGACAAAAGCTTCTCACATTCAGGTAATCGTAACCTTCATGAAGCTACACATTAAAAAAAGAACTATAGCTGTGACCAGTGTGACAAGAGCTTCAGGAATCTCATGTGGCAAATGAACGGTTTCACTGTTACCAGTGTGCTAAAACATTCACTTCATATTCTGCTCTCTGCAAACATCTGCAGGATCATGAAGGGCTGAAATCATTCCCATCACTGGATCACAGTGAATCAGAAGAGAGAGAAAGAACAGAGACTGAGAACCCTTGAGATCAGGCTCCACAGAGTTCAGATAGAATCTCCTCCTCCCCCTTTTGTGAGTGTGGACGCTTCCTGTCTTTGCTCTTTAAATGCTTTGCTTCTTTTATTGATTTTTATGCTGGTTTTTCCCTTTTTTCCGTATGAGCTTACCTGCGATAGCTTCTGGAAACTTATAGATCATTAGGACTAAAGCGTTCTTAACAGAAACAGCAACATTTTTATAGTTACCGTATCTTCAGCGCTCCGTGTGTCTGTGGCCTAGACACAGCTAAAGCCTGATTACAGCGTCTGGGCACCGAACAGCCTCAATAGCCTGGAAAGGTGCTAACCGCATTATAATAAATCCTCAAGCGATAATCCCCCCCCTTATGCGCGTCTTAAAACCAAGACACAAATCATGTCTCAAGAAAGGGGGAGGACGTATCACAGGCAGGGCACAGCGAGCTGAAATCTCTGAAACCGACTGGCCTTCACTTCCTACGAGACAGAGAAGCTCTTCTACCCCTGTATACGGGAGGAAACAGGACTGGACAACCGTGAATAGGATGGTTAACAACAAACCTCCAAAACAACTGAATGTGAAACTGCAGAACAGATTTGCTCCACTATCAAAGGACCCTGGATCTATATCGGACAACCATCCATCTAAAAGCAGCGAAGTAAGGTCTGAAAATCTGTTGAAAAGTAGAAGACCACAGGGAAAGCTAAAGGCTAGGCCTGAAACTCTGATTGTGGGTGACTCTGCCGTAAAGGATGTACAAAGCATGTGCAGTAAGAACTCTTAAGTCCTCTGCTTTCCTAAGGATATGGTCAACAACCTGAAGGAGAGAATTCTTCAAATTGCAGTTGAATATCCAACTGTGACAAACATTGTTCTGATGAGGCAGCTATGAATGAAAATGTTCTGCTCGTCACATTTTACGCTTTCTAAACTGTTCTGCTTCAGTGTTCATGTCGAGTGGTTCGCTTTGTTCTAGCAGTTGAATGAAGAAATCTTTTGTCGTGTTATCAAGTTTTTATTGAATGTATTTAAAAACGTGTTCTGCAGATGTTTTCTTGTTAAGGTTGTTGGTGTTGTGAAATTCTGCAACAATTAAATAAAAGTTTAAAATGTTAAATTAAGAAACAGTTTGAGCCTTGATTTCACTTCCTGTATTTCAGAGTAAAGACTGAAGTGACAGTCAACCTGATGTAACAGCCAAGAAAGATTTAGTTTGTCTATGAACAGTGAACACCTGTGTGGATCAACGCGCTTGTTTTCAAAAGGTTTCTCCAGGCATGGAGAAGATCCAGGCCCCAGACATCCAGAGGCCCCAGAGTGTGAGAGCCCAAGGAGGACCACTGGAGGGGCATCCGTGCCACCCTCTGGGAAGAGCTGAGGATTCCCAGACGAGGGGTCACCCAGCGGCCACAGAAGCCAGAAGGGGCTGCAGTAGCATGCCCGCCAGCTCTGCCGGCATCCAGCTGTGCCAGAGTAAACCTTTTTTTTTTTTTTTTTTTTTTTTTTGGCCTGTCCCGTTTGGCTCTTTTGCCATCAGAATTGTTGTCTAAAGGCAAAGAAAGATGCCCAACGGATTTACTTTACCAAACTGACCATCCCAGCCTTGCCGTAATGGTCCATTTGATTCACCTTTTATTGTTTATTTTATTTTCACTTACTGAATACGGGACAGACTTGACTGGGGGAAAGAAGGGGAGAAAGAAAGAGGGAAAGAGAAACAGCTGAGAAGAGGGACGGGGGAGAAGGGCAAAAGACAAAAACCAACAGAACGGGCAGAGAAAAAAAAATGCATATATCAATCACCTGGATCACCTGCTGAGAAAGAAAAAAGAAAGCAAGCAGAAGAGAACAAGAGTAATAGAATAAACAACATCACAATGATATATGGGAATATGACAGTAAATACTAAATGTTAAACATTATTGTGCAGCACATAAGATCAACAGAACACAGTGTGCTTTGAGGTAGGAGCCAAAAAGGGTGTAGTTTGTGGGTGTGATCACCCGTGTGTACACCTGTGAGCATGGACGCGCTTGTTTTTTGTTTTTTAAAAGGTTCCTTCATGTAATAATCTGCTAGAGGGTGTGGGGGGGCCACAGCCCCGTCCTCCAGGGCGTGAAGCAGGTGTGGAGGAGATCAAAACTCCAGACATCCAGAGGCCCCCAGAACACAAGAGACCAAGGAAGACCAACAGAGGGGCAGCTGCGCCACTGTTCCAGTAAGAGCTGAGGAGAGTCCCAGATGAGGGCTCACTCAGCAGCCGCGGAGCAGAAGCCAGGGGGAGTTGCAGTGACGCGCCCGTGAGCTCCGCCGGCAGCCAGCTGCGAAGTGGCCCGAGCGAGCCCCAGGCTCCAGGCCCCGATAAGCGGCCGCCAAGGAGTGAGCCGGTGTGTACCTGGACGCCCATCCCCGGACACAAAGAACCACCAACGCACCGATGTCTGAGGGGGTCCGCCACTGGCAGGGGAAGTGGTGGTAGGGGGAGATAGGCCTCCAAACCTTGGAGGGCCTGAGATGTCCCCAGAGAGGTGGCGCCTGACACCCAACCTGACATATAGACACAGACATACAGGCACACACAGATACAAACATCCATTCCCGCCCTCATGCTCTCATATGCACTTACTCCACACTCAACCAACGTGGAGACAGACATAAAGAGACGCTGTACACACGATCACGCTCCCCAAGCGTACTCTACAAACCGGGTCTAGGTGCCCCCGCCCCTGGAGGGGGGAACTGCACCCAGACCCAGGTGGTGTTTCCCTTTTCCCTGCGGTGGGGGGAGGCAGACCGCCCCGACTCCGCAGCAGCAGGAAGGCTCCACACTCCAGACCGCAGTCGGACGGCCAACTCCTCCTCCTAGTCCTAGACCCCTGCTCCAGCAGGTCGCAGAGAATGGGGGTGAGAGAAGACTCCAAACCTCCCTCCACCCGCTCATTGTAGTGTTGATGCATGTGTGTTCTAAGGTGCATTTAAAACCCAGGAGGGCTTGGAGCTACCTGCCAGAGAGCAGCAGGTAAGCGCATGGTCCCTCCTGCTAGCCCTCAATGTCTACGTGTATTTAAAATTGAGAGGTGGGCAACGATGCCAGGGGTGGGGTGTACACCCTGATGGTACTTTGGACTCCGTGTATCGTGCCCACCCCCAAGATCCTATATGTATGTGTAATGAGAGTGTGAGTAATGTGAATGTCTAAGTTGTGGGATAAAATTGAGGCAGAGGCAGCCAGAAGGGGACAGAGGGGGGGGTAGCCTCCTCTGCACCCTGGTGACATACCCCTACTCCAAGGCCCTGCATGTGTGGGTGGTTGTGGTGGAGCGGGAAGAGGGAGGCAGCTGGAGATGGGGAGGGAAGGAAGGGAGGGGCAAGTGACCCCTCCCTGGGGCCAGCTCCCCCGCTGACCCCAGTAGGCACCCCATACTCCGCGACCCGCCAGGGAAAGGGGGCCCAGTGCAGCAGCGCCGCCCGGCCCCACAGAGCCCGGGACAGTCCACCCAACCCCACCACAGAGAAAACTGCACCCACCCCACCATCCACTCATCTTCCAGACTACATAAGACAATAAACACCCAGGCTGAGATCTTCCTCCACCTCTCCTGTATCTCCCCCTCCTGCAGAGGGAGCTCCTGAGGAGAGGAAAGCTCCTGCAAGATGTGACAATCTCCCCCACCAGTTGAAGAGCCCCCCAGGTGGCTCGACGCACCGGCGGCACCCTGCTCCAGGGCTGGGCCCCCATGCACCCACCCGCCCACAACCCCGGCAACACACCAACCAGGACCCAAGCCCCCGAGGCCCGGTCCGGGTCCCAGCCCAGAGACGGAGCGCCCCCAGAACCTCACGCCCATCCCGGACCCACCCAGGGGCAGCCAGGCTACCAGGTCAGTAACCCACGTCCGTCAGCACAGACCCTCCCCTAGCCCCGCTGCACGCAGCCGCGAGGAAACAGTCACCTGAGAGCCAACAGAGCCCCAGAGTAAACCTAAGGGTCCCCGCACTCCCCAGAAGAGGCCTGACCAAGCCCCGGACCCAGGCCCTGCTGAGCAGCCACCGGGAGTGATCTGGTATATATCAGAGCGCCCAGCCCCGGACACGAAGAACCACCAAGAACCACCAACGCACCGACACCTGAGGGCATACCTCCCTCATGTGTAGTATTGCTGCGTGGAGCCCAGAGGGATGAATGAATGAATGAATCAAGGCTTTATTGGCAACATGCAGGTTGCCCCGCAGTGGAATAGAACCCCCCCCCCCAACTTACACACACAACATAGACATCACATGGGAATACAGGTCGGAGATCGGCAGCGTTACAGAAAAACACGGAAAAAGTACACGACAATGGGAAAGTAGAAGAGGAAAAAGAGACCTCTACTCGTGCTGGGCTCCTATAGAGGACAGCATGAGAACAGGAAACAAAAAAACTCCTCTACACAGAGAGCACATAAATGTCCACAGTACAACATTATGGAACACATGACAAGCCACAGGGTTGGGTAGAGGGTGAGGACTAATCCGAAGGAAACACAGCAGTCATCCTGCCCTGCGCTATTATTCCAGCGTGGACCCAGACCCGCCGTGTTCTCCAGGAGAGGACAAGCATCGAAGGCATTTGGAAAGGGAATGAGTGAGTGCTTATTAGTGTTAGTGTATGTGTGTCCAGAGTTCAGCTGAGACAGTGTCCTCTGCCCTATCAGGCTAAGTAAACAGTCTGCCAGCCAACCCAGGTGGCCTTGCATGGAGTGGGAAGAACAGTCAACACACAGTCGTTATCAGGGTGTTTTTGTTCGGCTCCAGCCTTGAGCCCACAGCTGGCGCCGAGGAGGTAGCCGCATTATGATGTTGATTTTTCTTTTATGCGAAAAGCTCAGGAGAATTTCAAAGCTGTTCTTTAACACTCCGACACTGGTCTCTCAATCTCCCGTTGGAGAGCCTCCCCATGATGGTATCAAACTTCCGTTCCGTGGTGTTGTCATTCTTTTGCTCAGATAGCCGATTCTGAGAACTCACAACTGCAGTGTGAGTGAGCTGTTCTGCGATGTGATCCAACTTTTGCTAGAAGGTGTCATTTTGAGCACGCCTCTCCTTGATGTAACCCAGTATACACTCGGAGGTGTTATTCTGAGTCTTCAGGGCAGCTGTAAGCGTCTCCAAGGTCTTAACCATGCTGCTTTCAATGAGCCCGTTCTAAGAAGTCGCTCCTAGCATATCTGCAATAGAGCGTTTTCAATGCGTACTAAAAACCGTCCTGGGACTCACCTGAGTAGCTCACTAAAAAGTTATGTGCACCCCTGGTTAGAGTCTGACAGCTGCTGGTAAGAATGACCTGCAGTAACGCTCCTTCCTACACTGTGGGTGTAAAAGTACTGCTGAACGAGCTGCTCAGTGCTTGTACCGTCTCATGCAATCATAACAACCTTTGCAGATAAGAAAGGTCTGGTACATGTAGTTCGTCTTCACACAAAAACAAACGTGATTGAAAAACCTGTAACAAAAATTACTTTTGTTATGTGAAGCTACAAACTGATGAACTAGATTACTGGTAGAAGGATGTATGAATGAAACATGGTCTGCCCTCTTATGCATATTGTATGAATGTATCATGACTTATTATGGCTCCTTTAAGTTAAAAACCACTCCTGCATGTTTTAGTAATAAAATCTTTGATCAGTTTCATAAATTGTAACACTGCTCATTTTAAGTGTTTTTCATTTAGTGCAACAGCTGGATATTAACCTCATATGTTTGTTTTCATTAGTGTGTTTTCACTATCTTGACAAAACAGAACATAAAAAACTTAATATAGCCATGAGATGTGATTTGAGAAGTATTTTGTATATTGTGTAGGAAAAGCTGCTCTGTACCGTAAACGCTGAGCATCAAAGTTCGTGTCCAGCCAGAGACGTCTACCTCAGATAAAACTGACATATTAGATATCAAATAACTGAAACTTTAATCCCAATGTAAAACAAAACAAGTGTGCGTATGGAGAGAAATAACAGAGTAACAGAGACTGATGAAACATTGCACAGACATACAGAATCCCATTTTTAAAATCAGTCACTCCTGTTAAAAGATGAGATATTATTAGAATACTTTCAAAAAGCTGAAAATGACCTTTACCTTGCAATAACACACCTTGGAAACTCCTATTGCAGCGGTCCCCAACCCCCGGGCCTCGGACCGGTACCGGTCCGTGAGTCGTTTGGTACCGGACTGCGAGAGTTGAGGCTCAGATCTGAAATGTATGGTTTTCAGGGTTTTTATCGGTTTTCAGCGTTATTTTGTTATCGTTTTTATCGTTTTTTCCTGGATCTTTTCACGTGTGTTATGAATAAATCTTCTTTTTTTCGGTACCGGTACTAGTTTTATTTTGTTGTATTTATCCGCGACACCTTAAAGGCCGGTCCGTGAAAATATTGTCAGGCATTAACCGGTCCGTGGCACAAAAAAAGTTGGGGACCTCTGTCCTATTGTGATTAAGTGCTATATATAAAAGGAAATACATTAATAAAAAATCATCTAAAATCAACTAATCAAACTCAGCCAGCACAATAAAATGCACTTAAATTGATCAAAAACTGAATTGATAAATTCTTATTTAGAGATCTCTTCAGTTCAGTGATGGTGGATTATAATCTCTTTTCAAATCATTCAAAAAAGAGAAAACTGTAGAACATGTTATATTACACTGTGAGAAGGTAACTGATCCAAAACCTCAGTAACATAAAAATGAAACTGGATCTTATTGATTTACTGCAAAAGGGCTCAAGAAGTGAAAGTTATCAGGCCTTATTCCAGTTTTTAAAAGAGAAAATAGTTGCTGGTCGACGTTCCAGTTCACACTCCACACCAGTTGGTGGCGGTAATTCACCATTTTGTTGTTTGACAACCACAAATACAATTTCTAAGAAGAAGAAGAAGAAGAAGGGGCGGAGCAAAGTGAGGACGCTCCACGAGAGGAGGCGTTTGCAGAGAGAGCTGCTTTTTCATTCAAAGAGAATAAAGTAGCACCAACGTTTGGATCGATATCTGCATCGATCTGCCCACCCTTGTCTCCTGGATCGTAGCTGAGATCAGCGTGAACCACGTGGGTCTCTGCTCCCTGATCTGTTTCCTGTGTTTGGAAAGAGTTGCAGCTTCATCGCGGAGTTTCTCTCGGTTTGTGGGCTCATCTAAAGGTAAGCACCGAGCTAACTTTACTGTGAGTTCAGTTCATGTTGAGTATAGCTCCTGAATGAGGTCTTCTGCTGCTCTCCTCGGTGTCTGTTCACAGTTTATTGTGAACACGTTGAGAGAAGAGTGAGAGAGCGTTTGGAGAAAAACACCAACTAATCATTAGCTCAGCATGCTGGGAGAAGTTGGAGCAGAAAAGTCTTTTCATTGTCCCTGCAGCTGTTTTTCTGCCTGCACCAAACCTCTACAGCCTCATTTCTATTTGAAGTGATAACAGGAAATGGATGAGCGCGATCTGCTGCAGTATCAGGGTCACAATAAACTTTATTGTCCAGCTGCTGTGGATGAACAGATGAAAGGAAGTGAACTCCTACAAAGTCTCATTTTAATGAGTGTGGCTGCTGTAAAGTGATGCACAGGAAGATGTTAACAAAAACTAATGAAACAGAGATGAAAGTAAACAGTGTTCATATTTGAAAGCACAGAGAATAAAATATATTGTGCTGGTTAATGTGCAGCTCTTGGTGATTTGGAGAAATCATGTTTTTAATCATGTTGTGGATTGAATTTTTATTTTATTTTATCTACAGAAGTTTTTCCCACTTGTGATTGTTCAAATTGATTTGTTGGGTTGACTTGAATCATGTGAAGGTTTAAAGCTGCACTTCCCCCAAAAAGAATAAAGTATAATCAAGAAAAATGTAATAATGTCTTCCTGTGTCAAACACAGCTGCAGTCAAAGCAGGAAGGAAAGCACTGAAACCACTGATCAAAGCTCATTAATCAAAGACCGCTGATCAATGGCCATGAGTACCATTCCCGCTGCAAGGGATCAGTGGTTGTTGATCAATGATCATGAGAATTTGCATATTAATGCTCAATAACTGACCTCCCAGCCCATTGTTCCTTCAGTGGTTCTAGTTTCAGTCATTATGCAAATGCACTGTTGAAGATTGAGGAAACCTGCAGTCGGCTGAGACTGAAGAAGTCACTTGGATGAGTCACGAAATGTTTCTCCCACAAAAAGCTACGTCCAGATGAACAGAATCAAAGTTTGGGGAATGGTGGAGTTTGGAGAGCGGCACCATGGGGGCTGGAGAGACTTGTACGGCAAGCGCGTACGCTAAATTGGATACGATACAGAGAAGATTAGCATGGCCCCTGCGCAAGGATGACACGCAAAATTCGAGAGACTTGTGAAGTGGTGATCAGGTGTGGGCCTCTGTTATTATGAATGGTGGGGGTGGTGGGTGGAACTGGGGGGCTGAAGGAGTTGAAAGTGTGGGGTGGGGGAGTAACAGGTCTGTCCCTGTTTGTGGAAACCACAGGAGGAGCTGTTCAGGCTGTTGCTGGGTGTGAATTGTTGATGGAGTCTTTAAACTTGTAGTTGCTGTTTTCCAGACTGAAGCAGAGTCGTTAGCTGAAAACTGGTTTTAGAGATTCATTCAGGACACCTTCTCAGGCTCTTACAGCCTTACCTGTATCATAACAAAGTGTATAAACCCCAATCCACCTTTAACATGGTCCTTCTCCCAAACCTTCAAATAGGACTTTCTGGCCCTGTCATAGTAAAGGGCTGCTTAGAATATTAGAGCCAATGTCACAAAGTTCCTCCTGAAGTATAAGTGAGTGAGAGAGTTTCCTCACTTTGCAGCACAACACGTCTCACAAGATTTCTACAAGCAATCAGAGTGAAATTTGTACTTTGTGTTGTCAGATGAACATATGAGACACTTTGACTCTTCAGTGCAGTGTGGAGCCTAACAAAGATCTGTTTTGTGTCCCAGCTGATCAGCAGGAGGAGAAGAGTCTGACGGAGCAGCAGAGGAACATTTTCAGCCATCTGGACTCAGCTGAGTCACTACAGAGGAAACAATGAGCTCAACACAGAAGGTGAGGAAAATATCACAGTTTCACCAAATAATCAGTCACGTCTAAAACTCTCATCCTCCCAACCTGTTATATGACTGTGTTGTATATTATTGTGTATTTTTAAATTATGTTTACAAACACAAAGAAATCACAATCAATTATCCTTCTTTAATATTAGTAGTATTATTATCAATTCAATTCTCAATACAATGTTATTTATACAGTGCCAAATCACAACAATAGGTGCCTGAACGTGGTTTATATTGTAGGCAGACCCTACAATAATACATACAGGGGGGGGGGAATCCAACAATCATATGACCTCCTATGAGCAAGCACTTTGGTTACAGTGGGAAGGAAAAACTCCCTTTTAACAGGAAGGAACCTCCAGCAGAACCAGGCTCACTGAGCCTTCTTTTCTCAATTAACAGTGAAAAAGTACAGGCTCTGGAATGTAATCAGAGTAAGAAAGTAAAAGTAGCTCCTTGAAGAACATTTTAACCACATGTTTTTATCCAAAGTTAACTGAACCTTGTGCTTTATTAATGTAATAATAAAATAATATTAGTAAATGAAGTACAAACAATTTCTTTCTAATAAAGGTTCTCTGTTTTATCAGTTAAGTAGAAAATGAAGGAAAATAAAACATATGTGTATTTTCTGTTGCCTACACTGTAGAGGGTGACTTTGCCTCTAAACAGGAACATGAGCAGGGAAGAGGTTAAAGTGGGATTGAGCAGGTGGGAACCCTAAAATCAGCTGTAGTGGCTCAGCGTGGGGAAAAGAATCACAGCTCACAATAATTTCTGTTGAGAGCTCCAGTAGATTTTCTTCAAGTACAGGCTGTGATCAGCTGACCTGCTGCTCTCTGTGGATGTACACAACTGAATTCAACCAGATGTCAGCAGATGTTTCATGAGCTGTCCTGGCTGATTTTCATCCTCTACACTGACAGTACACTGTCTTTATATTAGACACTATACTGTTGGTATGAAGGTGGAACTCAGTGAATGAATGTCAGCATCAAGAGCTTCAGTTTAAATGAATCTCTGCTACACTTGATGTAATCTAACTGTGACATGAGCACCACAGTCACTGTGCACCAGTCACACACTGTTCTTTACTTTAAATCCATCACAGTTCAGCAAACGTATGGAACGCCAGAACTGCCATAATGAATTAATTAAACACACCATTAAATAATTAATTAAATGTGGCAATAATTAATTAAAATTGGAATTAATTAATTAAATAAATAGTTATGACACATGTAATTAATTATTTATGTATTTCACATTTTAATTAATTATTGACACATTTAATTAATTATTGACACATTTAATTAATTGTTTAATGATATATTTATTTATTTCATTTTGGCAGTCCTGGCGCCTGGCTCTCATCTTGAAATAATTTTATCTGTCAGCCTCACCCATCAAACTCAGGGGGCGGGGTTAACGCTGATCGAGTCAAAACCATTGCTTTGGCCTGGTGGCCATTGTTTCTAGCACACAACAACCGGCATGTGGAAGCTAACAGAACTGAGCTTTGAAAAACCCTGTTTGTGTGTCACCAAATACCGTTTTAATATTTTTTTTAGCCGAGAATGTAGTGGTTTAATCTTCATGTGTCTGGTCGGTTTGTCAAGATACAGCCTCTTTGCAAAAGTGTTTCGATGATTTCGGAGATGTCTGCCCAGTCTCACGGCAAAGCGTGGGATAGACCCGCTCGCCTCGCAAGCAATCCCACCGACAAAGCGCAGGCCCCGGTACACAGCTGTAGTAACCCCCGCTGACTTCTTTTACTGAGTTTATATTTATCGGTGTTTTATTTCCTGATGTTCTTATGTGTCCTACGTGTTTCAGTCGCCAATTCTGAATTATAACTAACATTAAAAACATGTTTAAGGAGGAGAGAGAGCAAATAAATCTGTTTAACATCTGATCTTTGGGTTTTTGTTCAGTAATCAGCGTGACCTGTGTATAAACACATAAAAGAGATAACGTTGGTGTTTCCGTCATGTAGTAACTGCTGGCTTTAACTGTACAAAGGTTGTTCGACACTATGAAACACATACAGACTTCATGATGTTCGGCTAATATTTTTATTGTGAATATTAATCATGCTGACCTCGCTCTGTACACCACGCAGAGAGGTCAGCATATCCACGATATCCACGATATCCTCAGCTCCATGAGTTAACACAAAGTTTCCCAGCTGACTATCTAACTGCCAACTATTCCAGAGACGTGAAAATATACAGCATAAAGAAAAGTGTAAGAGACTCAGCAGCAGATTAGAATAACAGTTATAGATTTAATAAATCACCAAATGAATCCAAGAAACGAGCAAACCTGTTCCGACAATTTGAGTTTGTATTCCCTCAGCTGCAGACTCGCTGCTGTTTAAATGTTTGAAAAGGAAGATTAGATATAAAAAACGTCAAACATAGACTCAGTCTGCCTTCACATTTGATATGAGGCCAGCACGTATAGTGGCCTCAGCAGGCTATTACTGAAATACACATGCTATATCATAAACTATGATATAAACAGGGAGGTCCTATTAACATGTTTAGTTTTAAAGGACACCTTCCTGCCTTTAGTCTCATTCATGAGCAGTATTAGTTTTCTTCTAACATCCAGAAGTCTGCACAATGTGTTTCATAGTTTGTAACAAGCCTTTGACAGGTAAACATAACATGACCGAAAAAGCAAAAAAAAAAGAAAAAAAAAAGAGAGAGAGAGTTGACATAAGAAGAGAAAATTCTCTCAATTATGGAGACAGGCAAATGGTTCATTTATGTTTGATGTGTGTTTATTCCTCCCTAAATATCGTCGGTGAAGTTCGCCATGCACGTCAGATTTTCCTGCGCATTTTTATACCTCTGCCAACAGAGAGAGAAAAAAAATCACATTCTAACAGACAGCTGGTGCTTAGAATACAGTTGAATAACTATTAAAAAACAGATGATATTTAGATGATAGTTCAGTCTAACACATGTGCCAGTGAACCGTTAAACGTCTGTGAAACTATGCAGTTATGAAACGTAACTTTAACCTCAGCCAAACCGATTTGCTCAGTTGTAAATAAAACAGCGAAGTAAACGTGACCCGACAGACAGAACCTGAGTGAATGAAGTCCAGCGTTTAACCACTGAGAGCTAAAACTCAGCTGAGGTTTCAAAGCTGTGTGCCGGTGATTGGACATCAGCCGCTGATGAAGCTGTTCGCCTATAAAGTGCTCTGTAAGGAAACGAGCTCCAGCAGCTCTGCGCTCGGGGAAAACACTATATTTACTTATCTTGTGCAGAAAAATGCGCTGACATTGCGTTATATCGAGCACCGGCTGCCCAGTTAAACTGTGACTATCACCAGGTAACGTAGGCGTGTTTCTTGAATTAGCAGCAGGTGTTAAACAGCTGACAGATGAGGAGGAGGATGCATGCAGGTAAACTGAGGGTCTGTTGAGCTGATCGCTGGTTTCGTGAGAAAAATGTCAGCTCGTTCTTTATGTTACAGAAGCACAGAGACACAAGACCATGCGGAAAGAGACGATCGTTCGGTGAAAATGAGAATCTGCGAATGCAACATGTGGAACACGGAGAGTGGAATATGTAAACAAACCGGTTAACGTAACCCCCTCGGTGCACTCTGCATGCTAACTGTTAGCAGAGCTAGTGAAATCTCTGAAAACATCTGAGCACTTTTGCAAACATGTTCTATGTTGACAACCTGACCAGACATACGGCGCGACATTCGCGGCTAAAACACTGTTAAAAGTGTAGCTGGTGACAGAAAAACGGGGTATTTTAAAACTACACCACCACTGCTGCCTGTGATTTGATCTGCATTCTGGGATACCTGGCTGCCCCAAGTCTACACAAGCAATCGATTATCTATGTGATGGCCAAACCCGTGGCCACACTCTAAAGTCGGTAACTTTTGTATTTTCATTCTTCATTTGAACATAGTAATACATTTTAGTTTCCAATAACTTTATTGATTGGTTTGGATACATTTGTTCTATTTGTAAGCGCGCACATTTAGTTTACTTATGTATTCATACTACTTCATTTCTTTGCTTTCTGACTAACCTTTGTCTTTTTATTTCTTACCTGCCATCATCCCTGGGAGTTGCCGGACAAAAGATGGTAGCCAGGGTTTGAAACCATTAAATATGAAGGAAGATAATTGGACCACACCACCACTTCCTGCTGAAGGGGGGAATGTGTGTTTTCTTTACTTTAAAAACAAAGTATTTGTATTTAATTAAATAGTTGAGTTTAGGGTTTAATGGGGTTTTTTGATTTTCTTCTTTAGTGTTTAGTTTATTAACAAACTAGATTGTACTGCATCGTTTGTGATTTATGATTGTGTTTTGTTTGTTACCCCTCATGTGTCACAATGGTCTGATCAGCCATTATATATACCCTTGTATGTCATTTCATGTTTAGGTCAATTATGTATGTTTGGGCAGTCATTTGGTTTGTTAAGGTTGCAGTCGTTGCATGAGTTCAGTTTTGTTTCTTTGACCTCTTTTATGAGCTCAACATTATTAGTCTTGTAAATATAATTTTTGGGGGTTAAATAAATGGAAACTATATTTTTCTAATAATTCCTGGGCTCCTCCTGTTCTTCAACGCGGTCCATCACAATCTAGGATCGACCTGTTTTGACTTACTTTGCACGGCAACCAATCAAATGTTAGAGAAGCTGCATGGGCAGCGTTAACCCCGCCCCCTGAGTTTGATGGGTGAGGCTGACAGATAAAATTATTTCATGATGAGAGCCAGGCGCCAGGACTGCCAAAATGAAATAAATAAATATATCATTAAATAATTAATTAAATGTGTCAATAATTAATTAATTACATGTGTCATAACTATTTATTTAATTAATTAATTCCAATTTTAATTAATTATTGCCACATTTAATTAATTATTTAATGGTGTATTTAATTAATTCATTATGGCAGTCCTGGCGTTCCATACAAACGAACCTGTTTATCCTGCACTAACCTGCAGAGGATCTTCATGCAGTCTTTAAATAACACAGTTAATCTGCCTCAGATTGTTTTGCAGCATCTTTCACAACCTGAAAAAACACAATGTCACATGTACAGACCCAATATCTGATTTCAACACATGAGGACTTACATGTAAGCTTTAATCTCCAGTTGATCAAATCCCACTGAGCAGTCCTTCCCTTTAAATCTAACCTCTCTTCTTCCTCTCCTGTCCTGTGTGTCTTATCTTTCTCCATCTCTGAGTGAAGTTAGCTCTCTTTCTTTTCTCTCCCTGTGATGTACAGCAGCTGGACCTTTAGCCAGCAACACACTGTGAGACAAACTGCACACAAACAGTTTGTGTGTTTGCTGATGTTTGTTGATAGAAACGCTGCATTTGAAATTACCTGTTTGTTCAGGTGCTGTGCAAAAAAGAAAGAAGAACAACGTCTCACTTTAACTCCTGACTATGACTCACAGTTTTGCCTCTTTCATCTCTTTTTATGTTTCAAACCCTGGTGATTAGTACACGATCAGGATTGTCTTTCATGTGTTACTGTTTAGGTTCATATTGGTTTGATGTTTGATGCCTGCAGTGATGAAATAACTCTCCTTAAATTCCTCAGACCAAAAGTAACTCATCTGTTTTTTAAATGTAAGGAGTAAAAGTAAAAACCCTCAGGTTACAAACAGATATTTTACTTCATTAATCCAAAATAGTAACTGTTACATTGAGTTTATTATCATTGAAGAAATTAGAAATTTATGGAAATATATAAAAGGAAACATAAAGAATAAATGAATCCACAGTAACCCTGTGATGAATATGATTAAATATTTTAATTGTTTGACAGCACTCATATATATTATATATTAATGTATACTTACATATTAGTAAATAGGCTTTTTAAAAAGTTGTATTTCACAGGAGAGAACCTGTGTTAAAAGATTGACGCAAATATTCTTTATTTATTTCATTATATTGCATGAATGTCTGTTACATGCTTAACTATAAAGTTCAAAAAGTGTAATTGCATTCTGGCATATTGATCAATGATTGCAATTAAATACAGAAAATTGAGTGATTTATTAGATTATCTATTAGGTTATTATTTTTAATCTATTGACAGCACTACTTGTATCAATAAAAGAGCTGCAGCTTTCACTGACAGCACATCATGTGGTACTTTAACCTTTGTACTGTTTTCATCAATTAATTTTGCAGTTAACATGTGAACATGTTGGATGATCTGTCTGCTGTCACTGGGTGGTGCTGAGGTCTGAATCTGAGGGCAGCTCCTGGAATCACAAAGACAACAGAACCATCACAAACTGAAAAATAAAGTTTATCCCTCAAATCTGAAATAAAGCTGATCCTCTCTGTCCTCACACACTCGGGATCTGAAGTTCTTCTCTTACATATTTTCCTTTCTACAGCTCTGCTGACAGCTGACATATGAGCTGTTTATTAGATAAGGACAAAGCCTTATATACTAACAGATTTTGCAATATGTTTACCTTTGAGTTGTAGGTGCTATGTAAATTGATAAAAATGAGATGGAGCAGGTTTCAGTCCTTGTTCAGTCTGCAGCTGCATTGTGGTCACCAACATACGCAGGCATTATAACTGGTGTTTCAGCGGTTGCCTGGGTATTGGACAAGAAATATTAAAGCTTCAAATTATTTCTCTCAGAGCATGTAAGCTGTACAGAGTAATGTCCATGTAACTGTGAACAATAACTTATTAAGAATCATCCAGACTGTTTCTTTTAACCAGAATATTTGAAACAAACTTTATTTTAACGTAAGCTACCAAACAGCTGTAGCTGGTTTCATGCATAAATATTGGGCTTTACTATTTTAATCTATAGTTAATGATTGAAAAGTTATCTGAGCAGATTTCTTTATTTTTTGTCTGACCCCACTCCCGTCTGCTAACATAGAGGAGGCGGGGCTTATGATCTAGCCAGACACTAGTGAGCGATAGAGACAACGTTTTCTACAGTCATTGGTTTGAACAGTCATGAATTATTTTTAACACCAGGTTGGATGTAATGTGTTAGAACTACCAGCAGGTGGGGATAAGAGACCTTTAAGGTGTTTGGTGCCACACTCCACCTTCAGGTTTAAAACTAGTGTTAATGGAGGAAGTTTGAAGGTTGAGTTTGTTCCACGACTGCATTTCACTCACTGCCTCTGTTTGTATCTCTGTCATTGCAGGACCAACATGGAGCGAGAAGTCAGCGCTCTCAGGAGGCCGACAAACCTCACAGAAGAAAGAGAGAGAAAAAACACACCTGTGACAAGTGTGGGAAGGAGTTTGCTAGGAAGTCTACACTAAAACAGCATCAGGTCATCCACACTGGAGAGAGACCGTTCAGCTGTGACTTGTGTGGAAAGTCTTTTTCCTGGAAGCGTTCCCTAAAACAACACCAACTCATCCACAGTGGAGTTAAAGCACACAGCTGTGATCAGTGTGGCAGAGCTTTTACTCACAGTAGCAGCTTACAGAAGCATCTAGTTACCCACTCTGGAATTAAGGCATACAGCTGTGACATCTGTGGCAAAACTTTCAGCCAGATACGGAATCGAAATAGACACGTACGCATTCACACCGGACATGATGTGTACAGCTGTGAACAGTGTGGCAAACCGTTTATAACACATACAAAGTTACAACAACACATGTTTACCCACACTGAGGAGAGACCTTATAAATGTGACCTGTGTGAGAAGACTTTTAAATCTCCACATGACCTGAGACGACACCAACAGATCCACACCAGAAAGAGACTCTACAAGTGCAGTTACTGTGAGGTATGTATTTATATTGTTATCTTGTCATTTTAGCCTGACTGTTTGGAACAACTCTGCTCATTAAACTGTGTTAGCATGTTAGCAATTCTACTGCATGGAAAAGCAGCTCTGAGTGATTATTCAGATTTTCATTTCAGTTATGATTTTAGTATTACTGTAGTATTATGGTGGTAGTATTGTAGTTATTGCAGCCCAGTAAACTGTTAACTGAAACAGTAAAATGTAATTGGACGTCTGCAGAGATGCTCTTTATTTCAGGCGACGTTCAGGATAAAAATGTTGAAGGACTGACTTACACTGTCTTTGTGTCTTTGTTTAGAAGCAGAGCGACACAGATGGATCCAGTTCTCAACCCTGTCATCAATGTGGGAAAGGGTTTCATTGTGACCTTTGTGGAAAAACTTTCAGTCAACGATGCGCCCTAAAAAGACATCAACGTAGACACACTGGAGAAGAACTGAAAAACTGCAAAGAATGTGGGAGAAGCTTCCCTACATCACATCACTTAAAAGAACATGAACTGATTCACATTGGGGTTAAAAAGCACGTCTGTGATCAGTGTGGGTCATCTTTCATTACTGCAGGTCAGCTTAAAAAACACAAACGTGTCCACACAGGAGAGAAACCATACAAGTGCAGACACTGTGACAAAAGCTTCACACATTCAGGTAATCGTAACATTCATGAACGTACACACATGGAAGGAAACTACAGCTGTGACCAGTGTGACAAGAGCTTCAGGAATCTCAGTTCATACTCCGAACACAAACGATCCCACGTTACTAATAAACTGTTTCACTGTTACCAATGTGCCAAAACATTCAATTCATTATCTGCTCTGTGCAAACATCAACGTGATCACTCAGGGCTGAAATCACTCCCATCACAGGATCACAGTAACTCTGAAGAGACAGAAAGATCCTTTTCTAGTTTGAGGGTCAAACTTAAAATCCTTGAGATCGGGCTCCACAGAGTTCAGATGTAAAAATCTGATGAGACAGCTGTGAACAAAAATGTTCCTCTAGTAACATTTTAACCCTCAGGGGTCACCGGCATGTCAAAATCACATGACCAATTTAAAAGCAACAAGATGCAGTAACCCAGAGTCTCCATTTCAACTGGAGTCGAAAGTGTGGACTTCAAACTATGTACCAGTTTTTAAATTGTGTTGACAGGCCATGTAAAACCAGATTTATGTTTAAAAAAAAATACACGCAATTTAAAAAAAAAAAAAAAGAAATAAAACAGCATTGTATTTAGAGCACGAAGAAAGGGTATAAGCGGCATGTTCTAAGGAAGGCACTAGCAAACACTCTCCGCTTGCAGGCAAAGAAATGAATAAATAAAAAGAACACCCCTTCCCTATTTGTGTTAAAGTGAACCACGTCAATCAATAAAAAACTATATGGCAACATGTGGCATTTGGTTGTTTAGGAAGATGGGGAAGTTTTAGGAGTGACGCCAGCAGTCACTGTCAGAAGAATGAGGCAACTGCTGAATGCAAAAAAGCCATCAATGACAGTGTTGTGGACTTTTTATGACATATTAGAGCTGGGCGATATAAGATTTTTTTCATATCACGATATGTTTTTTTCATTTCAGGCAATAACGATATCTATCACGATATAAGCCAAATAACTAATTTGTAAGATTTAAATTTGCTGTTGCTCACAAGTAAAATGTGAAATAATCAGCAGCTTGTTTTTATTTAAATATTTATTTCCCATAATAAGTTCAACAGGGTAGATGTACTTAAGGAACATGAGACGTTTTCAGATAAATAAAGGCAAATATTGCAAACTACACAAAAGGCAGCCGCTAAAGAGTTTAAGTTTCAAAATAGAACAAACGAAACAGACTAAATTGTCAATTCCACTTAGAAACAAAATATTAATTCTAAAAATAAATCTTAGTTTGTTTTACAGAAGAACAGACAAAACTGACTAACTTTTGTCAATATCAAATAAACTGAGAACTAAAAGGAAATTCTCAATCTCTCCTTGTTGTATAGCTTAGCTTTTCAAACAGTTTTAACAGTTACTTTAGTCTGACAAAAGCCGAATGACGAATTAGCGCTTCCAGTCAGAGACTGAGGCTACGTCCACACGTACACGGGTATTTTTGAAAACGGAGATTTTCCGTTTTCGTTTTAAAAAATAATCCCGTCCACACATAAAGGGAGAAATGAAGGAAAACGCTGCTATGAACATGCCAAAGCAGCAGGTGGAGCTAGATTCCTAACCGTGCAGAAATGTTGGCCAATCAGAAGTCTAGAAGCCTCGGTGGGAAAAAGTAAACAAAGCTGGGTCATAGAAGCAGAACCGAGTCGTATGTGTGGACGGACAGTAACTGTGTGTATATGTAAGCATTTAAACACTGCAGAGAGTAGAATTAACAGTAACAGTATTGTAGAAATTCACAATAACGTGGCGCACAGTGTGACGTCAAAAAATGCGCACACCTTTCACGCTGCGTTTTCTCCGTTTTTCTAGTCCAACACGTAAATGCAAAAACGGAGTTTTTAAAAATCTTCGTTTTCAGTGACCAAAAACGCCGTTTACGTGTGGACGAAAGGTGCAAACGCATAGAAAAATCTGCGTTTTCAAAAATACCCGGGTACGTGTGGACGTAGTGCATGCACCAGTTTATTGTATTTCCAGACTTGCTTTCGGCACAATTTAAAGTGCACGCTACTCTGTTTTTTGTCAGACTTGAAATAGCCGAAATACCTTCACACTACGGAACTTCTATGGCTCTTCCGTTCGACAATCTCTCCGGCATTGGAACCATCATCGGTTTTCTCTTCGGTCACGCTCGGTTGATTTTTCTAGTCGGCACACTCATTTCCTCCATTACCCGGGCGGTACGGTGGCTGGCTGCTTCCCAAACAAATACACATGTGCGGCTTGGCACTTGTGCTGTACGTAACAAGTCACGTGACGTGACGCTGCGGCTGTGATTGGTTCGGCTCTGCGCTACTAAATTTGGATTGGCTGTTTGTTTTTTGTTTTTTTTTGTTTTTTTTTAAGAGGACAAGAGCGGCGAGGTCTATCGCGATAGTTTAATTTTTCTATCGAGAAAAAGTTATATCGCAATACATATCGTTATCGTTCTATCGCCCAGCTCTATCATATCACATTAGTTATAGTAATATCACTTTCTCACTTTACCATAGTAAGAGCACTCCTGTCACTAGTTTACATGCATGTGGAAAGTTAACACAGTGAGGCCAATGTAATGGGAGACATTAAACAGATAGTGAGACTCCTTCTGCTTATCAGGGATGTAAATTCTTAGGTGAAGGCTAAGCAGAAAACAAGGTCATAATTCTCTCTGTGAGGAGGAGGTATAGCCCCCCCGTGAGAGGGGCCAACATGTAAGAGTTTGTGGAATGTTCTTTGTCTGTGTCTCTGTATATAAGATGTAAGGACGGTGGCCACAATTCAGAGGTGGTCCTGATGTTTCACTGGGATGCTCTCTCCACATTGCAATGTGTTTATTAAACCCACTTCAAATCAAGCTCACTGGGTGTGTTGAAGGTTATTGTTAAATTTTCCACAACAAACAATTCAGGGAACTGACATGTACATCCTCTACCTAATCACCCAAAACCTCGGCTGATTGTGACCCACACCCGTTTTCACACCTTGGCTCATGTGATTAGGTAGAGGATCATCAGGGGGTCCTTTTGACACTCTTTGGGATGCTGTGCAAGACATAAAGCTAAAATACAAAGGTTTGGACACCGTTTTGCATGTTTCCCTACTGTAGGGGTCTCTGCAAGCATACAGAGCTCTGAGAGGGTACAAGTTGACAACTTTGGAATTCTACTAGAAACAGTCGATCATATTTGTTGTCAAAGCTGAATTCAGGGCAAACTACGCTAAATTAGCGTTTTTAGCTAACAGCTACAATAAGCATAAAAGTTACCTTACGGCTATCATTTGTTAACATGACGCTTGTTCTTATACATGTAATACATTTATTACCAACCTGAGAGTTTATCCGCTGGTCATTCGACATGACGAATGACTTCTGAAGTCTTAATTCAGCTCAAGATGCTGTAGATTCCCGTCAGTAACACTTTCGGTCCGCTAGTAAAACGTTGTTCTATTAATCTGCGCTTGAACCGGAACCGGATGTAAGTTCCAAAAAACTGAATTTTGGAACTGAAATTGAATTGTAGAACTGAAACTGAATGGTGAGAAACGAAACTGAAATTATTCGAGAGCTGAATTTTTAAAGGATAAAATGCAGTTTCAAAGCAAATCAATTCATTTTCAAAATATAAAATGCAATTTCAATTTAGTGATGATCATTTTCAAACCATAAATTCAATTTCAAATTAGACTAATTCAAATTCAGTTTTCAAAAGCATTTATTCAAGTTACAATTCAGATTCAATCTGAGGAATTCAAATTCAAATTTAACTTATTCAAATTCAGTTTCTGATGGCACAGATTTCTGCCCATAGGCCCTGGTCACATAACCTCAGAGACCTGCTGGGATGATAAGGAAGAAGATCAAATTCAAATTTTATTTGTCACATACACAGTCGTACGCAGTACAATATGCAGTGAAATGCTTAGACAACTGCTCATGACCTAAAGAAAAAAAGACTATGAATAGGATAGGAAATAAATATGAAAATTAAAATGAAGGGTAAATTTAACTAGTAAGGAATAAAATATATAAAAATTGAAACCCAAAATCCTACAGGGAGCACACTTAATTCAAACTGAAAGTCCAGTAAATATTCAGGAAATTTATGTTAAATTACACTTAAAATCTAAATTTACATGTGATATTATGTAAAATTAACACTGAATTGTAATTTTAAAGCAGAAAGTGCTACTGCTGTAAGTAAGCCTAACAGCTTCCAGATCACTTATAGTTCTGGAAAGATGGCAGAAGGGCATCACTGCTCATTTCTACAATCTCTCAAATGTTGGAATACAAGCCTTTGTCCCATAAAAATGTCTACTAAAACCTACAAATGAAGAGTTATCCTGGAAAAATAGGGCGCACACTAGTTACCTCAACAATTGCAAGACAGCCTTGTCCCAGATGGTCATATGAAAAAAAAGGATGCCATTAGGACTTAATCACCATTTTATCTGAAAAGTTATATATAGCCTAACTGGCATCTAAAAAGTAAAAAAAAAAAAATGTAGATAAAATGTTGGTTTTGATGAAAAAGGCTGGTGCTAATTTAAAGAGTCAAGTCGGTAAAAGTAGATAAATGTTTTAATAAATATACATTTTACAGCATTTTGTGAACATACACAAAAGTGGCCATTTTTGACAACAAACAAGCTGAGAGAGAGTTTTATATTTTTTTCCTCTCCATGAACAAAAATAATAGTGCATGATAATGTTGATGTTAATCAATTAGATGTGCCAGACTCTACTATTAATAATACAGCAGTCCCTCGTTTATCGCGGGAGTGACTTTCTAAAAATAACCCGTGATAGGTGAAAGCTGCGAAGTAGCAAACTGTATTTTTTACTATTATTATAGATGTTTTAAGACCGTAAAACCTCTCACTACACACTTTATACACTTTTCTCAGACAGGCACGAACCTTTTCACACATTTCTCTTTTGTTTAAACACTCTTAAAGTTCAAACCTTCATAGAAACATAAGTCCAGTATTACCAAATGAAACCATGCAAAACGTTTCATCGGCATTGTTGTGTTGAGGAGAAAACTTACAAACATACAGTAGGCCACAGCACTTCAGGGTTACACTGCTCGCGATCCAAGATTTATATGAATTCGACAACCTGAACGCATTTTGTACTGTACAGCAGCGGTCTCCAACCTTTTTTGCACCACGGACCGGTTTAATGTCACAAAAAATTTTCACGGACCGGCATTTAAGATGTCGCGGATAAATACAACAAAATAAAATGATACAGACAAAGAAAAAAACTGTGGTATTTTGTAAAGATAATAATAAACGCACATTCACTGTGTAATTGTGTAACTTTATTAGCAGCGTACTCCTGTATTGTATGCACTTGTATTCAAACAAGTGCATTGTACTAGAAAGAGGCTTTTGAAGGATAAAAAATGTAAAAAGTAATGACTATTTTAAATTTATGAAAAAGCCTTTATGTAGAAAAAGTAACAAAAAAACGAAAAGATAAAAAATAACACATGGACACTTTTGGCCATGAACAAGCTGAAGGGATGGTGATGTTTTTTAAATAAACTCAGAGTATTAAAAACACTTAGAGCCAAATTTATTTATCAGCAGCATCACTAGTAAAAAAAAAAACACAATTTAGTTTTCGCTGTAAAAATCGATTAAACTGAATTTACGTGTTTCCTGTTACTGTGGAAGTCACGTGTTTCCAGTTAGTGTGGAGGTCGCAATATGGCGCTCCCCGGTGGTTGCAGCCAGGTGCTCCTGTGGTTTGCGCAGACAAAGCTGGATTTTCATTCAAAGAGAATAAAGTAGTAGCGACTTTTGGATCGATATCTGCATCGATCTGCCCACTCTCGTCTCCTGGATCGTAGCTGAGATCAGCGTGAACCACGTGGGTCTCTGCTCCCTGATCTGTTTCCTGTGTTTGGAAAGAGTTGCAGCTTCATCGCGGAGTTTCTCTCGGTTTGTGGGCTCATCTAAAGGTAAGCACCGAGCTAACTTTACTGTGAGTTCAGTTCATGTTGAGTTTAGCTCCTGAATGAGGTCTTCTGCTGCTCTCCTGTTCACAGTTTATTGTGAACACGTTGAGAGAAGAGTGAGAGAGTGTTTGGAGAAAAACACCAACTAATCATTAGCTCAGCATGCTGGGAAAAGTTGGAGCAGAAAAGTCTTTTCATTGTCCCTGCAGCTGTTTTTCTGCCTGCACCAAACCTCTACAGCCTCATTTCTATTTGAAGTGATAAAAGGAAATGGATGAGAGCGATCTGCTGCAGTATCAGGGTCACAATAAACTTTATTGTCCAGCTGCTGTGGATGAACACATGAGAGGAAGTGAACTCCTACAAAGTCTCATTTTAATGAGTGTGGCTGCTGTAAAGTGATGCACAGGAAGATGTTAACAAAAACTAATGAAACAGAGATGAAAGTAAACAGTGTTCATATTTGAAAGCACAGAGAATAAAATATATTGTGGTGGTTAATGTGCAGGAGAGTGTGAAGAATGTAATAATGTCTTCCTGTGTCAAACACAGCTGCAGTCAAAGCAGGAAGGAAAGCACTGAAACCACTGATCAAAGCTCATTGATCAAAGACCGCTGATCAATGGCCATGAGTACCATTCAGAGAGTTGGGGAGTCGCTGCAAGTGATCAGTGGTTGTTAATCAATGATCATGAGAATTTGCATATTAATGCTCAATAACTGACCTCCCAGCCCATTGTTCCTTCAGTGGTGCTCGTTTCAGTCATTATGCAAATGCACTGTTGAAAATTGGGGAAACCTGCAGTCAGCTGAGACTGAAGAAGTCACTTGGATGAGTGATGAAATGTTTCTCCCACAAAAAGCTACGTCCAGATGAACAGAATCAAAGTTTGGGGAATGGTGGAGGTGGTGGGACTGGGGGGCTGAAGGTGTGGAAAGTGTGGGGTGGGGGAGTAACAGGTCTGTCCCTGTTTGTGGAAACCACAGGAGGAGCTGTTCAGGCTGTTGCTGGGTGTGAATTGTTGATGGAGTCTTTAAACTTGTAGTTGCTGTTTTCCAGACTGAAGCAGAGTCGTTAGCTGAAAACTGGTTTTAGAGGTTTATTCAGGACACCTTCTCAGGCTCTTACAGCCTTACCTGTATCATAACAAAGTGTATAAACCCCAATCCACCTTTAACATGGTCCTTCTCCCAAACCTTCAAATAGGACTTTCTGGCCCTGTCATAGTAAAGGGCTGCTTAGAATATTAGAGCCAATGTCACAAAGTTCCTCCTGAAGTATAAGTGAGTGAGAGAGTTTCCTCACTTTGCAGCACAACACGTCTCACAAGATTTCTACAAGCAATCAGAGTGAAATTTGTACTTTGTGTTGTCAGATGAACATATGAGACACTTTGACTCTTCAGTGCAGTGTGGAGCCTAACAAAGATCTGTTTTGTGTCCCAGCTGATCAGCAGGAGGAGAAGAGTCTGACGGAGCAGCAGAGGAACATTTTCAGCCATCTGGACTCAGCTGAGTCACTACAGAGGAAACAATGAGCTCAACACAGGAGGTGAGGAAAATATCACAGTTTCACCAAATAATCAGTCACGTCTAAAACTCTCATCCTCCCAACCTGTTATATGACTGTGTTGCATATTATTGTATATTATGTATTTTTAAATTATGTTTACAAACACAAAGAAATCACAATCAATTATCCTTCGTTAATATTAGTAGTATTATTATCAATTCAATTCTCAATACAATGTTATTTATACAGTGCCAAATCACAACAATAGGTGCCTGAACGTGGTTTATATTGTAGGCAGACCCTACAATAATACATACAGGGGGGGGGGAATACAACAATCATATGACCTCCTATGAGCAAGCACTTTGGTTACAGTGGGAAGGAAAAACTCCCTTATAACAGGAAGGAACCTCCAGCAGAACCAGGCTCACAGAGCCTTCTTTTCTCAAGTAACAGGGAAAAAGTACAGGCTAGTAAATGTAATCAGAGTAAGAAAGTAAAAGTAGCTCCTTGAAGAACTTTTTAACCACATGTTTTTATCCAAAGTTAACTGAACCTTGTGCTTTATTAATGTAATAATAAAATAAGATTAGTAGATGAAATAAGAACTATTTATTTCTAATAAAGGTTCTCTGTTTGAATCAGTTAAGTAGAAAATGAAGGAAAATAAAACATGTGTGTATTTTCTGTTGCCTACACTGTAGAGGGTGACTTTGCCTCTAAACAGGAACATGAGCAGGGAAGAGGTTAAAGTGGGATTGAGCAGGTGGGAACCCTAAAATCAGCTGTAGTGGCTCAGCGTGGGGAAAAGAATCACAGCTCACAATAATTTCTGTTGAGAGCTCCAGTAGATTTTCTTCAAGTACAGGCTGTGATCAGCTGACCTGCTGCTCTCTGTGGATGTACACAACTGAATTCAACCAGATGTCAGCAGATGTTTCATGAGCTGTCCTGGCTGGTTTCCATCCTCTACACTGACAGTACACTGGCTTTATATTAGACACTATACTGTTGGTATGAAGGTGGAACTCAGTGAATGAATGTCAGCATCATGAGCTTCAGTTTAAATGAATCTCTGCTACACTTGATGTAATCTAACTGTGACATGAGCACCACAGTCACTGTGCACCAGTCACACACTGTTCTTTACTTTAAATCCATCACAGTTCAGCAAACGAACCTGTTTATCCTGCACTAACCTGCAGAGGATCTTCATGTAGTCTTTAAATAACACAGTTAATCTGCCTCAGATTATTTTGCAGCATCTTTCACAACCTGAAAAAACATAATGTCCATGTACAGACTAGGGCTGCCACGATTAGTCGACTAGTCACAATTACGTCAACTATCAAAATCGTTGACGACCAATTTAATAGTCGACGTGTCGTTTGAAGCTTTGTAAGATCACAAAAGACGCAGGAATAAGTAGTAGGATTTAAGAGTGTAACAACGGACTGAAACAGAATATGGCAGCACTGCATGTAAAAGGATGCCAGCTGCAGATTTCATTAAACTTTAATAAACTATCATGTCTTTATTTTTAGTTAGCACATACCTGAAACGCTTAAAGCTGTAAGCTAATGATAGTTATATAAGAGCAGATGCTGCTGGTGCAATAAGCTGTACGTTTTATGTCCAATGGATGATGATCTGATTAGTCGACTAATCGCAAAAATAATCGGTGACTAGTCGACTATCAAAATAATCGTTTGGCAGCCCTAGTACAGACCCAATGTCTGATTTCAACACATGAGGACTTAGAGTGGCTTGCAAAAGTTTTTGGCTCCCTTTGACTTTTTTTTCACATCTTGTTACATTACAGCCACAAACATGAATCAATTTCATTGGAATACCACGTTTTCCATGTATTCGAAGACATTTCTTCAGCTGAGAATCAGAGAGGAGAAACACACAGTTTTACTTGCAGCAAGGGCAGTCACAGAGCACTCGCACGGGAGTGAGGGCTCTGAGACTGCCCTGGTGTGTGCGTGTGCGTGTGTCGAAGGAACGACTCCTCTGCCTGGTGGGAAGAAAATTTATAACAAGTCTTGTAGTGAACAACAAGTCATCAAAAGGTCAACATGCAGTACTCTACCATATGCAAACTTATATCATTAAAAGATTACACTGACTACTAAGTACAATTTTCTGTTGACACATGTGAAAGACCAATACAAAGTGGTGTAGATGTTAGAAGTGGAACGCAATCATATATGATTCCAAACTTCTTTTTTTTTTTTTTTTTTTTTACAAATAAATCATCTGTTTTGTAAATTAAGCAGATGTTTGTTTGTTTTTTTCTTTTTTCTATGTCGTCAGTATGTTTTATAAAAAAAAATCCCTCGGGTTGCAATCAGACTCTGACATTTTCCTTCACTAAACCAAGCTAGTAACTGTTACGTTGGATTTATTATTTTTTTAAAAATGAGAAAATTATATAAATATCTAATAGGAAACAACAACAGGAAATATAAAAATAAGTATAGAGCTGATAAGCATTCATTACTTTTCTGAGTGTGTTAGCATGCTAGTATTAATATTTGTGTACAGCAGGAGGGATGGGCATGATATAAGTGTTTGAACAGTCATGAATTATTTTTTTAAACAATGTCTTTTTTATTAAGAGGTTTCCTTTTATACACATAAACATCAATGTATACATTATACATATAAACAGAAAGAAAAAAGAAGGATTACAGATGATCTGTACATTAGGGTTAAGTAGTACATTTAAGCTGTGAAATGAGTTCAAAAATGTATCTTCGGCTGTGAAATAAAAGAAAAAGAAAAAAGGGAAAGAAAGAGGGGGAAAAAAGAGAATATAAACAAATGTATAATATATCCCAAAGTAACAAAATCCCTGCAAAACAATCCCATTCATTCCCACCCAGGTCACTGCCTGCACCCGCACACTGTATTTCCACACCTGACTTAAGAGAGTTTGCTGAAAAATTCTTATAGATTTTGAAAAGCATCAAGGAAGGGTCCCCACATGTCTTGAAATTTCCCAGTGGAGTTCTGAAGTGAGTGTCTTATCTTTTCCAGTTTTAGACAGGCCATGAGGTCATATAACCACTGTTTGTGAGTGGGAGGGGCAGCATCCCGCCACCTCAGTAGAATTGCCCTCCTGGCCAACAGGGAACAGAATGATAATGCCTGTTTTTTAGAGGCCGGTAGAAGCACCTCATTCCCACTGATGCCAAACAGAGCAAGAAGGTGGCCGGGGGCCAGCGTCACACTGAGAATTCTGGACAGGGTACGAAAAACCTCTGACCAGAACTGAGTGAGATTGGGACAAGACCAGTACATGTGGACCAGTGAAGCTTCAGCAGTTTTGCATCTGTCACAATATGGAGAGATTTCAGGGTAGATACGGGATAATCTGGATTTTGAGAAATGGGCTCTATGCACCACTTTGAACTGGATTAAACAATGGCGGGCACATAGTGATGTAGTGTTGACATGTTTGAGTATAGAGGCCCATGTTTCGTCAGAGATTGTCATGTTGAAGTCTTCTTCCCACAGTGTCTTGAGCTTGGATGAAGAGGTATGTGTCAAATTTAACATTTTATTGTGAAGCAAGGAAATCAGCCCTCTATTGGTTGGATTGAGTTGCAGGATAGTTTCTAGTAGTGTAGGCTCTGGTGGAGGGCTTGAGCCTGAAATCTGGGAACAAATAAAGTGCCTGACTTGCAAGTATCTGAAAAAGTGTGATGGTGGAAGAATATATTTATTAGCAAGTTGTTCAAATGATGCTAGTTTGTTGGCTATGAATAGGTCCTTGAAGCAAGTTATTCCACTTCTGTGCCACTCCGCAAACCCACCATCCTGGGTAGAAGGTTTAAAGAAATGGTTAGATGCAATGGGGCTGAGAAGGGAGAAGTCACAAAGTTTAAAATATTTCCTAAACTGGCCCCATATTTTTAATGAGTGCACCACTACAGGGTTGGGAATGAAGTTGAATGAAGAGGATGAGAGTGGAGAACAAAGTGCAGCTGCTAAGGATATACTGTTGTCACTATGCAATGCCATAGTGACCCTGTCAGGACAACCACTCCGATTATGGTAAAAATACCAAAACACCAAACATCGTATGTTAGCAGCCCAATAATAAAAACGAAAGTTGGGAAGTGCAAACCCACCCTCAATTTTAGATTTTTGAAGATGCATCTTATTGAGCCTTGGGCGTTTACCCTGCCATAGATAAGATGAGATGACAGAGTCCAGCTTATTGAAAAAAGTGTTGGGAATGAAAATGGGTACAGCCTGGAAAAGGTATAGAAATTTCGGTAGACTGGTCATTTTAATCGAAGTGATACGTCCTACCAGAGACATAGAGAGTGGTGTCCAGTGGGTAAGGGACCGCTTCACTTGGTTCAGCAATGCACTCACATTTTCTGTGAAAAGGTTTTTATGTTTTGTTTTGTTTTTTTTGTCACTGTGATTCCCAAATATGTAATTTTTGTCCTTTCAACTCTGAAGGGCAAGCAGGTGAAGTCTAACATACTGGCTTTGCTACTTAGCGGGAAGAGCTCACTTTTATTCAGTTCATAGTTCAGTTTATACCCTGAAATCTGACCAAATTGACTAAGCAGATTCAATGCAGATGGTAGTGAGGCTAAGGGCTTAGAAATAAAGAGCAGGAGATCATCTGCATAGAGCGAGACCTTATGTTCTGTATTGTTTCTCCAAATGCCGTGTACCTCTTTGCAACTGCGGAACGCAATGGCAAGGGGTTCAAAAAGCAGGGGGCTGAGGGGACATCCCTGGCGTGTGCCTCTGTGAAGTTTGAAAGGTTTTGACAATTGGAGGTTAGTTCGTATTGTAGCAGATGGTTGAGAATAGAGTAATTTAATCCATGAAGTAAATTTCGCTCCAAAGCCAAATCTATCAAGGACTGCAAAGAGATAATCGAACTCAACTCGATCAAAGGCCTTTTCAGCATCAAGCGAGACCATACATTCATCAGAGTCTGTAGAGCTGGAGTAGACTATGTTAAATAGCCTCCTTATGTTAAAATATGAATGACGACCTTTATTGAAGCCTGTCTGGTCTTTCGAAATAATTTTTGGAAGAACTATTTCTAGTCTACGGGCAAGTATCTTGGCTAATATTTTAGCATCTGTGTTCAGTAGAGAAATGGGTCTATAGGAGGCACATTCCAACGGATCTTTTCCTTTCTTTTTAATAAGTGTAATACAGGCTTCATAGAATGATCGAGGAAGAGATCCTTGTTCCTTGCAGTCTGTGAGGGTTGCACTAAGCTGCGTGGACAGTAATGAAGAGAAGTGTTTGAAAAATTCTGACGGAAAACCATCCAGACCCGGACACCTACCAGAGTGCATCGAAGCTATAGCCAAGGAAACTTCTAACTGGGAGATGGGTTCATCCAGCCTTGTTTTAAGTTCTGGTGGAATTTCAGGAATGTCAAGTTTAGCTAAGAACTCATTAATTGCATTACAGTCAGTTTGGGACTCTGAGGTGTAAAGCTGTGAGAAAAAATCCCTGAACACTTCATTGATTTTTTTTCGTGATCTGTGACTATGTCGCCATCTTGTTGTCGAATTTTAAGAATACTTTGCCTTGCCCGAGAACCTTTTAGAAGGCTCGCCAGTAATTTTTCAGGTTTGTCACCATGCATATAAAATTTGGATTTGTCATGTAAGAGTAAACGTTCAGTCGAGTACGTTGTGAGTAGGTCAAGTATTGTTTTAAGTTCTACACGCTTTTTAAATATTTCATGACTCTGTTTGAGAGCATACTGTTGATCAGTCTCCTTAATTTGTTGCATTAACTTATTCCTTTCATGGGTGGACTGTTTTTTAATTCTTGCCGAATAAGCAATAATCTGGCCTCTGATATACGCCTTAAAGGCATCCCATACGACAAGGCTGGAAGTCTCTGGGGAAAAGTTGGTGGCAAAGTAAAAGCGTATCTCATCCTGGATAAACTTTACAAAATTTTCATCCGACAGGAGGGTCGAGTTGAAACGCCATTGTGCAGCTTTAACAGGAGGATGTGGAAGAGACAGAGACAAAGTAAGAGGGGCGTGATCTGAAATAACTATGCTATGGTAGGCACAGGAGTGGACCTGCTGCAGACAATTAGTGTCAATGATAAAGTAATCAATTCTTGAATATGTATGGTGCAAATGTGAAAAATAGGAGTAATCTCTTTTATGAGGATTTAGAGTACGCCAAACATCACACATTCCATATTCTGATAGAAAGGCATGAATGACAGATGCAGATTTGCTTAAAACATTGCTCTTAGTGGATGAGCGATCCAGGGCTGGGTCTAACCAGCAGTTAAAATCACCCCCCAGAAAAAGAGAGTAGACATTTAAGTCGTGTAAAGAGGAGAATAGTTGTTTAAAGAAATTTTCGTCATCTGTATTAGGAGCATACACATTTACTAGAGCAACAAGACTGTTATACAGTTTCCCACTGATTATGACATATCTACCATATTTGTCTGCTATGACATTGTGGGCCTCAAAGGGAATGTTCTGCCTGACTAATATAGAGACCCCACGTGCCCTAGCTTGGAAAAGTGAGTGAAAACACTGGCCGCTCCAACGGGAGAAGAGACGGACATTATCAGAGGCCCTGACGTGGGTCTCCTGCAGGAAAGCCACGTCAGTGTTATGGTGTTTAACATGTGACAAAACCCTCCTTCTCTTGACTGGATGATTTAGACCTTTAACATTCCAGCTTAGAAAGTTCAATTGCAGACTCATCTGATTTGTAGAGCAAAGAAAATATGCACAGTGGCCTTAGATGATAAGAACAGAATAACTTTACAATGGGTGGAAATTAGTTCAGAACAAGTTAAAAAAAAAAAAAAAAGAACAGTGTATGAGGTTCATAGCAGTGACCCTTACCCTCCCCAAGCCCTCCCCACAACAGAAAATGGCTGCCAAAAAAAAAGAACAAGAACAAGCAGCGAGCTCTTCAAACTTAGCATATTTAGAGTGTTACTCCTCCTGTCTATGATACCAATAACCTAGGCATTGAAGCAGTCGAATCACTGCTCCGGTGGCCATAGCATAGTAAGCTGAAACCCCTTATAATACTGTTAAGTTTTGAAACTGTATCAGCCACCAAGTCCAAATGTAATTGCTGGAGTGTTTCAAAGCAGAGTCCAAGTACGTAAACAAACAACCAAACACAAAAAAGATGATGTAGTGTTATGACCCAGGGTCATTATTTGCGGTATGGTGTTGTTATTGTTTGTATTTGTATTCAGTGACGCTTGTTTCCAGGTGGAGGCCGCCCATTGGTGGAGGAAGGAAAGAGGCCAGCTACAAAAGGGGTTGGACTGGGCCGGCGAGCAGACTTCCTGGTTTCCCGTGAGCTGTGTGTCTGGGGACCGTCGTGGTGTGTGACTGCACGGGGCTGCAATATAAATGTTGAAAAAGGGTGTACCTGAGCTTGGTAGCTGTAGGGGTGGGAAGCCGTTTTCTTTCATTCCCCTCTTTTCTCCTGTTTCGGGTAGGGAGACAGGTTAGAGAATTGTATTTTGTTTTGGAATCGTGGGAGGTAAGTTAGCTTTGTTTTTCTTTCTAGTGTGTTTTGTTTGTTGTTTTGGCATCGCCCACCCTGAAGCTCGCTACCTGTTCAGTAAATAAATTAACTAATTCTCGTCAATCTGCCGCGGTGTGATTTATTTTGTCGTTACTATGTGTAGGGTTTATCTTTTTGTTGTGTTGCACCCCGGCCTCGGGCCGGTGTGTAACAGTAGTTCAATAAGTACTACTGGTATAACTGAATTATTGAATAAGAACAGACAGAAGGCTACGAGTAGATAACAAAACTCCCCGTCTCCGTGCAACAGGTATTACGTCATTAGCCAACGGGTAGAAGTCAATGAGGTTGTCTCCTTATTTTTCAAAGAAAAAAAAGAAAAAGATTATCGAGTTAAATGAAAGTAATAATCAGCATTTCAGTACTATAGCATTCAGACTATATCGCTACACTCGGAGGGGAAAAGCGACGTCTTACGTGGATCCCGACTGCGCCTCCATACCTATATGGAATGTTTGGTACCTGCATTTAGTGCCATTGTTTTATTGGTAATAATTCTTCACGGGGCTTCCGGAGCCTTTGGGAGCCTCTCAATGTACTGTTGAGCCTTGTCCACGGAGCTGAAAAACTTTCTGGCGCCGCTGGCCTGCGTTATGCGAAGCCGTGCTGGGAAGAGGAGAGCCGGCCTCAGGCCTCGCCCGTAGAGCTCCGACATAATGTCCTTGTACTGCGCCCGCTGATTGAGGACCTCGGGGCTGTAGTCCTCCACAATTCGGATAGGCACGCCTCGGTAGTCGAATTTCCCTCTCCTCCTAGCTTCTCGGATGATGAGGTCCTTGATCTGGTATCGGTGCAGGCGGATGATCACCAGGCGAGGTGGGCGTCCCACGGGCGGCTTCGCTGCGAGGGAGCGGTGCGCTCTATCGAGCTCCGGTGGAGACTGAAGTATTTCTTTGCCCAACAACTCATAGAGAAGGTTGGAAAAGAAGTGAGTGGGGCGCCCACATGTTCTGACGCCTGCTACGGCTCTCCAGGTCGGTGACTTTGTTCTTTAGCTGGTTGTTGTCTTCGCGAAGAGCGGCACACGTGTTTTCAAGGTCAGCGACACGTTGGCTCAGGTCTTCAATTGCAAGCTCCAAGGATGAAACTCTCGGCCTGTTCCTCTTGGGATTGTCGTACCTGGTCCAGTTTTGAATCGAGGGCGTTAAATGAGGTCTTAAATTCAGATGCCAACTCATCTCGGTGCTGCTGGAGCAGCGTGGTGATAGCCTCCAGTGTTAAGCTAGCGTCCTCCTTTTTGTTCGCTTTTGCACTCTTAGAAGCCATTGGAAAGGGTTAAAAGTGTTCAGAACACTAGAAAAGTAGTTACGAGTGAAAGCGAGTTGAAGGGGTGAAACTGGTCAAAGCGGAGTTAGGTTCACCGGAGCAGCTCGTTCCTGCGTCTATTCGGGTCGCATGCTGACCGGAAGTCATGAATTATTTTTAAGACCAGGTTGGATGTAATGTGTCAGAACTACCAGTAGGTGGGGATAAGAGACCTTTTAGGTGTTTGGTGCCACACTCCACCTTCAGGTTTAAAACTAGTGTTAATGGAGGGAGTTTGAAGGTTGAGTTTGTTCCACGACTGCATTTCACTCACTGCCTCTGTTTGTATCTCTGTCACTGCAGGACCAACATGGAGCGAGAAGTCAGCGCTCTCAGGAGGCCGACAAACCCCACAGAAGAAAGGGAGAGGAGAAACACACCTGTGACGAGTGTGGGATGGGTTTTAATAGGAGGGATTCACTAAAACATCATCAGTTCATCCACACTGGAGAGAGACCGTTCAGCTGTGACTTGTGTGGAAAGACTTTTTCCTGGAAGAGTGGCCTAAAATCACACCAACTCACCCACAGTGGAGTTAAACCGCACAGCTGTGATCAGTGTGGCAGAGCTTTTACTCACAGTAGCAGCTTACAGAGCCATCTAGTTACCCACTCTGGAATTAAGGCATACAGCTGTGACATTTGTGGAAAAACTTTCAGCCACAAAGGGAACCGAAATACACACCTACGCATTCACACCAGACATGATGTGTACTGCTGTGATCAGTGTGGCAAAGAGTTTGCTAAACACACACACTTACAACGCCACATGTTTACCCACACTGAGGAACGACCTTATAAATGTGACCTGTGTGAGAAGACTTTTAAAGCTCCACATCACCTGAGACAACACCAACAGATCCACACCAGAAAGAGACTCCACAAGCACGGTTACTGTGAGGTATGTATTTATATTGTTATCTTGTCATTTTAGCCTGACTGTTTGGAACAACTCTGCTCATTAAACTGTGTTAGCATGTTAGCAATTCTACTGCATGGAAAAGCAGCTCTGAGTGATTATTACGTCCCGTATTAATTACTGTAATTCCCTCCTATTTGGTCTCCCTAAAAGGTCCCTTCATAAACTCCAACTTCTTCAAAATTCTGCAGCTCGGGTCATAACTTGCACTCTGTCAAGAGCTCATATTACCCCAGTTCTTCAGCACCTTTACTGGTTGCCCATAGAAGCCAGGATACATTTTAAAATGTTACTTCTTACATACAGGTGTATCCATAAATCTGCTCCTTCATATTTATGTGACCTGCTCCATATCACCACTGTTTCCTGCCTTCTCAGATCATCATCTGCTATTCATCTTACTGTTCCATCCTCACACCTTAGTACTATGGGGAACAGAGCTTTCAGTCGCTCTGCATTCAGTTATGATTTTAGTATTAATGTAGTATTATGGTGGTGGTATTGTAGTTTTTACAGCCCTGTTCAAAAAAAGCGCCCGTCCGACAGCCAAACCCATCTGTTCTCTGATTGGATTGTTACATTTCTGATTGACATGACATTGACCAATCAGACGAAAGGAAGAAAAATAGGGTCAAAATTCGTACTTGTAACGTTTTTTGGTTGTTTTGTTTTTTGCTAAGTCTACACACAAATTCTTTTTACACATACAAAACTGATTTACAAGTACAGAATATTAATGACTACACTTTGAGCCCATAGATATTAATTAAATTTTCAGTTCAATTCAGTGTTATTTATACAGCACCAAGTCACAACAATAGTCGCCTCAAGGTGCTTTTTATTGTAATGTGGATCCTACAATAATACATACAGAGAAAAACCCAACAATTATATGACCCCCTTTCAGCAAGCATGTTGGCAACAGTGGGAAGGAAAAACTCCCTTTTAACAGGAAGAAACCTCCAGCAGAATAAGGCTCACAGAGGGGCGGGGCCATCTGCAGAGAGCGGTTTGGATAAAAGACATGCTGTGGAAGTACATTATCATTATTATTATTATTATTATTATTATTGTTTTTATTATTATTATTATTATTATTATTATTATTATTATTATTGTTGTTATTATTATTCTGATTACTATTAATAATAATATTATTATTATTGGTATTATTGTTGTTCGAACAGACTTAATATTGGTTTATCACTGCAAAAAAAACACGTTCAAAGCACCACAACGGTAGCCCGATATCAGGCAGTAAACACATTAAGTGTGTATATTTTCCTTTTTTTTTTTTTTTTTGCTCATACAAATAAAATGTGATTAATATAGATTGAAAATGAATGGCACTTAATTGCCTTTAATCAAAAATTAATCCAATGTTTTCTACAGTGAAACGTTTGAACAGTCATTAATTATTTTTAACACCGGGTTGGATGTAATGTGTTCCTACTACCAGCAGGTGGGGATAAGAGACCTTTAAGGTGTTTGGTGCCACACTCCACCCTCAGGTTTAAAACGAGTGTTAATGGAGGGAGTTTGAAGGTTCAGTTTGTTCCACGACTGCATTTCACTCACTGCCTCTGTTTGTATCTCTGTCACTGCAGGACCAACATGGAGCGAGAAGTCAGCGCTCTCAGGAGGCCGACAAACCTCACAGAAGAAAGGGAGAGAAAAAACACACCTGTGACGAGTGTGGGAAGGAGTTTACTCTGTATGACCTAAAACATCATCAGGTCATCCACACTGGAGAGAGACCGTTCAGCTGTGACTTGTGTGGAAAGTCTTTTTCCTGGAAGGATGCTCTAAAAAAACACCAACTCATCCACAGTGGAGTTAAAGCGTACAGCTGTGATCAGTGTGGCAGAGCTTTTACTCAAAGTGGCCACTTACACAGTCATCTAGTTACCCACTCTGGAATTAAGGCATACAGCTGTGACATTTGCGGAAAAACCTTCAGTCGGATAGACAGCCGAAATACACACGTACGCATTCACACCAGACATGATGTGTGCTGCTGTGATCAGTGTGGCAAACAGTTTACAGGAGACGCACAGTTACAACAACACATGTTTACCCACACTGAGGAGAGACCTTATAAATGTGACCTGTGTGAGAAGACTTTTAAAGCTCCACATTCCCTAAGACGACACCAACAGATCCACACCAGAAAGAGACTCAACAAGTGCAGTTACTGTGAGGTATGTATAGAGCAGGGCGATATGGCCAAAAATATTTATCACGATATATATTTGAAAATTTGCGATAACGATATAACTGACGATATAATTGATGCGAGACAAAATACAACTCCACAACATTACTAGCGCAAAAAGACAACCTATCATTTATTTTCACTTAAACAAGAAGCTGGTTTTTATGTACATTAAAGCTTTATAAAAATGTAACAGTGCAAATGCAAATTCCTTGCTGAAAGTTTAACCAAAAGGCATTTCCAGTAGAAATGGGCTGACATATCCTGAGCATAACCATGTATAATATCCACTGAAGTTAAAAAGATTAAACTGCAGTGTGCAGTACGTATTTTTCGGACCATAAGGTGCACGGGATTATAAGGCACATTAAGCGAAACAAAGCAGTCAGATAAATCAAACTTTATTAAACTCATTCTTCTTGCTTCCTCCACTTCTGTACCATTGATTCATTAATGTTGAATTCTCTGGCAGCTGCTCTATTCCCATGTTGTTGCAGTATATTAATGACTAACCTCGTATTGTGGATGGATTATCTCAGTTGTTCTCCTGACTGAAGTTTGGTCCTTTTACAGCATCCTGCCATGCGATTGCATTTGTCTCTAACCATGAGGAACCTTAACGTTAACTTTTATAAGTGGAAAAGTGTTAGTGTTTGTCCTCCAGCTTCACTGTTTATGTTATGCTAACATAGCTGTGTCGCTAGCGATCACGTAGCACATCATTATATACCAGCTAGCCCAACTTCAGTAACCCTACAAACGTCACTGCTGTTTAGTTTCCTGTCTTCATTTATGTTGGAAGTGATAGCAGAGCTGTACGTTTGATTTTTTTCCGAAATCTCTCAGTCAGAACATGCAATATCATGCTTGGGTAACTAGTGAAACTAGCGAGCTAACTTCCGCTAGCTTCCTGCTAGCTTCTAACTCCGTTAAATGTAATACATTTTGTTTTCATGGATGCCTGGAAGTTAAACTTCATAGTTACACCTGGTAAAGCAGCAATGCTGATCGTTTTATTAAAGATGAAAGAATTAAGACAGTTTTTAACTCTTAGTGATGCTGCAGTGTTCGTTTGACCTGAAGCATACGGAGTTTAGGACCCAGATTACTCCCAGATTTAAGGGCATCTTAGTCCGACGGCCGCTTGCATGTTCTGCAAAAAAATGTGCTTTGTCGTGTATCTGACGGACAAACACCAAACCAGTTCCACATCACTGAAGTTGCACCATTTTTACAAACCAATTCTGGTTCATCTGTTTCACTCAACAATCGGCCATGTGCGGCCATTCTATCGCGATATTTCATTTTCCTATCGTTGCCTAACATTATACCAGTATTACCGTGAACGGTATAATATGGCCCAGCCCTAGGTATGTATTTATATTTTTATCCGTGTTAACTGAAACAGTAAAATGTAATTGGACGTCTGCAGAGATGCTCTTTATTTCAGGCGACGTTCAGGATAAAAATGTTGAAGGACTGACTTACACTGTCTTTGTGTCTTTGTTTAGAAGCAGAGCGACACAGATGGATCCAGTTCTCAACCCTGTCATCACTGTGGTGGTGGGAAAGAGTTTCGTTGTGACCTTTGTGGAAAAACTTTCAGTCGAAAACGCACCCTAAAAGTACATCAATGTAAACACACTGGAGACAAACTGAAATACTGCAAAGAATGTGGGAGAAGCTTCACCACATCAAGTTACTTAAAACAACATGAACTGATTCACAGTGGGGTTAAAAAGCACGTCTGTGATCAGTGTGGGTCATCCTTCACCACTGCAAGTCAGCTTAAATCACACAAACGATCCCACGTTACTAATAAACTGTTTCACTGTTACCAATGTGCCAAAACATTCACTAAATTATCTGCTCTGTGCAAACATCAGCGTGATCACTCAGGGCTGAAATCACTCCCATCACTGGATCACAGTGAATCTGAAGAGACAGAAAGATCCTCTGGTTTCAGTGTCAGACTTAAAACCCTTGAGATCAGGCTCCACAGAGTTCAGATCGAATCTCCTGTAAAGATCTGATGAAAATGTTCCACTGGATGGATGGATTGATGTAAAATCTCTTTTTCTGAAGGTTGCTCTCTTCCTGTTTCTGCCAGTGCTGACTGCACAGATGTAATATAGATCCATGTCACTGTTTGGAAGTATCAGAGAACTGCTGATGCTGTAAAGCTGCTGCTCAGTCTGATGGGCTGTTGTGTTGTTGTTAGTGATGCTGGATGAAGGGCTGGTGGACCAGGTGAGCTCAGGTTGAGGGTAGATCCCGTCTGAGCTGCAGGTGATCCTTTGTCCTATTTGTTGGAGACACAGACTGGAGCTTGAAAAAATCTAAGAATAAAAAAAACAAAAGAAAAATATATTTCTTTTTTTTTTTTTTTTTTTTTTAAATGACATCAGAAACAGCAGTATGCGACATTACGTGATGGAGGAGCTTCAGTTCATCCTTTGTCATTTTTTTTTTTTTTTTTTTTTTTTTTAATAAATAGGACAGGGGGAATGAATGAGAGAAAGAGGGGGAGAGAAAGAATGAAAACCAAAGGGGAGAAGAGACGGTGAGAAGGGGGGGGAAGAGAGAGAAAAAAAAAAAAAAAGAACTCCTGGGTCACCTGTATGGAGAAAAAAAAAAAACAAACAAAAAAAACAAACAGAGGAGACAGCAAACAACAAAGAGTAACATAATAATAGAGAAAACAAAGCACCATCACAATAAACTAGCTAGTCATAGATATCAATATTTACTAAATAATAAACGATATTGTGCAGCACGCAAGATAGACAGCGCACAGTGTGCTTTGAGGCAGCAGCCAAGAAAGCTTTAGTCTGCGTCTGTGAATACCCATGTGTGCATACCTGTGTGGATCAGCATGCTTGCATTCTAAAGGTTTCTCCATGTAATGATCTGCTAGGGAGTGTGGGGGGGCCACAGCCCCGTCCTCCAGGGTGTGAAGCGGGTATGGAGGAGATCAAAACTCCAGACATCCAGAGGCCCCCAGAACACAAGAGACCATGGAAGACCAACAGAGGGGCAGCCGCGCCACTGTTCCAGTAAGAGCTGAGGAGAGTCCCAGATGAGGGCTCGCCCAGCAGCCGCGGAGCAGAAGTCAGGGGGAGTTGCAGTGACGCGCCCGTGAGCTCCGCCGGCCCCCAGCTGTGCCTGAGTGACCGAGCCCCAGGCCGAGAGGCCGGGGGCACCCCACCTCCAAAGGGGCCCGAGCGAGCCCCAGGCCCCAGGCCCCGACAAGCGGCCGCCAAGGAGTGAGCCGGTGTGTACCTGGACGCCCATCCCCAGACACAAAGAACCACCAACACACCGACACCTGAGGGAGTCCGCCACCGGCAGGGGAAGTGGTGGTGGGTGGAGATAGGCCTCCAAACCTTGGAGGGCCTGAGGTGTCCCCAGAGAGGTGGCGTCTGATACCCAACCTGACATATAGACACAGACATACAGGCACACACAGACACAAACATCCATTCCCACCCTCATGCTCTCATATGCACTCACTCCACACTCAACCAACGTGGAGACAGACATAAAGAGACGCTGTACACACAATCACACTCCCCAAGCGTACTCTACAAACCGGGTCTAGGTACCCTTGCCCCTGGAGGGGGGAATTGCACCCAGACCCAGGTGGTGTTACCCTTTTCCCTGCGGTGGGGAGAGGCAGACCACCCCGACTCCGCAGCAGCAGGGAGGCCCCACACCCCAGACCGCAGTCGGACGGCCAACTCCTCCTACTAGCCCTCCCGCTCCAGCAGGCCGCAGAGAATGGGGGTGGGAGAAGACTCCAAACCTCCCTCCACCCGCTCATTGTAGTGTTGATGCATATGTGTTCTAAGGTGCAATTAAAACCCAGGAGGGCATGGAGCTACCTGCCAAGGAGCAGCAGGTAAGCGCATAGTCCCTCCTGCTAGCCCTCAATGTCTACGTGTATTTAAAATTGAGAGGTGGGCAACGACGTCAGGGGTGAGGTATACACCCTGATGGTGATTTGGACTCCGTGATTGTGCCCACCCCCAAGATCCTATATGTATGTGTAATGAGAGTGTGAATAATGTGAATGTCTAAGAAAAATATATTTCTAAACAAGTCAGAACACAATTTTCCTTTTCTGTTTATTTCATGTTAACATGATTTAATTTAACAAAAATCATGTAAACATGGTGAATTGACTGCTGAGGACTGGGGCAAAGTCATTGTTGGGTTTAGATTTTATTATTGTCATTTGTATATAGGAAATATTTAACCATATATGCTTAGAGGTGTATAATCAATTGTGTAGTGATAGGATGTGTGATCTTTAGCAGGCTGTAAAGGGAGCATGGGAAGAGGTCGTACCTTGTTTTATTGTTTTACGGTAGGATTAACGTAGCTATGTCTGTTTTAGTCTAAGTGCTTTTTTACATATAGATGAACTGTTGGATTTTCCAGACCAGCAGGTTAAGGGAAGTCGTTTATGGACACACACACACACACACACACACACACACACACACACACACACACACACACAGTATTCTTTGTTCACATGTATACCTATGTAAGATGTTATATGTTAATGACCCTATGCATATTCATGTGACCACAATAAAATGAGTGCTATGGGGAACCTGGCTGAGAGTCTGACGAAGATCAAGTGGTGGAACGACACTTGGCTCCAGGCAGGTCTCCCTCATGCATGAGTAACACGAAGAACTTTGGTGCCTTGTGTCTTGTTTTTTGCTGTGTAGCAAGTTGTCCTTAACGTTCCAGCGAATAGGTTTATGCTGCAAACCTATCAGTCATATTCTCAGATGAAGCCTCTTTCCGATTGTTTGAAGCATCTGGGGAAGAGGCTTGTGCGGAGAAGAAAAGGTGAGCGCTACCATCAGTCCTGTGTCATGCCAACAGTAAAGCATCCTGAGACCATTCATGTTAGGGCAGGGATAGCTCAGTAGGTAGAGTGGTGGCCCCATGATCGGAAGGTCGGGGGTTCGACTCCACTGAACGGCTACCCTGAGGTACCCCTGAGCAAGGTACCGTCCCTACACACTGCTCCCCGGGCGCTGCACTGGCGGCTGCCCACTGCTTCACTGGGTGAATGGGTTAAATGCAGAGGAACTATTTCCCTATGGGGACTAACACGCACACTTTACTTTACTTTTACTTTACTTTGGGGTTGCTTCTCATCCAAGGGAGTCTGCTCACAATTTTGCCGCAAAACACAGCCATGAATAAAGAATGGTACCAAAACACCCTGCAACAGAGCTACAGATTAAAAATGCCCAAGGCGAAGCACTCAAAAGTCTGGCTGTACTTCACAGCATCTGATGAAGCACCTGGTGATTGATAGCTTGCCGCAAGACCTCACACTGAGCACATCTACTGCGGATGTGGTGCCTGTTATCGGACCCAGAGTTAGCAATATCCCCCAAGAACCCGAAGAGTGGAGTCCTGGCCTCTAGCCCTGCCAGTGTAGCACCGGTTCCAACCAAAGGAGGTATGTTGTATTGTTACGCCCCTAGTCTAGGCGTGTAGGGACGCACATAAGGTTGGAGGAGAGAGAGACAAATCCCCGCCCTGGTTCCCAAGCCAAACATCCAAACCAGTTGTGAGTAAAAAAAAGGTGATTTTATTTAAGGACAAGAAGCATAGCTCCAGGGTGAGCCCAGGCCAAAATAATAAACAAAACCAACTAAGTCCCACCAGAAAAGACTAACTAAACCCTAGGAAAGAAATAGAACAAACAAATGACAGAGCTATCCCTCGCTCCCTGACCCAGAAAACAGGAGAAAACGATTCCAAAAGAAAAGGCAGCTCACCCCTTCCGCTTCAGCCCACGAGTGCCTAAGCTCTCAGCTAATGCACTAGGAGCGGCTTTCACAATTCACACTCACACAAATACACAATATAAGCACAGGCTGGGAAAACCAGGGTCAGGACCGTGACGACTGTCAGGCTACTCGCTCGTTCCACTCTCTCTCTCTCTCTCTTCCTCAGAGCTGTCAGAGCGGCTTTTTGAAGGTGGTCAACCGCTCCATGGTCCAATCAGTTGCTCACGACTCCTCATTAGGGGAGTGTCGGGAGAAAACTCTGCAAAAAACCCAGGAGAAATAAAGACACAATGAGACAAAGTTACTTTCTTTGCTAAACGTGTACACGGGTGAGCTGCTGAGAACAACTCACACCATGGACAGTGGCTTGGCATTTTTTATAGGCACAGAGCACAGAGACAGTGAGAACAGGATAAGAAAATAATAAACAGATAAAATAAAACAACTCCATATATGGTGCTAGTCTCGTCAGCAGAGAGCTGGGAGAGATAAAACAATCTAAAACAATATGTCCCAGAAACAATATGTCTTTGCTGGGAAAGTCTAAAAAGACACTTCTAAACTAATCTAACCACAGACAAAGGGCATCTTTGTACATTTAAAAGAAGGTAAAGAAACATAGAATCATTTTTCCTCTAACAGGGAGGGACCTGGAAAAAGTCTTAAGCACAGTACAGAAAACACAGACAGAAAACAGCCCACACAGTCCTCATGGCCACAGCCGTAACACCCTCCTTCCCAAAATCAAAGACATCTCCTTGATAAATGGCCTGTATTTATATAGCGCTTTACTAGTCCCTAAGGACCCCAAAGCGCTTTACATATCCAGTCATCCACCCATTCACACACTCACACACTGGTGATGGCAAGCTACATTGTAGCTACAGCCACCCTGGGGCGCACTGATTGATAGATGTTTTGAACAGTTACTTTTAAAGGAAAACACGGGATAAGGCGTACGCTAGCACGTTCTCAGTGCCCTTTTTATGACGGATTTCCAAATTGAAGTCCTGCACCAGGAGGGACCACCTCATCAGCCTTTGGTTCGAGTTCTGCATCCGCATTAGGAATACCAAGGGATTGTGGTCGGTATAAACAATTACAGGCCAGGGACTGCCACCGACATACACCTCGAAATGCTGCAATGCGAACAGCAGAGAGAGAGCCTCTTTCTCAATCGTACTGTACCCCCGCTGATGGACATTAAATTTCTTTGAGAAATAGCCGATCGGGTGATCCACACCATGACGGTCCTCCTGTAGCAACACGGCACCTGCCCCGTTTGCACTGGCGTCCACTTCCAACTTAAAAGGGCGTGCAAAATCAGGGGCAGCCAGCACTGGCGCACTGCACAGGAGAGTCTTAACTGCTAGAAACGCACTCTGACACGTAGAGGACCACACAAAAGGTTTCAACACACTAGTGAGGCTAGTGAGGGGTGCGACCACTTCCGCGAAGTTTTGACAGAAACCCCGGTAGTAGCCCACCATGCCGAGGAAACGGCGAAGCTCACGCCTAGTCTGAGGGGCAGGAAAGTCCAGGATGGCCTGGATTTTGGCCGAGATAGGGCGCACTTGCCCCCGACCCACCTGCTTTCCTAAGTACGTCACCATGGCTTTACCAAAATCACACTTGGCGAGGTTGAGGGATGCCTTTTCCAAGTGATGGAACACATCAGTGAGTGTCTCCATATGCTCTGACCAGGTGTCGGAATAGACGACAATGTCATCTAAATACACTTCACACTTGCAGACGCCGCCCAGCACGATATTCATGAGCCGTTGAAATGTGGCGGGAGCGTTGCGCAACCCGAAAGGCATGACAGTGTACTGGAGAAAATGGTCAGGAGTAACAAAAGCAGAGATTTCGGCCGCACGTGATGTTAGGGGAACTTGCCAATAGCCCTTTAACAAGTCCAGCTTAGTAACGAACGTCGCAGAACCGACCCTATCGACACAATCCTCCATTCTGGGAAGAGGATTGGAGTCAGGTTTGGTCACGCTGTTCACCTTCCGAAAATCCGTACAAAACCGTGGGGTCTTATCCGCTTTAGGCACTAGGAGACACGGGGAACTCCACGCACTAGAGCTAGGGACAGCAAGAGAATTTTCCAACAGATAAAAGACTTCTGTCTGGAAAAGAGCACGCTTAGTTGGATTCACCCGGTAGGCATGCGGTTTGATTGGAGGATGGTCCCCCACATCGATATCATGCTCCAACACGGTGGTACAGGATGGAGTGTCCGAGAAAAGATTAGGATGATTTTCAATCAACCGACACACGTCATTTCGGACATCATCGTCTACCCCAGTGAAATGTGACCTTAAATCACGTAGGATTTCAGAATTCCTAAGTCGTGCGCAGCCCACAGCACAACCGAAAACCAAATCGTCATCCACTGGGTCATACCGAGTTTCAAAAACTGGCACCACAGTCGCAACTGTAGAATTTTTTATTAATATCTTTAAAACGATAGCAGCACAAACGTTTGATAACACTTTTGTTGGATTTGAAGAAGGTGGGGGGGCCAACTTCACTCACATGAATAGGGAGGATGGAGTAGGTTGAAGTTTATTATATTGATCATTTTTGCTGAACTATGAAATATTTTGGGTGCAGTGTATTTTTTGCATACAGGTATAACAATAATAATAACTTTACTGTTTTTTTTTAAACTTGAGTATGAAGTTATACAAAAAGCAGCAAGATATTTAAAAAACAGTTTTATTGATTAAAAAGCACACTATCGGATTCATATCGGTATTAGCAGATATCCAAATTTATGATATCGGTATCGCACATAAAAAAGTGGTCGACCCCTCAGGGTTAAAATGTAACTAGGTGGATATTTTCATTGACATCATGTGTTTACATCACATAAGGTTTCTCCTCAGTGTGGGTGATAGGGTTGTAGCTTGAACCTACTCGCTGGAACGTTGAAGACAATATAATTACACAGCAAGCAAGACACGAAGTAGGCAAAGTTCTTCATGTTTCTCGTGCACGGGAGAGAACCGGACAAACACCGTTCCTTCGCTTGACCCCAGTTGCTCTCGACCGCTCCCTTGTAACACTGCTCTTTTATTGAGGTTACATGAATATGCATAGGTTCATTAACATACGACGTCTACATACAAACAAAGAGTACCGTGTGTGTGTGTGTGTGTGTGTGGGGTCAGAGTGTGACCCCATAAATGACTTCCCTAAACCTGCTGGTCTGGAAGTCCAGCAGTTCATCTAAACAAAAGGCACTTAGCCTAAAACAAACACAGCCACGTTTATCCTACCATAAAACAATAAAACAAGGTACGACCTCTTCTCATGCTCCCAGGATGTAGGTGTGCATTCCAGTGTGGAATACACACCAAGTCTTTACAGCCTGCTAAAGATCACACATCCTATCACTACACAATCGATTATACACCTCAAAGCATATATGGTTAAATATTTCTAAGCATAAATGACAATCAACAATACAAAACCTAACAGTGGGTAAACGTGTTGTTGCAAGCTTGAGTCTGTTGTAAACTGTTTGCCACAGCAGTACACAAGATGTCTGGTGTGAATGCGTAGGTGTCTATTTTGGCTCTCTATGTGGCTGTATCACACTGATGTTTGCACAGAGCAGACAATGACGTGAATGTTTTGGCACATTGGTAACAGTGAAACAGTTTTTTAGTAACGTGGGATCGTTTGTGTTTGGAGTATGAAATGACATTCCTGAAGCTCTTGTCACACTGGTCACAGCTGTAGTTTCCTTCCATGTGTGTATGTTCATGATTGTTACGACTACCTGAATGTGAGAAGCTTTTGTCACAGTGTCTGCACTTGTATGGTTTCTCTCCTGTGTGGACTCGTTTGTGTGTTTTAAGCCCACCTGCAGTAATGAAAGATGACCCACACTGATCACAGAGGTGCTTTTTAACCCCGCTGTGAATCAGTTCATGTCGCTTTAAGACAGTTATTGTGTGGAAGCTTCTCCCACATTCTTTGCAGTTTTTCAGTTTGTCTCCAGTGTGTTTACGCTGATGTACTTTTAGACTGTCTTTTCGACTGAAAGCTTTTCCACAAAGGTCACAACGAAAGTCTTTCCCGCCACCACAGCGATGACAGGGTTGAGAACTGGATCCATCTGTGTCGCTCTGCTTCTAAACAAAGACACAAAGACAGTGTAAGTCAGTCCTTCAACATTTTTATCATGAACGTCGCCTGAAATAAAGAGCATCTCTGCAGACGTCCAATTACATTTTACTGTTTCAGTTAACACAGTTTACTGGGCTGCAATAACTACAATACTACCACCATAATACTACAGTAATACTAAAATCATAACTGAAGTGAAAATCTGAATAATCACTCAGAGCTGCTTTTCCATGCATTAGAATTGCTAACATGCTAACACAGTTTAATGAGCAGAGTTGTTCCAAACAGTCAGGCTAAAATGACAAGATAACAATATAAATACATACCTCACAGTAACTGCACTTGTAGAGTCTCTTTCTGGTGTGAATCTGTTGGTGTCGTCTCAGGTAACCTGGAGCTTTAAAAGTCTTTTCACACAGGTCACATTTATAAGGTCGTCCCTCAGTGTGAGTAAACATGTGGCGTTGTAAGTGTGTGTCTTTAGCAAAGTGTTTGCCACACTGACCACAGCAGTACACATCTTCTCTGGTGTGAATGCGTAGATGTGCATTTCGGCTTCCACTCTGGCTGAAAGTTTTTCCACAGATGTCACAGCTGTATGCCTTAATTCCAGAGTGGGTAACTAGATGCCTCTGTAAGCTGGCACTGTGAGTGAAAGCTCTGCCACACTGATCACAGCTGTACGCTTTAACTCCACTGTGGATGAGTTGGTGTTTTTTTAGAACATCCTTCCAAGAAAAAGTCTTTCCACACAACTCACAGCTGTACGCTTTAACTCCACTGTGGATGAGTTGGTGTGATTTTAGTGAAGCCTTCACAGTAAAACCCTTCCCACACTCGTCACAGGTGTGTGTTTTCTCTCTCTTTCTTCTGTGAGGTTTGTCGGCCTCCTGAGAGCGCTGACTTCTCGCTCCATGTTGGTCCTGCAGTGACAGAGATACAAACAGAGGCAGTGAGTGAAATGCAGTCGTGGAACAAACTCAACCTTCAAACTCCCTCCATTAACACTAGTTTTAAACCTGAAGGTGGAGTGTGGCACCAAACACCTTAAAGGTCTCTTATCCCCACCTACTGGTAGTTCTAACACATTACATCCAACCTGCTGTTAAAAATAATTCATGACTGTTCAAACACTAAAATCAAGCCCATCCCTCCTGCTGTACACAGTTATTAATGCTAGCATGCTAACACACTCAGAAAAGTATAAATGTTTACCAAGTCTATACTTTTATGTTTCCTGTTTCCTATTATATATTTCTATCATTTTGTCATTTTTCAATATTAATAATTACAATGTAACATTTAAAAGTTGATTCAGTGAAGGAAAATATTTTACTTTTGCTCCCTACATTAGAAAAAGAAAATTGTATTTTGTACTCCTTACATTTACAAAACATGTGTTACTTTTAAGGCATCTGAGGGGTTTATTTCATCACTGCAGGCATCAAACATCAAACCAACTTGAGAAACGGGAAAAGTAAGACATGAAAGACAATCCTGATCGTGTACTAATCACCAGGGTTTGAAACATAAAAAGAGATGAAAGAGGCAAAACTGTGAGTCATAGTCAGGAGTTAAAGTGAGACGTTGTTCTTCTTTCTTTTTTGCACAGCGCCTGAACAAACAGGTAATTTCAAATGCAGCGTTTCTATCAACAAACATCAGCAAACACACAAACTGTTTGTGTGCAGTTTGTCTCACAGTGTGTTGCTGGCTAAAGGTCCAGCTGCTGTACATCACAGGGAGAGAAAAGAAAGAGAGCTAACTTCACTCAGAGATGGAGAAAGTAAGACACACAGGACAGGAGAGGAAGAAGAGAGGTTAGATTTAAAGGGAAGGACTGCTCAGTGGGATTCGATCAACTGGAGATTAAAGTTTACATGTAAGTCCTCATGTGTTGAAATCAGATATTGAGTCTGTACATGTGACATTGTGTTTTTTCAGGTTGTGAAAGATGCTGCAAAACAATCTGAGGCAGATTAACTGTGTTATTTAAAGACTGCATGAAGATCCTCTGCAGGTTAATGCAGGATAAACAGGTTCGTTTGCTGAACTGTGATGGATTTAAAGTAAAGAACAGTGTGTGACTGGTGCACAGTGACTGTGGTGCTCATGTCACAGTTAGATTACATCAAGTGTAGCAGAGATTCATTTAAACTGAAGCTCATGATGCTGACATTCATTCACTGAGTTCCACCTTCATACCAACAGTATAGTGTCTAATATAAAGACAGTGTACTGTCAGTGTAGAGGATGGAAATCAGCCAGGACAGCTCATGAAACATCTGCTGACATCTGGTTGAATTCAGTTGTGTACATCCACAGAGAGCAGCAGGTCAGCTGATCACAGCCTGTACTTTAAGAAAATCTACTGGAGCTCTCAACAGAAATTATTGTGAGCTGTGATTCTTTTCCCCACGCTGAGCCACTACAGCTGATTTTAGGGTTCCCACCTGCTCAATCCCACTTTAACCTCTTCCCTGCTCATGTTCCTGTTTAGAGGCAAAGTCACCCTCTACAGTGTAGGCAACAGAAAATACACACGTGTTTTATTTTCCTTCATTTTCTACTTAACTGATAAAACAGAGAACCTTTATTAGAAAGAAATAGTTTGTATTTGATCTACTAATATTATTTTATTATTATATTAATATAGTACAACATTCAGTTAGTTTTGGATAAAAACGTTCTTCGAGGAGCTACTTTTACTACTGTTCCTCAGCCCTCAGCCTTAACACTGGCTCTCCACAAGGCTGTGTACTGAGTCCCCTACTGTACACTCTGTACACACATGACTGTGTTAGTTTCCACCCAGACAACGCAGTCATCAAGTTTGCAGATGGTGTGGTGGGGCTCATCAGAGCTGAAGTTCAGAGGCTTTCAGATTGGTGTGTAGATAACAACCTGGACCTCAATACCACCAAGACAAAAGAACTGGCAGTTGATTTCAGAAGGAGGAAGTCTGAGCTGCAGCCTGTCAGCATCAACGGGGAGTGTGTGGAAAGGGTCTCCAGTTTCAAGTTTCTGGGTGTGCACGTAGACACAGACCTCCAATGGAGCTCTTACATCTCTGCAGTTTTAAAGAAGGCCCAACAGCGTCTCCACTTTCTGAGAATCCTCAGAAAAATGGACCCGAAGAAGGAGCTGCTGACCGTCTTCTACCGCTGCTCCATTGAAAGTGTGCTGACATATTGCATCGGTGTGTGGTTCTCCAGCTGCACCACAGCACAGAGAAAGGCACTCCAGAGGGTCATCAATATGGCCCAAAAAATCATTGGACATCCTCTTCCCTCCCTGAAGGACCTGTACAGCACTCGCATCTCAAGAGGGCACGCAGCATCCTACGGGACGGTACACACCCAGGACACGGGCTGTTTAAGCTGCTACCATCTGGCAGGAGGTTCAGGCTGCTGAGGTCCCGAACAAATGGACCCAAGGACAGCTTTTGCAACAGGGCGATAGCCCTAAACAGCGCTAACAGCTGACCTGACTGACTACCTACCTGGACTTTTTTTTTTTTTGGAAAGGGGGGGGGGGGGGGGGGGGGGGTTACAACGGTAAAATCAATATCATATATATTATTATATTTATAACAAGGTGCAATAATAACAGTGTGCAATACAAATACACTTGTTCTTCTTTATTATACTGTGTTGTGTTGTTTGTGCTGCGTTGTGATGTGTCAAATCTTGTCGTGTTGTGTTACATGTAGTGCAGATGTAGGACAGTTTTCCAATTTCATTGTACTATTGTACTATGTATGACTGTGCAATGACAATAAAGAGTTAACTTAATAGTAAAGAAAAACAATTGCTTGTGACTTCTTAATGTTTGTAAACACAATTTAAAAATATATAATAATATACAACACAGTGATATAACAGGTTGGGAGGATGAGAGTTTTAGACGTGACTGATTATTTGGTGAAACTGTGATATTTTCCTCACCTCCTGTGTTGAGCTCATTGTTTCCTCTGTAGTGACTCAGCTGAGTCCAGATGGCTGAAAATGTTCCTCTGCTGCTCCGTCAGACTCTTCTCCTCCTGCTGATCAGCTGGGACACAAAACAGATCTTTGTTAGGCTCCACACTGCACTGAAGAGTCAAAGTGTCTCATATGTTCATCTGACAACACAAAGTACAAATTTCACTCTGATTGCTTGTAGAAATCTTGTGAGACGTGTTGTGCTGCAAAGTGAGGAAACTCTCTCACTCACTTATACTTCAGGAGGAACTTTGTGACATTGGCTCTAATATTCTAAGCAGCCCTTTACTATGACAGGGCCAGAAAGTCCTATTTGAAGGTTTGGGAGAAGGACCATGTTAAAGGTGGATTGGGGTTTATACACTTTGTTATGATACAGGTAAGGCTGTAAGAGCCTGAGAAGGTGTCCTGAATGAACCTCTAAAACCAGTTTTCAGCTAACGACTCTGCTTCAGTCTGGAAAACAGCAACTACAAGTTTAAAGACTCCATCAACAATTCACACCCAGCAACTAGGGCTGAACGATATATCGCATTTGCGATAATATCGCGACATGATCAAGTGCAATTTTCTAACCGCAAAGGCTGCGATTATACTCTGGACATGTCCAAATTCATGGGCTGCATCCTCCTGAGGCCGCATTTGTAGACCGATTACGTCACAGCGACGTGCCGAAGGCTGTCCAAATTACTACCATATCCCAGAATTCATAGCGCGGCCCAGCCAAACTCCAGTTTCCAGCAATGGCGGCCGCTACTAAGTTTTAAAATTACTCATACTAATCTTTCTGGGTCACAAAATAAACTTTTAACATATTTTCAGGCGAGAAAGTAGTTGTGTAAACATCAAATATCTGCTCGGTTTATCAAGATATCCCATATTTGCAAAAGTGCTTCGACGTTTTCAGAGGCGTCTGCTACCCACCAGCTCGACAGCTAGCCGGGAGCTCGAGGGTTACTGATGCGGCCGAGAACGGCACAACTCCCGGCACATCATTTTCAGATCACCGCGGAGTTTCGCTGCTCGGGTTAAACGTAATATATAAGTCACTTAGACAACCTAAAAATGTTATTGTTGGGCTTTTTTCAGTGTTTTGTTTGTTTGTGAGTAAATCGGTTTGGCTGAGATTAAAGTTATTAGATTAGATAAAATAAAACTTTATTAATCCCCCGGGTGGGTTCCTCCTTGGTTTTCACACAGCTGACTAAACGTCAAACAGAAAACTTATTAAACAGAAGTATGAGACAGTCGAGAATTTACACCAGTGTCTGGTTATATTTTAGATAGCAAGAAGCAGACGGCCGAGTTTATTAAACTCCACCGAGACAGCGGTGACGCTAATCAGAACTAGACCGTCCAATTTCATGCCTTTAAATTTTAAAGGCGTGTTTGTGTGTGTGTTTATACAATTGCTATTATGTTTGCACTTTATGTGTAATGTTACTGACTGCAGAGATCAGTAAGATGTGTGTATTTTTTATTTATTAGTTTTATTTATTTAATATTATTTTTTAATTGAATGACTGTCTAGTAGTTCACAGATGTCGAAAAACTGAGTGTGGTAAAGCCACTGATTTTTTTTATGTATATTTCTGCAATCTGCACATTGTACTGACTTTCATTTTAATGTTTACACCAGGGTTCCTTGTCAGCACTTTATGCTCAGATGTTTGTAAGCTAAAAATAAACTATTGTGTATGTTCAAATATACTGTTGTGATTGAAGAAGTTAAATAAAAATGTCAGTCATCAATTCATGCATCACCTCATGTCATCATAACAGAGGTCTGTCTTCCAGGAAAGAACAGTTTAAAATTAATGTAATATAGTATTGGCCATACTATATGATGTATTGCTTGTCTTTGTTTAATAATACAGAAGACAAAGACCTTAAAAAATAATCGCATATCGCATCGCAATCGCAATATTGGGGCAAAAAAATCGCAATTAGATTATTTTCCATAATCGTTCAGCCCTACCAGCAACAGCCTGAACAGCTCCTCCTGTGGTTTCCACAAACAGGGACAGACCTGTTACTCCCCCACCCCACACTTTCCACACCTTCAGCCCCCCAGTTCCACCCCCCACCCCAACCATTCATAATAACAGAGGCCCACACCTGATCACCACTTCACAAGTCTCTCCAGCCCCCATGGTGCCGCTCTCCAAACTCCACCATTCTCCAAAGTTTGCATCTTTTCATCTGGACGTAGCTTTTTGTGGGAGAAACATTTCCTCACTCATCTACGTGACTTCTTCAGTTTCAGTTGACTGCAGGTTTCCTCAATCTTCAACAGAACATTTACATAATGACTGAAACGAGCACCACTGAAGGAACAATGGGCTGGGAGGTCAGTTATTGAGCATTAATATGCAAATTCTCATGAACATTGATCAACAACCACTGATCAAAGCTCATTCATCAAATGCTGTGATTGCAGCGACTCCCCAACTCTCTGAATGGTACTCATGGCCATTGATCAGCGGTCTTTGATTAATGAGCTTTGATCAGTGGTTTCAGTGCTTTCCTTCCTGCTTTGACTGCAGCTGTGTTTGACACAGGAAGACATTATTACATTCTTCACACTCTCCTGCACATTAACCACCACAATATATTTTATTCTCTGTGCTTTCAAATATGAACACTGTTTACTTTCATCTCTGTTTCATTAGTTTTTGTTAACATCTTCCTGTGCATCACTTTACAGCAGCCACACTCATTAAAATGAGACTTTGTAGGAGTTCACTTCCTCTCATGTGTTCATCCACAGCAGCTGGACAATAAAGTTTATTGTGACCCTGATACTGCAGCAGATCGCTCTCATCCATTTCCTGTTATCACTTCAAATAGAAATGAGGCTGTAGAGGTTTGGTGCAGGCAGAAAAACAGCTGCAGGGACAATGAAAAGACTTTTCTGCTCCAACTTCTCCCAGCATGCTGAGCTAATGATTAGTTGGTGTTTTTCTCCAAACACTCTCTCACTCTTCTCTCAAAGACACCGAGGAGAGCAGCAGAAGACCTCATTCAGGAGCTAAACTCAACATGAACTGAACTCACAGTAAAGTTAGCTCGGTGCTTACCTTTAGATGAGCCCACAAACCGAGAGAAACTCCGCGATGAAGCTGCAACTCTTTCCAAACACAGGAAACAGATCAGGGAGCAGAGACCCACGTGGTTCACGCTGATCTCAGCTACGATCCAGGAGACAAGGGTGGGCAGATCGATGCAGATATCGATCCAAAAGTCGCTACTACTTTATTCTCTTTGAATGAAAAAACAGCTCTCTGTGCAAACGCCTCTCGTGGAGCATTCTTACTTTGTTCCGCCCAATGACTGTAGAAAACATGGACGACGCGACAGCGCCTTCTTCTTATTCTTCTGTATAGGGTTTATTGGCGGTTGGCAAACAGCAAAATGGTGCATTACCGCCACCAACTGGTGTGGAATGTGACAAAATAAAATAAAATAAAATATTCAAATTCTCCCGAATTCTTCCCCTGGAGCATCTTCCTTGGAGGGTTCAACCCGGGGTTGTGGTCATGGCATATTAAGGGCTCTGTTGGCTCTCAGGTGACTGCTTCCTCGTGGCTGCGTGCAACGGGGCTGGGGGAAGGTCTGTGCTGACGGACGTGGGTTACTGACCTGGTAGCCTGGCTGCCCCTGGTTGGGTCCGGGAGGGGCGTGGGATTCTGGGGGTGCTCCGTCTCTGGGCTGGGGCCCTTGCTGGGCCTTGGGGGCTTGCGTCCTGGTTGGTGTGTTGCCAGGGTTGTGGGCGGGTGGATGTATAGGGGCCCAGCCCTGGCGCAGGGTCCACTAGTGCATCAATTCAACTGGTGGGGGAGGTTGTTACACCTTGCAGGAGCTCTCCTCTCTTCAGGAACTCATTATGCAGGAGGGGGAGATACAGGAGAGGTGGAGGAAAATCTCAGCCTGGGCGTCGATTGTCTTGTGTAGTCTGGAAGATGAGTGGATGATGGGGTGGGTGCAGTTTTCTCTGTGGTGGGGTTAGGTGGACTGTCCCGGGCTCTGTGGGGCCAAGCGACGTTGTTGAACTGGGCCCCGGTCCGGATGGGCCTGGGCCCCGTTTCCCTGGCGGGTTGCAGAGTATGGGGGTGCCTACTGGGGTCAGCGGGGGAGCTGGCCCCAGGGAGGGGTCACGTGCCCCTCCCTTCCTTCCCTCCCCATACCCAGCTGCCTCCATCTTCCTGCTCCACCACAATCACCCACACATGCAGGGCCTTGGGGTAAAGGTGTGTCACCAGGGTGCAGGGGAGGCATCCCCCCTCTGTCCCCTTCTGGCTGCCTGTGCCTCAATTTTATCCCACAACTTAGACATTCACATTACTCACACTCTCATTACACATACATATAGGATCTTGGGGGTGGGCACGATACACGGACTCCAAAAGACCATCAGGGTGTACAACCTCACCCCTGGCGTCGTGTCCCACCTCTCAATTTTAAATACACGTAGACATTGAGGGCTATCAGGAGGGGCTATGCGCTTACCTGCTGCTCTCTGGCAGGTAGCTCCATGCCCTTCTGGGTTTTAAATGCACCTTAGAACACACATGCATCAACACTGCATATGAGCAGGCGGAGGGAGGTTTGGAGTCTTCACACACCCCGTTCTCTGCAGCCTGCTGGAGCGGGGGGCCAGGAGGAGGAGTTGGCCATCCGACTGGGGTCTGGAATGTGGGGCCTCCCTGCTGCTGCGGCAGTCTGCTTCTCCCCACCGCAGGGAAACACCACCTGGGTCTGGGTGCATTTTCCCCCTCCAGGGGGACCCGGTTCTTAGAGTATGCTTGGGGAGTGTGATCGTGTGTACAGTGTCTCTCTATGTCTGTCTCCACGTTGGGTGAGTGTTGAGTAATTGCATATGAGAGCATGAGGGTGGGAGCTCACGGGCACGTCTCTGCAACCCCCCCTGGCTTCTGCTCCGCGACTGCTGAGTGAGCCCTCATCTGGGACTCTCCTCAGCTCTTTGTGGGACAGTGGCGCGGCTGCCCCTCTGTTGGTCTTCCTTGGTCTCTTGTGTTCTGGGGGCCTCTGGATGTCTGGAGTTTGATCTCCTCCATACCTGCTTCATGCCCTGGAGGACGGGGCTGTGGCTCCTCACACCCTCTAGCAGACCATTACATGAAGGAACCTTTTAAATACAAGCACGCTCATGCTCACAGGTGTACACACGGGTGCTCACACACACAAACTACACCCTTTTTGGCTCCTCAAAGTACACCGTGCGCTGTCGATCTTACGCGCTGCACAATAATGTTTAATATTTAATATTTACTGTTATATTCCCATAGATCATCATGATGATCGTCACTGATCCTTTTCCCCACCTTGATATTAAATCCAGGAACTATAAATGCTATCCCACTTTGGTTGGCTGTATTCTTTGATGCAACTGTGTAGATTTTGACATAAATCTACACAGTTGCAGGAATATACTGATTAATATATTCCTGCACTGTATGTGAATTTAAGATAACACCCTTCTCCTTGGTCTTTTTGTTTAACAATGTGAAATCTACTACTGCATCAGGGAGCATCCATGGTGGTATTGTAGGCAACGGTACTGTTTGATGTATGTTTATCTTGTCCAGATTAAGTTCAGCTGTTTTCTGTCCCACTGTCCACCCAAAGCTCTTCAATTGCGTTTTCTCTTTTTCCCAGCATGGTTGGAAAACAGGTTTTGTCAGATGATCGTGACCATGTCCTTGTAAACTTGCCCAGTAATTCAATATCAGTTGCTCTCTTCTTATTTGAAATGGCATTTCCCCCATTTCAGCCCGTACTGCTGCTGCAGCTGTTGTTTTGAATACAACTGAGCAAAGTCTAGTATTTTAAAAGGTAATGAAATCTTTCATCAGCTTCATAACCTTTAACCCTGTATTAGTGTTATTGTTTTTGAAACTGACCTGTAATGTTGTCTGTCATCACTGTCAGTGCTGTATGTTTAATATCATTGTGGCTTCTGTGAATCTGTTTTACTGTTTCTGAACTCTCGCGTCTTCTGTTTACAGTCTTTGGTTAGAGAAGCGCTTTTAGCTGCTTATCAGAGGAAAATGTACTTCCTGAACAAAAATGCCCCCTAGAGGCTGAAGACAGTAATGCATATATCATGTTTTAGATTTTTTTTTGTTTCTGTTTATGCATAACAGTAAAATGTTTAGGATGTTGTGGGGATAAAAACAAACACTTCAGTCAATCCACACTGGGACCCTGAAATGTGTGAAGATCTAAATATTTGTCAAAGTAAGATTTATAATATTTGATGTATAACTGTGTTTTATAGGGGAAAAACCAAAACAAGGTTGAGTATAGAGAGAAATAACAGAGTAAAAGAGATTAATGAAATATTACACAGACATAAAGAATCCTATTTTAAAATCAGTCACTCCTGTTAAAGATATTATTAGAATATGTTTACAAAGCTCTAAATAACATTTACCCAGCAATAACACAACTTGGAAACTCCCATTGTAAATTAGTGCTATATTTAAAAGGAAATACATACATGCATTAATAAAAAATAAAAAACAATTTAATGACATTAATATAACCACTAAGAAAACCTAACTCATCGAATCAAACTCAGCCTGCACAGTAAAATACAGTCAAATCGATCAAAAACTGAACTGATGACTTCCTACTTAGAGACTCATTTCAGTTCAGTGATGGTGGATTATAACCTCCATTCAAATCATTCAAAAAAGAGAAGAAGAAACTGTAGAACATGTTATATTACACTGTGAGAAGGTAAATGATCCAAAACCTCAGTAACATAAAAATGAAACTGGATCTTATTGATTTACTGCAAAGTTAAGAAGTGAAATTGATCAGGCCTTATTCCAGTTTTTAAAAGAGAGTAAATTGTTGCTGGTCGACGCTCCAGTTCACACTCCACACCAGTTGGTGGCGGTAATTCATCATTTTGTTGTTTGACAACCGCAAATACAATAAACGATGTAAAGAAGAAGAAGAAGAAGAAGGAGGAGGTGGAGCAAAGTGTGAATGTTGCACGAGAGGAGGCGTTTGCACAGAGAGCTGCTTTTTCATTCAAAGAGAATAAAGTAGTACCAACGTTTGGATCGATATCTGCATCGATCTGCCCACCCTTGTCTCCTGGATCGTAGCTGAGATCAGCGTGAACCACGTGGGTCTCTGCTCCCTGATCTGTTTCCTGTGTTTGGAAAGAGTTGCAGCTTCATCGCGGAGTTTCTCTCGGTTTGTGGGCTCATCTAAAGGTAAGCACCGAGCTAACTTTACTGTGAGTTCAGTTCATGTTGAGTTTAGCTCCTGAATGAGGTCTTCTGCTGCTCTCCTCGGTGTCTTTGAGAGAAGAGTGAGAGAGTGTTTGGAGAAAAACACCAACTAATCATTAGCTCAGCATGCTGGGAGAAGTTGGAGCAGAAAAGTCTTTTCATTGTCCCTGCAGCTGTTTTTCTGCCTGCACCAAACCTCTACAGCCTCATTTCTATTTGAAGTGATAACAGGAAATGGATGAGAGCGATCTGCTGCAGTATCAGGGTCACAATAAACTTTATTGTCCAGCTGCTGTGGATGAACACATGAGAGGAAGTGAACTCCTACAAAGTCTCATTTTAATGAGTGTGGCTGCTGTAAAGTGATGCACAGGAAGATGTTAACAAAAACTAATGAAACAGAGATGAAAGTAAACAGTGTTCATATTTGAAAGCACAGAGAATAAAAATATATTGTGGTGGTTAATGTGCAGGAGAGTGTGAAGAATGTAATAATGTCTTCCTGTGTCAAACACAGCTGCAGTCAAAGCAGGAAGGGAAGCTGGTTAAAACTGTTGAGTGTGTGAGTTTAAAGGCCCCATCATTAAAGCACAGGTAGATCTGAGTGTAATTGCAATTCTTCATTCTATGAAATGAATGTTTAGCATCGAGTGAATTCAGATGTTCTGTTCAGTTTTCTTTCTATAGTGAAAGTTCACAGCAACAGTCGTCTTAAACTGCTTCATATTGTGATCCACTGTATGGTTTATGATGGAGACACTGAGTCTGGTTCAGCTGCTTTGTTGGGGTCTGTATGTTAAAGAGTCTGTTTACATGGTGGAGTAGAGCAGGGCGATATGACCAAAAATATTCGTCACGATATACATTTGAAAATTTGCGATAACAATATAATTGACACTAGACAAAATACTTTAGAATCAGAATCAGAATCAGAATGGGTTTATTGCCAGATGTTGAGGTTTACAACATTAGGAAATTGCTGCGGTGCTTCAGTGCAGACAATAAGAATTAAAGTGCTATGTAGAAAGAAAGATATGTGCATGAGATATACATGAGATATATACATGAGAATAAGAATTATGAGTGCTACGTAGAAAGATATATACATGAGTGCAGGTGGTGATCAGTGCCAAACATGAAATGATGCAGTGACACAGCGTAGGGTCATGTGTTAGTGGCGGGGACAGTCATGTGGTTATTGTTCATGTGTCCCACAGCAGAGGGGAAGAAACTGTTCTTGTGGCGAGAGGTTCTGGTGTGAATGGACCAGAGCCTCCTGCCTGAGGGGAGCAGGTCAAACAGACTGTGTCCAGGGTGAGAAGGGTCAGCTGAGATCCGAGCTGCACGCCGCAATGTCCTGGAGGTGTACAGGTCCTGCAGAGATGGGAGTCTGCAGCCAATCACCTTCTCAGCAGAGCGCACAACACGCTGCAGTCTCTGTTTGTCCCTGATAGTGGCTCCAGCGTACCACACGGTGATGGAGGAGGTGAGGATGGACTCGATGATTGCAGTGTAGAATTGCATCATCGTCCGTGTTGGCAGGTTGAATTTCTTCAGCTGCCTCAGGAAGTACATCCTCTGCTGGGCTTTCTTAATGACGGAGGTGATGGTGGGCTCCCACTTCAGGTCCTGGGTGATGGTGGTACCCAGGAAGCGTCCACAGAGGTGATGGGGGTGTCAGTCAGGATGATGGGGGGGAGTGGAGCTGTGTGCTTCCTGAAGTCCACAATAATCTCCACTGTCTTCTGGGCATTCAGCACCAGGTTGTTGTGGCTGCACCAGGACACCAGACGTTCAACCTCCCTCCTGTAGGCAGACTCATCCCCGTCAGAGATGAGCCCAATGACGGTGGTGTCATCTGCAAACTTGATTAGCTTGACAGACTGGTGGGTGGAGGTGCAGCAGTTGGTGTACAGGGAGAAGAGCAGAGGAGAAAGAACACAGCCCTGAGGGGAGCCGGTGCTGATGGTCCGGGAGTCCGAGACATTCTTTCCCAGCCTCACGTGCTGCTTCCTGTCCGTCAGGAAGTCAGTGATCCACCGGCAGATGGGATCCGGCACATTCATCTGGGAAAGCTTGCCTCGGAGATGGTCTGGAAGGATGGTGTTGAAGGCAGAGCTGAAGTCCACAAACAGGATCCTGGCGTAGGTGGGGAGTCCAGATGCTGCAGGATGAAGTGTAGGGCCATGTTGATGGCGTCGTCTACAGACCTGTTGGCTCTATATGCAAACTGCAGGGGGTCCAGGAGGGGGGCCGTGAGGGTCTTGAGATAGGAGAGAACCAGGCGCTCAAATGACTTCATGACCACAGATGTCAGAGCCACGGGTCTGTAGTCATTTAGTCCAGTGATCCTAGGTTTCTTGGGGACAGGGATTATGGTAGAGGACTTGAAGCAGGCAGGCACATGACATGCCTGCAGTGAGGAGTTGAAGATGCCAGAAAACACTGGGGCCAGCTCGTTTGCACAGTGTCTGAGGGTGGCAGGAGACACACCGTCTGGGCCGGGAGCTTTCCGAGCATTCAGACTCCTAAACTGCTTCCTCACATCTGCTTCATGGATATGAAGAGTTGTGGTCGGAGGAGGTGGTGTGAAATCCTCTTTTGTGTGGGGTGAGGGGGCGGGTGTTGCAGGTGAACAGTTTGAAGGTGGTGATGGCTCTATGGAGGGGGGAGAGGTGGGGGAATGAGTGTCCAAAGTGCCTCTATTGTTGGGGTCGTTGGAGGTGTGAAGGCTGCCTGATGGCTCGTCAAAACGACAGTAGAAGTCGTTAAGGGTGTTGGCTAAGAGCAAGTCATCAGTGGAGTGGGGGGTTTTAGGCTTGTAGTTTGTAATATTCCTAAAACCTTTCCACACAGAGGCCGAGTCATTCTCTGAGATCTGCTGCTGCATCTTCTCAGAGTGCTGATGTTTGGCAATGTCCACTTCCTTAGTGAACCTGTACTTGGCCTCTCTGTAGCAGTCCCTGTCTCCGCTTCTGAACGCCTTACTCTTTTCCAGCCACAGCTTTTTGAGTTTAGGGGTACAACTCCACAACTTTATTAGTGCAAAAAAAACCCATCAATGTATTTTCACTTAAACAAGCAGCTGTTTTTTATGTGCATTAAAGTTATATAAAAATGTAACAGTGCAAATTCCTTGCTGACAGTTTAACAAAAAGGCATTTCCAGTGGAAACTGGCCGACATATCCTCAGCATAACCATGTATAACAGCGGTCCCCAACCCCCGGGCCTCGGACCGGTACCGGGCCGTGAGTCGTTTGGTACCAGGCCGCGAGAGTTGAGGCTCAGGTGTGAAATGTATAGTTTTCAGGGTTTTTATCGGTTTTCAGCGTTATGTTGTTATCGTTTTTATCGTTAACTTGGTTTTCCTGGGTCTTTTCACGTGTGTTATGAATAAATCTTATTTTTTTCGGTACCGGTACTAGTTTTATTTTGTTGTATTTATCCGCGACACCTTAAAGGCCGGTCCGTGAAAATATTGTCGGGCATAAACCGGTCCGTGGCGCAAAAAAGGTTGGAGACCGCTGATGTATAACATCCACAAAAGTTAAGGAGGTTATACACACACAATACGGTAACATTATGTTGAAGCACAGTACGTATCACTCCGGGAGGCTCCTGCCTACGATAGCCGTAATGTAGCATCCCTGGCTGAATGATGGTCTCTTATACTGATGCTTCACAGAGGTTTTATTGGAAATGTTTTTATTGAAACATTCAGTGAAGACACCGTAAGAGCTAGGAGCAAAACAAAACCAGCAATATTAATACCATAAGATCAAAGGAAACAAATTTCTCCTGCTCACATATAGCATATACATCAAATTTACATCACTCAATTCATTATATCACCTCACTAACTTACAACTACACATAAAGGTCAAGGTCAAGGTTAACAACATAAACTCTATTAAACGACATTTTGATTGCATGTAACTTATTCCGTTAAAGGAAACATTAACAAACCTTGTGCCACTGTCAGCCAGGTACTAATTGGCAAAGTAAACGTACATATTTTTCACTTTAAGGCACACTATTTTACCATATCCTAAAAGAAACGTTACTAACAGCCCTTTAACGGTTTTGTGCCAGTTTCCTGTTTCAAAATAAAAGCATGGATTTCAAAATAAAACCGAAGTGCCTTTCAAACAAACGTAAAAATATTTACAAATTTAAAGGTCATTTACACGTAATGCTCCGACAATCCATCAAGCGGTGCGGGTTCGTAGCATAGCAAAGTCGTACTGAAACATTTTACAGATTTTCGAGCGCCGTGTACGTAAAATTGTTTTCAGGTCAGTAAACACAACCAGAATTCATACATAAGGCACACGGGATTATAAGGGGCACTGTCGATTTTCAGAAAATAAAAGGATTGATTTTAAGTGCGCCGTATTTTCCAAACAACATGGTAATAACGACGGCCCGCTAGCATGCTCTACCAAAAATAGTGCTTTGTTGTGTGTCTGACGGACGAAAGCTAAACCAGTTTCACACCACTGAAGTTGCAGCATTTTTACAAACCAGTTCTGGTTCATCCGTTTCATTTAATGATCCACTTTCGCTCTTCTCATTCGCTGCCATGCTTTTTCCGCCATGTGCGTATGAAAACAAAGCCACTGCGCATGCGCGTTTTAACCACATTCTATCGTGATGTTTCATTTCCTTATCGTTGCCCAACATTATACTGGTATCACCGTGAACGGTATGATATGGCGGTGGTGGTGGGACTGGGGGGCTGAAGGTGTGGAAAGTGTGGGGTGGGGGAGTAAGAGGTCTGTCCCTGTTTGTGGAAACCACAGGAGGAGCTGTTCAGGCTGTTGCTGGGTGTGAATTGTTGATGGAGTCTTTAAACTTGTAGTTGCTGTTTTCCAGACTGAAGCAGAGTCGTTAGCTGAAAACTGGTTTTAGAGGTTTATTCAGGACACCTTCTCAGGCTCTTACAGCCTTACCTGTATCATAACAAAGTGTATAAACCCCAATCCACCTTTAACATGGTCCTTCTCCCAAACCTTCAAATAGGACTTTCTGGCCCTGTCATAGTAAAGGGCTGCTTAGAATATTAGAGCCAATGTCACAAAGTTCCTCCTGAAGTATAAGTGAGTGAGAGAGTTTCCTCACTTTGCAGCACAACACGTCTCACAAGATTTCTACAAGCAATCAGAGTGAAATTTGTACTTTGTGTTGTCAGATGAACATATGAGACACTGACTCTTCAGTGCAGTGTGGAGCCTAACAAAGATCTGTTTTGTGTCCCAGCTGATCAGCAGGAGGAGAAGAGTCTGACGGAGCAGCAGAGGAACATTTTCAGCCATCTGGACTCAGCTGAGTCACTACAGAGGAAACAATGAGCTCAACACAGGAGGTGAGGAAAATATCACAGTTTCATCTGTTCTGACCGGCTGGGATGAAACAGGGAAGACAGGATAAAAGACATGCTGTGGAAGTACATTATTATTATTATTATTATTATTATTATTATTATTATCATTATTGATAGCTGAGCTCTGTAGAGTGAGCAATTATAATGGAGCTCTTCATTATAATTTGTAGATTCAAGCTGTTCTTCATATTTTTGGCCAGCAGATGTCACCAAAGAGGACTGTGTTGAAATGCTTTGAGGAACAGTGATGGGAATAACGGCATTACAAGTAACAATCGCATGAGTGCTTAGTGTTTGACTGAGGAAGAATAAAGTAGTCGTGGTAAGCCAATCACATGACCACTTAAAGACAAAGCAACAAGGTGGTATATACCAGTTTTTAAATTGTGTTGATAGGCCACGTAAAACCAGAGTCATTATAAACAATATATACGCGCCGTTTTTTCCTGAATAGTTTCGTCACGTTTACTGTCTAAGGACAGCGCAGCGAGCACTCTCTGCTTATGAGCAAAAAAACAAACAAAAAAAAGGGAAGTTTTAAGAGTGACAGAGAGAGAGAGAGAGAGAGAGAGAGGCAGCAGAAAAAGAGAGAGAGCGAGTTTTGAGTCGTGAGAGATTTGTGACGTTTAGCGTGTTTGGAGTGTGTAGTTAATGTGTTGCCTTGTGTAGTTAGTGTGTAGTGTTGTGGATAGTTTTGTGTTGTGTGTCAGAACAATGAGGCGACTGCTGTCTCCAGGTAGAAACAGGAGTGACACACCTGCTGCTGTCAGACCTGCAGGCATCAGGCTGTGATGTTTCCTTTATAGTGGACAGAAATTATTTTTGGAGTGGCACAAATAATTTGTGTGGCATGATTGTTCTGTAAATAGTTTGAAATTGTTATTTTTAAAAAAGGGTAAAAAGTAAATGGGTGCGAATAACTTGTTGTTTGCAAAAATTTTGCCTCAGACAGTCGGAAATATTATAATTCAGATCATGCATCAGTACATTTCCATTTTTTATATCTATAAAAACAAAGCTGACAGTTGTGAGACTTTATCAAAGGTGTAAGCATCACAACAGATGCCTTTGTGTCAAAGTAACTGACGATAAAACACAGAGAAACCTGAAGGTGATTTTCCTCGCCTGGGATTTTATAAAAATATTCTGCAGTACATCAAAAACGAAAGAAAACCATATGAACTTTACCTGATGCTGCTGAAGTGAAGCAGAGCAAAGTTACAGAGTTTTTATTAGAGACACAGCTAAGTGTTTTGCAGTTTTGGCAGCGTGGGGAAAGGAGTCACAGCTCACAATTGTTAGGTTTTCGCTAGCAGCCCTTGCTGACTCAGAGACTTATTCCGTGAACAAAGGGAGACAAACGGAGATCGATCGGTTTTAACTTTTGCAAGGGAAGCACAGTCGGAATCTCACAGCTGCAAACTCTCTATTATAATGGAATAAATTAGAAAATTATACATATTTATTATAGGAAAGAGGAAATATAAAAAAGTATAGAGCTGCTAAACATTTATTACTATTCTGAGTGTGTTAGTATGCTGGCATTAATATTTGTGTACAAGCAGGAGAGATGGACATGGTTTTAAGCTACGTTCACACTGCAGGCGAAAGCGCATCAAATCTGACTTTTTTTGGCCCTATGCGACCCATATCCGATCATGCTATGACAGTGTGAATGACACAAATCCTATATTTTTAAGTCCAATCTGGGTCACTTTCGTATGTGGTACTGAATCCGATACATATCTGATGTTGTAGAAAGCGACTGCTGTTTGAACGGTCATGTCGCATTAAATCCATCTTTTACGTCACTGACACAAGACAGACGCCGATTCTCAACGCCAGAGAAGCGCCCGAGAAGACATCGCGAACGCTTCCTGGCCATTCAGTGTAGATGTTAATGAAACTGCTGGGAAGACAACGTGAACATTTTGTTTGTACTGTGTAATCTGCAGCTTCTGACAGAAATCTGCAACTATCCTTTGCTGTTTTAGAGAGGGGCTTCAATAAGGATAATTAATAGGCCATATGTAAATAACAAAATAACTTTATGACTTAAAGCAAAATTGGGAAACGTAAAGTCCAAAACAAGTCTTTACATTAAGGGCCATCAGTCAAACAATACTGGTCTGGGTCTAAACGGAGCGTGTTGTGTGTGACGTCCTCTTTTGCGCATGTCGGCCCATTTGAGGGCCGTGTACCATTCACACTAGAGCACGTTTGCTGTCACATTTTATTTGTAGTGTAAACAACCAGACAAAAAAAATTTGATTTGATCAAAACATCGGAATTGAGCATTAAGACTTGCAGTGTGAATCAGAATCAGAATCAGAATACTTTATTGATCCCTGGGGGAAATTATTTTTTGGTGTGAACATAGCCTTAGAGTTTTTGAACAGTCATTTTTAACATGAGTTTGGATGTAATGTGTTAGAACTACCAGCAGGTGGGGATAAGAGACCTTTAAGGTGTTTGGTGCCACACTCCACCTTCAGGTTTAAAACTAGTGTTAATGGAGGAAGTTTGAAGGTTGAGTTTGTTCCACGACTGCATTTCACTCACTGCCTCTGTTTGTATCTCTGTCACTGCAGGACCAACATGGAGCGAGAAGTCAGCGCTCTCAGGAGGCCGACAAACCTCACAGAAGAAAGAGAGAGAAAAAACACACCTGTGACGAGTGTGGGATGGGTTTTACTTTTAAGGCATTCCTAAAACGTCATCAGGTCATCCACACTGGAGAGAGACCGTTCAGCTGTGAGTTGTGTGGAAAGTCTTTTTCCTCCGTGGGTTCCCTAAAAACACACCAACTCATCCACAGTGGAGTTAAAGCGTACAGCTGTGATCAGTGTGGCAGAGCTTTTAATCGCAGTAACGGCTTACAGAGGCACCTAGTTACCCACTCTGGAATTAAGGCATACAGCTGTGACATCTGTGGAAAAACTTTCAGCCAGAGTGGAAGCCGAAATGCACATCTACGCATTCACACCAGAGAAGATGTGTACTGCTGTGGTCAGTGTGGCAAACACTTTGCTAAAGACATACACTTACAACGCCACATGTTTACCCACACTGAGGAGAGACCTTGTAAATGTGACCTGTGTGAAAAGACTTTTAAAACTCCACATTACCTGAAACTACACCAACAGATCCACAACAGAAAGAAACTCTACAAGTGCAGTTACTGTGAGGTATGTATTTATATTGTTATCTTGTCATTTTAGCCTGACTGTTTGGAACAACTCTGCTCATTAAACTGTGTTAGCATGTTAGCAATTCTACTGCATGGAAAAGCAGCTCTGAGTGATTATTCAGATTTTCATTTCAATTATGATTTTTGTTTACACTATTGTGAAAAACGAAATGTGCTGAACACTGATATGATTCTGTTATTTAATGTTCAGGCAGTGATATTATTTCTGCATAAATGGTTTATAAAGTTGTATTGTTACGTAATGGTATTGTAGTATTTTAGCATTAGTGTCATTGCTTCCTCATAACTTTAGTACTTTCAGACATTAGTGTTAAAATACTCATTTAGTATTATAATTGCAGTGTCATGGGGGTAGTAGTGTTTTTCTTGTCTTGGTCAGCTGAGTGTTTTAACTGCACAGTTACAGTGTTATTAATGCAGTATTAAATTAGTATTGTTGGAGTGTTACATTAGTAATTTAGTACTGTGTTGGTACCCTTCAAATATTTTTATGGTAGTAAGTCAGATGTTATTGTAACATGAAATAAGTATTACTGTAGTATTATGGTGGTAGTATTGTAGTTATTGCAGCCCAGTAAACTGAGTGTGTTAACTGAAACAGTAAAATGTAATTGGACGTCTGCAGAGATGCTTTATTTCAGGCGACGTTCAGGATGAAAATGTTGAAGGACTGACTTACACTGTGTTTGTGTCTTTGTTCAGAAGCAGAGCGACACAGATGGATCCAGTTCTCAACCCTGTCATTACTGTGGTGGTGGGAAAGACTTTCGTTGTGACCTTTGTGGAAAAACTTTCAATTGGCAAGTCTCCCTAAAAAAACATCAACGTAAACACACTGGAGACAAACTGAAAAACTGCAAAGAATGTGGGAGAAGCTTCACCACATCAGGTGACTTAAAAAACCATGAACTGATTCACAGTGGGGTGAAAAAGCACCTCTGTGATCAGTGTGGGTCATCCTTCACTACTTCAAGTCAGCTTAAAACACACAAACGAGTCCACACAGGAGAGAAACCATACAAGTGCAGACACTGTGACAAAAGCTTCTCACGATCAGGTCATCGTAACAAGCATGAATGTACACACATGGAAGGAAACTACAGCTGTGACCAGTGTGACAAAAGCTTCAGTAATCTCAGTTCATACTCCGAACACAAACGATCCCACGTTACTAATAAACTGTTTCACTGTTACCAATGTGCCCAAACATTCACTTCATTATCTGCTCTGTGCAAACATCAGCGTGATCACTCAGGGCTGAAATCACTCCCATCACTGTGAATCTGAAGAGACAGAAAGATCCTCTTCTGGTTTCAGTGTCAGACTTTAAACTCTTGAGATCAGGCTCCACAGAGTTCAGGTGAAATCTCCTGTAAAAATCTGATGAGGCAACTGTGAATGAAAATGTTCCAGTAGTTACATTTTAACCCCCAGGGGTCGACGGACGTGTCGGCGTGTCAAAATCACATGCCCAGTTTAAGATGCAACAACAAAGGTGCAGCGACCCAGAGTCTCTACTTCAACTTAGGTTGAAAGTGTGGACTCAAACTTTATACCAGTTTTTAAAATGATAGGCCACGTAAAAACAGAGTGATGATTTAAAAAAAAAAAATGCAAACGTTTGGGTTTTTCCTGAATAAAACAGTGTTATTTACAGCGGGAAGAAATGGTATGAACTTTTAGTTTTTGGTTTTTTTGGTAACATGTATATACTGGACTGGACATACTCACAGATATACTACGCAATCATATTTACTCGTATACAACACACACACACACACACACACACACACACACACACACACACACTCTGAAGTGTTTATATAATGGAATCACTGTGAAAAGCATCTAACCTACATGTTTAAAACCACAAGACCAACATATTTAGGTCAAATATTATCTACAATTATATTAATGGTGTTTGCACGACTTGTTGTATGAACACATGTTGATCAATAACATGAGATAATTGGGATCAATGAGTAACCTTTGATTGTGCTATGGCCAACAATGATAAGTGCAAACATGGAACTAATTCAACTTTCTCTTTCTCTCTGCTCATCTTTATTGCCTCATGTTGTGTCCAGTGTTTCCAAAGCCTATTTGGTAAAGAAACCTGGCCTGCGGGGGATGCATCTGGGATTGTTTTTCTTGCCTCAGCTGCCAGAAAGCGAGAAAACCATTTTCTTATCATAGATAGTAGTCTACTTCTGGCACACACACTTAAAAAATGGTCAAAATGATTAACTGTCAAATGCCGTTTTGCAGACTCACTTTGGCCATAAAACTGACAAAGGGACAGAATTAAAAAATAATGGATTCTCGGACTGGCACTCAGAAAGTTATGAAATAGTGCCATAAAGTTAGTGGAAAAAAGACAGCTATGGAACATAAGTGTAAGATTAAAAGAAGCAAAGTACAAGCATGATTAACAACTGATGGAAAATATTGATGAGCATATCACATTGATAATTGGGTTTATAGGACATTTTTGAATTTGAAACTTTACTTATGAGGTAAAAACTTCATATCGACCTTGAGAGAACAAAGGATGAAAGGGTACCCAACGGCAGGAGGAGGTTGATATTCCCCGGGTTGCTATTTTTTGTGTCGGTCATGTTGTGGTTCTCTGCTGTTTGTGCTTAAATGCATTTCACCACAGGGTTTGCTTTGCTTGCTGCCATGTAAATGTCTCGCTATACTCTGTATGTATTTTCTTGCTGTTCATATGATTCTGTGTATTAAACTCAGTTCCAAGAATTCTAAACCTTTGTTCAAAGGTTCTTTTTGAGTGCCCTGATTTTATCTGGATGCAAAGTGTACAGAAAGTTTTACATAATCCAAAGTGATATTTTTTTTCTATGGGCCCTCAAATTCCTCATGGCACTCATGGTAGAGTTAACCTTAAAGGTGTGTTCGAGAGCATATAACGCTTATGTAATCAGTACAGAACATGTGCTGCTTTTCTTATTATTGCAGGGTTGGCAACCAAAGTAAAACTTTCTGGTACAACGCTGCCCCCTGGTGGGTAAGGTTTTAATTACAAAATAGTTTTAGTTACTAAATGTTGAAGTAGAAAGGATAGACACAGTATCCTGTCATGTCAGTGCTATTATAAGACATTGTGGGTTTACTTGCATTAAACATTTAAACAAGTATCTCTGTGCTTCTAAGGCACTTGATGCATTTCAGCTCCACAGAAACACGAACCGCAGCACAACATGCATCTTTGCCAGCAGCCATTTGATCGCAGGAAGCTTCAGCTGTGACTAACCTCTAAAGCAGTCTTTCTAAATCATCTGTGATGCAGTTTTCTTTTTAATACTGCTTTTAGGTTCAGTCAGGAAAGATATCTGGTGTGAAAATAATTCTGAATCAGGCGTGTGAATAAAGGAACAATAGTTGTTTTTGTATTTAATACTGTAAGTGTTTTATCTTTATTTTAGATTTTTTCTTTCATGAAGTAGTGTCAGGTCACAGGATGGAATAGATGGGTGTAACTTTATGTTTTAATCATTCTTGCATGGGTTGCTGTGTTTTATCATTTTTCATCATCTTTTAATAATGTACAGTGTTTTGTTCTTATGGTTTTATTGGATGCTTTTACTGTACTTTTTGTTGAATTGTCCCAGAGAGACTCCTCTCCCTCCTCCTCATCCCTAATTGGACACATGCCCTGACAGATCACAGGGTACTGCAATTAATCAGGGCTCCCTTTTTGGCCGTGAAAGGCCAATGAGGGCCTGGCAGGACAGAGACGGGGCAAAAAAAAAAGAAAGGAAGGAAATGTGAGTATTCTTTCTACTCTCCTCCTCATAACGTTTATACTGGAATTGACTACTTTCTTATATCGGAAGCCTTAGCGAATAATTCTGTAAATTCAAGTATTGGTAATATAGTAATCTCAGAACATGTGCCAATTTTTCCTATTTCTTTGAAATATTTTGGAGACACCCCGAAGCTGCAGGTGGCATTTAAATGTGGCCTTAATTAAAGACCCGGAGGCAGAGTTAACGGTAGTACATTCTCATACAAAAGACGGAGTTGAATAAAATTGATAATGTTAAATATAAGTTGAATGGCCTGTATAACAAAAAGACAAAATATTCTTTATTTCGTATAAATAAAGCATATTGGGAAATGGGAGAAAAGCCGAGCCATTTATTAGCATATGGTCTTAAAAAGGCAGTATGAACCACATCCCAGGTACATGACAATCGAAACGGATTATTTCAACTTCTACCAGACAGATAAATGATGGATTCAGGGCCTTTTACAACAATCTTTACTCTACACAAGGTAGTTTAGATGAACAGGAATTTGAAGCATTCTTTACTGATCTAAATCTGCCACTGCTTTCTATTACTGATCAGCAGATTACAGAGGCTCCAATTACAGTAGGAGATTACCCACGCAATTAACAGCATGTCACTTAATAAGGCTCCAGGATTAGACGGGTTACCGTTGGATTTCTATAGAGCATTGGAGGATATGTTGAGTCCCCATGCTGTTCGATGTTTATAATGAGGCGTTTAAAGTGGGTTCATTACCTCAGTTAATGCATTCTGGACTTATAACCTTTATCCCTAAAACTGTGAAAGATCCTCTAGACCCAAGCGGTTACCGTCCCATACCTTTGCATACAAAGATACATGCAGCGCAATCTGGTTTTGTTCTGAACCGGTATGGTTCAGATAATATTAGGCGGCTGGTCAATTTACCAAATTACGTAGCCTTATCGCTGGATGCTTCTAAAGCCTTTGATTGTGTCGAGTGGGAAGATCTGTTTAAGACATAAGAAAAATTTGGTTTTAGTGACAATTTTATTAGGTGGATAAAAACATTATATGATTCGCCTTCAGCACACGTATTGACAAACGGATTTATATCTAATCTCTTCTGTCCCCTTTGCCCCAGGCTGTTTGTAATTGCTATAGAGCCTTTTGCACAAAAACGAAGAAATAACGTAAACATATTTGGGATTTCGATGGGTAAAATCAACATAAATATCTACAAAATGCAGATGATATGTTGTTACTTATGACGCAGCCTGGGAAGTCTATTCCATCCCTATTACAATGTATAGAAAGTTTTACATCGCTTTCAGGGTATCATGTTAATTGGGATATATGCAATGCCTATGTCAGGACACTGCCCTCATAGTATATTTAAACAATTTCGATGGTCCGTGAATGGTCTGAGGTATTTGGGGAAACAAATTACTTCAGAATATACTAATATGCAGGGGCGGTCGTAGTCTGTTTGTTGCCCTGGGCGAGTATATTAGTGCTATTTCTTAAATTTGTCAAATCTGTAACATAATGTATTGTTTGGAGTTTAGTCTGTTACTGTTACTTTTTTTTTTTTTATTTCTTCTTGGAGCAACTGTAACCCACATAATTTACTTAGGGATTAATAAAGTATTCTGATTATTTCAGGATACATGACCTGCCATTATCCAATGACACATTTGCTTACCTGTATCTTTTGCTCGTTACTCCTCCTCTTCTTTTCTCTTTTTCTAAACTGAGCACCTGATGGCTTTGAACTTTTCTTGTCCATCTTCCATTAGCATTTAATTTTGCACTCCAGTATGAACACCCATCCCTCAACCCGAGAATCACCACAACATAACCTAATAGACCTACACCTTAGTTCATAGTTTTTTTTCTGGGATTTTGTACAACCCACGATTCAAATCATGAATACATGATGGGCTTGGATTGACAACATTATGAATGAAATGTGCTCTATTTGGAAGCAGCAGGTCTCCCTCCCCTTTTGACGGGTTGTGTGTGAGACTTTAAATCATCAAAATATAAATTTTAAATTGTTATTGATCCTTTTACCCCTTGTCCTAAAGTGTATATTTATTTTCTTACTCTTCTTATATTTATTGTTTGTTTACTTGCACTGCTGTAACTGGAGCCTCGTCGTCTCGTCTATATATTTCAATGATACGGTTATCACCCAGTTAGCTCATAGCATTTCTCAACAGTTCTGCCTCCTTTTCGACTATCGGGACATTTAAACAAAATAAATAATCCGTATACAAACAAATTCATGCTTTTCTCCTCAACAGAGAGCGTTCCCCGATTGAACAACAGCGCCGTAAAATAAGAAGAATGGCGCCTAATTACAGAGTTAATAATACAGACTTTGTAATATGTCACGTGAAGATTCATCAGCCAGATGAAGTGTTTCCTGACAACTGACAGTGATAGTGGACATCATCATCACTATTCCAACAATCCTCTCCACACAGACAAGCATAAACACACTCGACTATCACTAAATCAAGTTTAACACACGTTTGTAATGACGCTAATTCAGTTAACAATAGGGTTTATTCGCTCGGTCAGCAGGTGGCAGTGTCCTCGTACACTGGGGAGTAAACTGCCAATAAACAAACAGAGGAAGAAGAAAACCCTTGCGCATGAGCGGTAGGGATCGGGGAGTCCTGATCCGTAACTATCTTTAAATTTTTCGTTTTTGTCTACATTGTATTGAAATGTTTCATTATTGGAAACATTTTAAGAGATACTTATTATTCTTAACAGATACTCTGACCCGTAACTATCGTAAAACGCTTTGACCGGAAGTAGACACCTTTCGCGCATGCGGGGTACCGATTCGGTTTCCGGTACGGATTGGGTAGTGACAGAGGTACACAGGAGAGCTGCTTTTTAATTCAAAGAGACTACAGTAGTACCAACGTTTGGATCGATATCTGCATCGATCTGCCCACCCTTGTCTCCTGGATCGTAGCTGAGATCAGCGTGAACCACGTGGGTCTCTGCTCCCTGATCTGTTTCCTGTGTTTGGAAAGAGTTGCAGCTTCATCGCGGAGTTTCTCTCGGTTTGTGGGCTCATCTAAAGGTAAGCACTTTCAAGGAGTTGAAAGTGTGGGGTGGGGGAGTAAGAGGTCTGTCCCTGTTTGTGGAAACCACAGGAGGAGCTGTTCAGGCTGTTGCTGGGTGTGAATTGTTGATGGAGTCTTTAAACTTGTAGTTGCTGTTTTCCAGACTGAAGCAGAGTCGTTAGCTGAAAACTGGTTTTAGAGGTTCATTCAGGACACCTTCTCAGGCTCTTACAGCCTTACCTGTATCATAACAAAGTGTATAAACCCCAATCCACCTTTAACATGGTCCTTCTCCCAAACCTTCAAATAGGACTTTCTGGCCCTGTCATAGTAAAGGGCTGCTTAGAATATTAGAGCCAATGTCACAAAGTTCCTCCTGAAGTATAAGTGAGTGAGAGAGTTTCCTCACTTTGCAGCACAACACGTCTCACAAGATTTCTACAAGCAATCAGAGTGAAATTTGTACTTTGTGTTGTCAGATGAACATCAAATCAAATCACTTTTATTGTCACATCACATGTGCAGGTACATTGGTACAGCACATGTGAGTGAAATTCTTGTGTGCGAGCTTCACAAGCAACAGAGTTGTGCAAAATACAATAATGTAAACAAGCAAAATACAAGAATGGCTACATCTGAAACTAATAAATATATGTACAATATATAATAGTATATGTATTTCTGGATGTGTATACTAAATACGTGTGTGTGTGTGTGTGTGTGTGTGTGTGTGTGTGTGTGTGTGTGTGTGTACACATATTTTACAAATTAAATAGAGTAAACAATAAATAAAATATATAAAATAAAATATACAGAGTGAAACATGTGCAAAACAGTGGCGTTACTGTACAGTATGGAGTGCATAATGTTGAAGTTCCAGTAGTGAAGCTGAGGTGTCTATGAAGTGTTCAGCAGTCTGATGGCCTGATGGAAAAAGCTGTCTCTCAGTCTGCTGGTACGGGACCGGATGCTGCAGAACCTCCTTCCTGATGGAAGTAGTCTGAACAGTTTGAGACATATGAGACACTTTGACTCTTCAGTGCAGTGTGGAGCCTAACAAAGATCTGTTTTGTGTCCCAGCTGATCAGCAGGAGGAGAAGAGTCTGACGGAGCAGCAGAGGAACATTTTCAGCCATCTGGACTCAGCTGAGTCACTACAGAGGAAACAATGAGCTCAACACAGAAGGTGAGGAAAATATCACAGTTTCACCAAATAATCAGTCACGTCTAAAACTCTCATCCTCCCAACCTGTTATATGACTGTGTCGTATATTATTATATATACAATCACTTCACTAAATAATCTGCCTCAGATTGTTTTGCAGCATCTTTCAGTTTATGAAAAAAACACAATGTCACATGTACAGACCCAATATCTGATTTCAACACATGAGGACTTACATGTAAGCTTTAATCTGCAGTTGATCAAATCCCACTGAGCAGTCCTTCCCTTTAAATCTAACCTCTCTTCTTCCTCTCCTGTCCTGTGTGTCTTATCTTTCTCCATCTCTGAGTGACGTTAGGTCTCTTTCTTTTCTCTCTCTGTGATGTACAGCAGCCGAACCTACAACAGCAGCTAGCAACACACTGAGAAAAATTGCACGTTGGTTGAGTGCTGGGTAATTGCATATGGGTGGAAATGGATGTTTGTATATGTGTGTGCCTGTATGTCTGTGTCTATATGTCAGGTTGGGTATCAGGCGCCACCTCTCTGGGGACATCTCAGGCCCTCCAAGGTATGGAGGGCTATCTCCCCCCACCACCACTTCCCCTGCCAGTGGCGGACTCCCTCAGACATCGGTGCGTTGGTGGTTCTTTGTGTCTGGGGATGGGCGTCCGGGTACACACCGGCTCACTCCTTGGCAGACGCTTATCGGGGCCTGGAGCCTGGGGCTCGCTCGGGCCACTTCGGAGGTGGGGTGCCCCCGGCCTCTCGGCCTGGGGCTCGGTCACTCAGGCACGGCTGGCTGCCGGCGGAGCTCACGGGCGCGTCACTGCAACTCCCCCTGGCTTCTGCTCCGCGGCTGCTGAGTGAGCCCTCATCTGGGACTCTCCTCAGCTCTTTCTGGGACAGTGGCGCAGCTGCCCCTCTGTTGGTCTTCCTTGGTCTATTGTGTTCTGGGGGCCTCTGGATGTCTGGAGTTTTGATCTCCTCCATACCTGCTTCATGCCCTGGAGGACGGGGCTGTGGCCCCCCCACACCCTCTAGCAGATTATTACATGAAGGAACCTTTTAAAAAAACAAGCGCGTCCATGCTCACAGGTGTACACACGGGTGATCACACCCACAAACTACACCCTTTTTGGCTCCTACCTCAAAGCACACTGTGTTCTGTTGATCTTATGTGCTGCACAATAATGTTTAATATTTAGTATTTACTGTCATATTCCCATATATCATTGTGATGTTGTTTATTCTATTACTCTTGTTCTCTTCTGCTTGTTTTCTTTTTTCTTTCTCAACAGGTGATCCAGGTGATCGATATATGCATTTTTAAAAAAAAATTTTTCTGCTCATTCTGTTGGTTTTTGTTTTTTGCCCTTCTCCCCCGTCCCTCTTCTCAGCTGTTTCTCTTTCTTTCTCCCCTTCTTTCCCCCAGTCAAGTCTGTCCCGTATTCAGCAAGTGAAAATAAAATAAACAATAAAAGGTGAATCAAATGGACCATTACGGCAAGGCTGGGATGGTCAGTTTGGTAAAGTAAATCCGTTGGGCATCTTTCTTTGCCTTTAGACAATAATTCTGATGGCAAAAGAGCCAAACGGGACAGGCAAAAAAATAAAATAAAATCATTAATTAACCATCTCCACCCATGTCTTTGGACTATGGGAAGGAGGAGTAGTACCCGGAGAGAACATACACAGACACAGAGAGAGTGGTGATAATTACTGCACCACCCAGAGCCTGTGGTTTTTTCCACAGGTTATAAAATGCAGTTTCCCTCCTCATTGCTACCAAGTGTGTGTTCACACACACACATTAAGATTTTATTAAAATTGAAATAGCAACTTTTTAAACCAATAGTGTTTTGTTTTTTAACACCATTAGTTCTGTGTTGTGTACATCACCTCATCTGTCCTTCCCTTTTTGTAGCCCTCTAACATTGTGACAGATTGAATAACAACATGCTTGCTTGACCATTCACTGCTCAGAGGAGTATATTGCTCTTTGAAGCCGCTTCTATTATGCTTCATTTTCCATATTCATCAGCCTCTGTGTAACCAGCACTCACGATCTTGTGCAGCTTGGTTTTGTCTTTTGTGTTTTGAATGGCAGATGACAAACAACTAAAGATATATGTGTCCAGAGGGAGCCCTAAAAAAAAAAGCTGCTGCTTAGCTGCTCGTGATTTGTAGGTGGACGCCATATTAGTTGCAGCGGTGACCTGTAAGAGAAAAACAGACTTTTTTTGTTGTTGTTATTTGTGTTGCTTTCGTGTGATTCCCGTTTAAGAATTGTTTAATGACTTTATTTGATTCTCTCTTCATCTGACCTATCTGCTGCTATTCTGGGCATGTTCTTCATCTTGCTCTCCTTTGTGAGTGGGTGACCTTTATGTTGTCCTCGGTCCTCTTCAGTCTCTCTCAGATCTTTTTTTGTCTCATTTCCACTTTAATCATATCTCCCTCCCACTGTCAGTCTGTCTTGTCTGTTTCTCTTGTGAATGGAGAGACAGAGATTGAGTCTTAGAATGGGAGTCAGCAGCCTACACAGTTATGTTACAAAACACTGCAGCATTCACGGCGCTGACCTGTTTTTATCCTTATTTCAGTAGCTGCCTACATAGAATGGCTTGATTCACAAACAGTTTGTCGATGACTGTTCTAAATGAATGATTTACCAATGTAGAGTTTCTAACGCAACTCATTTGAGATTGTTGTAATAAATACAACCACTGATCCATTGGGCTGTGACCCCTTTGAGCTGCGCTGATGTCTTCTGGGGGCTCTTTTTCATTTTTTAGCTTTTTTACTTTATCTTCTGTCTGGTTTAGTTTTCTTCCTTTCCAAGAATGTCACAGCAACTGCCATCCGTCCTTTAGTGGAATTTGCGTCTAATTACTTGAACATTTTCTGTATTCTAATAAGAGAAAAAAGAAGGGAAAAAAAAGAAAAGAAGAAAAAAAAGAGAAAAATTGCACACAATGTTGAATAAATTAGAAAAAACATAAAAATATATGATAGGAAATGGGAAGTATAAAAGTATTCACTTGGTAAACGTGTATTACTATTCTGTGTGTGTTAGTATGGAGGCATTAATATTTGTGTACAAGCAGCAGGGATGGGCATGATTTTAGTGTTTAAACAGTCATTAATTATTTTAACAGCAGGTTGGATGTAATGTGTTAGAACTACCAGCAGGTGGGGATAAGAGACCTTTAAGGGGTTTGGTGCCACACTCCACCTTCAGGTCTAAAACTAGTGTTAATGTTACGGAGCCCCGCGAGGGACATGGGAGAAAAATATTGAGATGAACAAACGTTTTCCAAGATCTTGCAAAATAGACTGCATCCTTCACAGGTTGCATTTGAAGGCTTTTGCAAAATCTCGCAAAAGTTCATCTTTATTTTTTTTCCTCTCATGTCCCTTGCAGGGCTCCATACTATGTTGGGAATTTCAAGGTTGAGTTTGTTCCACGACTGCATTTCACTCACTGCCTCTGTATCTCTGTCACTGCAGGACCAACATGGAGTGAGAAGTCAGCGCTCTCAGGAGGCCGACAAACCTCAACCAAGAAAGGGAGAGAAAACATACAGCTGTGACGAGTGTGGGAAGGATTTTACTGAGAAGGGTAATCTAAAACATCATCAGGTCATCCACACTGGAGAGAGACCGTTCAGCTGTGACTTGTGTGGAAAGACTTTTTCCTGGAAGGATGTTCTAAAAAAACACCAACTCATCCACAGTGGAGTTAAAGCGTACAACTGTGATCAGTGTGGCAGAGCTTTTACTCACAGTAGCAGCTTACAGAGGCATCTAGTTACCCACTCTGGAATTAAGGCATACAGCTGTGACATCTGTGGAAAAACTTTCAGCCATATAGGGAATCGAAATAGACACCTAAGCATTCACACCAGACAAGATGTGTACTGCTGTGATCAGTGTGGCAAACAGTTTACAACACATGCGAAGTTACAACAACACATGTTTACCCATACTGAGGAGAGACCTTATAAATGTGACCTGTGTGAGAAGACTTTTAAATCTCCACTTAACCTGAGCCTACACCAACAGATCCACACCAGAAAGAGACTCTACAAGTGCAGTTACTGTGAGGTATGTATTTGTATTGTTATCTTGTCATTTTAGCCTGACTGTTTGGAACAACTCTGCTCATTAAACTGTGTTAGCATGTTAGCAATTCTACTGCATGGAAAAGCAGCTCTGAGTGATTATTCAGATTTTCATGTCAGTTATGATTTTAATATTACTGTAGTATTATGGTGGTAATATTGCTATAAAGACACATCTCCTGGATGCACTGGTACTCATCTTCAGTGATGTATCCTAAGGTCATCAGGTGTTTCGGGTCATACACCCTCGCCCAGGCGACCCAGCCGGGGGTGATCAGGCCCCGACTTGCGTACCAGTAGCTACCCACGGATCAGCCCTCTTGATCCACAGCCACCTTGTGGCTTTCTCTGCCGCTTCACTCACAGCCTGGATGGCCCTCTTCTTGGCTGCCCCAGCCACGCCCAGCCGGCCTACATGTGCAATAACACTAAGTGCAATAATCCTTTCTGGCATCGTTGTATTTTTACTCAGTTGTATATAGCATTCGTATTCTATTTTTATCTTATTGTATATTTTTATTCTATTTTATTCTACTGTATATAGTATATTATTTTATTCTATTCTGTACAGCTGTGTACTGTATTTATTCTTATTGTATTCTAATTTTTGCCTCATAACTTTTGCACTGTCCACTTCCTGCTGTGACAAAACAAATTTCCCACGTGTGGGACTAATAAAGGTTATCTTATCTTATCTTATCTTATCTTATCTTATCTTAAAGCCCCTACAACCCACTTCTATGGGCTCATAGAAAGTCTTCCAGCCCCTTCCCCTGCACTCCTGCACTAGTTCCTGGTACTTTCCTCGTTTCCTTTCATTGGCCTCCTCAATCCGCTCTTCCCAGGGCACTGTGAGTTCCAGCATGATCAGCTGTTTTGAGGCCTCAGAAATAATTATCATGTCTGGCCGGAGTGATGTTTTTGCAATGTTCTGAGGGAACTTTAGTTGTTTACCCAGGTCAGCCTGTAGCTGCCAATCAGAGGCTGTGTTGAGGAGGCCAGTTGTCAAATGTGGGCGCACCAGCCTTAATAAAAGAGATTGCCTTCCTCGGAGCATGATGATGCTTGCTGGTGCTGATTGCTGAGGCAATCTTTTCAGCAACTACTCTGAGCACCTGGTCGTGCCGCCAACGATACCGACCATCGGCCAGGGCCCTTGGGCAGCTGCTAAGGAGGTGTTCTAGGGTCCCTCTTCCAAAGCACAGGGGACAGGCAGGTGTCTCGCTCTTTCCCCACAGATGGAGGTCTGCCTTCTCAGTTATTGCAGCCCAGTAAACTGAGTGTGTTAACTGAAACAGTAAAATGTAATTGGACGTCTGCAGAGATGCTCTTTATTTCAGGCGACGTTCATGATAAAAATGTTGAAGGACTGACTTACACTGTCTTTGTGTCTTTGTTTAGAAGCAGAGCGACACAGATGGATCCAGTTCTCAACCCTGTCCTCACTGTGGTGGTGGGAAAGACTTTCGTTGTGACCTTTGTGGGAAAGCTTTCAGTCACCAATACACCTTAAAAGTACATCGACGTAGACACACTGGAGACAAACTGAAATACTGTAAAGAATGTGGGAAAAGTTTCACCACATCAAGTAGATTAAAACGCCATGAACTGATTCACAGTGGGGTTAAAAAGCACCTCTGTGATCAGTGTGGGTCATCCTTCATTACTGCAGGTCAGCTTAAAACACACAAACAAGTCCACACAGGAGAGAAACCATACAAGTGCAGACACTGTGACAAAAGCTTCTCACAATCAGGTAATCGTATTTTTCATGAATGGGCACACATGGAAGGAAACTACAGCTGTGACCAGTGTGACAAGAGCTTCAGGAATTTCAGTTCATACTCCGAACACAAACGATCCCACGTTACTAATAAACTGTTTCACTGTTACCAATGTGCCCAAACATTCACCTCATTGTCTGCTCTGTGCAAACATCAGCGTGATCACTCAGGGCTGAAATCACTCCCATCACTGGATCACAGTGAATCTGAAGAGAAGGAAAGATTCTCTTGAGGTTTGAGGGTTAAACTTAATGTCAATGCTGACATCACGATTACGTGATTAAAAATTTTACACAGTTAATCCGTTCTGGAGCGCAGAAATCAGAAATCCCTGAAATGTCTCTGTCAATGTATTTCGGACAGTTTGTCCAAAGTTCGTGCATTCTGCGCTCCAGATGGGTTAAAAATTGTAATTGTGTCAATCTTGATGACAGCGTTAACGTTGACAGCATATATGTAAAAACTGAGTGTCAGGGCCCTCGGTGCGCCTGCTTGATGCTGTGCTGAAGTCTCACACACAACCTGTCGAAAGGGGAGGGGGCGGGCTGCTTGATTATGATTCATATCTTCACTCCAAGCCTATTATGTATTAATTATTTTTCCTGGGTTGTGTAAAATCCCACAAAAGTAAACGACACATCTGCTTACCTGGTATTGTCCTGAAACGATAACACTCAGTAGGAATTGAGAAAACTGCTGTTTACCTTTTTTAGCTTCTTGGCTATTATAGTAAACAGTAGACAGACAGTAGAGACTGATGTGACTTGTTGAATCTTTTGGACTGTGTTCAGCATAATATTAACGAGCAGCTAATTGGAAGAGCTGTATTGTTGATTTGTCTGATATTTCAATGTGTGATTAATTATAACGACTGTTTGTTATCCCTTTGCAAATTTGTTATGTTTGTGCTTAAAGGCTCTTCACCATGGGGTTCGCTTCACTTTGCTTTCTGCTAACTGTCTCGCTATATTCTGTGTGTAATTTCTTACTGTCCTTATAATTCTGTGTGTTAAACTCTGTTTCAAGAATATTACTCTTTTCCAGAGGATCTTTTCGAGTGCCTTGATTTTAACTGAATCTAAAAAAAGCCAGATCTCCACAGACATCCATGATGGCTTTGCGACCAAAGCAGACAGCGGTATAAACGCTCAGGCGGACGCACCTGAGCGGAGAGGTTCTGCTCCTGAACCTCTGCGCACAGCATCTGCAAATCGGGGCTGTACCAAGTCCCTTTCATCTTTACACAGGACTGTAAGCTGTCATCTGTGAGGCGTGAACGGTGTTTGTTTTTAACGTAGTTCACAGTTGAGAACAGCTGCTGACATAATGTTGATCCGAAGATCCATAATTGGCCTACCTGGGGTTGAGTCTTGATAAATTGCACACCGTTTCAACTGGTTTACCGGCCTCCTGTGAGTGTGACGCTTATTTTGAGCAATGAAAAAGCTGTTGAGAAATGCTAGGAGCTAACTGGGCGCTAACCGTATCATTCAAATATATCTATATATATCTATATCTATATCTATCTATATCTATATATATCTATCTATATCTATATATATCTATCTATATCTATATATATCTATATAGATATATTTGAATGATACGGTTAGCGCCCAGTTAGCTCCTAGCATTTCTCAACAGCTTGATATAGATATCGATATAGATATCTATATCGATATCTATATAGATATCTATATCTATAGATATCTATCTAGATATAGATATCTATCTATATAGATATCTATCTATATAGATATCTATCTAGATAGATATCTAGATAGATATCTATATCTAGATAGATATCTATATCTGTAGATATCTATAGATATAGATATCTATAGATATAGATATCTACAGATATAGATATCTATATAGATATAGATATAGATAGATATATAGATATCTATATAGATATATAGATATCTATATAGATATAGATATCTATATAGATATCTATATATCTATCTATCTATATAGATATATAGATATCTATATAGATATATAGATATCTATATCGATATAGATATCTATATATCTATATAGATATAGATAGATATAGATATCTATATCTATATAGATATCTATATAGATATCTTTATGTCAGTGGCTTCTATCTCCTCCTTTGGCCAGCCTATTACCCCAGCAGGGTACCTGATCACGGGCAGGGCATACGTGTTGATGGCCCGGATCTTGTTCTTACCGTTCAGCTCTGAACGGTAAGATGAGATATATAGATATAGATAGATATAGATATATAGATATAGATATCTATATAGATATATAGATATAGATATATAGATATAGATATATAGATATAGATATAGATATCTATAGATATAGATATCTATATAGATATATAGATATAGATATAGATATCTATATAGATATATAGATATAGATATAGATATCTATATAGATATAGATATCTATATAGATATCTATAGATATAGATATCTATATAGATATCTATATCTATATATCTATATCTATCTATATCTATATATCTCATCTTACCGTTCAGAGCTGAACGGTAAGAACAAGATCCGGGCCATCAACACGTATGCCCTGCCCGTGATCAGGTACCCTGCTGGGGTAATAGGCTGGCCAAAGGAGGAGATAGAAGCCACTGACATAAAGATAGGCCCCTGCACGGTATGTACCACCGGCAGATAGAGGAGGTGGCTGATATCCAGAAATCCTACCAGTGGCTGGACTGAAAGACAGCACAGAGGCACTAATCATGGCAGCACAAAAACAAGCTCTGAGCACAAGATCCATAGAGGCTGGGGTCTATCACACCAGGCAAGACCTCAGGTGCAGGCTGTGTAAAGATGCCCCAGAGACAATCCAGCACATAACAGCAGGGTGCAAGATGCTAGCAGGCAAGGCATACATGGAACGCCATAACCAAGTGGCCGGCATAGTGTACAGGAACATCTGTGCCGAGTATAACCTGGAAGTCCCGAGGTCAAAATGGAAGATGCCCCCAAGGGTGGTGGAGAATGACCGAGCTAAGATCCTGTGGGACTTCCAGATACAGACGGACAAAATGGTGGTGGCTAACCAACCGGACATAGTGGTGGTAGACAAACAGAAGAAGACGGCCGCAGTGATCGATGTAGCGGTTCCGAATGACAGCAATATCAGGAAGAAGGAACACGAGAAGCTGGAGAAATACCAAGGGCTCAGAGAAGAGCTCGAGAGGATGTGGAGGGTGAAGGTAACGGTGGTCCCCGTGGTAATCGGAGCACTAGGTGCGGTGACTCCCAAGCTAGGCGAGTGGCTCCAGCAGATCCCGGGAATAACATCGGAGATCTCTGTCCAGAAGAGCGCAGTCCTGGGAACAGCTAAGATACTGCGCAGGACCCTCAAGCTCCCAGGCCTCTGGTAGAGGACCCGAGCTTGAAGGATAAACCGCCCGCAGGGGCGTGCTGGGTGTTTTTTTTTTTTTTTTTATATATATTTTTTTTTCTCAAACCTTTATTTAAACATCAGTACAATACAAAACGGAATTAAACAGTACTACAATAATGGTGTTGTACTTACAAAAGAATTGTATGCATAGATAAACAAATACACGAACAGTATTCAGAAACAACAATATAAATATGCTAGGGGGAAAGTAACTGATCAAGCCAAAGAATAAAGTGATTGAAAGATCTTGATTTTTTCACAAACACCAATAGTTTTTATAGCTTTTGGGTTAGTGGAGTTCTTAATTGAGTTAAGATTCTGTACAAGTTCAAAGGAGAATACATAAAAAGAGGGATGTCTTCCTAAACATTTGGACTTGTGAATATGAAATTTAGCCATTAAAAGTAACAAGTTAATCATATATCTGTTATCAAAGTGTAATTGTCTTTGGTTTTTGTGTAGACCAAACAAAACATATTTCCAAAACAGTACAAATCCTTTAAATATATTTTCTGAAATAAAAACACATAAACTCTGCTAAAAATCTTGTACAAGGTTACAAAACCAAAAAAGATGTATAGTAGATTCCTTGGAAGTTTTACAAAAGCTACAGCTTGTATCAATGTCTAATTTGAATTTGCTTTGAAGATAATCTTTAGAAGGATAAATTCTGTGTATTAATTTATAAGAAATATCTTTAATTTTGTTGGTAATTAAAAACTGATTAGGGAGTTTCCAAACTTCGTTCCACATAATACCATCTGACAGCTGGTTCAAGAAAAAAATGACATATGGTAGCGTGGTTATGGTACTCTGAAATAAAGCTCTAATCGATTTATTGCTGTTTTTAGATTGCTTAGAAAAGCAAATCTTGCCAACAAAAGTTTGTATGGGAGATGCCAACGGCCTGTGGAATGAAGTGATATTAGGTTGATTCTTAAACAGCATACAAACCCCTGATGGTATTGAGCCAAATACTTTGGTATAATCATGACAATTTATAGCTAAATTGAAATGTAAACAAAATTCTTCATAGGAGAAAATCGTACCATTTGAATCAAATAATTGGTTGACTAAAATAATGTTATTCCTAAACCAACTATCTAAGAAGAGAGATTTTCTTTTAAATAAAACATCCTTGTTATTCCAGATATAATGACTGTGTGGACTAAAGTTATGCTTGTAAATAAGAGTCCATGCTAAAAAAGCTTGACGATGAAAAGCAGAGATTTTTAAAGGGATTTTATCAATATCAAAATTACAAGTAAGGAAAAATTCAGTGCCACCTAACTTAGAAAACATGAACACAGGTATAGTATTCCAAATGGAAGTAGGATTAGTAATTAGATTCTTCAACCAATTTATTTTGAATGTACTATTTAAAGTGTTAAAATCTAACACATTAAGTCCTCCATTGACATAGGAGTTCATAAGAACTGTTTTTCTAATGTAGTGTGTCCTATTTTTCCAGATAAAGTTGAAAAGTAACTTATCAACCTCTTTTATAAGTTTTTTATCAAGGTGCAATGCCAATGCAGCGTATGTAAGACGAGAGATGCCTTCTGCTTTAGTTATTAATATTCTGCCTTTTAACGACAAATCTCTTAAGAGCCACTGATTAAATCTGTGTTTGAGTTTCTCTAGAATAGGATAAAAATTTTGAGTGATTCTACTTTCCTGATTTTTGGTTATTATGATACCTAAATAATCCTTTCTGTCATCGTTGTATTTTTACTCAGTTGTATATAGTATTTGTATTTGTATTCTATTTTTATCTTATTGTATATTTATTTTATTTTATTCTACTGTATATAGTATTTTATTCTATTCTGTACAGTTGTGTACTGTATTTATTCTTATTGTATTCTAATTTTTGCCTCATAACTTTTGCACTGTCCACTTCCTGCTGTGACAAAACAAATTTCCCACGTGTGGGACTAATAAAGGTTATCTTATCTTATCTTATCTTATCTTAAATAACAAACTTCTTGTTTTGTTGGAATGTTACACAAAGCTGTTTTCGAACATTCTTTTATCGCCATAAGTTCACATTTAGGAATATTCAAGTACAATCCAGAAACTTTGGAAAATGTGGAGATTGTTTCAATAGCAATAGAGATTTGATTTTCATCTTTTAGGAATAATGTAGTGTCATCCGATCATTCAAATATATTGAATGTTGGCAAAGAGAGGAAGTGACGTAAGACTTGCGCATGCGGGGTACCGATCGGGTTTCCGGTACGGATCGGGTAGTGACAGGGCGGAACAAAGTAAGGACGCTCCACGAGAAGAGGTGTTTGCACAGAGAGCTGCTTTTTCATTCAAAGAGAATAAAGTAGTACCACCGTTTGGATCGATATCTGCATCGATCTGCCCACCCTTGTCTCCTGGATCGTAGCTGAGATCAGCGTGAACCACGTGGGTCTCTGCTCCCTGATCTGTTTCCTGTGTTTGGAAAGAGTTGCAGCTTCATCGCGGAGTTTCTCTCGGTTTGTGGGCTCATCTAAAGGTAAGCACCGAGCTAACTTTACTGTGAGTTCAGTTCATGTTGAGTTTAGCTCCTGAATGAGGTCTTCTGCTGCTCTCCTCGGTGTCTGTTCACAGTTTATTGTGAACACGTTGAGAGAAGAGTGAGAGAGTGTTTGGAGAAAAACACCAACTAATCATTAGCTCAGCATGCTGGGAGAAGTTGGAGCAGAAAAGTCTTTTCATTGTCCCTGCAGCTGTTTTTCTGCCTGCACCAAACCTCTACAGCCTCATTTCTATTTGAAGTGATAACAGGAAATGGATGAGAGCGATCTGCTGCAGTATCAGGGTCACAATAAACTTTATTGTCCAGCTGCTGTGGATGAACACATGAGAGGAAGTGAACTCCTACAAAGTCTCATTTTAATGAGTGTGGCTGCTGTAAAGTGATGCACAGGAAGATGTTAACAAAAACTAATGAAACAGAGATGAAAGTAAACAGTGTTCATATTTGAAAGCACAGAGAATAAAATATATTGTGGTGGTTAATGTGCAGCTCCTGGTGATTTGGTGAAATCATGTTTTTAATCATGTTGTGGATTGAATTTTTTTTTTTTTTTTTTTTTTTTTTTATCTACAGAAGTTTTTCCCACCTGTGATCGTTCAGATTGATTTGTTGGGTTGACTTGAATCATATGAAGGTTTAAAGCTGCACTTCCCCCAAAAAGAATAAAGTATAATCGTGACAAATGTAATAATGTCTTCCTGTGTCAAACACAGCTGCAGTCAAAGCAGGAAGGAAAGCACTGAAACCACTGATCAAAGCTCATTAATCAAAGGCCGCTGATCAATGGCAATGAGTACCATTCAGAGAGAGTTGGGGAGTCGCTGCAATCACAGCATTTGATCAATGAGCTTTGATCAGTGGTCGTTGGGGAATGGTGGGGGGTGGGACTGGGGGGCTGAAGGAGTTGAAAGTGTGGGGTGGGGGAGTAACAGGTCTGTCCCTGTTTGTGGAAACCACAGGAGGAGCTGTTCAGGCTGTTGCTGGGTGTGAATTGTTGATGGAGTCTTTAAACTTGTAGTTGCTGTTTTCCAGACTGAAGCAGAGTCGTTAGCTGAAAACTGGTTTTAGAGGTTTATTCAGGACACCTTCTCAGGCTCTTACAGCCTTACCTGTATCATAACAAAGTGTATAAACCCCAATCCACCTTTAACATGGTCCTTCTCCCAAACCTTCAAATAGGACTTTCTGGCTCTGTCATAGTAAAGGGCTGCTTAGAATATTAGAGCCAATGTCACAAAGTTCCTCCTGAAGTATAAGTGAGTGAGAGAGTTTCCTCACTTTGCAGCACAACACGTCTCACAAGATTTCTACAAGCAATCAGAGTGAAATTTGTACTTTGTGTTGTCAGATGAACATATGAGACACTTTGACTCTTCAGTGCAGTGTGGAGCCTAACAAAGATCTGTTTTGTGTCCCAGCTGATCAGCAGGAGGAGAAGAGTCTGACGGAGCAGCAGAGGAACATTTTCAGCCATCTGGACTCAGCTGAGTCACTACAGAGGAAACAATGAGCTCAACACAGGAGGTGAGGAAAATATCACAGTTTCACCAAATAATCAGTCACGTCTAAAACTCTCATCCTCCCAACCTGTTATATGACTGTGTTGTATATTATTATATATACAATCACTTCACTAAATATTCTGCGTCAGATTGTTTTGCAGCATCTTTCAGTTTACGAAAAAACATAATGTCACATGTACAGACCCAATATCAGATTTCAACACATGAGGACTTACATGTAAGCTTTACATTTCCAGTTTATTAACCCTTTAAAGCCGGTCAGAGCGGGCACGCTCCGTTTTGTGTAACTGTTTTTAAATCCCGGTAGCACTGCAACCACGTAAGCTAGCGCACTACTTTTTGAAAACCGGAGGAGTTGTACTTACATCTTATGCCATCAGCTTGTCCTAACTCCCAGTTTCCTTCCACATAAAGCTTTGCAAAAACTGCATAGAAAGCACTTGCAGCAACAAAGACATAATATTCCAGAAACACGCTTTGCCGATCCGATCAGCTGTTCGTAACACTTCATACTCCATCAGCGCGAACTATCGCATGTCCTCCATGTCCTGCCCGAAACCGGAAGTGATGTCGTTTTGCGGAAATGTAGCCTTTTACCATCAGGGCCTTGTGAGCCTATACTGGTGTTTTTAAAAGTTATATTTGACTTCATGACTTTCTGTGTTGTTTCTGGGATGCTTCGGACTCATATTGCACTGCTGGAAATAGTTTGTTTTAATTTTTGCAATTTGCATTATAATATTTATTTATTTTTTCCTGCAGTATATAAAAATTGGTGTATTTCAAAAATAAAACTATGAAGACACTTTTCTGGCACTGGGCTGTAATTCGTGGCTGTGGCATGCTGGCTAACGTGGTTTTAACTTGGCTGTGTGAACAAATGGAGAAACTATGATTCCCCTTTTAACCATACGATTCAGCATCTGGAATTTGTACCATCTGGTGCTGTCACACATTCATTCTCAGATTCTTCACCACTTAAATTGGCATTAGTCAATGCAAGGTCCGTGGTGAACAAGACTTTCATATACCGTGACTTGGTTGTTTCTCATGGCTTGGACTTTCTCTTTATTACTGGAACTTGGCTACCTACTGATGATCTAGCTGCTTTTGTGGAACTGACTCCTGAAAACTGTAACTTCCTCAACACACCTAGGACCTGCTGGTCGTGGAGGCAGCCTGGCAACAGTTTTCAGAGATCACTTTAGATGTAGAATGCTACCCAGAAGTGTCTACACCAGTTTTGAACTGCAACTGCTGGATCTGTCCTCTCCTGTACTCTGTGCTCTAGCTTATAGGCCTCCTCACCTTAACAAAGACTTCATTAAGGAATTTTCGGATTTTCTATCCAACCACTGATAGGCTTCTAATCCTTGGCGACTTCAATATCCATATGTGTTGCCCCTCTAAACCTTTGGTTAGGGAGTTTTTACAACTCTTGGACTCATTTAACCTGACCCAGTCTGTCAACGGCCCTACACACAAGCAGGGCCACACTCTTGACCTCATCTTGTCATCTGGGCTCTCAGTGATTGGCGTTGAAGTGATTGATGTGTGTCCGTCTGACCATAATTTCATTTTGTTTAATATTCCAATTCCTCACTCATCCCCCAAACAAACCCAGGCCCCCTCTCTTATACTCCCTATAACACCTGAAACTGCTCCCCAATTCTCAGCTGCCTTCGCTGCATCTCCTTTAGCCACCTTTGATGAAAGTTCTCCTCATAGCAATAATCCTGATGAGCTTCTTGCATGTTTTAATTGTGCTTGTACCAACATAATGGACTCAATTGCTCCTTTAAAAAGTAGACGGCAAAAATTTTAAACTCAGCCTTGGCTAAATAAGGTCACTCGTGCCGTCAGGCAGGAATGCAGGAAAGCAGAACGAAAATGGAAGAAAGATAAGCTCCACGTTTCTTATCAAGTGTTTAGAGATTGCTTAAATAACTATCAGCGCACCATCAAGGTAGAAAGAGCAAATTATTTCTCCATGATCATTAACAAGAAGTCTGGTAATCCTAAAGTTCTATTCAATACAATCAACTCTGTCTTGCATCCCACCACATCAATCATATCTGAGACTGCCCCACACACGTCTGAGGATTTTCAAAAATTCTTTACTGAAAAAATTAATGATATCTGAGCACATATCCCGCTCCCATCCCAAGACCCCTCTGAACCACATACATGTTCATTCCTTTTTTCAGAATTTAAACCGGTTTCATTATCCCATCTCACTGATATAATAATGCACATGAAACCAACTACGTGCCCCTTGGATATGTTACCTACACCATTTCTCAGAGATGTGCTGAAGACAGTCGGCTCAGTTTGTTCCACGACTGCATTTCAATTATTTGATGGTCTCATTGGTCTTTTCTATCTATTTTGATGAATAAAAGCTTGCCTTGTAGCTTGCCTCCACCAGTGTGTGAATGTGAGAGTGAATGAATAGGGCATTGTAAAGAACTTTGGGTGCCTCAAAAAGCGCTATATAAATCCAATCCATAAAAATAATACAGTAAAATAATATAATAAAATAATACGATAAGCCTTTATTATATCCTTTATATTTTCAAATATAAAGGAAATAAAGGAAATTATAATGATTGTTCAGGTTCAGTTTGTTCCACGACTGCATTTCACTCACTGCCTCTGTTTGTATCTCTGTCACTGCAGGACCAACATGGAGCAAGAAGTCAGCGCTCTCAGGAGGCCGACAAACCTCAAAGAAGAAAGGGAGAGAAAACATACACTTGTGACGAGTGTGGGATGGGTTTTGCTGTGAAGGGTTCACTAAAACGTCATCAGGTCATCCACACTGGAGAGAGACCGTTCAGCTGTGAGTTGTGTGGAAAGACTTTTTCTTGGAAGGATGTTCTAAAAAAACACCAACTTATCCACAGTGGAGTTAAAGCGTACAGCTGTGATCAGTGTGGCAGAGCTTTTACTCAAAGTAGCCAACTACAGAAGCATCTAGTTACCCACTCTGGAATTAAGGCATACAGCTGTGACATCTGTGGAAAAACTTTTCGCCACCTAGACAGCCGGAATACACACCTACGCATTCACACCAGACATGTTGTGTACTGCTGTGATCAGTGTGATAAACAGTTTATAACAGGCACAGATTTACAACAACACATGTTTACCCACACTGAGGAGAGACCTTATAAATGTGACCTGTGTGAGAAGACTTTTAAATCTCCACGTTACCTAAGACGACACCAACAGATCCACACCAGAAAGAGACTCTACAAGTGCAGTTACTGTGAGGTATGTATTTATATTGTTATCTTGTCATTTTAGCCTGACTGTTTGGAACAACTCTGCTCATTAAACTGCGTTAGCGGCACGGTGGCACGGTGGTTAGCACTGTTGCCGCACAGCAAGAAGGTCCTAAGTTCAATTCCACCATCAGTCTTTCTGTGTGGAGTTTGCATGTTCTCCCCGTGTTTGCGTGGGTTCCCTCCGGGTACTCCGGCTTCCTCCCACCGTCCAAAGACATGCAGTTTGTGGGGATAGGTTAATTGGAAAATCCAAATTGTCACTAGGTGTGAATGAATGGTTGTCTGTCCTTGTGTGTTGGCCCTGTGACAGACTGGCGACCTGTCCAGGGTGTACCCTGCCTTTCGCCCTACGACAGCTGGGATTGGCTCCAGCGCCCCCCGCGACCCTGAAAAGGAAAAGCGGTAGTGAATGGATGGATGGATGGATGGAAAAGCAGCTCTGAGTGATTCAGATTTTCATTTCAGTTATGGTTTTTGTTTACACGATCATGAAAAACTAAAAGTGGTGAAAATTGATATGATGGTGTTATTTAATGTTCAGGCAGTTTCCTGGTATATCATGATATTGTTATTATTTCAGCATAAATGGCCTTTTGGGCATTTTGGGCAGGGATAGCTCAGTAGGTAGAGTGGTGGCCCCATGATCGGAAGGTCGGGGGTTCGATTCCCCTGAACAGCTACCCTGAGGTACCCCTGAGCAAGGTACCGTCCCTACACACTGCTCCCCGGGCGCCCAATGGCTGCCCACTGCTTCACTGAGTGAATGGGTTAAATGCAGAGAGGGATTTTCCCCACGGGGACTAAATAAAGTACACTTTCTTTCTTTTCTTTCTTCTTTCTTTACAGCGGCTCGTTCCTCTGTCAGGTGTACATGGAATAAAATAAAACACAAATGAAAATAAGCACAAAACCAAACATTCTGTAATCTTCTCTTATGGTTAACAAAGTTGTATCATTACGTAATGGTATTGTATTATTGTAGCAGTAGTATCATTGCTTATTTATAGCTTTAGTGCTTTTAGACATTAGTGTTAAAATACTTATTTAATATTATAATTGCAGTGTCATGGGGGTAGCAGTGTTTGTCTTGTGTCCCAGTCAGCTGAGTGTTATAACTGCACATTTACAGTGTTATTAATGCAGTATTAAATGAGTATTACTGCAGTGTTACATTAGTAGTTTAGCACTGTGTTGGTACCCTGCAAATATTAGCATAGTAGTACTTTAGTGTAACTCAGATGTTACTGTAACATGAAATAAGTATTACTGTAGTATTATGGTGGTAGTATTGTAGTTATTGCAGCCCAGTAAACTGAGTGTGTTAACTGAAACAGTAAAATGTAATTGGACGTCTGCAGAGATGCTCTTTATTTCAGGCGACGTTCAGGATAAAAATGTTGAAGGACTGACTTACACTGTCTTTGTGTCTTTGTTTAGAAGCAGAGCGACACAGATGGATCCAGTTCTCAACCCTGTCATCGCTGTGGTGGTGGGGAAGAGTTTCGTTGTGATCTTTGTGGAATAACTTTCAGTCGAAAACACACCCTAAAAGTACATCAACGTAAACACACTGGAGACAAACTGAAATATTGCAAAGAATGTGGGAGAAGCTTCACCACATCAGGTAGATTAAAAGAACATGAACTCATTCACAGTGAGGTTACAAAGAACCTATGTGAACAATGTGGGTCATCCTTCACCACTGCAATCAACCTTAAAAGACATGAACGAGTCCACACAGGAGAGAAACCATACAAGTGCAGACACTGTGACAAAAGCTTTTTACAATCAGGTAATCGTAACAATCATGAACGTACACACTTGGAAGGAAACTACAGCTGTGACCAGTGTGACAAGAGCTTCAGGAATCTCAGTTCATACTCCAAACACAAACGATCCCACGTTACTAATAAACTGTTTCACTGTTACCAATGTGCCAAAACATTCACCTCATTGTCTGCTCTGTGCAAACATCAGCGTGATCACTCAGGGCTGAAATCACTCCCATCACTGGATCACAGTGAATCTAAAGAGACAGAAAGATCCTCTTCCGGTTTCAGGGTCAGACATAAAACCCTTGAGATCAGGCTCCACAGAGTTCAGCTGTGAATGAACATGTTCCTCTTGTGTACTGAGAAAAATTAAACAGGTGATGAGCAGTGTTGGGACTAACGCGTTATTAAGTAACGCGTTACAGTAACTACGTTATTATTGTGGTAACGAGCACAGTAACTAGTTATTATGCCAAAACCAGGAACGCGTTACTCGTTACTGGGATTTAGATAGGGTCGTTATTCGTTACTTCGTGTGGTGGCTATCGCGGAGCTTCTACAGATTCAATAACATTAGCAAGTGGTGGAAGCCAGCAGGTGGATGAAGGAAAAGGGAGGCAAGAGGAGAGACCCGAAGCGGCCGCTGGTCCGAGAGTGTCAGGTGAACTGAACTTCAGGTAAGAAGTTATGACCTGCAGTCCATCTGGGTCAGATATGAACCAAGTTTAGTTGGAGTTTATTTTCGTTATGCTGACTTTTTCGTACTGCGTGCTAGCTAGCATGACGGAGTTTCTATACAGCTGGGTGGGTGCTATGTTACTGATGTTGAACTTTATTTTGTTCATAAGGTTAATTATTAGAGTTGCCAACCGTCCCGTAAAAAACGGAATCGTCTCGTATTCAGAGAAAATATTACGCGTTTCGTATTTAGGTGAAAAGAAACACAGTTTGTCCCGGACTTCAGCTACAATGAAAAAGACACAAAGCTGGAGTTACTGTGTGTTTGCTGCACAGCTGCCTCTTCTTCTCTCCTGTTTCTGCTTCAATCGTGAAAGTGATCAATGATCAGCTGATCGGCTTTTCTCTCTTGTTTGTTTATCGCCCACTTTGCGCCAGAAAGAGGAAACCAGCGGATGTCGCGCTAAACAACAGCAGCACGTTTAAGCTTGATCAGCTGTTGTTAGAATTTATTTAATATTAATTTCTAGTATCAGCTGATGTTTGCTGGAGCCACAGCTGTAAATCTGCTGGTCATGATATCGGTTTGGTTATGTGGTGAGAGGGAAACATGAAGATGAAACAAGGAGATGTCCTTACTGAATCAGAGCTGAACAGGTGATGGAGAAACAGGTTTGCCTTTTAGGTGACATAAATGAGTTGAAGGGAAGTTATGAACTGTTTCTGAGAGACAAATAACACCAGGATCCTTTTCTAAGTAGCTGACAGCTGGTAACTGTGCAGGGGCGGGTCTAGCAAAGTGTTGCCAGGGGTCCATGTAGGGCATTAAAAGGGAGAGGGGGGCACAAGGAAATACTTTTCTTATTCTCATTTAAAATGTCTCACTTTTAAAAAAATAATTATCTGAGTCTTACAACAAACAATTGATAGATTGATACATATATACCATCAGAACAGTGTACATCACTGTCACAACAGCGTTTATTTTCATTCAAAGGCTTTATGGTTTTTCCTATAATGGTGGGCCGGTCTCTAGTCAAAATGCCCGGGACGATTTTTTTGTCCCAGTCCAGCTCTGTATGCAGCTCATCTGCAGTCTGTTGTTACCTACATCTTCCTATTCAGAAGGCAGAATTTCCGAGTTCTGAGTACAATCGAAAGCACCACGACTGCAGTTTTTGTGTTGGATGTAAAAAGCAAGGATAGAATGGCTAGGATAGAATCAGGCGTGGGATTTCTCTCGTGGAAATGTGCACATTATTTTTTCCTTTCTACAGGGAGTGCAGAATTATTAGGCAAATGAGTATTTTGCCCACATCATCCTCTTCATGCATGTTGTCTTACTCCAAGCTGTATAGGCTCGAAAGCCTACTACCAATTAAGCATATTAGGTGATGTGCATCTCTTTAATGAGAAGGGATGTGGTCTAATGACATCAACACCCTATATCAGGTGTGCATAATTATTAGGCAACGTCCTTTCCTTTGGCAAAATGGGTCAAAAGAAGGACTTGACAGGCTCAGAAAAGTCAAAAATAGTGAGATATCTTGCAGAGGGATGCAGCAGTCTCAAAATTGCAAAGCTTCTGAAGCGTGATCATCGAACAATCAAGTGTTTCATTCAAAATAGTCAACAGCGTCGCAAGAAGCGTGTGGAAAAACCAAGGCGCAAAATAACTGCCCATGAACTGAGAAAAGTCAAGCGTGCAGCTGCCAAGATGCCACTTACCACCTGTTTGGCCTTATTTCGGAGCTGCAACATCACTGGAGTGTGATGTTGTGACTGTGCAATACTCAGAGACATGGCCAAGGTAAGAAAGGCTGAAAGACGACCACCACTGAACAAGACACACAAGCTGAAACGTCAAGACTGGGCCAAGAAATATCTCATGACTGGTTTTTCTAAGGTTTTATGGACGGATGAAATGAGAGTGAGTCTTGATGGGCCAGATGGATGGGCGCGTGGCTGGATTGGTAAAGGGCAGAGAGCTCCAGTCCGACTCAGACGCCAGCAAGGTGGAGGTGGAGTACTGGTTTGGGCTGGTATCATCAAAGATGAGCTTGTGGGGCCTTTTCGGGTTGAGGATGGAGTCAAGCTCAACTCCCAGTCCTACTGCCAGTTTCTGGAAGACACCTTCTTCAAGCAGTGGTACAGGAAGAAGTCTGCATCCTTCAAGAAAAACATGATTTTCATGCAGGACAATGCTCCATCACACGCGTCCAAGTACCCCACCAAACACTGGTGATGAGTAAGATAAACATGTTAAACTGTGTTATAGACAGGGATGCACCTAGCTGCTACTCAGGTGTGCATGTGTGACAAAAATTATGAATGCGTAGTGACACTTATGTTACCAAGCGCCTTTGCGTACTTGACCATCTCATTCAACCTGACACGTGTTCCTACAGCTTCGGAGCCAGAGCTCAAGAAAAAACTTCTTTCGAAAAGGTGGCTCAAAGTGCCGTGGCTTGAAGCTAACAATGAGTGCACTGAAATGTGGTGCAAGTCATTGCTAATAAACAAGCTAGCTGAGAAGAAATGTCCACATTTATATTCTGAGGATATTATTATTATTGTGGTGGCTAGGAGTAAATGTCAGACATGCATATCATTCACGTGAAGGGGGCACAGATCGTGCAGAGCATCACACCATCAGCGGGGAGTTAGGAGCCAAATTGCAGTCTGCCGAATTTTGGGGGATGCTTTCCGATGGATCTGTGGACATCATTTACATTGTGTCTGTGTCCAGCAATGGAGAGTTTACCTCTGACTCTCTTGGACTGATTGAACTGGGTGCTGACCGCACCGCACAGGGATGGACTTGTGAGACTTCTTGAGGACACAGGCTTGGATGACTGGACAACAAAGTTGGTCGCTGCGTGCACAAACGAGGCTGCTGTCAACATGGGTATGTCCAATGCGTTGTGCCAAAACTCCGGCAACTTGCTACAGTTGGAGACTTGAAAAATAAAAAAATAAAGCTTTTTGTTTGCTATCGACATTAGTTTACTATCCGCCCTGTTGCGGTATCAGACGGTCCATCTCACTGTGTTCCTGCGAGTGTTTATCTTCCAGCCTTCTGAAGATAAACCAGTCCTTCAGCATTAGGGGCATAGTGTCTTATAACGACCATATAAATCCTCAGATACAGTGGTGTAAAGTTTTAGGTATTTGTGCCACATCCCAAGCCATTTGCATTTCATGTGATAGGTTTTTTTGTTTTTTTAAGAGGTAGTCCGATTTCAGTTCAGAACTTATTTTGTTACTGTTGGGTTCATCAACACAGTTTGCACTACTGGAGGTATGGATATTTCTGTGTTGCTGTAGATCTTGTATGAGCAGCCGCTTCTGTGAAGAGCCGGAGGATTTTCAGCCGAGTCCGCTGGAGGATTCATGGGACGGCTCGTCTCCTCCCTCTTCCAGGAGAAAGCAGCATTCACACCGCTGTCGCTCCACGGCAGCTGAGCAGACAACTTTTGTGAGTGAAAATGACTGTTTGCCACATTCTTCACATTCTGGTACCAGACCAACTACCATTTCATCTATGGTTAGTCACGCTCCTTCTATGAACACTTTGGTTTTTCAACTGACTCCTCTGAACCTCGATAATCCTGCTCCTGTGTCTGAGACTCCCAGTGTTGCTCCACCAGTACCTCACTGTATTTTTTCTGTGCCTCAGATGGAAAATGTGACTAGCAACAGAGTGCCATCTGCCATATTAAAACTGGCTAGGAAGCTTGGACTCAGTGCCGCGAAACTATTGAATCAAGTTGAGTTTTGTGTTTCAGAACCATTTAACCTCGACCCAGCTCACCATGCTTTTGTGTCCATCCCATTAACACTGTTCAGGCAGCATCTCATGAGACTGTTAGTATGGCTTTATCCCTGGAGTGTGCTACTCACCAGCCCATTTACACAGAAACTGTCAGTGAAAATGTTCCTGAGCTCCACTCTCTGCCTCCTGCCCCTGCACTCAGGGCAGCTCGGGCCCAGCTTTCTCCTGCACCTGTACCAGTCCCTCGGGTGAGGGAGGTTGAGGTCCAGCTGGTCCCTGCTTTGGTTTCCAGACCGGCTGAGAGCCCCACCAGCAACCTTCCTTGTCAGCTGCTCCACCACCTGCGGCTTCCACGCCTTCACCTGCAGCGCTACCACCAGTAGCTTCCTCGCCTGGTCCTGCCTGGCCTAGTCCTGCTAAACTTCGTCCCTGCCTGGTTTGGCTTCAGTGGCCACCTTCCAGGCCGCTGACTGGACTTCTTGGCCGGTGGCTCCGTGGCCGGCCTCCTGACCTGATTCGTTGCCACCGCTGGCTCCGTGGTCAGCCCCCTGAGCTGTTCAGTCATGGACTGTTGAGCCTTCGGCCCCCCTGAACTGGATAGTCTCGTGTGCGGCCGTCCTCCGGGTCGTCCTCCTGAGTGGTGCTTTTGGACTGTTTCCTGAGCATCAGTGCTTTTCGTAGACTTTTGTTTTGCACTATTTCATGAGCTCCATGTTTTTGGTTTTTTTTTTTTTTTTGGTTTTGGACATTTGCTCTGGCTTTGGTCAGTCTGGGTCCTTCTCCTGCCAGCACACAGCCGAAACATAACACACTGGCTCCATGTTAAATCTAGAATTGAATATAAAGTCCTGAATAATCAGGCCCCATCATTTCTTAAAGACCTTATACTGTAGTACCGTATGATCCCAACAGAGCACGTCGCTCTCAGACTGCAGTTGTACTTTTGGAGGAGAGCAGAGCCTTCAGATATCAGGCCTCTCTCCTGTCGAACTAGCTTACAGTTTGGATTTGGGAAACAGACTCTTTTCTCTGCTTTTCCTTCCCACCATCACAAAGTGTTTGCTCATAGGGGGTCGTCTGCTTGTTGAGGTTTTTATCTAATACTGCAGTGATGCAAACTCAAATAGCTTATAATGAAGAGAGAAAACACTGATGCAGGCAATACCAACAAGTGTGGCGTCAGATGGATTTTTTTTTCCTCAAAGGAAAACTGGCCTCAGTGATTCCTTGAAAGTCAGTGTTTGTGTTAAAAGACTCTTGAAAACAGTCACATACTGTGTATTTATTATAAAGCACAACTTCTACAGCTTGTTGACTTTCTATAACATCCTTAAATCAGTTTACTGTTTTATATGGATGGGGAGGAATTCACATGAGCAGGAAGGAATAATTTATTCAGTTATCAAAGTAAAGAACAGCAAGTCTACAAGATGATCGAGGAAAACTAGACTCATTGTACAGAGCAGGTTGTTACACCAGGGATGTCAAACTTATGGCCCGCAGACCATATCTGGCCCACGATGCAATTACATCCGACCTGCAAGATAAATTCATACGTCAGTTATTAATGGCACATCGGTAAATGGGAGCCGCATCTTCAGCCATGCTGAGAATCCATGCCCATAGACTTTATTTTGATAGAAACACCGTACGGCCATACAAAGGCAAAGACAAACTGGGATCATATCATTATGAGAAAGAAAGAAGGGGGGGCAGACGCTCCAAAGAACGCAAGTGCAGTGTTACAGGCCAAGTACACGGAGAGAAGAGGAGCCCGATTTAAATACAAGCATGTCGGGAAAAAGTGAAGAAACAATTAACAGCATCTGGTTACATTTTGTTGATATTGGAGTGTGAGCGTGTGTTTTCCAAAGCTGGGGAAATGGTCTCAACTAAACGCAATAGACTGAATGCAAAAACATTGGATAAAATTATTTTTCTGAATAAAAGTTTAGAATAAACTCTGAGTCAATTACATTAAAATGGGTAATATTACATTCACAATACTTTTATACTACTAATACTAACCCTACTTTTTAAAAAAAAATTTAATTAATGTCTTTCACACTATATTTTAAACATGTCTACAATATGTGAAATCTAAAAGATATAAAATGATTGCATGGAAAGTACAATACCTACAGTGTATACACGTATGACTACGTCATTGAATCAGCGTCTTTTGTGAGTCTCAAGTCAGTTGCCTGCAATGATATTTAAGACCCAGCAGGTGTCAGTATGGAGCAAAACAGCAACACTGTGTCGACACAGTATCGATACAGTTTAGGGAATGTGCTGAAACGCTTCACAAGGCCTTATCTACCCATCAGAGGTGGAGCCAGACATTTGAAACACCCAGGGCTTAGCCCTAAAGGGTAGTATGCATGTGGGATTTTTTTTTTTTTTTTTGGGGGGGGGGGGGGGGGGTAGAAATGACTGAAAGATTAATAGGCTCTGTTTTGAGTTTTGTTCCAAAAAGAATGACTTCATATAGGGAAAAATATATCACATATGCAGGACACCTTAAACTAGTTTTTTAAAACAAAGTCGGGGCTGCATCAAGACACAAGGACTAAACCCCAATTCAACCAGACCCAGAACTGATCCGGATTTAAAACAGGACTACAACAGTAACCAAGACAGAACCAGAATCAGAACTAGATGATAGTAGCACTAAAAATCATCATAGACCTGCACTACACTTATTTTTTAAATTCTACCAAAGTACAATATTCAGATTGAGAAAAATGTATATAATTATTTAGCCTTGTTGTGCAAAAAAGCCTGCATAACTTAATAAATGTAGAATTTTAAAAATAGCAAACCTAAAAAGAAACACTAGGTACGAGATACATGAGTACCTATGATACGGTGATACTTTTGGTAAACAACCATTTGACTAACATGTGTATCTCACCTGCTCTTGTTCCATCTCTGTTCTGTCCTCATTCTCCATCTCCCTCTCTGTTCCTCTCTCTCCCTCTCTGTTCCTCTCTCTCCCTCTTTGTGCTGACAATCATCAAATATACAGTTGAAATCAGATATTTACACACTCTTCAGATCAAAACACAAACACTTTTTTAATTGTAACATCAAATCAGACTAAATGTTTATTTTTTTAGATTGATAAATATAAAAAAAACATTTGTTAACTTTATTTAATCTGTATTTCTTAATTGTAAATGGCACCAAATTGTATTCAAAATTGAGCCACACTTATGGAACTCCACAGTTCTTTTCCTGGTGTTTTGGTTGACGTCTCTTGATTTTCCCATGGCAAAGAAACAGGCTCTGTGTTTTGCCTTATATGCATCCACAGCTGTGCCACCAATTTACTCACATGGACTCTACTAACCAATCAGAAGCTTCTTCAGCTCAGAATGGAATCGTCTGGAGTTTTTTTATTAATTAACAATAAACTTAGTGTATATGTACTCCTAAATTTGATGAAAGTGATTAACATAGACAGCTCCCTCTTTTTATTCTGACATTAAATAATTCAAAAGATATTTCAATATTCAACAAGAGGTGAAAGTTATCAGGCCTTATTCCAGTTTTTAAAAGGGAGTAAATTGTTTGTGTGCATTTGAGGGTCGACGTGCCAGTTCACACTCCACACCAGTTGGTGGCGGTAAAGCACCATTTTGTTGTTTGACAACCGCCAATAAACGATGTAAAGAAGACGAAGCGCCTTCCGGGATGACAGACGGAGCTATTTTTTCATCCAAAGCGAAGAAAATAGTGAATTTGGATGCTAAAACAAACTAAACCAACGTTTGGATCGATATCTGCATCGATCTGCCCACCCTTGTCTCCTGGATCGTAGCTGAGATCAGCGTAAACCACGTGGGTCTCTGCTCCCTGATCTGTTTCCTGTGTTTGGAAAGAGTTGCAGCTTCATCGCGGAGTTTCTCTCGGTTTGTGGGCTCATCTAAAGGTAAGCACCGAGCTAACTTTACTGTGAGTTCAGTTCATGTTGAGTTTAGCTCCTGAATGAGGTCTTCTGCTGCTCTCCTCGGTGTCTGTTCACAGTTTATTGTGAACACGTTGAGAGAAGAGTGAGAGAGTGTTTGGAGAAAAACACCAACTAATCATTAGCTCAGCATGCTGGGAGAAGTTGGAGCAGAAAAGTCTTTTCATTGTCCCTGCAGCTGTTTTTCTGCCTGCACCAAACCTCTACAGCCTCATTTCTATTTGAAGTGATAACAGGAAATGGATGAGAGCGATCTGCTGCAGTATCAGGGTCACAATAAACTTTATTGTCCAGCTGCTGTGGATGAACACATGAGAGGAAGTGAACTCCTACAAAGTCTCATTTTAATGAGTGTGGCTGCTGTAAAGTGATGCACAGGAAGATGTTAACAAAAACTAATGAAACAGAGATGAAAGTAAACAGTGTTCATATTTGAAAGCACAGAGAATAAAATATATTGTGGTGGTTAATGTGCAGGAGAGTGTGAAGAATGTAAAAATGTCTTCCTGTGTCAAACACAGCTGCAGTCAAAGCAGGAAGGAAAGCACTGAAACCACTGATCAAAGCTCATTAATCAAAGACCGCTGATCAATGGCCATGAGTACCATTCAGAGAGTTGGGGAGTCGCTGCAATCACAGCATTTGATCAGTGGTTGTTGATCAATGTTCATGAGAATTTGCATATTAATGCTCAATAACTGACCTCCCAGCCCATTGTTCCTTCAGTGGTGCTCGTTTCAGTCATTATGCAAATGCACTGTTGAAAATTGAGGAGAGCTGCAGTCAGCTGAGAGTGAAGAAGTCACTTGGATGAGTGACGAAATGTTTCTCCCACAAAAAGCTACGTCCAGATGAACAGAATCAAAGTTTGGGGAATGGTGGAGGTGGTGGGACTGGGGGGCTGAAGGAGTTGAAAGTGTGGGGTGGGGGAGTAACAGGTCTGTCCCTGTTTGTGGAAACCACAGGAGGAGCTGTTCAGGCTGTTGCTGGGTGTGAATTGTTGATGGAGTCTTTAAAAACTTGTAGTTGCTGTTTTCCAGACTGAAGCAGAGTCGTTAGCTGAAAACTGGTTTTAGAGGTTCATTCAGGACACCTTCTCAGGCTCTTACAGCCTTACCTGTATCATAACAAAGTGTATAAACCCCAATCCACCTTTAACATGGTCCTTCTCCCAAACCTTCAAATAGGACTTTCTGGCCCTGTCATAGTAAAGGGCTGCTTAGAATATTAGAGCCAATGTCACAAAGTTCCTCCTGAAGTATAAGTGAGTGAGAGAGTTTCCTCACTTTGCAGCACAACACGTCTCACAAGATTTCTACAAGCAATCAGAGTGAAATTTGTACTTTGTGTTGTCAGATGAACATATGAGACACTTTGACTCTTCAGTGCAGTGTGGAGCCTAACAAAGATCTGTTTTGTGTCCCAGCTGATCAGCAGGAGGAGAAGAGTCTGATGGAGCAGCAGAGGAACATTTTCAGCCATCTGGACTCAGCTGAGTCACTACAGAGGAAACAATGAGCTCAACACAGGAGGTGAGGAAAATATCACAGTTTCACCAAATAATCAGTCACGTCTAAAACTCTCATCCTCCCAACCTGTTATATGACTGTGTTGCATATTATGTTGTTTTTTAGAGACCACAGCACATGTTAAAATAAGGAAGGTTTATTCATCAACATTATTAATAATCAAATGGACATTTGTCAGAGTTTTACCCCTGATACTGCTGGATAAACAGAAACTCACTCAGGAACGAGGTCACACAGAGCTCAAGTTTTCACTCGCGAGGGGGAAGCAATTGTCTCCAACCCACTTCAACTTGCTTTCCCCCTGCAGGTTGTTTTTATTGGTTACACACATGAATATTCATAAAGCTTGTTGTAGTATTACCTATGAGAAACTACTATAACTGGTTATAAAGTGATTGGACTGTGCAAGTGTGATTATACATTGTGTCAGCATCATGAGCTTCAGTTTAAATGAATCTCTGCTACACTTGATGTAATCTAACTGTGACATGAGCACCACAGTCACTGTGCACCAGTCACACACTGTTCTTTACTTTAAATCCATCACAGTTCAGCAAACGAACCTGTTTATCCTGCACTAACCTGCAGAGGATCTTCATGCAGTCTTTAAATAACACAGTTAATCTGCCTCAGATTGTTTTGCAGCATCTTTCACTATCTGAAAAAACACAATGTCACATGTACAGACCCAATATCTGATTTCAACACATGAGGACTTACATGTAAGCTTTAATCTCCAGTTGATCAAATCCCACTGAGCAGTCCTTCCCTTTAAATCTAACCTCTCTTCTTCCTCTCCTGTCCTGTGTGTCTTATCTTTCTCCATCTCTGAGTGAAGTTAGCTCTCTTTCTTTTCTCTCCCTGTGATGTACAGCAGCTGGACCTTTAGCCAGCAACACACTGTGAGACAAACTGCACACAAACAGTTTGTGTGTTTGCTGATGTTTGTTGATAGAAACGCTGCATTTGAAATTACCTGTTTGTTCAGGTGCTGTGCAAAAAAGAAAGAAGAACAACGTCTCACTTTAACTCCTGACTATGACTCACAGTTTTGCCTCTTTCATCTCTTTTTATGTTTCAAACCCTGGTGATTAGTACACGATCAGGATTGTCTTTCATGTCTTACTTTTCCCGTTTCTCAAGTTGGTTTGATGTTTGATGCCTGCAGTGATGAAATGAACCCCTCAGATGCCTTAAAAGTAACACATGTTTTGCAAATGTAAGGAGTACAAAATACAATTTTCTTTTTCTAATGTATGGAGCAAAAGTAAAATATTTTCCTTCACTGAATCAACTTTTAAATGTTACATTGTAATTATTAATATTGAAAAATGACAAAATGATAGAAATATATAATAGGAAACATAAAAGTATAGACTTGGTAAACATTTATACTTTTCTGAGTGTGTTAGCATGCTAGCATTAATAACTGTGTACAGCAGGAGGGATGGGCTTGATTTTAGTGTTTGAACAGTCATGAATTATTTTTAACACCAAGTTGGATGTAATGTGTTAGAACTACCAGCAGGTGGGGATAAGAGACCTTTAAGGTGTTTGGTGCCACACTCCACCTTCAGGTTTAAAACTAGTGTTAATGGAGGGAGTTTGAAGGTTGAGTTTGTTCCACGACTGCATTTCACTCACTGCCTCTGTTTGTATCTCTGTCACTGCAGGACCAACATGGAGCGAGAAGTCAGCGCTCTCAGGAGGCCGACAAACCTCACAGAAGAAAGAGAGAGAAAAAACACACCTGTGACGAGTGTGGGATGGGTTTTACTGTGAAGGAGTCACTAAAACGTCATCAGGTCATCCACACTGGAGTTAAAGCGTTCAGCTGTGACTTGTGTGGAAAGTCTTTTTCCTGGAAGAGTGCCCTAAAATCACACCAACTCAGCCACAGTGGAGTTAAAGCGTACAGCTGTGATCAGTGTGGCAGAGCTTTTACTCACAGTAGGAGCTTACAGAGGCATCTAGTTACCCACTCTGGAATTAAGGCATACAGCTGTGACTTTTGTGGAAAAACTTTCAGCCACATAGAGACCCGAAATACACACATACGCATTCACACCAGACATGTTGTGTACTGCTGTGAACAGTGTGGCAGACAGTTTATAACCAACAGGCAGTTACAACAACACATGTTGACCCACACTGAGGGACGACCTTATAAATGTGACCTGTGTGAGAAGACTTTTAAAGCTCCACATCACCTGAGGCAACACCAACTGATCCACACCAGAAAGAGACTCTACAAGTGCAGTTACTGTGAGGTATGTATTTATATTGTTATCTTGTCATTTTAGCCTGACTGTTTGGAACAACTCTGCTCATTAAACTGTGTTAGCATGTTAGCAATTCTACTGCATGGAAAAGCAGCTCTGAGTGATTATTCAGATTTTCATTTCAGTTGTGATTTTTGTTTACACGATCATGAAAAACTAAAAGTGCTGAAAATTAATATGATGGTGTTATTTAATGTTCAGGCAGTTTCCTGGTATATCATGATATTGTTATTATTTCAGCATAAAAGGCCTTTTGTTTACAGAGCCTGATTCCTCTGTCAGGAGCACATGTAATAAAATAAAACACAAATGAAAATAAGCACAAAACCAAAACATTCTGTAATCTTCTCTTATGGTTAACAAAGTTGTATCGTTACGTAATGGTATTGTAATATTGTAGCAGTAGTATCATTGCTTGTTTTTAACTTTAGTACTTTTAGACATTAGTGTTAAAATTGCAATTATAATATTAAATTAGTGTGTCATGGGGGTAGTAGTGTTTGTCTTGTGTCCCATTGAGCTGAGTGTTATAACTGCACAGTTACAGTGTTATTAATGCAGTATTAAATGAGTATTACTGCAGTTAGTAGTTTAGCACTGCGTTGGTACCCTGCAAATATTAGCATAGTAGTACTTTAGTGTAACTCAGATGTTACTGTAACATGAAATAAGTATTACTGTAGTATTATGATGGTAGTATTGTAGTTATTGCAGCCCAGTAAACTGAGTGTGTTAACTGAAACAGTAAAATGTAATTGGACGTCTGCAGAGATGCTCTTTATTTCAGGCGACGTTCAGGATAAAAATGTTGAAGGACTGACTTACACTGTGTTTGTGTCTTTGTTTAGAAGCAGAGCGACACAGATGGATCCAGTTCTCAACCCTGTCATTACTGTGGTGGTGGGAAAGAGTTTGTCTGTGATCTTTGTGGAATAACTTTCAGTGATCAATACACCCTAAAAAGACATCAACGTAAACACACTGGAGACAAACTGAAATACTGCAAAGAATGTGGGAGAAGCTTCACCACATCACATCACTTAAAATGTCATGAACTGATTCACAGTGGGGTTAAAAAGCACCTCTGTGATCAGTGTGGGTCATCCTTCACCACTGCAGTCAACCTTAAAACACACAAACGAGTCCACACAGGAGAGAAACCATACAAGTGCAGACACTGTGACAAAAGCTTCTCACATTCAGGTAGTCGTAACAATCATGAACATACACACATGGAAGGAAACTACAGCTGTGACCAGTGTGACAAGAGCTTCAGGAATCTCAGTTCATACTCCAAACACAAACGATCCCACGTTACTAATAAACTGTTTCACTGTTACCAATGTGCCAAAACATTCACTTCATTATGGGCTCTGTGCAAACATCAGTGTGATCACTCAGGGCTGAAATCACTCCCATCACAGTGAATCTGCAGAGACAGAAAGATCCTCTACTGGTTTCAGGGTCAGACTTAAAACCCTTGAGATCAGGCTCCACAGAGTTCAGATGTAAAAATGTGATGAGGCAGCTGTGAATGAACATGTTCGTCTTGTATACTGAGAAAAATTAAACAGCTGATGAGTAGATAAACATGTTAAACTGTGTTATAGACAGGGATGCACCTAGCTGCTACTCAGGTGCGTAATGACATTTATGTTACCAAGCGCCTTTGCGTACTTGACCATCTCATTCAACCTGACACGTGTTGCTGCAGCTTCTTTGGTGTTTCGCCACCACCTAAGAAACACCAACCAGAGCCAGAGCCGAAGAAAATAATTTTTTCGAATAAGTGACTTTGGGGATGCTTTCCGATGGATCTGTGGACATCACAAAAGTCGAGCAGGAAATCATTTACATTGTGTCTGTGTCCAGCAAAGGAGAGTTTAACCCTGACTTTCTTGGACTGATTGAACTGGGTGCTGACCGCACCGCGTAGGGATGGACTTGTGAGACTTCTTGAGGACACAGGCTTGGATGACTGGACAACAACGTTGGTCGCTGCGTGCACAAACGAGGCTGCTATCAACGTGGGTATCTTCAATGGCGTTGTGCCAAAACACCGGCAACTTGCTACAGTTGGAGACTCTCTTGTGCACATTCTGTGCACAGCACACACACTGAAGAATTGCTTAAAATCAGTTGATCGCAAGGTTCCTAACTGTGAGACGTTTAATCGCTGTGTGGTCAAGCTGATGCAGTTTTATTTGCAAAAAAAAGTGGAGCAAAAAAAAAAATGCTACACTGAAGAAGCTGTGTGAAGAAAATGGGATCCCCTTTGTAAAACTGGGTATGCTTCATAATACCAGGTGGTCTTCATGGAGGTCATTTGTTTCGTACCAATTCGCGAGAGTTGAGGCTCGAGTATGAAATGTATGGTTTTCAGGGTTTTTATCATTAACTCTGTTTCCCTGGGACTTCTCCCATGTGTTATGAATAAATTTCAAATATTTACATGTTACCATAGTGACCAGAGAGCATTAAGGGGCAGAGAGGAGGATGTTACTCTCTGTGTTGTTGGCGCATTTCAGGAGGAGCCTGCTAATAAAGTTAGTGAATACAGGTTTATTATTATTACATTTACAAAATACCGCAGTTTTTGTCTTGGTCATATCATTTTATTCTGTTGTATTTATCTTCAACACCTTAAATGCCGGTCCGGGAAAATATGTGACTGTTGGAAAACAGTTCACACAATACACATCACAGCAAAGCACCTCCCACATGGTTCTAAGATAAGGCACTATGTGTGTGTATGTTGTGATATTATTCTGTTATCATATGTTACCTTATATATGTAATCAAAGTAGTTGAATTATGATAACAGCTGTAGGACATATATTATCCTTTAGTTTAGATGGTGTGCTGTGTATGTAGTTTAGTCCTCATTATACTTTTGGGTTAAAAGAACAATCATTTTTGTAGTTCATCAGATAAGTGTGCATCACTCTGTATCCTTGATCTGCTGTGACTGTCTTGCACTGTTTTCTTGACATGCTTTATTGTTGAATCATAAAAAGAAGGTTGTAAGCAGGAGACTTGGTGTCTAGGGCAGAAGAGATAAACCACATTCCATACCCCCACCTTACAGAGAGCAGAAAGACAGGGAGCCGAGGTCATAATTTAGGCGCCGTAAGAGAGAAAGAATGTGAATGTTTAGGCTTTTACGACTATGTCGGGGCCGCTAGGAGCTATAAGAGGCTGTGTAACCCGTCACCATTTTGAGATTTGCTGTGACCCTCTTCATGCATGTCTCCCCATCATGATGGTTCTAATGCTCATGAGTGTTGAATTGTATGGAAATAAATGATTGTTGATTGAGCATAAATACACCGAGTACTGTCTTTCCTTCAGCCCAAAGATTAAAAGAATTGGGAGATTTTGCAACAATGTGTAAACATCTGTATGCATGTGAGAATGTGTGTGTGTGTGTGTGTGTGTGTGTGTGTGTGTGTCTCTGTGTGCGTGTCTTCCAACTGTTTCTAACAACATCCTTAGTCATAATCTCCCCCACACCCAATATATGGTTCAATTCCTTTACTGGTTCACCATACACAACACAGTGAAGCCATACAAAGGGCAGGAAGCTTACCAAACAAACAAACCTTCACAAGGATGTGCCTGTGATAAAACACTACAGCCCCCCCCCCCCCCCCCCCCCCCCCCCCGCACCTTGAGAGGCTGGGGAGGGGGACAAAGGAATTCCTTTTATCACAGAGTTGAAACAATGTAGAGATGGCAAGCATAAAAATGACAACATTTAACAATTCACTTTAACAAGACAAACTGGGATCATGTCATTATGAGAAAGAAGGAAGGGGGGCAGACGCTCCAAAGACAGCAAGTGCGGTGGTACAGGCCAGGTACACAGAGAGAAGACGGGACCGATTTAAATGCAAGCATGTTGGGAAAATGTGAAGAAACAAGCAGCATTTCAGTGATATTGGAGGCAGCAAAGCTGAGTAGAGAATTTATAAAATTAGGATCTGAATACCTGTTTTTATTTTTTAGCCATTTTCCATTGTAGACAACAACGTTTCAAATTTATCCAGGCCTTAAAGTTCATGTGTGTTCTGCTTAGCAGTAGGAAATCAACAAAAATAAGGCTTTTATGGTGTAAAAAAGAAAAAATTGCTTTCTTGAAAAGACTAAATTTACAGGTTAGTAGAGGTGCAACGGATCACGGTTGATGTGAAATCCAATCCCACGCCACGATTCGGTACGCACGTGATCTGAAGATTCAAAAAAGAAAAAAAAGGTATGTGTATGGTGCACGTGGTCAGTCTGTCAAGCAATCCGGTTGTTCAGTGATGACGCGACGAATCCTACTTCTGGGCCTAAAGTAGTCTGCGTTTAATATGGCTTTTGTGTTGTTAACATGTTTAATGTTATGTATTTTCTTCTATTTGATCTCAAAAAGCTCCTAAAACAGTCAGTGATCCCTGTTGACCTCCCTCGGCTTTTATTACCGCTAATCATTTATTTAAGCTCAGTTTTTAAAACCTTAGGCTGTAACTACAGCCCAGCCCATGCAGCAGTATATGAATGACTAACCTCGTATTGTGGATGGATTATCTCAGTTGTTCTCCTGGCTGAAGTTTGGTCCTTTTACAGCATCCTGCCATGCGATTACATTTGTTCCTGACCACCGAGAACACTCACGTTAACTTTTATCGAGTGGAAAAAAAAGTTAGCTTGTTTATATTATGCTAACATATCTGTGTCGCTAGCAGTCATGTAGCACATCATTATATACCAGCTAGCCCAACTTCAGTAACCCTACAAACGTCACTGCTGTTTAGTTTTCTGTCTTCATTTATGTTGGAAGTGATAACAGAGCTGTACATTTTAATTTGTTTCCAAAACCCCGCAGTTAGGACATGCTATATTGTATTTAGATAGAAGCTAGCGAGCTAACTCCCTGCTAACGTCTAACTCCGTTAAATGTCATAAATTCCGTTTTCATGGATGCCTGGATGTTAAACTCAATTGTTACACCTGGTAGAGCAGAACGCTGATCATTTTATTAAAGATGAAAGATTTTAGACAGTTTTTCAACTCTCAGTAATGCCATAGTGATCGTTTGATATATGGACCTGCAGCGGAGTTTAGACCCAGACACGGCTAGTGACGTCAGACTGAACAACCGGATAGTTATGGTCAGCGCTAGCAGTCCAAGTGCCGGAGCAGAGGAAGTTGCGGCATTTAAGCAGCCCTTTGCTGCCCAATCCAACCGGGCTAAAGCTATTACAAAAGACAAGAGGCCGTATTCCGTTGTGCAAAACAAGGGGTTTAAACTATGATGAACATGCTTGAGCCACGCTAATTCCCAACTACAAATGGGTGGACCTCCAGGGCAACGGCCCGTACTGCCCTATAGATTACATTAGATTAAATGAAACTTTATTTATCCCTCGGGTGGGTTCCGCCGGGAAATTCAGTTTCCTGTAACACAGCACCGGCAGAAGTTGCAGAATGTGAGCAGAAATATACCACATATATAAATACAGAGAATACAAAATGGATAAATAGAATAAATAGGAATAAGAAAACAAGGGGTGGCTGTAGCTCAGGCGGTAGAGCAGGTCATCTACTGATCGGAAGGTTGGTGGTTTGATTCCTGGCTTCCCTGGCTGCATGCCAAATATCCTTGGGCAAGATACTAACCCCAAATTGCTCTCCGATGCATTCATCGGAGTATGAATGTGTGTGAATGTTACTTAGAAAGCACCTAGAACAATGTGCTTGTGCAAATGGGTGTGAATGCACAAGTTGTGTAAAGCGCTTTGAGTGCTCAGAAGAGTAGAAAAGCGCTAAATAAGAACCAGTCCAAGGGAACGGCACATTTCAAATATTGTGAGTCTATTACACCGTTGGTTATTAACAAAAATTATTGCACAGTGAAAAGGCACTACAGCTTACTTGTTCCCCCCTCCTCTGTCCCCGTTTCCCCTCCAGCGAGGAGTTAAACAGTTTGATGGCGTGTGGGACAAAGGACTTTTTAAGTCTGCTGGTCCTTGACTTTGGGAGAACCAACCTCTCACTGAACAGACTCCTATGGTTGTTTATGGCCGTGTACAGAGGATGCCCAGCATGGTCCATAATGTCCATATTGCACCTTAATTTGTTTTTATATAAGTGCGTGGAATGAGTCTTCAGTTGAATGTTTTTTAATAGGCAAAAATACTTGAATTTTTCTTTTTTTTCTACTTTTGCTGATCCGAAAATTGATCCCATCCGTGACTTAAAACCATGATCCAATCCGAACCGTGAGATTTTTGATCACTGATGTAATTAATTAATAATCCGCTCAAAACGTTGTTTTCCATATTGTTAGTAAAAAATATTGTCAAGTAAGGGGGCACAATGTGGTTTAATTCTGCTAGGCCTGGTTGTTTTAGGATGTAAACTCAAACTGTACATAGTGTTTAGAAATTCGTTGGTCATTTTATGTTTGTTTGTTTTTTTATTCAACAGGTCAATATTAAAATCACCACAGATAAACATAAATTTTTGATTTGTTTTAGAGAATATTTCTTCTATGAAGTCATTAAATAGAGAAAGGTGTTCTATATATACAGCTAGTTTTTTCTAGATTTTTCTCTCTTTCCTTATAAATTTCAATTGTTATACCATCTAATAAATTATCAATCGCAGTTGTCATACTTTCCATCACCTTGTAATTTAGGTTTTTATCCACATGCACAGCTACTCCCCCTCCACTTTTGTTCCTTCTATTTACAAAATTCACATCAAATCCCACCAGTTCAAAGTCCAGTCCTTTCTCAGCATTGGTCCATGTTTCAGAAATGGCAATAATTCCAAATGGATTTGTCAACTCAATTAGATATTCCTTTATATTGTTGAAGTTGGCACACAGACTTCTGCTATTAAAATGGATTATTGATCATTTATTTTCCATGTTGATGGTGTGTTTAAACGGTTCATCAGTGAAGTAGCAGCAGTTATTGCTGATGTTATAGAAGAAATTATTTTCCGGGTCTATATCCTTTTCTAAGTCTAGAACATTATGGTCTGTGTATCGAAATGTTCTCAGTTCCAGATTATCATAAAGAGAATTCCAATGAGTTATATTGATATTGTTGCCAGATGCAGATGAAGCTCTTTTAGACTGTGCCATGTGTTGTGTTGTGTGTCACGTCACATGTGTATTCATACCTCCAGTGTAAGTTGAACCTCAGTATTTGTCCAGCTCCTCCATATTTCTGTTGACCAACACTTTGGCTTGTTCCGGTGTTCCATTGAGTTTAATGAATACTTTACAGTTGGTGGTCCATGTACTCTGAATTTTTCCCTGTTTCTTCAAGTAACGTGCTTTCCTGGCAATGTCCGCATTTCTTTTTATCAGATGTTCATTCATGAAGACATCGGCTCCTTTCAGTTTCTTTCCTTGTTTTAACAGTGCTGTTTTGTGTTTTCTGTTAGCAAATCTCACAATGATGGCTGGTTTGTCACCGTCATTTTTTCGGGGTAGAGGGTGGCAAGCCTCAATGTTGTTATAATTCACTTCCACACATTTGGACCGTAGACAGGTAACCACTTGAAGCTCCGTGGAGTTGACATCTTTCTCTCCTGGCCCTCCTAAAGAGATTGAAAATGTGACGTCACTCAGGGGTAAAACCGCAAAGAATTCTAGGAACTCGTGGCAAGAGGTACTAGCGCACGCAGGCTTTCAATTGAAATCAGTTATACAGCGATAAAAAGAAACACAAAAAATGGCAAGAAGCTGTTGTATTATTAACTGCAATAACCGGTCGCATGACAGCCATGGAAAGCCGACGGGTAAAGAGATCGATTGTTATCGGATTACGTCGTTGAAGAGAAATTGTTCGAGCCATGTTTCCGAAGTAACAAAGAGGCGACTGGATTGCAGCCATTCAAAGACCAAATATAACGTCCCAGAACACTCCAGCTCACAGGTTAGTCTGCTCCAAGCATTCCCACAAAGGTCAGTCTGCTGTTGTAGTTAATGCGTCATTTCTCTTAACATAATTGGTGATATAGGCTACAAGCAAATCTGGCGCTGAACAGAAATTGTCGCACTCTGCTCCTTTGTTTATTGTGCATAAATAGTGAATTGTCCTGACACAATATTGTGTTTCGCTTCTGTTATTACCATGGTACATTGACAAAAACATATACTTTTATTCACAGGATAAAACAGTTGTTTTGTATCACTAATTGCCCAGTACGATTACAGCATACAGTATTATTGTCACTGCTACATTTCTGTGATGCTACCAGAAATTATTTCCACTACTAATTAATTACCGTTGAGCTCAAAGGTCCTATTAATAAATGGTTAACGAATGCGTATTTATGAAGACGATTTGTGAGACTGGTAAACTTATAATATGTACGATGGTCTTTACTTTCTACACGGTGCATTTCAAGGTCCTGTACCCATCTGTCGGTAAACTGTACCTGTGCTTGTTGCAGTGACCTGAAGTTACTAAACTTCACGAGTGTATGCACTCACTCCAAGAAGCGTATAATTATAAATATGAGCGTGGTGAAAGTTGGACAGCACGCTAAAGTATTTTGTCCCTCTGTGTGCTCATAAGGGTCTGACCCTTTCACTGGTTTGATTTTTTTCCTCGTATCTTTTCTTTGACTTTTCATCAAGTCTGTCTTTGTACGGACCGGCATTGTTCTCCTTCGTTTTGTACATACCTTTTTGGGGGGCAAAGAAAAAGCAAGAATTTATTGGAACCGAAGAATGAACGTTTTGCGGTGCTGCAAATGCTTGCATTTGATGCAGGTACTTGGATTGTTTTGCCACGAGTTCACGGCATGCAATGCGCGAAAGTCACGTGGTCTGTCAATCTCTATATTGTCAGCTGCGACCCCCCCGGGCGTTTGACCAGGGTTTGATGTGAAGCCCCGTAATGATGACATCGTTCATCCGGGTATACTGCTCCAAATCCACCACTCTGTTCTCCGGGTACGCCAGCCGCCGATCCTTCTCTGCGTTCTGTACGCGGAGAGCCTTAACTTCCTCGACCAGGTCCAGGATGGCTTTCTGCTGCAGTTTGACAGCAGAAATCTCCTCTGTCATAAACTCCAGCAGCTTCTTAATATCGTCGCCTTCCTCAGCTGACAGAACTTTTTTCGGGCCCATGCTGAGAGACGCTCTTCAAGCATCTTTGCTCCATCAAAGCCATCAGAGGCAGATTCCAGTGTAAACGCTGTTCCCACATGAAAAACTGGACTGATCCACCTCCTGCTGTCAGACCTGCAGGGTTTAGGCCTGTGGTGTTCTCTTCTGTCTTATACTGAACACAAACTATTTTTTTGGACTGGCACAAATAATTCGTGTGCCTTCTTATTTGATGCAGAACACCTATTTGTTCTGTAAATACATTTAAATTGTTATATAAAAACACCTGAGGCATTGGCTGCATTTTTAAGCGAATAGTACCAGATAACTGTTGTTTGCAAAACGTGCAGAATTTTTAGAAATGTACAATTTTGTATTTGCATTTCAAGTTATGAAAATGATTCTTCAAACATTTTTATGGGTTTCACAGGAAAAAAATTAACTTTTTTCTACTCTGAGTTTGAATTTTTGCTTGAACTTAGATAACTTGTGCTAATATAGTATGCCGAAAAAATAACTCAAATTTCAGATATTTGAGGTTGTGCTGAAAAGATTATACCAAACAAGGCGAGATAAACTGTTTTTATAATAATAATAATAATAATAATAATAATAATAATAATAATAATAATAATGTAGAGGTAAAATCAAAAGCAGTCAAAAATGGCAAATTATACTTGGACCCCGGAGGGTTCAGCAATTACTTTGGTGTTCCTCCACAGAAATGTCAGAAGTAGTCTGAACTGCAAAAGAAGCACGTATTCTGGTTGCAGGAGGTGAGCTGGCTTCAAACAAATGATTTTCATGGCATATTCTGCACCACGTCTCTGGGCGATCAAAGAGAAGAGGAAACTATATTACACTGCCAGTGGCGGACTCCCTCAGACATCGGTGCGTTGGTGGTTCGTTGTGTCTGGGGATGGGCTTCCAGGTACACACCGGCTCACTCCTTGGTGGCCGCTTATCGGGGCCTGGATCCTGGGGCTCGCTCGGGCCACCTCGGAGGTGGGGTGCCCACGGCCTCTCGGCCTGGGGCTCGGTCACTCAGGCACAGCTGGCTGCTGGCGGAGCTCACGGGCGCGTCACTGCAACTCCCTCTGGCTTCTGCTCCGTGGCTGCTGAGTGAGCCCTCATCTGGGACTCTCCTCAGCTCTTTCTGGGACAGTGGCGCAGCTGCCCCTCTGTTGGTCTTCCTTGGTCTCTTGTGTTCTGGGGGCCTCTGGATGTCTGGAGTTTTGATCTCCTCCATACCTGGAGGACGGGGCTGTGGCCCCCCCACACCCTCTAGCAGATCATTGCATGAAGGAACCTTTTAAAAAAACAAGCGTGTCCATGCTCACAGGTGTACACACGGGTGATCACACCCACAAACTACACCCTTTTTGGCTCCTACCTCAAAGCACACTGTGTTCTGTTGATCTTATGTGCTGCACAATAATGTTTAATATTTAGTATTTACTGTCATATTCCCATATATCATTGTGATGTTGTTTATTCTATTACTCTCGTTCTCTTCTGCTTGTTTTCTTTTTTCTTTCTCAACAGGTGATCGATAGATGCATTTTCTTTTTCTTTTCTTTTTTTTCTGCCCATTGTGTTGGTTTTTGTTTTTTGCCCTTCTCCCCTGTCCCTCTTCTCAGCTGTTTCTCTTTCTTTCTCCCCTTCTTTCCCCCAGCCAAGTCTGTCCCGTATTCAGCAAGTGAAAATAAAATAAACAATAAAAGGTGAATCAAATGGACCATTATGGCAAGGCTGGGATGGTCAATTTGGTAAAGTAAATCCGTTGGGCATCTTTCTTTGCCTTTAGACAATAATTCTGATGGCAAAAGAGCCAAACGGGACAGGAAAAAAAAAAGAAAAGAAAAATGAAACTATATTACACTGTGAGAGGGCGACTGATCCAAAACATAAACACAAAACTGAAACTGGATCTTATTGTAAGGTTATCGGGCCTTATTCCAGTTTGAGGGTCGACGTGCCAGTTCACACTCCACACCAGTTGGTGGCAGTAAAGGACAATTTTGTTGTTTGACAACCGCCAATAAACAATGTAAAGAAGACGAAGCGCCTTCCGGGATGACGGAGCTATTTTTTAATCTAAAGCGAGTAAAAGGTTGAATTTGGATGATAAAACAAACTAAACCAACGTTTGGATCGATATCTGCATCGATCTGCCCACCCTTGTCTCCTGGATCGTAGCTGAGATCAGCGTGAACCACGTGGGTCTCTGCTCCCTGATCTGTTTCCTGTGTTTGGAAAGAGTTGCAGCTTCATCGCGGAGTTTTTCTCGGTCTGTGGGCTCATCTAAAGGTAAGCACCGAGCTAACTTTACTGTGAGTTCAGTTCATGTTGAGTTTAGCTCCTGAATGAGGTCTTCTGCTGCTCTCCTCGGTGTCTGTTCACAGTTTATTGTGAACACGTTGAGAGAAGCGTGAGAGAGTGTTTGGAGAAAAACACCAACTAATCATTAGCTCAGCATGCTGGGAGAAGTTGGAGCAGAAAAGTCTTTTCATTGTCCCTGCAGCTGTTTTTCTGCCTGCACCAAACCTCTACAGCCTCGTTTCTATTTGAAGTGATAACAGGAAATGGATGAGAGCGATCTGCTGCAGTATCAGGGTCACAGTCAAAGGAGCTTGCAAAGAAAAGCGTCTGGACTTCTTTAAGTTACTTGAAGACATTGCTGAAAATGTTGAAATGTATTCACTCACTTTTTATTATTATTTGTAAATATGTGTGCAAATGGTTGGTTTTTTTGTACTGTTTTCATCAATAAATCTCAGCAACAAAGGACATACACCCATGTGTGTTGATTTCTCCCTAAGATGGCAAACTGAAACACTCCAAGTTGGTGACTTTTGGAGATTTATTTCCCTGGATGATTGAGAATGCTTCAAGATGAAACACAAAAGGAAGTAAGTTCACAGCTTTTAGCAGCTCCCCCACCCCCTCAGTCACACACCCCCACTCCCCTCCCTCCAGAATTCCCAGGTAACAACCTAATATACATATGAATGACTAGCCAATTTAGCTTCCACTTGGCTGAAGCTAAAGCTTAGCTAAAAGCCTACCAGCCATTTGGCTGCTCTCCGGCTTTTAAAGGTTGAAAGGTAGAAGCCTGGCAGTGTTAAGTACATCTACCCTGTTGAACTTATTATGGGAAATAAATATTTAAATAAAAACAAGCTGCTGATTATTTCACATTTTACTTGTGAGCAACGGCACATTTAAATCTTACAAATATAGTTATTTGGCTTATATCGTGATAGATATCGTTATCCCCTGAAATGAAAAAAACATATCGTGATATGAAAAAATCTTATATCGCCCAGCTCTACCTTCAGGCTTAGAGGGAACCTGTTCTGCCCGGTGGTGTAGGGTCCTAATTACTCCATGTTTGTGTTCCAGAGGGTGATGGGAGTCAAAGAGGAGGTACTGGTCCGTATGTGTGGGCTTCCGGTAAACTTCGATGTACTACGGACCAGTACCTCCTCTTTGACTCCCATCACCCTCTGGAACAGGAAGATGTTAACAAAAACTAATGAAACAGAGATGAAAGTAAACAGTGTTCATATTTGAAAGCACAGAGAATAAAAATATATTGTGGTGGTTAATGTGCAGCTCCTGGTGATTTGGTGAAGTCGTGTTTTTAATCATGTGAATGTTGGGTTTTATTTTATCTACAGAAGTTTTTCCCACCTGTGATCGTCCAGATTGATTTGTTGGGTTGACTTGAATCATGTGAAGGTTTAAAGCTGCACTTCCCCCAAAAAGAATAAAGTATAATCGTTCCTGTGTCAAACACAGCTGCAGTCAAAGCAGGAAGGAAAGCACTGAAACCACTGATCAAAGCTCATTAATCAAAGACTGCTGATCAATGGCAATGAGTACCATTCAGAGAGTTGGGGAGTCGCTGCAATCACAGCATTTGATCAGTGGTTGTTGATCAATGATCATGAGAATTTGCATATTAATGCTCAATAACTGACCTCCCAGCCCATTGTTCCTTCAGTGGTGCTCGTTTCAGTCATTATGCAAATGCACTGTTGAAAATTGAGGAGAGCTGCAGTCAGCTGAAACTGAAGAAGTCACTTGGATGAGTGACGAAATGTTTCTCCCACAAAAAGCTACGTCCAGATGAACAGAATCAAAGTTTGGGGAATGGTGGAGGTGGTGGGACTGGGGGGCTGAAGGAGTTGAAAGTGTGGGGTGGGGGAGTAACAGGTCTGTCCCTGTTTGTGGAAACCACAGGAGGAGCTGTTCAGGCTGTTGCTGGGTGTGAATTGTTGATGGAGTCTTTAAACTTGTAGTTGCTGTTTTCCAGACTGAAGCAGAGTCGTTAGCTGAAAACTGGTTTTAGAGATTCATTCAGGACACCTTCTCAGGCTCTTACAGCCTTACCTGTATCATAACAAAGTGTATAAACCCCAATCCACCTTTAACATGGTCCTTCTCCCAAACCTTCAAATAGGACTTTCTGGCCCTGTCATAGTAAAGGGCTGCTTAGAATATTAGAGCCAATGTCACAAAGTTCCTCCTGAAGTATAAGTGAGTGAGAGAGTTTCCTCACTTTGCAGCACAACACGTCTCACAAGATTTCTACAAGCAATCAGAGTGAAATTTGTACTTTGTGTTGTCAGATGAACATATGAGACACTTTGACTCTTCAGTGCAGTGTGGAGCCTAACAAAGATCTGTTTTGTGTCCCAGCTGATCAGCAGGAGGAGAAGAGTCTGATGGAGCAGCAGAGGAACATTTTCAGCCATCTGGACTCAGCTGAGTCACTACAGAGGAAACAATGAGCTCAACACAGGAGGTGAGGAAAATATCACAGTTTCACCAAATAATCAGTCACGTCTAAAACTCTCATCCTCCCAACCTGTTATATGACTGTGTTGCATATTATGTTGTTTTTTAGAGACCACAGCACATGTTAAAATAAGGAAGGTTTATTCATCAACATTATTAATAATCAAATGGACATTTGTCAGAGTTTTACCCCTGATACTGCTGGATAAACAGAAACTCACTCAGGAACGAGGTCACACAGAGCTCAAGTTTTCACTCGCGAGGGGGAAGCAATTGTCTCCAACCCACTTCAACTTGCTTTCCCCCTGCAGGTTGTTTTATTGGTTACACACATGAATATTCATAAAGCTTGTTGCTGTATTACCTATGAGAAACTACTATAACTGGTTATAAAGTGATTGGACTGTGCAAGTGTGATTATACATTGTGTCAGCATCATGAGCTTCAGTTTAAATGAATCTCTGCTACACTTGATGTAATCTAACTGTGACATGAGCACCACAGTCACTGTGCACCAGTCACACACTGTTCTTTACTTTAAATCCATCACAGTTCAGCAAACGAACCTGTTTATCCTGCACTAACCTGCAGACGATCTTCATGCAGTCTTTAAATAACACAGTTAATCTGCCTCAGATTGTTTTGCAGCATCTTTCACTATCTGAAAAAACACAATGTCACATGTACAGACCCAATATCTGATTTCAACACATGAGGACTTACATGTAAACTTTAATCTCCAGTCGATCAAATCCCACTGAGCAGTCCTTCCCTTTAAATCTAACCTCTCTTCTTCCTCTCCTGTCCTGTGTGTCTTACTTTCTCCATCTCTGAGTGAAGTTAGCTCTCTTTCTTTTCTCTCCCTGTGATGTACAGCAGCTGGACCTTTAGCCAGCAACACACTGTGAGACAAACTGCACACAAACAGTTTGTGTGTTTGCTGATGTTTGTTGATAGAAACGCTGCATTTGAAATTACCTGTTTGTTCAGGTGCTGTGCAAAAAAGAAAGAAGAACAACGTCTCACTTTAACTCCTGACTATGACTCACAGTTTTGCCTCTTTCATCTCTTTTTATGTTTCAAACCCTGGTGATTAGTACACGATCAGGATTGTCTTTCATGTCTTACTTTTCCCGTTTCTCAAGTTGGTTTGATGTTTGATGCCTGCAGTGATGAAATGAACCCCTCAGATGCCTTAAAAGTAACACATGTTTTGCAAATGTAAGGAGTACAAAATACAATTTTCTTTTTCTAATGTATGGAGCAAAAGTAAAATATTTTCCTTCACTGAATCAACTTTTAAATGTTACATTGTAATTATTAATATTGAAAAATGACAAAATGATAGAAATATATAATAGGAAACATAAAAGTATAGACTTGGTAAACATTTATACTTTTCTGAGTGTGTTAGCATGCTAGCATTAATAACTGTGTACAGCAGGAGGGATGGGCATGATTTTAGTGTTTGAACAGTCATGGGGGCAGGGATAGCTCAGTAGGTAAAGTGGTCGCCCCATGATCGGAAGGTCGGCGGTTCGAATCCACTTAACGGCTACCCTGAGGTACCCCTGAGCAAGGTACCGTCCCTACACACTGCTCCCCGGGCGCCTGCTTAGTGGGCTGCCCACTGCTTCACTGAGTGAATGGGTCAAATGCAGAGAAAAACAAGTAATTTCCCCATGGGGATCAATAAAGTATCCATTATTATTATTATTATTATTAATTATTTTTAACACCAGGTTGGATGTAATGTGTTAGAACTACCAGCAGGTGGGGATAAGAGACCTTTAAGGTGTTTGGTGCCACACTCCACCTTCAGGTTTAAAACTAGTGTTAATGGAGGGAGTTTGAAGGTTGAGTTTGTTCCACGACTGCATTTCACTCACTGCCTCTGTTTGTATCTCTGTCACTGCAGGACCAACATGGAGCGAGAAGTCAGCGCTCTCAGGAGGCCGACAAACCTCACAGAAGAAAGGGAGAGAAAAAACACACCTGTGACGAGTGTGGGATGGGTTTTATTTCCAAGTGTCACCTGAAACAGCATCAGGTCATCCACACTGGAGAGAGACTGTTCAGCTGTGACTTGTGTGGAAAGTCTTTTTCCTGGAAGGGTTCCCTAAAAAGACACCAACTCAGCCACAGTGGAGTTAAAGCGTACAGCTGTGATCAGTGTGGCACAGCTTTTACTCAAAGTGGCCACTTACAGAGGCATCTAGTTACCCACTCTGGAATTAAGGCATACAGCTGTGACTTTTGTGGAAAAACTTTCAGCCACATAGAGACCCGAAATACACACATACGCATTCACACCAGACATGTTGTGTACTGCTGTGAACAGTGTGGCAGACAGTTTATAACCAACAGGCAGTTACAACAACACATGTTGACCCACACTGAGGGACGACCTTATAAATGTGACCTGTGTGAGAAGACTTTTAAAGCTCCACATCACCTGAGGCAGCACCAACTGATCCACACCAGAAAGAGACTCTACAAGTGCAGTTACTGTGAGGTATGTATTTATATTGTTATCTTGTCATTTTAGCCTGACTGTTTGGAACAACTCTGCTCATTAAACTGTGTTAGCATGTTAGCAATTCTACTGCATGGAAAAGCAGCTCTGAGTGATTATTCAGATTTTCATTTCAGTTGTGATTTTTGTTTACACGATCATGAAAAACTAAAAGTGCTGAAAATTAATATGATGGTGTTATTTAATGTTCAGGCAGTTTCCTGGTATATCATGATATTGTTATTATTTCAGCATAAAAGGCCTTTTGTTTACAGAGCCTGATTCCTCTGTTAGGAGCACATGTAATAAAATAAAACACAAATGAAAATAAGCACAAAACCAAAACATTCTGTAATCTTCTCTTATGGTTAACAAAGTTGTATCGTTACGTAATGGTATTGTAATATTGTAGCAGTAGTATCATTGCTTGTTTTTAACTTTAGTACTTTTAGACATTAGTGTTAAAATACTAATTTAATGTTATAATTGCAGTGTCATGGGGGTAGTAGTGTTTGTCTTGTGTCCCATTGAGCTGAGTGTTATAACTGCACAGTTACAGTGTTATTAATGCAGTATTAAATGAGTATTACTGCAGTTAGTAGTTTAGCACTGCGTTGGTACCCTGCAAATATTAGCATAGTAGTACTTTAGTGTAACTCAGATGTTACTGTAACATGAAATAAGTATTACTGTAGTATTATGATGGTAGTATTGTAGTTATTGCAGCCCAGTAAACTGAGTGTGTTAACTGAAACAGTCAAATGTAATTGGACGTCTGCAGAGATGCTCTTTATTTCAGGCGACGTTCAGGATAAAAATGTTGAAGGACTGACTTACACTGTGTTTGTGTCTTTGTTTAGAAGCAGAGCGACACAGATGGATCCAGTTCTCAACCCTGTCATTACTGTGGTGGTGGGAAAGAGTTTGTCTGTGACCTTTGTGGAATAACTTTCAGTGATCAATACACCCTAAAAAGACATCAACGTAAACACACTGGAGACAAACTGAAATACTGCAAAGAATGTGGGAGAAGCTTCACCACATCACATCACTTAAAATGTCATGAACTGATTCACAGTGGGGTTAAAAAGCACCTCTGTGATCAGTGTGGGTCATCCTTCACCACTGCAGTCAACCTTAGAACACACAAACGAGTCCACACAGGAGAGAAACCATACAAGTGCAGACACTGTGACAAAAGCTTCTCACATTCAGGTAGTCGTAACAATCATGAACGTACACACATGGAAGGAAACTACAGCTGTGACCAGTGTGACAAGAGCTTCAGGAATCTCAGTTCATACTCCGAACACAAACGATCCCACGTTACTAATAAACTGTTTCACTGTTACCAATGTGCCAAAACATTCACTTCATTATGGGCTCTGTGCAAACATCAGTGTGATCACTCAGGGCTGAAATCACTCCCATCACAGTGAATCTGCAGAGACAGAAAGATCCTCTACTGGTTTCAGGGTCAGACTTAAAACCCTTGAGATCAGGCTCCACAGAGTTCAGATGTAAAAATGTGATGAGGCAGCTGTGAATGAACATGTTCGTCTTGTATACTGAGAAAAATTAAACAGCTGATGAGTAGATAAACATGTTAAACTGTGTTATAGACAGGATGCACCTAGCTGCTACTCAGGTGCGTAGTGACATTTATGTTACCAAGCGCCTTTGCGTACTTGACCATCTCATTCAACCTGACACGTGTTGCTGCAGCTTCTTTGGTGTTTCGCCACCACCTAAGAAACACCAACCAGAGCCAGAGCCGAAGAAAATAATTTTTTCGAATAAGTGACTTTGGGGATGCTTTCCGATGGATCTGTGGACATCACAAAAGTCGAGCAGGAAATCATTTACATTGTGTCTGTGTCCAGCAAAGGAGAGTTTAACCCTGACTTTCTTGGACTGATTGAACTGGGTGCTGACCGCACCGCGTAGGGATGGACTTGTGAGACTTCTTGAGGACACAGGCTTGGATGACTGGACAACAACGTTGGTCGCTGCGTGCACAAACGAGGCTGCTATCAACGTGGGTATCTTCAATGGCGTTGTGCCAAAACACCGGCAACTTGCTACAGTTGGAGACTCTCTTGTGCACATTCTGTGCACAGCACACACACTGAAGAATTGCTTAAAATCAGTTGATCGCAAGGTTCCTAACTGTGAGACGTTTAATCGCTGTGTGGTCAAGCTGATGCAGTTTTATTTGCAAAAAAAAGTGGAGCAAAAAAAAAAAATGCTACACTGAAGAAGCTGTGTGAAGAAAATGGGATCCCCTTTGTAAAACTGGGTATGTTTCATAATACCAGGTGGTCTTCATGGAGGTCTTTTGTTTCGTACCAATTCGCGAGAGTTGAGGCTCGAAGATGAAATGTATGGTTTTCAGGGTTTTTATCATTAACTCTGTTTCCCTGGGACTTCTCCCGTGTGTTATGAATAAATTTCAAATATTTACATGTTACCATAGTGACCAGAGAGCATTAAGGGGCAGAGAGGAGGATGTTACTCTCAGTGTTGTTGGCGCATTTCAGGAGGAGCCTGCTAATAAAGTTAGTGAATACAGGTTTATTATTATATTTACAAAATACCGCAGTTTTTGTCTTGGTCATATCATTTTATTCTGTTGTATTTATCTTCAACACCTTAAATGCCGGTCCGGGAAAATATGTGACTGTTGGAAAACAGTTCACACAATACACATCACAGCAAAGCACCTCCCACATGGTTCTAAGACAAGGCACTATGTGTGTGTATGTTGTGATATTATTCTGTTATCATATGTTACCTTATATATGTAATCAAAGTAGTTGAATTATGATAACAGCTGTAGGACATATATTATCCTTTAGTTTAGATGGTGTGCTGTGTATGTAGTTTAGTCCTCATTATACTTTTGGGTTAAAAGAACATAATCATTTTTGTAGTTCATCAGATAAGTGTGCATCACTCTGTATCCTTGATCTGCTGTGACTGTCTTGCACTGTTTTCTTGACATGCTTTATTGTTGAATCATAAAAAGAAGGTTGTAAGAAGGAGACTTTGTGTCTAGGGCAGAAGAGACGGACCACATTCCATACCCCCACCTTACAGAGAGCAGAAAGACAGGGAGCCGAGGTCATAATTTAGGCGCCGTAAGAGAGAAAGAATGTGAATGTTTAGGCTTTTACGACTATGTCGGGGCCGCTAGGAGCTATAAGAGGCTGTGTAACCCGTCACCATTTTGAGATTTGCTGTGACCCTCTTCATGCATGTCTCCCCATCATGATGGTTCTAATGCTCATGAGTGTTGAATTGTATGGAAATAAATGATTGTTGATTGAGCATAAATACACCGAGTACTGTCTTTCCTTCAGCCCAAAGATTAAAAGAATTGGGAGATTTTGCAACAATGTGTAAACATCTGTATGCATGTGAGAATGTGTGTGTGTGTGTGTGTGTGTGTGTGTGTGTGTGTGTCTCTGTGTGCGTGTCTTCCAACTGTTTCTAACAACATCCTTAGTCATAATCTCCCCCACACCCAATATATGGTTCAATTCCTTTACTGGTTCACCATACACAACACAGTGAAGCCATACAAAGGGCAGGAAGCTTACCAAACAAACAAACCTTCACAAGGATGTGCCTGTGATAAAACACTACAGCCCCCCCCCCCCCACACCTTGAGAGGCTGGGGAGGGGGACAAAGGAATTCCTTTTATCACAGAGTTGAAACAATGTAGAGATGGCAAGCATAAAAATGACAACATTTAACAAGTCACTTTAACAAGACAAACTGGGATCATGTCATTATGAGAAAGAAGGAAGGGGGGCAGACGCTCCAAAGACAGCAAGTGCGGTGGTACAGGCCAGGTACACAGAGAGAAGACGGGACCGATTTAAATGCAAGCATGTTGGGAAAATGTGAAGAAACAAGCAGCATTTCAGTGATATTGGAGGCAGCAAAGCTGAGTAGAGAATTTAGTCACGGGCGCGTCACTGCAACCCCCCCTGGCTTCTGCTCCGTGGCTGCTGAGTGAGCCCTCATCTGGGACTCTCCTCAGCTCTTACTGGGACAGTGGCGCAGCTGCCCCTCTGTTGGTCTTCCTTGGTCTCTTGTGTTCTGGGGGCCTCTGGATGTCTGGAGTTTTGATCTCCTCCATACCTGGAGGACGGGGCTGTGGCCCCCCCACACCCTCTAGCAGATCATTACATGAAGGAACCTTTTAAAAAAACAAGCGTGTCCATGCTCACAGGTGTACACACGGGTGATCACACCCACAAACTACACCCTTTTTGGCTCCTACCTCAAAGCACACTGTGTTCTGTTGATCTTATGTGCTGCACAATAATGTTTAATATTTAGTATTTACTGTCATATTCCCATATATCATTGTGATGTTGTTTATTCTATTACTCTCGTTCTCTTCTGCTTGTTTTCTTTTTTCTTTCTCAACAGGTGATCGATAGATGCATTTTCTTTTTCTTTTCTTTTTTTTCTGCCCATTGTGTTGGTTTTTGTTTTTGCCCTTCTCCCCCGTCCCTCTTCTCAGCTGTTTCTCTTTCTTTCTCCCCTTCTTTCCCCCAGCCAAGTCTGTCCCGTATTCAGCAAGTGAAAATAAAATAAACAATAAAAGGTGAATCAAATGGACCATTATGGCAAGGCTGGGATGGTCAATTTGGTAAAGTAAATCCGTTGGGCATCTTTCTTTGCCTTTAGACAATAATTCTGATGGCAAAAGAGCCAAACGGGACAGGAAAAAAAAAAGAAAAGAAAAAGGAAACTATATTACACTGTGAGAGGGCGACTGATCCAAAACATAAACACAAAACTGAAACTGGATCTTATTGTAAGGTTATCGGGCCTTATTCCAGTTTGAGGGTCGACGTGCCAGTTCACACTCCACACCAGTTGGTGGCAGTAAAGGACAATTTTGTTGTTTGACAACCGCCAATAAACAATGTAAAGAAGACGAAGCGCCTTCCGGGATGACGGAGCTATTTTTTAATCTAAAGCGAGTAAAAGGTTGAATTTGGATGATAAAACAAACTAAACCAACGTTTGGATCGATATCTGCATCGATCTGCCCACCCTTGTCTCCTGGATCGTAGCTGAGATCAGCGTGAACCACGTGGGTCTCTGCTCCCTGATCTGTTTCCTGTGTTTGGAAAGAGTTGCAGCTTCATCGCGGAGTTTCTCTCGGTTTGTGGGCTCATCTAAAGGTAAGCACCGAGCTAACTTTACTGTGAGTTCAGTTCATGTTGAGTTTAGCTCCTGAATGAGGTCTTCTGCTGCTCTCCTCGGTGTCTGTTCACAGTTTATTGTGAACACGTTGAGAGAAGAGTGAGAGAGTGTTTGGAGAAAAACACCAACTAATCATTAGCTCAGCATGCTGGGAGAAGTTGGAGCAGAAAAGTCTTTTCATTGTCCCTGCAGCTGTTTTTCTGCCTGCACCAAACCTCTACAGCCTCATTTCTATTTGAAGTGATAACAGGAAATGGATGAGAGCGATCTGCTGCAGTATCAGGGTCACAGTCAAAGGAGCTTGCAAAGAAAAGCGTCTGGACTTCTTTAAGTTACTTGAAGACATTGCTGAAAATGTTGAAATGTATTCACTCACTTTTTATTATTATTTGTAAATATGTGTGCAAATGGTTGGTTTTTTTGTACTGTTTTCATCAATAAATCTCAGCAACAAAGGACATACACCCATGTGTGTTGATTTCTCCCTAAGATGGCAAACTGAAACACTCCAAGTTGGTGACTTTTGGAGATTTATTTCCCTGGATGATTGAGAATGCTTCAAGATGAAACACAAAAGGAAGTAAGTTCACAGCTTTTAGCAGCTCCCCCACCCCCTCAGTCACACACCCCCACTCCCCTCCCTCCAGAATTCCCAGGTAACAACCTAATATACATATGAATGACTAGCCAATTTAGCTTCCACTTGGCTGAAGCTAAAGCTTAGCTAAAAGCCTACCAGCCATTTGGCTGCTCTCCGGCTTTTAAAGGTTGAAAGGTAGAAGCCTGGCAGTGTTAAGTACATCTACCCTGTTGAACTTATTATGGGAAATAAATATTTAAATAAAAACAAGCTGCTGATTATTTCACATTTTACTTGTGAGCAACGGCACATTTAAATCTTACAACTATAGTTATTTGGCTTATATCGTGATAGATATCGTTATCGCCTGAAATGAAAAAAACATATCGTGATATGAAAAAAATCTTATATCGCCCAGCTCTACCTTCAGGCTTAGAGGGAACCTGTTCTGCCCGGTGGTGTAGGGTCCTAATTACTCCATGTTTGTGTTCCAGAGGGTGATGGGAGTCAAAGAGGAGGTACTGGTCCGTATGTGTGGGCTTCCGGTAAACTTCGATGTACTACGGACCAGTACCTCCTCTTTGACTCCCATCACCCTCTGGAACAGGAAGATGTTAACAAAAACTAATGAAACAGAGATGAAAGTAAACAATGTTCATATTTGAAAGCACAGAGAATAAAAATATATTGTGGTGGTTAATGTGCAGCTCCTGGTGATTTGGTGAAGTCGTGTTTTTAATCATGTGAATGTTGGGTTTTATTTTATCTACAGAAGTTTTTCCCACCTGTGATCGTCCAGATTGATTTGTTGGGTTGACTTGAATCATGTGAAGGTTTAAAGCTGCACTTCCCCCAAAAAGAATAAAGTATAATCGTTCCTGTGTCAAACACAGCTGCAGTCAAAGCAGGAAGGAAAGCACTGAAACCACTGATCAAAGCTCAATAATCAAAGACTGCTGATCAATGGCAATGAGTACCATTCCCGCTGCAAGGGATCAGTGGTTGTTGATCAATGATCATGAGAATTTGCATATTAATGCTCAATAACTGACCTCCCAGCCCATTGTTCCTTCAGTGGTGCTCGTTTCAGTCATTATGCAAATGCACTGTTGAAGATTGAGGAAACCTGCAGTCGGCTGAGACTGAAGAAGTCACTTGGATGAGTGATGAAACGTTTCTCCCACAAAAAGCTACGTCCAGATGAACAGAATCAAAGTTTGGGGAATGGTGGAGTTTGGAGAGCGGCACCATGGGGGCTGGAGAGACTTGTGAAGTGGTGATCAGGTGTGGGCCTCTGTTATTATGAATGGTGGGGGTGGGGGGGTGGAACTGGGGGGCTGAAGGAGTTGAAAGTGTGGGGTGGGGGAGTAACAGGTCTGTCCCTGTTTGTGGAAACCACAGGAGGAGCTGTTCAGGCTGTTGCTGGGTGTGAATTGTTGATGGAGTCTTTAAACTTGTAGTTGCTGTTTTCCAGACTGAAGCAGAGTCGTTAGCTGAAAACTGGTTTTAGAGGTTCATTCAGGACACCTTCTCAGGCTCTTACAGCCTTACCTGTATCATAACAAAGTGTATAAACCCCAATCCACCTTTAACATGGTCCTTCTCCCAAACCTTCAAATAGGACTTTCTGGCCCTGTCATAGTAAAGGGCTGCTTAGAATATTAGAGCCAATGTCACAAAGTTCCTCCTGAAGTATAAGTGAGTGAGAGAGTTTCCTCACTTTGCAGCACAACACGTCTCACAAGATTTCTACAAGCAATCAGAGTGAAATTTGTACTTTGTGTTGTCAGATGAACATATGAGACACTTTGACTCTTCAGTGCAGTGTGGAGCCTAACAAAGATCTGTTTTGTGTCCCAGCTGATCAGCAGGAGGAGAAGAGTCTGACGGAGCAGCAGAGGAACATTTTCAGCCATCTGGACTCAGCTGAGTCACTACAGAGGAAACAATGAGCTCAACACAGAAGGTGAGGAAAATATCACAGTTTCACCAAATAATCAGTCACGTCTAAAACTCTCATCCTCCCAACCTGTTATATGACTGTGTTGCATATTATGTTGTTTTTTAGAGACCACAGCACATGTTAAAATAAGGAAGGTTTATTCATCAACATTATTAATAATCAAATGGACATTTGTCAGAGTTTTACCCCTGATACTGCTGGATAAACAGAAACTCACTCAGGAACGAGGTCACACAGAGTTCAAGTTTTCACTCGCGAGGGGGAAGCAATTGTCTCCAACCCATTTCAACTTGCTTTCCCCCTGCAGGTTGTTTTATTGGTTACACACATGAATATTCATAAAGCTTGTTGTAGTATTACCTATGAGAAACTACTATAACTGGTTACAAAGTGATTGGACTGTGCAAGTGTGATTATACATTGTGTCAGCATCATGAGCTTCAGTTTAAATGAATCTCTGCTACACTTGATGTAATCTAACTGTGACATGAGCACCACAGTCACTGTGCACCAGTCACACACTGTTCTTTACTTTAAATCCATCACAGTTCAGCAAACGAACCTGTTTATCCTGCACTAACCTGCAGAGGATCTTCATGCAGTCTTTAAATAACACAGTTAATCTGCCTCAGATTGTTTTGCAGCATCTTTCACAACCTGAAAAAACACAATGTCACATGTACAGACCCAATATCTGATTTCAACACATGAGGACTTACATGTAAGCTTTAATCTCCAGTCGATCGAATCCCACTGAGCAGTCCTTCCCTTTAAATCTAACCTCTCTTCTTCCTCTCCTGTCCTGTGTGTCTTACTTTCTCCATCTCTGAGTGAAGTTAGCTCTCTTTCTTTTCTCTCCCTGTGATGTACAGCAGCTGGACCTTTAGCCAGCAACACACTGTGAGACAAACTGCACACAAACAGTTTGTGTGTTTGCTGATGTTTGTTGATAGAAACGCTGCATTTGAAATTACCTGTTTGTTCAGGTGCTGTGCAAAAAAGAAAGAAGAACAACGTCTCACTTTAACTCCTGACTATGACTCACAGTTTTGCCTCTTTCATCTCTTTTTATGTTTCAAACCCTGGTGATTAGTACACGATCAGGATTGTCTTTCATGTGTTACTTTTCCCGTTTCTCAAGTTGGTTTGATGTTTGATGCCTGCAGTGATGAAATGAACCCCTCAGATGCCTTAAAAGTAACACATCTGTTTTGTAAATGTAAGGAGTACAAAATACAATTTTCTTTTTCTAATGTAGGGAGCAAAAGTAAAATATTTTCCTTCACTGAATCAACTTTTAAATGTTACATTGTAATTATTAATATTGAAAAATGACAAAATGATAGAAATATATAATAGGAAACATAAAAGTATAGACTTGGTAAACATTTATACTTTTCTGAGTGTGTTAGCATGCTAGCATTAATAACTGTGTACAGCAGGAGGGATGGGCATGATTTTAGTGTTTGAACAGTCATGGGGGCAGGGATAGCTCAGTAGGTAAAGTGGTCGCCCCATGATCGGAAGGTCGGCGGTTCGAATCCACTTAACGGCTACCCTGAGGTACCCCTGAGCAAGGTACCGTCCCTACACACTGCTCCCCGGGCGCCTGCTTAGTGGGCTGCCCACTGCTTCACTGAGTGAATGGGTCAAATGCAGAGAAAAACAAGTAATTTCCCCATGGGGATCAATAAAGTATCCATTATTATTATTATTATTATTAATTATTTTTAACACCAGGTTGGATGTAATGTGTTAGAACTACCAGCAGGTGGGGATAAGAGACCTTTAAGGTGTTTGGTGCCACACTCCACCTTCAGGTTTAAAACTAGTGTTAATGGAGGGAGTTTGAAGGTTGAGTTTGTTCCACGACTGCATTTCACTCACTGCCTCTGTTTGTATCTCTGTCACTGCAGGACCAACATGGAGCGAGAAGTCAGCGCTCTCAGGAGGCCGACAAACCTCACAGAAGAAAGGGAGAGAAAAAACACACCTGTGACGAGTGTGGGATGGGTTTTATTTCCAAGTGTCACCTGAAACAGCATCAGGTCATCCACACTGGAGAGAGACTGTTCAGCTGTGACTTGTGTGGAAAGTCTTTTTCCTGGAAGGGTTCCCTAAAAAGACACCAACTCAGCCACAGTGGAGTTAAAGCGTACAGCTGTGATCAGTGTGGCACAGCTTTTACTCAAAGTGGCCACTTACAGAGGCATCTAGTTACCCACTCTGGAATTAAGGCATACAGCTGTGACTTTTGTGGAAAAACTTTCAGCCACATAGAGACCCGAAATACACACATACGCATTCACACCAGACATGTTGTGTACTGCTGTGAACAGTGTGGCAGACAGTTTATAACCAACAGGCAGTTACAACAACACATGTTTACCCACACTGAGGGACGACCTTATAAATGTGACCTGTGTGAGAAGACTTTTAAAGCTCCATGTTACCTGAGGCAACACCAACTGATCCACACCAGAAAGAGACTCTACAAGTGCAGTTACTGTGAGGTATGTATTTATATTGTTATCTTGTCATTTTAGCCTGACTGTTTGGAACAACTCTGCTCATTAAACTGTGTTAGCATGTTAGCAATTCTACTGCATGGAAAAGCAGCTCTGAGTGATTATTCAGATTTTCATGTCAGTTATGAGTTTTGTTTACACGATCATGAAAAACTAAAAGTGCTGAAAATTAATATGATGGTGTTATTTAATGTTCAGGCAGTTTCCTGGTATATAATGATATTGTTATTATTTCACCATAAATGGCCTTTTGTTTACAGAGCCTGATTCCTCTGTTAGGAGCACATGTAATAAAATAAAACACAAATGAAAATAAGCACAAAACCAAAACATTCTGTAATCTTCTCTTATGGTTAACAAAGTTGTATCGTTACGTAATGGTATTGTAATATTGTAGCAGTAGTATCATTGCTTGTTTTTAACTTTAGTACTTTTAGACATTAGTGTTAAAATACTAATTTAATGTTATAATTGCAGTGTCATGGGGGTAGTAGTGTTTGTCTTGTGTCCCATTGAGCTGAGTGTTATAACTGCACAGTTACAGTGTTATTAATGCAGTATTAAATGAGTATTACTGCAGTTAGTAGTTTAGCACTGTGTTGGTACCCTGCAAATATTAGCATAGTAGTACTTTAGTGTAACTCAGATGTTACTGTAACATGAAATAAGTATTACTGTAGTATTATGATGGTAGTATTGTAGTTATTGCAGCCCAGTAAACTGAGTGTGTTAACTGAAACAGTAAAATGTAATTGGACGTCTGCAGAGATGCTCTTTATTTCAGGCGACGTTCAGGATAAAAATGTTGAAGGACTGACTTACACTGTGTTTGTGTCTTTGTTTAGAAGCAGAGCGACACAGATGGATCCAGTTCTCAACCCTGTCATTGCTGTGGTGGTGGGAAAGAGTTTGTCTGTGACCTTTGTGGAATAACTTTCAGTGATCAATACACCCTAAAAAGACATCAACGTAAACACACTGGAGACAAACTGAAATACTGCAAAGAATGTGGGAGAAGCTTCACCACATCACATCACTTAAAATGTCATGAACTGATTCACAGTGGGGTTAAAAAGCACCTCTGTGATCAGTGTGGGTCATCCTTCACCACTGCAGTCAACCTTAGAACACACAAACGAGTCCACACAGGAGAGAAACCATACAAGTGCAGACACTGTGACAAAAGCTTCTCACATTCAGGTACTCGTAACAATCATGAACATACACACATGGAAGGAAACTACAGCTGTGACCAGTGTGACAAGAGCTTCAGGAATCTCAGTTCATACTCCACACACAAACGATCCCACGTTACTAATAAACTGTTTCACTGTTACCAATGTGCCAAAACATTCACTTCATTATGGGCTCTGTGCAAACATCAGCGTGATCACTCAGGGCTGAAATCACTCCCATCACAGTGAATCTGCAGAGACAGAAAGATCCTCTACTGGTTTCAGGGTCAGACTTAAAACCCTTGAGATCAGGCTCCACAGAGTTCAGATGTAAAAATGTGATGAGGCAGCTGTGAATGAACATGTTCGTCTTGTATACTGAGAAAAATTAAACAGCTGATGAGTAGATAAACATGTTAAACTGTGTTATAGACAGGGATGCACCTAGCTGCTACTCAGGTGCGTATGTGTGTCAAAAATTACGAATGCGTAGTGACATTTATGTTACCAAGCGCCTTTGCGTACTTGACCATCTCATTCAACCTGACACGTGTTGCTGCAGCTTCTTTGGTGTTTCGCCACCACCTAAGAAACACCAACCAGAGCCAGAGCCGAAGAAAATACTTTTTTCGAATAAGTGACTTTGGGGATGCTTTCCGATGGATCTGTGGACATCACAAAAGTCGAGCAGGAAATCATTTACATTGTGTCTGTGTCCAGCAAAGGAGAGTTTAACCCTGACTTTCTTGGACTGATTGAACTGGGTGCTGACCGCACCGCGTAGGGATGGACTTGTGAGACTTCTTGAGGACACAGGCTTGGATGACTGGACAACAACGTTGGTCGCTGCGTGCACAAACGAGGCTGCTATCAACGTGGGTATCTTCAATGGCGTTGTGCCAAAACACCGGCAACTTGCTACAGTTGAAGACTCTCTTGTGCACATTCTGTGCACAGCACACACACTGAAGAATTGCTTAAAATCAGTTGATCGCAAGGTTCCTAACTGTGAGACGTTTAATCGCTGTGTGGTCAAGCTGATGCAGTTTTATTTGCAAAAAAAAGTGGAGCAAAAAAAAAAAAAAATGCTACACTGAAGAAGCTGTGTGAAGAAAATGGGATCCCCTTTGTAAAACTGGGTATGTTTCATAATACCAGGTGGTCTTCATGGAGGTCATTTGTTTCGTACCAATTCGCGAGAGTTGAGGCTCGAAGATGAAATGTATGGTTTTCAGGGTTTTTATCATTAACTCTGTTTCCCTGGGACTTCTCCCGTGTGTTATGAATAAATTTCAAATATTTACATGTTACCATAGTGACCAGAGAGCATTAAGGGGCAGAGAGGAGGATGTTACTCTCAGTGTTGTTGGCGCATTTCAGGAGGAGCCTGCTAATAAAGTTAGTGAATACAGGTTTATTATTATTACATTTACAAAATACCGCAGTTTTTGTCTTGGTCATATCATTTTATTCTGTTGTATTTATCTTCAACACCTTAAATGCCGGTCCGGGAAAATATGTGACTGTTGGAAAACAGTTCACACAATACACATCACAGCAAAGCACCTCCCACATGGTTCTAAGACAAGGCACTATGTGTGTGTATGTTGTGATATTATTCTGTTATCATATGTTACCTTATATATGTAATCAAAGTAGTTGAATTATGATAACAGCTGTAGGACATATATTATCCTTTAGTTTAGATGGTGTGCTGTGTATGTAGTTTAGTCCTCATTATACTTTTGGGTTAAAAGAACAATCATTTTTGTAGTTCATCAGATAAGTGTGCATCACTCTGTATCCTTGATCTGCTGTGACTGTCTTGCACTGTTTTCTTGACATGCTTTATTGTTGAATCATAAAAAGAAGGTTGTAAGCAGGAGACTTTGTGTCTAGGGCAGAAGAGACGGACCACATTCCATACCCCCACCTTACAGAGAGCAGAAAGACAGGGAGCCGAGGTCGTAATTTAGGCGCCGTAAGAGAGAAAGAATGTTTAGGCTTTTACGACTATGTCGGGGCCGCTAGGAGCTATAAGAGGCTGTGTAACCCGTCACCATTTTGAGATTTGCTGTGACCCTCTTCATGCATGTCTCCCCATCATGATGGTTCTAATGCTCATGAGTGTTGAATTGTATGGAAATAAATGATTGTTGATTGAGCATAAATACACCGAGTACTGTCTTTCCTTCAGCCCAAAGATTAAAAGAATTGGGAGATTTTGCAACAATGTGTAAACATCTGTATGTGTGTGTGTGTGTGTGTGTGTGTGTGTGTGTGTGTCTCTGTGTGCGTGTCTTCCAACTGTTTCTAACAACATCCTTAGTCATAATCTCCCCCACACCCAATATATGGTTCAATTCCTTTACTGGTTCACCATACACAACACAGTGAAGCCATACAAAGGGCAGGAAGCTTACCAAACAAACAAACCTTCACAAGGATGTGCCTGTGATAAAACACTACAGCCCCCCCCCCCACACCTTGAGAGGCTGGGGAGGGGGACAAAGGAATTCCTTTTATCACAGAGTTGAAACAATGTAGAGATGGCAAGCATAAAAATGACAACATTTAACAATTCACTTTAACAAGACAAACTGGGATCATGTCATTTTGAGAAAGAAGGAAGGGGGGCAGACGCTCCAAAGACAGCAAGTGCGGTGGTACAGGCCAGGTACACAGAGAGAAGACGGGACCGATTTAAATGCAAGCATGTTGGGAAAATGTGAAGAAACAAGCAGCATTTCAGTGATATTGGAGGCAGCAAAGCTGAGTAGAGAATTTATAAAATTAGGATCTGAATACCTGTTTTTATTTTTTATCCATTTTCCATTGTAGACAACAACGTTTCAAATTTATCCAGGCCTTAAAGTTCATGTGTGTTCTGCTTAGCAGTAGGAAATCAACAAAAATAAGGCTTTTATGGTGTAAAAAAGAAAAAATTGCTTTCTTGAAAAGACTAAATTTACAGGTTAGTTGAGGTGCAACGGATCACGGTTGATGTGAAATCCAATCCCACGCCACGATTCGGTACGCACGTGATCTGAAGATTCGAAAAAGAAAAAAGGTATGTGTATGGTGCACGTGGTCAGTCTGTCAAGCAATCCAGTTGTTCAGTGATGACGTGACGAATCCTACTTCTGGGCCTAAAGTAGTCTGCGTTTAATATGGCTTTTGTGTTGTTAACATGTTTAATGTTATGTATTTTCTTCTATTTGATCTCAAAAAGCTCCTAAAACAGTCAGTGATCCCTGTTGACCTCCCTCGGCTTTTATTACCGCTAATCATTTATTTAAGCTCAGTTTTTAAAACCTTAGGATGTAACTACAGCCCAGCCCATGCAGCAGTATATGAATGACCTCACATTGTGGATGGATTATCTCAGTTGTTCTCCTGGCTGAAGTTTGGTCCTTTTACAGCATCCTGCCATGCGATTACATTTGTTCCTGACCACCGAGAACACTCACGTTAACTTTTATCGAGTGGGAAAAAAAAGTTAGCTTGTTTACATTGTGCTAACATAGCTGTGTCGCTAGCGGTCACATAGCACATCATTATATACCAGCTAGCCCAACTTCAGTAACCCTACAAACGTCACTGCTGGTTAGTTTTCTGTCTTCATTTATGCTGGAAGTGATAACAGAGCTGTACGTTTTAATTTGTTTCCAAAACCCCGCAGTCAGGACATGCTATATTGTATTTAGATAGAAGCTAGCGAGCTAACTCCCTGCTAACTTCTAACTCCGTTAAATGTCATAAATTCCGTTTTCATGGATGCCTGGATGTTAAACTCAATTGTTACACCTGGTAGAGCAGAACGCTGATCATTTTATTAAAGATGAAAGATTTTAGACAGTTTTTCAACTCTCAGTAATGCCATAGTGATCGTTTGATATATGGACCTGCAGCGGAGTTTAGACCCAGACACGGCTAGTGACGTCAGACTGAACAACCGGATAGTTATGGTCAGCGCTAGCAGTCCAAGTGCCGGAGCAGAGGAGGTTGCGGCATTTAAGCAGCCCTTTGCTGCCCAATCCAACCGGGCTAAAGCTATTACAAAAGACAGGAGGCCGTATTCTGTTGTGCAAAACAAGGGATTTAAACTATGATGAACATGCTTGAGCAACGCTACTTCCCAACTACAAATGGGTGGACCTCCAGGGCAACGGCCTGTACTGCCCTATAGATTACATTAGATTAGATGAAACTTTATTTATCCCTCGGGTGGGGTCTGCCGGGAAATTCAGTTTCCTGTAACACAGCACCGACAGAAGTTGCAGAATGTGAGCAGAAATATACCACATATATAAATACAGAGAATACAAAATGGATAAATAGAATAAATAGGAATAAGAATACAAGGGAACGGCACATTTCAAATATTGTGAGTCTATTACACTGTTGGTTATTAACAAAAATTATTGCACAGTGAAAAGGCACTACAGCTTACTTGTTCCCCCCTCCTCTGTCCCCGTTTCCCCTCCCTCTCCCCTCCAGCGAGGAGTTAAACAGTTTGATGGCGTGTGGGACAAAGGACTTTTTAAGTCTGCTGGTCCTTGACTTTGGGAGAACCAACCTCTCACTGAACAGACTCCTATGGTTGTTTATGGCCGTGTACAGAGGATGCCCAGCATGGTCCATAATGTCCATATTGCACCTTAATTTGTTTTTATATAAGTGCGTGGAATGAGTCTTCAGTTGAATGTTTTTTAATAGGCAAAAATACTTGAATTTTTCTTTTTTTTCTACTTTTGCTGATCCGAAAAGTGATCCGATCCGTGACTTAAAACCATGATCCAATCTGAACCGTGAGATTTTTGATCACTGATGTAATTAATTAATAATCCGCTCAAAACGTTGTTTTCCATATTGTTAGTAAAAAATATTGTCAAGTAAGGGGGCACAATGTGGTTTAATTCTGCTAGGCCTGGTTGTTTTAGGATGTAAACTCAAACTGTACATAGTGTTTAGAAATTCGCTGGTCATTTTATGTTTGTTTGTTTTTTTTATTCAACAGGTCAATATTAAAATCACCACAGATAAACATAAATTTTTGATTTGTTTTAGAGAATATTTCTTCTATGAAGTCATTAAATAGAGAAAGGTGTTCTATATATACAGCTAGTTTTTTCTAGATTTTTCTCTCTTTCCTTATAAATTTCAATTGTTATACCATCTAATAAATTATCAATCGCAGTTGTCATACTTTCCATCACCTTGTAATTTAGGTTTTTATCCACATGCACAGCTACTCCCCCTCCACTTTTGTTCCTTCTATTTACAAAATTCACATCAAATCCCACCAGTTCAAAGTCCAGTCCTTTCTCAGCATTGATCCATGTTTCAGAAATGGCAATAATTCCAAATGGATTTGTCAACTCAATTAGATATTCCTTTATATTGTTGAAGTTGGCACACAGACTTCTGCTATTAAAATGGATTATTGATCATTTATTTTCCATGTTGATGGTGTGTTTAAACGGTTCATCAGTGAAGTAGCAGCAGTTATTGCTGATGTTATAGAAGAAATTATTTTCCGGGTCTATATCCTTTTCTAAGTCTAGAACATTATGGTCTGTGTATCGAAATGTTCTCAGTTCCAGATTATCATAAAGAGAATTCCAATGAGTTATATTGATATTGTTGCCAGATGCAGATGAAGCTCTTTTAGACTGTGCCATGTGTTGTGTTGTGTGTCACGTCACATGTGTATTCATACCTCCAGTGTAAGTTGAACCTCAGTATTTGTCCAGCTCCTCCATATTTCTGTTGACCAACACTTTGGCTTGTTCCGGTGTTCCATTGAGTTGAATACTTTACAGTTGGTGTTGCGGCTCTTCCAACCAATGGCCGCGGCAGGCTAAACATGAGGACCCTGATGACGCGCAACAATTAATGCACAAAACACTTCTGTATCATTTGCTTCTTTATTTCCACATGCAACTGTCCAAACCACAAATCAGCACATGGGAAAAACTATCAAACAAACGCACAGACTGCACAAGCAAATAACTGCAACTTACGAATAAATGCACTAGCTACTATGTCAAAATTACAAACTGGTCTATGGCAGCAATTAGTGCATGGCTATACAAACACCATCAAGTTACAGTCAAATATATCAAATCATTCAAATTGTGCTCAAGTTGCGATATGTTGCGCTATGTTGCGGTCAACAGAAAGTTTTGCCTCGTGCTCACCCTACCTTCTGCTCATCACATCAGGTGCTGTGAACAGGTGAGTGCAACCATAATTATTGGCTACCACACCCATGAGACACGCCCAACACCCATACACCAATATAGTGAGTCCATTTAAACCAACCCACTTCAGACGGGAACCACTCATATGGCTCCTACAGTTGGTGGTCCATGTACTCTGAATTTTTCCCTGTTTCTTCAAGTAACGTGCTTTCCTGGCAATGTCCGCATTTCTTTTTATCAGATGTTCATTCATGAAGACATCGGCTCCTTTCAGTTTCTTTCCTTGTTTTAACAGTGCTGTTTTGTGTTTTCTGTTAGCAAATCTCACAATGATGGCTGGTTTGTCACCGTCATTTTTTCGGGGTAGAGGGTGGCAAGCCTCAATGTTGTTATAATTCACTTCCACACATTTGGACCGTAGACAGGTAACCACTTGAAGCTCCGTGGAGTTGACATCTTTCTCTCCTGGCCCTCCTATATTGTCAGCTGCGACCCCCCCAGGCGTTTGACCAGGGTTTGATGTGAAGCCCCATAATGATGACATCGTTCATCTGGGTGTACTGCTCCAAATCCACCACTCTGTTCTCCGGGTACGCCAGCTGCCGATCCTTCTCTGCGTTCTGTACGCGGAGAGCCTTAACTTCCTCGACCAGGTCCAGGATGGCTTTCTGCTGCAGTTTGACAGTAGAAATCTCCTCTGTCATAAACTCCAGCAGCTTCTTAATATCGTCGCCTTCCTCAGCTGACAGAACTTTTTTCGGGCCCATGCTGAGAGACGCTCTTCAAGCGTCTTTGCTCCATCAAAGCCATCAGAGGCAGATTCCAGTGTAAACGCTGTTCCCACATGAAAAACTGGACTGATCCACCTCCTGCTGTCAGACCTGCAGGGTTTAGGCCTGTGGTGTTCTCTTCTGTCTTATACTGAACACAAACTATTTTTTTGGACTGGCACAAATAATTTGTGTGCCTTCTTATTTGATGCAGAACACCTATTTGTTCTGTAAATACATTTAAATTGTTATATAAAAACACCTGAGGCATTGGCTGCATTTTTAAGCGAATAGTACCAGATAACTGTTGTTTGCAAAACGTGCAGAATTTTTAGAAATGTACAATTTTGTATTTGCATTTCAAGTTATGAAAATGATTCTTCAAACATTTTTATGGGTTTCACAGGAAAAAATGTAACTTTTTTCTACTCTGAGTTTGAATTTTTGCTTGAACTTAGATAACTTGTGCTAATATAGTATGCCGAAATGTAAAAAATAACTCAAATTTCAGATATTTGAGGTTGTGCTGAAAAGATTATACCAAACAAGGCGAGATAAACTGTTTTTATAATAATAATAATAATAATAATAATAATATTGTAGAGGTAAAATCAAAAGTAGTCAAAAATGGCAAATTATACTTGGACCCCGGAGGGTTCAGCAGTTACTTTGGTGTTCCTCCACAGAAATGTCAGAAGTAGCCTGAACTGCAAAAGAAGCACGTATTCTGGTTGCAGGAGGTGAGCTGGCTTCAAACAAATGATTTTCATGGCATATTCTGCACCACATCTCTGGGCGATCAAAGAGAAGAGGAATCTATATTACACTGCCAGTGGCGGACTCCCTCAGACATCGGTGCGTTGGTGGTTCGTTGTGTCTGGGGATGGGCTTCCAGGTACACACCGGCTCACTCCTTGGCGGCCGCTTATCGGGGCCTGGATCCTGGGGCTCGCTCGGGCCACCTCGGAGGTGGGGTGCCCCCGGCCTCTCGGCCTGGGGCTCGGTCACTCAGGCACAGCTGGCTGCCGGCGGAGCTCACGGGCGCGTCACTGCAACTCCCTCTGGCTTCTGCTCCGCGGCTGCTGAGTGAGCCCTCATCTGGGACTCTCCTCAGCTCTTTCTGGGACAGTGGCGCGGCTGCCCCTCTGTTGGTCTTCCTTGGTCTCTTGTGTTCTGGGGGCCTCTGGATGTCTGGAGTTTTGATCTCCTCCATACCTGCTTCATGCCCTGGAGGACGGGGCTGTGGCCCCCCCACACCCTCTAGCAGATCATTACATGAAGGAACCTTTTAAAAAAACAAGCGCGTCCATGCTCACAGGTGTACACACGGGTGATCACACCCACAAACTACACCCTTTTTGGCTCCTACCTCAAAGCACACTGTGTTCTGTTGATCTTATGTGCTGCACAATAATGTTTAATATTTAGTATTTACTGTCATATTCCCATATATCATTGTGATGTTGTTTATTCTATTACTCTTGTTCTCTTCTGCTTGTTTTCTTTTTTCTTTCTCAACAGGTGATCCAGATGATCGATATATGCATTTTGTTTTTCTTTTTTTTTCTGCCCATTGTGTTGGTTTTTGTTTTTGCCCTTCTCCCCTGTCCCTCTTCTCAGCTGTTTCTCTTTCTTTCTCCCCTTCTTTCCCCCAGTCAAGTCCGTCCCGTATTCAGCAAGTGAAAATAAAATAAACAATAAAAGGTGAATCAAATGGACCATTATGGCAAGGCTGGGATGGTCAATTTGGTAAAGTAAATCCGTTGGGCATCTTTCTTTGCCTTTAGACAATAATTCTGATGGCAAAAGAGCCAAACGGGACAGCAAAAAAAAAATTAAAAAAAAATGAAACTATATTACACTGTGAGAGGGCGACTGATCCAAAACATAAACACAAAACTGAAACTGGATCTTATTGTAAGGTTATCGGGCCTTATTCCAGTTTGAGGGTCGACGTGCCAGTTCATACTCCACACCAGTTGGTGGCAGTAAAGGACAATTTTGTTGTTTGACAACCGCCAATAAACAATGTAAAGAAGACGAAGCGCCTTCCGAGATGACGGAGCTATTTTTTAATCTAAAGGTTGAATTTGGATGATAAAACAAACTAAACCAACGTTTGGATCGATATCTGCATCGATCTGCCCACCCTTGTCTCCTGGATCGTAGCTGAGATCAGCGTGAACCACGTGGGTCTCTGCTCCCTGATCTGTTTCCTGTGTTTGAAAAGAGTTGCAGCTTCATCGCGGAGTTTCTCTCGGTTTGTGGGCTCATCTAAAGGTAAGCACCGAGCTAACTTTACTGTGAGTTCAGTTCATGTTGAGTTTAGCTCCTGAATGAGGTCTTCTGCTGCTCTCCTCGGTGTCTGTTCACAGTTTATTGTGAACACGTTGAGAGTAGGGCTGGGCAAAACGATTATTTTCCTAATCGATGAATCTAGCGATTAATTTTTCGATGCATCGATTAATCTAACGATTCGTTTTTCAATCCGATTCGATTTCGATTCGATTAACGATTTTTTCCCCCATTATTTGACTTGTATAGCAATTTCACATTTACTAATTTATGTATATAAATGAAAAACACAAATTAATTCATTTGAAGACCTTTTAATAAAAAAAATTTGCAAAATAAAGTTGTAGAGGTCGTACAATCAATACAATAGAGATAGCATTTAACAAGAAATTAAATGTGCAAACATATATAAAATTACGGAAAAGTTAACAAAACATTTCAAATAAATAGCAACACTGGTGTCTTTAAACAAACAAAATGTAACATTCACTTTGCTTTCTGCCAAAAAGTGCTCTTCATTCACAACACAAAATCCACAATAACATTGTACTACAATCCTCTGTTTTTAACAAAAAAGTAAATGTTTTGCAAAACAAATATAACAAAGGAAATCATAGCAAAAAATTAATAATATACAAACAGCAGTAATGGCGTCTTTGAACAAATAATGAAATGACAAGTTACCCCTAAGTAGGACTCTGTGTCCAAGCATCAGTGGTAAGGGAGATTTTGCATGTGCCTTTTTTTTAGTTCTTTCCTTAGTTTCTCCACTGAAGTTTCATACTTTCTCTCCATCATGCTTGTAAAATGACGCTTAGACGGCAGAGTGTAACCTGGTTGGAAAGTGGTCAGCATTTCTTTGAATCCCTCACCCACAGCAAGTGGTCTCTTGTCTTTTAAAATTATAGATAAGACGCTCTCAGTAAGTACAGCCACCTCCTGGGGGTTGCATGGTGTACTTCTTCTCTGACAGTAGTCCTCCAGACTTTTCTGTTTATTCCTGAAATCATAAATCACACACAGCGCACAGATGAATTCAAATAATTACAAAATAATTATATGGAAAGCATAATATCAAAATAATTTGATATGGATCTGGTTGAGAGAGAGAGAGAGAGAGAGAGAGAGAGAGATAGATAGATAGATATACACACACATACTGTTATGCCATGTTCTTTCATAGCATAACAGTAAGAGGTTAATAATAATCCCCAATGTTGAACATATGATATGCAGTAATCATGATGGCTGGAAAAGATAACGTTTAAACAGCCATAGCTGATGGCACCTTTACTGGTGCACTGCTTTCTAGTCATTAGATGGCATAACTTTGACCTATAAGATCAAGCTGGAGAAGCATTATGTATAAAAACAGCGTTCAAATAGGATGAAACACATTAAATTTGACAAATCAAGAGTTCATTGTCATTTTGCTTTTGCAAGCACTTTAACAATGTTGTAATAGTGTCCACGACGGCTACGTTTAGCAGGTGGTATATTATCCTTGTTAACATTTCTCCTGCGGCCAATTCGCTGTCTCACATTTTTGTCTTTCGCCGATTCTGATAATCAGCCTGCGTGCATTCCGACTCATTTTGCCAGCATGGGCCACAAACAAAAAAACAATAACAACTAAACAGCAGCTGCTATATGTTACTGCTAAGGAGCTTAAATGAGTTTTGCATTTACGGAGATTGAGTGTTTATCTCTGTGTCTATGAGTGAGTGTACGTCTATGTGGGGGGGTCTGGATGAAGTAACGGGTAAAAACTATCCATCCATCCATCCATTCATTCCCGCTTATCCTTTTTCAGGGTCGCGGGGGGCGCTGGAGCCTATCCCAGCTGTCATAGGGCGAAAGGCGGGGTACACACTGGACAGGTCGCCAGTCTGTCGCAGGGCTAACACATAGGGACAGACAACCATTCACACTCACATTCACTCGCACATTCACACCTAGTGGCAATTTGGATTATCCAATGAACCTATCCCCACAAGCTGCATGTCTTTGGACGGTGGGAGGAAGCCGGAGTACCCAGAGAGAACCCACGCAAACACGGGGAGAACATGCAAACTCCACACAGAAAGACCCCGGCCCGATGGTGGAATTGAACTCAGGACCTTCTTGCTGTGAGGCAACAGTGCTAACCACCGTGCCACCGTGCTGCCCCTATTGGTAAAAACTAGCGTTAGTAAAAAAGTTGAAAACTTACGGTGGTTTGTCCTTTGCAGAAGCTGCTCCTGGATGCAGTCATTTGAGGTGCTGGTGCATAGCCGTCGTGCTTTTATGATAGGCCATTTCCACCTCACAAAGCCGGCAAACGACTGAATCACTTCCTTTTCTGTTAAAATATCCCCTACTGTAGAACTGCGTGTTCGGGTGGAGTGATTTAAGTTGACTGCAACTGCCTCGTTCATGATTCCGCTACTCGCTGCCGCCATGTCTTTTTTTGAAAGTGACGACGCATCGACGCAGATTTTTTTACGTCGACGTATTTTTTGCGTCGACGTAATCGATTACGTCGACGCGTTGTCCCAGCCCTAGTTGAGAGAAGAGTGAGAGAGTGTTTGGAGAAAAACACCAACTAATCATTAGCTCAGCATGCGTTTCTACCTTTCGTCCACACGTAAACGGCGTTTTTGGTCACTGAAAACGAAGATTTTTAAAAACTCCGGCCACTTTCACTTCGGTGAAATGAATTTCTACAATACTGTTAATTCTACTCTCTGCAGTGTTTAAATGCTTACATATACACACAGTTACTGTCCCTCCACACATACGACTCGGTTCTGCTTCTATGCCCCAGCTTTGTTTACTTTTTCCCACCGAGGCTTCTAGACTTCTGATTGGCCAACATTTCTGCACGGTTAGGAATCTAGCGCTACCTGCTGCTTTGGCATGTTCATAGCAGCGTTTTCCTTCATTTCTGCCTTTATGTGTGGACGGGATTATTTTTTAAAATGAAAACGGAAAATCTCCGTTTTCAAAAATACCCGTGTACGTGTGGACGTAGCCTCAGTCTCTGACTGGAAGCGCTAATTCGTCATTTGGCTTTTGTCAGACTAAAGTAACTGTTAAAACTGTTTGAAAAGCTAAGCTATACAACAAGGAGAGATTGAGAATTTCCTTTTAGTTCTCAGTTTATTTGATATTGACAAAAGTTAGTCAGTTTTGTCTGTTCTTCTGTAAAACAAACTAAGATTTATTTTTAGAATTAATATTTTGTTTCTAAGTGGAATTGACAATTTAGTCGTCTGTTTCGTTTGTTCTATTTTGAAACTTAAACGCTTTAGCGGCTGCCTTTTGTGTAGTTTTCAATATTTGCCTTTATTTATCTGAAAAAGTCTCATATTCCTTAAGTACATCTACCCTGTTGAACTTATTATGGGAAATAAATTTTTAAATAAAAACAAGCTGCTGATTATTTCACATTTTACTTGTGAGCAACGGCACATTTAAATCTTACAAATATAGTTATTTGGCTTATATCGTGATAGATATCGTTATCGCCTGAAATGAAAAAAACATATTGTGATATGAAAAAAATCTTATATCGCCCAGCTCTACCTTCAGGCTTAGAGGGAACCTGTTCTGCCCGGTGGTGTAGGGTCCTAATTACTCCAAGTTTGTGTTCCAGAGGGTGATGGGAGTCAAAGAGGAGGTACTGGTCCGTATGTGTGCGCTTCCGGTAAACTTCGATGTACTACGGACCAGTACCTCCTCTTTGACTCCCATCACCCTCTGGAACAGGAAGATGTTAACAAAAACTAATGAAACAGAGATGAAAGTAAACAATGTTCATATTTGAAAGCACAGAGAATAAAAATATATTGTGGTGGTTAATGTGCAGCTCTTGGTGATTTGGGAGAATCATGTTTTTAATCATGTTGTGGATTGAATGTTGGGTTTTATTTTATCTACAGAAGTTTTTCCCACCTGTGATCGTTCAGATTGATTTGTTGGGTTGACTTGAATCATATGAAGGTTTAAAGCTGCACTTCCCCCAAAAAGAATAAAGTATAATTGTGAAGAATGTAAAAATGTCTTCCTGTGTCAAACACAGCTGCAGTCAAAGCAGGAAGGAAAGCACTGAAACCACTGATCAAAGCTCAATAATCAAAGACCGCTGATCAATGGCCATGAGTACCATTCAGAGAGTTGGGGAGTCGCTGCAATCACAGCATTTGATCAATGAGCTTTGATCAGTGGTTGTTGATCAATGATCATGAGAATTTGCATATTAATGCTCAATAACTGACCTCCCAGCCCATTGTTCCTTCAGTGGTGCTCGTTTCAGTCATTATGCAAATGCACTGTTGAAAATTGAGGAGAGCTGCGGTCAGCTGAGAGTGAAGAAGTCACTTGGATGAGTGACGAAATGTTTCTCCCACAAAAAGCTACGTCCAGATGAACAGAATCAAAGTTTGGGGAATGGTGGAGGTGGTGGGACTGGGGGGCTGAAGGAGTTGAAAGTGTGGGGTGGGGGAGTAACAGGTCTGTCCCTGTTTGTGGAAACCACAGGAGGAGCTGTTCAGGCTGTTGCTGGGTGTGAATTGTTGATGGAGTCTTTAATCTTGTAGTTGCTGTTTTCCAGACTGAAGCAGAGTCGTTAGCTGAAAACTGGTTTTAGAGGTTCATTCAGGACACCTTCTCAGGCTCTTACAGCCTTACCTGTATCATAACAAAGTGTATAAACCCCAATCCACCTTTAACATGGTCCTTCTCCCAAACCTTCAAATAGGACTTTCTGGCCCTGTCATAGTAAAGGGCTGCTTAGAATATTAGAGCCAATGTCACAAAGTTCCTCCTGAAGTATAAGTGAGTGAGAGAGTTTCCTCACTTTGCAGCACAACACGTCTCACAAGATTTCTACAAGCAATCAGAGTGAAATTTGTACTTTGTGTTGTCAGATGAACATATGAGACACTTTGACTCTTCAGTGCAGTGTGGAGCCTAACAAAGATCTGTTTTGTGTCCCAGCTGATCAGCAGGAGGAGAAGAGTCTGACGGAGCAGCAGAGGAACATTTTCAGCCATCTGGACTCAGCTGAGTCACTACAGAGGAAACAATGAGCTCAACACAGAAGGTGAGGAAAATATCACAGTTTCACCAAATAATCAGTCACGTCTAAAACTCTCATCCTCCCAACCTGTTATATGACTGTGTTGTATATTATTATATATACAATCACTTCACTAAATATTCTGCCTCATATTATTTTGCAGCATCTTTAAGTTTATGAAAAAACAATGTCACGTACAGACCCAATATCAGATTTCAAGACATGAGGACTTACATGTAAGCTTTACATTTCCAGTTTATTAACCCTTTAAAGCCGGTCAGAGCGGGCACGCTCCGTTTTGCGTAACTATTTTTAAATCCCGGTAGCACTGCAACCACGTAAGCTAGCGCAATACTTTTTGAAAACCGGAGGAGTTGTACTTACATCTTATGCCATCAGCTTGTCCTAACTCCCAGTTTCCTTCCACATAAAGCTTTGCAAAAACTGCATAGAAAGCACTTGCAGCAACAAAGACATAATATTCCAGAAACACGCTTTGCCGATCTGATCAGCTGTTCGTAACACTTTATACTCCATCAGCGCGAACTATCGCATGTCCTTCATGTCCTGCCCGAAACCGGAAGTGACGTCATTTTGCGGAAATGTAGCTTTTTACCATCAGGGCCTTGTGAGCCTATACTGGTGTTTTTAAAAGTTATGTTTGACTTCATGACTTTCTGTGTCGTTTCTGGGATGCTTAGGACTCATATTGCACTGCTGGAAATAGTTTGTTTTAATTTTTTCAAATTTGCATTATAATATTTATTTATTTTCGTTTTTCCTGCAGTATATAAAAATTGGTGTATTTCAAAAATAAAACTATGAAGACACTTAAAATAAATTTCCTGTGGTGGGAAACTATTTTGTGCAACTTTTTTCTGAGTGCTTCCCCCTGACTTCCGGGTGAGCGTACGCTGGCATGTCTTTCTGCCGCTGCTCTCCGTGCGTAGCTGTGTTTTAATCTTTCACTAAAGTATTTAATTTTTACAGTCTTAGCCTCCGAGCACGGCTTTTATTTGACCCTGAAAAGCCTGAATTTTTATCGTTTTTTCTGTGATCGACTCTCCTGGGGACCTGTTTCACCAGCCTAATGCGAGCCCTCGCCGCCCCCTGCACGTATTACTGTTCGCCTGTCATCGCATCAAGTATTTGTCTTCTCAGGCTGCCGACGTTGTGTACAGTGCCAGGTAGGGAATCACAGTTACTTTTCCGGCACTGGGCTGTAATTCGTGGCTGTGGCATGCTGGCTAACGTGGTTTTAACTTGGCTGTGTGAACAAATGGAGAAACTATGATTCCCCTTTTAACCATACGATGGATTTGCCTACTGTTGCTTGGTTTTATCATTGGACTATGCAGTGTTTTTTATAGCCATATTAAAGGCTCGGACCTTTATGCAAATGACGGAATGCAGTATTCAAAATTGGAACTGCTACATCTTAATACAAGGACTCGGCTGCCTCCCCAAACTTATGCACGCTGTGTTTCTTTGGGGATAGCTCGCTGTCCACGCTATATTCACCGGGGCTGCCGTCATAATCTGCATGTGTATAATCATCCTGTGGGAAACTGACTTTCTCACCAAATACCATCTATTTGGTCAGCTCTCCGTCGTAACCCAACTAGACTGGACAGGAAAAACAGAGGTGCCAACACCACCAATTTTCAGCATCTAGAATTTGTACCATCTGGTGCTGTCACACATTCATTCTCAGATTCTTCACCACTTAAATTGGCATTAGTCAATGCAAGGTCCGTGGTGAACAAGACTTTCATATACCGTGACTTGGTTGTTTCTCATGGCTTGGACTTTCTCTTTATTACTGGAACTTGGCTACCTACTGATGATCTAGCTGCTTTTGTGGAACTGACTCCTGAAAACTGTAACTTCCTCAACACACCTAGGACCTGCTGGTCGTGGAGGCAGCCTGGCAACAGTCTTCAGAGATCACTTTAAATGTAGAATGCTACCCAGAAGTGTCTACACCAGTTTTGAACTGCAACTGCTGGATCTGTCCTCTCCTGTACTCTGTGCTCTAGCTTATAGGCCTCCTCACCTTAACAAAGACTTCATTAAGGAATTTTCGGATTTTCTATCCAACCACTGATAGGCTTCTAATCCTTGGCGACTTCAATATCCATATGTGTTGCCCCTCTAAACCTTTGGTTAGGGAGTTTTTACAACTCTTGGACTCATTTAACCTGACCCAGTCTGTCAACGGCCCTACACACAAGCAGGGCCACACTCTTGACCTCATCTTGTCATCGGGCTCTCAGTGATTGGCGTTGAAGTGATTGATGTGTGTCCGTCTGACCATAATTTCATTTTGTTTAATATTCCAATTCCTCACTCATCCCCCAAACAAACCCAGGCCCCCTCTCTTATACGCCCTATAACACCTGAAACTGCTCCCCAATTCTCAGCTGCCTTCGCTGCATCTCCTTTAGCCACCTTTGATGAAAGTTCTCCTCATAACAATAATCCTGATGAGCTTCTTGCATGTTTTAATTGTGCTTGTACCAACATAATGGACTCAATTGCTCCTTTAAAAAGTAGACGGCAAAAATTTAAAACTCAGCCTTGGCTAAATAAGGTCACTCGTGCCGTCAGGCAGGAATGCAGGAAAGCAGAACAAAAATGGAAGAAAGATAAGCTTCACGTTTCTTATCAAGTGTTTAGAGATTGCTTAAATAACTATCAGCGCACCATCAAGGTAGAAAGAGCAAATTATTTCTCCATGATCATTAACAAGAAGTCTGGTAATCCTAAAGTTCTATTCAATACAATCAACTCTGTCTTGCATCCCACCACATCAGTCATATCTGAGACTGCCCCACACACGTCTGAGGATTTTCAAAAATTCTTTACTGAAAAAATTAATGATATCTGAGCACATAGACCCCTCTGAACCACATACATGTTCATTCCTTTTTTCAGAATTTAAACCGGTTTCATTATCCCATCCCACTGATATAATAATGCACATGAAACCAACTACGTGCCCCTTGGATATGTTACCTACACCATTTCTCAGAGATGTGCTGAAGACAGTTGGCCCCAACATCCTTGCTACTGTATTGTAAATGGCAGTATCTCATATGGAACTGTTCCTGACTTGTTTAAACAAGCTGCTGTCCAGCCGCTTCTAAAAAAAACCTGGTTTAGATCCGTCAGTTCTTGGCAATTTTAGACCAATCTCTAAGCTGCCTTTTTTGTCTAAGGTTCTTGAGAAGATTGTCCTCCACCAATTATCCCCATTCTTAGACATGCATAATATTCTGGACAAATATCAGTCTGGTTTCAGGGCCTTCCACAGCACAGAGTCTGCTCTACTAAAGGTGTTCAATGATGTGCTTCTAGCTGCTGATTCTGGAAAAAGTACCGTTTTAATCCTTTTAGACCTGAGCGCAGCATTTGACACTGTCGACCACACAATCCTATTAAACTGTCTAAAGACATGTGTCGGCATTCAAGGCTCTGCTCTAAAATGGTTTGCCTCTTACCTAGAGAGCAGAACATATTCTGTGATGCTGGGTAACAAATACTATTCCCCAGCTAGACTCACTTGTGGAATACCTCGGGGCTCTATTCTGGGCCCGGTCTTATTCTCCTTATACATGCTCCCATTAGGCTCCATTTTTCAGAAATAACAGATCTCTTACCACTCTTATGCAGACGATACACAGTTCTACCTTTCTCTAAAACCAGGTGCTGATAGTACACTGCAGAAAGTCTCAGAGTGTCTTAGCGACATACATTGCTGGATGCCCACCAGCCCATTTTAACCCCTGACTAAGGCACACAGTTTTGCCTCTTTCATCTTCATCTTAGCTTTCATGTGTTAATGTTTAGGCTCAAATCGGTTTGATGTTTGATGCCTGCAGTGATGAAATAACTCCCCGCAAATGCCTTTAACCAAAAGTAAAAAGCCTGTTTTGTAAATTGAAGGAGAGGAAATAAATAAATGAATAAATAAATAAATAAATATATATATATATATATATATATATATATATATATATATATTAGGGGTGCAACGATACACAAAATTCACGGTTCGGTTCGGTTCGATACTTTGGTGTCACGGTTCGATATTTTTTCGATACAAAAAAATGTTCATGCATTTTTAATTTGTCATTTATTAAAATTATAAATATATATTTTAACTCAAAAGTACAGTTTTTAAATTTAACCCTAACCCTTGTGCGTGTTTTTTATTTTGACAGCGAATGCGCACCTGCGGACCACTTATGTGCAGCCCTGGTTATTTAGCTCGTCATATTGCAGCCACAGAAATTCTTTTGTCCATGAAACCATAAAGCTGCACTTTCTTTTTGCCTCATAGTCTGATTTGTCATAACTTCTCCGTTTTGTGGTAAGCTTTTCTTTGGCTGTCACTTCTTCACCCTGACCTGTCTTATTTGGCTCAGCAGAACTGAAATGCTTTTACACGCTCACTCACATAAGCTCAGCGATTCTCTGCGCGATCAACCTCTCACATGTTTAAGCTTGCTGCGGGAGATTTCACTTGTCATGTTTGCATAGTAAGCTAACGATTAATAAGACGATGTCAGAGGAATTGGTGCACAAATTATCATCACTCACAGATCAGTGCTGTCACTCTCTATACACAGTTCGCACGATTGCAAAGTGAAAGCAAAAAAACAAGCGCAAATTCAAACGCGATTTCAATATGTCACATATTGACAGTGGCTCACCGATGCCAATGACATAATTACCCAGCTACATTTCCGAAAGAATGCAAAAGCATTGACATATATTTTTCTTCCTACAATAGCCCGACTGGAAAAATCGCTAGCTCCGGGACGTCGGGCTAGCGATATTGCAAGCCCTGTATCTGATTGAGGAATCACTCATCTTTGGAAAAGAGAGTTTATTACAGAGAAATGTCTCTTTCCAAAATAAAAGCTATACTATCCGCTTCTTCTGGGCTATATTCTCAGCAGCATAAGGAGAATCATGTGCTAACAGCTGTCTAAATGACTCGGCTAAAGTTAGTAGCATGCTTGTTGTTTTGGTCTTTGCACTAGGATGATGTCGGCGTAAATGTGCAGTCATATTCGTTGTGTTCCCACTAGTGCTTTCAGGTTAATCTCGTTGAAATGACCTTAACGCCACAACACGGCAAATCTCCGTTAACGAGCTACCGCCGATCGCCCCGTGCATGGGGCTGGACGGCCAACACATTAACGAGCTAACTGCGCTAACACACTAGCTCCCACCCATGTAATTGAGCATTGTGTGGCACATCCAACATACTGTTTTACTTTAGTCCATGACTCGCTTACCTTCAGGGTCATACGCCACATGAAAACCAAAATAATTCCAAACACCACATCTGAATGAGGGTGGGGGAGGTGCCCTGCGCTCTTCCTCCTGACTATGCTGTCTGTGTTGAGCGCTCAGTGGATCTGCGCTCGACAGTGCAGCCTAGGCGGAGTAGTCGAACGCAGATTCACTGAGCGCTCAACACAGACAGCATCGTCAGAAGGAAAGTTGATAAAATAAATTACAAATGTTGTATTGTTCGATACATATGCGTACCGAACCGAAAGCACTGTATCGAACGGTTCAATATCGATACGAATATCGTTGCACCCCTAATATATATATATATATATATATATATACATACACTCAACAAAAATATAAACGCAACACCTTTGTTACTGCTCCCATTCCCCATGGGATGGACGTAGAGACCTAAAATTCATTCCAGATACACAATATAAC